>NC_088980.1:42802039-45202039 GCF_963932015.1 Anas acuta | reverse complement strand
GGACCAGCCTAAGCTGACTGCAAAAAGATAAAGATACGTCTATGAGCTTTTCATCATGATAGTAGATGTGCTTCGTGTGTGCCACCATTTTCTAAAACTATGCCTAAAATCTCACAGTTAGGTAAAGCTTTGATTTCAAGCTTTGAAAGGTTTTTCAGACCTTTCAAATTTCTCTTGCTGCAGATGTTCTCATTGTTATAGCATGCATAAATCAAGAATTGTCTCTGTTGTTTCCCCTGTATATTTTAGATAAAGAAAAAATCTAGCTCATAGACAGTATTGCAAGAGACAGAGGTGATCTTACAAGCTTGGTCTGAGCGTATAGGTTCAGTCACAGTACTGTGTTATTAAAAGCCCTATTAACATGTAAAAATTGAGGGCGATTTCTTAGTGATCAAAAGCTCTCTGTATGTCAGAATTTTAAAGGTATTACTGAAAAAAAAAAATCTTGTTCCTATCCCAAAAGGTTATGTAATCTCAAGCTAGTTAAAAGCACAAATAACAAACTTTCCCTTGTAATTATTAGATATGGGATTGCCTAGAGGGATCAGTTCTCTTTCCTGAAGTAACAATGCCATATCTTTCACATGTCAGAACTGAAGAGATTCCTCTATGAAACATTCAGAGGTCAGACTTTCTTGGTTCAAGATGGCTCATGTGTCATTTTTGCTTTTGTGCCTGACAAGTCTAACCTATTCATGCAAAAATAGATGGATATAGGGAGTTGCTCACATTTGTTGAGAAAGAGAATTCTTTTTTTTCATTATTATTATTTAATAAGAGCCCTCAGGGAGATGTGGGTCAACTGATTAAAGCTATCCACACTCTGTATGGTTTCCTGTCTCTCCTGTCTGTAAAACTTCAAATATCTTTTTGAATTGACTGTGTTCATTGCAGTTTCTACAGGACATGACATATGAAGACACTCCTTTGCAAGGCAAGTTTTTTAGTCATACAAACAGGTATCAGTGAGAAAAAAAAATACATGCTTTCAGAATTGCAGGGCTCTTCAGTTACTGGTTCAGATTCAGGTTCTTCAGATACTGTAGATAAGTCTATCAGGGTCAAGAGATACATGATAGGAGCAGAAAGTTTTATTCTTTATTCTTTTCCAAGAATAATGGGAGACCATTCATTGTCTCCCACATTTTGTGAGATTTCTGAAACAAGGAAGACAAAATTACTCTTACATGGGAGATGACAAAATATTAGGGTAAAATATGATCTTGGTGATGCTGATTCTGTGGGAAGAGACTCATAAAGTGTTGGAGTTACTTTGAAGTATGGCACATTGGTGTTAATCTTTTCCTGATGAAGGTCGCAGAAGGAGAATGAAACTGTGCTGCATCACATGCCCTCCTTCCTGAGAGTGAAACTCAGGAGATGGAGCTATCGTGGCAGCTATCTCACACCTGCAGAAATCCTCTGTTGTGGGTGGTGAGTGATGTAAAAACTACAGCTGGTTTCAAAGTCAAGGTAACAGATTCTTTTGTATGCCTGCAGACAGTGTTAAAACAGGAGAAGATGGAAGAGGAGGAGATAATGATAAAGACAATAAATGAACCTCACTGACTACATTGGAAGTACAAAGGAAAACATCTCAGGTACAGATTATATGCCTTTATCTTACCAGTAAAGTTGGTGAAATACTTATTAGATGATATTAAACATAATATTATTAAGTAAAAGTACAGCTTTGTGTTGTGTCATGTACTGTGATACCTGAAAAATCAGTGTGTTAAGTTATGCTGTAGACTCTTTGAATTGTTTAGGGAATACAAGTTTCATTAATGGACCTTTAGCCCTTCTCAGTCGGTTCATATTTTGTTCTGTTGTTTGTAAAAGCTCTTTCATCCAAAGGATAACATTTGTAACCCTTGCCCCCAAACTGCAAAGTAAAGAATTTTCTCCTAGATGTGATGCTTGTCCCCCTCCACCAGCTTTTATTAAGTGTAGGGTTAAATCTGTCTGGTATTTAAACACAGTATGAGGTTGGATGTGCACACTGATATGCACTGGCAAAGGGGGATCAGGAGCAGTGGAAGATACACTGATAAGTATCTTAAGAGAAGGCTCCAGTGTGGAATTAGTGGGGGTAGAAAGAGGAAGGTGTAGGAAGACTCCAGACTTCCTACCCTGCCTCCTCTCCTTCCTCCTCTGTGAAGTGTACCCTGGCAGGACACTTGCTCCAGCCTCCAGTGTTGAAGTCCTGACTCTGTGGCTTTTGCTGTGTTGATATCTATTTCCACTTCTGTGTCTTTTCCATGTCATCTCTCCCCAGCTCCACTCAGATCAGGGCTGTGTCTGTCCCCCAGCAGAGTTCAATGTAAGGATGTTTCCTCTGGCTTGCAGTGCTTCTGTTTATCTCTTGCTTGCACACCATGAGCAAACAATAAAGAACACCAAGGTCATCATCACTCAGCTGCAATAAACTTATGGTGAGAACAAAAGAGTTCCAACTCCAAATCATTTTCTTAGTATCTAAATAGATAGGTATCAACTGCCTCTGTTTGGCTAATGCTTAACATCGACTTCTTTGGTCCTTTATGGTAGGAGAACAATGCCATGTCATGTCACCATGCCTGTGTCACAGGGACACATTACACCCACCTCAAAAAGAATTCTGCCCTAATCAGATGTACACTTTCTGTTAATGATTGCAGTGCTGGCATGCAATATTCTCTCAACCCATTTTAAGACTGGGTTAGAAGTATGTTCACCTTCCCTGGGGACCTGGATCAAGGCTTGTCAGCAGCAAGAAAAAAACAGAGCATTCACAGCCTGCAAATAAAGAAACCTGCAATGGTAACAGGATCTCTAGAGAGCTCTGAATGATGTTTTTGATGCTGCTGGCAGGAGCCATCATTTTCCTTCAATGGCATCAGAAACAAGAGACAGCAGTTGGTGCTGGGGCTTGTAAGCAGTGGGGCTGTGGTCATTCTTAGACCATTCAGCCTTCTCTGGCTGGGTCCAAAGCTGTACTCTTGACATCAATCTGAGATAAAAAAAACTTCTCTGTACAGTGGCCAGCTTCTTCTCTATTATACTTATGCAGATATAGAGTAACTACACAGAAGCTGATGGAGGTATTCCAGGTGCATTTCCCTTGAGGTTTACACAGCTGTTCTTTCATGGATATTACCCTCAGCACCTTCTGATCTCCATTTTGTGGCTGTGTTTGAGATACGTGCATCAGGTGCTCCAGATCATCACTCAGTATGATTTCAATTAGCTCTTTATCTTTGATAGACTCACACTGGTTTGCAGGAGCTTCTAAATACTAGAGAAGGAGAACACGAAAATGGTTTTCCTCCAGCTGCTCTAATGAAAAAGCATTATCAAAAAAATGGGAAGCTGGTGTTCAGGCAAAAAGAGATCAAATTCCAGATCCAATCTTAATCTGAAGTTTTGCTGTATTTTAAAGCCCCTTCCTTTCAAATATAAGCACTTTTTTTCCAGCTTCATGTGATTCATCTTTGTTATCATAAAGCATGCGACTCGAGAGAAACAAGGCTGATGCAGAGGAGATGAAGATGTAGCTTGGTAGTTGTGTCTTAACAGGTGGTGACTCTAACATCAGATTGAAGGTGGCATTATTCCACTTTGTGGTGGTATTTATTTTGGCCTTAGGCCATCATTGAGATGCAAACCTAACTTCTGCACAGTGTAAGCCATCTTTAATCTTCTGTCACAAATTCCATGAATTAATTCAAGCAACGTTTCATGGACCGGATCACATAAGTGGACCTACTGCTGCAGGAAAGAGGTAAGGTTTGTAGCGAATTTCTAGGATACAAAGGTCTTCAGACCAGTAATCTAATCATCAAGGCTTACTAATTACTTGTATGGGACTGTCAGGCTTCATGTCATTTTGACAGTAGAAGGTAAGATATTTCTTGTACTGGAGGAAGAGAAAAACATTTTCTTCCAGCTAGCCGTCATTGTAGCTGTCTATCTTGTGTTAAAGCCAGAAGTGTTTCATCTGGGTGCTAACATAAGTTCAAACAACCTCCCCGTGTTTAATCAAGCATCAAGCTATTGTCCTTATGTGCCTTAGAATACCTGAGGGGTTTGGGCTCCTGCTTTCTTTAATTTTTAATAATTACATTTAACTTTAAAGTAACACACAGTAACTATGATTAAAGCAATTGTTCTGCTCAGCTGGAATGATTTCTGATCGTGCCCTAGCACAATGCTGCAAGATTTGAAATGTAAATATGTGGAAGTGAAGATATATTCTTCCACTAACTCTTGTTTTTTTTTTTTTTATTTCCACTGAAATAAAACAAAAAGTACTTCATAAAAACACAAGCTGAGGTCAAATGCAAATCCAAAATTTTTCATAAGTATTACATCTTGCTGGTGATGAGCATGATCTACCTGTGGAGATAATTTCAGTTTTGGCACTTAAATCCTGAATTAGGAGTGAAGGTTTAATAAATTAGTGGTTGATCAGCTAGCGATTGATTGAAATATCGACACAAACATTTTCTGAATGAAATTATCAGAACTGTTACAATTGAGGACTGTTATCAAACTGTCAAAGTTCTTGATGTTTCCAGTGTGACTTTTATCAATAAAATTTTCATTGACTTGCCAATATGGTTGTTATAACCAAATTATATATGTTTCAGGGCATACATCCAATTTGGCTCACATTAGGTCAAACTAGAATAAGTACTAAATATCAGGGTGGTGGAGGTTGAGAAGTTTTTGAGAAAAATCCTTAATTTGGTGACACTGAGTTGCTTCTGTCAGAAATTTTAATATGCTTTCTAATATATATATATATATGTATATAT
The DNA here is from genome assembly GCF_963932015.1 of Anas acuta. Lineage (NCBI taxonomy): Eukaryota > Metazoa > Chordata > Aves > Anseriformes > Anatidae > Anas > Anas acuta. Next base: position 45,197,237 of record NC_088980.1, on the reverse strand, counting down.
ATAGTGATGTTCCGTCTTCTTACTTACTACATTGTCCATATGAAGTACAAAAGGTGTAAAAGTGCAAAATTATGGAACAAGCTTTCCATAGGGCAATAGCTGAAGTGATGAACAGACAATTGTGGCAAGTACTCTGCTGTTTTTTTGGGGGATCTTTTACTCATACCTCTTGTTGGCAAGGAGGGTAAGTTGGGTGGGTGAGTCAGCTTCAAGAACCCATTTTCATAGAAAAATAAGGGATGGTAACAGGAAGATGGGCTTGAATTCATGCAAGGAGGTGGCCAAGGCCTTTGTGAAGTGCTTCTATCACTGAGAGATTAATACTACCTTCAAATGCTGATCATTCTTGGAAACAACCAAGCTACCAAACAATTAGTAGCTTAGTTGATAATTATAATGTGGGTTTAGTTTTACAAAGCGTGGGTTTACAGGTTTGATTTATAATGTGTTGGGCTTTCCAAGGAACTTGAGAAAGTGCTGCACCAAATACAGGTAAGCCAGGCAAAGTACTTTGGTTAACTGTGGTACAATTCACTCTATTCTACCTGAATAATTGACTTGGTCAATTAGAAGAGGCTACATGCTCAGGCATGAGCACAAAATGGAGAATCAATGTAATTCATGTAATGGAATAAAAGGCTACCCTAAGGAATCCTGAGTTTAACAGGTATGTGATTAAGCTCATGTTCTGATTGACATCAGTAGATGGAAGATGGTAGCCCACAAAACCAAGCTTTGTTGTGATTTACGTTTCTCCAAGCATGATAGAATTGGTCAGGTTTCATCATGCGGTTCTGTATGTTTTCCACATACAATGAATAGTGAATAATGTGTAACATCCTTTCAGTTAAACTGTGAATCCTTCTGTTTTGTCAGCTCTAGATCAGGGTAGTGTCTTACCTTAATTCAAAGCATGAAATGAGAAAAATGCAATAGTATGAAAGGAAAGTTTATTTTAGTGCAAACCAAATAAAAATGTATGCTTAAACCCACAAAAGAGCTAAGTAGTAGTACAGAGGTTAGAAAAATGTTTGCATATATCTACAGACACCTTAGAGGATTATTTTACAAAGGTATATTGCCATCTAGTGCTAAACTCTCATCTGTTCATTGTACTGTGAGCTCGTGTATTTGCAGTAGATTCCTGACTGACACTTCTATGAGAATCATCAGAAATTCAGTGAGATATTGAGAAATGCAGAATAGCAGGACCACAACCAGATATTAAGAATGCATGACCCTATTTCCGAATCTACATAAAGGTTAAGTTCAATGATTTTTTACTTCCACAGCCAGGGTTGCTGGCAATATACATTTACTGTCCAGAAAGAGAGAGTTTGTTAAGTTGGCTTACCAATGTTGTTTTTCAATGTTGATAAAGTAGTGAAAAAAGGTTGTTTGCTTGTTTGTTTTAAATATATACTTGTAGTATTAACCCTTAGGAAGTTTATCTTTGTACATTTCATTTGTATACCACAAGAATTCAACATCTTCATAGAGAGAGAGTCTCAATTAATTTTACAAAGTAAGAGAGTTTGATTAACCCAGCCTGATCTTTCTGGTCAATGTAGCTTCTTCTCTTTTTACATGTAGGTAAAGAGTTTGGCAGACTTTATTGCACATTCTTTACCTCTTGTCAGTAGTGGTCTAAAATAATTAATTTCAAGATGTCTCTTTAACTTCATTATCACCTCATGAAGCAAAGCGTATCTAAATCTACACCCTGCTGTTTAATGTTTAGTTTCCTGGAAACAATATTTCATGATGTATTTAAAGGCTTAGTATGGCTTGATCAGTCTCTAAATTGTTAAATATTCTATTGGAAATCTATATTTTACTGTAGTCACTGCATTACAAATACCAAGTTTTGATAATGACATAGGCAGTCTTAGTGATTTTGGAAAAATTGCAAGTAAATGCAGTTTGGGGACTGATATGAATGATTTCCCTTTGGGGGAAAAAAAAAAGGAAAAGGAGAGATCTCATTGCAGATACCAGAATGCATTTCTAACTGATTTACCATCCTCCAAAACTGTGAGATGAGCACAACATTCTGGAACTGACTTGTTTTTTTTTTTTTTTTAATAAATGCTCCAGAATTATTTCAAAAGTGACACTACTATGGAGTTAAATCAGCAGAACATTGTTGATATACCTTCTCTGGTATCATCTCATCTCCTGGAGACGTGTAATAGAAGGACCTGTGTGACTTTTATTTCATGGTGTTCTACATTTTCTCAGTGGTTAAAACTTAAAACTACAACTCCCCCAAATGTGAACTAAACTCTGCTGTTTTATGTGTAGTGTATACCACACAGTCCTGTTCATGTAGACTGGTTACACATATTGAATATTCACTAAACCAAAACCAACATGAACTGGTGACCTTGGAACCTCTGGCTTCTTAAGTGATGGCATCTGAAACAAGACGTCTTAAGCCACCTCTGATGTGAGATTTGTTTGTTTATGCACAGAGGCATAAAGTCCCCTACCAGAAGGGATTTATAATTGTATTACAAATAATTTATATTTTTTCCCCTGCTTAAATACATACTAGAGCGGCAAGAAGAAGTAAGAAAATATCAGGTAATGCTTATGAACATAGAAATGTCCTGTCTTTTGAAAAAGCAAGAAAAAAAGCATATTTCTGGTACAAAACATCCTGGTACTTCTGCCTGACTTCATAATACCCTGTACCAAGTGTGGTCAGGAATTGGAACGGGCTGCCCAAAGAGGTGGTGGAGTCACCATCCCTGGAGGTATTTAAGAGATGTGGAGCTTAGTGGTGGACTTGGTAGTGTTAGATGATGATTGGACTTGATGGACTTCAGGATCTTTTCCAGCCTAAATGATTCTGTGATTCTATAATTTCTAACAAGTCAGCTCCAACAAGACTCAAACATTATGTCTTGACATATAAAGGAATGTGGGAGACCTGTGGCCTTCCATGGCTCTGATCAGAACAACAAGAAAATTTTACTGAATGTTTATTTTTTGAAACAAAATGACTGTAGGTGGGAAATGTCTTCAAGGAATATGAAGTATGACTTGCAGTTCTGACTAGGCAACTGCTTATTTTACTGTTATCAAATTTCTCTCAAAAATCAAGGGCAGTATTATAATGCTACATGCAAATACCTTTTCTACCTCTGTTCTTCAGGAAAGAAGAATCCTTTACACTATATTCTTTTCTATTGAATACTAAAAAAGATAAAGTGAAAAACAAATTTAAATTATATATATGAGATATGCTGAAAAGGTTAAAAGTTTTTTATATCTTTTTCAGAGCTCTTGAAATATGAATGTTCATGTTCACCACCATTTAAGGGCTGAAAGATGTAGGGCTGTTTAGTGTGAAGAAGACATGACAGTGGTTTTCACATATTTAAAGGCTGCAGCTACGAGGAAGGTAATAAACTTGCCCATGCTGGGCAAGAAAAAAAAAATATAATAAAACAACACAAACTGGAATTGCAGAGAGGCAGACTGAGCTTATACATTAGCAAAACTAAAAATAAGAAGAGTGAAGCACTGCCTATGGAAACTGAAATTTCCATCACTGAAGGTATTTGAAAGTGAGTTATGTGACTTTCCAATAGACAAGTAGTTACACATCTGCTGTATGCAGTTGGAAATAGGCTAGATTATCTCTTGGTGTCCCTTTCACTTCCATTTTTCACTAATTTTATGATTTCATAACACAAATGTCTTGGCATGTACTATTTACTAATTCTTAGTCTGAGGGAAGTGATGCTCTTTCGGGACTGAAAACTCTTGCAATTGAAAACTTTTTTATTGGGTCTGGATAGCATAAAATAGTTATATTCTGCTATGTTTGGAGACAACTTGAAAGCACCATCTCCTGTGTGCTTTTAATTTCTGTGCATTGTGCAGTAATGTTTTTTGTTTCTGTTTAATTAATGAAGTTCAGTTTAAAAAAATGAGTTAATTTTTACCTGCTTAATATTTACCTCTATTCTGGCATAGTGCTGTAGAGTATTTATAGCTAATGAGTTGGTTGAAGGCAATGAAGCCAAACTCAAAAATAAAGCCCACTTGCTAGCTCCTCCCCATTATGATACAAATAAGAGATTATATTCCCTTTTTCTTTTTATTTTTTTGAGTTGTGTTAATGAAGAATATTGTGGATGTTTGTGTAGAAATGAATTTTGTACTCAAACCACTTGACAATTCCACTTACTGGTATTTTGCCAAACACTCTAAGTGGTTTTCCTAAGTTAAACTTCTGCAATCAAATTGTAAAAGATGGCAGCATGATAAGAAGAAATCTAGATAATTGTGCGTAGTGTGGACTTCATGCCCATCAATTCCATGTGACAGCTGGTCCTCAAAGGTATGACTGTCTCTAATACCTACTAGCTGTTGATTTCAATATTGTCAGGCTTCTGGAATAACTTCTGGAATAAATATTCTGGAGAAATTACTTTTGTGGTTGAAGCCCTGAACTGATTTGCATACACCTGGCTGGAGTTTAAGACCACACTTGCTTTCCTGTGTGATTTCTGATGTGAGCTTTTTGAGGCAGTGAAAGCAAGGTCATGGGGCCTGGGAAGAGTACGGGGATGCTGCAGGGATGGGATCAGGAAAGCCTGTGACTGCAGTGCAGAGGCTGCTCCTGTTAACACGAGCTAAGCTTAGCTGCCTGAGTCGCCCAGTGAATGAGCTGAGTCAGGGTGCTGTGATGCTGTGACCGAGATCCCTCCATGCCCCAACCTTTCTAGCTTATTTCTGCTGCAGTTTCAGTCTGTCCAGAACCTAGATCTGTTACTACTGATGAGATACTTTCTTTGCTTAGTGGAAGAAAAGTAGGAATCATGCCTGCTCCATCTTCCTTTTTTTTTTTTTTTTTTTTCCCTGATTATGTGTTGCTTGCATTTTAACCCAATATTAAACTTTTCTATAATTACCATTTTGTAAAAGCTCAAACAGGTGACTTTTCTGAATAGGTCCTCTACAGTAGTGCTCAGAAAGCAACTTCTCACTTTAAGATCTTTCTACTGGGAGATCAATTTCTGCTTCTATTGACTTGGGTAACACTCATATAAGACAGTGCTGTTACTACAGCCACTGAATTGACTTGTTAGAAATGCCACACTTAAAGTCCCCAGAATACCCCTGTAGATGAAAACCTGAGTTAGTATAAAGATGTTAAGCATGAGAAATAATCATGTTAGGAAAGGTCAGGCATTTCAGCTGTGTTGTTTATACAGACAACCATCATCTCTATAAATGCCGATCCTAACTTTCTTCCCACTTCAGGGAATCCACGGATGTGTGGATATATGATCCTGAAACTGCATCTTTGTTCTGATCTCTACTGCCTTTATGCATAAACATTTCCCTGCCTCCCCTAGTAACACTTATGTCAAGGACAGACACTAGTGTGTAGGTAATCAAGTTCAAAGCTGTAACACCTTTTACCACTTACACACAGAGAAACAAACCTGCTGCCTGTACAACCTTATCCTCCATTCTCAGAAAGGGGGAAAACCCTTTGGATTTCAAGCCTACAGACCTCAGGCTGAGATGCAGTTCACCCTCTGGCTTCTTTCCAATAGTGCTGCCTGGAAAGCAATGCTTGGAGGTTTAAGACTGGAGAGGGTGCAACTTTGACTCCCTGTGAGTCACAGCCTGAGATTCTCCTGTGGCTGCAGGGTGGATAGCTCAGAGACCTGAGGGCACAGGGAGCTCTGGGAGTGTTTCAGAGGGAAGGAGCAGCTCCTCACTTAGCATCACACGCTTTGCTGTAAGAAGGGGTAGCCTAAATATGCAGGTGGAAGGTGTGCCTTCTCAGCACTCTTTGCACCAGAAGTTCATGCTGGTTCATTTCTTAACATAGTCAGGGATTTGGATAAACTTCCACCCCTAGTACATATTGCCGCTGACTAAAGGTGGTGGTTTTGGCCTGGGAGCCTTTTTTTGATAAGCAGAATATTGATTCCTGGAAAGAAAAAGGAAGTTGTCTGATCCTCAGGACCAAAAATAATAATGTCCTTTATGTGAACAAGGTCCTGCTGCATTAAGAAGTGTCAGTCACATCAACAGTGTGAAAGTACCCTGGGAACTGTGACATATCCCACTGGTAAGCTATGGGAAAACTGTAACAGCTCACACTCAAGGGAGAAAGGCAGTTAAAGTAATGGCTGTTACAATAGCCAAGGATTTAAGCAAACGAAAGGTCCTTCCAAAAACTTCATAACATTCTGGCCACAGGAACGATGAACAGTGCATATGGGATAGACTGCCTCAGTGAAACAGAAATCATAACAGCTGTTTAACAGGGAAGCAGGGCCCCATAACCTCATTTTCAGAGGAAGAGCTCCAGTTAAACGGTAAAAACTATGAGTAGGGATATCTATAGGCTACTCATTTACCTCTGTAAACAGTTACAAGGTGGGGTTGGAGGGCCCAAATGTGCATATGAGATTTGTCTGCTATAACATTGCTGTGTAGAGACAGTTTGTGCAGTGCTTGAGGCGCATTCCTCTTTATATCACTCAAGGAATCAGTAATAGATACTAGATAAGTGTAAAGCTCCTGAATTAACTGTTCACTTTTATAGTATGTCTGATCTCTGCTACTTTTCTTTTCTCTAATTTTCAAGTAATATTAGATGTATCTGGCAAAACTAATCGGACAATAGTTTCTATTTACAGCTGGTAACAAATGTGTTTCTTTTCTGAGACATGTCTGTACTGTTTTTGACTGGTATGTTGACCATAACACCAGCATTATCTGGAAAACTGAGGACCTTTTTTGGGAAACTAACACAGGATGGAATGAAAAGTAAAAAAGATAAATGTATGCTGTAGTCAAACAGCACATTCGTTGTATTCTGCCTCTGTCTTCATAATTGCTTCTAATCACTTCTGTGACTCAGCTGTAATCTCTATATTCATACATGCTTGTGTGTGCCCAGACACACACATACATAGAAATGCTTTCAAACTGTTGGTCTCCAGTAGTCCCAGTGACCTTACTTGCAAGAAATTATAAATTGTTATGCTCTGATGCAGAGAAACATATGATACTTGCTTGCATGCTTTAGACTCTGATATCTCTGATCTGTAAAATGTGTTGGTTGCTTTCTGCTGGGTTTGTCCCTTGAGGAACATGGGACTGTCTTTAATGTTCTTTTGCTGTGTAAAGAGCCAGTCTGTGCAGTTCTTGAACTCCAGTGAAAGTGAGGCTGTGAAATATCAAATGTGATTCTTCTCTCTTGCTGATAATTGCATTGTGCAATCCGAAAATTAATATTTACCTTGTGCATTTTGTAAGAATCACAAGTTAATTAGCCAATGCATAATTCAGTGCATTAATTTTCAAGTTCTGAAAAACATGCATTTTCTGCTGTAGAGCCTTATAGTTAGATTAAGGCACAGAATATCATCCCTGGGCATGTAGAGATGTGAAAAGTATAGTCTATTCTGCAGTGACAACAGCCTTCCACAAGGCCAGCTCCTTACCCCCTGCTAATGGACAATCCCTGGTCAGGAAATACAGCTGATGTAGATAGTCAAATGTTCTGATAACATGGGTTGTGGCTATAAAAATGTAACTGGGATTCTTCCTGTAGATATGAGATGTTCCTGCATGCGACTGAGGGAAAAGAGTGCATGAGTAAGCAGGAACAAATACCTCTGAAGTGCTACCCCTTTCCAAAGTCTTCACCATTGAAACATTTGTGATTTCACGTAGTATGTGATCCCTTTTCCCACTGTTGAATGGGATCCATCCAACAATCTGATCTCATTCACAAAGCCTCTGTAGTCATCTTCAGTTTCTTGCCTATTTTGTGTTAGTGTAATGTACATGTACAATGCATTTCCCAAAGCACCAACTTGCGATTGCTTTTCAGACAAGATGTGTGTTCTATCAAAAGGAAAGGATGGTTTCCAGGAGGTAAAGGAAAAATAAATAGCATTAGTGGTTGTCTGATAGACACTTCTGCGTGGGGCATTTATCCCCACCAAGCCCTATGCACGTTTCACATCAGCACAGGTACCTGCAGTAACCAACCTGTGTTTGTGTAACTAAACACAACGCCCAGTAAAGTTTCCAAGCCATTGTGCCTTGAACTATCCCCTTTTGAAACTGACTTGATACAAAATGACCCACCTCTTTCTGCAGCTATTGTGCTGCTAACTTCCCATTACATTCTTTGAAAGCTGCAGCTGCCTGTACAGTACCTCTGCAAGCCAGCATGGTCTGAGGACAACGTGAGGATCAGGAGGTTATTTTTGTACAAATCTATGGCATTGCCTGTCCAGCCTCTGACATGGTGGCAAAATATATATTGTATTTAAGAGTAGGTCTTGTCTTCCATTCACCTCCTCTTGGCATGCCATGTTTTACAGTCTACTGCAATGACATTTCTGTTTCTTGCCTTCAGTTTCACAGCTGATGAACTCAACAGGTTTCTCTGTCATGTAGGCCAGCTTTATGCTTGAAATGAAGCTAACCAATTTTCAGCCACTGGAACGAACCACACCAAACGTTGTGCCTTCATTCTTTCTCAGATTTGGAATATAAACTTTCACATCACCTGAGTGTATGTATCTAGTCAGTAGTATTGGTTGATAACTTGAGGGCAGAGAAAATGGATGCACAGCACTTTTGCCTTTTCAGGCAGTATATGTGGAGAAAACAGAGTAAGCTGAGGGAGTTTTTATTGTTAAACTCCAAGCAGGGACAGAATGAAGCAGGAAAACCCAGCCAAAATACCCTTCTTTTTGTAACTCTTAGCAAAAGGTGTGAAGTTGAGGTATCCAGCCAGATAATGAACAACCAGAAAAGATAGTCCTCCACCACAGACTAGTCTTTTTAAAAAGTCTACCAAGACTCCCAGCAAGTCAGACTGGAGTCAGAAAATTAAGTATTCAGGGACTGTAAATGACACAAGGTGGTCCAGATTTGTCAGCTTCCACTACACAATCCTTGCCTCTATCTAAGGTTGATGTTCTTTTTTTGTGTAAGTACAGCTTTAAAGTCTCTTGCTAGGTGCTTGCTTATTTCTTTATACTCACAAAAGACACTGCAGTGCTTCCTAGCTCATACTTTGCTGCCATTTGGAAATATCTCTGCTTCACTGATCTGTGTTATCTGCATTCATCGTATTTCAAAGTCTTTTTTCTCTTTGTTTATTGATCTTATTAGCATATTTTTACAGCTGAAAACCATCAAACGATTACTGTGTGGTATGATTTCTGTGCTTTAGAAATGGTCTCCTTCCTTAGTGAACAGCAATACACTATTTGTCCTTGGTTTTGAAACATTAGCCAACTGGTAGCTCGGCAGCCCCTGTACTGTATTTTTAGGTGGGTGGTACCGTAATGGCCCAGAGATAATTTTCAAGCTTCCCTAAAGTTACAAACTCAAATTTCCCCTCTTGAGAGGGGAAATAACTGATCCAGGTTGTAAGCAAATGCAGTTTTCATTAAACAAATAATAGGTTGGTCTTCCCCGTCATACTCCTCTGAACAGAAGCCTGGAAAGGGCTGTAAGTGCTGCAATTCTGCAACATTACTACAGGAGATTTTGAAAAGCTTTTTAATTGGTAGTTACAAATATTATAGCAAAGTTTTAATGCCCTAACTCTCCTTGGTCATGTCTGACCAGATATGACTGTGACTTTGTCTGGCTCAGGTGAAAAAATGAGTCTATCATAACCAACAGTTGTTTATAAAGTAGAAAAGGGTGTTTTTGTTTGATTGTGGAGATTTGCTTGTTTTATTTATTTATTTATTTATTTTACATATATAACTACATACTGCTCAAGGCATAGCTCTTCTGTTCTCTTTTCATAGGGTTGACGCACATCTAGACTGTGACTGCACAGTAATATTTCTACCTTGTAGGACATCCATTAACCATGTTTTTACAGAAATTGTATAGTTGTATATATTGCTCTCTCAGGATGTATGTATTCCCTCACCTCCTCTTAAACTTTTTTTTTCTTTTTTCCAGAGAGTTTATACTTAATTCTATGCTAATTGTATTTTCTATCTACCTCTTTTAAAATATACCTTCTTACTTGTACATACTGACATTATTTCATCGTTTCATTATGTTCTTTTCAGAAGGAGATATTTTGTAAATATTTCAGAGACTGAAGGACCACAGCTGGATTAATTTGAATCACAATGAAGTGACGTGTCAGAAATCAGGAAGCAAATTCCACAAGCAGAGCTGCATTAACAATTTTTTTTTCAATACTAGTAACACGTTTTGCTGGTCCAGGCTGGAGTCATCGCTATATGACTGGTTTGGGCTTGGATAGAATTACTTTTCCTCCTAGTAGCTGGTATGGAGCTGGGTTCTGGATTTCAGAAGAGAGTGATGCTGACAACACACCGCTCTTTTAGTTGTCGCAGAGCACTGCTTACACAGAGCCAAGGAGGTTTCAGCTGCCCACACCGCCCTGCCAGCCAGGAGGCTGCGGGTGCACCAGGAGCTGGGAGGGGACGCAGCCAGGACAGCTGGCCCAAACTGGCCAGAGCCATGTCCCATACCCTATGGGGTCGTGCTGAAGACTGGGACTGAGCAGGTTGGCCAGAGTGTGGCTACTGCCGCGCGGGGTCTGTCTGGGCATCATCACTCAGTGGGCAGTGAGCAATTGCATTGTGCGTCACCGTGCATTCATCCTGGAGGAGAGAAGGCTCGGCGGGATCGTAGCAGTGTCTAGACATCCCCAAAGGGAGGATGCAAAGAAGACGGAGCCAGGCTCTTGTCAGCGGTGCCCAGCGGCCGGACAGCTCTAGGTGGCCCTGCTTCAGCAGGGGGTTGGAGCAGATGACCTCCAGAGGTCCCTTCCATCCCCAGCCCTTCTGGGAGCTTCCTTCTGGGTAAAAAACAGGGCCCTTTTATACCACTGACACAGAAGATGGCGTAGGATGCCACCACGTAACAAGTGAGGTACTGCTCAATTCTATCTTCCACCTGAGACAGCCAAGAGGTTGCGGTGCTCCTGGTTTTCTCTAAACAATCCTAGGTTTCTCATGCATATTCCCACTGTCCCTGGCCAATTTCCACCTTCCCAGGTGGAAAGTTGTTCCTCAGTTTCTTGATGCGTCCTCATCAATGGTGGAACGCAAAAAGCGGTGTCACTTTCCAAGACTCCTTTGGGAGAATTAGGAAGTAGGTATTCTTTATGAAGAACGCTGGGTATGTGGGGGATAATTCCACCCAACACGTACAGCTAAGCAAGACAAGGAGTACTTATTTATGGTACGGGGATATCCATATTTATGCAGTTCCCAAGAAAAGGCAGGATTTATGCTAATGGTTTCTCAGAACTAATTATCATATTGTCCCTCCTGCTGTTGCAGGTCAGGTAACCTCTGGTGGTTGCACTTCGGGGCTTTCTGATGAAGGCTCATCGTCTTCTTCATCTTGTACTTCTTTCTGTTTTGCGCATGCTCAGTCATTGTGGTGGTTTTACCGTGCTGGGCAGCTAAACCCCACAACCGCTCTCTCACTCCCCCTCCTTTAGATGAGGAGGGGGAGAAGTAAAGCAAAGAACAACTCATGGGTTGAGATAAGGATAATTTAATTAAAGGGAAATAATTATAATAATTATATAAAGACTACCATGAACTAAACAATTTAACTAAGGGGAAATAAAAAGGGAAAGGGGAAAAGGGAGGGGAAAAGGGAAAATAAAAAGAAGGGAGGAAAACAAACAAACAAAATAAATGAAAGCTATATGGAAGTGCAGAGGAAAGAAATTACTCTCTACTTCCCACTCATGAGCGATGATTGACCACGTCCTTGAAGCAGGGCCTCAACGCACGCAGCCAGTGTTCGAGAGGAGGACCGACGTCTTCTCAACGAGTGCCCACCCCTCCCCTCTTCTTCCTGTTTCCACCTTTTATTGCTGAGTGTGACATCACATGGTATGGAATATCCCTTTGATTGGTTTAGGTCAGCTGCCCTAGTGATGTTTCTCTCCTCACTTTTTGCCCACCCCCTAGGAGGGTTAGAGAAAGGCCCAATGCTGTGCCACTGCTGCTTAGCAGTAGACACAACACTGGTGTGATAACACTGCTGTTCCAGCTACAAGTACAGAGTACGGCACTGTATGGGCTGCTGCCGGGAAAGTTAACATTCCGTCCAGACCCAGTACAGTCATTGTTTAACTGCTTCAGCACTTTCAGTCTTTGAAAAACTCAGCTAACTTAATTAAGTTCTACTTTGGGCACTATGTTCCTTCTTCAGCCTGGATTTTGTGCATAGAGCTGAATCTTCTTACCACGTGAGGCCGATACAACAACCGAGCAATTTAAACTTTTGGGCTGCTCCCGTTCCCAACACCTTTGCACTCCCATGTTGACTTCCCATCCCCCAAATGACTTCTCACCCCTAAGTCTCACTCACGGACCCGCCACCCACAGCCATTCCCCATCAGGAGCAGACACCCCCAAACCAATTCATGGCGGGGACAGCAGGGGAGGGCTGTGTCCAGCCCCCTTCCCCCCCCTCAACCCCCCTCCTGCCGAGCGATGCGGGAAGAAGTGCAGGCAGAGGCTGTGCAGGGTGGAAGAGTGGTAATTTATTCTTCCTGGGGGAATCGTGGCTGCCACCCCCAGCCCATCCCCAGGCGAGGCCCGGCCGCCGGCTCAGGCGGGGGGCCCGTCCTGCCGGCCCGCGTGGTCCCCGCTTCCCGGCTCCTCCTGCCGCACCCTGTGCAGCCAGGATGTGTCCCCGACTTCGGCGTCCTGCGGGGAGCTTGGCAGTCTGCGCCCGACCTGCCCCGCGTGCCAGGAGAAGCTTCTCTCCAGTCTGCGCCCCGTGGAGGGGCTGCGCGCCCTGCGCCGGGGCGAGACGCTGCGGGAGCGGTAGTTGGAGGGGCTCCTCCCCCGCTGCCCCCTCTGCTGCTGCTGCTGCTGCCGCCGCCCCAGCCGCTCATTCCGCTGGAACCTTCCGCGGGGTCTTTGGGCCAGGCGCACCACTGCTACGATGGGCCCGCGGCACATCGGGCAGGTGTCCCTTCCCTCTGCCCAGAGGTGGATGCACTCCAGGCAAAAGGAGTGCCTGCAGGGGTCCACTCGAGCTGCGCTGGCAAGCGGGCCCAGGCAGATGGGGCACTCCTCGGGCTGCTCCTGCCGCCAGCTCATGGTTCCTGCAGCTTCCGCAAGGTGCAGATGGTCGTCCTGTGGGGGAGGCTGCCCTGCTGCCGGGCGCTCAGCAGCAGCCCAGGGTCTTCAGCACCTTCCTCGCCTTGCGGATCACCGGCAGGAACTTGACGCCTCACGTGCCACCAGGAGGACTACTGCAGAGAGAAGCAGGAAGAAAATGTTGTATCAGCAAGCAGACATTCGCTTTCTAGGTTCTACCACGTTGTCTAGAGTGCTGTAGCTGTCAGCAGTCTGTGCATGGATTGCAAACACAGACTAGGCTTAGGCCAGATGAGGTACATGGATGTCTGTAGGTGTGAGAGCATTACCGAAGGCCCTTGATGGCTCGCGTGCAACAACAATGGCTTCGCGTATGCTTCTAGCAATAGCTCCGCCTCTCTCTCTCCTTCCAGCCGTGGAGACTCGAGCTCTCGCCTACCACCAGCCGGACTGGCCGCAGGCGCCCCGCGCAGGGCATTTATAGGCAGCCCCCTTCTGTGAGGCCAGAGGTGACATCAGCAGGGTCTGGGGTGTCCCTGAGGGCAGCACTGACAGAGGTCACCTGAACGTTGTGAGACTTGAGATGGCTGCTCCACGCTGACAGGTGCCAAGCGGAGAGCGGTATCAGGCTAATTAAGAAAAGCCATCTCGGAAGAGGTAGAATCCAGGACTGGGCCAAGGAGAGGGCACTGAGGTATCAAGAATAAAGTGTCACTTGAAATACCTGAGACTCCCATCAAGTCAGTGCTGCCCTCAGGGGTACCCCGAAACCTTTGTGATGTCCCCTCTGGCCTCACAGAAGGGGGCTGCCTATAAATGCCCTGCGCGGGGCGCCTGCGGCCAGTCCGGCTGGTGGTAGGCGAGAGCTCGAGTCTCCACGGCTGGAAGGAGAGAGAGAGGCGGAGCTATTGCTAGAAGCATACGCGAAGCCATTGTTGTTGCACGCGAGCCATCAAGGGCCTTCGGTAATGCTCTCCAATCCACAGACATCCATGTACCTCATCTGGCCTAAGCCTAGTCTGTGTTTGCAATCCATGCACAGACTGCTGACAGCTACAGCACTCTAGACAACGTGGTAGAACCTAGAAAGCGAATGTCTGCTTGCTGATTCAATATTTTCTTCCTGCTTTTCTCTGCAGTTGTCCTCCTGGTGGCACGTGAGGCATCAAGTTCCTGCCAGCGACCCGCGAGACATCGAGGTGCTGAAGACCCTGGGCAGCTGCTGAGCGCCCGGCAGCAGGGCAGCCTCCCCCACAGGACGACCATCTGCACCTTGCGGAAGCTGCAGGAACCATGAGCTGGCGGCAGGAGCAGCCCGAGGAGTGCCCCATCTGCCTGGGCCCGCTTGCCAGCGCAGCTCGAGTGGACCCCTGCAGGCACTCCTTTTGCCTGGAGTGCATCCACCTCTGGGCAGAGGGAAGGGACACCTGCCCGATGTGCCGCGGGCCCATCGTAGCAGTGGTGCGCCTGGCCCGAAGACCCCGCGGAAGGTTCCAGCGGAATGAGCGGCTGGGGCGGCGGCAGCAGCAGCAGCAGCAGAGGGGGCAGCGGGGGAGGAGCCCCTCCAACTACCGCTCCCGCAGCGTCTCGCCCCGGCGCAGGGCGCGCAGCCCCTCCACGGGGCGCAGACTGGAGAGAAGCTTCTCCTGGCACGCGGGGCAGGTCGGGCGCAGACTGCCAAGCTCCCCGCAGGACGCCGAAGTCGGGGACACATCCTGGCTGCACAGGGTGCGGCAGGAGGAGCCGGGAAGCGGGGACCACGCGGGCCGGCAGGACGGGCCCCCCGCCTGAGCAGGCGGCCGGGCCTCGCCTGGGGATGGGCTGGGGGTGGCAGCCACGATTCCCCCAGGAAGAATAAATTACCACTCTTCCACCCTGCACAGCCTCTGCCTGCACTTCTTCCCGCATCGCTCGGCAGGAGGGGGGTTGAGGGGGGGGAAGGGGGCTGGACACAGCCCTCCCCTGCTGTCCCCGCCATGAATTGGTTTGGGGGTGTCTGCTCCTGATGGGGAATGGCTGTGGGTGGCGGGTCCGTGAGTGAGACTTAGGGGTGAGAAGTCATTTGGGGGATGGGAAGTCAACATGGGAGTGCAAAGGTGTTGGGAACGGGAGCAGACGCATGGTGACGTAGCCCGACTGGAAAAAAGGCTGACAGCCCAAGTCTCCTAAAAGCCTGGCAGCAGAGAATGCCTGCCAGCTGCGGAAGCGGGCCTGGCAACCTGCAGCATCCCTGGAAGGTGCTGCTGGCCTCCTGCAAGTGCAGCCTAAGGGTACCTGAGGACCAGAGACTGTCTCCAGGTGCCACCACCAAGGGCAAAAGCAGGGAACTACAAGAGCAATGGGCTGTCTGAGAAGGAGGAACGGCTCTGGGAAAGGCGCCATTCCCAGAGACTAGGAAGCATCGGTGTCTATCACTCGTCTCAGGTGAAACACAGAAATTAGCAGCAGCTTTTGGCTGCTCTAAGGAGGTGGTGTCCTCTGCTCTCTTCTGTCTCTCTTAATAGAAAAAGGACTCCTTCTCGACCCTAAATGGAGCGCCTCTCCCCCTCAGAACTTCTTGTGCTGCACAAATTGTTCTTGCCTACATGACATCCTTAATCCAGTGAACCTGTGCTGGGGATGCCCGGATGACTCTGAACTCTCTGATGGGAGCCTCACGTCTTTGCAGTGACACTTTGTTCTTGATTCCTTGGGGCCCACCCCCGGGCCCACTCCTGGGTTTGGTCTCTTCCAAGATGGCTTTTCTTAATTAGCCCGACACCTCTCTCCATGCTTGCGTTGAATCACAGAATATTGCCCAGGGGTGGTTTGTGGCCACGTGTAATAACGAGAACTTTACAGCAAAGAAAGCCTCCGTGTATTGCAGCACCCTACCAACTCCCACTTGCCGTCTCTCCACACCCGCAGGCAGGGGGGCATCCCTGAAGGGCTCAACCCTTTGGAAGGTCACGGCATGAACTTCGTTGTTGTCAGAAGCGGGATTCTGTAAAACGTGCACTCCGGGATGCTTTTGAGGAGGTGGTAGAAGAACACTGGGAGGTGCGTGAGGCTGTCCTGGTTTCAGCTGGGACAGAGTTTGTTGTCTTCCCAGTAGCTGGTATGGAGCTGGGTTCTGGATTTCAGAAGAGAGTGATGCTGACAACACACCGCTCTTTTAGTTGTCGCAGAGCACTGCTTACACAGAGCCAAGGAGGTTTCATCTGCCCACACCGCCCTGCCAGCCAGGAGGCTGCGGGTGCACCAAGAGCTGGGAGGGGACGCAGCCAGGACAGCTGGCTCAAACTGGCCAGAGCCATGTCCCATACCCTATGGGGTTGTGCTGAAGACTGGGACTGAGCAGGTTGGCCAGAGTGTGGCTACTGCCGCGCGGGGTCTGTCTGGGCATCATCACTCAGTGGGCAGTGAGCAATTGCATTGTGCGTCACCGTGCATTCATCCTGGAGGAGAGAAGGCTCGGCGGGATCGTAGCAGTGTCTAGACATCCCCAAAGGGAGGATGCAAAGAAGACGGAGCCAGGCTCTTGTCAGCGGTGCCCAGCGGCCGGACAGCTCTAGGTGGCCCTGCTTCAGCAGGGGGTTGGAGCAGATGACCTCCAGAGGTCCCTTCCATCCCCAGCCCTTCTGGGAGCTTCCTTCTGGGTAAAAAACAGGGCCCTTTTATACCACTGACACAGAAGATGGCGTAGGATGCCACCACGTAACAAGTGAGGTACTGCTCAATTCTATCTTCCACCTGAGACAGCCAAGAGGTTGCGGTGCTCCTGGTTTTCTCTAAACAATCCTAGGTTTCTCATGCATATTCCCACTGTCCCTGGCCAATTTCCACCTTCCCAGGTGGAAAGTTGTTCCTCAGTTTCTTGATGCGTCCTCATCAATGGTGGAACGCAAAAAGCGGTGTCACTTTCCAAGACTCCTTTGGGAGAATTAGGAAGTAGGTATTCTTTATGAAGAACGCTGGGTATGTGGGGGATAATTCCACCCAACACGTACAGCTAAGCAAGACAAGGAGTACTTATTTATGGTACGGGGATATCCATATTTATGCAGTTCCCAAGAAAAGGCAGGATTTATGCTAATGGTTTCTCAGAACTAATTATCATATTGTCCCTCCTGCTGTTGCAGGTCAGGTAACCTCTGGTGGTTGCACTTCGGGGCTTTCTGATGAAGGCTCATCGTCTTCTTCATCTTGTACTTCTTTCTGTTTTGCGCATGCTCAGTCATTGTGGTGGTTTTACCGTGCTGGGCAGCTAAACCCCACAACCGCTCTCTCACTCCCCCTCCTTTAGATGAGGAGGGGGAGAAGTAAAGCAAAGAACAACTCATGGGTTGAGATAAGGATAATTTAATTAAAGGGAAATAATTATAATAATTATATAAAGACTACCATGAACTAAACAATTTAACTAAGGGGAAATAAAAAGGGAAAGGGGAAAAGGGAGGGGAAAAGGGAAAATAAAAAGAAGGGAGGAAAACAAACAAACAAAATAAATGAAAGCTATATGGAAGTGCAGAGGAAAGAAATTACTCTCTACTTCCCACTCATGAGCGATGATTGACCACGTCCTTGAAGCAGGGCCTCAACGCACGCAGCCAGTGTTCGAGAGGAGGACCGACGTCTTCTCAACGAGTGCCCACCCCTCCCCTCTTCTTCCTGTTTCCACCTTTTATTGCTGAGTGTGACATCACATGGTATGGAATATCCCTTTGATTGGTTTAGGTCAGCTGCCCTAGTGATGTTTCTCTCCTCACTTTTTGCCCACCCCCTAGGAGGGTTAGAGAAAGGCCCAATGCTGTGCCACTGCTGCTTAGCAGTAGACACAACACTGGTGTGATAACACTGCTGTTCCAGCTACAAGTACAGAGTACGGCACTGTATGGGCTGCTGCCGGGAAAGTTAACATTCCGTCCAGACCCAGTACAGTCATTGTTTAACTGCTTCAGCACTTTCAGTCTTTGAAAAACTCAGCTAACTTAATTAAGTTCTACTTTGGGCACTATGTTCCTTCTTCAGCCTGGATTTTGTGCATAGAGCTGAATCTTCTTACCACGTGAGGCCGATACAACAACCGAGCAATTTAAACTTTTGGGCTGCTCCCGTTCCCAACACCTTTGCACTCCCATGTTGACTTCCCATCCCCCAAATGACTTCTCACCCCTAAGTCTCACTCACGGACCCGCCACCCACAGCCATTCCCCATCAGGAGCAGACGCCCCCAAACCAATTCATGGCGGGGACAGCAGGGGAGGGCTGTGTCCAGCCCCCTTCCCCCCCCTCAACCCCCCTCCTGCCGAGCGATGCGGGAAGAAGTGCAGGCAGAGGCTTTGCAGGGTGGAAGAGTGGTAATTTATTCTTCCTGGGGGAATCGTGGCTGCCACCCCCAGCCCATCCCCAGGCGAGGCCCGGCCGCCTGCTCAGGCGGGGGGCCCGTCCTGCCGGCCCGCGTGGTCCCCGCTTCCCGGCTCCTCCTGCCGCACCCTGTGCAGCCAGGATGTGTCCCCGACTTCGGCGTCCTGCGGGGAGCTTGGCAGTCTGCGCCCGACCTGCCCCGCGTGCCAGGAGAAGCTTCTCTCCAGTCTGCGCCCCGTGGAGGGGCTGCGCGCCCTGCGCCGGGGCGAGACGCTGCGGGAGCGGTAGTTGGAGGGGCTCCTCCCCCGCTGCCCCCTCTGCTGCTGCTGCTGCTGCCGCCGCCCCAGCCGCTCATTCCGCTGGAACCTTCCGCGGGGTCTTCGGGCCAGGCGCACCACTGCTACGATGGGCCCGCGGCACATCGGGCAGGTGTCCCTTCCCTCTGCCCAGAGGTGGATGCACTCCAGGCAAAAGGAGTGCCTGCAGGGGTCCACTCGAGCTGCGCTGGCAAGCGGGCCCAGGCAGATGGGGCACTCCTCGGGCTGCTCCTGCCGCCAGCTCATGGTTCCTGCAGCTTCCGCAAGGTGCAGATGGTCGTCCTGTGGGGGAGGCTGCCCTGCTGCCGGGCGCTCAGCAGCAGCCCAGGGTCTTCAGCACCTTCCTCGCCTTGCGGATCACCGGCAGGAACTTGATGCCTCACGTGCCACCAGGAGGACTACTGCAGAGAGAAGCAGGAAGAAAATGTTGTATCAGCAAGCAGACATTCGCTTTCTAGGTTCTACCACGTTGTCTAGAGTGCTGTAGCTGTCAGCAGTCTGTGCATGGATTGCAAACACAGACTAGGCTTAGGCCAGATGAGGTACATGGATGTCTGTAGGTGTGAGAGCATTACCGAAGGCCCTTGATGGCTCGCGTGCAATAACAATGGCTTCGCGTATGCCTATAGCACTAGCTCCGCCTCTCTCTCTCCTTCCAGCCGTGGAGACTCGAGCTCTCGCCTACCACCAGCCGGACTGGCCGCAGGCGCCCCGCGCAGGGCATTTATAGGCAGCCCCCTTCTGTGAGGCCAGAGGTGACATCAGCAGGGTCTGGGGTGTCCCTGAGGGCAGCACTGACAGAGGTCACCTGAACGTTGTGAGACTTGAGATGGCTGCTCCACGCTGACAGGTGCCAAGCGGAGAGCGGTATCAGGCTAATTAAGAAAAGCCATCTCGGAAGAGGTAGAATCCAGGACTGGGCCAAGGAGAGGGCACTGAGGTATCAAGAATAAAGTGTCACTTGAAATACCTGAGACTCCCATCAAGTCAGTGCTGCCCTCAGGGGTACCCCGAAACCTTTGTGATGTCCCCTCTGGCCTCACAGAAGGGGGCTGCCTATAAATGCCCTGCGCGGGGCGCCTGCGGCCAGTCCGGCTGGTGGTAGGCGAGAGCTCGAGTCTCCACGGCTGGAAGGAGAGAGAGAGGCGGAGCTATTGCTAGAAGCATACGCGAAGCCATTGTTGTTGCACGCGAGCCATCAAGGGCCTTCGGTAATGCTCTCCAATCCACAGACATCCATGTACCTCATCTGGCCTAAGCCTAGTCTGTGTTTGCAATCCATGCACAGACTGCTGACAGCTACAGCACTCTAGACAACGTGGTAGAACCTAGAAAGCGAATGTCTGCTTGCTGATACAACATTTTCTTCCTGCTTTTCTCTGCAGTTGTCCTCCTGGTGGCACGTGAGGCATCAAGTTCCTGCCAGCGACCCGCGAGACATCGAGGTGCTGAAGACCCTGGGCTGCTGCTGAGCGCCCGGCAGCAGGGCAGCCTCCCCCACAGGACGACCATCTGCACCTTGCGGCAGCTGCAGGAACCATGAGCTGGCGGCAGGAGCAGCCCGAGGAGTGCCCCATCTGCCTGGGCCCGCTTGCCAGCGCAGCTCGAGTGGACCCCTGCAGGCACTCCTTTTGCCTGGAGTGCATCCACCTCTGGGCAGAGGGAAGGGACACCTGCCCGATGTGCCGCGGGCCCATCGTTGCAGTGGTGCGCCTGGCCCGAAGACCCCGCGGAAGGTTCCAGCGGAATGAGCGGCTGGGGCGGCGGCAGCAGCAGCAGCAGCAGAGGGGGCAGCGGGGGAGGAGCCCCTCCAACTACCGCTCCCGCAGCGTCTCGCCCCGGCGCAGGGCGCGCAGCCCCTCCACGGGGCGCAGACTGGAGAGAAGCTTCTCCTGGCACGCGGGGCAGGTCGGGCGCAGACTGCCAAGCTCCCCGCAGGACGCCGAAGTCGGGGACACATCCTGGCTGCACAGGGTGCGGCAGGAGGAGCCGGGAAGCGGGGACCACGCGGGCCGGCAGGACGGGCCCCCCGCCTGAGCCGGCGGCCGGGCCTCGCCTGGGGATGGGCTGGGGGTGGCAGCCACGATTCCCCCAGGAAGAATAAATTACCACTCTTCCACCCTGCACAGCCTCTGCCTGCACTTCTTCCCGCATCGCTCGGCAGGAGGGGGGTTGAGGGGGGGGAAGGGGGCTGGACACAGCCCTCCCCTGCTGTCCCCGCCATGAATTGGTTTGGGGGCGTCTGCTCCTGATGGGGAATGGCTGTGGGTGGCGGGTCCGTGAGTGAGACTTAGGGGTGAGAAGTCATTTGGGGGATGGGAAGTCAACATGGGAGTGCAAAGGTGTTGGGAACGGGAGCAGACGCATGGTGACGTAGCCCAACTGGAAAAAAGGCTGACAGCCCAAGTCTCCTAAAAGCCTGGCAGCAGAGAATGCCTGCCAGCTGCGGAAGCGGGCCTGGCAACCTGCAGCATCCCTGGAAGGTGCTGCTGGCCTCCTGCAAGTGCAGCCTAAGGGTACCTGAGGACCAGAGACTGTCTCCAGGTGCCACCACCAAGGGCAAAAGCAGGGAACTACAAGAGCAATGGGCTGTCTGAGAAGGAGGAACGGCTCTGGGAAAGGCGCCATTCCCAGAGACTAGGAAGCATCGGTGTCTATCACTCGTCTCAGGTGAAACACAGAAATTAGCAGCAGCTTTTGGCTGCTCTAAGGAGGTGGTGTCCTCTGCTCTCTTCTGTCTCTCTTAATAGAAAAAGGACTCCTTCTCGACCCTAAATGGAGCGCCTCTCCCCCTCAGAACTTCTTGTGCTGCACAAATGGTTCTTGCCTACATGACATCCTTAATCCAGTGAACCTGTGCTGGGGATGCCCGGATGACTCTGAACTCTCTGATGGGAGCCTCACGTCTTTGCAGTGACACTTTGTTCTTGATTCCTTGGGGCCCACCCCCGGGCCCACTCCTGGGTTTGGTCTCTTCCAAGATGGCTTTTCTTAATTAGCCCGACACCTCTCTCCATGCTTGCGTTGAATCACAGAATATTGCCCAGGGGTGGTTTGTGGCCACGTGTAATAACGAGAACTTTACAGCAAAGAAAGCCTCCGTGTATTGCAGCACCCTACCAACTCCCACTTGCCGTCTCTCCACACCCGCAGGCAGGGGGGCATCCCTGAAGGGCTCAACCCTTTGGAAGGTCACGGCATGAACTTCGTTGTTGTCAGAAGCGGGATTCTGTAAAACGTGCACTCCGGGATGCTTTTGAGGAGGTGGTAGAAGAACACTGGGAGGTGCATGAGGCTGTCCTGGTTTCAGCTGGGACAGAGTTTGTTGTCTTCCCAGTAGCTGGTATGGAGCTGGGTTCTGGATTTCAGAAGAGAGTGATGCTGACAACACACCGCTCTTTTAGTTGTCGCAGAGCACTGCTTACACAGAGCCAAGGAGGTTTCATCTGCCCACACCGCCCTGCCAGCCAGGAGGCTGCGGGTGCACCAGGAGCTGGGAGGGGACGCAGCCAGGACAGCTGGCTCAAACTGGCCAGAGCCATGTCCCATACCCTATGGGGTCGTGCTGAAGACTGGGACTGAGCAGGTTGGCCAGAGTGTGGCTACTGCCGCGCGGGGTCTGTCTGGGCATCATCACTCAGTGGGCAGTGAGCAATTGCATTGTGCGTCACCGTGCATTCATCCTGGAGGAGAGAAAGCTCGGCGGGATCGTAGCAGTGTCTAGACATCCCCAAAGGGAGGATGCAAAGAAGACGGAGCCAGGCTCTTGTCAGCGGTGCCCAGCGGCCGGACAGCTCTAGGTGGCCCTGCTTCAGCAGGGGGTTGGAGCAGATGACCTCCAGAGGTCCCTTCCATCCCCAGCCCTTCTGGGAGCTTCCTTCTGGGTAAAAAACAGGGCCCTTTTATACCACTGACACAGAAGATGGCGTAGGATGCCACCACGTAACAAGTGAGGTACTGCTCAATTCTATCTTCCACCTGAGACAGCCAAGAGGTTGCGGTGCTCCTGGTTTTCTCTAAACAATCCTAGGTTTCTCATGCATATTCCCACTGTCCCTGGCCAATTTCCACCTTCCCAGGTGGAAAGTTGTTCCTCAGTTTCTTGATGCGTCCTCATCAATGGTGGAACGCAAAGAGCGGTGTCACTTTCCAAGACTCCTTTGGGAGAATTAGGAAGTAGGTATTCTTTATGAAGAACGCTGGGTATGTGGGGGATAATTCCACCCAACACGTACAGCTAAGCAAGACAAGGAGTACTTATTTATGGTACGGGGATATCCATATTTATGCAGTTCCCAAGAAAAGGCAGGATTTATGCTAATGGTTTCTCAGAACTAATTATCATACTGTCCCTCCTGCTGTTGCTGGTGTAGTAACCTCTGGTGGTTGCGCTTTGGGGGCTTTCTGATGAAGGCTCATCGTCTTCTTCATCTCGTACGTCTCGCCTTTTTGTTTTGTGCATGCTCCTGTCCCATATCACAGAATAACAGAATTTCTAGGTTGGAAGAGACCTCAAGATCATCGAGTCCAACCTCTGACCTAACGCTAACAGTCCCCACTAAACCATATCCCTGAGCTCTACATCTAAACATCTTTTAAAGACTTCCAGGGATGGTGACTCCACCACTTCCCTGGGCAGCCTGTTCCAGTGTCTAACAACCCTTTCGGTAAAGAAGTTCTTCCTAACATGTAACCTAAAACTCCCCTGGTGCAACTTTAGCCCATTCCCCCTCGTCCTGTCACCAGGCACATGGGAGAACAGGCCAACCCCCACCTCGCTACAGCCTCCTTTAAGCTATCTGTAAAGAGCAATAAGGTCGCCCCTGAGCCTCCTTTTCTTCAGGCTGAACAAGCCCAGCTCCCTCAGCCGCTCTTTGTAGGACTTGTTCTCCAGGCCCCTCAGCAGCTTCGTCGCCCTTCTCTGGACAAAGCACATACCCTATGGGGTCGTGCTTAGCAATTAATGTGGGGTGGCTATGTCAGGGTGGGAGGGACTCCTGCTTGGGGATGGGCTGGGCATCGGTCCGCAGGTAGTGAGAATTGCATTGTGCATCACTTGCTTTGTACATCTTATTATTATTGTCATCATCATCACCATTTCCCTTAATTTTCTGACCTATTAAACTGTCTTTCTCTCAACCCATGAACTCTTTTTTTGTTTTTCCCTCCCGATTCTCTCTCCCATCCCACTGAGGGGAGGGGATGAGAGAATGACTCTGGTGCTTAACTGCCTGATGGTTTAAACCACAACAACAACACATCGTTGTTTGGTGTTATAATTGGTTGGTTTTTTTTTTTTTTTTTTTTTTTTTTTTTTTTTTTTTTTATTGTGTTGTAATGAGTTTCATGTAGGAAGGTATGCCCTATGGAAATTATTATTGCTGGTTTTGGATTAATTATGCAGTATAAAATCAAGGTAGAATAAAAAACAGAACATGGAGAAACACTGGGATTAGTAGAAAGTCGCTAAGGAGGAATGATGACAAAAATATTAATGATGGGAATTTCTTTGTTTCTGCAGAGCAGAGAAACTTGTGGAAGACACTGCTTCCAGAAAGTATTCCTAAGAAGCCAAAAAAGCATTCAAAATTAATATTGATTATTGGAAAGTCCTCATGTACATGAAATAGAATTATACTAAGCATACATGGAAATGGTTAAGCATTGGGGTATAACCCAATGCAAAAGAAATAGGAAGAAGTTTCAACAGTGGCCAGTCTGTTTCCACATTATCTTTCTTTTCTTTCATATTGTCCCCAAAGGACCTACTTCTCTTCAGGGATTCTCGACTATACAGAGATATAGTTTTTATGTAGTAGTCCTGGAATGACTGAACAGTTTACTCTTCACTAAAAAGGTCAGTGACAACATGTTTATGTCTTCGTCTTGCAATGTTGTATTAGTATGAGTTTAAAAAAAACAAAGCCCATTTGTACAAGCAGCTTTGTTTTGTATGTTTGAAAGATTCAATTTTTTCTTTTCATATTTATCTTTTTTTTTTAAATCTCCACAGAAATACAGTTAGTAAGAACACAACCTAAAGGGGTCATTGGCTGCTTAGCTTCAATAACATTCAGCAGTAGCAAGCCTCCACTCATCATTTTCACACACACACAAAAAAAAAAAAAAAAAAAAAAAGTCAAGAAGAAAATGCCTGATGGTGGATAAAGGAGAAAAAGATTAGTGACATTAACGATGGAGAGCGAATGTATTAAATATTAATGGATGACATTTATGCTCTCCTAATTAAGTAAGAGGTTTGCTTGGTCTAACAGCACTTATTCAGAAATACACTGGTTTACCACCGTGAATCATCTTAAGACACACAAGCAAGGTAAATGGCTCATCTTGATGCTGACAAAGCCTATCTTGTGAGGTTTTAGTATCCTAACTGGCAATACTCACAGAAAATGAAGCAGCTCTTTTGAACTCTGGATGAACTCTTTCTCTTTTTTCATAGGGGTACAGTTTGCCCGTCATCTGTTGTGAACACATCTAAGGATATATTTCTCATAGTTTGTTATAAAAAATTCTCCTATTATCATCAAAATTTGAAATACTTTACCTAACTTCTGCCACCATGTAGAATTTCTCCTTCACGTTTTTTAATGCCAAAATCTTGCCAGATGAGTTCAGTGAAGGACCAGGTATTTTTACCACATCTACTTTTGGCTCATATCACATTACAGTAACGTTCCCTGAAGAAATAGCTGGTGGAAGACTCCAATCCTTTGTTCTGCTTTGTTGCTCTTCTACTTTTTGACATTAAATTACTCAGGCAAGATGTTTCATTTGAATATCTATGGTATAAATTACCAGTGTTGTTCTTCCCTAGCATTTGCTTGACAAATTAATTACCAATACAGTTTTGTGCAGCCTGTGCATTTGCAAGGCTGTGTAAGGTGGCAGCTGAGGGTTCAGCTTGTGTAAATTAATTATAGGTGCAATTGACCTTGTGTGAAAGTGGCTGTGGCACACATAAGATTAAGAACCATTGTGTTAGGCTGTCAGTGGGAAGCACCTGCTCTTTTTCATTCTGATTCAGTCAGTGTAATGAGTGGGATTGTTTCTAATGAGAGTCTGTGGTATCTCACTCTGGAAAGTGGGAGAGCAAGGGAGGGGGATTAATTTGGAAAGTGACTGTACCTCAGGTGCATCCATTACCTGATGCAGATGTGTCGAGGAGACTATGATCCAGCTTTGTTCCCAAAGGGTGTGGAGTAAATGGCGTTGTGGGGATGTTAAGAGTGGCTTAACTCATCTGCTGTGGAGGATAGCAGTGCTACAGGGAGCTATGCTAATTTTCCACTTACAGGTAACATGCATTGTTTGGTGGTACGGTACCCATGAAGCCTTCTAAGCTCCCCTGACATACCTGTGATGTAGGAAGAAGGAGTCTTCTGATCAATGAAAATCAGGCAAGCAGAGGACAAAATGTAGCTAAACATTGGCCTCAGTTCAGAGACATCTGCTTAGCAACCCTCATGTGCCTCAAATTGTCCAGATACTTCTGTACTTTCCTGAATTATGACTATCATTTGCCTCCTTACTTCTCAAAAAGAGTTTGGAAATCATTACGTATATACTTTGCCTTCTGTTCTGTTTTTTTTTTTGGCTTGGGACAGGCAAAAGTTTTCAAGGATTTTTTTTTTTTTTCTTGCAGATTTCATCATCTTCTGCTTATACCTCACCTGAAAGAATAATCTATGAGATCACTTGCTTGCTACAGGAAGGATTATTCACCTTTGGATAATTATGGTTTCAGGTAGGGAATAAAAACAGGATCAGACACTTCACAAAGAATAAGTAGCTTATAAAATTTCAGGTGTCCTTGGCAAAAACACATACCTAGTACTTAAAAAACAAATCAAAAAAAATCTGAGCGTAGCAATGCCTTCTAAGTGTTACCTGGGGCAGAATTACAAATACAACCATCAAAATGATAGCATGCATAAGCTTTTACAAGGAGACCTGAAACGCTGAACACTGCTGAGGCAAAGTGCCAGTGGCATGCTGAGGTGGGGTGATGCTTTATAGAAAACTTTGGAAAATTCTCTAGACAGGACTTGATTTCTACCTGCATCAGCGTAAATTGCAATACGTTTCCTGGAGACAACATCAAGGGTTCGTGCTGAGATGAGAAGTGAGAAATATCTTCATATACAAAGAGCCCAACACATTTTTATTTTTTTTATTCTTCCTTACCAGACTGAAAATGCCTGAGGTCTCTTCTCACCTTGGGGAATTTTATTTTTAAAATTTTCCTTCTGGCTTCCATTTTCTGGTCAAATGAACATCATTACCCCAGTGTGACAAGGCTGAATGTGGTGGGACTCACATTGATATAGTTGCAGAGAACTGCCAGGGCTGAAAGTCACCTCTGGAGGATTTTCATCCAACCCTTTGCTCAAAACAGTTCCAATCCCACAACCTCTCACTGTATCAGTGTTTGACCATTCCCACAGTAAAATAAATAAATAAATAAATAAATAATGATAAAAAAAAGGAAATTTCCTCAATTCTAGTTTGTGGTTATTGATTCTCCACCTACTTTTTAACTGAAGAGTCTCACTCTCTTTTCTACACTTCCCATCAGGTATCTCCAAGGCTTCTCAAGGTTAGACAAACCAAGCTCTCTCAGGCATCTGTCAGACATCACGTGTTTATCCTCATCTTTGATGTTTTAAATAGTGATACTGCTGCCCACTTTCTGCCAAGCCCTGAGGGCACTGCTAGTTCTAACTCTCACTGCCCAGCCACTCCAGCCCACCTGCCCATCCCTGCCATCCTGGAGGTGCTCAATGCCTTTTCTGCTCCTGGTTGGGGCAGTGGGATGGGCTCTGGCTGGTGAGATCCTGCCCTGATGGACCCCTCAGAAAGCCCCTGCTGCTCTAAGCCTCCCAAGGGAGCTCCTTCCCCTGCAAGGTCCTGATACATCTCATCTTCTGCTCATCATCATCTTCCAGGTTTCCATTAATTTCCTCCTCTTCCCAGTAACAGTTTCTCAGACTTTTCCCCATGGACCTGCATGTGCTAGGGACAAATCACAGCCACTGGTGGGATGTACTGATGTCCTTTGCTGCCATAAAGCAAAACCTTGTGTATAACACTGAGGCAGGGTGTGCTGTTGACCTGACTGAATGCTAAACCTCCTTTCCCTCTTTGCTGACCAGATTCAGTGCAGGGAGTGAATCAGTAGCTGCCTCCAGCTGAGGCAGTCCCTGTGCATGACTGATGATAACCTGAAGGGCCCAGACCCAGCTCACAGGCACTGCCCTTTCTGCCTCTCTCTTCCCTCTTAATTTTCAACAGGGGAATTCATTGTTGCTGCTTTCTGATGTGGATGAGGGATATGCCAGAGGAGGAAACAAATGGATACTGTTACCTCATTTTATATAGATTATAACTAACTGATGCTAAAATGCTGTATGAACACCAGAAGTCTTTTCTTGCTTCAACGAGTGAGCCTAAAGGTAAGAATCTTCATATTATATTAGAGTCCTCCCTCACTGGAGTAAACAGAAATTTTCCTTTGACTGTTTCCATTCAACACTCATGAAAGCAGCTAGAATTTTGCTGTTGAATTAGATGGGTCCAGAATTAAATATTTATACTGCACAAAGCTGCTCTGAATGTGGTTGTTTCAGAGATTTCTGAAGAGCTACCAAAGGGCAGCTTGAACTGCTGTGGGACTGTATGAACTGAGTAATATTCAACAACAAATGAAGTCATCATGGTAATGAAAAACCAGATGAGAGGAAAAATGCACTCGTTCTCAGAAATTCAGCACAAAACTAAAGAAGAATTAAATTATTTGATGTATGTGAGCAGTGCACTGTGCCTAGCTCTTCCAGAGCTCTTTCATTTAATACCTCCTTCATATTAGTGCTTTAGAATTAGTTTATATTCCACAGGGTCAATCATCAGCATTTCAAGTTCAGTAACAACAGTTTAACTCAGGAACACATTTATCATCCTTCAGCTCTGTAATTGTTTAGATACAAAAGTACAGGAAAAAAGGATGGCTTTTATTATTATTTTTTTCACAAAACTTGATCGAGAGTAGTTTACACTGAGTCTTTAGAAGTCCATATGCATTTAGGCAGCATAATGCTGCTGAGGTGTACAAATACAAAAAAGTTTTCCCCACCAGGGGCAAATCATTGCATGTGTTTGTAACTGACTTTCCTGGTCACCTGATGATAGCTGCTAGATTGCTGATGTGTGTCAGTTCACCTGTAGCTAACGCCCTTGAAAAGCACTCTCAGAGAGAAGCCTTGTAGAGCTATATTGCTGTTTTACCTGCCTTTCTGTTACCTCCAAATGATATTTGGTAATGCATGAATATATGGAGGATTTTTTTTTTACTGTGAGGTTGGTGAGGCACTGGCACAGGCTGCCTAGAGAAGCTGTGGATGCCCCATCCCTCGAAGTGTTCAAGGCCAGGCTGGATGGGGCTTTGGGCATCCTGGTCCCGTGGGAGGTGCCCCTGCCTATGGCAGGGGGTTGGAATTAGATGATCTTTATGGTCCCTTCCAACCCAAACCTATGATCCTATGAAGCTTATCTTCTGCCCTGTAGATGATGGGTACAGCATGCCTAGGTCCTTAAGCAATGAGATATTGCCTGTTTTAGTCAGGGCGTTAGCAAGCATTAATTGGTCTGAACAGCCACACCTGGGGTCCCTACCCACATCCTCTGCCCTTGGGCCCTAGAGCCCCATTTCAGCTCAGCCCACCACCTTCAATTCTCATCCTGAGCTGTGTTGTAGATGCGTTTGTTTTTTTGCTGTGTCTTCTGGCTGGACCTTTGTCATCTGCTGTGGGTAGGTTGTCTTTTGACTGAGCACCTTAGTTGTATGTTGCAGCCTTGTCTCCTTTTGCTTCTGCCTGGAGTCGTTGCTTGGACACCAGACCTCATTCATTGCTTGATGTATAGCTGGTTATTGAAGGACTCTGTGTCTGTCTGCTGTGTTTGTGTCCTGCATGACTGTGCCTGGTTAGCCAGAACACAGCCTTCACTGGGGTCGCCTTTGACATCTGGTTCCATTTTCACACCCCTTGCTGCTCTCTGATGCTTCTGGGGAATTTATGATTAAAATTAGGCTAAATACTCCTTAGATTGCTTCTTGTACCTTGTTCATAGCGTTGTGGGACTGGTTCCCCTGGTCGTTTATTACTGTTCTGATTGGAGAGAATGCTCATAAACTAGAGTGGATCCATAGCTGATCCCATATGAATGTATGCTGGTTCTTGTCCCACATGTGTTCATGCATTGTTTTCAGACTCTTAACATTTGCAAAGAATTAAGTCCGATACAAATTTTCATAGACAAAGAAGAAAAATTGAAAATCAAATGAAAACTGTATTGTGGTTTACATGCAGTGTAGCAAAGAGATAAATGGCTTATTTTAATAATATGTATTATATTACTTGACTGAAATATTAATATGAATATTCAGAAACAATATTCTTAGCTCACATTTATTTAACACTAAATTCAGTCAGAATGCTGGGGTAGGTGTCTGTCAGGTTTTACATGCTAAGCACATACGAATTCTGTGAAGTTTGGCGCTAATGGTGTTCATTTACTGTGTTGCTGATTATTCTTTTTTTCTTTTTTCTTTTCTTTTTTTCAAAGAAGCTAATGGTTTGTGTGATTTGGTGCTTTTTCCAGTTAGATGGGTTGTTAAATCATAATTTTCTCTTCCCAATATGTGGAAAGCCAAAAACTTTGGGAATTCCAGATTTAGTTTAGCAAGAACACAAAAACCTACTAGGCGTGCACTGCTGATTTATAACAATTACTTTGAGTGAATTCTGATTAAACAAAATCCAAAAATCCCAGTAAAGCAAGGAACAAATGGTTCACAAGGCTGTGTGTGTTCAGAGAGGGTAGGTGGCAATGGGTCAACCAAACACCCATCAGAGATTGAGTTATTCTTCAAAATGAGCTTGGAAATAAATAAGGTAGGGGGTGTTACATTTCTTGCATGTAAGTAAATCTTGTTTTTTATACAATCTGGACATCAGGTTTGTTCAAGGGAAGAAATACTGCTGGATTCTTATATGAAAGGCAACATCAGAAATAAGTGTGCCCTTAAAAATCAAAAAGCATTTTGTACCTGAAACAGAATGTGCTTTATTTGAATTTATAAACAAGAAATGAAAGGTACAAGGAAATGACTTTGAATATTTAGAAGAAACTTGTTTTTTTTTCCTGTTGTCCTTCTTTGAGAGGTTGTCATTTCTCTGTCCACATCTGAATCTGAAAATCATATATTTATGTACATACAGTAATATATGTATGTTACATACTGTTACAGCAGTACTGTGAAATATTCATAGAATATCCTGAACTGGAAGGGAGTTACAAGTATCATCAAATCCAATACCTGAGTCTGTACAGGACCACCCAAAAATCAGATCGCATGTCCGATAGCAGTGTCCAAATGCTTTTTGAACTCCCACAGGGTTGGTGCTGTGACCACTTCCCTGGGGAGAACGTCCAGCATCCAACCCTGTAAATGAAGAACTTTTTCCTAACATCCAGATTGAACCTCCCCTGTCACAGCTTCGTGCTGTTCCCTCGGGTCCTGTCACTGTCACCAGAGAGAAGGGATCGATGCCTGACCCTCTGCTTCCCCTTTTGAGTAAAACATAGATTGCCATGAGGCTTCCCTTCAATCTCCTCTTGTCTAGGCTGAACAAACCAAGCAATTTCAGCTGCTACGAGTACATCTTGCGCTCTAGACCCTTTACCATCTTTGTAGCACTCCTTTGAATGCTCTTCAGTAGTTTTATAGTCCTTCTCATACTGTGGTGCCCAAAACTGCATTTAGTACCTCAAGGTGAGGCTGCACCAGTGCAGAGCAGAGTGGGACAATCACTTCCCTCTACTATGCTAGATATTCTTAGAGTTGGACTTAAGATCCTTATTCGCTATATTCTGGTGATGATAACTGGTCAGCATGAGATGTCTTCATTGTTTTGTTGTAGGTCTTCTGTCTTATCTCCTCTGGGGATTCTTCCTTTTGGAGACACATGACAGTAAAGATTGATTATCCTAACCTGAGTCATTCAGTGTTTGATGTGTTTGGTATAGGGTTCATTTCTATCTACTCTTTCTCAGGTTTGCTTGGTGGAGTACGAGGATTCAAATACCCTTTTTATGATTGGTCTTCATTCTTTTAAGAGCATGCAGCGATGCACTTCTAGTTTAACATAAACTCTAGTCCTTCTCCATTTGAGGAAAGGAGGTGCTCAGGAAGTTGGCAAAGTGAGAAGAAGGGTACTTTATATCTTTTTCTGTCTTGCGGTGGTTTCACTAATCAATGAAATTTACTGAACTACTTTTGAGGGTTTTCAATCGAAGTTACCAAAATTCATTTAAAAAAAATCAGATTATATAACATGTAAGTTTATTTTTAAGCATGATAACCACTTGAAAAATATTTTTGTAAATGATCATGAAAAAACAAATTGTGTTTATTATACTTGAGTAAGCAATGCACTTTTGAGGAAAATCATTTATTTAAAGGAAAAAAAAAAGCTTGGCTAGATGAGATAAGCCATTTCCTTAAAATAACTAGATGATGCCTTTTTCCAAGCACTCAGTGCTGTGTATTGACCAGGCAATGGAGATCTTGATGGTTGCTCATGGCTATTTTAATTGTAGCCTCTTTAGAAAACTGAACCTCGTTCTTTTGGGAGAATCACATGAGATTTTATGGTATTTTCCTGATAAGATCTGTGCTTCACGAAGAGCTACATGTAGAGTAACAGACCAAAATCTTTTGGCATATGTAAGCAATACCAAATCAGCTGCCTCTTATTTTAATTTCGTAAATGAATTAATGAATAGACACTTTCAGAAACTTAATTTTCAGTAATTTGAACTGAATTTTTCAGAAACTTTAAACTGTTTAGGTAATTTAAATTTTCAGTGATTTTAAACTTTTTTTTCCTTTTTTTTTTTTTTATTAAATTGAGAAAGAACACTATTGAGCTTCAAGCAAGAGTAGGAGAGATCAATGAAACTCTGATGTCTTTATGGTAAAATAACTTATTTAAAATGTTAATTTATCTATCATCTTTACATGTTTTAATGCAGTATTTCTGTGAATGTCTATGATAGTCCCAGTCCCATTTAACTATGCCTCTGACCCTGAAGCCCACCTGGGCTTCATGTTAACTACACAGTCAAAGGAAGGAATTTTACTGTGTTTCACACAGTTTTCTTTAATCATTTTTTTTTCTGAAAGCAGTATGGGGTACTGCCACTGGATATTTTTAGCAATGTGGCCAGTTGCCAGTAATGATAAGCTATCAGCAAAGAAAAGGCTGGGAGGTTTTAGCATTTGGTAAGAGTCAGTACTGAGAGGATGTAATAACATTGGTGTGTCAGGACGCAGATAGGGAGTTGTAGCCAGGACCAAATCTTTCTGTTCTCTACTGCTGTCTGAGACATCTTAATTCCCCCCTTGCTTTCTGTGTGATGAATTAACTATACAGTCCACGGTCAACTGGAAGAAGTCTGTGCAGTGACTAGAACAACTCGTCCTCATTAACTCCCATTGAATTGCTGACAATTCTTTCTGAAGCAATTTTGTAACTAAATTTTTAGGTTTAATCCTTGAAGTTGTCAAACTTGGGTGGCCAGGAGCAGGTATTAAGAGCTGGTGGCTGCATCAACATCAACATGCCTGACACTGTACTGAAGCTACAAAGTTCCTCAGCAGTAACCCACAGGGTGTCTGCATGAATCCTGAATTTGGGTAACAACCTCCAATGAGGCTGCATTTGAGGGAAGCAATGTAGGAGAAACCCTCCTGCAGGTGTTTTCTGCACTAACACAGTTGATATAAGAAGCCCCAACTCCATCTTTATCTTGGGAGTTTCTCTGAGCTCTAAAAGTTTGACCTAAGTGGAAGCCAATACTGCTGTTAGCATACTGCACAGGAGGCCACTTGTTTCCACAAATAATTAGTTTCTCAACTGATATCTTCAATTACATTTTATTTCTGAGGATTTGTAACTTAGTATTTCAAAAAGGTAGTTAGAGAGCTTGTTCTTTTCCGAATTAAGTTGTCTGTACCTGATCTTGTTTCTCTTATTAAATTCTATTTAGCAATTTTGAAATTGCTGTTGCTGGGAATGCAATGAATGTAAGTACTTTGAGACTTTCCTTTTGAGATGTTTTCATATTTTGGACAGAGCACGTAGTTGCTAACATACAAATGTGGGAGAATGCTGTGGTTTTGTCAGTGCATACTTCTAGCTCACCATTTTCACTTTCACCTTCAGGTTCACTTTTGTCGTGTTAGCCAACCTGTCAAGATAGTTTTGTGTGATGATAAAGTAGTATGTTAAAGGAATTGTCAGCTCATCCCCTGGACATAATAAAACAATATTTTACCATGAAAATTCAAACAGTGAGGGGTTCAAAAGGAGCCAGAACAGGAAGTCATTATATATTCCCATATACACGGGCCCCTGTAGTATGCTCTTTTGGCCAGCTTCCACGAATGTTGAGGTCAGAAGCAGGAGTTGTGGTGTGGATGTCATAGGAATGGAATATAGTCTGCATTATCCAATCTCTTCAAAAGTGGTTCTTGACAGGATGAAGCTGTTAAGGACATTCCTATAAGGAAGATGTGTGATGTATAGCCCTTTCCACCCACTTTATGTATGTTTTTCTGTAAGTATCAATAACAAATCATTCATTTTATTTTTGAGCTGATATGGCTAAGAACTAATGTTCTGGAGAAGTTTAAGCTGCATCTTCTATATTGCTGGGATGCTATTAAGCTGTCATGGATAACTACAGGATGTCACATAGCATTTATATTTTACTCACTGGCTTTGTATGTTAGTATATTTCATATTGTGAATTCTTTTACCTGTCACAGTTCAAAGCTTTGATTCAAATAAATATTTAGGAGCTGAGGTGCTTTGTCTTAAACTTTTTCAAACACAATTGGTTAGAAATAAACCTTGATAAACTTCTTGGATTTCATTCAGCAAGGACTGTCTTGAGGAGAACCTTTTAATATTTCAATCTTTCATCCTGTGTGAAACAAGTACAAATTTAAGTATAAGTTTAGTTCACCACCAAGTTTGAAGCAAAGCTTAGTTTCACTGGTTAATACTGATGTATATAGATTTTCATGGGAAATGAAAAATTTTCATTTAAAAGTAAAAATTTCACTTTTAAAGGTAAAAATCATGGAGTTTTCTGCTTCATTTCATTACTTAAAAAGTGAAAAAGGAAGCAAAGTTGATTTTATTTCTGGTATAATTATAATATAATTGAATTCAGTAGAACCATATTGATTACAAGGTGGCAGAGTTTAAGTTAGTGTCTTGCTTCAACAAAAAAAAGATAAATTCCAATACTACTAATTTCAGTGAAAAGAAAGTGCTCTGAAGCTTGTACTTTTTTTTTTTTTTTTTTTTTTGGTGGGGGGGGGAAGCTTTGGAGGGCATATGAAATGTCCAATACAATTAGTTTGACTTCTGAATATGAAAAATCCTGAAATAATACCTCCCAAACAGCATAACTGCAAATTCCAAACATAAAAACTAGTAAGTACGCAGACTTTTTTCTTTCAGTGTTTCACTTTCTTTCTTGAGGCAAGAACCAGTTGAGGTCTTGGTGGGAAGACTTAGGGTAGAAAGTCTCCTGAGATTACGTTGCATTGAAAGAGGATTTATCGGAGTACATTGTTTGCCTGTTTCAGAGCCCTAGTAAGGGCTTTCACTGAGACAGCTTCACAAAGTTTAATGTATTTAATAAGGTGACATATAACAGATTTGGAGTTGCCATTGATAAATACACTTCCTGCAGTGGTGTCATATATGATAATAGTGCTAGCAAAATGCTATCCTGGGTATTCCTCACTAAAGGATGAAGGTGCAGAGCTTACAAAAAAGGTGTCCTTGTCTTGGAGGAGAAAGGGCACAGCCCCATAGGGCACAACCCCTATGTTTCTAGTTTCTTTCCCTTCACCCCTTTTTTCCCCTCACTCTAACTTCATCTTTTTTTTTTGTACTTTTTTTTTTTTTTTTTTCCCCTCTTCTGTATTTACTCTAACTCCTAAGACTATTATCCTAACCTTATCTGTTCCCTTTCTGGGGTGATGTCTAACATGAATTAGGTGAAGAATCATCATATATAGTCATATCTGTTTAGCATGTACTTCTTTGAGCTCATTATCATATTCATTGAACTTTAATATTAATTTTATGCGTAATGGAGCAAAAGGTTTCACTTGGGCATTGTGGCCCTCAAGATTCTGTTCTGCTGTCAGAATGGGGTTGCCCCACCAATACAAGACTCTTTCCTTTAGCAACCTCTCATACCAAGTTTGTGAACCTCTATCCACAAAGTTTGTGTAAGAGATAAATAGGAAGAAGCTGCTCAATTCCCTTTTGCAAAAGGCTGGTGCTTATCACTGACACTAACACGTCTGACTGTTCTCCATTGATCATATGCAAACACTTGAAGAAGGACCCAGTGTCCAAAGAGATCTTGGACTTTCATGTTTTGCTCATCATCAAGCACTATCCACAACCGGGGAATATATGTTTGTTTTTTCTTCCCTACCTTTATGAGAATGGTACAGGGGATTCTTCATCCACATCAAGTTTTCTTCAAAAGTTTATGTCTAAAACATATGTCTAAAGGTGTTGTGGAGGCTGAAATACTTTGCCTGTGAGATTTTGCAATGTGATTAACAGCATGGATATATCTTCTCTGCTTTTGTGATGATGACAGGTGAGACTTCTCTAAGCAGAAGAATTGTAAAATCAGTCCCTCACATTTTGAGGAGCACTAACTTAATCTTTAAAACAAACACCTGCAAATAGAAGTATAGGACAGGAGAAATAAATATTAGGTCAGAGGCAAGCATCTTTTGCCAGTAATCTGTCCCGAACACCCAACGTTTTTCAAACGTAGATTTTGCTCAGACAAGGAGAAGTTCAGATTTGTTTTCTTATAAAGTTGTGGGAGGTAGAGACCATACTAAAGTGATTCACTGATCAATGCAAGATGGTCCACAGACGTAGTGGTGGACAAATGTGTTTGGTTCTGCAGCTCAGTGTGGAATATGTGGTTTGTAAGCCGATAGGAGCACCCCGACAAGGAACGGGTTAGGGTTAAGATGGAGGGTGGTGTTAGAGGACTGAATAAAGGAAATACCTATCTTGTAAATACTGGATTGTGGTTTCCATGAGTCACTGTTACATAAGGAACCTGAGTAACATCAATGTCTCACAGTCAGAGGAAAATAGAGCTGAGAGTAGGTGTTAATATAGAAAGCAAGAGTAAAGGATGTGAGTTGTTTGTGAATACTGAAAGCCTATGAAGAGAGGATGAGACTTAGTATTTACATAGGACTGTGTCGATTGTTTAGTTTACTGATGGTCAGGATCATTTCAGTGGATTTAAAACAAAGCTTAAGGTTGCACGAGACAGAAGCAAAACGTAGTTTATTGACAAGACTATTGGATTCAGTAGAATTAAGACAAGTCTGGTATTTTCAGGGAAAAATGTATCTCCTTTTGTTGTCTCTGCTCAAATTAATTCTAACACAAAAAAAGTTGGGTTAGAAAGAAGGTGCTGGCAAACCAGGCAGCTTACATAGACCCAGTATGAGTAATATGGATGGAAATACCACCTCTCATCACAACTTGGCAATGCTGGAGGATGTGGCCATAAAATTGTGGGCTTCTCCTTCCTCTAAGCCTAAACCAAATGTTTTTTCCATGGGACTTGTAATCACATGTGCACAGGGAAAAGGGCAGCCTTGTCTTTGATACAATTCCAGTAAAGTAACTGGGTATATCTGGTGTAAATTTGGTTCTTTCTGTCCTGGAAGCAATATGCTTCCAGCATAGGAAGAGAGTAATTTCGCTTGCTCCATTTATGATCTAATAATAGTTATATTTTTGACTTAGTCATGTTGCACGAGAAATGTTTGTTGCACGTGAAAACCTATCCAGATTGAATTTGATAGTTATCCAGTATGAATTTGATTTTTATTTGCTTTTTCATCTGTCCAGATATCTAAGAATGGATGCTAGAAACAGTTATAGAGCTGCAATACCATCAGATACATTCCATAAAAACAAATGCTTCTGTAATAGAAATTTTACTTCAGTACAACTAAAAAAGAAATGTTTTGCATGCATGGGTATTTATGGGGTGATATAGAAAGCAAGCAGTGCTGGGAATTTGATGGTAGACTACTGAAAGAAATTGAGTTTTCACTCACTCAAAAATGGTAAGGTATTTTGGGAATGTCAGGCAGAAGTACTTTACCCCTTAAAATGATGTGATGCAGCTTATCCCCTGGCAGAAAAAGAATGAACAAAGCACTTTGAGTAGATGCTGACTGCTGGTGGCAACTTCAGGGAAAAATATGGTTCATCACTGCTGAGCACTTGTCTTTTTGACTTCAGTGAGTAATTAAGTTGCAGTGGCCCTTTTAGTGAGTCTGAGCTAGGCGCAAGAGACTCCATGTCCAAAATCCAATAGTGTGTGGTCTCTTGTTTCCTCACTAATCCTATAAGATGCAGTGGGTTGAATGGATGATCTAATAAGAGAATATAACTGCAGTCAGCTTACTCTTCTACAGAAATTAATAATGAAAATTCCCTAAAATAGAGAGAAACTAATTTATAAAGGAATAATAAGATAAAATAGAGTAGAAAGTTGCTTTATTAGAAAATCAGATTTTGTAAGCAATTGTGCTAAATATCAAGTGTAGCCACTGCAGCAGGTGCATGTGATTGAGTCTTGTGTCTGCTCCCTCTAGTAACCACATTGATAGGAATTGCCCTGGGAATTTGGTTTCATGCAGTGAATCATTCAGAAATTTGGAGTGCAGAATCATTTAAAAGTGAAAATACACCTGAGATTTTCTCACTCGCCAAGCAAGTTTATAAAATACGTGTGCGTATATATAAACTACCACATACATGTAAGTAAAAACTGCATTTGTAGAAGGAAAGAGAAGGTAACATTGAACTGCAGAAGCTGGTTATTGGGTCAGTTACTGTTTTTCTGTGTAGCCATATTACACTCAGTGGAGTATTGTCACACTCCTGTCATGAAAGGCTACACATGGAGCATATTTTGCAAGTTATGGAAATGATTAAATACCTCTTTCTCACAACATTTTCACCAACCCTTCTCTCTCTGCAATGAGAACATCCCTTCTCCTCCTACCAGTGTTTCATTTTCACCTTGTCCCAGGACTTTGTCCTCCATGCCTTGTCCAGCTCGTCTTCTTTCACTCCTTTCAGCCCCTTTGAACCTCTGATGTTTTGAGATTGCCTAACAACCAAAAGGGGGCATTAAATACAAACTACATGTCATTCTATAAGGATGACCTGCAGCTTCACTGCGGCTTCTTCACCTGCTGCTTTGGCAGCAATATTGGTGCTCTCTAGCAGCTGGCAGCTTACCATACTGCAGCTCTCTGCAAGACAAATCAGGGGCCAAGGCTCCTCAGCTGTTTTGAAAAAGTGATGGATTAATTTCCCTGGAAGGAAGTTGAGCTAGTGTTGTGCCACTGCCAGTACCAACACTTACTGAAGTATTAGGAACTTGGCAATTTACTGCTAGTAAACTTTGTGAAATCTTATGTTGGTGGAGATATCAAAGTTTTTTCAGGGAAGCTTGCATCTATAGTCATGTGCTTCTTTGGTGCATGCAACTCTTTTTTTTTTTTTTTTTCTCCTCTTTCCACAGACATGCAGCTGGCAACTCCTGTGTGCACCTGGATCAAGTGCTGTCCCTCTTGCTGAGGGAAAACAAAGCAGTAAGTGATTGCTTTCCTAATTTGTGAGTAGACCTGGGCGAGTAGTAGAGGCTTCTCTCATGTATAACACAGTTTAGGCCACATCTTGAGTGAGGAGCAGTGGTAGGATGAAAACAATTCACCTAACTCTCACTGAAAATCAATTTGACAAGCCTGTCTCAGTCACCTGTAACAAAGAGAAATGGACTTCAGTGAGTGTGGAGGCATCACTGGAATACTGGTGACATTTTCCAACAGTCCAAGACCCTTTTGGTGAGGTCTTTGACTGTTTTTTAACAGTGTGCAGCACACCAACTTTGATCTGAATGTAACAATAAGATTCATGACTGTGTATAGGCAGATTAATGACGACACTGGGCAGGCACTTGGTTGTTTGCTTTCTGGACTAGAAGACAGTCCTACAGTTCCTGTCTTTAAGGCAAGACCTCTGCCCTGGTAATCTGCTCTCCTGCAAGTTGGGTGAAAGTCTGTAACTCTAAGCACCAAGAAACTGAGAGAAAAGAGGAGTTGCTTGTGGCTGTTGACGATACTTGGTTGTCTTGTCATCTGTAGGACATGTTCTTATCTAAGATAGCCATAGATGACGTGTAGTTTAGCATGAATGCATTTTATGTGATAAGTCAGTTACAGGATTCCAATAGCTTAAGGTTTCATAGCTACAGGGATATCTTGGATTAATAACAGTTTATGTATAATACCAAGAGTCAAAACATACTCAAATTCTTGGATATTCTGATTAATTCTCTTGCTGTTCATTGCTTCTGAACAGTGGGTTTTCAGACAGATCACTATGTCAGGAAATTGCAATGTTGGTGTTTCAGGAAGTGTGTAACTGTGGGAGGTTTCTTTTGGGAGGTTTCTTATGAGGCCTGGTTGGTTGCTTGCTGTGAACATGGAACAATTTCTCATCTGGCTTCTGCTTCAGCTATCGTTTTTGTGTACGATGGGCTAAACTTATTCCTTCTCTAGCCCCAGCCAGTGGAGTGAGTTAGGATTAATTTGGAGCTGTATTTGAGCTCTCAAAGGAGCTAATCAGGATTAGAGCACCTTGCTGTGGGTTGTACTGCTCCGGAGGCTCATTCACAATCTGTCAGAATAGTGTTCTAGCAGCTTTTGTCCAGTCCTTGAGAATAGTGTTGGAGGGAAGCAGGACCATTTGTGGTACAAAAGCTCAGTTTTGTAGGCATTGGCCAGGCCAGGGCAATCTATGTGCTTTCTGTAGGTCATCATATACCTTGTCACTATCATAGTGCTGGACTTGAATCATTGCTATTACACTGAAGGGCTTTTATGCTATGGCCAGATCCTGCCAGTTTCAATTCCTTTCCTTTTACTGAAGGAACTAGATCTTTGGTCTGTCCAAGCTATTTTTCCCAGAGACACTGGCATCCATCTCATAGTGATGTGTTTTGGGGATTTTCTCATTTTTACTAAAAGTATGTCCAGTTTTATGTTTTCTTTCTTTACAGAACAAAGCACAGCTGAACTTAGCTCTCTATTACATCTGATTTTTAATCAGCAGAGGCAGGACAGCTATGAACATATTTAGCAAAATGTTAACTGCTGATAGAGAGAACACTATTAGGTCCAAGACCCTCCTTCTCCTCTATCTGGCTGAGAAGGGAGCTCCAGTCACAGATGGAAAAGCTTTATCCCTCTTATTTTTGTGTGTCTGTGTGAGGGATGGGCACAATCTTGTTCCTAATAAGTGTGTTTTCCTTCTTAGTTTATGTTAAGGTCTATAACATGAATCACAACATAGTCCTGGTGCCTGTTATACTCCTACTCTGTACACCTACAGCTAGCTCATGACAAACCAGCTTACAAATTACAGCTTTTCTCCGCTACTTTGTCACACTGATACTGGTATTAGAACAGTAACTTATTAGGCTGTTCTTTGTAATCCAATAACAACACTAATGAGGGAAGTGCATGAGATGTGATTGAAAGTGATCAAATCTGCCATTGATTTTGAGGATGTCAGGTAGAGGATAAAGGTGGTTGAGATACCAATTACATTCATAAAATCAACCATGAAAGATTTTCTTATAATGAAATGCTGAGGGAGGCCTATGACAGGGACTGTTAGGATGTTACTTTTCTTGTGTATGTAGTATAACTTCTGATATTTCCCAAAAACATCCCATTCAGGAGGAAAACACATCTAGCCCAGCATCCCTGTCTCCCTCTGTGGAAAGAGAAAACAGGCATATTGTGTGATCAAAAATAGCATCGCCTGACATCCTCTAAAAATATTCATCACACATCATTAGTTATTTTAAATAGCTGGCTAAAAGAAGAAAACATCTCCAACATATCTCAATCATGAAGTATTGACATATTAACGTTTTACATAAAAAAAACAGTTCCTCATCAGCAGAAAGTTATAATGAAGTTTCTAAGCATTCTTTAGCAATTTTGAACAATAGACTACAAAGATCCATTACTCTGTATTCTCAGAGGATACAGGTTTGGGAAATGCCCAGAGGAATTAAGTAGGTACTTGCTGCAAGGGAGGTACTTGCTGCATCACCTAGAAGATGCTGCTCGGTTATATAAGCTAAAAAGTTCTGTTAATGACACTTGATCAGACTACCACCAAGCAAAAAGCAGCACCGAAGGGAAAGGAAGACTACACAATCAATGGGATGCAATTCTGAACCTCAGGATCATCCTGCAGTACCTTTGTTTACTTAAAGAGTGTTTATTTTTGCTTTACTTTTTAGCATTTACACTGACGTAAACTGAGAAGTATGACAACGCTTGAGATTTAGCTTTCGTCTTGTTTTCCTGTGTTTTGGAGCCTGGAAGTGAGGCCTCCATAGGTATTACAACTGGGACAGGAGCATGCAATGAAGTGTGTTGCCTTTCCTTACTCTATTTGCCTTTCAGCATAGCTGACCAAACTATGAAATGTGGAAATCTGCTGCATTTTTCCATCAATGATGCAAATACTCCTTCTCTCTCAACTACTACTTGATGCAAAACAAGAGGGCACAGGGAACAAAGATCACTACAGAAATGTCTGCAGTTCATGGTACTGTTGGGGTACCAGCTTACTTATTAATGCTTCTTTGAAAAAAACCCTGACATATGTTTTAACCCTCAAATGGGGCGAAAACGCTTCCTTTGGAAAACTTTTCATTTTTGAGTTTCATAGAATGGCCTGGGTTGCAAGAGACCTTCAAGATCACGTAGTTCAGCACTCCCCCCCACCATTGGCATGAATGCTACCCACTAGATCA
Organism: Anas acuta; assembly: GCF_963932015.1. Taxonomy (NCBI): domain Eukaryota; kingdom Metazoa; phylum Chordata; class Aves; order Anseriformes; family Anatidae; genus Anas; species Anas acuta. Next base: position 45,154,363 of record NC_088980.1, on the reverse strand, counting down.
GGTTGCTCAGGGACACATCCAACACCTCCAGGGATGGGGCATCCACAACCTCCCTGGGAAATCTGTTACAGTGCCTCACCACCCTATGAATGAAGGATTTCCTTCTAACTTTTAATTTAGATCTCCCCTCAAGTAGTTTAAGACTATTCCCCCTTGTCCTGTAAATATCTGATTGACCAAAGATTTCCTGCAGTCGCCTTCCCTACATCCTCACTTTGCAAGTGGTCATGGTAATGGTCATTTTACTCTGAGAGGTTGTCAGCAAGGGTTACTTGTGGTCTGGTATGACTTATGGGGCAGGAGTACATCAAAAGGGGCTCTGTATGCAGCTTGGTCATCAGTTCCAGGAGTGCTAAAAATATCCTTCAGCACATATCTGACATTAGGGGACTTCTTAAGGCATCCATCTGATCTTCATTGCTCAGAAGACAAGCATGTTTTATTAGAATGTGACATGGGGTAAGGAATTCAAAGCTTTCATCCTGTTGAGCTTTTAATCTCCTTTATTGCAATTCTAAAATAATAGTTGATTTGAGTAGCATTGTATGTGGATGTTTCCTAATTTTTCTTCAGTTAAAAAATCTCAGCAGACAGATAACACATGCAGAGTGACCTCTGGTTTTCTTTAGCTACACAGTATGAAATGGTAATGTTTTTTCAGGACTCATTACAATAAGTATCTCTTTTGGAGACAATGTAGTCTAATTATTAGGACATGGGTTGTGAATTGAAAAAGGCTTATATTATTGGTAATGCTTTTGACTTCCTGTAAGACCTTGAATAAAAGTCTGTCTACAATACATCAGTTTTTTTCCAGCCACTTCTTCCCTGTCTCTCTGTAACCTCTAGAACACAGACCGTCCCTTAAAGAAAAAACAAGTAGGCCAACTGTCATACGTGACAGCTTTGCAGTTGCAAATAACAAGCAGATGTTGTTAGCTTTTCTTGCTTTTGTATTCCCTAATTCTATGGAATTTATTCTTTATACAACATAGAGTACAGAAAAACTGTAAGAGTAGCACAAATCCATCCTGGGATGGTAACAAATGCATAGGGTGAATGTGCCATTGTCATGCCAGTGATAATTGTCAGTGTTTCCTGACCTGGCTAATGCCAGATGAATTAAAAATAATATACTGAATAACTTGACTGTACTTCATTGATTTGCTTTACTAATGAAACAAGAAATCGATTTCTCTTAAGGAATGGACAAGAGGAGGAACTCACTGTTTTGAAAAATGTATTTCTGGAGTAGCTTACACTTCATAATGATGTAATATTAAGGAAAACATTGTCAATTTGAGAGAAAATATGTTCTATTTCTTTGTCTCCCTGTCTCACTCTTTCAAGAGCTCTTTTTTGCAGGAGCCACAGAGTCCCGCTCATCCTGTTCTTATTCAGAAAGCATGCAGTGGAGTTTTACTGTCAGCTCATGAAGGTTTAATAGTGAACTGCATAACAACATAATGTACTTGTGCTCTTATTGCTGTTTGACATCTCTAGCTGTATTCTCTGGACAGCCTCAGAAAATGTTACTTCCAGGCAGCAGAGGTGATGTGAGAGGTATTGCACTTACCGGTCATATCCGAAGTTCTACTTTCTGTTTGTCAAACTGGGTGATGAATTTACAGGAGGCTTAAGATTATCTAGCTGAACTGGCATAAAGTTTTATGGTTGTACAGAAATATTCCTCTGTGTGAACTGTCCAGTGCAGAATACAAACTGCAGTATTTCAGGAAACCTGTTTCCCTTTAGAAGCGGAGACATAATTCAGAAAAATATTACATTTCTTCTGGAGTAGACAGTACAAAGAGGTAACTATTCTGAAGTAGCTATCCCTCTTCCACTTGCTTCCACCAGTTAGATGTGCTCTGGTGGAATAACAAAGTGCAGTAAGCAAAAAGCTGCAATCCACTGTAATTCATACAGATCTATGGGGATAACCCTACTGGCACGTAGGTTCAACTGGGAAGAATTAGCAGGTCATTCCCCATGTGTCATGTGAAGAGACTAGAGACATGTTACCTTCTTCAGCAGCAATTTTGTCTCTGAGGTATACACTGAGTCTTCTTGCAGCATCCTTAGGGTTAGAATAAAGTCATGAGGGTTTCCTCTTTAGATTTGTGTACCTGAGAATGGGGAAATATTTTCTATGCTCAAGTCCGTGTTTTATCAATAGGTAAAGGATATCTGTGAGTGGGTTAAACAAATAAGGATATTTCAAAGTCTCTTTGGGATCTATGTGCCTCCCCCTATCTGCAGAATGAATGTTTAAAATGTTTGTGTAAGGTAGTGGTAGACACCTGGCTATAGATCAGGTTTTAAACTGAATACAGATGGTGATGTAGAGTCTTGGCTTTATTCTTTATACTCAGTGGTGTTTTTCTTAAGTTAGTATTTGGCTGCATCTTTGTTTCTGAAGTTCTTTCTAGTTTTTTTGGTAGAACCTAATTACCTTTTTCACTTGGAGGCAAGGTGGCTATTTATATGGAGGCGGAAAAGCACAACAAATGCAACGTTACCTGCGAAAGCCACAGACTGGATGTACAGATGTGGACAAAATCTGAGCTCCTGAAAGATAATTGTGGTTTTGGTGATTTCTCAGTGGGAAGTTGCATCAGTTTTCTTCCTTTTGTTACCATTGTTTGAGGAGCTGTTGTGCTCCAAGTGCTAGCAGATATAAGTGCTTTAGAAATGGAAAGAGTTGTCTAAGCGCTATTGCTGTTATTGTTATAGTGACAACTCCAGACTAAAGGGAGTAAACTCTTCTCTTGCTATGTTGTAGCTGGTAAATAAAATAAAATGCAGACTTGTCACCTTTCTTAGTGCTGGGATCAGGTGTTTGTCATCCTCTGCCCTCAGGTTTCCACAGCAATTTTCTGTTGTCATCCTTCAGAAGTGAAGGACTTTGAGGCAGAATACTTCAGTAGGCTACTGGAAGTAGATGTGTGCAGGTGGCAGTGTATTTGGGTTATGAACTATTTGGGGATAATGAATTACTCTTCCCCTTAATAATCAAGTTGTACAGAATCCAGGAGGGAAAAAAAATAAATCACAAAACACAATAATCCTGATTATTGTGCTATTCTCCAAAGAATGCTTTTGATAAGCCATCAACAGGAATTAATAAACATTAATAAAACTTGAAAGCAACAGCAAAGTGTTTGATTCAGAGGTGGTAAGCACTCACCTGCCGCTATCCTAATTGATGTGTGATCTCCAGGCATCAGGGACTGTAAGGAGATGAGAGCCCACTTCAGTGGAAGCTGTGGGGGTGGCCCTGGCAGAGAGATAAAGGCTTACATTTCTCAATATGCAGCGTAATGCTGGCAGAAAGTGACTTCTGTTAGCAGAGGAGTAGGTGTGGGGCTGGGAAGAAGCTCAAAAATAGTTTTGGAATATGACTGGACAGACTCTCTTCTTTTGGGAAGAGTCACAGGGAAGAAGGCAGGAGATGGATGGCCTGGGGAGGACGTTGCCATCCAAGGCATAGCAACATGCTGCCCTCGGGCTTCACACAGTTATGAGCAGAGTCTTGGCTCTGCCCTGTAAGCGGTTCGCTTTTGTTGCTTGTCAGGTGCTGGAGATGGCTGGCTGGACTTCAGGGAGCTGGCTGGTGTGGTGGATGTGCTCTTTCCCTGTTCTGGATGGCGGGCATGTTCCAGCTGCTGAGCAAACCTCTGGATGAATGAAGATGGGCAGTGAGATAGGATGTGGAACAGGCATAGCAAAGCATGAAAGCTTGTAATTGTACAAACAGTAAACTGTGGCTCACCCTGTGCGATTTGACAGGACTCCTAGACCTCCGTGTGATGGATTCTGTTGCCCTTGTGGCAGGTAGTGTGGGCTTCATGGGGCTGGGAGGAAGTCCTGCTGAATGCAGTCAGGAATAAAACTTGAGGCTGAACTGGAAGAGGTGATGACTGCAGTACCTACATGCTGGTGCTATCCTACTCAGCTGGTCCCTTTTATTTTTTCACAGTGATCTCTATTTTTTTCAGTCCATAGTTGGGGCAAATACTTCATTTAATAACTCTTCTTCTAGAGAAGAGTATCAGCTAGCACTTCCAAGGTCAGCTGTTCCCCAAGGCATGAGGACACAAGGGGGCTTCCCAGGGCAGCAGGGCAGGATGTCTCCAGCAAGGGACTGTCCCACCACCCCAGCAAGGAGCTGGGTAGCATGGGCAACCCCAGGTATCAGGCAACAAACTGTGGCTCCACTGGGGCGGGGGCTGGCAGCCCCAGGGGGCTAAAATGGGGTCCAGGGCTGAGTCAAGTGTGAGGAGCTCCAGAGGCTGGGCAGGGACGCGTTAGGGCTGGTGGTGCCCCTGGGGCTTGGCAGTTGCTGTGGATGGCCTCAAAGGAGCTGGAAAGACTTCAGCAGGTGACTTGCATGTGGGTAGAGCATGACATGTGGGAAATAATGGGCTCTTTCTCTCTGACTTACAGCTAACGATGACCCTTGAGAGCAGTCTGTAGATAACAAATGACGTGGGCTTCTCTCCAGAAAGCAAATGCAAATCTTTTGACAGGAGCAGTTGAACCCACTGATTCAACACTGAGTTTAATATGGGACATAAACGCTGTAGCTAAGAAGGACCCAGTAAATAGGATCAATAGTTTTCAGGCTACTGTAAGCTGTGTTTTAGTGGGAAGCCTTTCTGGGGACCCCCTGCTTCTGGAGCTCAGACAATTTGCTGTTTATGCACAGGAAGGCAATTATTTTCCTAATTGGCTTCAGCAGTACAGCAGATGTGTAATGAAAGATTGTTAATAAAATGATAAAATGTCGTTATTGATAATGTTGATAGAACTGAATGCCTTTTGGAAAGGAAGGTAAAGCCAAATTACCTTCCTTTTCTTCCTCTGTCTCACTAGCCTTTAGGTTAGTGAGGTTAGTGAGACAGAGATGGAAAAGAAGAATTAGCAGATGTGAAGTGAAGAAAGGGGAAAAATAGGGAAGCCCAGAAGAAATACCTGAGGCAAGATTCGTGAAAAGAGGCAGGGTCTGTACAAAGAAGATGAAAAAGGGTCTAAAAAGGGTAAACCAATGAGTTTCAGAATTTCTCGAGGCTTCCTGCATGGAGCTTCAGAACCGCTCAGAGGCGTGGAAGCACATGAGCTCTGTTTCCTTTTGGTCAAGAGTTAGAACTTTAGCCATCATTTTTAATTTAAGGAAGCTCTTTTATATAAGGCTTTTAGCAGATGGTTGAATGCCTTCTTCATGGGTAACAGTTCAAGTGCATAAGGGTAGACTCTTGGAACCATTTTGTTAACTTGCAAAAAAAAAAAAAAAAAAAGTGGTTGAAAAGGGAACACCAGGAGATAACCCTTTCTCATTAAAACTTAGGTATAAATCACACTGACCTTGAAGTTCTTCTCGTTACCTTCAGCCTCCATCTTCAGCATCTATGCAGAAAAATATTGGCTCAGCAGCGTTAGCCACTGTACAAAGGAAAGCCTTCCTGCAGGAAATCTAAGGGTTCCTCAGTCCTTTTATTTATGGCACAAAATGATTGAAACATCACGAAGCCCTGTTACAGGCTGCAAAAACACAGGCGTGCACACCAGTCTAAGAAAGATTGCCATGCTCCTTTCTTTTTCTCTTATTTTTATACTTTTGTATGAATTAAAGTCAGGTAGGATAAAAGTCAATGCTTTGGGGAAAACCTGAAGCAGCAGCATGCCAGAACTTTCATGCAGAATCAGACCAACGCTTTGTCTTGTTCTAACATTTTTACCTTTGTGGATGGCCACACTGCTTCAGCAGGAAGGTGATTCATACGGAATAATCTGTGCATAGGCAAAATTTCTTCTCAATCTTGTCAGATAGTGGTTGGGATTTGCTGTGCTGCATGAAGAGCTGCAATCCTTCTAAACACTGAGATTTTTATATAGCCATGGATTCTGAAAAGCGTGGTTATAAATACAGCATTTTTTCTTCAAGCTTTCATCACATCATTTGTGACTGGTCCCTGTGAAGTTCTGCAGAGCACCATTTGTAATTTGACAGAGCAAGAATCCCCCTTGGAAGGTTCACCTTATTGTGGCCTCACTCAGAGTATTTTCTTTCTCCTTGAATTTCTGTCAGTCATACCTGTTTAAAACACTTCTCCTGTTGCTAAGTGAGCAGAAACAACAGTGGAGAAACTGGTCAGCATCCTATTTAACACTTTCCTAGTTAAAAGCATTGCAAATGACAAATTTTGTGCATCCTTTTAGGTAAAAATCTTTAAATATATGTTTTCACCACCTCTGAAGGCCTCTTCTGTCCTTATCTGTGGTGGATCTCCTCTTAGTACAAACAAAAACAACAGGCAGCACGGCTCAGGCATCTCTGCTTGCTTTTGGCATCATCCTCACCCCGCCCTTGCTATAGCTCTCCCTACCCAAACGTGAAAAATGTTGTGTATAACATTTGGGAGTGAGGGAGGGTTAATTCCTTACCTCCTTCCAATAATCTGAGGCTCATCCAAATCCACATTGTTTGAAGTATTCACTGAGGTAGCTGTACGTTTTTGAATGTAAAGCTTTTCCTTTTCCTTAAATAAGGAGCAGTTGTTTAAGGGTAAATGCTTTTGTGCTCAGAAGCAGGATGGGAGTTTATCACACCAGGATAGACTGGGAAGGGGTGATTGGAAACTATGGATGTTCTCTGGGCTCTGGCACTGGTTTGTTAACAAACCCTTTCAATAAGTTATTGATTTCATCTGTGCCACCGTTTGCCCTCTCATGTCCACCTTCTCTAATCATCTGCTTTGGGGCAGGGCCTGGCTGATTATTTCATTACTATAAAGCCCCAAGGCAGGGGGCTTCAATTTCAGCTGGGAGCCCTGGGTACTGTTTGTAATACTTATTTTTTAGCAGTGAATTTCATTGATTTAAGCTTTGCAGGAGTGGAACTGGTGTAGAGGCCAGCTCCTGCAACAAAAACAATTTTACTTCAAGCTTAGTCGAACTAAATCCTCTATTTTAAGAGAGGAGAGAAAATCCATTTCTCATCAGTTGAATTTCTTTTATAATTCCTGCTAATACTTTTATCTATGAGCTCCTGAACCTGTTCGTTCCCCTACTCGTTTTCTGCAAATTGTCTTCTTTTACCTGTTCCAGGTCATCAGCGGTCTCTTTAAAGAGTGAGGGGTGAAGAGCAGAAGCAGACATGCAATAATAACACGGCAGGAGAACGTACCGATACTGTGGCACAATGCAGAAATGAAAAACAGGCTGTGGGTTCTTCTGGGTCAGCTATTGAAAGTAGGTAGTAAGACAGATGTCATTGTGACTAGTCTGGGAGTGTTCACAGCCACACATTAGTGGATTTAATTCTGATTTTTTAATTGCTTTGCAAGGGTAGTTGATAAAAAATTAAATTCTTCTCCACACTTATCCCCAACTACTTTGCAGGCTACCTCAAATTATTATTATTATTATTTGGCTTTGCCCATAAACAAGAAACTAGGCCAGGGTATTCTTCTGCCACAGTAGGGAAGCCAACATTATTTTTTCCGTTTCATGCTTGGAGGATATGTGTAAGAGAATTTTCTGTTGTGACAGTGAAAAAGTGATTTTACCTAATAGAAGACTACTTTACTTTAGGAGAGAACAGGCTTAAATGTGTCTTTAAATCATGAAGATGAGATTTTTATGGGCATTGACTGTACTTTTATTGGCAAACTTCCATTTAGTACAGTATCTTCTCATCTGTATTCTCATAAAAACAATAAAAATCCAGCTGTAGAATACAGGGAATACGGGTTATCTAATATCTTCTATGATATCAGAGCTCTAAGTGTTGCCAGGAACCATGGTACCTTGTAAAGTACCACCTCTGACCCTGATGGTGGAGACTTTTTATTACTGAAGCATTGAGATAGTCTCCTGCTGTGCGTGAAGCTTCAGCTCAAAAGGAGCTGGGTGTTTTTAAGCAAACCATTATTTCTAACAAAGGATGCTTTTTCTCTCTCAGCCAATTGTTGAGAGAAAGCAACAGCCACTTACTGTTAAACAAGCTTGAGAGTTTTCTGTTCCAAGGAAAATAGCATGAGGTTGGCATAATCAATTGCTATTTGACAGAGTGATAGAAATGCACATGCCATGGAAGAGCTAAAAATCTGTCAGGAAGCAGCCAGAATGGCAAACAACAGAGCACGTTGCAGCAACAACATGGCCAAAGTTTTGCATGGAGCTTCATCTTTACACTTAACTCATGGGTGAGCAAAATGCAGTTAACCTGAATCCTGATTTCTAGGTAAAATGTCATGTTTCATTCAGGGGGGAAAAAAAAAGGCCATGGTGGGACAATTCTTAGCTTGTTTTAGGCTGTGACCTTTTCTCATTCTCAGCTTTGCTGTAGGTGGTGGTGTTGGGGGTTGGACCAGAAAAAATGCGGGTTGCATCAACACAGAAGAGGCTAGTAGGAGAAACACGAGACTTGACTGTAAGACTCCTGATTCAAAGTGGTATTAAACTCTTCTATTCTTGCAAAATCATCACCAATGTTTATTAGATGAGCCCAGCCATAGTTCATCCCAGTTCTACCATTGCCATATGGGAAAACTTTCTTTAGCAATGCAATGCCACTTCAAAACAGTATTTCTCTTCTTAGATGCTATGACCTGTCTTTACTTTTCTTTTGCGTGATCTTCATCTAGTTAGCTTACATCTGAACCATCTTTTAAATTCACCCACATTAGATTCAGATATAACAAAAAAGGCAGTGAACAGCTTCCTTCCGTGCATGGCAATCCTGCATCCCCCATCTCCTGACACTGTATAAAAAGGCAGGATGGTTGTGAAACCCCAAGTAATGCCTGTTTGGAACACTGCTAGATGCCATGACAGCATTCTGCCTCTTGGATAGGGCTTACATCGCCAGGCTGCTGGCAAGTGAAAGACCACATTGGCTGCTTGCACTGGGCTTGAAGATCCGTGTAAGGGCAAATGCAGCCAAAATTGTGATGTTGTAGTGACAGAGGCACAGCCTCTCCTAACTGCTTGTCTGATAATGTGAAGAGTTATAAAATCAGTGGAGTGTGGGGTTTGTGCCCTTAATGTTGTGTCACAGGGAAATGCATCTCTGTCACTGTAGCCATGAGAAATCCCCTGTGATCTTTTTTTTTTTCCTGGGGAGGATGAGGGGGATTGGATTTTCCTTGAAGTTTTGGACAGTGAGAAATGTTTTTATTCGGAGGGAGGACTATTTTTATGGTCATCTCTATTGATCGACTTGCTGTCACTAAGCAGCGTTGGCTTTGTGAGAGAATGCAATAGGAATGTGTACACTGGAGAGGGGTAACAGCACCACCCATGGCAAAATGGCCTGGGGATCCCTTAGCAGAATGGGCAGACAAAGCTAAAGCTATTTTGTGTGTCTTAATCACCATCCCTCACGACTTTTTTTTATATTCTCTTATAATTTTCTTCAAAGGCATGATTTTTTCTTAGAGTAATGAGGATATCTTTGTCAGTCTCAGCCTTTACCCCCTCGATTCTTTCACTTGTCACTGCCTAGGGGTGTCAAATAGCTCACTAGGTGATGCTGAAGTTAATACAATCTTGCCAAGTCAGTGGCATCAATTTCTGTCTCAGTTATTGCTTGTGATTCTCTTGCTTGGGATGACTCTTGTCCCCAGAGAGCTGCTGGGAGCTACTCAGGCTCCTTACCGTCATGCCATGGCATGAGCGACTGCCACACAGCAGTGGCAGGCAGCATCAGATGATATTGCTTAGCAGGGCCAAAGGAGCCTTACTAAACAGCACAGTGCCTTCCTTCAGGCTAATGTGTACCTTCTTCACATCACAGTACCCAGTAACCCCATCCCACTAACAGCACTGATGTCAGCTTTATGGATAATTTGTGCCACTGAGCTGTGCTAAGAGATTCTGGAGTGATTAGGGATCGAAGCCAAGATGCTCATATGAAAACACTTTGTTTTGAAATCAGGATCTGAAAAAGCAAGAGGATTCGAGTATTGTTGTCTGCTGAGTATTGCTACAAATGAGTGGTAAAAGCATGTCAAATGCACAGAGCATCTTTGCTGTGGGTTTCATTGTGAAATTTGTAGAGAGAATCCAGAAGAAAGTGCACTTCACTGCAAAACATTGAGGGCTTTTACTCCAGGATTATTAATGCATGTAAACTTACATCAACAAACATAACTAGCATTTCCATGGGAAACTCCAGCCTTGTTTTCACCTATCTTGGAAGTAAAATGTTGGAAATAAAAATTATTCAGATAAATCAAACAAACAAATGTACTTACAAAATATCAAAAGGCTTTCCTTTGTTTTCCAAGTTTGTTTCTTTTTTGTTTGTTTTTTAACTGTGTATGATAATGCAATAGGCAATGAAATTTAAAACAAAATTCAAAAAAAAACCACAAAAAACTGAAATAGTCACTTTTTGGTATGAGTCTTTCCAAGCCATGAAAAACATCTCACCATTTATACTGTCATATATACAGTACTTGAAAAGTTTTGTTTTAGGGAAAAAGTAGTATTTTTCTAATGGAAAAGTATATAGTTGTGAAGTTTTCTATCAATTCTGGTGGAGACAAGTACAATACATCTTTGATACGAGGGATTTGAGTGAAAAGCACTGCGCTCCTACTCATGAATGAATTGGCCTGCTCTAACTAGGGTAAAACTGGCAGTGTTCTTTAAGTTTGGAGTGATGAATGGAAATGGAATCTGATGACTTTGAACTACCTCACAGTAAAAACACAGACTTTCTTTGACACTGGAAATAAAACTTTAGACATGTCCTTTAACAATGCATGGGTGGGCTGTGGGAATTGAGGGCACATTTGCTGTCTTTACCTGCAAGGGAAGCTCAGCTTTCAGAAGTCAGTGAAACATTTGTACAGAAGATGAGTAACAAGGCAGTACTGAATGTCAAGGTTATCCTCTGTAAGGGTTCAGATGCTGTCATGCATCATAAGAACGCCTAGTTGATTTGTATAACCACTAGGATTCAAAGTTACAGATATAGCCCCAGTTTTTTTTTTTTTTTTTTTTTTTTTTTTTTTGTGCTTTTTTAATGATTCTCTTGTTTTAATTTTCTCTAATACGTTCAGTAACTCCAAGTCCTGTGAATGCAATGTTCTGGCAGAGCACATTGGGAACTGCTGGTTAAAATTCTGCTGCCAAAACTATGAGAGGTCTAGGATAATTTCCTGGACTGGGAGATCAGTTCCTCTCTGGATGCTGTTAGAGCTGCCAATGTGTATCTGTTGTGCCTATCTACAACGTACATAAGGACCACATGCAAAATTAAGTGCAGCCACATTGTCAACAAGAAAAAAGCGTCTATGTGCCACCTGCTCAGGTTGACTGTTGTATGTAGAGATTCATAACTCTAAATTTAACCCTAAATTTCAGGAGAAATATATATATATATATTATTTTTTTTGTAGTGACCTCATTAAAAAATTAAATCTAATAGAGAACTGGAGTTGTCCCTAGATCAGTGCAGGTCAAAGCTGAGTGTTAGGGCAGTATATGTGACTTCTAGTCCTGGAAACACCTTAAAAAGATCCTGGTTTTCAGAAAGCGGGTGATTAGCACTGTTTGAACCTCAGCCTTTTTCCACATAGCTAAGCTTTAAAACAAAAGGTTCCCCCTCGCTAATCATTTGGGAGATTGGAGACCAAATGCTCAATGTGATTAATCCAGGCTTTTTGCAAGCAATTGTGTCAGCGAAGTTCCTAAGTGGAATCTGGTGAAAGTCTGGTAGAAGTCAGGTGTGAATGCCTGCAAAGGCAACTGACACCAACTTCTATCAATTTAAAAGCTTTCAAAGCAGCAAAAGAATATATATATATATATATATATATATATATATATATAAAATATAAAAGAAAACTTTCCTGATGTGCTTTTGAAGTTTTTATTTTCCCCTGTTTGCAGGTGGTATGGCTGCAGGGCTAAGTGGATCAAACCATACAGTGGTTATGGGCTCAGGCTGTGCAGCCTCATAACATGGGCAACTGAACAGCGCAAGTCATTCTCAAATTCTCAATCAAGTATTTTAAACTGAACATGATAATATGCTTTGTAGTCTCATATATCATCTTCTTAAGAAGTATGGGCTAAATAAAACTCCACAGGTAAGCAAGGCAACCATTTGCTCAGCAGTTAGAGCCTTGTGGCTTTAGACACTAGACACTGGTGCTTGTATGTTTGAGAGTATGCGTTGGCTTGTAGTGTGGGCTGACTTGGCTCAGTGTGATAAGGTCATTGCTGATCTGCACAGCTACCAGAAATGAGCATGACAGTCATAATGTGACAGTGTAAAAACAGGGAACAGCCCTGCTCTGGTTATGAGTGGGGGCCTTCTGAAAGCTCTTTACATCTGTCGCCTTTGCAACCCTGGCTTGCACTTATACGTCTGTGTCCTGTTGAACAACTGTGCTGATTCACTTGAGTTCATCAGTTTGTTACTGATGAACCTGTATAAATGGATATGAAACTACTGGTGATGATAAAGTTTAGATTTTGCTGAAGCTGTAGGTGCAAGGAGGTTTAATTGTAGATTCGTATCCTCTTTTTGTGGTAACTGCAACTTGTACAGGGCATGGGCACAAGTTGGGATAGATCTTCCTTTGTCAGAACTAAGGACTGATGGAGAGAGAGTGATTCCATCTGCTCTAAATCTCCTGTTTAAATTAAACATCTATTGGTTTATGTGAGCGTAGCAGAAGCAGCGCTTGCACTGCTATGATGCTTGCTGTTGGCAAACAGGAACATCATTCCTCTCCTCTTTTTATAAACCAGTTTTGGTCTACTGAAGATATTCTGATGCCACCCACAGGAAGAAGCAGGTACTTGTAGCTGTTCTTGTCCTGATTTGCAGCAGCTCTCTGTCCCATTAAGGGTGCTCTAGCAACACTAGCAGGTAATATTAGCGAGCAGAGGAAATGTCAAGGCACGTAGCTGCGTGGGCACATAACTACAGGGTGACATCCAGTGCTCTTGTTATTTCCATGCCTGAGAATGGGAAGTATGATTTGAGTGCTGGAGCAGAAGATAGAGAGCAGAAATCTCATTCTTAGCTGAGTCAGGGTGAACACTAAGTGCAGATTGGGATTGGATCCTGCTCCCTCCTCTCACAGTTTCTCAGGTGGTAGACTCCAGTCTACATCTGTACAGCAAATACATTTTATGAAAATCTTGCCAAAACCATTCCCATAGGATGTGCTGGATTTCTGACTGTTTTCCACAGTGCTGAGCTGACAGTCCAGCATCCTGGTGTGCAGGGAGGCTGTGTCCTGCTCCCAAGAAGCAGCTGCAGCCTGCTGTCACAGCTCCCAGCCAGGACACAGCATGCAGAGCCTGGAAAGCAAGCAGCCTTGCCCAACAGCTGCCCTGGGGACTGCACAAACCTGTCCCTGGAGCTATGCAGGGAGTTCCTCTTGAGGCTTCACCAATAGATCTTGGTGCTTTCCTTCTCTTCCAGCAGTACTTCAGCACAGGGCTGTGTGGTTCTGCCGTTATCAAACTAACAGATTTTTGAGAGCCAAGTAAACCTTAGGGAAACCTTGGCTTTCTGGAGACCTTGATCAGTTTTGGGGTTAGGCTATATGCACTAAGTATTCTAAAATCACAGCTTTACTTCTACAAAAATACTTTTCTACTCACCTCTTCTTTGTTACAAGGGAATTCATACTGAGTAAGATGACAATTTTTACTTAGATGAGTTTTATGTAAAACTTACTGCTCTATTAATTTAAGTTCAGTTCTGTGGGTGGATAGATACAATAATTGATCTTTTGATTTTAGTGCTGCGAACAAATTACTGATAAGCAATATTTTTTGCATGATATGCTCGGTAAAATTTGTACTTCATCTGCATGGAGGAAAAAAAAATCAAGTTTACAATATACATTTCTAATATGTGCTTTTGATGCTGGCAGTATTATGTTAAAATCTCTAATCAGAGGGCCAGGTTTTCCTAGCAGGGTGTTTCAGCTACGCTGCAAGTGGTTTTTAATATGGAAGAGTCGTGATATTTCTGGTTTGGGCCAGAGAATGTGTTTGCCTGCTCTCAGTTTCACACTTCTCAGTGCTCAGGGGCAGCATTCCAGGATTTGCCAGCTCAGCAAGCACCTGACATTAAATTCATGGCATAGGAAAGATTTGTCGTTGTTTTGAGGTCCTTTCCTTTCCGTGACTATTTGCATCACTAGATAAATCTTCATTTCACAAATGTTGTATGTATACATCTTTATGCCTGCTCAGGGGAGGGCAGGATGCGGCTGCGGCATCTCTCTCTCGGTGCATATGCTAGAGGAGTTCTGTCACTGTCACATACGTGTGCCCGGGAGAGGCCTCTGAATTTATCTTCATCAAATTCTTGTGAGACAGGGAAGAGAAATGAGATTATACAGATGGGGAGCCATGGCACAAGTTGGCATCACCACAGCTGCTCGGTCGGTTGAGAGCTGAGTGGCCACCATGGGTGGGCAAAGTCAAAGAGTGACTCCTGTTATCCCTGTCCCAGTGGTGTGTTTTAACCACAGGAACTATTTTCTGCTTTGCTGGGGCAATGCTTTCCCTTCTTCTCCCTCGGGTGTCCACAGAGACCAGGGGTGCCTCAACAACTGAGGAAGCCGGTGCTGCTCCTCCCTCAGCCTGCGGGCTCTGGTGCACTCGCAGTGCTCGCCGTGACATGTGGATGCGGTGACAGCCTGCGTTTAACCTCATGCTTAACCCAAATCAGGAGGCTCTGTGGCGATAACCCCCGGCCTTGAGGTGCTCCCAGCCCCTGAGGCAGCGCCGGGCGGCTCCGTGCCCGCCTCAGCCCCCAGGCGGCGCTGCCGCGGGCTCAGCCGGGGCCGGGGCGGCTCCGAGCTGAGGGGTGGGGGGGGGGGAGAAAGAGAGAGAGGGAGGGAGCTGCCGCCCGCCTCCTCTGTCCCTCCGCCCATCCCCTCCATCCCTCCCCTCAGCGGTGGAGCCGCCGGGCTCCCTCGCTCCTCTTCACATGGGGCTCGCCCCGGCGGAGGGACAGCGCTCCTGCCCTGCCGCCAGCCGCTGACGGGCAGCGGGGCCGGGACGGAGGCAGGCGGGCAGGTAGGGGCGGGCGGCGCCCCTGAGGGAAGTTGGCGGGCGGGCGGGCAGAGGAGGGGGCTCCCGTTGGTAACGGCACATGGCGGGGGTTTGGGGTGAGGGGGAACCGTCGGGGCAGCCCCGAAACTTGGGGGAGCCACCCCCGAGCTGAGGGAGCCCGGGGCGCTGAGGGAGCCGTCGCCCTTCTCCCGACCGTTACGGGCTGCCGTGGGGTTGTGGCGTTAAAGGTCGCGGGCGGTTGTTTTAGAAACTGTTTTATTCCTTTTTTTTTGGTTTGTTCTACCTTGATGTCCGTGGTTGGTAGATTAAACACGGGACAAATTCCCGGGGTCGTTAAAGCGAGAGTTTGGGGTTTCCCCCAGTTCTGGTGATCTCGTGTGCTCGGGATAAACCTTTTCGTTTCGAGGCAAGGTTTTCTTGCCGCTGCTGGTCGCTTAGAGCTGCTTCGTGGGAACCAGCGGGGAGTTTCGCCTGATGGGGACCTGTGAAATTGTCCTGAGGTTTGTTACACAATGTGCTGGCGGCGCGCAGCCTGCGCTCCGTTAGGTAACTTGGCGCCTGGGTCTCCTCGTCGCTGCTCCAGCCAAGTGCCGTGAAGTCCCGTTACTTCAGGTGCCTCGCTTCCAGGAGACAGCCCCTTGACAGTCTTTGATCACGCTGAAATTCAGAAATTCTCAGTGTGTTTTCATAGCAGTAAAGCCCACTCTTTTTATCCCGAAGACATTTTATTCCCTGATTGTGTTGCAGCTGTGCCTCAGAAGCCCTCGCCAAGAAGCAGGGACCTTTCTGTAATAAGATAAGTACAGGCACATGTACTCCGTCAGCCTCACCCCTGAGGAGCTTGCTTTCTTGGGTTATACAGAAATATTGCAGAAAGCAGAGCGCTGCTCACAGAAAAGCTTGCTGGTTACCGGTTTCCTCACGTGTGAGCTGACTATTCAGTTATTGCTCTTCTATTTTTTCTGTGTTCCTAAAATACTTCACAGTAAGCAGATATAGGGACTCCCGTCAGTTGCTCGTGGAACTCTGTTGTTGTTGTTGTTGTTGTTGCTGTAAAAATGCATTTGTTAGGGTGTGGAAGAAAGTAAAATAAAATGGAAACTTTCTTGTACTTAAAGTAGTAGCAATGTAGGACTGGACTGGAGGGTGAGGAGCGCTCTTTGTGCTGTAACTGCTTTAGGATGAGAAAGCTTTTTTGGGATGGCATTTCTCCAGTTCATTCTGAGGTCCTCAGAATTTCAGGTTGTGAGAGTCTGACTGGTTCCTTGAGTGAGAAAGAGGCGCTGTGCTGCGTTGTGTGGAGCTCAAATGCAAGTTATTGGAAAGTTTCTTATAGTCTTAAAACCCCTCTGAAGCAGGTGTAATTGCTATGTTTGGGGCAGTTGGGTTTGGATACAAAAAAAAACAGGTAGTGTTTCTGAAGTAGGGCATAGCAGTGTAACTGTTAGCTCTGGTGCTTAAGGTGATGATATTCCCACACTGAGACCTCCATCCGGTAAGAATATACACATAAAAATTCAGTGTCTGTAGATAGACATTTGGGGATTGCTAACCTCATGGCCTCACTGGAGACTTGGATACCTGATATCCTGAAGTGCACGCCTTAGTGTTTTTTTTTTCCATAAACTTACTCTTAAGAGCTTTTCTGGGCTGAAACCTTAAGAGGAAAAAATGTCACAGGAGTTAAGTGTTCAAGAAAACTGTTTAAAAAAAAAAATCAGGGATTCTTAATATGCATGTGAAGAACACTAATAGTTTGATTAGCTGAGCTATAAAGCCTAACTTTGGGGAGAGATTTTCTTGGAATAGCGTGCTTAAGTGTACCCCAGTTTAAAATACTGCAGTGAGGGGAGTTACGGTGAGCTAATTTTATGGATAAGAACTTGATATTTGTACCTCAAGCATCAACTCAATGGGACCAACTCTCTTCTTAGCAGCATGCCAAAGCTCAGAGCTCCTGATACACAGACAAGCTAATGGTGAGGTGCTATGTGTCTGAGGCTGTTTTACTGATGGCATTATGTAGCAGCCATCACTGATGGATCACAATTGCTGGTTTATCTTCACAGGGGTGGGATAGGAAAGTGCCATGGATGCAGAGAGAGTAAGTGCCTCAGCGAGTCACTTGGGAAGCCTGAAAGAGCAAAAAGTTGAAGCCAGATAGTAAAAGCTCCAGCCTGGCAATCCTACCTATGCTGTCTGCCTTCATTGCTATAAATTGTTTGAACTATGCTTTGAGAGAGGCATTGCTAGTTCTTGCGTCCAGTGGTTGGTTGGGAATGTTCAAAGTTAAAATGTTTTTCAGCTGTGTGGCTTTCTGTGTCTTTGCATGCACATGCTGTGTGGTGGGCAGCAATATTTTATTGTGGTGCTTCCCTCTTCCTACCTTTGCTATTTGAATGTTTTAAAATGACCTGGTAGCCTCAGTGAGGAAACGGTACTCTGTTAATGGATTGTTAGGGTGGGGAAGCTGAGGGTGAGATACCCCGTGGTCAGCAGTATGGTTCCCGATGCAACCATTAGTCAGCAACACTTTGCAGAAGTATCCAAACTAAAATCTAACATCATCTGCTGTAGCGTACTTCATCAGTAAGGTGACTTTAAGCAAGCAGAAAGTTTTGAGGAAGAATACGTGCCTGCAGAGAGCTGGACTGGGATAGTAGTCCAAAAATGGTAACCGCATTTTTGTACCTGAAAACTGTAACACGCGGTCAAAAAAGTAGCTAAGTAGTTGAACTTTTTTTTTAATACAAAGGTTCTTGACAGGAAAACCTGAGCAAGGCATGTTGCTCTGAGCAGCTGGGCTGGTGTCTGTGCCTGGAACTGAAGTGTCCTTCGCTAGTGCATGCGTGTGAATGACAGCAGCGGATGCTGGCTGTTGGCAGTGGGGGCATTTATTCCACCTAGGCTCAGGTTTGGGCAGGCAAAGCCCCCAAGGCTCTCTCCGAGTAGTGAGCCAATTGTGGTTTGTGCATCTCCCACAAACTAACAAAAAGAAATCATGTTAATTTGCTTCTGCTTGCCACTTCTTCCTGCAAATACTGCGAGCTGTACAGTTGCCTTCTAGCTGCGGTTTCAGAGTCTGTTCTCCACGTTGATGCGGGTGTCCTTAGGCAGCGCTGATTTGCAGAGCAGGGAAGTCTGAAGGTGGCATTTGTGCCCTAGAAAAAGCCGCACATAGCACGAGCAAAGCGCACTCTGAAAAACCTAACACAGACCCAAGCGCTGCGGTGGATGCCAGCCGTGCCACATTTCCTCGCTGTTGGGCCACCAGAGCCGCACGAAGAGGCTTCTTGCCCGCTGCCGAATAACAACGGAACCACGGCGTCGCCGGAGCCTTAATTTAGGCTGTGCCACGAAACCTTCCCCGAAGTTTCCCCCTTGTCCGGGGCGCTCCAGCGCCTCAGGAGCGGGGCGAAGCCGCCGGGGGGCGCGCAAGGAGCGCCCGGGGCCGCCGGGTGCAGCCCGGCTCGGCCCAAATCGGCCCCCTGGAAGCTCGTCCTGGGGCAGCTCGATGCTGAGCACGGCTTGGGACGGTCCTGGGGAAGGGGTGGCCGGCACCCAGGCAGGTTGACCTTCCCAGCACAAGCCTGTCAAATTAGGAAATGAAAGGTCTGCCTGCGTCTTTGGTAAAAGGAGGGCAAGAAGCACCTCAGGATGGAGCGGTAAAGGACTGCTGGCTGAATGGGCTGTCTGTGGCAAGAGCAGTGACTCCAGGCTGTAGCTCCCTTTGTGACTTTCACATAATGGCTTGGGTTGGAGGGGACCTTAATGATCATCTATCTCCAACCCCCTGCCATGGGCAGGGATGCCACCCACTAGACCGGGTTGCCCAAAGCCCCATCCAACCTGGCCTCAAACACCTCCAGGGATGGGGCATCCACAGCTTCTCTGGGCAGCCTGTGCCAGATCCTCACTACCCTTACAGTATAAAATAAGACTCCGTTAAGTATTGAAAGGCCACAGAAGGCTCCCTGGAGCCTTCTCTTCTCCAGGCTGAGCATTCCCAGCTCTCTCAGCCTTCTTCCATAGCAGAGATGCTCCAGCCCTCTGAGCATCTTTGTGGCCCTTTGATTCCCCATTTATCCTCAGTAGAGACATGTTCGTCAGATTGATTAAGGGGGAGTACCTACAGCATTTAGCTCACTAATGAGTGTCATTCATGGATCAGCAAAGGTTGTAAGTGGCTGTTACGGAGAGTTGCAGTAGTGTGGAATAAGATTCAGTTTAGTTGAACACTGGACAGGTAGAAAACAGATACACTATAAGCAAAAAAAAAAAAAAAAAAAGTTTTCTTGGTGGAAAAGATTGTGAGCTGTGGAGTGCTCTGGCACAATACCTGTGCAATTAATCCATACTTTCCTCATCTACTGCCTGCTATAATTTCCTCCAGTGAATTATTTAATGCAAATTAATCACTAAATGTTAGTTGGATTGTCATTAGTTGTCAGGCAGTGAGACAGAAATTCGCTATGCATCTGGAGAGGGCGAGGCACCCTTCTCAAAGCCAATTGGTTGGCTGTGGGGTGCACCTTTGACATGGGTGATACTTGAGATTAATTTCTCATTTGTTTGGTCTTCTGTTTGCAAGAGGAGAAAAATCCCTGAAGTATTTTGTCCAGAGGCTGAATATTGTATTCTTCAGCAAGATCTGTCCCTGTGGCTCAGAGTAATATCAAGTAATAGGGTTGTCAGTATATTAGTTGCTATCTAGAAAGATTCTGTCAATAAGCATCTGGATATTTTGATACATGCATAATTGGATTGTTGAATAAACAATATCTTGGGAAAAATCTGCAGTAAAAGAGTATCTGTACCGTTGGGTGAAGGAGGTGAGTGATTGGCACTGATGTCGATGCCATTAAAATCCTTGGCAATGTGGACAAATGAATAACCCACAGCTAGCAGGATGCTAAATAATGTAGACAGCTGTTTCTTATTTGGTCTTATGCTAATTGCTGTGAAAAAACTGCTGCAGTTACCATTGCATTTGCCAGCTGATGGAGTTGCACATCATTTGTATACTCCTGGTGCAAATGTTGCCTTTGTACATCAGTCTTGGTAACAGATAGAAACAGATGCTTCTACTTGGCTGTTAATTGGTAGTGAAAGTTTTATGGGATCATTAAGTTTTACTGAGAAAGATTTAAAATGACATTTGGCCAGATAGGCTTGGCTTTGCATAGTGATGAAAGAAATGGGGAAATATATATGCATATTATTAATATATATATATATATATATATATATATATATATATGTTCAGTAATAGTGTGTATATATATATATTAAATATGATAATATTTATATGGAACTAGAATATAGATGGAAAAGAGGAGAAGAGCAAGAAAAACAGCAAATAGAACTAGCCTCTCTGCCAGGGTGGTTTAATTAATGTCCAGTTCCCTGTGAGGGGTTGCAGGCTTGGAAAGTGCCTGGGTATGTTTGTTTCTTTCCTTTTTTTTTTTTTTTTTTTTTTTCCAACTTGTAAAGGCTTTCAGTCTTTTAGGTTTGTATTAATGGTCTGGGCTGAGGCTCAGCTTCCATTGCTTGGAAGAAATGGAAGGTTTGCCATGCTCCGGCTTGATTTTAGGTTATTTTGCAGCTGTATAAAATACAATATTATGTAAGTGTTGGGTCCAAGTGAGAGCTGGCCATAGCCAAGCATAGAATGAGCAAGCAGAAACTTTTATGCCATGTGTAATGTTCTCTGAATTTAGGAAAAGACCTTTTGTCTTTTCAGCCAGATCAGCTGCTGCTTGACTAACTTTAATTTTGCTTCTCATTGTGACATAAGTATTCCTTTTTTTTTCTTTTCAGTTTTGAGTTGATATGACAGATCTCATGCAATTTACAGGAAAAATGGCAGCATCAGCCCTTCCTCTTCATATCAAACACAATATTATCTTCCAGAAGGAAGAATTGTGCTATAGGACTATAGAATAGTCAGTACTGGGGGAGGTGGTGAACTTTGGAAGTTACTTTTTCTTCACAATCTCAGATACTTTGTGCCCCTCTCTGTTGAGGGGCTAAGATACAATGCTTCAAAATAAATGCTTGTTGAACTGTAGATACAACATGCGTATAAAATGTCAGATCTAGAAAACAAGAGACTAAATCATCATTTATCTGAAGATGGATTTGTAATGAATGGCTGATTTATAACAGTGTACACAAAAAGGTGTGGAAAAATGTTTAAACAAGTGTTCTTTATGAGCTTATACCTTAGTGTTGAATTCAATATTGTCTCATGTCTGTAATGTTATAAAGGCCAGGAAGGGGTGATATGGCATTGTCTGATTATACGAGGAAATCCTTTTTATTGGGGTGGAATTTTCAGTTTTGTTTGTAGGCAGTCTGTGCTCAACTGTGAGCCCGAGGAAGAGACGCCACAAAGTGAACCTAAAAAAGACCAAATAAAAAATCTAGTCAGTATGAAAAATAAATGTAACTACAACATTGGATAACACTGACTGCAAGAACAATTCTGTTAGAGAAGTGATTTTTAGATGATTCTTAAACGTCTTCCATGGACTGATAAAGAAGACTGTATTCCAGTTTCTGCGCATGAAGATAAAGCAGCCAGTTCATGGGGACTTGATATGATCAAAAACTTTCTTATTTTGTCAGTGCATGTGTAACAGTAGAATTTTAAGAAATATTCTGTGCACTTGGTCAGCAGCAGGAAGACTTTTGAATGCTTGTCGCTCTTCCAGACCCTGTCCACCAGCCCCATGGGGGAAAGCTACTGCAGTTAGCTGTAATGCTCTCTCTGGTCAGTATGTTCACCCTTTAGTGCGCACAAAAAGACTA
The DNA here is from genome assembly GCF_963932015.1 of Anas acuta. Classification (NCBI taxonomy): domain Eukaryota; kingdom Metazoa; phylum Chordata; class Aves; order Anseriformes; family Anatidae; genus Anas; species Anas acuta. Next base: position 45,132,484 of record NC_088980.1, on the reverse strand, counting down.
TGAAAGCAAGAAATATGCAACTTTAAACTAGTTGCTGATTGACTGAGATGTGTGGTAGGTAACTGGGAGTACTGAGCTACCAGGCAAAGCATTAACATGCCACCCCTAGGTAAAGTACCTGGGGAGGCTTTGCTGGCTGGGAAGCTGTCGATATTGGGGGAAGGCTGGCTTCTACTGCTTCTTGGTTGGACTCGTTCTTAGTGTTCCTTGCTAGCTTCTGACTGTTTTTGATAGTTTTCTCCTTCCACTTGAGTTCTTGAACTGCTAACCGCTACCGTTTTCTTAAGGTTCTTACCCGTGGCTGCAAATTTACTGTTCTTCTCTACCACGGCTGTAGTCTAAGTATTGTCACGCTGCTTTCTTGCAAGCTGGCAGTTTCCTTAGAAGTTTCATCCAAGGTTATGCAGTTTTGCTGCGTCAAAACTAGGCCTTGGAGCACAGACAGCTGAACCCCTAGGAGGAAGATTCACACAAAGCTGAGGTGTGAAATCAGGATAAGCTATACTGTGCTGATTCCCTTAGGAGGACACAGAGTGAATAGTAACTGCAAGGTTATTTGATCTACTTTCGAAATAACTGGATGTCTGCAGGAAAGCTGTGCAACTTGAGCCTACCCTGTGCTGGACTCTTACTCATCAGTGTGTTTTTGTATATGTTTGACACATATGTGGTTTATAATTGGTTCTTGGCCTGGGGCTGATACAGATTGCCTGTGGTAGGAAGAACTTTAAAAAAAATAAAAAAAGAAAAAAGAAAAAAAGCCCTTTGAAAGAAATAGAGGATAGAGGAAGGTGAGGCTGTAAATGTTGACAAGGGATGCAAAGGAACAATGGAGGGGGCGGTCCAGTAGGTAAAATTGAAGAGAAGGGAAAATAAGAACAGGTTTTAAAAAGAGAGGATAAGATAAGGGGGTACAAAGATCAGAAATTACAAGTAGGTTTTAACAAAGAAACAGTAGGTAAATTTTTGGCTGTTGTGAAATGCAAAGCGTATGTTGCCTTCACCAGTCGTGTCTTGGATGTCAGGAAAGAAAGAGAGCTTGACTTTTTTGTATTTGTAAATTTACAGACTTTGAAAGTTTGATATCTGCAGTGAAAAATCAGGTGAAACACTAGGAAAAAAAATTCTAGTGCGGTAGTGTAACTGGAAAAAAAAACTATGAAGAAAACAATTTCCATTATTTGGAAGCTTTCAAAACACCAATTGTCTGCCATGGGTTTTTGGGTTATGGTTTTTTCAGTTTTTGGGGGCAATTGATATTTCAGTTGCATCCTTTGTGCTTTTCATAAATTTGTCCAGAAAAAAATGACTGAGTTATGCTTGATCCTCTCCACGCGCATGACAAAACTTGCTTAAAGAAATTGGTCTCCGTGCAGCATGTGAGGGAAGCCAACATATTTCTGCTATAAAATACCAAGAGTTAATACTGTGAGAGTAGTCCGGTTTTGTTTTTTTGTGACCTAAGATTTATGATGGGGTGCATCAGGTAATGGTACTAATTTGTAAGCCGGCTATTGATTTTTCTCTTTGCTCTTTCTGCTGTTCTAGTTTAGCTAGAGAAAGGTACCTATATACATATATATATATATATATATAGAAAGAGACAATGAAAAGCAGCTCCGTATCGCTTGCTGTTATGCACAGGTATTAGCCTGACATCTTTGGAAAAATCCCCCCCTCTTCTGGTGTTAGAGTTATGTAAAGTGTGATGTGAGTGACTTCGCATGCTGCTTATGAACAGGGACAGACGCTGTGCTGTCTTCATCTGAGAGATGCCCCTGAAAGCTGCAAACTTGGTGGCATAAGCATTCCTCAGGTGTTAGCAAGGTGGCTGTCCTGACGCATCAGTCATCTTGTAATTTCTGCAATAAAATGTAAGTAATTGGATTGCTAAGAATTATTTTATGCACCAGAGTGGTTATGTGTGGCGTGGGACTTTTCCTTTAGTGAAGTATTTAGTCTGAGAGTAAAGAAATTGCAGCAGTTACAGGACAACTTCCAACTAGTTTTGTTTTTGGCAACAACAACTGAATGGATCACAGGACTGAATACTTTGCAATATCCCCATTTTTATCAGTGTCTGGTGCAGAAGAAGGCTTTTCTTCCATCCATCTATGATCTTTGCTTCCTATTGTAGCGAAACAACAAATTGTGATGGTTCTTATGTTGAGCTGCAATTTCTTCTAGCAGCGTTCTTTCCAAGTGTTCACCCAATTATAGGTTGAATTTGCTGCCTGAGTTAGTTTTGCCTTGTTTAAAATAAAAGAAGTCAAGAATATTGGAAACCATTTGGTTCAAAGATTAGTAAACTTTTTTTGAGGAAGCATCCTTAAAACGTTTTGTTGTTAACTGGTCAAAGGGGTGCATTTGAAGGTTAGCAGCGATTCTCAGCAGAGCTGGCCAGGAGAACTTGTAAGAGTAGCTATTCTTGTCTGCAGTGGAAATCGCCTTGGTCTGAACCAAAGTTAAATATTTTGGTATATATAAAGTTAAATAAATACTGCCTATGTATTGTTAAAGTCTAAACCTGGTCTGTACTAAGTATAAGATGAAACATGTCTCTGACAAGTGACGATGATGAAGCCAAATGTGTTTTGTAGGCATAGTAGGACATAATTAGCAAAAAGCAGATTTTTACATGACTTGAATTTTATTACCTTCCTAGCTATAATGCATTTTACTGTGGGCAAACAGTTGCTGTATAATCACCCTCTTTAGTAAGTAACCAGATTTAATTTGCTTATTTGCACTTACGCCTTGGTAGTGTTTTATTGTGGAAGTAGTTATGTTTAACAGCCCGTTTAGTGGGTGAATAATTCTTTCACACTGTTGTATCCATTTCCCACTAACCATTCCTGACATGTCAGATGCTAATTCTTTAAAAGCGTTGAGTTTTAGACGTGTGACCAGAGGCTTAATCGCAGTGGAATGAAATAGCACGGGGAGGATGTTGAGGGTTTGATCGGTCTGAAATGGTCTGCTTCTCCTGCAGCCTGAGAGAATCGGGGAAGATGGATACAGCGAGTGGCTTGCTTTCTAGCCGATCTCTACAACCCCACTACAAAATATGAGCTGCGCTTCAGAAATGCTCACGAAGTAGCACCGCGTGAGTTGCCAGCAGCACGTGTGAGACCTGCGAAAGCAGCAGTGCCCAGTGGTTTCTGAAAGATGTGGGGAACGAAGGAGAGAGTAGCCCTAGCATTTTTCATACAGCTGTTGCCAAGAAGCTCCGGCTGAACAGAATCTCTTATTGACTGTGGTTTCCTTGGCTTAGTGAGGATATAACTTCGACCACAAATTCAGTTTCTGTTAACTAATTCCGATGTGACCTATCCCTGGCCTTGACAGTAAAGAATTTTTATAGTGTGGATTTTGTGGGGTGTGTGTTTGTTTTTTGTTTTTTGTTTTTTTTTTTTATTTCACTGAGTATGGATCCTGTAAGCAGATGGAAACCACCCAGTGGAACTAAGCTGGAAAATAAGTTAAAGTTCAAGTCACTCATGCATTGAAGGGTCGGAAAACTAGTATACTGTTAAAGGCTTCTGTGTAAGCAAAAGATTGGTGTTAAATGTTCATAATAGCCATGTATTAGGAGGAAAACACTGAAGCTGACCTCTGTGGAAAATGTCTTGCATTAGCTATCAGCATAAAATGTTTTTTGAGCCCTGTGAAGAGAGAGGAAGTTGTATTTAACTTGTTTAATTCATAATACTCATGGAAAGTGGCTTGCCAGGATGTCTGCTGTGGTCACCGATGAGCAGCAGAAGGGCAGGAAGGTGGTGGGGTGGAGGTGGAGCTGTTGAGTTTCTTGCAGAGAGTCCTACCCAAATTGTCTGTTAATACCTTCTCGCCTGCCTTTGTGCTTGAAAGAGCTCCTTGTGGCAGCTCCCACAGTCAAATCCCTTGTGTTATCTAGGTGTGATTCATGAGAGCTGCTCTCATCCCTTTCTTACTGAATGATCTCTGGGGTTTCTCTTTAACTCTCTTGGGTAGATGTTTGGAAGCTGTTTGAGGATGCTGGTGTGAGGCTTTTGGATTAAGGAGGCTGCATGTTCCTGTTTTAAATCATAGCATTGTAGAATCATAGAATGGCTTGGGTTGGAAGGGACCTTAGAGATGATACAGTTCCAGCCTCTTTGACATGAGCAGGGATGCCATTAAACCAGGTTGCCCAGGGCCTTGTACAACCTGGCCTTGAACACTGGGATATCCACAGCTTCTCTGGGTGACCTGTTCCAGTGCCTCACCACCCTCTGAGTGAAGAATTTCCTCCTAACATCTAAACTGAATCTCCCTTCTTTTAGTTTAAAACCATTCCCCTTCCTCCTGTAATCTGCCCAAGCAAAAAGTTGCTCCCCATCTTTTTAATAAGCCCCCCTTGAGGTATTGAAGAGCTGCAATAAAGTCATCCCTCAGCATTTTCTTCTCCAGGCTGAACATCCCCAGCTTTCTCAGACTGTCCTCATAGGAGAGGTTTCTCCAACACCTGGGGATTTGATTCCAAAAATTAGTTAGGTTTTGACTGTTATACCTGCTGAGTGGTCTAGGATAAAATGTATATTCATTAATTTGTAACCAATGAACTCTATGGGCTTCTAGTTATTTCTTTGAAGAACAATTACCTTACCCAACAGGATTGGAGAAGCATTATGGTATTTGCAGGGCCCAGTTTTGTGAGTCTATTCCATTTGCCTTCATCAAAAATGGAAGTTATGGAAGTTTTACTCATAAGGTGTCAAAAAACACTGAGCTAGGTAGAAAACAAGTAATAAATAAATAAAATACACTAAAACCAAACCACAGCATGACAGCTTAACATTATACATTGTTTGTATTGTCACCTTGGTTTCTTGTTAGCTTTCTTGGTCTCCACTTTTTTTTCTGTCCTGAAATTAAATGCAGACATCTGAAAAAGAGGGTTTTGTGTTCTATTTAAGGGAATGGTTTATAAAGATTTTCAACTGAGCATTATTTTATTATCAGAGATAAAAAGGATCTCTTTTTAAACACTCATTTAATGTCTAGTCCTTAATTCTACTAAGCTCTTACTGCTAATGTACTTTAAAAGACAATTTAAGGTTTTTGTGATGTCTTCTCCTTAACCATATTCAGATTGAAACAATTTAAAAAAATACTTCTAATTATTTCAGAGTTATTATATAACTCTTATTTTTTCAATTATAGGGTTGTACTTCTAATCCATTGACCTGGATTGAAGCAGATTTGCTTTCTGGCTTTCATGTGTCAGGAAACATTTATGTTTACTTGCAGAGTAGGGCAAATAATGTGTTTTCTTTGGTTGTTTGGCCAGTGAGCCAGATAACCTCAAATGCTTGTTTGGATTGTTCTGACACAGATCTTCACCTAACTTGGTTTTCACATTAGGAAGGATTTGGAAGGGTCAAATGAAATCAAGACAAAATATTCCGTTTTCACCTGAAGTTGTAGTTTTCCTGGCAGCAGAACACAGGGGTCCCTGGCCATTTGGTGTACAGGCCAGTGGTTAGAGCAATTCCTGTGAGTAGACAAACTTTTTTTTCTCCTGTAAAATACTTACTTTGGAGCTAGGCCATCAGATGCAAGAATCCTGCCTGGTTTCCCTGCTCAACCAGCCGTGGTGGGGAAAGGAGGCACCGTGCCTCAGGCTTCAGCCCAGCTCCGTGTTGTGTTGGACGTCACCCACAGGAGCACCAAGGTTGGGAAGGAGACAGGAAACCCTTTGAATCCTCTCGGGTAGAGGAAGGATTTGAACCCTTTCCCATCCAGGACCGATATAATTTGGACAAAAGGACGGGGCTGGCAACAACTCCGCTGTAAATTTTTGCTCAGTTTTTAGTTGAAAGCACTTAGCAAGATGGATGGAAATCCTCAATCTGCCACTTGGGGTGACAGAGGGACTGAAACTCTAGGTGTTGGCTTTTTTTTTTTAATTATTTTTTATCTAATGAACATTTGTGTCAACTCTCCCTCTGCCCAATTCAACTTGCTTGGAAACTCCAAGCAGTATTGCTATTGCACAGGATATTGCAAGCTCTCAGGGATGGTGGCAACTCTGTTTTTTCTGCTCTTATTCCTGCAGGCAGAAATGAAGGTATTCTGAGGAAAACAGCATCCAAGAGCAAGGGCTGTCAGGGCAGCAATGCAGGGTCACGATCTGCCTTCACTCCCTCTCAGGGTGTCAGTTACGTGAGGTGTGTATTTGGAAGTGGGTTTTCAGCCCCGAGGGAAGGAAGAGGCAACATGAAAGGCTGAAGGGGAAGAAAAGGCAGAGAAGATTAAAAAAGAAAAACTGCCTTTGAAGTCACAGTCTAACCAGCCTGTGAGTTCTTGCAAATGTTGGTTGTTTGCAGTTGTACCAGGGATCTGTGGCACTGTAGCATCAACAGGGATGTCTGGACTCCCAGCCCAGAACACAATTGGGTGCATTTCCCCTTAAAAAGGGTTTGTGTGGGATTTGATGTATATTTGAGAGAGAGCAGAAGCCTGATCACAATGTTATGTTTGATTTCTATTCCACCAGATTAAATGACAGGTGGGAATAGTTGCCTATTATATTTCAGTAGCATATATGCTTTTGGGCTATGTGGAAGCACTTGTGGAAAAATTACTATTTATGAAGAGATTTAGAGCCATTTGTCTTCCATGAGCTATTTACTTCCTCAACTGAGCTAACATCTATTAAACTTTCATTCTAAGTATAATACCCACAAGAGTCAATTTAGGTAAACTGAAGTACCTCTTTCTAGACTAAAAATTGCTTTGCAGAATGGACGTAGAAAAATCCATTAAATTAATTTTTCTTTTTCTCTCAGTCTTTATAATATGTTGAGATTAAAAAAAATAAAATTGATGAGAGACTAGGGAAGAAGGGAAGAAAGCTCCTTTGTCAGCTACATAAAGGGACAGTCAGAGCTATTGTGTGTACAGGCTTTTTTTAATCGTGTCTTCAATTTTCTTCTCTTTTAACTTGAATATGTTATCATGACTGCAAACTTTCACACTCCCATTGTCATAAACAATAGCCTAATAACCTTTAGAGCTCTGTTATTTTCCAGCCTGGCCGTCAAATGAGTGTTTGGAGGAATGTTGAAGACAGTGGCTTAATCATGTTTCAATGCGCTGTCCTTTACTTCCAGTACCGTATGTTATTTTGAAAGCCACATGCATTCAGAAGTGAGTGATGTTGGAGAAGCAGCATCACCTTTGATTGTTATCAAGAAGACAAGCAGCTGCATTCATTGTAGGCAAGAACCAAGATGTGGATGAACTGTGCAGCTTCCTGAGCTGAGAATCTGTGGGGCTTGAAGGGGAGGGGAGCACAGATGCAGGTGAGACCTCTTAGACATGGGGGCCCTGGTTGGGGATGCTGTGTGGATTCAAGGCGTGTTCTGTGGTGGTGGAAGAGGATCTGTCTCCAGCCTTACCCTGATAACTGATCACAGGTGTTTTAAAACCCTGTAGCCCAAGACCTAGCTGCTAAGAGGTAGGTCATAAACAGCAGATAGGGGCCTTGCATTCATCAGATAGGGGCCTTGGGGAAATATTAAGGGATGGGACCTCAGCCCACAAAAGCCGGAGAACATTCTTTCCTTGGCCACTAGGGTATTTATATAGGGTATATATAGTGAGATTATACATAAGTTTTAGCAGGCTTGTTATTCCTATGCAGTGTCCTAACATTTTTTTTAATTTATCAGAATATTTTAAAGAAGCAAAAAGAAAAACACATTCTGGGACTTTGTACAAGGATTTTTCTTTCAAGGATTTCTCTCCCAGCTGCTGAGAAGCAGTGTGGGGTTTTTTTGTTTGTTTGTTTTTCTCTTAAATCTGCTCTCACAGAGGTGCAAACAACTCAGCTCGGCTCTGGTCAGCACCAGGGCCCTTACCTAACATAGGGCAGCTTCTAGATTCTTCTCCCAGAAGCCACACCTATGGCCCCCTGCTACCAAAACCTTGCCACGTAAACCCAGTACACCCCCTTTTACCTCCCCCTTAATAAGTACCTCTAGCATGCTTCAAAGTAGCAGTGATCTGGAAAGCTGTTTCAAACAATTTCTTAAAATTCCTAAATCTTTCAGATTATCACGTTTCCATACATGAAATATAAGAATTTATTTACAGCATTATGTAGCAGATCTCTTGGCAAAATAACGTTAAGCTCATTTTATTAAAAAATTAAAATATTGTACTAAGATTGCAAATCATTTTTCAGCTGGGCATACTCCATATGACAGCCTTAAAATAAGGTGGTTTTTTAATAATCAGCGTATTTAACATTTGGAAGCACTTGATATGGTTGTGGTGATTTCATTGTTATTGAAAGTCTTATTCAGAATCTGTCTTTTCTTAGAAATTTTTCCTGTCACTCAAATTATAACCCTGCCTTAAAAGTTATATGAAACGTTATTCAGTTTCTGATGCAGGTTATCAAACATGTTCACAAGGATCCTTTCCGCCCTGAAGACAAAGTCCAGATTCTGTAACCAGTTATCTTTGTCGGGTTGGGTAACCTGTGCTATATTACTACAGTTATTAAAATGTACACATCCAGTCAATTCGTGTCTGTGTTTTGATGTAAATAATATTTATTCTGCTTTTCTGCAGTAAAATGAAGCTCTCGCACCTCTTGGGGAAAATCAAGTTGAGTAGGGAGAAGCTCAGTACATTCCACTGCTCTGGTGGTAGACTAGGACAGATCTGACGACTTAGCAATGAGGATACAAGAAACCAGAAAGCACCTTCAGTGATTCATTTACTCATCCCTGGCAGCCATAGGAACAGATCTGAGAGGCCTGTATTTATAGTTTTTTCTGTTACTTTGTTTACTGTAAATTAGATTTATATTAAAAAAAAAAAAAGTGAAAATGGGTCTCCCCTAGAGATTGCTAGTTTATAAAGTGACAAAAGATTGTGTAAGTACTTGTGTGTGTATATATATACCTATGTATATTTTCTTCCTCTTGCCTTGACGCTTAATTCCATACAAATTTCTGCAGCTCTTGTCCAGTCCTTGTGCTTTGCTGATTGCAGTGAAGTCAGCTCAGTATTTTCTTTATGGGACTGTGCCATGCAGGACTACAGGGAAGATAAAAGCGCAGATGAAATCTCTGTATGTGTTTCCATCAAAGGTTTCTGAAGCATCAAGGAACAAAATTTAAGTTGTGTCTCTGAGGGTGTGCTGGGATGGGGGGAAGGGCACTACCTACTTGTTCCTTGTGTTGTACGAGGTGATAGTGTCCCATTTTAGACTTGCCCTGACCCGAATCTGTCATCTGTAAGATAGGCTGTTTTAAAGTGCATGAAGTCCAATAAATGCTTTTCCCAGCCTCTCCTGTACATCATTTAATTACTTATTGTCCATTAGCATAAGGAGAAAGTACAAATAGCATTCAGGCTGCAGCAACTGAAGAAATGTTATGACTGGTACAGTTTTTAAACAGAAAAAACAGTTTTAGGAAGGACTGCCTTTTTTTTTTTTTTCTTTTTAAAAGTGATTAAAATTTGTCAGTCTAGGTGAGTATTGTAGCCCTGTTGGATGCTGCTCATGACCCTGGTGGATGCTGCTCATGAACTGGAAAAGGAGATGACAGAGCTATTGAAAAGACTAATTCTAAAAGATTGAAGACACGCAAGATGGATTTGAACGATGTGTGGGATGTGCATGCTCTGGCTGGTGGCATATAGCATGGTTGTCACTAGGTGCAGCATTTATCACAGAATCATAGAGTATTTGAGCACCTGCCTCTCCACTCTGCCTTGTGAGGAAGTTGTAGACCGTGATGAGGTCTCCCCTCAGTCTCCTCCATGCTGAACAACCCAAGTGACTTCAGCCACTCCTCATACATCTTCCTCCCTAGAACCTTTATCATCTTTGTTGCCCTGCTTAGGACACTAACAGCTTTATATCTTATACTGTGGTGCCCAAAACTGCACACAGTACTCAAGGATATGGTTGGCCCTCCTGGCCAGCAAGGCACGCTGCTGGCTCACGTTCAGCTTGGTGTCAATCAAAACCCCCAGATCCCTTTCTGCCAAACTGCTCTCTAGCATTTTGTCTCCCAGTTTCTACATGTAACCAGGGTTGCCCCTTCCCAGGTGCAGAATCCGACACTTGCTTTTGTTAAACTTCATATTGTTGGTGATTGCCTAGCTCTCTAATTTGTCCATATCTCTCTGCAAGGCTTCACCACCCTTGGCGAAGTCTACAGCTCCATGCAATTTGGCATCATCCATGAACTTGCTCAAAAAAACTTTAAGTCCTTCATCCACATGTTCATGAAAACGTTGAATAGGAATGGCCCTAAAATGGAGCCCTGGGGAATCCCACAAGTGACAGGTCACCAGCCTGATGTAACCCCATTTACAGGAACCCTTTGGGCCTGACCAATCAGCCAATTGTTCACTCCTTTTATTACGTAAAGAGGATGTGATTCAGTATTCCCTAAAAACATCTGTTTCTTTCCTCGTAATTGTTTCCATCTAGCTTCCTCCCTGGCTCTTGCTTTTGCTTCTTCTTTGGGAAGTCTGCAATTCCCCTTGCTCAGCAGAGATGGGTGCAAAAGACCAGTGGGTGTCCTGGAAGATCTAGTCAGATGGACACGTAAATGCCCATTTGATGTCCAACAGCACTACCTTAGCTTTGTGCAGTATTTGAATGTCATGGGATGAATGCCTCTGAAGCACGGGTATCATCACATCTCTCCCCATTCAAAGCACATCCAGATAATGATTGTAGAATATTATGTGACTGGTACGGTAACTGCTGGTACTAATGTACCATCCCTAGCACTACTGAATTGCATTGCCTCTGGATTAACAGCAGGGAGAAATGCTTATAATTCTCCCAGTAATAAGATTATCAGCTCGGTTATGCCTGGAGGGACCTTTTTTTGGCACTGGCAGTGCACTGCTCGCTTTGCAGCCCAGCTGCTGGGGCATCTTGTATAGAAGCTGGAAACGTGAAGTGAGGGACATGGAAATGGTTATCAGGAAATACTGGTATGAATACTTAAAAGTAGTATGATGGAGGGAATCTCTCAGCGAGTCCTTGTTCTATCATATATTGCCCTCCTTAAGGGGTGCCAGCATACCTCTGAGGTGCTGAAATGGTTGGTATGCCAGCAGGTATTGTGCTTTTAAAGGAGAGAGTACGCATGGTTTTCATCCTTTCTATTCAATCTACATGCATGCTTTCATTCTCAGTTCAAGTTCAGCCACCTCTAACTCACTCATGCAAGTCCTTTTGATTAGTTAATTCATTGCCCTTATTGAATGTCATTCTGAAATTAAAAGGCTGGCACATGAAAGCTTCAACACAGGACCTTTGCTGGGCCTATTTGTTGAGCAGCCCAGTCCTTTTAATCAAGTTACTGAATTGCTCGGTTTCATCAGGCATGTTCTGGTCTCCTGAGTCTCAAGGAGCTTGGTTGCAGGAAGAGAAAATGGTTAAACCTATTCTAATTTAATAATCTATGTTCAGAAAAGGGTAAAATTGCTATTTAGGTAAGTAGATAATGAGAAACCAATTTTTAAAGTTATTACAAAGTCTGCAAATATGCTTAGGCAATTTTTCATGGCAAATTCAAGTATTAAGGTAATGCAATTTTCAAGGTTTTGATTTGTGTCGCTGATTTTACAGTTCTGCTTGACTCTGTAGAATAGGGTAAAGTGCTGTGCAAAAGTCCTTCTGTGAGGCTTATTTGTTGTGGTTATTTGAGCCTGCACTGTTAGCCAAAAATGCTGTGCATGCTTTGGAGGTGGGCGACCACGTTATCTGTTTGTTGCTGTAGAAAATGGAAAAAAGTCATTGTTGAAGTTCCTAGATGAGATAACCATGAATATAAACCACGCAGAATAAAAAGATACTGTATATCGATGTAAGGTCTCCGAGTCGTTCCTGGTGTTAATACCCTTTCATAGATGCATATTGAAAACTGACTGGAGAATTGATCACTGCGGCTAAAGTTATTGCTGTGCTGCAATATTGGGTTGGAAATACCGCGCTCAGAGCTCAAGCAATATACGCGTGTGTGACCTTCAAAGCGGAAGGTACAAAACCCAGAACCATCTCTATGTAATCACTTCTTCAGCATGTCATTTGGAGGGTGCGTCTTACCCATCCTCACCACCAGTTTTGTGATTACATCATTAAGAAACAAAGAAAACCCCAACACACACCTGGAAAACAAAAACAAAAACAAAAAAACAAAACAAAAAAAAGAACACAGGATAGGGTGATTTGCTGAAGCTCTGTTGGGAAGTTGCATGGATAATTTGAACTTGACTTTCCCAAATCCTGTTCTAGTGTCTTATCATCTACCTGGGGGAGCCCAGAAGTGGACCCAGCACTCCCAGCACCCTGCTGAGGTGAGTGGAAGGATCATGTCCCTCAACCTGCTGACAACGCTTTGCCAATGCAGCCAACTCTTCAGTAGAGCTGACAGAGATCTGGTTCTCTGCTGGCCCTTGTGTGATAAGGGCTTTTCCCACACTTTTCTTGTTTTTCACTGTGACTCCTAGGTTTGGCAGGACGTCCTTTCTGTAAAAGTTAATTCCATCCTCATTTCCTGACACTGCTTTTATTTGGATTTGACTTGTTTTTAGACGCCTTTCTTGAATGCAAATGCCCGGATTAACGTTTTGCTAATCCTAGTTTAGTTATTTAACCTAGGACAGTAATTAGGCCTTGTGTGCTTTAGAAACTCATGCATTGTGTAAGGCACAGGTACCTGACTAATTGATCTGAAAGTAAACAGGAAACCTCAGCAAATGGTATCGCACTGTGCAAAGGCAGAAATACATCTGCTTTACAGACCTTGTGTAGTTCCTCTCTCACATGACAACCAGCGCAAAGTCAATAAGAGCAGGAAAGTGCACGGCATTTCCCCACAGCTGTGTATTAAGCATACACCTTGTATTTCCAATGTGGGTTTTTTGCGTGTTTGCTTTTCAAGAAATGGCTGAGCATGACACTCTATAAGGTGAAGGCAGGTTTTTTGCAGTACTATTGTCTGGATATGAATTTGTAATAAATGGCTGAGTATTTCCAGTCACTGTTATTGGGTCTAATAGGTTAAATATTTTCCAGGCCAGTATTAATTTAAATGTGTTGTGATTATGGGTGATAGCTTATGCTTTATTTAGGCTTGTGTAATTCACTTAGTTGCTAGCTCCTGGCTGGTGCGTGACAGTTACCTTTATAGCAAATTCAAACACCAGAAAAAAGAATTGATAATTTTTCCATATTATATTCTGCATTTATAAAAGCCCTTGGGAGTATTGCACAATGCTATAGAGCATATCCTGCATGGCAGCTAAGTAAGATATTCCTAATGTGAAAAGTACTATTGATCTTTCTGAAGCTCATACATTCCTTGAATGCTGTTCCTCTGAATCCTCTGAATTACTTCTTAAATGGCACTTTTGAAGGTGATGGCATTCTCTTTCTTTTTTTCTTTTATACCATTCCTATCATCGAATGTGTAAGAGATTTTAAATCTGTTCTTGTGGAAAGAATTAAACCCATTGTGGATTAAACCCATTGTGGATGTAAATCTGAATGGAGCCATGTAACCAAGAGATGCTGGGCAGCGATGAATGCTGCTGAATGTTTTCAGAACAGTTGGGGTAAAATAGGAAGGGATCAATCTGAAAGTGCCAATTTTCCATGCATATTTTTAAAAGCAAATTTAGAAAACAAACATGGCTTCAATTGCAGACTGCTTCACCTACAAAATGGTTCTTAAATTTTAAAATCAGGGTTTTAGACTTTTAAATATTTCTTCCCTTGGGCTTGATGAGATGACCTCCCTTGCAATTTTAAGTTATTCTGACTCTACACCTCTTTTTTTTTTTTTTTTCTCTCGCCAAAAGTGTTTCGTAAATTTAATCTCAGGTAATTTCATTTTCTGTGAAATTCTGTTTTGTAAACAATATGCTGCTTATTTAGAGCAGACTGTTTTTTATTTTTTATTTTTTTTCATAATAGTGATGGTGAATGGAAAGGTACAAATTGAAGGAGGACTGTGCTGCTAAAAAGGGTGTCAATACTGTGGGAGTATAATCAGAAGTTAAGATGAGATGACGCTTACAGAGCTATTTTCATAGCTGGTGCTGTTTGGCACAGATCTGCTTGAAATCAATGGCAACTATATCAGCATTTCTTTGGCGCTGTGTTTTTTTAGTCTTTATATAACCAGTAAATTCACTTAAGTCTAGCATCAACCTCTCCTTTGAGAGTTATTTCTATACCGTACAACTATAGTATGATCTCCTTGATTTTGTCATTCCCTTTTGTATTGAAAAAGTAAAGCCACTGTTGACATGTTATTAAGGTTTCTGCACTCAAAGGTCAGTTCCCCTCGGAGTCTCCTTTCGTCTGGAAGATGGCATATATTAAAATTTTATAACAGTTCCCATTAGTTCCCATCCTATAATCCTGGGATCAATCTGGCTGCCCTTCTTCATAGCTTATCAAGTGCAATAAATGCCTTAGGTGAGCAATAAAGAGACTGGCATTAGATTCTTTTAAGCAAGACTTATTTGTATACTGATGGTTTAAACCTGGGCACAGTTGTGCTGATAAGGCTCCAACACCTCAGGTGAAGGTAGCTGCTAACGCTGTCTAACATCTAAAACAGCTGATCTTAGGAAATACGACATGGTAAATACGGGTGTACAACTACATACTGTAGCAGGTCTACAGACTTTTAGTTATAATTTATTTTACTTCATCTTCTGCTCTTTGTGCACAATTAAAAAGAAATAACCTCGTCTTTGTGTGAGAGTAGATAACTTTCCCAAAGGGCTTTAAAAAGAAAAGGAATTACGCGATTCTCCAAAATGGTGTCTGTCCTTTCCCATTCTCTCTCCATGTGGATTTGCTCATCTTTTTGGTCATTGGCAGCCCCTGGGAGATCTAGCACTGGAGAGTCCCTCCCAGCTGCTGGGAAGGGGATCTGAAACATCCAAGAATGCGCTTGCTTTGATTTTTGTGCAAGAACATTGGCTCGTGGCATTCTACCAAAGCTCTATCGGTTTGTATTTGTGGGAGGAGTTGGCTTGAGAATCCCTCTTGTTCTTCAGCAACTGGAAATGGAGGGTACTGAATGAACACCCGTGGCTGAACGACTGGATTTCAGACGTGTCCAACAGAAAACTTTAGATAAGGTCAAGGCATTTTTTTTCCCCCTACAGATTTACTCTGCTGTGACTTACACAATGGTCTGGTGCCTCTGGACATTATTTCAACGTGGATAATAATAAGATTAACTTAAAAGCTTGGAGAGAGTTACTAAATTTGTATTTTCAGTGTGGGATACATTTTTCTCAAACAGCATGCCTTTTCATAATTGATTGCATTTTTTAAAATGTCAGGCAGTGTCCTGCTAAGTTTATTGATGAATGTAATGGGTGAAATGTAATACTAAGGGAAAAAATAACAGCATCTAACAAACAAATCACTTTAAAAAAAAAAAAAATCTCCTCTTGCCGTGGTCTTTTCAAAGGATGATGCAACATATCTTTGAGAACTAATATTACATCTCACTTAATATTTGTGAATATTTAAGGTGTCTGTCCTCTTGGCCAGATCTTTAGTAGGGATGGTATTGCCAGGGCGAAACCTCCACGATGGTAACTCTTTGAGCTGCTCCTTTCTCCTTTTGTAAAGAAGCCTGTCAAACACCTTAACATAGAAAAGATTTATTGAGTTATGCCACAATTGTGAAAGGTTTAGCTAGCTCCTATCACTATGGTTTGATCTGATATGTGCCCCGCTAGGACCAATTGATCACTCAGTGCTTTCCAGTTGCTAAGTGTGTGAACTGGATTGAGAGGTACTGACTGAGCTGCCAGCTGCCCTTACAGAAAGCCATGAGGTGCTCCAGTGTTCTTATATAATGTGATGGCTTAACTGGATTGGGATTTTGTTTTGTTAGTATCTCGTTAGCTTTCTCACTTCATGCAGGCATTGAGTTTCCCGGCAAAATCAACATGGAAAGCGACTTCTGTCCTGTTCTCCACTTCAGTGTCTATAAATAACTCCAGACCTGCAACCCTCTGTTCTCACAGTTAAATGAATAATTAAATAAATAAATAAATAAATAAAAGGCACATGGATTAGATGAAGCACTTGATTTCTTCAGAATGTGGGGAGCCTTTCACAGTGTCCTGTGCAAATTGATGAATCACATGAGATTATTTCAGGCAGTAATGTCAGCAGAAGTTCATCGTGATGGATGCTGAAAGTTAGTTTAGATGTTATTTTAAAGAATGCAAATAAGCTCTAGAGGGTTGGTTATCTTCTGCTATGTTGAGTGAGGGGAAAGAAAAGAGTGGTCTTCAATACTTATGATCCTAAGACAGCTGAGACACAGCTTTGTATCCTTTTACGTTAAATGAAAGGGCACAGTGCCAGGTTTTATTATGGTTGTCCAATAGTTCACACTAACATACTCCAGTCTCAATTACTTATGGACTTCGATAAACTTTTTTTTGTAGGAATTTGTGTTCCATGCCATGTGCAACCAACTAACTGCGAAGGAGTGACAAAACATCCCTCAGTAAGGTCCCAAGAAAACAACGTTTTTATATTTTTAAATAATTACAGTTGGCTTTGAACAAGACCGGGTTTTCTATGTTGTGGATGAGGGAATTGAAATCTGTCAGATTCAATCTTCTGTTCCAAAGAATATCAGCCAAAAATAGGGGTATATAAGAACTGCTGTAAACTAGATTGAAAGCCATTCAATCCGAATGTTTGCTGAATCTGCCGAGGTATCTCAGAGCTCTGATTGCTCACCGGGATGCGAGTGTGTCTATTTCAGAGCCACTCAACACACTTCAGCCTCGAGCCACAGGGTCAGGTTAGGTCAGGTTTTGCATGTAACAGCTGTTCCCCTAGCATCCAAGCCTCTCTTCAAGTTGGTCTTCTGGCAGAAAGGAGTGAGAGGTGTGTTCGTGAAAAGGAACAAACACATTTCTTGCCTGTGGTGGGAAGGAAGGAGAGCTATGGTTTAGACAAGGTAATTGGATGGACCAGGCAACAACTTGGTTGGGTTTGGGGAGTTCACATGAGGAGGTGAGAGCAATATGGAGACTGGTGCAGTGCATCAGGGTGGTGAAGAGGAGGACTGAGCTGAGCTGAGAGAAATACAGGCTTAGAGTTGTTTAGGAGGAGGATAGGGAAAACCTCCCAAGCAAGAAAGTTTGGATGTGGCTGAGGGGAGCAAGAGGCAAATAATTTATTTATTTATTTTTAAGCCAATCAACCAATACCACCCTCCACCCCCAAACAAGTAAAAAAAGTATTGTGGTGGGGAGACCAGAGTGGGTTGGGAAGCTCTTCAGAGCAGCAACCATTTGAACAAGGAAATTTGGTAGAAGATTGGTGGCTCCTGAATGAAGCTCAGAGGCAGTGACTGAGTACAGGGTAGAGAAGTGACAGGATAGGCAGAGGTTGTAGAAAACTGCTGGAAGGATGAATAAAGGAGCAGTGTGTGGCTGTGCTACAGGCTGGAACGGGACCTGAGGTTTCTGTTTCTCCCATTATTCTACATCTATTCTTGGGGGAGCTCCCAATAAAAAATAAAGGATGGATTTATTGACCAAGTGCTGCCCTCCCATCACCTCTGCTGCTCTTTTGGGCACAATAGCTTTTGTATTTAGTGTACTTGCTACAGAAATCCGAGCACTGTATGCCTATGCCAGCCAACATAATCACAGAGTAATCTGCTCTCCCACATGACAGGAACTGGAAGTGGACGAGCAAAGCTTCTTCGTACAGACTTTGCTGTGGTCTACAGCTGAGGAAAGCAGACTGCTGCTGTCACATTTTACTTTAGTTTGAATGGCAAATATCTATGCAGCAGAAACCCTCTATCTTGTTGATGTCTGTAAGAGTTTGGTTCCACCAAGTGTTTGTTGGAATGGTTTGACTGCTTATGGTTTGCTTTCAAAATAAATCTGGCATACTTCGTGCAGCTTTCCCTTTTAACAGCAAAGCCAAACACTCAAGGATCAGGAAATGCCAGGGGGAAAAAAAGTCTTGTGAACTTAATTGAACTTCCTATCTGTGTGTGTTACAACATTTATGAAGTGATCATGTGCCATTTTTATTCTGGGACAGTCCTGCAACAGAAAGGCCTTTGCAATTTGAGGTGGCAACCTTATCATTCTTTTTGAGAGCGTACGGGTTTGTGATGAGCCACTACATAGCTTTCCAGCTCCAAAGATCAAATGAGGCAAAATCATGTGTCTACAGGGACTCCACTACCCTTTGAAGTAAATGGCATCTTCGCATTCACTCTCGTAGGTTTTGGAGCAGGCTCTAAACTAAGACAAAATTTGGAAGGGAATTTCTTCCTTTTCCAATGACCTAATTGCTGGGAAGACATGTAGAACAACTGCTTCAGTGCAGCTCAGTCACTTTAAGAAGATTTTTTCCCCCCTGACACTAAATGATATAAAACAAATTTATTTAAAATATTTATCTGAATGCTTCGCTGCTCAAGCGTGATCCATGATGCAATTTATCAGACTTCTCCTTAGGTGGAAAAATATCCTGAGCAGTAAAGATTTATGTTCCAACCCAGCAATGCAATTTACAGTGTTTTAAAGGATCTAAAATTAGGTGAAAATTTGATTCCTTTTGTAATCAAGGGAGTTACAAAGAACAAAAGTAGTGCAAGCTAGGCGTAACTGAGATGGAAGATTCACAATACTTCATTGTGATAGCACTGGAGAGCATTTTAGGGGGGTTGGAAATCTACATAGATATATTGCTCATCTTTTGATCAAGGAATGCTAACATGGAAAAAAAAAGCATAAACTTATTTTAATCTGGCTGAAAAACAGTTACTGAAAGCACATCTTCGACACAGAAGTACCACTTTCGTATGTATATGTTGAAGACTTAGTGTGAGGGTCTGATCTCCTTTCTCAGTGTGCTGGGGGTAATGCTCTCACATAAGTTGCTGGAATGCCTTGGGAAATGGGAAAAGGCTCTGGCTTGGAGAACTGCACTTGAATCCTACAGAAACACCAGGGAAATGCCACTCCGGAGCCATAAAAAGATTTAAACTGAGCAAATAGTTTTGAAAGGATACTTTATGTAATGGATTTTTGTCTCGCTCCCTGTGTTTGCTGAATGTCCATGAAGAAGGTGGTAATGTGCTCAGTGTATTTGCTGTTCAATAAAATTTAGGCAGCAAACAACATTCTGCAATACATATTGATTTCCTTTTTTTTTTTTTTTTGTGCATACCTGTGACCAGACAGTGGGTGATGCTTCCTTCTGGTTTGACCGTATGTGACCAAAATCTCATGAAAAGAGGATTTTCTCTGAGTGGCATAGAAAATGCCTACACTAATAAAGTTTAGTCACTTGCTGCTTTGAAAAGGAACTGCAGAGTGAGGGTAGGTGGGCCTGGTGTAATTATGGTCTATAGTAATTATCACCGCTTTTGGGGCAGGCTGCAGGCTTTGTTCAGGGAAGCCTACTGGATATGGTTGATGGTCCAGATCCAGTGGTCCAGATCTCCTCTTTTTTTCCTCTGCCAGCTGAATTAACTGTATCACAACTCAACGAGCACCTGTTCTTACTGGAGGCAGAGAGCTTCAGTGCCACAACGTGTGTCCTCTGCAGTCTGCCTCTTATCCGTGAAGTCTCTTTCTAGAGCAGCAGATTCAGCTGTCCAAAGCTGATAATGTGAGTGACATTGCATCCCTGCCAAAAAAGATAGGAAAGATGGCCAACATGGAGGTGGGTCAGAAGGGCCAGATAAGTTTGGTAGAGAAAAATAAATACAAAGGTAAAGTCGTAGGTATACTGTTTTGAAAAGGGTTTTATGAGAACTGCAGCTCATAATGGTCCATGTCCTTTCCCATCTCTTGGCTTTTGTGGCCCTCCTCAACTGTGCTGTAGCCACGGTGCCAATAGTTGTCCCCATAAACACCTTAAAATAACTGAGCTAAATGCATTAAACAGTGTTTGTTTGTTTGTTTGTTTTTTGTTTGTTTGTTTGTTTGTTTGTTTTTTCCTTACACAAAGTGCCTTTGGCACTGCCTTTATCAGGTCTAAGCTTCTGGCTCTGGAGGTGTCAGGATTTTGACACCTGGTTGTGGGACTGGTCATACTCAAACCTCCCTGTCATTCCAAAAGGGAAGCAATTGATCTGTTTTGATTATCAGCAGGTTGTGCCATTTACTTCTTTTCTAACCAAAGAAGAGAAAAGCGTGTGGGTATTGCTATTGTGTTGGTAGTAGAGGACAAAATGAGTACTCCAAGTCTTCTATTTAAACCAGAGCACTGACTGCTGGAAAAAGAGTAGCCTTCTTATTTCATGTCACAGCAGCTGAGCATTCAGACCTCATAATATCTGCGAAGGTTGTCTTTGAGTCCTTCAGGTGACAGGTTGGTGAATGAGCTTTATTGCTCTGTGGTTTGTCTCGAAATTAGTGAACTTGGAGACAATGCAATAATCTGTACAAACCTGTACCTAAAGAATCTCTTGATCTATGGTGGAGGGCTGTAGGAAATCCCAAAAGTTGTTGTTAGGATAAGCACAAACTGTGTGAAGGGCGAAGTGCTATGGCAAAATAAGTGCCCTGTGGAATTTGCCTAACTACTGAGCACATTTTCCCTTATTTTAAAATGTAGTTTGCAGAATGGATGCCCATCTCGAGTCCCCATGATCAGGAGGGAGAGAACTAGCCAGAGGTGCTGCTTTCTCCTCCTGGGTCACCATACTCACAGGCATGACTATAATGTTGTGCATTTGTGGTCTTGCTTATTTGAGCAATAGCAGAAATTAACTGAACAGTTCTAAGTAAGTGCTGATAGTTTTAGAGTGCAACAAACCACTAGCTGATATGCAGCTCCTCTTTTCTGTACCCTTTCCACCATGAATTACATTACCCAAATATTTCAGTTCAGGTAGTCACAGAGCTTTATCAAGCCAAATTTAATTATCTCAGGGATTCATCTGCCTCTGTGTGGTTTGACCTTGAATGACAGCTGTGTGTGATGGGACATTCTTACAGAGAATGGGAAAAGAAAATAAAGCTGAAAGCAGATGACTAGAAAGTGTATTGTGGGCAGAGAGTAGAATGGTGTTTAAAAATAAATAAATGCATAGCAGTGGAGAAGCCATAAATGGTTTCCAACAGTGCCAGACAAGGACAGAAGCAGTACCAGTCGGTGCTCCCTGTGAGGAAAGGGGAAAGGTGAGAACCAGTGTGGGCTTTCAGTCATTTGCTGTTTGGGGATGTGAGGTTTTCGTACACGCAGGGATGTACAGTTGTGAAGCTGAGGTGCTGCTTGGTGTTCTGCATGGGGCAGTTTAAATTAGCTTACGCTTTGGGTAGCCTCTTTTAGCCTCTTAGAACAAAATGTATTGTACTGTTAAGTACGAGGAAGCGCTGCTCAGGGTCTCTTGATGGCAGGTCCTGATCTTGGTGATGCAATTGTCAGTTCTTGCCAGCTTAGTACCAGGTAAAGTAAGGTCAGGCATCCAACTAAGCTGGGCTACATTGGCATGATGTCTCTTTTCCCCATAAACATTTGGTTTTGTTCTCATGTAAGCTTAATAGCTGCTGGTTGTTAGATAAGTGATGCAGTTTTACATGTTGTTTGATATTTGATAACTAATACAAATCTGTGGGTTTGTATTGTGAATGAAAAAGATATCAGAGTGACAGAATAGGGCTAGAGCCTGTGAGTGTTTAAGGAACAATGTCAAAGGTTCCTTGCCTTGGTGTCATTATCAGTAAAAGATTAGCGTTTCCTGAAACATACCACTGCAATTAGAGTGGTTTAAATACAATTATTTTTTCATGGCCAAAATTGAAGTGCTTGAGTACTGTGGGGGAACGGACTGATACTGGGGCAAAATATTTTGAATTTTCATGCAGTCAAATTTTGTGGCCTTTTGTCCTTTGTTAGACTAAACTTAATGAAAACAGAAATACAATTTGTTACTGAAAGCGGTAAGTAGTTACTGCGAGCAGTAAGCAAGCTGTTTTTGAGGAAGCATTTTCCATTTTGGGGGGCACAAAACTTCTTTGTGACCTTTTATATAGTTCTAAAGATAGAATTAATTCTCTAGTTTTAGATGGGGAAAATAAGTTTTAATGGCTTGGAGCTTTTATCTTGCTCTTAGGGGAGTCTGAGGCTATTGTTTTGAAAAGAATACAAGAACAAGAGAGTTCAAAGATAAGAAATCAAAGATGAGAGTGCTGGTGATAAGGCTGGAGAAAAATACACCACCTGCTCTGAGCTGACTTTTTGGTTATTGCTTTTTACCACTAAGGAAAGGCAAGGCTTGCATTTATCAGACATGCAGGTTACACCAAACTGAAAAATTACAACCTGTCTGGCAATTAAGAAAGCCGTGACATTAATAACAGAACTAAGAGCCTCCATTAGAGTCTGTACCAACCTATTTGTTTCCAGACTTCTTTGGGATTTTCCTAAACAATTTTGTATAATGGGCAGATTTGAAGTGTTCTCATTTAGAACATGAGGCAGAAAGTAAAGCAGTAATTTTTCTAGCAAACTGCTAAGTTTCACCGCAATAAGAAATACTAATTGTAAAGGGCAGTAAATAGATAAGCTGAGGAAACTGGGAAGATTGATACCTTTTAACTTGCACAGCAATTTAAATTAAGCAATTTAAACAGAGAGAAACTATAATCCATTTTAAACAACTGGAAAGTAAAAGCAAGTTTATTTATTTTATTTTATTTTATTTTATTTTATTTTATTTTATTTTATTTTATTTTATTTTATTTTATTTTATTTTATTTTATTTTATTTTATTTTATTTTATTTTATTTTATTTTATTTTATTTTATTTTATTTTTTCTAATGCAGTCTTTTACTGAGCAAGATTTTGAGTAGGGGGAAAATCTCCAGACACCATATGTCTGAGTTCAAATGTTCACTGACTGGAAGGAGTTATTTAGGAATTCAGAAATACCGAGGAGTAAAAGATGAGGTTTCCAGCAGTCCTCCTTATTATCACCGTATGCTGCTAATCCACCTTTCTGCTCAGAAATATCATTATAACAACCCAGACTAAACTCACATGATTTGTTTTACCTTTCTTGCATGTCCCTTAAAGGAATGCATGGGAAGTAATCCACCCCCATGAAAGATGTTTGTCTCTGTATTAATAGTTACTCCGTAGGCAATGTGTTAATGAGATGTTCAAGAGCTAGCTGTTTTGTTCATAGGGTATGACCAGCTGAAGATTTCACATATTGTAAATTGCCTGCTGTAAAGCCATTTATGGATGCAGCTCCAGTTCACAGAATCGTAGAGTGGCTTGGGTTGGAAGGGACCTTAAAGATGATACAGTTCCAGCCTCTGTATTGAAAAGCTGCAGTAAAGTCACCCCTGAGACTTCTCATTTTCAGGCTGAACATCCACAGCACTCTCAGCCTTTCTTTGTAGCAGAGGTGCTCCAGCCCTCTGATCATCTTTGTGGCCCTTCTCTGGACCTCCTCTAACACCCCCACATCCTTCTTGTGCTGGGGGCCCCAAAGCTGGATGCAGTGCTCCAGGTGGGGCCTCACGAGGGCAGAGCAGAGGGGCACAATCCCCTCCCTTCCCTGCTGCCCACCCCTCTGTTGATGCAGCCCAGGATGCAGTTGGCTGCCTGAGCTTCAAGCACACACTGCTGGCTCATGTCAAGCTTTTTGTCCACCAGAGCCCCCAAGTCCTTCTCTGCAGGGCTGCTCTCAGTGAGTTCTTCTCCCATTCTGTCCTCATGTCTGGGATTGCCCTGACACAGGTACAGCACCTTGCACTTGGACCTGTTGAACCCCATTAGGTTCACATGGACCCACTTTTCCAGCTTGTCCAGGTCCCTTTGGATGCCATCCCTTCCTTCTGGTGTATCAACTGCACCACTCAGCTTGGTGTCACCTGCAAACTTGCTGATGGTGCACTCAATCCTACTGTCTATGTCATTGATAAAGATATTAAACTGTACCAGTCCCAGGACAGACCCCTGAGGGACACCACTCGTTACTGGTCCAGCCATCCAATCCATCTCTCTCCAATTTAGAGATCAGGACTTACAGAAGCCCAGGTAGATGACATGTGTCGGTCTTCCCTTGTCAACTGATGCAGTCACTCCAACCTAGAAGGCCACCAGATTGGTCAAGCGTAATTTAGCCTTGGTGAAGCTGTTTGGTATATGCTGTTTGCTTCAAGTAATTACGGTCTTGTCTTATGTTGTTAACATGCAGAAAATGGCAGTCATCTTTTAATTTATTTGTCTTAAATTGTTGTTTGTTTTTTTTTTGAGTTAATCAGAACTTTTTCTGATACACATATGTTAAATAAGTCTATAAAATCACAGGAAGGAAGTCCTGGAAGAACCTGAGAACAAAACTGAAGCGTTAAGAGAAGAAGCTAAGAGGTGGTGGTCTTAGTTGCATTATAGGAGAACCTGGCAAAGATGGAGCCAGATTCTTCCTGGAGATACTCTTAACTCACCCGAATGGGGCCTTGAGCAGCCTGCTCTGACTGCTTTGTAGGGCTTGGAAAAGAGACCCAAAGAGCGCCCTTTCAACCTGAATTACCCTTTTGAGACAATTTGCCTCCATTAAATGTATTGAAGACCAAGTACAATTTGACTTTAGCAATACAGCAGCTTGTCCGATGTCGAAGTGCCAGTGGTTGAGAATTAAAGAGCTCCTTTGGGGTATCATTGTCTAACATGTTGTAGGTATATTGAACCTGCTCTGAGATTTTTTTGCCAGGACTATCTCACTTGGAAGCATAATCTTGACAGAAACATAAGGTGGAAAAGATGGTTGTAAAGTACTTGCTGTAGATGGAAAGAACACATCTGACCAGAAGCTGAAAAAGGAGGTGAATGGAAAAGGCGAGCTGAAGCTCCATATCAGCAGTAGCAACTAAATAAGAAATGCTGCTGTTATCACTTGACTGAAACAGTTTTCTTAACAGGTTGTAAAATGCCCACGTTCCCCGTAAAAAGGGGAGAATTAAAATCCTGCAGAAAGGATAACTCAGCTAGGAAATACACTTTTGTGCCAGACTTTCCAGCTTATGGTAAGATCCTTGTAAAAACAACTGGAGTTTTCCTCCAGTAAGTGTTAAATCTTTGTCCTTGCTATTTCTACCTTCAATTAAGTTAATGTTTAAGATGGCTCTCTTTATGTGCTTCATTTAATAACATATTACACAAGTGAATCATTTGAAGAATTCTTCAGTGAAATATAGAACTAGTTTCCTTGTAACATATCAGCAAATTAACATCTCACTTTGATGTATGACGGTAACTTAATATTCCAGCTTAGTCTTTGCTGATGTATTTACTCCAAAGTTGGAACAGTTTAGAGCACTAAATGGTATGACTGTGTATTCCATCTCATTACAGACTTAGTGCAACAGCAGTCAAGCACCTGGTTATTGTATAAGTTTTTTGTAGAGGGCAGAAATCACAGGTAAAATTTGCATCTGGGCTCCACAGCATAACGAGCATCATACATCATTCAGCAGGTCAGATCTGAATTGCTATGAGGTTTGTAACTGGCAGACAGTGCTTCTGACTGATATGGCAAGATGCTTTAAAAAGGGTGTATATTTTCAGAATGTTTTAGGACTTCTCAGTATATCCTTTCCATAGGTACCCAGAACTGGATTTGATTATGCAGATTGATATGAAGAAACATTTAACAATCTGTCACTGAAACTACACCTTTGATACTGTGAGGTTGTGCGTTTACTGTGAGCCATGCTCTCTTAGCTTTCGTGTGTGTGTGGGTGGTGTTCTCCACTCCAATCACTTTACCTATGGGGGCTGCTGTCAATAGAAAAGAAGATAAAAATCATCTGCAACTGAATAGGAACAGAAATTGAAGATCTCTGGTTCCATACTCATAAAAGCCTTTTTATCTGGATACCCTGACACTTGCATAGACCAAGGCATGTTCATGCATGAGACAAATAGTTATATAAAATTATGATGACACCATTTGTTAAAAAGTTATGACAAAAATCTGTCTCTGACTATTGGACCTATTTGCACTGGATTAATGCAGATTGGGATAAGACATGAATAAACACAGAGGGCATTTTAAATGTCTCGTGTATTTGGAGTATTCAAAGAGCAATCAAGGTGTCACCTGCTGGTATTACCTGTTGCTTTGGTTACTGTCAACATGCTGATTCCTAATTTTAAGAGTATCAAAGGTATAGAGCCTGATGACTATCCTCCCTGAAGTTAAAATGTAGATATACTTGGTTAGGGAAAAGATCATTTTGTGCTCTGAGCAATGATCAGGTGGTTAGTGGGTTCTCAATTTTGTGCTGTCTTTAGTTCTTGGCAGCTCTCATGGATGCTTGGAACCCAGTTCAGTTAGCAGTGGTCTTTTTTGGCTTCATTTTGGCTACTGGGGCTTCTTCACGGGCTTCTACTCTTTGCTCTTTGGCAACGTCAGTCTCTCCACAAGAAGCATGGGCAGGCCTGTTTTAACGTTTCTGTCTCTTGGTGGTGAGGCCAAGAACAGGTCAGTACAAGTTCTTCTTGGTCAATTGCAGGGTGTGAAACAATTGCAAGGCCTGACAGGCACGACCAGATCTCGCACTTTGGCTTCACACCCTGATTTTTCACCAAAACTGTAAGCATCACTTCTGAGTGAAGTTTTGACAGCTCTCGAACTTAGGCTTATAAAACTTGCAACTATTTTTGATGCTTCAAACAAACCAGCAACTTGGACATCGACTTAAGCTACTCTCGAGTAAAATGCTTGTTTTCTTTTCTCGATTTATGTTTAGGGTGAAGATTATCTTCATAGGTCTTCTACCACCATTTACAAATGGATTTGTTATATCATGGTGCTATTCCTTGCCTATGTAATCTCCTTGATGCTTTGTATCTGTCTTTTAATAAACAGTGTGTGAGAGTTGATAAATTTCTGTTTGGGCAGTAATCATAGTCATGCTTCCTCTACAGAAAACTCCAGGTTTTACATATTATCTTACAATATAGCCTTCAAGCTCATGTAATATTCTGTTCTCGGTTTCTGAGAGTGTTTGTTTTCACTGTGAAATATTTATTAGGCATTGACTCATTCTGTCCAAGAGTAAAGAATCTAGTGGAATTAGTGTCCAGTGAGGTGAGTGCTATCATCATAGTGAAATTTGAGCATGTATTTAAACCATATGTCTAGAGATAAATGCTCACTTCAGAACTAAACTTGTGTACACTTTGGGTTTTCTCATTGCTCTGATAGTGCAGTAGCAACTGACTTGCAGGTTTTAAATAGTGTGCATTTTCTTTTTTTCAAGGCACTTTGTTTTGACCCGGTAAAAAACTTACACTCCTCAAATGCAATTCACATAAAGTACAGACTTAAATAATGGAGCAGAGCCCAACAGGTCAGCAAAACAACACTGTGTTGCCTATTCCCTTAAAAATAAAGGGAAATTCTTTAGTAGAATTCAGTGTGTTTTTTTTTTTTTTTTTCTGTGATGGATCCACTTACCTTACTTTACCTCTTGTCCTTGATATAAAATACTGTTTTGAAGAACTGAGGATTCATGAGTGAAATTTCTTACCCTCATATATTCTGCAATGGCAGATCAGTTTAAACAAAGCATTGAGGGGTGAGGAGGTAGGGGAAATTATTGGTTTTACAGGTTTAGGGGGAGAGAGCCTAGGAATGCCTTTTTAATTAATTCTTCGATTCATACAATACCGTATCTTAGAAAGTCAGACCAGAACTGTTACATTTCTTAAGTGGAAACATACAACTGGGACTTCAACACCAGCCTCCTGCATCTCTTCTCATTTAGTTGCCATCACTGCTGGGGTATTGGCATTGTTTTCTCTCTGTCGTTTTAAGTTGCAGCTACACTGTGTGGTTTATTTACTTTATTACACTTTGTATAAATTTGTCATTTATAGACATGTGAATGTAGGTGAAGTCCTGTGCGATGTGCCCAGAGCTTTGGGGTATTGCTCACTTAATGTGAACTTAAGGAAATACTGTCCTATCAAGTAGGGATGTCAAGATCTGCAGGGATGTCGTGTTCTTCTTAGAGCGTGGTGGTTGGTGGTAGGACTTCTGTCAGTACCAGTGATACAAGTCCTCATTGCATTTTACTTTTTATGTGTATTGTTTAGGAACAGAGAACCCATTTCCTCCATCTCCAAACTGTAATAGCCAGCAAAGCTGAATTGTTTTAGGCTTTTGGTGCTAGCGTGTGCTAACAATGATTGATGTTGACTTTCAGATTTCACAAGGAAGACAGAACTCCTGTGTGTATTTACAGGTTCCTTTCAGAAACTCTTAATCCTGTGATGAAGGAAGTTTTCTAAAAGACACTGCAAGTATTTTGCTTCTCATCTGTATTAGTCATTAACAATGATGTTTACCAAGTCTCAAAAATTCCCGAGGGAGGGGAACATTTGGAAACACTTGGTGCCTTGGATTTGTAGAACTTCTTTTCAAAAGTGATGTTAAGCCAAATGCTTGGCATTGTGTCAGGAGTAAGTAGCTCCACTATAACATTGCTGACAAAGCTGTGCTGCTTCCAGGGCCCAGGTTAGGTTCTGTGTGAGTCTGCGCCATGTCTCACCGCGTTAGTTAGGACGTAACTTTGGTAGCTCAGAGCACTGCTCCTGTGTAGTGTTGATGTGCCAGCAGAGGAATGGTGAGGCACTGGTACCAGTGGCGTCTTTGGCACTGACAGAAGTTGGAGCTGACAGCATGCTGCAGTGCTTTTATGAATTAATTTGATACCAAAACCAGCTGTTGGATTCTTCAGAGACTGAGTCTATCCCAGTATGGTGGTACCGGGATTGCAAAGCACTCCTCCTAGGGATGCAGATATAGCTCTACAGAGGAAAGCCTATGTAGAAATTAACCTAGGAAAGAAATGAACAGTTCCAAACTAAATACAATTTGGCTGGTAGGCTTGCTTCTCCTTCAGGATTTGCTGGTGCCCACAGTTGGAGCCTCAATGTGATTGTACCCCTGGCTGATTTAGCTGAGACAGCAGCAATGTGTGCTTGGCCAAGTCACACGGGTGACTCTTCAAACATTTGATCACAGATCTCCAAATGAAAACACAAAGTAAAGAACAAGAAGGTGAGAAAGGCCTACTCGACTAACTTAAAATAGCGGTATGAGCACGACCTGTTGTCACTAAGCCCCCATCAAAAGAGAAGTGTGCTGAGGGCAGGAGCTACTCTGCACACAGAGCTGGCCCCTGCCCAGCAGGCCCAAAGGGCGGGCAGCCTTCTGCTTGGGTAACTGAGTCCTGGGAGCCCATGGGAGCTCCGGCTGGTGCTGAAAAAGGGATCGAGCTTGTTGGAGGAGCTACATGAAGTGAGAGAGAGACTCCCTGACTCCTTTCAGTACTATCAGGTGTTGCCTTTCTTCAGCTCCCGTCCTAATGGACGGAGCAGTTTGACTTCAGAGCTCTGTCCTGGTTTTGGGCTCAGCATGGTGCTGGGTACAGTCCTCTGTAGTGAATAAATTTAGTTTCTTTCTGCTAAGAAGGCCTAAGCCAACGTGCAGTAAGTATACCTCCTGTTTGCTTGCAAGTGCAGAAGCTGAATAGGGCATGGGAAATTCTCCCTCGCTGTTCTTGACGTTCCTATCTTTGGACTAGCAGCAGAAAGCAGCTTCTCTTGTAGGATTTTTTTTTTTTTTTTATTTTTTTCTGCTACAGGAAAAGCCGTTAGAGCCATCTGTTGCGGAAAATGAGCAGTTTGCAATATGTTACATCTGTAAATGGATAAACTCTTCCAAGCATTATATGTGTTTATATACATACTTCAGTGTAATTGAGTGTAACTGCGGAACACAACTTGCTGCTGCATTTCCCTGTAGCTGAGAGCCAGTGTTTTTTTGCAAGGTGGGTAGAGGGTAATTACCATTTCAAATATATTTTATGTATGCATAGAAGACAATGGGAGGATTAAAATGGTAAAGTATTAATCTTTCTTGTTATTCAGAACTGGCTAATTTTTTAAATATTTTGGCTTAAATATGTTCTGAAGGCTCTTAGCTAGGGTTATTTGATAGCAGAATTGTAACTACTACAACTTGGAGTGCTGGGATTATTTGATTTTTGTTCCAGACTAATCTTTCTCTGAAAGTATAGTGGAATATCAATTGAGCTTAATTATTTAAGATTCTCAGATAAGTAAGCATATTGGAAAGCTTCAGAGCTCTTAAGCCAGACACTGTTTTGTTTTCCATTTAATACCTAACTCAGCTGTTTTTTCTTCTTTTTTAAAAAAAAGCAGCATAGCATGTTTTAAAAACATACATCTCCAGGACAACTAAACATTTTTTTGCCTGTTTCATTAGAGATATCACATAGTACAAGCAGAAAAGTAAACTGGCAAGAATAAGAAAATCATAATAACTTGTAGAGATAAGCAGTCATATGTATCATATGATAGGGCAGCTTTAAAGTAATTCATTCAAGAGAAAGATTCAGTAACTTTTTTTTTTTTGGTCATTTTTACTGTCTTTACATGTCACATTCACAAACCACACACGCAGTTATTTACAGTCTGGGCCCAATGGTTTGAATATACGAGGATAGATTTTTGTGAAACTCCTTAGCATGGTATTTTAGCTAGATCCAATGGGCCAGAGTTTTTCCATCAAGCGTAATCCCTGTGATTTCAGCTACCTGTGCTTCAGGCACCATCTCAGTAGTAATGCAGCAGAAATCTGAGACCCAATAGCCAAGCTAATAGGCAAATCAGTTACTTGGCAGCCTGAATTTCACTGGGTTTTCATGTTATTCAGTCCTGCCGATGAATCCTTAGCTTGTAGAGTCCTGTTAAGAGGGCAGCCCGGACTCTGCTGACATTTTTCCTTTACTTTTAAAAGTCATTTTTTACTTTTATAGCTGTGGGAAAGGGCTGTAGAGCATCAGCTGTAATGGCTTTGAAAATGGAAGGGAAATTAAGGATGAATCTACTTTCTTTTGTTTTCTGAGACAAAATATACCAGTTCCACGATTTGGAAGAGGAACACTGGGACCGCTTAATGCTTTTGTTTGACAGTATTGAGTTGTAAGTGAAGGATTTAGATGGGTGTTATTAAAGAAACAAGACTGAGAGTAAGAGTCCAACTGAGGGGCTAACTGTTAGTGTGTCAAGATACAGATGAGTCTGTCTTCTCTCTGGCTTCTACACTGTTCCAAACAAAATCTACTCCATTACCACATTAAGACACTACACTAGCTTAGAAGATGCCATTTTATAAACAACACAAAAGCCCTGTGTGAGCTAGCCTTGTCACGGGAGAGGCAGATAGCTGGTGACTGATACAAACACAGTGAATGTAAATAATGTAGAGTTTTGTTAATTCTGTAAAAAAAAAAGTCTCTGCACTTGTCCACTAAAAAAAAATCAGTCCTGCTTTCCTGTAGCGGAGGACTGCTTTTGTCTGCATGTATCTCCAGGGAAGTTTTTCTGTTCTCCTATCTTCTCAGTCTCCTGTCTTTCATGTTAATGATTTTGAGTTTTCTCCTACATATTACAGCAGTGGAAGCGGGAAGGCAGTGAGAATTTTGAGAAGGAAGAGGTGACAGGTGGTGTTAGCCACGTCATAAAGGAACAAGGGAGAATCCTAGATTAATTTATACACAATACATGTATTTTAGCTACTGATTCTGATAGATCCTTTGCATGGCATCAAGTCGATTTGACTTCAGTGGGGACTACTCAGGGCAGCCAGAAATGAGCACATTCAGATATGTCCCAGTGCTCCAGGTCTTGTGGGGTTTTTCTTTCCCTTAACTGAAACGAAGTCATTTGTATAGGTGCAGCACAATTCTGTACATTGTCCTGTCATACATTAGACGTCTCAATTTCTGTTCTGTGACTTTCTGTTATCCCCTTAAAACTGAAGCAGCTGGTTCTATGGTAATGAGTCCTTTTGAACTGTCAGTGTGTGTATATTTCCATTTACACTGCTGGCACATTGTTCTGAACCTTCTCCCCTTCTGTCCAAGTAAATTACTTACACTATCCGATCTGTCTCATTGTTCATCATAGCAAAGCTGTGGATTCTCTAGATACTCCTTGCTTGCTGAGTTTATTATTATTGCTCCTTTTGCAAAGGGATCTTTCAAACTTTGGTAGCTGTAACTTTATATAATCCTCATTAATTGTTGTATGAGTCAGAATCAAAGGGAGGGAGGAAAAATTGTATTGTTAATTGCACAGGCTACCCTGTGGAGGGGTCTACCTAACCTATTGACTTCTCATTATACAAAAATTTATATTCAAATTAATTTTGACAGCTGGCATTTTGTCTGTATTAGCTGTGATCATTTAAACTTCAGTAGCAATTTACATGGCAGTTGACGTTGACCAGCATTAGTTTGTAATACTGATAGGAGGAGACTCTCGTATAGTGATTAGAGATGTGGCTGATAATCAGGAGAGTGTGGTCAAAGATAAGTAATTGAATTTTCATGTTTTAAGATAGTATTGAATGATAGTGAGAAGCAAGTTTCCAGAGGTGCACAAAGGCCACGAGGTAACAGTCACAGCTACAGCAAGCAACAAGGGAATTTGGAACAGACATAAGGAAAAAATACTTCACAGTAAGATTGGTCAAACAGTGTAACAGGTTACAGAAACCCCTATGCTGTAAAAATGCTATGGTGAAAAAAAAGTTGCCTTACAGCGGGAGTGGAAGGCAATGGGAACTACTTGCTGTGGCTGATCAGTGGTTTCCAATCATTGATGAATAGTCACAATAAAGTTAGGTCTGCTTTCTGTGTTATTGCTCTGGGCTCTCACTTGCCTATCTTCAGCTCTGGACCAACCAGGTGTTTTAGCAAGTTCCTGAGTAAGCACATGGAATATTAATTTAATCTGTTTGCTGAATCAGAACCTCATGAGCAACATGAATTCCCATCTTTGCTCATTCGCAGAAAGTTTATTCTCCAGCCACACAGATGAACGAGAAGGAACGGACTTTGCTTCTTCACGATCCAGGAAGCCTTGGTGCCAACACCTGATGAAGTAATTCAGTGGGACTGGGACTTCCCAATCCCATAATGTTTCTTAAAGAAAAAGGATTGCTGATCTCAGTTGGAATCGTTCCCTGAAGGGGTCAATGTCCTGCATGTTACTGCAGTTCAACAGGTAGCTAAACAGAAGAAATTTGTAAAAGCTTTTCTACCCACAGTCCCAGTAAAATTTCATCCTTTTCTATAAATCTTGCTGATACTGTAATTTGTGTAACCTGGTCTCGTATCGTAATGGGAGGTATCATGGAAGCACATAAAATCTTTAAGGCCTGAGAAATGGACGTTTGAAGCCAAGGAATGTGTTTAGTGGAGCTTGAGTCAGGCCCCAAGAGGCAGTGCTGATGTACTTGAACCTTTTGTGCCTGATGATTATTTTTCATTACTGTGTTGCCAAATGATAAACTACACAGGGAAAAGACAAGATCACTTGGGGCACTATATTGCTAAAGCTGCTTTATTGAAATGAATGGGTTCTTTTCTCACTGACTTCTGTGGATCTCAGATCCAACACAATAGAAAGTTTAGTATACTTTCATAAATGGCATTTTATTTATTCAGATTCTACCCGTAAATTAGAGCTAGTTATTTTACCTCAAAAGGAACGTCACTTTAATTTTGCTAGAGCTGTAGCATAAAGTGAGAATCTCAAATGGAACTAGAGGAAATTGCTTTTCTAGTGCTACAAGGATTGCAATTTTTAGGATGGACGAGTGGTTTTCCATCTCTTGCAGTCCATGGAGCACTAAGTATCTAGAGAGTTCAGCTGCTCCAAAACATGCAGTGTTTTGAATTCTGCATGTCTTTTCTGCATATAATTTGTAAGAGAAAGAAGTAGGGAGCAGCTAGTGCTACAGCTTCCAGTGCTTTTAGGCCTTGTCGTGTATTGAAGGGGGTTATTCATTCCTAGAACTAATACAGTTAAATTTCATATAGCTATCAATACTATTTCCTACCACAGTTACATTCTATAGACATTATTTACCTTTTTGGGAGCAGTGTCTTGCAATGTACTTGAGCAGAAGCACACTGATTCTCTTGGCTCATTTTCATTTCCTGACCAGGATGCCAGTAAAACAAATGATTCAGGTACAGCCCTCAACATACGGTAATGGAAAAGCTTCTGTCCCAAAATCCATTTGTGTGTACTTTGCTCTGGAGTACAGGTTTCTGAATAACAAGCCCTGTTTTCAAATGCAGAGCATTTAGTTATTGCCTTAAATCTCACCATTATTCTCATTCTCTTGTCATTTATTATCTGAACGGGAGGTGAGGCTGAGTGTGCACGTTTCTCTGATTCTTCACAAGGTACCGTAGGTGCTCCATACTTCACTCAGACAGCCTTCAGATGTGCTTTCTGAGATTGCATGTTTATGGTGTGTGTGTGGGACAGCAAAATGACAAACTGGACAGAGGAAAAGCTGATATCCAGCTTCAGATATCATCAATTTATTTCCTGATGAGTCTAAGGAGACATGTTGTAATTTTGTGATGAGGTTCTCCAAAGATGTACATGGATGAACATTTTGTAACAAGGTGGATGTGTGTGCTTGTGTGAGCTTTATTCAAAATTTTTAGATCGTGGAGCAGAAGCACATACTGTTTATATTTCACATCACAGAGATCCTTACCTTTGTTAGGCACTACATGACTCAACTTTAAGCCATTCAGACCTTATTAAGGGAAAAAGAGGTAGCTGGCAAATGTGTAATAATGTTTTTCAGTGTAATCCAGTTATTTAGTCAGCAACAAACTTTTGGACTTCTGTGCTGTTGCTTTTAATGAAATATGTAAGCATAGAAGCTGTTGGAGGGCTCTCAGTTACCAGAAGTACTTGGCTTATGTCTGTCTTTTCATTTTCTATATGGTTTCAGTGTCAAGGGGCCCTACCTTGAAAAGAACCTACCTATGTTAAACCCAGGAAACCCAACATTTCAAAGAGGAAGTCTGTATACTAAAAGGTAGACAATTTCATTGTTCTCTGTTTATTCAAAGAATAATAGAGGTTGCAAAGGACCTCTGGGTATTACCTATTGTAAACCTCTACAGGTTTTAGAGCATCTCCAGGTTGCTTGGGCCGTGTCCAGAGATGTTTTGGGTATCTCCAAGGATGGAGACTCTACAGCTTATCTGAGCAGCCTGTTCCAGTGTTCAACCACAGTAAAAAAAATATTCTTTTGTTTAGTCAGAATTTCCTGTTTCAGTTTGTACCAATTGCTTCTTGTCCTGTCACTGGACACCAATGAAAAGAATTTGGCTTCGTTCTTTACTCCTCTCACCATCAGGAGTTTATACATATTATTAAGATTCTCCTAAGACTTCTCTTCTCCAGGCTAAATGGTTCCACCTTCTCAGCCTTTACACATATGATGGATGCTCAAGTCCCTTAATTGCCTTGATGGCCCTGGATTTGGTCCGCTAAGTCCATGTCTTTCCTGTACTAGGGTGTCCACAAATAGACATCCAGATGTGGCCTCAATAATGCTGAGTAGAGGGCAAGGACCACCTGCCTTGACCTGCTGGCAATGCTTTGCCTAAGGCAGCCCAGGAGACTGTTGCTCTTCTTTTTTGTAGCAAATGAGCATGTTGCTGGCTCATGCTCAAGTCATTGTCGACAAGGACACCCAGGACCTTTGTCCCAAAGCTGCGTTCTGGACAGTCAACCCCAGGGGTGCAACTTTATCCACAGATTCATCCCTGCCTGAAACAGCTTTTCCATGAATCAATTAAAAAATATCAGAAGAATACATCATTTTCTACTAAAATGGCTCTAATATGTCAGATACATAATAGTTTTGGGAGACTGGAACTATCTTCCAAGATCCCTGCTTTTTCTTCATATTCCATAGGGTACATCAAGGTCTTTCACACTTTTTTGTTGTTGTTAATGTAATACATTTTTAGATTTCAGTACAGTGTACTTCAAGATGGCAAAGCATTTTTTTTTTCCAATTGGTATTACCTCCTTCCATGATGTTTCACCTTAGAGAGGTGAAAACATAAGGCCTAATCTTGCATCCTTGTTCCGTGCAGTCTAGCACTGGCTACTGAGTTTGTGTGGGAGGTGAAGTGTGGGTAGCACATGGTGATACACTGCTTTCCTGTTCTTAACGGGAAATGAAAGAATGTATGGAGCAGTGAATTGGAAATTTGGTAGTATGTGACGGATCACTTTGTTCACTTCTTTTCCTAGCTATGCTATCGTTTTCCTCTCACAGATACAGTGCTTAATCAGTGCATTCTAAAGCCATGTGGACATTGAAAGAATAAGGAGGTTATAATGAAACGAAGAAGGAAGTGCTTGTAGCAAAGAAAAATGAATAATTTATTTCTCCATCAATAATGTACGTAGTTAATTGGGGAAAAAAATATCTTACGCATTCTAACTTGTCTATATTTATGTAAAATAATACTTTTTTTAGTCACTTTCAGTAGGCTCAAAATCTATTTCCCAGGCTCCCAACTTCCTGGTAACATGACATCAGTGCAACAGCCCAAACTGGTGATTATATTAAAAGAATATAATGGGACAAAAGAATAAGACTGTGGCTTGATCTTTTCCATTGATAAATTTAGAACTTGTAAAAGATGAAGTAATAGTTTTAGTGATAAAGAGAAATATAATTTTATACTTAACCCACCATTCCAAAAAAACCAGTGTATAATTATTGTGGGAGGAAGAAAAATATCTCTCCACCTCATTCTGCTACTTTTTCCCCCTTCTCTTTAGTACTGAAATCATCCGGTTTAATTAAATCATCAACCTATTTCTGCACAAAGGATGACATTTCATTAATGATAGAAGATGTGCATGAGACAGAATTAACCCAATTTTCAAATGGATTTCAATTTGGAAAGGGCAGCATGTAAAAATGTCTTGTAAATGTGTGGAATGAGTTTGTTGAGCAGCTTTCTGAAGGAGATGGGATTATAGTATGACAAATAATTAGACAACAGTTCTTCCCCCCACCTCAGTTTCTAACTTTTTAAAATCTCAGTTGATGGAGATGCAGGTACCTGACATCACATAGCAGGGATATATTTATAAATAGAATGAAATGCAGAAATATATATTAAATAAACAGAATGGAAAATTTGCTAGCACAATACATATAACTGTTTATGTAACTTTTAGCTAAATAGCAGCCTTTAGTGGCTTTGTCAAAGTTGCCGTCACCTTTCTCTGTTCTTTTTTGGGGAAGAAAAAAAAAAAGTGGCAAACAAAAATATGAAAACTGGTCTCACGAATGCAGTTTTGAATCAACAGGTTTGGTAGCACTTTGCCCAGATGCTTACTGTGGTGCTTAGCTGCGATATCAGATATCAGGTCCCTCTTGCATGCAGGGCATTGCTCCTCAATTTATGATTTTATCAAAGTGGTTCAGATTAGGCTAGAGCCTAGTTCCCCTGTGTATGCTATCGCCTTCAG
Organism: Anas acuta; assembly: GCF_963932015.1. Lineage (NCBI taxonomy): Eukaryota > Metazoa > Chordata > Aves > Anseriformes > Anatidae > Anas > Anas acuta. The sequence goes on along the minus strand of NC_088980.1, from coordinate 45,095,006 downwards.
GCTAGGACTGCAGTCTTGCCATTACTCATGTGAATTGACCCAGCACAAAATGGGAAAGACTTCAAGATCTGAGAGATGCTGATCTATTTGCAGTTTCAAGAGTCTCAGCTAAAAATGTATGAGAAGCAAAACCAGCATATAGGAATACACAGGGCAGAAGCTGAGTATTCTCTTTGGGCTTAATAATGCGGCTTAATGCTGTTACCTTTTTTTTTTTTTTAAAAAAAAATATATTATTATTTTTTTTTTTCCTGGTCACATTTCTTTCTTAGTGGCAAGTCCAAAGCAACACAGTTTGGGTGGCAGAATTTGCAGGTAACTGGGGAGGGCTGAAGGAGGCTGTTGTGATCTTCAGCTGTGGGAAACTATGACAGTGGTGGCTCACATTTCAAAAAGCCAGTTTTACCAAAAGGAGATATACCCATAGGTCCTGGGCTGGAAGAGGGTGGTTAGAGTCCATCCACACCCATTTGACTTTGAAACATACTGAATCCAACAGTGTGGGTGAGGGTTTTCACAGCCGACTGGGGCTGTAGGGTAAATTGCTGTATAAATTTGAATGGGCTTGAAGAATTGTAAATTGTTAACATGCTTTTCTTTCATCTGCAGAACAGATTGTCTGACTCATTGTTCAAACTTAAATTCCCGAAGTTTCTTTGTATTTCTTATATGTTGACTCTGCATTGCAAAGTCTGCTTACTCTGAATTTACCAGTACCTTTCAAATTTTGCCTCTGTAATTCACAGGGAAACTGGATTTTTTGAAGACGGTTTTTGTTTTGATTTTATAAATTCTCAGCATTGGGGAAAGAAAACTTTAATTTCTTTTCCAAAACACCAAGATTTAACTTTTATCAAAACAGTCTCAAAAATCATTAATTTCTGAGCACTGGGTGACGTGGAAGAGACAGTGAGGAGGCTGGAAACAGCCCCCGAAAAAACTGTTGATGATCTGGTATGATAAACCTGCCCTCTAGAAGTATGAAATTAATCTTTTGCAGCCCTTACAAATGTGGGAGGAGAGGTGTGATAAGGGACTAAGCCTTCTTGTTAGGGACCAGATTGTTAGGGACCAGATTGGGAAGCTCAGAATGAGTGAGCCAATTGAGGTGTTCCCAGAGTCTTTGTTGATGAGAAATGAACATATAGTGATTTTTTTTTTTACTCATCTCTGTGTTAAAAACATGTTTTGTTGCTTCTGTTTGAGTAAAGGCTCAAGCTGCAACGTTTGTGGTGGTGGTGGTGGTGGTGGCATTTGTAATGAAGTAAGACCAGAGGTTGCCACTGTTTGAGCTGTGTGTGATCACATAATAGTGGTTTCTGACCTAAAAAGAGCAGACAGTGTTATAACAACAAGAATTGTCAGCGTAAATATCCTGCCCTACTGCTTAGACCATCAATCCAGACTGATTTCTTGGGTTTGGGAGGAAGAAGTGCTCAGTGATAAACATGGAAATAGAGAGTAAAATGTATCTTGGAAGTTAAAGTTGATATGAAAGAGACCTGCTGAATTTACATACAGAGTTTCTGCAAGGTGAAATGCATGCTTTTTAGGTGTACTCCTGCAGGTTGCAAGAGTGCTGAACAAATTTAATGAAGCCTTAGAATAAGGCACTCTCAGGAGAAATTGAGAATTACCTCTGTCTGTCCTTTTTCCAGGGAAAATGTGGTCCTGAAAGCAGGAATAGGGCTGTATGCCAAGCTCATGGTTCACTGCCAAAGTTCAGGGGCATGGTGGAAAGTTTCATTCTGAAGCTGGCTTATTTTGGAAAATAAGAGATGATGCGTGCCTTTCTTCCATAGATACTTTTTTTCCCCTCTTGTTCACAATGGCAGGGTCTTATAGGCTAGCAGAACACTGTGCTGACATCTGCATGGATGGAAGGGATGTACTGTGCCTGCACTATTCTAAATGGACCTTTTCTCTCCTTACAGGAAAAGGAATGAAGAAAATGAGCAACATCTATGAATCAGCAGCCAATACCCTGGGAATTTTTAACAGCCCATGCCTGACTAAAGTGGAGCTGCGAGTTGCATGCAAAGGCATATCAGATAGGGATGCCCTCTCCAAACCAGACCCTTGTGTCATCCTTAAAATGCAGTCGCATGGCCAGTGGTTTGAGGTGAGTGTTTAATAAAATGAAAATAATTCTTATGATGCTTTAGAATGGCATAACAAAACTGAGACAAAATTCAAATAGCAAGAGCAATAAAGAGAAGAAGCAATTGGAAGCCTGTGGCAAAATCTTGTACGATAGATTTTCCATTGACTCTAACACTTTGAATCAGATTCTTAATGATACTTTGAACTTCTCTTTGGAATCCCTATTAAACATTAAGATGATTAAAGTATAAAGCATCATAAAACTATTCCCTCTAGACATTCTTGTTTCATAAAAGCTATATAACAGCAGAGAGAATGATAGTGACCATTATAACATGCTTTCCGATCAAAAGAAGTAAAATGCTGTAGAAGAGAGGAGTATTTATTACTAGTTGGCAAGGAATTCAATAACAGCAGTTTGATTTGCAAATGTTGAGTATTGCAGTTGGATTCATAGTTGAAGTTGGTAGCAAAAGCTAATGCATTTGCCTTATCAATTTGCATTGTATTTTAGATTGCACATTTGATAAGAAAAAAATAACACCGATTTTAATCTTAGATAACATGAGATTTTAATCTTAGAAACCATTTGAATGATAAATAGAAACAGGATGTCCTAGAAACATTCAAATTGTTAATGAAGACCATTAAACTGAATGTTAGATTTTAAATGAAATCTTGGTGGTTATTTTACTTAAAAGTTACACTTGAATGTCTGTGGTTAATCAAGCTAAAAGCCATGAAATTTTATGAAGAATATGCATGAGAAAACAAGGTATCTGTCAAATCCAGTTCTTCTCTCCTTTTGAGTGAGTATTTATCCCTCACTTTTCAACAGTTTCAGCATTCAGAATACAACAGTTTTCTGTAAAAAAGAAAGAAAGAAAAAAAAGCAAAACAACCTGTGAGTATATGTAGAAAGGAAAATCCTAAAATGTTGTGTGTTTTAATTCAGCGTGTTCAACCAAGTCTGTCAGATTTCAGCAGTCTTATTCCAACTGTGTGGTTTTGATCTGTGGATCTTTGAAATTTTTCCAGTGCAGGGTCAGCACCAGCAGAGCAAACTTCAATGTTTTGTCTGTAGTCTTGCTCTTTTCTCAGTTTGTTGCTGTGTAAGCATTAGATAGGTCTCTTGTAGAAAACAAGTCTTTAAGTAAAAGTAATTGTCTAAATCTCCCTTCTTTTAATTTAAAGCCATTCCCACTTGTGCTATCATTGTCTTCCTGAGCAAAAAGTTGCTCTCTGTCTTTTTTATAAGCCTTCTTTAAGCTAAAGCTGCATAAGGTCACCCCTGATCTTCTCTTTTTCGGGCTGAACATCCCCGGCTATCTCAGTCTTCTTCATAGGAGGAATTCAGTGTCATCATGTAAATGAAATATAAGGTGATATAGTAGTTAGGAGGGAGGGAAAAAAGGGAATTTTAGCTAGTCATGCAGAAAGGAGCATTTAGCTATGCTACATGGAATTATTCAAGTAGTAGGAATTAAACAAGTAGTGAATTAAATGTCAAAATAAGTGAAATGCTCCTGATTGGAAAGGACAGATCCAAACTTTTGGGGCCATTTCAGTTCTCCGAATAACTAATAACTTTGAGTACATTTCACACAATTTCTCCCTGGACAGTTATGGGGAGGGTAAGTAGATTTAAATTATGTATTCTTAGGTTGTAATGGAGGTTCCCTTCATTTGATGTGGTTTTTAATTTGAAAAATGCTTGAATAGAGAAATTCTTGCAGAACAGATCTGCTTGCTGATACGATTGTCATCTTACGGCAGTTGCTCCTACTGTCTAATGAAAGTCCAGGGTATTCATTTTAGTATGAACAAAAAGTTTTTATTAGTTCGTGTTCCTATCAGTGCTGCAAAGCTAATACAGCTCTGGCATGATGAGCCATTTCCTATTCTGGCCCACACATTCTCAACAGAATTTTTAATTAAGTTCCAATTGCTGAATTAAATTGAGCAGAGTCACTCAGGTATATCTGAAGACATAATTTGGCTGGAAGAATCATCTGCAGATGACAATCAGTGATCCAGCAAGACCTGAGACTGTAGACAGACTAATAATTAAAAAAAAAAATAAAAATCTAGTTACTGGTAAAGCGAATACATTCAATGCAGAAGTTACTGAATGACAACACAAAGAGAATTGGAACGTAAGAGTTTTTTATCTGTGGATTTAATGAATTCATGAAGATGTTGTGAACTTAAAGACACTGGAAAGCCCTTATAGGTTTGATGTCTTCAAATAGATTGCAGCAAAATTTCAGTATACATTAAGGGCTTCTGAATAGGGAGCAGCTGGGTTGAAGGTGCCTGAAATACAGCTTATGGTCTATATGTGGTTGTGCTTTTGCAAGTAGGTGCTGTAGAAATGTATGGAAGATAGTAAGGATGGCCTGAACAGCCCCAAATGGGCCAGAGGCAGCTGAAGCTGGTGGGTTTAACCTATTGAGATCGCACTGTCCATGAAACTAGAGATGCGAGGAAGTGGTGAATTGGTGGATTCACTCTACAGAAGCAGATGATGCTGAAAGTGAGGAATCTGTGCATATTTGGGAAAATTTTGACAAAACATGGCAGCCTGTCCCTGTGGGAGAAAGTTTTGTGTTTTTTTTTTTTTTTTTTTTTTCAGTTCTGCAGTGCCGTATGTGCATGTGTGTGTGCTTGTATAAATTATGTCACCCACACGTATAAATAGAGAATGAAAATATCTGTGCTGTTGTAGAGTGGGTAGGCGCTGTTTTCAGATATTGGAAACTGCATGTGTAGTTTCTGTAACATGGCTGTGGGGTTTGTTTTGTTTTTTGCTGTTTTTCAAAGAACAGTCATTGGAAGGTGTCCATGGTACTGCACAGCTGTGAAAGCATTAGGAGCACATGCAGGACACAAGTACTCAAAGCAGCCTCAGTATTGTCCCCGGTTCTGGCACAGATATACTTGCTGTTTTTTTTTATATTCCTGTCTGGGTAGATGTTTCCCTAAAAACAAACATGCTCATGCACAGTGTGCACACAGCTCCCCACACGCCTATCTCTGTATGCATATTAATGTTGTCTGGAAAGCGCTGTCTCCACCAATGTAGAATTAAAATGCTATATTGTGTCTCCCAGGAAAGGGGTCAATCTGCTCTTTCTCTTGCAAGAAGTTTGCATTTTCAGCCTGAGATGACAGGGTGTGATGTAACAGAATTTGAGATTATACTATCCGTATTTACTAAAACACAAGTTGCTGATCCAGGGTTGAATTTTGGCTCTCCTGGGCCTTAGTTTTAGGCAGCTATGGTTGCAGAATGGCCAAATGTGGCATGCTTTTAATTGTTTAGGAGAATCATTTGATGGCTGTTTTTCAATATTAATTCGAGTTTAATTACTGAACTAAGCTTCGGGATGGGGAATAGCTGGATGGGGTACTGGAGTCAGGCAAAGGTATATGATGATAGACTAATTTTCTCCAATGATTATATTACCCACCTGCAGCATGAATGTGCTTGTGTTATAAATGTTAATTTGCATGTTGGGCTGCAGTCTTCATCTGAGATGTGCTAGCGCGGAAATTGTCATTAACTTATTATTCCTGAGAAAGTAGCTTGGCCCTGTTCACAGGTTGTTATCTGCATATGGCAAGTACACGAGTTATTCCGAAAATCGGGTACGTTGCTGAGCTGTGTCTCATCACACGAGGTTTCCATGAGATCAGGAGGTATAATGCAACCTGATGTAACCAGATGGAATGTGTTGGCTGTGACTATGAAAGCACAAGAGCAGCTTTGGACGACAATAACCATGTCTGGAAATCAGGGAGGGTTTCCTGTACCTGTATTCTTAGAGCTTTCTGTAGCAGGACATGGAGTATCTGCTACCTTGTGTATTTAAAGAGTCAACAGGCATTCTTGCTTTTTTCCTCTAAGTTTTTATTAATCTTGAAGTAAGAGCAGAGGAAATAAAACAGCACCAAAGACAGCATGCAGTTCCTAAAATTTGTGTTGATGGAATGGGGTGATTTTTGTTGGATGGATAGCTTTGTTTACTGAAATAGATTTTTATTTACTTTTTCATTAAAATGGTGATTGAAGTCACAAATTCAGTGAAACCCAGCGAGTTTTGATGGAAGCGCATAGGGGAAAACCACAACTTTTCATCTTGATGTTTTCAAGATATAAGGCAGTGACTTGTCATTTAGCACGGCACTTGATTTCAAGGATTGGTTTGATTTGCACCTCTCCCAGAGGAAACTGGTTCTCTCTTTTCTTTTGCTTTGACCACTAACCCAGTACAGCTGCGTGGACCCTCGTGTAAGCAAACATTAGAGAGAAATTGGCTTGGAAACGCATTGAACTGATTAACACACAAAATACAGGTGGAGTCTACTGAATAGGCTACTTAGGAATCAAGCTACAGGAAGGATACTGTCTTGCTCTTCAACTTTGTTTGCTTTTCCCTTTAGTTCTCTTTAATTCTAGCATTCTTCTCTTTCCTCCTCCTCCTCTGCCTCCTCACTTGCCTCAGCTCCAGATTTCCGAGTGTCTTCTGCCTCCTTTTGCTCCTCTGCATTTTGGAAGATGGGGGGGGGGCTCCCTGCCCCTTCCTAGCATGGGGGAAGGATCTGAAGAGAAGACCTTGAGGCAGACTTCTGCTACTTGTTTCCATAGATACCCAAAAGTCTCTCCTGTGTTATCCATCTGTGGCTGTTACAGCCCACCACAGAAGCCAACGAGCCATGAAATAGGGGAGTCTGTGGGCTGACACGTTCCATGACTCTACTGAACCGTTCCAAAATAATTACAAAAGCACTCTGAAGAGAATATATATATATTCTTTGCTGTATTTATTTGATGTTTTATATATATATTTTTTCAGTTCATATGGATGAACAGACTAATAGATGAAGCCCTTGGATGGAAAAGAAGGTTTAATTATCAGAAAAAAAAGAGCTACCACCAGCAGTAGCTATACAGAGCTAGCTTTAAGGCTGGTCTAACCCTTGTCTCGCATCTGCTGGTTGGTGACAGTGAAGAAGTGTGTGTGCGATCAGGGAAATGTCAAAGTGTCTTTTCAGCTTGCTCTGCCAGTCTCCAGCTCAGGGACTTCTTAAAGGGGTTGCTTATGCCTTTATAACTAGCAATAGTAGATTTAATTTCCATAACTCAGTTTCAAATCATTTAATTATTATTTTTTTTTTATTTAAAAAATAAGCTTTCAAAATACCCTGGGACATACAGTTCTGTACTTGTTCTTCAGTTGAGTAGTTGTTAAATAAGGTAATATTACTTGTAATTTTATTTTATTTCTTTGAAACTGCCACTTACTGATCCATTTTAAGTTCCTTGTTCCTGTATTGGAGGAGACACTGAAAATCCGTATTAATTTTCTCAATACAATTTTACATTTTAATCTTTTGATTTGTCTGTCACTGTGTTAGGTGACAACTGTAATGTCCTGTATTTTGAAGATTAAGTATAACTATCCCATCAAGGAGCATAGATTAGTTTGGATGGTTGGTTGAATGAACCACTTTTATTTCAAAATACTTCAGAGATGCAATGCTGAAAGCTTTTACTATATTCCCATAGAGATTTTCAAGCAGTAATTTGAGATTTTTCCTGTGCTTTAAAGAGCTGTGAGGCATCACAAAGAATTGGTTTATTGGATGTTTGGTGGCTTTGGGGATTATTATTTTTTTTACGTTATTTTTATGGTTTTTAATGTTAGCTAGAGCAGATTCTAGATTTTTTTTCATGCTAAGATTTCAAATTGGTGAACAGACATCCTGTACAAATTAAATTGTAAGGTTGAGATAATGGTAAGATGAACATACCAGATTATGCAGATTTTTCTCTGGAAAAAAAAAAAAGTGTTATGAAGTCCTGATGAGATGTTTTATGTCAGGTTATGAATGATTTGGTGGAGGGGAGGTGCTTTCACTCAACAGCTCTCATGAAATTAGCTCCTCTCATTGTGAAGCAACTTCTGATTTACGTGTTGGGGTTTCTTATCTTCTGGATATAGGGAGGGTCTGACAATTGAAAATACTACCTGCATTTTTTCTGACCAAAATTAAGGACAAGTTTTTAATGAAATATTTCAATAGATTTATTGAAAATGCCTTTGGACTTATGCAGATCTTGGCTGATGAAAGTCAATGGGGAAGAATTGAGTCTTTAATTGAAGTGATCAAGACTTTCATCAGAAAAGTAGGGCAATGAGATTCTTTTTAATGGTAGCACGGGGCCAAGGGCCTCCTATGTATGATTGGAGCTGATAGTCTTAGTTGTCTGCCTTGTACCACCCAGGTATCTCAGGTCTTTAGAGCACCTTGTCTTGCGTGCAGATCTGTGCCCTGCACCTCTTGCAAATAGTGACCTGTGCTGGTTATTTACCTTTGCACCTAATAAGAAATGGGACTGGTCTTGCTGCTTTCATTTCCCAATAAGTATTACTAGAAGATGATGATTAAGAGTTTCACAGGTGACGTTAGAGCCTTCTTGTTCTGACTCCTCAGACAGAAAGCTGTGGTTTTATTTACTCCACAACAATGTGCCAAAGTATATGGCTTTATTAGCCTATTGTATCCTCGTAATTCAATATTGTATTTTTCTTTCTTCTCGTTCACTAGGTATTTGTTTGATACTAATGAATGCTTCTTTGCTTAAGAATACTTGGTAGCCTCTGTTGCCACCAAGATTTGCTTTTGGCTTCTTTCTGCTGCTGATAAATTACGCATAAGTCTTTCTGTATGGTGAGAGTGACAAAGTCAGCTTATCTTTCTCGACCACCACTGGAAGTCTGTGGGGTCAGGCTATAGGCTAATTGAATATTTTATCTCAATCCACTCTCAGCCTGAATTCATCTCATTGGATATTTTACTTTCCAGCACTCAAGATTTTACAGGCCTACTCTGTTCCATGGGTTTGTCAGTTGAAGAGCTGCTGTCATTAAGTGTTTCAGGAATAAGAATTTATTTTTTTTTCACTTGGGCATGGTCCTGTTCTACAGTTTAAGCAGAGAGGCCAGCAAATCACTAGCTCTTCAGAGAAAAAGAGTTAGTTTGGTATCTTTCCTTGTAAATTTTCAGCCTGATGTGGGTATTTAAAAATGACAAGCTTTTTGAAAAAACATTTAATTGTAATCAAGACAGGTGGGACTCGACTGTGCAGTTGTCCCTCATATTCTACAGAACATCTTTCATAATATTCTGTTAACTCCTCATACTTTGAGTACATTTTTATGAACATATATGCATAAACGCAAAATGTAGAATTGAATTTTATGGTACTCTCATTTTTAAAAAGAAGCACAACTCTTTATTTCCCAAGTCTTTCCCAGCTTGTTATGCAAAGTCAGAAGTCTGAAAACTAAAGGTTGTAAATCGTTTGTGTTGGCAAATATTTTATTAAAGTGGGCACTGGGAATTTTTTTCCTCCTGTGTCTAGTTTAGAAACATGAACTTCATTAGCTTTTGATGAGATTTTTCTTTTTATACCCCAGATAGTAATAAGTGACTATTTATTTTAAATCCATTTTATAATAACCGTTTTTGCCTTTATCCTTTATCCTATCCATCACTGCTGCTTTCTCTTGAGCTTTCTCCCTGCCTCAGCTTTTAGATGTAGCCATAGTGCTTTTTTCCTCTCTCTCTTTTTACATCAACTAGTCTTTAAATTTAAACTCATTTGAATTGGACAGATTGTCTCAACTGAAGTCAAATGCTGTCACTTTGAGTCAATATATATGAAATATCTTAATGTTCCACTAGCTCAAACAGCAATCTCTGCTGCTGTAGTGCAGTTTGTGGAACGTGATGCAGGCATAAAGGAAAAAAGAAAACTTGCATTATGGAAGTAAGTTTTTTTTACTGAGAGTGGTCGTGTTTGGGCTGGATGCTTCCCTTCTACCAGAGCTATGGGATATTTTCCTGCAGCAGCAGCAGCAGGATGATGGGTTCAGGTCCCATCTGTCCAACTAAATCTCTTCAGGTCCCCTGTCCTCATGTCATTGCACAGTGAAGAAGTTTTTCTCATAGTTTGCATAAATGAATAGAAACAAGTGTACTCCTGGGAAGTCAGGAGGGAGAATTTTCACGGAGAGGTGATAAAAGCAACGTGGTCTCTCCCTGGTCCCATGGCTTGAAGCATCCTCTACTGGGAATGTCTGTTGTTGGGACCGATTTTTAGGAGCCTTCCATCTGGTAAAGCTGGGAGAACCATGGAAATAAAAGGATGAAAAAAAAAAAAAAGTGAGATCACAAAGTAATTTGTCAAAGTTAGCAAAAGGTTACCTGCTTAAAAACAGTTTACTGTACTAACTTAGATGAGAAGGTAAATGACTTGTACACGTTTACATCCTGTTTCATGATCCAGTGAACAGTGTCTTGAGAGCAATTTCTATATAGCCATCCTCCAGGTGCCATTTTCAGTTAGTGTACTACCATGGTTTTGCAAACCAGGCTATACAAGTATCTTTGTACCTGTGAAGGAGGGAGCTGGACTGGGTGTTTGGGTACCATATTTCTCCGTGCCTTTGCAAACATCTGTGTGTTGTTGCTGGTAGAAATATCTTGAACAGTTTTAGGCTGCCTGAAAAGTTTGCTTCATCTGAACTGGTGAGTGACTGCAGATGTAAAATATGGAGAAAAGACTGGACGGAGTTTTCTATCCTTGTACATATCTCATTTGGTCAAAACACTCCGGCTGACAAGCTATACAATTTATTTAATATGCTTTTTGCCCCATAAACAAGATACTTGAATTAATTTTTCCCCACAGTTGTGAACATTTTGCTATTGTTATTGAATTTTCATCAGTATTTCTGATTGTCTTAAGACATGCTTGGAAATACTGCCTGTAGCCATGCTATTTGGTAGTACTCAATTCATGCTTCACTAACTTTTCACAACTTTTTCTCAGAATAGCTTTCCACAGAGCTGTGATGTTTAAACAAGGGTCTCAGTGATATTAATGAAACAGGAGCTTTCTAATATTTACTTTTTAAACCAGGTCAACTCTTGTTGGTTTGTCATGTAAGTAAGTTAAAAAATAAAAATAAAAGGAAAAGAAAGAGCATTCACAAAGTTTTCAAAATGACGACGACGAGGAAAATGAAGGCTTTCCAATGCCCATGCTGCTTTGGCAAGACTGGATAACTGGCTTGTTTAAATCAGTCATGATTTGTATATCTACAGAATAGATATGAAGTTGTCGTCACCCGTAAGGCTAAATTCTGGTGTATGGTATTTACTACTCTTCATCTTACACAGAAGATATATACCAGATATCAGAACAGATAGAACAGATCTGGGGGCTTGCAAATACCCTTCTTTTTATGTCTAGTTGGGAATAATTCTCTTTTACAGCAGAAAGAAATCAGCATAATGGTCTGTAAAATCTATAGTAGTAAGCCCTAATTGCACAAAAAAGGACACTTGGGCTTATCTGTGCACAAGCGAGTCATGACAGCCTTTAAGCAGAAAGATGGACTCATCAGGTAAAGGAGCTTAAGGGGGAGAAGTACCCTTGCTTTAAATTGTCCCTGAGGGGCAGAGATGGAGTAGCCTGCACTGAGAAGGCAGAGATGTTGGGAAATCTTAAACAGTGGTTCCCTTGCAGTCTAAGGCTAAAAGATAAATAAAAAATTGATGGCAGTGAAGAGTGAGTTAAGAAAGAGCTTGCTTTCTCTCTATCCCTCTCTACTCAGGAGTTAAAACAAAGGTTGTAAAGTAGAAGCTGTGATGCCTTTTCTCATGTGATACTGTACTAGGTTGTTGCAGATATAACTCTTCATAAGAGCTTTGTCAGTAGCATTCAGCAAAAGAAGGAAAACAAAGAGCTGATAATAAACATGTAAGTAATTAGAGAAATGTTAATGCTACTTTAAAAGAAAAAAAAAAAAAAAGGTTCCTGATGAAGAGGCATCACAGAATACCAGTAGCTCATGTGGTTGAATTACCTCAGGGAGAACTTTGCTTCAATCCCGTCCCAGTCTGTAAAGTGAGGGGATGCATTGTCACTGCACTTGGCTTTAAGCCTCTCTGGCTGCTTTGAGTATGCTTTGGTATAAACGGAAAGGAGAAATGCTACAGTTCTGCATGGGAGGAGTTACCACGCTGCCATTAGCAGCCCAATGTTCAAAGAAAAGCATTTTTGATCCTTTTGCTCGCTTTCCCTGCAGTTTAATTATCTGTCAATCAGATATGTAGTTTTTAAACTCCAGACGAAGAGTGAAAGCCTGCTTTTATCATGGGCAGGCAGACACGCATTGCAGATTAGCTCAGCGATATGTCTGCCTCTCATGAGCTATTTATTACAGATACACAAACTTCACGCATCTCCAGGACAGATTTTAAGCCTGACTTGACTTTAGTAGTCTGACAGATTGTGATAAACCTACAGTAAACAGGAATTTTTGGAGCTGGTTTGTAAGTAGATAATTCATTTGATTGACCTGGTCTGTTACTTCTTAACCTGTAGGATCAGAATGGGGCAGACAGATTGTCAGCAACCTGAACTTCTGCTTTGACTGGGAGGGATTTTAAAGCTCAATATGAATTGTTTCATGAAGGTCCCAGCAAGGGAAGAGCCGTTACAGAAGACTGAGAACAACCGATTTAGGAAAACAGGCAGACTCAATGTGAGTGTTCTTTGGAAGGTCTTCTATTCCAGTATTTGCTGCCCAGAGATACCATGAAGTTGATTTTGTTTAAAATCAGTGCATAACAAGGTACCATCCTGTTGATATGGACTGTTGGAGCTTAAGTTTATGCCAAGGAAAGTAAAAGCAATTTCCCTGGAAGTATTTTTCATCTTCGCTCGTATTTGGTAGTAGCTTAAAAATATTTTTGCATTAGTTATGCTGTAATCGGGCCAGAATGTAGACCTCATGAAATCTAACTGAAAATTGAAGTGTCCAAACTACATTTCCATATAGATATGGTGATCTTATCTGTTAACAGATATTTTCAGTCTTTGCGTGTTGCGTGGTTTTTTTTTTGTTTGTTTTTTTCCATTTTAAGAAATGGAACGGATTGATGTTTCTTCTTTTTCTCCTTGAAATCTTTTGACTTTCACATATAGAAAATAAAATTCAAGCTGAGCCACTTTGCATCAATTATCTACATAGCTCTGAACTGAGATTTTTTTTTGTGTAGTTTGTAGTATTCAAGTTGTATGTGATACTTGTGGGTGTTTAGAGCAAACACAGAGCAGAGTACAAAACCAGAGGGTATTTCTGCATAAATTACTCCCCTCCCATCCTGATTTCCATTAAAAAAAAAAAAAGCAGAAACTGTTTCACAATAGGTTTCTGTCTCTTTTGAATCTTACTTGTCAAATAAAAAGGACTTTTTGCCCGTCACCTCACAGCTTGCAGACCACCTCATTGACTAAAGTGTTCTTGTGCTTGTGCAGCAGCTTTGCTTTTAGTTGTTTTACATTTTCACTTTGGAAGCTAAGACTGCATCTCAGAAAAATGCTAGAATCACAATTTCTGCTTTTGTTCTTTTTACTACCCTTTGTGTTCTTCCAAAAGAAGATCCTAGAAGGTGATGTGTGAACTGATTATCTCAGAGTAGTAAAGCTCAGAGCTGAAAGTGTCCCGTGTTCCTGGCAGAGGTGGCTACCACCAGCAAACCACTGCTGCTGGCAGGAAAGCAAACTACTTTTACTGATCTTGGCTCTACACAGCTGCTACTCACCAAAAATCTCAGGACACTGTGGACAGTCTATACAACACCTGTACTGCCCGGGTGTAGGTTGCTTAGGTGATCAAGCTTGACAGATTTACTTGGCTTTTGTTCAAAATGTCATACGTAAAGATGGTAAAATGTGTGATGAGCCAATTCTTGGTCTAAATAATCTCCCATGGGATACTTTATAAGTCACTGGAACTGGAATCATTGCTGTAGTTCCCTATCAATAATTTCCAAGTTCAAAGACAACACATCATGTATTGTCTTCTGTATTGTTCAAGCCAGTTTCTTTACAGTTTAGTTGAAATTCATAATCAAATATTAACTACAAGTATCTAAGGTAAATCTCATCATTTTGTGAGATGCTCAGTTTTTGTTCCACACCTGCATGCGCATGATTTTGTGGTTTTGAAGCAGAAAACTATCCAGCTTGATAATTACATTTTGTCTTGCTATACATAATCAACAGGAAAATATGGGTATGGAGGCTTTTGTTCTTCAAGTGCTTGGAAAAACTCATTATCTTACTATGGCATCAGCAAGCTGATACACGCCGTGGGTATAGAACTGGCTGCTGGTGTAGAACCAAGTGCAACATATCACTTCTCTATGCTGCTTTTGGGAAACATTACGGTGATCACTGAACCTTGTTGTATTTAACTTTAAATGCTGTTTGAGGACTGATTAGTCTGCTGTAGCCTTGCTACATGTGTAAACTTAAAAGCTTATAGTATGTCACTGTCACACTAACTATGGACTAGATTCAATAACCTTACTGCCCTGGCTGCCCTTTCGATTCCCATGGGCGCATAAACTGTTCTGTCACTGACAGTGACATTTATTGTTTAAAGCCATATCTTCATTTCTCCTACCTTATTTTGGACATACCAGCTGCCATGCATGTTTTTCCTATTCTGCACAGAAAAATGCAATTTAAAGACCTGCACTTTTGTTTCGCCGTTTGACGTTGTGGCCTTTATGTTGTCAGCTCATCCAGCGTTTCAGGTATATTTACTGCCTGCTGCATGCTTAATTCTGTTCAAGGCCCTGTGCTTGCCTGCTTGCTTCCTTGGTTCTTTTTTTTTTTTTAATGTAAATCACAAGATAGTTCTTTTATTAGGTTTGCATTAATCTTATTATTTCTCTTTATAAAGAAAGCTATTTGTGTTTTTTTTTTTCAGGAGTGTCCCTTCTATCTGTAGGGTCAATGGTTTTACCTGATGTTTTTTTGTTTAGCTCAGGGATTAGGTCACTTCCAGATTGTTAGAGCCAATTTAACTTATTTATTTATTTATTTATTTATTATTTAATATATATAGTTGCTTCCTTTTCAGGAATGTGTTGAGATTCTCTAAATTTTGGAAACAATGTATCATAACTACCCCATGGTGGACAGTGAGACTTACACTTAGTAAAAGTTAAAATTCTACATGCAGCTCCAGGTCCTCACAAAAGCGTTATTTTGCAGTTCAACTTCTAGGTGATGCTGTTTGTTTTTTAAACTTCCAGAGATTTATTTTTTTTCCCACAAATTTTCATTGGCTGGGGATTTGCTGCTCAACATCAAATCGCATTATTGGCATTGAAAATAAAGTACTTGCAGGGCTTGCATGCTCCTTTTTAAATTTATTCTATAGATTTTGCTTTTTAGGATTTATCCAGTACTGTAATGATTTAAAGCGACTGTATTCTGACCTTCAGGTGTCCCTGCTTTATGTGGAGGGGAAAAAAAAAAAAGGTGGTTGCAAGTCTCAGGTTCAGTGGAAAATAACACAATGCATCTCTCTCAACTAGATATTTTGTTTCTGATTTTTTTTTTTATTAAATTATGAAACCTTCCCATTTTATATAGCTAGGACTTAAAGAATGAAAGGAAATAATTATTGTACTGTAAGGAACCATTCAAAAGCCTGAAGTTTTCCTTCATATTTTAGGAGAACTGTGTCAGCAGTTTGCTTGTGTTATTTTTGGAAGGGTAATACTAAGAACCCCAAGGAATACATGCATCTTTAATAAACTTTGAAACCAAGGAAGCCCATATTTTTGAATACATTTTAATTGTATGAGTTGTGAATATTTTTAAATAAGATTCTGCCACAGTGATGGAGTTCAGAGTTTATATTGTCACAGTATGCCTCTTTCCATCTGTATATCCCCTTTTAAAGCAGCTATATGCTCTTATTCATTTTACTGGAGCACAGCTGATGTGGGCTAATTATTTTTTTCCTCCCTTGCATTGTATCACTCTGCTTTTTCTGCTGATTTCAGCTGGAGTTGGAGGTCAGTCTATTTAAAGAGCACACACTTTTATCTTGATGTCTCTTGTGAACTGCTGTATAATTTGGCTACTCCTGGGGATCTTTGCGGTGAGAATACATAATTTACCGACCATCTGTCTGGCTTTTCCTTTCATTTCAGTTTTTCCTCCCCTTACCTGAAAAGGCTGCAGTTATGTAACACGTATGTAGAAGTGTAAGTAAACTGCTGGCCACGTTACATAGCAGGATTGTCATTCAAAAGTCAACTTTGTGCCAACGTTTGCTGTTACTACATGAAATACAAAGGAAGGCTGGTGTGATGCACATACTACTGAAGAGATTTGTTTATAATGGATTAGTTTGCTCCAAAGGGAGTTTGAGCTTTTTCATAACATGATTGTTGATTTCTTGACAGCTATGTACTGCCCATGGCCGGTGTTCAGTATGCCAGGCTAAACCTTATTTCGTGACCAGCATTTTTTTGTAGCAGCTGAGAAACCTAGCTCTCCACAAATCAAAGACTGCTCAGATACAGAGCTACTGGAAATCCTGAATGTTCTGGGTGGGGGGCTCAAGCTAGTTACATTTGGGGATAGTATGTACATGTATATGGCAGAAAGATGGAAGTAAGGTAAGCTAGAAGAGCCATTGATGCAGATACAAAATGAGATTCTGTCCAAAGAGAGGTAAACATGGAAACTGTAATACAGGCTGGAGAGCAGTGGTGGGTGGTACCAAGAAAAGCCTAAAGAATAGGCTTTTGGATCTGAGATTTGGCTGAAGGACATTTATGGTTGAGGAAGTAAAAACTTTGGTTAATTGACATTTTAATGAGTGTTTAAAAATATTTACATCAAAATATTCACATCAAAGCTGCATGACGCTAACCCTAGTTTTCC
The DNA here is from genome assembly GCF_963932015.1 of Anas acuta. Classification (NCBI taxonomy): domain Eukaryota; kingdom Metazoa; phylum Chordata; class Aves; order Anseriformes; family Anatidae; genus Anas; species Anas acuta. The sequence continues at coordinate 45,078,064 of NC_088980.1, read as the reverse complement.
TTCTTAGTGGAATAACCTGACTGGACCCAAAACTTGGCACATATGAGATGGGCTCATGCTTGACTGAGGCTTATAGCAGGATTAGCTTGTGGGTTTTGTTCTTGCCTTTTTTTGCAGCAGTTGCAATATCTCTGGATAAAAGTGGGTGTGCTGCATCTGCAGAGTGGCATTTCATGTAGCTACAGGTGTGATGGATCACCATCACTGTTAAAGGTAATCTCTTAAAAACCGCTACAGGGATCATGTGTCCAATCTCATAAATTACAGTTTTATTCTAAAAATGTAAATATGCAAACTCAGACCTAAAGTGTTTTTTTTTTTTTTTTTTTTTTTTCCCCTTACCCCAGTTGTTTCCCACTCTGTTGTCTGTGTTTATAAGTGACTTAGATGTAAGCTCTTAGGAGCAGGAAGTATCTGTTCTGTTTTATATGGAAAGGATAATGAGATCCTTATCTAATTCTCTAGGTGTTGTCACAATAAGAATAATCATAATGATAAACCTCTGAGTAGTAGTAACTCAGATACAGCTGAGGAGCTTACCTTGCAGTTAAAGTTTTTATTTGGAGCATAAAGAAAAAAATGACAAAGCATACACGGATTTTTATTTTTGGTTATCTTCTGCTTAGAGAAAATACTAAACACGGCTCATCACTTTACAACAAGATAGCTTTCGCTGTTTTTTGTTTTTATTTTAAAACAAAACAATTATTCTGCAATATATGAAGTGTTTGATTTAGACACGTTTTTTAAAGATCAGCATTCATTGCACATGCTGTGAAGTGCAATTGAAAATTAAAAGGCTGCCTTAGATTTTTAAGAGCACCTGGATCTTATTTTAGAAGCAATTGGAACTCTGGGCCAGCACCTTGTAGGGTAATTTAAAAGTGTTTTATTTTATTTTATTTTTATTTGAGTACTTGGTGAGGAATTGATTTGAACAATGCGGTGCTGAGCTCTTCAGATTTTGAAGTACTTCCAATTCCCAGTCATGCTGAGCTGCAGATCATGATCTTCTCCTCTTGGTCTTACAAGGCCAGCTGTCTTAAGAATATCACTAAGAAAAAGAACTGAATATGGGCTCTTTTGATTTATTGAACATATTTTATTTCATGTATTTCTCTCTGATTTTTCTTGCCTTTGGCTCATGCATAGGAGAAATTCCTTAGACTGGCAGAAGACACTTAAAAGTTTTGAAAGAAACTAGAGGCATGTAAAAGCGGTCAATTGCACCACATCATTCCAGGATTTGAGGAGAGTGTTGGCATCAGTAAAATGTTCACAAGCATCACCGAAAATGATGTGTGTATTGATTTGTCCAAGGTAAAAGGGAAGATATTATGAAACAGTTCTTCACATATATTCAGTACACCATTTGTGTGTAATGTCTGCCCTGTGCCCAGTGTGAGACTGGACCTTGTGGGGATGAGATGCAGGGGAAGAGTAGGTGATCATGTAACTAAGGCTTCTTGTAATGCACAGGCAAAAAGAGAATCTGGCTGTACAGGAAGCCTTGGTTTTGGAAATTGGTATAGTGGGCATTTGACTTTGAACCATGAGTCTTCATTAAAATGGCTGCTTTTGGAATGCCCTACGCAAATACAGGGCTATCGTGTTGAAAGTGACACAAGGCAGTCATTTCTCAGTTTTATTTTCGGAAGTACAGACAATGTGGGGACACCCATTCTCAGCAAGAGGTAGTAGTTGTCCTAAAGGAGCTGTTGGGCTCCCTTGAGGGTGGAGAGGCCCTGCAGAGAGATCATAACAGCCTAGAGGGCTGAGTGATCACCAGCTGCGTGAAGTACAAGAGCAAGTGCTAGGTTCTGCATCTGGGACAGGACAACCCTGGCTATACATACAGGCTGGGGGGACTAGAGGCTGAAGAGCAGCTCTGCAGAAAGGGATCTGGTTAATGGCACGCTGAATGTGAGTCAGTGGTGTGTCCTGCCATCTCCTGGGGTGTGTTGGGCATGTCGCTGCCAGACTGTCGAGGGAAGGGATTGTCCCTCTCTGCTCTGTGCTGCTGCAGCCTCACCTTGAGCACTGAGTGCAGTATGGAACACCACAATGTAAGAATATAAAACTACTAGAGAGTATCCAAAGGAGTGCTACAAAGATTTTGAAAGGTCTAGAGGGCAAGATTTAATAGGAGTGGCTGAGGTCACTTGGCTTGTTCAGCCTAGAGATGAAGGGGAGGCCTCATGGCGGCCTTACAGCATCCTCAAGAGGGGAGCGGAGGGGCAGGCGCTGAGCTCTGCTCTCTGGGGACAGCGACAGGACCCGAGGGAACGGCATGGAGCTGGGACAGGGGAGGGTCAGGCTGAGGGTTAGGGAAAGGTTCTTCACCAAGAGGGTGGCAGGGCACTGGAACAGGCTGCCCAGGAAGGGCACGGAGCCTGCTGGAGTTGAAGTGTTTGGACAACGCTCTCAGATACAGGGTTTGATTTTTGTGTGGAGCCAGGAGTTGGACTCCATGATCCTTGTGAGTCCCTTTCAACTCAGGATATTCCCTGATAAATACAGGGGGTTTTGTTCCATTTCTCCATGTAGCAATTAGCCCCTTGCAGACACGTGCAGACGGGATTGCAAGCAGCTGGGGCTGTAGCAATGCGTCAGTAAGTCACTGGAGATTCACTGTGATGTGAGCCACCAGCAAGAAACTAATACAAATAGCTGCAATACAGTGAGAAGCTGCCAACAGGCAGCTCATGATAACAGTTTGCAACAACTTGTGGTGGTGCCCAGTGATGGTGTGGGGAAGTGTATGCCAATATAGAAATGTTTTACCCGCTGGAGCTGTGAAACAGTTAGGATGACATTATACAGCATTAGCATCTCCCTATACTGGGCAGGTATCTTTAAGGGGCTGGGGGAAGGCTCAGTGTACTTTTGCCTTTGGGTTGAGATAAATAAAACATCATAAGATACATTAGAGATTTCACTGGAGTGTGGAGGAGGAGAATGTAAAGTCTGAATATTTTGTTTTCTGTCTGAATCACTAATGTGCTACCAGTCAGTTTAATTAGAATAATTAGTCATGAAATATATAATTGGTCTGAATCTTCCTGCAGATTATATAGAGATCTTTTGAAGAGGAATGTGATTATTTGATACTGATCCTGCAAACATTTATGCACGCTCTGAGCTCAGTGTGTATGAATCACTGTGTATGCAGCAACATCCCATTGACTGCAAAAAGCAAGCTTCCCTTTCAGCGAAGGGGCTTTATCAAATTGAGCTTAATCACTGGGCTGCATTTTACTGAGACTGGGATTTGTGGCTCATACATTATTCTAGGGATACCTTCTGCAGAGTATGGTTTTCACCATACAAATAGTACTGGTATATGGAGAACGGTGACTTACAGTGGCCATGTGATGTCAGGTTCTCCGTGGCTTGATTTCTATCTTGGTCTCTTCGGAGGTGCTCCTCCTGTACCCTCTGTGTGATGTTATTTTGGCACTACTGTGGCAGGTCCTGCTTTGGGGAAATTACCCAGCTGAGTAGTAAGTGTGGGGAAGTGTGTGCTCTCAGTTTCCTGTGGACTCTGCTGGATCAGTTTCTGGATCCAGTTCAGTCTGGGGCTGTGCTCACACATCATCCTGCAAAACAGAACAAGTTGAAGAGAGGATGGGAAGTTGCTGGCGCTGTGTGGGAGAGCAGGCCTTCGGTGGGTTAGACTGGTCAGGATTGCTTTATTTGTTTTTCACTGTGTGGGGGAAGAACTTGAAAAAATAGAGCAATTGTAGATATTGCCCCTTCTCATGTAATTCCTGATTACTTGCTAACTAGGAAACTGGCAAGATTTAAAATAAAATTAATTAAAATTGGTGCACTAACACTGAAAGTGAAAAATAAGATTTAATGATTGCAAAATGTGAATGTTGCATTATTAGTTTATCTTCCTAATTCCCTGAGAAGCAGGTTAGTAGGATGTTAGACAAGTCATGGTTTCATCTAAATTTTAAACAGAATTATTTTCGAAATACATCTGAATAATTTGTATGAAGGTTTTATAATCAATGAATATTGTCAGAAGCTATCATTTTCCCTCCCCAGACGAGACTTTTTAAAATAGGTTTTTACTTTTTTTTTTTTGTAGTATCTTTTAATTTTATATGTTCATTACAAGTCATATGCATTTGTGATGTGTCCTTGACTTTGCAAGTTCAGAGCACTGATGCTATTACTGTGAATAGTCTGGTCCAAGTCAGTAGGCTTTTCAGAAGACAGTGAGGTATTTAAATTTGTTTGCAGGTTTACACTGGTATGAGGTTATTGTGAGCTGAAGGGAAGAGACTATATAAGAAGTGCTATTGCTATTTTATTTCCTATTTGCCATTATTTATTTGCCATTTCATCTTATCTCACTTGCATATTCTCTAATAATACAGCTTTAAGTTCTCACAAATTTCTTAGAAAATAATGTTAAGAGACTGATTCTCTTTACCTTGTTTATTTCTTATGTCAAAATTATTTCTTACCCTGAAATTATGTAACAGTTTCACTATAGGTAGTAAAATTAATGCCATAGTCCTAGCGGGTATTAAGGGGACATTCTGTATGTGTAGGTTTTTCTGCTTGTAGTACTTTGCTCTAGTTTGACAATATAATTGACCATAACAATAGATGCTGTACATCCACTGTGTAAGAAAACCTATAGTTTTCATTATCTTGTGCCACAAAGCACAAATGAAAGCTTATGTGGGGTTCTTGCAATTTTTATGGTACTTAATTCAATTTCTCTATTTTGGCATACTGTACAGCGTTTAATATAAAAATACATGATACAGTAAAGGCTGTATAAGGATTTTTATTACCGTTGTGTACAGCAATGCAGGTGCTGTGGAACAGACTGAAACAAAAGAAAGTAACATGGTGTATCTGCAGGGTTAAGTCTGTGTTAACTGATGGCTTCATTTATGGGTCCACACAACTAATTGTGGTGTTCCCTTGAGTGTTCTGTATGGATGACAAACCCTGATGAAACCACATCAGATGGCCTTTCCAATAAATGAAAGCCAAAATCCCCCAATGTTCAGTAAAGTTGCAGTTCTCCTTCAGTAGTATCAAGAAGCTTACCAGGTCTGGCTAAACTTCTCAGAAGTATTCAGCTCAGGGTTTTCCATCTCCCAAAGGCTGATCTTGCCTATTTGTTTGGCATCTCTTGTCTCTCCCCCAGCAAGCTCACCAACACACCACTTTAGGCATAAGCCGACCTCGCTTTTTAGCCTCAAATCTATGAAACACAGTCTCTCCTGACATATCATGGCTGTGGATGGTGGTTGTGGTCATTTTCTGTGCTCCTGTTTTCACAAAGGTCTGCTCCGAGTGAGCTTACCCAGGACCCTCCCTCTATAGCTCAGAAATGATCTCTGAAATTAGAAATCTTTCCAGTTTAAGTTGCATTTGCTGACTTTGTTGATCTCTCAGTCTGTATTAATAAATAACACAGGGCAATAGTTACGGATCTGTAGAGCAAAATCACTTGTGTTGAGAACAGGATATCCATGCTCCTCTTTACATTTTTTGTACTTTTTAAATTTTTGTACTTTTTAAATTTTTACTTAGGTGTAGTTCAAGCTTTTTTAGTCTTGTCCAAGACAAAGAATGCCCATTAGCGGTTGGAGTGCATCTTCCAGTTCAACTTTGTATGAAAGGAGTATGGATCTGTGTGTCTCATTATGTCACACAAAGCATAGTAAGAATAGATGATCAGGTGACAGGCTTCAAAATTACATTTCTGACTGAATTAAAACACTAATGTAAGTACACCATCAGTTAAACTGGATCGCCTCAATCATAAATGCCTGTTTACTTCTGTGTGTGCTTGTAAGGAATATTTAATGTCCCTTAGTAGTCTAAGGGAGGGAGGACAAAGTGTAGCCCCTTGTCAGACACATTGCATATGTATTTCCACCTAAAAGTATTTAAAATGCAAGTCTCTTTACAGTGACATTACTGTTAACTGTGAATTCCTAACTTTTTAATACTAAAGGTCACAATTGTGGAGGTCACTTGCTGTTACAGTCATTGAATAACCACACAGCTTTCAATAAGGTCTAGGGAATTTCAGGGTAAGGTTGATTCAGGTGGTTGCCCCAATTGAAAACAGCTCTGAAAGGCCTTGTCTGAAGAATAAGTATTCCTTTGGGATGCTAGAAACTGGAAATACACATATTTATAGACATATGTGATCTATTTCAATGACTTGAATTTATCTGAGCTACTGTATAATCTTTTGGATTCTGAACAGGCAATCAAACTTAGAATTTACATTTTAAAGGGTATGAATACAGCTTTGGTTATGTTTCAAATAACCATTCAGTCGCATTGGTATGCAAAACATGCCTACCTTATTCCATCTCCTTCCCTAAATCTGACCTTTATTGTCATTTTGATTGAAGAAAAAAACCACCACCTATCCCAGATTATACAGTTGTCTAGAATAACCTGTTCAGTTTCCTCATTCTTGTGGATGTTAAAAGTACCATTGCTGCAGGCCTAGCACATTTTACTGTGATGACTATTGTTAACTAACTTTTTTCTAGCTGCTCAGAAATTCAGGATAAAGCTACAAAAAACATGCAGGTGTGTAGAGAAAAGAGGGAAAAAACAGAAGAGGAGAAAGAGATAAGGGAGCTTTAACTGTATATCAGCTCCAAGTAGAAAAAAAAAAAGTAGAGGGTTAAAAACGAGAATGTTTGTATTTTTTCATGCACTTCAGAAAGTGTTAGCAAAGTGCAGGAGCAATGGGAGCTGGGGACTTGTAAGGAAGCTGCTATCTTAAAAGATTTGAAGGGAAAACAATTCTCTGTGTACATTTAAGTTAAAACCTACTGTGTTCCTTTCAAGCAGCCATATGTTGCAACATTTTGACTCAAAAAGAAGAATGAGTTCATATTTTTTGTTTATTTTTAATATAAAAGCTTGAATAATGTAATGAGAAAATTGACATTTCTACTGTAACATAACAAAGAAACCCATCCTGCCTAAGTTTTGGCCAGTTATGTTGCAGACTTTCATTCTTTCAGGCATTTTAGACAGGAAGGCAAGTACTGTGCCTTTGTACCAGTGGGTGAGGAATTGAGAATCAAACATAACTGAGAATTAAGCACGGTCTGTGGCAGAGCCAGAGGGCTTGGCTTCTGGTTTACCTGTCTAGCTTATCTATCTCGCTCACACAACATTTGTTTACCAGTTCAATTATACTTGCATCACCTCTGTGAGGCTGACAAGTGCTGTTGTGCTCTTTGTACAGATGGAGAATCCCAGAATAGGTGATCTAGGTGATTGCCTTGGGTTACACTAGAAACCAGGGGAACAGAAGGGACTTGCTTGAAATTCAAGCTTTATCAGGAACACTTTTTGGGCAGAGAAAAGCAGGGCAAAAATGTTGAATAAATAAGAAGCAATGTCGAAGGAATTCTCTCCCTTGAGGACTGCTTTCCCATTTTGATTTCAGAAACAAAACTATTCTCTTTCAGTTTTCAGAAGCGTACTTCATCCAGCAAGTGCCAGTTTTTCAAAGTTTACTGTTTCACAGAGAGGTTACATTGAGCAAAGATAAGGAGAGAAGAGCAAAGGAGGAGGAAAGAAAGAATAATAGGAAAGGGTTCTCCCTCTGTCCCCAGGACTTTCCAATTTCTACCTAGAAGTGTTGTGACTTCCTTTTCAGTTCGTGTAGAAAATGCCTTAGCAGGATCCCTCGGGGCTGTCTGAGATGGGTGTTGTGTATTCAGTCAGAACAGCATCTCCAGGCTGTGAGGCATGGGCGAGCACACAGTGGCATTTCTAGCAATAAGCTTGTCAAAATAAACAGTCTCGCTTTTAAAATATGTATCTGGAATGTGTTGCCTGCTAATACATATTCATGTCTTATATGCAAATACCTCCCTTTCCTGCACACTTCGTGGATGTTTGCCCTCTCTATTTGGGTTGTGTATCATATGGCATGTAAATAAGAGATGACGAGTTGTGTAATAAGTAGAGGGGGTGGGGAGGGGGAGGAGAGGAGTGACAGGGATTTGATTTAATAAGAAACATGCATAATTTACACGCACAGCACTTTTGCACTCTGATTCTGCGTACTTTAATTGCAAATCCTGTGGCTTTGTATCAACCAATATCATGAAAATAATAGTCTTTTACTGTTCTTAAAGATAAGATATTTCAGGTGAAGTTTGCTTTCTAGACTAGGCATTCTGCAGAGGTTTAGCTTTACACTGAAGTTTGTAAATGTCCTTGTTTCTTTGCAAGGTGAAGGTAGATCTGTCAGTTTAGCTAGATAAATCAGATATATGGTGTGAGCAAGAGAATGTGTTTTAGGTGATGTTTTTATCACACCCATTATGTTGGAAATACAAAAGATTTTAAGATGGATTTAGGTCTCTTTGATCTGTAAGTGATCTAAACTGAGACAGAAGTTAATGTTAAGATGGTTTTGTTACCCTAATATCCATAGTTGTTTGTCCTTCAATGTGATGGCAGCATAAAACCAGAGGATAGTTTAAGAACAGTTGTTAAAATCAGTGGTGTTTGTTTCAGCCATTGCTACGTAGCATCTGTTCCCAAAGGAACAGATGGACCTTACCCTGAAAAGTTAGAGCTAAATAAACATGTGGCTGCAAAAAAAAAAAAAAATTAAAGTTAAAAAATGACACAATAGGACCAAATGTTGAGCTGCTTCCTGAACTTTGGGTATGAATTCTGCTCATGTGCATATCCTTCTATGTGGAGAAGCTTAAGTTGCCTCTGTTTTTTGTGAAGTTGCTAAATGTTTGTGTGAATAGCTAGCTGTGCACCTCTGTGTCAGTTCATTAGACCTTATCTCCTTTGTTATATGACCTGGAATAGCTTCTCTGTGATCTAACACCATTGTCTACCTTGTCTACCTCCACTTATTCGCTACATAAGCAGGATCCAGCTTGCAGGTTGGTTTCCAGTACCCAAAGAAACTTTTTCACGAGCCTTCCTCTTGATGTTACCACCAAACCCAGCCCAGTATTTCAGGAGCTGGATCACAACCTGGGTCTAATATGGGGTTCTAAAATGAGGCAGACCCATAAAATTCAAACACGGTTCTCAACCCAAACTCTGCTAGAGTTTCAGTTTTGTTTTTAAATGTGGGCTCATCTATAATTATCACAGAATTTCTATCCCTCTCTGTTATTTTGGTGTGTGTGGGTTTTTTTTTTTGTTTGTTTGTTTGTTTTTTGTTTGTTTTTTTTTTCTCCCCAATTACTCTATCCTTGACATCAGGGAAGCGTTGAATCCAAAAAATGCTATTGACCCGTTGAAAAGAATAGCAATGTTGGAAGTTTTTTGTAATATGGAGAGAGAGAGAGAAGAAGAATAGACCTATTTACTTTAAGACAGCAGTTCAAGGAATGTTCTGTGAACCTTTCTTCTGGCATGAAGTGAAACCTTGACAGAGGAATTATTGTGATGTTGCAGCCCTGACTGGTGCAGGTCTTCCTTTTATCGTGCGGGGGCTGCCCACAGGCAGCAGCTCTTCAAGCACTGCTCCCACACGGCTCTGTCCCACGGGGTCCATCCATCCCCCAGGAGCAAACTGCTCCAGCACGGGTCCCCCACGGCTGGGCGGCAGCTCCCCCCAGACCCCTGCTCCTGCGTGGGCTCCTCTCCACAGGCTGCAAAAATCAAATTATACATCTGGGTTTTGGATGCAGCTCAGTCAGGTTTAGTCTGAGTGACTATCACTGAGGGACAGATTTATTCTGCTGTGATTTTTTTCCTTTATAAGTAGTTTTTCAAAATTCATCTCACTTGTGTGACTGTCATAAAAACTGCTTATATCCCATCTTGCAGGGGTGGGAAATCTTTGGAAGTAGTGTCATTTCTCTCTTCCCACTCCTCAAACTAAAGAGACTCCCAAGCAGAAGGAGTACCAGGCATAAACAACAAATGAGATTTTTCTTCCTTCTCGTACGTATGCCTTAAGGATGAAGGAAGGCACCTTGCCACTTCTTGCCCCAAATGACAGTCCCTCACATGCCTATAGAGTCCCCTGCGATGGTATGAGCAGTTTCATGCTTTGACTTCATAGGGAAATCTGGATGACTTCAGTATTTCTGTCCCCATTCCCAACTGTTAAGTATGGAAAAGAGTAAAAATTACTTTTCTGAATGGTGCAATGGATTTCTCAGCAATGAACTACTTGTTTCTTGAGTACCTTTCATCTTTTTTCTTTTTTTTTTATTTTTTATTTTTTACAAAATTATGACATCTGAATGCTTAACATAAATTTATCTTCTAAAAAAAAAAGTAGAATTAAAATTGGTGAGGGAGAAGTTTACAAAGGCAAAGCAATTGTCTTTATCAGGTTTGCCCACTTTGTGTTTTCTCCCTTTTAATGCTTTGTGCTTTTGAAGTTTTCTAATCATCCATTTGAACCGATAAAAGCGTATTCTGGATAGATAGAAAAGCTCTAGTCCTTGGGCCACCCAGGTCCTGTGACAGTAGAGGAAAAGTAGTCAAACTTTGCCATTTTCTTACACCGTATGTGTACTACCATGGTTTCATGCTTACAAGCTGCCATTCAGATGATTCTGTAGCCTGCTACAATGTCAGTTTTTTTTTTTTTTGTTTTTTTTTTTTTTTTTTTTGTTTTTTTTTCAGACAAGCACCCATTTAAATTAATACATGAGGAAAGTGTGATTTTGGGTGGGAAGCAAGTAGTACAGCAGGCTCAGTTTTCTGTTCCATTATATTTAAGTTCCTTTCACATCATTCTTACCTTTGTTGGCCTTACACCTTCCCAAGACATATACCCTTTACTATACTACATATTTTATTTAAAACCCTTGGGTTGCAACAGCCACTGATAACAGACTGGAGGTGCTAGGAGGAGAGACAGGAAAGGAGAGAGGTGAAGAAAAGGAGAGCAGGGAAGATTTGTTCCTAGTACATTGACTTCAGAAGCCGTGCATGGTTTCTAACAGAAATGGTAGCCCTGACACAAAGGGAAATTTGTCCTGCAGCTCCTTTCTCACATCCATATTCACCTCTGGTCTCAAACAGGAGGATATGGACTGAACATCCTGTGTGCTAGCATCTCACACTTGTGACCTGGACTGTTCCTTTAGCTAAGTAGTTTGTGTATTGCATGTTAGTTCATACAGTAGCCTAAGGGGATGAAAACAACTGTGTGCAATAAAAATGCCACGTAAAAATAACATATGCTATTCTTTGGTTACATATTCAAAATGTTAAACACAAAAATTTGTCAGATTTGTATAGACTAGTATCTTATATCCTTGATATTCACTAATATTAGGATTAACATGCACAGAGCAGTTTCTGATCCTCCCTGCTTGCTTTGCATCAATTTTCTGGGTAGAGAGACCCCCTTCCCTCCCTTGGGAGTGCTTGCATGTCTGGAAAGCCTTTGTGCAGGAAGAGGGTCTGGTTGCAACGCTCAGGAAATGTTCTTCCAAATCCCATTTGTAGCCCCAGATCCCCTGCATCACAGTGCCTGGTGCTTGCTCACAGCTTCATAGAGCTTAGGGATATGGTTTAGTGGGGACTGTTAGTGTTAGGTTAGAGGTTGGACTCGATGATCTTGAGGTCTCTTCCAACCTAGAAATTCTGTGATTCTGTGATTCTGTGATTCATGTGTGAGGGCTGGAAATGCAGCCTCGGCAGAGCAGGGCTCCAGGTGGCTGTGAAGTGGCCTCCTTGGGGGACCTCTGGCCCAGCCATGTCTTGAGGTGCCTGTGGGTCTCACCCCAGCACAGCACCGTGCAGGTGCCAAGTTCAGTGTGACTCCAGAGCGTCTCAGCTGCGTTTTTTTTTCATGCTGGAAGAGTTTGAGAAATCAAAGCTTGCCACAGATCTCCAAGCTGCACAGTGTGGAGTCAGCTGCTCATGCTTTACAAGGGGAGGGTGCTACTCCAGCCACCCAGTCTGAGGCTTGATTTAACCTCTCAGGCTGCAGCACTGTGTCAGGCAAACTTTTGGGCTGCTGCTCCGGTGCCTTGTTGCCATTACTAATGCACTACACCGCTCTGGTTGTTTAGAAGTCCTAACTCTGCTGTTTGGCACAGCGTCTTACAAACAGGAGGCATAAATCAGATAAGCTGTCGCACCTCTAGCAAATGAGACTAATGGATGATTTACACTTCCATTGCTCTCTTGGTACTTGTCAAACTGATTCCTGTTTGGCTTTCAAATCTTTAATTTGGGTTTTATACTTGGTTACCATTAAATATCCTTTTATCACCCCAGCAACACTGTCAGCCTGACGTCTCGCTCGTCTTCCTCCCACTGACGTGGAAATATCAGTTCACTGCTCTATTTCTCATTCCTTCTTGAATAGTCTCCCCGGATGTATTCTCTGGAAAACAGCCAAATCATTGTACAATGCTATGACTGCCAACATCTAAATGAATGTGAAATAAAATTCTCCTAGATTGTGCTTCTTGCTACTAGAGATTCCTACTGCGGGCTGACTTTTAATGGTTCAGTTTGATATTCAGCTGCATTTCCAGATGGATGCATCCACTTCAGTCTCAGAAGCACGATGGGTGCCTGCGCGTTTCTTACAAGTTGCTCTTTCACAGACACACATAGCTCAGACTTCTATGACAACAGGCCAGAGGCCAGAAGAAATGGGCTACTAAATCTGCAGATAGATTCCTTCAACCTCATCACCGTCATATCTAACAGTATGGAACGGCAAAGGCCAACTTAATAACAAGGGGGAGCTAATTAGGAAAAAGGATGTGCTGTGCCCTGCAGGAAATCATCACCTAAAATATGTTGCTTTCCTTAAAGCCAGACTGCCTGGCATAATGACGTTACACTTTTTTTTTTTTTTGCTTCAGAAAATGAGTGGGTTGATTTGTGTGGAGCAAGTATATCCATGTAAATTTAGAACTGTTGAATACGTACCTGTTTTAAAACCACGACAAAATCAGCAACTCTTAATTTTTGAAGGCATCATTACTATTTCAGATGCTGAGGACTGACTTGCAATTTTTTATGGACTTGCATTTAGTGAGGCAAAAGGGAGGAGCAAATTTCAGCTCCTCACTTCTCTGGTATTTCAGTCAAGCAACATTTGGCAATAGCTGGCATCTTTACCCAGAAATAATTTTTACTTTGCCTTTTTGTTCTCAGCTCTCCGAATGTCATCCTTTCTTCTGCTCTGTTCTTCCCTTTGCCTTTGTTGTCCTCAGTGGCAGCTATTAAATTTCTACTTTTACGAGATGAACATCACTTCAGTTAGTTATCAGTGCCTCTGTACTAAGGATGCTTCACAGTTCAGACCACCACAGTGCTTTATTGTGAAATTATACTGTAATGAGCTTACCAAGAATTGCTAATAGCACACTCATATACTAACTAAAGTACTGATAAGACTATAAATGCCCCTTGATTCTTTCCATGCTAAAAATGTTTTCAGTTGCTTGTGATTTTGCTAAACTGCTTCAGTTTGGGTTGACATATCAGAAGACAGGTATGAGCCTCCTGGTTAACTCATTCTTGTGAAGGAAAAAGCTCTGCCATTTAATGGCTAGCCTAGGGCAAAACACATCGTAATGAAAGCAAACCAGCCTTCAGAATCAAACTCAAGCCATACAACCCATGAAGTATAAACTGCTCTAATCAAACCTCTTTAGTTATCATAGAATCACAGAACCATTAAGGTTGGAAAAGCCCTCCAAGATCATCTGGTCCAACCATCCCCCCTACACCAATGTCACCCACTAAACCATGTCCCCAAGCACCAGGTCCAACCTTTCCTTGAACACCCCCAGGGACGGTGACTCCACCACCTTCCTGTGCAACCCGTCCCAATGCCTGACTGCTCTTTCTGAGCAGAAATGTCTCCTCATTTCCAACCTGAACCTGGTGCAACTTGAGGCCATTCCCTCTGGTCCTATCACTGGTTATCTGTGAGAAGAGGCAGACCCCCAGGTCCCCACAGCTTCCTTTCAGGTAGTTGTAGAGAGTTAGTGGCAACTAATGATGCAATGAGTTTTACTGCCAATGTTCAAAGATGCATGCACTTTTCCAGGGAAAAGGCAGTGCTTCCTAGCTGCAATGTGATGAACACGATGTCATTTGCTGTCTAGGAAAATTTGTGGATATGTTTGACATTGATTGTAGAGAACTTAGACACCACTGTGATACACAGCTCAGGAAATCCCATGAAATTGTTAATGCTGCTTTGAGAGCCTGGTTTAAATCATATACAGTAGGTAAGAAACTGTGTCACTTTTTTTTTTTTTTTTTTTTTTAATGCAAGGGGTGTGTATATGTGTGTTTAAGTTGTATGCCAGTGGTGAGACCCTTGAACAGATTGCCCAGAGAAGCTGTGGATGCCCCATCCCTGGAGGTGTTCAAGGCCAAGCTGAATAAAGCCCTGGGCAACCTGATGTGGTGGCTATGGTGGGAGGGGTTTAAAACTAGATAATCTGTAAGGTCCCTTCCAACTTGAGCCTTTCTATGAATATGTAGTAATAATATTACCTGTCATAAAATGACAAGCATTTTATCTGATGTGTTCCCATTTTATTTTTTTCTGCTATGCAAGAGGAAATATTAGTTCTGCATCATATCAAATGGAAATACTAACAAAAAAACATCCTTACTACTCTTGATGCTCAGTGCTAATTCACTCTAATTTTCATTAAACTTGTCAGAAGTCAGTTCTCTTTGAGGCTTCTCTCTCTCTTTCAAATTTAGTTAAAACTGACCTAAGTCCTCCAAAATTGATCCAGGTGCTTGCAGAAAGGGACAAGGCTGTGACAGCAGGTGGTTTTGAACGGCCATCAGGTTCCTGCAGAACTGCTGGCTTTGGTTTGGTTTTCATTTTTCTTCTGGTTGTGCTTCCCTGTGTGCCTCCCCTGCCTTCCCCAAGCCTGGAAGCAAGGAGATGCCAATCCGGAGGCACACAGAGTAAACCTAGACAGGGAGCAGCTCGGCTCACTGTATGGGAGAGATGACTGATAGCTGCTTGGCTGAATCGGCTCTCCAGCCTCCCCAGCTCTGCAAGGCTCCATTGGTCATAATGGGAGCATTGGATGTCTGGCTTGCCCAGAGGCACTGAGTTCACTTATCTTCAGTCTCAGGTTGAATCCAGCCCCCTCAGGCACAGGTTTCCTGCCTTCTCTGGCTTGAGGCATCATCTTTGGAGCTGAGAACTGAAAACTTACCTTCAACCAGCTTTCAATTGTCATATTTTTCCTTTTTTTTTTTTTTCCTCCCATGTGTGATATTTTCAGTACTTTTTTCAGAAATAAGTAGTGTTTGCTTAAAAGAAAATATTAATTCCTATACCTTGTAGCATGGTATTTTAGAGTGACAAAAAATAAAGAATCTGAAGAAGCTGTAATATGATAATGTATGACTTCTTATTATGTACCTCACATTACCAACAAACATCCTTTTTTCAGGGAGAAGAGAGAAAATTAATAACATTTTAGGTTTGCTTCCGAGGAGGATTTCCCCACAAAATAATCTTTTTTTTTTTTTTTTTTTTTTACAAACACATTTTGTTTTAATTATTCATAATTATTTCTTCAACACAGTAAGAGAAAAAACAAAATGGTATAAATAGAATCTATCTTGTGAATACAAAGAGGATGAGTTTACCCTTTCAGCTGAATAATCCGACTACCTCTGAGGTGCATCTAATGCCCTTTTTGATTTAAAGGCTCAGCTGCTCAGACCATGTAGTGCAGGCTTCCTAAAATCCCAAGCTGCCAAGGTGAGTGAAAAGCCAAGTGGTAAGAGTTGAAGTAGCATTCAGGGGGAAGAATTATTGAGGACCAGGGATGTCACTGCAAAACAACTAGTATGTTACCGATTTTGAATTTATGGCATTTTATTGTAGGACATCTTAATGTGTTAAGATCTTTTTTTAAAATTTACTTGACAGTCATGCCAATTATATGCTCATGTTGCAGTGGATATTTGAAAGATAAGATCCACCTATGTAAGCAGTGTTTTGCATGATAGAAGTGGCAATCTCTCGTAGAGTGCACTGCTCTTTGATAAGAAACATAGCTGCTAAGAGATCATGAAAAAGGTGTTACCTCAGGATGTCACACTCAAGCTGGTATGTGTATTTCATGCAGCACTTATTCACGGGTTATACACTTACAATTTTCTTCTTCGTGCTTTGGGAAAGACATATGGTCACTGTTATTTAGCCAGTCACAGGTATGGAAGAGTTGGTATCAGAAGCGTTGGTGGTACAGTCTTCTTGAACGATCCTGTTGGGTTGTCGTGCTTCACCTGAAGGTGTCATCGTACTGCCATATTTGTGTGTCCCCAGCGTTGCCAGCAGAGTGCTAGACCCTGGCCTTGGAGCATCATCTGTTGTTTGCTTCTCCTCTTTTTTTTTTTCTTTCTTTTTTTTTTTTTTTTTAATTTGTTTAAACACTTGTTTGATGGTGGTATTATTTATCTTTTCCCAATATACCCCAGCGAGTAACAATAAATGAAATTTTAGATAGTAAATTTGAATGGTATGTCCCAATAGATACAATGCATTTCATTTATATGAAGGTAATTTAAATGGGATTAATCATCAAGAAATTAACCTCTTTGGAGATGTTGCCTATCCTGTAAACTCTGACAAAAGATTAGGTAAAAGCATTAAAATTGCAGATCATGGCACAAATGGCATATATGGATGAGTCTTTCACTCCTTTTCAGTGTAGTATCAATCACCTCAGTGTCTTAGCATTTGCAGCAGGTGTGCTCCTTGTTGATTGATTACTCCCAAGAAGACTTTGGAGATTCCTTTACGCAGCAGTCTAATGAAAATGCAAATGCAAATCATCAGCTGGTGTAAACTCGCATAGTTCTGCTGCAGTCAGTGGAGCCAGGCCATCTCCTATCGACTGAGGAGCAGCCTTGGGGTATCAATAAGTTGCAGATCGGTATGCTCTGATGTTTTGCTAGTATATGAAGTTCATCCATAATGTAATTGCTTTCAACCCCGGGTTCTCCAAATGACTTCATTTCAGAAAAAAGTAGGGGAAGATGATCACTCCTTTAAAGCAAGATTTATTTGTGAAGTCTCGCTTTTGAGCAGAATGCAAATACCCCACTAATTGCTGCAAGTTATTATTCTTAGATCTTCTTGAGAGGGAAGTTGGCAGAAGTCTCACCTAGCTCTGTGATTTCTTATCACATCCAGTAGCCTACCAGGGGAACTCAGACATTTGTCCAATTAGTGTCAGATGTTTTTTCTTCTTTGAGAAAGTGGGTAAACTTGAGTAGCTCCCCATTTGAGAAAATGAGTATTGTGACATGAAAGGGAAAATTGTCCTTTAAACTTTATTGAGAAATATTGTAGAAAGAATGGAAATGCAATGGGAACTTGACCTAAAACCTAAAAGCTGCCTTCTTTGGGCCAGAAGTAGATTGTTATTACCCTCAGATGAGCACAGGCAAAAGCTGCTGCATTTGTTGGGCAGCACTTGTTTGGGAAGCAGGATCAGGCATCCAGTAGATGGTGTGAGCTCCCAGGAAACTGAGCAGTTTACTCATTCAGATGCTCACCTGTTGCCTGTGTCTAATGAAATTTCTCTCTCTGTGTCTGATTCTGAAGTGAAACCTAATCTGGCAATCTCTGACACACAAAACGTGCTTTGACTGAAGCAGTAGGCAGCACTAAGGCACCCAGGTCTGCCTGGTTTAGCCTTAGATGGGTGTTAAGGAAAGCATTTCTTTTTACAGTATCTTTACCCATTCCTTTCACATTCAGGTAAGGACTGAGGCATGTCTGTTTTGTACTGATGCTTAGTAGTTTGAGCAGGTTATCTAGATTTGGCTTCTTCTGGATACCTTATTTCTCCCTTTAAAGGATCCTTTGTATGTCCATCACAGGACTGGAAAGGGCTAGGACCAAGTCAATTTTCTGTGTTCTGAAAGCAGATGCAAGTCTTGTCTCTTCCTCAAGACTTCCAGCAATGGAAGTTCCAGAGCTTCCCTGGGCATCCTCTTCTCATGCTGTGTTACTCTTTAAGCTTATTTAACCGTACTTTCTATTGCATCAAAACTGAGTTTTGCTTACAGTTTTCAGCACTTGGATCCTCTGAGCATGAATAACAGACTTTTTCCTCCTCTTTGGAAGCAGCTGTTTGCAGTCAGTCTTTTCAGGGCAGCAAACACAGTTTGTCCAGTCTTTCCTCATATTTTCCAACCTGTGATCATTCTTCACTGCTCTGCCTGTGGACATGGTTCAGGTGATCATATCTGTTTTGAACTGCAGTGCATGAAACTGAACAGGGCACTCCAGCTGCAGAAAGTGGAGTGGAAAGATTTAGTTTGTACATTTCATAAGTTGCACCTCTCCTTACAAGTTGCTGTAAAATGATTCTCTTCTTCCCAACAGCATGATGGACCAACAGTCATTTGTTTCATTGCTGATGTACAGACTGCCTTCCCTCTAGCCAGGTATTCCCTATTTTGCACAGATATACCTGATTATTCCTGCTGAAGCATAGAACTTTATACTCACACATAGCACATGCAGTGCCTATTTTCAGCCTATTCTCCGGCTTGCCAAGACAATTTGAATATTAGTCCTACTCTCTAAAATACTGAAATGCCCTCCTAGCTGAGTGCTGTTTAACTTGTTTTCCATCGTTCCGTTCTTTAAAAATATTTAATAATGCCATGTCTGGAATGTTTCCTTGTGGAATGTCACTGAATGCATGCATCTCTCTAATTATCATGAGAATTTTTTTCTGAATACCATTTTCTAACAATTTCTGGAGCTTCCTATTATTTCTGCCTTGTTTAAGAGAATTTCACATGACATAAAAGTCAAGCTTACTTAAATAAAGCCATATGACAGCTACTGTTTTTCCTCTATCCCCAAAGGCCATTATCCTGTCATAAAAGGAAATTATATTGGCTTGATGGGGCTTTTTCTTGACAAATCTGTGCTGTCTGTTATTCATCTTCTTGGTTTTTTTTTTTTTTTTTTTTTTTTTTTTTGTTTGTTTGTTTTGTTTTGTTTTGTTTTGTTTTTTAAGTATTTACCAGTAGTTTATTTATTCTGTTACAGTTCTGGGAATTGAAGTTAAGCTGGTGGGTGGCTCCTTTTTCTTGTTTGCCATTTTGTAGTCTTCTGGTAACTCACTGTATCTCAGGGGACCTCCAAGATAAATGCCAGCAGCTCATCAAGCAGCTCTTCAAGAGCAGGCAGACCAAACTGAAAATGTCTGACTTACCAAGGTATTCTCTAATCCTTTTCTTTCTTGATAAGAGACTAATGTCTCACCGTCTATTGCTGGTATTAATTATGAGAGCTAATTGATGTTTAATGAAATGATGATGTGAAAGAAAAAGGCATTCAAAATTTCAGCTTTCCAGGTGACAATCCTAGTCAGGTTCCCAGTTTCTTTCAGTAAACAGCCACATTTTTTTTGGTTTTCTTCTCCTATTGAAATACTTACAGGACAGTTTCTTGTTATTCTTGATGACATTTGTTAATTGCATCTCATAATGGCTTTTTCTTTCCTGACTTTGAAAGTATCAACTCATACTGTACTTGTGCTCAAGGTGCAGTCAGATTCATCTGATGTACGCAATCTTACTTCCACCCACAGGGCAGGATGTATTTGTCACACTAACATCGTTTCTCTAAGGAGCTGTCACTCTTTACTACCCTTTTCCTTCAGACTGGCATTTCTACAGGTCTGTAGCCAGTTCTCTGGGTGTATGGCAGTTTGCCTTTGGAGTGCCATTGGCTTTTATTTTGTTGTTCCCACTTTCCTAAGTCAAAGGTCATGAAATCTTATAGCTCCTGTTTTCATTATTCAGGTAGAAAAAAAAAAAATGCAAAGGTACAATCATCCACATTTAAATCAGGCTATTCAGCTTTTGGAGATGAGCTGATCCTCAGTGGCTGTCTCCAGCCTACCTTACCCTTACTGTATTCAAGGGTAGAAGACCCCAGTCAGAGCATTAAGATCAAGCCCTTAAACCCCTGCTTCGTGGCCCAGTCAGTCAGAGCAGTCAGTGAGAGCAACACGTCTGAAACTGTGAAGAACACTGGGACTGCATCCTTAAGATGGCTGCATACCGCAGCGTGACTACTGTGAATGTCAGCCACCTTTTCTCTTCCATGCCTTCAAATCCCTGGATGTCGTGGAAGCAGTAACTCACTGCTTCCAAGCCCTCTTAAAAATGAAAACAAAAATCAACAGTTGCCTCTTCGATCTTTTACCAATTAGACAAGTTAACTTCAATTGTCCCTAGCCAAAAATAGTACAAGCTTGCACTGAAATTTTGAGAAATGTGTAACTGTAATAATTTAAAAATAGGCTTTGAAATTTCATTTTCTCTTTTGGCAATGTTGGTTGCCATGGAGTTCAAGTAATAGGTTGTGATGTTTAACACTGAATTAATTACTACTTCTCACTCACAGAGAACATCTAATTATACATATTCATGAAGAACGGTGTTTGGCACTCCTGTGGGAGAAAATATCTTTTAATACCATATATACATACTTTTGGAACCAGATGGGGTCTGTTAAATGCATAATCCTTTCTAGCACTCTTTCCGAAGGTTTCTAATTGCTTCCTAGTTTAATAAAAATTTGTAGTTTTAAATATAGCCTTAAAATAAACTGCCTGTTTTATGAATATTTACGTTCAGTGAGTACAGACATTTATTTTTAAAGTACAAAAAGTTTAAATGAGTATACAGATAGGTAAGTAGATAGGCCAACATAACTTTTTTTCCTGAGGCAAACCAGGACTACAGTGATTACTTAGAGAGCTCTTTGGCCCTGGTGTTCAGCAGTCCTTGCCCTGTTGAGATCTGGGCAGCTAAATTAATTGATGTTGATTTATAGACGTGAGCCTGGGATGTCTGCGACGATGCTGTTGTGCACTTCTGGCCTTGCAGAGCTCTTCTTCTTCCCTTCCTTTAGCTGCACAGTAGCTTCATAAACTAGAACAATCTTCAGCAGGAAAGCCTACGAACCTAAATCCCTATTTCTGTGGGACTTTGACTCCTAATTGTGTTTGTGGCTTTGGATCTCTGTTTAGGAAGGTATCTCTGAAAAAGATCTGGTTCAGCTGAGCACATTCTTTAGTGCTGTCCTGAACAATAGTCCACTTTTTGGAACTAAAAGGGGCAGAACTGGGAATAAAACATTCGTCAGTGCCAGAAAGCTATTAGAGATGCTTTGGCTTACACAGAAAGAGTTCCTTTTCTCTCCAAGAGTTTCTTGAGCACCTCTGCGCAGACAGTCTTGATGGACCCCATGAAAATCTCTTTTATGATACAAATAAAATAGTTGGTTCTGAATACCAGTTTATTACAAAACACACAGCTAAGCTTAAGCAATGTTTGCGGTACAATTTCTGTGGATCATCCAGTTTTGCACATAACTGTCTGGTGCTCACAGGACCTGATCTTTTGTACTTGATGCCAAATAGCAGAAATCAACTCAATGCAGAAGCTATGTTCCCCTTAGCATATATAGGTGCATTTATCTTCAATTAAAAGTTATGTAAATCATATGTACAGATGGAGGGAATAAAGAGAGTCCTTAATGTCTTTATTTCAGCTGATTTTGCCTTATTAAATTTTCCACAGAAAAGAGTCTGATGCTTAGAGATGAGTAGATTTACTGCTTTGAGAAAATATGCAGCATTTCAGAATGAATACCAGTATCTTTGGCTTTGGTGAGTTAAACTGATGATCATCCTAGATAAAAAAAAATGAATTATCTGCTTTCTGTCTGATAAATATATGTGGAAAGATTTTTTTATTTTTTTTTTTAAAGCTGAACAACTAAAATCAGTTGAATATTACTGTTGTTAACTAGAAAGAGGAAAATGTTAAATCACCGGTGTTCTCTCATCCATCTTCTGTTTTCTAAGAGTAGTCAGCTGAGCTGTGCTTTTGTGATACAAAAACTCATAAAGGGGAGGTTGCACGAGTACCTGTCTTTTTCTTTCTGTACAGTCTCATTCATTCTTTCACGTTCTGTATATCTTGTTGAAAATAATGAGATCAGTGCTGTCTTTCCTTTTGCATCCAGTGGCAGTAATATGCTTTTTGCACTAGTTTTCCTAACACAAAGGACTCTTGGCTCTCCTACATCTAAAATAGATAACTGCATTATCAGATATTAAAGTAATAGGCAATATATGAACTTGAGCTAAGGGGATAACAGAAACCATTGGAGACAGAGGTTGTCAGCAAGATTTCTAAATTCAGATTTCTTGCTTGTGTGCAATGGATGCTAGAAATAAGTAGTGTAGCATTAGTGGGTTTGCTTTCGGGGAGCAGTTAGGGTAGTTCTGAGTTTATTTAACATATGCAAAAAGCTTTTAAAGACCTGTGTTGATTTCTCCTTTTCTGGCTGGCTAAAATAACAGTAATACTGATAAAAAAAAATATCAAGAATGAAGTAGCTATGTATGAAAAAAAATGATGAATGCTTACAAGTTTGCATGAAGATATCTTGAACATTTTTTCAAGAAAAAATAATAAATGTATAGTCACTTAGGCAAATAATACATGTAAGGAATCTACAGTAACTCAGGTGTTTTAACCAGCAATTGTCAAGAGCTAGCAAACACTTTTTTTTCCTCCATGGTTTCCTGTCAAAAGACAAAAATAATAATAATAAATAATAAAATATATATATACAAGAAGGAAAAGGTTTTGCTGACTTGCTTTTGTTGCCTGTGCATAATCCACTCTTAGCTTTTCTATTAGAATTTCTGATCTTTTTTTGTCATCACTGCCTATGATGGTACTTGGAATTGCAGCTCATCCAGATTCTGGATTTTTT
The DNA here is from genome assembly GCF_963932015.1 of Anas acuta. Classification (NCBI taxonomy): domain Eukaryota; kingdom Metazoa; phylum Chordata; class Aves; order Anseriformes; family Anatidae; genus Anas; species Anas acuta. Next base: position 45,055,257 of record NC_088980.1, on the reverse strand, counting down.
GTTTGTTTTTGTTTTAAATCTGGAATTTAAAATACTTTTTTTTTTTTTTTTTTAGAACTGTTTCAGTATTAGCTGTCTTCAGTGGTAGCAATATGCTAGACTTTCTCCAGTCTTTTTGACGCAGATTAATTTGCTCTCTGTTCTCTGAATGACAAAGATGTGACAGAAGCAGCAGTAGGAATAGTAATAAGAGAGAACAAAGATGGTTATAACAGAATGCTTCATTGTGAAGGTTCTTGTAGGAGTAGGAAGTGTAACATGGGAGGCATTACAGCTTTCCTTTGTGAGTTAGTTCAGAGTATGCTTCACCCTCTTCCTGCCAAAACTGGAAGAATGGGGAGATGAAACTTCAGTACTGCTGTGTATGATATTGAAATTAAACATGACGAGAGGCACTGGTATAGTTTCACTGATAACTCACGAGCTACCAAGAAATACAATGTTTTGTTTTGCTCAGGCAAAGAAGTTATATCCACCCTCCAGAAACTGAGGGAAGACCCTACAAGCCCCTACTAACCTATTTGTTGTGTTCATACAACAACCTTTCTGCTGCTTTTTAAGCAGTAAGCAGCACCATCGTCTCCAAATCTAGTTTGAATTGGCTAAAATAGTTGATATAGAACTGGGTTCTGACCCTGCCAGTCTCAGGATTTCTTACCGCTTGTCATTGCCACCCTTCTTGTCTTGCATAGAGTGTGTTACTTCGTCTGTTGCTATTGCAGTTCTAAGGTCATGTATTGTAGGTATCTGTTGTTCTGGGGAGAAGAAACAAAGAGAAAAAAAATCATAAAATCATACAGTTTCTGACAAAAATATGAAGTATGGTTTCATGGGACACTCTGGGAATCATAATAGCAGGCTTGTCACTTCTTTCAGATTCCCATAGTCTGTTCTCCCTCTATTGGCACTCTACAAAAAAAAGCTTCTCTTACCTCTTGGGGTCATGATATGTAAGTGTTTCCATGGACATTTCAGGCTTTCTGCCCTTTCTGGGTTTCATTGTTGTTTTCTGGCAGTAAGTGTTCATCTACACAGTTCCACCAAAGCAAAAACCAATTTTGTGCCTTTTCTTTCAGCCATTCAGAGCAGCTCCAACTGCACTCACAGTGCTGCTCCTGCACACAGGCTCTTTTGCGTGGTGGCTCCTATTGTTCTAACTGGGGCTGTTCTAAAAAGGAGCTTAACATCTACTCAGATTTACCAGCTGTTATGCCACAGCTTTGACAATGGCCTTCTCAGCTGCTGGTGTGCTGCAGTGCTAGCCACTTGAAATGCAGTTTAATGAGAGTGGAACAGTTCAGATAAGAAGGCAATTTGGAAATGTCACCATTTCCCCAGGGAAATTGTTGCCAACAGTTCAGATGATTACAGACCACGTACCTAATGAGGCTGGACTTGGCCAGCTCTAATTTTGTCAGCGAGAAAGCTGACATTGAAATTGTGGCATGGCAATAGTGGCACGCATGGGGCTTCTGCAGAAGCTGGGCAATAGGGCATGATGTCCCTATGGGAGGGCATAGCATCGTCCTCTCGCATAGGGAATTCCAGGAACCATCTCCCTTTGGGTAGGTTTCAAAGAGTCACTGGCTTTGATAATTGTCAACAAAATCTGCTCTTTGGCTTCTTGGTTCAATCTGTGTTCTTGTTTCTGTACTAACGGGATTTAGATGCATCTGCATATTGACATGATTCTCACACATAGGTTTCTTTACACTTTAAGATATCTAAGACCTGCAGCAGCTGTATCTAACTCCTTTCAATGATCAAGATGAATATACCCTGTAAGTATACCATGATCATATTTTAAGGTGATGTCAGATTTCAAATTAAATCTCTTTTGGCTATATTAAAAAGAACAGAATCTAGCCAACCTGAAGGTTGTCATTTGTTTCCAAAATGCTTTTAGGAAGACAAATATATGGTAGGAAATAAAATGTGTAATTAGAATACAAGCTTTGGATAAGAGAGTTGTATTTAATATTTAAACCCATAAGTAGCATCGTAATAGTATTTTCTGCCAAGAACATACTTTTATTGCATATTAATGCAATTAAAATTACATCACAGTCTGCTAATTTCCTTCCAGTTCTGTACATTTAAAAGCAGGAGTAAATTCTGCTGATTTATGTTGGTAAAGGGAAATGTTTGCGTGAAAAGCACTGCAGAAAGGCCAAGTTGTACAGCACTGATGGGTTGTGCAACCATGTGTAATTTTTCTTTTTGCCCATTTTTCTCTCCCTTACCCTCATGTTAGTCAACTGGCAGCTTTACCACTGAAGTGTTTGATTAAAAATAACACTGCAATTAAACAACCTCTCTCTCAAGGGAGTCACATAGCTGTGTATGGTGTTTTTGTGTGTGTGTGAGCAATGTAATGCTGTAGGCATCATATAACTTGTGGCACAAGAGCGCAGTATTGAGAATAATGCTGCCTTTAGAGGTGCCAGAATTAGGCTGGTGGGGCTCAGAATGTCAGATGTGTTTCAGCAGCTTTTCACATTTCTAAAAGTGAACGAGTTATGATTCACATTGAAATTTTCCTCTGAAAGGATTTGCCATGAGCTTAGGACCTTGGAAATCTCAGGTAGGTCCCCACCTGGAGACCTTTGGTTCCACAGTACTCTGTCAGGCTGGCAGTATGCCTCGTTTCTAAAGCAATTTCAGGAGGATAGAACTTTTTTGTTTGATTGTTTAAATTGTATTCCAAGTGTAACGAATGTGCAATTCCCAGTGCAAAACCACCATGCTGGACCCTTCCTCACCCTACTTGGTTTATGCTGTGGAATTTAGAGGTGTCTCCACTTTGTCTGCAGGACCTTCCAGCCTCTTCTTGGTTGCTTTCTTACTACTTTGGTGTTCCCAAACATTTCTGTAGTCAGAGATACTTAAAGAGAAACTTTTGTTCTTGCTATTCCTGTCTTCTCAAAATGTTTCCTGGTGCTCTTTATCTCCACTTATCATCTATGTGATAAATTGCTACTGATCAGTGTGTTTATTAACTCTTTCTGGGGTGGACTTATATTACCCTCTAGCAGATGCCACACAAGCATTTCTCTTGGGAAGTCATATCAGATTGACTTAAATAGTATCTCGGAGGAAGTACAGTTCAGGGAGTAGCCCTACACTTGGACGTGGCTTCTGCTCTGATTTTGCCACTATCTGAGTGTAAGACCTGGGATAACTTGCTCCATTTCCCTCTCTTTTGGTACACTGCAACAGCTGCTAGTTCTGTCCAACTAATCTATAGCGGGGAGACAACCAGATTTAAGACAGATTGGAACAGGTAGCAATATTGTCACCCAAGCCAATGAATCCCACTGGCATCAGCATGATGCTATGGATTTTGAATCTGAGCTGATATATCCATAGCCGTCTCAGACTGCGTTTCCACTAGATGGAGGGGCTCTCTGTACTGCACTCATTTCCCAGTAAATGAGCCATTTTCAATCCTGCTTGTCTCTTAGACAGCTATTCTGGTTTAACATCGATATCTTTAATCCCCAGGGGATGACAAGGACTTTTATATGTGCTAGCAACTCAGACCTGTCCTCAAATCTCTTCACTGTTATGCCAATCGGTGTGGTTCACTCAATTGCGGTTAGATCTGTGCTCTCTTCTGCTCGACCAGGGACCGGGCTCTCCCCCATCTGCCTCAGTTTGCTGAGCTCCGTGACCTGAAATGGAGGGGAAGAAGAACTGGTAGGATACCACGCTGTGACCTTTTGTGGAAATCTGTTCCCTGCACAGGCTGCTGCCTTCCATAGTTTCTCTGAACCTCCAGGCACTTTGGAATTTCCTAATGGCAGCGAGCCTTACACAGTCATTGCAGGCTTTCTTTAAACACCCAGCACTGCAGTTAATGGGTAAGGGAATTTCTCCTGAAGTGACAGACACTGTCCCTGTTGCTGGCACTGAGATCTTTAAACTGAGGTAATCCTTGAGACCCTAAGTCAAGAGGTTTGTGTATTTGCTCATGTCGGGGCTGTGACTCAATCCCTGTCCTATGGCCATGTTGCCTTAAAATAAAGTTGCAGTCACTTAGGCATCACTGGTTATCTATGGCTTGCTACCAATTGGGAATCCACTAAATGCATTAATACAGTATTTAAATTATTGAGCACTAAGAAGTACCAGCTCAGAGAGCCCCTGTGACGTGAAACAGAAGCTTCTCTGAGCTAGTTTTATTAGACTTTAATGGAACAGCAGGTGCCACACAGAATAATGCATACAGTCCATTTGCTTGGAAACGTTGTCCAGGCTTTTCTGTGTTTTATTTCTATGGCAAGACTGTAATTTCTGCAGCTCCACCTCCCTTCAGGTCTGAGCATATGATATCGCCATCTCTTTGGGCTTTGGGTCATCCAGCAGGTATTCGGTGCAAATGACAGCTCTAGGAAAAGATGGAATAAATATTTCATCTTTCATTTATTAAAAAATAATGAAGTTTGTAACAGGGTTCTGGCAGGTGCTCAGTCATGCCTGAATCAAATCTGTGATTCCAAATAAGACTTCTTTGATCGGTTTGATTTGGCTTTTCAGAGGAGAGCCGCTCAGAGAAAACTGTGAGCATCTGTTCTGCACATCTGGCCTAAATTTACACTCTGGAAATATTCAGAGATTTTTTGCCTGGGATCAGAAATCTCTTTCAGGTTGTGCTGTAGCTTTTTGCAGTGTTTGATTTATGGCATCTATGCAAGGACTGCTTTAGCAGTATCTTAGGGTGGAGGTTAGTTGAAGGAAAAACCTTGCAAAGAATTATGAAATTATGAAACTGATTTAATTTAAATCTGAATTACAATACCTTGTGTTTCTATAATACAGGTTTTTAACTATTTCACTCATTGCTAATGATATTAATAGGAATAGGATTTTTTTTTTGTATCTATTTGTGTGAGCTGCTGTAAATAACATATAAACCAAATTCTATTTATTTAGAAGAGACATCTATTTCAGTTAATTGCCTGTATTTAGTAAAACGCTTTGTCATGGGCTGTTTTATGTGCCCGTTTTAGACCACACTGATTTCATTTGTACTTAGCGATTATTTCATTTGGACCTAAATGTTTTATTACTTGGACTTACCTGTATTATTGAGCAGGTGAGTGACTGCTTTGGTGAGGAAAGAGTCACTGAAGTGCAACTTAGAAGCTTGGTTTAGCTGGAGCTTATTGATATTTAAATGTATTTTAAAGTGCTTTCCTGTTTGATTTTGGACTTCAGTCTGAACAAAATCTAAGGAAGTGAAAGCTACAGTTATTACCTCATTTGTATATAACCTGTGATTCAGGTGCTTGAGGGCTATCGGGAAGCACATACTCTGACAGCCTAGCAGAGAACTTACGCAGCATACATTTTGCAAGTGGGTTTCCTTTAAGAAAATTGCAGAAGTAGATTGATAAGAGAATGAATTCTTATGAATTCTTTTAGGTAATAACTTTCCAGGATACCTTGGAGACAATTATTATTAAAGCCAACCAAACAAGATCAATTTAAATTCAAAATGTGACCTGGCTGAACCTTCTACAGTTTGATCTCATTTCTACTCAGTGGTGCTTTGAGGGAGAAGATGCTAAGTTCTGTCTTCCTGTATGAAGTACTAATCCAGATTTTCATTATGCGGTTTGAATGGAACTGATTTTATCTTTTTATCCTTTTGAATTTATTTTTTTTTCTAGCATTGACTAAAATTTCTTCAGGACTTAGTAGATACATCTGTCCCCTACTTTTTTATTATTATTATTATTTCTGTTTTCTTTTTTTTTTCCCTTCTTCTTTTGTTAAATCAAAGTGAAATGCATTGTTTTATAATATACCTATGGAACCTGTGCTCTATGACTTGGGCAGCAGAGCTGTGAGAGCACAGCCCCTTACCAGAGATGCAAAGCAGATCTAGCAAAGGTGTTTTCTGCTTGGTGTAAGTGCATTTCCTCCTTCTAAGATGTAAACTAAGATGACAACAACTCCCTTCTGAATATACGTAGCATGGGCTTTCCAGGTATAACAACAGATTTTTTTCAACATGGAACCGACAGCTGTCCCAGCCAAACCCCTGGGAACACCAATTGTGCTGAAGAGTAATTCATCGTAGATTTAAATAATGCTTGTTCGCCTCTGTTCATTTTAATAAATAATGTGTGTATTTAAATGTCCTGGGCATCAGTTAGGCTTGAGTATTTGCTGCCCTGAATTGGGACAGATGAGACTGAACTTGCATTTGAGGATTTTGTTTGAAGAAAGTCCTTGCATGCTGCATTTCTGTACCATTTTATTAATCAATTATATTTTGTGGTATGGTCAGAAGTTTTCTAGTGGTTCTGGGGTCTATTGTCGTAAATGTTAGGCTGCAGTTGAATTTCTGTGGGTGGAAGATGATATGGTAAACCTAATAGACTGCTGATATGGAAACACTGAGGGCTGTCTCACAGAAAACAAAGAATGCAAATATAGGACTTAGGCGTTCTGAGCATCCCTGCCATGACCCTGAAGTCTCTATATGAACAGGGCATGTTCCTGTTGGAATTATCTCTGTCAGTGCGTGATGTATGCTCAGCAAATACCTCAGTAAGGAAAAGATCCTCACACAGTTGAGTGATGTTTTATCCTTTTTTTTTTTTTTTTTTTTTTTCTGGGTGGGAGAGGGGTAAGGAGAAAAATAATTCTCACCTTTTAAAGAAAGGACATAAAAGTGGATCAGACTTCCAAATCTTCCTGTTGGTCAAAAGAGTCTCATCAGGAGGCATTTGTTATGTGAGAAAAACCAAGCTGTTTGCAAACTGCTGTGGTGCTGTATCTTTGTCACTTAGAAAATACCAGTGAGCATGCTTAAAATGTACACAGAATTACTGCCCACATTAAAAGTGAAAAAGCACGCAATTTGGAAGCATTCTCTCTTTGTTAAACTAGAACATATACCAAAGAAAGTGTAACCATTTTGCATTTCTCTTCATGATGGGCATTTACTATTGTGCAGGCTTTCAGCAAATCTCTCAGGTCAGTGCAAAGAGTCTCAGGTGTGTGCTTCTACTGGAGTAATCTTTTTTGGCTGGAAGTGGGACTCTGCTTTAGAATGGCATTGTGCAGGTACAGAGGAACTTCATGGACAAGGAGGTGTGAAGAAAAGACTGCATTTATGTATGTATTCCAGCCAACTGGAATACAAATTACTTGAACAGATGAGGCCACAAAGCCTCATTTTGTTTTCTATTACACTTCTGTTGAATTTTTAATCTCCTGTTCATTCTCCTGAAAGAGAACTGAGAAGTTCTGTCATGTGATACTTTCATTTAGACAGTACTAAGCACTATATCTTGCCTTTTTCATTGTCTTTTTTGTCAACCATTTCTCTTTACCGGCCCTGTTTACTTTTAGCACAACACCAAGTGCACATGACCAGCTGGATTTCAAAGGCACAGGCAACCAGAGTGTGGATTCTCTGTAAGAATGCACTTACTATTGATTTGTGTACATACATATTGCACAGAGGTTTGCAGAGAATTCATGGTTAGGTTGATGTGTTTGTGCCCTTTATATGCATATGTGTACACAGTATAGAAAAAAAGAAAGAAAAAGCAGTTCATTTATTTTTTTGCACACTAGGAGAATGTAACAGGGAGTGGTGAAAAGCACCTTCTGAATTATTTTACATTCCCATCTCTCTCCCCCTCCTCTCCCAAGCCTTGAATTCACGTACTCTGAATATACTGTTCATAAGCTGAATGTTTCCTTGCCTCGGATTATATAGAGTTTTTTTCATTGTCTATTCATGTCTGTATTTGGCTGGCATTGTGCCTTTTCACAGCTAGTTTGCCCGCAGCGGATGCCATATGATGGTGGATTGAACCACCTGTGTGCACGGCAAGCGTCGCTGTTACAACATATGTTTGCTCTTCACCCCCAGCGAAACAATTTCAAGGCAATGTAATGTCAGTATGAACACAGGTCGGATTTGTGTAGACAGCGTTTTGCCAGAGCAGCTATACCACCAAACGGCTCCTAGGGGGTACAGCCAGCACTGCCCCTTGGCTGGCAAAGCCTGCAAACAATTTCAAGAAAATTTGGGAATATCTTCAGCAAAGCTGAGACTAAGTGTGTTTGGTCTTAGATAACCTCATGAACACATCATACATGTGATATGTACAGAGTCCCCTGTGAACCAGCTCACACAGGTAGAAATGAAAGGCCATAGCTGCAAGTGTGGGATGTATTTGAACCTAGGCCAGGAACTTCTTTGCCTGCCAGACCTTCTTCTCATTAATGGAAACATGCGGCTTATCCTGACAATAAAGTGTTCACCCTCATAGGAAGAAACCTGTCTTGGTGACTACGCTGAAGCCCTTTGAGTAAGAGGCTGTGTTCTTTTGTAAATGTGGTGACATTTGGAGCTTTTGTACAGCAAACGGAAGCTCCATAGGAAGCCCTCGGCTGAATGAGTTCTTCCTAGAGAGCAGTAAATGAGGTTAAATCAATTTCCTTCTGCAACAGGAGAGAGGAAGGAAGGAGAGGGAGAAACATTTCTCCCCTTAGCTTTCAGAGAAGTGTAGCTTTATTTACAAAGCTTTTTGTTATATTTCATGTTTTAGTTTATCTCGGTTGTTCACATCTCCCAAACCAGGAAATATTTTGTCTTACACACAAAATCCTGTTGAAGTATGTAGTGACAACTATTACACTGGCTTATCAAGAATCTAAATATCAAGATTCTTTCTTTTGCAATAAGCCCCTGCTAATGTTACGGAAAATCAGTAATCAGTATGTAGAAGTTTGTTAAAACACTGATATTTAATATCTCTTGTAGCTGTCAGATATGTGAGATATTTCTGACAGCTGGTGGAAACATTGTGGGAGTGAGGTAGTACCTTTGTTAGATTGAAAGAGTGATGTAAAAATGCCTCTTTCCTCATCTCCCTGCCACCCTGACTTTGATTCCTTGAAGCAAGAAAAGCTTATACGTATTTTGTTACCTTGCTGTCCTTTGCATTCAGATGTGACTAGGTGGGAGGAGAGGAGCAATTGCATGAAAATAAAAAATAAAAAATAGGTGATTTTGAACCCCCAGAGGAAGATTGGCTTTGGTTCCCTCTGTGTTATGGTTGTCTAGTCTGAAGTATATATCTGCATATATTTTGAAAATTCATGGAAATCTTTCAAGGTGAGATGGTAACACACTTGAATGATAAAGAACATGATCTGGAGCTCTGTTGGCATCTCAAATACATTTTTGACTGAAATGCAAGTGGATGGAGGGCTGATAACCTGCACTGTGTAAGGGCACGGCAGTGAGGTTTATCTCTGTATTAAAGAATGTAGATTTGGATAGAGATATTAAAGATGGAAAAAACTCTATTAACATGGTCTGGTTCAGAGATACCAAAAGCCTCCTCCTCTGATTGAAGTGTTCAAGTCCTTTGCAAATATGACTAAGAGTACCTATTTCTAAAAGCATCTATATATACTATGGCTATAAATGTGTGTATATATATTAAAGAAGCGTAAAAAAAATAAAACACCTCTCATTTGTCATTTGAAAAATACAGGCTGGAAAATATCAGTCACTTTCAGTAGCTCCGTAGTTCTGGGTTACACTGAGGCTATCCTAATTTTTCTCAAAACATCCTGCTATTCCATATTCTGTTATTTTAAAGCTTTATGGGAGATTCTTTTTTATTATTATTATTTTTGTCAGGCTAAGAGGTGGAGGTTTTTTCCCTTAAAGTGATGAGCATTTTGTTGCCTGTGTAGTATTACATTAAGCAGAATTTCCTCCTTGTTTACCAGGAACAGTCCAATAGAAGAAGCTCTTATAGTAATTGTATTTAGAGCCAGGAGGAAGGTAAAGTAAGGACAGATTTCCTCAGGGTTGCTCTTTAGTTTTAATAACTCTCATTTATTATTTCACAGTGTACTTGCATATGTCTTAAGTTAACTGTGGGCAAAAGTCTCCACATGCTGAAAGGGATGCTGCTGCCGGAAAGGAATCAGAAGCTCACAGTAGCTTCACCACACATTTCCTGAGCTTTAGCTTTTTCAGGAGTATTCTATAACCTTAAAGCAATTAGAGCTTTTGTTTGAGTTACTTCTCCTAAAGCTAAACACCCCATTTAATACTGGCGTTGTCACTGAATACCCATGATGTTTATGGTGTTCACATCCAGATTTAGGCCCATTTCTTCCCCCATCTGATGATATGCATCAGAGTAAATTTGTAGTAAATTACTCCTGCAGAGATATTTTTTATCATCTTCTTTGAAGATTAACGAGGGCAAGGAGAGATATTTTGTAATTTGTTGACGTGAACTTTATAATTCTATACTTGATGTGTTCATGATGGGTTTATTCTCCCCTTACAACCTTGACACAAGGCATTACTCTTAAAGCAGAAAAGAGAATCTAAAGTGACCACAAGGTTGAACAGGCAGGTCCCTGTGTTAGTAAAACCAACACAGAGACAGCTTTTTAAAACAGAAAACAAAACAAATCATCCTGTTTTTAATGCAAGTGGGTGGTACATTCACCACTAGTTCTTTAGGACAATCATCACAGTAATCATTTGCTCTGGAGCACGTTACAAAGCAGTTTGTTGTTTTCTTTAGTATCTTAAAATGCCACCCTTTCCCCTCCCGTAATTCCCTCATAATATGTGAGCAGCTACTGAAGTACGTGTGCATCCAGGCAATAGGATGCTCCAAACATGAAGAAAAAAATGGGAAGAAAATATCAATGTTTGGATGCAATGTTGGTAAACAGTGTGCATAATTAGCAAGTGTTTTATTGGATGGCTAATGCCACTTCTGTTAGCAGTTGTTCAGGAGAACAGATTTCAGAGCAGATTCTATATGTGTGAAAATCTAAAGACATATGGACATAGAAACATATTTAGTTTGGATTTCCAGCAGCTCTTCTGTTGCTTCTGACTCCTCTCCATTGTTTTTCGGTGTGACAAGTAAAGCCTGTGGTGGAAGTGTGTTCACTGTAAGGTCTGCAGCTTAGAGGGATGGGGTGTACAGCCTTCCTCCCTAACGTTGGTCTGCATCCCTCTGTCTCTGGGCTGTCCAAGACCTGTAGAGCAGTCAAGGTTTGATGGGACATGCTTGGATTCTGTCTTCCTTTTTCCAAAGCGAAGGTGGGCTACCACAGCCTTGTACCACTGACAGATCCTACAAAAAAAAATGACCAATTTCTGACCAAAGGTCTCCCTAGCTCAGCAGCTTGTCTCCTACAAGGGCCCGTGATGGTTGCATGGAGAAAGGTACAGGAAACAGGGCAAATACCAACTAATGATTATTTTTATATAGCTTCTCAGCATTTGTCTGTCAGAGGCTTAAGGTACCTTCTTGACAAGAGCTGGTTTATCCAGCTTGGAGCACCCGTAGAGGAGCCAGGTCTTTGTGGCCTCCATCACAGGCTGCCTAAGAATCTGCTTCTCTGTTTCTCATGAAACTCGTCTGCAAAACGCATGCGGTTGGGTTTTAGGGAAGCAGGTGGGGATAGTAGTGTGTGCACACAGTTTGGAAATGATGTGAACTGAAAATGTGTTAAGTTGTAAATAGAGGTGTTGACGATACGGTTGGCAATAACAGATGTACTTGACAGAAGGTGTGGGTAGTTGTTTAGTGCTCGGGAGGAGAGCGTTCAGCCTCCCTGCTCTTCAGGAGTTTTATGAAACACTGTCAAATCCAGTTTGAAAAGCACCTTTATTCTTTAAGCAAGCAAGTCTGTATTTGCTGGAGAACACACGCTAGGCTGGACACACTGAATTCTGTTGAGATGTACATCTGCTGTGAACAGGTGAGCACTGTATGAACCTGATGCTTTTTTTTTCTTCTGTTTGTCACAGGATGCACATAAAGCCAGGTCCAACAAGTCTTTTCTTGTAAGTGATCAGTACAGTGTCACCGACTCGGAGATATCATCTTGCTTGTTTATTGGCCACTTTTCCTAGTGCTGCTGAGAGCCTCCTAACCATATGCATACTCCTGCACATGCTGCTTAAATTTTCCATATGCCACCTGACAGGCCTCCCATGTCACTTTATACCACCTTGAAATAACTCCCACGTCTTGCAACGAAATGTGTCATGTGGGAATATTTTGCCCTTCAAAATAACTCACAAAGACTTCAAACAGGCTCGTAAGATGAGCAGTGGATTTTCAGAAAGATTTGGAATTTCAGATTGTTACTACAGTAGACAGCAAATAGTCTGCCACCATCATAAGCCAGCAGTACATTCTCATCTTTTTGCCCCCTTCAGATCTTCTGGCAGCTTTCTTCCATGCTATATTTGTGGTACCATTATCTCCAAAGGTAACTGAAGAAGCAAAAAGACTCTTAAAAGAAACTACATGGTATCTAACATGGGAACATTATTAGTTTCTCATTTGCCTTGTTGTTTACTATAGGGAGTACATATATGCAGGTACCATCAGTAGTCCCTTTCCTCAGAATCTCAAGCTTCTGGATGATTTACCATAGCAATCCCCTATGTGACATCTATCCACAGAAACTGGAATTTAAGCACAGTTTCAACTTAAATTTGGAATTTTGGAGTGGACAGACCCTCTGCCGTTTTCCCTACAGCATACATCATCCAAGCATTACCAGCAAAGTTTAGGATTTTAGTTTTTAAACCGGGAACATCTCAGCAATTGAGTAGCATGACTTAAAAAAAAATAAAAAAAAAATCCAGAAACTTCTGGAAATGTTGTTGTTTTTTCTTCTTTTCTTCTTGTGATTTGTTTTACAGATGAGGAAAACTGTGAAGTATATGTTCATTTGCAGCTTTTTACATAAGTTACCTTCTAAAAAATAACCTGACCCAGTCCTTCTAAATTCTTTTTCTGAGACTAGCTGTTTACACTGCTGTGTCATGTTGTGAAAAGATTGGTGATATATGAAGAGTTTGGGTGTACAGTATGATGGGTTTATCTTGCAGGGGTAAAAAATCCAAGATAATGCTCTGAACGGCTTGTAATTACTTGGATTTTTTTTTTTAACCTTTACCTTATAGTAATTCCATGCCACACTAAAGTAAGAAATTGCTTTTAAATTGCAAGTGTCCCCTGCAGAAGACAAAGGAATAGAATCACTGCCCCCTGAGGTTTCATGATTGAGAAAGTTGATTAAAGGTATTCTGCATCGTGCTATTTCTGTGGAGGGTGTTTTTAGAATACTGGTAAGATTTTTATTTTTCTTTAAAGATACATATTACAAAATCCAGTTACCTCTATGTGGAGTAGGTGCTGATGTTGAGAACCATAATTTTCTGTTGCACAGAATGTCTGTGGTGGTTTATCTGCGTGGATTTTTCTCTTGTATAACTGAGTATGTTTACAACAGTCCTTTAAAGAGATGCCACAAAAAGTAGGCTTCCTACCACTTTGGATGCTCAGGTCTTCTTGAGTTTTCCTGTCTCACTGATAGTGGTTGGATTGCTGAAGCCAGGGTTCGTGCACTCTGCCTCACTACAGTAGTTTTGCCTCCAGATGATATGTGCTTGAAAATAAGCAAGAGCAAAGCTTTTGTATCAGACTGGATAATATTGAACGTTTAGGAAAATAGTTGTGCTGTCGTGTGCAGCATTACTAACTGAAGGCACAATTATGACTGTTGCAAGCAAAGCTAGATTTAAACTCTTGAGATAATTTTAGGTCTTTGTCACTTCAGAGTTTTTAAAATTTCACCTAGCAATGACTAATTAAAACAGGACCTGTGTGCAATTTAAACAGCAATATTGTAATTCTTAGCAAAGATGACTTTTAAGAGTTACACTGGTACATAATGAAAGTGTTATGAAGTGCTCCAATTCACAAAACACTTCGGAGCTTCATTACCTTTTTGCAGTCTGGTCATCCATTAAAACTGGGGAGACTTATCCTGCACTTACGTGAAAGGAGGTGCATAAATGCTTTACTGACTCAGGGTTAAACTTGCAGTACTGCCTACTGTTCTGTGAGAACTTAGTATCTGATGAGTCTTGCAAAATCTGGAAGATTTGAAATATGTACACCAAATAAAATAATTTCCCTACAATAAATAGAGCAGTACATAAAAAACAATACGAGAATGGGGAGAAAGGAGGGAGAAAACAACAAATCTATTCTAGTAGTATTTGTATAAACACTGAGAAGTTGAGCAATGACTGAAGAACAGCTCTCTTGCGTTGTGGATTTGCGTGGGTTCTGAATATTGATACATCAGGCTTGGATTTACTGGCAGGGAAGCAGCATTAAACAGCTTTAGGCTGCATTATCGCTGATACACGCTTCCCCATCAGCTGAGATGGGTGCAGCTGCACAGATATCCTTCTGAAATCTCCCCATATCTCTGCCTGTGGTGAAATAGTCTGCTGCTAAATTAGATTATAGGAACATCCCCACCATATCTAAGAAGAGCTTGTTCTTGCCTTGAACAGACTATGATTAGAAAGAAAATACAGACTGAAGTGGAACGATGGGGAGACAATGAAAAAGCAGGTTTCTTGGATTTATCAATCATGGGTCTTGTTTTATAATTTTCAATTCAGGGTTTAGTGTTTTTTTTTTTTTTTTTTCAGAAACCAAAAATACACACCTGTACTCATTCTGTAAAGTTGTGGGTCCTCTCTACCTGATTAATTAGCTCAATTTCCTTCACGAGGATCATAGTTCATTATTCTTAATGGGGTCACGGCTGAAATGTTCTCTTCTGAGCTGTCCTCTGTGTTGTGGCATACCTGCCCCTTAAAAATGTTTTGTCAGCAGCCTGTACACATCTTCATGTATTACATCAACACTTCGATTTCTCGGCAATATCTTTATGCTGTTAATGGAGTGAAACAGCTTTTTCTCATGGTGAGCTGGATTAGCAGAAGATTGCCCCTCCCAACACCAAAAGTGATTCTGAAATTGAGATAAGTGATTTGCATTCCAAAGGGTTCATTAACCACCAAACTGCTATGGATTAGATCACTAAGGGCATCCTGGTGGTTGGTTGCATGCAATTTCCAGCAAATTTGTTGGTAGCGAGCAT
Organism: Anas acuta; assembly: GCF_963932015.1. Taxonomy (NCBI): domain Eukaryota; kingdom Metazoa; phylum Chordata; class Aves; order Anseriformes; family Anatidae; genus Anas; species Anas acuta. The sequence goes on along the minus strand of NC_088980.1, from coordinate 45,040,254 downwards.
TAAGTCCATTTGAATTATAATGGAGAGTCCCTAATACATAAACATTTATTAGCAGGGCTCAGCATCTGTAATGACTGCTAGCTCTGTGTTTTATTTTTCACTGATGGTTTTGTGATAGTCCTACATATATTGTTGGCCACATCGCCGAGTGAGATGCAGTTTATTGGCAGTTTATGCCAAATTGAAACCCCAGATACCACAATCTAAAAGAATGAAATCCAGGATTTATTCCCTACATGTGACCCAACCAATCACCTCATTACAGAAGGGATTATGGAAGTCGACCAGGCCAGCATCACATTTGAAGCCATCATATCAACTGTTTCAGCTTGTAAGATCATTAGAAAAGATTAAGAAAAATAAGTGTTGCCTTCCTTTTCATTGTTTGCTGACATCCAGTTTACAATTTATTAGATAATTCTCCATATGTTTTCTTTCTCTCTTTTTTCTTTTCCCTAAATACATGAAGAAAATAACTTTAAGAAAAGTCGTATTTTGTCGTTTGGGATCCTCATGAGAGGTGCCAAAACTCGCTTGCAGCAAAATCAAGAGGATTGATGACACTGGAAAGAATGGAAAAGATTATTGCAATTAAGTTTGTCATGCATTTACTATTTCCCTGGCCTACCTTCCTCCTATCATCTCTCAGCAGTATCCCAGCAGAAATTTGTGCAACTCCCAGGATAAATTCCATGCAACCCTCTTTGCTGGTGTTTCCTCTCTGTTCCCACATGTTGGAGGTGCCGAATGCTCTTGCAGGAGACCTCCAAGCTGGGTTGTGGCTGTTCTGCCACTCACTGGCTTGAATGTGACCTTCAAAAGTGCTGAGCACTTGCAATCCTCCCTGGAATCAATTGGAGCCCTGGGAGCTCTGCAGCCCTAAAAATCAGACTGCACATAACTCAGTGAATGGGCCCTGAATCAAAGATGCCTGAAATAAAAGGCCATTGTTGAATGTATTTAGTCCTAAGAGATTTGATTTGTACAAATGCACAAGTGATGTTAGAGACAAAATAAAACTTTCAAACTGGGAGAGATGTGAAACCATCCTTTAGTACCTATAAAATAAAAGCTAAGGTAGAAAATTGAAGTAGACAAATAGAAGAAGGGTAAAGACCAGGCGTCTCAATCTCAGTGAATAATTAATTGATTGTACTGTTTTCTTCACATTTTTCAACATGACTGGATAAAAAAGGCATTCTCCTTGAGCTGCTTTCTTCTGATGAAATAAAAGGGTTGCCCTATCAAAAAAAGGAGAGCAGAAATTTATTAGAAAGGGTAGGTCTTAATGGAAACAAATTGGCCTTCTGGAGATGCAGATTGTTTGAAGACGAGTTGTATCTCAATATTGACATATGTTTTATCATGGTTGTTATCAGCTTCACCTGGTTCTTTCTATTTGAAGCTGAAGAGAGCAGTGTGTGTCTATGACAATTTTTCTTTCATACCACTGCCTTTTTATTCTTCCAGAATGGTAATAAGATAGCAGGATGAACAACGTTTCACTCCGGATTGTATCGTGGGAGCTTCATCTTTCTGCTGTCACTTTTCCCTAGCCTTTATTCCTCCCTAGCCGTGCTAGCTAATCACCTGTCTTCTCCTCATTTCATGGTATGCCACTCTGCTAGACCATTAATGCAGTTGCTTCAGCCTAGCAGCATGTGGATGCTGTACTTGTATCTCAGTATGCAAGGAGACTCGGCTCAACAACCTCAGCTGAAGTGCCATGTTGGAGTAAGTCGTTCGGTGCAGTATGTTGAAGTGTGTTTCAGGGCTGGCAGCTGGAGCTCCAAGCACACAACAGATTGAGAGGTAAGGGATTACAGACAGGACTCCTCGCACACATGCAGCAGCCTACCAGTGCCCCGTCAGGGACAGAATCAGTGTTCGGGGCTCTGACACTGAGACCTAAGCACAGACAATACTCTTAGGATATACGCAAGCTCCTGTTTTCCACTGTGTGGTTCAGCCAAGATTACTTTCATATTTGATCACTACAGGGAGAGATTTATTTATTTATTACTTTGTCAGTCTTTGGAAAGTGCTAAAGGTTCTGCTACACTGTACCTGAGAGTACATAATGCCAGTCTTAGTTAGATAGGTGGCAGCCTGGTAGAGCTTTTCACAAGAGCACATCTCAGTGAAGATGCGTAAGTGTATTGCTGTAACTCTCTTCTAAATGGGAGGAGAATGCAAGAATGTGTTTCCTCTTCTACCTTAAACCTTCAAAACAGTAACAATTTTCTTTAGTCGTCCAGGTCTAAAGATAAGCTTTCACCCAGCATTATTTACAGTTCTCATTTTCACTTCAAAAATGCCATGATGCACAGAGAAGATATTGAAAAGAAGGCTTGTCAATGGGAATTTTAGAAGAGATATGTTGAGAGCAGGTATTGAAATTGTTTTTGGATGGAAGCATTGGGTATGCTTTCTGAATATATCAATTGACAAACGGCATGACTAAAATACATTAGCATATTACTATGCAGAAGGGCCAGTTTAGAAAACATCTGTTTTATGCAAAAACCTTGAACGCATTTCACAATGCAGATACATAATAGCAGTGCTACTGATTTCCATTGTTTTCCATTTCCATTGTTTAGCAAGACATGAAAATGCATATTAGAGTTTTGTTGACTTCAAAATCACTGGCATCGTGCAAAGACCTCAGATACACCATGAGAGAGCTGAAATCCATTTAGAGCCTTGTTTTGCTTGTTGCAGGTTTAGTTTCCCTGAAAGGTGAAGCATGGAGAACCTTACTGCCAAATGTAGTATTTCTTTGTGATTCGAGTACAGCAGCCTCTTGGGACAATAAAATATTTGTTCATATTTAGTTGCATTTGACTTTTTTTTTTTTTTAAGTGGACAAAATGCAGGACATTTTAGCCAAAATATCTCTCAGTGATGTGTTCCATCCCAGAGGCAGCTCGCAGCATTTCATCAGTGTTGGCAAAATTATTTTTCTCCACCCTATGCGTAAAGCAAGGTGGCTCATGAATTACGTAGTGACTAATTAAAGAAGCTCCATCACCCTGGTCCCCTGAGGCAGGTGGCATTGCAGCTAGGGGAAGGGGAAGTGTGAGAGCTGTGGACAACCTTGGGATTTCCTTTTACAGGACTGTGTGCTCTGTATGCTATTAGCTCTTTGGCAGTAAGTTAAAACCATATAGTGCTGGGGCTGAACTGTCTCATTGTGGAATATACAGATCCAGCATCAGGAAATGGCTCTTCTTTGAAGTCGTCAGTGATCTTTTTCGTACCCTTTGTACTCGGTGTGTAAATCCCCAGCTCCCTTTCCCTTATTGTGTGCAGTAATGTAAGGGGATGAAGAAAGAAATTGGAAGGTATAATTTCACCTTGATTGAATATACCTTGTCTTAGGTTCATCTCTTCATGCTATTAGACCTGTATTTTCTTAAGCTTACCACCGAAATAAGAAAGGAAAGCCTTGAAGTGAGTTTTCTTTGAGCCATGGAATTATTACCACCTTTTCAGACTGAGTTAGTAAGTAAAGGTTTAATTAGCTTGTTGCTGGTCCGGGGCCTGATTTGCCTCTGTATGGCACATCTGAAGCCTTTTATAAAGCAGGAAGAAATAATAGTTCTGACTGACAGGATCTGAAGGACAATGAGATTAGTTAGGAAATAAAGGGAGAGCCTGCAGAGATGGGAAATTGTTTAATTATAATGACTTGGTAGTAAAATGAAGTTTGGGAAAAAAAAAATTGAGGAAGCACTGTAAAAACTGAATAATGTTAGAATCTTCTCTCTTGAATGAAAAATAATGAAAATACCCTCTGGAATGGAATGATGTATTTAATTAATTGATATAATTAGGGTGCTCTTGCAAATGCAGGCATAAGTGCTGAATTGTTTTTCTTCCTTTACATCCAATGAATTTTTGAAGACATTCAGTTATTTTCCTAAGAAATGACATAATTCTGTGTGTTTGTTGCCTTGTATCTGGTAAGGCACCTGATAAAGCAGAAAATCAGCTGCTGAAGAATCACAGACAAAGAAAACCTCCTTTCTGAGCTCAAAGCTCTGCTGTGCATAAAGGGAACTTCCTAATTTTTCTGTCCTTATCATCTCAAATAACATGGTGCTAAAACTTTTGAGGGACTTGTAGGATTTAGGCTTCCAACTGCCTTGCAAATTCCAACCCTAGAGTAATATAGTTATTAGCATAATATTGAATATGGGGTATGTATAACTTATACCAATAAACATGTATTTACAATATACAGAATATTATAGCAGGAAATACGAGTGGATACTTGGACTGCTTTTACTTAATGGTAGTACCTACAACACTAACACTTGTCATTTATGGTAAAATCCTGTGTTCAGTAGTTAAAAAGTCAAAGCATAGCATACCTGCTATTGCCGACAAGCATACAAAGGCTCGATTTGGTGTGCTCTGCTCATTTGTGCCTGTTTCACCACTATGCATATACCAACCAATTTTATAAATCCATCTCTGTGAACATAAAAGGGATTGACACGTATATGTGCTGTGTCTGTCTGGTGTATGTGGGCATGTCAGGCATATTGTTTGAGAGCAACTGAAAGACAAAATACTTTCCAAGAGGGCCTGCAGCCATTAGAGCAAGCAGCTACTTGCTGCTCAAAGTGGTTGTGTGAGGAAGTCAGATTTAGTAAAAGATGGTCCCTGTATGTAATAGGGCTCTGACTGCAGTCATTCTCAAGGAAGGGAAAATTGTGGTCATCTCAGGTTAAGCTTGTATATCTGCGGGTAGCATCAGGCTTGATTACAAGATTTGTTTTGTTGTGTTTTGTATTTTTTTAGAAATCTCTTTGAAATAGATATTCCTAAATAAATGCAGGAACCAGCACTCACTGAGATCCTTCAAGACTAGTGCAAACCCAACAGACCCTGAGTTGGGGATCTGATAGGATGCTCTCTGCAAAACTGTTATATAGCTCAGCTACACTTGCTCCCAGTTTCTCATCGGTTCGTTGCGTACTATTACATGCTAGAATATGTGCATATGGGTGTAATTGGGCTGAAAAACAAATAATGCCACATTCTATTACCCTGTTTGTTTGTTTTTTTTATGTGTGATAGCTCACAGAAAGGATTCCACTAATGTTCCTAGGTAACGGATCAGGCCTTTGGGCTGCTATAATTTCAGCAAATGGCAACCCCCTTGACAAGTTTTTTGTTTTTTAAGATGTGTGTGTAAAAGAAAAGAAAGGATGAGAGGTGCTTATCATGGACATGAGTCACAAGAAATCTGTTACTTTTCTTGGCAGCCACCCTAGCACATGGCCCAAATTTCGCAGTTATGTGGGAAGACAGGAGTCAGTTTAATAGACCTTTTAAATGATTACTTTTGGTATAGGAATTCAGGAAAGCTTCATAAAGCAGTAGTAGTAGTGCATTGCCTTCCTGCTGCTAATACCTCAATGATATAATTGATTTAGCAGTTGAATTGCCACATTAAAAGTTAATAAATCTTTAATTATGGGCACTTCATTAGCAAATGAATTTCTTAAACTAACAACTTGACTAGGCCTGTATCAATTGACATAATTCATTAACCCATATGAGAATCCATATTAGTTATGCTTAACTTACCTGAGCGTATGAGGCAGGAGATCTTTCTCAGTATAAATAAATTACCAAATCACTATTTATAGTCAGTTAATTAAAGAGCAAATTACTGAAGCAGTGTAGATTTCCTACTTGGTATAATGTTGTCCCACTGATACTCAGTGAGCAAAGGATCTTCCCATCGCTTTATTCTTCCCTGTCCTCAGTTACCTACAATTTCACGAGAAATGCTATGATGCCAGATTTCTCTCCCTCTGGCCAATTTTGGGCAGTCACATGCTCTTCTAAAGGCTTCTTTGCAGGCTTAATTGCTGCTCAACAGCAGCAAGCATCTGCATTTCTGTATGAAAGTGCTGGAGCTACAACACAGTTGTCCAAATTCTAGTAATTCTCTGGTCGTCCAAGACAGCAAGTGAAGAAGAAACATGTATTTAATTGCTGTGGAAACCATTTGCCTAGGGTGCAAGTACCTAAAGGTGGCAATACTGTAAATTAATTCTGGAACTCAGTTTTGGTATAATGAAGGGTGGAATTAGCAAATAAATACTTTGCATCCAGATTGGAGCATGCTTTAATTCATTTCTGTGTAGCCCAACGCTGCAGCAGAGTCTAGTTGTGACCCACTATTCTGGCAATGAACTGAGGACTCCTTAGCAATGGTATTTGGAAAAAAAAAAAGAAAAAAAAGAAAAAAAAGAAAAAAAAGAAAAAGAGAAAGAGACTTTCATATACCTGGCAGATTTTAATTCATATTCTCTGAACCAGTCTTGTTGCAGCATTTTTTGTTGCTGTCATTCAGGCAAGGACCTGCGTTGCATTGTGAATTGAAAAAAAAAAAAAAAAATCAAAATTTACTTTGAAACTAAAGAACTTAAAACTTAGCTGATCAGGAAACATTAAAATACCACCTCTATGGGGAAAAGCAGTTAAGTAATGCATACATTCCTTGATAAAAAAGCTGTCCCTTCTTGCACGAAAATAACCAACCAAACTTTGTATCTCCCTACCAGCACACTGAAAATGAGCAATCAGATAACAACGAAATTGAAGCTGTCAGTGAAGACCTGTATTCCCAGGGCTCACTTTCTAAGTGAGGGGAAACTGTGTGGAGAATATATGGCTGAAAATGAGCTTTCAAATGGCTGCATAATGCACTGACTTTCAGCCCCCTGTCAGGCACCGCACTGCCTGCTCGCATGCTATGGCTAATGGAAAGTGAAGCTAGATGGTATGATATATAAATATTTTTGTTGCCTCTTTGAAGAACTAGTCTTGTCCTCTACAAAAAGTCCATGTCCATCGGGACATGCAAATTGAAAGAAGATTGAATTGAAACACTAGACCTAAAAAGAAGGTTGGGTAATATTAAATGGCAATTTTCACAGCATTTGAACATCCAGGCTGTATGTGGAATATAATGTAAAGGAAGATTTAGCATCCAGGCTTCAGGGCTCAGCTTTGAGGTAGCATCCTAGAGCTTTGGATGAAAAACTTACTTTATTTTTATGCCAATGAAATTGCATTTGAGTGGGTCTCAGCACCTTATCCCATGAACCGATGCAGGTCATTACCCACTCAAGTTGATGTTTGCCAAGTGCTTGTTACATACACAGGGAGCACAGCACATGGGCATCTCCTGCCATCAGGACATCTCTGTGAGGTCCTTCTGCAGTGCTTGTGGTTGGGTCGGGATGTGTTGGCTACCTCAGAAGCAGCACTCTTTATTTCCAGAGTTTGGATAGCTGTCCATGTTATATGATTGTTACGGCTTTGGAGGCCTTACCAGAGTAAGATAAATGACAGAGTAAGATAAAGGGCTTTGATGTGAGTAATTCCATTTACTGTCTGAACCCTCTAGCAGGAGTAGCATAATCATTGCTTGTTTCAATTTAATGACTCTGCAAGAGGTAAACTGGTACAGGCGAGAACGCAGCTCTCTTACTGCTGCCAGCTCCAAGACACACCTCAGTCCATGGTCACGCTGGAAGGAATGGTCTTCATAATATTGTCTCCTGCAGCTGCTGGCCTTGTGCAAAGGCAGCCTCAGGGAGATGGCTGGACACCCCTACAGGGATGGGAGAGCCTGTGCCAGCAGGAGAGAGGAGGCAGTGGGGCTGGGAGCCCAGGGCTCAGAGGTGCCACTCGTTCCCTGTTAGAGAAGTACTGTCTGGCCTAGCTTCTGCTCCTGCTGCATGTGTCTGCTCTTACATTCTGCAACGAGTAGACTTTGTCCAGGTGACAGAAAGGTTTGGTTTTGATATAGATTTATATTTAAATCATAGAATCAATGACGTCTATATATTTATACCTCTGTCAAGACTGTGCACTGACATAAGCAAACTGGAAGCATTAAAAGTGTGGTATCAGTGGATGAAAACTCAAGCTGACCAGCTGGAGTCTCCATGGAGCTCCTCAATGTTTTTTTAAACTTTGACTTAAAGTCATGTACATCCATTTAAGATGGGTGTTAATACACAAAGGTAGCTCCTGAGCTGTAGTAATTTGCCGTATTTGGCAGACAGCATTAAAACCAGAGGGACAGTGGTAATTCACATTTAACAGAAGTCTGCCCAAAACATTTCTGGAGTGGAAAGAAATGATTTCAGAGATAGACAGGGAGGGTTCTTTGGGCAGCTTTGGGAAAATCACCTGTTACTGACACTGTGATCACAGCAGAGGGTCCTATATGAAAATGTCCCCACAGCAGATGAAGAGCATTAAAGTTCTGGTATAGCATTTATGCTAAGCAGTAGCTCTCTTTGGGGAGTGCCAGTTCCATCTCAACAGACCAATATTACACTATAAATTATTTTGTGTACCTCAAATTAAGTAAAATAACAATTGTTGTAAAAGTCAAGGCTTTAAAGCAACTAGTTGTTTGGAAATGTAAGCCTAAATTTTTGTATCTCCATGAGGGTATTTTGTTATCTCTGGCTGACAGCTTGTAGCTAATCATGAGGACAATTCATGGTTTAAGCAGTCATACTGCTTGCACAATCCCCTTACTTAAGCATGAAGCCTTACCAGGGCAATGGTAACAGGGTCTGAAAGACCAGAGATGCCTGAGCACCTGGGGGAAGCCACTCCTGGAGGCTTCAGCTTCTGCCTTGGCTCAAGGAAGGACGAAATCCTTATGCTGTTTTACAGGAAATTCACAGTCTCTTGAAGAATTTGCCGAAGTCTTTTCTGAATACCTGAAGTGACATTCTCTCTTCAGATTTGTTCTTCTGATCTCTATCAGGGCTCAGGATATTACACATAAAAATTCAGAATTACAGGTGTTCCCGTGTTAAATGCAACAAAATGTAAAAAGTCTTCTGGAAAAGCCAGTTATTACTATCTTGCTGAGTTATCACAGTCCTTTCAGTGTTCTGTCCACTTAATCATTGTTCATTGGAAAGACCTTAATTTACACTGAGTTAATGATATACTCTAAAGAGATACCGTGCTTTTCAGGTTCACTGAAATGTTCTTTAACTGGCTCTTCAAAACTGGCTGGAATATTCACAGTGCAGCAGCTAATGCAAGAAGTATTGTCCTTTGTAACCCAGGGTCAAGAGACAGAAAAAGCTTCATGTTTTACAGATTTTACATACTGAAAACGTTCTGCAATTAGGCTCAGAGAAGCTGCTGCACTTAAGTTTGTCCTCAGGTAAAAGTTCAGAGCTGGAATTCTCTGCTCTTCCATGTTTTTTGCCAAATCCTAATTTACAGGATGCAAATGAAAATTATGCAACACATGAAAACAGAACAAAGAGAGAAAACACACAGAAAAACTAATAGCCTAGTGGTTAAGGTGATCACCTGTGAAAGAAGGAGCAGAAGTTAGCACTTCTGGTCTGAATCAAACATAGCAGAGACCTTGGTCTGAATCTCTGATGTTGAGGAGAAGAAGGTGAGTTATTTTCAAAATTTCTGGGCCAAAGGTTCACCAAAACTATGTGGCTAGCAAACAAAGGCTTCAAAATTTTTGTTTAAACTAAGTTCATGCTCCAATGAAACTTTCACTGGAAAAGTGAAAGATGGTTACCAACTAATAATCTACATACTTACTGGTACACCGCAATTATGACTCATCCCCGCGTTAACCACATGTGCTTTGCATAGTTGATTACTGTGTGTATATGTTAGATACTTTTCATTTTAGTCCTAGGACAAATTAGCCTTCTAGTCCTTTTGTCTTACAAGGCAATCTTCTTAATATTTTAAGTTTTAAATATTTTAAACACTTTAACATTTTAATATTTTTCTTAAAATCAATACAATGTTAATTAACTTTAATGATAACGTTAATATTTAATATTTGTATATGGTGTTAAAAATACTTTTTTATTATTATTATTGCTTGGAAGAGTAATTTTTAAATATTGATGGTAGGAAATAGTGGGTCACAATCCACCCAGATTGTATCAGTCTAATCCAACTGAAGCTGTTGAAGAACTATGGCAGAACAGGAATCCCAGGACTGACAAATGCAGATGGAGTCCAATCAACAATGTTATCACGAAAGCAATCAACGATCCAGGGGGATTACATGAAAGTCTCCCAATGTAGCAACAATTTTAATTAGTTGGCTTTCATTGCACTCCATACGGTGACTAAAAATCATTGCTGTGGCCCAGACTTGGGATTTGTGACATTAGGATGAAAAGACTTTGGCATCCTTTAACTCCCTAAACTCAAATTAGGTATGTACAGCCTTCAGAGTAGGTGTGAATATTCATGAATGTATTAGGTGAGTGCTAGCTTTTTATCTCCTATATCAGATTTTCTGAAGAACAAAGAGACAATTGTACGTTCCAGTCTTCATGCAACCTAGAAAGCTCAGACATACCAAGGAGATCAATGATAATTCCTAGAAAGTGGGCTTTTGTAGCCTATCCGGAGATCTCTTTTATTCCAGAAAATTGGAGATTCCCTTGGCCCAAGGGCTCCCAACCAGTTTAGGTCCTGCTTTTTTCATACTGGGTAGCATCACTCCCACCCTTCTTGAAATTTTCTCTGTGTTCAGCTCTTGAAAATCATTAACTGGTTGTTAGCACTGCACATTCCCCATTGTTTTACAGGTTTTATAGACTTCAGAGTTTGAGGTTGCTCAGCTGAGATTCTGAAATCTATACTGGCTTGTAGTCTTCTAGGGATCAGTATGGATCCAGTAGTGCAATATTGCATGCCTTCTAGGCTATTGTAGTTATTATTTTGTTTCTGGGTGGATGAGAAAAAATGTATGCAAGCAGTTGTAAACAATGACATTTTTTGTTTCAAAGCTATGATTTTATAAAGCAAGCTCCATCCAGGAATTTCTCGAAGAATTTGTACATAATATACATTATTAATTATCTCAGTTTCCTGGTTAAGAACAACAAAAAGTAACAGAGAAAGATAAGGAATTAAGCAGAGGGCAGTTATTGGTTGTGAACAAAGAAATGGGCTTCCTTAACAAAGAACTTTCCAAATAAGAAACAATGCTGCTTCTCTGCTGTCATCTCAGGGACTGGAGCCCCATGAGGCCTGGGCTGTTCCTATGTCTTAATTTTTCCAGTACTTGCCAGCAGGCCTTCCTGGTGATGACTGGGAGGTTTACAAGCTGTCTAGTATTTATATCACATAAATAAAATAAAATACTTGCAGATAATTTCCAGACCATTCATGTTAAATGCTTCTCTTCCAGCCAATCTGTGGCCAAAAACATTTTGCCAATGTTTCAGGATTTTCCTTAGCTTTGAGCTCCATCACCTAAAAAGAGTTAAAGGTCTGCTGGCTTCTTTTCACTGTTTTCAAACATCAATTAAATTGAAAACAAGGGCTATAAATTATAGTGACCTTTGGGATGACTTTTTGTTTGTGGAATAGAGATGTGATGGTGCGAAAGTGATGTTAATAATAATAAAAAATATTAATAACATCCTCAGGAGCTGCCAAGCAAAGTGTAAATTGCTTTCTGCTTGATATCAAATTTTCATGTAAGGTACTGTATCATGGAAATTTTCAGTCTTCTTAAAATTCAGATGACCTAAAAATAATGCTAGCCCTTCACCTCTGTACATTTTGTCATCTCAGCTGACAAATGTGATTTTTCAGGATTTAATCAGCATTTTATAATGGCTTCTACTGAAAATACAGCCTCTTGTTTTTCCCTTGTTGGTCTATAAAATGTGTGGGGAATGGTAAATTTATTTTTTTGGTATAAGAACTTGTGGAAATAACAGCCACAAAGAGTGTGCTTTGGCTAAACAGCTGCCCCCACACTCTAGTGGACTTTACATGTTTATGGTTTTCGACTCTTTTTTTTTTTTTTTAAATTAAGAAATAACACCAAAGGAAACACAGGACCAGAATAAATTTTAAGATCATGGTTCTGTAGACCAAAGATTTTTGCTATAGCCAGTAACAACATGGCTATAGCATTCCCATGCTTTTCCATGAGCGATCAAAATTTCACAGTCTCCTTTTGATGAGAATAGGATGAATTCTGCACAGCCCGTTGACTCTTGACTGCTCAAAGTTGATCCCTCAAAGATATCAAGTAACAGCTACCTAAAATTTGGGGAGGGGTTCCTAGTTATGTGTTTACAAGAAATAACTGGTATCTATTTGTTCTCCACTCTGTCTGTCCAGGATGAGTGAGTCCTCCACAGAGCTGGCCTGTGCTAAATGCTCACACAGAGCCTTAAGCCACAGAGCTTCAGGTCCTAGATAACTCTCCATTTCCCTGGTTCCCAATGGCACAATAGGAAAGCTGTGTTTGCGACCATTTTAAAGCCTTAGATACTAGGTGAACTTCACCAGAGTGAACTTCTGCCTGATCCTTGTTCATCCTTGTGTATATAACAGCTTATACTTCATCTAATTTTGATAGAAAAAGAAAAAAAAAAATCCCCGCAGGCTGGCTTTTTCTCCTTCACTTCAGTTTTCAACCGAAGGTAGAAAATGGAGAGGAGATCCGTCCTCAGCCTGTGCTTTAACCACGGTGCTGCTTCCATCAGGAAAATTACAGCAAGGATGAAGATTTTTTCCTCATTGAAGTTACCAAGTTGACCACAGTTTTACAGAGCTCCCTGCTTTCCTGTAGCTCACAGAGGAAAAGTTGCAAACAGCATGAGAAGCCTGAAATTTATTATTTGTTCATCCGTCCTTTGAGTTTTCTTTAATTTGATGTTGTCTGACTGTAGAGGCAGTTCTGTAGTTCTTCAGCTGTGATGGTGGGTAGATGGGAAACCAGGCAAACACTTCTGTCCATCCACAGCAAATAACACTGAGAAGAAGCTTTCAGACCTAGCTTCCAGCTTCCTCTGGATTTGATGGGAGGATTCAGAAGGCCCAAAGCAAAGCCTGGTGAGGTAAATAAGATTAACCTGAAGAAACAGAGGAGAAATAGGAAGGTTAGGGATGCCTGTTTGATTCTGTTGGCTGCAATGCCTGCAATAACCTAATCAAACCTCCAAAGTTTGGGGTAGGAAAAAGTCTTCTGGTCCTAGAAGTCCTTTTCAATATTTTAGTTCGTTCTACTGAGATGGAGCTTTATGCTGTGGAGGCCTACTTTGGTGTTTGTATGTCATTCACAGTTCCCTAAGGGGAAGCTCACAGGGTGGCTGCATCCAGATGGGCCTGCCAAGTAATCCTAGCTACTCAGCAGGGTGCCGCCTTCTGTGGAGTGACAAGGGCCTAAAGAGATGAAGAGGGAAAGCAGCGTGAGTCCATCCCGGGAGGGGGAAGATGCAAGTCCTTTTTTCTGTATAAATTGTCCTTGAAGGGAATGTGCTGCTAAAGCCGTACCACGAAGCAGATGTTCAGATCCTGGTGGCAGCTGAAGCACTGCTCTTTTTAAGGTCAGTTTTAGCTGATGACACAGCTCAAAGGTGCATGTGGCTGTCCATTCTTTCTTCTGAAAAATCATCCTGCTTTAATGAATGGGAGAAATTCCCTGTTCCAGCAAAGTCCAGAAATAGCAGATGGCTCAAACGTCAGGTGTCAACAAATCCGAAAGCTGTGGGCATGACCCTTGCCTGTGTCCTGAGAAATCCACCTGCCCTCAGGATTAGGTTGCCCTAGAGTTCGGTGTTCTCTGTAACAGGAGAAAAAGTTTAAGTGCTGCTTGTTTGTAGCATCCTATTGTTAGACTTAAAAGCTCTCTTTAACAAAAGTAATGGAAATTTAATATGGTTGCTGGTGTTCATCATTCTGTTTTGGCATGCAGGCGATGTCTTGTCAGCTGCTGGTTGATGTCTTGTCAGCTGGACTTGTGCTCAGGGTTAGCATACCTCTCTGAAGCGTATCTCCAGATTTCACTTTAAGTGAATTTACTGAGTTTCTGTGCTCACCCTTTGCTTTTCCAGCATGAATCATACCAGCTGGCTGCTGGTGCTCAGCCCTGCAGCACAGTAGTCAAAGCGAGGGAATGGAGCCGGACTTCCTGTGCTAAGGACTGTGTTAGACTTTCTAGGCAAAGCACAGAGTAACTGAAATACTGCTGACAAAGCAGACTGGGAACAGGGCAGACTAATAGGGCTTAATGCTATTGTACGCCGCTTGCTGCTGAGAGGAGCATGAAGTTTTCTATCACTGTGGAGCTGTTGGCATTGCTTCTTTCGATATAGATTTTTCTCACGTAATCCAATGCTATGACATGCTGGCTTGATGTATCATCTCGATAATGTGGGAAGACTGGGGAAACTCAGTGGAATGGCTTTATTTCAGTACAGTGTCTGTCAAGGGAAGGCTGTCAGTCAGTCACAGGCTGGAAAAAGCAAGCAGTGTCCTACTGCTGTGCGAGACTGAAATTCTTAATGTCACTGTGTCCAGACCCGTGCCTCCATTTTCAGGCACTTCACTCCATTGAGCAGTCACAGATTTAACCTGTGCTGAGCATAAGTATAAATCTGCATTTCACAGTGGAGTTTCCCCATATCACAGCAGCAGCGTGCCAGAGATGAGGAGAAACAATGACAGAAAAACTTCAGTTGCTGCCTGAGGAGAGCTGCCATACCAGTTAAACACTTTAAATGATTTGGTTGCCATTAATTTAGCATTTTATAGGCCTACAAGGAATGAATTTAGGCGATTACAGTGGTTATAAAGAAAAGTTTAAAATAGATCATTTAAATGTTTTAATTATGGGATCTCTTGCTTCAGTGTTTCATGAAATAACTGAATGGATCAAATCCCTTTCCACTTAGAAGAGATCTCAGGAGATCCCATTCAACTGACTGGACACCTGGAGTAGTGAATATTTCATGTTGTATCAGTTAGAGAGAATTCAAGCCACTTTAATACCAAGTAGAGATTCAAATATTTTTTGAAATAGTCGTAGCCCCTGAAGTAAGGTATCTCAAATCCTTTCACACTTATATTATTCTTATTATGCTTTGCATTGTTGTTATCAGAACCATCATTTTTGCCTAGTCTAAGCAAAGAGATTAAGAATTGAGTTTGTAAGTGAGGCTGCTGTCCTTTATGTGATGGTTTTGTCATAGTCAGAGCACAGTGACATAGCTGTGTGAGAAGACAGCACTGGTAGCACTGGTTTGCATCCGTTTGATGACTAGTAGCACCTGTTTGATGATTAACTAAAGGATTTCAGTGGTTAGAGCTGTCAATCTGACACCTTTCATGAGCACTAAAATAAATCTCTGCTACCAGGAACTGATGATTTTTTTCCCACTTTTGATTTACTTGACTCTTTGTGTCCTTGCCGATAACTACTAGCAAGGCTAATGTGTTATAAACTCTGGAAAGTGAAGCAAGTGGCTGTCATTTTTTGCACAACAGATGTTCCTGATCAGGAATCAGACAAAGGATCTCATCACTCTTCCACTGAGCAATTTAATTTGTCTCTTCCATGGCACACGAACCACCTCCTGTCTTGAGACTGATGTGCCCAAGTCCTCCTTCATTTTAGGATCAGTTCTTTTAATCTTACAGAATTATCAGGGTTTTGTTTTTGTTTTGTACCAAAGCAAAGAGACTGAGAAAAAGGAAATTGCTTCATTGCTTTCTCTGTCACCAGTCATGCATCATAATGAAAAGTAGCAAAGCCCTACTTCAAAAATAGGAAACCCAAGTACTGCATTTTAAGAGAACTGGAAAACACTCAGTGAGCACTTTTTTTTTAGGAATTAAAAATGCAGACTCATTGGTGTTTCTTCAGCAGTTCTAAGGCTTGGAGGTAGCAGTAAGAAGCATATAATGCATCAGATTCCTGTAATACTACTTGGCGAGGTGGAAAAATTGATATATTTTTATGAAAAGTTGTTTCCTATCTATCCAGTTCTCTACTCCTTAGTCATGTAAGTTGTCCAAAATGAGTAATTTCTTGGGGTTTTGCTTGCTTTTTCACTTAGTTTGATAAAACTGCATCACTCTGCTGCTCTTCTGTAGTGATGGATTGGTACTGCTGGAGATGTAAATTCTGTAGTTATTCTATAGTTAATTTCACAGTTATTATCCCTAGATAATCACAGGGCAAGTTATCCCATACCACTCTGCCACTGTTGTTTGCAATGACAATTTAGGGGAAACTCAGACCATATTTTTCATAGAGGGAGAGGAAATTTCTCATTGTCTCCCATGATCTCTCTGCTAAATCTAAGCACAGAAATATTGCTGTGATCAGGAGGCTCTTTGTGTATATATGCTGAGTTAAAAATTGCTTAGCATTAGGGAAGGAGCTAAAGGTTGTTATTACCTGTGTTAAGTAAAATTAATGGCATCTAAAGATATGAATATATGCTCCAAAGTGATCAAATTATAACCAGGTAGAGAAGATTTGGCCGTCCAATGATAGACTAGCAGACTATATGTGGCAAGTCATCTCCAAGCCAAGGTGAGGTATGCTGGCTTCAGTTGTCTTAGTTGTGCTAAAAACATGTCTTGGATCAATTATTGTGATTGAACTGAAAGGGGATAGCTTGCTGAGGCATAACTTTATCATATTTGACTGTTTGCTCACAGACTTCTCGTTTGTTTTTAAATGATTCTAATAAGAAAATAAGACCAACTTGGTGAAGTAACAAGTCTTGTAGGGATTTAGTTCAAACTTACATGCATCCTTATAGCATTTATAACATTTTTCTCTTTTTTTTTTCCTGACAGGCCAAATTCATTCTTAGTGTAGTTCTGTTGATCACAATTGAATTGTTTTATAGATGGTTTTATGTAAATATTTACGCAGCCAGCACAAGACAGTTGCTTTGCTTGTGTTCAGCAACTGGCTCTGCCTTCTGTCTGATCTCATATACCCACCTGGGGCAGTCATTGTTCACCCTGCAAAGGAGGCTGCACGCTGTGCCCTGTGTTCCTACCAAGCCCTTCCAAAGATATGCTACAAGGGAGAGGCAAGGGAAGCTGGCCTTGCCTCCTACACACAGCCAGCCCTACATGAAAAAGGCAGCTGTGGCTGCCCAGAGAAATGGTAGTGCCTGTGGTCACGGTCACAGCTGTCAATCCTGATAACTGAACAAAACTGCGTTTGAAGGACTCATTATAGTCCATCACTGCTAGAACGAGAAGCCACTCATACGACCTCTTTTCCATTTGGCAGGTTGACAGGACAGAAGTGATTCGAACCTGTATAAATCCCGTCTTCTCCAAGCTGTTCACAGTGGACTTCTATTTTGAAGAGGTGCAGCGGTTGAGGTTTGAAGTCCACGACATTAGCAGCAATCACAATGGGCTGAAGGAGGCAGATTTTCTTGGTGGCATGGAGTGCACTCTTGGACAAGTAGGTATCACTGCTGTTTTTTTCTCTTGTCACTAATCTTTTCAATGTATATGAAGTATGTCATTTGGTTAAATGACTGATGGGTGAGATTTGTCATTCATGACAAAATTCTTAATCAGTGCTTTGAACAGGATAATTAAGAATTTCTGCTGGTTTGATTTACTGCTGTGTAGTGGAGCTTCAAGTCAGCCAGTTCTGTAGGAAACAGCATGAGCAATTGGCCTTGCACAGTAAAAGCACAAGCTCATTATGTCAGTGCTAATAGATAGGCTGATCCCAGTGTTACATGGGATTTAAAGCAAGTTCCAAGTCCAAGGTTTGCTTACAAATACACTTTATTCACATAGAGTAGTGCTTGTTGAAGTGGCAAATAGAGAGATAGAGTTGGATTCATTTCCCTGACTCTCAGTCATCCAAAAGTTAGATGTCTAGACTAAGTTACTCTTCTGATTTCCATCTTCAGTTCAATGGAGAGAAACAGTTCCAGTGGTTGATTCATTCCACCTGAGACACCCATCATAGGTTAGGATAAATTGCCTTCATGAGATACCTGTCTTTCTCCATTGCTTACCAAGAGAGTCTAGACATCTCGTTTAGGGTTCATGCCTAACTTTTTTGGTGACTAAATTTAAGGGTGATATAGATGGTGATCCACAGGATCAATATCTAGAGGTTGTTGGAGCCAGGGCTGCAGCACATTCTTATATTGATGACTGATAGCGTGCTACAGCATCCCAGGAATCACAGAGTTTATTTCTACCTGGCAGGCTTTTTGTTGTGTAGGGCCTTATAACACAGATCTCCATTCTGTCCATAATAGTAATGCTGAGGCAGGTGGTCTCAGTTTCATTCAGCTGAGTGTAAGCTGGATTTCCAGTCTGTGGTCTGGTGTAGATTGGGTGGTGAGATCAAGCAGTGCTTTTGCTTAGATTATTTTTTGCAGTGTTTCCGTGTTTCCACATAAACTTCTGCACAGTGTTACTCACAATGGAAGATGCTGCAAAGATTTGTTTCTTATTTCTCACCTGTTGTTCCTTCAGCACCCACTGCACATTAATCCCTTTGTTTCTCTTATTGCTGTTATTCAAGAATGGTCAAAGCCATTTGGATCAAACAAGCTGAAAGAGAAGTCTACTCAGTGAGAGAATTAATAAGAAATATATTTATACTTACTAACTTGAAAGCTTAACATGAAAGTATTGGTAGTTAGTAAAGTCTGTTCTTTTTTGACAGACTTGTGGGTATTTTGTGGCCTTAATCAATGAAAATAAACTGTTCCTATAATGCCAAGGAGAACGAGAAAGAAAAAGTTATTACAATGTTTTTCTCTCCTAATTGACTTGAAAACGAGGGGAAAAAATGTCGTTGCTGCTGCCTGTAGCATAAACATGTCTTTATAATGATTTGATCTCTATAAATAGCACACAGCTGGGTTGGTTGCAGTGTAATTTTAATGGTAACCAAGAAAAAATAATAACAGTGTGAAATCTGTTCACAGTAACATAGCCTTGAGGGTTCTGATCCCATGCTTAGATTTTTTGCTATTTTATTTATTTATTTATTTTTATTATTCCACTTTCTAGTTTGTTTGTTTAAACTTTATATAGTTTCTAAACTGATTTTAAACCCCAAGTTGTTAGTGCTGGGATTGTCATCAAAGCAAAGCCATTATGAGGAGTTCAAATTGCAAATCTTACAGCACAGGCTATATATATGGAGCTCAAACTCAGATTTAGCTGTTTGTTTTAATTACTGCATTTTTTTATGATGGTAATAGAGACTTGGCTTTTCCTGAGCTAATTTTGACGTGAATTTGTTGCTCTACATTAATTTAATGGCTGAATAAAATGCTGTGATTTTGTGATTTTGGCGTGCCTGTGCGTTCCTGCCTGTCAAATCACTTTCCCATTGCAAATAGGTCTTATCTGTGACATCCAGACAGGCTGTAGATTTTAGGCATAGTCTGAAGGACTGATTCCCTGCCTGCACCCCATGAATGTGCCAACTTCTTTTGCTCTGTTCTAGGTAATAGCTGATCTATAAGAGATTCACTGTTACCTGGATTCTCCATCAGGTTCTGCATCTGATCTACCTGTTGGTAGATCATCATTTAAGTGTATAGTAAACATACATTTTTACCCACATTATGTAATACTCCTACCTTAAAGAAAATTATCAGAGTAATACATAGTGGGAAAGGCAGGAGAATGGTTATGCAGTAGGCTGACAGAGACTTTGTCGTTCTTTAGGAATACCAGTCTGGGTACATCCAGCCTAATTAGTACAAGTCAATTGGAAATTTGGGATCTTGGATGAGAAAGACAGAGAAATGCAGTCCTTCAGAAAGTGTTATTATAAATTGTCTTCTCCCAAATGCTGTAATGAATATGTGTCCCAAGAGAGTAGTAAAAGCTGTAGCCTGTTAAGTCCTGAACATACACTGTTGATGGATACCCTGCTGGATATTCAGCAACATATTTTTCTACCATTCCTGCTGGGACAAGCCAATTTTGTGCCTCTGCTGGTAAATAGTGTGGTTAACAGCATCCTGGCATTCAGTCAGTTATACCTGGATGTGAAGAAGAGATATGTCAACAGGCATTCCATATGCTGCAGTATTTATACGCAGTACAGCAACTAGTCATGGATAGTTGCCTGCTGAATGTAAATAACAAAAACTCAGTGCACTAAATAAATACATTTCCTTAAAGTGATTTGTTTTTTCATCATGATGCTCAAGAGTTCTCCTTTCATATAAAACCAGTAGCAGATTCTCTCTTGAATATTTGGGGGGGAGGTTTAATGATTTTTTTTTTTTTTTTTGCTGTTGTTTTAAGTACTAAAAATCTGTTCCTTTCACTCCTTTTACATTCAATTTTACCAGCATCTTCAGAGTGTCCTGGTAATGTGCTAAACTGCAGAGTGCTAGCAAATATGTTCTGTGCAAAAGTTAGTTGCCAATTGGTATGCTAATAAGTTCAAGAAAGCCCTAAAATATTAGAGAAGGTACTAAACTTGAAAGTTCAAACAAATTTTTCTCAGTTAGTAGCATCATCTTAAAATGTGATCTAGTTTTATAGTAGTTTATAAAATGCAGTTTGTTAAGGAACTTTACATCGACAAGTACTATACTCTAACCAATTAAGTGTTCCACGCTGTATTATTTATTACTTGAATAAAGTAAAATTGCTAAATAGTAGGTTAAGATGCATAACAGCTTTTTTAAAAAAATATGGTTAATATTTTTCATGTTGCAGTTCATTTCTAAGTAACTGTATAAAAATATCTAGTATCTATCAATACCACTTTTTAGCAGTTAATGAAGCAGCACAGTCCTATGACATATAGAATCATATACTTAAGCAAAGATACTTTGTGGTGTTGTGCTTGTAACCCAACAAAGATTGCTCTGAATTTGAAGCATATCTATGAAATTCTGGAAGGGTTTTGCTGCACGTGACAGCTCTCTTCCCTTGGAGCAGGAGTGTTGGGATAGAGCACTCTGCAACCACTGCAACCTAAGTGCCTTGGGATGCTCCATCAGGTTCTGCATCTGACTTCTTAGTCTTCTGGCTCTTCAAGTCTAGCTCTTCAAAGTAGTTACTGTGCTTTGCATAGACATTGGTAAGTACAGGTACCAGTGTCTTGGTGATAAGTAGTGAAATCATGATCAGTAATATTTTAACAGCTATTTTGGGACATCACTTTATAGATGTTACCTCTTGTTTAATTTACATAGGTGTTAAAATACTGTTACAGTCCGTAACTCCGTTGTTCAACTAGTAGCACCTGTACAGAAATAAGCAGATGAACTTCTTGGCCTCTCAAAACCTTTTCAAGTATAGTTTAGAGATTTCATATTTTTCATATATGCATATCTGTACAGATTATATTGAAAACCTTTTTGGTAATGATCATTGCTGTTTCTTGTGTGGTTTTAATACTATATGTCATTAACAGATTATGCACTTGAAAATGCTTACTACTTCAGTTTCAACCAATGCAAATCCCTTTGCTCTTGAATTAGAGAAAAGCTAAGAGAGCCATGATTGCACCTGAATTAATTAAATTGAAATTGTCTGTATGAGAATATTTGTTTAATAATCGCTCTACTGCTTCTGTGGTGCAAAAGACATACAACCAGTTATTTCAAGGTATTTGAATTCCTAAATCTCATTAGATGTCTGTATGCCTCCTTAGGTATCTAAATACCCTTAAATACTTGGCCTTTGATCTCCTCCAAATGAAGTTGCTCAATTCATTAGTGGGATGAATAATGTACTTTATTAGATATGAATGTCATTTTCTAGCAGGGCTGACTCAGAGCACAAGGAAGTTGTTCACGCAGTACACTTCCTAACTTTACCTAACCATTTAAACACCTTAGTTATCCCCAGGAAACTCTTGGGTTTGCCATTGCAGAGTTATCTCTGAAGCTGTAGGATTTTTCAGTTCTACATTAATCTTGCCAGTCAAAGTTAATGGAATTACTTGTACAGTTTGTACTGCTTTGTTTTTACATACTTTATCTTTTTGTATGAATTACTGTAGCAGTCTTTAGAAAACTAATTTAAAATTTATTTTGCTATTATTATGAGTTATAATAATAACTAATCATAAATGGGTTGCATACACTACATATTAATTAAATTCGAAGACGTTTTGTGCTATTGATAAGCTATTTCCTGTGATAGCATTATTGTCTCTTGTGATATGGATATCTTTGTTCTGCATGTTTTGATTGACTATTTTCAGGCACAGATCTTTAACAGGACCAGGGAGAGGTGTAATTCAAATGTAAAAAAGCTGTGAGCTGATCAGTACTACAGGGAACAAAGCAAATCTTGAAGAGAGATGAGTATGGTACAGCAAGTATTATATGTACAGAAGGGATGATTACAGCAATAAAATTGGCTCTACCAGGAAAAAAGAAAGAAAAGTGTTAGCAGTTATAGAGAATGAAATTTTCTTCATTATGGACACACATCTGAACTTCTCTTGCAGGGTTTTCTTGGTATCTGTGAACTCATTCCCAAAACCTTTTCTTCATGAGAACAGAGTTAAGGCCACTGGCACCTACCTGCTGTCTGGTCTCTCTTCGTGTTAAAATGTAGTATATTTGCTGTGTCTTTGTCACCATTCATAAAAAGTATTTGGTGGGTTCAAAAGTGGCTGGGGAATAAGATGTGCTATACACCGCTGATGTTAGTGCTTTGGTGCTTTTATCCAAAATGTTGCAGCTGTTTGTACTTCTTAAATAAAAAAAGCAAGGCACCTTTCATATTTTTTAAATTGGAGATAGGATCAAAGAGCAACATGGGAATTCAGTTTTAATCACAGCAATCTCTTAAGATCTGTCGCTAGCCTATTTGCATTTGGATGTAGTAAGGAGTAAGGCAAATTTATATCATCTTCGGGGGAATTTCTTGCCTCTGTCTTACCCAGAGCTGATATCCCTTGGCAGCACAGACCAGAAATCTGGTTGAGATGACGTTCATAGGAGGTAAATAGGAATCACTTCGTGTGCATGCCCCCCTCTATCAAACAGAGCAGCTGCTTTTACATTCTGTTCCTATTCCTGCCTCTTGCAAATGTATTAAGTATGATACATATTATTAGACATGTGGCTGTCTTAGACCAGGACCATGTAGTATTTTATATGTGGCTGTCACCACAAATAACCTTAACTTCACCTCTTAATTCTCTCGTTGCTTCACCTCTTAAATCTCTGAGGTTTCTACATCCATTTGTTCGCTGATAGGTCATGCTTCTAATAAAATGTTCATGAAAAAAGCATGTTCTGGAAACGTAATGAGGTCTACTAGGTCGTAGGTGGATTCTAATATCTGAATTTTTGAAAGAACAGGGGCATTTACATCCTGCACTTTTTCACATCAGGTTGCATAAGCTTGTCTCTGAAAGTGAAGTTTAAAATTGGAAGTTTTTGAAGTAGAAGTCAAACCAAGACTCCTGATTGTTAATTATAAGCCAATTTGCAAGTTCAGGCATCTCTTTACCCCTAAACTTAGGCAAATGTTTTCTAGGCCCATGAGTTACTGCTGTCTAGGACTCATTTTCTGGCAATCAGATCAGCTGATACTTGTTATGATGATGTTTAGGAGATGATTTACACTGATACATAAACAATAAATTTGTTACATAATTGATGGCAGCATCTGGAGAAGTGGCTCTTTTCACCAGTGAGATGCTTTTTGTATGCTGCATGAATGAAAAGGGCAATTTCCTGCTAGAGAATACTGATTTCTTATCAGTTATCACAATGATAGTCTGCTGATCCTAGATCACTAATGACAGTTTGAGGCAATGATCTTGGCACATTATTGCCAGATGGAAGATTCATTTTGCTGGCCATATAATTAACAACTGGTAAGTGTTTGCACACAAATGCACATATTTACATATGTGGGGCCCTCACTGTGTCATAACAATGCTAATGGCTTAGAGATCTAGTTTTATTAATGTGATCCAGTAATGGGAACATCAGAATAAATTACGTTCTCTCTGGAGCTGTGAGCTGTCTGTCATCTGCATGGGAGCTCCCAAGCTTTAGGTTTTTGTCTGCCCAATGCCACTTGAAAGCTACAAAATTTTCCAAAGCAGCAAAAGGAGCTGTAGGGATTTGAGTCATTCATGAGGAAAAGTCCTGCTGTCTTTAAAGGAGGCTAGCTGAAGGACAGTTTCCCTTCCAAGTTCTGCATGATACTGGGGATACATATATTTAACATATCTGAAGAGGTTTGTGGTACACAACACCCACAGCTTTCTGTGGAAGAGCTTAATGTATTTTACAGTGTTGTCTGTAAGTCTTGGGGAAAAGCAGAGAAGTCATAGAGATGTATCGTCCTGCTCCCCAGATGCCATAATTCAGTGTCAGATACAGAACCCACAATTTAATAATGTATTAAGAACAACCTATCATAATTATGTATCACCTTTCATCTGAGAATCTCAAACAAGATTGTGTAACATGCTTCTCACAGTTCATAGGAATGCAACAATTTTTATTTGAACCTCTTTAGCTGGCAAGAAAAGAGAGCTGTGAGTTAAGGGGTTGCAGTGAACAAGATCCTACGAAACAAGGAGATCTGAATTCTGAAATTCCTGGTCTTCTTCCATGCTCTCTGAGCTGCATTGCTTACAGCTCCAGACCGGTATTTTTGGTGAAATCCTTAATTTTGGAAATGTGAATAAGGTAATGGCAGCAGTTGGCTTACGGAAGGCAGTCCAAAAAGAAGGAGTGCAAATTATCCATTTAAGTAATCACCAGATGCAAAATTGCAGGGTTAGAAACAGCTGGCAAAGAAAAATCTGAAATGATCATAAATATAAATAGCATCAGTGTCATGGTGATCAGAAAAAAGTCAAATGTAATTCGAGAGCATATGAGTACAAGACTTGTTGCTTGCAAGACATTAGAAGCTTCTCTTGCATAAGGAGGATCTGAAGTATTATGTCCAATTTTGAGCATTGTTCTAAGAGTAGGATATGGACGAGTTGGTGAGGGCTCAGCAGAGAGTGTTGATAATGGTTTGATGTTCTCCAAAATCTGGTCAAAAAGGAAAAATAGGACATACTTCAGTTCTTGGAAAGACTGTAGAGATATGATGTTAGCCTTCAGATAAAAGATTGCCTGAAAGAGAAAGGGAAAACAATTCTTAGTTATTCATGGCCCATTAGACAGAAATAATGGGCTAAGAATCAGGATAGTTCTTAGGCAAATATATTTATGATGAGGATAACAAGTAGTGTAATAAGTTGCTGGAGGAGACCATTTCTCTGCCTCTGGGTATCTGAGACACATCTGTCAGGTGTAGGTGAGCCAGTGGTAGCTGGTCCTGCATTAGGACTGGGGAGCTGGGTGAAGGGATTCTGAAGGTCCTGTCCAGCCCTGTGGTAACACCCATGTCTCACATTTAAAACTCTTTTAAGGCTTGCTTCTGCCCTGCTACCTCCATCATGACAGTAGCTGAGTAGAATCGGAGGTGTTATTTCCATGTTTCTGTTCAATTCAGAAAATTGATGAATCCCCGTGGTGATGTTAGGCCAAAATTTACGTCCTATTTGGTTCTATCTCACAGCACCTTTTTTGGCTGACTGTGATTTTGCATTACTCACCCTGTTTTGATTCTGTCTGCTTCTTACTGATTTGGCTTATTGCTGAAATGTGTGTAATGCCCAGGACTCTCTCAAAGTGCCTGGGGCTGTTCTTTTTCCCTTGATGTCTGCCTCTTTCTTACAATGAGTATTTCTGTATATTTTCCCAAAGATCTCTATTTGTGATTCATTTTATTTGAAGTGTTATGGATTAGCCATCCAGGTGAAGAAACAACCTTCATAGGGCTGGTTGAAAGAACTTCCTAGGGCAGAAACAACCTTTTGCTCAGTGTCTGCACAGCACATGGCAGGCATAGTGCCATCCTGTCCCAATTTTGTTACATTAAAAATAATATTAATTGACTCCTAAGGTGTGTATAGAATTACCTCTATCTCTGGCTGCATTTTGAAGTTTTCCAGTGGAAGAAAGAGAGAGAGAAAGAGAGGAGAAAAAAAAAAGAGAGAGAGAAAGAAAAAGAAAAGGGAAACATTTTAAGACAGCATTAACTTTATAGAGAGGGAGAAAGGAGAAACCTAACATTACTGGATGATCAACTGTAGCTTACCAATTATGCATTGCTCTAAGTTTTTTTCCTTTTCTATTATTTTTACTGGTCTACTTTAAAATGTTACAAGATTGTTATGAAAATGTAATGGTTATTGGGATAGGAAACAATATGTTTTGTCAGTGTCACTTTAGTAATATTTATTTGAAGTATATTTGTAAATCAGTGAATGGACAAGTTCATTTACAGTGCTGAGTTCCAAGGGAGGTCTGGTACCTGGGCAGCAAAAGAGACAACTTTGGAAATAAAAACTGTGGGGCAGGGTGCTTGCTGCTGTCCTGAGTTTGGAGTGCTTGATGTCTTGAAATAAAATAGTGTCCTCTTGGAAATGGTTGTCAATTTCCTGCAAAGATAAATGTAGGGTGTTTTTGTTTTGTTTTGGTTTGGTTTTTGTTTTGTTTTGTTTTGTTTGGCGAGTCTGATATATTTATTGTATACATCTGCCCCCTTGTTGGCACCTAAGTTCATTTAGAACTTGCTAACGTCCTGTTACCTCCATCCTGAAAGTAGTTGAAGAAAATCTGACATTGAGTTTTCCACAATTACTCAGTTAACTGTGTTCTTCCCATTCTGCTTGATCCTGTCGGGGTGCTTTGTCCTTCCATTGCATCCTGTCTGCAAAACTCCTGGAGAAACTTTCTTCTCAGCAGTAGTCTTACTGTGCTAGGAGTCTGACTGTGGATTAAGGCACTACCTTGATATAGAAAGAAACAGAAAAACAACTTAAAATTAAAATCATAATTATGTTTACTACATATGTGTTTACTACAGATTCTAATTTTTTCCCTTTCTTTTTTTTTTTTTCAGATTGTTTCTCAGAGGAAACTCTCCAAGTCCCTTCTCAAACATGGGAATACAGCAGGGAAGTCATCTATAACAGTAAGCCACTCTTAAATGCACTTCTATTTTTCTGTTATTTAAAGACATGTAATGTGACTAAATCTCCCTAAAAGCACCCTGCTAAGTCACCAGAGAAACTCTTGCTTGAGAAATGCATTTAAATTGTTAATTTAACAGATTCATTTTACTGTTTCTGACAAATGTTTCGTGTAAGGAAATTGCAACAAATAATGTATGATTTGAAAGAAAAAAAAGTCATAACATTTACTACTACTGCTACTACTTTTAAGGTACTTTGGTGACAGCACAGAAGTTGTACTGCTTGATTATTTTTATCCAAAGCTCCAGAGCTTCAGAAATTCATTTTGACCCACTTCTAGCTGCACTTAAAATATTGCATACCAACAGTAATTAAATATAAAAGTCTTTCATGGGTAGTATTTGAAAGGTGAGGAAAAAAAAAACAACCAACACCAAATGCAGAAGCTTTATCATATTAGGTATTTTAGCTGTGTTGTAATGCAATTACAGACTGGATAGTTACTTCAGCCCTATGTGTATCTTGAAATCTGAAAATCAATGTATTACGTGTCTTTCATCTTTCTCTTTGCTGGCTTGTTTGCAAGATCAAGTTTGTCTGCACTAACCCTAGCATGCTTGTGACACTTGCAGCTCTGCATTAAGTTGGAGACTATAATAAAATAGTCTGCTTTGGGACTCCCTGCTCAGTTGAGAAGAGGATTGAGAAGGATTTTCTTCCTTGATGTACAATTAACCAGATAGATTTCTTTTGGCTTGATTATTATTATTTATTTTTTTTTCTGGCCTTCAACCACAGAGCAGACTGCAGAATGTGAGAAACAATGCTTTCTGAGAGCCCAGGGAATTTTCTTTCTTAGATTAGACTTCCTTGGTGCCTGGTTGGGAAGAGATTTGCTTAAATGCCTAAGGTGAAACTCCTTTTGGTTCTGGGATTGGAAAGAAATCCCCCAGTCTTCTTTCTGTCTGAACAGAGCCAGGAGAGAGTTTTGCTCCCTAAATAAACTGATGTGTTTTGCCCACTGAGATTATCTGGGCAAACTTCATTCCTTCTATCCCTGTGGTGTTCTGGTCACACCTCCTGTTCCATGAGGGACATGAAGGAGTTTAAGTCTCATGAAAACACAAATACTTCAACTAAAATCACTAGGCCTGCTAGTAGAGTTTTCTGGAAAAAAAATATTTGGTCTGTGATTCATGGGAGGTGAGAGAAGTTGAGTTAATTGTCCCTTCTGGTCTAACATTGGATGATTATGATAAAACATGGACCTTAGTTAGCTGCATTGGCTTCTGGCCTGTGGTATAAAAGAGCGAGCTGACTTTACTCAAATGGGAGAAAACTGAACTCAGACAAAAATTGCTATGTGAAAAGATTGATGTCTCAACAGCATAAGTGGAAATGGATTAGTTATCATTATTTCTGAACCTGAGGTACTGGGTAAAAGATCTTAAAAAGTCACAATGCTAATGAAATTTATTGCAGCTGTAGGCAGCCTGGCTAACTGCTGGGGGCCATATATGTGGCTAGTAAAAGCATCACCCACTGCACCTCAGTAGCCATCAGTGGATTTGAGGAAGAGTTGAAATGTCCCGGTGGATCCTCCAGGACCTGAGGTCCATGTGGTGGATATGGTCAGACCCTGTCTGGGGAGCCAATGTGTCTACCAAGAGTGTGGCTGTGGACATGAAATACCCAGGAAACATGTTTCTTTATGTGATGTAATCTGTGGAGAGAATTTGTAGGACAGAGAAAGACCAAACAGAATATAATATAAATATATTATAAATATAAAGTTAGTTTCAAAGAACATTTTTCAGTGAAGTATCCCGTCTTTAGTTAATACCTTCTCTCCACTAGAGTATTTTAGTGGCCTAGTCGTGAGGGATGCTTTGGGATTTCATTTTTTTTAACAACATCACACAGCACAGTGACTTGCATCATTGTCAGTAAATCTTATGTACCTGAAAGAACTACACTACATTGTTTCAGAGTTACTCTCTTCTGGCTCGGTATACAGTAAATGATTTTGCAAATGTACCTACTGCGGTCAAATGATACCAGGAGAACTCTCCTTTGGTATATGTGCCTTTCATTGCAACTAATGAAAGATGACTTTCCAACTTAGCTTGCTTTAGACCTAAGTAATGCAACTCATGTATAGCTTTTTTTTCTTCCTCTGGACACTGTGAGTCTGTGTGGAATTCTCCATTGTCCAATCTGAGGAAAAGTACTTGTTTAGAGGAAAGGGCTTCCTGAGGGATGTGGAGGTCTGTCCATTGACAGCTGTTTGATAAGGCACAGTCACATGATGAAAAATGATTCAGTTTTGGAGGCTTAATGAGTTGTCACCCAGCTGGGCAAGTGGTTCACCGAATGCTATTAGTCCTTCCTGATTGCAAAGAGAAATATATTAACTCGTACCACACTCCAGTTTCCTAATGGGGTCTCCAGTCTTCACATTGGCAAATGACACCTTTCTCCATTTTCATTACACCATGCAGAACTCAAATGTAGCTTTCCATTTAGGTGATTGCTGAGGAATTGTCTGGCAATGATGACTACGTTGAACTTTCATTCAGCGCACGGAAATTGGATGACAAGGTAAGCTGCTTGATATTAACCTTACTGAAAGTTATAAGAATGCCTGCAAATATAATTTGATGAGATTTTCACCTACAGATATTTTTTGCCTCATATTATTAAACACATCAGAGATTTCAGATCAGTGTTCACAATGAGGCTTTCCTTAAGTTGTGAAGTAATTAGAAAAAAAAAATCAAGGGAATCTAATTAAAACCAAGACAATTTAATTATGCTATTGCTAAGACAACTTAATTATTTAAAATGCCACAGATCAGAAGTGCTTAGAGAAGTGAGAAGTGATTAGAGAAGTCTTTCTATAAGTAGGCAAAGATGATATAGCTGAAGCAAGGATTTTAAAAGCTAGAAAACAGCTCACTCATGATATGCTTTCTGATAGCCAAAATCTAGCTTAAATGTGAGTAAAAGACTGTAGCATATTTGTTAAATCCTTTTTCAATTTTTAATAAGGAATTTCTCCACTGACTCAAACACTACTCTTCATTATAAGAAATATCGTGCTAAAAGTATCTGATCTTGTTCAGCAATACACATATAATAAGCACCTGAAGCAATACACAGCCCAGGAAATCTAGGTGACTGCTTGTAAGGCACACTCTCTATTATTTCAGTGTAATAGAAGACGCATAATTATTTGAGGTTATCTGGGGAATATCTTTGTAATCTGTAGGTGTCATAAGACTATAACCCTCTTTTAGATAATAGGGCTTTACATATAATTAAAGATCAGATGTTTACAATTGCACTGGATCACAATATCTACCATTACTTTATAAGTAAAGAGTAAATACTTAATAATGGTAAAGAGTCCCTTCCTTCGTATGAAGCTGCTCTAATTAAAAACATATGGTAACCCTATACAAAAGTTTACAATTCTGATGCTCCAAGCATGTGCTTGTAAAAAATTGACAACTAAGTAGCTTAAAATCAAATGAGAGTACTTTTGGTTACATACATCACATTTTCAAAATCATGCCATAACTGATGAATAGCATTTTAGGTTGTAACTGCCAGGAAAACTCAGGCAAGCAGAAAGTGATTAATAGTACTGGAATTTATTTGTAACAGGTAAATAGCATTACTGTGGTTAGGATCATTAACAATCATAAATGATCAGGACCTTAATTTGTTTCTCATCTGAAAGATGAATTACCACTTTCTCCAGAGTTGCTGGACTTCTAGTGTTTCTGAATCACGTAATTTATTTAGCTGTCAAAATATAGGTTTACCAACCTCGTCTAAAGACAGACATTTTTAGACCTGATTTCCAAAACTGCACTCGAGATTTTTCCTGTTCCACACACA
Organism: Anas acuta; assembly: GCF_963932015.1. Classification (NCBI taxonomy): domain Eukaryota; kingdom Metazoa; phylum Chordata; class Aves; order Anseriformes; family Anatidae; genus Anas; species Anas acuta. The sequence goes on along the minus strand of NC_088980.1, from coordinate 45,009,488 downwards.
GTCACATCTAGAAAAAAGAAAAGGTGTGTACGACATAACTGGACTTCACTTGCTAATTCCTTCTCCACAAATGTAAAATATAATCTAGTGTTAATGTTATGAGTTACATATGGCTCTTGTTGTTCTTAACTGAAAGGATACTGCCAGAGCATGCTTCCAAATTAGGCTGGTGCAATAGCTTTAGAGAGTAGTTATAAGTAAATACTTATGGGGATAAGTTAAGGAGGATCATTCAGAAATATTGCAAGAGCATGACCACTATTGCCATTTTAACATGTCTAGTCAAGATGGGATTCATCTAATAAAAACAAATCCCCGTGTGGTACAGTGTGCAACTCAGGCAGTGACTGTGTGTTATTTGAATCAGAACTCCGGTTTTCAGCTGATGAAAATCACTAAAAGACAGTCAGTGTTGAAAGAAGTCTTTCAATTTGCTCCAGCTAGAGGCGTGTCTCTAAATCTGGTTGAAACTTTGCTCATCTCATTTATAAGAAGAGGCTATGGCTTTTGATATGGCTTAAAATTAACTTTGATGTCAGTAGATGCAAGGCACTACTAGTAATTACTGTTACTAAGATTTGAAGTTCTTTAAATTACGCCATTCATCCATTGATGAAAAAGCATGGGTGCTCCAAAGTCGCATAAAGTTTCAAAAAACTCACTACAGAATAGAGGAGGGCCCGTCTGGTGAAAGCCTAAGCATGGTTTTGCATGCCTGTCCCTTCTCAGGGGAGTGAAAATCTGTGCAGAGAGATTATGTCAGAGAAGCAAACTGAGGGCTGGGACTGGCCTAGGAATCTCCTGAAAGATAGAGGAAGCTTGTGGAGCAATCGCTTATGCTCGGCTACACAGAGACACGTCTGTCATATCAGGGTGTCCTGCCCTGGTGTCTGTGGAAGTGACAGAAGTTATATCTTTTTGTCTAACACAACTTGTGGGTAAAAGAATGGGTGAGAGGAGATTCTGGATGTACTTTAAAGATTAAAAAATATTCTTCCAATCCATTACCATCAGCGGTGTCTTGAAAGGACAACAATTTTCTTCTTCCACCCTTTAAAAGAAAGCTTGAAAGATTATCCAAATTGTGATCCCTGAATAGAAGAGTTTCCTTCACTAGGGAAAAAAGTGTGAACACATTTTTGGCAGATGAAACGAAGTTTGTTGATATAATTTATCAGGCAGTGTATGTTTGTGTTGTTTTTGTTTTTGTTACTCCCCCCATGTAAAACTGCAAGAGTTTTAGAGGTGCCATAAAACAAATAAAGCCTACTCAATTTTTCCTGAAGAGGTGACTGTAACATTCAGTACAGAATTATAGAAAGTCATAGTAAGAAAGTTTCCTTTAGTTAACTGACTTTGCAGAAATAAAGGTTATGGTTTTATTACAGTACTTGTTTGGAAGGTATAACGGCATTTTCATGTTTTATTGAAGCCCAGTCAGCTCAGATGGCACATCTTTGTTTCAAGAGATCCACTGAGAACACTTCACAGAGGAACAATAACTTTTGGAAAGGTTCTATTGCATTAATAGCTGTGTCACAATTACCATAACAAGCAGCTACATTTTTATGATAGCTGTAATAAATTATGAGCAGTGAGGCAGGCAAACTGTTCTAAGAGAGACTTGAGATTCTCCAGCAAATGTCTGTAAAGTAAAAGCTAATACCACTTTTTTTAATGTATTTCCTCATGCTGTGGATTAACCCAGCAGGCAGCTAAGCGCCACACAGCCATTCGCTCACTCCCCTCCACCCAATGGAATGGGGGAGAGAATCAGGAAGGAAAAAGTAAAATTCGTGCTTTGAGATAAACACAGTTTAATAGGACAGAAAAGGAAGGGAAAGTAATTATAATAATTATGACAATGGATTATGTGAAACAAGTGTTACACAATACAATTGCTCAGCACCTACAGACTGATGTCCAGACAGACTCCAAGAAGCAGCCACCCGACCCTGGCCAGCCCCCCCCACTTTTATTGTTTAGCACTACTCCTCCACATGATAGGGGACATCCCTTTGGCCAGTTTGGGCCAGCTGTTCTGGCTGTGTCCCCCTTGTGCAACCCCAACCTCCTCGCTGGCAGGGCAGTATGTGCAGCTGAAATGTCCTTGACTCTGTAAGCAGTGGTCTGCAGAAACTAAAAGATTGGTGTGTCACTGATGTCACTGTCATCCGAAATCCAGGACCCAGCTCCATACCAGCTACCGGGAAGACAATGAACTCTGTCCCAGCTGAAACCAGGACAGCCTTGTGCACCTCACAGTGTTCTACCATCTTCTCAAAAGCATCCCTGAGTGCGCATTTTACAGAATCCCGCTTCTGACAGCAACAAAGTTCATGCGGTGACCTTCCAAAGGGTTGAGCCCTTCAGGGATGCCCCCCTGCCTGCGGGTGTGGAGAGACGGCAAGTGGGAGTTGGTAGGGTGCTGCAATACACGGAGGCTTTCTTTGCTGAAAAGTTCTCGTTATTACACATGGCCACAAACCACCACTGGGCAATATTCTGTGATTCAAGGCAAGCATGGAGAGAGGTGTCGGGCTAATTAAGAAAAGCCATCTTGGAAGAGACCAAACCCAGAAGTGGGCCTGAGAGTGGGCCCCAAGGAGTCAAAAACAAAGCGTCACTTCAAAGACGTGAGGCTCCCATCAGAGAGTTCGGAGTCATCCGGGAATCCCCAGCAAAGGTTCACTGGATTAAGGATGTCATGTAGGCAAGAACCATTTGTGCAGCACAAGAAGTTCTGAGGGGGAGAGGCGCTCCATTTAGGGTCGAGAAGGAGTCCTTTTTCTATTAAGAGAGACAGAAGAGAGCAGAGGACACCACCTCCTTAGAGCAGCCAAAAGCTGCTGCTAATTTCTGTGTTTCACCTGAGACGAGTGATAGACACCGATGCTTCCTAGTCTCTGGGAATGGCGCCTTTCCCAGAGCCGTTCCTCCTTCTCAGACAGCCCATTGCTCTTGTAGTTCCCTGCTTTTGCCCTTGGTGGTGGCACCTGGAGACAGTCTCTGGTCCTCAGGTACCCTTAGGCTGTACTTGCAGGAGGCCAGCAGCACCTTCCAGGGATGCTGCAGGTTGCCAGGCCCGCTTCCGCAGCTGGCAGGCATTCTCTGCTGCCAGGCTTTTAGGAGACTTGGGCTGTCAGCCTTTTTTGCAGTTGGGCTACGTCACCATGCGTCTGCTCCCGTTCCCAACACCTTTGCACTCCCATGTTGACTTCCCATCCCCCAAATGACTTCTCACCCCTAAGTCTCACTCACGGACCCGCCACCCACAGCCATTCCCCATCAGGAGCAGACACCCCCAAACCAATTCATGGCGGGGACAGCAGGGGAGGGCTGTGTCCAGCCCCCTTCCCCCCCCTCAACCCCCCTCCTGCCGAGCGATGCGGGAAGAAGTGCAGGCAGAGGCTGTGCAGGGTGGAAGAGTGGTAATTTATTCTTCCTGGGGGAATCGTGGCTGCCACCCCCAGCCCATCCCCAGGCGAGGCCCGGCCGCCTGCTCAGGCGGGGGGCCCGTCCTGCCGGCCCGCGTGGTCCCCGCTTCCCGGCTCCTCCTGCCGCACCCTGTGCAGCCAGGATGTGTCCCCGACTTCGGCGTCCTGCGGGGAGCTTGGCAGTCTGCGCCCGACCTGCCCCGCGTGCCAGGAGAAGCTTCTCTCCAGTCTGCGCCCCGTGGAGGGGCTGCGCGCCCTGCGCCGGGGCGAGACGCTGCGGGAGCGGTAGTTGGAGGGGCTCCTCCCCCGCTGCCCCCTCTGCTGCTGCTGCTGCTGCCGCCGCCCCAGCCGCTCATTCCGCTGGAACCTTCCGCGGGGTCTTCGGGCCAGGCGCACCACTGCAACAATGGGCCCGCGGCACATCGGGCAGGTGTCCCTTCCCTCTGCCCAGAGGTGGATGCACTCCAGGCAAAAGGAGTGCCTGCAGGGGTCCACTCGAGCTGCGCTGGCAAGCGGGCCCAGGCAGATGGGGCACTCCTCGGGCTGCTCCTGCCGCCAGCTCATGGTTCCTGCAGCTTCCGCAAGGTGCAGATGGTCGTCCTGTGGGGGAGGCTGCCCTGCTGCCGGGCGCTCAGCAGCAGCCCAGGGTCTTCAGCACCTCGATGTCTCGCGGGTCGCTGGCAGGAACTTGATGCCTCACGTGCCACCAGGAGGACTACTGCAGAGAGAAGCAGGAAGAAAATGTTGTATCAGCAAGCAGACATTCACTTTCTAGGTTCTACCACGTTGTCTGGAGTGCTGTAGCTGTCAGCAGTCTGTGCATGGATTGCAAACACAGACTAGGCTTAGGCCAGATGAGGTACATGGATGTCTGTAGGTGTGAGAGCATTACCGAAGGCCCTTGATGGCTCGCGTGCAATAACAATGGCTTCGCGTATGCTTCTAGCAATAGCTCCGCCTCTCTCTCTCCTTCCAGCCGTGGAGACTCGAGCTCTCGCCTACCACCAGCCGGACTGGCCGCAGGCGCCCCGCGCAGGGCATTTATAGGCAGCCCCCTTCTGTGAGGCCAGAGGGGACATCACAAAGGTTTCGGGGTACCCCTGAGGGCAGCACTGACTTGATGGGAGTCTCAGGTATTTCAAGTGACACTTTATTCTTGATACCTCAGTGCCCTCTCCTTGGCCCAGTCCTGGATTCTACCTCTTCCGAGATGGCTTTTCTTAATTAGCCTGATACCGCTCTCCGCTTGGCTCCTGTCAGCGTGGAGCAGCCATCTCAAGTCTCACAACGTTCAGGTGACCTCTGTCAGTGCTGCCCTCAGGGACACCCCAGACCCTGCTGATGTCACCTCTGGCCTCACAGAAGGGGGCTGCCTATAAATGCCCTGCGCGGGGCGCCTGCGGCCAGTCCGGCTGGTGGTAGGCGAGAGCTCGAGTCTCCACGGCTGGAAGGAGAGAGACGGGCGGAGCTGGTGCTAGAGGCATTCGCGAAGCCATTGTTATTGCACGCGAGCCATCAAGGGCCTTCGGTAATGCTCTCACACCTACAGACATCCATGTACCTCATCTGGCCTAAGCCTAGTCTGTGTTTGCAATCCATGCACAGACTGCTGACAGCTACAGCACTCTAGACAACGTGGTAGAACCTAGAAAGCGAATGTCTGCTTGCTGATACAACATTTTCTTCCTGCTTCTCTCTGCAGTAGTCCTCCTGGTGGCACGTGAGGCGTCAAGTTCCTGCCGGTGATCCGCAAGGCGAGGGAGGTGCTGAAGACCCTGGGCTGCTGCTGAGCGCCCGGCAGCAGGGCAGCCTCCCCCACAGGACGACCATCTGCACCTTGCGGAAGCTGCAGGAACCATGAGCTGGCGGCAGGAGCAGCCCGAGGAGTGCCCCATCTGCCTGGGCCCGCTTGCCAGCGCAGCTCGAGTGGACCCCTGCAGGCACTCCTTTTGCCTGGAGTGCATCCACCTCTGGGCAGAGGGAAGGGACACCTGCCCGATGTGCCGCGGGCCCATTGTTGCAGTGGTGCGCCTGGCCCGAAGACCCCGCGGAAGGTTCCAGCGGAATGAGCGGCTGGGGCGGCGGCAGCAGCAGCAGCAGCAGAGGGGGCAGCGGGGGAGGAGCCCCTCCAACTACCGCTCCCGCAGCGTCTCGCCCCGGCGCAGGGCGCGCAGCCCCTCCACGGGGCGCAGACTGGAGAGAAGCTTCTCCTGGCACGCGGGGCAGGTCGGGCGCAGACTGCCAAGCTCCCCGCAGGACGCCGAAGTCGGGGACACATCCTGGCTGCACAGGGTGCGGCAGGAGGAGCCGGGAAGCGGGGACCACGCGGGCCGGCAGGACGGGCCCCCCGCCTGAGCAGGCGGCCGGGCCTCGCCTGGGGATGGGCTGGGGGTGGCAGCCACGATTCCCCCAGGAAGAATAAATTACCACTCTTCCACCCTGCACAGCCTCTGCCTGCACTTCTTCCCGCATCAGTCAGTGGGGAGGGGGGATGAAGGGGGCTGAACACAGCCCTCCCCTGCTGCCCGCACCACAAATTGGTTTGGGGATGTCTGCTCTAGATGGGGAATGGCTGTGGGTGGCGGGTCCGTGAGTGAGACTTAGGGGTGAGAAGTCATTTGGGGGATGGGAAGTCAACATGGGAGTGCAGAGGTGTTGGAACGGGAGCAGCCCAAAAGTTTAAATTGCTCGGTTGTTGTATCGGCCTCACGTGGTAAGAAGATTCAGCTCTATGCACAAAATCCAGGCTGAAGAAGGAACATGGTGCCCAAAGTAGAACTTAATTAAGTTAGCTGAGTTTTTCAAAGACTGAAAGTGCTGAAGCAGTTAAACAATGACTGAGCATGCGCAAAACAGAAAGAAGTACAAGATGAAGAAGACGATGAGCCTTCATCAGAAAGCCCCGAAGTGCAACCACCAGAGGTTACCTGACCTGCAACAGCAGGAGGGACAATATGATAATTAGTTCTGAGAAACCATTAGCATAAATCCTGCCTTTTCTTGTGAACTGCATAAATATGGATATCCCTGTACCATAAATAAGTACTCCTTGTCTTGCTTAGCTGTACGTGTTGGGTGGAATTATCCCCCACATACCCAGCGTTCTTCATAAAGAATACCTACTTCCTAATTCTCCCAAAGGAGTCTTGGAAAGTGACACCGCTTTTTGCGTTCCACTATTGATGAGGACGCATCAAGAAACTGAGGAACAACTTTCCACCTGGGAAGGTGGAAATTGGCCAGGGACAGTGGGAATATGCATGAGAAACCTAGGATTGTTTAGAGAAAACCAGGAGCACCGCAACCTCTTGGCTGTCTCAGGTGGAAGATAGAATTGAGCAGTACCTCACTTGTTACGTGGTGGCATCCTACGCCATCTTCTGTGTCAATGGTGTAAAAGGGCCCTGTTTTTTACCCAGAAGGAAGCTCCCAGAAGGGCTGGGGATGGAAGGGACCTCTGGAGGTCATCTGCTCCAACCCCCTGCTGAAGCAGGGCCACCTAGAGCTGTCCGGCCGCTGGGCACCGCTGACAAGAGCCTGGCTCCGTCTTCTTTGCATCCTCCCTTTGGGGATGTCTAGACACTGCTACGATCCCGCCGAGCTTTCTCTCCTCCAGGATGAATGCACGGTGACGCACAATTCAATTGCTCACTGCCCACTGAGTGATGATGCCCAGACAGACCCCGCGCGGCAGTAGCCACCCTCTGGCCAACCTGCTCAGTCCCAGTCTTCAGCACGACCCCATAGGGTATGGGACATGGCTCTGGCCAGTTTGGGCCAGCTGTCCTGGCTGCGTCCCCTCCCAGCTCCTGGTGCACCCGCAGCCTCCTGGCTGGCAGGGCGGTGTGGGCAGCTGGAACAGCTTTGGCTCTGTATAAGCATTGTCTGCAACAACTGAAAGATAGTTGTTTTATCAGCATCACTGTCATCCTAAATCCAAAACACAGCACCATACCAGCTACTGGGAGGACGAGTAACTCTCTCAGTTGAAACCAGGACACCTCAGTACTGAACTACTAAAAAATTCTTAAATGCTTTGTCCTGCTACTGATGAATTTCCAAAACTGATTAGTGTCTTTTCTGAGGGACCTTTAACTTGACCCCCTAAACTTGAGCTTTAAAAACTGTCATGTTCTGAAAATGAGCATACCTAAAGATGTGTCAAACAAGGTGCTCAGAAACAGAGGTGGTGAATTTTTTAAAGTTTAAACCATGTATTTGTGTTAATATTGTGTAACTGCCACACATACTGAAAGAGCAGTGTGCATTATACTAGGAGCAAATGCATTACATTAATCATTCAAGCATTATTAAATTATCAAAACATTAAACCTTTATTGCTGCTATTCTTCTTTCAGAAGATTCTCATGTGAGGTAAAGCAAAACTGATAGATTTAGCGTAACAAGAAAAATGCTTTGAAAATGTTAATAACTAAGAAAATGTTTTTATTTAGCATATCATTTTTAAGTTGTTACAGAGCATCTTCAATACTGAAGGATTTGAGGCTTTTATCTTGATTCTGCAAGGAATTAAGCTTTGTTTTTACATTTAGGAGGGGCAATAGAAGCTATCATCCAGAGTGAAAATCTTTCCCTTCAGATGGCATTGCCTTGGTTATTACAACCAGATATTAAAAATTACTTCCCTAGTGCTGAGGTTTGCTGTGTCAGTTTTCATGATACTCAGCTCAGAGTGATGCTATATTTTGAGTCTTCTTACACAAAATCCTGTTATCCTTTCTGAAGTTTTCTGCACTGCGGGGTGCATTCTTTCGGATGTATCATTTTGAGGTGTTTGCTTTCAGATAACTTTTCTCACCAAATCTGTGTTTCATAAAATATCCATTAAACAAAGCTTTTACTCACCCTTAAACAATATGCTTATGAGTAAGAAGAGGCGGCTCAGTCATTTTTAATCCCATGCACTCTGGATTTTGGTGTCACTATGATTAAACCAGCTGCCTCACTCTCTTCTCTGCTGTGCAGTAGTAATCTGGCAGAATTTGACCACCAAAGCCCCTTACAGACCAGAAGTTTCAAGCACTGAATTCAGTCCACATACTAAATCTATATCAGGGCCTTGAGGAAAACTCTTTAGTTACAGATTTTTTGGGTTTTGTGCTAGTTCTACACACTCTTACATTAGATGTATCATAACCATGTAATTGGAAAAAATGGTCAAACATACAGCTTTGTTGTTTAGAGCTCCATGTGATAAAGTTGAACAGATGCACACATAACATGCTTTGCATCAGTTTCTAAACACACCATTGCCTTTTCTCTAGCAGAAAAAGAAACAGGTCGCTCACAGAACAACACATCAAACACAGCAGCATTAACAGATTTCATCTTCAGGGCATGGAAAAGACTTTAGGTTGTTTGAGTCTTGCCCAAGACTGCACGGTCCCTAGAGATCCATCTCCTTCTCCAGACATTCAAATTCTGGTTTCCATTTTCAAAGCTCCAATTTCTTTGCTTGCTTGCATTTGTGGAATAGTGACAATGTGCTGAAGACAAATTTGACCAAAATGATGCCCCTAGACTTTAGCTAACATCTTACCAAAGCTGTTCCTATCCCAATGGCTATCTTGTCAGTATGGTGGACATTCGGTGAGGAGAAAAGGGTAGAACTAACTATGCACATTACAATTATTTTTATACTAACACTTGCATAGAAACACCAGGAGAGCAAACAGAATTGCTCTCTGCCCCAGTTAGATGCAGAAGAGGTCTGTGGAGGTTTGGGATGTGGCCGATAGAGAAGAATAATCTCCGTATGCATAACGTTAGTCGTGATTCTGTTGATGAAGGAAATGAAGATGGGAGTCATGACTCCAGAAAATGGATGGAGACCATTTGTATCCACCTCCTGTTGATTAACTACACAGTGAGCAATTTCTCCTCCAGCTGTGGAGGTCTAACACCCAGCAACCTTTCCTCCAGCCAGTCAGCTTGCACAGAAAAAAGAGGATGTTGTTAAAATTAAAAAGGCTGTGGTTGACACTGCTGCTCTACTATAGAAAGCAACTTAATTTAAGTTTAAGAATGCTCTGACTTGTAAGATAATTGCAAATCCATGAGAGGTATATTATGGTACAACACATATGTGAACCCAAATGCCTGTAACAGATTTGCATGACAGAGATGCCAAGTAGTTTTTTGCATTTACCTGCTCTGTTTGTCATCCTTACATGGTTCATGTTTTCACATTCTAAAGAGGACTTGCTTTTCTAACCTTCTCTAATCCATCTTGCCAATACTTGTGTTAGCTGGTAGCAGCATGATGTCTTGGCCAGTTAACTTATATTTTGAGAGGGTGGGCAAACAGCATGAAAGGCAGTGCCACTGTAGAATATGCTTCAAAGTACACTGCATGAGAAAAACTGATGTCAAAAGACCAAGCAGATTTGGAGGCAGAAATAAACAAGCTAGGTCAGTGAAGGAGCTAAAGCTCAGGAATCTAGACTGGGTCTATGAAGGTTAAAAAAAAAAAAAAGAAAGAAAAGTGTGATTTTACCATTCTGCCTGCCATGATTGAATAGCCAAACTGAGAACAACAGCAGTGCCATGGAAGTCCTTGTGGAACAAGCACAAGAGTGAAATATTGCTGAGGGACACCAGGAGGTCTCACTAAAACCACACTGGTACTCTTTTTTCATTAGCAGTCAGGAAAGCACAGGTGCAGTGTGTCTGAAAGGCTCAAAGAAAAAGAATTCTCAAGAGTAACCTGTCCTGTGTTTTATTTTAGGATTTTTTCAGCAAATCTGATCCTTTCCTGGAGATTTTCCGGATGAATGATGATGCAACCCAGCAACTTGTTCACAGGACTGAGGTAAGGAATAGGGTTGGGTTTACTTTCCAAGGACACAGGTAGGTTGTCAGGAGGAGTAGTTTGTGCTTCCAATGTCAAAAAAGTATTGCAAGCACCCTTGTTTAAAAACCCTTCTATCTCTGCTTTAATTATTTACTAATGGGTATCAGGTCTTGACTTATGCACACAAGAGTAAGGGAAGATGGTACTGAAGCCAAATATTTAAGTTTAATTAAACTGGCAGATGCTCTGTTTGCAGGTCAGTACTTATGCATATTTTATTTAGCCCAAACCATGCTACAGACAGTATCATATTTTCCTATTAATGCTATGTTGCATCCGCCTGGCTCCTCACAGCTTGCTGTGATAAAAAGATTTGTAATCTGGGTCCTTTACATTTGTTTCTTATGCCACGATATTGTTACTGCTTCCATGGCAATGATTGGCACTGTCTTTAAAAGCAGCATCTAGGTGTATGGGCTGGAGTTATGCTGGGTATTTGGGGTCATGAGCCTATTTGTTATGTATCCCATAAAGTATTCTACCAAGGAAAACCATGTGTCCATAAGTTGATACTGCCCATCCCCACTGCCAAGGCCTGCATCTCTTCCACGGCTTCCAGTTCAGAGATGTATCCTACAGCCTTCCGTTTGTGGGTTATGCCCCTACTGTACGTGGCAGTGCTGGGGCATTCTCTGTAGTGTGAGTTGAACGCAGGCCCATTTCCCCACTTGTGCTCCCTTCTGGGGCTTTCCAGAGCAAGTTTGTTGGAAACTGCAGTTTGCTCCAGGGCAGGTATCCCATGCATGTTCACCAAACCTCCAGCTCAGTTGTTTTCTCCTCTTTACGGTACTACTATTTTTTAAACTGTGGCTGTTGTTAGTAGAAATGTGCAAATATTAAGGGTTCCCTTCATTTCTTTTCATTCTCAGGTTGTGATGAATAACTTAAATCCAGCCTGGAAGACCTTTAAAGTATCTGTAAATTCTCTGTGCAGCGGAGACCAGGATCGCAGGCTAAAGGTCAGAAGCAGTTCCTACTTTCTGAATAGTTTTTACTCATAGCAAACATCCGTGTCTTCCATTTTCTGTTGAAGATTCCTACTCTGTTCTGCGCTCTTCTTTGACAGACAAGATGATCACGCAGATGTTTTACGGCTACCACAATCAAATTAAAGATGCAGAAAAGTGGTTATCCACTGTAATCAGTAGATTATTCTCCATGTTTCCTACAGTAACCTGGAAAAATAATGGTGCAGTTTTTGCCAATCAGTTGAATAATTTGAACCCAGCACCACTCAACTGGTGTAAGTATGCTCAAGAGAAGTGGTAGCTCTGCAACCAGTTTAGCTACTTCCTCATTTTTTTGGCTGGAGACCTTCTGTAAGAAACATTGAATAATGAGCTCTGTTAACGTATATGAAAAATGGGGAGACCACAAAAAGACACATGCTGTAGTAATGACAGTGCAACTATTCAGCAGAAAGACTGATGCTTGGGCTCCAGGAGCTCTGTGCAGAGAAATTCATCTCCCTGTGGCTAGTTAGGTTAAATCATGGCTGAATCAGAACCTTCTATTCTTCTACTCAGGTTTAAGGTTAAGACTAAATTAAAGTTTAAAAAGGAGCACTGTCCACAGTGTCTATTCAGCCTCTCAGAGCTGGTGAGAGGACATTGGACCCCAAAATGTCTCTTTTTTTTTCTTACCATACCAGGGTGTGTGGTTGTTCCTTTTCTCTACATACCTGTCTTCTTACATCATTATAGTTGTATAACCCTGCAGAAATTATACTTTTATTTTTCACTCATTACATACTGTAGGATGTGCTGTGCAGATAGAAGAAATAAAATGCTTAGTCTCCACGTTATAATGCATGCCACACATGGGTGGAAAAAGATAAAAGGGAGTCCTGTGAATTCTTGAATTTATATTGGTCATGCCGATTGTGATTTATGACTTCACAAAATCAGCACAGTTGTTATGGAACAACAGTGATACCAACACTGTGTTTGTATATATACATTTGTATGGCACTGGGGATGCACAAGGAAGACACAGATCTGAATGGTATCTGTATGTATTTTTTTTGTCCCTTGTGGCAGTGGTGAGCAGACAAGATGAGACCAAGGGTAAAAGAAGCACTGAAAGAGTGAGGGAGTTTGAGGAAAGAACGAGAGATGGAGCAAGGAGAAGTAAAAGATGGAGTAGATGGAGAGCAAGATGCTTAAGAGGCCAGACCAAGGTGTTTGTGGGAGGTTCATCTGAGATGTTGGAAGGACTCTCCAACAGATTACTTCAGGTGGTATAGGGAGGCAGTTGCAGAAGATCTTTCCATCTGTCTCTTAGTTGGTAAATGGTCAAACCCGCTGTGTTTGGCATGTCCACTGAGATTGGAACAGAGTTGTAGCAGATGAAATAGAGAATGAGGTCTAGGGAAAGAATCGCCTCCATTTTAAACTGCCAGCAAAATTAACAGTATTGACTAAAGAGGATTTCTAATGCAAATGAAGGAATATGTAGGAGTTATTTACGGTAGCATGTGTAGAATGAAAGTAATGTGAAGTGTCAGAATAATGACTTTGTTATCCCAGGAGGTTGCAATTTTATAAATTTCTGGAGTAGATTAAATATCTATGAGTTATTGCCTGAAACATAAAAGACAAGCAAATTACTGTGTGTTGTGTAAAGCAATATCGTTCCCCATGACAGAGGAGAAAAAAAAAAAAAACAAAAGCCAAAAGCGCAGCTATCCTTCAGATCCCATAACATGATTGATTCAAAGGACAGTCAAGGACAATGAGCCCTGCCTTGTCTGGTGCCTTTAATGGTACTTCCAATGACCAGGCTTGTACTTCTTGACAAAAGGGAAGCACTGGAGAAAGCACAGAGGGTGCTTGTTTGGACATTGAGTTCACATCACAGCTCCAGCAGGGCTGGGAGCTGAGATTTTGCTTTTGAGTGGAGCGAGCAATGACGGGCTTGGAAAGGGAGGCTGGGCAGTTCTTTGATCTACTAGAGAAAGGCAAGCCGCTGGTGGAAGTAGCTTATGTATAAAGTAGCTTAAAATGAAATGGGCAACGTCCTTTAGTAATGTGATTGTAAAGGTCTGGAACAAGAGATGGATCACATTTCTGTTGTTGAAATGAGATTGTGTGTATGTGGCCTTTAAATCACTTAGATGAGAAATTCTAGGGAGAGATGCAAATGAAATGTGATGCCTAGAAATGTCAAGGCACTAGGAAGTCCATAAGGGTAGGGGGTTTTGGTTCTAGAGGAAGAACTATGCTTTAAGCTTTTCAAGATTGAGGTGAGAAGGTGTGAGAAAGGATGAGATTTCAGCTTGGGTGGAAGAAGATGGGTCTGGAAATAAAGGGGGGGGATCTTTGAGCTATGAGTAGAGAGACAATAGTTGAATTTATTTGTGGATGATACTGCCAAAATATGGAGTTAAGAGAGAGAAGTGAAGGGAAACAAGCATAGTCCTTTGGGACCACCTGTAGAGAAGGGGAAAGTGGAAGGTGAAGGAATGGGTGAAGAAGAGAATTAAATCAAGATGGATCTTACAAACCTATTGACAGTTTTCAAAGTAGTCTGATTCTTCATAGTGCTCTTCTCTCTTCTCTTCTCTTCTCTTCTCTTCTCTTCTCTTCTCTTCTCTTCTCTTCTCTTCTCTTCTCTTCTCTTCTCTTCTCTTCTCTTCTCTTCTCTTCTCTTCTCTTCTCTTCTCTTCTCTTCTCTTCTCTTCTCTTCTCTTCTCTTCTCTTCTCTTCTCTTCTCTTCTCTTCTCTTCTCTTCTCTTCTCTTCTCTTCTCTTCTCTTCTCTTCTCTTCTCTTCTCTTCTCTTCTCTTCTCTTCTCTTCTCTTTACGTTTTCATTTGTGTATGCAAATATTTGCAGGCCCTGATTTAGATGGCTGAATATTTGCCTAAGGCTGCAGTTCAGATATTCACAGGAAAGCTAAAAGTAGTAGATCTGCACTAGATTCTTTTATGCAAAAATATTTTAAAATTAATCGTGGCTGTAAAATAAGAATCAAGCTTGAAGCTTCTTTCCAATTCAGGCCCCTTACACCTTGTGGTGGGTGTAAGATAAGGCTGCTATGGTAAAGCAGCCTCCAGAATCACTTGTGTTTGACAGATAGCATACAGCACTTGTCAGCTGACAATTCTGTTTTCCTTCTATGCAGACCATAACATAGGAATTTGATGATAGCAAGGACAAAAGAGTGGAAATCAGAGGAATCAGAGAGGTGAAGTGTCTCTGATGGGTTTAGTGCTGTATGACTGTTTGTACTTTGATTTACATTGACTAAGCATTCCTGTCTTCACGCTACCATGTTTTTGAAGCGTTGACTTCAGATGCTTTGTTTCACTCCATTAAGTATATAGCGATATGTTACCATTAAATGTTGGAAGGATTCCCTGTGCCATATTTAACACCGAGAGTTTTTGTGTAGTGCAGCTACTATGCTGACTTTCTCACAAGGATTGCCTGCTCACTGTGAACAGCAAGTGCTGCAGAGATGGCTGGTTATGAACACATACCCGTTGTTTCTTTTTGACATACTCTGGAAGGCATAATTTAAGTTAAAGCTTTAGGAGGCAACGGGAGTGTTTGAAGGGAAATGTCAGATTGTGGAAATTTTGCAAATGGAAGGAGACTTCTCACCAATAGCAGACACATTACACTGCCCGCTGCCCTTGACACATCAGTGCTCAACATGCATGCCTCTGTAGGCTGTCTGGAGATCTGAAGTCTTGGCATTTCATCTCTGCCACTGAAATCGCATGGGTACTGAGCTTAGTGGTTTGATTTGTGTTATGAAGTGTGGGGATTAACAAAAATACGCTGAAACAACTCAGCTTAACTTACTTTGCCCTTTTTAAGTCTTGCACCCAAAGCAACGTTTACACTGTCTGGGCATTTGAAATTCTTCCCTGTTGAAAATGTCTGTTTAAAAAGATAAGATGTGCAAGGTCACTAAAATCAAAGCAACCAATAATTAGGATCTCCCTCAAAAGTCTTTCACCAGCATCCTCTACAAAGTCTGTTAATTAGAATTCCTTACGGGCTTTAAAAAAAAAAAAAAAAAAAGAGAGAAAAAAAAAAGAAGAAAAAAACACTAATTTTGCTTTATTTAGCTGTTGGACAGAGAGCAGTTACTTTTTATTCCTCTCAGAGTGCCTTCTAAAACTTTATTGCAATTATTGCTGCTCTAGGTTTTATTATGAAACAGATATATTAGATTTATGAACCTACTGAGCTTTTCTTCCCAGACATTGAAACCACCTGAGAAGTCTAGTCACACTTCAGTGCTGGTCATAACTTCTTTTAATGCTAACAATGCAGACAATTTGTGTATGAGCGAAAGTTAAAAGAAAATATCTCTTTGATCCAAAGTAGTACATTGCCTTTCTAATATCTAAACAGATTTAGTTCACACTGATGATTACTGACAAATCCAAATGAGGGTTATAATCCCTCTGAGACATTTTTGTTTCATCCTATTCTGCTATGCCGAAGGTCCTCTAAATTTTGGAACTTTGGCATTCAATTTTTGGTTCTGTATGAAAAGTATGTTGCCATCAAGGTTTTATCTGAAATTCAGGCTTGCTTTGTGAGTATCTTCTGATAGGGATATTCTACTGTCCATCAATTCTAGTAGTTCTGGGTTCCCCTTGTTCTAGTGGAGTCCTCATAACATACATGTACACTGAAAAATCATCTCTTTTTGTGTAGGTATTATACATTGTAATATTTAGGGAGTAAACACCTAATAAGGTGCTATAGAGGCACACACCACACAGTGCACATGACACAGAGTAAGAATATCTTCTGCTGAGGTTGTACAGAGAACCTCAATGAAAGACATTCTGCTCATAAGGATAAGAAGGAGGAAAAGAGGCCAAAAAAAAAAAAAAAAAGGAAGGAAATGGTTGCTACAGTAAAAAAGAAACTACAAGGAAAGGGAAACGTGCCATATTTACATGTATGTAGAAAATCGTCTCCATTTTCTACCCAAACAAGGAAAATTTTCAAAAGAAGAATGTCCATTAGATATTTTTCTACCTTTCAAAAATCTGTATATTGCATCTTCATCAGTGTTGTCAGTTTGTTTATTGTTTCATCCCTCCCTGGCATAGGCAACATTTTTTTTGGTGGATCACTCTTAACGAGGTCTTCTTGAGAAGTCTGTGCTTAGCTGAAGTCGATAATCCACACAGTATCTTTTCTTTGTTGATACTGTTACACAACGTGTTCCTTGCTTACAATATTAATAGAATTTCCACAGCCTGTAAAAAAGATTTTGATGTCATGCTGGATGCAAATAGGCAAACGCTTTATTTTAATTTAATCTCTTCCCTGGAGTCTGTCACAGCATGTTGGGTGTACGGAAGGTTGGGTCTTTTTTAAATAATCGTGACCAAGTTTCTTTCTGATGTCTTTAAAGTGTTGAATCTTTCATGCAAAATGGCGGATCATTAGAGAAAAAAGTTTATTAAAGGTCTGTAAGTGTATTGATTACTCCATTCTGAGTTAAGGAAAAGCAAATAGCAGTGGTTATTTTGATATTCTCTGAGTTATTGCTGCAGTGTTCTCAAAATCAATAAGCTTTGAGTGACCTTTAATGCTTGACTACAGCTCTGCTTATACAGGTATATTATAAACTGTAATCCTTCAGTAAGCTCTCGGTATCTCTGAAAGCCAGTGGTGAAGGTAACTGAGCAGAACCTGTGAAGAAGGCCAAGTAAAGCTTAAGAGACAAGCAATAAGTAATACGTTCAAACAAATCCATTAGTGCTTTTATTCTTCCACAATTTAGCTGTCACACAGTGTTTGATGCACTAATATAGAAAGATACGGTTTATGGTCAACAGCAATGATTTGTGCAGGATTTTAGAAAGCGTGTGGCGCAGAGGACAATTCAAACAGTATCAAATGATAATTAGAAAAGCGTGAACTGAAGGATTTCACACTGCTCCATAACAGAACACTCATTTGTTGTTGCAGTTTTCTTTTCACTTTTAATTCCATATAGAAAGCAACTGGCATTAAGAACCAATTACAGCGCAGGCTAGACTTGCTGTTTATTTACTTGATTGGGTGATTTCAGTCATACCTGATTAACTACTCAGTTCTACATTTTCCTCTTCAATTTACTCACAAAATTAATGTCGTTGGAGCCAATCATTCCCTCTGTGCTTACCCTGGTGTCACTGAGGAGGTATTTGCATACATAGTCTTTCTTGTGGAAAGTCTTTAACAACAAGAAAGAGGGATTCAATCTTTACTTGTCTTTAATATGAATCTAAAGATGTCTTGAAATGACTTTTTCAGTAAATTGGTAATTTTTCATTAGGTCAGGGCGTTTTCCTGGAATTTTTATAATAATTGCCTCGCTCTTGGAGGGTGAAGATCTTTCTTTAATAACCTGAATAACATTTATTAGTCATTATAAGGATGTTATCTTTTTATGATTTTCCAGAGAAGTTCTTATGAGACTGCAGAGCTGATAATTTTAGATAATAAATGTTCTTTCGTAGTGGTCAAAACAAGCACACAAAAATTTAGGTTTAAGTATTGGGATGTCTAATACAAGCTCACTTAAAGTAACAGGCATCTGGTAGAAGCGAGTAGAAATATTTGTATGTACTGCTTAACCAGAGCAAGAGTTTTAAACAGTCTTCTGAGGGGATGATCCATTATTTTGAGGATTATTAAAAAATGAAAATAAATGACACTTTAAAAGCTGATCTCTATGAGACTGCCTTGCATAAAAGCCATCAGCTGTACTTTTCCAGTAAATAATTTATTAGAATACTACAATTCTTAAATGTTTCTCTTGCTGTCTTTCATATCCACCCTGATTCTCTCTATGTGCCCATGGTTGCAGGACCACTACAATGATTATTAAAAACTCAAGTGGCCTACTTCACAAGATGTACAGTGATTGTTGGAAATTTGCTACGACGGCTCACCCTGTTTTGTCAGTTTCGGTTAATCTATAATTTAGCAATCAGTTTATAATACGAGTGCCTCCTGAATTCATTAATCGCAGCAGTGTGTTTGGCACCAAGATTTATCGGAGCACATTGAGGACTGATTTTACCAATCTCCATAAACTCTGTGCAGGTGGGGTGCAAGATTTAAGACCATCCTTAAAACAAAACTGATTAAGACCTGGTGTCTGTGATCTCAGCTCTCAGATTCCCTTATCACTCTCCCTCTTTCCTTGGCTGTACTCATGATAAATCCACTGAAGATACTGGGGAAGAAAATACCAGATTGCAGTGAAGGTTGAGGATACAGAAGTGGACTCAAGAAATGAGCTTGATCCATTTTTTGTTGGAGTCAGGGAAACTCATTCTGCAGACTTTGATAGACTTTAGTTTGTTCTCCATTATTGTAACTGCTGGATATATAGCAAATTAATTGTTAGATTAATTAATCTAGATTTGGGTTAATTGATGTTTGTGAAGTGCTTTGAAGATAAAATAGCTATCTAACTGGCAAGTGTTGTCACAACAATTAGGGGTGCAAGTGGATTGCACAAGGGAGTGAGCATCTGATATACAGTGGTAGAAAAAAGAGTTGATATTCAGATCTCCAAGGGTTTGGGCTGCTGATAAAAATGATGGTAAACTGCTGAGAAGCTGGTATATATGAATCAAATTGGCAGGGGAGCAAGAGACAGAAAACTCGTGCTCTTCCCTTGGGTTAATCTTGATAGACCTAATTTCCTAGTTGACCCTGCAAGAGGAGATTTTTACTTTCTCCTCCAAGGCCTCCAATACCACAAGCCCTGAGGCAAAAATGAAGAAACTTCACCTTAACATTGCAAAGAGCATTCACTGTGTGAAACAAGGGTGAAGAGAGGGCAAGCAACAAGAAACAGTGTATGAGTTTATTCCTCTGCTCTGAGGAATGCAAGGATTGTTTTCTCTCTTTATCTTTTGCAAATAAGAGAGGATTTCTTCCACTTAATTTGTACACTGTGTTTATTGTGATTCGTCTTCCAGTTACTTACTGCCTTCACAGTTACCTCCGAAGATAGATAAATACAACCTTCCTCAGCTTTGCTATGAAAGTCACCAATATGAGAAATGTTCTGAAGGGATCTCTCTCCCTCATCTCTGGAGCTGTCTTTGAAAGTGAGCATTAATTCCCTGGAATGAAACAGAGGCTCCCATACGTGCT
Organism: Anas acuta; assembly: GCF_963932015.1. NCBI lineage: Eukaryota > Metazoa > Chordata > Aves > Anseriformes > Anatidae > Anas > Anas acuta. Next base: position 44,990,042 of record NC_088980.1, on the reverse strand, counting down.
GCTGACTATAATCCCAATCAGAAGTGTCTGCTTCCTTCACGGGGCAATAGCTGAGAAAGCACTAAATCCCATCCTTGGGACAATTTCATATGAGATAAAGCAAACCACTGGTAATGAGGATCAGATCCACGATGGAGGGTGGGCACAGGAGATACTGTTGAATTAAATGACCTCCACGTTCTTCCTGATTTTCAAATCACTGTGTTGATAAGGTACTGAACACTGTACAGACACCAGTATAAGCTGCAGAGCTGCTTACTGCAGACGTTTAGGAACAAGTGAATAAATAAGAATAAAATGAAGCTTTTCTTTCACAAAAACGGAGTAGGATTAAGGCTTAGCTGTAGCCCTGTAAAGCAGCTGAATGCTGTAGTTAGAGAATTTTAAATTATTGAAGATGTTAAAGAAAATCTGTCAGTCCAACACTTTCGTGTCTACAGGACATTTTAATGTGTGACCTAAAATATCTTATGATATTAAAAATGAGAGAAAATGAAAGTGTAACCAATTTTTCATATACTTTTATTTTATTTTATTTTTTTCATTTCTTTCTGTTTAGCCAGGAAAAAATAGCGAAAGTAATTTTCAGACAATCTCATTTCAGGCTCTCATAAAGAATCAAAGCATCACAATGCTGCTGACACATATCCAACTTATAAACCCTTGGTTTCTTTTCAAATATCTTTTTTACTGTGTAAATTGAAAATTGCACACCCATAGAAATTATCTTGTTGTTAAATCATGTAATGTATTTCTTGCTATGAATGATATATTTTGCTACTTACATACAAAGCTTACCTTAAAATTCTAGTCATCAATCATATTTTTATAGTTTATATACTAACATACTGACACAAAAAAAGGGTTGCATGTTGCAGATAATAAAGTATGTATATTTAAAATGAGAGTATTCTCAGGGAACATGACAGAGTCAAATTCAGGACAAAATGATACATTTGCTTAAAAAAAAAAATTACAGCAAGTGTCTTCAGGGACCTAATTATAAATTAATGTTTGTGATACTCTGGGCAGCACTAGGGCAGAAGTAGCTATTAAGTGTGTCTAAATTTTAATATTTTAGAAGATGTCTCAGTACCTAGGGGTCACTTGAGAAGTGTGAATTTTATGTCACACTGGAATTAGATATTTAACCTTTCTACATACAGTGATCTCACCTGCCATATATTCTGTTAAAATAAATTAGAGATCTGTTTTTTCCCTTTGCCAAAAATATGTTTCCTCCCAGGTAAATGACTATGCACAATTTGTAAAGTGTAGATAGATGTATGTAATGTGTATAAACTTTATGTAACACACAGAGCTTGGCTGTGTAATAATCCATATACTCTATAAAATCTTAAATAAATATGTCCATTTTTTACATTAGAGCTCAAAATGATTTTTTAAATGCTCAATAACTGTGCTCTGTAGGATTCCCCAGAAGAAGCATTTAGCTGAACACAGTCCTCCTTGTGGTAGTACTGGAAGAAACGGAGACTGTTGGTATCAAAGATTCATGTCCTGAACATGACAGACATTGGGTCTGCTTTTCCTGTGATTAACAAAGGGATGGCATTTCACATCACAAACATACTAATCCTTCCTCTCCTAGAAAAGTACGTGGATAGTCTGTACATCCTTAAGAGAAAGTATGCAGGTAATGTTAGAAATTGTTGTGCGATATCACCAGTGTTACAAACTCTTGAGTCTTCTAGTCTGATCTCTGAACAGGTCATGAAAAAAAAGTTATGGGTGGCCTGTCCCTTACACTCTAAATGTCCTTGTTCTGAAGGCACGAGATATGAACAGCAACAGCATCAGCAGCTGATCTCCCAGAGAGCTCTTTAGACAGCAAGTGCCTAAGGTTTGTTCAGATCTGCTAATCACCTATTACACAGTCAGTCATCAAGTTATTAGCTTAGAGTTCCTACTGAGTGTCCTTATTTATTTCTGAGAAATTCCAGGATTTACAGATGACAAGTTCTTTTCCATAACAGAAAATCTCATGGGATGCCAACAAGAACTATTCAGTTTTACACACTTTTACATGCTTTTGCCAATACTTAAGTGTTTCAGCAGTAGAGAATAAATATTGGACAAAGAGGGGGCTTTGTGATACCTTTTAAACAGTGACAACAACAGCAGGACTAGTTCATAGAATCAAGTTCTCTCATTCATCCCCATCTCTTTAATAACACAGCATTTTACAGAGCAGCATCTCAGGGATCTGAAGAGTGAGTATTATTTAGAGTTTTAATGCAAGTATATGTGGGACCTTGAATCACATCAGATGTCCCAGATAACTACAGGAGCCAAGAGGCCATTGAATTGGGCACCAAAAGAGGATGGATGCTAGCTCCACTTACACATTTGTGCAGAATGCAGTTAAATGTAAATTAAATGACATAGTTTCTGTTGACAGCTTCTCCTGGATAAGAAATTAAAAATGGGAATAGAGGAAGTTACCAGAAAGGTTTCTTGTTCTTTCTGTTGCCACTACATATTTAAATAGTCATAAATGACCTGGGGAAAAGGAAAAATAATAGGGTAACAAATTTTGTAGATGAGAGAATTATCTGGGATTGTTTTGACTTCAAAATGGTACAAAAGGATCTTACCAACAATGATCAGCACTAAGATACAAAGAAAGTTAACAAAATGATCAGAAGTGTAGGAAGGCTTCTTTCTACAAAGATTTTAAATTCAGAAATATAATCCTGTAGAGATAGCTGTGAAGTCATGAATGATTTGGGGGAAATGATTTGCTTGTTTTTCCTCAGAATATGTGAACTTGATAAGCACCAAGAACAGGCAAAATGCTTAAAGCAAAAAGAAATATTTTTTTTCTATACAATACAGTTAAATCATGGGACACATTATCGAAGGATGTTGGGTGGTCAAACACTGTAAATGTGTGAAAAAAAAAAATATAAAAATTATTATTTCTTTGGATGGCTATTAACATTATATATTGGATGCTCTCTTGAGCTTTAGGAATGTAAAGTTGGTGACTGCGAGTATCTGAGAGAATATGGTGAAATAAAGATGAATGTATCTTTCCCTTGTCTTATATAGTCTTTTTCTACATATTCACTAGCATCTGACAGAAGGAGGATCCTGATGACATGTAGTTTTCATATTTTCTTATGGTGAATGTTGTTGCACCACCAGGCTTCTGACTTTCAAGGTGAAATGTAAGCGTTGATTTTAATCTGAAAGAGTGACTAATGTTTAATCATTTGAGAAATTGTGTATATTCATAGCAGTGGTATGTCATGGTGCATGGTTTCTTCACCTCCAGTACAACTTCATGAAAAAGTAAAAGGCAAATGAGTAATTTAGAGCATAAATGTGTCCAGTTTGCTGTGTATAAACATACAGATAAGCCAGGCTATTCCTTTACAACTCTTTGGCACCTGCAGGACAACACAGGGAATTCTGCTGGATACCTTCAAATACTTGTCTTGATCATGATTACACATGCACAGTCCTCTCCTGCATTTCTTTCTTGTCTACATTAGTTTAAAATTTTTTCAGAAAAATACTATCCTTCAACAGAATCCCTGTTCGTTACTGGCTATTTCTGTTTTTTAACGTCTCCATTTATAGTTTCAAGCAAAACTTTTGAAAATCTGATGATTAGATGTCTGGAAAGGCTTATTTTTACAGGCTAATTAAAAAAGTAGGCTACTGACATTAAGCAATCGCAATTCTACTCTTAGACAGAAAAGAGTGTTTCAGTCTCTGCTCTTCAAAATAGTGAAAGGAGTACTTTGTTTGAATTGTGCCAAAAATGATTCTTCAACTCATGGCCAGGTTAAAATGTGGGAGTAAAAAATTTGCCTATTGTCAGATTTCAAGGGCATTTTCTCTATAATAAATACTACAAACAACCATTTGTGAATAAAAGGAATCATGGGGGAAAAAAAAAAAAGTTTTGCTGCAGACTGGTGGTAAACATTGTTAGTAAATGAGTTGTGTAGGAGTTGTGTAGTGCTGAAAGTTGTCACTTAAATATTTCGTGATACTGACGCTAAGGAAGAAAGGTAGCAGGACACATCCAGATTACCTGGGAAAGCTTCCTGTGGGGAAGGTGTCTATTTCCTCAATAAGAGTGTGCTCCCCAACCTCTCTGAGCTGTCTGGAAAAATCAGCATCCAGCCATGGGGGAATTCACCTTGTATTTGTCCTGGGCACAGTGGGAAAACCTATACACCTTCCTACTTGATTTCAAGTATGGGATCCCTCTGCTACAGTTCAGTCCCACTCATCATCTCCTGGGAGTCACAGATAGCCCTAGCGTGGTAGCTCTGCTCTGACACTTGGCTGGGGTTGGCTGCAATGAGGGAAGCAGAAGCATGGCCTGGCTCCAGCCATTCCCTATTCCCATACGGGAATGGAGAATTCATGCACATCATGAGAAGTTATTCACCAGCTCTGGAAAACAGAGTGGTTGGCCATAGCGGGTCAGCAGAAAACGTGTGGTTGACACTATGATAGCGTCAGCCCCCAGGGATACAATGGACATTTGAAACTGTGATTTTGCTGCAATGCAACTTTATTTCCTGGCCCTGAAACCTAGTCTTGTGTGAGATAATGGCAGTCCTCATCAGAATGCAGTGCGTGCTTCTCCACGCAGACTTATGAATATGGAAAACTTGCACAAAATAATTAAAAATCACTAACTCATACTTTTAATCATCTCATGCACATTTTAAAATTTAGAAATGTGATTTTAGTAGCCTAAATTTGTTTGTTCACAGCACTTGAACCTTTAATCTCCTTAAGTGCTTTAAATCCTCAACACTACATGTAGCTTAAAGGTGACCTACGAAAGTAAAATACAGAATCCTGGTAATGTAACATTCATTGAATGCTCTCCTAGGCTGACTTGCTCCCCTTTTCCTGGCTGTTCAGAGCTTTAAGCATGTACTTGTAAAGCTGTTGACATTTGAGGTTGTTGTTTTGTGTTGGGTTTTGTTTTTGTTTTTTCCTTCGATCTTTAATGCTACAGGAATAAGGGCCTGATCTACCTTTCTGCCAATATATGTCTCCTTGTGCAGATTTCTTTGGCTGTTAATTTCCTGCCTCTGTATGGAAAGCAGCACGTCACTCTGATCTCAACTATGTAACTGTCATTGTTGTAGGAACTGGGACAGGCTTGCCACCATCTGAGTCCAAGATCAAGACCAATTATAGTACAGATTTTCAGATGTGCTTCAGAGTTGAAAGGTGAAATTTGAGGAAGTAAGCCAAAGGAAGATACTCCTTTCACAGCCAGGTATAGGCAAGCACTCCTTTTAAGACAAATGGTTGAGGTTTTCTGCATAACAAAGTATTTTCTCTGCAGGATATTACTTCTAAGCACTCTACATCTTGAAAGGCATGCAGAGGTTTGCCTGTGGTCAATATTTTGTTGTTGTTGTTGTTTTAATATTTGTCTTTCAAGGAGTACAGCATTAGCAGAAGCTGGTACTGGAATCAGTTCTGCTTGTGAATTTTGGATGTAGGATGTGTTTCGCCTAGTTGCAGATGCAGTGAACCCTCATGACCCCAAAAGCTACAGATTCCTGTGAATTCTGCGAGAGAGTCATATTTTTAGTTTAGTACAGAAAGCTTCTCTTACTTAATTGTTTGTCAGGACTGAGTGAAATTAAAAGATGTACCTATAGTAAGTGCTATTGCATTAATGGTTGCAAAAATAAATAAATAAAACACTTAACGCTACTCACAGAATATCCATTGCCACAATATCTCAGCATTGTGCAAGTTTTACTTGTTGGAATCATCTAGGATTATTAATCATTTTTTTTTCAAAAATATTGTCCTGTAGGTTCTAGGAGAGTTTGTGCAAAACCCAGTGATGGAGGATCTCCTTGTGACTTTTACATGTTTGCTTCTTTCTGATATTCTGTAGAGAGATAAATATTCTGTGCAAGAGAAATAGCTGCTCATTCCATCTTATGGTTAACGTATGTCTCCCAAAGCAACATAAATACACCGAACAAAACGAAGTTTGTCTGAACTTTCATCTCGATGTTTTTCACCAAAACCTTCTGCTTGGTTCAGCTGAAATAATTTGGATATATGACAGTTTGGCCAGACTGTTTCATCAAAAAAATCTCCTTAACAAAGAAAATGCAAAGTTTTGCTACTCCAGACAGCATTTCATAGACAGTTACTTGACACTTTTCTTCCTTTTCTCCTTTGAATTTTACAACTGGGACATGAAAACCGGTGACTTTCTGTGTTTTTTGGTTTCTTGGTTGTTGTGTTTTTTGTTTTGTTTTGTTTTCTAATTGGTTTGGATCAAACAGGAAAAAGATGTGCACTGGGTTTAGCAACCTCCAGTAAGCGTTGTGCTTCACATAATCCTGTTGCTGTGCAGGGAGATGGGATAGCAGTGAGCTCAGGCTGATGTTCCCATGGGACAGGCTCTCTAGTCAGCATCTTTATTGGTGAGGTACTTGATGTCCCCTCTCATTTTGTAGAAAAGTATGTTCTGGAGGAATGCATTTTATATAGACAAGATCTGCACTTCTGAGCTGCCTTTCATAAAAGGGGACCACCGATAAGTCATTTTAATTTCCTACCTGGTATATTTTTTTTAGATGAAATGTTTCAACTATATTCTGGGAATCTTAAAATACCCTGTAAATCTGGAGTAGTACTCAAGAAGTTAAAAGTACTTAAAAAGTCACACTGCCATTGGCTTTGTGATGAAAATGCTGTTTTCATCTACAAGAGACTGTTATTAAAATGCATGTTAAAGCACTGCAAGCAGCAACTGCATGTTCCATTTACTGTTGTTTCTTACAGCGGAGAAACATAACCATCTATGAGCATGAATTTGATTCAATGATTATGAAGAGACTGCTATTTTGAAATTAATTGTGCTTGGCATTTATAAAAACAGCTTAACACATGATTTCTTTTATACTCTAGTTTGATTTCCTAAAGGTTGAGCAAACTGCCTAAGTCTTCTCTTCCTTGAGAATCAATTTTTCATGTGGCATCACTATGCTAGTAATAATTCTTTAGTGCCTTTTCCTGTTCCAGACTTCAGTGATTTCATATTTTACAATGACGTAGCAGTAGCTGGAAAAAGGCTTATCAGCATGTTTTCTCTCCTTCCCCTCTACCCTAGGTAGAAAATTTGCTCTAAAATAAAGTGGTCACCACCTTTCTTTTTACTTTTCCTGTTTTTCTCCAGTCCATCTCCTGTGCATTGCAATTAAGAAAAGTTGTTCTCATTGTTGGCCCATGCTATCCTTAAGCACCTCAGAGAAGGGCATTTGTTTCAGAACTCAGGAGTGTTTCTGACAAAGTTCATTTCTGTCATTCATTTGCTTATTTATTTATGACAGAAAATGTGCAATGTCCTGTTACCCTGAATACAACAGTTAAGCAACAGTCAGTTTCTTTTTTCATACTTTGCACCTGCTATCTCTCTCATGGATACTTAACTATATCCACTTATCTCATGGATAGGCAGAAATGGCTACAAGAAGAATTATAATGAGACTCCTTTTTTCAAATTTTCTTTTATTTGAAAGGTGATGTGAATCTGCTTTTCATCTGGAATCTCCATTGTTTCTTTAGTGATTTCCAAAAACAATCTTAATTTTTTCATCTATTTCTCAGTGCTCAAGAATGGCTATTCCATTTCAGATAAAGAGAGACAGATGGATCCTGACCTGCCAAGAAGTATTTTATTTTAATATCTGTGTCTGACTTTGTTCCTACATTACCTTGAATTTTGTACTAAATCTTCTTTAAAGCAAATACAGATCTAAATATCACTCTTTCTTTTGTTTTGCTTTCCCTACACTGATAAGTGAAGCTGGACAATCACTTAACCAAACAGGATAATATATTGTAATATTCAGGAATGGTACCTTGAATATTTTCAAGCCATTCCCATTTCATTTTTGATGTCATGCTTAGCTAACATAATACCAGCATTTCTAAAGTTTTTTTTTGTTTGTTTATTTGTTTTGTTTTGTTTTTCACAGGTGTCATTAGTGTTACATTTACTTCCAAAGCCCTCACAGAAGTGATTCAATATTTAATTATATCCACTATATTAATAGCATAAATAAGATACACCAGTGAAGTGACTTAAACCATGAAAAGGCTTTCTGAGCTGGGATTAGATAGCAGGTGTTCTTTGGGCCTGGGTCTGTGCTGAGGCATAGGATAATAGTCCTCACTAAGTTTCAGGAGTCATTTCTTAGAAAAAAAATGGAGTATTTATCTGGCCTTCTGCTAATAGTTTAGATCTAGATACCTTCAGATGATTACAGAATTACGGTATAATTTTGTCTGGAAGGGACCTTGACATTTTGAATTCAAATGATGTTGTTAACAGTATATCTCTTAGATGAATATGGAAAACTAGAGAATGACTATGAAGTATGCTTTTATATCCTAGCCCTTTCCCTGAACTGGAAATAAACTGAAAACATACAACATCAATCCAATTCAAGTACTTTTAACTGAAATGCATAGGAGATTTTTGGCTAGGATTTTTAAAAAAGACAAATATGTTTGTGCATCCAAAAAAAAATGAGATCACAGAGTGAATCAGTGCTAGAACAAGGGAGCACAGCCGTTCGTTCTTGACACTCAACAGCAGAGCTGTGAGGTGGCTGTCAAGTATAAACAGATGTTTTCTAGAGATGGTTGTTCACTGGAAGAGTTTGGTCCAACTGCATCTGAAACTCATGGCAATACACCTACTTTGACAAAAGTTTTCCTTGAGAGATATTTTGGGCAGGATTGGAATTTCTGGTTAGAAGGAGACAGAGAAAGAAAGAGGGAGAGCAGTTAGTGCTGCAAAAGCCAGAACATCTGGCTGAGATGTGGAAAACCAATTTGAATACATGCCACTGGCTAATTGCAAGCTGATTTTACCAGTCTTTTCGATTCAAGGATATCCACATCGTATAATTGTATTGTAGAGAGTGAACAAGAGAAAAGCTGATGCTGTCATCTGATATTTAATAGCTCTCCTTTGATGTGGAAAACTCAGGTTCAAAACCTTATAAAGTACTTAAAGATTTATGCAAAGGGAAACGGCTCCAACAGAGAAGAATAAGAAAAAAGCACCCAGCAATAGCCTCAAATAGCTCCTTTACTGGTGGATAAAGACTGTCACTGAAAAGTGGAGAAAACAGTGGAGCAGAAAGTCAAAGCAAAAAGTGCCATACCCACAGGGTAGAAACACTATTTTCTGTTTCTTCACTCGGTCCCTAAGAGTAATGTGAACGCTCTTATGTTTGTCCTAATACAGAGGAAGGAGGCTTCTGAAATCATGAAAGTCCTCCAGGGAGACAAAACCCTTTTCCCCCATGCTGTCATTAGGAAAAGGTGTTGTATTTACCAATGCTGTCAAAGACAGATGTATCAGGCAGGATCTTTGAGATATAGAGGATAGTCAGGCTGTTCACTGAGGAAGGGAATTACAGTATTGCACGAGGTGTCTGTAACACTTAACATAATGTTTCCCTTTGAAAGGGGCAACAAGGCCTTCTTGGAGACCTCTTCATTAGCATATCTGAAAAAAGGTACTTAGCTTGAGTGTTACCTCCTTTTTGTAGATGATTAAAAAAAAATACACAGAAGTTAACTCCTGGCCCCAAATTATTCTTGGAGTTCCAGACACAGCGTCATGTGCTCAGGTACCTACCCATCCTTTCTGACTATGAAGCATTTTGTACATAAGTTTTCCAACATAATGCAGAAGCAGTAAGATGGTGAGGATTTAATTACAGGTAACAAACTGACATTTTTCTGCAAATTTCATGTTTTTATTTCACCTCATGTGTGCATAGTTCAAAACTGGAATGAAATCATGTAATCAAAATGAGCAATCCACTTCAAGTCGGAGATGCATGATCAGTTATTCGAGTCTATTAAGGACTATGCCAGCTCTTTATACACTACTGGAATTCAGCCTAATAATGCATTGTGTATTGTCAGGAAGCAAAGTGTGTAACAAAAAAAATGGAGAAATTTCTATCCTATATGATGTTACCTTGTCTGGAATACAGGTTTCTATGAGCCTTGAGTACTTTCAGGCCCATTTATATAAAAGGTTGCTTACCTGTTTCTTTTTATATTTCCTGAGGGATTCTGCGTTGGATTTCATCTTTCCACTTCTGAGTCCCCACTGATTGCTCAGCTTCACCTTAATATCTCGACTGTTAGCTGACTGCTCAGCAACAATATTTTTACTGCAGCCAAAGGAGGTCTCCCTGAGAGAATTGAGATAGCTTGGGAATAATTGATCAAACTGGTAGGTGGGGGCTAGCTTACAGGGAGATTGGCAGCTATTACTGACTTACAAAAATGCTCGTGATGATACTGCAGAATACTGAAAGAGAGTGAAGGTAATTGCTGACATGCTGGTGTATACCCAGTGGAAGTGGATGCTTTTGTGTGCTGTACACATGGCATGCTGGTTGTCTTGCAGGAAAGAGATACCTCTTTTGAGTGCTCCATGGAAGCCAAAAGTCTCCTGGAAATTGTGTTTCTGTGCACAGCAGAGTCATCACAAATTGGCAATATTTCTGTGTATGCAAGTGAAAGGTGTAGGATAGTGTGTGCTGCCTGCAGAGCTGCCATAGCTAGTACACTTTGTTACGTGAGTTAGTTTTAGACACAGGTCTAACGTGTTTCATAGCACAAAATAAAATATGTGATGTTAGAGTTCCCTCTTTTTCCAAGTATCTCTGTTGCTGAATGGCTTATAGCCAGCATCCTGTTCCTGCCAACTCCATCACAAAGTTCTTGTAGTCTACGTACCAGGATAGGGTCAAATTTTGGGACTATGGTGGTTGTGTACTGGATGGGTTCCTAGTACACAGCTTGCTCTTTTACTAAAATATGGAAACACCATCATTATGTCTCCTCTTCATTTTCTCTCAATCCATAGCAGAATTGACTGCACTGTGAAGAAGATGACATCTGCTTTACTTCTGGCCAACTGTTTTAAAGATCTCACATTATTATGTTTGCAGATTTTTTTTCCTCAGGTGTTCTTCCAACGGTCCTATCCAAAGGCTGTTGAAGGTCAATGAGACAGGTTCTCAGCTCGTGTAACTGATACAGCTCCATTTACTTCAGCTAATGTTGACATTTTGCATCAGATGATCTCTCTCTCAGAGAGAATTGTTTTTCCTATATATGACTGGTATTAGATTGCATAAATTTTATTCATAGTGTATAGAGTACACTGCTAAGTAGGTTAGGCTCCTGTGCTGCCTATTTGTCTCAAGAATAATGTTGTTTCGTTTCATAATGACATAATGGTGCCACCTGCAGTTCAGAGCCTTACACAAGTGGTTTCAGATAGTGGTTCCCAATAATAAATGCACGGAACACAGTAACATGAAGGATAACAATAATCAATCATTTGTAGCAGTCACTACAATTTAAGAAAAGCTGCTTTATTTACGTTTCCATAATTTTCTCACTATTTGCCTTGAGAAGGAAGTCAATTAAACTAAAATCTTTGAACTGGAGACTTGTCAGAGGCATACAATAAAGCTCAGTAGCATTACTCTCTGTAGCTCTGTATGGTACTGAGTGTGCTGGAACCTGCTAAAACACTTAACTGCAAATTTCAGTCCCTGTGCACACATCACAAATAAGGAGAACCTGGAACCTGACTAAACTGTTGGAAACTAAGAGATTTTTTTTTTTTTTTTTTTTTTTTTTTTTTTTTTTTTTTTTTTTTTTTTATTATTAACAAGGTACAATCAGAGTGACTGATTCATGTTTTTCTTTTGTGTCCCCATCTGTGGGTTTTTCTCTTCCTTTCTTTCTTTTTCTCTCTCTCTCTTTCTCTTTTAATAGGGAAACTTGTCTGCCACTGCCAAGGGATACCCAACTACTGAGTATTGTTATGAATTCTTTACTATTATTATTTATAATATGTGGGTTTTGACATATTTTTTGGTGCTTTATCTTCTTACTTTTCTCTGTCATTAAAGATAGATAGAGTAATTTGTGCTTTACATGAATGTGTGAGAATGTCTTTCTAAAAAGCAGTGAACTGTACAGGGCAATGTGCAAACATACCACGTGGTCTGGGAAACTGGGAGAAGGAACATGATGAAGTAGAAAAGATATTCAAAAATCCTGTTAGTTCCAGTTGTGGTTGCTTAATAGGATGAACTTGGTATTTATTACTTTGATTTGTTTTTTTCAATTACTTTGCTTTGTGGGTAGTCTTCTGAGAATATCTAGTGACCAGCCAGACAAATCCCCTTATTCTGCCTGAATATTCTTCTTTGTGTAGGGTCTCTCTTTTTTTTTTTTTTCTTTTTTTTTTTCCTGAATTATGATCATTGTTTAATAACTACCCTATTGATACAGGCACATGTTTTGCTTAAGTGTCCTCACGTCCTTTAATCATAGCAAGATAAATCACCCACATTAAAGAGGAAACAGGGGTTATAATTACATGGAATTAAATGTTTGATTCACCTTCTTCTTCCATTGGTAATTATTTTAATGATAGTTTCGTAATTCACCTAGCAGAGTAATGAAAGAATGTCCACACCTACATCATTTTCCTGAATGCAAAGGAAATTGCACATTAATCTGACAAAATGTTGACATTAGGGAATGAATTATCAGCTCAGTTTTAACTAGGCCTCTTTTTATTCACCTCCAGTTATTTGTAGCATAATTTTAGTCGTTTAAGCAATCTAAGTACCTGATTGCTTATTCAGAAAGAGTACGTAGGTATCTAAGTGCTGTGGCTTCCACCATTTATTTGGAGTATAAACATAGAGCTCACCTATTTTAAGTCTGGTTTTAAAGTATAAGCTACAGTCTTTGCTGAAGTTCTCATTTTTCCAAAATGCTGCATTTCTTTCCTTTCTCAAATCACCCAAGTCCTCTACTAAACTCAGCAGTACCAGGCATTGCTGCTTTTTTCCAAAACTTTTTGCTAGTTTTATACACCATAAAAATATTCTGGAATGATAATTATATTATTTTTCTCCCTGTCTATCTTGCCATATTCTTCACTCTGGGGTGTGTTAGTGTTTTGTTTTGTTTAGTTTTGTTTTTAAACTTGAGAGCAGGCATACTGAAATGTAGGGGATTTATTTGTACAGAAAGATCACAAGTGGTCAGCCATTTTCTTTCATTTGATCTCATAGCTCCTGTATAGCCTCATAACTTACTTGAAGTGCAGATAAGTAAATGGAAAATGGGCAGATAGGTATAGAGTTTCCATTTTATTCTGTGACGTTTGGCCACAAAAGTACAAGTATTTTGTTGTTCTTTATAACCTAGGAATCTTCAACTGCGCCGAGATTTAATTCAGCCAGTGAGAGATGATGATAGAACCCTAAGCAGTGAAAGGTTTGGCTCTTAGTTGCTTTCAACACGGTAATTGCAAAGTCTTGCATGTGAGGAAGGCTTCATGTGCTGCTGGTAGGCACCTGCCTCTGGGGGAAAACCGTGGCAACTCCTCACGAGCATGCGGAAACGCTCTGTGACAGTTCAGGGCAGGAAGCGACAAATAATAGTATTGCAGGCTGAGCTGCAGGAGTTGTTGAGTTGGTAGAAATTTAATTGCTTGTGCTGGAATCAGGCCAGTAAACAGGGTCATCTCTCTTGTCCTTTGAAGGAGTATTTTGGCACATCCCAGATGCTGCAACAGCACTTGGAGTTGCAGCAATTTTATATATATATATATATATATATATATATATATATATATATATTTATTTATTTATTTATTTATTTATTTTCAGTGAGCTTTGATCCCCTCCTGATTTTGGAGGGTGCCTCTGCACAGAAAAATCCACCCCGTAACCCTGTCATTTAAAGGATCTCTCAAATTCTGTCAGTGCCAGTCACAGTCCGGTACAGGCTATTTGTCTTCACTACTGTCTTTTGCCAAAATCATGTCTCGTTGGGGTAGGCTGAAGTTTTATATTTCCTTCCTCGTTTATTTGCCACTGATTATAGCCATATGCTAGTTTCTTCATTTGGTTAATCTTTATTTGTTTATTTTATGGTGGAAAGGTGGCTGGACACTGGAATATTTTCAGAACTGCTAGTTATCATCAAACAGAGAAATCCCAAAGATAAACTTGACACTAGAAAACATTATCTTTTATTGTCACTGGAAAATATGCCAAGAAACTGCATTTGAACAGGTATTTCCTTCTTGAAAATCTTAATATTGAGCTTCTCACCACTGCTTCACTGCTGGGCAGTTTGGACTCATATTTGTGAATATATTGTGAATACGTCAGAATTGTATTGGGTTTGTTTAAAACCAAGCTTTGAACCTTCACTTAGTCACAACAAGTTGCTCACAGGTGAGAAACAGGGTAAACACAGAAACTCTTCAAACTAATATATCATTTCACGAAAATCATCTGTAGACAATTCCAAAGAGGGAGGGATACAAAATTAATCAAATAAATTACTTGTTTGCACATGTTTTGCTTTGCATATTTGGTAAAAAAAAAAAAAAAAAAAAAAAAAAAAGTCAAAGTTTGAGGTCTGAACTACTTTCTAGTGTGTTCTGTGTGCAGTGGGCTATTTATCTCTTAGAAATATTGTTACGCTCTTAGGTATACTGCTACACTCACACAAAGCTGTCAGACTCTTTCTTTTAGTTCCTATATATATGGCTGAATTTCCTTATGAGTAACCTTACACGTCATCGTGTTTCCTTGTTCAAGAAGCAGGGAAGGATATATATTCCTTTTCACACAGAGCAATGATAATATACTATTTTAATTGTTGGTTTGGGCAATATATGTAATAATATAATATAATATTTAAATTATTTTATAATATATATTACTATATATATTATATATATATATATATATATATATATATTATTATATATATATATATATATAATATATATTACTATATACTAATATAAATATAATGTAAATTAGATAGGACAAGGAGTAATGGTTTTAAATTAAAAAATGGTAGATTTGGACTAGATATAAGGAAGATACTCTGAGGGTGGTGAGGCACCAGAACAGGTTGCCCAGAGAAGCTGTGGATGCCCCATTCCTGAAGGTGTTCAAGGCCAGGCTGGATGGGGCTTTGGGCAACCTGATGGTGTCCCTGCCCATGGCAGGGGGGTTGGAACAAGGTGGTCTTTAAGGTCCCTTCCAACCCAAACCATTTTGTGATTCTCAAAAGATGCTGGAAACAGACCTGATGATGGGCAAATGCAAGAACTCCCTGTTCATGCATCAGTTTTCCCAGCAAGCTCACTCTTGAGGTTCCATCCCACCATGTGGCATATTTACTTATAGAAAATATGACTTTCATTATTGTGGGAAGAGACAAACCAAGAAAACAAGGAGTAGTTTAAGTGAGAACTCCTAATTATGGGAAACATTTGTGAAACACTTGAGTGGATACAGGGGGGAAATGAATAGAAAAGGAAGTCTGCATAGTTCTAGGCAGACCGTTAACATAGTCTGTTAAGGTCTATTTTCTATCCAGTACAAGAAGAGAAAACAGAAACTAGGTTACTGTGTGTGTAGAAAAAACAGAGGTCTGAACAGTTACGTAAAAGCTATGCTATATGTCAAGAATGTTACCATCTGTTTCACATTCTTTGCTTGTAAGCTTCCAAGAAACAGGAAAATATTTGCTATTTAGCTGATATGTAATCTTTTTTGAAAGATCCAGACACCATGTCATGATCTTAATTAAACTCTTACTGGAAATTTTTGATGATACGTTGCCGTAAGAGCTTGTGGCGGTGCAGTGGCTCAGATCCTTCATCGAGATGCTTTCATTGTCTGTTCAGGAGATTAATTCAACAGTAAATACAACATAGGCCATAAACAAAGTCGATTGCCAGAAAACTAACTTAAAACGGTGCTAAAAGAGGCTGGAGATTTTCTCTTTAAATACATAATCTCTGCAGTAACCAAGAGGAGGTATATAGAGGGTACACCTTCAGGCAACAATATGTTTGTATGAGGGCACTAACTGAAGTTCAGAGCAACAAAAACAAAAACAAAACAAAAACACGGAAACCTGAAATGAGACCACTTATATGCAGTGATCACTGCTGCGACAAATGCAAAAAAAAATCAGCAGAGGTTTCACAAGAATGGCTTTAAAAGTCCTCTGTGTGAATATGAGAAGAGAAATCGTGACCTTTAGTCTCACAGATCTTCACCCTTAAATTAAGCTTAGGTTTAACCTTTAACATTGACCTCATATTATTTTAGCCATTTCAGCTGTAGTGGCCTATGCATCGTGTCTCTAATTAATCTAGAAATCTAAATATTTCAGTTCTTTGTTTTCCTTAGGAAACATGGTTTAAAATATTATTTTAGTAAACATTTACAATTGCTTCATATTTGTTAATTGATTTCTTGTCCACTTCATGCTAAAAACTTCCCATGTTTGAAACCTGTGCCAGTCTTAGTTTCATAAATTACCCCAAACTGGGATGATCCACCTCTATGGCTGTTTATACAGTGGTATTATCCACTGAATAGAGTGACTAGTTCAGGACCATTAAACCCAATGCCATTTGCCAGGTCATTCTTTTGGAATGATATACAAAAGACACGTGTAATTAACTCCCCCACTGGTTGACAACAGAAAGAACAGAGCAATCAGTCACTTTGTGTACACACTCCTCATTAGTACAAGTGGTGTTTGGGGGTAGATTCATGCTGCTCTGGTAGGGAAGAGCACTTTGTACTCTTACTGCCAACCAACATCATCTTCCTTCCCTGCTCTAGACGATGATTGATTTTTATCTGCTGATTGAAAGCACAAGATAAAGCTAACTTGAGTCTTTTTTTAGGAACTGAGAATAAACAGTAGGAACTACAGTCTTGTTCTGTCTGAGAGCTTACTGATATGCACCGACAAATTATGATAGATTTCACTGATGTGTCTGCAGCTTCTCCAGTAGGTACAGCAGAGAAGCCTGGTGATAAGCAATGCCTTTTTGGTACACGAGATTGTTTGCCAGGTAGGTATAAATCTCAGATACATGCTGGTAATGAGGGGAGGCACTACTATGTCAGTAAAGTGATTTATCACCTCTCCTAAAAGTTTTGGAAGGTATTTTCTTTTGCTTAAGGTCAGGACAAATGTGAAATAAGGAGAGATGTTCATGGAGAAAACTGTGTGTGAAGTACTGATAATCTCACTGATGAAGCACTAAATGAATCTTAGGACAGTGCTTGCAAATGTTTTTGCTCTTATTAAGTTTCGCTATTGTTTTATGTGTTTATTACATGTGTAAAAAGTTTAACATTATGGTATGGACTATTCAGGCAAAGACATAGGCTCAACTGAAATCTCATTGATTCAGATGGACTGTCACTGTTTTATATTTGCTTTAAAGGTGCTCCAGAGTGCTCTTTTGTCTCTCAGACAATTAAGTCTTCATGAATGTAAGCAGGATACGTAAAAATTATTCCATTTCCATATTGCATATTAAGTTGCTTGGGGTGAAAGGATGAGAAAATATAAAAAAATACGTAATTAGCAAGGAGTTCTTTGTCCTTACCATAAAAAGTGTAGGTACTAATAATTTAATAGGCAAGTGATACAACTACACAGACATTTGTTTCAAGCCAGTTCGCAAGTCTAAGTGTGCATTCACTTCCATGCTGAACTTGTTTAGTAAGTGCATAGTTTCCTCCATATATGCTGAGGACTGTTGCATAAACTTAACCATGGCTGCAAAGTAGATGTCTTTTTGTCACTGTTGTAACCTACAGAGTCATTGAAAATCCAGTTATAAGTTGCCCTCTCAGATGTTGTAATTTATTTTAGTGTAATTCTCTATTTCAGGGAAATATCTGAGGGGTGCATATGTAAGCAATAAAAAGGGTGAAAGTTCTATGTCTGAGGCTCTTAGATAGCCTTGTAATACAAATAAGGGTAATCAACAAGTTATGTTTTTTAGTTAGTTAGTTTTGAAATTATCCTGATGGTTTTTACCTGCTGTGAGCTGTTGAGTAGAGAAAACATCCATTTGTGAGGCTTCCTGTCATTGCAGAGCCACTGCTGATGTGCTCAAATCTCCAGTGGTGGTATAGAGAGATAGGGTTGGTGATGATGGTTCTGTAAATGGTCCCTTTTTTCATTTGGCAAGAAGTGAAATAGGCTCAGTCTGGTGTTGTATTGCAGCTATCAATAAAGCATGACTCACTCACTCTGATCCTAAATCAGAGGACCTACCATTCTTTGTAGAAAACTGTGGATTTTCCCTTCTTTCACTCTTCTTTCTCTCAGACAGATAATTTTGAAACCAAATGGATCATGAGCTTAGATCCACAGCGAGATTATTTTTCTTTGTGTTTTGACTGTTGTCTTGGGTGCTATACTTACTGTAGGATGTGGAAGGAAATGCTGAATCATTTGCCATTAACCAAGAGGAAGTTATCGGTGTCTATCTCAAATCTTCTTCTGTGTCAATAGGCAAAGGATCTGAATCCAATACAACCCTGTCAACTGTAATGTATCAATTACCACTGTCTACATACAGGAGGTGAAGCACAATGGTATTGACGGAATCCTAGCACCTGTTGAAGCTAATAGGAAACATCTCATTGCCTGTAATGGAGCTGGGATTTTAACTGATTCTAATGGAGCAAACTCAGCTATGCTGGTCTACCTGTGAAGATCAGTCAATTCAATTCAGCAGAAAAGAAGCTGTAGTTCTCAAAAAGAGTGAGGCTCTGTAGTCAAGAAGATAACTTTAAAAGTTGTTTCTAGGTTGCTTTCATAGAGGCTGCACAAGCCTAACAATGTAGGGTATAAGCTCTTTTTCTGCCATTAGTCCAGTTTTTTTGAGTAGTTCAGAAACAGTTTGAAAAATGGAGTTAATCTTCCTGAGAGGAAAAAGTTCAAATATTTTATCTACAGTGCTCTGAAGAAGGCTTTACTTCAGCCAGTGAGAGACTCGCAAGAAACATTGGTTCATTACAACTGGTACAGTCTATTCTCACTGGAGCCCAACTTCAGAGGAAATCTAAAATGAGCCATAAAAAAAAAAGTTTATTTTAAATTGTTGTAGAAGGATGGCTCCTTCTCCAACAAAAAGAGAAAACTAAGTGATGACCAGCTTGGAAGAAGAAAACACGGATTGAAGAATTTCCTACAAAGGAAGAAAGGCCAATTTAATTTATTCTCCGGTATGTAACCCAGGGTTGTGATGTGGGTAATGAAGATTTGAGCCTTGGAACATCATGAATATGGAAGTAGGATAACATGAAGTGTTTCAGCTTTTGTACTGAAGCTTTCACATAGCTTTTCTCATACCCAAGTGGGGAGAATGGGTAGATAGTGGATAAAGACCTTCCTATAAAAAGACCTTCTTTGAAGTATTCCAAATAGGGTAGATATACTTCAGGGAGGTACAGTAGGTTTACTTCGTTATCAAGTAATAACAAACCTGATGAGACACAGACTCAGAAAAATTTGTTCCAGAAAAAATCACTTTGAAGATCAAGTAAAGTTTTTTTTTTTTTCCCTCAGATTTTTTTCACCACCTCTGTTGGGCTTTTCTGATTATTTTTTTTAATTAAGTTGTCGCTGATCGCAGGACACTTATGCCACCTGGTGACGTGGGGTGATTATAGAAGCAGGGTGGGTCACTGACATTTGCCTCAATATTTTGTTTCTCTGGGAGTCATATAAACTCCTACCTAAAAATTACTGTGGTGTTACTTTAGTTTAGAGCTGAAAGGTAAAAGCATTGTCACTGACTGGCTGTAGTTTATTACATTCAGGTCCAAAAACGAGCATTGTCCTCCATATCATATCCACAAAATATCTCGTTTCACAGAAGTGTAAGGAAAAGTCACACAAGACAATTTCTGTTCTGAATTTAACTACTTGTCCTGTACTGTTGCCCCAAAACCTCGTTAGGGACTTCAGGCATTTAATGAGCAGAGATAATTTCTTCCTTAAAAGGTATCCATTTCACTCCTTA
Source organism: Anas acuta (assembly GCF_963932015.1). Classification (NCBI taxonomy): domain Eukaryota; kingdom Metazoa; phylum Chordata; class Aves; order Anseriformes; family Anatidae; genus Anas; species Anas acuta. The sequence continues at coordinate 44,970,055 of NC_088980.1, read as the reverse complement.
TTGAGTCTCAGAGGATAGATACTGAAGTAATACCGCACAGAGAAATCTCTTCCTTATGCAATGTATGAGCTACGTTCCCACATGCATCAGAGACAGATCAGCCTAGGGAGCCTCATATTCAAGGGACTATTTTGGATGCTTGGGGCTGCTGCCTTCTTGGTGGTTTTGCCCTTCTGTGGGAGAAGGCAGCTGGAGAGTGGGCATATGGTCTTCTTTCCCACTCAAGCTGATGTCTTGTGGTCCCAGGTTAATGAAGTGCTTTAAGTTATATAAGCTGTTATGCTGCTAGGAGGTTTGTTACAGGTCCCGAGCTATACCTCTCCACCTAGGTGGCAAGGTAGTACCAGCACAAATAATACTAACACTTTGTGTTTGGACTTAAGCACAAGCACAGCTGGAGAAATTCAGGCTGTCAGGACTGGGAATTTCTTAGTTTTTGATGGCTTTGTACATTCTGTAATCTGCAGTGTCTCTCTGGCTGAGGGCAACTCAAATGGATTGTCAGAAACCTCCAGATAGGATTTAGTCATGAGACTGCCAGTCTGTTAAAAACTAACCTTTAGAGCATGTTTTGGGCTGGTTCAAAAATTACAAGGTTAAGTTACAAGTCTCTCCATCACCTCTGCACAAAGATGCTACATATAACCGTTGTCTCACCATGACAACCTAAAGGGGACAAATCACTTTAAGCTTTTTCCCAAAGATATATTGGGAAAATAACCTCAGCACCTACACACACAAATGCATACTTACATGGGTCAGTCTTTGCTCTTAGTTAGTTCTCCTTGTGGTCAGAGCTAAATAGGATGGCGAGCATGGAAAGAATTCTTTTATGACAATTACATAGGAATTTTGCTTAGTGAAAATACAATTCAACTCATAGATTGAGACTTGGGACACCACTTTGTTGTGTCAAGTCAGGTCACCTGAATTAAACTTTAAAAAATAAAGTTTGAGTTTGGATCATATTGTCAAAATCTGAGGTAGGAATTCTTCTTTTGCTGTTGAATTATCAAACAAGAATGCTGCCTCACTCTGTGAGAGACACTGGATTTGGAAATTGTTTAATTTCTTACCTCAGCATCATCACACCATAGGACATAAGTACTGAATAGAGCTGGAGAATGGTTAATAAAATCCAAATGATATTTTAGTGAAATGTAGTTTTAAAAATGTGCAAGTTTATTTGCTCACACAGAGGTAGCAAGGCTAGGAAATTCTGCCAGAGAAGCCCATGCAGTTGCAGCTCCAGTGCAAATACATTTTTTCTTGCATGCTGCTCAGAAGTTCCCATTGTAGTGAGAGTGTTGCCAACGTCTCTGCTCAGTGAGAAAGCTAGACAGTAATAAAATCGGGGGAAATTTCCACCTGCATCCACCTGAAGGACCTTTTTCTTCCTAAAATGGAGCCTTCCCTCTCCTTTCCCCAGTGATAAAGTTCAACTTCAGCCTAAGAGGAAATCTTTGATTTTGTGGCATTTAGAAGGAAAGCTGAAAGTGCTCATACCCAGGGCTTGATTCTTTGAGCTCGTCTTTTAGTAGCAGTTATACTCGTTAGCTCAATCAGGTATCAGTTCCTTGAGAAAGCTTGAAGCTGTGTTCCCTTTCCCTGAAGCAGCAAATATTTTGGAAAGACAGAAAGGACCATGCAGGGATGGAGGATGTTGTCCATCTTTCCAATCAACGCTATTCCATCACCATGTAGGATTAGATGGTCAGAAGTTTTTATTCCCTGCATTTGAACTTGTAACCAAGAGGTAGAAGACTGAATTCTTTACCCAGTTATCTGAACACTGATTTACCAGTGTTTAAAATTAAACATATGGAAAGCCAGCTTAATTAATGAGACTTTTAATAGAGTGTAAGTATGCTATTAATCACCTGCTTAAGCAACCTGTAAGAGGGCAGAGCCAAGGAATACATTAAGGTCTACCTAGAGATAAAGGATTATATATGGAGGATTTGTTTTGAAAAGCACATAGGGCCTTGTTTCAAACAAACAAACAAACAAACAAAAATCTTTCAAATATTTCATAGGGAAATAATCCTCTGACTGTCACATCTGGTCTTTACCTAATTCTGCATAATTTGCCAAGGTGCTTCCCTGCTTATTTTAGTAGGTTTTTATAAAAACTTCTGGGCCCCAGTATTTGTATGTTTTAAAAATACTTTTCACAAGAAGTTAAAATGCAGAATCTTTCATGTGTACAGCATGTTTTTCAGAGAATAACAATTAATTTGTATGGCCCCATGTGAAGCTCTGAAAAAAAAGGAAGTTGTAATGGATGTACTTGCAGGAGCTCCCTTTCTCCCTTAGCTGTAATTGTGCAAATGGTACTGAGATAATACTGTCATTGTTTGTCTTTTCCATGAAGGCAGTATGAAGATTAAAGTACCATCTGGCTTTCTGAAAGCTAAAGTTAGCAAACCTCTAGCTTGAGACAAACAAGAAGTTGGATCCCTGCTTGGGTGGGCATTTTAAATGTAACTTAACTTTGCCCATCTCCAGTTAAAATTCTCAACACAAATCAGCAGGCAGAGCTTTTCCCTCCTCGTGAGAGTAAGCATTCTAGCAGAAATGTTTCGAAGCACATTTTCCTGGAGGCCTGTTAGGTCTATTGTTGTTTTTATGCTCTAACAGAGTGTAAAGATAGAACCGACAAAGTAAAGCTTGTTGAAAAACTCACATTTTTTTGTTTGTTTGTGAAATACTTTTTTTTCTGAAAACATTTTGAAAATTAGCCAGCATTCTCACATTTTTATCGATTTTGCTATGAGGTTTTGACATATCTTTTTACTTAGTGTTCCTTCTAAGATCTTAAACCATTTGCACAATCATTGCAGAAGAAAAAAGAATCTTTTTAAGTCGTGCTTTATCTATGAAATCCATTTTTTCATGAAATATTTAGAAAGTAATTTCAATTAAAAAATGAGTTACATTAATAGGAAATTTCATGGAAAGTGAAAAGGAGGCCTTCTCAAACCATATGAAATAGAAATATTTTCAAATTGTTTTTTGAATTAATTTTTATTTTTTTTTTGTTACCAGCTCTTCTAAAAACTGCAGTTGATAAGCACATAGTGACTTTTAATGAAGTCAGAAGAATTCATCAGGGCTGTTAGTGATAAAAATACTGTGTCTAGTTATGTTTCAGGCAATGTTACCACTAGCAGAACCAGAAACCCACTCTCATTTGATTACTGCTGTATAAAATGTCGTCTATAAACAAACACAGAGAGGAACCGATCTCCCTGCATCTACCCCCTCTCCCTTCCAATGTCAAAGCAATTAAAAAGGAACTCTGTGTCTCAGAGACAAATATAATCACTTTTCAAATATCAACTGGAGATCATATTTTCCTTTGGGTTCCCTGCATAAAAACTAAGCAAAATTACAGGTGATAGAACAACAAAATAACAGTCTTAAGAACCAAGTCTTTGGCTGACCAGTGAGCTGTTTCAACCGATTAATGTCTGGAGCAATATGCCATATGCTTGTACTCTTTCCCTGTGAGCAGTTCTTTTTAGCACTGCTACACATCTTCTATATGGATCAGAGAAATTCCCCTTGCATCAAACCAAATCTCTTCCTGAGGCTAAGTAGAATAGTATCGAAAGTTCAAAAAAAGGCTACTGTCATTATGAAAAAAGGAATATAAATGATAACGTGGGTGGTGTTATAGTGCATGGAGGAGTCCTGGGTATAAATTTAGTGAAATCACCACCTGTGTTCCTTCTACAAAGGCAGCTGAGGTACATGAGCTCTTAATAGCTTAATAAATTCAGGGAACTGGCTTAGATTTACGGATCAAATACCTTCCTACCTATTCTTCAAGTCAATGCACCTCACATGGACAAATATTTTGTGCTGAAGTTGTTATTTATTAACTTATGGCTGTGATGGGAGGTTGTTAGGTGATGAATATCTGTTGTGGCAGACTTTGTGTGAGACCCCACTTGTATTAAGCTGTTGTTAGTCTTTCTCTCATGAAAGTTTTTGTTCTTTTGCTCTTGCTATAAGAATTTGGTCATTTTGCCTATGCTGCAAGCTTTCTATTAAGTCTCACACCCTCAAATTGAATTTACAAACCACTCTTTTGGTGGTGCAGTGAAAAGGGATTGGCCACAGTGCTTAGATACCAACTCTGACTGTGTGATTCAGTATAAATGGAGCAACATTAAAAGGCTAGCTAGAAAGCATAGCCAGAGGAAGTGGAAGTCTTTTCCACTAAAATGCTTTACTGTAAAAATTCAATGCTTGAGGTCCAGTCAAAATCTGGTGGTCTCAGTGGGTAAACTCAAAAGTTTACCCCAGTTGTGGTCATTCCTGCCTTTCTCAGCAGAGAGTATCTCTACCACAACTTCAAGGTTACCCTCAAATCCATCTGATAGCCAAATGACAACACAATCCTCATGTGGCTGCAGAGGTGGCTTTGAAGCAATTCTACTTAAAAAATAATAAGGAAAACTGTTGTTTGGTAGCAAGATACTTTGAGTAAAAGCTCCTGATTCTGTCAATGTATGCAAGCTTTAGCTAGTGAGACCATGAAGCTGAATTAGGGATTTCATACTTTAATGCTGTAAGCCCCTTTGTTGTCTTTGTACTAGTTTTAAAATTAATATTTAACAAAGCTTGTAATCACTGCTCTGCATTTTGTCTTTGCTAGCTGAATTTTATTTAGAAATGTTTGCAACATAAATTCTTACAGCTCAAGCTCATTGAGATATTCATGTTTATGCATGAATTTGTGAATGACTACCAGCAGGATTTTGCTTTAGTAGTGACTGTTGAGCAACACTGGAAAACATCCAAGATATGGGCACCAAACACTGACGTGTATGAAATCAAAGCCATTTCAGAAGATGATCTCTGTAACTATTGTCTCATCTTCACTGACTGTAAAAATGAGAAGAGTAACATTTGACCACAGCAACTAGTGTTTTGAAAATTAATTGATATTTGTAAAGCACTTCAGTGAGGTAGGTTACTCCTGATTCAGGACACCACTTCAGCATGAACATGCAAACATACATAATAATTTTACACCTAGCTAAAAGATGAATCCTTTCTTTCTAAAATACATGACCTTGCTTTCATCAGCCAATTCGATAACACAAAGCTGTCAGTAGCAAGCTGTGTTGAGATTCCACTTGTCGTTTCATTTTGATCTGGACAATAATATGTTTTTAATATCACTGGTGATTTCCTTCTGATGAAACATTCCATCCAGTGCATATCATAATTCTTCCTGTAGTGCTTGTCAATAAAACCTGTTTTCTGTCTGAAGAAAAATGTGCTCTTATGTTCTTTTCCCTTTTCTCTCCTCAGTGCATAGTTTGGGACTGGGATTCCAATGGGAAGCATGACTTCATTGGAGAATTTAGCTCGACTTTCAAGGAAATGCGAGGAGCTATGGAAGGGAGACAGGTAGGTGGGGACAACCCAAGCAGTGTCAGTATACAAGCTTTGTAGAGCTCTGTTCCTCAGACAATTCTGTAATGCTGCAGATGACATTGCCTCATTGTTTCTTGGAAGTTCAGCTGTTCTGTTTATCTCCTAGGCTGTTTTTTGAGTTCACATTCACAGGCATTTCTTTCTGCTAATATTTATTTACACTGAGCCTAAGCACGTGGTTTCTATGATGTGCTGTACTGTTATGGCAAAGCAGAGGCACAATCTGGGTACTCAAAGCATTCCCCAGCTGGCCTACAGCCCCTTTTTTGGGTGAGGGTCATTCTCCATCTTTCTCCATTTCTCATGTGCTGCATCTATTGCTATCAGCTCTAACTGGGACCCATCATAATAAAACTTTCAGTTTCTGAAATGTCTTATGAATTGCAGTCCTAAAGGAAAATGAAGTTGTTAGGTTATTAATAATTTCACTTCTTTATGTCAGCTTGATCTTTTCAAATTGGAGTTGATGGTAATTATTGAATGTGATAAATGATTTGGCATATCTAATTTGAGAAATTGTCATTTCCTATTATTACTTAATCCTGAAGGTGTTTTGATAAATCCTCTGAGGGGAAGTTAAATATGTTGGCTTTCTAATCTGCTGATAATTTGTAGTCACTGCTTCATGGTGATCTCAAAACTAAACAGAAGTGCATAATAAATTTTATTCAAGCTTTACATTAGGGTTATGTTTATAATGGGTTAATAGCAAGCTACCAGAGACAAAAGGTGTTTATTAAGTGGTTCAGTCAAACTATTCTATAGGTTGAGAAGTTTCTACTATTCTTCCGTATGTCTTCTATTGACGTTCTAGAGTTTTGCGTATATTGCTTATGTGTAAAATGCCATTGATATATATATGAGTCGTGTATTAACCCATTACAAATACATCCTGAACAGAACCTGAGTGTAAATGAAACCCTACTTTGTTTTCTCAGAGTCAAATTAAGTTAGAGGATTAAGACCCGTTTACAAGAGACTGGGCTAAATTTTTGCAGCTTTTACATCACCTACATGAAGTGTTTCCTGCCAAAACTTAAACCAAACCGAATCTGAGTGGAAGCAAAACCTATCTAAACAGGCAAACTAATTCCAGAGTGAATAACATTAACAAGGGCAGTGTTATGATAGCACCCCAGTTTTGAATGTAAGTGGCTATGGCTGGGAAAGATGCCATGTGAAAGTGGTAAAGGGTGAAACTTTTCAGCATAAACATTTCTTAAATGGCATCAGAGTCCTTCCCAAACAGCTTGTTGAACAAGACAAGAGGCTTACTGTCCAGAGTACTGAATGGCTGTGATGGATAAACTATACATTTTTTAATCTGATGGAGGAACAGTATTTTCTTTTCATCCCCAGCTAGTGAAAAGGATGATTACCCTGTCAGGGGCATAGGACATTAACATGGTCATTTGTCAAACCTTGTTCTTGTCTATATAAACTCATATTGTATTAAAAGAGTGCCATCCAGGAATAATTTAATGTTGCCTTAATTGCCTAAGCCTTTATGTTGCTTCCCTTTGCCATCCTGCCAGCTGCCTTTCCCCTGTAACATCACAGACTGCTTTTCACTGTAAATGTGCAGCTTTTCTCCTCCATGCTTTTAAGCTGTTGCGGCATTATTTCTCCCTTGTTGCTCTCATTTTATTGCTCTTGTGCGGTTACTCTGCGGGCTTGTACCTGCAAAACCTGATACTGTTGTTGTAGGTGGTTCTCATGGGACACAATTGCAACTAGCATGGGACTCACTTCTCCCCCCACCTCTTTTCTAACCTTTTTTTTTTCTAACTTCTTTATTTTTTGTAGTACATTCTGGGGAAGAAAAAAAAAAGTTTTTATTGGATAACATAGTAGGTAATAATAGTCATTTAAATGGTTAATAAATATTGTCCCAAAATTCATATGCACATCCCAAACAGCTTTTGCACCTGATGATTGCAGGCCCCAGTTGTCACTAATAGCACAATGGGCAATTTGAGCAGGTCGTGATGGAAACAATTTAGTTATTGAGGTAAAAGTATTGCGGGAGATCACATGCTGCAAGGGGAGGTTGCTTGTGTGTGGGACCACATCACTTGTCTTTCTGGCTGACCAGCAAAGAGCAATTTCTCTTTTTCTCTTCCCCTTTCTCTCTGTTCCTCCTTCCTACTTCTTCTCTCCTTTTCCTCTATCCTTCAGATGTAAATGTTTCTGCTAAAGGCAATATGTGCTGTTGGCTGTGGACCCCATAATACGTCTTGGGTGCATAGTTTGTCTCAACATCTGTTGCGCAACATGGTGTGATATGATTAGCATTTGTCTTTTTTTTTTTCCTTAGTTTTATTCTCACCTAAGAAAAAACACGTTCAATGGAGTGTTGACTTTGAATAAAGGGGGTTGAAGGAATGGCAGAGGAGGTGGAAAGTGGTTTGCATTCAAGTGGGTGTGTTGCTAGATATTTCTAATAAGGAAGGCCACATCAGAGAAATGTAATTAAACGAGGGTGAGGCGATGGGTAGGTTAGATGTAGCCCTTCCTTCGTAGAAGAGATTTTTTCATAGCTTCTGATCAGAAAATGTTATGTTTTCCATGTAGTACTTTTTCCAGTCAGAAGAATAAAACTGCCAACCTTCAGTCTGTGGCGTTAACCATTCTTTCATAAAGCATCTCAAGAGCGAGTGTCTTGAAGATGAGGACCAAAATCTGAAATCCGATCTCAACAGCTTTGGAAGCCAGTGTGAAGAGCAGAGCTCAGGTCTGACATTCCTGTTTGAGTAGCTGAGGAGACACAATGAAACTTTTTATTATGGTTGTATTTTAGTTCATGCAGTAAGCTTTATGGCCAGCTACAGTACATTGCTGTAGTTCTGTCAAAAGATAATCAAAACATCCTAGGGATTGGCAGCCAGGGTTTTTCAGTCTCCCAGACAACAGGAGAGAATAAGAAGGAACACTTACCATTGGCAGGGATGAGGGATCTCTCCTTAAGTACCAGCTGCAAATCTGTGCAGAGTTAAAGGAGGCTATACCAGTGGCAAAGCTCTCCCTCTGCCCATCAGCAGCATCTGTATTAGTTGGTGTCAGTTCCAAAAATTGTCATATATAATTTTAATTGCTAAGGATGAGAGTAGTATACTAGTAGTATGTGTTGGTGTGCAGGAAAAACTGTGTGTCATCTGTGTGCTGCTAGTACCTCACATCATTTCACCAGTTCACCTCATCTCCATTTGGTGGATTTGAAAAGGATCTTGAGGTTGCCTTTTAATTGTTCATAGTTCATCCTCCAGAAAGCACTAATAGTATTCTATCTCATTCTTCAACCTGCTCCTCAAGTGAGATATGTCTTATTATTATTACAAGTCTTGTAGCCAAACTATCAAATGCTACAGAACCTCTTGGGATGATCAGGATGGATATGTGCTACAGGAGGTGATGGTGCTTCGTAGACTGTTGCATACCCTGGCTGAGTATTGATTATTCCAAATGTTGAGTGTCAGCTTCTGATCAGATGATTTTATGGTTGGCTTGCTGACTTGCCTCTTCTGTGAGATCTCTTGGAAATTTGTGCTTGAAACCAGGCATCATTTAAATAAATGTGAATCTAGCACTGACAGCTTGGTAGCGGTTGAAGCAGTAGTGTGTGAAGGAAGAAGAGAAGATTTCTTCTCTGAATGATTGATCACCTGTTTTGGTCAGGAGTGGTGTGAGTAATTCATGAATGCCTTTCCTAAATGTGGCAGGTCCTGGGTGAGATTCACAAGTCTTGAATTGTGATGCCTTCAGAATCAGAGTTGCTTCTTAGCGACTGAAATTACTGAATTCTGGAAAAGCTGGTTGGCCTTTGGTTTGTGATCCAGGTGAAATCAATTCATGCTTTTTAAGAAAACTTCCTGATAATGAAAAATCTTTTCAGTGACTCTGGGTAATAGCTTGGTGTGTGTTTCTGTTCCTTAATAATTACCTTGTTGTCACAGACTGTTGTTTCCTGACAGGTAGCCTATTTTCCTACTGACCGACAATAAGAAAGGGGCAAACACATCCTGTTGTTTAAATGTACATCTGAAATAGACATTTCTAAGCCTTCTGTTTAGCATCTCTCACCAAAATTCATCATTTACTTCTTCATCATAGTCTTTATACACACACACAAAATTAAGAACAAGTCCATCACTTTTTGTGACAGTGAAATATTTTTTTTTTTTATATTTTATTATTATATAGAATATTTTTAGTGAAATACTAGTAAATACTTAGTTTATTGTATTCTTATGATTAGTTCCAAATATATATGTTATATGAGAATAAAGTATCTTTTTTTTTTTTTTTTTGACATGGAGGCAATAAAACCAGAGGGATTCAGAGAAAAACGTCATAGAAACAGAAATCACCTGGATTCTCACGCAATGCAGTAATTACATAAGGGAAAAATCTGTTCCTGTGTTCCTATATTACAAGAAAAAAAAAAAAAGAACGTGTATGTATTCACACACAGAAAGGAAAGGGGAGGAAGAAACCCTACTGTGCTTACTATCTCTAGTGCTATTACTGCAAGCTGGAGGGCTGCTGAGGTCCATCCTCAGGTGCGATCCTTCAGGAATCTCAGCTGGTTTCCCCCATTTGTTCAGATACCTGACTATGAGCCTCACATCAGGGCTTTTGCTTCTTTAAGTAGCTAAGCACAGATGGGACATAAGAATAGTTTGGGGTTTGATTATCATCATACGCAACAGTACTTATATTCAATAAACAGAAGATACTTAAAACCAGGTAGTTTTCTGTTTCAGATTCAGTGTGGTGCTTGACAGAGAAGACCTTGTATTGCCCAGAGCTGCCAGGCATTTGGAGGAAACGTTAAGTGACTTTCAAGATGACGAATCCAAATTTCACAATGTTTACCATTAGCATCAGATTCCAGACTCTTGCATTAGTTTCCACTTAGCTGAAAAGTTAATTTAAGAGACAAAAATGAATCAATAAAAACAATGTCAGATACCAAATCAATACCGGGAATGTAAGAGCAGACTGAAATTTGGGCTTGTCCTCACAGTACAAGCAAAATATTTCAAAGTTGTTTTGCATTATTACTTACCCGCTTGGAGCTGTATTCTGAATTCCGTTGTCTTTGGAAGAGCTGGAGATGTGACGAGGTCTGTATAGGGAATTTCCTTCAAAGGACACTTGTCACATCTTCAGCTTGAGCTGTGGCAACTGGCAAGGTCAGAACCAAATCTTGGTGTGTTACTAAAGATTGAGAGTTTCATGTGAAAGTCTTATCTTTTTAAGCCTACCCATTAACAGGGGATGGACTCCCTTCCCCTTCCCCTTCCCCTTCCCCTTCCCCTTCCCCTTCCCCTTCCCCTTCCCCTTCCCCTTCCCCTTCCCCTTCCCCTTCCCCTTCCCCTTCCCCTTCCCCTTCCCCTTCCCCTTCCCCTTCCCCTTCCCCTTCCCCTTCCCCTTCCCCTTCCCCTTCCCCTTCCCCTTCCCCTTCCCCTTCCCCTTCCCCTTCCCCTTCCCCTTCCCCTTCCCCTTCCCCTTTCCCTCTCCACTACCACATCAACAGATATGATAGGTGCAAATTAATTCTTGCTTTCTAATTTTCTATTTTCTAGGAATTAGCTAGCTTGTTCTTTGAATTGCTTTCTTATCCACATCACCCAATGACATGTTAGTGATTTGCATTCCAAATGTAGGCGAACATTCCTACGTATGTTTTACAGTTATCACAGAGAAGCTGAGAGGAGCAGATTTTTCTCCCCTGAAGTAGTTTTACACTGCTTTGGTCCTCATATAGTATAAACTTCTTCCAGAAACCAATGACATTAACATAATAAACGTTATATTCAGGCTTAAACAATCTTTTTTTGCAAAGGAAAAGCCAGGCATTATTGTCTAAACATAGACATTTAGAAGTGTTCATGTTGGAGGATGATAAAATTAAGGAACTGCACCTTGAATATTCAAGGGAAAGCATGAGATCTCTCCAGTGTAGTGCACTGGCAAAGCGAGGAGCAAAAATCTTGACCCCTATTTTATCTCTCTATTCAGTATATTACAACTTCTCTGTGATGTACAGACAGCACAGATTCTCTGTAGGAATGTTTCCAATAAGTTTGGAGATAACTGTGCTAAACCATCTTGCCAGACAGCAACATATCAAGACGTGGGCAGTGATTTTCCCTCACTGTCAGGTTTCTTTTCCAAATAAAGAGCTTATTGTGCTCTTGCGTTGTGTCACAACAAGCTCTCTGTAGTTGGAAAGAAGGGCTTTTATTTCTTGAGCCTGACTACCTCTCTTGAGTAGAGAAAAAATGCTTATGGAGGATTTTCCCTGAACATGTGGGCCTGTGTCTGCCTGTCTTCTCAGTGGAAAATTCATTTCACGAGACAAATAATTGAGCTGTAGGCTAAGCAAGCAGATGTGCTTCCTGCAGTTGGACCATTTTTTTTTTTTATCTTTTCCCATTCTTGGCTCTGTCGCCTGTCTCCAGAAATGCAATGATGAAAATACTGCTCCTCCCCTGTGCAAAAGAAGGTCTCATATTGCTCCAGAGCCATATGTTTTGCCTTCCTTTTTTTGACACTTGACAGAACTCCAAGCTTTAAATACTTCAGTGACATTGAAATAATTGGTGTTAGGAAGTGGCTTGAAGCTCAACATTTTCATAAGTTCATATGATAAACGTGATTTTACATGCTCAAACACTCTTCTCAGACAAATCTGATACGAAGGTCTACACTATAGGTAAAGTATTGTAACACTTAGATATATTTCATTGTAAAATGTCGTAGTGTGGATTTTTAGCAGAGTGTCCTGGTTCCTTTTGAAGATACATTCTTTGTTTTATTCAGCATCTGGTTAGAGGTCACCTGTTTTCTTGCAGCACTTGAAAACACCTCCCTGAAGGAAAATAATGTGTTCTTAACCTTACTTAATAACACATTACACATACAAATCTGGTTTTAAAAATGCTGATGGATACTTGCACATGCAAACACGTATTTTGCTCCTGCAACAACACATGAATAATATTGTAGTAATTAGCAGTCAACGTCTGATAGTTCGGCTTTATCAGTCTGCCTGAAACTAGAGAAGGCAGAACATTTAAAATGAAAATCAGTAAGACTCTCAGAGATGTTATGATGGAAATAAGGCAACATATTTCGGTAACAAAGTAGGACTATTTTGCTTTAGAAATGAGTATTTGTAAAGAAAACTAAACAGAACATTTGCAAAGAAGTTTAAAAAATATATTCTTAGGGATAACTTTCAATTTTTAATTTGTTAAATATATCATTAACTAGATGCAATTTCTTTCCGCAATTTAGTGGTTTTCTTAACTTTTTGTTTTATTGTCAGACTTAAAGGAGAAAGTCTTGCTCTCTTTCAAGAAAGAATGACATGATGTCTGATTAGAATTTCTCTAATTAGGAGTTTAATAGAAAACACCAGTGATACTGTGTATGCAGTTTTGCAGCTAAAAGAATACATCAGGTTGCTTTCTTGGGTATTTTCAATTGTATTAAATTCCTTCTTATTTTGTCTCCTTATATAATCTCAAAAGATCCTAAATTTTGCTCACATAATACCTGAACCTACAGGACTGGAAGTTGACAATGCAAAAATCTGGGTACCTCTCTGAGCACCATGTCCGCATGCACCCAACTGAAGACAGATGTTTGCCTCGGGACCTTTTCTGTTAAGTTAATTCTCTGCATAGTTAATGTTTTTAATTATTTCTTGTGTGTGCACCATTATTGATAGGATTCAGTCAACTGTGGAAATCAGACACTACCTTCTTTGCTAATTATTCAATGTGTACGTAATTTTTCCTTCATGTAGTGACCTCTTTTTTTCACAGGTACAATGGGAATGCATTAACCCCAAATACAAAGCAAAGAAGAAGAATTACAAGAACTCAGGCATTGTGATCCTTAACCAGTGCAAGGTATTTGTGTTTTGCTCATTGTCTGCTTCTTTTCTAAGCTGTCAGTGATGTATTTTAATGGTGTTTGGAAACGTAGACAACAAAGTGGAACTGTCTGGAGAAAGCAATAGAAACTGATCCACTACAAAAAAGTAAAGACAAGGACTTGGATCCCAAAAGTAAGCTAACTGTTCCCAGTGTTCCTCTGTAATTTCTCTTGTCCTGTCTCTTCTGTTGTGCAATGGAGTAGGCAGTACTAAATTCATGACTCCAAGCTTGCCAAATGGCCTCATGTGTATTTCCCTTCCAGTCCTTCCAAAATTCACATCTCCGAACTTACAAATTTTTTCTTGTTCCTCTTAAACCAGTGGCAAAATTCTCATTGACTTCCAACTGAGAATGAGTAGAGCCCAGTTCTATTTTTGATGTCAATTTATGTTTCTATAGTTTTAGGATCATTTTGGTATTTTTGCTCTTTAAATTTTTGTTCCTTTCTTCAACTGTATGAAACACTTTCTTCCTGTACCTTATTTTCAGTTGGTCCCTCCCCTTCTTCCAGTTTACTTTTTTTCAGGCAGTTCCACACTCTGATATTTTAGCAGTACACAGTTAATTTACATGTCTTGCTTTCTTGTCTGCAGATCCACAAGATGCATTCTTTCTTAGATTATATCATGGGAGGCTGCCAAATACAGTTTACAGTAAGTGTCTTACTTCTCTAACATGTTTTTAAGAAAGAGAATCCCGTTAGATACTGATTCATCACTTTCATAAAGAAAAGAATCTTATACATCATTCCTTAATAAGTTATTAAGGTGTTATTGCAAAATGTATTGTGCCCAGAAAATAAACCTATGCTAATGCAAGTAGGAGTTTTGTGCACATACTGATTTATTATGTTTTAGAGCAATGACAATCATGTTGCAAAAAGTAATGACGGCTCCAAACAGGGGGCAAGAAGATGATGCCTAAATTAATGCTGATCTCAGTTGTAAGTCCACCAGCTACAGTATTGTGCAAATTCATCACTATCAGTTTTCTACCTACATGGAACCAGGGAAAGTCAATGTCTCTGTGCCTATAGCTCTGTTCATTCATAACCTAGTGGTTCTACTTAATCACAAGCTGTCTGCATGTTTTACTTCTTCCTGCCTCAGTTGCATTACTACCCATGATGATAGCACACGCTGCTTGTCTGCCTTGTTGCTGTCTCCAGAAATGTATCAGAGATTCTCTTGTGGGCACTGAAGCAAAAAACTGCAGCCTACAGTAAAGAAATTCTGTGCTTCCTTGCTTTCTGTTTATATTATATGATCTCCTTTTATATATATATGTCCTATATATCTCTTTTTCACATAGGCCTAATTTGGTTATTTCAGACCACTGCAACAGATCAGGCCTATGCCTTCCACCTTTCCAGATTTCCATTCCTTCTGATAGGAACGGGACATTGGATCTGGAATTGTTTGAAACTGTCCCAGTGCATTTACTGTTGGTGTTGCCTTAATGTTAATGACATTTCCATTGAGTTCATGCCATGTACAGTCAGCACGATGCAGCCGTGATCTGAAAGGGCACTTGTTGTGGGAGGGAAACTGGGAAGCTAAGTATAGATTTGGTAACAGAAAGCTGTAGTATGATGTACCTGCTCATTTAAGGCACTGATGAGGGCTATGGTAACATCATGCTGTGTGTTCTTTGGATAATTTGTACATCCATTGTAGGAACATAGTTTGTAGTTAGAAAGAATGTCTCTGAAAAACCCAAGTAAACTTTTCCTTCACTTTAAAACCGTTTATTAAGAAGCCTTCATCTTCAGAGATCAATAGTGCTGATTCCAGGCCATTACTTTTATTCAGCACTTATTGCAGCACACCGTATCTCTTATCAGACAGTGTTCCCTGCTGTACAAGAAATATTCAGAAGCTGGCAGTGCAAATGGGTCTGTAGTCAGAAGACATTTTCATCACTTTAGGAAATACAGCAGAAAGGATGTGTACTATGCATAAAAGGAACTATAATAGAAAGATATATTGGACAGATTCTCTCTTAGACAGGTCATGGTATTGGACAGGCTGATTCTTTGCTGACAGATCTAGCAGGGGATCCTACCTCTACAGGATATTTTCAGTGCATTGAAAATCACCCTTTTACAAGACTGAGAAAAAAAAATAAGTGCTAAGAGTTATTGCTATATTAGGTTTTAATTTAGATGTGGGAAGATGACTTGTACATTTGAACTAGTATGTTTAAAGATACACTGACAGGAATCAAATCTCTGCACTGTAAAAAGGATTCCTGCTTTGCTGATCACAAGAATAGCTTATTTGTGATCTTAGCCTAGTTCCTGTGTTATGCTAACTTCGTATTTCTAATTCTTCTCCTACTTATTTGCACAAGATCTCAGTACTGTCAGGTAATGCTAAAAGAGAAGGGATCTGTGTTGTTGTTTTGGAACCATGACAAGTAACAATGGTCATCTTTTGTCTTTCCTTAGAGAACCAAATTTTGGATCAATATCAAGTATAGTGCATCAGAGTATGAACATTCATAACATGAGCATTTAAATAAACACCCCAAAACTATGCTAATCCATTCAATTATCCATGTATTTACCTTAGGTTTCACAAACCACTAGAGTTTCTTGCTCATTTCTGACAGCTGTGGCACAGATAGTTACGTATATGCAGGCAGGTTAAAACATCAGGGGTTTCCTGTTGATTTATTCAAGTTAAATCAAGCTGTCACTTTGGGAAAAAGATCTATGTGGAAAACTACCAGGCTTACTGCTCCAGTGCTTGAGCAATGAGCAGGGGAGTGAAGGTGAAAGATTACTTTGTTTGCAAGCCAGATCAAGCTTACATCTCCTGACTGACACACTGTGGAGCATGGGAGGCTTGTAGTTGATCAAGATGACAAAGGGATTTGCAAGCTAACTAGAGCCCAGTGAGACATATTTTTCTTCAGCCAAGAGTTAGCCATGGAAAATCAGAAAAGGTAGGGAACAGCCATATTGAGTTGATGCAGCATGATACTTCTCTTTTAGCTTCCAGCAACAGCAACAAAAAACTTTCAGGACTGTGTCTTTTTTAAGGGAGAATGAAGATGTCATGTTTCATTTTCATTTTATAGCTGTGTAAAATAGTCTTCCCCGTGCCAAGCAGACTCCAGCTGGGGAAGGTGCACGTTCGCAGGGGCAAGCTGGGACTTTCAAAGTTCTTTTTGCAGCCCTCAGAAAGCCCCTTACATTTCAACTGCACAGTAGAACTACAAACTGAATTCAGTACATCTGTAGCTATTGAAGATCCAGATATAGCGGGGTTTTTGGAGGAAGAGGTCACTGAACAAAATTGTAAGGAAGTTTGTAAATGGCTTTGTTCCCTCTAAGAGACCAGATGGTTTTCTTGATGCTCCTCTTCGGAATTCCTTGAAAGCAACATCACAAATTCAGGAAAGAGCTTTCCAATCCATGCCAGTCATATCACAGAAAAATGCATGCAAGATTATCTCTTCAGTGAGAAAGATAAATGGAATTTTAAAAGGGAGAAATTAATTTTAAAAGGATTCTTTAATATATTTGTTTTGGCATTGAATGCTTCCCACAGCCTCCCATGAGGCTTTTCAACACAAAAATCTGTGCAGGATTGAAGCTGTATTTTCATCCTGCAGCTCACCTTTAAGCTTGCTATCATCTGTGAAATTGGGAGGGTTAATTATTTAGTGCTTAGAAGATGCTTTGAAGATAAAAAAGTCCACCAGAGTATTTACTGTAGACACTGAGAATATTATTACAGACACAAGAAGGTACAAAATAGCTATGAAATGTGCCTGAATGGAGTTTTGATTTATAGTTTGAGTAGAATTTTTAACTCTCTAGGGACATTTTATCTGCACGACGTTTATGTCCTGAACGTTACCTGAGCTGGAATAATTTAATTAAGTTTGAGAACCTAGAGATAATTTGATTCATTTTTATTAGAGCATAATTCCCCACATAGAATAATTATCCAGCTTTTTTTTTTTCTAGTTATACCATTTTAGTTTTATTAACTCTTATTTTATTAGCTGCTGTATACTTTTAGAAATAGTTATTGCTACTATCCTCATTCAAATTTGATTAAGTACACTGTGAAATGACCTTTGCTTTAAGGTTGCAGTCTCTGCAGAAAATTGGTTTTGGTAAAGATAAATGTTTCATGTGGCTATACTCTTTCCCAGAACAGCACCACAACACATTGACTTTTCTTCTATTCCAGGTAGCTATAGATTTCACCGCATCCAATGGTGATCCTAGGAACAGCTGCTCACTGCACTATATCCACCCCTATCAACCCAATGAGTACTTGAAAGCTTTGGTAGCTGTTGGGGAGATTTGCCAAGACTATGACAGGTAAATAACCACATTTGATAACAGAGATGTCTTTAGAAAGTGTTTTCACAGTGTGAAATCAATGACTGCCTACTGCCAGCTGCAGTAGCTCCATGTTTAGTCACATAAGAGAAATGACTGCATGACAGAAAGTTTAGTGTACCATACCACAATGTTGAGAGTGACAGTGGGTTTAGATTAGTTTCATGGCAATGAAAGGTCTGGTGTTTGGCTGATATATTTGCTAAGTTTTGAGGTTCTATCCACCTGCCAAAATTACATGTTTGAGTGGATTTTTCATTTGTATTAGGCTTGAAGCCTGTTTCGCAGTTGCTGACAGCATCCTTTCTCATACGCTTGGGAGTATGGTTTGCGCCATCCTACATGAAAGTGTTCCCAAGATTTCATATCTGAAACTAAATTTGTTGTTGCTTAAGCTGCTTAGGGGCCATGTCTGTTCTTAGATTTAAATTTGTGGTCTTCTTCAGTGTTCTGTTAGCTTCTCAAATATTGCAATATCTTCCAAAATTAATATTAAAAGGTACCGATAATATGTGCACACAACACGACAGTAAATAAATAAACAAATGCAAGTAATTGGGCCAAATATGCTTTGATTACATTATGTACTTCTGTTGCTTTTGAATAGGCTGTCTGTCTCTATCAGATTAATTGCCCATTATTAATCTAATTACCAAGTACATTTCCTTTAAATGTTCTTTCTTTGCTGGTGATGCATAGTATCTTACACAATTATTCTTTCTCATCTTTGCACATGTAATAGACATCCACCCACCACTTTGCCGTGTGTAAATGCCAGATCTCAAAAAAAACAATGGTATTTCCAGTCAAATTTGATTATACTTTCTGTATAAATTGTGGAGGGACTTAATTCCGTGGTTTATATGTTACATGTCGCATATGCTAATTAGCCTGCTCAGAGGCACTGCCATTTGCATGGTAATGAAATGCCTTCTTGAAACAGAATGAAGAAAATACTGCCCTGATACAATTTCTGTAAGAATTTGGTGGTCAAATGTAGTCAATGAGTCTGAGAAAATTAATATTTTATTGTAAGTGAGCTGATAATTCCACAGTGATTATCCATTAATTTAATAAATGCTATTAAATTAATCCACTAATAAATTCAGTGGATTGGTATACTAAAAAATAATGAAAGGAATAAGAAACAAGAGCTGGTTCATGCACACAGATTGTTTTTATTTATTTATTTCACCACTTAAGGTGCATTTGTTAAGAAAATGAAATAGTTAAGTGACCCAGACCCTCCTGTATGGAGATATTTATCCAAAAATCAGGAATATAGCATATTCTAATCAATATGAAAAATACTAGCCATTTTAAAATGAAATCATCAGCTTAATTCACTTCTATTGTGCTACAAAAAATTCCTCTTGCTGCCAGTCAGCACAACTAAGGCCCTACAAGCTATGGACTAGGAGTGAACAAAATCCAGATTTTCTTGTCCTGGGGAAGTGTCACTTTTCTGGCACGTGTTTGACTGATACATGCTCTCAAGTTCTGACACAATAAATACATTCCCATGGACAAGTTGGTTCATCATGGTCAGTGATTTCTGAGGAAAAATGCCAAATGAGAACCTCTTCTTTATACTTGCATGTGTTGGATCCAATAAACTGGAAATTAAACCTTATAATAATTTCTGTAAAGAAAACAAGAGAACCAAACGTTCTCACAGAGTAATTTTAGGTTCTATGTAGGAGTTTGTTTTGTGTGTAATATTCCCAGACTCTTCTCAGTGATGCCTAGCAAAAGGACAAAAGGCAATGGGCATAATCTGCAAGACAGGAAGTTCTGTCTGAATACGTGGAAAAAATTCTTTGCCCTGAGGGTGTGTGAGCACTGAAACAGCTTGCTCAGAGAGCTTGTGGAGTCTCCTTCCCTGGAGATATTCAAAAGCCAGCTGGACACGATCCTGAGTAATGTGCTCTAGGGGACTCTGCTTGAACAGGGAGGTTGGACTAGATGATCTCCAGAGGTCTCTTCCCACCTCAACCATTCTGTGATTCTGTGAAATCTTCCGTATTTACAATTTTTAAAAAAATGAGTTTCAAATTCAGTCGAAAATCTGTAATGTGGCACAGTTCCATTAGTGCTCCAATGAGCTCAGTTGTGCTTCAAATGCTGAAGGAAGCATTATGTTCCCAGGTAAAGATCAGACAGAAGTGAAAAGCGGGGGTTCATTGAACCTAAAGGCTGTTTAGAGCCAGAATGTTCATCATTTGCACAGGGACATGTCTTCAGTAAGATTAAAAAACAAGCCTACAAAGATGGCAGTGGTCTTACCTGAAATTTTATAATTTGTACCCAGCAATCGTTTCAGTCCAAACCACAGAAAATGCATTCAAGCCAAGTCTTCTCATAAAGTAGGTTTCTGTACATATCAGCCTAACATAATGTAACCCTAAGTAGTTAATCCTCCAAATTAAGTGCTGCCTCGCATCCCTTGATACAGTGGAATAATCCCTGCTCATCCAAAAGCCATTTATCTTCATGGTTCAGGGATTCCTGAAACAGTTAAATGAATAGCCCTGCTCTGCGTAGTTAAGCATGAAAGAATAACATTCATTCTTTCATCAGCAATATTCAGAGAATGAGAAATAGACTTTGATTATTTACCTGATTGTGGAAACGCTGCAGTCCTGAAGGAATAGGCCAATCTGATAATGGTACAGGAAATGTAAGAGCTGTTCACCGGCACAAAAGACTTAATACTTTTTATGTGATGGAATTGTTTCAGACTATAACAACATTTGTCATAAGAGAGAAGATAAAGTTTGTACGTGATATAATCAGTGGCTAAGCAACAACAGCAATGGATCATAAAAGAAGAAACATTCATTAGTTTTAAGGAGTTAGGCTCTAAAATGTAGTTTGAAATACTGGAAGGGGGAAAATGCATAAAAACTTATTACTGAAACTATTGGGTAAAATAAGCAGACAGCTCCAAGGAGAATAATTTATTTTAAGATAAATTACTCATGAATGTTAAAAGAGGACATAATAAAGCAATAAGTGAGAAATATACATATCCATTTAAGCATTTCCACAAGCTTTCTTTTATATAAAGAATTATATCACTGTTACAATTTTGTCTCGAAATTAAGCAGGTCTATTCAGCCTTTTTTGTGGCATAGAGAAACAGATGAAAATGATGAAAAATCATTGGGCACTGAAGTATTTGGTATCAAAAGGAATTGCTTCTGCCTCGTTCCAAATTTATTCTTTACCTCAGTAATTTTAGTACTGTGTTCTCTGGATCAGAAGTCAAATGAAGCGATTTCTCCCTACCGGCAGTATCAGCCTTGCTAGGATTCTAAAAAATCAGTTTACTTTATCACTGCTAAATGTGCATGAGTTCCCTCTACATGTTTTGAGCAATGAGTTGCCAAATGTATATGACAGATGAGGTTATAGCTGTCCCCTCGTGCACTACAGCTGGCTTAGGACTTCTCTTCTTACCTTCACCAACTCTGCACGGTGGTTTTGTCCAACCCTTCATTTTGGACCCATTCAAGAGAGTGCAACTTTTAGAGGATGGATGGTAGGTGTATTTGAAAGATTCTACTAGTTGAATACCCAGGCATGAGGAAAGACAAAATCATTCAACAGTTAAAATATCAGACTTGTGAACCAAGATCTTACGTCATGTAAAACATGAATCTCTGTAAGATATGTGATAATAACTTTAAATGGCTCCTGTTCTCCATGGCAACTGCTCCCCAAATGCTCTTCCTTTGCATCATGAAACTGC
Source organism: Anas acuta (assembly GCF_963932015.1). Classification (NCBI taxonomy): domain Eukaryota; kingdom Metazoa; phylum Chordata; class Aves; order Anseriformes; family Anatidae; genus Anas; species Anas acuta. Next base: position 44,948,532 of record NC_088980.1, on the reverse strand, counting down.
TCATGTTCAGCATAGAACAACAATTCTTTGTAAGACAGAGAAGCCTATGGCTAAACTGGGGAATCAGGGAATGCTTTCTTCCCGCTCCGTCCCAGCAGAAGGGTTGGCTGTGTCCTGACTGCAAATCAGGACCTGGCCTACCTCTTCTCCCATCACCTTCACACATCCTGGCTTCTATCAAAAGAAACTGAAGCATGTGGACAGGGACAGAGCTCCTGTGCTCTGCAGGAGGATGCACAGTCTGAGTAACAGTGGGAAGACCATGCCTGTAAGCCTCAAAGTAAAGCACAGCTGCTTTTGTAGGCAAGAACCAGCACCCGAATTGTACTGGGATGTGCCCTCAGCACATACACTGGCATGTGCCTAAGCCTGTTCCCAGTATCACAATCTGGAAACTTCTGTGAAAACTTCTGTCTCTAGATAAAACAAGTACTTTTCCCCAGATAGGTGTAGTTTTGCTGTGGTCTCACATGTAAGCACGTAGAGCTCTATACCAAGGTATACGCCTAGAGTTTTTTTTTCCCATTATCAGTATAAATGTATAGGTATATGTACAATATATATTAGATAAACATATATGTAATATGTATGGTTAGCACTTAACCATGCAGTAAAAAATCCATTTCTCTTTTGTGCTATTTTATAGCTTCCCTCTCTGCAGATCAAAGCCATAAGTCACAAAAACAGTAGTGCACACTGTTTATTAAAATGGCTGGCCCTTTGATCTTGAAGATTTGTTTTACCAGTGCTGGAATACAACCAACTAGCCATGAGTGCAGCTCATCTTTCATTCTTTCCAACCTGAAAATGGGTTGGAAAGGGGCTGAAAATAGCTTCCTTTTTATAATAAATGCTGTTACATACACAGAGTGCTAAAAGCTTAAATACTTCCTCAATTATGTTACATTATTACAGGTTTTAATGATGGTATTGTGAGTGAAGCTCATGGCACAACCTGCAAAATCTGATTCTGTTTGAAATCTGATTTCTGCAGTTAGTAGCTTACCGTTCCCTTCTGCTTATTAAGAATCTTGTTATGTAACATTAAATATTTATTTTTGCATTAAAATCTCTGTCCTGATTCAGCAAGACACTAGAGCTTATTATCTAATCTCATTGAATTTAGCCTGACTCAAGCAAACATTGAAGTATTATGCAAAATATAGGTGGCACAAAGATGGAGTTAAGAGTTTTACTGAATTCGAACTTTCCTGCTAATTGTTCCTCCCACACCCAAATGTTACACTGTTCAGTATCTCCCATTTACGTGGATCATCTTTATGATTAGTTTTTACACACACATTTGTACGTAAATTCAGAAGTCTTTACGGGATTAATAAAAAGCACTCACAGAAGTGAGAGTTGGCTATTATATGGTCAAATCAATGCTTCTACTTTGAAAAAGACAGAAGATCTTTTCAAATACTTAAAGTATTTTATACTCAAATACTTAAAGTATATTTTCAAATACTTAAAGCATTTGATACATTGGATATTTGTGGAATTTCCCATTCTTGATGGTCAACCCCTGTTCTGATCTACACATTCAGCTCATGTTTCTATGCGTTCTACTACATAGTTCTGTAAAATGATACCATAAAATTGGTCCTCATTTAATTTGTATTCAAAATATATTTCAAAAGTTAGTTCTTAATTATTTTAAATACATGTTAACTCTTAAAAATACTGAATTTTATTGCTTTTTTGTTTGTTGTTTTTTTTTTTTTCTTTTTTTCCCAATAGCCCTTGAAACATGTAGTAAATAAATTTTATCTATTTCCTGACACTAATGTCCTTTTTCATTTAGGCAAATAAAGTCTTTAAATACTCAATTAGCTCCCTAAAACTAACATTTATGCTAAGATTGTGTGTTAACAAATAAACTGCTTGTGTAAAACACACTTGTCGAGCAATATCCCTAAAGGTCACTAATGGGCAGAGAGTACATTACTCCTACAAAATATAGAAATAATTTATGTGTAGAATATCTCTAAAATATTCAGACTGGCCACATTCCACAAAAGATAGGAAAGAAAGTCCTGTTGTCAGTCAGAGTTTCAACAATCAATGAATTCTGCAATCAATGAATTGCAGCAGTAGCTAACAGAATGCAAAATTTGCTAGTTATTTTTTCTTCTCCAGTATTTTAGGCCTGAGGGAGTGCATTCACTCTGATTGAAAATCATGTACAAAAGCTTCATTCCTTCATGCAGTAAAGTGCACTTGAAAATTAAGAAGGAAAATTTTGAAAGGAGAAAGAGTTCCCGGTCCAGCACATCCCTTTCTGTGAAGATCTAACAAAGGAAAAAACTAAGGGCAGTCAAACTAAGTCAGGTAGAAAGTCCATCTATCCCAGAAACACATTTCCTGAGGTAAGCAGCAGTGGACAGTTACGAAGAAGGAAGAGGACAAGGTATATATGATGCACTACGTGCTGCAGAAGATTTGTATAAATCAGTACAACTGGTCCCAGATACAAAGGTCGGTAGGTAACTAAATGCAGTGTTCTGAATTGAGGCTTTAGGTGGAAAAAAGTTTCCAGAGTTTAAACCTTGCAGTGTGTTTTGTTTTTCTTTTACTTCTGGAGCCTTGTCCCTGAGAATTACTTACCAGGTCATTCATCCCGAAGCTGTGTCTGGGTTTGTCGATGAAGAGTCTGAGAGAGTTACTTGTCTGGCGGGCTCTGAATTAAATACCTTGACGTAATTTGGGCAGAGACGAGGAGAAAAGCAGGAACTTCCTTTGGTTGAGATGGTAATATAATAGTAGTTCATTAAAACCGGGACAAAAGATTGATGCCTAGAATAACTGGCACTACATGCAACATTGAATTTTAATGAAATCACTGTGTAGAGCCATAGATGTTAAAATTTAATCTACCCATGCAGATCAATAAATAAAAAATATGGTTAATTATTTAGCATATCTCTTTATCACTTTAATTACAGAAACAACCTTTCTGGAGGCTATTAAGCAAAAAAGCTGATTAGCATATCTAAACAAATTTAAAAACCATGGGGGAAAAGACATGAATCTTTTTATTTAGTGCTTTAATAGGACCAAATTTACATAGACAGAAAACAAAAGAAAAACAGGAGAACAATAGCCTATAAAGAAAAACTTGTAGCTTACATTGATCATTAAGCATCATCTCTGGTGTGGGTAAACATGCTGAAGTATTTGGATAACCCAGAACTAGAACTGCACAGGAAAAAAAGGGCTTGCTAATACTTTTAATCACCAAGCTGGATTGAAAACCCTTGGATTTAACAGTTGAAGACCTAGGTTGGTACGATTATATAGTACCTGCATACACATATTTAGGGTTTGCCTCTGCAGTGTCTGCTGACTTACATTTGGTGACTGATGCCAAAGAGGAGTTTCTACAGTCACCACTTTTATCCCAAGAATTAGTACAGGAGATTTAGTCTACTGTAACAGTGTTGGGACGGGGATTTCATAACAGTTCATATTCATATACTTATATGTATATATGATTCTGCAGCTGCCCTGTATCTGGTCAGATACTGTCAGTTTTTACAGCTCCGCCTTTTCCCTTACCAAGTTTTCATCTTTGTGTCTTCTTTACACTGCCTGTTCTGCCAGGCAGTCACTGCCTGTGTCAGTGTATCAGTCATGAGCAGTTCCTTCCAAGTTTCTTATCAAAACAACTTCTTCCTCTGTGTGCTATTCCTCCACCCTGCTGCATTCTGTCAGCTGGTGGATGCATCAAAATCAGAACCTTCTGCAGGGCTTTTCTAGGCAGTCTTTACTATTTTTTTTCTCCTCTGAGAGGAGAACTACTGCTTTGTTCCGTGCAGTAGTTGACACTTTGCCAGTACTATGCAGACTGGTACCTTTGTGATTTCTCTGTCAGCATCTCTTTCTGAAGACAATGACTTGAAATACAAAACCCTACAAACTGGCTGAAATACCAGTTCACCTAGTGGTGTAGAGACTAGATATTCATATAAATAAGTATTAATAAGTATAAATATGTAAGCATATATAAAGGAGATAGCAGTTTGTTGTGCCATTTTTCCTGATGTCAAATGTGCCAGCAGTTTGGTATCTGGTACATTTGCAATCAACACAACCATTTCCACAATTTCAGAAGCATGAATTTCCTCCCTGCATTGTTAAGGATGTAATTATTCTGCTCATCCGCTCTATAATAGCATGTAGCAAAGCTGTCAATTATTCCCATTTGAAAACCCATCAGTCCATAAATGAATACCATCTTCTAAATCTCTTGCATGTTTACTTCTTTTTGGAGAAACTGGACACCTTTTGCCTGAGTAGACCTAAGCAGGGTATTTGTGGATCATATCGCGCTCAGTTAAAAATGGGCAACCCTTAATTCTCACCATCCCTTTCAAATTAATGTGAAATCAGCCTTGATCAGAGATTCCAAATCAGCAGAGAACAAAGAGCATTTCACTGTTTCCTCCTGCATATTCAGTGATGCCTAGCTGAGTGTTTAGTTATCAGTATATTTCACTTAAACTTTTACTGAGGCATGTTTTGATAATGTTCTTCATTTTGACTGGATGTCATTTTGATTTTAGTAAAATTACATCAACTACTCGTTTGGTCACATTAAATCACAATATAATCTCTGTAACAGTTTTATTACACTCATCCTAGAAAGCTCATTTGTATCCTGAGAGCATTTGATGAGAAATTTCTCTCCTAGCACCTCCCTGCATACTTATGCCAACACAGACCTGTATTCCCTTCTTCCCAGCACATCCCTTATACATAGACATTTTTCTGATAGAATTTGTTTGCAGAGAAAAGTCTCTGACCAACCATTTTCACTGTAATTTGTAAAAAATGACAAAATTAGTTAGCAAAGCTTTTGTTCTGGAGGTTGCTTAATGCAGTACACCCTCAAACTGGAAAGCTACACTTGTGCTTCGAGAAGGAAGGGCCCTAGCACTGTTTTGTTTGAGGTTCCCCATGATCTGCATGTTACGTGATGGGAGCAACCTGCTGCCTAGTGAAATCTTAAAATCATGTTAAGTTTTAACCTTCCAAAATTACAGTCTGTGTAAGAATGACCTCGTCAGTCATGGTACAGTTTTCCATATATGGTGCCACATGGCCAATTTACTATAGTTAAGGTTTTGGAAGCTACAAGGACATACTGACAACCTCTTACAATTCATAGAATTACCTGGAAACTGCCTGGATTTCATAAGTTAAATGTAACTCAGTGTAGCCTGCAGCATCCCCTTCCCTACTTTACTCCCACTTATGACATTCCACTTTTTCAAGATAAGTTTTACTGAATTGGGTCATATAAATCAGGTCATTGCAATTTATTTGTCATCTAACAGGGAGGCATGACATTTTGGTTCCTGAATATGCCATTTTATTAAGTTATTCTTCTAGTAAGTAATATATCTTATTGCCATTTTGTTTTGCTTAACCTACTCCTCTCTCAAGCTCTGATGATTTTTTTTTTTCTGTATTTACTTTTCCCCAGTCTAGGAATTTCTGAGTTTGCTTTCTATTTTTACCCTGCAGAGCTGCTTTTGCTGTTCTTCAAATGTTAAAAAGGGGAAGCTTAAATCTATTGTACCTGGACTTGGCTTTGTTAGTTATTTCGTGTTGATGCCTTTCAGCGGTTAGCTTCAGGGAATTTGTATCCCCTGCTTCATTAATTATTCCCTTGCAGGTGAGACAGGCACTTCTCTCATATTCTTGAAACCCAATTACATGACAGTATCTATTTCTCAGTGTTCAGCAGATTCTAGCTCCCCTAAGGTGACTAAGAGCTGTAATTAAAGATAGTGAATGAATTTAAATGTAAGGATTTTGCAGCATGATTGTGTAGCATCTCTGTCTATGACAGACCAAACAGCGTAGCTGTTGCAGTGACTCGCTATTGATTTGCATGCTCCTAGCTCTGTTTTGTTACCAAGATGTATGAGGATCGGTTCATTCCTGCTACTCCAGAATACAATTTTAGGGGAGGAAACCCTGCTGCTGCCAAACTCTTCTGGTCGTTCTGACTCAGGCGGGGGGCAGACAGAGCTGGACCACAGCCTGGCTCTATCCCTACACACCCGGGAGGAGTGAGAGTGGGTGTGCAGGACTGCAGGGGGTGAAGCAGATGGGCTCTTGTCCCTTCCTCTCAAACAGTTTTTTTTGGCCCTATATGATCATACAGATCATGTCCTTTATTTACCTAGCTCTGCTTGCAAAGCAGGAACTGAAGAAGTTTAAATATTTCAAATGATTTCTGTATCTTCTTTGGAACTGCTGCTAATCCCTGTAAGCTGTCATGATTCAGAATCTACTGGCATCAAGCCCTTCTAAGTACTAAATAATACACTCAGGAACATGATTCATTCATATGCTTTAGAAAAGAAACACTTAATTCAGCTCATTTTCTTCCAGTTCACTCCTTGAACATGAAAGATTGCAATTTTAATTGAGTTTAGATATGGCTTTATTTTGTTTGTGTCATTTTCTGTTTTCTCATTTTTCTTTTCCTTTTCCTTCTCCCCCTTTCCTGTTCCCTCCCCTTCCCTTCTCCTGTCCTCTCCTCTCCCCATTCTCTCCTCTCCCTCCCCACCCCATTCACACTTCTCTCAATTAAATGTATAACAGGTATTCCCCTTTTATTATGGCAATTTCAAATTTCTTTTTAACAGAGGAAAAATATCTAATTTTATCACTGGAAAAGCGTGTAGACCAGAGGAGATTCATGGTTTATTCTTTTAAGACTGGAATTGAAAATGAAAGGCAAAGTAATTGATTTTGCTGCATCTAGTGTTGCACTTTAAAAATATCTTCCTGGTAATTCTGTTCTGACCCCAAACTGAAATTACAAGTGACAGCTTAATACCCAGGGATGCTAAACAGGTATATTCCTTGCAAGAATCTCAAAGAGCTGCCAATTTAAGATTCCTGGTTGCTTGAAACCAAAAATGGGTTTTTAGTGTTGCTTTTATATTCCCAGTGTTTCTTTTTCTTCCTCTTTAACTGTATCTTTAGTACAACTACTGCAACTATATTGCTCCAGTATAAAGAGAGCAGGTTTTCATGCTGAGGCTCTTTAAGAAGCCACCTGTGTGGCTAGCCAGAAGTTCATTTTTCAGAATGAATAAGTGGCATATAGAAAAATATAGGCCATTTTTCCCCCTACATTTACTCCATGCAATAAGAAATTAGGTTCCCAATTTAGATTTTAAAAAGGAACTAATCTCCAGATAACATAGTCCTGGCAGCTCTTGTTTTCCTTTCTGAGTACAGGTGTTGTCACACTGATGAGTAGCCAGCTCTATCTCCAGCATCATCTAAGCCAGCAGCTTCACAGGAAGTTGCAAAAGACTCTGTAATTCCTGATTATAAAATAATTTCACCCAGTGAAGCAATTTCATCTAAATACTGTTCCTTGTTACTAGGAAAAGAAAATCCTCAGAATAAAGCTGAACTCCAGGTCTCAATGATACTTTATGTCAGAGGGCACCAGCAGTTAATGAGACATGATTTTTAGAATGTTCATTCTTTTGTCTTCTTATCTTTAAATATATTTCTTACCTTCCAGTTACCATTGGCCTCCTAGTGAAACAGAACAAGGTATCATTATCTGTATCACTTACCAATTTACAAAACCTTACTATTTCCTTTGTTAGTCTCTTCTCCCTTCTGTGCAGTACAGCTTACTGAAAGCTCTCTCCTGTGCCCCTATTAATGTATTGATTTGTCATTGTGCTTCCTCTGTTTCCACTAGATAGCTTGAAGAATGGGTGACTAAAACTGAGCATTGTTCCAAAAGGACAATACGGGACATTTTCAGAAGTCATTCTCTCCTGTGCATTATGTTACTGTTGAGGTGTTACTCAGAGTCTTTAATTGGTTATATATCTGCTTAGAAGACTGCAGTCTTTTAGCCCTGACATTAATCCAGCTCATTAATTTACATTTACCAATACAAACACTGAACCTGAACACGGTCCTTGATTTTACATTCAGGGTATAATCCAGATCTGTTCAGTCTTTGGTATCTTTCAGTAATATATGCCTGTTTGACAGGAAAATGTACAAGCAGTCATATACATCTATGCTTGCATGACTAGTCACAGCCCTTACATAACCAAATATAAAAGTCAAAATCCAATGGTTTTTTTTTGTTGTTTTTTTTTTTTCTTCTCATCTTCATGTCAAGTACTTCATTTTTTTAAAAGAAGTTATGCCAAGTTTTAATTTTCAAGGGAACTTGTGTAAAACACAGAACTGTATAAAGTGTGAAGACAATGCAAGAGAGTAATTTTGTAAAGATTCTGCCAGGATCCACCTTTTCTTGATTGATTTTGTAAATTTGAGGTTTTGTAGAATCTCCGTTTTTCCACTTCCTCTCCTGTCCTGTTGGCAGTCTGTCTCCAGCAGGGCAGTGCTGGCAATTTACTTGCATGTGCCAGGGACTTTCTGGCCACATTTAAACAAAACAGGTCAAAAGTCCTTAAGTGGCCTGAGGGCAATGATTTGACAATGCCCATGTCTTTGTATCTCAAGACTAGAGAGGGTTACTTTGTACAATGTCAGTGAGCCATTAAATAGTGTACTTGCTTCAGAGTGAGACATTTATATTAGCTAAACACCTAGTTTTATGTGATAGGAGGAAAACTGTTGTTTGCATTAAAATTGGAATTTATTCTGAAAGCTGCCAGCCACAAGTTTAGAGATGTTGTCAGAGGATACCATAATCATCTATTTTGTGCAAGGATTGTCACTTGTGATGATCAAAAGGCTCCCTTATTACTTCCCTTAAAGGTCAACCTTTGGGAACGTTTGGAAGTTAATTCCTTGGTCGCAGCAGCTTGAATCAGAATACCAGGGCTATGTGTGTGAAGTCTGGAAAATGAGGATCTTCCCGAGGGGAAGCCAAGCTCACTGAGCATAGTGCTACCTGAGTGACATGAGAGAAGGCATTAAGCACGGGAGTAGCTGTTAGGACACCCCTTCTCTCTGGGAGTTCATGTAGCCCTGTGGAGTCCCGTCTAGAGGGTGCACATGATCAAGCTTTACTCTGTCTCAAGGCAATTGTAGCAGTACATGGCTCTTACTCAAAAAGGAGATACGGGAGATTCAGACATGGAGGCGGGCGTCCTGAGGATGTGGTGGAAGAGCCCTCTGGTGCAGAATAGCTTCCTGTTGGGGATGTGACACTGGGTGCTTGGGAGTGGGAGTCTTGCCACCAGGAGAATCCAGTCTGCTGCAGCTATCACTCAGGGCAAGTCTCTGACTTGTAGCAGAACAGAAGATGGAGCTGCAGATTCCCTACACTTACACTCAAGGAACTTTACAGGACAAATGTGGTCACTGTATGGGTTTGGGCATCTCCCAGGCTGGGTAATTGCAGCCCACGTCAGCTTTCTGGATTGCATTATTGAACTTGGACACTTACTTACATTCCACCTAAGTAAAACTGTTTTAGTCTGTATTTGCTCTCACCCAAGATCAATCAAATTGTAGCTCCACAGGGCTTGATTCTCTAATGCAACCATGGCTTAATTGTTGACGTAAAACAAGGTTTTTTCTCCCCTCAGACTCTTTTCTAATGGACTCCTATTTCTTGCCCTCTAAATGTGTGCCTGAAATCTCATCTGTATCTATTTGTAAGGGCTTCCCCACTTCCGGGGGTGTTTAATCAAAGAGAAAGCTATCAGCAGGTGGTTAGCATTAAATGTCAGCAGCTACTTTGTTTCTGACATCTCGGGAAAAAAAATGTTTCATTACCATGCAAATTATGTTAGTCCTCCTTTCCAAGATCCATTGTCACGCAGCGTAACATATGGTACACAGTATTGTGCTCCCAAGATTTATGTGGCAACTAAATTTTGTAGCAGAACAACAATTGTGCGAGCTGAGCCATCAGACGACAATAATTACTGTTTCCCAGTGATCTACTGAATATTTCTCTATCTGTTGGTGGCAACTCCAGCTTCGGGGTGGGAGGGGGCTTCTTTCTCATTTTTCCTGGCTTGTATCAGAAATGTCATGGTGCTTTTCACAGACTATACCAGACAACATGGCCTGGTGAGTTTAATGGGTGCTGTTCTCTGTCCTGAGTATGTCTGGGAAGTTGAGTTATTCACTTGACACTTGGTGTGGCAATGTCTTGAACTACACAAAGTCACTTGAAGCTGCTGCCCCTTTTTTGATTTCGGAAAGTGTCAGTAATGGTGACAGGAACTCAACTTTTCCAAAGGCCCAGAAACTCTGTGAGCAGGATCAGATAAACCTATGAGGGATTTGATTCATTGGAGCACTGGAGCACAGTTCAGTGACATCAAAGGGGCTTCAGGATGTGTTTGGAGTTAAGCATATGTTTGGGTGAATTGTTAACCCCAAGTGTGTGATCAAACGCTTTGCTGACTCAGGGACGAGACATTCCTTACAGCTTGTTGTTTTCTACATTGCCATCTGGGAAGAGGCAACTTGACAGGACGTGGGCTGTGTGAGACATTACTGCATTTCTGAAAGGGTATTAACAGCCTTGAAGCTTCCAGGTCCTCTGAATCAGGATTTTTTGTCTCTACAGATCTAATTGGAGTGGAACAACCTCACCATAGTGTTTGGAAGCAAATTTACCATGCCACCACGTTTGCTAGGTTATCAGTTAATCTATGCCTGATGAAAATAATTTCATGTTTTAGTGGGAGTACTAATGATAGAGGTGGAAAGCCTTACAGAACTTGCAGGTTTCTGGGGGTGAATCTTTGAATATTTTAGGAAATCTCTTTTGCACCTGGACAACTGTTAGAACCCGCATTTGCAAACACTTTTAATTACAGTCATCTCTTCGCTAAACCCATTTTTTGAGCTGGGGGAGCACATCCATATTTATATTAAATAAATCTGTTGTCACAGGCTGTTAGACAGCTCCCTCTCACACTTCAACCAAATAGTGAATAAGAGAAGGTAATATGGGTCTGTTATTGCATTTGTGGGAGAAGTGCAAGATATCTTGATTCATTGGTGTTCTCCAAGTGCTTTTAACTTCCATACTAGGAGTTCACCTGAAAAATCTCCCACGTTGCTTATCCATCTGGCCAGTACACACTCTACCTTCTCTAATACGTAACCCTTCCATTCTGCCATGTAAGACTCTTCACCTAAAAGACTTTTCTGTGCCATTGTGCTGCTTTGCATTTTTGATCAATGCTTACAGAAGAATAAATGTTTATTGCAGCAAAATGCATTTCTCTGTGGGAACTCTTCTTTGTTCTTTTCCAGTGACAAAATGTTCCCAGCCTTTGGATTTGGAGCAAGGATACCCCCAGAATACAAAGTAGGTGCATAAATGAAATTTTCTCATTTCCTTGGTTTATGAGGTACAAAATAAGGGAGAAATGGTTTGATGCAGAGCAAGGGTTGGGGGAAGCAGTTCCATTTGTTTGTTGTGTTTCATTTGGTTTTCTCATCCAGTGATACCTCACTAAAAACAGAAATCGAGATTAAACTTAAAATAAGTGTGTTACAGCCAAAATATTTCACGGTATTGGCAAAGCTTTTTTAATAGATGTTAGTCTGTCAAGAGGAGAACTGAATTTCAGAACAGTGCTTGCCAAAAATATTTTGAAACTTTGTGAGCCCTGCTTTGCCAGAGCCCATTTTTGTAAGATGTGGTTCAATGAGTGGCCTAGTGTCTATGAGTGTCATCTTTACAATGAAGAGATTCAACATCTTCCTGAAAATACAGACCGTAAAAAAGCTTTGCTCAGTAACAAATTTCTGTGTTGTGGTAGACATCTTCAATACCAGGAAGAGAAATACAAGAGCCACACTAGAGAGAAGTGGTATTCTTAAACAAAGCAGAACAAAACAAAATAAGAGTGATCTGGTGTGATGATGCAACTAATTGTGGGCAGCATAAATGTGCAGCCTGGTAGTGTTGGAATGAGTTGGACAGTGGAGTAAAAGAAGGAGCATCCAACAGAAAAAGGCGTAAGAAGAAATAGACAGAAGTTCAAATCCTGTGTTGCACATGCAGAGTGAGAGTAGGCAGAACAGTAGCTCTGCACAAATAAGTAACCAAAAACTAGCTGGGAATTTTGCAACTCAGATACTGTCTGGAAAAGAGCATCATTGAACTTGCAATCATGCAGACTTCATCCAAATCCCGTGCTCTGAGATGCTTCTTTTAGCTGTGGCTGCAGCTGAGAGGTGAACACTGGCCAGGTGAGAATAAAAATGTACCAGTGTGTTCTCATGGCTTGCAGGTCTGTTATCTGCTTGAAATACCAGTAGTGACATACAGCAAATTTGATAGGTGTCCTGCAAACAAGTGTCTAAGGTAAGTCAACGTAGGTCTAAACAGCATTGACTTCTAAGCAAAAAAGCACTGCTATGAAAAAGTGGACTGTAAAAATGGACTGTACCTGACAGGGTTTTTGCAGTGCAGTGATCCTGAAAAGTAACACCAGTGTTAATGGTTCCCCAAATCAGAGGCAGCTTCCAGAACTTTGACAGAGATTTTGATGTGGTAAATGCATATGGAACATCTGTATCTGTTGCGTATCTGTTGCAACTGCTGTAGCTGATAACCATCTCTGCTGTATGAGGGGGAGTGTTTTGGAGAATACACATCCTTAGCAGCCTCTACTACCAGACACATTAGTAAAACACAGCAGCTACTTCTCAAACATTCATCCCTTTGCCACAAATGTGTAGGTCTCTACTAGTGGTCGTGTAGCAGTGTTCACTGGGTGAGCTGGTCTATACATCACAAACAGATTGCCCTTTCAGGCCCAGTACTGGCCATTAGTGACAATGTCAAGTACTGTTGTGATTGTCGTAAACAAAGGTACCAGCTTGGTGGTGTGGCAGGGGCTGGATCTGCTACTGCCTTTGAGGTGACCATCATTGCTCTGGGGAAAACTTGCAATTCTTTCAGCTGCTACGATACATACTTATCTGAAGGACTGCTTGAAGGAAGATGTTACTGTGCCAGGTGAAGTCTTTTCACTGGTTTGCTTGATGGCAGTCGAGCATTCACAGTACAGGACAGCTTCTTTCTCAGCCAAAGTAACCAGCTGGTGGCATTCATGCCCTGGGTCATATGAGCATATTGGCAATGTACTGAGTTTGTTAGACCCAAACAACAGTCTCGTTATTTGATTGTGAGAATATTTCAGTTGCAAGATGAAAGACACATGTCATCCAGAAAGTGATTTCAGGGGTCCTTTGTAACCAAATATTGCTATAACCAGCAATATCAACTTTTCTACTGCATGGGCAGAGCTGACATTTGGATACTTTTACTGACAAGTACTCCTAAGAAAGTGAGAGACTTGCTTTCAACTTTGTAGCCCAAACATGCATGAAGGGTCTTGCATAATAGCAAGAACTGCCCTTATGTGTCTGTATGTTACTAACCTTTCAGAGCAAGAAAATGTATGAATCAGGACCTTCACATTTTTGAGAAGTTCAGGAAAAGTAATGATAAACTTAAAGTGGAGCTATTTGCTTGTGAATTACATGAATGTGAGTAAAAAAAACAAGTCTCAAAGTATGGAAACACAAGCAAGGGACAGAATAACATCTTTAATCTCCACTGTGGAAAATTGCCACCAAAAAAATGACAAAGACAAAATGTTCTGACATCAGCTTACTAATGTAGTGAAACTTTGAAGAAAAGAAGAACCACATTTGCAGGGGGACTAGTCTTTCTGTGCAACAGATGGGGAAAAGTAATTAGCTTGTTGTCTATCATGGACACTTCCAACTGGAATTGGATTAGGATTTAACACTCATCTGTGCTATTGTTCAATCCCTCCCTGTGATTCTCTTCACAGTCCATACAAATATCTGTCATCTTACCTAAACTCTGTGAGCCCTTTAGAGTCCCTCCTTGGCTCTGGCTGCACATCTACATCAAAAGATACGCCCTCTAAGAGAGTGAGGAGTCAGCCTCAATAGAATGTATTAATAAGTCAAGACCAATAATCTTGAAAATCCTTCAATAATTTAGTCTACGCTGGTATCATGAAGTTAATTTAAAGCCAACAATGATTAGTGCTTTATGTGGAGTGTAGCCAAGATGCATAGGAAACAGTGAAGAAACTGGTGTAATTAAAAGTAGCAGTAACAAACAAGTGCTTGCAACTTGTCTGTCCTTACTTCTTTTCTTCTGCTGCAAAAATACAGAAACAGTACAGACACTACAGCAGCAGTGTTCATCATTTGCTATTCAAATGTTCTTTTGATACTTTCAGTCAAATTTATTACAAGACATACATATCTTTTATTAAAGGACAGCAGTGTCATAACTGTTATAATTCATATCTTCAAATCCAGGCTGTATCATTATGAGAATGTCTAAGTTCTGACCCCATCATGTGGATAAATCAGCTTTTCATTTTAATTTAGAGTGCCTGCTTAGAGTCTCCAGTCTTTATTAGATGATCTAACCTGCTCATATCATGTTGGTCTCTGCACACCAGCAGCTGCTATCTTTTATTTCTTCCACTAGACAACAAATTGCTAAAGCTGTGGAAGAAATGACTCCCACTGCTAAAGGTTTCTAAGTAACCATGAGAGCCTCCATACAACGGTAAAACAACACAGCTTCCATAAAAGTCTAAATGAAAGCTGGCCAACCCATGTGTGGCAGGAACACAGTGAGAGAAAGCCAGAGGAAGGCAGCCTGATAAAAATAGTGGGCAAAGTGAGTAGATGTAGTGGATTTGGGTCTAATTCATGTCATACTTAGTTACAAGCTGTAGGAAAATGAGGCCTGTAACTCACTACTCAGCATAAATCAATAGTAACAAGTCTCCACATTATGATCTGTGCTGTTTAGGACTAGCTGATGGTCTTTGTGATCTTCACACATTCCAAGATCTTTAGGGCAAAAACATGTGCAAACCTTAAAAACAAAACAAAACAAAACAAAACAAACAAACAAACAAACAAACAAAAAAACATAACAGCAACAACAACCAACCAACCAACCAAACAAACAAACAAAAAACCACAGTAAAAGGATGTGTAAGAGACCAAAAGAAGAAGAAGAAGAAAAAAAGTATAATGTCACTTTCTCCCTGCAACCTGGATTCAGATGTGGAAGCTGGGCAGCATGCTCAAAAGTCAAGTACAAAGGCAAATCAATGGGCAAGCATTGCCAGGCAGAATTTTCTGCAATGTGGTCTTAGCCAGAGACACAAGCTGTCCAGCTCCCAAACTATTTGATTAATGAGCATTCTGAAAATAATAGCTTTTGAGCAATGATTCTTTAAATTTGTTAGTGTCTCAAACTTTTGCAAAATATGCAGGCATTCAGTATTTAATTTTCAGACTGGCAGTAGCTTAATAGCTTTCAATTTATTCACAGACAAGTGTTCAATATTGTGCCTCTTAGCATTTATGCTTGTATGCATCTATTGTTCATAGATATTTGACAATCCATTTGAATGAGTAAGAAAGCATTCCTACACATGACTGAATTTGTTGGATTGTTTGTTAGGCAGCCCCAGAATCAGCACTATAGAGGTTTCTGGACAGCTGGAACTGTTTGGGACAGGGAGATAAATTTAAATGAGCTCAAAAATCTAGAGGAAGGGAAACGAAAAAAGCTTACTAGTTTTTCAGAAGAATTGAGGTATCTGATTTCAACATTTACAAGTGAATTAAAACCATTGTGTTTCTGAGTCAAAGCAGCATTTTGCTTCAAAAATTGAATGAAATTTCAGGTAGACTAAAAAGGATTTAAAAAATATAGAGGCCAAAATAGAATATTTTAATGTGACATAAAATGCCTTTGTGTAGAGCAAAAATTTTCTGGCAATTTGTTCCGTCACTTTTATGGGGTTTTATTATTTGCCAGATTCCAAGATAAGTTTTTTGGTTTGCATTTTGAGGTTTCTATATGAAGGTGACTATAACTACATCCCAACATGAGGGAAATAAGTTACTTGCTATGTTAATTCAAGGTAAATTTTCCACTAGACTATGCCTACACATGTGGAATTATGGTTATGACTCCTGCAGGAGTCTCCTGGATACTGTCACGTTGGTGGACAACTGCCCTTCTGTATGCAGGTGACAGTTAGCGTACATGTACAGGCAATAGAAGCACTGTACGGTGGTAAAAACAAATTTTGCCATAATCTGCCTTAGCAAAAATATTTTAGATCATGTATTTCATTGATATATCCTCAGAAATGCTGTTGTTGTAGTGGACATCTTGGTGCACTTATGGACATCATGATGCTGCTTATTTTTCTTGTTAAAACCCTTGGAGAAGTTACCTGAGAAACTATCTGTGCCTGGTACAAAAATTTCCTGGTCATCTGTCTTTTAATAATCCCACAGTCATGAGGGTATCTGCTAAATAATTTATCTGGAGTCCTGTAGAGGAAAAAGATTAACACATAGCCAAGTGTGAGTAAGTGTCCTTAGCTGGCGGCTTTGACTGGTGTTTTATGCAGCAATGCAGGCTATGCCAGGCTGATCACATGTAATCACCTCTGCACTCGAGAATTTCTCTCTCCATTCCTTTTATGGATGGATTTTAAGAGCAAGCAGGAGGGCTCGGCAGAGGGTCAGCTACATAGTCAAAACTTAATTCAGGGCCTGTGACACAGTCACAGTTCTGCAGGGACATTCCTTATCGTGGATTCCTTATCGTTTCACCACAGATCACAGTCTGCATCATGAAGTTGCCTTTCACCACAGACCATAGTCTGCACTTCTTTGCAAAGTTCTCCATACCCAATACCAATGTAAACCAGTCATTCAGTGTTTGTATGGTGTGATGTATTCCAGGATTTCCTGACTCTTAAATTGATCGATCATACAAATGACCTTAGCAGATTGCTGCTGAACAGCCTAGTGTCTTGTTACTTTTCCCCTGAGAACTTCTTAGTCTTCAGCATCTTAGATGTTCAAACTTTTGCCTCATTTTCCCCATTAGCTTATCAGTTTTGAAAGTGCATAAGGGCTGTGTCATTCAATATCAGAATGATGCCATTTAGTATACCCACTTTTGGTCATCTGGCATCAGTGTTGTTTGAGTTTCATCCTCACAGGACTTGAATGTTTAACTAAACTAAATATATATATATATATATATATATATATATATATATGCATATATATATATATTATATATATATAGTAGTTCATTACCTTTCACCATGTTTACCATGTTTAAAACAACAGCACTGATTGTTAGATCCAAAGCTCCTAAGAGTCAAGGCAGCTTCTGACATGGTTTGGCTTTCCATGGAGTCCTATCAGGTAGGAGCTGGAGTTCGATAATGCCTTCAGTACATCTCATGTGCTTGAAGTCTCTTCTGGTGTGTTCTGTCTTGAATTCTAGGCATCACAGGACCAAACTGTTGCCTACATTTTTCTTAAATAATAGCCTGGGTGCTGTAGCTTTGAACCATTTAAGTTGTTTGTATAGCGTGATCCTGAAAAAGGATAGTAACAAAAGCATTCAGCCTATGCTTTTTTAGTGTGAATAAAATATTGTATTCATGGCTCTGGAAAAGAATTGTGGCACTTCTTCTGCTATAATTTCAAATGCATTAGGAATAAAGAAATAAAATCACTGAAGAGGCACAACGTTGGAAGAATCAGCCTGTGATACATATACATGCATCACGGTACTTCTTGCTCTTAAGATGCAGTTAATACAAAATACAGAAAGCCAAAAGGAAAAAGAAAGGCTATTGAACAACAACAACAACAAAAAATCATCAGTGAGTGAAAACTCACACAACCATTCTTGACAGCTGCAATTACCTTTGGCCTGCAGCTGGTCATGAGGCTGGCAGATACCAGCTGGGCAAAATGTGCCAAGAGACATACAAGAGCAGCCAGACAGAAGTGCTCTGGAGCACCTCTGAAGCATATCTGACAGCCCTGCTCTTCTGTGCCTGCTCAACAAGGAACACGCGTAGTGACTTTCTGCATTATCTCCCATGGCCAAGAAGGGTAGCCTGAATAATCAATTCAAAATCCTTTGAAAGAAGCAACTGATGCTTGGTGTAGTCATACTAAATTCCAAACTGGAGCCAAGCTGGGTGACAACTCTTTGGTGAGTTCTTATTTCAGTCCTTTCCCATCGTGGTAGAAGTCCCATTTTATTTAAGCTTTTAATAAGTGATGTTAGACCTCACTGTTGGGAGCAAGAACAGCATATGATAGGAAAATACTATTTCTCTATGACAAACTCTCTGTGGCTCTAATTAGCCATCCTACACCACTTCACCTTTAGAGAAGCGTCTCTGTAATCATATATTTGATATCTTTCTTACTCGGTAAACAAATCCACTTGTATGGTTGAATTTTGACTTTCACAGAGAACTCTAGCAGGACTGTGGATGCAGTCCTGAAGTTATTCCTGAAGTTTAATTCTGTTGGTGCGTTTCCTGTTATGTACGCTTTAAGAGCCACTTTTAGGATGAACATTTCAGTGATGATAAAGCTTCTGGTTAGTTCCAGCTAGAGACCACATTTGGCACATTTGACATTACACTCTGGGGAAAATCAGACTGATTTAAGTTAGCTGGCTTTAAGGAATCTTTTCAAACCATATAGGAAAGAGTGGTTACTATTGATGTGCTCTGTGTGTAGCATCTATTCATAGATCAATTTCTGCCCTGTCTATGTCCTAGAAATGGAAGTCATCTAAACTAGCAAATAAAACAGTGACATCCAATAAATAAATCTCTTTCTGCAAATAATCCATGTTCCATTGAACAGGGAGTAAACAGATTTCTTTCCATATGACTGGGACTGCTGGCAGTTGTTCTGAATGACCTACAGAGATCTATAAAATCTCAAAGGTACGTAATTGGAGTTAGCTGTATGAATACCCTCATGACTCTGGAATGATATACCTGAGCTCAACTTAAAAATAGGCAAATTGCCTGCTCAAGTCTCAGCTATTTCCATTTTTGAAAACCAAAAAATGTATGTACATTGTGCATTGCAAGAGAAAAGTTGGGCTTCATTCAAGACAATTGAAGAGAACAGGAAGCTTGAGAAGAATCAAGCCTTCTCAGTGGTCAAAGAACGGTGCAAAAAGGAATCTGGGAAGCAAAGCAGACAAGAACAAACTTTAGAACCAGAAAAGTGCGTCTAAGGAAAGTTTCAATCCCAATAGATTTGTGCTGTGGTTGCAGATCTCTAAGTGAAGACAGATATAGGAAGCCTGGAAACTGAGACTTACATTGTCTTGTATTATTTATGCATACAGAAGTCTTGTATTATTTTCCCAAACCTCCAAGGATACAATATATTGTTTTATTAGAAAATCAGCAACATTTTTGTATTCACAGTCATTTCTCTTAGAAAATATCTCTGGGGTATTTTATTACAGACAAATTTGGAGCATGAGAAAATGGTATGTTTACTAAATTTAAGGAAAAAATCCTTTTTTTTCTTATTAATTTCTCCCAAACCTACTCTAATTTCTTAACCAGTTTAGGCTTCTTACATTTCTTACATTATTATTATTTCACTGTGGGTCTAAGTGACTTCCTTGATTCTCTGGGGAATAAATTATTTTCACAGTAATCCCATGGCCTTCAAATGAGAAATTGCTCACACGTGTGAATGGAGGATTCAGAATACGGCTGAGGTTGTGCTCTCAATGCTGTAACACAACCTGCTTTAGCTGTTCTGCAATCTGAGATGTGGATCTAGAGAGCTTGCATTTAAATCTCTCCTTAGCAATCGGTCCCGTGTGGCTGACATGGGTAGCCCCATCCTGACACCACATTTCTGTGATTTCTCAAACACTTGGGTGTTTTTTCGTTATGTTCTTCCCCTACTTCTCTCCCCCCCTCCCGCCCCTCCCTTTTTTTTTCCTTCATTGTTGTTATTGACAAGTTTGATTCCATCTGTGGTACTTTGTTTTTGGGGGGAGTTCCAACTGGGACTGTACATCACACTTAATGCTGAAAGCTTGAAAGATCTCTTTGGTTCGACACTGAAAGAATATAAAGGGTGTTTAACCACAAGTCCTCTTGGAATAATTTTTCCAACTACAGTCTTCTTCTCTTCTTTCCATTTATCTGCAGGTCTCTCATGATTTTGCAATCAATTTCAACGAAGACAACCCAGAATGTGCAGGTAACACACCAGAACAGACCAACTGTTGTATTTTCCACTGTCTGCAAAATGTGTTTGTATTTTTTATCGTATCCCTTGAGTATTGTTCAAAATGTTTGTTTTGTTTTGTTTTGTTTTGAAAGAAAACAGCTTCTAAACCTGACAGATTCCAAGCCCGTGGGCTTAGCTTTAGAAACCGTAGCAAGTACCACACATTAATGTCCTGAAAAATAGGTCCCACGGAAAGTACACCATGTTGGACATTTAGCATTGCATGTCCCCAGATTACTAGGCATTGCTGAAAACTAGAGACATGTTTTCTGGGTTCATTCCAGATCTTCGGCTACAGAAACGTAGTTTGCACAACTAAGGGCAGGACGTGCAAAGACAAAGGCACTCTGTGCACCTCTGTAATCAAGGACTCCCTCTGTTTACAGCCAGTTGTTCGGCAAGACCTATAGCACCAGTAGCCTGCTGCCAGTCATCCCAGTGAGATCCAGCACAGGAGTCAGAGAAGCAGCTGAGGACTTGTGTGAGAGCTGTTTTAATGTATAAGAGTGGTGTGTTATAGCAACAGTCACTAATCCTCAGTAGTCAGGGGACAGATTCTTGTATCAGATTTTGGTTTATGTCATGTATTTTTGAGGTCTGCAGTGATGACGCTGTTTCTAGAATCTCCTGCCAGGATTCATACATTTTGTAAAAGGTGAGGATAATAGGAAAAAAATCTCTAAATAAGGAAGTAATCTTAGATTAACACATATCTAAGCGTCTCGCTCAGATGATCATTGCTGTCTAAAATATACAGGTTTTTATTCTTCTGCTCCCTTCCAAACACTGAAATGAGTGTTTCAAAACGCACTTCTCATTCGAAGTTTCTAGCTGCTCCTTTCAGCCCTTCTCAGGCTTATTAGTGGTTTTCTTTCTAGTATAGTCAGCAGAATATGTTCAAGATGGGAATTAACATGCTGGGGAATAAAGTGAGGAAGAGCAGAAAGGACAAGCAATTCAATGAAAAGAGACATTGAAAGATTTCAGATTTCACACATTTTAAATGCAAGACCTCTGAGTTTGGTACAGTGAGCATTCCTGCTTTGTAAATACACTTGGATTGTTGGACTGCTCCAGCCTCTGTAGGTCAGATGCTTGAAATGTAATTGAGCATAAATCCTACAGCTGCTTAGTATGTCTGTACAGTTTTTACATTGCTTTTAAGGTTTTTTAAGGAGTTAAAAGAAGCAAAAATTACATGTATGCATCTAGATGTGTCTGCAAGCTTGTGAGCCAGCTTAAGCTGAGATTTTATTCACGCTGATGGTGCAGAAATGAGGTGTGGAACAGACCTCATGACTTTGTCTTGTCCAAGGAAAGAAGTCATATTTTAAAATACATTAGCTTGCTTGCTTCTGAGCACAGACACGGGCCTGATCTGTATAAAACTTCTGAGTTAATTAAAACAGCATTATGTGACAGTATGTTTATACATGTAGTGTATCTTTGTTTCCTGGTCTAAATGTTGAACATTTCTGACCTTTTGCATACCTCAAAAAGGCCCTAGCTGTCCATGTAATGACAACATTTTTAATCCCCCTTTTCTGCCTTTCTTGAATCCAAGGCTAATTCTTTTACCAGACTGACCTTGTTATATAATTATTTGTATTGATTGAGTAGTATTTGAAAAGGCTGTCACACTTACATAGTGCCAACAGCAGGCCACAGGTTGGACAGACAAACCCTCTGCAAGTAAAGAACTTCCTATTCATGCATCCTATGTATGCAAAAGAAAACACAGCAGTGGAAATGAGAGAGATTTAAAAAAAAAAAAAAAGAGGAAGGAGCTGCTCTGTGAACTTTGCCTAAGCGTATGTCCCTTAGTATTTATTATGCATTTAATCTTTATTTGTTCTTCACAAAAGAGTCAGTTATTTGAGAAGTTAATCCATCCCCTAAAAGTTTTAGGGCTTTTAGGGGTAAGAATCTGCAGAAGCAGGTTGCAGCATGGAAGAAGACCAGGCAGGAAATTTTAGAGCATTCATACACACATCTACAAGATACAAAGGCACTTCTGTGTCCTAAATTATACCATTTAAAATAATGTCCATCTGGATGAAAGCAAGAAAAGGAGACAGACCAGAAAACATGTTGTTTAATCATCTGCTGCAGCTTGCTTATCATCTGCCTGTAATGGATGCTTGATTAGTTCCTACAGCCAGTTGTTCTCTGATGTTTCTCCAATTTTTGTAGATGCTCTCAGCTGTATTAGGTAGCACAGGTTGCAGTAACCCCAGCACATCATGTGAAGAGAGGATGCTCTTTGGGGAAGGAGTGGAAGGGAGATAAAATGCTTAGTGACCACACTATTTAGCTTGTAATATTTAGTATACTTGCCAAAAAAAAAAACACAGAGAAATTTCTGAAGCGTATCTTGCTTCAAGCCAAGAAACAGAGGCTGGATCCAATGTAAAGAGTATGTGTCTGATTTGTTTCTGAGGAATAAAATCCCTTTCTTTGTGGACGTAGTGAGCTTTCACTGACACACAGTAGTGTTAAGTATCACCCTGTATTGAAAAGGGATTACATTAAAATGTCAACTCTTCAATGAACAAAGGGGTGATCATAATAAGGAATGAGTGTTTTGTACTCCAGTTAATCCCTCATATCCTACTTGACTAAGAAAACGTATATTTTTAATTCTACATGAGGGAAACTTCTTCCAGAGTTGCAGTCTACCACTCCCATGAAAACCCACCAAGACTACTAAAAAGGCTGATGCTCATGCACTAGCAAATGGGGACATCCTGTGGTCAGCAGAAACTTCCTTCTGAGTGGTCACATACGAGCTGGTAAGAGCCCTGCTTGGCTCTGTGAGTAACCCTGTGCATTACAGTCTCTCATGTAACTGCAGTTTAGGAGAGCACTGCCAAGACAACCTTGAACTCAGTCCCCGAGCTCAGTACACCTGTACAAGCTGCAATAACTCTTTGGACTCCATTGTAGATACACCTGTGTGTTCAGAAGAAATGCATAGGACTTGGTTGTAAACTGAGAATATTTGATATGAAGATCACTGGGATACATACAATATGGATATTCTTACCTTTCCTCTCCTATCACTATTTCCATTCTAAAAAATCCTAGTGTTTATAGTCTTATATTTAGTTTATTTCTAGTATTTATAGTATAGTGTATTTGTAGTCATATTTAGTATTTACTTATTTACATATAGTCTTATATCTAGTATTCATAGTCTTTATTGTTTGAAGAAGAAAGTGATAAATGTGCATGCATTTTACATGCATTCTTCTACACACATATGTATACATGCATACACTGTATTTCATTAGAGCTATAAAAGTGGATTCCAATTAAAACTGTAAAGAGACAAATTGTGAGGAATGATGCACATTGCTTCTATCTAAAATAAGAGTCCAAGAAAAGTCAGCCACTAGGTAAGCCACTCACATACTCTGTTGGATTTGGCTATATAAGGAAAGTAGATATTTCAAAAAGATACTATACTGAGATTGCACACAAAAAAGATGTTTCTAGAACATGTTGCTTCCTAAGATGCAAGCACTTCCTGACACAAAGCATGGTAAATCTGTATGGACCGCAGGGAATAAGCTTTATCTCATATTATTTTAATGCATAAGTAAAAAACCACAGTGTATCTTGTCAGCAGCTTAGGGAAGATTTATGAGGCCTTCATGCAAGACCAGTAAGTACATGTAACGAAGCCCTTAGCAGGTTTGAAATTGGCAGTTAACAAAGGGCCAGTTTTGCAATATGCAATTTAGCCACTGGAATTACCAAGGGAAATTTTGTGCCATTACTCTACATTTTAGCCCATCACAGCTGTAACTAGAGAGTGTTCTTTTGTCTGCAAGCATTGCAATGGAAGAATATGTTTGTAACTATCCATAAAAAAGACTATGTTCTCCACCATTTCATCGTAGGAGGTTTGGGTATATCACTGTAAAGTAATTACAGCTCCCTGTAATTTGTTAGTAATGGATCTGCACTCATATCCTGTAAACGTGGTTGAGTAAAATCTCACGAGTGAGCCAGTCTCAGTGCAAACTGGCTCAAGATCTTGTTGAAGCCATTGCATTCTTTCAGCATCCTTTACAAAGCTCTTCAGTCTATGACTTTCTTTCCAACTTTAGACCTCTTAATCCTTAAGGTCTGGTAAGCTGGAAGTTCTGAATGCAGAGGCTAATGTACATCACTTCAAGAAATCCTTCTCCTCAATGATTGAAAACACCAATTTCCATTCTGTGATCTGTCAAGGGTGTCAGCAGAAGTCTGTTCTCACTGGTCTGGCTATATATCCTGAAATGAAAAAGCCATAAATAGCTAGTTCTCCATCAAAACTTCTTGACTAAGCCCATTTTTTCTGCAGACTGGAAAGCATCCTTCTGTTTCTTCCAAGATTTCACAGTTTTTGGTCATGGTCGAGTTCAACCTGTGAGCAATTATGCAAATTTACCCTGAAAAATTGTTTTCCTAGCACAAGGGAGCTAGGTATTTGAAAAGATGTTTGAATTTCTTGACAGCTCTTTAGTTGTAAGTGCAAAGGGTAGATTTGTTGGTAACTACCATGATAAACAGAAATAAATATTTATCTGAAGAGGAGAGAGAAGTGTTGAAGGGTTTCTAATCTGTGTCTACCCTTTTAGCATGAATCAGCAAGTGATCACTTACACCTTGAACTGAGAAGAATGACACCTATTGCATTGCAAGCTGATACCTGAAAAATAGACATTGAAAACTGCTGGGCAGTATGTTATAATGAATTATATGTTACAAACTAGCTTCAAGGCAGCTAGAAGCAGCTTCTTGGAAATTATCTGACGTTGTTAGCCCTTGCTAATTGTATGATATTTGCAATTTACTCACTAGGAACCTGCCTTTTATTTGTGCATTAAATAAGCATGATATTGGTGATGTGCTCCACATTTATTTGCCTTTTGTATGTCTTTCCCTGCCAGGAATACAAGGTGTTGTGGAGGCTTATCAGAGCTGCCTTCCAAAGCTGCAGCTGTATGGGCCAACAAACATTGCTCCCATCATCCAGAAGGTGGCAAAATCAGCATCGGAGGAGACCAACACCAAGGAAGCCTCAGTAAGGGCATAATGCTATGTTTGCCTTTTTTCTTGCCTTGCCTCTGTAGGCCAGCACAATAGGGCCTTTCAGTGTATGTGAATCAAGCCTTAACAGTTTTTACTAACTGCCTTCACAGAAGTCAACGTGAGTTTGTGTTGGTAGGAGTAGTGTATCTAACCTTTACCTCTTCGATAGTCACGACTGTGAACTCTTTCCTCACTGTTCTGTTCCCTGCTTTTAGCACTCTTTGACTGTAACACACCCAGGTCTTCACAGAGGAAACACAAATGGCAGGACTAGAGCTACAAAAATTTAGGGGTCAAGCCCCAGCAGTGTTGATTATACCAGCAGAGGAGTTTGAATGTTTCCCTATGCAGACTACCCATTTTCAAGTATCTTGCAGAGGCTGTGTTAAAACTTCGTTGTTGTTGTTCAGCTAGGGCTTTTTCTAACCATTCCTCTGAAAACAGTAGTAATACAGTTTTCAATTTACTCTTACTGACATGTAGTATTATGTGCCTTCAGGAAATCAGGAGACAAGCCTGTTAGTCTGCATCTGATATAAACACCATGCCAGATTTCTTGGGCTGTAAGATTTTAACATAGATGATGTTTTTAATGTACACCTTTGAAATGCATTAGGCTTACTTTTCTCCTGCCTTCCAGACAAATGTGAGAAAGGAAAAGTGAGAGAAAGGGAGAAAGTACATGACTGAGTAGGTTTGAGACATTTACAATTGTAGAGCAGTGCTGTGGTAGTCAAGGATGTAAGAGACAACTCATACACTGTAGCAAGAAGAATGATTATGTATAGGAACAGAACAGAGCTGCACATGGACATGCATCTCATCAAGTCTGGAGCTTTCCCTAAGATTTCTTCATGTTGTGAGCTTTTTTTTCTTTTTTTCTTTTTTTTTTTTTTTTAAGTCCTGTTAAGGCAGAAGTTTTGAAGTTCCCAAACTATTCTGTTCATGAATTTGGGTTTGTGATTGTCACTTCATTACAATTTACAGTATATTGTTACTATTTAGGGTCTCGTTCCTACGTTGGGGAATTGCTATATTTGTATTTTCATACCTACTTAATCTTGAGGTGGCTCACTCTGTTCCCAGTGCTGTCTCTGAACTATTATGTCACATCGAATAAATTGCTTCATTTTCCTAAACCTAAGCTTCCCCACTTTCTGTTTGTTTGAAGATCAAATTAGTTTAGATCACAATTCTTCAAGGTAAAGCTATCTTGCCTAATGTTTTGTTTTACTTATGGCAGAAGACAATGAACAGAACCCCGTGTGAGTTTATATAGCTGCATATAAATAAACTGTAATGATGCTTTGTGTGTTGGTTTTGCTCATGCAGAGTGACCAAATTCTATGAACTGTACATTTTTCTTATTAATGTACATTTGTTAAATGACTCCAGCTGCCTAGCTATTCATAAAGGACCCAAGTGAGAGTTACTTTTCCCCATTACTGAGTGAAGATGTAATAGCCCATTTGATTCCAGTCCGGTGAGCCTTGGAGTATTGGGAAAGAAATGACAGGCGCAGAAAATTGCTTGATCTCCTTTAGAGAATGAGAAAACCTCTCTTAAGGGCTCCATGTAAAGTGTTTGAAAATGGATATATTCCTTCCTGAACGTGACCTTCCTCTCCTCAGGGATCCCATTGCTCTACAGGATACAACCTGCTGTGGTGGGTGCTTCTCCCGCAGGCACCAGTGGGTCACCCTCCAGTTTGCAGATGGCTGCACCCATCCCACTTGCCTGTTAGCAAAGCTCCTCTGCAAAGTGCTGTCATAACCTCCCTGACAGCTCTGCTACAAGCTTGTAACGCTTCAGTACCCCATTCCTCCCTGCCTCCCACTGGTTCCCAAGGGGAAAAAATCAGAATAATCAGAAACTGTCAGCAGAAGTGATTGTGCAGCAGATGGAAAATAGGGCTAGTGAGGATCTCGGGTCTATTCCAGACTTGTGAGCCAAAGTCCAGACTCTCCCTACCCTAGCAGCCAGAATCCCCCTTTTCTGCACTGTGCATCCCTTGGCTCCCTCCAGCTCCTGGAACTGATGTGAAGTACAGCCAAACTGCAGCAGAGGAGAAATTAGTAGCTGAGGAGGTTTGCATGGCAAGTGCACTTAACACTTGAGTCACTGTAATCGCTCTTTTCTATTTAAAAAAGTCCGTGTTTGACAGTTATCAGAAACACTTTTATATAAAAGGCAGGCAGCTTTGGAAGACTAACTAATGATTTGATTTTTACTTCTCATCCAACAACTTCAGCAATATTTCATCTTGCTGATCCTGACGGATGGCGTCATCACAGACATGGCTGACACCAGGGAGGCCATTGTCCACGCCTCTCACCTTCCCATGTCAGTCATCATCGTCGGGGTGGGGAACGCCGATTTTAGTGACATGCAGATGCTGGATGGCGATGATGGGATCCTGAGGTCTCCCAAGGGCGAGCCTGTGCTTCGAGACATTGTCCAGTTTGTGCCATTTAGGAACTTCAAACATGTAAGCTGACTTTTCCATCCATTCTGCAGAAGGGTGAACGTGTAGACATGTAGTTAATGGTCCCTGGGGCTGGGCCTAACTGGATGACAATGGAGTGTTCAGTAGGTCAATGGCATTATTGTGTCAGAAATGGGGAAAAAGAAATACAGAATGAAATGTGCGCCATCAGTGAGATGGTGAAGGTGGGGAGGGGGAAGAAGGTGAAGGTGGGGGAAAATTGTGCTTCTTGTGGTGTCAGTCCTGACTTCCATTTCCTCCCTGATTTTAGTTTGATTTCTCTGTTGTGTTTTTCCTGATGTCTCTTTTCCATTCTCTTTTCATCTGTTCTGTTAGGGCTGTTGTATTCCATTTCCATACATGTACACTGTCCCTTCATTTCCACAGAGCCCTGAAGTAGCTGTGAATTTGTACTCACAGTGTTCCCCAGGAGGCTGTTTCCTTATTGAAATTCAGATCCCTAAGTCCTCAAAGACAGAACTATCCACCCAGAGCATCCTGGTTTCCTCCAAACCTTGCCCCAAACTCTGCAAAAGAACACAGTCAAGAAAGTGGTGTTACTAAAAGTTTCCCTGCGCCTTCAGCCAGCTGTCCCTGTGTGAGCCCATCATGTTATAGGAGACATTCTGGAGGAGGAGAAGTGACAGACCCAGCACTAACTTACCAAATTCAAAATAATCCCTTGGCCATGTCCTTTTCTCCTCAGTCACCTGCCCTACATTGCAGCATCTGTCCCAGGGACTTTTTCAACAGCCAGGTACAGACAGTATTCACCCATAGAAGCTTTCCCCCACACTGCCTGGTTTTTCAGGGTCCTTTTCCTCTATATGGAGATGTGGAACTGCCATTGTCTTCCTTTACAATGCTGATCCCATCCTTTTCCCTCTGTTTTTTCCATCTTTCTCTGCCCTTCTTTCCCTCATTCCTTCCATTATATTCAAGTGGTTTTCATTACTGTCTGGTGTGTAAGAAGGATATTCTCAGTATTGGATTTGAAAATTCCTTTATGTGTCTGACTCATTTTCATCATGAGAGTGCCCTTCCCGAACTGCTCTCATTCCCTAGTGATCATTAGCTCTGGATTTGTCACACAGAAGTTTTCAATTCTGGGTTGGTTTTGGTCTGCATATGGGTTTGCAGTGCTTACATTTCTTTTTTTCTTGACTTTTTGTTACCACATGACATTATTTTTTTCTTTTTGTCACTTCCAAAACTTCACTTTATTTTCCACTTCTCAAGTGTTGTTTTTTTTTTTTCTCTCTTCAAAATAAATTTTGCCATATTTGTCATAGATGTAGACACCCTTCTTATTTTCACAAACTCCACTGAGGTATAAGAGAAAGAGATTTGTTCCTCCTTGCCCTCACCTTTATGTAAAGAATGGATCCTCGCATGATATAAAACTCACCTTGTGCTATTAGATCAGTGATGCCACACCAAATGGCTGCGGAGCTGCTTCCCAATTGTAGATACGTACATTTCTGTGTTGACAGTGCTGCTCAGTCACCTTGTAAGTACCTGCTGGAACAAAGTATGAGCATGACCTGCTCATAGCTCACGATGCTTCTTCATCAGATAATCACAAGTGTGTAGTGCTGCACTGTAGTCTACAGCAAAAGTGTCAAAAGACAAGTTATTTATGAACCAGTGCTAGACCTGCCTTCAATTAGTTGGAAAATATGTTTCTGCAAGGAACTGGCAAAGCCAGCTGCATTTGTTATTTTTAGTTTTGCTTTGCGACTTTATTACAAAGCTGAAATAATCCTTGATTGAATAGGTTTAACACTGACAGGCGCAGTTCTCGTGGGGTGCCAAATATATTGTGCCTATGGTGTTAACTTGCGAGTGATCCTACATGTGGTTTTAATTGCAAGAATTGGTCAAATGAAAAGTATATCTTACTTTAAGTTGGTTTAGATTAACTACCCCAGTACTGAGAGAGGATAGCGATCTTAAAAAATTATTGCTCTTATTAAATAGAGATATTTTACTGCCCCTTTGTCTCAGTAATGGAGATAATAGACATTTAGAGATAGATAATGTATATGGTATATCACAAAAGACGATATATCTTATGCAACTTGATATTTAGGCTGTTTATTGTGATCTTCCAGCATTTCAATAAATGTCAATGTAATGGATGAGTGCCCATAACAACAGCCACTTCTGGTTGAATTTCTTTGTTGTAGAAGTATCCCAAATAATATCTCTCTGAACAAAGTGACATTCACAGCTATCTTGCGTACTTATCCTTAGCACAAACAAAAGGCTGTGTCTTTTCTACCAACTAGTGAGATAATTTTTCACGGTGGAAATGAGTATGATGTTTTGATTCAAATTTATTTTTTTTCTCACAGAAAAATGCAGATTTAACCTCAAATTTGGGAGATTTTTGTCAGATCGGTTCTGATCACATACAAGAATTACCATAAAACAGAGTATTACAATTGACAGCTTTAAGTAAAACATATATTTGGTTAAAAATCACATCTCTTTTGTAAATTTTGTACCTTGTGTTTAGTTTTGCTACTTTGGATGTTCAGCTATTGAGTAGAAAAAAAAAAGTTGAAAGATCTCATTAGAAAGACTACAAGTCAAGTTGCATAGGGTTTATAGATTTTTCTGCTAAATCAAGTATTTATTTATGCCTAAATCCATATTGCCTCTACTATTGACGGAAGGAGGGATGCTACGTGTGAGCAATTTTATTTGTTTTGCTGGAATAGTAAACCAGCATTCATTTGGAGTCAACCCAAAAAATATTTTTTTCATTACTTCAGTTCTCATGTCAGCCTGCAGCTCAAAAGCTCATATCTATTGAAAGAGATCAGAAATAATATATCCAAAAGCTGCCCCTCTGAGAAAATCAAAATGAGGGGAAAGGATGTTCTAAAAAATAACCTGTAGAGAGAATACCTTTTATTTTGTAAGACTGGCTTTAGGGAAGGTTCTGATCCTCCACAGCACTCATACAGGTATTTTACTCAGATAGTTACAAATAATCACATACTTTAAACTTCAGGCCCAATTCAGTGTTTTACTAGCTCAAGACCCAAGACAGAGAGAGTTTTATTATTTGGGTTTAATCTTATACATGATGTAGTGTGTCAGGAGTACTTCAGTAAAGCTTTAATAATTGTATTGATTCTTAGCAAATCTGTAGTTGCAGAGGCTTGAAAAATGAAGGTAACCATTACTGTTTAAGATAATTGTCCCATATCATATTAGGTGATATGTGCATTTCACTACAGGGGAGCATCATAAAAAAGAACGGGAAAATATTTTCTCTGAACTTAAATGAGTTTCTTCCCTCTATAATTATCACCACCCCAGCAACGTGAGCATCCTTCACTTGAAACTGTAGAACAGTGATGCTCACAGTTGCTGAAATGCAGATGAAGAAAACCACCTGTCTCAATTAATTCACAGTTTTATTTTAAGAGCTGATTTTTTTCCCTTAAAATTTATTTTTACTGTGCACAATTGTGATGCGGCAACAAGACTGTATTGCGCTCTGCATTGTGTTTAATTACAAAGCCTAACAACTGTGACTTAATAACACGTATCACAAATGAGTGTGGAAAGCATAGTTCTTCACCACTGCAAGAGGCAATGTTTTGCACTATTCGCTGTAATTAAAGATTAAGCATGGTGAAGCTATAGAACTGAATCAACAGCCATTTGTAATATATACCAATTATCGTCATAGGGGATTATTTTCCTGCTGCTGGGTGATCTGATTGTTGTGTATTAGCCATCAGTTGAGAGCTATTCATCTTGAGGTGTTTATTGCTAGGATGCTCTTCAAGCGTAGCATTTAAACAGTGGCAAAAACATTGCAGCAAAACATTCACCAGTGAAGGTAACTCTTGGGCAGCACTGCTGAACTGAGACTGGTTTTTAGCTCAGAAGGTATCGGTCCAATTCTTACCTACACAAATGCTGCTTTGCACCATCTGGTCTAGAAATGAGAGTGCTTTACCACAAAAAAAGTACACAAGGTGCAAGTTACCCAAACTGTTAAACGGGAAATCACCTTTAACCCCATTTTGGGGATGCTACCTATTAAAAAGAGCCTCAGGCCCAAGAGACATCATGGGCATGGTGAAATATTTTAATGACAACAGTTGTCCATCTACTGGTGGCCCCTGCCCAGCATTTTTAAACATAGAGAAAGGTTTCCTGATTGCTAGGGTTTGTGTGTGCAGTGATGGCCCAGGATTCTTCTTTCCCTACTTTGTTTTCACCCTTTTTTTTTTTAGGGTTGTATTTCTAGTAAAATGGCACAAAGGCAAGTTAAGGTATATAAGTTTTGCCACACTTGTGAGGGAGAAAAAAAAAAAACAAACACAGGAATTCTCAGTGGTAACATAGAAATGAGTTATTTGCCTGACTCCAAGGAGCATTTTCTGCTGATTTCAGTGCAGAGAGGTTTAGGCAAGAAGAGGGCAACTGTGAAAAAACATGCATTTCACTTTGAAGAATTAAAATAAATGGGTTCTGTTGCTGTGTAACACCTGGGAACAGTTGTTGTGCTGTCGCACAAAATATGGGTTCTGCTTTGCCAGTTTGTTTATGCAGAAATGTTCCGGACTTTTGCTTACTCAAATATTTTGGTATAAATGTCTCACTTTGGAAATACTGGTTCATTTTTTTTTTCATTGCTAATCACATATGTGACTCAAAGTACCAAAATACAAAAGACAACAATAATTGTATTTCTAATTTTGCTAGCATGGTCTTTGTATTTGTAGTACTGTAACATTTAATAGCAGAACTTATAACACCCCATGGGCTTTCTGCACCTCTGGCTTAGCATGCCTGTGAAATATTTACCATGTACATCCTATGTAACCCTAATTGTAAGACTGAAATCATAAGGATCCAACCCCATGAAAGAAAGCAGGGCAATAAGTCGGTCAATACAACTTTGCAACATGCTAGTTTTGAATCCTGGCTGAAAACATTACAGACAGAAAGAAGGAAAGCGTTCATTAGTGGGGGGAAAAAGGAGTTGGGGTGCAGAAGAAATGGGATCCAGCCACAGGGCAAGGAGTTCCCGTGCATCAGTTGAGCTGCACTGTGTGGTCCATGTGTGTTGTACCTGGAGATAAACACAGCAGTTTCAGCATGTGCATTTTTCCTGTGTTTTTATGGTGGGCTCAGAGGGAATGTAGTCAGGTAGGCTGGGTCTGGGGACCTCGATCATCTCTAACCCAAATTTCTAGAAACAAGCAAATCCAAAAGACAGGGCAGAAGGGTGGTGCTTTGGGGCTCCATGGAAGAACAGGGCTCCAGTTCTATCACTGGGTACAGGGGCTGAAGAAAATCCCTGCAGCACGTGTGGGTTAATGGTTGCCCATAAAACATCCACGGGCCCCACTGAAGCATCGTCAGGGCGTGTGTGAGGCAGCAACTCACTGTCAACAGAGGGCACAGGGGCTCATGTGGCCAAGGGGTACCCCTCCTTCCCACCTGGGGCAAAAGCCCCTGGCCATCTCTGCATCTCAGGGCCATCAGTTCGTAAAGGAGCTGCCTCTGGGTGACACACAGCATTTATATGTTGCTGAAAGAGCTTTAAAACCTTCTCAAAGCCTAGGCACGAAACATTTTCTTGACAGTTATTTAATTCCAATGCAAACAAAATATTTTTATTTAAATGGAGAGCAGAGATGTGACGAAGGCCTCCCTTCTACCCATGTTCATTGTGAAGTTGTGCAGGGTCCCTCACTGGGTACTGATGAAGGAAGTTTTTGCAGACTATAACATCTGAAATGGTGCTCTCTCAGGGTGCAGAGAAGTTTGGGACAAGAGTTGCCCTAGCCCTGAATTCAGAAGAGTCCAAATTGTATCTGAAATACATGCAGAGCACTTTTGGCTTTAATGTACTTTGGGCAGCTACAGGTACGTGCCCCGAGCAGCCTACAAAATGAGTTTCCAGCGATAGTGCCACTCACTTTGAGTCTTTTTTACCTTCCATTTCTGTACCATACTTCTTGCCTTGATCTCATGGCACCCATGCCTCTGAAAGCCCTGGCATTTCTGGCACAGACACAGGTTAACACTTGTGTTTTCTACCATTTCCTGCAGGCATCCCCAGCTGCTCTAGCAAAAAGCGTTTTGGCTGAAGTTCCAAACCAAGTCGTGGACTATTACAATGGCAAGGGGATAAAACCAAAATGTGTGTCAGAGTACGAGTCTTCCAGGACACTAGCTCCATGAACCTGCCTGCACTCTTTTACAAAATTAAAAAAAAAAAAAGAGAAATGCTACTGTCTACAACTACTGTACTTAAAAATGAAACAAAAAATAGCACGTTTTGGTGATTTTTAACTACAATAACCATTTTTTTTGCATGTGTAGCCCGAAGGCTTAAATCTGTTAAGCGGTTGTATTGTTGAAAACTTTTTATGAGGAAAAAGACATCCAGAAAAAAAAGTGAACTCTTTACATTACAGCATGTCGCCTTGAAATAAAAAGTTATCTGTATCTGTTTTTTATACAGGTTTGTTGAAATTTTGCTAAATTTCTTATCTTTACACTGTAAAGCATTTTGAAATATTTATTGAGAGTCGATAGCCAAAATGTCTTTGGTTTAATCTGCTATGAACTGAGAGATTTTTCGAAATGGCAGATGCATGAACTGTATTTTGCATGTTTAAAATAAAAACAACACAGTTTTGCAGTTGTTGTCTTTATTTCTCTCTCTGCCACAAAGCTGCCTGCTTTCGATTTCCGTCTCCCAAGAAAGGAGTAATAAATTATTTCAAGAGATAGCTGGCTCTAAGCATGGGCATTTCTGACATTAGCAGTTTGCAACATGGGTGTCCAAACATGCCCACTCACTATGTGGCCTGAGCAGCAATTTTTCAAAAGCCTGACACATCCAGCTGTTAAGAAGTGTTCAGATCTGGCTTGGAGGGCATGATCCACCAGGACTGCATGTCATAAAATATATCTACTTAATCCAAAGGATCTGGCTGGCTTTCTAATGGGTTGTATTTTGGCTACCCACCTTTAGAATCTATTATGCTTGGGAATTCTTTTTTTTTTTGTTTCATTTGTGTGTTGTGGTTTTTTAATCTCACACCCAATATCCAACTCTGCGTGACACATTTTCCAGCAGAAATTTTACGTGGCCTGATTTTGTGACGAGTAATAATTTGAAACTTCTCACACACACATCACTCATCTGTGGTAGAAAAACTGATTTTGTACCAAAAGAATAGTCAAGACACTTTTTTAAAGAGGACAAACAAGAACATATTAGCAGCAGGTTGGTTTTTCCATTGAAATATGCATATATATAAATAAACAAATTAGATCAGTGTTATTCTTAGTGATTGAATTCAGGCTTCCTCGTTTGCTAAAAGACAATAGTGAAAGATGTAGCTTGTTAGAAGTTAAAGAAAACATTTGACCAAAAATAATTTGTGTGGGATTGTCCAAAGTGCATGGTTTTGGATGAGTTGTGTTCCCATTGAAGCAAATACATTCTTGTTGGACATTCCAGAAGAAGGCATTTTGGGCCAGCGTTGAATATTTTGGAAAATCTCACCCGTGGGTAGGCTTTTTTGGTTTTAGATATATGTATTTTTCAATGACTTTGCAGATAGCGTAGAACTCTAATTCCCTTGGTCTCATTTAGAAGCAACTTCCACGGGATCAGCTTTGATGGATGATTTTGTACCATAAAGTGAAGGCCATGGGACAGCCAAGATGCATGGGGCTGTCTTCACTGCACATTCAGTTCCTCTCCATCCATATCCTGCAGTGCAGTCTTTCACACTTGCTAGTAAAGATTTCTTCAGGTGATCGGATATTGAACAGCAGCCAAGTATTACTTGGTCATAGGTATAAATTGTGTGAAGATGTCCCAACTGATAGATCTCAAATCCACATTTTCATTTAACGGCTGACTGTTCATTTGAGCTGGAGGATGCACATTTCCCAGATTTCCCCTCTGTGGATGTATTTCAGCTTTCAGCTGGAAGATGCTTTGATTTCCCCTTATATCTCATATACCACTTTGCCAATGTATCTTAATTCTTATCTAAGACATCTCTAGTTTCTTGTTCCCATTTCCCCCCTTTTTTCTTTCCTATTCTCAGAAGGAGCATTTTTTCTACTGTTAAAGCACATGACTGAAAAATCAATGGCTCCATGTTCTTTGCTCTTCATATCTTATTTTGCAATCCTGGGCAAGTTGTTTAACTTTTCTGTACCTCAGATTCCTCATCTGTAAGATGAAGATCACTGCCATGTATTCATGAATATTTCTTAATGGTACTGGGGGAGTTTTGTATTTGAAACATGATTTAAGTTCCTCAGAGGTATGATGGTGCTCTTCCAACATAAAGGATATTACTTTACCCTGGCACGCATTTAGGCTTCTAAAGAGCAGCTGAGGAGGGGCTAGCCATTACTGTTTGACAGACTGAAGGAAAATAATAGAAAATTTTCAGCAAGAAAATTAGGAAACTGAGAAATTGTTCTTGTGGTACATACAATCCTTGGCTAAATTATTTGTGAAGTGTTCACGGTTACATGGAATTGGGCAGTTGCAGCTTGTCCTCAGCAGAGGTGTTGCAAAGAGCTTTTAAAATGCAGCACCACACAAAATGCAGTGATTAAGGGGTGGTTTCAGTGGTTATTGTGTGCTGAGCTAGATAACCCATCAGTCATTTTCACATATGTAGATGGTCTATATAAGTGTCTCAAGAGAATCACAGTAGCTGCAGATCTTTCTGTTTACTTCACACAATCCGTGTTATAAATGCTGTCTGCTTAAAACCAAATCATCATCAGTGGTGATATAGATCAGCAATCCTGCACCAGCCCTCAAAGTAATTGAAAGGACACTTCTATGATATTGAAAACTCAATTGGAAATCTTCTTCAATCTATATAGACTCCAGAATGCCAAACAAACACATAATAGTGCAGTGAGATGATGTAGGAAAATGCACAGAAGATAAAACTAGTCATATGGTAAAGGATTTCTAATGAGGCTCTGAATGTTATTTTCATTGCTCCAGGTTACTCAATGCAATAAGATAGTGTGGGCTTTGTGCATAGTAATATCTTTAAATATATGAATATATCACTGAAATGGCTTTTTTCCTGTTTTTTTTTCTAGTTAGGGCTTAGAAAGGCCATTCTCCCTTTAGGCTTAACTGCGGTCATTTCTCTTGTAGATATTTTATGCAAATTTAAACTTCTACTGACTTTTGATGGATCATTTCAAATTCTGAAAACTCCTTTATAATAAATTATACATTGTCCTTTTGAGGTAATTGATGATATAAAATATCTTCTCTGCCTACTGCAGTCCTGCCTTCCTTTTCATTGTTACTCAAATCCAATCCAATATCCCAAAGTCTCAGAATACTCAAAAGATATTCATCATCCCTATTAGCTCAAAATATATTAACATCCATAATTCTTGAGCTAGATGCTGAGCTGAGTTACATTTTTAGTTATGTAGGGTAAACTAAGTCTATTAATAAAAAGAAAAAAAGTGTTAATACACTGCTAATTGCTTATTATGGTAAGGTAAAACCTATCCACGTAAAATTCTTACTGTGATTAGCAATATCGTATTCTATAGCATTTGATGAAAGAGTCTACAGGTATGAGAAGAAAATTAAATATTAATAATTGTACACCTTTAAAACATGTCTTTTATTTTAGTCTGCACATATCAAAGTTACACAACTGATGACAGCCAAAAGGTTTACAGTTTCACCTGTCTGAAAGCCAGCCAAAAGCGGGCTAAGCCAAGGCTTGCTCCAGGTTGCAGAGGTGAGACTGCAACAAATGCACAGGTGGAAGGCCCGGGCTCTGAGCAGATGTGCCCGACAGAGCTCTGCAAGTCTACAGCACCCAACTGCATCCCATGGGTTTACCTACCCATAGGGTATTGTGATGGAAGGTCATCTGGCTTATCGAGCCTCATTATTGTACTGCATTAAAATGGTTGCTGATGAGTTAGAACAGAGCTGCCTCCTTCAGCACAGCTCTCCGGCTGCACAAACAGGACATGGCTTACCCCCAGGAAGCACCCGACTGCTTATTCAGTGAACTTTCTGGTGTGCAAATATAAATATATCTCTAACCTTTCCAGAGTGAAAGAGGCACTATAGACACACTCCCTTTACGGCTAAGTGGCATGGACATCATGTAACATCAGTACATTCACATTAACATTTCTTGTAATACAAGGGATGAGCTGGAGGACTCCTGGGATAAGGTTACACTTATTAGGTTGTTTATTCCTCTTTATTTACAGAAAGTGCCATTTGCCACAGGGAAAATACAGTTTTTCACACCATCCAACGTCCTTGGCTCATAGGTCTTACTTGTAACTGCAGCATTGGGCTAAGAAGGGGGAGTCGCATGTCAGTGGAGAATATTCCTGGAGTCAGAGAGCTCTGTGGGTGGTACTGCTCAGGCCAGCAGCCCATTTGGTTGTAACATCCACTGCAAACCTTTAGCTGGCTGAGCTCAGCCCCACTTTCTGTTTTCCCCATTTCATTGCACAGTTAGGGAGCTCCCCAGCACAGACCAGGTGAAACCTAGGTGCCTTCTCTCCAGTGAAGGTTGCCAGTTCAAAAGTGGTGCTTCCATTTCCTCGGTCCTGCAGTTCTGAGGACTGCTCGAGGCAGCAGACTAGCAGGGAAGGTTATTTTGTAACGGGCACTCTTCCTTCTTCAAAAATGTGTTAGTAATTCCTGCTGCTGAAAGAATTTTACACTGTGCTCAGGAGGCACTTGAATTCTCGTCCCACTGATTACTGTGCAGGCAGTTTGCCATCTGATTGCCCTTCCCACACACAAATTGACAGAGTCAAATGCTTGTTTATCATCATGAAAAAGAGAAAAGAAAAAAAAAAAAGTTTTGATGTTGCATCATGTCCAAAAGAAGGTGAAGTACAGCATTAAACTTTTTCTCTCCAGAAACATATTACTTGCGAATTGCTGGCACACGAAATCCTCAGCCACTTCAGCTGTGCTAGATAAGAAAAGCACCAAACCGTGGCAGCAAGGCTAGCCAGCATCGAGGGAGCCCTCTTCTCTGGCTGCAAACATCCATCACGACTCGGCAGTCACTTAATCTTGCTGTGTGCCTTGGTTCCCCGACTTTAAAATGGGGATAAATAGTATTTTGCTACTCCCTGGGGACTTTGGTAGGGTGGGCACCACTGTAGGGTTGTCACGGTGTTTAGAAATCGGGAAGTATCGCTTGTCACAGTTTGAGACCCCTTGCTCCTGCCAGCATAGAAGTCTTTGTCAGAGCAAAGGTACTGACATGAGGTACTGGTGGGCCCCACTAGGACACACAAATTTAGCAGTACCCCTGTGGGGTTGATGCTTTTGATGCCGGGGAGAGAAGGGGAAGACCCAGCGGTCCCTGTGTCGGTGGAGATGAGGAGTTGGCTCCAGGGAGGGGGACACCAGTGGGACGGCGTGCTTGGGGGATGTGCTTCTGCTCACACTGCCTGCCTTGGAGGAGGGCAAGAAGTAAACACAAGGGCAGGAAATCAAGCCTGAACGCTGTGGGTGGTTTTCTGGGTCGGAGTTTTGGGGGCGAACGCCAAATTTCCGCCACACAGACCCAGCCGGGCGCACACAGACACCACAGCGGCGAAGCAAAACGGGGACACAGGCTTAAAAAAAAAAGAACCCAGGCGGGACAGCAGCTATCCACGCCGCTTCATGCCGCTTCCCTTCAGCTCTTGGCCTCACACGGGCAGCCCGGAGCTGACAGGAGCCGCAGCAGCCCCGCCCCGCCCAGCACCTCCCGCCCGCCATCTGCCTTCCGCGGCGGCCCGGAAGGGTTTGGGCTTGGGGCGGGGCGGCGGCATGGCGGGCTGGGCGCTGCTGGCCCGCCTCGGGGCCCGGCTCAGGGCGGCGGGGGCGGCCGGACTCAGGTAGCGGGGACGGGCGGCATGGGGGGGGCGGTTGGGGCAGGGGAGGGTGGGGGTCCCTGGGGGTCGCCGCAGCTCCGGCCGCAGATTAAATTAGCGTTATCTTTGCGACTGTGCTGGTGGCTGGGGATTTTGGGGTGCTTTGGGGTTATGGCGGTGCAGCTGGGCTGCTGCAGGTGCTCAGCAGCGAGCCTGGCACGGGTGAGTTGTCCACAAGCCCTCTGTCCTGCCTCCTGCTCACAGCAGCGTGGCCAGCACTGAGGTGGCGCAGCCCCCCCGGGACCCTGTGCCAGCATCTGGCTGTCCTCAGGCTGAGCACATCTTCCTTGCACTAAATCAAAACCTCTTTATTTGGTTTATACTTAATCTTTCATTCTTCTGCCTTCGCCTCAGTAAGCGTGGCCTGGCACTTTCCTGTCAGTGACCTCCTTGTAGGTATTGGAAAGGTCAAGTCTGCCTTAAGCTTTCTTAGCTCCAGGCTAAACAATCCTGGTCACCTCAGTCTCCTCTCTTAGGACAAGCGTCCCAGTGCCTGGGGAGCTGTGCTTCAGCCCCTGATTGTCTTTGCACAGCTGCATCTGCTTAGTTAGAAACACCCCTGCTGTACGTGGGACCCAAAACTGGATTTACTATTGGAGATGTGGTTTGCTCAGAGAGCTAAAGACAGTGATAATCGCTGTCCTTGATTTCCTGACCAGCCCATACAGACTGGCAGCTTTGCCCTTGAGCATTGTCAGCTGCACCCTCCCATTCAGTTTTATTCACAATCACCCACTCCTAAGGTCATCGATAAAGATATTAAACAGGATAAGCCCTCACACAGCTTCTTATGAAACTCTGCGTGTAGTTGGTAGAGTGACAATGGTTGGTGGTGGTTGAATAGCTTACTACGGTAATTTCAGTCTTTGTGGCACTGTATTACATAATAATATAATCTTGTAGTATGTACGTTACAAACGTACATGTTATGAGTCACTATTTGAACTGATCAGACGCTTGAACTTTTTCCCCTCACTGGAAAGGGGGCAGCTGGGCCCTGTAGCCAGGCATGGCAACGATGCAACGTGGTGGCACGAGCATCTTTCTGAAGAGAACGTCCAGTTCCTCAAGAAGACAACTGCAGAGGAATACAAAGCACAGACGGCCAGCAAGCTCTGCCCTCTGAAGGATGAGCCATGGCCACTGAATGAGTGGAAACCAGGTAGGAAAGCCTCTCATCTGAAATAACTAAAATTATGATGAAATTATTGTTGTTGCGTTCAGTAACACTGGGGTTCTGTCTTTCCCTCTTTGCTGTTACCTCAATCACCTTGCCCTCTGCAAGGAACAAAATGCATGTTACAATTTTTGTCCTCATCCATGAGGAAGTTCTCATGGATTTGCAGACTGTATCACGTTGTTGTTTAATGTCAGATATTGTGCCCCTCTTAAAGAGTCAAAAATTTAATGTTGTGTTCTAGTCCATAAGACTTTGGAATCACTGAATAGAAGTGGGATGTATTCTGCAACAGGTTTTTCTTCAGCCCAGCAATATTTACAAGAACACTTTCAAGTTCATGTGTTTTACATTCTTTTTTGATGGGTTCTTTTTTCATTTTGTTGGCATTGACTGGCACTGGAATTGACCAGGTGCTGACTAGGACTGAATGAATGCTAAGTTTTCACAAAGTTAAGAACTTGTTTTAAATGCTTTTTTAGAGAACTAATATATAATGTTTACTTTACTAGGAAGTGTGTTGGATTTTTCAAGCTTTGAAGTATTTATTCTTTATTTGAAGTGTTCTATTTTTCAAGCTCTGGGCTGTCAGAGGTCAGAATTGACAGGGTGCTTTTGCTGTACGGTTACAGTGTCAAAAATATGCAAAGGTTGGGATAGGAGAAACCTACAACAGAAGACTTTAATAGTTGTTTTGGTTCTAGGACTCTGCATGGGTGTCATGATTTCACAAAAGAATGAGTCTGAAGCATTGATTGTTTTAATCTTAATGATGAACTGGTTTGCATGCTCTATCAAACAGAACTGGAACAAACAGAACTTTACTGCTAATAGGATTAAAAGCAATGAACAGGTTATTTCCAGCCCACCCGCAGCGAGTCAGAGATGTTTTCTCTCCATCCTCAGCTCCTTAGGAAAGGTCTGAGTTGATGAGACTTTGCAGACAGTTCTGTAGGTTATGAGATAGATTCTTTCAAATATTAAGCATGGAGTTGCATCTGTCTTTCCTTCCGACCTACAGATTCCGTCAGAGTTGGTGTTGTTGCAGTGAAACTGGGAATGATGCCAATATGGACCAAGTCAGGAAAGAAACACGCTGTCACGCTACTCAAGGTGAAATAAATCATGTAGAATTTCATCCCCTTTACTGTATTCAGATCGTTAACCAGAAGTTTCAGGCAGAAGTGAAATTTATCATTTTACATAGCAGGAAATTACTTTAAAACCAATCTTTCAGCCCTGCATAGCACTCTGTGCCTATTCTGTTTATTTGCTAAACTTTCTAGAAGTGGTCTGTCTTCTGCCTCAAGTATTCAAGTGCTGCAGAACTGTACGTGGTATACCTTGACCAGGGAAGATGGGAAGACAACTTAGAGTTGGGTTTTGCTCCCCAGCTTTTCTTCTTTTGTCATGTGCAGGCACTTTGGGATTAGCTTCACTCCGGGTGCCGAGCCTTTGTATGCTTGAAGCTATTTCTTCGTAGTCTCTGGCAGATGTTCACTGTGGTGAAGCTCTCTTGCTCACCTTTTGCTGCCGTGTGACAAACAGGGGCTGTGAGGACACCAGGTTTACAGGGTGAGGGAATTGGAGTCCGAAATGTAGTCTCATTGTATGCTTTGCAGCTACATGCAGCAGGGGTTTTGCGCATTTTGCATGTAAAAGATAGCTATAAGAGTTCATTCAATTTCTAGGGTATTCTTGAAAATACAGTTTGCATTTTAGGAGTATTTTTTTCTAAGATAAGCCTTTAATTGATTGAGAGAAGAGCATCTGTGGTGAAAGGGTAACACACTGCCCTATCTTCACCAAATCTTGTGGGGATCTTTGTGAATACAAATGAAACAGACTGGCTTTGTTTGACTTGTCTTGACAGTACCTTACTAGGTACTCAAACTGTGCACATCTGCTTATACTTAAGTAATCACTATTCCTTTTTTCTTAAGGTGCAAGACTGTCACGTTTTAAGGTACATTTCAAAGGAAGAATCAGAAGGAAAAACAGCTAAGCTGATTGTTGGAGGAAAAAACGTATCTCCGTTTTTTGTAAGTGAACTGCTTTGGGTGTTTCTGTTAGAAAAGTTGTTTCTCTTGTGGTTACAGCACAACAGCAGCATGAACAGAGTATTTTGGAACTGATCTTTTGTCACATCCATCCTTGATTGTTTCCCTACTGCTAGTCTTGATTTTTGGTTAAGAGAAGAGCAAGAACAACTGCTTGAAGTTCTTGTCCCTTGGTTCCCCAGGAAAGCTGTGGGTTTAGAAAGTTGCTGTGATGAGCAGTGTCCTGTACTGGTAAGAGTGTGAAGGGCTTTTAGCTGCGTTCCCGTGTCTGTGGAGGGGCAATGGAAGACAAACATCCTAGTGACGTGCTGTAAATTCATTCAGTTTCATAACTTGTTTAGATGACAGTGCTCTATATCTTACTCTTCCATACCATTTTATTAGATGTGGTTGTAATTCTTCCACAAGTCTCTTGAGATTGATAATTTGCATATAGTTTTACTGACGAAAAAGTTCAAGACCAATTTTCAGGAAGATGGCTTCGTGATTGTAGCTCATCAACAGTGATGTCAAAACCACTCACTTGTTTGGACACCTCAAACGCCTGATGTGGAATTCCCAGCCACCTTCAATGGCTGTGGCTGTCTAGCAGAGCTGTCACTCCTGACAAGGAAAATTGAATTATAGATCAAAGCAGGAGCAAAGCTTTCCCTCAAAGGATTGCCGTTTTTGTGATCCATTATTTCTATAAAGTATCACTCTTCATTTCTTGCAATATCCTGAGACTGACTTGTTTGATTTAAGCAAGAAAAAATAGGGCTCGTGATTATTAACCAGATTATCTCAGTTTGTGATTTTGGTCTTTCAAGGACACACATTTCCTTTTTTTTCAAACAGAAGGTTTTCCCAGAGCCTCTATATGAGTACTTGTCTGTGCTTTAGGGGAGGTGAGGGAGTTGGAGGTTTTTCATTTGGTAAATGTTGGCTTTTACGGGGTATTCTAGTGATTTCTTTTTTGAACAGGCTCATACTTTTAGGTGTCTTCCTTTCATTCAGTGCATTTATGCCATATTTTACCATCATTGCATCTGTTTTTTGTGTCATTTTGGCCCATTTCTATTTTCCATGGGTGACATCTTTCCTGGAGAAATTACATTAGTGTTTTTTCTTTACCGTAGCCTTGGTTTAAGATGTGCAACAATCATAAGAATCTAGTAATCTTCAAGTTTTATTTTGCTCATTAGACCTCACACAGTTAATCTTTTCATGAAAATGACATTAGTAGTGATTCTTTGATTGTCAGAGTCAAAACATACAATGAACAAGGAGGAATAGAAACTATATATAAAAGAACTAATGATTCAAGGGCTTTTTTAGTAATTTGCATTATGTCAATGCTTCTCTTGCATATAACTTTTTCCAAGTTAGCACCTGTTAATTTGGTTGAACTTAGGCTTATTTTAATAAATAAATTGACTAAATATCCTTGGGCAAATCCGTGGTGAGGACCTAGCCTAGAACAGAGCTCTGTGTTACCATCATCTCTGTATAAGCTACGTAGTTTCCAAGAAAGAATTTGGCACGCAGTTTCTGCACAATTTTACTTGCCAAGGTACCAGCAAGTGATGTGTTTTTCTGGCTTAGCTCAGGTTTGAATCCATGCTTTCCTATGTTATCAGTCTTTTTATGTGTTTCATTCCTCTCTGAAGCATCCAAATAGGAGAATTAAAAGAGAGCTGAAAGATGCTGTATTGTATTAGCGTTGTAAGCAGTTTATCTTCTGTTAATTCCTCGTAGGAACACCTGTCTTCCTCAGATTCCTCACAGCTACTGATTTTTTAATGAATTCAGTCTAGTTATTCCCTCAGTAATTTTACTAACAAAGAGTAACTCCTGTATTTGAGTGTCAAATTGCTTTTTTAAGAAAAAGGTATTTGCATCTTACATCAGCAATATTTTTTTTTCTTTTTAGCTCGATGTCAGCCCATTACAAGTTGACAGAGGTTTTTTATGATTTTTAATACAAGATTATTCTCCAAAGTACTATTCTGTCAGTGCTATAACAGTTTTTGCAAAGCTA
The DNA here is from genome assembly GCF_963932015.1 of Anas acuta. Classification (NCBI taxonomy): domain Eukaryota; kingdom Metazoa; phylum Chordata; class Aves; order Anseriformes; family Anatidae; genus Anas; species Anas acuta. Next base: position 44,903,605 of record NC_088980.1, on the reverse strand, counting down.
TTTTCTTTCCTTAAGTGAGAGCATATTGATCATTTTCCTATAATGAAGATATTGTTGGTCTTTTTAAAAATAAGAACATTTGAGAATTTGTTTAATACTCTCTTCAGTATTGCCTTGTAGGAAGGTTTTAGAAAAACTGCAGTGTTTTGTTAGTAGAAATACATCTCTGTGACTTTACTGCTTGAGGAAACCTTGTTGCTGAAGTAGAATGGTGAAAGGCTATCATAGGGTGGTTTTGAGGAATAAGGGATTTTCACCCTTTGCTTTTCATCTACTTTTCTTCAACTGTGATAGCTCTTCCCAAGCACTCCTGCAGAGCCCAGAGCTCCACTCAATGTTGTCCAAGGAGGCAGTTTTACATAGAAATAAAGGGTGGATGTGGAGGCATTTATAGAGAGGGAAGCTGCTTTATTTTTCATCCTCACGTATGGTAATACAGTTTAGTGCAGCTGTCTCACTGATGCCTCAAATTTTTCCATTTTTTTGGGAGATTTTGTATTTAATTGAAGAACTTTTATTAAAAAAAAAAAAAGTTATATGAAGTGTTTTGTACTGTGAAATCAAGTTAACAAATCACTTAATAATAAAAAAATAACCTTCAAAAACTTTGTATCCACGTTTCCTCCTCAAGTAAGGACAGATCTGTAAAGATAATAGTTTTGTGTCTAAGTCAGAGGTGCTTCATCATCTTGCTTCCTCATTCTTAACAAAGCTTCCCCTCATAACACTATTTTTTCTGCATTTCTTAAAACAAAAGGAAGAACAGCATGCGTATGTTCTAAATAAACTAAATATTTTAAAGGCTTTCAGATTATTTTGTCTAAAAATGCAAAGTTTGTTGTTGTTGTTGTTTGAGAGAGAATTTCACAGAACAGTTGAGAAGTGAACCTCGGAGATGTGACTACCCAAGTGTGACAGTATTGTCAGATGCTTAAATTGCTTTCTAGAAGTCATTTGAAGAAAAATCAGCTGCATCACTTTTTCCTGCAGCCTCAGTTTTCCTGCACTTCTGTTTCCATTGGCTGGATTTTCTTAGTGGTCAGCTGTGCTGTGAATTGTCTCGTTTAAAATAGCTTAGAACAGTTTTTTAAGTGTTTTTAACGTTATGTGAGGGTTGTGAGTTTCCTAAACAAGGGCTCTTCTTTTTCAACAACACTTTGGCACTGAGTGTGCTTGCTGTATCTTAAAAACACATGAATTGTAAACTTGTTCTTTATCCTTTTTCCCTTTTAGTCCACTGAAGCTAGATTCTCTTCTGTAGAAGTTTCTGCAAGACTGGGCTTTATTGGTCTGGTTTTGTTAAATGGAACAAATATTATTCATGGTGCTGTGGAACTGTCATTAGTAGCTTTGAAAAGGGAAAAATGCTTTTAAATGATTATGAAACTTTTTTTTCAAGAGTTAAACTAATGAAGAACACATTTTATGTACATTCTAAATGACTGCTTGCTTTCTTGTGATCTTGGAAATCTTCATCTCTCTTGTCTATATGATGTAATTAGGGTAATTACTTGACAGAAAATAAAATGCAGACCTGGGAATTTTAAATTAATTTTATAGAGAGTTAAAATGCTACTCTCGAGATAAAAATGTAGTATGCTATGTCTGAGTGATGTTGACAGTCTGTAAAATCGCTTTCTGTGCTATGCTGGTCACAGAGTATTTTAAAATAACTTTTTTATGCTTTTTTTTTATGGCTATGCTTTGTTACAGAAATCAGAGGCAGCAATGGAAATTTTTAAAGAAGCTGGAGTACCTCGGAAGCAGAAAGTTACAGCGTTTAATGTAACAGATGATGCCATAATTAAACCAGGTAGTCTTTTTGATTTACTGAACGTTATATGCATAGTTAATGCCTGCTGCTTCTTCTAGATCTAAACCATGTAAAGTTGATTTTATTCTTGTTTTGCACTGAACTTGCTGGATTCTTATTTCTTTGTCACTGGACACAAATAAGTGTTAATTGTGGCTGCCTGTTGTCATATATGATGCTTTTTTTTCCTGACAGTTTGCAAAGTAAAATATAGTAAAGCACGTAACAAATGTCCTCGCTGTGAATCAGTATCAGAAGTTAAGAGACTTAATTAAAAAGTTCTTTGTTTTTAGGTGTTAGTAGCTTTTGTATATAGGCTGCTTTTATTTTGTACTTTCTGACAGTTAACTGTCAATATTTTGACATGAGTTATATATGGTAGGAGATTCTAACGTCTTGCATCTTCGTTTGATATTAGAGAAGGCTCTTGCAAGAGGTTTTAAGACAGTGTGGTAACTGATAAAAATAAAGTCTGATGTGTGGAAGGAGTATGGGCTAATTAATTGAAGCAAAAACTTGAGATGTAGCAGAATTGCAGATTTTCAACAAAATGATATTTATTGAAAACAATAAAAGAGCATATATTTTATCCATAGCATGCTTCATGTACCTCGTACTGTATCAGTTGCTTGCAGCTAACAGGCACATTACCCCAGGTTTGTATTGATCATACAAACAACATTAAATAATATGAGGAATTTATACTTGAGACGTGACTCAGATGAGTGATGTCCCTGATGTATGGCAGCATTACTTCTACTAAAAAGTAGTGTCTAGGTAATTCCCTGTGCTTGTAGTTCTATCTTCTGTCTTTAGTTTGGAAACACTGTCTTAACAAAGAGGAAGCATTGTACAACTTTTTTTCATTTTAAAAAAATCCACTTTGTGAGGTTCTAGTAGGTACAGGGGGAGCATGGTTCTGTTTTCTTGCCAAGTTTGTTTATTGTGAGTGCCTTAAGTAATGAAGTATTTTGGGCTTTGTTTCTTTCAGTGTCTGGATCGTTTCTAAGTAGAGCTCAAACTCTTTTTTCCAACGCATTTCAAATTGGGCTAGTAACTGAGCAACGTGACTAAGTTGCAATTTCAGAGTCTAGTTTAGTCATTGGGGTCTATAAAAAAGAACAAATAACATTTGTATAAAAACCAAAAGTTGCTTTCCTTCCTGTGACTGCAGTCTACTCTGGATGGTAATGACTGGAGAGTGATTTGAGGATTTTTGGCATTTATTTATATGTGATCTGTCTTCTTCTTTTGCAGGTACTCCGTTGTATGCCGCTCACTTCCGCCCAGGGCAGTTTGTGGATGTTACTGCAAAAACGTAGGTTCCCCGCATTTTAATGCATGTGGCTTCTCTTTCAAATAGGCTGGTTGACTTGTCTTTTTTTTGTCCTCTGCTTTGGCTTGAAAAGAGCTTTATGGGTATCAAAAGCTGAAATACAGCTGCAAGGGGAGTGGCAGAATCTAGAAATCTGCTCATTGGATCAAAAATATCAGATTACTGTTCTTTGAGGCTCTTTAATTCCAACACTGTTGGTAAACAAACTGTGTTAGGGCTGTGGTTGTCTGTCGCGCACACATGATTATTGTTGGAGCACTTGATATACAGATTGAGAAATTGGTGCTCGGGCTTAGCACAAGTCAGGACGTCTATAATGTGCCTGTGGTATGTGGAAGCAAGGAATAAATGCTGAAGGGCCTCAGCTCTCAGAAAAGCTGTTTAATTTTGATTTGAGGAAGAGATGAATCATCATGACAGCAGAACAAAAAAAAAAATAATAGTTCTGTTGTCCTGCTAAATGTATTCTCTGTCAAATTCCTGTATTGTCTTCTCTCGTGTTCCAGCTCATCTCGTTTGCCAGCAACTGCTGGTATCTTTCACTTTACCGTGGGAGGAATGATTTCCTCTCGGACTACTGCGAATGCCAGATTAGGGCTCAAGTGGTAGAGGGTGTCAAAAGAGGAGCTGGCATCTTGCCACGGAGACTCGTCATGCCTTGTTTGTTACATGCATGATTTCCATTGCCCAAGAGAGTTGAGAACTCCTATCTCCGTCTTTTAGTGAAGTGTAGTTTGGATGCCTTGTGCTACCAAGATAATGTTCTCCATTTGATGTTTAATTTTTTGTGTAATGGAGATAATACCAAAATGGCTTTGTTGAAATACCATTCGTTGTAATTGTCTCGTGTGTCATAGTTACAAATGTCTGATGTTATTCACAGGGCCCTGCATGTAGGGGGAAATGCACCACAGCAGTACAGCAGAATAGTCAGCTCCAACAGAGCTCCACCTGAAAACACTTATAAATGCATCTTATTTGGAACAGGAGGTCAAGGACTGGAATTAGTGTTTTTCTGTTGAATGTGCTTATGTAAGACTTCAACCTGGTGCATTATTCATTCAACTTGTAAATTGTATTTAATGAACAGCCTATGAGAGACAGCAGCTTGTCTGTAAAGCTAAGTACCGCATAATCAGGAGTACAGGCATACCATGCAGAGAGAGTGTCACACTTTGTTAATGCAGAAGATCCCCGTTTTTGTAGAAGTATTTCCAAGTACCAGGAAAGTTTCTTGGCAATTGAAGAGATACTGGTAAGCAGCCATAGGGTAGCGATGTGTATTTGAAGCAGTAGCAAGCTGAGTAGCAAGCTGAGTAGCAAGTCTGGGTTCCTGGCCATGTTTGGTGAATCCATCCCATCTTTTAAGTCAATATTTTTAATCTGTATGGACGATCCCAGTTTGGAAATTACCTATTTGTTTGTACCACTGATTTTAGTAGTATATTGCATGTAATCCTGATGTACAGGTGCTTAGTATAAAAGGAGAAGAAAAAATTCTTAAACAAAAGGGACATCGGGATTTTCTTCATCATATTTTTTTCTGTTAATATAATCCCCTAATCATCCCAGTCTTTCTAGATCTGATTTTATTTTTAAACCCTTTTCTGCGCTTCATTCTGGTTTCTGCTTTTTTTTTTCCTTAACTACCAATTTTTTGGAACACTGCATTTATCATTACCTTAATTCTTGGGCAATAATTAAATTATTTGTGTGCACTCCAGTTTTTCTGTGGGTCTTTTAATTTATTCCATGCAATTTTGTGCAGTGTTGCTTAGTCTCATACTTGGTGGAGTTTTGTTTCTAATTATTTTTCAAAGTACCATATACATCATTCTTTGTTACTGTACATGTAAAAAATACAGCTTTCACGATGTCACAAAAACATCCAAGAAATGCTTTGGTGAAGGGTAAACAAGTTACCTAGGAGCGATTACAGCATTGGTGTATAGTGTTTGGGTTGCACTTTGGGAAAGAGATGAGAATATACTTCATGTTAAACTTATGTTCTGAACCACACTGAAAAGGAGCCAGCTTCCACCTGCTGAAGAAAGAGGGAACCTGTGGAGGTTTGGTCTGCTGGCTGGTATTAGCCTTTGTATATTACTTTTTAGAGTTGTATTGAAGCCATGGGGACATCTTGAAAAGCAACATAAGAGTATTACGCTGAGTCATAGCAGGGAGCAACTTCCATTTTCCTGATTTAAATTGTTATGGACTTAAAAGCCAATAGTTCCTAAAATGTTCTATCGCTGCTAGTAAAGTTTTTAGAAATATTTTTACGTGAATGTGTTCTTCAAATTTTTAAGATCATCAGGAAACTTGTTTTATCAGAGAAAACAACAAAGTGTGCTATGCTGGAAATCATATAAATAGTAAAGACTTGGTTAGTATCTTGATTAGACTTGGATATTAAAATGTCAGGTGGTTTTTTGTTTGTTTTTCTTAGGACCATCGGCTTTTAAACTTTCATTGGAAATGCATTTGCCTGTCTTTTGAAATATTTTGATTCATTTATTCCTGTGAAGAAAAACACACAGAAAGAAGAAGGGTCAGTTAGAGATGTGTACAGTTTGCTTTTATTTGAAGTTGCTTATTTTGTTCAGCACAATATGTGTGGCTTTTACAACACTGACAGTAGACAGTGTGTCTGCAAGCTGCCGGTTTTGTTTAGTGCTGATTTTTTCCTTAATACTCATTTTCAGCAATTTAAAAGTCCAGTCCTTAAATTTCATAACTATTTTTAATTATAAGACTCGCCCTTTGTTTTCAGAGGTATGTTTCAAATATATGTGAAAGTTTAGGCAGCCAAAATGTGAGGATGGGAGGAGGTGGGACTGTGCTTTGCATGGCAGCCTGAATGCTGGATGGAGCTTGAGTTGTAGTTGACTACATCTCAAAAGAAAGTTGACTTTCTGCCACTTCGTGGCCTTTTTCACGAACATTTCAGGAAACCAATGAAGTGTCAGAAATGTTGCCTCTCCAAAGAAAAAGCCAATGGTAGTTGTCTTTGAAATGTGCAAGTGGTGATTCTGTTGTGCTGAGTGGCTTCTTTGAGCTTTACTAGGCTGACAGACTGATCTGAGTCTGAAAGTACCCTTTACAGTTGTCTGAAATTATTTGGCTAAGTAGTTGGGATATTTCTCCTCTACAGTATCTAAGTGATCGTCCTTTAAATGAGCTAAATTTGAAAAGTTAATAGCAAACTGAAGTGTGGTTTAATTACAGTGCTTTATTTCAGTAGTTCTCTAAATGATGGTTGGCTCATTAGCTACTGGCATTTTGCTTCTGTCAAATCTGGAAATTGAGGTTCTGTACAAAATTGTGTGGTTGACTTGAACAGCTGCTTTCCAGCAGGTGAGACCAGAACTACTGTGTCTAATTAAACTCTTAATTCCTCAGAATGATTATTTTCATTTCATTTAATGCTTATGTTAGTTTCGCATATGCTTGATTGTTGCCTGTGGTTCCTTTATGGGACCCAGGTAATCATGCTTCGATGGAGCTAGGTAAAGTAAGTGACTAAATTGCATTTATTACAGAAAAGTGGTGTTATGTCTATACATATCTAGTCTGCTAAAGATAAACCTGATGTGTGCTTGTTCAGATATTGTGTTTAATGTTGCCATGGTCAGAACAAAATTGGAGTCCTTGATTCAAGCCAAGCCAACAGGTAGTAGATGTCTTATCAAGAAATCTCAACAGTATAAGTAGGATGACAAATGTTATACTTTAATGTAGGCTCTTGGTAGCCATCTCTCAGATACTGCACATGTGACTTGATTCCTTCAGACTAGAGTCTAGACATTAATTCTGTTTAATGGTTCTGGATTGAGGTCCTACTGTGACAAACCATAATGTTTTGAAAATATCTGAATTCATCAGAGCCTATTAAAAGGTTTTAGAGTTGTACCTTCTCTTATGTATGTTTGAGTTTGTTCTAAATTAGAATTGTATCATGTTTATTTTTAAAGATTCCATAAAATTCAATATAGGGGGATGTCAGCTTTTCTGACCATAATGGGAGAAATCACTTTTGATGTATTCTTAAATAACGTGGTGATGTAGATCAAAAGAAAAATAACTCCAGGAGAGATGCATGTTGGTATCTTTTATGCATAATTTGGCTAATGTGAAATTACATGAAATAGTACATATATAGTATGTTAAAAATTGTGCATAAATATGTAGTAACTATGTGTTCTTATCTTTTGATTTTTGGCTAGATTAATGTTAAGAAAAGTCACAAGACTTTTTAAGTAATTGAAGATGCAGTATTCTTATGTGGGATATATTCTTACAAGCATTCGTTGTTGGCAGAGTTATGAAAGTTTAATATAAATGTAAACTTGTTATAGATCTCTGATTTTTTTCCATACTATTTGTTGAACAGCATGCATCTCAAGTTTGCTTCCAAATGCAAAATAAATTTCATACAGTTGGAAAAATAGAGAAATCCATTACCTATATGAGAACAGATTAGTCACGTCAAGAAGGACCTAGGTTGGAAGTTTCTTCTTCTAGAGTGTTAGAGGTCTATTGGCTGAGCTAGTAAATGCCTAAATGAACAGTCCTTCTTTTAAGTTTGATCTAAAGAGATGCCAGTACTTCCTTTATTTTAATTTTTTATATTTGATTTGCATGTGTTTTTTACTCTTGTTCTGGCTTCCTTTCAGATAAAGGATGAGACTAGGAGGAAACATATACTATCTGTATAATTGTTCTTCATCTTGACATGTGCCTAATGAACACCATATGTGGTTTATTCTTTCTTTAAAAAAAAAATAAAATCAAAAACTCCAGAATGAAACAAGGCTGTAGTTTCTTCTTATTATAAATTATTTAACTGAATTTATATAATTTATAAATCTTTCTTTTAAATCATGGTGTTGATTGAGAATCGTGTTGGATGGGAAAATAATGTTGAATGGAAAACTAATAAAGAATCATAAGATAAAGTGTATTTGTAATTCAGAGGCCTTCGTTCAGTTCTTCACCCAGGAAAAATGAAACTATTCCAAAAAAGTTTTGAATAAATATGATGAAAGGGTGTTAGTAAAGCTTTAAACTGTATGTTATATTCTAGTTTCACAGTTGAGATCTTTCTTGACCTTTGCCATAATATTTCAGATACTGGAGATAGTTTTTGTATTCCAGATTAACCAGAAATGTCTAAAGAAATCTGTTCTTCAGCATGCTCTTCTTGCACTCAGTCCATATTTACTATATATTTCCTAAGCCTTCAGTATTATAAACTCTGAATCCTTGTTCACATTAAAATGTGTATGTAACTGGAAAAGACCAAAAAGTAGTTGAGCATTTTCTATTGCATAAATCATAAACACTAGCAACTCTTATCATTCGATATAATCACTCCTTTTTGAAGATAGAGCGTTTGATGAGGTAAATATTTCCTCAAAATGCATCTCTTACAAATATTAACCATTTCTAGCAACATTGTTTATTTATATTTTATTGAAAAGTACAGTTTATGGGATTAAAAGTTGTTGATGTTTAAGAACGAACCACCTGAATGACATATTGAGGTGATTCATGATGTCAGGGGTTTTGCTTGATTGAAGCTGACAGGAGTGTTTTCTCTTGAAACGGTAGCTTTAGTTGGTTGTCTGGTTTTCTGTGAATTGCAAGTACATTTCTGCAGCTGAAGAATTAATCGTGCCCACAGTCTGCTCTCTGGTAACTGCACAGCTGCTGTTATGTGACCTGCTTGTGGTTTGATTTTTGAGAGTTTGCTGATTCCATCTTCCAGCTAGAGCTGCCAGCAGTAGTCCACTTGGAAAAGGTAGCCAACAGTAGATAGCTTTAAAGAAGTAGCAGTGGTTTTTGCAGAGCAGATACAAGTTTTCCTATGGCTCTAGTTTTTGTTCTGTATTTCCAAAGTTATTAACATCTACAGATGGCTGAAGGATTCAAAAAAGAAGTAAAAACGAGCCACTCAAAGCATGAACGGAAGCAAACTTTTCCAACCTTCAGTGCTCAAGCTATTGCTTGCTGGCTTGCTTTTTTTTTTTTTTTCTCTCAAACTGTTGCTGCTTGCCGTGTGTACAGGCTTTTAAAATAAGCTGATACGTGTGTCCCTGATTTGGGGAGCCCTGCTCCTCCCTCCCATGGATACCCTCAGGTCCCTGTTACATCTCTCTAGTTTTTAGTGGCATTACTTTTGTGATCAGGGAGTAGGTAAGATGTTGTCCATATGTCCAGCATGCAGTATGCGTGCTCGTTCCCAGTTTTATTTTCCTGTGTCTAGTGCTGGAACTAATAGGACTGTGGCATTGCGAAGGGCATTAGCAGGGAAAGGGTTTCTGTAAATTTGATCATCTCGTTACATTAATTAATCAGTGCAGTCACAAACCCTGTGGACAGACTTCTTCTTTTGGAAAATGACAATGCGGGTTTAAACACGCACTGTAATCTACTTTTCTCATGCAATGATGAGCCAGTTTTTCCTATTGAGCCTTTCCTTGCAATAAATTGAACTCCAGAGCCAGTAATGATATTTGCTTGAAAAATTAAGGCAGTGAAGATGCATTTATTTTGTCTTAGAGCTTATTTGTCAGATGGATCCAGATCAAATGTGTTAACTGCTTTTATTACACACACAATTGTGTTCAAGAGACAAACCTACTGTAGTTTGGAAAATAAATGTTCCTTGGCTTATTTTGATGATAGTCTAAGCAGCCATCCCTTCCCTCTCTAGGTGCTTACTGCCTTTCATTAAGTTTTGGTATGTGTTGTTGTACAGTTACTTTTCTCTTTTTGCTTGATACTAGTTCAAGTTTCATCATAGTACTATGTACCAAGGACCATCACAGCAAGGAACGTTTGATATCAGGCTTTTTGCATATTTGACTCCCTTCTGGTGCTTCTTATTCTCTAAAACAACATTAAAATATTGTTCTAAAATGTGTTTGTGGTATAAAATACAGATATTTTAAAAATATTTTCAGGAACTTTGCTAAAAGTAAAAAGTTGATGAGCCTGACTGAAGTTGTTTATTGCTAAAACCTTTATTTTAAGGCTGACTAACCTAGGTTTATTTCTGTCTTCTTTTTAGGATTGGTAAAGGATTTCAAGGCGTTATGAAAAGGTGGGGATTTAAAGGCCAGCCTGCAAGCCACGGCCAAACTAAAACTCACAGACGCCCTGGAGCAATATCTACCAATGTGAGTATTCTTATTTCTTCTCACTTTCTGATGTAAATATTTGTCTGTGTCTTTAGAACTAATTACTAAAAATGAATTACTTCACAACAGCAAGCTGTTACCATCTACTCTGTGGTAGGAGAGAATCCCAAATGTTTTAAAGGAGGTTCAGAAACCTGTATAGTAAACAATCCAGATAGCTGTTCTTGTATGTCTTAAGTTATTAATATTTATTGTTGGTAAGTAAGTAATCAGATGTTTAACTGAGCAAATTGTGGTATCGTATTATAGCGGAGAGAAGTAGTCTTAAAGCTTCAAAGAGAGTTCTAAAAATCTTTTATCACAGCATTTTTACATTGGCAAGGATTTACGCTTTATACTGCAGATATTGTGCTAGTCTTTGAAGAAGTAGGTGGTTGTACCATGGAATCCCAGTTTGTTTTATCACCTTTCCTGTTTTGTGTAACTGCTTAATGAACTCTTTCATCCCCAAAATAGCTTCTTGGTTACTTAGCATTTTTAAGCAGAGTATGGAATATTTTAAAGTTTCAAACTATAAACAATATTGCTTTAAAAGTTCTTTGGAACACGTGCTTCAAAACTTTGTCCCTATAAAGCTTGCATAACATATAGACTGAATGAGGACTTTTTTTAAACTAGCTTCACTATGCAGAATGAAAACCGAGTCACAGTACTGAACCTGATTTGTCTGATATTTTCCAGTTTAGTGTTGACTACCTCACGTATTTTTGCGATCCTGCATTGTGTAGTACAGAATCTTACCCCTAGAACGTGCTGTTAATTTCCTGAAATCAAGACTTGTGTAGAAGTTAAATATATAAACATAATTAATAATTAAGAGTGGTGCAGGAGACTGAGTCAAATCCTGGCTAATGCTATAGAACCGAAAATTATTTTGATTATTCCTGCCCTCTCCTTTTTTTTTCACACTTGTTCTACAAGTTATACTCAGCCAAACAAAAATCGGATACAGAAATTGCACAATAGCAGGACATGTATTTTTCAGAACAGAATTTAAAATGACATGCTTTAAAAAAATAATAATCTGTTATCACTATAAAACTTGTGGACTGGAGGGAAGGGAGAAACTACAGTGTATCTTAACTTTGGCAGGGCTGCTCTGGAGCTCTGTGCAGGCATCCATAAGTATTTCAAGGGAATTTGACAATTGCTACTGACTGTGATATAATTGAAAGTTATGTTTTGACAGTAGTTCTAGAGAAATGTACCTTTTTCTGTTTTTCATGTTTTTCTCTAAAAGAAAACATGAAGATTTTGATCTGAATCTATAACCATTACATATTAAGAAAAGCTATAATCCCTTTGTTACAGTACTGTTACTTATAGTGATTTTTATGATTGAGGTCAAGAGTTTAAGATAACAAATAGAGTAATACCTAGCATCCATCAGGTAAGAATTTACATTTAAAATGCTAATCAATATTAGATATTTTCAACATTATAAATACCAGCATATTTTCTTGCTGCTACACTCAAGTTTGAAAGTACTGCTTGAAGTTACATAATTTTGGGGCCTGTTTTTTATCTAGAAAGCTGCAAAAGTTTACCGTGGAAAGAAAATGCCTGGGAAAATGGGTAACGTCTACAGGACATCTTATGGGTTAAAGGTAGGTACCAACATATTAGAATGTGTATAAGGTGGTTAGGTGGTTGCATTGCCAAGCAATGGACTAAGCCATACATCACTGTTGTGGGGTACTGTCTGTCATTTGTTAGAGGTATGCAAGTTGGAAAGATGAGCAGCAAATACGTGCTCCTGTCTTGTGGCTTACAAAGAAGGTATCTAAACTCCCTTTGTGTATATATAGTCCTGGGGATTAGGATTTCAGGTGGCACTTGCACATCTCGTGTTTTTTCACTGTTTACCTAGACTTCTGCTTTGCAGTAGGAAAAGCATTGGGCCTCTGGCATCCTATAATGCATGTTTTTATGTCTGTTCAGGTGTTCAAACCCAGATCAAGTCTAAGTTGTCTGAAGTCATCCTTATTTTATTGTGGCCTTTCACTTTCCTGTGTGAAAAGGGGACTATAGTTTCTGTCTAGATTCTGATGTGTGCATACCTGCAGGAGTTCTTGGGCTATTACACCCACTGTCTCTGCAGGCAACCTCCGTAGTTTGCACAAAAGCATATTAGCCTCTAGGTTGTGAAAAAGTGTGCTGCTGCTCTCTAACCAGAACTAATGTTTCGTAACAAGAAAATGTGCGTGTTCAGCTGAGCACCTCATAGAATTAAGAAATTAACAAATGGTTTCAATAACATTTGCACGAACATATTTGTCTTAATTTGTCACATACATATTCTACAACAGCTCTTGCTGTTAGAGGGGAAAAGAGAGTTAGGAATTTCAGTTGGTGTTATGCTGAGCGAAGGGCTGCCTTAATCTGCCTGACCATGAGCCTTTTAAAACTGTTCAATGTACTCCTGCAGTAGAAAGCTATGCACTCAAAATAGCGTGTAACCAAATTTTGTGGCACATCTAGGTCTCTGCAGAACATTGTTCTTCTTTAGAATGCCTCCTCCATTTAATCAGTTTGGGCTTTGCTTGGCTACTCTTTGTGAAGTTGAGAATAGTCTGTAAAATGAGCTCATTAATATTTTTTTTGGCTCCTAGGTATGGAGGATCAACACAAAACATGACATTATCTATGTAAATGGCTCTGTTCCAGGTCACACGAATTGTCTGGTGAAGGTATGTTTGATAGTTTCAACTTACCTAGTATTAGTGACTGCTAAGCTTTTTACAGCTCTCTTAAAACAGGAAAAACGGTGGTGGAATGCAATCTTCATTTCTTTAGGGTTCAATCTTGTACTATAGAATTAAAGCAAGTAGGATCAAGTCTGGAGCCGTGGTTTACTGCTTCTTCTAAATAATTTGTTCATAGCTTTGCTCTGGCGCTGTGCATCCATGTAGCATATGATAAGCCAACAGTCACTGGATCCTTATGGAAAGTGCCTCAGGGCTAGTTCCATCCCCTTTTAACCCGAGTCCATAGTGTGTTGGTGAGATCTGGGCTGTATTCATGAACAGAATACAGAAATACACAGCAAGCACTGCTTTAAAAATTATTCAAGGCATTCACATACACAGTGGCAGTTACCTTTCTAAGAAGTAATCGAGAAGACAGCTGGAGTTCACAATAATGATATGAGTTCCCTTTGCAATCAGTATAAATGTATCAGTGTCATCTTCTGTGACATTTTACAAAATTAATTGCTAATTGCGAATTTTATGGAGATTGTTTCAGGATTGTCTATGAAAAGCTGGAACAGTGAGAAGTAGTATACCCATCAAAATAAGAAAAATAGTGCTAAGGATTTTTTTTCAAAATAGATTTTTTTTCAAATTAAGTATATTCTACACATCTGCAAACATTCTTTGGAATTTGTTTCCTTTCTGACTTAACAGATTACAGGGCATCAAACATCTTTAGTATCACTGATTGTAAAGATTGTCAGATGTATAGATATATGTACAACGTATTGTTTAAAATCCTCAGAAACATTGTAGGAATTTAAATGGTCCAACTCAGAAAGTTCTGATGTTTTGAACAAGCTTATTATGTTCTTGGCATATTTTGCTATGAGCAGTCTGTTTCTATGTATTTTCTAGCTGTGGAGCACAAGTCCACAGTTACTGGGCAGTAAGTAAAGCAGAGCTGTTTTTAGAAGAGGTGATGTCTTACAGAAAAATGAAGCTTCTTTTTGTTTCTCTCATTGGAAATAAGTCCTTTTTTTCTCAGCGAGGTGTCTCTAATTTGATTTGACTGTCATGTCCACTCCAAGCCTGGAGAATACATCACACATTTCTTTCCTGAGATTTGAAAATTAAAATGAGTTAAATGTCCAGGAGAAGAAGTTTTCAGGGTAATTTTTCTGCAGAATTCCTGGGCGTAACGTCAGTGACATAGAATTAAGACCAGTTTGATTGGCTTTTCATCTGTATATCAGACTGAATGACCTTGTCTTTGACTGTGTTCAGAGTATCTTTCCTAACCCTGAGACATGAAACTGGTAGGTAGCTGTATGTTTGTCCTAGGCTTAATTATGAATTTGTTGTTGGATAATACTTAACTCGTGTGTATACTAGCAATATAATGTGGCTGGAAAAATGAATAACATTTGATGCCCTGTCCTTTTTGCTTGATCTTAATGGTACTCTTAAGCAAGAACAAACTTGTTAAGAGGAGACTGCTGGGCTGAGCCATCTGAGCATATCCAGTAAACAAATGTTGACATCAGTAATATGAAGAGGATAATAGGCTTTGATTGTCATGGTGGTCTGCTGCATTACCATTTAAGTGCTTGCCATTTCTAGTGGCGACTTCAGTTCACTCCCCATAGATGATGATTGGAACTTTATCCTAATATCAGAAGAAAAAATGCCTTCGCTGCCTTCTTTTTGTTAATGCTCTTTTTTTGCTCATTATTAACTAAGTGACACAAGGCACTGTTCTGTCCTCTTTGCTAAGTCTTTTGTTTGATGTGTAGAATTTGTGTTAATTGTATTTGCAAGTTACCTTTTTGAAAACGTTTCAAGACACAGCTGGATTTTTAAATTGATAACTACCTTTGTGTGCTTTGTGGCATACACATTTCAGAGTTGCAGCTAATTCCATTATTAGAAATGAGGATTGAGGATCCATGGGAAGAGTTATAGGGATTTCATCCCTTCAATCTGCCTGGTTAACATAACATAATATTTGGAAGAACTTCTAGCCAAAGTGCTACATACTCAAATATTCATGGGTTTTTAGTTTTAAAATAACCCTGTAGTTAAATTTTAAGTTTTTTAGAAATTGCCTCCACTCACGTATTTGGTGCTAGGAAGGAGTATGTAGTTTGCAACAGCATATTCAAAATCCTTGAGCTGGTGAATCCATTCTGTGTATTTTATTGTCCTTCATAAGACACATGAATTAATGGAGTGGCTTTACCCTGCTGGCAGCTGAACTCCACCACAACCTCTCTTTCACTCCCCTTCCTCAAAGGGGAGAAAATACGATGGAAAGGGCTCAGGGGTTGAAATAAGGACAGGGAGATCACTCACCAGTTATCATCACAGGCAAAACAGAGACTCAGCATAGGAAGTTTGATTTATTGCCTACCACCAGCAGGTTAGAGCAGTGAGAAACTAATACCAAACTGAAAAGGCCTTCCCCCAGTCCACCCTCATCCACCTCCACACCCTCAGCAGCACAGGAGAATGGGGAATGGGGGCTGTGGTCGGTCCATGGTGCTTCATCTCTGCTGCTCCCTCATGGTCCCTCTGCCCCTGCTCCCTGTGGGGTCCCTCCCATGGGATGCCGTCCTTCCTGAACTGAGCCTGTGGGGGCTGCCCACAGGCAGCAGCTCTTCAAGCACTGCTCCCACACGGCTCCGTCCCACAGGGTCCATCCATCCCCCAGGAGCAAACTGCTCCAGCACGGGTCCCCCACGGGTGGGGGCAGCTCCCCCCAGACCCCTGCTCCTGCGGGGGCTCCTCTCCACGGGCTGCAGCTCTGGCCCGGGGCCTGCTCCTGCGGGGGCTCTCCATGGGCCGCAGCCTCCTCCAGGCCACATCCACCTGCTCCACCGGGGGGCTCCTCCACCCACGGGGGGGCTGCAGCGTGGAGATCTGCTCCATGTGGGACCCATGGGCTGCAGGGGGACAGCCTGCTCTGATCTGATGTGGGGCAGCTGCTGGGCTC
The DNA here is from genome assembly GCF_963932015.1 of Anas acuta. NCBI lineage: Eukaryota > Metazoa > Chordata > Aves > Anseriformes > Anatidae > Anas > Anas acuta. The sequence goes on along the minus strand of NC_088980.1, from coordinate 44,887,563 downwards.
TGCTCACAGAGGCCACCCTGCAGCCCCCCTGCTACCAAGCCCTTGCCACGTAAACCCAAGGCAATTACACACATTCATTAAAAAATATAAGGGAAGATTTTTTAATATATCTCTGAAGAGAAAAATTTAATTTAAAAAGCATATACTGCAATATGGTACAATGTGTGTTCTCTAATTTCTTGGAGGAAAAAAAAAATCTTCATTTAATCTTGCTGCAGTCATCTGTGGTATTTTTAGCTTGTTTTGAGCCTTCCTTCCATGGTGTTTTCTTGTTTACGTAGACTTTGACTTTCTATACATTGATATATGGCTGTTTGTATCTGTAGCTGAGGAGGGAAATTACGGGATATTAGCTTCCATTATTACTGTTTGTTCTACTAAATACCTGCCTGAAACTGGGTAGGAGTAATGTCTAGGGGCTGTGGGACCATCTGTCTTTGAGCTCGAGAAGTGGAATACCACATAATACTCCTCTCTGTGCGTGCCTCTAAGAGGAAGGCATTTTTTGTTCAGTAACTGTTCTTTGTTGCCTGGTAACCATTAAAAGCACAGTGCACCTTAAAGCGTGTGTTTATTTTATGTTATGTATTTTTGGAAACTTCGTGCATCAGCACTGTATCCAGACGGAGATGAAGCACTAAGATTTTTCAAGTTTCATCTTCCCTGTAGAAGGTGCAGAAGACTAGGATTGATGGACTCCTGGCTTAATTAGGAATCAGGTTCGGTTTGATGTTGCATGCTGAACCACACAGTTAAATAACTGACACAAGTAATATTTCTAGCCAACTGGAAAATTAATCAAAAAAGCTGCTTTAGCATGGATTTCTGCCTCAGTGGCAAGGTCTAATAAAATTAAGAAAATTTAGGAGTATGCTAGAACGTACAGAACTTCTCTGCTGTAAGCGTAGCATCACAGTGAACATTTGTCAATTGGGTTACGCTGTTGAGATCACCTACCTCTTGTGATACCTATTACCCTTGGTGTATCCTCTTAGATTATAGGGTTTAGACCTACTGTGGTGCTCATCGTCTAGGAGAAAAAAGCTAGTCTTTTCTTTCCTTTGGAACTTTATGATGCTTGATTTGTCTCCCCAGTAGATTATCAAAAAGTTCTCCCTTCAGTTATCATTCCATGGACAAGCATAAGACTAATCCCTTTTTTTAAAGGGATGCTTTATAATGGAGTTGATATTGTAATATGGCATAATACAGGATGGTATTGTTCAGACTTGATAATGTTTTATACATGTCCTATTTTTAAGACACCTGATATGCAATCTTGATTACCAAGCTGCCTTTTTGCAAGCTAGAATTAAACTTGAAGCAAACCATTGCTACAGTGTTGTACTGTGCTTGAGCTAAGAAACTTAACTTCTAAGTCTTCCACTACTTCTTCTTTCTCCTTTTTTTTTTTTTTTTAAGAGAAGTCTGTAGTACTTCACATCCTACTTATCTCACTGGCCAATATTGCTGTCTGTGTTTTTAGCTACTGACACCTGTGCTAGGTGTGCTGTGCTCAAACTGAGGATGTGTAGGAGTAGTATGACACCTTGACTTTATTTTTGTTCCATATCCTGGACCTTGATAGATAGGTGTGAGGGTTTTTTTGTTTCATTTTGTTTTGTTTTAAGACAATAAAACTGGTCAGAAATGGCTATAATTCTTGAAGTAAATTTTCTGCCTAACTTCAAAAAATAGCATAGAAACTGAGCTGGGTAATGCATGACACTTGAGATTATTTCTAAAATTGACTGTATTGAAACACATTTTTCTGTCTAGCAAACAGTTTGCATTCTTGGCTGTGGTTGCTAACACAGCCCGAAGCCCTGTTAAACAGCAAATGTGAATTGTGACTTCAGCGTTAAGTTTTGATGCCTGTTTAAGACCATATTATTTTGTGTTTAAGACCATATTATTTTGTGTTGGTAGATTTCTGAATTTGTATATACTACCTATTTTTGCTGTTAATATATTGACACGCATACATGCAGTTTATTAAGTATCAGCAAAATTATTTGACTGTTTCAAACATTTAGTGACAAAATCATGACCGGGTCCAATTTCAACTTTCTCATATGATTTTCTCATTTACAAAACTCCACAGAGAATATACTATAATGTATTTATACTACTATGTATAATGTCTATCTATAGGATAGTGTACTGCAATATACAGAAATATTAACAGTAGTTTAGCAAGCCAAGTGGCAATGTTGTATTGAGTTATACAGTGAATGCTTATATTGATCATAACAGCTAGCTGGGTGCTCAGCCCAGTTCCTTCTCTGTGTGAGAGCTAAGTTCACTGGATTTTAATAACACAGAACATTAAAACTTACACAGATGTCATGGTGTTCCTCTGTTTTTTTTTTTTGTTTGTTTGTTTTTCCTTTGAGAATTGTCATGAGAGTTGAAAGGGATCAGTGCTATCAGTTGTGAACATCTTGGATTTATATTGCCAGAAAACCTGTAGAAGACCACTTAAAATCTTAGACATGACATCATTAAACTTTTGAGTTGTAGACTGTTTTCTCTTAGGGACTAAACACGGTTATGAGAGAAGTCTATATGTTAATTATTTCTACATAATTACACAACTGTTAGAGACTACAGCCTTATTGTAAAAGGTTACCAAAGGAATTGTTTTTACAGCAGTTTCAGTTTAGAACGTAAAATGTATTTTGTGAACTTTGGGAAGGAAGGAAGTGAAATGTTACTTGATACAGCTTTGGATTCTTTGCTCTAAAGCATAGTTTTGCAGCTGTGGGATTTTGACTCTGAGGAGTAAGGTGAAAGACGTTCAGTGGCATTTTTCCCTTTATTAGGGATGCTCTCAGAAGATCACTGTGAGAACAGGAAGAGCTGTGCTGGGTCATGCACAGTACAATGCTAATGCAAACAAATGTAACTGTGGCTGTGTACTGCCTAGCTTCCTCACAATGCTGCAAAGTTGTGCAGCAGAGATAATAAATACAGAAAACTTTTGGTGTGTTGCATCCTTCCTAAATAAAAAGCAGGCCATCCGTTAATTCTCTTGAGAATGCAGAGAAACTGTATCATGTTTTAAGTTGCTAATTGTAGTTTTCAGATGTAAAGTGAAATTGAATTACTCTTTTGATTGGAATAATTATACCTGTCTAACACCTTTGGGAACTTTGAATGAACATTCATTCATTGGTATCGATGCTTCAGGACCAGAACTTCACTTGCACTTGAAAGCTGTGCACATAGAAGAAGACAGAAAAAGAGCTAGAGTTTTCACTAGTCAGAAAACATACCGTATCAGTTATAGTGATCAAAAGAAAGAGCATATCAGAAGAAAATAATTTTAACACCCGCCAGGGCTCATGCTTCTGGGATCTGCCAAGCTTCTGAGGAGTTTAAAAGGGGCAAAATGAAATATTACTGTACAGTGGCCTGCTGAAAAGGTCCCTTAGGAGTCTTGAAGCTTCTTTAAGAGCATTTCTTATTGCACAAAATGCACTATCTGCAACAGCATTAAGGTTGAACAGAAATCTTACGTTTACTTAGATAAACTAATGCAGGAAAAGAAAGATTAGAGTCTTGTGTTTACCTTCAGTTAAGAACAGATGTCTCACTCAGATGTCCTAGGATATGAAATATCTGCTTTAAGAAAATAAAAGGAAGAAAAAAAAGGGGGGGGGGAGGGGGGAAGGAAACAAACATTTAAGTTCCTTTCACTTTCCAGGTGTCCAAAACAACCTGTATTGTAGAACCACAGAATGGTTTACGTTGGAAGGGACCTTAAAGATCACCTCATTCCAGCTTTCTGCCATGGGCAGGGACACCTCCCACCAGCCCAGGCTGCCCAAAGCCCCATCCAGCCTGGCCTTGAACACCTCCAGGGATGGGGCAGCCACAGCTTCTCTGGGCAGCCTGTGCCAGTGCCTCACCACCCTCACAGTAAAGAATTTCTTCCAAATATCTAATCTAAATCCACCCTCCTTTAATTTAAAGGAGAGGCCCTTTAAAATGAGGCCCTCCCCAAATATGTATTACTACATATTTATGTCAAAATGAGAATAAACCAAAGTAACAAAAAACAAATAAGAAAAACACTCTAGTAAGATGCATATGAAATAAATAAGATATCAGAAATAAAGCAATTTATTTTCATCTTCCTAATATATTGTGGCTAGTGAAGAGACCATGGATATTTTCACTATTTTTCAGAAGAGAGGTAGCAAAGAAGGCTTATGCTGTGTCACGGGATGAGGGAGTAAGAGAAAAAAGAAGGGAAATAATGGGTAACTGGTGAGGTTACTAAAACATGTTTATCTAGTAAAAGAAATAACAGCAGTCTATTGAAAGGGAAATGTGACTTCTCAGCCTCAGCAGTTCAGATGGCATGGTTGGAGCTGTTTGATTTTGTTTCCCATGAGCTCACTATTGCTGGAGCTGTTGCAGCAAAGGTCTTTGGACCAGTGCCTCAGCCTGGTTTATTCCACGTAGATACGTAGCATGAAGTGCTGTCTGCTCTGGACACGGGTGCTTCAATAGTTAAGCATGGCAATTGACAAGTGAGCAGGTGTCTGGTGGAAGAGGAATGATCTACTCAAAAAGCCAAGTAGCCATCCTAACCAGTACGATGTGTTGAGCTTTTTTCTCTCCCTCATTCTTAGCAGAAGGCTTTCTTTTGTTTAATAAACCTTCATTTAGAAAGCTGTTGGAACTTCTTTGGATAAAATAAATAGCAGTTTTTAAAAGCTCCAGTTCAAGTCATTTATTGTGCATTTCATCCGCAGGAATCCTCATGGACTTCTGCAAAGGCTCAAGTAATAACAGATATGAATCTGGTAAAATCAGGGCTGTCAGAAGAGAACTGTCAGCAGGCATAAGATTGTTTTATTTAATTTCTGCTGTAAATCACAGTTGTCTTAGGTGAGGCTTTTTCCAACCAAGTAGAAACAAGCTTCCAGCTCTTAAGAAGCTCTTAAGAAAACAAAAAAAAGGAGGGAAGTGAGAGGTAAGGGGAAACACAAATTATCTTCACTACACTAAAATTTTCCCTAATCTAGTTGTACTTTTTTTAATCCAATTGGGTATGGTGGCTGAAAGGGATTATTACAGCTCCAGGAGGAAGATCGTATGTAACAATATAAAAATGAAGAACCTTATTTTAAATGAAATTTCATTATTTGAAAATTTGTAGCTCTTTTTTTTCTTCTTCAGAGATACCACCTCTCTATCTCCCACCGCAGACAAACTGCTTTTTGCTGATAACTCTAGCTACTAATTTTCTTCAAAGATTGGAGTTTCAAGGGTTAGATCTTAAATCTTTTCACCATGTAGAGAGGTCAGTAAAGGAAAGTTATTTCTGTATGGCACTACAGTTATTGGAAATTAACTTTTCTTAAAGGCTCATATTCCACAAAACTGGGTGCTGATTCCTAGGTGAAGAAGTCTACATACTTAACTCTGTAGTAGTCACCGATTAGCCCTGCAGTAGCCAGAGGGACCCCATACAGCTCATATGTGTATCTTCATAGGATTGGTTGCCAGAATTAGTTTGTATCATAAATACATGTCTTGGTTGTTGAAGAGGTGATTACACTGCATAATGTAACCTGATATGTCACGTAGGAAAGTAATGTGGGATATAAACACAGTTAAAACAAGCCCTGCTCGCATACATTTATGTTAATAACATTTTACAATATTGAGCAATGAATTCCTAAGAGTAGATTTCCATTCTGTCAGTATGGTACAAGTGATAAATTCTCCTTGAGCGTTTTTGTTTGCAGTGGTTATTTTTGTTGTTGTTATTTTGTTTTTAACTCCTCAATGACTTTGGTACAAAAAATATTAAATTCAATAGTTTGGGTTGATACTAAAGTAACTGGTGATTATACAGGATACACGAGTATGATGCAAATGCTGCTGTTTTTTCTTATACATGCAAGGTAATTTCTTTGATTTTTAGTGCATTGCTGTCTGAAGGTTCTCTGTAAGATTTATTAATCATCCTTTTCCTCCCTTGCTTTCTAGGTCAAAGATACAAAATTGCCTAATTACAAAGACTGCAATAAAAACCCTCCATTCCCCACATTCTTTGCTGATGGAGATGAAAAACTACCCGAAGACTTGTACGATGAGGAAGTTTTCCAGTTCACAGATCCATCTGTCACATATGCATAATGTTCTTGACATCTTTGAAAAATGTACAGTTTTGTTATTTTCATGAATTTTGCAATGCTATATAAGAATAAACCTATGACTTGCAATCTGGCCAACTGACGTGAACACTTCAGATATCACTGTTTCGGTTGGGTAATAAGACCTAAGACTATCAATTGCAAATCTGTATAAATCAGCAGGTGAGTCAGAGGGACAGGTTTCAAAGCACGTCAGTTTGTCTTCGGTGATCTTTTGTCCTCTGTCACGGGCTGTGAAAGCTTAGACATTTCTGAAAAACTGTTTTGAAGATGGGTCTATTTGATTTTTATTTTTTTTTTAATACTACCAAATTCTACGTTTCTCTTCTGTGGAAGGTATTCTGGCCAACTGATCAATCAAAAAAAAACCCTTTCAAATCTGCTTGGACATCTGAGAGAGGAATAAATCAGATGCAAATCCAGATTCACAAAGCGTAATAACCTGAAATAAAAAATACATTGATTTGCATGGATTTTTATTTCCTTCTTTTCACTAGAGCTCTTTTCTTTTGCTTTAATGTTGTGTTGAGTTTAATATAGCAGATACCCATCAAATTCCCTAGAGTAAAGATCCTGTTGACCACTGGCTGTCTCTTCAGAGCATGCTGGCAGTGTGAACAGTGAAGGGGTATTTGGATGAGAAATGTTCAGTAGCAGAGAAGCACTAAGACTGGTTGTTGCCTCTGCTGACAGTTTATTCTGAACTTCACAGAGGTTCCCTTGCATGCTCTCCATAGAAATACCACTCCCTTTACAGTTGTCTCTGTATCGGATTCTCATGCTGTTACAGGAGAGCTCTTACAAAGAAACGAGGCCAAATGTGAAGGATTTGTCTTTATGCTAATGCTTGTTTTCCTTCTACACCACCTTTTAATAGTTGGAATCTGTGCACTTCTTTCATTCTTCATCTGATTTACTATTTATAAGTCTGGTCTTTGAACACTGTAAATCCTCTCACATACCAGAAGCGCAAGTATCTGCATAACTGTCAGTGCCATCTGAACACTTATTTACAAGCCCTGCAGTAGTTCAAGAATTTGCATATCTTAAGCTGTTATTAATACTGTAGTAGAGCTCTCTATTCATCTTTGCAGCTTCATCACAAGATGTCAAATATCTTGAAAAAAAACTCTGAAGACCATACTAATACCAATTTAAAAGTGATGTTCTTGTCTTTATGATATCTTTCAGCCACTGAGGATGTTTTGAATTTTTTTAATAGCTTGAAGAAACCACATACTAAAGAAGCTGCATAGAGCTAGCACATAGAATTACACTGGGGGAGATCATTAGAGAGGCACTGGTATGAAAATTTCTGCAAATATCCTCTTAGCTGGATTCAGTCAAATTTAAAAATTAAATATGTGATTCAAATGAGTTAATCAGAATGCTGAATAACAGCACTCCCTTCCTGCTTCCCCTTCTCTTCAGTAACACTGGCTCTGCAAGTGCAGGTATCACGCAGCAGGTGTGGTGCAAAAAGCCCATATCCTGTAGCAAACACCCAGTGGGGTGTCGTGTTTTGGCTGTGAGACTAGCAAGGAGTGCAACTTGTCACCTGTACGGGGTAGCTGCCATTTCCTGAAGGGGTGTGTGTTGTTCCACCTCCTGATAATGCAACAGGTTTTAGAAGTTGCAGCATTTCAAGTGTACTTGCTGCTGAACACGTGTAAATCGGGGTGTTTTCAACTGCGTAGCTTGCTGTCCTGCTCTGGTTTATGGGATAACGCTAGCACACACGTACTTCACATAAGGAGAAGGTTTCTTGCCTATACTGAAATGGCATCACAAGCAGAGGAGAGTGAGTTGTGATCGTGGTGCCAGACCAAGGAGGCTGTGGGGCTGGACTTGTGCTGCTGCCTTGGGGGGAGGATGGAAATGGTGGGGAGCTGCTTGCCTGGGGCAGGAGCCAAAGCCTTTGAGCTACTCCTGTGAGCTGTTTCATTATTCAGAGTTAAACATCTTCTGTTTCAATTTCTTTGTTACTAAATGTATTATTACTTTAATTTATAATGGCCCTGGACTATCACTGGGGAGGTTGTCACAGACAGATGTGCTTTCTCCTACTTGGTTTCTCAGCCTGAAGCTCCAGAACTCAGTGATCCCCTCCAGTTACTCCTGCTCACATTACTTTTTAGTTTCAATATCCAGCTTCCGTTGCCTGAGTAAAGACTGACATCCTGAAGGTACTATCCTGAAGGTAGTCTTTTGTCTAATCTAAGGATTATAAGCAGGCAAAATTAGGCAAATACAGAGTCCTCCTGTCCCAGATGAACCAGCAGTGCCTTGTGCTAAGGGATATGTTTATTCTTCTGAAAAGGTAAACCAAGGGCTCTCTTGTAAGTGGGTTTCTGCACATTTGTTGCTATTCCTATTATTGAAAAGTTTGAGCTGTCATAGAACATGTGCACAGGCAACATCACTACTGTAAAATAAAAAAGCTTTTAGTCCATGTTACCTGTAGGTTATCAAAGGAAGAGCTGAACATGTTACAAGGAGACTTGAATCCCATAAAGGAGGGTCCTACTCCACGTTGTAGTCTGTTTTGCTGTATAGGGAATTAATTGTTGGCAAGCTCTGCTACCACTGGTATTAGTGGTGAAGCAGTTGAGAATTCAACTGTGTGAATTGTGTGCCTGTTTCAGTACAGAGAGAGCAAATTATTGATCTCCTCTGAGAATACAATGCTTGAAAGTCATGTGTGCTCTCCTCAGCCTCTTCCGTGTCCTTGGGCTGGGAAAGGGCCTGTGCTTTCCCTAGCACATACCACGTTGCTTTGCGATGCTCAGAAACCATGTGGGGGTGCTTTTAACACCAGGAGCAGGAGTAGGTTTATTGACTCCTCTACTTTATTATCATCTCATCAAAAAACATGCAGCTCTTATGATTTCCAGCAAAACACTGATGTTCACCAGTGCATCCATCCCCTGGGCATTCAGCTGTGCCTGGAGCTGCCCGTGACCTGGGGCAAAAGCCTGACTCCAAGCACTTCTATCGTACTGAGCCTGTTTTTGGTAGGCATTTGTGAACATAAGGGTTGTGGGTGCTCCGTGTCCAGGAGCACGTTACTCCATCCTTAGGCTGTTTGGGGAGGGGATGTTTTTAACATCGACACTCTGCTTTGGAGGAGGATGTAGGGTTAAGCATCAGCTGTATCCATGACTGCATGGCGTGACTGCTCTGAAAAATAAATACTCTTGATTAATAACCCCTCTCAGTGGTTCTGTAACGGTACATGAATAAACAGTGGCAAGCATACAATATAAGTTGAAGGTAAAAAGACAGCAGGAAGTGGAAATCAAAACACTCATCTTTCACTTGACAACATAATTGCAGCCATTGATGATAAACAAGGAGAGTTTATTTCCCGCAAATCCATACTTCTAAATACCATTGCTCTGTCATTATGTGAGACTGATAAACATTTTCCTTTGCTATTTTCACTTGATGTGGAAAAAAGTGTTGTGTTATGTTAGCATTTAAGAAATACGCTAGTAAGCTGAAGGGATGACAGGAGTTTGTGTGTAGAGTTTCACCTTCCTCCACCTTCCCTGTGGATTTCAGAGTCTGGTATGGTCTGAGCTTTTCTTAAAATAACAAAATTATTTTTTTCTTTATTGATTTTTAACAATAGTTGGGTTTGCTAATGTAGCATTTCGTAAACAGCTACACCTCCGAAAGGTGAGGTATAGCACAATCAGATAGATGGCCGTGAAATCACGATGATGGAATGGGAAGTGACAAAGCCCCAGGAGGACTTTTGGCCATAGAAAACCTTCCAGCACAGAAAGACAGTTGCTGGGCAGATCTTCCCAAAACTGCAATCCTCTGAATCACATCTTTATATCACTACACTGATAGCAATATAAACCACGAGGGAGGCTGACTGGTGCCCTCCAGCTGCTTCCGTAACATGCAGCAGCGGCGAGCCTGACACCCCTGCCAGTGCGATGGGATTTATGCTGCCCTGTGCTGGTGAGCAGAGAGGTGCTTCCTGCCCTGATAACCTCCGCCAAGAACAGTGGTGGGTTCATTCATTTCATGAGTGCAGCATTCGTAGCACTGCTCAGCTTGGCTCGCTCTCCTGATTTATTTCATTCCCACGTCTCCTTGAAATTTCATGTGGGAATGCCTCTGTACCCAGTGTCTTCTAATAATTAGCTCTTATGCCCTTCAGTGCACAGACATTGCTTATTAATTGCACTCTAATGAGCATCTCTCACCTGCAGCAAGTTGCTCTGCACTGTTGCACACCACAGTGTGCAACACAGCGTAGTACAGTTTATTGTGTTTGTATAGCACACTTGATGGCTCTTAACAGCTGTAAATGCATGCAAAAATGCTGACCTTGATCTTGGGGTTTTATTGGTTTTGGAGAAAGTGTTCAGTTTCTGGTGGAGGAATTTAAGTCAATTACATGTAGCGTTCTCATTATAAATAAATCACACCAGCAAAGAGAATTAATTTCAATTAATTCTCTGCTGTGCTTGAAGCAAGGCAGCAAAACAAACCCGTATAAAGCTGCCAGTTGTTTCGGGGGGCTGTGCAGGTATGGCAGCAAGGTGTGCTGTCAGGTAGTAAAGGCATATGTTAAGGCTGATGGTCTCTAAATTAATGCAGCCTGCTGACCTACCTCGGGAAGCATCAGTGAAGACAGGAAGATGTGATACAAACTGGGGAGAACTGCTGTGTAAATAGCACTGGTTCAGCCCCCTACCCTTCTGTCAGTAAGTTTCTCCTTGCATCTCTCCCCTCATTTTAGAGGGGTATGTGTGTGCATGTAGGCATCACAAGAAGGATTTCCAGCAGCACCATTGTCCACGATGATATTAAGACTAATAATGCCGTAGGTCTCCATTTGCCGGACTTTCCTCATTCCTGTAGGATGCCATAGGTGGACTCCTACCTACATGGATGGTTGACATGCCACAGCAGACTCATTTCTGAGTTTGAATACTGAGCCCCCATGGTATTGTCTTGCTTTCTGATCTAAGTGGGCAACCAGTCATTTGGGGAATTAGAGACCCCAATGTAGCCACTGCCCATGATGCATTGAAAATCACTGATTGTGAATAATTTGATTTTTGGACTAAATTAATATGCATTTTCATGGCAATAAATTTGAGCACTAGAACAGAACTCAAAAGAGGCAATCAGCTCAGAAAGCAAATGCAGTTTCCAGGTTGAATGCAGACAATGGCTTAAATTATTTGCTGTGATCTAATGAGCGTCCGCTGGAGATTGAGCCTTCTGTGCTCCAGTGCTCACTGCTGCATCTCAGATTCTGGTGTGTAAATTCTTCTGGCAAAGAACCTGTATGTACTGGACTCACACCATGAATGAAGCCAGCTTTGGGGAATTTGAGAGGAATGGGCTTGGAAAGGGAGGTTGTTAGCAAAAAATCTGTTTGAACCAATTTCCTATTGTTCAGTTTGTGCTCTGTAATTTGCTTCACATTTTTCTGGGTGACACAGGATTGCAGCCAGCTAAGTCGAGTTTTCATCTGTCTGTTTTCATTTCCTTTCTCATTTCCTTTCTAAATAGTAGAAAAACTTTTTTTTTTTTTTTAATGTAGTTTTTGCAGGTGTTCAAAACAATAACCTTGAAGAGGGTCCCTTGGCAACCTGCTTCTCTCCTGAAAAGCGCTATGATTCATCTTTCATAAGCAAGGCACAGTAATTTTATAAATATTTCTCTTTTTTTATTATTATTTTTATTTCTAGAAGATTGAAATGGAAGACCAACATTGCTGGAGCAGAGGCTTTTCTGCACGTGGCCTCTGTGAACGCAGAGTTACACAGATTCTCACCAAATCCTGAAATCCTGTCTGCAACAATGTGTTGCTCCATGCAGCAATGAACTCACAGCGGCACGTTCAGGTTTGGTGCCTTAGTCTTGTAAAGAGTTTGAATGCATGTGCCCAGTGTCACACAAAACATGCAAGAGAGGATTTGGCAGAGGGTGATAGGAGAGTTACTTCATGGTGCACGTGGTTCAAAATCCCTCTACCTTTCTCTGCAGTTACCAAGAAATGTCTTTTTGTCTGCTGGTTTGTTCTCTGCAAGAGGTTTGTTAACTGCAAGATCTGTTTCCAAAGGGAGATCTTTTCCTCAGGAGCTTCCATAGCCTTCCTTAGTCTAGCCTCAAATTTTTCTTTATTTGGCCTGAAAGTTTAGCACTACATATGGAGCAAGAGCCTGATAGACAAGAAACAGATTTGATTTCTCTTCCCCCGTCTTCCATTTCCCTTGATCACAGGTCAACAGAAAACTTCTTTCCCTGTATGCCACTTAAAGAGAAAAATCAATCATTTTCTGAGAAATTGCCAGTTGATTTCTAAACTGCAATTTCACCCCCGCAGAAAAGGTGCTGCGGAAAGTCCTTCAGCTCTCTCTCACCCAGCTTTGGAGACAGGAGGGCATGGCTCTGAGCCCGAAGGCTATCAGCCTGGGGCAGGATTTCTCCAGCTCTGCTCTGTGAATCTGATGAGGCTGTGGCGTGGCTGCTCGGCCTGCACCCGCCACCCACCCCTGCTGCATGCACGGCCTGGAAGTTGTCTCAGGGAGGCTTTCTCTTTTCGTGCTGTTGAAAAATACCTGGCCCAGCAGCTCTTATAGCTGTGAACGTCTGCAGTTATGTGTGTGCTGAGTGTGCCCGGTGAAGGCTCATTTTACCGGCTCCGAGTTGGGAGCTCCACTGCTGTTTGCTTGTTTCTGATGGGAGGCCCAGTGACAGGCTTTCAAGCACTGTCTGTTTACAGTTCAGTGAAACTGCTCCAGTTGGCAAAGCAGTCTGTTCCCTTCACTCTTTGAAGGGGAAAATCTAATGGAGTCCTGAAACTTCACTGGCGATGAGGCAGGGAAAGCACTGGCCTGCTCCTGGCCTGCTCCCCCACTGCGCGTCTCCCACCAGCAGACCCGTCGTGCTTACTGGTGTCCAAAATGTGAGCTTTGATGCGAACACAGGACTTGCTCTTGTCTGAAATGCAGCCTGTATCAGAAATATAATCATACGCTGTCATCCGCTCTTGTTGAAGCCAGCGTTTTAACTGGTCACCTTGTCTAAACCACTTAATGAGCTTCATTGTGGATTATTAAAAGTAATTGCTTATTTGCAAGCACAGGGAGATAGCAACAAAACAATTTCATAGTTAGTAAACATCGACGTTAAAATAATTGCTGTTTTGTAAATATGTAAGTGTCCCATCTATTCAAACATATTTAGGAAAACTAATGAATTATTAGTGCCCAGCTCTTTGTTTATGAAGTATTTTTACAACCACCAACTACACTGTTACATGCGTACAAGTTTAAGCTGGTAAGCAGAAACTTCAAGAGAGCACAAGTTCATCAGCTGCTGATAAAGTACAAGATTTATCCTCCATGCCGCAGCCTGTGGGTTTTAAATTGAAACACCACAGAGGACAAGCATTTGGTGAGGTGCTGGAGACACAGGGACTACACAGAAGGAGGCTTTGGACGAGAAGAGCTGAGCACCACACCTGAATGCTGGTGGCAAAAGAGAGAGGAGCAATGAGGGAATGAGGACAAAGATGTGTGGGGAGAGTGAGGAACCCTGGAAAAACTCCTAGGAAGGGCAAGGCTGGAGGAAGAATAAATGAGCTTGTTTTGCCATGAGCTTGTTTTAACCCAGCTGGTAAGATAAGCAGCCTCCTTGAAAGGGGAAAGTCAGGCACAAATTTTCAGAAGAGGCATCAGGACTCTCCATTATTTTCTGAGGAGAGTGCCTGCTGGTCTCTTGCAGCTGGGCTTTAATTCCCAAATTAAGAGCAGGATTTAAATCCAAGCCCTGTCTTCAGTGACTCCTATGAGCTGTCCTAAACAGCAGTCTGCTGTGCTGGCTGCTGAACACTCGATGCTGAGAGTATTTTGGTCTGGGGCCAGCAGGACTTGGGGATTTCTCATGTTGAAAGCTGAGGATCTGCGCTGAGGTGTCCATCAGCCTCTGCCCCTCTGCCCTTATCTCATTTGTCTCCATTTGCCTCCCTGTGGCAGCGGCTGTCAGTTGTTCAATGACAAACTAAATTACTGCTGGTGACCTGTTGGGTATGTTATGGCCTCACCACAACAGCCTCCAGGACGTGGAGAAAGAAGTAAGATGCAGTGCATTGGATCGAGGGAGGGAGAGAAGGGAGTGGAAGGAGCTTGGCAGAGGAAACACTTCATTCTGCACCTCATACACACCCACAGCACAATACACATTACACCACACAGCCTACAGTGAAACTTTTGAGGGGGGGGACAGCACAGGATCAGACCTAGATGTAATCACACCCCTGCTACTTGACGTCTGTGGTGTGACGGATTTCATAGTTCCACTCCCGGTACTTTGACAGGTTTGCCTGGAATTTAACATGTGTCTGGCAGTGCCTGTGACTGATCACATCTGCAGCTCCCCGACAGTTTTGCACAGCATAGATGATGTTAACATCTCCAGAAAGCTGTTGACAGACAAAATCCTAAACGGTGATAATAACAGCTAAGCTTTATTCTCCCTCACTTTTTATCCCTCCTCCTTTTTATTTTTCTTTTTCCTTTTTTTCTTAATTATTTATTTATTCTCCATACCTCATATTAACTGCCAGCACAGGCTATAGATCCTGATTATCTCTGCATGTGGAATTCCACTGGTCCAAGTTTCTTCTGTATGAAACAAAATATATGGCTCCTTCACTGCAGAGAGATGGAGAATAAATTTAATTTCATGTAAATCTAACCTGCTTTTCCTCAATCACCTCTTTCCCTCTCCCCTTCATTCAGTTTTTCTTTCTGTTTAGATAGGGAAGAGCAGGGCAGGATCTGACCATTTTTCCCTTTGTGGCTTAGAGCATGAGTACTCAAAGAAAAACTTAAATTCCCCCAAAGTTATTTAGTTTACAGATTGGATCCCATAAAATCTAGCTCCAGATTTTATAGGTTCACATATTAAGTAGGCAAATTGTCAAAGTTAACTAAAATCTACTTTGTAGATATAAATCCTAATTTCATAGCATTTCAGTGCAAAGCCATCCCTGAATATAGAAATGTACAGTTTTGTATGATCTGCTGCAAAGCCTGACCCAAGGGAACCTCTGTGGAAGGAGTGTGTGTGGGTGTGCTGTCTCCACAGCGACAATAACTCGGAAGAAAGCAGAGGGCAGGCTTTGCCAGGGGAGCTTGCCACCTAAGGACTGGCTGCGTGGGGGTGGCAGGGAAGGCAGTGGCTGTAGGGCATGGCCTGTGTTGGAGGACTGCGGGACTCAGTGTGCTTCCAGCTCTGGAGAAGGTGTGCTCCTGCCCTGCCAAACGCTTCCTGTCCTCCAGAGGTAACTACAGGGTTATGCCTCCAACCTCAAAACTGATCTCTGTCATCTCCAGTGAGCCCTGCAGACCCAGATTTCCCGAGCCTTGTCGCAGCCCTCACTGCTTTAGCACAGGGAAGCCTTTGAACCTGAGTATAACTCCAGCCTGAGGGGCTCTGAGGGCTCTGCTGATGTGGTAAGCGTTGCAGCGAGTTATAGAAACCTGCATTTTTGCTCCCCAGCAGCTCCCCATACTCAGGTTAATGTATTTAACATGTCTCTGCTTGGCCCAGGGCACAGCTGAAGGCTGATAGCTCCTTTTGTTTACTATTTTTTCGGTTTATTTAGAGGATTTATTTTGGGAATATAATGAGGGACATGGACCTCAGGGTGCTGCATCTCAAGGAAGCTTGCAGCACCCTTCAGTTCCTGTTTGTCAGTGAAACATCCATTGATTTCCCCTGGGAGCTCGAGTATGGTGATGCTGAGTACCTTGGAGAAGTCTCTGCACTAAGTGACATTAATTATGCCCCCAAAAGTAAATGTGCAATAGAGAATTTGGATTAAATTCGGGCTGGAATGAATGAAGGAATAAATAAATAAATAAATAAAAGCCTGAAAAAGTTTTGTTTGTATCCAGGAAAATTACCTTACTTTAATGTTAAAAAATTCAATACTTTCCTACCTTCCTTCAGTAATTCTCATCATGAAGTTTCATTGCAGTTACTGCAAAGTGCTGTGGGCTACGATATTAAATTGAACTAAGTGTTCAGGTGCTAAGATTTTCAATAAGATCATCCATCTGTAAAACAGCCATCCCTTTATGAGAAATAAAGTAAGAACTTACCTTGCTGATAATTTATTACTAACAAAAGCAGGAAGACCTTGTGTATGTATTTTGCATGGACAAGTGCAGTTCAGCTCTCCTTTGTGTGCTGAGCAGATGTAGCACAGGTTTCAAATGAGTTGCAGTGGCACAGTTTGCAAAGCAACAAAGCCAAGCAAGTCCTCGGGGACTTCAAATCACTGTTCAGAAAGTCAGAGCAAAGCTATTCTTCGGCGTGAAAAATTCCAGGTCATCTAATTACAGGGTGTGCACCAGTGGCACTGATGGTAGGAAACTAAGTGCTTTTCCTCACCTCTATCTTCCCCTTCAAGATTGGTTGTGTTTTGCCCAGCGTTTCAGTGTGTGATGATTCAGGTGGGATGTGCAGGAGCTGGTGTTAGCTGCACTGCCCCTGCAGTGCAGCTGCTGCTAGATGTTGACTTTATGGGGAGTGCTGATAACTCTTCTCTGAGCTCAGAGCTATTTCCTATTCCTCGCAGCCCACAGAGGGCTTCCACTGCCCAGCAGGTTCTTTTGAGGGTCACCGGCAAATTACAGCAGCCAAACACAATCTCATTTACTGTGTCCATTGGACAAACAGAGAGGAGCCAACCAAGCCATTTTGGCTGTTCCAGGTGGTTTTTTTGCAGCAGCAGCTCCTGGTCAAACACAAGAACTGAGGGCTCCCAGTGAACAGGCAGGATGACCCACCCTGCACTGGCTATGCTAAGAGGGTTTGTGCAGTTGTCTTGGTTTGTGCCTTGGACCACAAATTCCTTTGGCAGAGCAGGCAGCAATGCTGCCTCTCTTACACAGGGAAAATCAAATAGGTGTTTGATGATACCTTAGCAAAACCGCCTTACTGGAACTGCTATACACTTACATATTGAGATCTATTTGACTCCTGGAAAGAATCAGAAAGCAAAAATAAGAAGTTAATAATTAGCTTCTTTTCTTATAAAAAGAAACTGTTAGCAGCTTCTCTTTGTCTTTCACTTCAATTAGTCTCATGCTCACACGAACCCTGTGAAATTCAAACAGCACGCAAAGTCACTTGTAAATGTAAGTTGCATCCAACCCTTGTGCCCCATTCCCACAAGTGTCCATGCCAGGAAAATGAGAGAGCAGGAGATGAGCTCCATTCATGAATTTTATTATCAAAACAAATCTTACTAATTCACCCCTTTTCATTCTGGATTGACCACTTTTTTTTTTTTTTTTTTCAATGTCACTGTCTAATTAAGGTGCAAAGCAAGGTGGAGAAAGTGGCCCTATGCTTTCAGACATTTGCTTTTTTCAGACATTGGCTTTTTTGCTAAGTTGAATGGGCTTCCCTTTCAGAAAAGACAATACCTCTGCCTCTGGGAGAGGTAACTCTGAGAGGTCATAGAGTAAGCAAAGTTCAGACGAGTGTCTGAGGGAGAGTCAGAGGTGTGCAGATGATAGGAAGGCAACTGAGGCACATTGGCACCAGTGACACTCTGGGACTCTGTGAAGACCACCTTAATCTGTCTATATTTCAGCTACAGACCAGCAAGTTGATCTTCATGGCTGTGAAAGGGTCAAAAATGAATATGATAAAAGACAGCACAATTTTGGTCTGCTCTTTGTTCAGAAAGGACAAGGATTTTTTTTTTTTTTTCTAATTTATTTATAGTTTAAGCACTTAGCTGTGTTTCATGCTGGAGCACATCATGTCACTGTAAACACATTTTCAAGCAAAAACTCCATCAAAATTATCTTTATTTTTGCCAATAATCTTTAGCTACAATAGATGGACCTGCCTATTTCCATGGGCTCTGTCTTCAGTTTTTCACTGGCCCATCCTCATCCAGGCTCTTTCTGGATGCATGACACCCATTGCAAACAGCCCTGTTGCACTGCACAGCATGGGGCTCTACAGAAAAGCTTGGGTCGCTGTGAATTGTCTGAGTACATTGCACATTAGATACAGCCTTAGCAATACGTGCTGTCCTTGCTCTAGCAGTGCCTCCAAGTAAAGATATTCCTTGATAAGGTTTCTAGCACCAGACATTTACCTCTGCATCTTTAGTGAAGGGTAAGCTGGTTTTGTCACATCAGTCCCTCTTCCTATGCTTCCTCTGTACTTCCAAAAATATTATTTCACCCTCTCCTGATAGATGACTTAGGTTCAACATATGGTGGCTGAAGATTCAGCCTCTCTGATTTTCACCAGTGTTGGATAAAACTGGCTGTGAATTATTTATAGCATCAATCTGAGTCCTTTATTTTTTTTTCCCCTTTTAAATTCGTGAATTAAGCGGAGTTCAAATGAGTGTCTGAGAGAGAGGTGGTGGGAGGCTTTAAAGAGGTGAAAATAACAGGAAGACAGCTGCTGCACATTGGCTCGATCAGTGTGGTTCAGCACCCCCGTGTCGATCTGGGGATGGATTGACTTGCATTAATCAGAATACAGTTAATATTAAAAAAGCAGAGAAACTCTTCTGACTGGGTGCTGGGTTTCCATTAGTTCTGCAGTTTAGCTTTCTCCACAGGCTCATCAAAAATAGAAAGAGCCATTGTTACAATGATTGCTAGGTTTCTTTTCAGAGAAACGGAAGAGGGGAAACGAGACACAATTTAGGCTTTTCAATTTGGAGATTCAGGAAGGGAAGTCCAAATGGTTGCTGTTCCTGTTATTACCAAAAATCCTTTCAGCCTTTGTGCAGAAGCCTATCCTGCCAAGTGGCAGGACTGGAGATAGCCCTGGGAAGTGCTGAGATCCCCCCGCCCCACAGATTCTCTACAGAGCCCAAAGGGAGCACAGCATGGGCACGGGGCTGAAGTATCCCAGAAAGATACTGGATTAAAGCTCACACAGGTTGATGGAGGGCCACAAACCACCCATTTCTCCAGAGCACACCAGAAATCTGTCCTGGGGTGGAGGGGCACTGGTTCCCTCCAGAAAACCTTGGCTGAACTCTGAACAGCTAGTCTCTTCCTACCTGAGCTGTAAACACTTTGGTGTAGGTATTTTTTTGTCCTCAGTTGCTTGTAAAAGCCCTCCATAGTTTTGTTGCTCTGTCAATAGCAATAACATTTGCATCCTGCTGAGAAGTGTACTCAGCACAGAGTTGTGCAGGGAAATGTGCCCACTGTCAAGCCCATGCAGAGGGTCTCAAAGAGGACATCAGCTCTCCAAAGAAAGCTCTGAGGGAAAGGGAGCAGCTCTGTGTTGTGGGACAGGAATCTGACCTGAAGGAAAGGCAGAGGACATGGACAGAGGGAGGGAACCAAGGAAATCTGTGAATGGCCTGCATGGATGCAAGCCACCATTACAGGGTGGCTCACTTTGGGCCCTTGGGCACAGGAGTATTTTCCATCACAGTGCTGAATTTATTTAACCAGGAGAAGCAAATAATGAGGAAGGAACTTGAGCAAATGAGAGGTTTTCAGATAAAGGTGCAATGGACAGAGGTAGACAGATGTAACAAGACTGACAGCACATCTAACACCACAGACTAAGTGAGGCCCACATGAGCGGGCACACAGGGGCAGTGAAACTGCTGCTCACTGCCAGGCATGGACAGCTGGGGCCAGAGAAGAGAAAATAACCTAGCAGGACACAAGTGGGGATGTAGTTCATCATTTTAGTCACTGATAACCAGCAGTACCTGCCCTGGGTCAGTAGAAGCACAAGGCAGTGCACTGGGCCCAGGGCCTGCAGCGTGCAGGGAACACGTCTGCTCTGACCACACCAGCCTGCAGTGCTGCAAAGCACCGCCTGGGACCCACTACAAAATGTTTTCGTTTTCCTTTCCCAAGATGATTTTCATCAGCCAGTTTGGTTATGTTGAAGATACCTATGTTTTTTTGTGGTGTGGGGTGGGCTGGTGTTTGCAAAGAGGAATTGTGACGAAGCCCAGGGAATTTCCTAGTCTTGTAAGGTGCTGACATATCTGATCTGCCAGCAACCAAACAACACTCGGCAGTGCAAAAAGAACAAATGAGAACAAGACCAGAGAGAAAAGTGTGGTAGTACCAAAGGAGCCATTAGTTTTCTCAGTTACTTTTGTATTGCTAGTAAGTTCCCCACCTAATTATAATTGCTCCATGTGCATCCAAAGATTTTGTCCTTTCCTCTCCTTCCATCAGGAACAACCTTCTTCTGTGGAGAAACTTTTAAAGACAACACAAAATGCACCATGGGATTCTTGTAAGATTTTTGCCAGGCTCCCTCAGGTGAGAGTGAGGTTTCACCAATCTGTCCCAAAATAAGTGACTGTCACCCCCATGTAGTGCAAATACCTTAAAACTGTACCCATCTTCAGTTAGAGGACTCTGGACACAGGTGTGTCAGGGAAGGTGCATGAAGGTCTCTCTGCTGTGCTACAAAGCCTCTGCTTCATGTGGTATTAACTTCTTGAGTTTTAGTTGTGCTCAATTCTTTGGCGTGGGGGTTGATTTTTACCATGTCCTTATCTGGCAGCTCAAGCTAACTTGTGAGCGAAGCTGAAATTAGAGCCATGTTGTGACATTTGGAAAGGACATAGTGAAAACTCTGAATGTTATTGGGTCACTGAGAAAGGATGGGGTTGGCATTGATGCAGACACAGCACTTAAGAAGCTTGTGTGCTTCTAAATAGGCTTGTGCCCTCTTTTTTCCCTTTTTACAAACAGCATTTGACCCCACTATTGTACAGCCATCTGGGAAAGTGTGGATGAAGGAGAGCTCTTTCCAAAAGCTCTGTTTCAGGAACCCACCCACTCAGGTCAGAAGTTGAGAGAAACTTACTTTACAGTAAAGGGTCACCTGAATGGGCACAAAACCATCCCTGTGCTTGCCAGCACGAAGGGCTGTCCTTAAGGAAGCCCTTTTACATAGGATTGTGACTAAGGGCCATATTAATGCATAAAACTTCTGTGAGGATAGCAGTTTTTTTATTTACATGTGTTTCTTAACCACATCATGGTTTTTCATAAGTGAGGATGTTCTTTGGGGGACTATTCAATTTTCTCCCAAACACTGAAAAGTTACTATTTTTCATTAAATGAGATAGCATTTTTTTCTCTACAGGTTTTGAAATAACTATTTGTTTCTAGTAGTTCTGAACTCCACCTTGTTAGTTTTCCTCTGCACAAATGTTTTGTTATGGCTGCCTTTAAAAAGCTCTTATCATTATGGGCCTGCTTTATGCTCTTATATGGGCCATTATAAAGAAAGAGGATTGTTTGAGAAAAATATGTATTTTCTATTCTCATGATTTGCAGTCACAAACTTGCTGGATTTTATCACTGGTAGCTATGAAACTAGTTCCAAGAATACCAGTTTAAAATAAATGCCAAATCCAAAGGATTGAGTTTTTCATTGTTGTTGATTTTTTTTTTTCTCTTCATTATTCTGTATTTATCAAGGCAAGGTTTATTTTCACCCTAGAGTGCAGTCACACTCCCACTTTAAGTCTGCCAGGATCAGCAACACTCATGGAAGTGACCCAACTGTGCAGACTTCTCCATAAAGATGGAAAGAGGCTTCAGGAATAAAAAGGTTTAGTGATGAATGTGGCCCCCACCTGACTGGGGCAACCAGCTGGTTGCATTCAACCACATAATGTGAAAAGGTGATTTTTCACTGGGTAATGTTAACCACAGAGAAGCAAAGCCCTCATGTCCCCCACATGTATTTCCTGGATTTAGTCTAGTATATCTGCAAAATGAGTGAGTCTGGGTGGATTCATCATGCTCAAGGACATGTTATGTTCTGGCTTGATAAAGAAGCTCAATTCTGGTCAGAAGGGGCAAGGATATTCCCAATAGCATGTCCCAAAGACTCTCAAAAATATAGGATAAATAAAGGCAAACTGGGGTGGAAATCCAGAGAGACTGCCAGGCTGTAAGCTAGGACAGCTCCTTTGACACCAATAAACTGTACCCAGGTTTGGCTCAGGCAGAGCTGTGTGAAGCATCCAGCTCCCTTTCCACCACCCCTGGCCACCCGTTGTACTCGGCAGGTCGACAAGAGCACTGAGCCTGAGGATTGGCACTGCTCATCAGCCTGGGACAGCGGATTAACAAAAACAGACATATTAAAGGAAGGACTCAACTTTTTCCTGGGGAGCACTGAAATTTGAACAATCATTTTTAGGCAGCCCTTTTCAGGAAGCCCAGCTGGGAAGACCACCTGCCTTCTCTGGGCCATTGTGATAAGACAGCAAACTACCTTGGAGTGCCTTCCCACTGCAGGCAGCCGCACAGCTGGGTCCTCCGCGAGCCTTTTGATGTGTTGGGGAATCAAAGGGGAAGACAAAGAATAGGCAGAAGTCATGCATATGAATGTTCACATGCATAGACAGTAACCTTTCCTCCTCTGATTACCCTAGCAATAAATGCTTGTGATATCAATACTTGATGAGAACGAACCATGCGTGATTACCAAATCCTGCTTTGGAATTGCAGATGGAGGGAAAGGTGTTACTCTCTTAGTTTAATTTAGTTTAAGTAACTATAAAACTCATAAACTCAAGTTTTATGAAGTTACAGAAGCTGGAGTGATTGAATGGCAGGATAAGCCATTACATCTGCAAGGTAGTTTTCAATTATAAAACACATTATATACGAACTTGTTCCATGGCTATTCTTTTTGCATGTTCTACTTCATTTAAAATAGTGGATATGTTTCTATTTGTGTATACATGTATATGCATATATATACACATATATATATATGTCTGTTTAGAAATTTTTATACATTTTACATGTGTGTGTATATATAATAAATATGTATGTGTGCATATAGAGAGATTTATATAATACGTGCATAGACATATATCTATATATACGCACACATAGAGAATGCAAACATGATGGGATGCTTTGACACTGACAGCTATTTTTAGTTGAGTAAATAAGAACAGGAAACATTTCTCGCGTCTGAGTTTTTGCCAGCTGTTAAGCTCTAGCCAAGAATAAGAGGAGCGTGTGTGTGTAGGTTTTGAAACTAGATTAATTAACGTCACATTTTAACTTCCAAATTATGCTTGATTTTGGTTGATTTTTGTACTTCTCTACATTTTATGCCATTCAACAGGATTAAGCTTCCAGGTGTTTTCAGTAGGGAGGGCAAAGCCTGGAGTACTTTCTGCAGCTCTGATTGCTGGTGTTGAAGATGCAGTTCAGAGGATGCAGGTGCAGAGGGGGCCACAGGGGTGAGGGGTGGGGAACTTGTCATCCAAGAGAAGAAGGACCTTTATACCCTTTTTACCGAGGAGATATGCTTGTTCTCTCATAAAGATGCTAGAAAGTGGAGAGATAAACACCAGGAAATAAAATTGGTTTAAGAGGGCCAGGGATAAAGTTTAGTCTAAAACAGGCTTGAGAAGTACAGACTGAAGTAATTATTGAATTTAACACAGAGCTTTCCCAGTTTATGAAGCTGACCTGGCCAGGAGTGATGGCTACCAAGCCTATGCAGCCTCTTCCCAGTCTGTGTTCCCAGCTAGTCACCTCTATTTCTGCTACATAAGTGATGGGGATTTAGCATCTGAACACAGTTTAAAAACTGAGGAGATGGCAGCATACAGAGAAGATGAAAACAAACTGCAGAGCCTTGTACTCACAGGGCTCTCCTGGGAATGAGGAATATCACCGGCTCCTGAGATCATGTCAGCTCTGACTGACTGCACAGATGTGCATTGTTTACCCTACCAAAGAAGTTGTTCCCTTTTAAAACAGTGAGATACATCACTTCTCTGAAGCTGGAGCATCCTCTGCAAGGGAAGATCAGGCTCTTTAAAATGAGGCATTTGGTTTATTTAAATGCGGCTGGAAAAGAACCGAAATTGCACATCAGTTGGGGCCACCTGCCTGTGACCTCCCAGAGATGCTAAGGAGTTAAATAAGCACCGGCAGCCTTGCTCCTCAGGGGCAGTGCACCCAGCCACCACCCCATCCATGCACTTGTTTTCCTTGGGGCTGGCAGGGAACTGCCCTCGCCTGCAGCCACGAGGAGCAGGCGGGCTGGATGCCAGGATCTGCACAGGTGGTCATCACAGCTGGAAGCTGCCAAGCACAGGGGCGCCCTGAGCACCAGGCACACACACAGGTGGAAGATTTATATTGGAGATTGTATTCTTCGATAAAAAAGTAATTGGCGGACACAACAACTTCCTTTTGGAAAACCCTTTGAAAATAAATCCCCATCAACGATGCAATTTATTCCGATATTTTAATAAAATGGTTAATGGAATAGCTCTTGAGTAATGTGCTGCAAACAAGCAGGTACATAACAAATCTTTAGAGAAGCAAAGATGCAAGATGCACTGTATTGTGCCATATTTAAAGGGTCTGAATGCTGAGAGAGGAAAAAGAGCAAGAACTCAAAGAAACGATAAAATATTAAAGCTTCGAGAGACAATGTTGTAGGCAGCAGTTTTTGTAGACATTGCTATCAAAAGATAGACAGCAAGCTCTGAAAAAAAAAAATAAATAAATAATCTGGTTGACTGTGATGAAATGCCTGGTAATTGTCTGTCAGTTTTAGCTGAGGAAATTAGCAAATGACTCATGGGCTGCAAGCAGTGGGGAGCGCAGGGAGCCTCATCCATCATCTCCAGAACAGCCATCACTTTCATGCACTCTCTGCTGTTGCTTAACTGAAGGACAATATAAAATAAAATGCGAAAGGTCATAAATAAAATGTTTCAGGAGCTTAGGGGTTTAATCCAAACAGGCACAATGAAGGGTGATGTGTTGGGCTGGTGGTGGTGGTTTGTATTTTTGTTGTTTGTTCGGCTGGCTTGGTTTGTTTTTTCATGGCTGATGTTCAGAGAGGATTTCCTGGAAGCTTGGTCCCTGCCACAGGGCTGGAGAGGTTTGGCAGGGTGAGAGTCACAGTGCAATAAGCAGAAGGAGCTCGTGCAGAGGAGCATCAAACAGGACTGAATGCCAGGGGCCCATCTCCTTCCAGATCTGTGAGAATTTGGTACATCATTAATTTGTATGGTACTGTAATCACAGTGGGAATTTCCTTGGATCTTTAGGGGAAAAGGTAAAGCCTGAACAACCCATCCAAATGTTTCTTACTATGAAAAATGAAATGGGGTTTCTCAAATGATCCAGTAGATTTTGGAAGGTAAGTGACCCATTGCTTTTGATAAGATATGAACCTCTGCTCTTATCCAGGATAATATGGGGAGTATCCTGGAGTGGAGGATGAAAAGGAAGCCCTAAAATAAAGAATTTTATTAGAAGAAGGAAAAAAACGCATTTTGTACTAATAGACTACAACAAGCATGATTCTCCCTTGATAAAACCAGTGCTGTTCTGTTTTAACTCCATTGACAAAACAGAGTGTAGGTGGACTGGTGAATCAAACCTTGTGTTTATTTATAATAACAACTGAACGATAAAATGTTTTCCCTGGCAAAGCAACTGCTGTGAATTCAATCTCTGAAATTGTGACTAGCTCTGTTTATAGGAAACATATCAACCAGATGAAGCAAAGACCCTTCTGAACCCCCTGAAAACCCAGAACAGAAGCAGTTGAGTTGAGCCTTATTCACTTTCTCAAAAAATAACAAATTGGGATGAAATTAGTGATATCATTTTCTGCTAAAGAATTTTCCGAGAAATGGAAATACACAAGCAGTCAAGTAAACGTGGTCTCAAGCAATATGGCAGCAAATCAGTCACTCCTACGTTGAATGGCAGAGCAGTTTTACAATATTGAAAACTGAAGTTGAAAAGAACAGTTTTTCAGCTAAATTCCCTCAAGAAAAAGAGCTCAAAATGTGCTTCAAATTATCACCTTTCTTTACAAACCAGCAGTAATTATTCTGTTTCACACCAAGACTGATAGACCTGGAAATTGGATTAAAAAAACCACCAAACCATGATCAGACAATGTGCTGAAGACAACTCCTTTGATAGCAGACTACTTTGCTTTTTTTTTTTTTTCTGCTGAAAAGGGACTAAATGTTATGTTGTCTTCTGAACTGACTGCTAAATTACCAAGAAAATGGCTGAATGTCTGTGCATTAGCTTTCTACATGACCTAGATCCATATTTTTTTAATATTCTGTGTTTATATTGTGCTCTTATTTTTATTTTATTTTTTTTTAATTTATATTGTTAAATTACAGTCAGACTTCTGAGTAAGAAGTTTATAGATCCCTGTTGGGAAGCAAAAGCTGTATTTTTGATAATTATATATGATTATGGGAAAAACAGCATTTTCTCTGCTTTTTCACAGATGATATACTTCCTACCCTTTCAAGAGAAAAACATTTTTACAGCAGATCCCATTGAATTCCCCCCAAACTAGTGGCGAAAATGAGAGTGCATTACTATGAGAGCTAACAAGTGATGCTCAAATGTTGCATGAATCCTATTGATCCAGGATATCTTTAATGTGCTTTTTCAGTTCTCTGCCCAGAACACAATTCAAAATTATTTGACAAAGCCTCATCGATTTTCCTCTGTTCTCAGAGATTGGGAGAAAGTCAACCACGGAGTGAATGGCAGGAGGTCAAGGTCAACCTGCTGCAAAGGGAGTTGCTGAGAGCAAATTACGTGCTCCTTCACTAAAGCTGCCCTCACAGTTGCCTTGTCCAGTTCATGGCACATCAGAGGAAAGGAGAGGCCCAGAGAGGTGGTGTTTAATCCTCAGGGCAACAGCTGGGGATTCGCCTGACATGGAGAACAGTATGAGGATGGTTAATGGTACAAGGTTTGTTAAGGCAGCCCCATGCATTGCAGCCTTCATGCCAGCCCTCTTGTTTTGGGTGTCTCCCAGTTCCACTACAGAGTTACCTCCTTTTGCTGCTCCCCAGGGTTGCAGCGGTCCCTTCCAGCCCACACAGCTGTCTGACTTACCATAGCCTCATGGATGGTTGTTCCCTTCAGCCCCTGCAATAACCTCATCTTGTGCCCTCTCAGAGCCTCCTAAGATACCACCCAGAGTTAAGCAAAGACAGAAAAAGCCACAGTCAACACATGAAACATCGGAGAGAGTGGCAGTACAGTATTATTCAGAAAGACTGGAAAAAGCCTTCTTAAGCGGTGGTATTTCTGGAAGCACAATTTAAGGGACCTGAACAAACCTGTATCCTAAGGTAGAACAGGCTCTTGGATAGCCACAAGCCCAAAGACACACATTGCTTAGCCAAACTTCAGTCTCATTCCTGGCCAGATGCTTCCTCAGACTTTTCAACACCTCACTGAAGCAGAAGACTGAGCATATGGGTGGGAATGGTCCATCCCCCCCCAGGTGCAGCAGTGAGCAGCTCGCCTGGCTGCGTGGCACTTGCCTGTGACAGGCATCGATTCTTGCAAGCAGCAGGTTTGTCACCTCCTGGTTTTTCAGAGGCAGAATACGATTGTTATTTGGTAAGTGCAGGCAGAGCAGCTGCCAACTGGAGGAAGAAGATGCTTGGAAATGACTGTAAACAGAAAGTGATGAACATGTACTAAGTGTGCTCGGGGGACTGGGAGGAACGTGCAGCTGAACCCATGGGGAAGGGGAATGAACAATTCCAGGATGGTGGGGCATGAACCAGGTCGAACCACCATCAGAGGTATGGGCTGCCTCTGTCCACTCTCCGCTGCCCCAGGCTCCACCTGCTGCCCAGGGACTGGTCTCTAAAAGCATTGCCTTTGGGTATCACCCCCCCTCCAAATGAGACAAGCCACTCTGCAATCAAGACAGCATTTCTATAACACTGCCAGAAATTCAAAGCAGGTACTGTAAGTCAACAAAATGCTAATTCCCAAAAGGTTAATTAAACTGAGCAGGACGTCTAGATGAAATGCAACAGCTGACTGCTGCAATTAACTCTGGCGTCGTGGTTAGCATTAGGTGGCAATCCCATGGGGGGGAGCTCCTCAGATGAGCTATTTTGGCAGTTACTCTCTTGGGGGCTCCTGCATATATCAGTCACCTTGTTCTTGCCAGCCTTTGGGTGAAATCAGTGAAATCCAATTCAGACAACTGGGGGGAAATGTGTTGTCAATCTACAACCCCTCTTAACAGAAACTCATGAACATTACTGCTAAAATATGAGTCTCTGAAGTCAGTTTTTAATCTAAATACAATATGTAGGTACTCTGTATTACTTCATATCCTCTATCATCCTTTACAGGTAACGTTAGAGGGGACAAGACTGAAATACAGTTTGGCGGGCAGGGGAAGGATGGGCATTGCAGCCAATGGCAGGAAATCATAGAACCACAGAATGGTTTGGGTTGGAAGGGACCTTAAAGATCACCTCATTCCAACCCCCTGCCATGGGCAGGGACATCTCCCACCAGACCAGGTTGCCCAAAGCCCCATCCAGCCTGGCCTTGAACACCTCCAGGGATAGCTTCTCTGAGCAGCCTCTTCCATTGCCTCACCAACCTTGTAATAAAGATTTTTTTTCTGAATATCTAATCTAAACCTACCTTCTTTTAGTTCAAGATCATTACTCCTTGTCCCGTCACTACGCTCCCTGTAATAACAAGTTCCTCTCCAGCTTTTCTGCAGGCCCCCTTTAGGTACTGGCAGGCCTCTATAAGCTCTCCCCAGAGCCTTCTCTTCTCCAGGCTCAAAAACCCCAACTCCCTCAGCTTGTCTCCATAGGAGAGGTGCTCCAGCCCTTTGAGCATCCTTGTGGCCTCCTCTGGACTCGCTCCAACAGCTCCACATTCTTCTTGTGCTGGGGGCCCCAGAGCTGAACGCAGTACTAGAGGTGGGGTCTCATGAAAGGAGCAGTACAAGTACAGTATATACAATTTATATACAATTTATATTGTATATACTCCTTATAAATGTAAATACAATATATTGTTATTTATTGCCAGTGTGAATGTTCCAGAAAACAGGGATTCAGAGCCCCAGACATTTCCTTCTCCATCCCACAAGGACACAGGGCCTGATGCAGGCCCTTTGGGCGAGTCTGGCAGGAAAGTCAAACCAGGCAGTGTTGGCTGCTGGCCCTCACAGGTGGAGCTTTTCTGATCCTGGTCCTGAGGAGAGGGACAGTGTGTGCACGCGTGTGCTGCTTTCCGAGCTGACTCACTGAGCCTGTGAGACAGATGGAGCCGACAAAGTTCATCTGCCCACGCTCCGCTCTTGTCTTCATGGCGAAGAGACGGAGCACGTAACTTCCCCGGGTCCACAGCAGCTCCCACGGGCAGCTCTGAGCTCCCGATGGGGGACTGTTGCCTCCAGATGAATAGCTATTGTTGTTGTCCCCAGGAAGTACCTGCCACATAATAACTTTCAAGAAACTCTTCCAATTACTGCCTTTTATAGAAATATGAGGAACAATTACATAACAGCTGCATGCAATTACTACATCAGGTGATATGACCTTTTCAAAACCAAGAAGTAATATAATTTTACAGGTAGAACAGGAAAAAAAAGTTTTTTCTTTCTCTCTTTGAATGCGAAAAATGAAACCTAAGAGTTCAAAACAAAACCTTTTTTCCTTTTTTTTTTTTTTTTAGGTTTTCCTTTTAAAATATGGGTAATGGTTGTTCTTTCAATCACGTCTCATGCCACAGTCTCTGGATGTCTGGAAAAAATGGAATACAAGTAATAAAATCAGTAAGTATTCCTATGTATCATGAAGAATACATGTATGCAGCCTGTACTAAGACCTTGTACTTTGAGGTAAAGCGCTCATTTCTGTAAGATGAGCTGAGTTCAGCCTGCAGCCTGGAACATCCTTTGGCATTTTTGTACCTACCCACTGTTTCATAGAATCACAGAATGGTTTGGATTGGAAGGGACCTTGAAGATCATCTAATTCTAACCCCCTGCCATGGGCATGGACACCTCCCACCAGACCAGATTGCTCAAAGTCCCATCCAGCCTGGCCTTGAACACCTCCAGGGATGGGACATCTCTGAGCAACCTGTTCCATTGCCTCACCACCCTCATAATAAAGATGGTGCTTAAAGTAAGTAGAACAAACTTCTGCCTGCCAAATGTAATTACAATTGACCTATGGTTTTAGAAGTTATTGGTAGCACCCAGACAGCACTTGTGCGTTCAGATTGGGACCTTGGGCTAACAGACATTGTAGTTTTTCAGATGAGTCTGTAAAAAAACAACCAACCAAACAAAAACTGTAGAAGAATACAGTGGATAAATACATAAAAATAAAATAAAATATGCAATGCATGTGTTCAAGACAAGAGCTTAGAATATTTTTTTCCTTTCCTACTTTGTCTCCAAAGAAACTTTTGTATGGTTTGTAGGATTCTTTCTCCACCAAGGGCTTTTCCCTTTGCAAAAGGCTATATCCATGATTCTGATAAATACTTCTGTGCTTTTCTCCTTCATTCCCTTGATATCTTTCAGGGCTGGCATAAAACCAGTTTGTCCTGAGTTGTTCTGGGTATGCAGGGAAGGGATGGTTGTCAGGGGGACATGGGCCTGGTGGGAACATGGGAAAAGGGTGAGCAGGGAGCTCTATTTTATACCCCCAGAAGACCATAACACCTGTGGTCCTACTCTGACTTTGAACTGGACCAAAGGAGAGCTGTTCCTGTAACTGTCCACCCAACAGCCCGGGAAGAGCAGCACAGGCTCTGAAGTCCTCAACTCCTGATCATTTTATATAAATCTCCATGTGTATCACTGCAATGATCTTTAACAGTGAACAGTTATCACTTTGCTAACTCACACAAAAATTGATTATATTCAAGAGCAATGCCTTGCTCCTGAACCTAGCCTATGTCATTCAGAGCAGTCTCCAGGAACCCATGAACCTCTTTCCTTGGACTGAAAAAGACATCAGACCACAGCACAAGTCTCCATTGAAGCACTCCATCCTGTCCTGCTAGTCTTTATCCATATAGCATAGCTAGACAGAGATGTGAATAAAGAAGAAAACAGCATGGGCAGGTGCTCAGAGAGAGCACATCCAGGCTGTCACAGTTGCAAATCACACTCAGCATTTTGTTTTGCTCATCCCAAAGGGCTGGAAGGTCATGAGATCCCAACAAACAGCTTTCATGCTATGTTAGTGGCTTGTTTTCTCCATTTAATTTGCTCTCTGGTATCGTATTTCCTTGGGATTACAAAGAAATCTTGTTCTGATATAAATCTGGAATTACACATGTTTATCTGATGGGGAGCTGGGCAGGAACAGATATAGAACAGCACATAGATGCCATCAAATATTCTAATATATTACTGTTCCATGTGTGATCCCTTTGGGAAAAAAAAAAAAACAACAAACTTCCTGAATCGCCTCACAAAGACCCGTAAATGCCAAGTTCAGCCAATTTATATACATGCGTTTTCCAATGGATGTGATCTGATGTAGCTTATTAGCCAAATGAATTCAGCTCCTATTTTTTGAAAGCTCTAATAAGTTAATAAATAATGCATTCGTTATTTTTAGATCTATCCATTAGCACTCTACATAGCTTAAATGACATATGGATGCCCAGGACTACAAAACATTCAGGAGTCATTCCTCTGTTTTTTGATAATCCCTTTTCCTCCTGCTGAGAAGTTTTCCATCCTTGTGATTGCTTTTATGTGGCCCCATCCTCTTGCAAGAAAGCAGATACCACAAATAATATCTGAGGAGGCTGAAGGACCAGTGATGTGAAAATTGTTTCAGTACTAATTCTACTTTCTAAACATAGGCACATTTTTCTTGAATACAAGGACAAGACAACACAAGGTGAATGGTGCTGATATCTACCTACTCCTTCACAACAGCTTCTGCAATGCATAGCTGAGACTACTGGAAAGAGGCTGTTTTTTATGCCATGAGGCTTTATTATCAGGTATTTTACCTAAAGGCCATTCTACCTGCTGGGGAAAGAAATATATGTTTGTGTCTGTGTGTGTTTATGTAAATATGTATATGAAGAGAATGAGAAAAAGATATGCACAGATATACATTACAAAATGAGCTCATTTTAAAAGCTACATGGGTTTAATGCTCTTGTTTTGTCACTTGTCTATTCAGAAGAAAGATTTGTTATGGGCAGGAGGCACAATGTTTACTATCATTGTTCTGTCATGCATTCATCCCGTCCCTAGCCCCAGGTGGAGTCTTTCCAAGCTTATTCTTACAGTCAAGTGTCATTATAGGCTGGACTTGTTGTTGTTGTATTTCAATATGCATAGCAATGATGTCACTGCTGTCATTAGCTATTATTTTTTGATTTATTGGTTTATTTGACAGCATACCTGCTGACATGAAAACTTTGTTTCAGGCATCTGCTCCTATTTGCTCGCTGAATGCTTCTGCTGACTCCCAGGTTTCCTTGCCAGGATATAAGATGCATTTTGATAACTTCTCCTTTACGTGCCATGGACCTGATGGATGGAGCAGTCTTTGCATTTTGATGTGGACAAGAAATAAATCCACCTGAGGGAAAAAAAGGAACACAAATTAGAGCTCATAATGCAACACTGCTGCCAAAATACCAGCACTATTCCCTAGCATGCATGGAGATGAATTACAAGTAAAATCAACGGGTTGTGTTGTCAATTTCCATAGGCTTGTAGCAATCATTTTTGAAACTTGAACAGCATTTTAAAGGAAACCTGACCCATGTCTTGCCCTTTTTCCTTCAAGGAAGGGCCTTTGCAAAACCTATTTTGCCCATAACACATCCACAGATTACAACTCAGTAAAACTGGAGAGTAAAGTATGCTGTGTTATTTGTAGCAGCTAGGTAAGCATTACGTGTAACCCTCTCATTTAGGTTCTGTTTCCCCTTGTCTCTTACCTTGACTCACAGTTTTCTTTCTTCCTCACTTTTATCATATGTAGGATACCAAAGTCCTTCAGAGATGAGCTCACTGTGGGCACACGATCCCACCACCCTCACACAGGGTCACTGAAGTGGTTGATGTGCAAGATATCCTCAGACTGAACAGGTTTTGCCTAGTCTTACACAGTCCCATTAGGAGAGGCAGCATTTCTTGTGGGATACAAGTTTGAGAAGTCTCCTGGCTATATGGAGAAATCTTTACTTTATCGTAAATCCCATGGGCTAAAAAACTAGGACAAATCTCTGAGTTTTCTCCTGGAATCATAATGCTCCAGAAAGTGCTGGTTTAACATAACAGTAGTAGTTGGATTTCATGAGAAGGGAGAAAATAGTATCTGGGTCGTGGGGAGAGGGAGTTGTGGTGAGGGGATGAGGGAAGAAGGGACTGTATTGAAAATGTGACTAATATCTGAGTATCTCTATAACCACCAGCTCCTGATTTCCTGTGACTTATAAGTTATTTCCTATAACTCTTTCTGTCAAGTCTTTAATGTTTAAAATAGAGATACTGGTCTTGGACCCGATGACAATTTTGTGGGCCAATAAGTTTATTTTTTCCTGATATACCAGTTGATTTCATAAAAGGATATCACTTTTCTACCCATTTCCATGACTGTTTTCTGCCCATTTTCACACAACCTGTAGAAAGTTAATGTTAAGACATCTGAACAGCTATCAAATCTGCTTGAAACTGAGACACACATAACCAAAAGTCATCAAGGGGGACAGACTAAACACAAGTACAGCAAAGTATTGCAAGACTTTCCCTGGAAGCTAAATTAAATAAAATTTAAATCTGAGACAGTAGCACTCAACACTTTCTGACCCAACAGATTTAGCATTACAGAAAAAAGAAGAGAGAGGTCCCAGTTAAAACACTCCTAAAATGTTTATATAATCTGCTGGCTCTTAGTGCACGTAATCTTGGCTCCCTCAAGTGGCTGGTCCTAGAGACAGGACAGCTTTCCTCATGTTTCAAATCTTAGCAGAAGTGTTAGAAGTCTCTGTTTCAGGGATCATGCCTTCAGACCCTCCTAAGGTGCAGTGTATGTCTTTGTGCAGCTATGGTTTGTTAGAAATTGGTACCAACTAAATAAACGCCACAAAGGTCTGAGGTCTCATCATCTGAGGAATGAGCAAAAGGACTAGAACTGCCTTTATGTTTCTCATGTACTTTTTTCTTTTTCTTGCCATCCCCCAGAGGATTTCCTTGCTGTTATTGCTTTTCTATAAATTCAGCAAGAGATCCTAATGGTTTTGTTGCTGATTGCAGTACTCTTCATTAGCTATACTAGCTGAGGTCTGCTCTAAAAAAGGCTGGCTGTGGGTCCATGGGACCACATCCTGACCAGAGCATCCTAGTGTTCAGCAAAGATGAATGCAAAATCCTGTACTTGGGACAGCCCTGGGACTGTGAGGAGCTGCACAGAGAGTCAGGTTTTATCCTGAGTGCCTCAACCAGGTTTTGACTAAAATATACTCCTACCGACAAAAGGCTGAGGCCACAACATTGTGCCTTAGGTGGCTCATGTTAAAATTGAGATGCTGTTAAGCCTGTGAAGCTTGGTATGTACCGACCCCCTCAGAAGTCACTTAGCTGCTAGAGCCAGTTTTGTTGTACACATTGCATGTAAGGCTGCCTCAGCACCTGGCAGCACCTACTTTACAGGAGCTACTGCTACCGCGGAGAAATAACTAAGCCCCGAGGGAAGTTTTATC
Source organism: Anas acuta (assembly GCF_963932015.1). Lineage (NCBI taxonomy): Eukaryota > Metazoa > Chordata > Aves > Anseriformes > Anatidae > Anas > Anas acuta. Next base: position 44,852,795 of record NC_088980.1, on the reverse strand, counting down.
ACAAGAAATGTGAGGATGGAAAGCAAATTCGCGAGGGTGTACATCTAGCTTTGTTGCAAGAGATTGCAGTGCAAGAAGATGGAGACACATTGCCTCTGTGCTCATCAGCAGGCAGGCTCTTTGAATTCCCTGGTACACACACTTCTCGTGAGACAGATCTCTGAATTTATCTCCTTCAAAAGGAAAGCTTTTGTAAGTCACCTTTAATTTATTAGGTCTTTCTTCAAAGAGAGGCCTCATCCTGCAGCCCATTGTCAGCCACAATTTATCATCTTCTCTGTTTTAACAGTTTTTCATGTCCTTACAGGCAGAAATTTTCCGGGTTTCTTCAAGGACATGTAAAGATTGCTGTTTAATGCTCACCAGTGCAGTACATGTTGCTTCAGTCTCATAAAGTAGGAATGCAACTTCACCTGTTTAGTTCTGAGATCAGCTGGGTAGTAACAGGAATGGGAACATAACGCCAAGGGAGAAATATTAATACAAACACCAAACCTAAACCTAAATTACACTTTTCGTATAATAGAGTAAGACCTCTAGAGTATTTACTGATTAGTCATACTTTAAAGCTAAAAAGCCACTGTCACAGATTATCCCTGCCTGTGAAATACTGCAACAAGCTCCTGGACTTCAGCATGCCAATTCACATATGCATGACTCTCCAGTACCTCTTTAAGTGAAGGTTTCCCACTTCATTTATGCATCAGAAAAAATAGCTGATGCTGCAACAGGTGCTGAACAAACTTGGGAATTTTCTCTCTCTCCTTTTTTTTTTTTTTTTTTTTTTTCCTGGGTGTGGGAACGGGGCATGGACCAGAAACACCTGATGTGCTTCTTTAATTGGTGTGGATTTTTCCTGTTTTGGTCCAAATCTCTGTTCAAATCAGGAGAGTACTTTTAAAACAAATCTGTTTATGTTAACTTCCTGCTCTTTGGTTTTCATCACAGCATGACTACAGCATGCAAAACACAGAGTTTTCCAATGCAAATAAACTGGAAGATGTGGGACATTCACAATGAGTTGTTCCAGTCCCTACTGGCCATTGACAGGACTGGACAGGAGATCTTCCAAAGGGAAGTGTCCTGATGCATGGATAGTGCTGGCATTGGACGTTAGTGCTAACTCTGTTACTCTACAAAACTACTGCTGTTGGACTACATTAGTTACTAATACAGACACAGCCTTTTCTGCATTGATGTTCTGCCTTTGTGTCCGTGTGCACAGTAACAGGGGATATCTTCTCTTACTCAAACTGTAAAGGTAGAAGAATACATATTATTTACCTTTATTTTCTATTCTCAGGACAAACATATGCTGACAGATCAATTACTTTAAAAATGTAATGAAGATATTCAGGTCCCATACTCTGGAAGGAAAAACAAAAAAACAAAACAAAACAAAAAAACACCTCAGGACTCACAAATAATAATGCCAGGGTATTTTCAGATATAAGTCTATCTTCTCATGCTTATTGAGACAACTAATAAAATTGACTTGAGGTTAACCAGCCTGCTGCCCAACCTAGGCAACACTTCAGTAATCTCTGCTAAGCTGAAAAAAAAAAATAAAATCATGTTTCTGCTCCTCCAGATGTGAGGGAATTTCAGCAGATGGACACTACTGGCTCTTTGGAAAGACAAAAGGAAACCTTTAATGTTCCCAGCAGCCTTGACCTGCCTAGGTAAGGGTTTAAAGTGCATTGGAATCAGGAAATCATCACGGATATTCTCTGAAAACACTTTCCTGGCTGACGCACCTTCCTTGAAAGGCAGGCTGCTAGGGAGAGCCAGAGTGATAGCACTGAATATTGTCATGCAGGAACTGTAATAAAGCTGAACTACATCTATAACGCAGCCCAATATTACTCTCGTGTTTGTCATGAGATTAGATTCCTGCCGAGCCATTTCTCACCCCCATTTATATCCTTGTGGTGAGAACAAAGCAAAGACAAATGATGGCTCCCAGTGGTGGCCAGGGGAGAGTATCAGTCCCCTCTCTGCCAAATAATTCTTACAGGGCTTTGTGTGCAAATACACCTCTGTGTGTCTTTGATTTGGTTTAAATGCCATCTCAATCATTTATTTCTGAATGACTTCTTTTTTATTACCTGCTCCCTATTCCAACGTGAGAAGGTAATTTACCTCCTTCCTCCTGCTCATCCCTCCTTCCTGAGCTGTCACAGAAGGACTGCTGGCTGTTCAATCTCCTTGCTAATGCAGCTGGGCAGCCCATGCTTTGTTGTGTCTTGGTGGGTCAAGAGGAATATGTCACTCACTTATAAGCAGTCAATATACATGCAAAAATAAAATCACTAAAATAAAATTTATTCCAATGCCTGAAAACAACATGAATGCCAGCGATACTATCCAGTCCACACAAACCAGGGGAGCAGCAGTGCTTTAAGACAGTGGACTGAATGCACACTGAGCAAGACTTACACAAAGTATGAGAGAAAATGCCTCCAATTTTCACCCAAGGAGACTCATTCAAGGCTTACTTCTGAAACCATTTAACTACCTTAGACTTGAGTGGGCTCCTCAATACACATCTGTAGCATCCAGGATGGTTGCTGACTTCAGAAAAACAAGGAGAGCAGCAATTGTGAAAATCTGCCTATTACAGGGAGGGCACCCAGGGGAGAGGAGGGCTGACAGCAGTGGAGGCAGTGGTGAGCTGGACAGGAGGCCAGCCCCCTTCAGGGTGAAAGCATATGAGCCCACACAGTGAATTTGGGTCCCCCCTCTCCCCTGTCTGTTCCAAGAGACAGGGTGAAGGGCAGGGATGAGCACAGAAGTCAGTTATTATGGCTGGCCATCATCTGAGCTAGGCCGGAGAGAAGAGCCCCCAAGGCCAATCCATATTACAGAACTACTGAGAAATAGTCACAGGGTGTACAAAAAGCTCCTGGAAGCTGAACCAGTCTGAATGTGAACACCCTGTTTCATTATAATCAAGAATAACAATATTTTGAATGAAAAGCAGAAGGAAAACACCAGTGGATCTTTGCATACTGCCCAAACACACTTTTCTTCCGTCAGCTAAAGGCATGTTTTTCTTTCCTGCGGTGATTCAGATGACAGCAAAACCTGACCCAGGCCTGACACGTTAAGAGGTAGGTCTCATTAAAATTCACACTGGGTACCATTAAACAACATCAAGTTAATTAATATCTATGAGGCACCTGGGATTTTAGGCAGACTGCAGTTTCAGCTCAGGAACTTGCCCCAAAGTCTCCGTGCACATCCATCAACTGTGGTTGGAGGCCTGGGAGAAAAGAACATTGCTCTGCTGCAGGAACAGCGCTGCTGACCATGCCAGTGCTGTACGGTGCTGAAACATGAAGGCAGTGGTATCACAAACACCCCTCTACGGCCTTATTGGTACTCAGTAAAAGACAGACTACAAAAATTAAAGTTTTTAGTGTACCAGCCCAGAGGTGTTATCCTGAAGAAGTGAGAAAGAAGGAGGAACTGCTGTTCATCGCAAATTTGTAAGTACATTTTTAGGAAAAGGGGGTCAAGGTTAAGATGCACATAAGAGCCACGTGAAGGCAGAACTAGCCAAGCTTTTAGGTGGAGATGAGGTGATAAATGCACTTTATTAAGTTGTTGCTAAAATTGGAGCAGATGAGATAAGCTTTGAAGGAGATACTCATTTAAGATTGATGTGGAGTAAGCGTGGAGAGATAGCTGTTGAAAAGACTGCCATAAACCAGCTCTCCAAGTTGTCATTCACTAACACTCCCCAGTGTTTTCTAATAAAAATAATCTGTTAAAATCAGACTCTGGAGACAGCTTGTCTTTGGCTGCTACTGCCATTTCTCATCATCGTTTCATGTAGCGAAACTTTTTGGAATAAAAGAGTGACTGTTTGAAGAAGTGAAAACTTGGATTTGGATTTTTAAGGTACTGATATTTATACTAGCAAAACGCTTCATACAGCTTTAAAACAGAAATAATAGTTTCACATTCTGAAAGAACAAGAAAAGTCTTTTTGTTTTAAAAAATTGCAAGCAGCTGGCTAGAACCACTTAAGTTACAGACAAATAATCCTTCCATGTACAAGTCCGCGATATCATACAGCCGTGGAGGGACGTAGCCTTGTGCTAGCAGGGGACCACAGAAGCGTTGGTGATAATGAAATGCTGTAAGCGAACAGGATAAACCAATAACTAGGAACTGCAAAGTACTGCAGAGACCTCATGCCGACACGTTCCTAAAATACCTGCTTACACAATTACTGTGTAGTCAGCTATCTAAGGCAGCAAATGCAGCATCGCACGTAAGAGAGCAGAGACCACGAGCAGCCCGGCTGGGGCAGGCTGTGCACACAGCAGTGTCCTGGACCCGAGCACAGGGCCAAGGTTAAGGCACCTCTGCTGGAAGCAGGGATGCAGAGCTGCAGATCTTGGGATACATCCTGCACCCGGGGGTGGTAGGGTTTTACTGTCTCCTCTCTTGAGATTCCCAGAAAAATGCTTGGAGGGGAAAGACCAGACCCCTCTTCCTACAGATCATCATCTCCCAATTCCACATACTTCCTCAGTAAAGTGAGTTCAGTGACATTTGCTTTTCAAACTAGAGCTGAAAGGAGACTAGAAAACCTTCAGGACTCCACCGTGTCCATTTCTTGTATGTGCCATAAACTTCTACTCACTATTTGGCCATTAGGTTTGAGAGATGGATGGTAGAGTGTCTCTTCATTAGTGACGACCCTGTGCCAGGACAGGCCCGGTGCAGCCAGGCCTGGGGGAGCAGTTAATAGTCATTTTTCTCAGATGACAGCTTGAAACTCCAAGCTGCTTTCACTAGCGAGCCATGAAAGTCATCTTTAACTCTTCTGCATAAGTCGTGATTTTGAAACTTACAGGTTGAAAAAACATCCTCCTGCTGTGCAGAGCCTCGGAGTACTTACCAGCAGTGTTCATCTACAGGAAGGTTTTCAACCACAGAACTGTGCAACAACCATGTTTCATAAAAATAAAAAAAAATAAACTTTAATTTGTTGATGAGGTCGATATAAAACATAGCTACTTGGAAACAATTCTGCTATTTATAATTAAAAAAAAAAAAAAAACTCATAACCTATTAAAATATTATTACCAATTCTAAATGGGGCTTTTAGGAGCTTCCCTCAAGTGCAGATTGTTGCCTTACTGCTGTAGCAGAGGCCATTTAAATATAAAGAAGCTGTTATATGCATTTTGCTGAGGCACTGGCTCATTCTGGCCTCTTTATGGCCTGCTCTGTCCCAGCTTGTTATGGACCCAACTTTCATATGGCCCATGTGACGTTTGCAGAGTGCCGTGCCCTGGTGTGAGGATGAAAAGGAGCTATATAAATGCAAATGTAATGTATTCATTTATTCTATACTGAAGGTTGCACTGAAGGCCAGGTAAATTACACCCACGGCATCTGCCTGTCAGCTCTTAAGTTCACCCACTTCAGCAACAGCAAGTTTCCGTATAATTTGTTAAGCATGATTTTCTTTTGTTAGTCCTTGCAGACCATTTTTAATCAAGTTACACTTCTCCAGGTGTTTTCCATCCAGCTGGACCCACAAGCTGCCAAAGTCAAGGAGCCTGATTCATCGCTACCTGCATCGCTTGCCTGACCTTGGCACCAGACCGAGCAGCAGCCTAAAAAGGGAGGTCTGTCCGTCCAGCACAGCCCTGTCTTTGCTGAGATCCTCGGGACCCCAGGATAAACCCAGGATAACCACCTGCAACAAGAGCGAGCCCTTTATCCCTTTCTCTAGCATTACCTGGATTCCCTTCATTATTTCTTTCACTCCCCTTGAAAGTGTATGGCTGTCGCCGGCATCTCTCTCATTATCACCCTCTGAACACTGGAAGAGGAGTGTATTTACATTTTCTGAAGTACTTCATATTCCTGTCATCGCCCTTTCCCTGAGACTGCCCTGACCTTTGCGGTCACCTTTTGCACCAGCTATATTGCGAACACTTTTTCTTTTCGCTGCTATTTCCTGTGTGATTTTGCCTTCTTTTTTCCAGCTCTATTTTTATGTTGTTTTCCCGTTTTGCTCTTTTGTGCTCTCCCATACATATCCCTTGCTGCAGTGATGACCCTGTGGCCCTTCCAGATATCACTTTCTGGCCTCTGACACCCCCACTGCAAGCCCCATTGTGGGCTGTAATGCTACTGAATCCCGAACACAGAGAAATTAAGGTCAGCCATAAATGAGGATCAGTGCACAAGAGGAAGTTTTGCTTGTGAAACTTTGGAAAGCTCAGCGATTCCACAGCTGGATGCATGTGCAGCTGGCCTCTTGCAGAGATGGTGTGCCCAGAGGAAGGACAAAGATTGCAAATGCCAGCATCACCAGCACCGGTGTTTTAGCCTCAGATGTTTTCTAAACCTAGCTGCAAGATCTAGACCTGTGTGCACCTGTGCCCCAGCTCCATCCAGAAACAAACGGTGGTTTCTGCTGTCACCTTGATCTGTGTTCTAGCTCCAGATTTAGCCCCCATATTTGGAAGATCATTTGTGCTGGTGTGGACTTCTGTTTTTTTTTTTTTTTTTTTGAATCACCTCAATAAGAAGCTGCAGATTCATGAAACATATCAAGCTAGTTCTTGTATTTTTCTGTAGAGTCAGTAAGGACCAGACCTTCAGCTGCCAGCAATCTAAAACTTCAGTGAAGGCAGAGGGTTGGCACTGATTTACATTGGCATAACTTACAGTCAGCAAGAACACAGTTTATTCGATTTCCGAAACGGAAAGAAATATTCCATTGAAAGAAGATACAAAAGCTAGTGGTTACTAACTAGAATATCCTTATCACCTCCATCCACGAGTCATCCATCCTCCTTTATGGGTGTAACAAGATTGGTGTGGTTCAAAATGGCAAAATGGTACCTATTAATTCTTTCTTTCTTTTTTTTTTTTAAATACTTTATTTTCCCTAGCAGACATTATTTACATGGTAGCACTGAGGTTCTGTACCATCAGCAGGTGATTTCCAGGCTGATTAGAGAGAAATGAATGCTGCTCCTGTGAAAGTCTATCCAAAGCCTTGCAAGAAGCACCCAGCTGGTCACCCTTCACCTCTGGAAGAGTTCTGAGGAAGCAGCCCGAGGAAGACAGATGCAGAGCAAACTGAACAGTAAAGATTTTAGCAAAGGCTGATGCTTATCCCACACTGAAAGCTGAGATCGTGGTGAGGAGGCTAGCAGGGCAAGCCATTTCTCTCCCCTGGAACCAAACAAAATGCTTTAGGCTTCGTTTTTGCAGCCTCACAGAGTTTTTTCTTTATTTTGGGGAACAGATGGAGTGCAAAACTGCTAGTAGCAGTTCATACATCTGACTACTGCTATGGGAAATAGCTGGGGGTTGGGGGTAGGTAAAGTGGTTGAGGGACATAGGGAATTTGTCAAACAGTTCCTTGGGAAGAGGCAAATATCTCCAACAAATCCAATAGAGCTAATGGATCCACCTAACTGTACCTTTCATCCTGCCCAAGCACTTTATCCTTCATTATATGACTTTTTGTCTTTGGGTAGGAATGCAGTGTCCTCCCTCTCACTCTGGATTGGGAAGGGGGTCTTGTGCTCTTGGCCACATATCCTATACCCATCCCCTCACATGGCTGAGATGCACAGATCAGGCACATCACACTGACACGGCTCGGTGAGATACCTCCAGCTTTCCATGCCAGCTCCAACCTTGCCTGGGCACCCACCATGGCATCACCAGCCCCACACAGCCCTTCTTTCCTAGGAGTCCCCATGGGAGGAACCATGGAGAAGGGCCCTGTTGGAATCTGCTCAGGCAGAGAGCCATGGGTGGGAAGGACCGGCAGTAGGGTTCCAGACACACCTGTTTTGCACAGGTATCAGGGTGCCCATGGGTTGGCCAAACAGAAGTGCTAGCAGGGCGAGCATCAGCTCACAGGGTCAAGATGCAAAGGTCAGAGCAGGTCTTGTAACTCAGCAGAATGAATCTTAATTTCTTCAGATATGTCAGCGCAAGAAATCAGGGGAAGAAATCATCTGCCTCACCAGGAGAAAGCAGAGTGAAAATTGTTTTAGTTCTAGATATACTTCAGAAATCAATTGCAATTGTAACTGCTCGCCTATCTTGTTAGAGTGCCTTGTCCCCTTTAACAAAAATAATGTTCATTAAGCCACCTGATTTCTCTTTGCAACTGGGGAGAACTAACTCACCGAGCACAACAAAATTTCATATAACTTCTGCTTCTTCCTGGCTCACACCATTAAGCCTGAACGCAGCCCTTGTTGTTGCCAGTTGAGTTCTAGCAGATGGGCTGCGCTTGGGAAGTGAGGAGAGAGTGTGAACACTGAGGTTTGGAATCAGGCACCGAATCTTTTGGAGGCAGCTGCCCCTAAAGATTGACTCGTTCTTTACTGGAGTGGTGTGAGAGGATGCAAACTTGATGCTGGGAACCAGACGCATGGCAGGTCCCCTGCCCAACTGGCCAAATCCATGCTGCAGGCTCTCCAGGCACGCTAATGCGTTGACAGATGACTTACCAGTCTGATACGCAGCTGCGTACCAGCTGCCCTTTCCAGTTGTCCATTACAGAACCAGAGTGTGCACCGTCATCCCACACTGGGAATCCTAAAACAGTTATAGTTTCTCAAATATTGGGGAGTCTAGGAAGATGTTGTGCAGTGAGACCTCTGTACAACTGAGCACATCAGAAGTGAATTCTGGCAATTTATTCAGTTTTTCCAACATACCTGTGGCAAAAAAATCTGCTGTCTCTATAGCCTGTCCACATCAAAACTTCAACAAGTCCTTCAGTGCCCGTGCTGCAGTGCCCCCAGCCTTCCCTTCCTGTGGGTGGATCTGGAGCTGTAACCACGTCTTTCCAGCAGTGGCTTATACTTCCCATGAAAATGAGCACGAGAGGAAAATTAATAAGAAGAATCAGCACCCCCCACTCTGGGGTCTGAAGCCAGGGGAAAGGGGACCATCTGGTGGGTGAGGCACTTGCTTTCTTGGGCTCTTTTGCTTCTCTCAGAGGATGCTTTAAACATGCTGCCTCAAATCCAGATACCAGTGTGGGGAGGAGTGTTTGTGTGTTTGACACCACGAAGATCCTTTTTCTTTGGGTGCTGAGGAAAGGACGACCATCACCTTTCCACAGATAGAGCCACGGGGCTGAGAAGGAACTGAAATGCTATGGGTCAGGGAAGGACAAGTAGTGGATAAATAGCCTGATGCTGCCATCAGTAGCCTGATGTATACAGAGTAGAGACAGCAAATATTTGATAATGTGTGTCTGTCACATGTAATTTCCAGGTCCTTCTTGCCTCCCACACAGGGTGCAGATATTAGACGTAAAGTTGATGCAAGGGGACGCTGCCTCTGGCAGACCATCAGTGTGCAGCTACCCATGGGTCTTTCTGCATGCACCCTGATGAGACCTGCTTGCCTCTCTCCTCCGTCCTGGGTGAGCTCAGACACATCTTCCTGCTCCTTTCCAGAGTATCTGCATGTCTGTGGCAACACGTATTCATGTGCTGTCACCTCTGCATGCCTTCCTTCTCCAGTATGCCCCTGAAGCTCAGGCTTGCATACTCCTCAGCATGCTGTCTTCTCAAGCAAAACTGTCAGTGAGCTCTGTTCTGAGGGGGTCCACCTGCTAAAGTGAAGGAGAAAACCATTTCTTGCACCCCTGTCATTTCAACTTTGAAAAGTTGTTTTGTTTCCCCCAGTCAGCCTCTGGGGAATTAAGCCAATTAAACAGCAATCTGTCAAGCCTATTAGGCATCCCCTCCTTCCAATAAAAGCCCTTTTCTGAGTGGCATCAGCTGACCGGGGGAAAGCTAAACAGACAGGAGCAGCAGCGAGTTGTTTCTAACTGAATAATTGCAGTAGTGTCTCATATTCTGATGCACTTTCAATGGGAGGTGATGATCTTTTCAGAAGCAAATACACTTCAGCTGAAACTAGAGAAGACTGATTTCAGCTTTTGCAATCAGACGTGGTAACACCTCTGACGGTTAGTTTTTTTTCTTTCCTTTTTTTTTTTTTTTTTTTTTCCTGATTACCTAAAAGATGCTGTAGCAGAAGTCAGAAATTCTCTGCATCGTTTTGCTTGGAAAAGAAAACCAAGTGCCATGGCTGACGCTCCCAGTGTGATGTTCCTGAAGAGGACACCTCTCCAATCAACTGACGAATATTCCCCCAAGCACTTTCAAACACAGTGCTGATCATGCTGATGGAACCAACTACTTCTTGCTTGTATTGATGCATAAAAACATACCTGCAAGAGCTGCTCGGGAAGCCAGAAAGGCTATCACTCTCTGTATATCACCAGTCCTTTTATTTCACCTATGAAACTCCACACTGAGCTGAGACTTGAATCCCATAGTTGCACTGTTCTTACCCACAACAGCAGAGGGCTATCTCCAAATATTGATTTGCAGATCACCAGAGGCTGAGAATCAGCCTTTTCCCTGGTCCTCATGGTTAAATGTGCCAACCTGAACACGGCTGGATTCCTTGCTCAGCGGCAGGTTTTAGCACATATTTTTTTTCAAAATATGGCATTTTCTCCAACATGATGGATCAACAAAGTCACCTTTTAATCCTCCATCTGCCCATGGCAGGGGTGTTGGAATGAGGTGATCGTTAGGGTCCCTTACAACCCAAACCATTCTGTGATTCTAAAATAAACTGTCTGAGCTCTGTGTCTCAGCATAAATGCTTGTACACTGTTTTGAACCTTTTTTGTCCCTCTCCATTTTCTTCAGTGATGTTCTCAAAGTCAGGCCTATGAAACTATAGGCAAGCAGTCAATATCTCCCACTCTCCTATTTATATTTGCCAGTCCTTCACCTGTGCCTTAGGAGATTCCATTAGCAAAGGTTTTATCACATCACTACATTAAAAATGCTCATTCAGTTGTACAACCACTGTACAGGATCTTGACATGTAATTTCAAGTGGTGAACAAAATTCCTCCCTGAGGAAATGAGCTCACTGGGTACTGCACAGAGCTACCCAAAAGACAAAGGCGCGCTCAGTGCAAGTCTTTCTGAGTCAAGCCATGCTTGTGATTAGCTATCATGCACGCCCACACACATACTGATTGAAGAACTTAGTCAACACTCCTCTTGGCGTATCAAAACCATAAAGCGTATCAGACTCAAACCTCATCTGGCTCCTGGATTTAGCTCAATTCCTTCGTTACCACCTCAGTTTCTTGCCTTCTCTCTCTATCTGTGAGAGCACACACGTTTGTCTAATTTTCTAACTTTTACTACTACAAACATCTCTACTCTGACTTCCCTCCCACCTTCATCCTTGTGCACTAAGTGCTCTCACAAGATAATAACTCAGTGCTTCTCTGGGGCTGTGTGGTGCATATGGGCTTACCTTTGGTGATGTGTCCCACTGGTTTGCCCTCTTGCCACTTCTCATTTTGTGTCAGCCACCAGTCACAGATTGTTTTTTCACCTCCACACCCTTTGGAGATGCCTGTGCTGCCAAAGAGGTATGCTGCTGGTGAGCCAGCCTGGCTGACAGCTCTGGGTAAAACCACAGCACAAAGCTTATACAAGAACAGCATCTCGGAGAACAACGCTTGCACATGGCACCTTTTCCATAATTTTCCTTAATGAAGGAGTTTATATTTCATCAGCAACCATTTGCTGAAGAACATGAGCTTCACCATCACATTGATAAATCTTAAAACAATGGCGTAATTCAAATAACCGATGTTCAGCCTGCTGACAGATCAAGGGCTTTATTCTGAATTGAGTTCAAATTCCTCATGGTGCCAATGCAATGAAAGGCACTCAGTCAGTTTATTAACATGAAAAGAATTATTTCTACTTCAGTATATCTTATTATCCCAGGAAGGGAATTCAGACAGTCTGCTCTATTATGTTTGATGGTTGATATTAAACTCATTAGACCCAGCTGTAAACTCGGACACTTTTAGCAATACTCAGATATTAAAGCAGGCCTCACATTGTGAGATCTCTTATTCATGTTTGATTTGCTGTGTAGGACAAGGAACATTGCCTCCTCTCCAGTGCTCCCCAGTGCCCTGCTCTGACTGGAATCAGATGACTGAAGGGATGTGCCCTGGCAATGACAGCTACGGGAAACATGAGTTCAGCCCTGCCAGTCCCATCTGAATTTGCAAAGGCTAGCATATTTACGGTGCTGTTGGTTCTCAAACGATGTAATTGCTGTTTTGTTTGAGAGCTCCTATAAAGTTGACATATACCCACAGGGATAGTAGGGACTCCTTTCTTCTCTCTTCAGAAATGTGTCTCTTTTCCAGGGCTTCCTGCCTGCTGAGGAGATGAATTTATCCTTATATGCTGCATTAGGTTTGAGGTCTGCTGCCTCTTCCCCTCTTTGTCCTGTGCTCATTTGGAGTCTCTGCATGTGTCTTCATGCATCCCAGTCCCAGAAATGGTTTGCTCAAATATCAGCCACAGCTCTTGGAAACAGCCATCCAGTGGGTCTGGGGGGACTGCATGGCCTTTGTGGGATGAAATGAAAGATTCCCTCCCACCCAACCCACCACGGACAGAGAAGTGTCACGACCAGCAGCAGTGACTGAAGAGTCGCTGCTCCACCTGGACAGTCAGCAACTGCTGCACTGCTTGTGAAGGGAATGAAGAGAAGGAAGGAAAAATGAAAAGTCACAAATCCAAGTGAGAGAACTCTTTTAGAGAATAAACGCCTGAAGCTCACGTCACCACCAAATGAGTTTTTGTCCCGCTTCCACGACAGGTGTTGAAGCAAGTGGGTTTTAATGGACATTTAAAGGCCACATCCAGGGGCAACTGCACAGAGCATTTGAAGGCACAGTGTACTTCTTTCAGACTCCATCCCTGCAGGCTCATCAGTTCTTTCCCTGTTCCCACTGGGAGCACACATCTACCCCTCAGGACTGCTGCACTGGTTCCTGAAACAGAAGCCAGGATATTAGCAAATCCGCTGCCGACATACAGAGCATAATTGGAACCCCTCAGCCTAGCTGCTTGCTCATTAATAAAAACAGATTCATAATGTACCTGGCTCCTTCTGCCCGCTCCTCGTCTATAATTAGCTACTTGTGCGTAGGTGGCGGTAAATTGCTTCCAGTCTTCAGTGACTGTAACTCATAGCTGTGAGAAGGGTATGACAAAGGCACCAGGAATAGGGATAAATGGCTACAATAATGCAGAAAGTTATTACCACTAACCAGCAGCAATAACCCTTCACATCTCAATCCTAGCTCCACCACCGTTTAGATGAGTCTCCTTTGCCTTGTTGGCACTGCAGACAGATGTTACCAGCTGGGCGAGGCAGGCACCTTGCAGCAGTCCAGCAGGCTCCTTTTATGAAAGTAGCCACAGTGCTTAAGTTTTACCCTCTTTGTCCTTCGTGAAGTGGGTGCTCAAATCTCCATGCTCCTCCAGGATCACACCCTGCCTGGGGGGTGCCACCAGTCATGTTGTTGCCCATGCAACGTCCCACATTCCTGTCCCCACAGATCCAGGGAGAGGCCCAGAGAGCCACAAGAGGAGCCCTCGATCCACGTCCTGCATCAAGGCGTTGGAGCAGCCAGGCCAGATGCACGGTGGGCCCTGGGCAAGGGCTGACCTCTCTCACGCTCCTCTGTCACTGCTGAGTTACGGCATGAGGAGTAGATTGAGAGGGCTCTCTGGAGGTCTCTTTTACTAGATTAAATGCCTGAGGTATACCCAGCTCAGTATGGATTGCTTCCTGAGCTCTGAATTTAGCACAGTGAGTTCTACCACTAGAAAAGAGCTTGTGCTGAGGTGAAGCAGATTTATGGACAAAATTGCCATACTGAGGGCTCAGCTGCTTACCACCTACAGATCATGGCTAAGGATTAATGTTCCTCTCCCTGGAAAAGCCTTGGTGTTAAGGCACCTTTGCACACCTCTGTTTCTGCCAGAGGTTGTTTCTTCTGTTGTTTCAGGGGCTGAATATAGACAGAATACCCACAGGGGCTCCCACAGGTGGAGAAGGGACCAAGATCCCTGCTTTGGCCTAAGATCCATCTGCTACTCATCCCTTCCAGGTCCTGCCACCATGCACCTGCCACCATGCACCTGAGATGTGATCCCAACAAGGAACTCTGTGTTTCTCCCAGTTAATGGCTGCATGGGGAACAATTTCTCTCTGCTTTTGGGCAGCTTTAATTGCACTTGTACTCCTCACCGTGGAGAAATAGGAATTTCCATGGCTGTGAGAACACCACTCATTATAATTCATGGGAATTGTTATTAAATTGACACTTCCTCAGGCTTTGCAAATCCCTGATGGTGTTGATGAAAAAGAAAAAAAAAAAAAAAAAAAAAAAAAGGAAAGAAAGAAAGGTAGAAAGAAAGAAAAAAAATATGAAGTCATTTCTGTCTAGTCTTTTTGATTGCAACTGAATATACGGCAAGTGCGAAATGTGTCTCTTTTTTGGGGGGAAATCAAAGCTCGTTTGATTGTGTGAAAATGAGCTTCAATCAGCTGATACAGTTCACACTTCAGACATGTTCAAATTCCTTTTACTTTTCTAGAAAAAGACATCGGTCCTGAAGAAAAGTGTCTTTCTCCAAAGTCATCTGTCCAGGCCTCTTGGTTCTTGCATTTTTTGCTGCCAACCTTTTGGTTTATACGTTGAAAAACTACATTTTCTTAGATGACAATAATGATAGGACCATTCTCTATTCTCTTCCTATTATTAATGCAGCAATAAAACAAGCATTTTGATGGCAAAGAGTTAGATTCAGGTGCTGATGATACTAAAATACTGTAGATTTATTTTGTAAGAACAACACTTAAATCATGCTTCCTCTTTTTAATACCTCTTTCTTTACATGGCAAGAATTCTGAAAGCCTGTTCCTTCTTTTGGTAGCTGAAAACCCAGTCCTTTTCTAACCTGTCCCTCTGATGTTTGGCTTTGTGGAGTCTCTTCAGCCGGAACGATATTTTTGTCTTGCTGTGAAGTATTGCTTGATGCTTCGCTTTCATCCCCAGGAAGAATTCTTATTCATAATTATTTCAAACATTCAAAACTAATTTAAAATGACAGCAACATTTGGAAAGGGTAGACAAAAAGTTCAGCTCTTAAAAAAAAAGGAAAGGAAAGCAAGAGGAGGGGATGTGACACTAATATAGTTCTGGTGTCACTTAATAAGTAGCTGTTAATAAACAAATTAAAAATGCAAAAATTGATCCAAAGTTCCTGAAAAATTATACCCAAAGACTTTACACCTATTATCACAATTGTAAAGGCAGAATTTTCTGAAATATTGCAAGGACCTGGAAATAGCTGTGACACCTGTACACCAAACTCACAAGAAAGCTTCTTTGAGCCAAATACACAGAGAAGAGGAGTTGGTTTTCTTTCTGTAAACATTGGAGCACAACATATTTCATTAAGAGTTACGAGAAACTGAAGCAGAAAGAGAAGCTGTACCAGAGAGACCAGTCAGATTAGTGACTAGTGAAAAAATGTGTGATATGGAAAGAGAAGGAAACTATCAAAATGGATATGGTTACAGATATCAATACCAGGCCAGAGTTTTCCTTTGGTTCAGGTTAAAGTACTCCAGAACTGCACACTCCTCAGATCTGAAAGAAACAGAATTAAATGAAGGTGTGCCTGCTGGTTGCATGTCCCCCAAATACTTCATTTTCTGCCATCTCACTTTTGGGGGATTTTTTTTTCCAGCTCATTTTCTGGAATTAAGAAGAAGCTAATTACAGACGTACCTGCAGATCTTCTTTAGGTACTGGGATGTCACTGTAAGGTCTCCCTGGTGCCTTGTCTTCTCCAGGCTTAACAACCCCAACTCTCTCAGCTGTCTTCTTAGGAGAGGAGCTCCAGCCCTCTGAGCATCCTTGTGGCCCTGGTCTGGACTCATTCTAATACTTCCATGCTCTTCTTGTGCTGGGAGCCCCAGAGCTGAATGCAGTGCTCCAGGTGGGGACATCTGAATGCCTGTTGCTTCATAAGACCTATCTTATGAGCAAAAAAGTCCCTGCACTGTGTTTCTCTCAGTACTATGCACATATATTCCCAGCAGCACAACCTGGCAGCAGCGGGTCTGGTCCACAAAGCTAACTACATGCTTAAATGTTTGATGGATTTAGGGCTTATTTTGTCTCCTTTCGTTTGGGCCTTCCTTCTGTCTCCTGCTCAAAGTAATACTTGTACATTCAATCTGATGGAAAATAATCTAAGCAGACATCAATAAGGACAGAAAACTAAAGAGCAACCTTTAAAAACCCCATTTGCACTGACCCGGTGATGTGAATTAGATTTTCCATACTTTAATAATTAACCCATATTTCATACAATATAACTTTAATTACCTCATTGATACAGAATAATCTATTATTCTACTAAATTAGGCTGAAAATAACTTAAATTTTTAACAATTGTAAAAACGTACTTTTTATCCAAAGAGGCAGCAAGCACACAGCAGTGTTGCTTTCTCTCATTACATTATTCTTGTGGTCTTTTCCACAAATGCCTGGGTGTCTCTTAGGTATTACTTTTTAATCATCCACCCTCATTACATGTAGTGTTTTCTCTTTTTTCATTTTACAGCACAAAGCCAGAGAGAAGGCAATTAAAATTCAATAATGGTGCAGTGCTTAGACACTCATTAAGTAGTCATTAGGTAGTCTGGAGACTCATTGTCTTCATGAGAGTTCGTTTTCTTGCTCTGGGTGAATCTCGTCAGCACACTGTTAGCTCAATACAGCAAACACGTCATGAATGTGAATCCAGAAGGCTTTGTGAGCCTCCTGGCCCCACCACAAGTTCTCTGCTGCCTCTGGGACACGGGACACCCACCCACCTCAGACGGAGCAAGCCCTGGGCTACTCAGCAGCACTTTGGAGATGCCCAGGCCTTGACCTGGCTGGGGCTGGTGCACCCTGGCAGTGATTCCTGTCCTCCTCCACAGGTGATCTAATGCCCACTTCCACATCTTTGCTGAAGCTTGGCTTGAGTAACATCCCCCCCCGTCCCAGAAACACAGCCCCCAGTTAGCAAAACAGCCTGTAGAAGGATGTGCTTCTCATCATGAGAAATCGGCAAAATCAGGTCACCAGGGAGTGAGGAGCAGCCACTGTCAGCATCAGGAGCCAAGCTCCTGCCAAAAGAGCATTCAAAACAAGCAGACTCCATTTTGAGGTGGGAAAAATCTTGCTGGCAGAGAGAGGATGGTGACAGCATGCCACTGATCGTCAGATGCGCAAAGGCATCAATAAAATAATGCTCACTCTCAAAAACTGTGTTACAACATGAGAGGAGCAGCCTCTCTCAATAACAGGGACTGCCCCTGGACAAGAAATAACAGCTTCTGTTCTCCAGGCTCTGAGCATCTTGAGTTTGCTTTGCTTTCTGTCCTTGAGGAGAGAGGACGAGATGAACCAGCTGAGACAGCTCACGCTAGGGAGGCTCCACAGCAGCTTTATGGAGGAGTTCACTGGAGCTCACAGAGAGCAGTGGGAACGAACTCCAATGCATTATTTAAGACTATCCTCACTCTGCTGACCCTTGTTAGATGTGGATCAATACAGCGGCCTCTGCCAGAGGCTGCAATATGAAAAAAAAATTAAAATAAAATTCACATTAGAGATGCTGAGGGAAAATAATACAGCCCAAGGGACTATCCAGGTGCAACAGCACAATAAGACAATCCCTGAGGGGTCAACAGGGAGCAATTGAAGGATCGGTATGATCCAGATTGCCAGCTTGTTTGTCACACCTAGTCACCTATGGGGCATAAGGCTCTGGCACAGAATCACTTTGTCGATAGTCTATCACCTAAACACTTGCTTGCACAAGCCACAGAGTCGTATTTCATGAAATAACACATTTCCTTATTAAAACTTATTTCACCTCTCACTAAACATTGCATTGTTCCTAAGCCTTGCCTTCCCATGACACTACAAATAACCGCTGCTGGCTGGCACCATATCAGGTGCAGAGCAAGCGCAACATGTCTCTGTAGGCTGCTTTTTACATTTTACTGGACATACTCAAGCTACTTCTCTGTGCCATCCTCTGTTCGCCTTCCTGCTTGCTGCTTCAGCTGTGAGGTCTCTGAGACAGGGGTTACCTTGGGGCTGTTTTGTACAGCCCCTGGTCCAGTCAGTCATCGCTGGCTGGAGTTTGCTGTGGTGCCATTGTATAAATAACACACAAGTGCAAACATTTATACACAAGTTTTGGTGTTTGGATGTTTCCAAACATGCAAAGGCCAAGATAGTTAATCAGGGCTAGCATAAATTTACCATGGACAAAATATGTTCGACCCACCTTCTATGGCGAGACAGCTGGCTATGTGGAGGAAGGGAAACAGGTGGGTGTTATACACCCTGACTTTAATAAGACTTTTTTATTCTCTGTCAGTGTTGTTTATTTGGACATGGCAGTGATATGGAATGGATGATCAGACACTTAAGTGAGTTAAAAATTGCCAGTCTCAAAGCACTGTAGTCAGTGGCAACTAGCAGCAAGTGGGTTGACCCAGGGGTTCGGTTCAACAACCGAACTTGTCAGCAACTTCAGTAATGACATTGATAAACTCAGCAAATCTGTGGATGATACTAAATTCGAGGAAGTGGATGAGAAGACAAATGGCAGGACTTCAGTCCAGAGGAACCTTGTCAAACCTGAGGACTGATCCAACAGAAATGTCAAGAAGTTCAACAGAAGAATACAGAGTCCTGCACCTGGGTGGGAATAACCCCATAATCTGGCACAACTGCAAGGGAGGATTTACAACTTGTAGTGGCTGTTAGATTGAGTATAAAATAGAAAATCCATTCTCTTTATCATTCTCAAGTGATACCAATCAGGAGGAACATGGCCACCAGAAGGAGTGGAGTTATATTCATAACTCAGGTCAGCTGAAACAGCATGTGGAAGTGTCCAGGTTTCGGCCCCTTAACCTCTCTCTACCAAAATAACACAGTATTTGGAAGAGACTGACTAAAGGTTTTTCACTTTATGATGTAATGTGAACACATTATGAACAAAATATTAAATCACTTGATTTCGTATTTTCATACAAAATCACTTGATGTAGACATGTCTACCTGCCTATTGCTCCTGTCTCCAAATGAATCTCCTGTGTTTCTTCTCCAGCATAATAAACTCTTTCAGATAACACTCATCACACCTACAGTGCACCAAAAGGTCAGTCTTAGAAGTAATATTATAAATATTATACTTCTATTATAATATATTATAAATATTTTGCAGTCTCCTACCTTTTTTTCACTTACGTGTTTGCTCAGTGCTCAATCACTCCAGTTTTATGTGGGCTAGCAGAGCTCTGGCCATGCCAGGTGCAGGTTCGTGGTCTGGCCCTGAATGCGTCTCAGAGCTGGTCACCACAAAGCAGCACCCACAGAGCCATGTCCTGTAGGAAGGATGGCCCTTTCCTGCAGGCAGGATTTTCAGACACTGGAAACCTTTGACAATTCATTTTATAAAGAGATGCTTTCTGGGGCCTTGTGAGGGATTATCTGGCAAGCCAGTCACCTCTAAGAAAGGACTTCTTGTTTAGTGTGACAAGTACAATTAGTCTGCCTCCTGATCCAGCTGTGGACAAGATGTTGACAACTCCTTATCAAAAGACTCAAATGCTCTTTCTTGCTTTACAGTCCAAGCACTCTTTTACCGGGCTCAAGGCCCCAAACCATTAAATAATTATTCACCTCACTTCCTTTGTTTGCAATATCTCTGCATCAAGTAATACAGATCGTAGCATCTTTAGAGGAGTCAATGAAAAAGCAGTGAGGTTGCCTGATGCTTCTGAAGCTTTTGGTACAAATATGTAGGTCAAATGGGACCTTTTATGAAGCCCTATGCACAGCAATCTAATGTCTTTTAATTTATTTTCTCACACTTACTTCCAGCTGCTCTTCTGTTTCTTCTTTATTACTGAAGATCCATGATACTAACAGTTCTCCTCTTTCAAGATGTCTACTGCTAAATACCAACAGTGGGATTTTGCTGGAAGTGAATTTGCTTTTACAAAAGTGAATGTTTTCATGTATAAAATGCATTTCATAGATAAAAGATAGGGATTCAGTCTTTCCTTCATCATAAGCCCTTTTTCCCAGGAAGCAGAATAAACCTGTACATTAAAAAAAATAAAATGTATCTTATACAAGATCTGATCTTTTAGGAAAAGGGTGCTTTTTCTTTTTTTTTTTCTTCTTCCTTTTTTTTTCTTTTATGGCGATTTGTTGCATTTGCCTAATAAATCTCAATATACAAGTAATATGATGAATTTGATCTACGTATACCCTTCTGTCAATGTTTTATTAGGTTAGAAAAGGACTCTGCGCTTCCACCTTTGTACATAGACTTGCTTGTAGAAGAGTGAGGCCTGCTTACAGCCTGATGGAGCAAGACCATTGCTTAATGGACTTTGTGATGCAGTAGCCATTTTATCTGCTCCTGCTTTCTTGAGACTTTTTGCATTTCTAAGGACTTACTCATTTCTAAGGATTGAGTTCTGTACTTCTTTTGTTAATTTAAAATTCACTATTCATTTTTTTTTATAGTAAACTCAATTACAGAAAAATAATTAATCTAATAACCGTACACAGAGATTATCAGCATGGCATCAAATGCACATTCACTAAGCTTAATAGACTCAGTCTATCTGGCAGTGTGGGACCAATCTCTCTACACCAAGATGTGTAAATTGTTCCATGTCACAATATTTGTCTCACATGCCCATCTCTGCAAGCCTGGGGATAGCATACAAAATCTCCGCTGATGGCTACTTACTGCGCAGCTGCAAGAGTGCAGGAGAAAACTCAAAGGCCTTTAAACACCACTAAAAGCAACCCAAAACCCAGCTACAGAACTAAATAAACTGCAGAATTGAGTTTAACTCCTCATGTATATCCTCCCCCCAGGATACCAAAGACAGAATGACAGAAGACATTCAATGAATTTTATAAATTTTAAAGGGGATAGACCTCACTGTCTCTGAGAACTGGTCATGATCTGGGTTATGCAATTTCAGGGGTCTTTGGAAAGCCCAGCAATTTGCTGAGAACTTTGGAGCAGATGCAATCCGCAAAGGCCTGGAGTTACTGGAAGATGAGAGTAGTTTTGCCTTTTTTTTTTTTTTCTTTTCAATTCCTTGATTACTTTATTTGAGTATGCTTACATCTTGATTCAAGATTTTGCTTCTGTTTTCTAGGCTTGCACTGTTAGCAATTGTAGAAGTGCCAGATTCTCAGGACTGAAATCTTTTGTTTTCAAGGGAACAAATAAACCATTTAGAAAATAACACAAAGAAAACATTTTCAAAGGGACTTCAAGACTGTTTTCAAGTGTGCTTATAATTATTATGTATGACATTTTTCGTGAACACATTGCTAATTCTACTACAATAATATACAGTCACAGGCATGCTATTCAAAACACTCCATAATGTATTCAGCAGACAGTTTGTGCTCTTCATAAGCAACAAATTATGGAAATCCTTAAAAATAAAACATAGCCCAAACTATGATATGTCCTTGAATTGAGATAGCTTTGATCTGTGAGCAAGCCCTGGATTAGAGAAAAAGGCATATAATGCCACCTAGTGCTTTTGGAAAGTGACCCTCAATTTAAACAGGGATGCAAGAATCTCTGTCAAACCCATGGGATTTATCACTATGCTCTTACTACAGCTAAAAGACAAAAAGCCTCCTGCTGAGTTTAACATGCATATCATGTCACATAATTGTCATATGATTGACAGGAGAAAAACAAACAAACAAAAACAACACCAAAACCTAAACACAGTTTGAAGCATATAACCAGTAAAGCAGTAACCTCCAGATCCTCACATCATTTGAAGGTCATATCCTGCAGGGAGAACAAAGCAACTGAGTAACCGTAAAAGATGCTATGATTCCTTCCTCGTGTGCAACAAGCAAATGTACTGCTCATCAGAGAGCAACCACTTCCCTGAGGGTAATCTGCATGGCTAACCCATACTTTCCAGACTTTAAAGGTTGCCCTTTAATGATTTCCCTGGTACCAGACTGCTCTAGAGAGCTTGACCCATTCCTGTGCAGTTCTTTTTTCTTGCATGCTCCAGGAAGAAGTCTGATGAGGTATTACTCATTAATAAAAAGCAACTGCTTGCTTACAGAGTTTGTTTTTTGATTATTTTTTTTTGATAAATCGGTCTGAATCATAGCCAGAGGTAAATGAAGTAGTCAAGGCTGTATCTGGCTGAGATTATTCCCACCATATGCCACTTACTTTTTGCTTTTTGAACATCCAAGAACTCATCTTCTTCTTTTTTTTAAGTGTCCTTAAATGACATTGTGTGTAAAAAACATGGAACCAAGTACACAGACACAACATTGAGAAGGATGAAAACTGAAGCCTGACTGAGAATCTGTGCTTCAGGCTGCCTCTCCTATGGGATCTGAACCACCACACGGAATTAAAATAAGTCTCCCTACCTCAGTGAACACCATGTTGGATTTCAGCCTCCAGATTGTTAACACCACGTACTCCCAACAGAAGCTGAAGTCAGATGTGTCAGGATCTTCTGTAACTTTGGTCAGAAGTGTAGCACCACATCTTCCTTAGCTGGGCACATCCTTTGATTCTGCTGCTTGCGTTGCTGCTGAGGTAGATTAAGGTGACTATTTGCCTTTCCCTTTGAGTCTCTTAAAGCACATCAAAGGATCAGTACTATTGCTTAATTTACTACCAAACCCACTATCCTTAGTTGTAGTCCAAGTCAAGCAGCAACATTTTTTGATAATTACATTATGAATTTGCATTTATTTATTTGATTCAGTCCCTTGAGTACTTGAGGAGTTGTGACACAAAAGCAGAAATCATAGGTAACGGCTAGATGCCTGAAATAAACTTGGTCCACAATTCACTTGAGATTCTTCTATACATCATACCAATTAATTTTTTGTTAGTGTTTTACATGGATGAAGGAGCTCAGAATGCAGAATAAAGAAGGAACAGGGAGAAGGAAATAATCAGGTATATTATCAGAGCATGATATATACAGCAAAAGTATGATGCATATGAAGAAGGGAATATAAATGCTATGAAAAAAAGAAAGCAATATCCACGTGCAAGCCAAAAAAAAAAAAAACAAAAAACTAGTTTATTGTTCCATGTGTGTACAGTGAATTTGATTTAAAACTCCCAAAAGCCACAATGAGGATTCCTACCTACCACAATCATCTACAGCTCAGACCTCATGTCTCTGTCTCTATACACATAAAAATATATGATGATGTGGCCAAATATCTTTCTGTCTCTATGCATATATGTAAACAATTATACATGTATGCTTGTATCTGTACAGTTTCATTGGAAGGCACATGGATTAAATGCAGTCTTTTGAACAATGAATGATAACAAGACAATTTCTGGCTGAGTAGCCCAATGCATAGATACATGCGTTCAAGGGTAAGTCTGCCAAAGTACAAAAAAGACGTGCTTAAATGCCATGACGACCAGTTAGCACAGGAATCAACAGCAGCTGGAGTCTAATCCTGCACCATTTGCATCCCAGACAGCTTCACCAGTGACTGAGTGCAGGATTAAGCCTGCCCAGTGCCCAGAAGAATAGCTTTCTTAATGCTCTTAGTGGTGAAAAGGGGATGTTGATAACTGTGAATCCCCCACTCCACTGTGACAAACTGTTTTAATTCCTGCCCCTGCAAATGATACCATATTTACCCACTTCTCATTGTACAGACTGGACTGTCCATGAGTTTGCCCACCTGTTTGTGTGCTGAGTTACCTTCAGTAGTTTCCTCCAAATACCTCTAGGATTTGCTTGCTGACCTGAAGAAGGCAGCTCACCACTTTCAGTCCTCCTTTCTGCTTCCCGCACTGTTACTGTCAAACATTTTACAGCTGAAGATGTGCTTCTGAATCCTGTAGCTGCTCCTCAAAGTAGAGAAGCTGATCCACCTCAAAGCAATCACTTGCTCTGGAAACCATTTTCTCCAGGTATCTCCTGATTTCCTCCTCACTGGCCTTCTGCTCTCTTGCTTGCTTCAGATAGGTGTACACTTTCTCAAACACCTCCGCTCCCAGCTTCTGGATGGCAGATCTAAGAATACATATTACAAAAAGGTCAAGTCAAAGTTACCTCACATTATATATTAATACAAGCAATTGCTAGAACTTTTTTTTTTTTTTCAATGTTGTGGCTACTTTTGATTAAAATCATTAAAGAATACACCTCATTTGTCTGACAGTACAAGAAATTCAAATTTCCTGTGCAATTTCTCTATGGCTGTGTTATACAAATAGCCCAGGAGTAAAAACCTGGCAACAGTAAGTCCTGGGATATGCAGACATCATCGCTGCTAAAAAACAAAACCATTTTCACACTAAATCTGACATACTGCTTTAACCACAGCAAGTCCAGTACACACCCATATGTTATTGGCTCTGTATTTCATCAAAAACAAGAGAAGCAACCTTATATAGCCATAAACCAGCAGACTTTCATGAGAACAAACACATTTCAGAATTCATTGCTTTATTTTAGCTTCTATCTAATAACAAGGAACCTGTTGTACCAGATCAGCATGAGCTTACTGACATTTCTGTCTTTTCCTACAGCACTATCCTTTTATCAGTAGACAGGTCTGTAATTCAGTGACAAAGAGTACACTCACAGGAACTTAATGTTGATTTATAAAGATTCAACTGAGAACTGCAAGACAATGAACAGAACTTGTTTTTCTAAAGGCAAACATCTTTAAATTTGTATGGCAGAAGCCCTGAGTAATGTAAAACATTCCAATCAGTGCTGGGTTCATAATATTTTGATGAAAATATTGGAGTAATTTTCCTTCAGCATATCAGAAAGACTCTTCGCATAAGTCTCCCACAGCAACTGTGTTCACTTCCCTGTTTAAACAAACCGGCTTTGTCACAAGCACACCAAGCCAGTTTTCCTCCAGTTTCCTGCTGGATCTCAATGGTGCCAATCCATGCAATGTCCACGGCAGGACTGGGATCCTGAATGGCATCAAGCAAGAGGGTTTGCTGGCAAACGTGCTGTGCAGTGCTATACAGACCTGGTGGTGCTTATCTAGAATAATTTACAGAATATAGCAGGTGAGAGAATTTTGGGGTGAAGGGATTTCAAAAACAGCTCCTTGAGTGTGATTTATCAAGGAAATTCAAGGGTGTGAGCCAATTACTGGATGCAATGGTACTGCAATACAGTGTAATGCTGACACACAAACGGCATGGCTGGCTGTGCAGCCTCATCCTTGATTTTTTCTTTTACTGATTTTTTGTGTTAGGGCAGCTGAGATTTGTTCTTCTTTTAGTGTCGAACTTGCATGTTCCAGAGGTAACAATGCCCTTCACTTAGTCAGGAAGTGAGTTGGGCTAACTGGGATCTCCTTACGTAGACATCAGCAATTTGTATTGAAAAACATCTTGTTTTGGTTAGGTAAACTCCTGGTAGGCAGCCTTTCCTCCCACCAGCATTTTACTAGAGTTTCAAGAGCATTTGGGTGGTGCAATCATTTCTTTTTCAGGAAATCTATTGTGGCACAGAGACCTCTTCAATAAAGCTTCTTAGCGTAGCTAACAATGTTTCTCTGAAAAATGACTCTTACCTACAAAAAAAAGAAAAAAACAAACAACTGACGATATCTGTGATTCTAATGCTGTAGTGTATTTTTCAAGGATTAAACATCCTGTGTGTCTAGTATGTGAAAGCATTTGATGCCTTAGCACTTTGCTTCGTGGAAATTCTTTTAGACAAAAAGGAGGTACTAGGAAATTCGCTGTATAGTTTTATAACATATCAGCCTGAGTATCTGTGCTTATGCTCCCCTTCCACTGACTTTCTGTCACATGCTGTTTTCTATAAATTTAGACTATGGTGAACTGGGAGGACGGACCCCGGAGTTGTCCCTGGATGGAAACTGTCACATTTATCATCCCAGCAGTGAGCTACGTAGTATTTATAAGGGATTAGCAAGGTTCCTGAAAAATCCTAACATTAAGAACAGTAGGACCTGCAGCTGATAAAAATGGACAATATACCCAATACACTTTCTTGCCTGAAAGAGAGCCTTGACGACTGCTCTGATCGCACAAGGAGGAAGCACTTCTCCTCACATCCTACCCACTGGTGGGTTCTCTGCAAGTCCAAAGGTGACTCAGTCCTGCTTCCCATAACTAGAAACAGATTTTTTTTAAATATTTTTAATATTTTTTTAATATTTTTTTTTCTTCAAATACTGCCTTCTAGGGGAAAACACAAACTGCTGAAAGTGATCAATTGCCAACCTAAGGATTAACTTAGTACAGAAGTCTAAATAGGGATTTTTTTGTCAAATAATGTACACTTCTTCACGAAGCCTGAACATAAATATTATATTTCTCTTCAATGGTTAAAAATCAATACCTGAGAAGCTACCTTGAAACAACTACTGCTTCATTAGTGCCTTTACTGACCCCCCTCCATCCCTCCTAAACAAATATATTTTTTGTCAGTCCTTTCTATTTAAAAATGAAAAGTTAACCAAAGAAATACTCCCGAGGTACATGTTTGCTTAATAAATGTGACCTGAAGACGGGAATCTTTTCAGTTTAGCTTGGCAGAACATGCAAATCAGCTAATCTGTATAATTGCTGGTACAATAAAATTAGGGAAAAAGTATTCATAGGTTGAAAATTAAGGGGTAGGTAACAAAAATTATAACCTCCTATTACAAAAGAACACATCAGACTCTATTTGGGCTTGAAAGCTGCATTAATGTGAGTCTGCTACCACATAATACATTTTCTGTGATGGGGACAGAAAAGCAGCAGCTAAGACAGTAAATTTTAAAGAGACATTACTGACTGAATCTTTTAGTATATCAATGGGGGTGAAGGGGTAAGTGACTTCCTAGAAAGCAAGGTTTGCCCATTACCACCCCAATTCTGTGCTAGTGGTTATTTTCCCATCCATGATAAGACCTACTGAGGCATAATTATGGATTTTTCACTACCCTTCTGGTCATAGTTTCTATTTCACAGGAGGTGTGGAACACCTGCATTTACAGCTCTGAAATAACTACAAGCCTCACTTCTGAATGCACTGTGAGAACCAGTACAGAGATCCCACTTACATTCCCACGTTTTCTGATTATCTGGTATTTACTCTCGTTATAGCTCACACACCTACAAACTCACTATTTTCCCCCAGAAATGAGCCACGATCCCTTTCTCAGTGCAGATACACAAGCTAAGGAGATACTCGACATCTGAGGTTGTATTACTCAGACAAGTTTTGTTGGCCAGAATCCCACCCTACGCTGTCCTAAATTGCTTTTCACTATGCTGAAATCAAAGCAGTTATATCAGCCTCTACCATCCAAGGAGCTGGTCCAGAATGATAAACAGTAACGTGCTTAAATGAGGTATCTCAGATCTTCCTTGTGCAAATGAGCTTATGAGCAACTTTAGTGTTGCTTCACTGAGTTACAAAGACATACATATACCAAGGGATTCTTTGCTGGCATTTGAGCCCTGCAGTTCCTAACTTTTAGGCACCTCCTTCATACAATGGCATTCACAGCTCTGTGGCTGAACCCTAAGCTCCCTGTACAATGCAGACACCACAGAAAGGCATCAATGCAAAACATCAGCCCACCACAACTGAGGAAAGGGAAATCTCTCATCTGCTGTCTGTCTGGCTTTAGTAAAGTTTGGAAGCACCTCTTCCCCTACAGGACTTGCAGCAGTTCAACATGATCCCATAGGTACTCACTTGTTCTTTATCCCAGGTTAGAGCTTTCGGCCAGAGACCTAAAAACCTGGGGGTAGAAAGAGATTTAAAACTACAACTCCCAGAGCTAATCGCCATGGGCACTGGGGAAAGAAGGACTCTCCTTCACCCTCATTTTGAATTGTATAAAAGTAGATTAATTGTGCCAGAAAAGAATGAGGAAGGGTAACTGTCGATAGATTGAGGACCAAGGACAACCAACACTGGAGGTGTGTGCAAATGTTGTTATCTGCATGAAACAGTCCCTGGATAAAACACTGCCAGCACTCCTTGGAGTCTTTCAGTCTTTGGGACTGAAATCCAGGTTACCATGTGTGAATGCCCTGTGTGTCTACTTTCTCGCTGCAAATGGAAAGAAATTCAACAGTGAGCCCAACTTCCCCCACTCCTCCTGGCTGCAGAGGGCAGCCCCAATGCTCCAGGCAGAGGTGGAACAAGGCTGGGGACTTCCATAGCGTGCAGGCATGCTCTGACCACCTGCCTACTGGCTGGATAGCAGATATTGCCAGACCCCACACTGTCATCCCTGGAAGCCATGCTTTGGAATAAAAAGCCTCATGCTGCTAGCTTCTGTTCAGCACAAAATCTAAGCCTAGAGAAAATTAACTAGAACAAGCCTCAAAGGCCACAGAGGCAGACAGATATCTGATTTGTGGCTAATGATATGGTTTTGGCATGAGATTAGCAGTTGGTTCTGTCAAGGATAAGGTGCTTCTGAGCATGTGAGAAGCAGTATCAATATCAGCTAAATCATAGGTACTTAGTGCTTTGACTCACTGCCAGTGTTAGAGGGGAGCTAAATAGGAGCCTTCAGAACTGCAATTTTATACTCAGGGTGTCTAACTGTGCCTAAAAATGTGCCAAGTCATTTAGTAGATCTGGGCTCAAACGTATTTATCAGGATATCTGGTGATTTCCTACACATCAGTGCAAAATTACTAAAATCTGACAATATAATAATGTTGTGTTCTCAACTGGCTGATGAAGTTGTAAATCTTTCCCTGGGTGAACAAAGAATTTTCTATTATCCCGCAGGCCTTTATTTTGACTCTACAGCTACTAGCTATGTATTAATGTTTCTTTTCTGGTCTAGAGATCAATTACAATACACCTACCTTTATGCAGCACCAACAAAAGCCACAAAACAAGATTAATGCTTGAGTTTGCACTCTTCCATGCGCGTTAGCAGCTGGGTTAATATCTCTCAACAGCTTGTCATTGCCTGCCTTAAAGGATAACTATGACACAAATCAGCAGCTAAGGGGGTTTTCAGCTTCTCACTTGAGAATGTCATTCAGCATGATAGCAACTATCATTTAAAACCATTCTGCTCTCCCTCCTCCATCCCCAGAGGGAAGGAGCACTTTTCACAGAGCATTTTCACCGTTTCTTCAGGGAGTGGTGGTGTGGGTTATTCCTGGGAGCATGGAGGCTCAGCAGTTGCTGAGCCACCACATTCTGCACGAGACACAACTGAGCACACCACAGTGATACCATGGCAGTCCCCCTGGATCAGACATCAGCGATAACATATCACCTCTGCCATAGCAGACATCTAACATGCAGCTCCTAAGTCAATCACAGTAAAATTATTTTTTTTATAAATCCTCACAGCTACCTCAATATCAACGTCAAAAAAATAAGCTTTCTGGACAAGGAGCATCTGTCCAAGTGGGCATTTATTTATCCTTTCACAGATGTTGTTTGCATCCTATACTAACAAGCATATTGTAAAGTAGGAGGCAAATCTATTGTGATTAGGGACCATGAGGCATAAAAGCCTGTGCAGAGATATTTGAAATAATAATTTCAGCAGACTTCACTAAATTCGCCCTAAGTCAAATGTACTCTCATGGAGTCCAACAGTGTTATTTAGGATTCCCATCAATACATCCAATTCTGATTTGTCCCTGAACATACTTTCTAAACATTCATTTATCAACCTTATATTTCTATTTACAACAGTGCAATCTTGCCACTTTGCAGCTAAACATTAGCAACATGAACCTTGGTGAAAATGATTGTTATATTTATCTCCTGAAATAACTTTCTGAAAAACAATCAGGAAATTACATATCTTTAATCTCATACAAAATACTGTTTTCTAACTGTACTAGAAAATCTTAAGAGTACCTGCTACAGCATCTCATGGTTCAGTAAATAGGTTCAATTACAACACAAAAGGTCCTTATTCTCTCAAGTTACCTTCCTTTCATTCAGGATATTGACATTACTGACTGAATCACTACAACTTCTCTGGAACTTGAAAGAAACTGCCCTGGGTTCAAAACTTCATTTGCAGCAAAGCTTGTTGGCTGCTCTGAAAAGACCCCTGCAGACCTGCAAAGAGAGGTGCACTATAAGCTCCATGATTTATTTTGTAGGAATTTTCTTCTAAAGGTAGGGCACTTTCTAGTTCTAGCAGACATATGTGTGGTCTTGGGAATGTGACAAGTATAGCAAAGTCTAAGAAAAGTGCATATTAGAATAATAATTTTAAAAAAGGACAGAATTATTATATAAAAAGGTAGTAAAATAAAATCCGAATTGTTAGCCCCTACCTTCCACCTTCAAGCCTCAATGGACTTTGACTTTCATCGTATTATTGCTGAATGAAAATTTCTTCACTTGAAGACACAACGATAATTTTCATAATTCATCCTTAATTACTTCATAATTCCTGAATTAAAGTATCTTAATTTGATTGCAAACAAAACTCTCTGATGTCCTACTTCAAAGACTTGCAAAATCTAAAGCATATTTAGGACATGTTTTCCCATGAGATAAGAAGAATCTTATTATTTAAAGCTGTAGACACAGCTGAAGAAATATCAACAATAGTATTCTCCATGCATTTCATTTTCTGAGATAAATGAATTTGTAAAATAGTAATTGAAGTTGACACCAGCTCTTGGAAGAACTGTGAATTAGAATTTAGAGCTGTTAGTTGAATACTAACTACTGAAATCAGAATAAAGTTTATGAGAAGGAGAAATTGCTTTTTGCTTTGTACTTCATGCACAATACCTAAGCCAAAACCCACAAGAAACTTACCCCATTAATTAATTTACACTGAGCATTTAAATCTTCATTGAATGTGAATGACTGAACAAGTGGAATACTATCATAGGCCAATCACTTAGGGATAAAACCTTTATTCTGGGACGAACTGGTGGAAATTATAAGCCAAATCCTCACTGATCTAAAATATACTTCATGACTCAGTGGGAGATAGCAGGAATTTCAGCAGAATATTTCTCTCCCTCTGGAGCTGTGTGCCTAACCAATTTCCCACAGGAAACAACAACAACAACAGCAACAAAACAACACACAACAACACATGGTGTCTTACATTTCTCTGAAAAAAAGGTTTTGATTTTTCAGTGAAACAAGAAGCAGAAAAAAAGTAAATTTCATGACGAATAAAGAAGTACTCTATGAGCCTATTCAAACTGTTTCAGCATTTCCCATTTTCCGTGCCAGTCCTGTTCTCAGTGGGTAAATACACAAAATTATCTTAAACAATATCCTGGTTTTCACCAGCATCACAACATCCAGAGTCTCTGGCAGAACCACACAAGTCAATGAATACTTCATATTAGAGAGAAAAGAAGAAGAATTTCCAATAATGGACAATAGACCTACAATTTTCAGAACGGCCTAGGAAGGTTTGTGTGTTCAACTTCCTCTAGATCTCCATCAGGACAAGACAAGCTCTGTAAAGCTATTGAGATATTTAAAGAGGCAGATAGAGGTCTAGTCCCTTTT
Source organism: Anas acuta (assembly GCF_963932015.1). Classification (NCBI taxonomy): domain Eukaryota; kingdom Metazoa; phylum Chordata; class Aves; order Anseriformes; family Anatidae; genus Anas; species Anas acuta. The sequence goes on along the minus strand of NC_088980.1, from coordinate 44,821,233 downwards.
TTTCCCCTCACAAATAATAAGTATATGACACCTAAGCACTCTTCAAAACAGCACCCTGGTTATTTCTCTGTCTCAAATCTCTTGGAAAATCAAATAATACTGCATCTAACAGCCTGGAAATATGTCTTGTAAAAGACTAATGACAATTTCTATTAACACTTACAGAAACACAGGAATCATCATGTAGTATCTAAATAACCTGCTTCACCTAGTAGACTCACAGAGCCAAAACACAAACTTGCTCTGAAACATTACTGAACCAGAGTAATTACCTATTCTCTTCAGGATCAAAATCATACTTCTGCAGAAAAAAAAGTTAACGAAGATACAAGTGTTACCTTACAACTAAGAGCTAGGTTAGGTGTTGCCTCAGTATCCTCTATTTTTGTCATAACTTTTGTCTGTGTCTGGTTAATGATTCCACTGCAAATGGTTTGGTATCTCTACACCCTGAAGGCCCACAGCCCAGGAAAACAAGCCACTCAGCAGGGAGCTTTACTGAAGAAGACGGATCTGTGAAAAAGCCACTCCTGCGGCTGCTTTACCCTCAGAAGTGGCGGCTGCTTCCTTTGGAGCCATGAGAAATGTGGTGTTTTGGGTCTGCTAACCTCTCTTCCACACAGGATGGTTTGCATATTGCCCAGCTCTCTGCTATTTTACCCTGTGAGCTAATTTTTGTTATACCAGCTCTGCATTGCTCACCTCCTTCCACATGGGAATATGAGATTTATACCTTAACGACTCACAGATGTGTAAGAAAGAAATCACTGTATGATGACTGAGGAAAAAAATGGTTAAGGAAAGAAGGAAATGGACTGATTTTTCTTCCAAATAATTACACTACTGCAGTTGCAAGCAGATGAGGACAAAAACAATACAGGAAACAGTAAACATCAGCAGTCCTAGCAAGGGTTTGCTGAAAGCCCTTTGTGTATTCACTACCTGTATTCACTACCTGTATTACTTCCTCTGTGAACCTTCCAAGGTCACTGTGCTGCATCTAGCAAACACTGCCAGGATTCTGCAAGTGTTTCTATATTGAAAACAGACTATATAATTAATGTCACGTGAGATCATTCTCACATTTGGAAACTATTGACGAAATCAAGGCACTAGAAAACAGAACAGCTCAATCCATGTATTAAAAATGCACAGCATGAGAAACTAGGGAAATCATGCTTTTTGTGCAAAACAAAAAGATGTATTAGTATAATTGTAATGTTTTGAGTGTTTGGGGATACTTGACATTTTAAAATGAATGAGTCTATACTTACAATTATGTGTTTTATAACTTGAATACAATTTTCAGACTGGATGAAAACTCTCTACTGCTAAAGCAATTATGACATTACTCTCCACTTAAAAAAAAAAATCCTTAGAAATTCAGGATAACAGAAAGGCTTATGGATCTATGAAATGCAGCTCAGTAAAGAAGCTGAAAAAGTCTGGTTCCAAGTAAAAAAAAAGTCTGTATCCAAGTAAATTCACAAAATCTTACACTTCATTTCAAGGGTTGGGCCTGAGGCTTAATATTGGGCAAACAGAGCACCAGGATGAGCATCCCAATACAATATATTACAGTTTAATTGTACCCTTTTGTTTATCAGCTAATAGATCCACTACCAAATTCATTCTCTTTATGTATTCAAAGTGAATCACAGCAAATGTAAAGCTGCTAAGAACAGCTAAAGAGATGGCATTGGCAGCTGGCATGCTCTTCCCATCCCCAGTTGCAGGATGGGAAGGAATAAGAATAATCTATGAAAGAATAATCTATGGCTTTCAAGAAGTGAAAGTACCAGCAAAAGCACAGTGAATGGTCACCCGCCCTAACTTCATACACTTTGGTTAGTTGGCTACCACCATAGGCACCAGCATGACAGAAATGAAATTTATCTTCCAAGGAAATTCAGAATAGGAGCTTACAACATATGTCTTGAACTATCCTGTGTCTTTCCACACAGAGAGCCCAGAGAAGTCTGCAGGCTCCCAGGAAAGGTTTTTAAAACTGGGCCCTGCGAATATCCTCCTTTGTGGCTACTCTGTTCATTGCCTGATTAAGCCAGGCAGTTGAATATTTGCATAACTTTAAGCACATGTTGTCTTTCTGAAGACAAAGGACTACCTGTGTTTAATATTATTTATATGCTGAATTACTTTGCTAAACTGGGACTTCAATCTTTGGCACCTTTACTAGGACAACAAAAGCAACTAAACATAACATTTGTGGCCAGTTTAATGACATAAAGCAAATAGGGCTACAAAATGGTGAAGGGTCTAGAGGGGAAGATGTGTGAGGAGTGGCTAAAGTCACTTAGTTTGTTCAGCCCAGAGAAGAAAAGACTGAGTGGTGGCCTCATGGTGGCCTACAGCTCATGAGTGGAGTGGAGGAGAAGGCATTGAGTTCTTCTCTCTGGTGACAGGCTGGATCTTAGGAAAAGGCTCTTAACCCAAAAGGTGATCGGGCCCTTGAACAGGTTCCCCAGGGAAGTGGTCATGGTACTGAGTCTGCTGGAGTTCAAGAAGCATTTGGACAACACTCTCAGATATATGGTCTGATTTTTAGGTGGTCCTGTGTGGCCCCAGGATTTGGACTTGATGATCCTGGTGAGTCCCTTCAAAGTTGGGATATTCCGTGATTCTATGATTCTAAATAACCTAGTATTGATTTAATTTACACTACATAGCTGAAGGTTTTGTACTGGAGACAACTTCAGAGAAGCCAACACACGTCCTATTCTACAGACTGGGTAAAAATTCCAAGACCATTTGCATTAGTGACCTGCAACTTCAAAATGTAATCCCATTTTCCAAAATCATCAGGCTGGAGAGATACATACACAATATCTCCAAAAGCAAACAAAAATAATGGTAAAAACACACTGTTCTTGCCAAATACTTTTCAGTAGCATCTGTTCAGTTCCTACATTGCTCATAGCTGGCAGGGCTGCACATTACAATCTATATCATCAGTACATCCCCATCTAACAAATTATGGATCACTTGCAATTTTCGCTTAGCTCAGATGCACTGGAGAACTAGCACAACTTTCCGTCTTTGCCGTCCAACAGATACCTCCAGGATGAAACGTTCTTGAGAATAATAATAGGTCCTAAACCTGAACAGCCACTTAAATTGAAGGCAAACAATTATAATACTCTGCATGTGGGATGAGTGCTCTTGACTGTTTTAAAGACAATATCATTTCCAAATTAACAGTACAGAACTTCTGTCTCATGACAACGCAGAATTTCTGTCCCGTTACAGCACAGAAACACACATTCAACCTGCAGGTGTGAAATCTGAGGCTTGCTAATTATTTTGCCATTGCTCTCTGTGTGATTCTGCGTGTATTAGGCAGAAAAGGAGAAGCCACTAGTAATGAACTATTTCTAGAGAAAATTGGATCTAATCAAATATTTTTATTTATTTCCTGTATGGAAGCTAGGCAAGGTCTAAATGAACATGATGGGTTTTCCAAGATTTACAAAATTTCACTTCTCTCCAGACCTACCACTCTGATCTTGAAGATGTGATTTGATGCAACTGGATACCAGGCATCACACTGGTCTAGATGTGAGGACAAAATGCTGTGTGCATGCAGACTGAATAAGAACCAGGAGAGTATCCCAGAGGAGTCCTGGAGATTAGGACCCTACCACGCCCTAAATGCTTAAGAGATGGAGACTGGTCTTTGAAAATGAAGTGTGAGAAAATCTGTGGCAAGGACGATGAATATGATACTAATATGTTGTCTTAGCCCACAGAAAGCAAAAAGCTACTATTATGCTGTAAGCTGTCTTGGGATCACCACACAGAAATTACTACCAGAAAATGGAGTGTTGAACAGAGTAGCTGAAGTGTGTATAAGAGGAAATCTCATGCTCAAAAACATGGATCAATATCCTCCAGAATAATATCCTCTACCTGGCTGCAAAAATCAGTCATAGCTCAGCCAATGACAATACCAAATTTGTCTCTTGCCTGCAGGAAAACATCTTAGTCCTCATGCATATTTACATCATGATTCCTTCAACATGACAGTCAATAGCAATCAAGGTCTCTGTGATTTTTTAATTTTGGTCTAAAACCCCAATTAACTTTTCTATATTTACTGCATTTTGCTTCACCTAGAGGTATCTTCAGTGATGTCAATAACTAAAACAGTTTCAGTAAGCTAAGAGTTGGTCCTGATGAAGGGCCACCCAACATTTAATAAAACACTAAATCAAATAGTTTCTTTACAGCAATACTTCAAAAATATGTGGAAATAAACATATACAAAGTCTTCTATGCTTTAGGCATTTTAGGACTACTAATCTTACAGAATATCCACTGCCTATTCAATCACTTCAGGATGACCTTTCTTTCTGAATTTTTAAGATGAATGATACATTTGATGCCAATGTCACAAGCAAAAGAAGGATATATGCATACAGCTCATGAGCCTAAGCCAATAGTGTTATAAGCATTCACAGGAATAGAATAAAAATATCACTAAATGCCTTTCCTCTATGACTTCTGAAAGACAACTTTACTTACACTCAGCGGGTGATGATGAAGCCTTTTGCCTGATCATGGTATGCTGCTGTGTATAAGACTTCAGGGACTGCCTAAGAGGTGCTTACTGCTGTGCTAAAGGATTTTAATTTACTTAAAAATTGGGGCATAAAAGACTTTTCCTTTTACTGGCATGCATTTTATTGAATTCTAAATTGCATATTAAAGTTCACTGCTATTAAAATGACTCATTGTATGTATTCATGGATACCTCCACAAAGGAGCACAAAGTATGCTGTACTAACATTTTTTTTCCTGCATTTTCTACATTTTTATTTCTTTTCGTATTTTCAGGACAGAGAGGACAAGACTTAAATTCTATTCTATAGATATTCAATTATGAAAAAAAAAAAAAAAAACAAAAACAACAGACTTACTCTGTAAAATACAAATTCTCATTTTACAAAGCCCAAGAAATTAATTTTTACTACAGTGATGAGAAGGCTTCAAAGGGAAGTCTCTACTCACTGGACACCTGGGAAACAAATGCTACTTAATAAAGGGAGGTGAAACTGTGAATATAATCACTGTACCAAAACTTGAATAAGGCTTATTCTTTTCCACAAATTTCTGCATACACCTTTTCTGCATACAAATCCACAAATTTCTGCATACACCAATTTCTCACCATCTCCTTTCCATTTTATATCATGAAACCCTGCAGTCAGATCTCAAGCATGCATTGTAAGACTTTCCACGGAGCTGTGAAGAGCCATCTGAGGTGGTCACATACTTGGAAAGAAGTAAGACACAGCAAGATGAAAAGAAGCAGAAAAGCATTTTCAGTTACACATATAAACGTGCTTGGTCTGTCTCTCTTTATGTGGATTTTGACCTCTTTAGCCTCTTATAAGCTACAACAGCTATCAGTGCTGTCAGTTTATAACTGAAGAAAGCACTTGGTTTTGTCCACCAAGCTTTTCAGACACTGGCAGAATGCAAGCCAGCATTTGCTACAACTCCTCTAGGGTTTTCCCTAGGGAAAAAGCCAATCTTTCAGGCAATTAGTACTAACAAAGCTTCTGGTATCTTGCAAAGAAGGCTTTGCCAAGCTTTATGAACCTCAATGAAAAAAAAAAAAAAAAACAGAAAATGAAAAAAGGAATAGGTGGTATAACAATTTTATATGATGGAAACAAATGCTTGGCTTCAGGAGTTGTTTCTGAAGAACAGCGTGGCTCTCTTCTGAGTTGCATTGTTGGAAATTCTCTGTAGGGGAGCATCACTGGAACTGCCACTAATTTTTCCTCATTTATCTCTGTGGTGAAGACAATATGGCTCTACATAGCATGTGAGAGTATAGCTTTTTAGACTGCAGCATGCAATACTGTCAGGAATAGGAACCACCATGAAAATGAGATGGTGGCCAGGACAGAAAATACTCCTCCTGTTTCCTGCATCTAACAAGATTCCTAAGCCTAAAAACCCAATATGAGGGATATGAGTCACAGAACTCTGATTTATATACTTGGCTGACTTCCCACCATTAGCAGGCAAAGCTGTGAAGGAGCATAATAAGAAAAAGCTCGGATAACCTTTGCAGGAACTAGTTCAAAAAACTGAGATTTCTCATCAACACTGTAGAAGATCCTAATACTGAAATTGTTAGCACTGAGGTAGAAATTTTTGCTGAGAGAATGAACTACACTTGAAAGATAAAGTTAAATTTCTGCTGCTACAAACTTTATAATGAATACTGATACCAATTATAACAAGCTAGAAATTATTGTCACCAGAGTAGGTGATTTTACCATAACTTTTACAGAGAGGACAGCAATTCAAAATGCTGGAACAGGGTGTGCAATAGGAATTGGAAAAAAGATCTTAGAGGAAACATTCAGGGACTTAAGTGAAGGAAGCTGGTGACTGTATCATAAACACTATCAGGCTGCATTTAGATTAGCCCTGAGCAACTTGTTTTATTTAAAATAGGAGATGAAGGACACCTACCTACCTTATTCAAGAACATCAGTGGCTTCCTTCTACACTCCTGTAAAGGCTTTTAGCATAACTTCCTGATACCTTCTCACATGAATATATGTATGAAGCCCTGCACAAGAATACACTTGAAGCTACCTAAATTGGCACTCTGAAATCCAGCAATTCTCTGCACTGTCAAAGAACACATTCAGTGCAACACACTGCGATGACTCAAGCAATGAGCACATCACACCTTGTCAGGAGAATGTCCTGCTGCAGCTGTTTGCAAGCCCACATCATTCACGTGTCAAAAATAGTTAAAGGCCCATTTGCTGTTAAACCTTATGTTCACTTTATATGAATCTACCATTTTATCAGAGCTAATGAAAGAGCTTTTTTTTTTTCTGTTAATGTTATTTGTAATATTTAGGTATAATGATTACTTTCTGAGCAATTCATGACATAAAGAAGAGTTTCCCTCATCACCATCTATTGTTGTTGGTGCCAATCCCAAACTTTTATATTTCTATTTCTGCACTTCCACATTGTTTCCACTGCTCTTCCCCATTTCCTTGCAAGAACTCCAGCTACTCATTTCCTATGAAACAACAACAAAGAAAAAACATATTCTCTCTTTCATTAGAAGATGTCAACTCAAGACCCCCAAATAAGTCTATGGTTTCCTGAGTGAAACTGAATAGCACAAATCTAAATTATTTAAGCCTTGCCTAAGTGGCTCTGCTGTGCAGATGAAGTACAACACATCATGTGAATTTTGCTGAGGAATGAACAGAGCAGCTGAGGCTACATGCATCATCCTGCACTCAGATGTACTCCCTTCTTACCACTAAAAAGTCCTCCACTGTGCTATACATGCAGTTTGGCCATGTGTGAGAATTTGAAAAGATCTCCTTGTGTACGGGTGTACTGGGTAACGTGCCTGTGCTCACTCACTTGTTCCTTAACACTCTAACTTTCAAGCATGCTAGCTCACCTTTAGATATTTAGATATCTAGATATTCAGGTATCACACAGCCATACTATATCTAGAAGAAAGAAAAATAACCTGAGTAGATATTTTGATAGACTTCTTTAAACTAGCTATTATAGTTCACAAGAAGAGATCTGCAGTCTTATTTAAAAAAAAAAAAAAAAGCAAAACCAAAACATTCTTCCTTCTCCCCTCACCCCTCTCTTCCTCCATCCCCCAATTTTTTCTCTTAATAAATTTAATTTTAAAATGGTTCACAGGTATGGCTCACAGATACAGTCTGCCAGATGTTCTCAAGATGCCAGCTGGGTGGGCATTGTGGCCCACACACCCAGCTGACTGTTCTTGTTCAGGAATTAAATGACTATGAAAGTGTTCCAAAACTGTGATGTCTAATGCATTAAATGTGAATTACTGAAGCTAATCAGCCTTTTCATTAGCATATGACTGTTTTATAAATTATGCTGAGGCATGTCATTTCCAAAGGATCATACAACAGAACTCCCAATTTTTTCATTATTTAACTGCTGCTACATGCTGATCCTCTCAGAACCAACAAACTTTGAAAACCGAGAAACAGCACGGAAAAATAGACTTTAATCATAAATGATGATGACCATGAAGTTCAAATGGTTAAGGTTTATCCTGTAACTCTGAGAACACAAGCTGAAGACTGTAAGATAGGTGGGCATTTTGACTAAACAAACCCACCTTGCTACTAGCTGGTGCAACATGATGTGTTTTGGTTTTTTTTGGATTTTAAAAGTACTTCCCATGAAAAGAGAATGGAAAGGAATCAGGCTGCCAGACTGTGAAGCCTGCTGACTGGTTTCACAGTAAAGACTAAGCCATGAAGTGAAACACTAAGGACAGCTGCTTCTTGAAATACCATAAAACTGAAAACCTTCTATCTGGAGTAAATCTGATTGGTATCTCTCTTCAATACATGGTGCATTTTGCACTCAAATGTATTTTACACAGTGATTGGCATCCATGCTGTTACAGTTGCATTAATTTTCTTTAGTGGACTGACTCAAATAACCAGTAGCATTAACTGTTTGGACTCACTTGTATTCTGACAACACACACCACATACCTGACACTGCCCACCCACACCACAGAGAAGTGCCCTTTTTTTAAAACAGCTTACAATCTGAAATCAGTTGAATGTTGCAACACTGCAAAGAAAACCTGAGTTCAGACATAATGCATAGCATTATGATTATCAGATCAGTATCTAAGTTAGGGTGCAGTAAATCTTGGAAGGCCAGAAATTACTGACAATTTACTGGAAGATGCTCAAGATAGATTAACCAGTACATTATAGAAAGGAAGCATGGATCTTTGTTTTACCGAGACACTGAAATCTTTATTAATAAAGTTTGGGCTTTAATGATGATGAAAGCAATCAGACAGTTTCAAAGATAGCTGCACATGTAACTTCCCTTGTCTCATTTGACAATCAAAGGCAGCAGCAATCACATCTGGTTTTAAACAGCATATCATCATGAAAAACAAACCTTAGCCTTTCCATGCAAGAATGAAGTGTGGATGGAGGAGCAAACATGATGGGAACATGGAGATCAGCAACTGATTTATGGGCATGAGTTGAGCTAATAAAGAAAGAGAAGTTGAGAATGATCTAGACAGCAGTGAAGACATACTGGAAAGGATGACAATACTTGTGCAGATTATAAGAAAATAATCAGAAGTGACAGTCAACCTTCATCCTCTGTTGAGGCAAGTATGCATCTGGTTTGGAAAGAATAGCTTAGCATCCACTTCATGTTGTTGCAGGAACTGTGTTTTTTTCTTTTTTCTTTTTTTTTTTGGGGGGGGGACAACACATTTATTATTTATTTATTTATTTATTATTATATATTATTTAGTGTGTTCTGCTGTTTTTCAAATCCCCCCTCTTTCCCTAGATATTGGTAACACAAAAATACGTTACTTACTCCCTCATGCGTTTCAGCTTGGTCTCAGCCATAGTGCTGTTGAGAGCTCTGAATCCCTGGGGAGTCCCTGGAGCCACTCTGGTGACAGTTCCCGAGCCTACAAATCAATGCAGACACACAACCTTATTCACCTTCATCCCCTGAGCGCTACTGCAGAGTCAAGGGCAGTTGGGAGGAGGAAGACTATTCCTGTTCCTCACAAGGTGCCACATTAATTAAAGATGAATTAGATTATTAAATGCCTATTAAAAACAACTCCTTTCTTAGGGACGTGTAGATTTATAGCTCAAAGGCAACAAAATTGTAATGCGAATTTTCCTGCTGTGTAGCATACAGAGAATTACATTACAACGGAAGAGACAGTTACCCAAGGAAGTGCTGGCACTGATAAATATTCAACAAAATGAAGTTGACTAGGACAATATTTATTTTTCTCCATTGTTCTTTCCCTTATTTGTAAGAGAAAGAACCTTCTTCCTAACAGGCAAGTCTCTCCTTTGGCTTGCTTAAAATGTAAAATGACAGTATTTTACCAATCAGACAGTAAATTGACTTATGACATCACTTTTCCTTTCAGATGAAGGTAGTCCTTAAATCCTTTATATATATATACAAACATATATATATACATATGAGGAATATGAGAAATATACATATGCTCCTCTCTCCCCCTACTTTCTGTTCACTTCACTTGCCTTGTGGGTTGTTGCAACATTTAATGACCTAATAGTCATAGAAGACCATGGTTTTCATCTACAGGATCTTAGATCTGCTCAGTCACACAGGACTGTCAGGGTTGTCAGATCAAATATCCTGCAATTTTATGTCACCATTGCATCACACAAGCCCCTGCCTAACCTGACCAACCTTCAGGTTCAAGTTAGCGATTTATTTATTGCCCCTACTGCCTCCATTGGAAGCCAATTTCAGAGCCTCACTGTGACCTGCTGGCTAAAATCCCTCCTCCAACTTCAAGCCAAAATTTATTTACTGGCCAGCTTGTGCTCATTTTTCTCCCACGTCAGTCCTTTTTTTTTTTGACTTAGTACTTCCCTTCCCTTTAACATACTCCTTTCATTTATTTGTATTTGGAAAAATAAAGATCCTGCTTTCAGCTTTCACTTCCTAAACCAAGCAAAGCAGCTTATTTTTTTTTTTTTCATTGCAGATTATTTGGTATTAGGATTACACTTCCAAGCTCTGAACAGACACAGCGGGGTTCTGCATAGGGTATGAATAAGCCAAAAGTCACACAAACAAGTTAACGCAATGCCTGGTCAGCATGAACACACTCTTCCCTCCTGGCATATAACCTCCTGGTTATAGATCCCAACCATAGAAATTTGAACACTGAGAGTAAACTTTCCATCCTGAAGTACCCAACTGAATCCCTCACAGTGAGCATCTGCTAGATTTAGAGCTTTACAACATAGGAAGCTGGCATGGAGAGAGACTACAGAAGAAATGGATTCCTGACTCCATTGTCTAGCTACGGAAATAAATGTTTGACTTCTTAAAATATTTCTTAACTTCTCTGACCACTTAATGGCTAATAGTTGTCTGGTATTACAATTGAGGTATAGATAGATAAAAAATGACAAGCTCAGTTCTTATGAGCAGCCAATAACTTCAGACACCATAAATATAAATATATAAATATATAAATATAAATATATATATATATATATATATATATATATATTTCCTGATGATTTACTCTAATACCACACATGCGTATCTATACATTTTAACATGTGGTCTTTAAGCATTCAATTACTTTAGCAGCACTGAAGAATTCAGACATCCACAGAGTGGCCCTGAGGAAGCTTCAAGTACTGCAAAGCGATGTTCATGACTTACCGGATGGCTCACTCATTGAGTTGGTAGAGAATTAGGGTCCAGATGTGAGGATTTGGGCTTTGATATCATTGTCAGACTTCAAAAGCAATAAAAAAAAAGTTTTGCCCTGAGCACCAATGGTCTAATGAAAATGTATTTTTTGTATTCTTTCAAGACAGAGTATATTTAATAACAGACCCCACCTAAATTCTGATATTACTATTATTACAGGATATATCATTGTGGTAAGAGCTCAGCATACTCTTTCTGCTTAGTGGGTTCAGTCTATTTATTGCTACAATACTTTATCTCCCTCTCCTCTGACATTTCATTATTAAAGACATCCTTCTTATTTTTTTCTTTTTCCCCCCCCCCCCCCCCCCCGGGATTCCAGGCTAAATAATTCGTATTTTGTCTACTCTCCACATTGGCAGTTGGCCAAACAAACCTTCCTCTCTAAATACAAACTAATATCTATCTTTCTGTCCATTAAATATGATCTTCTGGGTACTGTGAAGTAGCTGAAAGGACTACAGATTGTAGGATGCTGCAAAGCTGTGGTTAGTCATAAAAAATGAGTTCTCGGTGAAAACCACTAAGAGCTTTTCACATTGTTGCTATGAAAAACGTCAAAACTTTTTCTAGAATGATTCATAACCCACACTAACTTCTATATCATAGGCATTTTCGTAGAAGCATTTACTTGATTAATAATATATTTTGTACCCAGCTTTCAGCAGTTTGCCTACCCATACATCAACACAGAACATGTAACTATGCTTCTTCAAAAACTGGCCAAATAACTATTTGCATTTTTATGCAATTTATCATTCTTAATTCTTTAAACAAAATCAAATAAAACAACAATAACATTGATATTTTAAAACCAAGTACTGACACTTTCTAAGCGTGCTTAAAAGATGAATACTCTCCCATTCTTTAGCCTAATACAACATAAAAGAACATAGGGCAAAATTGTCCTCTTGGGTCAGAGTGCCATTTTCAAGGCCCTCATTGCATCCTTTCCACTCTGTCTAAGGGAAAAAAGATGAAAGGTTCTGTAGGGAAAGAAATACTGTGCCTCACATTTATTCACAGATACAGTTAAAAAGGATGATTATGATTAGCCAATGAGACTTCTATACATTATGTCCCAAAGGAATTCCTACCTACATTTCTACTAAAAACCCAGTAAGTGGTGATAGACATCTCTTGCATCTCTTGATAAGTCATTATATGTTAAGAAACTATTAAATCCACTGAATCATACATTTCTAGTTTGGATTTGTTTTTTTCAGCTTTCACTTCTACATTAAGATCCTCCAATGCCTTTTTCTACAAGATCAAAAAACTCCTTAGAAACAGATGTATCTTCCTGAGTTTAAAATATTTATAATAATACAAAGTGACCAAATTGCCTCTTAACTTTCTCCTCTTTTAAACTAAGCATATTAGTATATTTTAAAGACGTTTTTTCAAACTTTCTTTCATTTTGAAGCTCTGTTCTGGGATCTCCCCAGTTTTTCAAACTTTACCGGCATGTACTGTGATATTTCAAATCTACCCCCCACAGAGCTGTGTAGCTAACCCCAAATGAACCTTGTACTGCACTGAAGTGCTGGTATTCACAGTGATTCAGTGGGAACTCCTGGGGAGAAAACTCAGTTACTTTAAAAAATCCCAGGCTTTTACCATTCAGTACTGAGGTTTTATACAGAAGAAACTTCACCTGTGGAAAAACAATGCATATTTATTGTATTCTCTTTATCACAGCCCTTGCTGACATAAAAAAAAAAAAAAATTCTAGTTTTTTCTCTACTCAGATGTTGTCTAAGATCTGCTATAAATGGCACATAGTTTTTTTCACAATTCCTTTAACAATGAAAAATGCTATGAGAAATTCTGTCCAGGCCAAACTTCTACATCCAGCTTACTGCAATGAAATTTCTACTGTTTTCAGGAGTAGCTGTTACAATAATGTGGGTCTGTAGCCCAGCAAGGTGGTATTGCTACTGCTAGTACCAGGCCACAGGCTTGGGCCTGGGTTTGCAAGACCTCAGCACTAAGGTATGTCAGACTTTGTCTGACCTTGTCTTGGCCTGGTGGGAGATCTGATTTAATTGCTTAAACTGTAACTTCAGTTCTTCTAATAACCTTGTGGTTATTTTTCTTTATTTCCACTCATTTTTGTATTGTACAAACACAGTTTTTAAATTAATAATGAGCATTTATTCATGTAGAATAACATATTTTTAACTAACATAATTAAAGAAGAAATGTAGAGAAAGACATGCCCGATACATCAGAAGAAACCTTGAAAAGTTGAAACATGGGACGAGGCTTTAGGTATGGGACTATAAGAGGTGAGGCATGAGCTGGCACTGGGGACACCATGGCTATAAACAACTCACCAGTTCCTGAAGAAATGCCGATGATGAAGTGGGCAGAATTAGCTTTAGGGTTAACAGAGATAACATCTAAATTATGTAAAATGCACATAACATTTTTGATGTGACATGAATTTACAGGCCAGTGAAGGAAAAGTGAGGTATAAATGCATGTTGGCAAACACACAGAAATGATCCCAAGTGGAGGAAGTAACCATGATCACCATTTCTGGTGAAGGACTGCAGGTGCTGAGGGCTCATCACATCCCCCAACATGTCAGACTGAAGCTACCAGTGTTAGGATCATCAGGAAGGTGAGCATAGCACCAAGCAAAGTGGGAGTTAGGAGGAAATGCATGTATTTAAAATTAAGAGCTTTTCTTACAGTAGCAGTCATTCACTTGTTTCCTTTATCTTTCTTTTATGTAATTATTAATTCTGAACTAACAATAATTCTTTGATTAGACTGTTAAGATTTCAATAAGACTAATAAAAAGTTATTGGCTTTACATGTAGACGCATTTTCTTTTTGACTATAACAAGACTTTGAGATTACATCTCCCTAAATTCATGACAAATATATATGTTATGTGACATGTGACAATACATGTATATATATATGTATGTTATGTGAAAACTAAGCTAAGGCCAAGGGGACAATTAGCCTTATGAATTTCATGTAAGATGTTGGAAAATATTCAAAAAATCCAGAAACAAAAATAATAGGGAAAGGAGCAGATAGTATGTACAGAATCTCACATTCAATTACCTATTTTTTTTTGGCTACCGAAAGATCAAGATATTTGTAATATTTTTTTACCTGTATGTTTTTAAATATTTTCAGAAATGTGTCTATGAATTAGTTCAGGAAGTTTAAACTTCAGATGTTCTCCCTTTGGTGAAATGCTCACTTCCTTCTCACAAATATGAACCACAGAAATCTTTCATATAGAAAGTTGTGATACCCCACAAAGAACAAAAAGTTTAAAAAAATGTTCTCCATGTATTTTGCAGAGTTCCTTCGAACAATACAACAGAAATATCTTTTCATATCACAGATGGACTTTTTTAAAGAAAAATGAGTAAATTGTTCTCACTTCAAAAACCAACCAAACAAACAACAAAAACAACACCTCTTTTCTTTATGATACAGCCATTCCTTGTTGATAAATATGATACTTCTAGATTTTACATCCTGACTTAAAAAAAAAAATAATCCTGTTTTATAGGATTTAATATGTGCATCTAATTAAGATGCACATTAATAAGATGGGAGATACATGAAGTTTATTTTAAAGATAGTTTGTTCAGCTTTGTAGCTAGACATTGGAAGAACTTAAAACAGTAAATGTTTAAAGCTCCTCAGTGATACTGAGCATACAAAGATAAAAGGGACCCTCACAGACTCCTCTCTTATTATCATCAGATTTATTTGTTTGGAACAGATCACACAAGCCTAATTACTAGCTCAGCTTGGAGGAAGGCTTTAAGTTTCAGTACAGAGTAGTCAGATGTTTTTCTAATAATTAAAGCATAATTTAATTCTTTAATATAATAATTTTCAAAGGCATCTTCATGTTCTTTGTACTGAAAAAAAAAAAAAAAAAGAAGCAGCCAAGAGTGTCTTCAATACTATGATTTTATTTATTTTTTTTTAAATGACACTGTTTGGTTTTGGCTAATACCAGAGTATTATTCTTTTACATTAACATAGAACATTAAAGTGTAGAGATAAATTTTGCCCTCTTTTCTACTTCTACAAACCCACTGCAGGCAAACGTAATGCAAATTTTTAAAGGATATTCCACAACTCTGGTCATCATGTTTTATGATTCTATTATTTTCAACAAAAGCAATTAATTGTGTATGACAGTGTATTTGGCATACTTACACTTTTGTGCAGTAGATTAAGGAAGCAATTTTTAAGAAGATCACTTTTTTTAAGTTGTTCTTTTGCAAAATGGAAGTAATTGGATTGTGATGAATAAGGACTATTCATAAGTGCTGCTATTACATTTAGAGAAGAGATACCATCTTACCCAATGAGCTGTTATTCAGGACACTCTCCAAATACTTGACCATTGCCTCAACATCACTGTCCTGAGGATAAATGAAATAATGAATAGCATTAGTGTGTGCAAAATCTTAAATCTAGTACACAAATCATTGTGTACCAGAGGTATGATCCCACAAGCAAAAATGACATTACTTACAACAATGAGCATCAACACTAACTACAGTTAAGGGAATACGTTGCTCAGAACTTTGTATGTTTTATTCCCCTAAAACAGTAGGCTTGGGAATAATATTATATACAAACAATTATTCAAGTCAGATTCCTTGCAGAACACAAATACGTAGGACAGCTATGCATGGAGCTTAAATAATATGTTTCTTGTTGAGAGTGGTGCGCAGTCTGTGAAATAAAACCAGCATCATTGGTTAGTCCTGAAATATCTAAAACAATAGCAGATTGAAAATGGAAAGTATGTACTTTTAACTATCCCAAAAATTCTTGGTTATGATATTTGCCTCTGTAAATTAATACTTATGTTTCATTTAATCACATCTACTTACATATCTAGTAGCAATGAATAATTAAAATTTTAATTAAGAAAAGATTTGAGCACTTTTCCATTGTAAGCTTTCTATTACCAGACAAATAATTAAGAGTTTTGCTATATCTTTCACTTGAAATGTTATTTGTGTATACTGATGAAATTTAAGATCTAACCATTTAGCAAAGACTGTGCTGCAGGAAGGACAACAAATTTCATTCAAGTCTATGAGACAAGCCTCAGTTTCTAGAAGCTCCCATTTGACAACATGGTGACATGGCATTCCTTGACTGAAAGTCAAAATCCTGACTTTGTATTTTTAAAATATTGAGCAGCCTATGGTTTTAAAAGCCCTGCAGAACAGGTAAGGGAGTTTGACAGATGCACAGAAAAGAGGCACACCCACACATAAGAGCCAGCACGGAGGAATACTTGGACATTTCAAATTCTGAATAAGTGAACCCCTTTCTAACAGCAACAGATCAAGGATGACAAGGCAGGCGTTAGGAATCTAGTGGAGCAGTTTTGGGGTGATAACACAGACCACCTACAGCCACTGATGAGACACTGGAGCTATAATTCACTAGAGCTATGATAATTTATGCAATATCACTGGAGCTATGATAATTTATGTCAGCTGATTACGTTGCTTGACAATCTCAGAAGCGACCTGGAAATTGAAAATATGGAGCTAATGTACCGTATGGCTAGACTTTGTCATAATGAGGAAGGCTAATTTGCTATTATTATTGTCACTAAAATAAAACAAAGAGCAAGGTGATAAACTGAAGTAAAAAGCACCCATTAGCATCTCAGCTAAATCAAAGCCAATGTGAAACCTTCACTGTTCACTAACTTTTCAAGATGAAGCCTCTTCTATACAACGTATTTTCTAATTTATATTTAGAAACAGTTTCTTATTCTCTTTCATGTTTTCCCCTTACTTAGTTCTCATACAATTAGATATTACTGTTCAAGGAACGAAAGAAGGAAGGAAAAATGACACTGAACTCAAACTCTACAACCAATACAAACAAGATGAGAGGTTAGATGTGGTTAGGGTGATAACTCTACAAGTGGGCTATGTAGCTGAGAGCACATAGACTGTATTGAGAAGTTATCAACAAAGGGAAAGTACCTGTGTCAGCTCCCATCCTAAAGCTTTAAATTACACTAATGGAGTGCATGACTGTATCTTCTTAACTGAAGAGGGGTTGATTCCCAAGACCACTACTTCTCTTTCTGTCTTGAAAACCATGGGAGCCTAATATAACTGGAATACATAGCTCAGGTCCCCTTCTACATTATGCACCCCATTGCGTAGTTCAATTAATCTGTGACCCCATGCTACTGCATATCAGTCTTTGTTTTTTGTTTGAAGTAATGGAGTCACCATGGAGTACTGCTAGAGGTAGACTTTCTGCACTGACTTGGCACAAAAGTAACTAGTAATTCAATCTTGGCATTGGAAAATTGAGAGGTTTGCACAGATTAGGATGGTAAATACCTTACAAATCTTTACCCTGCAATGCAGTGGAATGACTTCTTTATTCACACAGTCCTCCAAAAGCTTAATTTATAGAAGTATTTTTTAAAGAAAGAGTTAAAGTGTATGAATCCTATCATAGAAATAGGTGTAGGAGTTTTGGTATTAAGTAGATGACTGCTGAAGCAATCCCCTGCTATATGCTAGCAAGATCAAATCTATTCTGGTAGGTTTTGAAGCTTATTATTATTGTTGAGCATGACACCACCTACCTTTGAGTGGGATTCATCTCACATAACTGTTGACATCCAGAATGAAGAAGTCCCATGCATGCTAATAACTGTAGATCCCTTTACAATCACCAGAGGGAAAGAGGTACCTCCTATCATATTCTATCTGACCCATACATTAGAGGTTTTTGCCAAGATAATATTACTCCCTAAAATGTTTATTTCCCCTAACTGTACAGAGTTTATATTCAGTTAGGTCAGATGTAGGTGCACAGCTAAGTCCAGCCTGCTTTGCCTTCACATTCATTTCAGAATTTTTCACTAGAGAAAGGGAAAATTGAAAATTCTGCTCGATTCCCAAAGAAAAGGTGATTGTGGCAATACCTGCAAACACAGTCCTGTCTTATCTAAGGTGCTGGTCAATATGAGTGAAAACAAAGACAGGCTATTTGCTTCTTTGATGGAGGAAGTCCTGAAAGGCAAATGCTCGGAGAGGGTATGCTTTCCAGTCAGTCTGTGTAAGCCAATTTGCAGAGGGGTAATGATTACGTGCACATGGACTGCTGGTAAAGCAAAGCCACCCAGCCTGTAGAGGCTGGATCCTGGCAAGAGATGTCAGTGGGACAGCTCTTCCAACACACAGTGTCAGTTCTTGTCACCACTGTATTCTGAATCACTACAAAATGACAGAACGTTGTTGTTCAAATCTGGCTGCCAACACCTAATTTATTCTGCATTATTGAGAAATCTATTTTTATCTTCTGCCCTTCATTAATTCTAAGCAGCAGTCTGCCTGTTCAAAAGCAGTATTGATTGACACTTAATTATATCGTCAATGAAATCTGAATGAAAATTTTAAAAGTCATTCTAAAAATGAGATTAAAAAAAAAAAGTCTGATAAAAGTGAGCAATAATTTCTTTCAAGAGTACATTATGGTAGATTTTTCTGGCAACAGAGTGTTTGCATGTCTATGTGTTGTGAGTAAACACAGACCCAGCAAATTGCAACAAATCACTGCCTTAGATATTCCAACGACTTACAACTATTTGTTTATATTACTACTGTATTAACTGTTAAAGCATGTTATATGTTTAGTTTGAAAACTAGGAGGACATTTCTAGACTGCATGAGACTGTCTATGAGTAAACTTCAAGTTTAACTGGTTGAGAGAATTTCAGGATTCTCTGCCACTGTGGTAAAAGTAGTGCTCTGATTTATCATATAAACATTTAACTTCTGCTTTAAAACTACAAGAAACTTAAAGAAACTATTAGCTCACAAATTTTAAACAATATCACAAGTTATTTATAATTTAATGAAGAGGTTTTAGCAAACTTGGTTGGTTCCACAAAACATAAAAACCATCATCCTCCTCTTCCCTGAATTTTTCACACATGAACTCAGACTAACATTTGTGATCCTAAACAAAAGCAGACAGTACTGTTCAGAAGCACTGTAACACAATGCCTTACGTTGATGACACAGGGTAGAAAGTAATTGTTGCTGAATGCCTTAGGAAGATCGATTTTCAGCACTGACTTGCGCATTTTGGTTCATTGATTTCACTGAGACTTGATCACTGAAGACAAGGTTCATCTTGGTTCACTCTGATCAGATCTAAATTAGGTGCCTTTTCCAATCATCTTCAACATCCTACAAACTGCAATCACTAAGATTTTCTTGTGGAAGCCTCGCCCAATAAAGCTTCTTTAAGCCTTTCAATAATAAGTTTTCTTTTTATTTACACTTTCTAAGATTCTTGGATAAGTCTACAGATATGCTGGTCAAGACTTACTGTTGTTTAGGCTCATGCTAGAAAATATGTCTAATACAGGCTGGAAGAAGTGGCATCTAGAGGTGCCTATCTATCCCCAGGAAATAAATCTGGAATTTAGATCTTATGCTTGAAGTATTCTTTCAGCTTTAACTTAAATAACACATAGTTAACATTACATATAAGAAACCTACTCAGAGCGTGTGGTGGCCACAAGGGAGTTTACTGACAACAATCCACACTAAGGCAATCATAGGAGCATTATTGTTAATCTTGAAGGAATGCAAGCATCTTTTTCATCAGTGTATCAGATTAATTATACATATGCATACTCACATAACTAATTCATGATACTGCTATACACACACATTCCTGACAAAAGCAAATTGCAGTAATGTCACTAGGGCAAAATCTTGGAAGTAGTTTCATTTGCCCTCGGAAAATGAGCATCAAATGTGTACTGTTTTCCCAAAGGTCACACACACCTGGTGATTTGTCTTGGAGACAGTCTGTGATGCTTCCACATCCTCCTCTTCTTCACTGCTTTCTGAACAGGACTCAAACTCATCATTATAATATTCTTCTGCAATTTGTGGGTCTTCAGGGATCTCTAAAGGCAATTAAGAGTTTATAGTATATTGACGACTATATGCGTAATCTTAAAAAGATGCAGTGGATTTTGTATCACCAATGTTATGTCACTAACAATGCATTCTGTAATTGAAATCACTGGATAGATTCTCAGCTTAAAAAGTGATCTTATGACATGATAAGCAGCGCTAAAGCTGTCTCTGCCAAAAGGTCAGATCCTCATATTTAAATTAATGACCTCAAAGAATCTATATTCATTTCGGGCTGAAATCACTAAATAATAGAATAATTCAAGCTGGAAAGGACCTCAGGGGATCCTCTAATTCAACCTCACTCAAAGCAAACAAAAGTTTAAATTTACAGGAAAGAAAATCTGCATGTCTTGCCAAACTCTCCCAAAACAAAAACATTGAAAAATGAAAGAAAGTAGTGAAAAGTCAAGCTCCATATATCTAGCTGTCATGCTCACTCAATTTATTACTATCACTTGAGAAGTTATAGAAATAGCAGTGAGTGCAATATTAAAATAGACAATGAGCCTCTGAAGCCCAAGAACTGTTACTAAAACTCAACATATTCATCACAGCATAGAAGACATCACTTTTTCTCTGCTCCAGGAGAAATCTTTGAGCATCCCTGACTCCATAAGAAATGAGTTAGTAAAATAACTTGACGTTTGATTGCACCTGCTTCAGTGAGCTGCCCTTTCTAAGCAAAAGCCCTTAAGCACTTGTTCAGTTTTAAGCAGAGGCTGGACTGTGATGACTATCAGAATTAACAGCAGGATCCCTGTTTTTCTAGATAGAAAACTTCAGTGCAAAGGGCTGCCCATGGGAAGCACAGGTCAGTGGCAGAGATGGGATCAGAGCTTGGGGAAGCCTGGCTCAGCAACTGTCCCATCAACTTCAGCATTTGTGCAGGAGGATGCTCCAGGAGTGCTTCCTTACTTCCTTACTGAGTTATTTTCAATGCTATGTACAACATTTTTTGTCCTTGGCTAATTTTATTACAACAAATGCTATTTGAGGACAAAAACAATCTAATATTAACCTGTCATAAATCACCGTGGTCTTAACATTAGCTCATGCTGACTTCTCCCATTCTCCCAATTATCTACGTCTTTAAAGAAATTAAAACTGATTTATCTTAAATATTACTGCATTGAAATCAATTAAATTCAAACAATATGTTATAAAAATTAAGAATGTTTAATTTACTATTTTTATTCATTTCACATGGATAAAAAGAAAACAAACATACAACAACAACAACCAAAGTATTTAAACAAGTGAATATAATTAAAGATGCCCATGGATATTAGGCAGGAGGAATGATTCTAATCTTTAAGGCATAATAAACTCAGGGGAAAAGAAAAAAATAGAGAAAATGTATTTATCTGCACCACTAGGTGGTTGAAGTTCTCCTGCTGAGATATTATCTCTGCTATTATTGACTGTCTCCGGAGCACTTTCAAAAATACTTCCTTTCTTTATAAATTTGATTTACCTCCAAAATACAGACACATTTTCACTTAGTTTTCTATTTTTAGAACATTTGTACAAGCTCCATTGCCACAATTTCTAATAAGAAAAAAAAAAAAGATAACTTGTGCTTCCGTAGGAATCTTCCCCAATCCCCCAAAAAGCTTTTCCCACAAAAGAAAGCATTTACTATTGCATCTAATTGAGTTCTCTGAAGTGCTATTTGACAGGAAAGCCTAAAATTTCATCCTAAACAAATAAACAAAAAAAAAAAACACCCTCAAATATCATTAATTTTTAGCATGGAAAGAATGCTACTAAATGAAGACGTCTCCATTTCCAGACAAAGTAAACATTTATTTTTCTTTCTTTCAGGGACATTGTCATTCCTGTGATTACTATAATTTTATTAAGTTCATCTGCATGCTATCTGTGTGTGTATAAGTATTCACAAACATATGAATCAGCTTATTTATTACATTATAATGCAAGCATTAGACTACACCAGTGTTTTCAGAGTTGTTTTCTCCTCCCACATTCTGCTTTTTTTTTTTTTTTTTTTTTTTTTTTTTTACTGTTATACTAAAAAACACAATCCGCCCCTTTCCAACAGAACTAGGTACAAAAATCAGTCATTTACTCACAGTTGTAACCTCAAACTATGTGCTCTGGCTACGGTAAAGCTCTATACCATGTGAGTAGCCCATGACCAGGCTGAACTGAGGCTGATACAGCTGAACTACATGGAGGGTCTGGCACCATCCAAAGCCCACTTCCATGCCAGCTTCTGCATCCTTTCCAGAATCTCTCACTTTACCATTTCTGATACTGTTTTGACAGCTGCACAAAGATGGCCAGTTAATCCGAGTTCAGTAACACAATTTTAAATGTTAGTTCACACACTAGGGATACTCCAGGATACAGATGTTTCCTGGCCCCACTTCAGAGGCTGTTCCAAGTGACATTTCTCCAACAAAGACAACGTGTCCAGTGGACCTTAGGAGCTAACAACAAGTCTTTAGAGCTTCTCTTTGCTATGACACGCATCTTTTAGGCAGGCACTTTCAAAACATCAACATATTCATTTAGAATACATGGTTCAGTGTAACAGTTTCTACTAAGTAGAGCCAGCTCCCCATTGCCCATATGCTACAGATGCAGAGACACAGCTCTGCTTCTCTGCCGAACTAATTTGGATACAGAAGAGCTTATTTAGCTGAGACAGAATCAGGAATGAATTTCAGGAACACATATGCTGGCTTTAGCACAGCAGATATCAAAAGTCATCACAGTGAGCTGTGCCCATGCTGGCTGCCCACAGAAATGCTCTGAATATTGTAGCATTGTAGCATGGTGCAGTATAGAGTGAGGCACCCAAGAAACAGCAGAGACTGACTCACCTCTGCTAGAGCCAGTGTGAAGAAACCTAGTAAAATTCAAGTTAAACCCCCAATAATGACATGCTTGTCTCAGTCCTTAAGTGAAGTGCAGATAACTTGAGTATGGATTCCAGGAAGACACTGTTAGGGGAGGCTGGGCCTCATATGCTGCCATTTTCCACATCATAAAGTCCATCCTTTAGGACATTTACTACCTGAATTTTCCCATGATTCTCAATATTTCAACTCTTCCCCTTTCCACCAGCCAAACAGCAAAGCTGTTGCAGAGTAAGCAGAGCTGGTTACTGCCACCATCTCCTGAACGTCCTTGGCGCAGTTCCACATCTCAGCAATGTATTACAGAAAGAAAAACCTTGGTTTGTGCTTTCATATGACTAACTTTAACAAAAATGTTCTTTGGGCTAGGTCTGTTTGACTCATTTATGCACTTTTGCAAAGCCTAGCATGGACTCCAGGACCAGAACCTTGACTGCCCTTTCTGACAGAAAACAGAAATTAAACCTGTGTGTGCCTGGAAGGTACTTTGGGAAAATAAATAAATAAATAATAAAAATAAAAACAAAGTAATAAATGATGCTAGTGAGGTGAACACAAGTCTATCATATCATATCATATCATATCATATCATATCATATCATATCATACCAAACTTCTGCTGCAGCACCCAGGATATACAGGACCAGGAGAACGCACCGTATTTCAGAAAGTCCTGACACCAACTGCAGCCCATTGGACCCACTTGCTCACACAGCACTCCTGGTCTTCCCAAGAACAGCAGGTCCAAATCCACCAATTCTTTCCATGCAAGAAAGTTACCCTGTGCAGCATACGCCAGGGGCTCTGCCTTCTTCACAGAGCCTTGGCAAACAAACGTTGCAATAACATCCAGTGTAAAGTTTTGTAATACTGTGTCAGATAAAACATGGCCCTAACACCATTGTAATACACTTGTCCCTCAGTCACCTGTTCTTCCTCTGATACAGCCCACTTAACACACTCCTGATGGAGCACAAAGCAAGGTCTCTATTGCTGTTTCCTCACATTCGTGATCCCAATCTGTCAGCTGGTATCTGAAAATACATGACATTTTATCTAGCTTTGTGTATTTCACTAAAGACGGTCACAGCACCTTTTATGTGCTCACAAAGCACTCCATTCAGAACAAACTCAGCTATTGCTTATATACCACTAGGCACCTTAGGTATAGCATTGAGAGATTCAATATTTGTAAAGTGTATTATATATTCAAAATAAAAAAGCTCTGAACAATATCTTTCCCCTTTAGATTTCTTTCTATATATTACCATGACGCTAATAGTAGAAAGAAGGGTAAAACCCCATTATCTAAAGATCATAAAAGCCCAGCTATTTCCCAAGAAGACGAGCTATGCAGAAAACAAAGAAATGCAATACTTGCAATATTTTGTTTAAATCCACCAAGAGCTTTTTCCATGTAACATAGTATCTTGGCGACAACAACGGTTTTCTCCAAAGAGACTAAAATACTTTGATAAATATCTTTAATTTTCTCTTGCCTTGAAGTCATAATTGTAATCGGTGTATTAATGCAGCATTCTCACATTGCAGTGCATGCAGAAGACAATGAGTAAGGCCCTTTTTATCTTATTAAGAAAGAGGGAAGAGAAAAAAAAGAAAAAGAAAACTGAAAACTGACTTGTATAACATATGCTCATTTTCACCACCTGTATTCACAATAATGAAGGCACACTCGGCACTTAAGGACTATTGCAATTTTTTATTTTTTTTAATCCCAAACTTTAGCACACCCCTGGAAAGAACTAGATTATCTCAGCAGTCACTTTCTGAACTTAAGGAAAAAAGTAGTTCTGGCTCCAAGCAACACACTCCTCTGCCTGCACAGTACCACAGACAGAAAAGCAAGGAGCAAAGCATTCTACTACTCTGACATACGTGTGCTCTTCAGAATAGCGTATCTTTTATTACAGAGCTTTCATAAGAGAGAAAACAGAATGAGCTGAGGCATTGTATCTAGGAGAGAGGTTTGAAACACAGATGTGAAACACAAAACACATGAGTTTCATAATCCCAAATGAGAGCAAGGGCTCCGTGTCCCCCAGGGCTCAGGTCAATACTCATTTGATTAAGAAAAATAAGATAACTCCATTATTATAATTTAGGATCACATAGATTATTTATTTTCCCTAGGGTGGGATAACTTTAACAGTTTCCATAGAACAGAACTGCCATCCATTGGTTAGCTATAAACAAGATAAACGTTATTAAGCTCTGAAGATTCACTGCTTGGCAAATCAGTTGAAGCTTTTGTCCAGCTAAACTAGGCTGAAAATGACTTTGGAAAATGCATTGTTTAGGAAATTAACTCAGGGATATAACAGGACTTCTGTGTTCCAAAACATCTTGTATGAACTTTTTGCCTAAACACAAAAGGATTACTTTTTAATGACAGAAGTCATTAAAAGAACTACTTTCTGACACAAAAATGTACAGCATAGCTGTAATGAAAAATGATTTGTTCTAAAATGAGAGCCAGAAATATAACAAAAATTAAACATTAATATTTTATACTTCTGTTTTTAGCATTATAAAAAAGGAAAAAGCATGATTTACCTGTGGACTTCACTGAGTAAATTTAACTACTGTGAAATGTCTTGGAAAAATGGAGATAAAGAGAATAGAAATCAGAGTGCAGGTTGTCTATTATTTGATGTTAGAAATGAAGTAATTACTTCAAAGTGTTTTTCCATAGGGGGAAAAAAAATCCCTTTCTTTTAAATCCAAATGAGATTTCCAGGAAAAATATTTTATTTCATGAACATAGCTCTTTTCCTCAGACCTTCTACATCTTGTCATTTTATCTGTATATCCACAGGCAGAACATGAAAGAAAAAAAAAAAAGGAGTTGCTAAAAGGAGCTGTTAACAAAAAGGAACAGCAAGAAAGCATACTTTTATTACATTTTTCCCTTAATTTTCAGAGTGTTTTTTTTTTTTCTTCCAATTTTCTAATGGTCATGCATAGAGAAAAGGGAGCTTTGGCAGGCAGTGACAATGACACGATGCCATACTGCCTTTCATGAACAGTTTAAATTTCATCAACTCTAGAAGCTTTCCTAGCTTTTCTAGAAGCTTTTTTTCTTTTTTTTTTTCAGAAATCCTTTTAGTTCTGATGGGTGAACGAAGAGAAAAAGCAAAATAACAATGTAGTCAATAACAGGGAGCACTTACTGAGTCCTGGAAGCCATTTCATTTACGCACAAAGAGGGTTGCTTTATGCACTGTTACTGTAAGGGTTGCTCTATTACTTGCACAACATCCAGCAGAAACAGAGTAAGAGCTGTACATTACAGGAAAAATGACCATGAAGCTACCTTACAACATCAGCTTAAAACTACCTTAGCCCTTGCTTTATTTCCAACTTCTTGATCTGTCAAAGCATATTGTCAAATAAAAAATCAGTTTTCCTGTTGAATTTGGCAGAGACTGCCTGATACTTTCTCTCTTGATGGGATGACAGTGCTGGGAAGGAAAGAGTCCATGTATTAACTAACACAAAAAGCTGCCTCTTCAGGAAGCCACTTCCTTCTCCCCAAGGTTCAGTATCAAGAGATAAAATGGGACCATTTTCACAATGAGAATAGAAAACATGGAACGGTTCAGATCAGAACTTGGTGTAAGCAGTGTGCACATGAGATTCTGGATGTAGTAAAGATACATGTAAAATACATTTAATTTGGGTATAAGTAGTAACGCAAATCATATGTCAGACATGTACAAAAACAAGTAAATGACTCCAGCCAAGCAAATCTACAAACAAAATATTGAGACCCCCAACACCCAGATGTAATTAACTGGTGAAACTCGATGTATTTTCCTAGACTGAATGGGTACAATTTGCTTCACGTAGCAGATGAAATAGCAGGAGAACATAAACTCAGTGTCTTTATTGCTGTCACCTTCTCATTCCCTCCAGCTAGTTGTCTGACAGACACACACACCACTCAAAGCTAAACTAGTAGAAACTGTAAACTAATTCAGTATATTTCAGACCAAATTCTCACTCACTTGGAATTGGCTCCAGTCACCGTATAATTTGGCCCAGCTTCCCAGAAATGCTGTTTAGTTTGATAAGTAAGCCAGAATACTACAACTGGGGGCAGACTGGGATTCCTTCTGCAGTGCTTTTCAATGCCATCCTGCTCACAGATGCTTTGTTTGCAAGTAAATGCATGGTGTGTCTTCATTTCCATCGGCTTCACCTGGAGTCTAAAGTGCAGTGTAGAGTTATATTGCCCATTAAGCAAAACAACTTGGAACAAAAACTAGTACCTTTCTAACAAAGATTTCCAATACTGAAATCGTAACAATATCTGCCATACGATCTAGTATAAAATATTTTGTACATATACAAATTTGGTGCATTTGCCTCCTTCCTAAATTCATGCAGTGTTTTATAATTGGGTTTTAGCATAAGGCTTTGGGATGAGTGAAGGTGTTTCCAGTGCAGACTTTAAAATGACTCAGTCAGAATCGTTTTAACTATTGTCATTGACCAAGGTGACTTAGAAGGTAGCCTCTATTTATCAATGCCAAACCAAATCAATATGAAAAAGAAATCAGAAAAAAAGTAGGAACTATAGAGTAGCATGGTTTGTTTTCCCCAAATGTTCAGTGTTCATAGAAGAGGACAACACTCTTCTACATACAAAAGACAATGCTATTCTACAAAGATGCTTCTAAATTACCCTCAAGACTAGACAATCTGAAACTTCATAAAATTTCCAAGAATTGTTCTTTAATTGTATGGCTACCCTCATGGAAAAAGGATTTAAATAGGGAGCAATAACCAAAGCAAGAGATCAGTTCTCCAAAGGCAATACTTCTAGGGAAGAACCATTTAGACAAGGAGAATATTCAGTCAATAAGATAATAATAATAAATAAATAAAAATAACAAAGTTTAGATTCCTTTTCCTATTTGTGTCTAAAACTTGAAAATTTTGTTATACCTTAATCCCGCCAGAATAAATCAGATTTACTATTCCTTTAATTGAATCTGGAACAAAGTGGGATCTCAGCGCGAAACCAAGCAATGAAAACATGAGACAGATGAGCATGCTCCCAGTGTGCCTATGCTCTCAAACCCTGTGAGAGTGGCAGGAGTTTTGGCACCCCATGTGCAAAGGACACGTGAAGGACTGGTAGCTGTAAATTTCAGAACTAAACGGGCAAGATTCTCTCAGCAAGCATCCCATAGTGTCATTTCAGCAAGTAGCAAGTTGGGTAATACGCCTTATGATTCTGGAAATATTCCTGCTTATAACACAGATCTGTATTTTTACAGCTACTATGACATTATTCTTGTGTGCTAATTTACTCACTTGTTAGCGGTTATGGTCCTCACCTTCCTACTGAAGAAACCGCAGTGTAAATCAGTATGCACAAATTATCCCTCAAGAATAAATACACTTTGCTGTGACTCCAGTAAAGATACACATTATGTCTCAGATGAGTTTCTCTAATTATTTTTATTCCCCTTTTGCTTTTCCTAATTTGAATAATTTAATTTAATTTTGACATGCAAAATTTAGCTCTCTGGCCTACCTGCTGCAAGAGTGGTTCTGAGCAAGTATTATAGAAGAATTTTTCATATTTATTCACACAGGGGATCCATGGCAGAAACTCATCCAAGCCTTAATTCTTAGCTCAATAAAAGCTGTTTCCTTTAGGGCTACTAGGTTTACTGGTTTTGAGGAGACCAGCAGATAACCCACAGCAGAAATTACTGCAATGTTATCTTCTCGCAACAAGTCTTTCTGGCTACAAAGGATATTACAACAGTAATACTACTACTACTAATAATAATAATAATATTGCAGAGAGGTTCTTACTGCCTCCTATGATAAATATTATTCTACTCTATCTTGACCTGCCAGACTGAAAAACAAAAGAAGATGTGATTTTCCTAAAAGACTAAAATATAAATATGTGCAGAGATGCTTAAAGATGCATTCAGAAATATTTCATGGTTTTTATCTTATAGGTTGAAAACAATCCTGTCATTTTTTCAGAAAAGCTTGTAAAAATAACAGTAGAAAAATACTATAATATTTTATAATGAGTGAACATTTCCTACTTGAGAGTCAGCTGAACTTTACCTACTTGAAATTCAAAGCAATATGTCCATAACTTACAATTAGCAATGGAAATATAGAAATAGTGTATTCAATTACTGTAATGTATTTAGCTATTTCAGAATTGTAATGAAATCAGGGGGTTGCTAGATGTAACATATTGCAACATATTAAGGTCAGGAATTTAACATGATGGTGATCTTTGGAGTATAAGGAAATGAAAAGAATAGAATACAAACCAGAAGGATTGTGTGATATGTCCCTTTAATTTATGTCTTTAGTTTTTGTTTTCTCTTTTTTTTTTTTTCTCTGTACAAATAATTTAAATACAGCAAGTAGTTAGTTTAAGCTATTTTGCTCCTTTAACTTCACCCCTTCCCACACAGAAACAAAGCAAGTAAGCGCAGAAGAGTAGCTTACGTGGAACTAGCACTCTTATAGGAAGGGAACGAAATGGATGCAAATGCAGGTGAAGTCCCAACTAGTAATGTACTGATGATCCAAAAATGCAAGACATAATATTTTATTTGTAGCCCGTAAGTCCGGTGTTGTTTTGCTGTGTGGTCTTTTTCATTCTAGTCACTTAAGTACAATGCGGACAAGCCCTCAGAAATACGGATGTAGTATATATATTAGTATTTGTATATATATGTAGTATATATAATTTCTTGAATGCTTAAACAAAATCTTTCTCACTCTAGTTTACTATGTGTTATCAGGTGTGAAGTTGATACGAATGTCAAGTAGCGTATTTAGCCACAAATGCCAGTGTGTGGCTTTAACTTTTCATGCTTGTTAGACTGTAGCTTGTTGAATTTAATACTCCTTATGGCCCCTGTAAAAAGTATGGGATTCTGATAACTGAGATAGCTTTCAGCCCAATATCTTTCAACTGCAAAAATTGATCCAAATCAGTATCAAAGATAAGGAAATGGTAGTTTTTGTTGCACGTGTAATTGCACTGAGCTTTCTGGGAGCACTTTTAGATATAGTTTATGAATTTGCAGCCAATTTCAAGGTAACTTCTACTGTAGAAATTGAATCAGAAACTTTGAACATTTAGCTATTACAGTTGTGTAACAGGATTATATCTTGTTCTTCATGCTTCATGCCACTGCAAAGACTGAGCTTCTCTACCTAGAGGATTTTCTGTGTAGTAAACTAAGAAACTGTAGATTTTCCATACTAATTTCTCACATGGATAAGTATAGTGCATGCTCTGACAAAGATTTATCTGGTTTCATTACAAATAAATCCCCATAACTAGTCTTTCCTATTTATTAAATACATCTGCAAACTTAGAGCCAGCCAATGGGAATCAAGTTGTGTACAGAGTTGAGAGGAATTATGCTGTAAAATGTGGCTTCATTAGATAATCCTGCAACTGAAGCAAAAGGTATTGCACACAAATAATTAATGTGATATAGTGACAGAGCTGCAACTTTCCATCCCAGCCCAGCATGAGGTAGCCCACAGAGAAAAGCTGCAGTGATCTACCAGTACAACAAAAATCCATGGAAAAGATGACCCTCGGCACCAGAACCTTTTCTCAATACCTGGACATCTGCTCATCTGATTACATTTTTTGTATAATCAGAAAAATAGACTATGAGCTCAACAAAGTTAATCAGTGTATCATCATGAGGTATATTGCTATATTAGAAAGTAATGCATGATAATGCATGATGTTTTGTGATGTTTCCAATAGCTCTTCAAAAGGAGGCCATATCAGAAGGAACATTAAACATCTAATGAACTCCACCCAGCTTGAACAGACTTGTTCTAGCTGCCATAGGAAGGCACTGACCATATTTGTCCATAACATCAAGTCTGGGTATAGCTTATGGATACCTGTATCTTTCGGGTGATAATTTTTCCTGATGTTTCAGATAATAAATCATTTATTCCACCTGAGCTTAATACCTTTCATGGAAAAGAGCAGTTAAATATGGACAGTCCTTCTTCGTTACAGCATTTTTTTCTTTCTGATATATAAAAGTGACATCTAGTTGTCCAGTCCTATGATAGAATTTGCCTTGTCATTATTCTCACATGACCACTACTGAAACAAAGTACATGTCCTCACAAGATAGACAGCAATCTTCAGAGAAAAACAAAACAAAAACAAAAAAAATACATTCCTGTATCTATCCTAGTCGTCCAAATGCTTTTTTTTTTTTTTTTTTTTTTTTTTTTTACAAAGGAACAGGTCAAGAGAGAGGAAAACAAACAAACAAAACAAACAAATGTGCTGTCACCAAATTCATTGCAAAGTAGCTTTTATTTTTGATGACAGTCAGAGAGGATGAGTGACTAATTTCCTAGATAAGTATTAACAAAAATAGGAAATATAGATACAGGTTTATCCTGACACATTTTTAATGATTTGCAGAATGTGCTTTTTAATATTCAGAAAAAAAAATAAAATGAGCTGGAGAAATGTAGCAAAAAAAAAAAAAAAGGAAAAAGGAAAAAAATCAAAGCACAAAGGGAACTTATTTATAAAACATTAGCAATTTTATGCTATTCTTTATAAATAAATGAAAGAACATCTGTAAATGAATACACATACATGTATATTTTTGACACACATATTTGCATTTAATACTGACAATGACTCCGTGTCTCTGAGTACAATCTCAATGTGAGATTTACTTCAGCTCCTTTATGTGTCTTGCTTGTACTTGGAGAACAGGAGATGGAAAAGATGGGAAGATATCTAGAGAAAAAGACTGTTCCCACTGGTACAATACATTCTTAACTGTTCTGTCGACCCTAGTTTTAAATTATTTTTATGATAAAAGTTCCATAACTTCCTGGATAAACAAGATGTAGACACCAACATTCTTCAATTAATATTAAATACAACTACAATATATATTTCAATGAATACCTCCAGTTATCAAACACAATTTGTTTTAAATTTGGTTCCCAATTAACAAATTAAAAAAAAAATTTAAACTGTTGCACAAATGTTTCAAATAAGGAAAACCATTTTTCATTGGTTTGTATTTACAAAGGTTTGCATATCTGAGGAATGAGGCAGTGCTCTACTTAGCTGAAACAACACAGGAAAAGTATATACTATTCTAATAATATACTCAACATACCACTTCAGCCCTTTACTCAGTATGGTTAGTAATAATTAGAAAGGCAATTTTTCTAGGTGACTCTTAGCAACTCTGTTGTCTGCCTTTCTACAAATAAAAGGAACATTTATTGCTCCAGACTGTATGAATAAAGATGCAAAACTTAAGAAGATGATTACAGTAACTTAAGAGAAATAGAAATGTAAAGCACATATTTAAATCTTTGCAAGTAACGTTACCTACCCACCTGCGACATCTCTTAGTAGACCTGCAATGTGCAGAAGAGTAGTTACCCAAACTTGAAGAATCCTTTGCTCTAACAAGCATGCAAAATGTAGCAAAACCTAGGACCAGGAGACCTGGTCCTCCTAAGATCCAGAACCCAACGATTTACAGAGATATTTCTTAATAACCCACTGTGGATACCTACTTACCCTGCTGGCAGCGCATGCTAAGAGGATTCCCTACGCTTTTGTGATTATGAGTTCTCCTAACATACTGGCTGATGTTTTATGAGAGGAGACTTGATTTCCTTGCAAGCTCAGCCAGCACTGCAGAGCAGCACTTCAAGTGCTTCTGAACACTGTAAGGATGGTGACAAGAAGGGTGGGAAGGGCACAGAAGCAACACACCACTATGCAGAAAAAGTTTCAAGGAGAAATCTAAAGAGTTAAGTTAGACTAGCCAGACATCACTGAAATAAGCTCTGGGTACTAGAATACCTACTTGATCCCTCAAGGACCTACATATCACGTGTCAAATTACGTAGGTCTGAACTGATTAATCAGCTGTGGTTTTGCTGTTACTAGATGGAATAAGGGAAGGGCATGTTGATTAGATGGTATGATATGTAATCTGCAGCTGCAAATAATTGAGGAATTAGCCTGCACACTAAATCGGTGGAAGATAGTTTGCATCAGGTCTTGCACATAGCAGTTTATGTTAACAGTAGCAAACTTTTACGGTCCATCCATTTTTACCCTTTCATCTTGGGAAAGGTGTCTTAATACAATTAAAACATGCAGTTACCACTTCACACACAGGTTATATAAATCTATATAACCAGGAACAACACAGCAAGCTGGCAAGGGAGAGGTTTGACCTGCTGGAGTCAGTATGTATGGAACCACCTTCCAGAAGCTAAGCTAAAGTGAATCACCAATACAAAGAAAGACCAGAATATTATAACAACATACACTGGATGACCCCGAGAACTGGAATCATGGAAAAGGAAAATTCAAAGAACAGAGTCGTAGCAGAGTGCAAGCATTAAAACAAAAATAATCTGTTGTAAACTGGAAGATGACAGCTGGGAAGCGTCTTAAGGAAGGAGGGTTCAGGTATGCTGTGAGTGGCCAGTGTTAAAAGGTATGAAAAATACAGAAGTATTTCATAGAAGTGTTACACAGAAGGATATTAACGGTGCCACGCTGCTTATGAAATCATGAGGAGAGTAAGCAAAGGAAGGAAAGTCACTATTTAAGCTGCAAGTCAACAGAGTAATGCATCCTGCAAATGCTGGCATGGAACAGCCAAGGGTAAATCTAAGGCAGAAATAAGAAGGTTCAAAAGCCCTGAAATATTTTGGCCCAAAAACAACTTTCTACGAAGGGTAGCAGAGGGTCTTGCCAGAATATATCAAACATGTCACATTCTTTAGGAAAAGGAAGTATGAGTAGATACCTATGGCAGCCACACACTGGACTCAGTGGTGAAAAGGAGGCTTGTAGTTTTTCTACGGAAGAAAAGCAAATGGTGGGGAAATGATGTCACTGTGGATAGCACTTCTCTAGCAAAGCACCGAGCACAGCCAAGATAACAGCTCTGAAAATGTGTGCTCTCAATGCACAGCTTCCTCTCCTGGGTCACTGAAACAAAAATAGCATAACTTGCTATTCACGTAACTTTTCACTGTTGCCCACTCCCACGTTAAAACTGGACCCTTCTTGAGTTAGATTAATTACAGAATCACCTAGGTTGGAAGAAACCTCCAAGATCACCTAGTCCAACCTCTGACCTAACACTAACCAGCCCTCCACTAAAACATATCACTGAGCTCTACATCTAAACGTCTTTTCAAGACCTCTAAGGATGGTGACTCCACCACCTCCCTGGACAGCCCATTCCAATGCCCAACAACCCTTTCAGTAAAGTTCTTCCTAATATCCAACCTAATCCTCCCCTGGTATGACTTTAGCCCATTCCCCCTCATCCTGTCACCAGGCACATGGGAGCATAGACCAATCCCCACCTTGCTACAGCCTCCTTTAAGGTACCTATAGAGAGCCTATAAGGTTGCCCCTGAGCCTCATCCAGGCTAAACAACCCCAGCTCCCTCAGCTGTTCCTCGTAAGACGTATGTTCCAGGCCCTTCACCAGCTTCGTAGCCCTTTTCTGGACACACTCCAGGACCTTGATGTCTGTCTTGTAGTGAGGGGCCCAAAACTGAACACAGTACTCGAGGTGAGACCTCACCAGAGTACAGGGGGACAACCACTTCCCTAGACCTGCTGGCCACACTGTTTCTTATACAAGCCAAGATGCCGTTGGCCTTCTTGGCCACCTGAGCACACTGCTGGCTCATGTTCAGCCAACTATCAACCAATATGCCAAGGTCAGTCTCTGCCAGACAGCTTTACAGCCACTCATCTCCCAGCCTGTAGTGCTGTTTGGGGTTGTTGTGCAGTGGCAGATGAGCAGCTCCAGGTACTGATCCCACAACATCTCGCCCAGGCGCAGGGAGCGCAGCCCCTTCACAGCGCGACATCCTGATTTTCTCTAAACAACCCTAGGTTTCTCATGCACGTTCCCACTGTCTCTGGCCAATTTCCACCTTCACAGCTAATAAGCTGTTCCTCAGTTTCTTGTTCTGTCCTTATCAATGGTGGAATGCAAAAAGCAATGTAGCTTTCCAAGACTTCTTTTGGAGAAACAGAAAGCATATATTCTTTATTAACAGCACTGGGTTATGTGGGGAATAATTCCATTTGACATGTACACGTAAGCAAGACAAGTAGTAGTAATTTATGGTACAGTAATATCCATATTCATGCAATTCTTAAGAAAGGGCAGGACTTATCCTAATGGTTTCTCAGAACTAATTATCATATTGTCCCTCCGGCTATCGCAGTCATAGTCAACTCTGGTGGTAGCACTTAGGGGCTTTCCGATGAAGGCTCATAATCTTCTTCATTTTGTACTTCGGTCCATTCTGTTTTGCACATGCTCAGTCATTTTTTAACTGCTTCAGCACTTTCAGTCTTTGAAAAACTCAGCTAATTTAATTAAGTTCTACTTTGGGCACCATGTTCCTTCTTCACCCTGGACTTTGTGCATAGAGCTGAATCTTCTTATCACGTGAGGCTGATACAACAACCGAGCAATTTAAACTTTTGGGCTGCTCCCGTTCCCAACACCTTTGCACTCCCATGTTGACTTCCCATCCCCCAAATGACTTCTCACCCCTAAGTCTCACTCACGGACCCGCCACCCACAGCCATTCCCCATCAGGAGCAGACACCCCCAAACCAATTCATGGCGGGGACAGCAGGGGAGGGCTGTGTCCAGCCCCCTTCCCCCCCCTCAACCCCCCTCCTGCCGAGCGATGCGGGAAGAAGTGCAGGCAGAGGCTGTGCAGGGTGGAAGAGTGGTAATTTATTCTTCCTGGGGGAATCGTGGCTGCCACCCCCAGCCCATCCCCAGGCGAGGCCCGGCCGCCTGCTCAGGCGGGGGGCCCGTCCTGCCGGCCCGCGTGGTCCCCGCTTCCCGGCTCCTCCTGCCGCACCCTGTGCAGCCAGGATGTGTCCCCGACTTCGGCGTCCTGCGGGGAGCTTGGCAGTCTGCGCCCGACCTGCCCCGCGTGCCAGGAGAAGCTTCTCTCCAGTCTGCGCCCCGTGGAGGGGCTGCGCGCCCTGCGCCGGGGCGAGACGCTGCGGGAGCGGTAGTTGGAGGGGCTCCTCCCCCGCTGCCCCCTCTGCTGCTGCTGCTGCTGCCGCCGCCCCAGCCGCTCATTCCGCTGGAACCTTCCCCGGGGTCTTCGGGCCAGGCGCACCACTGCTACAATGGGCCCGCGGCACATCGGGCAGGTGTCCCTTCCCTCTGCCCAGAGGTGGATGCACTCCAGGCAAAAGGAGTGCCTGCAGGGGTCCACTCGAGCTGCGCTGGACAGCGGGCCCAGGCAGATGGGGCACTCCTCGGGCTGCTCCTGCCGCCAGCTCATGGTTCCTGCAGCTTCCGCAAGGTGCAGATGGTCGTCCTGTGGGGGAGGCTGCCCTGCTGCCGGGCGCTCAGCAGCAGCCCAGGGTCTTCAGCACCTCGATGTCTCGCGGGTCGCCGGCAGGAACTTGACGCCTCACGTGCCACCAGGAGGACTACTGCAGAGAGAAGCAGGAAGAAAATGTTGTATCAGCAAGCAGACATTCGCTTTATAGGTTCTACCACGTTGTCTAGAGTGCTGTAGCTGTCAGCAGTCTGTGCATGGATTGCAAACACAGACTAGGCTTAGGCCAGATGAGGTACATGGATGTCTGTAGGTGTGAGAGCATTACCGAAGGCCCTTGATGGCTCGCGTGCAACAACAATGGCTTCGCGAATGCCTCTAGCACCAGCTCCGCCCGTCTCTCTCCTTCCAGCCGTGGAGACTCGAGCTCTCGCCTACCACCAGCCGGACTGGCCGCAGGCGCCCCGCGCAGGGCATTTATAGGCAGCCCCCTTCTGTGAGGCCAGAGGTGACATCAGCAGGGTCTGGGGTGTCCCTGAGGGCAGCACTGACAGAGGTCACCTGAACGTTGTGAGACTTG
Organism: Anas acuta; assembly: GCF_963932015.1. Taxonomy (NCBI): domain Eukaryota; kingdom Metazoa; phylum Chordata; class Aves; order Anseriformes; family Anatidae; genus Anas; species Anas acuta. The sequence continues at coordinate 44,784,037 of NC_088980.1, read as the reverse complement.
AGATGGCTGCTCCACGCTGACAGGTGCCAAGCGGAGAGCGGTATCAGGCTAATTAAGAAAAGCCATCTCGGAAGAGGTAGAATCCAGGACTGGGCCAAGGAGAGGGCACTGAGGTATCAAGAATAAAGTGTCACTTGAAATACCTGAGACTCCCATCAAGTCAGTGCTGCCATCAGGGGCACCCCGAAACCTTTGTGATGTCCCCTCTGGCCTCACAGAAGGGGGCTGCCTATAAATGCCCTGCGCGGGGCGCCTGCGGCCAGTCCGGCTGGTGGTAGGCGAGAGCTCGAGTCTCCACGGCTGGAAAGAGAGAGACGGGCGGAGCTGGTGCTATAGGCATTCGCGAAGCCAATCTTTTTGTACGCAAGCCATCATCAAGGGCCTCCGGTAATGTTCTCCAATCCACAGACATCCATGTACCTCATCTGGCCTCAGCGTAGTCTTGCCTAGTATAACCGACCATAAGCATATTTGCTGCTCTAACAGCCATGTTTGCAATCCATACACAGAACAGTTACTGCTACAGCACTCTAGACAACTTGGTTGAACCTAGAAAGCGAATGTCTGCTTGCTGATTCAATATTTTCTTCCTGCTTCTCTCTGCAGTTGTCCTCCTGGTGGCACGTGAGGCGTCAAGTTCCTGCCGGCGACCCGCGAGACATCGAGGTGCTGAAGACCCTGGGCTGCTGCTGAGCGCCCGGCAGCAGGGCAGCCTCCCCCACAGGACGACCATCTGCACCTTGCGGAAGCTGCAGGAACCATGAGCTGGCGGCAGGAGCAGCCCGAGGAGTGCCCCATCTGCCTGGGCCCGCTTGCCAGCGCAGCTCGAGTGGACCCCTGCAGGCACTCCTTTTGCCTGGAGTGCATCCACCTCTGGGCAGAGGGAAGGGACACCTGCCCGATGTGCCGCGGGCCCATTGTTGCAGTGGTGCGCCTGGCCCGAAGACCCCGCGGAAGGTTCCAGCGGAATGAGCGGCTGGGGCGGCGGCAGCAGCAGCAGCAGCAGAGGGGGCAGCGGGGGAGGAGCCCCTCCAACTACCGCTCCCGCAGCGTCTCGCCCCGGCGCAGGGCGCGCAGCCCCTCCACGGGGCGCAGACTGGAGAGAAGCTTCTCCTGGCACGCGGGGCAGGTCGGGCGCAGACTGCCAAGCTCCCCGCAGGACGCCGAAGTCGGGGACACATCCTGGCTGCACAGGGTGCGGCAGGAGGAGCCGGGAAGCGGGGACCACGCGGGCCGGCAGGACGGGCCCCCCGCCTGAGCAGGCGGCCGGGCCTCGCCTGGGGATGGGCTGGGGGTGGCAGCCACGATTCCCCCAGGAAGAATAAATTACCACTCTTCCACCCTGCACAGCCTCTGCCTGCACTTCTTCCCGCATCGCTCGGCAGGAGGGGGGTTGAGGGGGGGGAAGGGGGCTGGACACAGCCCTCCCCTGCTGTCCCCGCCATGAATTGGTTTGGGGGTGTCTGCTCCTGATGGGGAATGGCTGTGGGTGGCGGGTCCGTGAGTGAGACTTAGGGGTGAGAAGTCATTTGGGGGATGGGAAGTCAACATGGGAGTGCAAAGGTGTTGGGAACGGGAGCAGACGCATGGTGACGTATCCCAACTGCAAAAAAGGCTGACAGCCCAAGTCTCCTAAAAGCCTGGCAGCAGAGAATGCCTGCCAGCTGCGGAAGCGGGCCTGGCAACCTGCAGCATCCCTGGAAGGTGCTGCTGGCCTCCTGCAAGTGCAGCCTAAGGGTACCTGAGGACCAGAGACTGTCTCCAGGTGCCACCACCAAGGGCAAAAGCAGGGAACTACAAGAGCAATGGGCTGTCTGAGAAGGAGGAACGGCTCTGGGAAAGGTGCCATTCCCAGAGACTAGGAAGCATCGGTGTCTATCACTCGTCTCAGGTGAAACACAGAAATTAGCAGCAGCTTTTGGCTGCTCTAAGGAGGTGGTGTCCTCTGCTCTCTTCCGTCTCTCTTAATAGAAAAAGGACTCCTTCTCGACCCTAAATGGAGCGCCTCTCCCCCTCAGAACTTCTTGTGCTGCACAAATTGTTCTTGCCTACATGACATCCTTAATCCAGTGAACCTGTGCTGGGGATGCCCGGATGACTCTGAACTCTCTGATGGGAGCCTCACGTCTTTGCAGTGACACTTTGTTCTTGATTCCTTGGGGCCCACCCCCGGGCCCACTCCTGGGTTTGGTCTCTTCCAAGATGGCTTTTCTTAATTAGCCCGACACCTCTCTCCATGCTTGCCTTGAATCACAGAATATTGCCCAGGGGTGGTTTGTGGCCACGTGTAATAACGAGAACTTTACAGCAAAGAAAGCCTCCGTGTATTGCAGCACCCTACCAACTCCCACTTGCCGTCTCTCCACACCCGCAGGCAGGGGGGCATCCCTGAAGGGCTCAACCCTTTGGAAGGTCACGGCATGAACTTCGTTGTTGTCAGAAGCGGGATTATGTAAAACGTGCACTCCGGGATGCTTTTGAGGAGGTGGTAGAAGAACACTGGGAGGTGCACGAGGCTGTCCTGGTTTCAGCTGGGACAGAGTTTGTTGTCTTCCCAGTAGCTGGTATGGAGCTGGGTTCTGGATTTCAGAAGAGAGTGATGCTGACAACACACCGCTCTTTTAGTTGTCGCAGAGCACTGCTTACACAGAGCCAAGGCCGTTCCAGCTGCCCACACCGCCCTGCCAGCCAGGAGGCTGCGGGTGCACCAGGAGCTGGGAGGGGACGCAGCCAGGACAGCTGGCCCAAACTGGCCAGAGCCATGTCCCATACCCTATGGGGTCGTGCTGAAGACTGGGACTGAGCGGGTTGGCCGGAGTGTGGCTGCCACCACTCGGGGTCTGTCTGGGCATCATCACTCAGTGGGCAGTGAGCAATTGCATTGTGCGTCACCGTGCATTCATCCTGGAGGAGAGAAAGCTCGGCGGGATCGTAGCAGTGTCTAGACATCCCCAAAGGGAGGATGCAAAGAAGACGGAGCCAGGCTCTTGTCAGCGGTGCCCAGCGGCCGGACAGCTCAAGGTGGCCCTGCTTCAGCAGGGGGTTGGAGCAGATGACCTCCAGAGGTCCCTTCCGTCCCCAGCCCTTCTGGGAGCTTCCTTCTGGGTAAAAAACAGGGGCCTTTTATACCACTGACACAGAAGATGGCGTAGGATGCCACCACATAACAAGTGAGGTACTGCTCAATTCTATCTTCCACCTGAGACAGCCAAGAGGTTGCGGTGCTCCTGGTTTTCTCTAAACAATCCTAGGTTTCTCATGCATATTCCCACTGTCCCTGGCCAATTTCCACCTTCCCAGGTGGAAAGTTGTTCCTCAGTTTCTTGATGCGTCCTCATCAATGGTGGAACGCAAAAAGCGGTGTCACTTTCCAAGACTCCTTTGGGAGAATTAGCAAGTAGGTATTCTTTATGAAGAACGCTGGGTATGTGGGGGATAATTCCACCCAACACGTACAGCTAAGCAAGACAAGGAGTACTTATTTATGGTACGGGGATATCCATATTTATGCAGTTCACAAGAAAAGGCAGGATTTATGCTAATGGTTTCTCAGAACTAATTATCATATTGTCCCTCCTGCTGTTGCAGGTCAGGTAACCTCTGGTGGTTGCACTTCGGGGCTTTCTGATGAAGGCTCATCGTCTTCTTCATCTTGTACTTCTTTCTGTTTTGCGCATGCTCAGTCATTGTGGTGGTTTTACCGTGCTGGGCAGCTAAACCCCACAACCGCTCTCTCACTCCCCCTCCTTTAGATGAGGAGGGGGAGAAGTAAAGCAAAGAACAACTCATGGGTTGAGATAAGGATAATTTAATTAAAGGGAAATAATTATAATAATTAAATAAAGACTATCATGAACTAAACAATTTAACTAAGGGGAAATAAAAAGGGAAAGGGGAAAAGGGAGGGGAAAAGGGAAAATAAAAAGAAGGGAGGAAAACAAACAAACAAAATAAATGAAAGCTATATGGAAGTGCAGAGGAAAGAAATTACTCTCTACTTCCCACTCATGAGCGATGATTGACCACGTCCTTGAAGCAGGGCCTCAACGCACGCAGCCAGTGTTCGAGAGGAGGACCGACGTCTTCTCAACGAGTGCCCACCCCTCCCCTCTTCTTCCTGTTTCCACCTTTTATTGCTGAGTGTGACATCACATGGTATGGAATATCCCTTTGGTTGGTTTAGGTCAGCTGCCCTAGTGATGTTTCTCTCCTCACTTTTTGCCCACCCCCTAGGAGGGTTAGAGAAAGGCCCAATGCTGTGCCACTGCTGCTTAGCAGTAGACACAACACTGGTGTGATAACACTGCTGTTCCAGCAACAAGTACAGAGTACGGCACTGTATGGGCTGCTGCCGGGAAAGTTAACATTCCGGCCAGACCCAGTACAGTCATTGTTTAACTGCTTCAGCACTTTCAGTCTTTGAAAAACTCAGCTAACTTAAATAAGTTCTACTTTGGGCACCATGTTCCCTCTTCAGCCTGGATTTTGTGCATAGAGCTGAATCTTCTTATCACGTGAGGCCGATACAACAACCGAGCAATTTAAACTTTTGGGCTGCTCCCGTTCCCAACACCTTCCCACTCCCATGTTGACTTCCCATCCCCCAAATGACTTCTCACCCCTAAGTCTCACTCATGGACCCGCCACCCACAGCCATTCCCCATCAGGAGCAGACACCCCCAAACCAATTCATGGCGGGGACAGCAGGGGAGGGCTGTGTCCAGCCCCCTTCCCCCCCCCAACTGTGGTGTAAATTCCTGAAGTAACTAGGAAAATAAAACTAACATTCACACTTTTAAGGAAAAGGTACAGCATTGAAGAGGCTTTCAGGGTAGGGCATAACTGCATTATCAGGTGGGGCCTCGATTGTTCTTGTGCACAAAGCTGCACTTTTTGCCACCCTAAGCCAAAGACCTGTCATGTTTTGACAAATGCTGTACCCTAGTGTACTTTTTGCTCATTATAATATCATTATAATACCAAAACACACCTCCATCCCAAAAGCTACCCGCCTCCAAGGTGCGACCACCCCTCACTGAGCATGCGCTCTGAATTTCTCGGAGCCTATTACTTTAAACGGAGACGGGAAAACTTTACACCAATCATAACTAAGATATGCTTGACTAGAGCCACTCAAGCTCCACCTAAAAGATAGAAAATAATATAAATTGGCCCAAGAGAGAGGGGATGTTAGGGAAGATACCATCGTCAGGGGAGATACCATCCCAAGGACATACAACATCCTTAGGACCTCCTGACTCCTGGGATCAGTCGATGGGCTGAGCCTCTCTTCCCCCCCCATTGGGACGCCTTTGGGTGAGATCTGAATATTTGCTTATAAATCTCTATAGAGTCTTTGATCCTTTTAACGCGTTTATTTCTAGGCTGCGCACCTGGAACACCTAGAACCCACACCTAGAACCCACACCTAGAACCCACACCTAGAACCCACACCTAGAACACACACCTAGAACCCACACCTAGAACCCACACCTAGAACACCTGTAACACCTGTAACACCTGTGTATTTCATGCATACTAGCTTGCTTTTGCAGATAGTCACTATCACCGGCAATCCAAAAGAACCTGATTATCTGTTGCTGTAATAAACCATACTTGATTGCATTGTGATAGCTCTCATTAATGCAACTAGGGTGAGGGTGGTTATCCGTGATAGTTCAGTGTTCTGAATCTAACCAGACCCCCAGACGGTTAATGCATTGTTGGTGAATGTCTGAACGGACCCCCAGGTGGTTAATACGTTTTTGGTGAATGTCTGAGCGGACCCCCAGGTGGTTATTACGTTTTTGGTGAATGTCCGAACGGACCCCCAGTTTTGGTGAATGTCCAACTGGTTCAGTACTCTGAATCCAACCGGGCCCGTAACGGTTAATCAGCTACACCCCTTTAACGCGACAGTAAAATTGGCATAGTCGGCAGGATTGCTATGGATAAACTACTGCAAAAATATAAATGTGCCCCTTCCCAGGCAGGGAAGGAGTTTTCCCAAAAGTTTTGGAAAGATGAGGAGAAAGTGGTAGAGTACATTGAGCAGTGTCAGGCTTCACGAAAGATTGGTCAAAGAAAGGGTAAAGGTGCGATTTGTGCTGTGTTAGGAGCTTGTTTGTCTTGTGCTCGGCAAAAAGCTAAGGAAACTCCTGCTCCCAAACTGATCTCTGATGCAGAACATACAGCTTTGAAATCAGAGAATGAAATATTGAAGTCATCATTGGCCTTTGAAAGGGAGACGGGAAAAACATTAGGAATCAGAGTGGATAAACTTTTGGATGAAAATAATAAACTTTCCATTGAGAATGACAAACTTGTGACTGAAAATGATAAACTTGTGAGTGAGAATAATCATCTTAAACAAATGCTGGAGAGGGTTAGTCATCTGTTAAATAAAGTACAGCCTTGCGCTCCGGTCAAGCAGATTCGTGGAGTGCTGCATAGTGCAGAACCTGAAAGCTGGGACAGTGATTTCTGGTCTGACAGTGATGATGGTGTTGAAGAGATTTCTGATTCTGAACCCCAATCCATTTCCTTGAGACCTTTGGCTACTGTTAATGATAATGATGAAATTCGCACTACTGTGCGAACGATTCCGTTGCCACCAGCAGAGTTGGTTAAAATACAGGAGAAGTTCTCAAGGCGGTCAGGGGAATCAGAAATTGAGTATGTGTGTCGAGTTTCTCTTAAAGGAGGAGATCGAACGATGTTGAGTGAGGAAGAAGTAGGAGGCTTTTGGAGACCTGGAGTATTTTTAACCACCACACCAGGAGCTGACCTGGCTGTAGCAGTACAGAAAGCAGCCTGCATTCAGGCTATATATGAAAGAGATGAATTAAGGAAATCCCCTATGTTAGCTCCTATTGATCCAATTCGGTTAACCCCTCTCATCCGTGGACTCCCTGATTGTCTTAAGATGTTTGTAGCAAACACCCAAGATCATATACTAGCTGCTTGTAGGGATGATGATAGTGGTTGTAGGCAAAATCCTAACTCCCCTATTCCCACCTGGAGTGAATTGGTACAAGACATAGATAAGTACGGACACCGAATGGGCTGGATTAATTCATCCAGTATTAAATCCCAAGACTACTCTCGGCGAGTCTGCCAAATCCACACTAAAAATCCCAGATATCCCAAATTCAAAGAGAGATTGAAACCTAATAGGGAATGAGGCGAGTTGTGTCAGCAAAAAAACTCTTATCCCCGGGGAGGGCAATGAGCCACCCTGCTCAGCAGGTATTAACAATTCAATGGCTCTCTAATGAACACTCTGACCCTATCATTGCCATTCTTGTTGAACCTCCAAAAATATTGGTCTTATTGACACTGGGACCCAAATATCAGTAATTACACATGAGACAGCACAAACCCTGAGCATAACACCTGGTCAACACAGGGTTAAATTCACGGGAATCAATGGTGTGGAAAAACAATGCCCCACTGCAAAAATTTCACTCTGGTTGCCAGAGTGAAATTAACAAAAATTAACCAGGATAGAAGTATTAGTTGGTGCTGCATATACTAATATTTTAGGATTTGACATACTGCATGGTTGTATGTGAAAACTCCCTGATGGAACTGTGTGGAGTTTCGCGACACATCAAAGGGTTTCAGGCACCATGAGACTGAGTCTGTTACAAACATCCATACCCTCATCCCCTGCTAAAATCATTAATGATCGGCAATATCTGTTGTCAGCAGCAGCACTTATGGGGATTGATGGGGTGGTAACAGAATTGGAAAAAAGAGACATTATTAAAAGGACCCATTCACCTTACAATTCACCAGTGTGGCCAGTAAAGAAACCAACCAGGCAATGGCATTTTACAGTGGAATACAGACAGCTGAATGCTAACACTACACCTTTGACTGCCACAGTTCCAAACATGGCAGAGATAGTGAAAGCCCTCTGTGTATCTAACAATAGTCTATGCATGGGAAATCAAAGATTGCTATTTCACCCTCTTTCTAACCCTGCCGGTTGAATACAACCGAGCATATTTTATTTTCTTTTGTGTTCACAGGAACCCTGAGCGAACTGTATAGGGACAGCTGGAAGATGACGAATCAACAGTTTGGATTAATGATGCTATGCTTTACCCTGACCTTGATGCAATTACAGACCTTAAAGGAAACTTAGCTACTGTGGCTGTGCATGGAGCTGAGGTGTTTCACCGTGGCATTTAACCATGTATTGTCACAGTATAGCACAGTCACTGGAACATCTCAAAACAGAAAGGACCTAAATCTCTCTACTTTAGTTCTACATGGAAACAAAATATTTTCAAAAGATGAATGGAGTTGGAATGATTCTCTAAGAATGGCTGAACTTTAAGCCATGTCTGGACAAACAATACAAATTGGTTGCCAAATAACTAAAATAACTGAACCAAATTTTGATTGCTGGTACAATTTTACTTTCACCAAACTTATAATTGTGTGCTGTCTTTGGGGTTATAGAGGCACAGAATTACTATTTGAATTCATGGTCAAAGGATATGAAGCCTCTGCCCCTGCAGATATTTGAAAACGAACCGACTCAGCCTCCCATTGGTCTAACTCCTTCCATCTTCAACACAGGTCCTTACATAATTAAAAATATGGGACAACAACAAATTCTCTTTGACCCTAGTTGGTCCCTAAAAAAGGGCCACAGGATGCAACTGGGTTATTAGGGACAGGATTAGGTATATTAAATAGCATTGATGCTGAGGTCTTAATGAGTAGAGTAACTGCTACTACAGATGACCTAAGGAAATTGGAACAACCAATAAAATTATCCTTATTGGCTTTAGGAGCAAATCAATGGCTTCTATCAGATGTTTTGCCCATTGGGAACAAATTGAGGAAAATGATCATCAATTAATTATAAATGCCCTTGGAAAAGCCCAAGGCAATACCTCCCTTGCCTTGAGCTGTATCCAAGTGCAGTTATGGATACAATCTGTAGCAGCAGCTATTATTAGAAAGGGAGAAGAAAAAAACTTTGCCCACTGAAATTCGAAAATTGATTTGGGATAATGCTTCAGAATTTGAAAAAGAATTTCAAGCTTGGTGGCAATTAGTCAACTTTACCCATTAAAATGATCAAATTGTTGCCTTTATACTTACTATAAGTAATGCCACCATATACAATGTATATCCAATCATTGCATTAGGACTCAATCATAATGGAACTACACTTTATCCTAAAGAGCATAAAGTATGGGCCCATCAAAAGGGAGGAAAGTGGCAAACAATTGATGTAAATGCATGCATTGTGCGTGAACAAAAAGGTTTCATCTGTGAAAGTAACACGCTGGAATCTCAAGACATTTGTCTTGACACTGAGCAAAATATTTGCCACTTTGAGATACATCCTAATGAAACCCTTAAAACTGTACTTGTATATATTGGGAAAGGTTGTGTTTGTATGAGAACTCATTGTGATTCTATAGTCGTAGATGATACAGTGGTAGATACCAGTAATCTCTCTAATGTCTGTGTTTGCAATTTTACCAAAATTCTAGGATGTGATTTTAAATACTCAGTTCCTGTCACTTCTTATCAACTTATTGCATCTAATTATATTCTGCTTCATGAACTGCTGCCTACTCCTATTGGAATGAACCTCACCTTGGTGAAGAAATTGCTGGTACATGAGGACCTGAAGCAGCTGATGACTCAAGTCCGAGAAAATGGACAAAAGACTCTGATTACTGTCCATCATGATGCACAAGAAATACATCGAGTGATGGAAAGAGTGAAGAGAGATGAGAGACACCGTTGGTGGGACAATTTGTTTGGATGGTTGCCAGCTGCCAAGGGAATCTTCAACAAGATGCTTCACCCTGTTATTGTTCTGCTAATACTCACTGTGTTATGTTTTATACTGACAATTAGTTTGTATGTTAAACTTTGGTTTATGATGAAACGTTTAGCATCCCTACACAATGTACATACACTTGGTAAACCTCAATCCGAGAATGTATGTGATGTCCCTGACATATTCCAACTGTCGTGAAGCTTGAGTGACTATAGTCACGGGGTGGATTATGTGGTGTAAATTCCTGAAGTAACTAGGAAAATAAAACTAACATTCACACTTTTAAGGAAAAGGTACAGCATTGAAGAAGCTTTCAGGGTAGGGCATAACTGCATTATCAGGTGGGGCCTCGATTGTTCTTGTGCACAAAGCTGCACTTTTTGCCACCCTAAGCCAAAGACCTGTCATGTTTTGACAAATGCTGTACCCTAGTGTACTTTTTGCTCATTATAATATCATTATAATACCAAAACACACCTCCATCCCAAAAGCTACCCGCCTCCAAGGTGCGACCACCCCTCACTGAGCATGCGCTCTGAATTTCTCGGAGCCTATTACTTTAAACGGAAACGGGAAAACTTTACACCAATCATAACTAAGATATGCTTGACTAGAGCCACTCAAGCTCCACCTAAAAGATAGAAAATAATATAAATTGGCCCAAGAGAGAGGGGATGTTAGGGAAGATACCATCGTCAGGGGAGATACCATCCCAAGGACATACAACATCCTTAGGACCTCCTGACTCCTGGGATCAGTCGACAGGCTGAGCCTCTCTTCCCCCCCCATTGGGACGCCTTTGGGTGAGATCTGAATATTTGCTTATAAATCTCTATAGAGTCTTTGATCCTTTTAACGCGTTTATTTCTAGGCTGCGCACCTGGAACACCTAGAACACACACCTAGAACCCACACCTAGAACACACACCTAGAACCCACACCTAGAACCCACACCTAGAACACCTGTAACACCTGTAACACCTGTGTATTTCATGCATACTAGCTTGCTTTTGCAGATAGTCACTATCACCGGCAATCCAAAAGAACCTGATTATCTGTTGCTGTAATAAACCATACTTGATTGCATTGTGATAGCTCTCATTAATGCAACTAGGGTGAGGGTGGTTATCCGTGATAGTTCAGTGTTCTGAATCTAACCAGACCCCCAGACGGTTAATGCATTGTTGGTGAATGTCTGAACGGACCCCCAGGTGGTTAATACGTTTTTGGTGAATGTCTGAGCGGACCCCCAGGTGGTTATTACGTTTTTGGTGAATGTCCGAACGGACCCCCAGTTTTGGTGAATGTCCAACTGGTTCAGTACTCTGAATCCAACCGGGCCCGTAACGGTTAATCAGCTACACCCCTTTAACGCGACACCAACCCCCCTCCTGCCGAGCGATGCGGGAAGAAGTGCAGGCAGAGGCTGTGCAGGGTGGAAGAGTGGTAATTTATTCTTCCTGGGGGAATCGTGGCTGCCACCCCCAGCCCATCCCCAGGCGAGGCCCGGCCGCCTGCTCAGGCGGGGGGCCCGTCCTGCCGGCCCGCGTGGTCCCCGCTTCCCGGCTCCTCCTGCCGCACCCTGTGCAGCCAGGATGTGTCCCCGACTTCGGCGTCCTGCGGGGAGCTTGGCAGTCTGCGCCCGACCTGCCCCGCGTGCCAGGAGAAGCTTCTCTCCAGTCTGCGCCCCGTGGAGGGGCTGCGCGCCCTGCGCCGGGGCGAGACGCTGCGGGAGCGGTAGTTGGAGGGGCTCCTCCCCCGCTGCCCCCTCTGCTGCTGCTGCTGCTGCCGCCGCCCCAGCCGCTCATTCCGCTGGAACCTTCCGCGGGGTCTTCGGGCCAGGCGCACCACTGCAACAATGGGCCCGCGGCACATCGGGCAGGTGTCCCTTCCCTCTGCCCAGAGGTGGATGCACTCCAGGCAAAAGGAGTGCCTGCAGGGGTCCACTCGAGCTGCGCTGGCAAGCGGGCCCAGGCAGATGGGGCACTCCTCGGGCTGCTCCTGCCGCCAGCTCATGGTTCCTGCAGCTTCCGCAAGGTGCAGATGGTCGTCCTGTGGGGGAGGCTGCCCTGCTGCCGGGCGCTCAGCAGCAGCCCAGGGTCTTCAGCACCTCGATGTCTCGCGGGTCGCTGGCAGGAACTTGACGCCTCACGCGCCACCAGGAGGACAACTGCAGAGAAAAGCAGGAAGAAAATATTGAATCAGCAAGCAGACATTCGCTTTCTAGGTTCTACCACGTTGTCTAGAGTGCTGTAGCTGTCAGCAGTCTGTGCATGGATTGCAAACACAGACTAGGCTTAGGCCAGATGAGGTACATGGATGTCTGGAGGTGTGAGAGCATTACCGAAGGCCCTTGATGGCTCGCGTGCAACAACAATGGCTTCGCGTATGCTTCTAGCAATAGCTCCGCCTCTCTCTCTCCTTCCAGCCGTGGAGACTCGAGCTCTCGCCTACCACCAGCCGGACTGGCCGCAGGCGCCCCGCGCAGGGCATTTATAGGCAGCCCCCTTCTGTGAGGCCAGAGGTGACATCAGCAGGGTCTGGGGTGTCCCTGAGGGCAGCACTGACAGAGGTCACCTGAACGTTGTGAGACTTGAGATGGCTGCTCCACGCTGACAGGTGCCAAGCGGAGAGCGGTATCAGGCTAATTAAGAAAAGCCATCTCGGAAGAGGTAGAATCCAGGACTGGGCCAAGGAGAGGGCACTGAGGTATCAAGAATAAAGTGTCACTTGAAATACCTGAGACTCCCATCAAGTCAGTGCTGCCCTCAGGGGCACCCCGAAACCTTTGTGATGTCCACTCTGGCCTCACAGAAGGGGGCTGCCTATAAATGCCCTGCGCGGGGCGCCTGCGGCCAGTCCGGCTGGTGGTAGGCGAGAGCTCGAGTCTCCACGGCTGGAAAGAGAGAGACGGGCGGAGCTGGTGCTATAGGCATTCGCGAAGCCAATCTTTTTGTACGCAAGCCATCATCAAGGGCCTCCGGTAATGTTCTCCAATCCACAGACATCCATGTACCTCATCTGGCCTCAGCGTAGTCTTGCCTAGTATAACCGACCATAAGCATATTTGCTGCTCTAACAGCCATGTTTGCAATCCATACACAGAACAGTTACTGCTACAGCACTCTAGACAACTTGGTTGAACCTAGAAAGCGAATGTCTGCTTGCTGATTCAATATTTTCTTCCTGCTTCTCTCTGCAGTTGTCCTCCTGGTGGCACGTGAGGCGTCAAGTTCCTGCCGGCGACCCGCGAGACATCGAGGTGCTGAAGACCCTGGGCTGCTGCTGAGCGCCCGGCAGCAGGGCAGCCTCCCCCACAGGACGACCATCTGCACCTTGCGGAAGCTGCAGGAACCATGAGCTGGCGGCAGGAGCAGCCCGAGGAGTGCCCCATCTGCCTGGGCCCGCTTGCCAGCGCAGCTCGAGTGGACCCCTGCAGGCACTCCTTTTGCCTGGAGTGCATCCACCTCTGGGCAGAGGGAAGGGACACCTGCCCGATGTGCCGCGGGCCCATTGTTGCAGTGGTGCGCCTGGCCCGAAGACCCCGCGGAAGGTTCCAGCGGAATGAGCGGCTGGGGCGGCGGCAGCAGCAGCAGCAGCAGAGGGGGCAGCGGGGGAGGAGCCCCTCCAACTACCGCTCCCGCAGCGTCTCGCCCCGGCGCAGGGCGCGCAGCCCCTCCACGGGGCGCAGACTGGAGAGAAGCTTCTCCTGGCACGCGGGGCAGGTCGGGCGCAGACTGCCAAGCTCCCCGCAGGACGCCGAAGTCGGGGACACATCCTGGCTGCACAGGGTGCGGCAGGAGGAGCCGGGAAGCGGGGACCACGCGGGCCGGCAGGACGGGCCCCCCGCCTGAGCAGGCGGCCGGGCCTCGCCTGGGGATGGGCTGGGGGTGGCAGCCACGATTCCCCCAGGAAGAATAAATTACCACTCTTCCACCCTGCACAGCCTCTGCCTGCACTTCTTCCCGCATTGGTTAACTGGGAGGGTTGGGGGGGGGGGGGGCTGGACACAGCCCTCCCCTGCTGTCCCCGCCATGAATTGGTTTGGGGATGTCTGCTCCTGATGGGGAATGGCTGTGGGTGGCGGGTCCGTGAGTGAGACTTAGGGGTGAGAAGTCAACATGGGAGTGCAAAGGTGTTGGGAACGGGAGCAGACGCATGGTGACGTAGCCCAACTGGAAAAAAGGCTGACAGCCCAAGTCTCCTAAAAGCCTGGCAGCAGAGAATGCCTGCCAGCTGCGGAAGCGGGCCTGGCAACCTGCAGCATCCCTGGAAGGTGCTGCTGGCCTCCTGCAAGTGCAGCCTAAGGGTACCTGAGGACCAGAGACTGTCTCCAGGTGCCACCACCAAGGGCAAAAGCAGGGAACTACAAGAGCAATGGGCTGTCTGAGAAGGAGGAACGGCTCTGGGAAAGGCGCCATTCCCAGAGACTAGGAAGCATCGGTGTCTATCACTCGTCTCAGGTGAAACACAGAAATTAGCAGCAGCTTTTGGCTGCTCTAAGGAGGTGGTGTCCTCTGCTCTCTTCTGTCTCTCTTAATAGAAAAAGGACTCCTTCTCGACCCTAAATGGAGCGCCTCTCCCCCTCAGAACTTCTTGTGCTGCACAAATGGTTCTTGCCTACATGACATCCTTAATCCAGTGAACCTGTGCTGGGGATGCCCGGATGACTCCGAACTCTCTGATGGGAGCCTCACGTCTTTGCAGTGACACTTTGTTCTTGATTCCTTGGGGCCCACCCCCGGGCCCACTCCTGGGTTTGGTCTCTTCCAAGATGGCTTTTCTTAATTAGCCCGACACCTCTCTCCATGCTTGCCTTGAATCACAGAGTATTGCCCAGGGGTGGTTTGTGGCCACGTGTAATAACGAGAACTTTACAGCAAAGAAAGCCTCCGTGTATTGCAGCACCCTACCAACTCCCACTTGCCGTCTCTCCACACCCGCAGGCAGGGGGGCATCCCTGAAGGGCTCAACCCTTTGGAAGGTCACGGCATGAACTTCGTTGTTGTCAGAAGCGGGATTCTGTAAAACGTGCACTCCGGGATGCTTTTGAGGAGGTGGTAGAAGAACACTGGGAGGTGCATGAGGCTGTCCTGGTTTCAGCTGGGACAGAGTTTGTTGTCTTCCCAGTAGCTGGTATGGAGCTGGGTTCTGGATTTCAGAAGAGAGTGATGCTGACAACACACTGATCTTTTAGTTTTTGCAGAGCACTGCTTACACAGAGCCAAGGCCGTTCCAGCTGCCCACACCGCCCTGCCAGCCAGGAGGCTGCGGGTGCACCAGGAGCTGAGCAGGGTCGCAGACTGGAGAGCTGGCCCAAACTGGCCAGAGCCATGTCCCATACCCTATGGGGTTGTGCTGAAGACTAGGACTGGGCAGCAATCTGATGTGATAAGTCAGACTTCTGCTGCTTGAGTTCTGGCTGAGCATTATTTGGCAACTGGTGAGCAATTGCTTTGTGCATCATTTGTTTCTTGTACTCTTTTTTCATTACTTTTTTTTTTCTTTTTTCTTTTCCTTTCTTTTCTGTCCTATGGAGCTATCTTTCTCTCAGTCCTTGAGTTTTACTTTTTTCCCAGTTCTCTCTCCCATGCCACCACAGGGCCGTGAAGGTACATATGTGTGGTGCTTATCTGTCTTTGGAGGGGAGCCACAGAAAAATACAGCTAGATGGTTTAATAAGGAACATAGTGTTGAAAAACTAACAATTTTGTTACTTAAAACAGTATTTATATTGCCCGCAGCATTTATCTGTAAGTACTATAAGAATCAGATTATTTCTTTAAGTTTCTGAAGAAGGTTTTGTACAACCTGTGAACAGTCTGAATGGACCTCTTCTGTAATAGACTGAGTTCTCCTCAACATCAAAAGCATGGTGTCTGCTTAGATCTCTTTCACATTCCCAAAAAGTAAACCCTTTTGAAGACTAACAGATTGATCAGCTATTTGTTATTTCAGACAACTCTTTTAAATGTCCCTCAAGTGTACAGAGGTGTTAATTAGAATGAATAATATTCAAAAGATCATCGCTGATTACATAAAACAAACATGGAGAGAAGCTTGTATTTCCCAGGGAACTCTTCAGCAGTTAAATGTTCTTGACTTTGCTGAAACTTGTCCACCATGAAATTCTGAACTCCAAACCGTGATCTTGATTTTAATTCATCTAACTACACTGCCTTTTTTTCCCCAGCTTTCAATAAATGTGCATACTACTGCTAAAATTGGATCGGATGCCATGTTTTTTAAATCTACTTACTAAAACCAACCTCAAGCTTTGTATCTGACACCTTCCCCAACCACATACACCCGTGTTTCATAATGCTTTAGGATATTTTCAGTTAAAGCACAGTATAAAGTGTTTTATTTTCTATACCTCTCCCTAACCTTTAAAAGCCTCATCCTCTCCTCCAAGTCCTATTCTTCTCTTCACATTGCAAATTTTTCAAGGACTTCAGGATATAAGCTGAAAATAACTTGAACTTTCCTTCCTACTTGTTGGGATTGGGATGCTATCCTTAGCTGTTCCCAACCAGCTTTTCCTACTCAGAGGATTTTTAGGTCTGCCCTGAAGGAGCTTAAAGGCTGCTGTTGCTGAGCCTCCCTGGTATTCATGTACAGACTCCCTCCCCTGCCTTTTTGCACCTTCCTCATTTGCTTTTAGTTCTTGGTTATAACTAGGGAGCTTGTTAGTCTGGCATTCATCAAACTACTTCTGATAACCTGGTATACGTTAGCCAAATTTATTCACATGTAAGACTACTTTACAAAATCATTTTATAGCCTTGCTTCTAGATTTCTTGTTTTTCTATTGTATAGTCCATTGATTGAGAACCAAATTCTACTGAAAATCAATAGCTGGAACTGTTTCTACATTTTCAGATACAAAGACTCCATTAATAACTTAATTAATAGCATGTAGAACATGTATGGTTGCACTGAAATTTTTGATGAAGAGAATGAATACTGCATAGAATAAGTAAGAGCTTTGACATCAGGTTCAGAAACAACAAGGTATTCAGGAAGCAAGGAAGAAGAGCCATGTAATTCCCTTTGCTTATCCATAAGCCCTTTTTCTCATGAATCTGCCACTTCAGAGAGTCTGACAAAAGAAGTGTCACTAAACACACATCCAATTTTGTATAGCTTTGGATTGTCCAAACTTTTCTATCACGGATATAAATGTACCTTATTTCCATCATCATAGTTTAACAATTAAATGACCTCTAAAGACAGAAACATCAGTTTCTCTCCTTTCTTGCATGTTGTCCTGTTTCTATTTAGGTTTCTTTGTATGCTTTGCCCGGTACATCTCCCACACACATATACTGCTTTCTCTCAGTCTCCTACTTGCAAGCTTCTCCACCCTCCCCTCAGGATGTATTTCTAGCAGCTGGGTTCTCTCCTACACAGATCATCCCTCCTTGTACTGTGAAATAGCAAGCTAACCACATCGACATAAATGAGGCTACATTGAAAGAAAAAAGCCATTTGCTATTAAAAAAACCACCTCCATCTCAAACAAACTGATTTTGATGCCTTTGATTTAATGACACATGCCTTCACAGACACACGTAAAACAACACTAAAACACTGAGCTATTAGTTTCTAAATTTTAAATGATATTAATGCCTACTTTCAAGACTGTAATCTGAATAAAAATCTTCCACTACAATAGTGATTACACAACAATTCTTAAATATTAAAGGGTATGACATTATGCCAGAAGACTGTAGAAACAAAATGTATATACGTGCTCTGAAAAATATTTTCCTAATTAAGTACATCTCCTCAGTCTGACTCTTTTTTCAAAAGCCTGACTATTTGCTTCTCTGTGTACAGTTAAGCACGTTTTATAGTATTAATATCCTCTAAACAGTAGCTACGTATCTGAGGACAGTATAGGTAACAGTTTAAAGAGTTTCCATCTGCTTCTCTCATTGCTATGGGTAATGAAAATGGTATCAAAGTGTACCGAAGGTGCAAAATGCTCTGCATTCTTGTACTGTTTTTTTGCCCTGATGAGGTAATTTAGGAGACGCATTTCTAATGCAAGTCATTTAATCTGTGCAAAGGTTAAAGCTATTTTCTTCTAACTCTCCATCTCTTTTGGAGAAGGTGTGTTCACCTTCTTTGCTGCTCAGACGCCACTCCAACTCTGGATACCCAGACCTCCTGCGACATAACCATGCTGTACATCCAGTCTACATGCATCCACCTAGATTATTTCCCAATCTGACTGGTTTTTATACTGCAGTTTCTGCACCATAGATTAAGTATAGGAGACAAAATCAAATCTTGGTTTGTTTACTTGAAGTTTCATTTCAATATAAGATTTTTAATTCTTACCATGGTCTGTAAGTTTAGACATGCAGAGTTGACTTGATCTCTCATTTCCACTTTGTTTATCACATCCTATGGACACAGAGTCACATGTAATGACTGGCTCAGAATGAATTAGCAGTTTTGAAGTCTGCTCATCAGATTCCTTAATCAAACAAAGCAGCACAGAGAAAAAGGTACAGTTAGAGCTTTCAGCAGGATCACGATACAATGGCTGCCCTGATCCACACAACTGCTGGGACTCATATTAAACAACAACAACAACAACAAAAAAAAAAACAACAAAACAAAACAACAACAACAAAAACACACCCTCCTACCTCTTTTCTAAATGATAGCAGTGACTCAGCCACAAGCTAACACAGATTTAACATGTGTTTTTTTTCTCCAGAGATAACGAGAAATAGAAACTAGAGTACACGCTACAGAAAAGATAGAAAACAAAACACTAAAACAAATCTTATTATTGCTGTGATGCTTTTACTGACTATTTCCAAACTGATGCTGTTCACTGTATGATAAAACATAGTACTAGTATTGAACAGGACTATCTTATGTTGCAGATATCCTAAAAGCAAAGGTTACATTATACTGGGAGGCATTCTAAGACTTTATTCTTACTAAGAAGACAGTTTAAATGTTAATATTCTTTACTACTCAAATGAAAAGAACCCACAGCCATGCCAAATAAGAGTGTTTAAAGGATTAAAAATCCTGAAAATGAATGTATTTTGAACTCCGATATCACACAAAAGATCAGTAAGTCCATTTCAGAGAGCAGATTTAGATTTATGGGTGTCTAAATAGAAAATTGTTCAATAAATAGAGAATTGTTAATCTCTGGATTAACAATCCAGACTGGACAGACAGTCCAGTCCTAAAGAAAGTGTGTAGAGAACAGAAAAGAGGTACATTGAAAGTGCATAAATAAGGTATCTGAAACAACAGCTCATACTTACATGAAGGACATCAACATTCAGCTGCTGAAAATTACGGGACCTGAATTCTTGCATTCTTTTGATGTTTTCTTGATATTTTTCTTCTGCCAGCTGTCTGTAAATACAGAATATTTGTGATTAAGATGTGATATCAGGGATTGCACAAAGGGATCTTCTAACAGTAGACGTGGAAAAGCAGTTTCCATAATTAGAGTGCTATGGTGCCAAATAGTCATGGCATCTGCTCAAGGTGAGGTTAGTTTTAGTGAACTCAGAAACAGATCTCAGGCCTTATTTCCAAACAGTTTTTATATTTATCTTTCACAACCTGCATAATTAATTGAAAAATAGTAAATTATCTATCCCGGACTCTTTTGTCTCTTCCAAAGATCTTAAATATGTCAGACTTTATTCCACTGTGTAGTCCAGGGAACTTTCAGATAAAGACAGGCACACAATACTTGTGTGCTGTGAACACTTCTCCTGGGGTAGAGTTGGTAATTGTGCTTTTTTTGTGCAGGACTACTTATGCTAGGTCCTACATTATGCAAATCCCTCAGTTTCCATCACTAAATACCCTAATCTCTTCTATGTCTAGATTTGCACTGCTGAGAGTAGATCTCCAGTGTGAGAAGGTACTATGTTTCTGCACTATTTCATATTTTCAGGCAGAATCAGCTAGCAAGTACCCAGAGTTGCAATTGAATAGATCCATTTTGAAGATTCATGATTGAGAATAAGGTTAATTTTTAATTTTAATCTAAGATTGCAGATTAATATGTTGCCTTTGTATTACAAAATAAATATATTTACTTCTGTTGCTGGGGAAAAATGTGAAAAATAAATAAAAAATGTTAAAATGAAAGAAAGCAAAGAAAATGAAAAGCAAACTACAAATATCTTGCAATTAATATTACTTCCTAATTTCCATCCATTAAAAAAAAGAAAGAGAGAGACTTCCTATATATAAATTTCATATAAGAATGAGCCTACCATATTATTGTAAAAAACATGTAGAAGAGGTGTTACATTTTATATAGTGGTTTCATTTCAAGGAGTCTTTTGTTTTGTTTTGTTTTTTAATGAGAATAAACTTGCATACCATCTCCAGTCTCAAATGCCAGAGTTGGTGTCAAACAGACATAAATGCTGATCAGACATGTTTTCCAAAAGGAAATTAAAGCCTTTTTTTTTTTTTTTTTTTCCAGCTTTTGGGTATGGACACAACAGGCTGGCACAAGTAACACTAGTGATTTTACAGAAAATGTTCTCTCAACTGCATTTACTATTCATTTGCAGGTATATGCAACAGCTTCAAAGTAACTGAGGCCATAAATTCAAGCTTCATGTTACTTTCCAATATTTCTCTGTAGTAAGATGTCATCGGTTTACTGAACTGCTAGCTTGCTTTGGCATAACAGTGTTAAAATGCTGATTCTCATGATCAGAAATAATTATTCCTCTATTATCCCTTATAAATAGCTGAGTAAACATTTGTTAATTTACATTGCACTTTGCAAAACACTTTTGAAGAAAATGTTAAAAATGAATGTGCAGCTTTTCTGATTTTTATTCACATCATATGAAACACTGAACATTTTTAATGGGCAAAAACTCAAGTGTGTCATCAAAACAGTATTTTCTTTCTATTTAAAAATGCAATTCATGCAGATACATAGCCTTCAAGATGTTTCCCACATGCCACACAGAAATTGTACTTAAAATCCTCTCTTTCAATATAACTTTCTTAATAAAACGATAAACCATAAAGCCCTTATAATATGTTGATCACCCCATCATTTGGTCATTTGATAAGATTATTTTTTCTGAGCTATTAACTTCCATTGACAAATCTCTTAGCAAAAGAATTGAAAAAAGCTGCACTATAACTAAATGTCTGACTCCTCAGAATACGCAATCCTTAACATGACAAGTCATTAACAAAATTCCCTATTGTAATGAATCAGTTAATCTCTCGTGTAGTTATTGAACCCGAAATACTATGCTCAAAGTACCAGTTTTGGTCTAAGGCTCTGACTTTTTTTTCTACATAAATAATTACTAGGATTTAACTTAAAGTGAATGGGGATTCATGTTAAGTAGCTGAAGACTCTTTTTTTTAACTTAATATTATTTTTATTTTATATTTATATTAAATATAATATTATATTTTTAATATTATTTTTATTTTTAACTTGACTGTTCTCATTAGACTGCTGAAAGAGGAAAACTGCAGGGTTAGGGCACCAAACTAACGTTATGTACAACTCACTTCAACTTCTTTGCTTTCTCATCTGCTGCATTTAACTTCCTCAGCCTCATCCTTTCCCGTGGTGTCATTTTCTGAACTTCAGACAGTTCCTGTAGAGTCTGCAAATGAACTTTCCTCTGCCTGAAATTGAATGCATGCCAGCTTATTTTCATATAAAAATGTAAATATTGGTATTTTGATTTGATATTGAAACATACGGACATTTCAAATGGAATAATTAGAAAGTCACAGGTACTATAACAGACTAAACAGACCTTAGTGTGGGAAGCAAATGCTTCTTTACATTGAAACTTAAACTTAGATTAATGAAGAACATGAATCATTTGAGGCATTTCATGTGAGAACAGAAAAATGTAAACTCAGCTCCTTAGAAGAATAAATGTTGAAGCACAGTAAAATATTTACCCTGTCAGGATTCATTATTGAGCATATTACAAATCCAAAGGCAGTTTTCAAATGAGAACCACAGGAAAAAAAAAAAAAAGAAATACCATTCATACATTTTGCATTGGTTGTTACAAGTTGGCTGCAATAAAAGATAGCATTAATGCATCTTCAATGAAAGTCATAATTATCATGTTGTCCTCTTGAGTTTCTGGTCCTAATCAATAAAAACAATTCACTGGTAAAATGGACTCCATGGACTATCTTTGAAAGCTGAGCATCAGTTATTGACATTTGTATCTCAGCTGTATTTATCAATACAGGAGAGCAATACTAGACCTATATCAGAAAAAGGATATTATTTTCAGATTTTACCTCACATCATATAGTAATTGCAAAAATTGAACCATAGTTTGCAATGACTTAGCACTCATATTTCACTCACTAAAATTTTGCAATCTTTTTATTCATGATAAGAAGTTCTCATTTTAAATGTCTATTTTTGCTCTTATGAGATAAACTCACTTACCATCTAAGAGCCCAGTTTTGTAAGCATACAAATTGCAACACTCCTTGCAGACTACCATTTTGAAATCAGTATTTTAATAACTGAGAAGCTTTCATTATGCTTTTCAAATGTTGACTACAGAGAGAAATAGTGTTAAGATATGAAAATTACTGTGAAATATGAAAGACTAAGGACAAAGACAAGAAGATTTTAATTATTAATAAGAATGGAACTAACTCCTCAAGTATGAATAATGCAGACATATTTCTTGTCCCCTGTTAAAAAAACCTTCTGATTTAAATTATAAGAACCTCATGGGAAAAAAAGTCATTTTTCATCCAATTTGAAACTGAATTCATAGACTTTTCTTCTTACTTAAATATTTAAAATGTATGACTTGCTTGGGACTGGAATAAACTAAACCGTTAGAGGCTTTTACTAGAAGAAACCAGACTCAACTATACACACCAAAAATAATTTCTGGTGAGGAAAAAAAATCATAAATTTAAAGTAGCGATGACTGCGGAGGACACCATAACAAGCAGCTCCCTGTACACACACAGACTACAGCACATACAGGAAACTCCCTATGTTTAAATTATTTTTCCACCACTTTTATGTTTGTATGCCACCGTTTTTCTGATATTTTTACTTCATTGTACCTACCTCTTTAAATATGGGCTTGAAAAAAATATTTGTCACTTTGCTTACCAGTAGCAATACAGAAGCTAACATTCTCATAAATGCAATAAAAGTCATAATAGAATTATGCATCTATGTGTATTCTAAACATTTAATCAAAAATGAATCAGACTCCAGTACATTCATCTCCTAGGACGACTTTTTTTTTTTTTTTTTTTTCCTCAAACTGATGCTCTGAAAAGTTCAAGGTAACTTTCTGTGCTCTAACAAATATAGCTCTTATCCAGTTTTTACGATTCTGGACCTCAGCACAGAGAAGCTGACTTTTAATGCTTTTAACTGAAGTATAAGAAAAAGATGTTTGTAGTTAGAACTTGCTCTTCATCTTACACACTTGAGACTTCCTTTTGAACAAAAATAATTATAGACCCTGGGATATGCAATCGTGTCCTGCCTGGGTGTTAGCTCTGTCAATAAGCGATGTCCGCTTGGAAGGTGAAAAGACTTGATATATTCAAACTAATGACAAAGGAACATAGTATATTTTATGGATAATATAAAACGGTTTCATCAATCTGTTCTAGAAACACAGGGATGTTTGAGGTCTAGATATATATTTTGCAGGTAAAAATACTGCTTCCTGAAAGCTTCTACAATTTTTTGATGCATATGGATAGTTTGAAATCCTATATGGAATGTAGGTGAAAACCCACAAAATAAAGGCACGAATTAAACATTTTTTGAAGATTCTCATAGTGTATGTTTTAATAAGATTCTCATAGTGTATGTTTTAATAAGCATTTAACATTCAATATTATTTCTAGAGAGTTGGCATAATATTTGGGCAAGATTTCAGTGCCTCAAAACTAGGTAAGGTATATCTCTGAGGAACATCTCTGCAGTTAACTATAATTCATTTGAATAAACAGGAATCCACTCAAGAGTTAATTAATTCAACCTGAACACAGCAACAATAAGCAAAAGGTATGTCTAACATTTCCTGAGTACAGCACATCTGCCCGTGTAACTGTAGCGTTTCTGCTATACTAGCAAAGAGCTATTTGTAGCAGAAACAAGAATAGTAGAATATTAAGAATACCAAGAATTAGACAATACAGGCATCATTTGTTATTGCCTCTTATATCTATACTTGCAAAGTTCAACAATGTGTTTATACTAAAGTGGAAACCTAAACAGAGAACTCGTCTGATAAGAGGACAGACTCATCTGACAATGAGAGAAAGCAAGAACAGAAGTGACGGGGTGGAAACTCCAACCACAATTTCAAGCTGTGAGAGCTTTACAGATATATTCTAAGCAGTCACACCAGGTAACAAAAAGATACAGAATATTTTTCTGTGTTGAATCCAGTGTCCTTATTTCACATTCCTCCTATCACTGTTATTAAACAACCCTTTCTTTTGCAAAGTTGCACTTGATCAGCTCTCCTAAAGAAACACTAGCAAGCAGTAGACTTGGTAACAACTGCAAAGTGACCACTGCTGAAAAACTGCAGGCCTACACTGAGAACAGAGGTCACAAAAAGAATAACAGGAAAAGGCAAATTTCCCTGAATCTACTGTTAATTCTGAATTGGTGCACGGACTTTTTGATTGCTACTATTTATTAATTAAAAAAAAATAAATCAGATAGCTGTTGAAGTCTTGAAAGTTATTCAGAGGACATAAAAAATGGAGATGACTGCTACGCCTGCACAGGATCATAAACTCCTGCTTTTGAATGTGCTATCTCCTAACAGAGCAAAACCACATCAAGAAAACTCAGGGACAGCAAGCAAAGAGGAATGGAAGCTGCCATTGAAACCACGCAGATAATTTACAAAGACAAAATGAAATTGCCCGTGTTGACATTTGCTTTAATCACTGCTGCACCGTAATTTGACACAAGTAATTAATTTAATATATATTTGTTGCCTAAAAGAGAGATCATGTGCAAAAAACTGATTTAAGAGCCAAGAAACACCACTGGTCTTAATTTCTCACAAGAAAGTTACAAGACAAATAAAATAGCATCCTATGGATGTATTAGATGAACGGTTTAAGTGTTTATGTCTTCATTTGGATGTCATTTAGGAATCATAGCCTTCACATTCAACAATTAGTCAGTTCACAAACTAAGTCAGTACACAAATGACCATGACTTAACTAAAATGATGATCTAAGCCTTCAAAATATACAGACAAAGGGCCTAACTTAATTGCACACCCACTGTTACTAAATTAATTCGTGCATGTGATACATACACACTCACAATTTATGGTTCCAGAATAAAAATAAAAATATAAAACAAAAACTATTACATCCATTTTTTACCCTAAATTCTGATTACGCAACTCATTAATGTGGTTGTCTTGTATTTCTGGGGAATGGCAAAATCCCTTTAAATGCAAAGCATGAGGAGATTAACACAAACATTTGTTTACAACAGCATAGTATTTGGCAACACCATAATTGTTTATAGTTCTGCCCACAAAACACTTAAAAATACTTACACAGCATCAAAAATGGGAGCAGCTTCTTTCTGCCAGTTAAGCCCTTTGTCTTTCACATTCATATTTGTGTATTTGTCCTGCATATTCTGTAAAGAAATAAAATCAAAGCAGTATCAATGCTTGAGGCTAAAGTGATCCAGATTCCAATATGACACAAAACAGCCCTCATGTAAAAAATGATCGAGCAGTTTCCTTTCCTACTTCCTTAGAAAGTCAAATAATAAATACGTTGGAACCAGGGACCAAAAAAGAAATATGCACTGATTTCGTTAAAATTATGACTAACTAGAACAGTTAGAGATGACACGTACCCAGCCCAAATGATCTGCACTTGTTATGCATAAATATCCATTCCCCTTATTACTCATAAGATTTTAAAGGGGGGTACATTCAGCATGTAGAGTGAGAAAGGCTTCATTTCTCACTGCCTCTCTGCCACAGTCACACTGTTAGCTCCAAAAGTCCCCTAGATTAATGTTCCCACTGGCTGCTCTCTAAGTTATTTTTTCTCTACACATTTCCTCTGTCTCCACTCTACTTCTGTAAAATACATACTCAAGTGGCAAGTGTACAGCTATCGCTTTTTCTTCTTAGATACCTTTAGTTGTTCATCAACATAAGGGATTTTTAGGATTTCTGCTGCTGCTGGTCTCATCAAAGGATTCTTACTTAACATGCTGAAACATGAAGAAAACAAAAGTGAAAATTCAGTGATTTTCTAAATTAACTTAAGTAACTGCTAAACAAGAGAGCAACGTACCTGCTCAGCACTGCATTCAGTTTGCTTGGATATCTATCAGGAAGAGAAGGTGTATCACCTTCTACAATTTTTAGCACAACTGACAAAAAATTGTGTCCAGAAAATGCATGGTCCATACAGCACATCTCGTATAAAATGCATCCCAGAGACCTTGAAGGATAAAATAAACAGAATAGCATAGATGTTATTTTTACAAGTAGCATGCATAGTGACATTACGATAAGAAAAATTACAAGTGCATATACGTTTTTCCCGAGAATAATATATTTTACTATTATGCTATTATTTTCATCTGAAAAGATTATGATTCATTATTCAGGTCAACAACTGGCATCATATTAAATGGGCGTAATCATCATTCTATTTTGATAAATGCAGGCAAACACCTATAATCTATGTATATATATACATATATATACATATAAAAATATTTTACATGTGTATGCAGGTATATAAACACTCATTTGGCCACACATTCAAAATAGATTCCAAAACTGGTTTGGACTCAAAGAATTATCAAATTTTAGATGACTGTATCATGTTGTAACACATAAAACCAAATTTCCTCAATTTTTTATTTGGAGATGAAAAAAAAAGCTGAATATGCCAGGCTGGAGACCTAGCTGAGAACCAGTGTCAGATTTTATTTATCAGGCTCTTAGTCCTCAGTCCTAACAGAGATAGCATAGACCACCAAGTTGAATATTTTAAGAAAATCACTCTCATAATGATTTATGTAATGACTACTCATAATAGCTTGCACTTTGGTTGGCCTCTATCTAATATATTTTTTTAAAAAATAGAGATGCTGAGCTTTCCAGGCTTTGAAGTGTGCCCAGTATCAACTGCAGTGGATACTGGAGTGCAGGAGAATACTGATACTGATATTCAGGAGAACAGAGGCAGTGCCAAGTGATCAAGGTCATAGAAGATGTTGGTGAGAGCAAGCTACAGGACCAGACTCACCTAGGTAACCAACTTAAATAGCACAGCAACTTTACTTTTCACATAATATTTGATTGGGGTACTTATCATTTACAGCAGTATGAAGATAAAGCATACTGGTAATACGAAGAAGCATGTATAGGTGAATGGCTTTGGTAAAAAGGGTATAAACATTATCTTTGAAAGCAAATAATGAATACATTTAAATAATGCATTTTGGTTATAGAAGAGGAATAAGTTCAGTCCATCTGACAATAAAAGAGCACAAGCAAATAATTTTAGAGCTGAAACTCATGCTCTCTGTATAATCTAAATAAACCCAAGGAGAGAGAACAGAAGGGTTCTCTCACTGGTTCTTTACGAAGATCTATCTGAAAACAACTAGGAGAACATTTTTGCTAAAAACTGCCTAACTATAGAGGTACCTAAATAAATGCCCAGCTTCTGGAAGTTTTAACTGTCAACCAGCTTTCAAACTTCCAAAATCTACCAAAATCAGTAGATCTAGTCAGATCTAGTCAGATCTGAAGTTTGAAAGCTGGTTGACAGTTAAAACTTCAAGTAACAGTAACACACAGATGATGCTATACATTTACAATCTACGTTCAAACTCTGAAACAAGATAATGACTACATGAGAAAATACTTTACAACCAAAGTGCACACATGGCATCTGAAAGCATCAAACAAAAAAGGAAACCAGCCAGAGGGAAGAAAAAAAGGAAAATCCCAACTTGATAGACTGTACTAAAACTGTTTTTTTGTTTGTTTGTTTGTTTGTTTTTTCAGAATCAATCTGTTTTCGGAGGCTGCTTAATTCTGGCAGCTAAAAATTGCTTAATGAGCCATTAAGAGAACAGGATTTACCACATGAGGGAAGCCCATTTATTCAGCTAGCTGAGTCCTCTGACTACACCTGAGACTTTGGAGAAAGATGAAAAAGAACACCCGAGGCATTCTGGTAAAGCTGGGGCAGCAAACAGGCTGCCCAGGGAAAACCCCATCTGTCCCATCACAGAAAAAAATAACATAAAGAAAAAAAAAATAAATAAAAAGCAGGGAAAAAAAGAAAAAGTAGATTTTTATTTTTTTTTTAATGCAAAATACAACTCTTTGAAATGAAGTAAGTAGTTCTAAGCTGAGAAAGGTTGTCCTGAATCCTAGAGCAAGGCCACTTTTCCCAGGACAGCTGCTGAGCTGTAGCTGCCTAAGGAAGTGATAAAGCTTTTGCCTCGAGACTGCATTTCTCAGAGCAGTTGTGTTTCTACAGTTCCAGCCTAAGCATGTTGTAAGAAGCAAATTCAGCAAGAGAAGATTGCTTCCTGACTCCCATGAGCAATTTGCCAATGACCAAAACATATCATTTAATTACTTTTATAATCTTAGCTTGTATAACTGCCAGCGTTATAAAATTCTAAAATGGCCATGAAAGTATCCAGCCAGAGCATTTGGTTTGACAGCTTTCTGTTTGTGAATAGGTTCAACAAATGTGCTAAACAGCACTTCATTTCAGCAAAACTGATGCATGATTGTTTCACATTGAAGCCACTTATGCTCAATTATATAATAAAACGGAGCATCTGCACAGGTTTCAGTATATTCTCTACAATATCAACTGACAGACCTCTAAGTTCTTCTCAGGAGAAACCACCCTGTGTTTTTTGGTGCTACTTGTTTACATCAGCATTGCTGTCCCTTTCACATCTCCTGGTCTTTTATAGAAATTTCTAAACTGCTACAGTCCTTCAAAGCTGCATGTTAGCCTTTTAATGAAACACTAGAAGCCAGATAATCTAAATGCCTATACCTTTGTGGCTTGTGCATCTCAGTCTGACTGTACCGAGTCTTAAGAATTTGCTGACTCCAAGGTCTATGAGGAATACATACATGTGCATACACATGTACCATCATGACACTCTCATCCACGGCTTTTCAGATCTTCAAGTCAGGGTTTATCCAGCTGTAGTTGTGCAGCTTTTATCATTAATCTTCCTGCCTACTTCTTCCTAATAGTTGTTGGTGTCTAATGGACACAAATAGGTCCGGATAATATGGCTCAGTCTTTTAAACAGTGAACCAATTGGATAGAATGGCAGCATCCTAATTCTCATAGTAATTAATTTCTGTGGGGTCTTGTTGTGGGAAAGGATCAAGGTAATCTGTGCACCCAAAACTTCACTGGATTTTTAAATACCTCCATATACTTAATGGATACTTCCACTGAATTATCACAAAAGACTCTCCTGTCTGTCCTCTCAAGGAGCAATTAAAGCTGAGCACGCAGCAGCTTTTGAAAAACAAAACAAAACAAACAGAAACCAAACATACAGAGATTACAATATTGCTATATATATTATTTATCAGATTTACTTTTCATATGCCATTATGCTGACTATGCATCTCCCCAGCACTTTCAAACATCTTGAGTGTTCAGGAATCCTTCCAGCTTCTATCAGCTATTTCCAAACACAAAGCCAGTAACACTTGGGAAATTCAGAAAGACTGGGGAGTCTCCCAAAATCACATATACTCTATGTACACACTGTACAAACTCCGTTTACAGCATTAGTCATTCATCCAGTCAATAAACAATACTTTATATTACATATCATAGAATAGGCAGATTTAGAGTTAGCAGCAAACCATTTATATCATTTTAATAAATAAACTTGCTTTCAATATAAAAATCCCATTTTCCTCACTACGAGATTGATTCAAGTAATAACCTCAAATGCTGTGGAGACTATTATTAGTTATATAGATTGCCTAGTTTAGAAATAAATTTGGATACCTCCAAACCTTTATATTTGGATGAGCAGCCCACTTACATGGGTGAAGTTATATACAGCAATAGGGGCCAAAAGCATGACAAAGATTGCCTGGCTTGGGTCACTGTAAAAAGAACATCACTCTACTCTTTTCAGTAAAGGAAAGGTTCTTCCTCTTTTTTTCTCTCTCATTCATGGGGTGGAAAGGGCTTGGCTGACTCTTGGTAGATGTATATAATAGCAATTATAAAAAGGGTTTTGGTCAGCACAGACATTTAATAGTCTTACAACCATCTAGCATTTCTACGGTACAAAGAAGTGGAAAAAAAAATAATAATTCCTTCTGAATGTTTTATTGGTTCTTATCACAAGATACATAATCTCAGCAAAACCAGGTACGAAATGTTTTCAATAACAGCTGTTTGAATTCAGCTCAGATGCACTGAATTTCCACTGGGTGATGATATGACTGCCTTTATTATTGAACTGAAACAGCTCTCACTTAAAACAACATAGGTATGTATTTGTTGTTATCTGTATCTGGGATGATGAAAATAATTATAAATAAATACTTGCCACATTCTGTTAAGAATCCATAATAATCAACACTATTGCAATAAAAAAAAATCAAAATCAAGTACTTGTGCCAAAAATTATTCTTAATAAAATTGTCGCACCAGCATAATCAGCTATAGGGATCTTCTTTTTCTAATTGTCTTGGGACTAGATAGAGGAATATGGGAGGAAAAGATATTTTAGACACCTTTATTAACCCAAATTACAATTTGTGCTTTACTTGAAGACCCATAGTTTGGAAACTCTGGGACAAAATCTTACAGAGACAGAGTAGGCTGAAATTTTCTCCCATGAGTCACATATTGGCAATTTCTTTCTACCTTAAGTTCCATAAAATAAAATAAAATAAAAAAAAGATGAGAACATAGCTTACAAATCACAACTCACATTGCTTTGAAGAAGTTTTTGTTCTGCATTTATCTCTGAATTAAAACCAGGGATCATTTCAGTGGAGCCTTGCTGATTCATAACAATGAGGATCTAGCACATCTTTTCAGCATAGATGAGAAATCTGTGATGTCTGCTTCAACCCTTGCTTTCATATAAAACTGCACTTTAAAAAAATCCATTGGTTAAACATTACTCAAAAGACCAATGCATGAATTTTACGGCTGCTTTTGGTAATTATTCGACATAAAATTTGGCACTAAAAATAATTATTTTTGGATTGTTATTATTAAAGGAAAAGACAAACTGGGGCAAAAGTACAGACAAGCAAGCACAATTAAAATGAAAGTCCCAAGATGTGTGGCATAGGGAGCCCAATATAACCAAATCCCACAGAAAAAAAAAACATTTATCAAAATATGGCAACACTTGACAGTTGACGTAGAGTATGATGGATTCAAATGTGATATTCCTTTGTCTCTGCCAGACAAAAAGAAAACAATTTATACCTCTCTTGTAAAGAATTTGCTTTGCTTCCAAATGACAAATAGATGTGTTTTTCAACCGAATTGTTTCTGTTATCATTTCTGCCTCTGAGATAATTTACAAAACATAGTATGCAAAAAATTCTTTGTGAAGTTCATGGGTGGAGTTTGCCAAATATGCTCATAGCTTTGAAAAGGAGAGAGAAATATCATTGTTCGTAACTGTTTGCTTACACTTTATCACATCTACTCAGAAACAAAATAAGACAGTTTTAACAGCCACTACAATGGAAGCACTCAATATTTGCACTGAGGATTTATACTGATCCTGGGCAGACTACAAACCAGTGCAGACCCCAAACTCTCAGGGTTAGAAAACCTGAAAAAAATTGCAGTTGTGCTAACAACTAGTGGCAGGCAAACGTTAACTTTACTGGAGATGTGAACACAGAGACAGTTTCAGGTGTGACGAGAGAGTGATGCTCATTCCCCAGTATGAAAGAAACAGAATCTAAACTGGTTGGGAGCCCATGTGACAAGGGAACCTCCAATTTTCTGATGTAAAGGAGACCTCTGGGAAAGCTACAACAGTCCACTTTAACTTTAGGACCATCTGTGGGAATTATCATTGACCTCCTTGGTAAGTTTAGGCTTTCTAGGTTGCACGAGGACAGTGGAAAGTACAAAGGTTTCTCTGTTCTTCAGAGATCCTTAGATACCGGATATGTATCCCAACATCTAGCCTCACTAACACCCTTGCTATTATCACTACTTGTGCAAAACTAGCAGTTCTGAGTGATGACTTGCTTTATCATTAGAAATATTTCTATTTCGTTATATTTCAACTAATTTTAGAAAAAGCAACCTGATCTAAAAAGTTGTGGAATGAATACTGAT
Source organism: Anas acuta (assembly GCF_963932015.1). Lineage (NCBI taxonomy): Eukaryota > Metazoa > Chordata > Aves > Anseriformes > Anatidae > Anas > Anas acuta. The sequence continues at coordinate 44,751,804 of NC_088980.1, read as the reverse complement.
GGATGGGACATGTATTTGGTAGATCTAGGTTAGGCACAACAAATATCATAGAATCAAAGTTGACCAGAAGGCCTCACCCCCCCCCTACAGCTATGTTTGGTCCCCAGTAACAGAAATGGCACTGTTTTTCTGCACGTGGTAGGTCTGAGGGTAATGTTTATGAAGTTTATATATGGAGTTCACCTTTACCACGGCTTCTTATGTGTCATTGCATAAAAATTGTGTGAAATGGGAACAGGCTGCTCCACAGCTCATCTGATCTTTCTGTCCTTTCCTCCTCTCTCACAGATGGATGCATTTGGGCTGTAGAATATTCCATAGTTTGAAGGACACAAGAGCAGCCTCATCAAATCTGAGCTCAGATATAAGAATAAATAACCAGACAAGGAATAACAGTTCTAACATTCCTACATATTCCTCTACTGAAGTCAGAATTGAAGAGAAAATATCATTCCTCAAATTTCAAAAATACCAGGTCATTTTAGCTATCTCCTGGGTTTTTCATTCTATGAAAGGAATAAAGATATTATGCTACATAGGTACAATTGCATAGGCCATGTTTATATATAGATATTACTGTTATAAGCAATGATGACAATATAGACATATTTAGACATAGTGAAATAAAGCTGGGATCAAAAGAACTCAAAAAAAAAAATCCCAAGCAATTGTAATAATGCTGAGATTTTACACTCCTTGTAAGCAAGGGAACTAAGAATACTAGCAGGATGGTGTGCTCCTTAAGGTAGAAACTCACTATCACTTTTTGAAGGAAACCAATTTATTTAATGAATTGAAGTTACTGACTCCTGGAAAATGAGCTGTCACACTTAAAAAAAAAAAAAATAGCCCTTAAAAAACAAAAAGACTGAAACAATAGCAGAACTTGAGCTCTCACATGTCAAGCAATTAAAAAATGAGCTTCCTTGAGCTTTATGAAAAAGCATTTATATCTCATAACTAGAGAAGTTTCTCAACAGGAAGAGACATTCAAATTTACCAGCCTTTGTACTAACTTGATAACAAAAAGCTGCAGAGAAACCCAGCAAGCTTCAGTTAACTGGTCATGATTGGCTAAAAACTGTTGTAAAATGAACTTGGAACACCTTGGAACACGTCTTCTACATACTTTCAGATAAATAAAAGTGACTTTGGTTTTTAGAGCCAACACCTTAACAAATGTCTTCCATGGCATGTTCACCTCAATCATCAAATTCTGTTGCAGGGAATGGAGTTAAGATTGTCCTTGGAGAAAATATGCTTTCCATTGAATGTATGGAAAACAGCCTTCTCCTCCCTAGCTCTCCCAAAATCAGACGAAGGACATCTGTTCAAAGACGTGGCACACTGATTGCTGATCAGCAATATCTTGCTCTCACATGCACACTTGTTAAAGCTTTTGGCTTTGAACTTTCTAGGCATCACAGGAAATAAGTAGAAAAACAAACATGAACAGAATTGATGGTCATGACTTCCCCAAATGTTTAGCAAAAAGTGCCCTAATTATTTCAGAATCAAAAAACATATGCAAGGTTGCAAAAAGTTTCAGAACCTCAGCACACCCAACTATAGAAAAAAGATAAAGTATGAGACAGTGCACTATGAAATGAAAATGTGAAATGATATAAAAGTGTTGGTGCTTACTACTATGCAACTATCACAAAACCAAGGGCTGGAAGCGGATGTGCAGCTGGTGGGCCAAGACAGTTCACAAACAAGATTGGGGATGGACAATTCAAACTCAGATGGTCTAGTGACTCCTTACAAGGCTAGCAAATGCAAAATAAACTCAGAGTCACTATTAAAATAGTAAATGAAGGAATTAAACCACCAATGTGTCAATTCAATGTATGACCCTTCATAGTTGAAAAGTCCTTACAGAAAGAGAGTTTCTTGGCTCAGAAAGATTTTGTGGGCCAGGGTTCTAGAGTGACAGTGCACATCTCCTCCTTTGTGCCCCTACAACAAGGGCCAAGAACCTCCTCGTGAAAGCAGTTCCACCCTTGGCTGAGTACTCTGGGTATTAGTTTGGAAAGATAACAAAATGCATCAAGTATAACAAAAAGCCAGTAGCTAGTGACTTGCTCTAGGGGCTTTTCTCTGCTATTTTGTAGATTTTAAAAGAGTGATCAACACATCATTTATAAAAATGCTGACAAAATCTGGTTTCATTTACTCTGTACTGCTGCAGTGACATATGGATTGACACTTGTAAGCATGAATAGAACTTAAATATATATTTTACATCCAGTGTCAACTGAAATAGAAATTATTCTTTACAGTAATAGTGCACAAAAGTCATGTTTTCCTGTCTGTTCAGTTGTTTTCACATCTTTTGAAATGTTCTCTCAATATATTTTTATTGACTACATGTATTAACTCATATTTATTTTGATACAGATGAACAAGATATAATCTGACATTAAATCCATCTCTGTTCAGCTATAAAGACCATGAGATGAGTTTCCTGACACATCCATTGACTGGATTGAAGATGTTAACCGTGAAAAATGGTTGTTAGCAGTTAAAGGTACAGATGACTATTCTGAACTTCTAGAATTATATCCTGCAGTCCTAGATATATTTTGAAAAGTCAGAATTGAGCAGAAGTTAGAGTAAATTATCACGTAAACAAACTACATTCCAGTGGTCAAATGCTTTATACAGGAAACTTCCTGGATTGAAATATTCTTAAAAAAGAAACCAGTCAGATGTACATAACTACAGAAACAAATACCTTTTAAGAGAAGAAACAAAGTATTTTATAAAAAACACTATGACAGAATTAAAAAGCAAACAAACAAACAAACAATAGTTTTAACAGTCACCATGAAATACTATGAGTGTTGTAGAACATAAACAAGACAGGTATTTTCCCTACTCCAAAAATCATTCCTCATCTTAGTTTGAAAAAATACCTGCACAACTAAAATTTTCCTTTAAAAAAAAAAAAAAAAGACTTTAAAGACTTGTTTTTAAACTCTTTCAACAGATCTCAGGTTCTCAACTTGATTCTTTAATCATTACCTCAGAAGTCAGTATTTTGTGCTATCTAAGTGCAGAACTGACACTTCTCTTTCTACATTTGAGCCTTTTATGAAACTGCTTGCCTTTTTGCTTCTGTCCAGTTATTCTCATATCCAGCTCTCCTTCCAAGTATCTTCTTCCTTTTGCCACGTTCCAATGTTTTTCAATTCAGTTCCTAAGAAGGTTCTCCTGTTTCCCTCTCAGCCAGGAATCGCTCCTTCCATGGCTGCTTGGAAATTTCACAGACAACTGCTTCTTTCTATTTATCTTTTGCTATAAGAGAAAGATTTCCCCCTTCCTAGCAGAACTCAAGATTAATCCATAATCATCTTGTGTCACTGCAGAGACTGGACCTGAATATTCTTCTCTTTTGAAGTCCAACATAACCCCATATAATAGTAAACACATGCTTCTCAACACAAAGAGCAAATCTTCAAATTGCAATACATGATGCAAATATCCTGGAATAGTTTTAGAGGAGTAGTGTGAGCACCCTACTGAGGAAGCCCTGCTTCCTTTTTCATTAAACCCCGTTGGTTTGCTTTTTAAAAAACAAACAAACAAACAAACAAACAATTAAGAGTAGTTCCTAAATATAGTCAAATGCTGATCTTGACAATATATGACATTTTACCTTTCATGACATTTTCTTTTCAATAAACGTATAATCCTACTGAAATAGCATGCTGACTACTCACCAAATATCAGATTTTGTGTTATAGCCCTGGTGTTTCAGTGCCTCTGGACTCATGTAGTACGGTGTCCCAGTAAATGTAGTTGCCAGATCACATGAACCCATCAAAAGACGAGAAACTCCAAAGTCCCCTAAAAGTGACAACAGAAAGATCCGCCCCCAAACAATTAAGCACAGTAAGACTAAAATTCTTACAAAGAACTTAAACATTAGTGCAGCTTTCACATGCTTCTGTTCACTTTCCATTTTTAAATTAAGATCCACATCCTCAGTTTGCATAAATGGTCAAAATTCCAGACATGTCAACACAAAAATGTTGTTTTACAGAGAACCAAGAATATTGGTAATGAGATAGAGATTTTTTTTAAATTCCTGCTTATCACTTCAAAGTCAACCCAAGTTGACTGTAATTAGTAGGAATTTCTTATCTAGGTGTCCATCTTATTTAAAATTATGTGGAATAATGGGCTGACCTACTTCCCCATTGCTACCTACAGTCCATTTCAAAGGGAGGGATCAGCCTTTGCCAACTCTACTTACATTTCCAGGAAATGGCCCAAGGGATTAAACAAAAAAGGTTTTGTCCACATGTTCTGGTAACTTCTACAGATAAAAAAATAACGATGCTGTTGGGATACTAAGAAAGGTTTTGCCCTGTCAATGTGTATGTAGTGAATAGCTCTAGGCATCAGAGTTTGATACTTCGGTACCACTGTGATTAATAATACAAAAAAAAAAATCAGAATTGTGTTTAAACCAACCTGTTATAATAAATGCTTGGAACTCTTTATGAAAGTGAAATTAATACAAAATAATTTCAGTGGCAACAAAGAACTTAACCTGTAAATACTGCTTTTTTTAAATAAAGAGGATGAAATAGGACATCCTCACATCCTAACATGGATCGGGAAATCCATGTTCGATTAGAAGCACAGGTAACAAAAAGGCAAGATACTAATTAAATATTTACATTTCAAGAGCATATGCAAATATTTATTTATTTGTATAAACTACTGTTAGACACAATACAGTAACTGAACATTTAAAAATTGAATAACTTTTAAATATCGTTATTCATCTAAAATTCTATGGTTTTTCAAAATAAGAACACCACATAGAGGAACATAGCTTCAAGAGGTCTCAGGAGGTCATCTGATTCAAACCCAAGTCAAATCAGCGCCACCTTCAAAGCTACATGAGGGTGTTCAGGTCTAGGTCCGGGTGAGCTCTGAGCACCCTCAAGGCTGGGATTTCAGTGCCTGTATGGGTCCCTGTTTCTGTGTATGCCTGTCAGGTAAATGTTTGACCACAAATCAAACACTGCATCAGACATCACTTTATGTAAATCTCCTTATTCACAGAATGTCTGCTGGATTGTTCTACCATAGTAAAACATATCTTTAAAAAGTATGCAAGTCTCACCGATTTTAAGAAGATTATTCTTCAAAAATATATTCTTGGCTTTCAAATCTCTGTGAAGTATTCGCCTGGAATACAAAAAGAAGTTCAACCTCATCTGACTTGAATGATTCAAAGTCACGTACCAAGTATTTCAATTATTTATCTTCATTCCTTGCTAGGAAGGCCTGCCTAGTGCTGGTACTAGTCTAACCCTGTAAGTGACAATGCACAGAGACTGGCATTAAGGAGCTTCACAAAAACACAGAGGTACATTCACAGACACCCACAGGTGGGATGAGAGCCTAAGCAGCCAGGATAATAAAAATGCACCCATGGATCCCAGCTTGAGAATACGAATACAGGTTTAACATGAGCTGCAGAGCAAAAGAGAAAAGTGTGTCTTCCTGTCTGGCTCTTCTTAAAAGCATGACATCCTATTTTCAGCCAGAAGAATAAGACGTGTCACAATAGAATAAGGGATGAGAAAAAACAGCAATAAGAGCAATAAGCTCAGGTAACCCTCCTGCAGAGAAAACGTATTAACTTGAAAGACAAACATGTACATAGACTAGGCTACTTGTACAAATTTTTACAGTAATGGTCTGGAAGATAAAAGAACTTCACAAAGACAGAGATCAAAAGGAAAAGAAATAGAACAACTAGCTTTCACAGATATATTTTTCCATCAAAGACTGAAGCAGCATCAGAAGATACACACCATGCCAGGACAAACAGCATCTCCTCCATTTCTAGAGATCTTAATGCGTGACAGTAATTTTCCATCTCATTAAGAAAAAAATATATCTCTACAGTACACAAAGCATCTTCTCAATTAATTCTTATTAATAACACTTCCAAGAGGTTTCCCTACAACCTCAGCCAAACTTGAATTTAACCACTTAAGTTCCTTACAACTAATACTGTGTGTTATCAAGCCACCATCTCTGCTGAGGAGGAGCTTAGAATAGCTTCAGTACATAATGACTACTGAAACTGTGTTTGGTATTACAAATACACTACTTGTTTAGTCATTTAGAACAGATAAAGAAAGCAACAGAGGATCTAAGATTCCTGAGAGGCTCTAAGATTCTTGAGATGTGGGCAGAAAAACTCAATATGGTAATAGATTTTATTTGTTCTTGAGCAATCCTCAAGTATTATGTCAAATTTTATTGAGTTATTATAGTCTAATGTATTTAATGCATTGAGATACTGAAATGATTTCCAAAATAGCTTCCATATTAAGTCCAGAAAATACGTATTCTACAGCACAATTAAAATAAGCAATTTAGTCCACATCTCATTGGAAAATATTTTTTTGCAAGAAAAGAAAAAAATTATTTAATTCAATATACTTAGTTCATAAATTGGGGGAGAGGAGAGAAAAATAGCTATTAGAAGATATTGTAGTACACATGTAGCTGAACAAGGAAACATTTCTATTTTTATGGGACATAAAGAAAAGAGTTCTTTATACATTATGGATTTTTTTTTCCATTTTTTGTCCTGAAAATAATACTTCTAGTGAGAGATTACACATTTGCAAAAATGAAAGTTTTATTCACCATGTCTCCACTGGTATCTATAAATAGTTTATTCTCTACTTGGCAACTTTCTTGAGCGATATACATACATTCATCATGCATTACATCGGTAAGGAAATTAAGCTAAGATTATATTCCTTATTATTTTATAAGCCTATATACACACAGTTGTATATAAATCTTGCTCTGTCAATTTAGATTCATAAAGTATTTCCTTACCATTCATCACACAGAGCTTTAAAAGAACTTGACTTCACTGTCTTAGATTTTTATTTTTTTTTATTTTGTTGTTGTTTTTAGTTTTGTAGAAACACAATCTTGAACCTAAAAGTTAGCTGGGCAACTGTGATTTGAATGACAAGTATCTTGATGTAGAAAAAATATGCAGAAAACTTTCAGTAACTTATTACATGAGATAAAGAGAAGTTTTTTGGCTACAGTGGTTTGAAATGGAATATAATGCTAATATAAATGTGAAACATAGCGATGAAAATATGATGCAAATTATTTGTGTTGCCAATAATTATCAGATGCTTTTATGTTTTAATATGAGTAAGAAATTTTGGGGGTAATTTTTTTGGAACTTCCCATGATGATAACTCTTGATACCAGCCACTTCAATCTGCCAGGATACGTCAGAAGATTAACAAGTTACAAGCTGAAACCTTAACTGAAACAACTACTTTAATTCTAGCAAGAAATAAATATATGTTGCCAATAAAGGGAACATGAATTAACCGGACTCCAGCAAATCTTAATCTAACTTGACAGTTAGTGAAGTGGTTATTGATATTTTGGGTAGAAATTAACACTTCAGGATGGTCTTAAATTTAGACTATAAATACACCCGTACCTATGTTTAACAGATTACCTGCTTGCTGTCTCATACTCATAAAAAAGCAGCACGGATCACTGAGCAGTAGGCAGCCTCCTTCAATAAAGATGCCTCTGCAACATACCAGCAAGTGAAGCTGATTGAAGCTGAAGTTTACTTCTGCAAAATATTCAGCAATAAATTTCTCTTTCCTTTGTCTGAAGAACTATTCTGAGAACTAAGAGGTTCTGGGCAACTGTGAATCCTGTACTAGGAAAGACAATGTGAAATCCACATAGACTTGGACAGCGTGTGCTACCCTATAGATTGAAAGAAACAAACTTGTTTGAATAAATGGTAACCTTATCAAAATCTCTGTGTTGGCATATTGTTCATAAAGATTAGCAAAGTGATGGATAATGGTCAGCTATATTCAAATTTAGGTTAAATGAATCAATGGCTTCATTGCCTGAGCGCTGTAGGATCAATTTTGTGCACTAATATGTGATGAGCTACAAGTATGCCAGAGAGACCAGATGATGGTTTCATGCTAACTCTCTCTGTCTAGATAAGACCACTGAACTATGCTTCCTGTCCTCTACTTGTCTCTTTTGTTATATCAATGACAGATGAGGATTGCATCTATTTAATTCTAGATAATTTAGCTTTCAAGTTTAAGTTCAAAAATCCTTCAATTATGTAAAATAGACAGTAGATAGCAGAGTCACCGGGAGATATTCATAACCCCTTTGGGATTTATGAAGCATAAGTAAAAGACATGAATGCCTAATCTGTACAATCTGCTTTATTTGGGGGGAAGAGAGCAACATAAGGTAGAAAAACAGTTCTTTCTGGGGGTAAATCTCAAGAATGAGAGTTTTCAAAAAGTGTAGTTTTCAAAAAGTTCAACTAATGGTGCACAAGAAACAGATCCACACAATAATTTATGTCTAGAACCAGAAATTATCATTTTTGCTGTTCTAGGATAAAAATTCCCACCCAAAGCAGCTAGATTTTCTAAGAAATGGCATGAGGAAGTCCAACCCACAGATAATGAACATTTCAAGATTCTAACTCTAGGGCAAAGGTTTTTTTTGCATTAAAACATAGTTCAAATATGTATTAAACCTTTTTTTTCCCTTATCAGTATAGAAGAAATCACATACAACTCCTTCATACATAAACAGAGGGCTGTTATTCTCTGTTTGTATTTCAGTAATTCCAACAAATTTCTGCAGGTACTTTTAAAGCCTTTTAAGCCTAGGCTTTGCCATTTAAGCTACTGTTTGGCTTAATAATAATAAGATAGAGAATAGTTTTCTAATGTGAATACAGTTAAAACCACAATATAATACAGGAAATACAAATAAAACTGTCAAGTCATTTCTATGTGTCTGGAGAGGTGCTATTAAATAGCTCTAATTCAAAGAGAGAAAATTAAATGCTTTTTGGAAAATCAAATTGTTACTTTCACTGGAGAATTCAACTGTACTTTTCAGGAAACCCAGTAATTTAACATACACATTTATCAAAGTGTTTGTTTATAAGAATTTTTTGAAAGATTTATTTGAGAACAAATAGAAGATGAGAAAAATAAAGGAAAAAAAGAAGAGCAGACAAAGGGACCTGTGAGAAAAGTGCAGATTACAGAGGCATAAGGAAATACAGAAGATAAAAGACAAAAAGAAAGAACAACTTATACAATACATTATTATTATTATTATTATTATTACTCTGCATTAGTCTACACAATACATCCTCTAAACACACAGGTTAAAGAAAGGATTTTACCAAAAGTGGACCTTCCAGATTAGTAACATTTTTATGATACATTATTAAACCAAAATTCAAGAAGGGGAAAAAAAGCCACTAATAGTTCAGTTAAACAGTCAGGATTTTTATTTCAATTTTCCTCTGTCCTTTCTGCCTGAGGTGAGTGCTGAAAAACACAGCATCCCAAGAGATCTCTCTTTGTTGTGCTCCCATCACTGCAGTCTGTGGGGATGGCATGGTGCATCACGTACAAGCCCCAGATAAATTGGCATTTAGGAACCAAAATGTTCTGAGTCACAGACAGTAATTCACTCTGCCCTTTTCCCTCTACAGTCTGACTCTGCAGGTGCAAAAACTCATTAGGCATCTCTCAGTTTAGGTCAAATGTATCCTACATACTTCACTTCAGCTCAACTGAGAAACAGTTGTTCTTGTTGACCGGTGACTATCTCCACCTGCTCCTCTCCTCTCTTGAAACTCAAGTTCAAGCAACCAAATTTGGCCCAAGCTACTTTAAGATAAATTTGAAACAGCTACATCAACTTGGTGCTGTTTTCAGCCTCAATTTAGCAGATAATAATCTTTCTTTTTTAACGACTCATGCAGAATAAAAGACTAATTATTCTAGTTTACATTCTGAATAGAAAAGAAGAAAAAGACAAGAAAAAAAGAAGAAAGGAAAAAGAAAGCAAAAATAGAAGAGAGGAGAAGAAGAGGTAAAGAGGAAAAAAAAAAAAGAGAGAAAAAAAGAATTCTCATCTCCAGACTCTGGATGTAACCTAACTTTTCTCTCTTTCTCTCTCCCCCCACTAGCTGTACTAATAATTTAAGCCATTATTCTTGGCGAAATTATTATTATTTTAATTTTTCATCTCTTGAAAACGTGCATCTAAATCTGAGTGAGGTAGTGTGCAGATTAGTTATTTACAATTGGCAAAGTAGGTGTTACACCTACATAGGCAAAATATCCTGAGCCTGTGCTAAGACAGTCGTTGCAGCAATGACATTCTTCATTCTGAAAATTCAATAGGAATGATAGCCCAAACAGTTCATCTTGGCAGGATGAAACACCTTGCAAATCACACTGGAGGCAAGAACTACACTCACAGAGATGACCAGGTAAGTATTCACCTGTTATTATCCCTGTTCTAAACAAGTGAGATCTCCGCAGCTGTTCAGAAGTCTGCAAACCAGTGCAAGCATCTTGTGTGGAGTGTGCTACCAGCAAATCCAAGGGATGGTCAAGAATGTTGGATCCCTAAGGCTCACATAAAACTTTTTAAGCCTTGCATTGAGACCTTATTACACCAATGCTCTACGACTCTCCATCAGATGACCAACTTGACATGTTTGGTGTCATGGAATCTTACACTATTAGTTATGAAATGTTTTAATCAATCATAGTCTCATGAAATCACTGTCTTAATGATCTGCAGTAATTTTTTAGGTTAATCTTTGATGTGTTGTTAAAAGTAATGTCAGTTTTCAAAGAATGTAAGCATATAAGATTTTAAGGGGATTACATCAAGCACTTATATTTGATTCTTCACATTAAACATCTGCAAGAGCTCTTTGCTGAATCCCCTTAAAAGCTGTCTTTATTTTAAACTTGAAAACTATTTATTCTAACAATATTGAGCAATTTCTACCATGTTAAATTTTTCACTTGGCTCTTACAGAATTTGTCTCACACTGAAAGATATTTATCACTGCACCACTAAAGATGTAACATACAATATCCTTGCATGATAGACAATTAATTACACTTTATGTATACTACACATACACTATACTACACATACATGTACACTACAGCAGTTCGTTGACTAGGATTTTATTCCAATAAAAATAATCAATATGGTTCAATTTCTATTTGAATAAATACAAGTCAGTAAATGCTTACTCACTTCCCTCACGAGTTGAATGCTCTTGTATTAAAGCAAATGACTGTACCTTTCATGCATATAGTTGACTCCAAGTAACAACTGTATAAACCAGTCTATTATTTGTCTTTGAGTGAATACTTTCCCAGATTGTTTGTACTCTTGAATTTTCAAGTCTAGATCTCCACCCTGAAAAACATCACAACATTTTACATTTAAAGTAAGTACATTTAAAGTTAGTTTTTAAAATGTCTTCTCCTTCATGAAATCACAGGATGCCATTTTCTTACACCTTCAGGCTCCGTAGAACACAGGCAGTAAAATTAATGCTGGCACATGAATTCTGAACTCTCACAGCACCAAAAGCATACAGAACTGAGGATCAAAATGAGATCAAGCTGTCTGGCTGCAGAAGGAAATTAGGTCAGTTCTCTCTCAAGAGTTACATAAAATCACAAAAGTTTTCAACAGTTCTCACTTCATGCCACCCAACTTTAGACATGTACATCTGAGCTAGTCACCTCAAACTCCCTTAATTATAATTAAGGCAAAGGAATAGTCACTTACATAGTGCAATTAGCTCTGCCATGTCTGTCTTAGGAAGGGATGGATCATGTTGTACAAATGCTGTTTCTCTACAAGAGTTTATGATGAGGGTCTACATTGTCCAGCTCAGATGTAAACAGCTAAGTTGAAGGAAATTAATCTGCCCCTGAATAGTCCGAACGATGGTTTGTAAATCTAGGGAAGATGTTTCCACTTAAGTTGAACAATTCACAGTCAAGAGACATTCCCATTTTTTACACTGAATAAGCATATCAGCAGTGAAGAAACTGTGCTGTTCTCTTAAGAATTAAAATACAGACTCTTAAATTATGATACTTTGTCTCTCTTCCAAATTCTCTTTTGTCAGAAACAAAGCAGAATTAAACTGTCTATAATCTGTGGCATGTGTTTTTGTAGATACTTCATTAAAATTACAATTGAATCTAGAAGTAACACTAAAAATGGAGCAGTATGATACATAGCAAGCAGTGCCAAATAAACTAGAAAATATATACAGAAAAAGACTACCCAAAAACTATAAAGGCAGATATTTGTAAAAATCAGTCAAACAGCATAATGAAAGAGGCTCTCAAAGAAGCTTAAATGAAAACTGTTTATTTTGCTAAAAAAGAGAGGAATGGTTGTCCTTACAAAATAAATGGATTTTGTTTACAAGAATGCACATTAGTGGCAAGTACTATGTCGAGGTAACTAATCCCAGAGCAAAGGGATGGTGAGTCTAATTCTATTCTAGTGATTAATTACCTTACGTCAGGACAACCTACTCTGCATAAATCATTACTTCTGCATAAAATCAGAAGTATTATGTGCCACGTACTAGAAAATAGTTTAACCTGTACCACTGTGTATAGAAAACAGACTACTAGTTATGCTGATACATGCCATTTCCCATTATCAACCCTTCCCTGTGCTGTTGACTCCAAAAGATTATGGTCTCTTCAATATTCCTTGTTTTTCTGTTCCCAAAACCACAGTGCTTCATAGTGATGTTACACAATAAGCAGGTTCTGTCCTTGCAGATCTATACGTTTCTATTTCAGCATGAGTTTACAACAGTGTTTGCAGTTCTTCAGGCTCTAAAAGTTGCAATATTCACGAGTGATTGTGTTGAAAAAGAAAATGTTTTGTCATACATGAAAAATGTGTTCCCTGACAATGTCCTGCGATTTCTAAATTGAAATGTCTGAGTCATCTTGTTCACTAGGGATGGGAATAGGGCTTCGACTCTCCATCTGCATCCCTGCTGCAGCCCAGAGAGAAGCTCTTCTGGGAACTTGGAGCTCTGAGCAGCTGCTTCCCCTTTGCAACTCCAAATGTTCAACAGCTTCCCAATGGCTGCTCACAGCGGAGCAGAGGAAGACAAGAAAAGGTATTGCTGGGTACTCTGCTGCATGGCAACCAGATGGGCTGTGCCTGAGCCTACACACCTCAAAAGTAGTGACTCACCTACTCCAGATGGCTGCCCCAGACCACTGAGAGGCAATAGTAGCAGTAGCCCAAGATTCAAGGGCTGCTCTGACACGTGCTGCTGCAGGATACTGTCCCCAGGGGACTGTCCCAGTAAGGACAGCTGAGGTGCAATAGGCACTGATCACCATTTCTCACTATCCCAATACGTAATCTCTCAATCACATGTTGACACACACAGAAAAAAAGCAAAGAAACATAGAAAGTGAAGAGTTAGGCTGGTGGGTGCTCTCAAGTAGGGGGAGGTTTCTTTCAGATGGTAGAAGAAGAAAAGCAGCCAAATAACTACATGTGCTCTCAGGTTAACTGTATTGCTTTTCACAAGACCGGTCTCAATGTCCCACAGACAATTTAACCTTAATTTTGTGTCTAAAAAGGGAAAACAAAAGTGTATCATAAAAAAAAAAAAGCTGAAATACTGCTGCCCAATTTTACATTCTGGAAGACCAGTTACAATGAAGTTCATAAGGAAGTTAACAAATGAAATAGGAAGTTTCCAAGCTGCAGTTTCTATTTAAATGTCAAAAGCATCAAACACACCAGTAACTTATTTAAAACAGCTTAGTACCTAGCACTGATAATGTGAACAGGCATTCATTGCTCTAGTTATTGCTTTCCCTCAGATTTCCTTAGCATATGTATACTCACATCACAGTGAGACTGCAGTGAAGAGACAGAAATAATTATCTGGGGGAAGGTGCAACTAGTTCTGTTTTATGATGTACTAAAATGATACAACATTTAAAGGAACTACATTATTTTAATTTATAAAAACTATTTTACTGAAGTCCAATTTACATCACAAAATTAAATCCAAGGTTCTTGAAACCGAAGGTTCATTTTTGTTTCAAATCTGACTTAAATGACAAAGTTTAGATTGCCTATACGACTCTGAATGAGGGCAACTGCCACAGAAGCTCAACGAGAAAACTGAAACTGAATACATGTACTTCCTTTCTATAAATTTGATAGAATTCAGTTACAATAAAAGATGTCAAGCTTTTTGTTCACAGGACAGGTTTAGCACAGGGCAGCTGCATTGGAGGTTCACTCTGAACAAGTCAAGCAATAATGAACAAAGTACAGTAGCTAATGAATAAGTCACAGTACTTTGGAGAAAACAGAATAAGGCTGAAAGGGTAGTTCTGTTTCCATGCCAACTGGATGTTTATTCTTTATTCTGAGTCTGCCCAAGAGTACAAATTACTGCCAATGTGGTAATTATTCTATGCATGAGAAACTGAATGTACTAGACTTCCATACAAGGATCGGACCGGAGAGCAACACATTTTTCTTATTCTCAATTGAAATTGACATATTTTTCATAAAAAGATCCTATTCCCACCACATTAAAAAATGTAGAAAGAGAAATAAATACAAAGATGCTATAGAGAAATAAATACAAAGGTATAACTTCTAGAAATACCCAAGGTAAGATAGAAAAGAATCTTTATAGAAGTATGAAAAACCTTGCTTTGTACTTCCCTTGCCTGAGTATTTGATTAAATACATCCTAATTGCTTAAATGCAGTGATACGACATCGCCTGTCCTTTTGGAAAAATCAGAAGCAAATCCTAGTGGAGCCAGTGTCATTTTTACCTGACCTAGCAAACTCAAAACTGAAAAGATTCAGCTGCACAGCCAACGCATCTATTTCCACCTTCTTTATTTGCCCTGTTCTAATACATTCTCATGTGTTTGAGTATGTGTCTCCCGGATCCTAGGGCAACTCCGCACTGAAACACTCATTTAGTTTACCTGAACAGAAAAAGGCTCTAGGGGGTGTTGCAGCAGCTGTTGATTATTATTGATTACTATCATGCCCTTTTTCATTCACCACTAACTTTATTTCAGATGGAAAAATAAAAAATAAAAAGCAGTGGACCAAAGCCACCTCCTTAATGCTGCTAAAAGAGATTCCCTTATTCCTATAGGATCAACTGACCTGGTTTTGGGCGACTTTCTACCACTGATAGAGAGAAAGTGATTCACCATGCACAGGAATATCTGGGCAGTTAGGAAAACGTATCAGTTACCAGGTCTGGAATTCCAATGAGAGTTGGCAATATAAAATTTCCACAAAGCCTCAGCTGTCAGATATTCAGGGCATGTAGCAAAGTAGCTTCTGCATGGGTGTTAAAATAGGATGTTAACAAATGTTTAGATTCTATAACAGAATCAAACATTTCAGATTTCATAAAAATAAATAAATACCAGCTAAAATGTACATTTAAATGTCATCGAAGAAGGCAAGGAAGCAATGACTGGCAGGAATTGTACTTCTTTAATTATTCACGCCAAATCTGGATGCTTGGAGAAACGTGATTACAAGTCTGATGGTGGACAGATAACCCAGTGGTCCAATGTCATTAGCTTTCAAAGCATTTCAAATGTCTAGCAGAGCACGACTGAAAATTCTGCTTCACAGTTTCATAAAAAGCGCACTACATGTACAACAGATGTTTTTAGAATAGTACATCTATATTTAATACAAAAGTAGGGACTTGTTTCATATAAACTCTTAAATTGGCTTAAATATGTTTAAATACTTCTTTTAAAAATGCCTTAAGACAGATTTCATCAGCATGTTTTTAAACCAAATGCTGCAGTCAAAAAAACTGGCAACGATACTGTCATATAGCCTGTTTTAGTATTTATTGCATCCTCTACACTCTGGTCTTTGACTCATACAGTGTTCTCCAATTTATAAAGCAAATTCTGCTACCAAATTCATGGTTCATATGATCAGGCTTAAGCTTCTTGTAATCAGCTCCAAATCATGAGAGAGTTTTCCCTCCCTGATTTATATCAAATTTCACACTGCTTCCCCACAGTCCCAGCCTCATCTTCTCTTATCCCTTAGTAGTACATACATGGTACAAACTTTCTAGGCTCACCTGGAGACCTCATCATGTGTCTGCCTTTAAGTCTGACTTGAAATACTGATTACAGTGAACAAAATGAACTGGTATTTAAATCACCTGTTTTCTCTTCTCTGGCTTGTTTGTCTATAAGCTATGAATCTGTGAGCTCAAGTGACCAGGTAAATATTGTGTTTATGAAATATGCCTAACAAATAGCAAGTGATACCACAATTAAAGAGTAAGTTGAGAGTAAAATTCAAACTAGAACATTAACAAACAAACAAACAAAAAAAAACTGAGCTATGTTTCTTTTAAGACCCTATTTTAAATCACACATTCTGTCAAATTTCTTCCAAGTAACCTAAAAGTCTCACCTCACAGTACTCTGTGATAATGCAGAAACTATCTCGCTCCACAAAGCTTGCATAAAATTTGACAATGGATGGATGGTCTAATTTGGAGAGTAGTTGTGCTTCCAGATTTGCTTCAACTGTTTCATTAGGCTTTAGGTCTCCAACAGAGATCTCCTTCAGGACCTTCCTAGAGAAAAAAATAAATCTTCATATTAATAAAAACAGAAAAATAGAAAATCACATAACGCTCATAAACCCACCATAATTTCTTAAAATGTAAAATAATAACATTAACCACTTATTTGGCAATACAAAATAATGAGGCAAATATGGGTAAACAAAGAGAATGCATTTAAATGCCATAAATATGCTAGTCACCATAGTGATTAAGCAACATTTTAAAGATGAGATTTTGAAGGATTGTTCACACCAATTCCCTAATGCACTGTTTTCTTCATGACATGTTTTCAGAGCTATGGATTACTGCATAATAATAAACATAAATAAAAAAACAAATCTAAGTGATTTCAAACCCACTCAGAGCATATGTTCAAGACTCATACAAGAAATATGAAGTGGCAAGAAACAGTCTGGTTTTGCTGCTTCTTCCAAAGTCTCTCCATGGATGCATGAGAAAAATCATAGGCTAGAACTTCTGTGACTGTTTTTCTTTTTAAAAGTCAGGACAAGAATTTATTTTATTGGGTAAAAACACCAGGAGACCTGCATGGACGAACAAGGAGCTCCTGACCAAGCTTGAACAGAAAAAGAAGGCATATAGAGAGTGGAAGAAAGGACAGATAGCCTGGGAGGGATACTAAGCATTGTCTGAGCAGCCAGGGTTTGGGTTAGGAATACCAAAGCCCGTTTAGAACTAAATTTGGCCAGAGGCATAAAGGGCAGTAAGAAAGGGTTATATAGGTTTATTGTTGATAAAAGGAAGACTAGGAAAATTGTGGGCTCCCTCCAGAAGGAAATGGGAGACCTGGGATATGGAGAAGGCTGAGGTATTTAATGACTATTTTGCCTCAGTCTTAAGAGACGCTTAGAAATGGCTCATTGATCTTTATCTGAAAGCCATTTGAGACTACTAGAGAATATCACAGTAATTTATTGAAACAAAGTGAAGAACTTCCAATAACTTGAATACATGAAAGGTAAGTTTGACATTGAAGGAATGTCTTCACAGAGCTTTTGATGATTTCCCATTTGATACTGCATGGTTGTAAAGTCACAATATTTAAAAATGACAGGGATAAAACTACAGTAGTTTGATTGATCTAAGGAAAAAATGGTGTATTCCTTCGTAAGAAAATTCCTTCCTAAATCTCAACCATCAGTTACTAACAATGCATGAATTTTTACATAAACTTGCCTAGTCCTCATCTGGCAGTGTGATGAAAAACTGTGCCACTTCATTTGTCTGCATCTCAACAGACAAGCCTCATACTGCAAAGACAGGTAATACCTACTACAATCTTCTCATCTTCAGCTGTCATGGGGACATTATTCTTTCCTTCACACAGATCACATCGCAGAACTGACAAACAGAATGATTCCTTGTTAAACATCACTTAATACAACTTCCTTGTATGCCCAGGACAGCAATAAAAGCCTGATGTGTTGATGTTGTGGGATAGCTTGTCATCTTAGTCACTCGGTGATTTTGATGCTGTCATCAGCTGTCAGACAACAAGATGGGTGTTTTTCTTATTAAAATTCATTCCCAGCAGAACAAATCGGGAAAATGTGCTTTTGTAAATAAGTTACTAGTTTTCTGCTACATAATGCTAATTCATAGCCAGAATTGGAAGACGTTTGCATCTAGAAAGAAAACTTTTGTCATGAAACCAAGATTAAGCATATTTGCATGCCACTGGTATGTGTATTGCTTCTGCCGGTGAGTTTGATTTTGCCACATTTAATATGAAGATAGCTACTGGAGTTTATGCCTTTTGCAGAGCTTTTTTTTTTTTTTTTTTAAATCAACTTCAGTAAATAAACTCAAAATTATATTTAAAGGACTCTGTATTGGTTAAGTATTGGCAAAGAAGGTATGTCAGGGTCTCAGAAGTCTCATAGAGAAAATGGGTAATAATCTCCAGATCTAACGTGGCTCCTTCCTGATAACCTTAGCAGAAAATATACTGAAGCTAAAAGCATTCAGATAGAATTTCATCTATGCAAATTAACTGTATTTTCCAACACATAAAACACATTCATCTGCTTAAATTCACTCTAACCCATCCTTCCCTGTAATGTAAGATATACATCCCAAATTTGGCAACCTGAGTGATATCAAACGAGCTTATAGATCTATAAAGCTGATAGTATTTATGCCTATCAAAAAAAAAAAAAAAGAAAAAAAAAAGAAAAAAAAGGTAATCTTAAGGAAAGCACAAACTTCTCTTAGCCAAACATTCCTGAATAGATTTCCCCTCAACCAAAAGAACCTAGCTCTACACTTTGAAAGAGATGAAGTGTTTCTGTTTATGTGATACAACCTGCATTTTCAGATTGGTTGATAATAGAGTTACCTCTGCACATAATTCAGCTACAGTACCTGTGTATCATCTGCTGAAAATCTGTATGCACTGAACAGTTTAGAAATATGTAGTTAGGTTACACAATGCATTTTAAACAAATCTTTTGAAGCATGTTATCAGAACATATAGAATGAGTATCGGAATTAATAGACTGTCCTGCTAAGATTTTGCTGGGTCTCCATCTAGAGTATACCAGCCCATCTGAAAGTCAAACTTTTCATAAAAGCTGCCCCTGTCTTTTCTGCCACTAAGGCTCAAATATTAGCAAGACTTAAAAGGTCCAAAACTATTTGAATGAACTAAGAAATCATAGATTTGAGTGGCACATACACAAAAAAATGGGTAAAGCACTTAAATGTGGATGTCCTCCAAATGCAGTATTTATAACTACTCCTTCTGATATAATGTCAAAAAAAGTGCTAGTTTAGATTTATTATTATAATTGTGCTTAACTTAGAATAGAAACAGAAGCATACTAGATACAATGTCAGTGACCACACAACTTGAAAACTTAGTTATTGAAGGGCTAGCAGATACCTTAAAGTTCAATACAAAATAACAGCCTCCAGATTTTAACTGCATGAATAGAAAGCTAGCCCTGCGATTTGATAGCATGAAGACACTTGGAACTTGATCTTGAACTGACTGTAACTGAAAGGGCCTTTGAAGTGAATGCATTCACATCTAAAGAATAAAAACCACCGCCTGTCACTGTTTGCATCCATCCTAGAGAAAAATGGATGTGGTACCAACAGCAGCGATCCCCTCTGGGGTGGGAAAACAACACCAGAGGCAAGCCCACTCCCCAAAACACAGAAACCAGCTGTCCCATCTCTGAAGTCCCCTTGCTCACAGGACTTCCCAGGGAACACCGCCTGGCTTTCATCAGCAAAACCTCTCTGGCTTGCATTGTCACGCTTTGAAACGCAGCCAGGCCAGCACACCGTGCCTCCAAGTGCAGTAATGCAGAGCAAATGGGGAGAAATAGAGCAAGACCTAAAACAAGAGAGAACAAGCACATAGGTGGAATCCTCGAGGATACGGACACCCGGTGGGAATCCTTTCTCGAGCTTTACTAGTGACTGACAATATGCCACAGCAGTGTTTATCTCAGTCTATTTGCACTGATCTAAAATTAAATGTTTTACAACCCATCTGGTATTTGTTTACATTGATGGCGTGCTTTATTATTATATAATTTGGTTTATTGGATCAGATGCAATTTTTAAAAGACGACAGCCTATCTCAAAAGGCACTCTGTTTATTGAGTAAACTGCAACATGAATTATTGACTAGGTACATTTGCTAGCTGATAATGAAGTAAAAGAAATACAACACTCTTTTCATGTCAAGAGTAAGAACGTTTAATAAACTACCACCGAGAGGGTGTGCGCTAGGAATAAATGAACCAAATTTGAAGGTTTTAATTAAATAGAAATTTCATTTCATGCAGGCAGTTGTTCAGTTAATTGCACCCTGAGATTACCAAGACCTGCTAGCACATAATCAGTGTGCAAAGCTGGAAATTCATTATTCCAAATATATTTCTGAATCACCCCAACTTCAATATGGAGAGTTGTGGCAAGACCCATATCTGTAGATTGTCTTTACATCCACTCTGACCTTCATAAAACCACCTCTTCATGCTGATAACTCTTCAGTGCAAGGACCACATGCAATTCTATCAAAATGTACCACCTTGTACTGTGCCTGTAATTGGGTATTAAATTGGTCATAAACATTAAAATTAGGGGACTGCCTATCTAATTAACGATTTCTTAAATACTATTTATTAAATGGCAAATTGAGAAGGCACAGTACTACAAACAGGGACTAAAACAAAGAACAGGCCACAACCCTCATGCACAAGTCCTGTCTACACAACAGCTTCCACTGAATTAACACTGCTTCTTTGGGAAATTCAGTAACAAGGATACAAGCTGCATACATGACAAGACGAAGACATCCATCATTACTGCTTCTCAAAGTCAGCTGCCTTCTAGAACATTGTACAGTTAATGCAGTTGATGAGATTTGCACATTACAGCCAGTGGCACAGTTCTAAAATCACAATTTTAGATTTCTGTTGATAGCTTTCATGCTGAAAACACTGTATCTCACTGGAATCTAACTTTTCATACATAGTCCTGCCTGTCCCTAGCTCAAACTCCCCTTCCTGTCCACTTTACATCCTGCTACTGAAGGTTCTCTTTGATATGACATTGCCCTCTGCGCATGAGGTACTCCTCACGTCAAGCTACTTGCCCCCTGCTCCAGTTTCCACATGCTTTCTTTCGGGCCTCACACTTTTGTACTTTGGCACATCCAGGTTTTACTTCCAATTAATATTTACTGATTTTATGTAACACCCTATTAACTGGAATCTATTTCCCTCACTTAGGTTGGTCTTCTAGTTCCACTGTAATTTTCACCCACCACATATATAGCTATCTTTTTACTAGTAATCCTAACAGATTTCTTTGCCTGCTGTCACTGACTGGCTTCCCCGCAGCTTACAACTTACTATTAAAAATTTAAATAATTCTTCACTTTTTACCCATTGTGCATGGAGCACCAGTATCTGCTTGCTCAAATAATTTAAAAATATCCATTCACCTGTTAGGGAAAAAAGAAGCTGGTGAAAACATAAAATGAAAAAAAGTAAATATACACAAACAAGTTCTACCTAGAATGAATACTTGATTTTATTTAAAGAAAAAAAAAAACACCTATAGGACATTAACAACACTTGATATCTGTGGGAAAATCAAGAAGATGTATAGTCACTTACCACACTTCCAATAAAAAACAAACGAGGAGTGCAATTTGTTATTTTGACTTACATATATAGGTCTACTTATTAGCCAAAACATTTCAAACCAAATATTACTGCACAACTTCTTAAATCAAGTGCTGTGCTCCTTTTATCATTCCCATGGCCATTACTGATTTATTAGTCAAGTCATAAACCCATTTCATACCTCAGAACTGCAGCATAACTTCTTAAATCAAATGCTGGGCTTCTTCTGTCATCCCCACAGCCACTGGGATATTGATTTATTAGTCAAGCCACAAACCCATCATTTCATCACCAGTTGTCCAAAATAGGCTATTTTTGCTATTCATGAACATTCACAAGCATGCACCATGGAGAACTAATCCCAAAGTTAACTCAGAATTCAATTGCTGTATGAGCACTGTACTGTGATGTCCACAGATGGATTATTTAAAGATTATTTCAGTTTCTGAATAAACATCGTAAGGAATTTAACAGTGCTTAAACTATCTTCAAATGGTGATGAGATTTCACAAGCGAAATGGATGATTCACTTTTCATTTCCAACAAGTCACAATGATAGCACCTACAAATATTTTTCAAGATGTTTAATTTTTAAATGCCCTAACATATGCAGTAACGCTGAACAGCTTAGCTCCTGATGTAAACAGTTTGTGGTTATTTGAAAATCAACAGTTCCTAATTAGTATCCCACAGAACCACAGAATACATTTGCTGGGACAAGCATATGAAAGAAGACATTGTTGAAATAAATTAGCTCTGAGCTTATATAGTTTTCTTCTGCACTTGGCAATTTCTCATATATACAAAGGGGCATATTCCAAATTATTCTTGGACAACCATATGTGCCAATACTGGAAAAAAATCTGTAATTATAAAGCAAAGCAGAGGATTTCTGCGATCCTCCATAGAACTGAACAAGCCATATTACTATTATGCATTAAATCATTATTAACATTATTTATTGAAATATTCAAATGTATTTACTTTTAATAACTCTACGAGACATTTTGGGCTGGGACATTTCAGCTCTAAATCAAATACTGACATACTGTGATTAAACTGAAGAGAGTTGTGTCTACTCGGGAAATTTATTAAAGACATCATTGGGTACAGTCTAAATACCTGCATATGTAGATATTTTTTTTCCTAGCAATACTTCGTCTCTAAGCGTTGCATTATCACCATCTACTGTTCATTCACCTTTTTTTTCCTACAGCCTAGTCTTGTTTAAGAATGTAATTAAATGTAATACTGCTACTAACCTAAGTGGATTTTTAGAGAGGAATGAAACAAGGACTAAGTATTTGTTTATCCTCTCTGTCTTTGAAGACTTAATTTCACCAAACACCAAATCGTTTAAAACAAGCATTTTACTGTTGTGTTTTTATTACACACACCTGATACATTTTATTATTAACTGTTCTCTGCTAATTAATACTCCCTTTCAGAAAAAGGAGATACTGTCAGAGAATTACAGCTTGGATGCAGCATTTTTTTTCAGGCTTATGATGTTATTGAACATCTCACAATTGACATGCTACATTTCTTCAACTTGCATTCTTGGGCTACAGCATCTGCCAAAAAGAGTCTTGATTTATAGGGATTACTTTGAATTTTGAAATTAGTTTGAAATTAGAAATTATGAAGAAAGACCCACATTATCACTTCATCTATACGCATCAGTTTACCGAAAAGAGAGACAATTTGGAAGAGCAGGAAGTTGCAAAAGAAAACCAGACACACCAACAATCGCTGTAAGAATTCATTCCATAGAAATTCAAACTACAACATTTCCTGATGTAAAATTTAATTGGTTCTTTTCTGAATGTAAACAAATTTGTAAGCAGAATTATGTTCCTTTCAATGTTGCAAGGATATTTATGTCAACAGTATTGTCTCTTCTGTGAAGCTAATTCCCATAAGTAATTTAAATACTAATTGCTTCAACTTTAATGAGAAAACTCTTTCTTCCTACGTCTCTTTCCAGCAGGCATCTCCTTCAGTGTTTATTTCTGATATGCATTGAATTATCTATGGTACCAAAAAAAAAAAAAAAAAAAAAAGGAGGTTGGGTGGGGTGGGAAGAAAGAGACAAAAGGACAGCTTACATCTTTGTAAAGCATAAAGTTTATAGACTTTGCTAAATAGTCTACAAGCAAAGGCAAAGCCAATCAAGCAACTGGGGAAATCAACTGTATATAATATCTATTGTTAGATAAAAATCTTCTAATACTTCCTAGGCTTCCCAAATAAGATACTGTGGTCTTAGAAGCCCATGAAATATGTGCAAATCAAACCCAAAGCAACTACCCAGCAACACTGAAGTTATTTTAGAACACACGAAGGGCACACCATGCATGTAACAGAAACAGTGAACCAGGAATTCATTCACTAATGTGTCAGATAAGCACAACCTAAAAACAGAAAAAAGGAACGAAAAATATACCGACTGTCCAGCAAATCCAGATTTTATTTCACTCACTGCAGTGGTTTTCTCATTACAATGTGCTGACTGCAACAAAGAGCCAGAGGCTAGTTCTGCATGGAAGAAACCACCATATCCTTGAAGCAAACTTAAGAGAAAATATCTTGTCAACAAGGCTATGCTGCAACGAGATATAATAGGTAGGCATATACAAATATTGCAAAAATGTACAGTATCTTTGAGGTAGGTGATTACAGTTCAGCCTGATGTAATAATATTGTAACCTTCCATTTTCATGCTAAAATTAGCTTACAAATGCATAAAAATTGAACTTCAGTTAAAAAAAGGAAAAAAAAGAAAAAAAGAACGTGATGTGATCTCAAGGCATTGGC
The DNA here is from genome assembly GCF_963932015.1 of Anas acuta. NCBI lineage: Eukaryota > Metazoa > Chordata > Aves > Anseriformes > Anatidae > Anas > Anas acuta. The sequence goes on along the minus strand of NC_088980.1, from coordinate 44,727,253 downwards.
TTAATTACAAAATCATTAAATTCTGTCTGTGCTGTTCACCTCAAAGCACCAGTAATTCACCAGCAATGTCTTAAGCACATTTCTCTGCTCAATGCTGAAAGTACTGCTGGTAAACATTATGAAAAAGGATTAAGTCAACCAGCAGCACCACTCACTGCCTGCACACAAGATCGCAACCTGGCGGGTGCTGCAGCACTGAGCTTATGGGAGATCAGCTCTGTCAGGGATGAAATTTAGAGTAAACCCAAGTAATATTTTCTTTAAGGAGCTCTGCCTCCCACTCACGTAAATTAAAGACAGTTAGAATGCACCCCCGTCAAATGGACAAATCGCACTGAAAATGAAAAAGCTGGCAACTTAGCCAAAGTCAGTCAAACTGCTGACTGTGGTGTTCTACCAATTTTATCAGCACAGATGTGTGAGTGCATTGGTTTCCAGAGCTTTGTGGCAGCTGTGGCACCATCACGTTCTCACTGCAAGGTGGGTCTGCAGGTCCTTAACGCCATGCTGGGATGCAGGAAAGGCTGGGCACTGGCAGGGATGGAGGAGGCAGGGATGAAAGCACCTCTCCGCAGAGTCTCCAGTGAGAACTGGAGGAGAATTGCTTTGACTGAGCCCAGAGTTATTGAACCAGCCTCTAAACCACTACTGGCCTCAACTGGAAATGATCTGAAAAAATTCTGGCTGTTGCTGCAACTGCCTACCAAAAATGAAACAACACATTTAGAATTTCACTCCACAGCAATTTACATTTGCAGGAGTGCTCTTACACTAAAACACCGGAGCATTAGCCACTTCTACAGAGGTTTCAGCAAGGACTTGCACATTTACTCAGGTCTTGAGTCCCTCAGCATTGCTCACGGAATAGGAAAGTCATGTTCAGCCACTTGAGTGGAAAGCTGGTGAAGGCCAACATCTTAAGCTGCCCTAGTGAAATCAGCAAGACCTCCCTGTCCCTATTTTGTTGTGTTATTCCTTACATCTGGGGCCAAGAGTGGCTGCGGACCTAAGAAGCGATGGCAGCTCAGCTGACACACAGTAGCCTGAGCCCCACATCAAGGAGCAACAGCACACCTGCCTGAAACGAGTGAAAGATGTTTCACTAAGAAAAGCTTATTTAAAAATAGCCAGCAATCAGGAAGGTCCTCGAGGAACCGCACCTTCGTTCAGTTTCCAAGGAGATCATGAGTGTCTGTTCACACGTCTAAAACAACCTGAACAATTTTAATCTTTTTTTTTTTCTTTTTTCTTTTTTAAGCAAATGAGGGAGTTGAAAAATGGCCAACAAGCACACGGCAACTGGCAGGGAGTCATTTGTTATTGTTTTAATCGATTCGGTTTCAAACGAGCATTCCCTTGGAATACCTTCAGAGAAGCAAACAGGCAGCAAACGCGGGCATTTAACGACACAGCGATCTGCTGACTCTTGCTTGGATATTCATAAGTTACAAAACTCTTCCACCTTTAGCTTTTATTTCATTTGTAATAAGCATTCATAAATAATTGAAGGCCATGCGATAAATTATTCAGCTAAGTGCACAGTTTCCAAGGCATCATAGCATGAGTCTGGATTAATGGTATAATGCAAGCCAGACGCAGAAGTTGGGCTGACACCCCACAATTACCACACACAGGAGCAGTCCGGGGAGTTTGGTGCTTCTCAGCATGTGCCTTCCACCACGGAGACGTGCAAGCACCTGCTGAATATTTATGAGGCAGAAGTCCCTGTCGCCTACTGTGTACTTCGGCTGCTTTTCCTATGCATGGTTATGAATTAATGAAACTTGAGCCAGAGCTTCACTCTGCACAACTGATTAGGGCATTCACTATCTATCAGGGACTATCTATAAGCACTGTCCTCCAAGACTACTGTTGAACATAAATCTGTTACAAAAAGACTTTGTCCTTAATCATAATTGCCTGTTGTAATAAACCTATTTGGGGGACAGGGATAGAAGTGACTGCAGGGACATTAACATGTTGGCTGTTATAAAATGCTGGTACAACCCTGCTATTTTTTTGTACAAATCATGTTATTTAATTATTTTGGGTAGGTCAAGAAACACCAGTCCATGATTGCCAGAAACAAAAGCAAATGCCTCAGAATTTGAGATACACTTTTGCATAATAAAACACAAGTCACGAATCTGAAGGAAAAACAAAACAAAAAAAAACTTCTGCATTTATAAGGTGATTTGCAAATTTACTGAGTCAATTTTCTCTGAATATACCAGTAAACTTAAAGCCAGACTGACGCTTCATTTGTAAGAATCCATATAAGCTTATGGTTTCTTAGAAATCCCTTCCTTGTCTCTCCTATTAGAGATTGTATTTGAACAAATCGATGAGAGCTTTATAAATTGGTACTGGCTTGATAACTTCTGAGCTGCTAAATAAGCTTCACTTGTACCTTTGCCAATAAAATTTGGTGTTGTATTCACACAGAGGAGTGACTTGAGTTTCCTAGCAAATAAGATCAAATATGCCCCAAAGCATTTATATTATATGTAAATAATAAGTGAACTGACAATGAGCTGAATGTAAATAATAAATATCAAGTAAATTAGAAAGTTGCAGAAGAATTCTTGTAGTAATTGTTCCACCAGATTTTTTGAAATTTTCCAAATGTCCTTGGTTTATAAACCTTGTTTACCAAGGCAAGAGTAGTGATCTAACAATCACTACTCAACCTATGGACTTCCCGTCCAATTTCAACCAAATCTGTCAGAAGAGCAGCAGTTTCAAGGATGACATTATGTAATGATCTAAGTAGAAAGTGGTAGAAAGTGTAAGAGCCTTAGATTAGTGAGCTTGGATCTCAGAAGTTCTGTATTTAATAAGCTATTTAACTTCTGTGTTTCTTGCATGTTTGCATTGGATAAAAATATTTCACAGCTTTGAGAAGTGCTTTGAGGTACCATAACACTAAATGCATGCAAAACATCATTCTTAATAGACCATACTCCATAGCAGGTATCCATGGGTCTGGAAAAGTGACTGAGTAGCACTGTTTGCCCCTTGCTGCTAACATTTAAGCTATACAAATGTAAAGAAAAAAAAATGGCACAAATCCAACTTCTCTACTTCTGAAACTTTTATAGAAGAAAAAGAGAAGAACAAACAAAACTACATACAGAAATAATTTTTACCATAATTAAAGCTATCATTTTTTCTTCTTAAAACAGTCAAATCCAGAGACTCTGAAAACTATGAAGCTTCACTAGCAGGCAACCTAGTTTGCAACTAGATTTGCATCCCCATCTACCATGCCTAAATACAGTTCAACCCCTGGAAAAGACTTAAAAACCACAGCAAATATTTGCAGGAGCATGCAAATCTTACTTGGACCCCAGTTACATAAAGCCTAAACCAGTTTGCAATTTGAAAGAAAGATTTATATAAGCTCATTAGAAGCCACTAGAACAGAAAGGTAGTGTCAATATTATGCAATTCAATTTCACTTTAAATGAACGTACAGTACCTGGCTCTAAACCAGAAGATTTGCATATATATAATGGGGAAAATATCAAATAACACACAAAAGCCATTCTGCATAAACTGGAACTAAGAAGCTTGCTTTCCTACAAACATGCCTCTTGTGTTTACCTGACCTTGGAGTCTAAGGTGATAGAAATTCTAACCCTAGCTTCTTACAGAACAGCGAGAAATCTATGATGACTCCCCTGTACAGGTTGTCCAGTACAGGAGAAACAGTCTTTCACAGTGAAGTCACCCCAGGTTCTGGCTTCTGTCTTTATGAGGGCATTTATTTTCTATTTTTATTTCTCTGCTATATATTTTTTTTATTTTTCTACTCTGCTACTTTCACTTAAATTGCACGAATTCCTATCTTTGTGCAACCCTCTGTCATACTTGGTGAGAATCATCCAACAGGATCAAAGGCTCTTGTAGGAGATAGAGAACAGATGGCAGAACTTTCTACACAAACAAAGAGGACAAAAGTCACCTTCTTCCCTAGCCACAAATCTAAACCTAGAAACTTGCACTTTTCTTTTTAGGACATTATTATGAAACTCAGAAAAATTATTCATCACATGGCTACACAGAGCAGTCATCAGAAGAGTGATCCTGATCCTGGCTAATGGCCAGCGTCAAATGCCTACACAGGGCACCATGTAGATTCACTTCAGCATCCTAATTGCTGGTTTGGTTTTCTCCCTCTTCTTTTTGGATAATATACCTTGGGAAAAGACAGTATGCAAGTCATCTGGGCAGAGAAGCTATTGCTAAGTAAACTAAAATGTGAGCAGGTCCTATGACAGCATATCAAAGAATATATGACGATTAGCAACTATTATTTTTTAAAGGAAAACAAAATTCATTGACATTAGAAAATGTGTTTTATGACCAGGGATTTTACCTGGCTTAGACATTGAGCTGTTTAGCTATGACTGAGAGCTGTTTACAGCAGTATGTAATTTTCTAGTTGAGAGAGGGTGGAAGGCAAAATTAAAGTGAAAAAGGTTTACAAAATCACCCAATACAAAAGAAGGCACACAGGACCATAAACATAAAAAGCTATATAAAATAATATGAATTATAAATAATACAAATTAGGAGGCTAAAGCAACAGGCAAGGAATGAGTCACTCAACACAGCACTTAAGAGCAATGTACAGCATGAGACCTCCATACACCACCACACTGGCAGTACAATGCTGCCATTTCACACTTGATTTCTGTAATCTTGTGTGATCTCGGAAAGCCAGCAGTCCTGATCCCATCCAAGTTGCATGTACTTCAGCAAAAGATGGGTATTGCTGGCCTGAACAGCTCTACGTGGAGACTTTCATGTGAAGTAACTGTTAACTTGAGGCATGCCCCAAATAATCAGCCCTCTCTCTGTCCCACCTGAACCAACCATCAGCATAATACTTTGCTCTCCACAGCTAAGATCTTTTAGGGGTATCTTACAATGCATGCCCAAAAATTACTAGAATCATGCACAAGCTATGCTGAGCATACATTAAATTACATGACAAGCATTGTTAGTCTCTGCATTAACTCATTCTGTAGACATTATAATAATGCAAAATTGAAAAAGATCCCTGAACAGCTTCTGTACCCATATCCAAGATTTCACTCATCTTGGGAATTTGTACTCTTGCAATTTACTCCAATGCTCTTTCGTAGTGCTTTAGACCTTAACAATTTTCAGCAAACTATCTGAGGCTGAGTTCATGCTGTGTGTAACTTTTTTCTCAGTACATTTTAGACCATCTCTGAAACAATAAAAACAGAATCCTAAGTCTGTTGAGGTCATTTAGGACCTAAATACCTCAATTCTTTTCTTCTGCCACAATGCTTTCAGAACTCCAAGGTTTTTGTTTTTTTTAAAGAGTAAGAAACAATTTGAAACATACTCTGAAAAAGTAAGAAACATAACAAAAAAAAAAAATTTGAAAATACATATATTTCCCAAAGGAAAATATACTGGTTATTGCTTCTGTTACATTTTATCACCTTAAGAAATCGATATTGTTAAGTAGAAAAAAGTGGCTACACTCTATCTTGCTATGCTACTCAGGGTTTCACGTTCACCATGTATTTTTGTAATCTTTAAGCATATAGATAATATAAATTTGGGGGAATCCACTCTTCAGTCTACCTTTGAGGCTCAGAAGGAATGGAGAATAACTGTGATACACAAGTACCCCCTAGTGATGAAATGATGAACTACTTAATAGCATCAGCACTAGCTCATTAGTGTAGCTGTAAAAAGAGACAAAACAAAAAAGAATATGCAGCATCTGTCCTCAGTAGGGTTGAGAACAAATTCAGCCTCATCCCTGACAAAACACAGACATGAAATACAGTAAATGCTTGTTTAAATACAGTAACTAATAATTAAAGTTCTCAAATATAAATTCCAAAGGAGAAAAAAAAATAGAAACAACAACTACTTAAAGCAAAACACACTTTCCTTGGAAAATTGAAATTTTGAAATTTGGCATTGTTTCTATAGCAGGAAAAACAAAAACTGAAGACACACATTTCAATATCCTGTTAATATTGTAAGAATGAATTCAATAATAGCTGAATTCTGAAAGGTCTTATAAGCTCAAGGGGTTCCTGTCATCCTATTTGCACTATAACTGATACTACAGGAAAAATAAAATTCTGGAAATATTAGTGGAAAATATTTCTAAGTTTTCATTACAGAATGTTTTTGTAGTAAACCATAGCTAGGCCTAAAAGAGATCCAAAAGCCAGATAGAAAAAAATAAGAGCTTAGCAGCCTCTAACCCTGATCCAAGGTTACAGCTGTAAATTGATGTAGAAGGAAAATAAAGGAAAGATTAGTACGTCTTTGCTGCATATTTATTAAAGCAGCACCGCCAAGAATGCATTGTCATAACCAGCAAAACTGAGGCATACATAAATCAGAAAAATCTCTTTTGATCATGTAAGTGGCTCATTAACACACCCATCAGTAAGGACAGGCAGACTCCCAGACTCCCATATTTAAAGGAAGAATATATTCCTGGCTGAAAACCACATCGATTGGATGTTGAAGACTTTAAACAAAAAGCTTCACAAACTTTAATAGATTAAAACAAAGCCATTCACATTCAAATTACATTTTCTGTAAGTATTAAAACCGATGGACAACCACAGTTCATTACAGAGGAAGTCCAGCCAGGAATGCATTACCCAGGTACCCAACTTCAAGCTCACATACAGAGATGCCAGCACTCTGAAAATGTCCTTCAGTCTTTCTGGCTTCAGAATCCTGAGGGGACTCTCAGCCAAACTTTTGAGACCTGTCCTACTTCAGGCAGGTATAAAAATCAAGATTTGCTGTCAGTAAGGTCCATAGCAAATGGAAACGTTTTTTACTGGAATTACTGTAACTATTCCTCTCAAGTTTCATTTATACAACTCAATTATAAAATAAAATAGTAACAGTACTGTAGAGTTTCTTTTGTGACACCTCACTAACCATCTTTACAGTGACATAGAATCAATTTCTGAAAACAACCAACTAGGTGTTTGCAAAAATTCACCTAGAGTAAATAAAAGATCATCATAAATGAAGAGGGAAGTCCATTAAAATACATTCAGAAATTCTGGTATTTTCATGCTCATGTTTAAAATTTAAAAGCTTTAACAAGCATGTAGAACTGGCTGAAACATTATAGAGACAGATAAAGTAGTAGCCGGACTTGATTAAATTATGGATTCTCCTTCTCTGTGTTTTTTAAGACAAAAATGGCACATTCATGAAGAGGGAGGAGCAGGGGATGAAACACAAACCTCCAGCATCTTATTAAGTGTTCTGAAGAAAGAACTCAAAGAACACGATTTATTTACAAGATGCAAAGCCTTCAAAAATAAACAACACAATTATTCTACATGCACACATACATAATACATTTATACAATTATAGTTTATATATTATAAAGCTTTGAGACTTTGATAAACAATTTTGTTGCAAAGAAGAGTGGAGAATTTGTGAAAACTCCTATACACCTTTGCCCAGCTGCTCATCATTGTAAATTTCACAAGGATGAAATTTACTTCAGTTCACAAAGGGGTCTTTTTCACAGTGTGCATCTTACATCAGCAACTTGTCCAAGGCATGACACTGGGGAATAGGTAAGTTAGGTATATTTTTCTTGTTCTAATCATTAGTTAGAAAGCTTCAGAGGTGTATGTTACATGGAGAGGATCAGAGATTTGCTACCTACCTCCACTCTGTCTTACACAGTAAGTTGTAAAGGATCTAGATGACAGCACAGTAAGATAGACATATCTAATGAACTATTTTAAAAAGAAATGAAGTTGGAATGCTGAGTCAGCATAAAGTCTGCTCCTGTCTCATGCCCTCACTAAAGCTGAACATTAAGGCTGCAAAATAATACCAAAATCAGAGATAGGACACAAGTTAATGCAAAGAAAACATCTAGAGTGCAAGAAATATAGTCCAGTTTTGTTTGAAGCATGTGAAGAGCTTACTTACAATTTGTCTCCTTGTTTTGCTTTCTTGTCAGAAACCAGATACACGCTTCCAAAGCTTCCATTGCCAAGTTTCCTCTCAATAGTGTATCTTCTCGCAATCATAGCATCTGAGCAAGCAGAATTAGATCTGCCAACAGTGACATGCTTCGCAGTTTCTTGAAATTTCAGCATTGTTCGTGTAACAGAAACGACAAATTTCTCTAGAATGCAGCTTTCAAATCCTTTTACTCTTCCATGGAAGTTCAGAGAAAATATTTCAAATAGGAAAAAAAAAATTGTCAGTGATTGTTCTTATGAAGATGTTCACTTAATTCTATTGCAGTGTTTATAGCGCTCAGCTTGCAGCACAAAAAAAATCAAGTGTAATCATTAGTTGCTAAGCTATGGGCAGCAGACTTGATAAAGACACTCCAGATAACGCAGATGTGATATAGCCAACCTTCCTCTAAAACAACCTTAAATTAATTCAGTGAACTTATAACACAGGAAAAATGAAACACAGTTGTATATACATTCATTTATGAAAAAGTTAAGGCACTTTTTGCAAGAACAAGGACAAGTACACCTGTTAATTCATCTGAGAGTTCCCTTCAGATATGGTACTCTTCTTTACCTTTTATACCCTTTTTATACCCTTTATACCACTACAGTATCTGGCATCAAAATGTTTTGGGATTCATTTTTCACGGTTTTTGTATATAATGAAGCACGATCTCCACCCATAATTTGAGTTCACTCACATGAATAACTACAAAGCTGTTTTCTTTGCTCTTGCATTTGCTGCTCAAATTTCACCTTTTTTCTCCTACCTTTCAGTGTTGACCTTATAGCTTCTGTGGGATTCACTGCTATCTTCTGAAAATTAGAGCTTCCTGGCTACCTACAAACCTATAAGATTTTTATTAAAACCCACTTCTTCCAAAAGTTCTGCCTTTCTCTTTTGCTATAACAGTACAAACAGCTTAACTTCGATTTGTAACTCTTGTATAACTGAGGTCCTAATTCTGCAAACGCAGGGACTGCATAAGCAACCCCCTGGTGTTTCTATGGCTTTCAATAATTGAAAATGGTTTTAGAATGACTTTGTTTTACCCTCCTCATTCCAAATGATAAAGTGTAGGTGCTTCACTACCCATAATAAAACAATATTGCTTTCATTACCTTGCCTTTTTATTTGCATTATTTGCACTTGAGGATCCTTTGGAACAAATAAAGATGTGGCAAGGCCCTTCAATCAGCAGAGCTATTACAACTGTCTAATCAGCACTGCCTGCTGCAGTGCAGTATGACCACACTGCGTTTGCTCACCATAGCATTTCAAAGTCAATGCGTGCATATGAAGATGCTTTGTTCTGGAAAAGAAAAGAGAAAATGCTTAATTTTAAAAGCCACATAACTACTAGTTCCAAGTGATTGTCTTCACCTTCTAAAAATGCAGCACCTAAATGAAGATTAGGCTAGTGCAAGTTGGACGAGGCCCTGGGCAACCTTACCTAATGGGTGGCATCCCACATGGCAGGTGGTTGGAAATGGATGGTCTTTAAGGTCCCTTCCAACCCAAGCCATTCTATTATTCTGTGAGTTTGTATTTTATAATAGTGTGTGTGTGTGTGTATGTGTGCAAGAACCTATTTTAATACCCATCTGCTGACCTGCTGTCAACGCTCTACCAATGAGCTTGACTTTGCAGTGTCACCATATCATAAAAAACAGCCAAACTGTAATTACCAGAAGCCACCTTGACAATGATATAGATCATGTACTTTTTTTAAAGCAAAAACACTCTTGAAGGTCTGTTTCTGTGTTCTCCTTCAGGAGGGACAAAAAGCAAGAGGGACAAAAAAAATTGAATTGCAAAGAATGTCATCTAAAAAAATCTACTGCTTCAGTAACTCTAAATCTGTTTTAGAAAGCATAAATGGACCGTGTTGAGGGTTGGGGAGGGGGGGAGGAGAGGGGAGCACAGAATGGCAGGAAGATGAGTTCCATAAAATATTATATTGCCAGTTCCATAAAGTTTCCATATTTTTCATTTATTATTCTCCCAGGAAGTTGTTGTTTTATGGATGCCTTCATAAATCCCAGATACAGTCAGTGGTTTTAAAATACATACTTTTTAGAAATAACTACACTTAGAAAAACTGCTAAACCATCTGGTCTTTTTTTCAGAAGAGTCACTTAACACCTCTCACCTTCTGATTTTGATACCTACCTGACCCTAGGGATGGGTTATAACCCTTAGCATCACAGTATCACCCTTGAGCGAGAGTGCCCTACTGCGACGAATTGCCGTGCTTTATTTCTAACCTTGCCTTGCACCTGCTACTCTCCGTGCTTCAATTCCCCCTATATATAATGAGAGTAATGATATAACTTTGCAAGTGCTTTGATACCTACTGCTGAGTGATGTTACAAGGCAGGGGCCAGTGGCTGTAGTTGTGGTCAGATTTTAAGGGCACATAACAGACACATTGCTCAGCCCCTGCATTTTGAAAGAAATATCCCACCAGAATTGATAAACCCTACATCCTGACTTGACTGTAAGAATGATTCTTCTATAAGTCCGTCAGCTGGCAGCCTCTCCTACCTCAAACCTTTCAGCCCAGCCTTCCTGATTTTTTTTTGCCAGTTTCCATATTCTCCAACTTCAAGCTCCATTAAAGTTCTTCAGAACAACTAGAGATAACTCAAAGCAAACAACTGGCAAGCCTCATTTTCTTCAAAAAACTCAGCACGCTCTATCTGGTAGGACTTTGGAAAACAGTTTATTTTCCTTTCTTCCCCATCAAACCCCATTCTATGGCATGGTATATTGACGACGCCGAACTAATGCAATTACACTGTCTAGATTACCCTTTGTCTTTATTTTTTCCTTCTTCCTTGGCTGTGGGTAGATCTCTCCCCTTCACTACCGTGAGGTAAGGCACAGCGGTGCTTCCAGGTTTCCGTGCACAGCACCGCACTCCCCACTGGCCCCCATTTGTTTACGTGTGATGCTGGTTTTAAAATTCCTTCAGGTCTCTTTAGCAACAGCTACCATATTCTGGCACTTTCTGACCTGCAGGATAAACTTTTCCAGACACTAAAGTTTCCCCATTCTGACAGGTTTTCTCTTCACTCCCTAAGAACCCCGGTACTACACCCATTACCGTTTCCCACCTCAGGATCAAAACCTATATTTTTTTATATTTAAACTCCAAATATCACCAATATATACTACCTCGCATTTATTTATTTTCCTGCCTATGACTTCACTGGCCTGATTTTTAACCGTTTCAAAGCATTTTTTTGGAAAGTAAAATCGAAGGCATTTGAGTTTATTTTTATCCCTTCGTTTAAAAAACAAAGAACAACAACAACAACAACCAAACCTCCTGAACGCCGGCTGCGCAGCCGATTCCTCCAACAACTTTACGAGGCTGTTAGGAGTCCTTCAGCCGAGTTTAAAGCAAATTATTGCTCCTCACTGCTCCCGGGGGGGGGAGGACGCCCAGGGTTTTACCAGCAGCGCGGGTGCCCCAGACCAAACAGCAACCAGCCGGGCACCGACCAACACCTCCCTGAGGCGCTTTGGGGACACCAGGACCCCAAAACACACCGCGGGCAGCCCCAAAATCACGCTCTGAGGGGCCAGGACCTCCCTTCCTCCATCCCCTTTCCCCTCCCCGCGTCCCGCCTCGCCCAGCCCCGTCGCTAGGAGCTGGCGGCGCAGGCGCCCTGTGAGGGAAGCCGGGCGCCATCATGGGCGTCCCGGGGCTGACGGGCTTCGTGGGCGAGCGCGGGGCGTTCTTCAGCGAGCTGCGGCTGCGGGACAGCAAGCTGGTCATCGACGGCAGCAGCCTCTACCACCGCCTCTGCTTCTCCTCCTCCACCGCCGCCGAGCTCCGCCGCGGCGGCGACTACGGGGTTTTAGCGGCCACCGTGCGCCGGTTCTTCGGCAGCCTGCGGGCTTGCGGCGTCGCCGCCGTGGTGGTGCTGGACGGGGGGCGAGGCGCTGCCGATCGCAAGCTGCCCACCCTGCGGGACCGCGCCGCCGAGAGGCTGCGGGTTGCCCACGGGCTGTCCCGGGGGCAGGGCGGCTGCCTGCTGCCGCTGCTCGCCCGCCACACCTTCGTGCAGGCGCTGCGCCGGCTGCGCGTCCCCTTCGTGCAGTGCTTCGCCGAGGCTGACCGCGAGATCGCCGCCCTGGCCAGGCGCTGGGGCTGCCCGGTGCTGTCCCTCGACAGCGATTTCTGCGTCTTCGACCTGCCGGGGGGCTACTGCCCGCTCAGCCGCTTCCAGTGGCAGGAGGTGTGCCCCGCCGAGGGGGCACCCGGCTGCTTCATCCCCGCGCTCTGCTTCTCCGCCGACGGCTTCTGCCGCCGCTTCGGCCGCCTGCAGAAAAACCTGCTGCCGCTCTTCGCTGTCCTCTGCGGGAACGATTACGGCGAGGTGCCGGCCCTGCAGGGCTTCTTCGGCAAGCTGCCTGTCCGGGCTGGCAGCCCCGGGGGGCGGCGAGGCAAACACGGCCTCATGAGGGGGCTGCTGGAGTGGCTGGCGCAGTTTGGGGAGCCCGCCGAGGCTGTGGAGGATGTGGTGAGGCACCTGAAGGCGCAGCGGAGGGAAGAGGTGAGGCAGCTCCTGCACAGCTCCATGGAGGACTACGCGCCGTCCGACGTGAACCTGGAGGACTTCTTCCAGCTGGGGAAGTACGAGAGCGAGGAGGCCAGCAGCTCGGGGTTGCCGCAGTGGGTGCTGGATGGCTTGGCCAAAGGGGAGCTGTCCCCGTTCCTCAGCGATGCCCTGATGCTGAGAAGCACCTTCCTCCACGTTCAGGTGGAGAACATGCAGAGGCCGAGCGCGCACAGCACGGCGCTGCCCATCCGGCAGGTCATCTACGGACTGCTCCTCAAGGCAGCACCGAGCTCGGAAGCTGCTGCTGCGAGCAAGCAGGCCAACAAGCCTCCAGGCGTGTTTGAATTTGACAGAAGCCAAAAGACGCTTACAAAAACGTTCGTTCAAGCAGCAGCAAACCTACCCCCGCGTTTTTGCGATGAGCATTTTGCTTTGGAGAAGTTAACGGAGGTAAATGGTTGGCACCACAGATCGTGGTTAACAATGTTTCATGAGTAACAAATAGTTGGGACTCCTGTTTGCCAGCTGGTCACTAAAGGCGATGCCTGAGTCAAACACCTTCACCCAATGCTGAGGTACTGACAGGGTTCTGAGCTAGGGTTCTGAGCTTGGCTTCTGATAGTTGAGAAGCTACACAGACCTCATTAGTTGTTTTTTTCTCCTACTGTACCAAGACAAATTATATGAAAAGCTGGTGTTGAGTACGTATTAGCATTGTCTAAGCTTTCCATTATACACTCTCCTTTGATCCCATGTGTTACGTTAAACTATTTGCTTTTGTCATTTCAGGAGAGAATTCATAGCTTTAAGAAATTTAGGTGCAATTCAACACTACAAAACTTAATTTACATTTGATCAAGCTATAGCTATTTCAGATCAAAGTCAGAAACAAAATCTGACACATGCTTTTTTACTAAAAATCACCATTTTTTCATCTGTGAACCTTGCAGCTGTCCAGCAGTTCCTCCTGCCACGAGTATGCATCCTGCTAACGTGGTTCCCTGCTGCTTGCCAGACAGAACAGCACCTGAAAAACGCAGCTTGTAATCAAAGGAAGATTGTACTAGGTTAGTTCTAGTCGCCATCAGCGATTCTGTATGTTTAAATTCTAGTGATTAAGACTTCGCAACTCACCCTCTGAATGGAAAATAATATCTTATTCCCAAAGTTGCATAACTGATTTTGTATGCTTTTTTTTTTTAAACTTTTGGAAACTTTTAATACTGCGTATAATTAAGTCATATGCTCTGTCCACTCTGGCATTCAGATCAGCTGTAACACATCATTGTGTTTTTATCACCTGCTGGTGGCTATTTCATTAAGAACCTGGTCCATCACTGTGATACAGGTTTATTGCTGTTTAAATGAGCAACATGCAGACATTCAAGAGTTTGAGAAGTCATGCTTTGGGGTTTTAAGAAACTTTAATGACACCTTAATTTGGCCCTAGTATGTATCCTCTACCAAATTTGAGTTTCTGCTATTACAACTCTCCTCACTAAATAAATGTGAATTATCAGTTCAACAGAAGGTTGCAAGAAGAAACGTTCCCCTGCATTCAAAACACTCTTGGCAAAACTGATTTCAATTTACTTCCTGTTCAGAGTATCTGTGAAACTTACTCAAATAACTTTTTTTTTTTTAATAGAAAACATGAAGTATTGGCTAGCTTAAACACAAGCTTCTTTGCATTTTGGAAATCAGTTGCAGCAAATAAAGTCTGTTCCCTTATTTTTTCTACTCCACTTTTTTTTTTTTTTCAGGTGCCTATGTCATGCCGTCGGATGCTTTTGCTGGAGACTTTAGGAGTGAAAATGAGTTTCCTAGAATCTTTCCCCAGTCACTTACAGCTTCCTGTTGCTGTAACTTGTTATTGGACACATTCAGAACCAAAAGTAAAATTGCTTCAATTAAAGGCTCTACTTCTAATGATAGTATCCGGAGAACTTGACAGGATAACTAATGATCCAGGTACGTCTCTAAAAAATATAATTTTAGATGTTTAACTACTTTGAAAATCTGTACCGTAACTTGATTTTCCCCATTTATGGTGAGTTGTGCAAATTCAGATGAATTAGCATTGATTCACGCTATATCCTGAAGTATGGCGTTCTTTGCATTGATACAGAGCAGAGAAGCAGTGCTAACTATGAATTTAACACCCTAAATAGGGAAAACAGTACTATTCTATCATGTAAAACATTTTTTAAAAAAAAAGTAAATCGAGGACTAAAAGATTAATTAGGTGTAATTAGGCTACAGAAATTTTGTTGACATGCTCATGCATCAGAAAAGATTGACTGCTACTGATGCATTCTGATAACTTTTTACTTCTCATGAGTTTTTCTAAAATCAGCTGTACCTAAAAATTGCACAGATACCTGTTACCTTCCTGTGCACTGAGAAAACTTGAAACAATTTCTGTGCTGACTTAATACTTTCAGGAATATTTATACGTAATAGGATGCAAGGTGGCATTTCCTTCAAGAAGTTGTCTTGATGTGATGCCAAAGATTATGCATGCCAGGGTTATTCAGTTTATTTAGGTTCTGAACTATAAAAGCAGGTTGAAAATTGTTGCTACTTGCTTCCCAAGTAGGCTGGAGTGAGATGGCATTTTATTTCTTTTTTTCAAATTAATCCACTCACAGAACAGCACAGCGACTTACCTGACAAGTAGAATTATTGATTTCACAGTTTTAGATTCTTGTGGATATTGATACTTTTGTAACTTTATATATTTTGTAACCTTATGCCTATAAGTTTGAGATTTTAAAACATTACCATGTAGGCTTCCTGAGATACAACTGGACGTTTGAGGTTTGTAGACCCTATACATTGCATTAGCTTTCATACTGTTCACAGCAGAACGTTTGTCTGTCCTTTTCTATTCATAACCTAGATTGCACAGCTTTACATGATGAAGATGACAGTATTGCATATAATCAATTCCTGAAATGGAAGGAAAAGAAATCACAAAGTAAAGACTTTGACTTAGATGCTGCACACAGTTTTTGCCAGTGGCAGTGCTGCCTTCAGATGGGATTGTATCTCAACCAGCTACTCTCCACTCCTCTCTCTGAGCCAGACTTAAGTAGGTAAGGATATTCCAGAGATCTGTTTTCCACATAAGCTCTTAATGAAATCTTTTCATATACTCCTTTGGCCAATTTGACTATTTTTAGACTCCTTTCTTTAACGATGGGAATATGGAAAAAAATACTGATTAGGATAGGTATTCTTTAGGAGACCACTGTTGAATATAGTGTGTAGTTGAGACTTTTTTTTCACTGAGCAGCATGTTTCTGTACTTCTGCTGAAGTGTGGTTCTAAACGAGGATTCTCTCCTTCCTTTGAACAGGCTTTATAGTGGGACCCTTGTGCACAGTCTGTATCAAGAGCTTAAATCAACACCTTCCGTGGAAAATATGTTTAGTTCATCTCCAAAAATGACTCAGCTTTATCAGGTTTTGTTGAATACAGTGAAGTCAAGCGTATCTCCAGACTGCTTTCAGAAGGTGACAGAGACCAAGTCTGAGTCCCGCAAAAAGAAGAAAGCATCTAAGAAGAGAAAGGCCATCAGGTGTCCCATACCAGAAACTCAGAATTCATGTGATTTTAACAGGTTTGCATCACTTGGAGTGGATGACTGAAAGCATTATTCCTGGAATAATTTTATCTATGAAGATAGAAATTATATTTCAATATGTGACTGTGTTGGAATTTGCTTTGCTGTTTTTTATATAAGTTCCCATTTCATCTGTACCAAGAAGTCTTCCTTCAGGGATTTAGTATTTTTGTAACTGAGGTTCTTATAAAAGAGGTGCTATATATAAGTTGTGTTGGTTTCTGGTTTTGTGTGTGTGGTTTTGTTTGTTTCTATAAAAGACATTAATCGAAAAGGAGAGTATAGAAGTCTAGCATTTCAAATCTGGAGTATTTTAAAGGAATTGTCTTCCTGAAAATTTATAGTTCGCTATCTCTTCATCTCCCTGAACACTTTGAAAACATTCATTTTTAAAGTTTGCATTTGAGGAACAGTTGTCTATGCTGTTACACATTTACAACCTTACATATCAGAGCAAAATGGAAATTGACTTTTAAAAAATAGTGTCTTTACAGGTAGAATACTTGTTTTCATCAATGAAAACTGATGAAGTTGGCGTTGCATCATTATAGGTAGTGAAGCAGGCTCAGAAGCTTCAGCAGAAGCAGCTATTTTCCCCTTTCCATTTGGCATATTTAAATAACAGTTAAATGCCTACACATGGCATTTACGTATATGAAGTTACATGGTAACAAACTACAGCAGGCTTGCTAATTCAGAGTAATTGTGTACAATCTGCTGTCACTTGCATTAACCTTTCTCTAAAAGCTATACTAAAATTACAGACCTGCTTTAAGTTGCCCCAGCGTACGCTAAGTTACTTTGCAAACCCTTACTCTCAGTATGCTAATGCTGAAAAAACAGTTGATATACAAAATCCTACATCAGCAGTATTTCTCAGTGGGTTTGTATCAGCTAACTTTGCAACACAATTAGTTGCTTTACAGAAATGTTTTTCTTGTAAAACCGATGTTTTCTTGGTGTATTCCGTATGTGAAACCTACGTTGTATTTTTTTTCCTCCTCAAGACTCAGTACACTATTTCTTACATACAGGAAAATCATGATTTAATCATTACTCACCAGAATTCAAGTTTGACTCCTGCATCATCTTGTGCTCAATTTTCAGTCCAGCTTATGTAAGCTTTTTCTCACATTTAAACTAGAAGAGAGACTGGTCTGTGAGGAAAACAAGATTAACTCCCCCCAGTCCTCACAGTAATACAAATGCCTTCAGGTTAAAGCATTTTTACTCTTAGAGGCATGACACTGCTCTGAAACATGCTTTTTCCACAGACTATGACAGAGGATATTTTCTAAAATTTGTTTTAGTCATCACACATTGCAAAAAAACATATTTTTATTTGGAAGGTAAGCTATACCTGAGATGGTTGCATCTGCCCATTTAAACAGTGTACTTTAGCACTCCAGTTATGATAGTAGAAAAAGAGCACTTGACTTGCTTCTAAAGGGGAAAGAGAAGAAAATTCATAGTCACAGACTACATGTCCTTCAAGCTGTTCTTGCATCTGACAGTCATTGTTACCTAGGTAGTGTTCTTGCATGTAGAATGATCACACACTGACAAATTAAAAGTAAAATTAGCTAGCTGGAATAACCAAGGCAACACATGCCTTTGCTCAGTGTGATCAGGAGCACTTGTACTAATAATGAAAAATATTCCAGGCATGAAGAAATCCACTAAAAATCATGGAGCACCTATGACTGAGTACAAAGCTTCTCTAAAGGTCTTGTGCTACCAACAGAATTAGGTGACACAATCTTTACTGCCATGGAAGATAACATTGTAGTTACTCTGTGGTCTCAATGGATGTAGAGACTGTTCTTGTTAACTTGTCCAAGTAGGTGACACAGACTAGCAGAGACCACTATCACAAAGGCTTTCCTGAAGTGCTACTTCATTTTGCAGAGAAATATACATGCAACTGAAAGTAATCTACCACCAAGGCAAATCAATCAAGGAAAAAGTGTTTTACAGAGTTCAAGTCACAAACAACCATAATGTTTCTGATTCAGAACTGTAACACTAGTGCTTAAGTATCAGATGTTGTTAATACTTACTGTTGTAAGTTTTGTAGGGCAGTCAGTACATAACAAATGTACCAAAATGCAAAAAATACAACAGGTTGTCATTAACTTGAAGTTTAACTAGGGCAAGTTCCAGGCAAGGATGAAAACTAACAAACTGACCCATGCTCAAATTTTAGAAGTCCTAAACTTGAGGGAAAAACCCCAAACCCAACACCTTCTAAAAAGGAAACATTAAAGTATACAGTATGAAGACCTATGAATAATCCTGGGGAAAAACAAAATAAAACTTCACTTTCTTTAAGCTCATTACTGTACGCTGTAATAAGTGTTTTCTACACGGTAGTAACTCCTTAGACCTTATGAACTACAGGAGTGCTCTCATAGAGCTGAGTCTTGATACTGCCATAATAGAGTCCATGAGAAAATACATTTACAACATCTTTCAATTCATAGGAAAACTATTTTTGAGATACAGCCCAAGATGGTAGGTAACTGAAATAGTAGGTAATAAATAACATTTCTTCCAGTACAGAACTGCTACTTACTATATTACCAGCAGATGGCACCCATACTCAACCACACAGCAAGTCAGCACTTTACAAGCCCTTTCTAAGTAGCCTATTTGCACATTTTCATCAGGTGACTTTACTGAAGTTGAAAGGGGTTAAATTTAAGTTCTTGATTTTAGTAATTAAGAGGTAAATCCTTCAAATCATTACCACCTCATGTGTTTCATTTTCCCAAGCTTGTAGTTCCTTATGTTTTTTATAATCAACAGTAATTGTCCCATTTCAATAAGCTTTAAATAAGAAAATGCAGGTATGTTTGATTCCACGTTGTTACTGCTATAAGGGAGATCTTCACTGGCCCAACTGCCATGCTGGGGGAACACCAGAAAGCAAATTCTTGAATTAGTTCTGAAGTAAAAACTCAAATGTTTCATTTTTTCATCAAAAGGCTGCTGTGAGCACAAGGCATTTTGGGAATACCTTTGGGACTGCTGACTTGGTGCTTACGGATTACCCCACTGGAAACATGTTCTAAGTGCAGAAGTCAGCAGCTCTTTGCTCCTGGTAAAATGAAATATGCCTCACTGGAAATACCATTTCTGTATACTGAAGAAAATTAGCCAGTCTAGGATCACTATTCAAAGTTTATTTAAACTGAAAACCTATAATGACTCAAGAAATAAAACTGAAGCAATCTTTCCCTGAGAGAAAAACGTCCCCAAACAATAAAAGGCTCTTGCTGGTTAAAACTTAGATGTTCTCTATTCCATGCTTTAATAAGAGAAAATAAATTCCTTGGTTGCTATTTTCACACCACATAAATGCTTCGAATTTTTGAGGAAAAAAAAAAATCACCATTGACTGAATTGCTCTGAAGAAAGTCTCCAAGCTAGGTGGTAATGATCAGGAATGGTTTTAAAAAACAGCAATGGAATTCAGACAGCTGGTCCAGGCATTTCTTACAAATAATGAGGTTGAGCTTGTTACTGTTTCATCTTCCAGAGGAAAACAGCAAAATTGCCTTTGGCATATTTAAAGTGAATTACATGCAATTAAGCTTATCCTTCAAGAAGGCAGAATTGTTCTTCAGTAAACACAATTTTATATCTTGTCTACGCTGACATACCTTATTCAGAAAGTGAGACGACTTTGTGCTGCTTCATAAAATTTGTTTAAAGACTAGGCAATAAGAATTCTTTGCTAAAACAACAAATCATTATTCATCTGCACTTCTCTACATATCTGGATTTCTAGGATTTTAATACCAAATGCAGAGCTGTACTTTCTCAAAACCCAGGCTGGCGCAAGAGATTCTTCATCAGCATGCATTGTCATAGTTTTTATTATGTCTTTACCGGAATCTGAAGACTTCTAAATATTTTATTAAGGAGCTTTTAAATGTTCTGAAATTGCATTGAAATACTGAATGCATTAGTACTACGGCTTCACTTGTCAAAGACAGTCCAACAGGAAAAACATTGACGAATTTGTTCAACTTTTGATAGGCAGAGTTGCTGGAAATTAAACTTGTGCTTGAAGAGAAGAGCATTTCTGTATGAAGTCATCTTGTTTGAGCCCTATTAGCTTGGTGGTTCATATAGGAGCCTGCAGAAGAGCTGAATGCCATATGCTACAGTCTTTCCCCTTACACTGTTAGGTCTCCTGCACATTGGTAGTTCAGGTAATATGTGCACATTCAGCAGGCCCAGGGTCAGCCAGAGCAATGGCTGAATTGCGTGCGTGCATACAGCAGACTCAGTGGTTCCTGTTTAGCAAATGAACTCATTTCCTGTGTGCTGCCACGCTTCTGACCAAGTCTACAAATCTCTAGGGGGAAAAAATAAATAACTTACCAGCAGAGAGATTCGTATAACACTTTCCAGTGTTATTTCCACTGCCTTTCTTTTTCATGAACTCTCCAGATTTTGAGCGTGGCAGATGATGGGGCAAGCCACAAAGGAATGTGCAAAACATATCCTGGTTGGTACCCATTTAAAATCCCTCATTAACCTTACAGACAGGATAACCATCTTCTCTATCTGCATCTAGCATGTCCCCCAACTAATACCAAGACAAAACACTATTTTCAGGCTTCAGTATGAAAAGCTGTGTATCCACACACTGAAACAAAAGATCCACCATTCCATCGCCAACTCCCCCTAGAAATCTTGCACATCCTCTTTTCAAGATTCTGTGGGTGATTGATCCTTGCATTTTTTCCTCAGAAGGATAAAGAGTCCTATTCTAAAGACACTGATGACACCAGTTACAAGTCTGTTTTGAGGGAGAAGACTCTAATTGCTGAATATTAAGAGTACTTAGGCATTATCGTATATGAAAAACTAATTTTAACATATCGAGACATCAATCTACTATAACACTTTTCCAGCCACAAAAAGGCATTCTGAAGGTTTAAATTTTAAGTTACTCTAAAAGTAAACAGTTTATTTTTATGATGGGAAGAAGAAAGAACAGGAGGGGCACAAAAGGAAAAAATAAGCTTCTTTCAAACAAGGGTGGGATTTTTTGCCATTAGAGTGAGAATGAGTGCATTCCTTTTCTAATTTAGTATACTAAAAATATTTCAATAATAGTACTTACTTATAACCACTGATGTTTTCTGGCATTTGTAAGCTAAAATGGAACAAAATGTGAAATAAAGCTAGCATCTGAAATGATCAAAATAAGCCTGACAATCTGGTGTAAATGCCAGTTTCTTTTAAAGCAAAGAGACACCACACTTTTAAGAAAAGCAAACATTTACTTCAAATTGCAGTATAGGCTTTTCAATCACAGAAAAAGAAAAGAAAAACAGTGATCCGACAGCGGTCACATCCTGTGCAAAAGAACTCAGGATACAAAAAAACTGTAGCACAAGGTACTTGAGCCGCTTACACATTGCAGGATAAAGTAAATAAATACAGTAGCTAGAATATGGCACTCTTGTGACAGACTCTAAACCCAGTGGAATGCCTCTGAAATATTTTTTTTTTAATCCTTGTATTAGTAGCAAAGTCCCACCACCATAAAAGTAAAATAGTACAATGTTTTAAATAAAAACAAACTAAAATATATATATCTAAGAGAAGAATTTTACACAGTTATATCTCTTAAGTGCAGAAAATGGGAGTTGGGCTTAGATCTTTCTTTAAATTAAATCCCCCCCACACAAAATCCTGTTCAATCTCAAAAGTAAATTGGTTTGAGGAAAAACGTTACCAAAGTTGCATAATTTCATTTGTTACTCCCACAGCTGGAAGTTAAGTTCTGAACAGTCTTGAAACATGAATGTTCATCATTAGCCAGTGAAACAAAGGACTTGTCAAAAGCCCTCAGGATTTCTTAATCCTCCAAATATTGTTTTGCTTTCTCCTACATCTTTAGACAGCAATCCCTAAGTTTGCAAACAAAAAGAATGCAATATGCATCATACATCAAGAAAAGACGAAGTCGACGAAGAAGAACTTCCACGTTTCTGGATCTTTTCCTTGCTTCTTTCAAACTTCTTTATGATCTCAGTCACTATGCACACAGAGGAAGTGAGCCCCAGAAGAAACAATAAATCTAGAAGAGATAATTAGCCTTTTTAAAAGTTGCTACTTAAAGATTAGGACGGATTCGCAAAAGAATATGACTTACACGCCTTCAAATTGCCTCCCTATTATTAAGTAATTTGAGGTATTGCTTCACAGTAAAATGAAGCAAGAACCAATTTTTTGCAGAACCAGACAAATAACATGCATAGTTTATGCACAAATCACAAGGACATGCACAATATTTGAAACTTTTGGAATATTTCATAACTATTTTTATTAATACCTATGAAAGCAAAGAATCCTAAGCAACATAACTAACTTTATACTGAAAAAATACTTAGATTCTCAGAAGTGACATCACAATAAAAAGGCAAAGAATTATGTAAAACTTGTATTTCATAGCAACAATTTATCTTTAGCTCCAGAAAACAGCAACAGCAGTAAACATAAGTCTTAATGAGGCCAATAGCACCAAGTACGTATTTACATAGCTTCTTAAAAGCCTCATACCTTTTTACCCTACAAAAATGCAGTTGATTTAATAAAGCATAAGATTTTAAAAAAAAACTTTTCCAAGGTCTGTGCTTCATTTTGCCTGCATCAATACTCATACTAAAAAAACTTAAAACACACAAGCACTTCAGAAACCTAAGAATGCAATCATCTGTCTTGTGTATAATACACATTTAATCATGATTTCCAAACAAAGGACCTAAAAGGATTTTTTCCCCTTAAAACAGGTCAGCAGGATTTTTATTCCTGCTGTATGCAAGTAGGCAGAAAGAACTGTCAGAGAATCACAGAATGATAGAGGTTAGAAGAGACCCTTAATATCATCAAGTCCAACCACCAGCCTACTACTACCAAGTCCACCACTAAACTATGTCCCTAAATGCCATGCCCACAACCATCAGCCAATGCACTTACGAATTAATCCTTAATACATAGTTTTTAAAAAGAAACTGTTCTTACCCAAGATGCTCAGGCTCTCTGTTTGGAAAACCTTCTGAAGTGGAGGAAAGTAAATGACCAGTAACTGCCCCATTATAGATCCAAGGACAGCATAGCAAAACATTTTGTTACTACAAAGTCCAATCTCAAAGACGGATTTTGTCTGTAAAATAAACAATATATCACACCATACATGTAAATTCCATTGTCTAGACAAGAAAAATATTCCTAACTACAGTGTTTTCATCTGGACTTTTACAGAAATGTAAAAACATATTGTTGACCTTGAAGATAATCTACAACAAGTTCTTGAGAGGCTAGTTTCATGGTAAGCTGAATGCGTATCTTGTCTTCACAGTCAATGATCTGTTTATTGAGCTTACTTTTCTGCAAGTACAGTGCATTAGAAGATGCATACAATACTAGAGAGTCGTGTTTTCTGATGTTCATATCAGAAAACAGACTACTAATTAGCATAAGTGCAGTGGTATGTATTTTCTTCAACTTGCATAAAGTTTCAGACATTTTTTCCTTAGAGCAAAAATATAAACAGAAAGAACGGTTTAAGCAACTTTCATTAAAGTTACAAATTAAAAATAAAAAATTAAATATAAGGCCTTCAAAAAGCTTCAGATTCTGAAAAAGTTGCTGAACTGACAGGATTTTCAGGAAAAGAAAAAAAACAAGCCTATGTAGCAATACAAAGGACTGCCACACTTCAGATTTTAATAGAATTTCCTTGCACCTGTGAGGACAGCAGCATTACGACCAGTTCTGCATCGTAAATTAAGGAAATTAACACTTACCTGTCATTTAAGAAATCCTACATAGTATTATTATTATTATTAATTATTTTTAACTCCAAAGCTTAATAGTACATGTAAAGTAAGTCTGCAGGAATACATTTGATACAAAGACAGCAAGATCCTCCTTAGAAGAAAAATACTGCTTTAAATACTGTGTAAATGGCAATACAAATCACTTACCTGAGATCTAGAACTCAGTGCGTTGAACATATCAAAAAATACAAAACAGGTGAAAGTCATGGTTGTATCCCGAGGTGTTATTACATTGTCTCGTAACTGCCGACAAAAAATAAGAGTGTTTCATCATGCTTTAGTTTAAACCCACAACAACAAAGTGTAGTTAATGCAGTAATTCAAGTTTGACTAGCTAATACATGAACGCAAAAACAATTGTTTGCCCCAAGCTGATTTTAATAAATCATACAGCAAGAATTAGACACCTGTAATTTAAAAGAATTTGTAATCCAAAACTGTAATTAAATGAAAACTCTTAACAAACATCTATGCAAGCAGATGGAATACCAAGAATTCTAGGCAGGCACTACAAGAAGTTTAAAAAAAAAACAAAAAAACACAAAACTTTCTTCTCTACATGGAAAAGGAAGGCAAATAGCTGTTTCATAATAGCCTGGCTATAAGACTTTTTACAATTAATGCCCATTTGAGTTTTCCAAAAGCTTTCCAAGTATGTTTAGGTCCTGAAAAAGTCTGTGGTAAAACAGATTGGGGAACAGAACTGTATTCCTCATTTCAACTACTGCTTTGAAATTCGTCCCCTTCAATCTTTATTATTATTAAACAAGTATGGATAAATCTTACAACAAAGTTCATGCAAATTCCAAATTCCATCTGCTAGGATAAAAATGACTTTTAAAAATATTTGCTTTTATGTTTTTGTCATACCTCTCTCCAGAAGACGAACAGTGTTCCACACACAATAATTATTGATGAAACCAGTATTTTAACAATTAGGTTTTTAGTCAAAATGCTGTCCTTCAGATTTCTCGGAGGCTTCTGAATAACATCTTTATCCACAGGCTCCACCCCAAGACTTAAAATTGAAACAACAACTTAGATTTTTATAATCACAGAAATAATTAATTGCTTCTATATAAAGGCTATATTTTACAAGTTAAAAAAAAAAAGATTTTTATCTTCTCTGTACAGTCTAAGATTCACAGAATTCAAACAAGCATTTGTGATTTTTCACCTTTAAAGCACTGAGTTATAAATGTTAGTAACAGGTGATACTCTAACACTGCAGTTTGAAAGTCTAAAATTATGCAATATCAGACATTATCAAGACAAGTAGATGTCAACTTTAAAGGAATTTGCTGTATTAGTAATGACCCTGATTACTGCCAACTTAATCAGCCTAACTAAGGGATCCCCTACAATCTATCTGCAGTGAAGAGTCAGAGGAAGGACCCAGAGAGACGCCAGTATCTTGCATTCAGGTTCCACAGACATATCCATGCTGTGACCCCAACCAAGCATTGTTAGCTATTAAAGCAAACCAAAATAATGAACAGTGAACTCTAATATTTGCAGTATAGTTCTAAGAAAAATGTTTGCTATGTTTCAGAAAAACATCACTCAAGCCTAACACTTCACAGAATTTCTTCTACAAACAACCCTTTTCCTTGTTGAAATAAATGGGACCACAGACCTCTAACAGAGTTTAAAGTAAAGGTAAGTAATTACTTACCTTTGAGCTGGAGGTCCATCCATAATAATATTGATCCATAAGATCTGCATGGCATTGAGAGGATTAGGAAAGTTCATTAATGTAGCCAGTGAGATTAAAGTCAATGCTGCTATACTCCTGTTGAAAGAATCCATTTTTATGACTGTCAGCAAGGAACATTTCTGAAGATCCACTGATAACTGCTTTGTAAGCAAAACTTCACATATTTAAGAGTAGATATAGATTTTGACAAATTAAATCACAATTGACATAACCCTAACTTTAAAAGGCCTGTATAGTTGGAAGGGACCTTCAGAGATCAAATCCAACTGCCTGGCCACTTCAGAGCTAATCAGAAGTTAAAGCGTGTTACTGAGGACATCGCCCAAATGCCCCTTGAACGTTGACAGGCTTGGGGCACCAACCACCTCACTAGGAGGCCCATGACAGTGTCTGACCACCCTCACGGTAAAGAATTTTTTCTTAATAACCAGTTTGAACCTCTCCAGCACAGCTTTGTGCCCTTTCTGATTATCCTGTCATTGCTTACTAGGGAGAAGAAACTAGCACCTAACTTTGCTTCCCCTTCCTCAGGAAGCTGTAGAAAGCAGTGAGGTCATCTTTGAGACTTCTTTTCTGCAAACTAAACAGACCAAAAGTCCTCAGCCTCTCCTCGTAGAACATGCCTTCCAGCCCTTTTACTAACTTTGTTGCCATCCTCCAGACGCATTCAAGTATCATAAAATCCTTTTTATATTGCAGAGCCCAGAACTGCATGCAATATTCAAGGTGTGGCCACACCAATGCTAAATATAGTGGGAGAATCACCTCTTCTGACCTGCTGGCTATGCTGTGTTTCGTGCACCCTAACATGTAGTTTGCCCTCCTGGCTGCCAGGGCACACTGCTGGCTCACGCTGAGCCTGCTCTTGACCAGTATGCTCAGATCCCTTCCACTGATCTCCCAGTCTGTACCTCTGTCAGGCATTCCTGTGTCCCAGGTGCAGAACCTGGCATTTTCCCTTGCTGAATTTTATAGTACGAAAGGGATGAATTCATTTAGAATCTGTAGTTAAAATGGTGTTCTAGCAATTAAAAGACAGCATTTGTATGTCTTAAAAACCTCCCAAACATTAAAATGGCATTCCAGATTAACACTCACCTTCAACTTCAATTTTTTTCACTATGGAACTCGGTCCTATACTTTTATTGCACATGAAGTAGAACTTCTAAACATGGTTTTGAAAAACAAACTTCTTAGACACTTTTGATATAAACACAACCAGACTGTGCACCTGTCACCAGTTTGACAAATCGATCAAAGCACACTACTCAGACTCCCTAAAAATACTCACACCACTGCTCATTAGCAAATGAGGAAGCTAGGCAGAAGACTGAAAATAGATTAGCTGTTTACAAACTTGGTATCAGAAACCTCTCTAAACAAGTTATGCACTAATCGGTTTCAGCATGACATTAAATGGTTTCATATCCAACAAGAAGCGAGCAAAGCTTACAATAATTCTGTATTTGGCACTCTACTGAACCCTCATATGCTCTCCCTACAAAGAGAGGCAGAAAAAAGGGTAACTCATTCATGAGAAACCTAAGGCTACTATTCCCAAGGCTAGCAGGCATGCACACTTCCCTAAAATATCTATGCTTCATGATTTTTCAGAAGCAGACTAAGTCTCCTACCAATTCAGGACACCATACAAGATAGAAAGTATACAACTCTTCTTACAGTTTTTAGGCAAATTTTAAGAGGTTGGTGATGTATATTTTCTGTGGATTTTCTTTGATTGATTTTGTTTTTGTTTTTAATTTCTAAAACTTTGGTCAACCACTCCAAAAATGACTTCAAAAAAGTACTCTAACAACACAGTGAAGAAAACCACTTTCCTGAATCCTAATTCAATAAGATAGGCTCAATACATTTTGAAACTGAGGCTTCATAAACTCATCTTATATGCAGATAATTCAGGCAGCACCACAGATCCATAGGGATCCTTATATGCAAAAAAAGGAAGTCAGTTTCACAGAACTCACTCCACAAAGCAGTATATGGATTATACAGGAACTGATATACATCTTCTGGTTAAGGAAGGTATGACTACCCATTTCTCCTTTAAACAAGAGCCTTAAGGCAGAGCTATCCCATTACTCTTCATCCCCTCAGTTACTGACTTTTCACATCTTAATAGGAAGAACAAAGTCAGAGGTCTCTTTGTTGCACTATTTTCTGGTTCTTTAAAAATAAAACAGGCCACGAAGTACAAAACACTGAAAATTCAGTCCTGGAAATCTTTTGCAGTTATGACCCCTGATATTTCCAGTGCACAGTGTATCAGCATAAAATCTAAAATGTTTGTGTGAATTTATACAGCATCTGCCTCATGATGTAGTTAGAACCATCCGATATCAAAGATGTTTTAGACTTACGTGCTCAGTTGAAATCTAACAAAATTTTTTATGTTATTATAAATTCCTTTACCCTCTTCAATTGCAGACCTGCAATTAAAAACCAAAGATTACACCACTTGACAAATAAGGCTACTGCCAAAAAGCTTAAAACAAACCCAAAAAGTTTGTCATTTCTGTTATTTTAATCAGAAATACAAGTGTCAAGAAACAAGTGGAGTTGACGTTCTTTAACTTTACAGTCATTGTACTTCACTATAAGATCAAACACAATGTTTTTTATTCTGGCCTGCTTAACTAAACTTTCAAAATTAAGTGTCAATACTAAAATTTCCTCCTTGTCTTTTAAAATACACCACCATCCCTGATGAGGCCTTCTGAGTCAAAGTAGATAATTTAAAAATAAATAAATAAATAAAATAACACACATACTTTACAAAAATCATAGAAATACATCATGATTTCAGAAGACCGTGTATTCTTACTGCACCAGAATGAAATTCGTACAAGCCACCTTTTTAACCTCTACCATATGTCACAACTTGTCTAGCAAATTGAGAATTACAGCAGTAATGAGTGATTTCTAATACAGAGGCCAAGTATGCTCTGCTGCAAAAAAATGCTCTTTCATTCACTAGGGAAAGTTTCATTAAAACTGTATAGCACAATGTATCTACATAAATGCCACCTACATTATTGTCTGAAAATCATCATCCACGAGGATCATATCTGCTGCCTCTTTACAAACATCTGTTCCAGTTTGTCCCATTGCTACACCAATATCGGCAGCCTTCAGAGCAACAGCATCATTCACTCCATCTCCTGTCATAGCTACTACTGCGCCATTGTTTTGCAGGGACTAAAGAAAGGAAAAATAATTTAGACAGTGCTTGAAATAACCCATCCTATACAACTGTTCTAGATACAAGCATTTAGCTGTTTCCCCCACTATTTTTTATAATTCCATTATAAAATCCTAAAAAAAATAAAAATTTATGTTTGTATCTTGATGGATTTTTTTATACAAGATTTTAGGTTAAATTTTAGTTCATATATTCACACAATCTAGACTTTAAAATATATAAAAGTTGCATTTAAGAGAAAATAGAGCTATATAGAGAGAATGATACTATATTTATATGTTAATGTTATCATCCTCTTATAATTCTCAAAAATATTCCAACAGTCTCATAATGTTTTACTTCCTTCTCTTTATTGTTGCTTTTCCAATTGTTATACTGAGCATGTCACTCTTTGTTAGCTTTGTTTCTAAGCTTCTGAATAGAAACATTACCTCAGACACGACTTGAAATTCATGCCCTTTTATCCTGTTCTGAGAAGTAGCAGAAATATGCCTCTCAAGTACTTATAGTCAACTCAACTGCAATGTGACAGCCTCAGCTCCCAGCTCCCAACATACAAGAAAGCTGACGTTGACTCCCAGCAGTTGCATATCCTTTGTGGACATTATATACTTTTTCAAGTAATATTTTCAAATACACTTCACTTTCAAACCATTCATATTTCTGGTCTCATCTAGACACACTGCACCACAATGTAGTTTAAGAGAAGACACTACAAACAGTATCAATAGTCGCTGTCCAGCACTCTAGTCTCTACTGAGACATACCTTTATAATTTTTAATTTATGTCGGGGACTGGCTCTGTAAAATACAGCAACCTGTTAAAAGCACAACAAAGAAGCAGTGAGAATTTGAGAAATTTCAAGACTTGTGCTGCATACTATAAACTATAAAGCTAGAGGATAAAAATATTATCTAAGGTGAACTACGCTCTCATTAGCTTTGAGGTTGAAGCATCAGTGAAATGTATTTTGATTAGATCTAAACCATTAATTTAAGAGAAGACTCAAAGCGTGTCCTGGTAAACAAAACTGGTGCTACTTAGTTCAAGATAGAGTTTGGAATTTAAAAACCCTCTGAAAGGGTGAAACAACTGAGTTAAAATGGCTTGCTATCATCTTTCCTGGCTAAATTCATGCAGACAACTGCCATGCTAACTCAGCAAATAGTGCTGCTTTTCTTGTCAGCACTAGTGGCAAGCTACTCAGGAAATTTTAATTTTACTATTTTATGTGGCATAGCATGAACATATTGAAGTTTTAATGCTAAATAACCAAGATTCTAGCTTAGAAGGAATTATTATTTTTCAGCATTATTTTGATCCCTGGCCTAGTCTAAATTGAAATTTGAGTAAATGGAATTCAGTTTTCAATGAAGATCCATAATGATAACACTCACATCTACTCTTCCTTTTCAAGAGGCAGGATAAGTTAGATTTCTCAGCAGACACATTAGACTGTACACAGATATCAACCTTATTGTTTGTTTGTTTTTACTTAATTCTTAATAAGATTTTAAATATGTGCCTGAAAACAAATTGTGTCCGAGGTCAAATGTGCAAAAATTAAATTTGTTGCTCTTTCTAGTTACTTAATGTGAACAGCCTGTAAGAACAAGCATTACTAAATAAATCAGATATTATCTGCCATGCAATTCTTTTTTTTTCCAAATTTGTTTTTTGAGACTCACCAACAACAGACACAAAGCTTTCAAGTTAATGTGCTCACACCATATGCACACTTCTTGATTGTAAATACCAGCTTTTAGCTTAGTTGCATCACTCAAGCATGATGCAGTCTAATTTTGCACTCTTTTGCAAACAGAACGGTGTTTTGATGCATAAATTTTGCAAGAGACAAACTTGAATTACATTTATTATGACTTTACATTTGCAACAATGATGTTGGTTAATGCATTTCTTTATTTAATAAGTAAAAGGTCATAAGCAGTCAATGTAATGAACAGATCTTCTTAAAATTCTTAACTAGTGGCCTCAATCTAAAATCACTAAGCATACAGACAGCTCCTCTTATGAATTACAAAAGGATGGGCTGTCTGAACAAGCAGATTTAAAGTGTTATAAGCTACTCAAAGAAATGAAATTGTCTAATTGTCTAAAAATACAAAAAGGTGATGCTCACTAAAAGGCGGCAAAATGAAAGTTCCAATATAGGTGCTGAAAGGTTAAAAAACAAAACCAAAAAATATAGCAATTTGAATCATTTAAAGTGGCAGAAGTAATGAACTCACTAAAACTTGTGAGTTGAAAGAAAAACTTCATACGATCTTGTGTTAACGTTGGAGCTGTGACAGCTTAATACTCTGCACTTAAAGCTTCCACTAATGTAGTGTATCACCTTTTTCTATCATTGGTAACTCAAAAGTTAAATTTCAGCTTTCCACAGATAAAAGCATTTCTCAATATAAAATATACCCTTTACTGCATTTCAGTAACATGTTAAAACAAACCTTTGGAGTTATTTGAGAAAGCTGCTGAATATCCAGATCATCTATTTCTTCTCCAGAGATTGCCTGTGAATTTTTAGAATACAATCCTAGTCGACTAGCTGGAAATAGATAACAAAAAGGTGTTACAATAATAAACTTTAAAAAAGAACACATTATCAACACTCTTCTCACCCTAATCCAAAACATAGCACCCTACCAGCTACTAGGAGGAAAACTAACTCTATACTAACTGAAACCAGGACAAGCACATAATTATTTTTAGAACTATTATTTTCTGCAGCACTTCAGATTTGAAATGACCATAGCAGAATACCCTATTGTTAATAGTAATAATCATAATAATCAATAACACCTTATTGATTCAGTACGATGCAGTAAATTATGTAAATTCTTGAGAAATGCAAGTTACCAAGCCCGTTCTAATCAGATATTTATTTCCTTTAAATTTTTTATGTCTTAAGGTCTGTATCTCATTGTGTCAGGTGCATTGTAAATATAAGAGCCCAGTCCTCTCTAAAGACTTTAGAATTCAAAAGTCACAAGACAGAAAATGAGATGGGGATGTGCACAACTCTCAGCTGCAAATCTACAACTGACAAAGAACAGATAATTTGGGGATGTACTTGTTATGTGTACATTCAGCTTTTTCATCATCATCCTGTATATAAAGAAACTATATTCTGGCTGAAGTACTACACTTTAATGTATTATAGTGTAAAAATAAGTAATTTCAAAATTTATCAATAGTACTTAAACTTCAAAGTTTGTTACATGGACACAACGGGATCAAGAAAGCATCAGTGCCATATCCATCTTAAATATTGTCAGCACCTGTTTTAGTTTCTCTCTGTTGCTATAAGACAGGCATCCAAAGCTGAGAGTAGGGAGAGTGGTGTTGGGTGTGTAAGAGTAAGAGTCTGAAATCAAGCATGTTGTGACAGAATGCAGTAAAAAAAAAAAAAAAAAAAAAAATACATAGTCTAAAACAGCAGTCATACATTACCAAATTAGAAAAACTACAATTCAAGCATCACTTCAGACTAGTTTTTTTTTCTAATTCCACCACACCACAGGTTAACCTGATATACAGAACTCACAAATATTAAAGACTTAATACCCACACTTTAAACCAACTAGCTAGGCATTGCCAACACAGGAAACAAGTGAAAAATGAATAGAAGTGGACTGTTCATACCAATGGCAACTGCAGTCTCCTGTGAATCTCCAGTAATCATTTTTATTGCAACTCCCGACATAATAAGTGTAGTGACAGCTTCTTTTACACCAGTCCGTGGAGGATCAACTATTCCCACAAGCCCCAGAAAAGTAAGTTGTCCTAACTCAGGACCAGAAGCTAAGGCCAGAACTTTTAAGAGACAAAGAAAAAAATAAGATGAGAATTAAAAATAACATTTACACCATTTAAAACAACTGCTAATATTTGCTTTCTAAAATTAAAACTAAAATTAGAACAACTGTGTCTGCATATTGACCAAAAGCCTCAGAGCTGAAAACATTTACGAGTAGCAATATTCATCTGAATATTCCACTTGAAATTAGCTTAACACAAGTGGACATTCAGAAATGAGACCTAATTGAACTACTAGGTTAGAATAAAGCAAAATACAGGGATTATTTTTTCCTTAAACCTTGGTAGCAACATCTGTTACCTTAAGTATTCAGAATAGCCTACTTCTGTATTTCTTTTCTTCTGAAGTCTTTTTATCAAACATACATATTTCATATTTTAAAGAAAAAACTTTCCCATTTGTTCTCAATTTAAAGTGTTGATGCTTCCACTGTGTGGAAAAGGAAAGGCACCTAAGCCTTGTGGTTTCCGTGTACATGCAAGGTCTTTTATGCAAGAGGACAAAGGGAGGATCAGTTAACATATTTTTATTTTCTGCCTTCTTTTTGTTTTTAAATAGAAGTAGATTTTATCAACTATGTGCTGGATATTTTCTGGAATGTCTTTTACAGTAGGAACCTTAACTCAAATATATTTAAATGACAGACTTGCAAGAGAATAGAAGATTCACTTTTTTCAAACGTTACACAAGATTTGCTGTTTGACAGTTATCCAAGGCAGGCATGTAAAGAATGACTGTCTGAAGAAAACAGGTACAAAGAGATACCACTCCTAGTGAACCCTCTTAATTTCTAATAATTTGTATCTGAGGAACTTCCTGAGCCTTGACTGTCTTGGATTTATGTGGCAAGGATTTGGTAGCAGGGGAGCTGCAGGGGCAGCCTCTGTGAGAAGTGCCCAGCAGCTGCCCCTTGTCAGATCAGAGCTAGCTCCAGCTGGCTCCAAAAGGGACCCACTGCTGGCCAGAGACAAGCCACTGAGTGACACTGGTTGGGCCTCTGGGAAAGCAGATTTAACAATGGAAAAAAAAAAAAAAAAGAAAAAAACACAGGTGAAAGGAAGGGAAGTGGTTTTAGTTTGCCTTTAGTTTCTCACTGTTCCAGTCTGCTAGTGATAGGCAATAAATTATATTAATCTCCCTATGCTGAGTCTGTTTCACCTGTGACAATAATTGTTGAGTGATTTCCCTGTTCTTAACTCAACCCGAGCCCTTTCCATCATATATTCTCCTCTTTTCCCTTTGAAGAGGGGGAGTGAGAGCGGTTGTGGTAGAGTTCAGTTGCATAGCAGAGAAAAACCACCACAGCCACACAGTACCCATAGTTTCACATTTAAAACCTCTGGATGGACATAACAGCCCAGAGATCTCTTTACAGAAGCCAAAGACAGCCATAGCATCCTGTATAATGCTTGCCCACAAGCCTCCTATCAATCACCTAATGAAAAATACTTCCAGCTATACTTAAAAATCTACACAGGAGGTTAATATAAAATGTAATCTTAATGGCATCTTCTAACCTGCAATCAGTTGTGTTAGCCTAACTTACAAAGGTGCCAAGAGCCAAAGAGGAAAATGAACACATTCATATTATTCTTTTTTATTTATAATAAGATCTATACTGAGATGTGGAAGCTATCAACTAGCAATGTATTTTTCAGTTATGGTCAAATGCAGGAGATGACGGGAACCAACAACACCGTTTCTCACCTGCTGCAATTTAATCAATGCTGTTATTCATGCCTTAAGCTACATACAGCACCTGTTTTCCACTCCCCAATTTTAATGGGAAACTA
The DNA here is from genome assembly GCF_963932015.1 of Anas acuta. Classification (NCBI taxonomy): domain Eukaryota; kingdom Metazoa; phylum Chordata; class Aves; order Anseriformes; family Anatidae; genus Anas; species Anas acuta. Next base: position 44,692,594 of record NC_088980.1, on the reverse strand, counting down.
ACCAACCCAGTGGCACTTACTGAACAATAATAAAAAAAAATCTTGTATCTGAGGGGTTTTTGAACAAGTCAACAGTACTATTTAAAAATGGCTACTTTGAGATACTGAAAAAGTCTTACCCCTAAGTCCTGCAGAGCCCATGGATGTCTTCTCTTGCTGGTATTGCTCTCTCTGTTGCTGAGCAAGAGGTAGGGTCTGTCCCTTACAGTTATATGATGTACAGTACTTAATGACTTGTTCATAGGCACCTTTCATAAAGCAAACCTCTGGTTTGTCCTAAAAGAGAAAAGAATTATTTGCACACATGTATACATACAAGAACACACATTGTGTGCGTGCATATGTACACAATAAGAAAGAATGGCACATCTATACTTCTTGGAAAAGCCTTCAGAACATATAAGGAAGATCAAATCTATGCTTTTAAACCTAAAAATCTGTTACTTGAAGTATCTCTCTACACAGTATATATTTAAGAGTGTTAATACCAAGATAGCCAAGATAATAATCAGTATCTCATTTCAGTAGACATCATACACTTTAGACATTGTGAGGTCACAGTTTATAAACAAGAGGCCATGCAAAGGATAGCAATGAACCCTACACAGAATGTAGGACTTCAAAGATCTCTAGTTCATCATCTGACCACCTGTTTTCTTCCATAGGTCATTAAATATCACCTTTAGCCTTGTATCAAATAACTCCAACATTTTTCAGAAAGACTTCTAGCCTTGATGGCAAAGTGCTAAAAATCCACCATTTACCTTCAACATTTATTCCAGCACTAAATCAACTCATCCTTTCCCTTCCCCTCCTTTCCATTAAGAATTACTGCCTTGGCTCAATTTCCAATCACTGATTCTCATCTTCTCTCCCCTGTTGTGCTAAAAAGCTCTTTTTAATACATCTATTTTCTCCCTGTGAAGGTGTTTGTGCACAGTCATCAAGATACCTCAATTTTTCTGATAGGCTTAAATGACAGAGCTCTAATTCTACTGTATCTTTTTAGCCTTTGAATAATTTATGCTCTTTTTTAGACCATTTCCAATTTTCAACAATCTTTTAAAAATGCTCATATGAAAACACATCAGACACAGTGAGTCAGGGAGTAGGAACTGCTTGATGATTTTTCTACTTTTCATACAGACAAGGATTATACCACCTCATTCTCCATAAAGAAAAATGGAGTCAAATGCATTGTTTCCAAAGCAAAGATTTTGCTGCAATAATGAATGACTATTTGCAAGCCATTTTTGGTCAGAAATACTATGACATTTTCCACAAATCCAGTATCTGTTGTTGAACGTATCTCCGGTTACCAGACTGGCAGTGATTATGTCAATATTCTTAACAAAAATATTCAGATTGGTCTAAATGAAATATACACGTAAATATGTACATGAAAGCACCAGAAGATGGAAAAGGAGATTTAAGAATTGCTTGTATTCATAATCCAAAACATGCTAACATAAATCCTGTGAACACTGAGCAATATGCTGTCCACATCAAAAACAGAAAAACTATGTTTTCAAACAAAAACATTTTTTGACTATTCAACACCTACACATCTTCTTGCTTTTAATTCTTCATGTAACTATGTAGCCCTGAAACAGCAGAAGATTCACAGACTTGCTTTAAATGTTTGATGAGGGAGGAGAAGGAAGAAATGCCAGGTAGACGTTCAAAGTCTCAGATATCAAAATGCTTAGAATTATTTCCCAGTATGTCTTTTATAGAAAGAATTTCTTGTCCTTCTTAATCTCTTTCAGAACTTGAAGCTGAAACTAGATGATCAAACCATATTCCCAAGACAGTGCACTAACACCAGCTTGCCGTAGTCTCTGAAGTGAAAAATGAGGACATTAACCAGGGTACATAACTATTCTACAGAGTCAGTGCACAAGAAAATTGCGATTGAAGTTTACCTGCTGTGCTCTGTGAACGCATTTAACAGCCATCCATTTTTGCTCTGAGCTGAAGGGATATTCAGCCTTCCTTACGTAGTCCTCCTGGATCCCATCTAAACCCATCTGCATACAACAGAAAAAGCAACATAATGTAAGCACCTTTCTTTTCCAAACAACTAAACAATTTATTGAGACTTCTTAGTTAACAATAAATCACTTTCATTTCCTAAATTGCTTTTCAGAACATTGCTCCATGTAGACAAACTCCTGAAAAACAAGAACCAGAAGAACCTAGTAGCTTCTTTGAGGCTTCAGCATAAGTCAGACCATTTCAGTGTATATCTTCGATTCAAGGATCTTGATATATGTTCCAGATTATGACCATCCACAGACACAGGTTTTGCAATGACTAGCAATTTAGTTATTTGTTTGACAAAAGACATCCAAAATCCCAGTGCATTTTTTTTTAATCTATTCAATTTCTCTGCTAAAAGGGCCTAAACAATTATTAGACAAGACTGGCAGTCTGGAGGATGCAAGTCACTGATTTAAAGTTCAAATGATCTAACCTGAAATGGCTTTTTTTTTTCCTTCTTTTTTTTTTTTTTTTTTTTTTTACTGTTATGAATTTCCCCAAACAATTGATGTAAAACTGACCATAAAGATTCCAGGCAAAATGCATTTCATTCCCCACCCCAAAATGCAACTCAGTGAATTCCATGCTCTCTCCTTAGCCAAGTCCAAGTGCCAATTAAAAAAAGACGCATAAATAGCAGCCTGCCATAAGCCATTCTCAAGTACTTATGGACCTTCACATCTCCTTCACTACCTCCCTGTCCTGCCACAGATGTGAAAGAACCCCGTTCTTCTCTGTTTCTATGGGCTCTTGACAAAATAACATCACTTTAGTCCTTTCCAGTCAAAGACTGGAGACTTGGAATGAAATCTCAGCAAGATGGTATCACAGCCCTCAGTTACACAGGGAGGAAAAAGATTGTAATGCATTCACCTTCCAGTATTTTTATGAATTTATTTACCTTCACAGAAAAATCAAGTACTCAGATATCTTGCTATGTTTCTCAGTAACTGAGTGTCACAGCATAAAAAAAGCATTTAACCAGAGTGTCCACAATTCAAACTACCTGTGCCCAGCACTTAAATGGTACTGTAAATGGTGCAGCCACCATTATATCAGTCATCAACTTATTAGTACTCCTGATGAGAACTGGGAAAGAGCATAGTCAATATGCAACAGGTAAATTAACCTATGGCAGACAAAACAGCAGTACTGCGTGCAAAAAGATGGAAAATATTTTACTTCAATTCTAAATAACTTTTATCTTTCAGAATGCCCAGAGATTTCTAAATGATAAGAAACACAAGAGATGAGCAGTTGCAATACAAATGTAGGAGATGCAAATAAGGAAAAAACGAGAAGAAAAAAAATAACGTTTCTACACACTTGCCACCTACCATGAATCAAAAAAGCACCATTAAGTACCCACCTTCATAGCAAGTGCAATTAAAGCTCCTTCTGTTGGCTTCCCCATTAAGGTGTTGTTTCTAATCACAGCATCATTACACACACAGCCAGCCTAAAAGATGAGGACGGAAAGGGGAGAAAACACAACACAGGGTAAATGTCATGCATAACTCTTGTGCTATCAACAATTAAAAGAAACCTGTCTCTGCCAGTATCTCACCTCAACAATTTTGCTAATGGACGGGTTGTTATAACCATGAATAACTTCACCATCAAGCATCACTTCTCCAAACCTGTTATAACCTACTCCGGTAACCTGTAAGACAAAGAGCCAAAGGCAGCATGCAATGTAACATTTGCTGGGTTCTTAAACTGTTTTAATCTCAGCTTTTCACTATGAACTATAGAAAACTAAAACAATGTCATGCATAATGATGCATTTTACCCTGTGTGAATAGAATCCTCTACTCAACATCTAATGTAGCAGGTACCAGATTAGGTAAAAAACTCTGAAGCAACTGAGTTTTTCAATTAAATATTTTAGGCATTATTTTTCAAAAATTTAACAATTTTATTCCCATCTCCTTACTCAGTTAGGACATTTTTTTTTTTTTCCTCTCTCCTTTACTCCTTTTGCTTTCTAATTTTTTCCTCCTATTCCTAGTTAATAATGCATACCCCCTGCAGGGGAATGGAAGTACACAGCCAAGACCTACTTTCATGCAGGAAGAAGAAAATCATAGTTGAATGGCCTCTCAGCTGAGACTTTTGAGAGGTGTTAAAAACAGTAAAACTGTATATTTAATGCATAAAATGCAGGCGTCCCATTAGGATCCAGAAAGTCTTCAATTCTATGGCATTAACAGCTAGTATATTTTACAGCTATTTCAAATTCTCTTTCCATTAGGACAAAGGAGTTGATTTCACACAGCTATAAACAAATTATGCTAGTAGTAAAGAAAAAAAAAACAATTAAAGCATTCCTATAAAAATTTAATAATAGAAAATAAGTACCAAGAAATATAAGCAAACATAGGTAAATAACAGGAAAGGATAAAGAAAATTCCAGTATTTACTAATACAAAAAAATCAGTAAAGCTAATGGAGGGTTTTGTCAATGTGAATAAAACCCTAAGCATCAGGAGTTCAGGAATTCATGAACTTGTTTAAAGTACATTCCCATGGAACTACATATACAAGCATGCCTTGCTGCTTTTCCATTCCTATTGCTATTGCCTCTTTTTTGTGCATTTACTTCAGCCTTTACAGCAAACGCCCAACCTCAACCACAGCTTTATGTCCTGCCTCTACATTAAACTCCATCCATTATGAAAAAATCAAGTATGATAGTGCACTTGTAAGAAGGGTTCATACTATAAATCATCTTTTAGCCAAAATCTGGATACCTCTCCTATTTCAACTGTTCTTGACATATACATTTTGGTTTTATGCACCTGCTACAACAGAAGTCCCATTTTCCACACTGAAAAAAAATGCCAAGTCTCATTTTTGTCATGCATCTCAGCATCTTTTATTATGACCTACAGAATTTTATATATAATATAAAGCGAATTCTTCTATAACCACAGAATGCTTGCATAATGCAGCTCAAAATCTGAAATACTAGATGAAGAACAGAATTAGCTAGAAATTGAGGAACTAAGATTTGGTGCAACTAATTTACACTTCTTTAATTAATGCTTTATATGAAGTATAATCAAGAATATCTCAGCTGATACACACAGTGAAGTAGAAGCAAAATCTAACAGAGCTTCAACCACATACCTCAGCATGTTGCCCGTCTGAAGTAAAAATATGAGTAACGGTCATTTCATTCTTTGTCAGAGTTCCAGTTTTATCTGAACAAATTACATTGCAACAACCTGAAATAACCAATTAATACTTGTAAGACAAGGCCTGCCTAGAATAAAATGAGTGGCTAACAAGAACAAGAGCGTTCAAGACATGCAAATTTCTAGAAACGCTGCAGCTGTCCTTAGGAAAAAAAAAAAAAGATGGGATATAATAAATACAGGGAATTTTCAACTATTTGTGAATAGCTGTGCAAAGTTATTCACAAGTTTGTTTGGTAAATTAAAAAAGCTAATTAAAAGCCCAAACTGACAAGTTGTCCCAAGTGGTTCCATTCATTACCTCCTTAATTTTACTCTGATGCATCTCAAACTATACTCCTAAAGACTCAATTGCGACTACCATTGAGGAGGAAAGTTAAGAGCCTGCTTTACAGCAGTCATTTTTCTCAATCTGTAAGTGTGACTTAATACTAAAGCCATAATCTTTAATGAGATTAAAAAGATTACAGAAATGTGGAAATACACACTTGCTGTTTTAAGTCAGGAAAAGTATTTTGAAACAGTGTTGCACTGTTTTGACATTCCTTGACCCAACAGCAGAAATTGAAAAAGCAACAAAAAAAGCTTGCAATACTAATTAAACTGCTAAAGGCATTAGAAAAAATATTCCTAGTCTTCAAAGGAGAAATTCAACTGCAGCAGAATTACTTAAATTACGATTTCCGTTTCTTTTTCATATATTATGAATTACATGTTTCATGACTGAAACTACGTACAGAATGTTTCCAAGCTTACATCTTTTTTTTTTTTATATTTTAGGTTTTAATATAAGCAGTGCAACATCCTTAAGGTACATTTTGATTATAAAGATTTTTTCCAATATGCAAACTTGGATTTGTTTCCAACTGTCAAAAACACTCAAGTTTATGCCAAAAAAAGTTGATGTAAAGACTGTTTCACAAATCTGTTATTTAGCAAGAACATCTTAGAGCTAGCTAAAAATACTTGTACTGACATATTTTCACTGTTCTACTGTGAACGAAGAGTACTCCATACATCTAGTTACACACGCAGGTTTGAGTGTTACTAGTGTGACATGTAATTAATCAACACACTGCTTACTGCAATTCAAAAACCAAGTGCTGATAGGGCACACAAAAGCATAGACTTGAATTCTAACTGCTCATATAAAAGACACTCAGTTTCAAAATGTTTTAAAGATACCCCCACACTGCCAGCAAATAAGAACACCTGCTTCATTTACCATTAGCCACTGAGATTCTTATTGATTTTGTAAGATTTATATCCAACTACTATCTCTAAGTTAGTCTTGCCATACCTAAGGTTTCAACAATAGGGAGCTTTTTTACAATAGCCCGTTTCTTCACCATTCTCATCACACCCAGTGCCAGTGTCACTGTTACTACAATTGGGAGCCCTTCAGGGATTGCAGCTACAGCCAAGCTGAAACAAAAATAAATACACAAATCTTGTCTTAGAATGTCATAGATTAATACATAGCAATAACGCATTCACAGCTGAGAGCGTTGCTTCAATACTTATCTGTTAACAGAGGTTAAAAGTGAAAGGAACCAAATGTCATCTGATTCTATTTGTATACCACTTAAGACACATACTGAAAACAGTAACAATGTACAATGGCTTAGACACTTCTACCCACACAAAAGAAGAAAAATTGGGAAAAAAACAATTTTACTTTTGTTTTGCATACATGAGAAAACTACTGAGGACTGTGCAAAGCAGTCCAGGTTGTGAAGAATAAGTGTAGTCATCACTAAAAAGAAAGATATGCCACCACTCTCTGCCCTATTCACTGTCCATGTAATAGCAACCCAGCAACTTTTCTGAGAGTAGAGAGCTAGAGCATAAAAACTCAGTGTTATTCTCAGCAGACAACAGCCTGGAATTAAGTTTTTGCAGACAACATCCTGGAATTAAGTTTTTGTGATGTGCTGGAAAATGAGCTAATGAAGTACACAAGTAATTCAGTTTTATTTGATGCTACTTATAATACTGCATTTTCTTTATTTACTCAGTGACTGAAATTCAAATTGCACAACTCTATTGTCTGTTTACAGATGTTCCCAAAACTCTCAAACATCCACACAAATACACAATTTAAGAGACAGACAAGTACGTCCTGTATCATTACAAACGAATATGAACTTGCTTTTTTAAGCACAAAATCTGGTTTTACTTTGCATTACTTATCTAAAGAGACTGTGTGCAAGCACGTTATAATATACATCACTAGCTTTCAGACACTTCCTATCATGCATAATCTACACTATTTAAAAAATACATATACCTTACCTCACTCCAATTGTGAACATATCAAGAATGTGTTTTCCTTGCAACCAGCCAACCAGCATAATAACTCCTATAAAAAAAACAGTTGTCATGGTAAATACAAAACCAACGTGCACTGTAGCCTATCATTAAAAAGAACTCAGCCAAACTTATCATTATGCTGCCTATAAAAATCCATTATTTCTATCACTGTTGGAGCATGATTCCATTAGTACAGCAACGGTGAAGAAAATTTTTGCCAGTCAAGTTGCCCAATCATACCAGCAGTGAAGGACTCATGCACACCTTGAATCAGAAGAGACACTGCAACTTGAAGCATTTAGAAGGCCAAAAGAAGTCAGAAAAGCATGTTAGTGGGCAGAAGTAAACTTGCATTATAAGGGGGTTTGTTATGTCACATCAGTAATCTTCAGATTATTACTTGCATGAACTCATTAAACACTGGCAAACAAAATCAGAAGTCAAAATATCTAAAAGGAGATCAAGTCCCTCAGTTTTCCAAAACCTATGGGTTGGTTTCAGTTACAAAGTAATTTGTAGTTGTTTTGCATAAATCTCTTACCTATGATACCAAAGGAATACAAGGAAAGTTGTTTTCCTAAGAGATCCATGCTCTTCTGCAGAGGTGTCTTTGGAGCCTTGGTGAATGGTAAACACCCAACAGTTAACAAGCAGAAGTTAAAAGCATAAACTGTATCCTATTTCTTCAGGTATGCAAGCTTCAAGGCCTTGTCTCAAAACTAACTCGACCAAGATGTAGTTATACAGTATGTTTCCATGTGCTTACTTTGTGAAAGCACAAACTACTTTGTTCAATTCTCATGTAGAAGTCAAGAAGTTCAAAGAACACTTCAATGAAATGAACATTTTTTTTTAGAAATATCCTTTGGGAGTTTTGTGATGTCTACAGCAAAATCTAACACAAAAGGTCATATCAAGGATTTAAAAAAAAAAAAAACATGGGCTAAAAAACAACTGCATTTCTTCTAGACAGAAAAGTTCTTGATAACAAGAACAAAACTGACTTTTCAAGGCATAGGCATTAAAGCCCTGGAAGGCCAATTATATTTCAGGAGGAATTTGCTAACAAGCTGCAGAAAATACAAGTTAGCCAAATAGGAAGCTATAGAAACATTTAGTGCCAAAAAAAACGTATAAAAAAAATAGGAGGGGAACCCCAAGAAAAAAATTAAATAAAGAGATTATAAAAATTAGGAACATAAATTTTTATATTAACATATGGTAGACCTACAGTATGGAAAGTATAGTAATAAAAGGGAAACTGCATCAGTGTAAAATCTTTGTTCTACAAGGTATGAAAACAGTGCACACATTACATGGAAGTTCTGATACTGGGTTTGATTCACCCTTACCTTCAAAAATCTACTTTTAAAATAAGATTACTACAATAAGCATCATAAACATAACTTCACAATACTCTGATACTTCAGAATGTTTGTGTAAAACGCTTTTTGTTGCTGGTTCTTTCTTCATTAATAAATGCAATTGCTCCAATATAAACTATGTATCATAATCGTATTTTCCTCACATGTGTAATAAAGTGGATTACATTCTGCATGACAGAACAGCAGTATTCCCTTGAAAGGTCTAGTAAGGCACTGCAGCTAACAACGTGAGGTCAGTGATACACCCCCAGCTGACATATTTGATGCCTCACCTAATGCCCTTAGTTGTTCTGTTCTGGCAGATTTCAGAAATGTAATTTGGAAAAAAAAAATGTGCTGCCTATACTAGGCCTGATCATGCCCTGACAGCTGAAAATAGACTGTCACCTTATGACCTTATGTTGGTCAGAGAGCCAGGGAAGAAGTTAGAAGGCTGTTGAAACACAAAGTACTCCAAGAGTCTGACTTTCCATGTGGATCAGAGCACTGCAATAAAGAAAGTTACTACAGGAGTTTAGTATACTGAAGTCAAAGGGAGCTCTGTAACCTTGGAAAGATGGGCTAGGGATCATGAAGCAGCGGGAAACAAATTCATAACCTGAAAATACACCGCTCCTCAAGGGAAAACATAGCCCTGTGCATGCAGCATACAAATCCGTCATAACAAATACCTTTTGCACAAACATAGTTCCACTTGAAAAAATACACTACCACAAATCGCAGCAAGATTTGTTACATCCTTTAAACGCTTCAGAAAATTATTTTAAGAAATAACATTTTTAGGTCACCAATGGTGAATTTGTTACGCTGAATCCAATTACTACTTTCATGTTCAAGAGAGATTTGTTTCACTACAGAAAAGAATAGTATTAAAACAAATGTAATTAAATCTAACAAAGTTCCTATGAAATAAACTCCAAAAATACAGTTTTAATGAATGAATAATTTAATGTTGTTTCTAAATATCCATTCTTACCTCTTCTGCTTGCATCATTTTAAAAACCTCTCCAAATTCAGAGTTTTCTCCTGTTCCAATAACAATGCCCTAAAAAAAAAAATAAATAAATAAACATCACACCACCAAAAAGCAGTCATTTCAGATCTGAAGTTTTAAATTAAACGTACATGATTGTTCTTGACAGCTTTGATTTGAGTAGTCAATGGGCAAATGTCATTTAAACTGCTACAATTGTTAGCCTTATTAAGGCAAATAGGATGTATTTTTGTTAAAAAATAAAAAATAAATTTCACCCTCATGAAACAAACTGCTATTCTGTACTGCTGAAGTACAGCAACTAACTGTAACAAAACGCCAATAGTGCAACATCCAGCTAGCACCAAACATATCTGTAATTTCATTTACAGGTTTTCAAACTCTAACATATGAATGTAGTTCTGCAAGTTCACAAATACCAAATCCTAGATAGAAGGGTTTCACACCATCTGTTCCCTGAAAATTTGAGGGCTCCTGGCCATGATTTTTTCCCCTCCCCATGTCTGAAAAAGCACCATTGAGAACAGCTTTGCATTGTATCACAGTAAAGTCATTCTCATCCTTATTTCCAGTAAACATTTCTATTCCTACTCCATTTCTACTATCTAAGAAAAAATAAAACATACGTAGTCATTAAATAACAGTTATCAACAGGTAAGTTAAAATTAAAAATAACTGGTTTCATTCATAGTTAAAACACAGAATATATTGTTTCCTATCAATAATAATTTTACCTTTGCTTTTCCACATCTGACCAACGTTCCCATGAAAGCAATATTGCTCCTTGAAGTAAGGTCTCCATTGGTTGCTGCTGGCTGAGGAGCTATAGATTTAGAGCAAGGAGCTGTCTCACCTGTGAGACTGGATTCATCAATAGAAAGGTCTGCAGCCTTTGAAAACAAAATATATAGAGTAGGTAAAAAGCATAGCAATAATCTTTCGTAAGTAGTTGAATTCGTAATAAAAAAGTTTCCCAACTCTGGCCATGAAAAATATACCTAATTTATTCATATGACAAGAAACCATATATCAATATTGACCATATTTTCAGAACCAGCACAGCAGCAAGCATTCCTACAGAACATTGCAGCAATAAATTTGCTTTGCAAAGTCAAAGTTTACTCCTAATTTTATGTTCATGACTTTCTCTACAAAACAGTCAAGAGGTTGTAACTGTGATGCACTCCATTACCAAATAATATAATTAACTGGGACTGTAAATGTAAATGTACTATCCTTTCAATTCTTTCTCTGTCCATTTCCTCCTATCTTGTTCATTAAGAACACATAACAAAATACATACAGTGGATTTTTGTCCACAACATGTCTCTAAGGAAAATGCCATTCAGGCAACAGGCATGGCTGGATAAACTTTTTTTAGGTTTTGCTTTTGTGTTTTTTGGCGACAAGTGCACATGGTAGGAGAAGGAAAAAGGAAAAACTGAATTAACATTACAGCTACTCAAATGTCTGATAGGTGAATACAAGAAAGACTGTTTTCTATAAACAAAACATAAAACAGAGAAATATATAATAAAAATAGAAATTTAAATGTCTTTCCCCAACTGACATCACTTTTAACATTTTCTATTGACTTTAATGGATCATGAACAAAGTCAAAGCTTGAACCATAAAATTCTACTGATGCAATCCAAGTAAAATAATTTTGCAGTATCAAAAATTATAAAGTCATTACTTGTGAATATATCACTAAATTTCAATATATCTGTATTGAGAAAAGCAGCATTAAAAGGATGCTTAATAAAACTAAATTACCAAAAAAGCTCTTTGAAAAGATATCACTTGCAAGAATCATTCACATTGCATTTGGTACCACCATACTATAGCACACCACTCTGAGGTTCAAAGTTATTTTTGGTTTATTCTCTTAAGTGACATGTTACTCCAGTAACTCTTGCACTCCAGTTCCAGCTGGACAACAAAATGAACAAAGGCATACTAAATCAAAAATTTAGTCAATGTTCAGAAGAGAACAGTACCCTTACTAAAGTGCTTTCTGATCACATTCCTCTAATTCTTCCTGTTCTCTTAAATATGTACCAGGACAGTATCCATTTTTAAAAGATGGATGCTGTATCAATAAAGGAAAGGGGGCACTTATCAAAAACTGCAAGGAATGTTTCAAGCAAAGCCATAAGGAATGATTAGCTCCAGAAAGTTCTATAGCAATTTTTATTTGCAACATATTCCTCAGACTCCAAACTGAAACAGGATGTTCAGATTTATCCATGAGCTCTGAAACACTTGTCATCACTAGTGAAGTCAATTTTGTTCAAAACTGAAGTTGCTACAGGCATGTTAGTTGTAGTGTTCTGGATTTAAAGAGTATTACTAGAAAACTTGACAGAGGACTCATTAACCTGCACAAAGCTTAGGCCAGAAAAGTTCATTCTATAATGTTTTGGAAAACAAGATTGCCCCCCAAGTCCAGCAAAGAAATTTCTTCTCTTATATATATGTATACATGAAAACAATATATAGAAAAAGAAGACTTCAGAAAATAAACAGCACTTAATTAGCATTTCTATAAGTTTCTAAGACAGTATTATTTGAACACGCTAAAGAAATCTATTTTTTTTTTTTTTTTATCTGAAAAGACAACCTTTTGTGATCCCACAAGAAAGGTTATCTCAAACACAAACCTTCACGGAATCATAGCAGTAGGCATTCCTGCACAGATTGTACATTTGCTTCTCCCTCTACTTTTTTCCATGTGAGAACATGAAGGCACGAGGTTAGGCCTAGCAGCTTTTAAGAACTGACTGCTTTGGCCACAAGTCCAGAACACAAAAAAAACACAAATTCTGTCTTTTTCGTACTGTTTCTGATTATGGACTTACATTGAAATATTTATTTGCTTTGTTTATATCTCTAATGTAATATGCTTAATTTATCCTCCTGTATAAATAGGAGATATCAGAGTTTTCTGGTGATCATAGTTAGCCTTTTTACAGAAGATTGGACTTGAAGTTTCCAGAAGAAGGCATGTACATTTTGCCAAGTAAGATAGATGCATCATACACACACGTGTATATAAAACAACCCCCACTGTGTGGTAGAGATTTCCAAGGCCAGAACGAGGCAACTCCTTATGATGACATGCTCTTATTTTCAAATATCTGCAAGAATAGTTGAAATAAAGATGGTGCAAATTTTGAGGTTGTGTAGACAGATTAGAAACTTTTAATTCCCCTTCTGCTTTCCATTGTAACAGGTCCAAGAATGCTGCTAATATGGTATGCCATGAGCTTACGAATGAGATAGTAAATGCTGCTGCAACAGCACTTCTACACTAACATAGACACTATACAATTGTTGAGGGAAGAAGAAAGTTTTTGAAGTCACTAACAAAGATTATTCAGAAAAACATTAAGTACTGACTATATTACAAGGGCTAACAGATGATCCACTAACAGATGATGCAGACAAACTTCCCAAGAGCACCACAAATTTTTCTTAGACACTAGCTGGTATAGGTTTTGTCTATAAAACTAGCAGTGTTCAGAGAACACTGCAACTACACCCTGAAATTAATGCAAATATAGACATGAAATCAGCTGCTAACATATCTCACAATTCAGACTAAAAACAGCCATTTGACTTAACATTCAGAAGAAGTATTTAACTCAAGTTTTCAGTAACAGACTGCATACATAAAATTGGAAAAATACCTCTTTCATTTCCTACAATCAAAACCCACATATATTAAGAATTCACAATTACATTTAGGAGTTTAATTATTTCAAAGTTTCTATCAAAATAGTTGCAAGCTCCAAACAATAATATTTATGCAGTTCAGTATTCAGTAGCTATCTTCTCTTCCCCTCTGTCCCACAAAAAGAAATGCTATTAAATATTAAAGCAATAGTAGGTATATACCTCAAATAATCGTAGATCAGCCGGGACTCTGTCTCCAACTGACAAGCAGACCGTATCACCTGGGACTAAATCTCTTGCAAGTGTATGTTCCACTCTACCTTCTCGTACACTGTAGGCATAAATACAAGGTCAAGTTACATAAGAATGTCTTCTCTGGCATTTTGTCTTAGAAAAGTGAAGTGTTGACTATACGTTGCAGTGCTACTGATTCCAGAAAAAGACAATTGCAATTTTGCTGTTTATTTCTCTAGAAATTACACATCAGTGATATCATTTGAAGTGTTCAAGGGGCAACAACGTGGAGTAATATTTTTTGCCAATAAAACAATCTTTAAAATGAGTCGAAATAAGTTTTCTGTATCAGTGTAATGCTTGCTATAAAAGGTATTAAGTTCAGTAAAAACTTTTTCTTCTAGTCATTTCACATTAAACTTAACATGACTTAATTTAGGAGAGAGAGGACATACAATTCCATACCAGTGGCATTCTGGAGGCACAAGTTTACTAAGCTCTTCAAGAGATTTTTCTGATCTGTACTCCTGCAAAGACAATAAAACAAAGAAGTGAATGTTTTAAAACGGGCAAAACTTAAACAATAACAAGATAGATTTCAGCAGATGTGGATGTGTTCCATTAGTAAAGTTGTTATAACATTCCAAAGAATCAGTTAAGATATGCCCTACAACAGTTCCTCATTAGATATACTTTAAAAAGCAAATACAGTCCAAATACTGGAAGCTTTACAGATTTAAGAACTTGCCTACACGCGTTATTTCTGAAAAACTGGTAGAGATTTTTTGCATTTTCTTTTAATACCTTCAAGGCTTTGTAATTCTTACAGTAATGCTTCTAAACACAGGGATCAAGTTCTACAGTTTATCAAGTTTGTACCAAAACCAGTGTTCAAACTCTAAGCCCCTGGAGAACTATGGTAATACAATTCACCTCTAACTCAGATTTTATAATAAATTTCAAGATAAACAAAGATTAAAAGCACAAACAGGAAGCTATTTTGGTTTAAGCAGACACTGAATAAAGCTGGGTATTCAAAGAATGATAATAACGTTTTTATGACTTACGTTATTTAAAATATATTTTGGGGGGTAAAATTTCTGTACGACACTGCAGCCAAAGCTTTATGGTCAAAAACTGTTTTCTATGAAATCAAGTATTTTAAAGCACTTCAGCACAGTTTAATCTGAATGCTTCTTTACAAGTAGTCTTTTATTGCTGAGTATATTACCCATACAGATGCATAAATGTCAATGTAGTTAAAGCAAGAAAAATTGTGCACTTTAGAAAAGGGAAAAGACTTGGATGAAAGCACAGAGCTCTTTAATCAAGCATTGTGCAGCTGCACAACATATCAGGACAACTACTTATTAAATAGAAGAGCATACATAAAAGCAATAATCTTGTTTGGACAACAGATGTCTTACCTGAACAAAGGCAACTGTAACGACGATGAGTATTGCCTGCGAGAAAACAAAAGCAGATAAGATAAAAGAATTCCAAATGGCCATGAAAGTTACTGATCATATTTGCTTTTTCTCAACCATAGTTGTTACTACACATTAGCAATATGGTTTGGAAACAGACTTTCTCATGCTCAAAATGACCAGATTTCCCTCAGGCCTACTAAAGACAAAACAAAAAAACAATGGCATTATCTCTACATCTGTTTTAGTGTCATCCAAGAACTTCAATAAGGTAATGCTACTAAAAATGAGATTGATAACTAGACAGTGACTTTGAAGTAAAATGTTAAGCGATTGTAAGCTCTCCTCTGCATTTCTAAAAGGCGAACAAGAGACAACAGTGGGGAGAGATCCAGAACACAAATAGAAAAAAAAAAGTCTGAATGAAGTATGAATGGTTTTCACTGCCACAAAAACTGTTGCAAAGCATCAGATTTTGTTTCATTCAAATGACCAGATAACAGAAAGATTAAGAATAAACTGAAGACTAGAGACAGAGTTGAGCAACGGGTGTGGAGCCATAAAATATCTCGGTAAGGAAGACAAGGGGAGGAAACTTGGGAACTTTGCCCAAGACTCCCATGGAGTAAGATAATACAATGACTCCACCCCAGACAGCCAAGATCCAAACCAAAAAGGCAAAAAAAAAGTTGCCCATTAGGAATAGTCCAAGAGAAGCACCAAGACCTCAGTAATAAGCTTTCCCCTATATCACACACAATTCCGGTCACAACACTTCAACATGAACATCACTGGGCTTGTAAGCATCGGACGTGAAAATGAGTGAATGAATGAGATCTATTAGAGAATGAGACAAAGATGAATGTTGTTTAAACTACCATCTTCCCCCTCAATACAGTCTAGAGTTTTGCTACACTAAATAAATTTGTTACTCAGACTGAGTTGTTGCACTTCTTACATAGCCACATCTAAGATACAATTGTATCTCAGAAGTGCAACAGCCATTAATTAAGCCCTTAAAGTGCACCTTGTAACTTCTAAAAAATAAGACATGACCATTTTGAAAGAGAAAAACTCTTGCATTAACTAAATCAAAGATAAATCCAGCAAGTCTGCCTTGTTGGTGACACTAACATTAGCCTCAGCGACTGAGTCCTAGTAAATAATTATATGCATTTCTCCCTCTTTCCTTGGGGTATTGCTTCCAGAGTTGCATATATGCTTCCTTGGCAAGCAGTACTAACTTCTTTTCATGCTACCTGTCACAGCTTTGATACCCTAGTCTCATGTCAGTGTCTAACTTTGGGGTCTATGTGCAATGGCTTGAAACAAGAAGACAGAATCTTCCAACTATGAAAAGGTAGGGTGTATTTTTGTTGTTTTAAGATCTGAGCCCAGTTCAGGTCATCACGCAGCTCTACAGTACATTTTTTTATCATCTGAACTAAAAACTTTGGCAAAAGTTGCTCAAGCCAGCAATGCTATCAAAAGAAATGTATGTCATAGATACTTAGCAGCAAATGAGTTTTGTTGCTAAGGCTCTCAGCAGAAATATACAGACACAGAAGTTGCACTGTCATCTGAGAAAGAAGCAAAACATATTTACTCAGTGAAAATACAAGCCTTGATAACTACAAGACTAAATGGTAGGTCAGCTGTAAGCTAAACGAAATAAACAATTAATGAACTTTAACTGAACTGCACTTACTCTCCGTATTTCAAGACACCTCTGCTAACATTCATGAGGCTGTTGAAGATTCCTTCTCAGACTGGAGCACAGACTACAGAAATTACTGCTCCCTTACACTGCCTTGCTGAAGGGTACAGGGACATAGATTTAAGGGCACTACCGAAGGGCAAAAATAATCTGACTTTTGGCCACAACAGTTAAATACATTTAATGATAGAATAATTTTCCTACATCCAACTTATGAGCCCAACAGACTATACTACTACGAGTACAACTAAAACTACACTCAAATTCAAATTGCATTATGTTTCTTAGAGGAACCATGTGTTCTACTGTGTCTGCAGAAAAAGAGGGGTCAGGAGTAAACCTCTGTATATCTTGAGTTAATTACAGAAACACAGTTCTTCACAATATGGAGCATGGAGGTCAGCTAAGACAAAAATAAACAAACAAACAAAAAAACCCCACCACAGCTAGAAACTACCTCTGATCATACAGAAATCCCAATGTCTACTTTTCACCCCAAAAAGGTCAAAGGGAATACAAATTTCTCCTCAGTGTCATTTGCCCTGACAAATGTTTAGCAGCACTACAGTCGCTCATTAGTTTAATACCCTATTTAACTGCAAACTTCTACGACAATTCCTTATTACAGTTTCTATCTTCTTTCTGCTGTTTCTAAAGAGCTCAGGTTAGATTTCTTTTACATGTTTTAGATTACATGTTTCAAGTACATTAACAGAAGGCCTCTGTTGGTTTCAACTTGAAATTAAAGCATAATTTGAGATTAAAACATTAGATAGAAGGCACCAAAAATTGTTCCTCAGAACAAACTCCTAGACACAGATGTTCTAATCAACAAAACAGCAAAGATGTAAGATGTAGGCAGGTAACTATTAAGCTGATATTTTGATACGTACTATTATCAGTCAAGAAAAACAAAATCCCCTCACAAACTTAACAGCAGATTTAATGATAGCATATAAATCAGCTTCATTAATCACAATAAAGTGATACCATCCCACATTAGCATTGATGTGACGTTGAAAGCAAATGTGCTCATCCATTCTGAAGTATTGTCTCAGTAGATAAAATTTTAGTTCCTTACCACGGTGATACTGACAGCATCATCAAACTGATGCATTAAAACACTGATGACCGCAGATGCCAGGAGAAGCATAATAAGGGGATTTTTAAACTGAAATGAAACAGAACAGTAATTCAGCAATACTCCACACAGAATGACTTTTTTGCCTACCCCCCAAAGAACAAGCATTTTTAAAACATATTATTCTTTTTTTTTTTTTTTTTTTTTTTTTTGCAATCTGCCAGCACAAACAGAATTTGACTCTGTATGGTTCAGAATTTACTTGAATTATTCTTTTTAGTATCAAAGGCCTTGAATGGACCATATTCAATACGTAACAGTAGGACACCATTTCTTACATTCCCTGATTCACATTTTCAAGATAGAAAAAAAGGAACTTTCTTCTACGTGACAGATAGTTGCTGTCCCCTTTTTGAGAAATCTTACAAAAAAGTGAATCTTACAATAAAAGTGAAGGACACTCTAACAGCACGTATGATGAGCACATTCAAAGCAAATCCATATCTTAATAAATCCCACCTAAAACAGGCTTGGATAATATTCCTTAGAAGTCTTCTGATGCATTTAACTGACGTTATAGATGGATGGGAAAATGAAGTATTAATGCCACAGGACAGCTAGTATGTAATGATGTTCCCACTCCTACTATCAGCAGAGAATGGAATTATCTTTGCAGCCACTTCCAAGTAAAACAGTTTCTCTAGAATTAACCACCCATTACTTCAGGGTTTACTTTAGAACTTAACTGTACTGCTGCTTAGACAGGCTGCAGGAAATACTAACCAGAATGTTTAACAAATTCATTAGGAAAATATTCTGTGTGAAAAGTTGCTTTAAGTGTCTTTGCCAGGGAGAAGGGATGGAGGCAAAAGAGTGGCAAAGCAGGGGGCATTTCCAAATATTCACAGTAGATCAAGCTGAGAGGAAGAAATTTACACGTGACTTTTGCCGATTCTGCTTACCATCAGATTTCAAGGTGGACCCCATGCCCACCCTCACTTCAAAGGCAATATTTTTGCTTTCTTAAATTTCTTTTGCCCATCAAATTATTGATGCTTCATATTCCATTTAAATATTTACCAATCATAAGCATTTGTGTCTGACTTGAGTGTGATTCATGCCTAAGTCTTTGCTTATAAGGAAGTTTATTCTACCTCCCCAGTCCTTGAGATATTACAGATGGTAGCCTTCTGCTAGCTATGAAATCATTCACAAACAAACCATATAACCTAAACACTGACGTACCTAAATGAAAGTTTTTTTCAATAGGTAAGTTAGATACAAGTTACAGAAGAACTTCTTACTCTACTTCAGCTTACCCACTTTTATCAGAGTACTTTCATGTACACAAAAGCTAAGACAGCAAAATTACAGACAAAGTATTAAAACCTAAAAGCAGAAAAGACAAAAATCTTAACCTGGGAAATGTATTTTTTCCACAGTGGTTCATCTTCACTAATATCAAATTCATTCCATCCATGGAATGCCCGTCTATGACACACTTCACAGTTTTTTAAGCCATTCTGAAGATTAGCCTATTGAAATACACAAAGTATAACACAGTCAGCAATTACACTGTTAAGATAAGACTTCAAAATAAATTCCAACACCAAAATACAGTGTCTTAGATTATAAAAATTTGGCCATCAGAAATACAAGCTTGGTACTGGTGTTTGTACAACAATAAATGCTAATTGTTTTAAAATAAAATTTGGCAGTAGTTAACAGATTCAACAAAAAAAAAAAATCACAGAATTACAGAAGCAGATGCTGTTTCACATCTCTGATTGCTAATCTTCCCTGCAGAAAACTCTTTAGCAAGCCAAACAGTTCAGACTGTTGAGAATTATGTTAGGAGTTCGGTTACCCAGCTAAATGACAGCCATAGCTTCAAATTCTTGAGTTATCAGTGACCAACATTTATCATGATGTACTCCTCAAGCAGTCAAGCATACAGAAAATGAAAAAAGATCATCTATCAAGAAAGTTAACCCAAATTCAATGGCTCATATATCTGTCAATGGGTAGCTTTCTCAATCCTGTTCCTCCTCTTAAAACGGAGGCTGCCAAAATATATTAAAGACATTACGAATTCCTTCGAGAAATGGAAGCAATAGCTATGAAAAACAGGACAGTTTTACAGGAAGATCTCAACTCTGAAACTCAAGGAGAGTTTTATTAACAAAAAACAATCTCCAAAGCATAGAGAAATCCAAACATTTTCAAGCTGAATCATACCTCCGCAAATTAACAATTTTCTCAGAAACACTGGAGATTAGAGCATTTCAAGAAACAATTTAATAATCGATGTGCTTTTAAAAGTAGATGGTAGTTAACAGCCTGATAATGCATGGACTCTTAGTAACAAGATCTGTTCTTATGAGATATCAAACATCATTTGGTAACATCACCACAGTCTGAAGAGATGCAAAATTACTTACTTGCAAAATGCTTGCAACTTCATCAATTGGCAATTCACTTGCTTTTTTTGAGGACAGTACAGGAATCATTGTCTCATTGTCACCGTCAGGGATTTGTTGAAGACGTGCAACCTATGAAACAAAACCAAAGTTTGAAGGGATAGGGAGCACTAACATTTCATTTCAAACAACATATACCAGATCGATGCAGTATTAATGCCATTAAAAGATAGATTTCAATAACCATTTGCACTTAAAAAAAAAAAAATAAAATCTACAGATTCAGCTTCTTTTCCATGCAGTATCATATCTGCAACTATGAAGCAAAACACTGGACGTGCAATTGAGGGGACTATTTTTGTAATGATGTGTTAAGCAATGGCAAATATCCTTACAGTTACATATAGTGGTAATCCTTTAGCTCCACAACTGATCAGGAAGTACTCACTCCAAAATAAATTTCACTTCCTGCCCTTACTTTCTACTTCCTAATGAAGTTACTCTAAGCAAGCCTATTTGTGTTTCCTTGTAGAGAAAGAAAGGAAAAACAATACTAGGAAAACCACAAGAGCACAGATGCCAGCGAAGTCATAGAATTTGACTATAGTATAAGAACTTCAAGTCAATGTTATAAGAAGCAATGATTTCCTGTAATTTTTCAGAAATAAAATTTTTTGTGAAGTGCAGAGTATTGCCTTAGCAACACTGACAGCCTGCGTTGACATTCAATGAAACTGAAGCTTCAGAACGCTTGCTTATTAAATATTAGATGCTAAAGTGACGCTCTTTCATCACCCCCTTGTCTCCTTTACCATCACTCCATCTCACTGCACCCACAATTCATGATTTGGATTTCGTCATCTATCCCACCTTTTCCCTCCATTAACTGGAAAACACCTAACATACAAACATGCACACCACCGAAGTAGTTCTCCCATTACACTCCCACAGAATTTGAATTGGCGGTTTTATGCTTTTATACAAGACAATAAAGGTTTTGAAATTCCTCTGTGGATGCTGAGACAAAATATAATAAAAAAAAAAAAAAGACTCCAGGATGATAATGTGTTACAAGATTACAGCATTTTTATACCATAAAAAATCCATGACAATCTTCATTTTCTATACTACACACCGTTTTGTCTTGTACTCAAATATGATAGCTGAGATTAACTCAATTTTTGTTCTTCCAGCTGCTTACCTAAATAAGATTACACAAAGGCTTCAACGCAGAGGCCCAAGGGAACAATGAATGAAGGTGAAAGCACCACAGTAGGCACACACATGCTTTCTCTTGAATGAGAAACCCTTAGAAACTCCCTGCTCGCCACGTAGTTCCTAGTGGAACAGTCAACCACAAGACTTGCTCCACTGTAGTGCTAAGAAAGCAAGTCTAGAGACTAAGGTGAAACTCAGGGCAACGTGCAGTGTGTGTTTGAGCTCTTGGGAGGAGGGCATGGCAGGCTAAAGACCTGTTCAGTGTCTCCAAAGTGAGGGAATCCCTTGGACTTGACCCAGCCTTGTGCAGCTTGAAGCCAGCAGGATTGTGCAGCTGGGAGGGCATCAGCAAGGGACCAAGAAGCAAAGCTCAGCTATGCTCTGTCACACCTCAACTGCAATAACTCATTCTGATGAAAGAGCTTTGGTTTGCTCTTTTCTTTGCTATCTTTTCTAGGATGCATTTAAGCAAAAACCACAACTGGAAAGCCTGCAGCCAGATTTTTAGTGCTACAAAATCTGTCCAAAATATCCTTCAATAGTAGGTACTTACTGAAATCTTATGTATATACACTGATGTAGGTCTTCATTAAAAATGATGGTGATACACATTATTATACTGCATAATATATACTTGCAAAAATGTTTCAGACATGGCTCAAAATATCATGCTTTTTCTTTTCCAACACTTGATATGTATTTATAGTACGTTAAAAAAAACCTCACTAACTGCTTTTTACATCAGAAAAAAAAATCGGAATATAATTCTATTCCTAACAATGGGTCTCTATATGAGTCATAAAGACACCAAAATTCAATGCTTACCAAAAACAAGAAACCCAACAAATGGTAACAAATCCTTGCACCAGCAAGGTTTAACTACTCTGCACCAGATTGGCAAACATTTGCCCTGCAGCCTAAGGCTTCTCAGATCCCTCTTCAAAGCAAAACCACATTAGAGCAACATAAGCTGGCCGTAACTGCAGCAGGAAAAAAGGTGTTTCAGTTCAGAAGAATATGGGTATTACAACTCTCAGCCTTAAAAAAAAAATATATATATATACACACACACACACACACTCTTTGGCATATGCCTGTTCAGCTCACTAAGTAAAACTTCATCATGGGAAGAGATGCAACATCACAGCCATTCAGTCTTCCATGCAGACATGCAGCTTTGGTTAGGTGTGACACTGCTTTGAGCAGTGTCCATGAAGCACTTTATGCTCACAAGAGTCCTAGAAAGAAACACGTGCATTCAAATCTGCCTTGCAGAACCTTCAGTATGTATCGTGCCTATCTGGGGGCTACAAATACAGACGAACTCCCCTATTCTGCTATTAAGAACACACACAGTTAAAGCTGCTAAGCCTGCGCATATGAACCAACATTAAGTTTAAACAATTAAACTCTCAGGAAATTGCCATTGGAAATTGTGACTTTTCATACTTTAAAGTTTACAGTCAATTTCCTTTGGATTTTAACCTTCCTGCTGTTTCAGTTTTCTTGGCTCACACACTTCCTTAAACCAAACATTTACCAAGAATTTTGCCACGATCTCCCCTCTTTGATACAACACTACTGAAGAACTCATGTTCTTTTCTTTACAGTTTCCTCTCCTAAGTGCTACCTTTTGATTTTTGTTGAATGTAATGCCATGAACGTAGTATCTAGTTACCGAACGCCAGAATTTAGAGCTGGAAACAATTAAGCCTAAACACTATTTCAAAACAAATCCACAAACACACACTTTTGTCGAAGATCACTCAACAAAAACACTGAGCCACCACACTTTCCCAGTAAGACTAGGCAGAAATTAACTAACAGCCATTACAAATTTTAGTGCTGAGATTTTTTTTTGCCCTATAGCAAGTATTGTGGCTGGTAGACTCAAATACCAGCTCCGAAAAAGGGACACACCTCATCATGTCCCTAGTATTAGGGAATCGATTGGGATGGCAGAATGTCTAGTAACAAGCTCTTTAAAGATATCTTAAAAAGTTAAGTATCCTTAAATACATATGTTACAATACAGAGGTTTCATCCAAATTAACCTTCGGTAGAACGGTAGAATTGTGCTAACAAAGCCTATTTTTACAACATTTTTGTGACAGGCTCAAAAAGCCTCTGATTTTAAACGTGCGTTGCATTCAAAACATCTCCCACTCCTAGGGAGAACATTGTAGAACCTTTAGGCCATGAAAAAAAAAAATCTACAGAGAAAATTTGGTAAAGGATTAGCAAAACAAAGGCTCAGAGTCTTTTTATAGCCAGCTCTTTTCTCTAGGACAAAATTACTTATGATAAGACAGTTCTGGATGGATCCCTCATCTCACTTCTCAAAAAACTCTACAATCTCTGGGTAGATTAAACTACAATTACAGTTCAGAAAATAACGATATATCCAACACTTTGCCACCAATTAAATTCAATTACTTAGCCAATGAGAAACCGATCACTGTTCCCTTCAATGGAGTGGGTTACATTGACAGATTTAAGTCAAAAAAAAGTTGGAAAAAGCACTTGCCATCTGCTGGGACATAATAACCACATTCAAACAAGTATTTTTGCCTTTACTTGAAAAGAAAGCTTTCTTATTTAGCAGTGTCAGCAAGTACTCAATAGTCCTTTGCACTGGTGCCCAGACCTG
Organism: Anas acuta; assembly: GCF_963932015.1. Taxonomy (NCBI): domain Eukaryota; kingdom Metazoa; phylum Chordata; class Aves; order Anseriformes; family Anatidae; genus Anas; species Anas acuta. The sequence continues at coordinate 44,668,234 of NC_088980.1, read as the reverse complement.
CAGGCTGGATGCCTGTGCTTCTGCAACACCTGTTAGCACATCCAACAGCAGCTTACCCTAAAAACCACAGCCTTCTATATTGCAGGGGTCAGCCCACCACATACAGTAAGATCTCTTCCCATCCTATGATGTAATTCGTGTTCAAACATCCAGCAGTTGGTATCTTAAAACACTTCAGAACTTTTTACCATTGCAGGCAAAGTTTTCATACGGATAATAGGGCTAAAAAATGACACTGGCCTATTCTTTTATATCAGTTAGACAGCATATAGGTGAAGTTTTTGGAGCAATGATTACAGCTTTCCCTTCCCCATTCACAGCTAAACCTACCAGGGAACAAAGAAGCAGAATATAAGCTAGTAAAAAAAAAAAAAAAAAAAAGCTGCCACAGGAGGGACATTTCCTGGAGCACTTCCAACATACACACCACCATTTCTATGGCAAGAAACACACATCAATCTTGTGACCACAGAACTGTGACTAAAGCATGTTTATCAAAACTAACGCAAGTTAATCTGGAAGGTTTACATTACTGGAAATTCAGAGTTCCTTCCTGTTTGCTCCAAAGGGAAACCTGTAATTTGTCTGACCAGTTAACAGTAGCACGAAGAAATTCTTCCTCCTCAGACACTACCACGATTCTGCCTACCTTCTTTCTACATCCACTTATTGTCAAGTGCCAACATCCTACCTCCATCACTCGGTGGAGCAGCTTAGCAGGAACAGTCCATTACCAATCAGCAGGGCCCACTGACAACGAGATACTTCTTTAAAAAAAAAAAAAGGTAAAAGGGAAATTTTAGCTCTAGGTGCTCAGGGAATGTAAACGGCAGGACCTACATTAACTGTGAGCAATCTAAAAAAAATTTGTAGAGCACTCTCACAACAAAATCTATTTTGAGATAATCTTGTGACCAAAACACTTTAGCTAATTAGCTAATACAAAGTCCTTCAAATGTTATACGCAGTTACTTAATTGACCTACAAATACGAAATGCAAAGGAGATATAAAAGCGAAACTATTCAGAACCGAGAAAATGAAAGAAAAACAAAACCAAGATGTTTATAAAACAAAGAAAACATAGCTATGGTAATTAGAAAGAAATGATGATTCTTTCTTTGAAACCTTCTGTCAGAAACACAACAGAAAGGAATGCATCTGGATTTGGGGACTCTTCTCTTGGAAAGGACAGTTTAGGATACCCCATGAGAAGTCTCTCTGGCAAATGGCAGGTTGAGACAACCAGTTCCTGGGAAGCCTGCAGTACAACTGGAAATGGAAAAAGATGACTGGAAGCACTGGCTCAGCACACCTTCCAGTATTTGCCTGTGAACCGTACCTATCACCTCCTTCTGAGTCTTCCTATCCGTCTGAACAGCTCATTCACTCAGCCTGCACCTATCCAATCAGTGTTGTCTTTTCCACTTGAAACATGTGCACCAGATCAGGAACTGCAGCTGTATTGCCAAAATAAGGGCATTACAGCATGTTGTCCAACAGACTCTCCAAAGCTCAATTCACATTCCAGGCCTGAATGCTATTAGCTGCATTTGTATTGCAAGCGAAACCCCATACAAGTACTAATGACCTGAGAGCAGACAAGTTCTGCAGTGTGCTGTGCCCTGACCAAAGGGCCATCCAAAGCCACATCACCTCAGGGCTCCAGCATCAGAAAGGACATATGATTTTACACCATAGTATCACCTTTTCTGGGTTTTATGTCAAATGTTTGTGCTGTTCTTATTGGGATGCAGAAAGAGTCAGCACTTCAGTGTACACTGTTCCCCCCTGCCCACCGTGCGTCATTAATCAGCTTCTATTTTTGATTTACCTTTCCCTACCCTCATTGAAAAAATAGTAAATGGTTAACAATATAATAAGAAAGTGTTTCATTGAACACAAAATGTTGAAAACTAGAAACATCCATTTTCCTGAATATTCTATATGATCAAATTGTAAGTGATATATCCCCAAAAGTTTGGAAAGCTCAGATTCGGGTAAGCATGTTTGCCAGTTGAGTACAATTCAGAGCCAGATGCAGAGGATGACGATGACAAGTAGATCGGTACTGTAACAAAGAGCAGAATTCAGGGTCTAAATCACCTGGTGGAACTGAGCGTCAGGAACAGAAGCAGCTTTATGTAGACATATGTGCCCATGATAACGTAATAAAATAACAAGTGCTCACCTCTTTTGCAGTCTGGACCCCTGAAAGCTCACAGGGCTAGAGAACAACTCACTGCCAATGAGCACATAGGCACGAGTCTCCGTGTGCGTGGATAGAGACTTTGGAAACAATTCCTGCTAGGCAAAGACTCCTGGCTGCGAAACATACCATTAAGGACAAACATACCACCCAGAATGGACATACTCTTCTGTCAGTTCCACCAGGTACAAAGTATTCATGCAATGTCTTCTCCTGCTCATTAGCACACAGTACCTAGAGGTTTTGGAGATTCAGATCTCTGACCATCTTTTAGCCACCTTCGAACTCAGCTTAAATGAGTCACTGCTCAGTATCACAACTGTGATATCACAGAGCCATTTTCTAGTAATGACCTTAAAAATGTTTCACTAAATGTTTCTACAGTCTTCGCCTCCGCAATTTTTCTGGAAGCCAAGGTGCTCCTGCAGCCTCAAAAGTGGCCCCAGTCACAGAACCATGGCCAAGTGACAGCAAGACACAGCAAAAACCCAGGTTAAAAAAAAAAAAAAAAAAAAAAAACGAACATTAGGTATGCTCAATAGTAAGTCCAAGACCAACTACATGCCAAGAAGCAAAAACCTCAGGTGCATATAGCAGGACTCCAGAATGGGAGGCTGGGCACAGAGGAGCACGTTCAGAGTCCTCAGACTGCTTTGGAACAAGCAATATCGAGTGTGGTCGTGACTATGATGCAACTCCTGCTGTGAAATTCCTACAGACCTTAGCAGGAATCAAGTCTCCAGAGGAATTCAGCAGTTGTACTGATGTAAGAAGCAGGTAGAAATAGCTGAGCATGGTAGATACAGATTTAATAAATAATTAGGAATTGGTAAATTGAGCTCAGAAACCATACATGCAGACAAACTACAAGCATACCTTGATGAAGTAAATATAATTTGCAGTGCCTTGTTCTTGTCTTTTAAAACTAATTTATCTGTATTTTAATTACGTGGACAAAATTGGAAGTTATATTCAGGGAGGCTTCATCTATGCAGACTGCACTGACACAGCTGGTTGTACCTCGTGTATGGTAGAGTCATGGAGACCAGTATTTTTCTGTATTCTCAATTAGCAATTTCTCTAATAAGACCTCAGAAACCTGTAAATTTAGAGAAGAAAACTACTCAAATAACCGTGACTAATCAACAACCCCTATAATGGATGCAGACATGGGCAAGAGCAATATGCCCATGAAGCTCAGGAAATAATGTAGGGTGTGACTGACCACAGCTCTTACAAAGAAAGTCGACTTTATCAAAAACAAAGAGGTGACAGGAAAGTGGTCTTTGTTTTAGATAAAGGGCTGCACCAGCTGAGTGGATCAACTGCCTATATCACAGCTGAGTTGATCAACTGGCAGCATGTTTCTACCTTAGCTTGTTAAAAGCCTGAATATCTCCCTGAGCCAACATGGCATGCATGGGGTGGCAGGGGACAGGGGACATAAGTGGCCCAGCCCAACAAGGAGTATGACAATTGATCTAACAAAAAATCTCTAAGAAAGAAATGGGCTTGAGATGGTTTTAACACACAACCATTCCTTCTGAGTGACTGGGGATGCCCAACATGGTGATGGTGAGCATACCACAAGGCCAGGAAGGGCAATCACACTGGTATTGTGATTTAATTGTGTATTGTAATTGCTGACTGCAACTTACATCTGTGCTGTGTTTTCGGTATATTTTGTATCACTGCTAAAACAGAAATCCTACGTAACCTCAAATACCTTCAAATTCGTACATTTAATACAAAAAAAGACACCACCCACACATGGAAAATCTAAAAGAACCTGGTCAGAGTATTGGGCTCAAATACCTCTACTGGAAACAGTGCTGCTTTCGAAGAGAAACAAGTGCATTGCAGTGCTCCTTCAGCACACAAATAATCACGACCAATTGGCAAAACATGTATTTCACTCACCCCTGCAAAAAGCTTTCCTTTCTCACCTCCAAAAGGTTGAAGTCTGCAGACTAATGAGCCACTTGTTTTCCACCAGGCACTGTTTGCTCAGGATAGGAAATATTTTTTGAAGGCTTTGAAGTTGCTGTGTACTATATTCATTTGAGCAGAATCTTTTCTGGAAGTGTGACAATTTTTCACTTCTGGGGAAACAGCTGTAGCAGCCCTGTATTCCAACACTCTGAAAAAAAAATTGCTCCTATTCAACAGTATTTAGTTTAAACATTTTACCAGGAGTCCCTACATCAAAGGAAGTGCACACAGAAAAGTTCTGTCTCTAAAAAGGCCAGAAGGAAAGCAAGACACTAATTTACATTAACGAGTTCTTGCAGAGCAGATTTCTGTCCTGGGAGACCACGTGGTTTCAAGCCCCTTGCTATTGTGTTATTTCATATGACTTCACGGATAGAGGGCAATATTCGACCTGGCACCGAGACCATCCATAAACCAAAGAAATATAAATACCCAAATTAGGAGAACAACCTGCTAGGCAGCCCCAGGAGCCTGATAAAGCCTGTGCTGTAGCTGAGTGCAATTTCAGTGGTGCTTAGGACCGTTGCTGAGGCCAAGAGCCAGCCATAACAGCAGAACTGTACTTCTTGGTACATGATGCCTCTAATTCGGACCAACTAAGCAACAGAAAACTGAATACCAACACTAAATCAAGGTCTGCCTAATTTTAAAAGCTGTAAAATGTTTAAGACCTCTCTATCCCTTACCCCATCTGCTTCAGGCAATATAATGAATACTAAGATGGCCCATTTAATATCCAACTGATTAACTCTACAGAAGTCTATAAAAGCTCAAGAACTATTTTTAAGTACCAAAACCACTAAAAATTTCGAAGAAACATTTAAGTACTAAAAATACCTTCTAAAAAAGCACTTCCCCAAGAAATACATCTCCCCAGCCTCAAGTGCATTTTATTCTCAGGATGTTTCACAATGTCTTCTTTTATTTAAATACAGAAGGGAAAGTAGGGCATTTAGTTTGACTGAGGATATCGGCACAACAGCTCAGAAAGCTCAGCAATTTGCTGTAATTGTAGTATATGCTCCATGTGGTTATCTTGCAAGCCTTGTGAATGACAACTGCCTGCTCTCTAGCTAGAGAAAAGATTTCACAAAAGTACCAGCACCTTAACCTGACTGCAATGCTGTTGATTCATTCATGAGCAGTGGCAACACACACTCAGACTGAACCCCCAACAGCACCTCTGTCCAAACCACCTTACTTTCCTTTAGTGCATTCGAATCTTTAAAGAATGCCAAATAATCAAACTGTGAATTCAATCACTGTATGAGATTTACCGTTTGGAACATTTCTGTATACACTGGATGTGCTACAATGAATGTAAAGTCTGGTTGCTCAAATCATCGAGCTGCCATCAGAATTACCAAGATCACATTGACTACTCGTGTATTTGGTGAAAACCCTTAACTTGAATTCTTCCCGTTTGAAAAACTCTTTGCACACTGGAAAGATCTGCTTGAACGTTTCATATGTTTTTCATTACTTATTAATCAGAAGAACAAAAACTACAGTCTCCCAAGGATTCTCTGCAATGCATCAAAACAACACTTGTGCCTTGATGAAAGCAAAGTTTATGTATAATGGCACTTGGTCAGTTCAAAAACTCATCACCCAAGCAGGAGAGCACAGATGGCCGTATCTCACTTGACTCCAAACAGCATATGCCTCTGCTTCAATCCCGATTCACACGAGGCATTTTAGAAATTCAAGGCCAAAAGACTTTGGGTAGAAATACCAGCCATTAATCTTGCCAGAGTTGCTAACTTCCTAGAAGAGAAAGTTTAAGCTTAGAAATAAGATCGTGTGGCTCCTCTCCAATATCCTGCTTCTATCTCCTAGCACTGAAATGCTGAGCTTCCCAAAATGAAGGATGGCACTTCGACAACAACTAATAAAGGATTTTAGCACTCCATGAGATACTACCAACATACCCATGATATGTGGGGATGTAGTTGCCATATAATTTTAATTAAACAAAAACTCAAAATGTGTTCTCCGCTTTTATATCTTAAATTTGTTTAAAACAATGAATGAAACTTCAGGACCTAATTGTTGATTATCTCCCTGGCAGCTATGCAGTTACTTCATAATGTGACAAAACAGAATTGTAATAAAGAAGCCAAAACATAATCCTAAGCTCATTGTTTGAAAGAGTTCTCAGGACCAAGCTGGTGTCAATGCCTTTTAAAATGCACACATAACTCACTGCATAATTACTCTACTTATGATAATAAGGTTTCTTATAATTAGCATCAAGAAAACAGCAATGCTATATTCACCAAGTTCTTTCTGGTGAATTATGTATGCGGGAAAAAAGTTCTGCAGAAAATTTATGGCTTAAAAATATTTTAAAAGCCTTTATAAAGCAGATTCTGTAGCCTGCATCTGCTAACCCATTATCCATCTTATCCCTCCTAATTACTTAGAGCGTTTGCAAAACAAATAACTAGAAACAGATGCTTGTCCCAAATTTATACCTTGACTATTGTATTCTATTTTCCTTCTCTTCTCTGCACTGCACCTTCATCATTCCTTCTAGCTGCTAGAAACCACGGTGTATATGTCAACTGTATCACCCGGTGTCAACAAGTTATCACCTGAACTTTTTCACCAACTCAAAATCAGGTCTCAAAAAAAAAAAAAAAACAAAAACAAATCTACTTATATTTGACTTATTCCAATCTTCCAAAATCCCACTGTGGTCTATGGATGAACATAAGTTATATTTATATTAAACTGATGAGCGCATTGCTTTTTTTTCCCCCCTTCTAAAATCACCATCATCCCTTTCCAAGTGCATTGCAGTACGTGCCCCATTTTTTAAACAGTGGGCAGTGCTAATGTCAGCATGTCTCAGTCTTACACACCAGAGCTATGACCATGGGAAGGACTGAGTCAATCCAATGGTCTACCAAAAGGTGGATGGAGGTCTCACTCCTTTGTCCCTCGTGGAGGTTCACATGCTGACCATTCCTGACATAACTGGACCCTCCACAAGGCCGTTCAACCTCCTATTTCAGCAGAAAGCTGCCCAGCACGGGGCTAGGGGAAAAGAAGGACTGGGCAAGCCTTCTGCCAAGTTAGCAAGCCAGGCAAGCCCAACAACCATGACAGCCAGCACAGCACATGCTGCAGGAGCACAGCTGTGAGCAGGATCTTCTCTCAGCAGTAACGAGACCGTATCATGCAGTCCTGTGGAATTGCATCCCAAGATAGCCACTCACTTGTCAGACTGTTCACCAAAAAATAGCAAGTGGAAATGCTTGCTCCTCTGTTGTTAAGTTAGGTACACTGAGAACTGTCTGAATTTTCCCTACGCTACTGTTTTTATGACTCACTAAGAGATTATACCATAGACTCCCCACATAAAGGAGCTCCAAAGCAAACAAAATAACTAAACATACGTCCTGTGGCATCCGAACTCAAGCAGATCCCTTGTTAAACCATTTCTACACTACTATAGGTTAGTACTTCTGGTTTATCTGTAGGAAAATAAATACAGGAAGGAAAAGACTATAACTATGTAACGAACCATCAGCCAACCACACAGAAGATTCAGAGGTGACACTGACTGAGCAATTGAAAAGGAAAATCTATATTTCTAATGCAAAACACGCGCTATGTTAATTTAGCAGCGCTATAACTAAAACAACTCATAACAAATGTGAAATTATCAACTAGGATTGGTCTTCGGTGAAGATCCAAACACCATGGTTTAAAAAAAGAAAGGCAAAAACCTCTTCTCTCACTTTATGCTCCAAGTCAAGCAGGAGAGATGTCACTGTTATGGCAACATAAATGTAAAGTATTGGGTTCTAATTTTTGCATGGCAAGGCACAGATGGTAACCAAACAGCAATCAATGAACATCAAAATTCTTGTCTCACCTTTTAGTTAAGAAATCATCTACATATCAAAAGACATGTGAACTGCTGTGATAACACCACGTCCATTTCAGAATTTCTAACGCATTCCATCAGAAATTTCATTCTCATTATTTCGGATATCACTTTCAAGAATAATTAATGATGCCGCGTAAACAACGTAAATAGTTTTCAAGTCACTGCTGCTACAGACACTCTGCCCCCTTTCTCCTCGGTTGCACACGCGCGTACTCCGCCCTGTCACCAGTCCTTACAAGTGCCTAGCCCATGGTGAGCTAGTCCAGGATGCTACCACCTTGCTGCCCCTAAAAACCATTCACTGATCTTAAATCTGTTCGCCTTCCAACAAAGCTTATTTTCCTCATTTAAGGAATACACGTGAAATTAATTAGGAACACCAACTGCACTTCAAGCACACAATAAAAACAGAAACGACGCATTTGTCATCTCAGCACGATGCAACAAACTAAAGCACATTTTTCAGAGAAAAGAAATGCATTGACTTATCTCAGGATTCATCCAGTTATTAAAACTATCTTGAAACTACCACTGAGAGACTATAGGTTGAAATTAACAGTCTGTGAAGATCAGCTGAAATTAACCAGGGCTCGAAACAATGATTTTGGAATCGCGATGGTTTTATTACTTACAGCGAGCCTGGTCTGAGTTGGTGTGCCAATGTTCTACATGACTTTGGGAAAACCTACAGGTGGGAAAGTGCTATCCTGACCTCTTCTGCTAGGCACACAGTGATCTGAGAACAAATGCTGCAGAAGGCCTTGGTAACAAAACAGTGCTCTTATTTAACAATTTGTATTTGTAACCACAGCCTGACCTGAGAGCAAAAGGGCTCAGAGTTGATGTAACATAACCTGTATCTTTTTTTTTTTTTTTTTTAAACTAAAGCGCAGTCTTCTACAAGACAATCCTCACTGGGACAAAGAACTTGCCACAATCTGAAAAATAGTGATAAAAGAAAAAAAGTCTGACTACAATCATAGAAAATTACTTAAAACAGACAAAACATGTCAATGGGGAGATCCAAAAAATCATAATGCCTACTTTACGCTCACGTTTGTTTTCTCTAAACATCTGCAAGTTCTCTCAACTGCCCACGATCAAAAAAAAAAAAGCTCCACTTATCAGAAGTCACAAAATTCTATCTTTCCAATACAAACAACACTCCTTTAAGTCACAGTTCTACTGAATAAAGCAAAAACCTTCTTATGACGGGAAATTCACTTCCCAATTACTGTGAGATACATGAATCTGGGAGGAAGTTTAACTAACTCTTCCCAATACAAGAGACAGAAACCACAAAGTCTTGGGACAAAGCATTAGCTAGCTTAGAGCAAACATAGTACATGGTTTATGAAAATTGAATTAAGAGACAAAAACATCAGTTTTCCAAAAACACATTATCACTTCCTAACCTTGAATGTTGCTCCAAATAGAGGAAAAGAAAGAAATCCGCCATTCCTTGCTCAATATCTAAACTAAAGAGACCTTTCAAACACAAACCTGGAAAAAAAATAAACAGAAAGCAAATGTTGTCTTACTGCAATCTTTCTTCTACAGTTCAAACTACCTCCTGCAGAAAATACATTAAGGATCCTCTCAAGAGTGCTGAAAAAAAAATCCAAATGAAATCTGATGGCTGGCTCAAAATGTCAAATGGGTAGAAAAAAAAAATAGGCTAAAAAATACTAAGAGGACTAATACAGATAGTAGACAGTTGTAAATATATATGCCTGTCTGGAAACCCAACTGTGAGACAGTGGAGGTGAGGGGAAAGAGTGGAGAGGAAGCCACCCAAATGTTAAGGGAATAAACCCAATCCTTTTATTAGTACTGATTTCTTCCTACCCCCAGGAAACTGCACCATTTTGAAAACTTTCAATAAACCATAGCATTTATTTCTGCCTTTGAAATACATGTCAGATCATCTTTTAAAGTACTTTTCTCCTAGATACAGCCATGTTTTATGTTGCTTCTGTCAAACAAATACACACCTTTTTAAATATAAAATATTTATTCCAAAAGAAAAACAAGAAATGACATCTTTGTACTACGAGTATTCAGAAGAATTAGAATTGGCCAGACTCTACTATATGTAACTTGATTATAAACTACATCAATGATATCATATTTCTTTGGTAATAGAACTAAAAGGCATTAAAAGTCTTCCTGCTCTTTAGGGTTTGGCACACAAACATCAGACATACTTTTACCCTAAGTGTCTTTCTATTTAATGGCATTACATCTGCTTTGCTTTCTCCACCAAGTGCTCCTCATTCAAAAGTCTTTTATTTACAATGCGGTGGCTGAAATAAAAAGGCACTGACACTACTTCTGCCAGCTAACTAAGCTCCCAAAACAGAGATCAATCTGATAGAGACGTCCCCACCTCCACGAAACACACTTCAAAACTTCTATCAGACTAGTTCCCTGCTCTTTATTCCAAATATTTGCTTAGAAGACATGATCAAGAGAGTTAATAAAAAAAATCTAATTTCTTTAAATAAAAGAAACTTCTGAAATTCCAGATTGTAACAACCTATGTAGCTTCCGACATAGGTTGGATTTCATAATAACCACAACTTCTTAGTCACGGAAAACAACGTATTTCAAAACAGAACAACATCCAACCAGAGAAGCCAATTTAATTAGTCTACCCCACTGGTGCAACCCAGGCCACCAAGACAAGCTATTAAAAAGCACCTCCCTTCTCAGAACAGGGGGAATGGGGGAAAAAGGAGTTCCTGAGGTTCACATCAACCTATAGCAACGGAATTATAGCAGCCACTTTAAAAAAAGGGTATATATTCAAAGGATAACAATGACATAGATTGGGAGAGGGAGATTACGTTTCTTACTTCTAATATATATATAAGTATATGTATATGTGTGTATATATATATATATATATATATATATACACACACACACACATATACAAATTAGAGAAATTTGCAACATCCCCAGTCAACTAAAAAGGGAAATTGTCATGTTCACAGTCACTAATGCAAATTGGCTTTCAAGGTTCCCAGAGCATATCCTGAAACCCAACATAGAAAAAAAGAAATAACTTCCTGGACTACATCATTTGCAAACTAGACAATGAAGAGGAAGCATATTAGAGCAGCTTAGTAAAAATAAATAAACTTCTTGCAACGCATGGAGATTACAATTTAATACCAGATCTTTGAAACGGCAGAACTTCAAACTTCAGAGCTACTTTTTAATTAAAAAAAAATGGTAAAGAAGGCAAGGTTAAGTGCTTTTTAAAAAACACAGATCATGCACAGGAATATTTCAACATAAGATGCAATTAATGCTCCTCAATTTGGCCGTGAAAGCTTAATTCCAGGGAAATCACAGCCTCAGCAGACGCCAAGCAACTGACACCCTATACAGCCGAGAGGGAGCGTTCGCTAAATCACTCCACAGATGCTCTGAACGTTTTTCAAGGGGGAATAAAACCTGCCTGGCAATCAGCTGGAGGAGCAGCAGCGCAAATAGAGACAAACGAGAGCTCTTTCAGGGGTGAAACCCGGAACAAAATCCCTGCCACAGAGCAAACCCTGCGAACCCCCGGGACGGGAAAGCATGCACACGCACCGGTCGGAGTTGTCACCACATTGCATGCAAAATTCCTCTTAGCTCCAATGAAGTCAGTGACTCTGGGGAGACCTTTACCTTCATTTTCCATCGAAATCGTAACGGGGAGGCGAGAGAGTTAACTAAAGTCTTTAGCGACACCAGCACCGGCGGGGGAGCTGAAAGGTGAAGAGAGAGATGCCCCAAGATCCCAGGCAATCACACTGCTCCCTCTGCCCCCACCTGCAGCAACATCTGCAAGAGAAACCAGCGCTAAAGGAAGGAAAAAAAAATAAAAAATAAAAAAAAAATAAAAGCCACTAAGGTAAGGCCCTGACAGCCCCGAGGCCGCGCTGAGCCGCCCCAGCGCAGGGCGCAGCCGCCGCCGAGGCCGCTCCCCCCGTGCCCACACACACACACACAGGCTCAGGGAGCCGGGGGAGCTAAAAATAGCCCCCAAAAAATCCCCGGGGAGGGACGGGGAGCGGCTCGGCGGTGGTGGGCGAGCAGGGAAGGAGCGGGCGGTGGCGGCAGTGTTGGTGGTGGCAGCAGCAGCAGCAGCTTCCCAGCCTCGCCTCACCGCTCACCTCCGGGGCCGGGGGCGGCGCGGCCGCATCCCCGCTCCGCTCACTTCCGCGGGCGGCGGGGCAGGGACGGAGGAAGGAGGGAGGAAGGGAGGGAAGAAGAAGGAGGAGGAGGGAATGGGAGGAGGAGGGAAGGGGAGGGAGGGATGGAGGCAGCGGACGGGGCGGAGCGCGCAGGCGGAAGGGCCGGGGGCGGGCGGGAGGCTGTGGGGAGGGAGCCGCTGAGGCGCCACAACGGCCGCTGCCCGCCCCGAGCCGCCCCGGGAGCGGCGCTGAAGGGGTCGTCGTGAGGAGAGCGGCGGGGAAATGTGAAACACTAAGCACTGTGACACATTTTTAGGCACTCCCCGTTCCCCTGCCTTCACCAGACCCCCAAATGAGCGTTACTTGAGGCCACGAGTCCGACACAGCGGCAAGGGAAGGCTTTCAGTACCCACCTCCGCTGAGGCAGCTGTATATTTTTGGGCAGCCCGTGTAAAACAGGATGCACGGTGCCACTCAAAACAAAATGCCTTCAGCCCTCCAAGGTCACGAATCTAATCGAGATGTTCTAATTGTAGGCTTGGCACCCGGTCTCCAAAAGCAGCGTGACAAGAGAAGTACTGAGTGTCGCCGACAGCTCGTGATTAACGGCCTGCCGCCTCCCCCTTTGTTTTTTTTTTTTTTTTTTTCCGAGGCAGCAGAAGAAACCGAAATCAGTCTTTGTCGTTTCATAAAGAGCATTTAACGGAGCGTTGTAATTTTAAGCATTTTAATTAAGGCTCCCAGCACATCATGGCACGCTTCTCGAATCCCTCAGCCAAACGCGGTCTGCTTCAATAGCGTATTTTCGCTTTTCAAGCTCTTAAAGCTAATTTTTTTTTGGGGGGGTGCTAAAATAATAGACAAATAATAGACAAATTTAATGTCTATACATGGTGATAGGTGAAGAAGAATTAAAATTGCTGACTTAAAGCATGGGCCCTAAATACGTGCATTTAAAAAATTAAGGAGACAACAAACAGGCTAATTAAGATTACCTAATGCATAATTTCAGGCCTGTCCCACATACTTGCCACGTTACTTGGAAATCCCTGTGGTTACTCCATGAAATATCCCACTACAAGTAGGTAGCACTGTCATTGTAGCAATGACTTCCCCAAATACTTTTTCTGTTAACTTGTTTGTAATGCAAGCAAAGAACCACGTTAGCTTCTTGTGACACTAACTGTGATACCTGTGTCAACACAAAACTGATGCACAGTGACTAATTAGGAAAAACACTCGTTTACTTTGTTCAAACTGGTAAATTTCGCTCTCAGTATCAGAAATTATCATTAAATGCAGTGGAATTCTGTAAATTCTTTCATGAAGAAAGAGGATTGGCATTGGCATTGCCTGTAGCTCCTAATACTATTTATATGTACAACAAATTTGGACTTTACGCTATGGTGTGAGAAGCTGTATAGAGATGCTTGGGAGTTCTTGGATATTATTGAACTTGTTCAGAACTGAAAGTATTGAGATGTAAGTGAGGGTATTGAGATGTAAGCATCTGTGACAAAGTTGGCCTAGTAAGAAATAACTTTTGTTCGTGTCTTAAAAAAGGAGAAAAAAAGTCAAAAGCAAGCCCTACTGTATAATGACAACTAAAAAAACCTTCATCTCTGGGGCTTAATCTTTTCCATGTTAGTGTCAATAGCCAGTCATGCACTCTTGTGTGCAGCCAGATGGAAAGTACCTCCTTTGCATCATACTAGGACTGTGTCCATCCTTGGAAATTGTATTACATTTTCTGCCATACAGTACTCCTATGCTCAGTGACTGTTTAATAAGCAATAAAGTACTTTATCTCCATCTGATGCTGAATAAAAAAAAAAAAATCCTGACCTTAAGTTGAGCTTGAAACGTTAAGAGTATTGTAAGTATATGGCACAGTCATTATTTAGCAAACCAAAGCATCATTATTATAATTTAATTGTAGATATAAAAGTCAAAATTAAAAAAAATAAAAGCTTTGCTTACCGTAACCAGTTGTAGTCAGTCGTTTTAATTGCAAGAATTTATGTTAGACTAGAATTTGTTACTTTTTTAATCTCATGTAAAAAAAAATAATTGCAATAAAATATTAGTGTGAAGTATCTAATGAGCAAATGTTTCTGTGTCAATCCACAACATAATAATTTGAGTGAAAATATGAAACATTTTTTTAAGATATAAATGGCCAAAAAAAATCTAAATCTTAGAGTTAAAATATCATTTAAAAGAGAGGTAGCACTTGAAATGATGTGCAATACCGATGGGTTTGAGGGAAAACAGGCTGCATGCCTTGGTGATTGTTGCATCACCATTTTTCTTTCTCATGGTTGCAGTCCTGAAACTACTTCCTAACGAATTGAGCCTGCTGGTAATAGGTTTGCATTTATGAGATCAGAGTTTCATGTCAACTTAAGCAGGGACACGTTCTCCTTCTCATGGTGTTTTCTGTGGTTTCTCTGCCATCCAATACTGCCTAAGTGTTCTGCATCACCAAAAAAAGAGGAATTCCTGTTATCCTGTCACCCCCTCACATCCCCTTCTCAGCCTTTTCCCCACAGAAATCTCATCATCTACCTGCTGTTGATGCCCCTCTTCTGCGAGTGGCTGTCAGCAGCAGGGAGCCGCTAGATTATCTCAGAACCACAAAGTTGGACGTTAATTAGTTTGAGGTTATGTGGGGACTAATTCACGTTGAAAATCAGTAAATACAGACTTCTCAAACCAAATCAACATTGGTTATGCTGGCACAGCCAAGAGGGTGGCACCAGCATGGGAAGCATAAATAGGTACTGCGGCTTTCAGTACTTTCTGTGCTCCCCTAGGCCTTCAGGGATGAAAACTAGTGATTTGATAGAATGAAGTGGGATATGTGGTTTTTCAGTAAAGTCAGACAAAAAAAAAAAAAAAAAAAAAGTATCCTTCTGTGTGAATCTAAAGGCAATCCAAAAACTTGTTTTTAGCTGTCTTTATAATTATTCAGGAAAAAAAAAAATCAGGAAAAAAAAAAAAAAAGCGCCTCTGAAAGTCTGGGAAAAATGAAGAGGTAATAAACATGTGACATACCAGACAGAAACATTCATCAGATGGGAAGAAAGGAGAGTTCTGTCTAACGTCATTAAACAGGGAGGCCTTCACCCACAGCAAGTTTATGAGCAAGCTTAACTTCAAGTTTTAGTCTTCAGGATCACAATCAATTCAACTTCATCTCAACTCTTCCCTTGTGCTATACACAGCACTATCAGAAGTAGTAAAAAGGAATTTTAAACTTAATAAAGATAGCTATAATGGCATGTCTCAACAGTTTGGAGATCCATTCTTTTAAGTCACTTTTCAGACCACAACAGCATTCAAAATACTTGCTATTCTGAACTAAGCTTCCAGATCCTTTTAAAGGATCCTTTTAAAGACAGATTTATTTAAATGTTGTCAATGTTGAGTAATGCTAATGAAGTCTACTACGAGTTTTGTTGATCTCATGAGAAGTTTATTTATAAATTGTAATAAGAGACAAGCATTTTTCTGAATCATAACATCAATATTATCTTATTGTGTGACAAAGCTTTCTACAGCATTTCAATCTGGGGCAGAGGAGATTAATATGTGATCCTTCTGTCAAAACACACATCAACTATTTTCTTACTTTGCTTTAGGCATAATTTGACCTGCCCTCAACATGCTGAGCATGAATTAGCCTTTCTGGAAGAAAAATTACTTTCTGGTAAGATGGACTTTCCTTTGATTTAATCTCATTATTTGTCTTCTTTCATCTTGGTATCAAAAACTCACCAGTGCTTTTACAGTCCTCAACAGAATCCTTACATGACTTGAGTCAGACAGGGGAAGGGTAAGGCTGGATCTCCTCATGTACACACTTTTTAAATTGTTTATGTCATTCTTTAAGCCTGCATTGCATATTTTCCTCCCCACACCCTTTCCATCTGCACTGTCCAGTTGATAGCTGATAGGAAGCAATCACCTTGTCTCTGAATAGAGTTCTCCAGAGGAAAATCCATGGTAATTTCAACTAAAGGTTGTTTCATATGTGTGTGTGTGTGAGTGTGTGTGTGTGTGTGTGTGTATTTTTAACATATTTTTTTAACATATAAAATGTTAAAAACAGTAAAAATGAAATTATATAGTCCTCACAGAGGAAACATACTTTTTTTCATTTTATACACCTGAGCATGTTAAAATGTAAGAAACGTAGTTACATTTTCAAATTACCTTATCTCAGCCTTGTCTTGATGCTGTGCAATTATGATAATTAAAGAACCCTGGTTTATGGCAGTCTTAAATTAGATTTCACTGATTTTTAAAACACCATTAGATTTAAACCTCTCATTCCATCCTTAAATAGTGTTCCTACTAATGTTCTACATTCAGAGTGGAGGTGCAGCACTGCAGCAATTTAAGTTGACATAAAATGAGGCTTGTGTGATTCTCCTTTTGCTGACACTCAATCAGTGCTGGCTCTGGCACTGTCATCTCTTGATAATCCGGTTCAGAGGGACTGATCCAGCAAAAAGGCAAGCCTACCTCAAAAGAGGCATTACTGCTGAACTCTCAAAACTGGTGCAAGAAGAAAATGTACAGCAGCGACAAGGTTATACATGTAGGAGTTCCATCCTTACATCCACATACATGGTTGTAAACACACACTAGCAGAGCACTAAAGAAAATTTGGTTTAACCTATCCTTCAGGGAGACTTGATGCATTCATTTTCTGACCATAGGACTCTACTCTTGTATCTCAAACCTGTGTTTCATCTGTAGTTTTCTTGATACCTTTCATTCCTCCCACATTTTCAATACTCACCTGCCAGTCCCTTCCTTCAACTATGCTATTCTGAAATAGTTGAAAGTATTAATTATGTATTTTCTGTAGAGGTTTTCCCTCCCTTCATTTAGAGCATAACAAAGCTCTTCAGCTGTTTCTGATTTACCCTGTTTCAAAGTTGGCTACTCCAGTAAAAGCTTCACTGCTAAAGTGTGGGCTTTCAGGACATGTGCTTCTATACTATCTATTTTGGTTTCAGATTTCTTAAGATGATCCTACTCATTTTGTGAAGTAATGAGCAAGTTTCCTGTTGCCTGTAAAAGACAGCCAAGAGATGCATCCAAAGAGATTGTGCTCTGTAATTAGAATCTGCTGTGAAGCAAGTTACTATTGGAAATCTTAGCTGAGGCAGGCAACACGTCTTGTCTGCTACAGGACAAATGCACCACACCTCTGCACCATCAGCTGCAGCTACAGCCACATTACAGCCCAAGTATTGCAGAAGATGGAAACAACTGCTCCCTAGTAATGTAAAGATTACATGTCCTGATGATGGATTATTGCAACTCTTTAAAGGGAAAGAACAACACCCCATTTACTTTTTAAAGATTTCAGTTGCATTACAGTAAGATGCCTGTGGTAGAGAACAAAGGCAATTCAACAATGAAACTATTAAGAGTTAAAATAATCAGTGGTAGTGAAGTAGTTTAGTTTGAATTGATTCCAGGCTAACGTGACCAGAAATTCAGGAATGCTGCATATGTTACAGACACAGCCAAGTCTCTCTGCAGTAGGAAATTCTTTTTCAAGGTTATCAGTGGGGGTAAAATGGGGTGAAGGTAATAGTCAGAAAGGAGCTGGCAGTTGCTAAACAGATGTTTACCTACTCATAAGATTTCAGCTCCAGGCAAGAATAAGATAATTTGTTTGATTAAACTGTAAAGAGTAATGTGTCAGACTGCATAATTTTATTCAGACCGGGAGCCAAAAGCTTTATCAAGTGAAAGCATGTGGTAACATTTCAGGTTGGGAGAAATTCATTATAAACTTTTGTCTTACAGGACAGCTGACATTCTATTTCCCTTTTTGCTCTGAGAACTACTTTGTGTGTGTAAATGAAGGTCTAGTCTTCAGAAGAATTTCTTCCTCCCTTCGATCTTAAAAAAACGTGGCCTGAGGCCACCTTTTTAAAGCTGATAGTGGTTACTGATAAACGCAAACATAGCATGCATCTAGTGCAACCACGTGCTCTAGCACAACCCCACCATCACCTTAAGGTAACCCCAAATGAAATGAAAGACTAAATCTGTATTCAAATGCATTCTCAAAGAATGCCAACAATTAGGCTGCAGGGTGACGAGCAAAAAAGCTGTATACACAAGTTATGCAACACTTACAAACTTAAGCACACTTAGTAAAATAGCCGAGTTTAACAAGGCTGTTTTGACCTGGTTCCCTATCCAGCTGCAGAAGCGTGTGCTAGGATGCAGAGGTGAGAGCAAGTGCTCACAAGTGCTTCTCTACCACCGCTGATGAATATCAAGCTTCAGCACAAGGAATATTAAGGGGGAATTGAAAAATAAACGCTCATTTCAGGGTGGCACCGAAAGGCTCTTGTCTAGCTTGGAAATAGGTGCTGGAATATTTTCAGCGACATCATTGCCTTTAGGCTAACTGTCATTGAATAATAAATAGATCACACAGATCAATGCATAATAAATAGATCACATACTCCAGTCCATGCATCGCCAAGGGTTGGATACAGCCCCAGATGAAGTTAGCAGGGGTGGCTACAGGAGGGACAAACCCCACAGCTATATCACATAAAGCGTGAGCGTGTATTCCACCAGCCTGTCGCAATGGGAGGGCTACGAGGGCCCTGAGGTGCCCCTCTCCCTTCCAGTAAATCAGTGAACTGACGTCAGCTGCATTCTGTGCATCTGCAACAAGCCAAGAAGCACCAGAGGGGGATTTAATTTAAAAAGAGTTGAAACTTGTACCATATGCCCTCCTCCCCACCATCTGGCTAGGGGGGACATTTTGTACAAATCCAGCATGCCAACTGCCTATTCAGAAGGAAAAAAGAAGTTCCTCTTTCGGTAAAAATATTAGGCAGTTCCCATTCCATCTTTAGGGGCCTCCAACGTAATCCAGATCTATGGAGGAGTTCTGCAGATGCAACCCTATTTATAGGCTTCAGAAACTGGCAATGATAGATCAGGGAAAAGCTTGTTTCCCTGTTTGAAATTCAGCCTAAAATAAATTATAACCTGAAAGATTATATAGAATGTCTGAAAACTGCTCAAATCTGTTTATATCTAAACAGATACATGATTTCTATCAGATATCTTACATATTTCGTATCAGATTTAAGGTCATAAGATCATATTATTACTATAAGTTGGTATTAAGTCACGATTATGAGATCATATTTATCATATCCCATTAGACAGAAATAATTTAAATACATGATGCAGGATATTGTATTTTATCATACAGATTTATGATTAGACAAATCGAAGATACATTTATATTTATCATTAGCTTATTTATCACTAGTTTCTGTCTATTCAAGTAGACATCTAGCTGTATATCTATGGCTTATTTAATATGCTGTATTGAAAAAAATACACAAACATCAAGCTATAACCATTCCTGATTCATTACTTATTGATTTGTGAAAAATCATCTATCCAGAGAGAATAAAACAACACAGCTCTCATTGGAAGACCCTGAGACTGTAGAAGCAACACAGATAAATTAGAAGTTGTTAATGTATGTATGCAGTGGGCAGCAAAATCTTGATCTTGCTACTCTCAAAGCTGCAGAACAGGACTCAGAAAATTTTCTGTAGTGGGTATAGATTTCAACAAACCAGGTCCTTAAGAATTTGTCTTTTATATCTGCTATGAGTTTCACTCCAAATTGTTTTCTGGTTTTGAAAAGTTATCTTTGGTTGTTTACAGCCTCACATCTTCAGTATGTGTATACACTCTGATGCTGTTTTTCACTTCCTGGGACAGATTACAAAGGATTTTAAATAAGCTAACCTTAATGTTTCCAATTTTCACAGAATCACAGAACGGTTGAGGTCAGAAGGGAACGCTGCAGATCATCTGGTCCAACCCCCCTGCCAAGCAGGGTCACTTAGCACAGTTGATCAACAGTTCCTGTTGATAAAGTTTGTTACATCCAAAGCCCAAACCTCACTGAAATATATGAAGTGAGAACTAGGTTCGAAGAAACCATGCTTTGCAGCAGTTAAGCTATTACATCCTACAGAGTCTAATCAAGACACTTCTTCCAGGGTTGCAGCTTAACAAGTGCAGAACTGTAACAGAGAAACTGAAAATCAGTGAGAAAAAATACAGTCCATTTTTAGAGCTGACAAAACCTTTGAAATTGCATTTTTCTTCTGCAATATACATGATGCTTGTGACAAAAGGAAAAATATTGTTTTCTATACACACACACCCCAAGGCCTAGGCCATTTCATTAAAGAAGAAAGCCCATTTTGAACAAAAGAAAAGGTGACTCCATACATTTCTACAGCCATTCACACAGTGGCTTCTGAACCCAAGCAGAACTTTTTAGCAAATATTTGCTAATGAATTCTAGCTTCACTGAAGATATACAAGCTTCTCAAGCACTTATCTTTAAGCAGAATTAAATTTTGTTAATTGTACAAAATTTTGAACCAGCTTAGCCATTTGTGACAGCAATTCTATTCAACTTTTTAAAACAGTTATGGCATGACACCTTGTCCTTCCATGTAAAATTTGTCCTGCTCAAACAGTGTCTCCTTGGCACACTGTAATTGCTCCAAGTTACTCCCATAGTTGTAGTAACTACGTGAAATTTGTTCAGGTTTAAAAGTTTCCAACACCAATGCCAGCAACTCCAAGTCTATGTAAAGAACTGCTGCAACTGTGTTTTTAGATGTAAGCCCTCATTGAAAATACCACTCGTTGCCGTGAAAGGCAACTGCTGTTATCACTAATTCAGTTTCCTCCCTTTGTCCTAAGGACTGAGTTCAGCCTGTAGTGGCCTATAACAAGCTTCCTGTGGATGCAAAGCAAAGATCATAAAGAAAGAGGTGTGGCACAGCGTGAACACGAGAGAAAGGCTACAACCAAAAGTCCAATTCCTATAATACTGCTGTATTAATAGCATTTGCTGTCCCTGGGCTTTAATATCATATTCTTTAATATGACGTGCTAGTTACCAGAACTGTGCGATTATATCAAAGATGTTTGCCTACGCTGAAAAAAGTTTCTAATCCTTGTAGCTACATAGAAAAACTTGAAAGCGTGAACCTTAAAATCTGAAGAATAGAAAGGCCAAATGAAATTCCCCTGAAAAGAAATCAGAATTTGAAAGGCTAAGTCATTTTTGTAATTGTTGGGATTGACAGTGCTGGAATTTGTAGCATTCAAAAGAATTTTCAAGTATTTTTTTAATGCCTCTTGAGCATTCTATGCTTTAATTTGTTTTAAAATATAGTAAAAACAAGGCTGCTGTAATTCTGTCTGATTTCATGGAGAGAAGCGTTAACATATACATGTGTTACTGAGTGCACACGAGCCCAATACATCTTAATTGTAGCACATGTTCAGTACATCTGATGGAGCTCAGTAGGACAGACTGCAAACATTTTGAAATTGATCTTTGCACATAAATTGAGCACATCCAGAATTTTTAAAAATCTGAAAATCCAGCAGGAGGAAGTTTCCAGGAGATTAAACACACAGTAAAAATAGATGCAGGCCCTGAGATGTGACTGCCTCATTCTAAACCTCAGGCTACCTCCTGTAAGGCCACAGTTTCTCATTGTTTCACGTAAGGTGAAAAACGTCATTGTGATAAGCTAGTTTGGCAGGGCACAGTTTAAGAAATTCACTAAAGTAAACAGGAATTACAAGCTTTTGTTTTGACTGACTGACTCAGGACTTCCAATGTCGGTGGTTTTCTTGTCTTTACATGGCATTATGAATGCTAACATCAAGGTCCCTTAAATTAAATCTAATAGATCTGCATTTGGCAGACTCACTCACAGTATGAAAAGGGAGGAAGCACTGGGATGGGACAGAGGGAATTTTTTAATAATAATAATAATTGAAAAAAAAGTTTCATTTGTACACAAGTACTGCATTAATGGAACATTTTAGTTTTAAAATCTTTTGGGGACTGTTAGTGTTAGGTTAGAGGTTGGACTCGATGATCTTGAGGTCTCTTCCAACCTAGAAATTCTGTGATTCTGTGATTCTCTTGGCCTTTCATCCTTGTCATACTTTCTCTTACGTACACTGCTCCATGAGTTACTCAAATAATGCTGTGGAAGTCTCCCTTTAAGCTTGATACTGCACAGCTTATTCTGTTAAGATTTTTCATTTTGCTAGATTTCAGAAGTGGCAGCCAACCTGCTCCACGCTCCCTTCAACCCAAATCAATAATTGTTATCAGCAGCCATCCACTCATGATACTGACCTAAAATGAAGAACCTGACAACATCTGATTGAGACAGTATTTGTCAGTGTCACTAAACAATGCCTAAGTGACAAATAATACTTCAGGAAGTGTAACACAATACCATTTTCAATGTCAATAAGTCAAGAATTCTTCAGCGGACCATTCTGGACAGCCATAAGGTTGGGCTCCAAAAAAAATTCAAAATACCTACTAGCAGTGATAACTTAGATTAATACATTTTCTCATCTTTTTAAAATAAGACCTTGAATAGTGTAAACCATTAGTCAAAAGCTGCTGCCCATGAACAGCCAGATATATTCTTCAAGATGCTAAGAAACCACAGCTTCTCTTCAGTTTTGTCAGAAAGGCAAAAGCTCAACATCTTGAGGTTATGGCTCTTATTCAGCTTAGTGCTTCCTTCAAGTGGTTTGTATTAGTTGCTGTTTTCTTATGACAACACCAAAACTTGCTCATCTTCAAGTTTGTGTGTATCTACATAGGTAGACATACCATATGCTACCGAGTAGTCGTGTGTCTGACACAAAGTGGTGGAGGTCCAGTTTATATTTCAGCTTTTTATACATGAGATGGTAATTCAGCAGACTTTCATCTGAAGGGGCAAAACATCCACATTTCAATATCAGTAAGCATAATTCAAGAAGAAAATCTACTTCAGGGAAAAAAGAAAAATCTGCACACCCCTGCAAAACTTAACACAATCCTGATGGGACTTTCTACTCAACTCCAGTAGCAAGTGTAACATACAGAAATCCACATTTGCTCTCATTTGACTTCTGATGCAGGCACTCAAATATTGATCCAAAATGGGTTTAGAACATGACTTAGAAGACCTGAGCTACCCATCTCCATTAGAAGACGCAGAAAGTTTCCAATGATTTCCAAATGAGTTTGTGAACTGCAAGTAACTGTTAGGACACAAGAATAATTTTAATATTTTACGCTTTGCACAATCACATCAAACAACACAACACCCATCAGCCCCAGAGAGTCAGGAAATATTTCTTGATTCTGGACGTACCACCTCAGGGATACACCGCCATCAGTTAGCACTTTTTATGCCCCAGAACAACAAAGAATAGAAACTAGGGAAAATGTTTCATTTGAGAAATGAGTCAAGCCCCTGTTTAACTACAAAAAATCCTTAGCACCTGAGTCATGCAAAGCCAGCAACACTTTTAACATCATCTAAAATTTAACATATGCATTGCTGTTACATACTAATAAGTATGCCACTATTAATTAGATTTAACTTGGCATTTCTAATGCCATTATAGCGCACTTTTCACTAACAGCTATATAGATTTCTTTGTTGTCCTAACAGAGAAGTACTATGTCATCTGTAATACCTGCTTAATCCAGGCAGTGCTTATACTGGAAACTTGAGGCAGCTGCACTAAATTTATATCTAGATATGGAAATCTTTATAAAGGAAGCACAAAACCAGACTACAGGTAAACCTCCACACATTTTTGGTTTGTTTTTCTGAAAGAAAAAAAAAAAAAAGAATAGTACTTGGATTACCACAGCCATTGCTAGCAAAAGTACAAGCATTACCACTGTTACAACTCTGGCAAGAATACATCACCTGTATATGTTAAAAGATAGTGCAAATGGAAAAGCTTTTGGACTTTCACTCACATCATTTCCAGCTAGAGGTTAACTCGTGTGTGATGGGAGGTACTGTTAATCTCAGAGCAGAGATCAAGTGCCAGCTACATCAGCACAAGTTGCTGGAAGATCTTTATACTGGGTAATGTGTCCTACTTGGGCCCTTCAGCTGCATCGGCAGTATCTCATCTCCAGGCTGACTAGATGTCTGAAATCTTTCCCACTTGGAAAGCTGATTCTTGCAAAAGTCTTGGATTGTCAGTTTAGGACATGAAACATGTCCTTTAAAATGCCTGTAGCCCTATAATTTCAGTAGCTGTGTGTCAAATGTGTGTGCCAGATTCTGTTACACTCATGTTGCTTGGCATATAATAACTACATTGAGATACAAAATTCAACAGTGCATTTTGATTTAATTAATGCAGATTTTAAATCTCTAAGGAATTATTTCTGTTATCCATGGTGACTGTATATGTAACAACTTCATCTGTGAACTGTGCACATGTACACACCACTATTTAACGTATTTCACATCTTTTTTAAAAGCATCTCTAACCAAAATTTCACGATATGGACTGGCAACAGTTAAATTGGACTTGTTGGAACTGGATGATCTTTAATGTCCCTTTCAACCCAAGCCATTCTATGAAATTATTCCAAATGTTAACTGTTTGAAATGTGCACTTCGGTTCCTATTTGCATGTAGACTCCATGCTTTTTTCTACTTGATTAAAGACCCATCCTTTGTGATCATTATCTTCATTTACTTCAAGATAAGACTATGACTCTACAACTAGGAACAGTTGTCATTTCTGAGGAAACAAAAGGTAAAGTGAAAGAACAATAGGCACACAAACAAACATCTGATAAGCTCTGTTAGGAGCAGGTCCTCACAGGAGGAACCTTACTCTGTGTTCATACTCAGACCTTAGGGCAACTTACAAATCCTGCCCAGTCACAGAACAGTGATCTGAAGGAAAGAGTCTGATGCAAATCAACAGAGGTGCTATTATGCAACACTAATCACATTAATTTAGAAAGCAGAGATTGAACCTAAAGCAGTGAACTTGAGAAAGTTAAGTATGTTTTTACAGGAGGAAATAGCTCTCCCATGAGAGCTAGGGAATATCTGGTGGCCACTTGTTGATTGACTTGTTCACTGACTAAGCTGCAGCAGGGAATCAACCACCACCACAGCTGAGAAAATCTTTGACTTATATATGTGTTCTCCAGGGTATGGGGTGTTGCTTCATTTTTTGTGTTTTAATATCCAACAAGGTGCCAACCCTGACAGGAGCTTTTCCTGTGAGGGAAGTATTCATGATCATTTTCCCTTCTCCCCTGCATGGTCTCTTTGAAGTGATGCTGGCATTAGCAGCAGTTTTAATTGAATGCCTCCCATCTTACCAGCCTTATTTTTGTGAAGTGTGTAGTATTTCACATCTTTGAGACTCCTCTGCCCATGATTTCCACGGTTATTAGGGGAGAGGGACAGATACAGCTCACTTCCTTCAGAAGGGGTTCTGCCAAAGCAGCTGTTGCAGTTAATTGCTGAAGACAGACATACTCTCGATGCCAAGCACAATGTACAAATTACACCATGCTGCCTCAGTTCTGGACTCTCAGAACTCATTCTGTGCTCTCCCCCAAGGATCAAACCCCATCTGTTAACGCTCATGTATGGAAGCAGCAGCTCATTGATCATATCACTCTTATGCATGAACTAGTAGCTAGAGAAATCATTTTAGCATTCAGTCTGGGGCTGGTGTGGAGCTCAAAAATAATGCTGAAGATGTGTTGGTTGGTGAGGTGTAAGAGGTGTTTATCTACTCTAGGTTTCAGCAGGGAAGCTGGTATTTTCTCCACACAAAATGGTGGCTCTTCCCTTTTATTAAAGTTAGTCAGATACCCTTTGGAACCTGATTATAAAGGGGAAAAAAAGGTCCTGTGATTTCTTTCACAAAAAAAGTTTTGCCTGAGTCCAACTGGCATTTTCAACAGGCAGTATAAATTTTACTGCCATGATTTGGCAAGAGGTAACCTTAGAATACTCTTAAAAAGTCATTTTCTCAGATGTTAATTCATGTATACTCAAACTAGCAACAGAGGCAGAATTCATTTTTTCCTTTGCCAAAAGAATTGAAAAATCATGTCTTCAAGGAAAGGACATAACCCTTCCAGCATATACACAATTAAACAAGCCACATATATGCTTTCCATTGTATTTTATGTGAGCAGAGAGGTCTCTTAAACACCTTGAAATAATACATTTTATGTTTGACAAGAAAATAACTGGCATGTTTATGGCTATTCTACAGCTTTATCAGCGGGAACAAACAAAGTTTTCTGATTTATCTACTCAGAAATGGGGTTCACTGAGATTAGTTTGCCATGTCATTAAAAGCACAAACCGTTGCACAGTCACTGAGGGTATCTCATTTCCAGGGCTATTTGGTTGCTGGTTTAGGATTGCTTGCAGTCAGCTTCCAAGACTAAAATTCACAGGGCTTTGGAATTCTTTTTTTTTTTTTTTTTTCCCCTCCCCTTGAAAGAAGCAGTAACCACGTCAAAATATACACTATAATTTTAGCCTCCTCTCCAGAGTCTTTCTTTCTGTATCTTCTAAGTTCCTTCATTAACATTTGTATTTGGAGCTTATTTTTAAGGAAAAAAAAATCTATTTCATCTGTCAGTGACAGTTTCACATGCTAGGACATTGTTTCATATGTTCATTCCCTTACTAGGGCTGAATTAATATTAAATACCTCATACCTCCTAAGAATTTAATCATAACCATTTTATGGAAAAATTCAGTGCATAGAATTATATAAGATTGGATCTTTTTAAAATATATATATACTCCCATAGGATAGCTATACAGGTCTAGATAAAAAGCCTCATTTAACCAGAATTACCTCCTAAATTCAACTATGCTATTAAATCATCACTTGCTATCAAAGAAACTGTACCATATAGCCTATGGTGTATATACAGACGTAGCTATATATATATGGTATAGCCACATTCCCATACCATTTCTATAAAGCTTGTCAAGAAGCTTTCAGAATTTTATGTTCTACAAGATTCAAAACTGAGTTGAAAGTAGGAGAGGAAACATTAAAGATCCTAAATAAAGTACATTATTGCATCATACCAACACTCCATGAAGTCCATGCTCCTGGGCCTGATATGGTCAGTAATGAATGTTTTGAGAAGGTGAGCTAAGGAAGTAGACAATGATTTAATGCATTGCCAGTATGGAAATAGTGTCCCTGAACCATAGATTACTGTATATCCTGAAGCAAGCAAGTTTATCCTTATTAGTGTAAGTCTGGATGTTCTTATCTATGTGCATGTCCTTCTTATAATCTGTTTATCTCTTGGACTTTATGAGATTCTGGGGCAATTTCCAGAATCTATCATTTCTGAACAACACATATTTATTTCACAGCTTTAGTATTTGCTAAAATATTTGATGTCCAATGTTCTTATTGATGACCAATCAATGCCCCTAAAGTTTATTAACAAACATTAAGCAGGATTTTTAGTTCTATCTATTTTCCAGACTAAAATGCAACTTATTAAAGCAAGCATGCAAAGCTGCCTTGAGATTGAAAACATTACATATATGTTTGTCATTATAATTCACTTGATGTTTGCTCAGTGGACAAGTCTCCTAGGATGCAAATATTTTCTGGAAATCACACTGAACAGCAGTTCACTGCATAATAACAGGCAGTGCAAGAAGAATGAACAGTAAAATCACATTCAGTCCATTTTATATTGATAAAGCTTTGTGTTTGGGGACGAACATTCTAATAACCATGAGGATGGTTGTTCTGATTAAATGGATTTCCTCCAGCAGTTTGGAGCTGCAGTGCCAGAAGCATGTTGCACTGAAGGTACTCTCATCCTTACACAAATGGAAGTATTAAATTTAGTGTCAGGTTACGGGTTGCTCTCTAAACCATTTGATCCCACCCATGAACATCCAGGTTATAACTCATCTGTGCACCCTCCAAAGTCCAGCTGTCAGGACAAGCCTTTGAACAACTCAAAGCTATTAGTCAACCAGCCCCATAGATACCCTCCACTTGCGATTTTAACTTTGTGGCTGTACAAGCATCTCACAAAACTATCAGAACAGTACATGAAAACAGCACAGTTAACACAGACCCATCAGCTCTCCTGAGCTTTAACTTAGTACCCATCAAGACCAATAATGGGTGAGTATTGAGAATAAAAGCAAAAAAGAAAAATCAAAGAAAAAGCACGTAGTCATCTACTGATAATATTTATTGAAAGGCATTGGGCCAATATTAAGCAAACAATCCAAAGGATTTACCCAGCTAGACAAAGGAGTATGGTCTCAGAAATAAAAGCTCATTCTGAACACCACACAGGGCAACCTGCTGAGTTCAACTGCACTTCCCACCCTGAAAGTTTGTAGAGTCAAAGAAGCTAATGTTAGTATTTGGTGAATAGCACCTATGCCAACATGGGACAGACCCAAGGAGAATGAATACAATGTTTAAGTATGCAATGTTTGAGCTGTTAGCCATTGCAAAAACATTAGAAGCAAGAAAGAAAATAATGAATGTTAGTGTACCAAAATAAAACAAAACAAAATTCCAAAATATATCATTTTAAAGGAATGTGCTTTTCTTTTTTTTTTTTTCTTTTTTTTTTTGTCTGTTGACCTCTCGTCTAGAGAAGTATGCTGTTCAACATCATTTAACACACAAAGAGGGAAAAATGTTCAACTGTTTCAAAGGAATGCACAATCTCAGCTCTTGTTGTGGGTTTCTTATGAATGTTAACCACATAGCTTAATACCGAGCACACATTGGATGAAAGAACAGTAAATCATCAGAGGTGGCCCTATTGTAGTTTCACCCCTTCTTCCCCATGCTAAATCACTTCCACTTCCTTGTGGAACAGCAGCAGCTTCACATAAGTCAGTTCCCTTCAGAATAACCATATGGGATTTAAGTCAAGAAATCATAATCTACTAAAAAGATTTAAAAAACTAAATTATGAGCCCAACTACAAAAAATTCAACTTTTTACTTAACACAGATGTAACATAACAAAGACCCTAAATGCTGACCAGTCCCTACACCTCATCCCAGAGGAATCAACATTGCTTAAGAGAGTCAAAGCCCTTACAGCACTGAGAGAACAGCAGAATGCGACATTTGTGGCTGGCAGAAAAGTTATAAGAAAGGAAGTATGTTTTGTTCTGTAGAAATATTTAGGAATTCACTTTCTTAAATGTATCTCCCTTAGTGTAACAAGCAGATTCAAGACTACCCAAAGGAATAGCAAGTGTAACAGTTTCTTCAGCCAAAGAGGATGGAGATGAAAGATTCAAGACAAACTGGCATTACACTAAAATTGGCTCATGACAGCAGTGAAATATAGATTTTTGTGATCCTCAATAGACAGGTAACAACTAAAGCTTTATGATTTCAAGCCGCAATTGCTTTGTCTCTCATAATTACCTCAGAGTCAAAAAAATATTTGTTCTCAGGGCCAGTTTTCCTCAAAGAACCCTTATAAAAACATAAACTTAGCCATTATTCCAAGATACTGACATTTAAAAAAACAGCGCAGCTAAACTTCTGATCCTCTCCCTTTAAAACATAGCTAGGTCACCCACAAGGTTACAATTTTTTGTATTATTATTTTACCTTTTCTTGAATCCTCTTGTCTTTCACTCTCAATACAAGTTTCCAAATTACATGGATAGGAATCTTTATGAAATAGAAGAAGAAAGATTTATGCAGTGGATTATCCATAATTTAAGCAATTTCTGTTGCTGCACAACTAAAGAAGCTTTCACATCTGGAATTTGAGACCTCTTCCCAAAAAAAGGTAGTCTTCAAGTGTTGCACAATCCTTTTCTGCAGAGCAACCAGTGAAAAACAGAACATCAAATGCAGAGCCTAAAACAAATGACCAGTGTTAAAATGTGAGCTGGATGAATTGAGGGGAAGTTCTACCAAATGCAAATCATTTCCCTGACAGCATGCTCTAACAGTCCTACTTCTGATAAGACTATTCTGCTGCAAAATTGAATGGTAGTAACTGGATCCTGATTTTTCCTACCCTTCTTTCTGCAAAGAATAAATCCTAACGCCTCTTAAAGCTTGTTCAGCTGCAGTTAAGCTGTTAAGAAACTGCTGTTTCTAGTATACTCCCCTCCTTTGCCCCCCCAGCTCTATTTCACCAACTGCACTGTCTGATTTCACTTTTGTTTTGCACACAATCCTGTTATGTGGATTTCAGCCAGATTAATGCATTCTTTCATTCTCCACTTCCTAAACTGGAACTGCAAGGCACCAGTCACAGGGCATAACAATGTCAGCTTATATAAAGCTTAGCTTGCAAGTGGAGCCTTTGCCTTAAATCATACCTGCAAGCTCATTTCCTTTCAAGTCATTATATTTCCTTCTTTGAGCCCTTCTCTACTTTGCACCTTTGATCAGCAGACAAGAATAAGTGTTTACCTGGATTTTGTAGTGGATGTAAAAGCAGCAGAGCACATTTCCATCGGTTATTATCCTAAATTCTTGACTTTAGAGTTAGGGAAGGGTTTTTTTTTTTCCTTTTTTTTTTTTTTTTTCCTCTTCTTCTTCTTTTCTCTTTGTTATCATTGATCTTTTAAGCAGAGGTGTCCCAGAGAGAAGCCAGGTTCTTATTACAGCTAGGTAATTCAGTTCTCACAACTCCACAGCCATTGGAGATTAACTCAAAGTCCTTAAGTCTTTACTAAGGCTATTTCTGTCTACAGTAAATTATTTAGAGCTTGGCTAATACTATAGAATTTATCCTGAAGCTATTAAATACAGATGCCAAAGAGTAACCAGTCAGAGACATGTTATGGGCCTCCTGTACATCAGTATCTGTGGGAGGCAAAAGAAACCATTTCTTTACCTTGTCAGCATAATTTCTGGAAAGCAATCCATGTGGTAAGGAAATATTACTGCTTTGCAGGATTCTTCTCCCACTCATCCCTTCTAGCTTTGCACAGCTAAGGAAAAAAAAATAAATCTCTCAATGGATCCAGGAAAGGATCCAAAACAGATTTTCATGTTTGTTTTCAGTGTTAGCTCATCCCACACTACTTGCACATACCCTTCCCTTTAGGTTCGGAGGCTTGACACAAGCAACCATTCCGACATTTCACGCTTGGAAACCTGCCTTCAGCAAATCCATTTTATGTTCCTAAATGACTGTTTGGCTGCTTATACTTCAGCCCATCTGTTTGGATGGCACAAGGCCCACTTACAAGGTGAACTTCCAGTTTCACTACTCTTCACATCCTGTGATGCAAACCAATTTTGTGCACTCTGTACAATTCTCCTGCCCTCACATTGGTACAAGGCCCTGCTGCATCAGAAACACTGCTTCTGTGCTTTTATCAAATTTATTGGCATTTGTGTGGCTCTGACCACCTGAACAGCAGAGGAAGAAATCTGTATTTGTCAGCACTGAAAACTGCCAAGTACACTTGTTGCTGTGAAGCCAAGGAAATGTTACGAAGCTGAGCAACACATCATAGCATGAGAATTTTAATTGCAAGCACTCTGCAAAGCCAGGATCACCACGAGCAGAAGGACAAGGACAGTAAAACTGAAGACACAAACCACAGACAGAGGCGCCAAGCAGGTGAAAGCATAAAGCTCTGCTTTGTTGTAACAGTTCTTTTAAGATGGACAAGTACTAGGACATACTGGTTTTGCATTACATCTAGCTTGTACCTAAGATCAATGTTATGTTTTACACCATTCACTGAAAAATCAGATGAGGCTGAAGACACGCCTTGTGAAGTTCTGAAGTGCATGACCAAGCTCTTCCAGAGGAAGGGGCTGCTTGCCAGTGGGCTTGTTTCAGGCTCTGTTAATATCCATGCTTCGGCAGCCACGTGTACACCCACCTCTTGCGCACTGCATGTGGGTACTTACTGAGCACAAAGGGAGACATCTGCAGTAATCCAGATGGCTAGAGCCTTGAAAGCGTAGGAAGACATCATCTGGTTGCTACGTAAGTTTGCCTTGGCCAGTAGCAGAATTCTACATTTTGTTTAATAGCCCCTTAAATTCCTTACTGGAACAAAGAGATAAAATAGTTAAGTACTGTACTGGCTTTCTTAACTAGAAAGAACTTGCTAGAACAAGAGTGTCAGTGGTATATAAAAAAATGTTTTTCCACCCTTCCTTTAAGAAAGGCAGTAACGAGCCAAGGAAAGCAAAGACAAGCTTTCAACATACGATTATCAGCTGTCAGAACGCTTTGGTTTAAGAGTTTAGTGAAAAATTCTCATTTCCCAGTCCAAAATAATGTGTCAAAAATTTCCAAACGAGCATTCTGACACCTGAAAGAACAGTTTCTTCTTGTTGTACACTGTTTTTATTAAAGAAATCTGAACTGTTTCTTCCTGTGGTACATTGTGCTTTTATTGAAGAAATCCAATGGCTTCTCGTGCCACAATATTTAAAAGGAGACGAGAATCACCCACAAATGAACTCAATTTATACTAAAATAGTGATCCATTATGTGCTCAGAAAACAGCAAACAACAGAGAATAAGGCCCTCAGCTCTGGTATGGCAACTATCCAGCATCAGCAAGAATAACATCAACCTGTTTGTTTAACAAACGCATACAGTATCAGTCAAGGTGAATTCAGCAGCTCTCGCACAGCACTTGGAAAACTCTTGCCCTATATGATAAAAAGTTTTAATGACAGTAATAAAAATATATCAGTAGCAGCTAACACCCACAAAGAGCAAGCAGATCCTGTTGTAAAAGGGGTGAATAATTCTCTTTGGGTACAAAATATATAGAGAGAGCTATATCCATCTACATATTTGTGTATAGATATATAGATGCACACACATGTATTTATATTTAGGCACACCCTGAAAACAGACATAAGAAGGAGCTGATCAACAAATACAGATTTTGTTCTTCTACTTCACTGCAAGCTGGTAGTAGCTGGGCAGGTAGCACGATCTTGCTCATCATGAGCTATCTGTTTTGCCACCTTCTGTCATCCTTCTGTCTCAGACATTTAATTTCTAAGTTCGACGGGCCAACACTTCACTGTCCCAATGAAGCCATGGCTTTTGGCTCCTCTAGGCATATCTTGTATGCATTTTGAGTTTGTGGACTGTCACAATAAGAATTTACTTCCTCCACTCTTCCCCACACCTTATTGTTTGGATAAATAGCATTGATTTCCAACATAGCTGTTAGTATAAGATTTTCAACTCATATAATTTCCTGTTCTTGCAAGCAGGATGTATTTGCTCAGTTCTAGTAAACACTTGATCCGGTTCCATTTTCATTTTGAATGATGCAAACTCTGTCTTCAATATGCATCATTGATCTAGATTTTCTAATGTTTTAATGAAGCAGGACATTTTAGTTGTGCATCCAGTTATGGGCTCCTCAGGACAACAAAGAAATGGGGATACTGGAGCAAGCCCAGCAGACAGCCACAAAGATAATTAAGTGACTGGAGCATCTGTTGTGGGAGGAGAGGCTGAGAGAGCTGGGAATGTTCAGACTGGAGAAGAGAAGCTCACATCTCACTGATGTTCATAAATGCCCGATGGGATTGGGGATGAGAGTGGAGAGGGCAATGAAGAAGAAGCCAGACTTTACAGCAGTGCCCCATGAACAGAAAAAAGGCAATGGACATAAATCAAAATACAGAAATTTCCTTTTCTTCTTCTTTTTTCTCCTCCCCCTTTAACAATAATAGTGATGAAACACTGGAACTTGTTGCTCAGAAAGGTTTAACTCCAGAGATATTCAAAACCTGACTGGAATCAGTCCTGAGCAGCCTGACTTAGCTCTGCTTCGAGCAAATGGGGTGGGCTAGATGATTTCCAAGAGTCCTTTCCAACCCCAGCTATTCTACAGTTTTGTAAAATTACAAGCTATTCCAATTAAGTCCTTAGCACATGTACATGATAGCATCATTTCTGCATTAAAAAAAAAAAAAAGAAAGAAGATATAGCTTAAAATATCAAAAATGTCATTACTAAATTGATTCCCAAATGTATAAATTCATTGTTGGTGTAGTGCTAACATATAACGTTTACTTGAGTTTTCATAAATATTTCTCTTAAATATAATACAGTGTTTTTGTGTACAGGCATTTATATAGACACACAAATAACTATATATAGAACACATCTTGTTGCAGACTACTAGTTTGGCATTGTTTGACCAGATAGCTAGTCTATAACTCCTCCTAAATCTCAAAGTATTTTGAAATGTTTCTGTTTCTCACCTCTTCCACACATGCATGCAGCAGTCTGCTTCCCCTCATTCTTCCTAGAGGCATCTCATTCTCCAAGAATACCAAGTTGTGATAACCAACAGCCTGTGATGGTAGTTTGGCTTTGCCTCAATCTAGATGAAATCACTTTTCAAAAAAAGACCACAGCTCTAAGAAGAAATTCAACAGCAACATGCATTTCTCAAAACTTCTTTCCTTGATTAATTTACCCATGTTCACCAGACTTTCCCACCAGTCAGAAGATACTGCCAATTCAGTTTTGTAGTAGGTAGGGATGGGTTGATGAAGGGGGAGACGGAGGTTGAGACTTCTACACTAAGATAATGCTAAATTTTCCACGACCAACAAATCTCCCACCCGTTGCATTTGCCAAGTACAGGAACACACATCGGTGGATCAGGTGCCTGGTTAGGTACCATATGGCTGAAAGGTGGACTGTCAGCAGAGCACACCGTGCTCGTGTGCCTCTTGGAGGCTGTATACACTTATCTCTATCAGCTCTTCACTCTTTTCAGAAACTTTATTCCCTTACCATCTACCCCTGAGGTCACAACTGCAGAGTTTGTTTATTTTCTTGTTTTGTTGTTGTTTTGTTTGTTTATTTTAAACATGGACAAGAGTTTGAAGCTTTCCACTTGCGTTGCCACACTGGAAACACAGAACAGAGATCCCTGTGGCCACTGTCCTACAGGCGACCTCCCTTTTTCCTCTCCGCACAGTAAGGAAAGCTATTTGTCTTTTTAAAGCTCCATGGTACTGGGATTTGTGCCCCATTTGTTACCCACTCTCCTAAGTTCCTTGCACTACCAATCTTTAATCAGCAGCTTTCCATTTTATAAAGTGTCACCCTCTAGTGTATTATTTAACATTTATCTAAATTAAAATCTCACCCTATTTAAATTTTGCCTCTTATTCTGAAATCTCTTGATCAATCATTCTGTAGCTGGTTTGGCCTTTAAGAATTTGATCAATGCATGCTTCATTTTATCTTCCAGATTGTTTAATAGAAACCTTAATTAGCGTTTTCATTAATTAATACCAGACCCAGTACTGATCCAGTGATATCCCGTTTGATACTTCTTTCACCACTGGTGTTCCTCTGTTAATTATTCTTGCATTGTAGCCCAGGCAATTCTATATTCATCTTAAGGGATTATGAAGCAAATAAAGTTTTGTGTTTTTTTCTTTTTTCTTTTTTTCCCCCTACCAAATACTTCCAGAAGGAAATCCCCACACATAGCAGCAAAAAACCATACTAGAGTTAGATAACAAAAATCCAATGTGTTTTCTTTGTCTACTAAATACATAATATGCTGGGGACTATTAACTGTTTGAATAGGAAAGATCAACTAATTATTTATATATGCCTTAAAGGAGCATGAAAACATCTTTCTCACTGTACTGATGGGCTGTGAGTTAGTTTTATGGTGCTTGATGGGGCTGTAGGGTTAGAAAGGACAGGCCAAAATCTGCTGCTTAGGAACCTGGGAGACAGCTTGGCTGCTTTGCACCTCTAACTTGCATCCAGGGTCTAACATGTTAGAGCCCCATGGTGTGGTCTGCCCTGCACAATTAATCTTCCTATAGAGCTGCTGTGCAGTAAGTAGCCTCAATTTGGCCTTCAAACACAGGAAAACAGACCATTAAAACCACAGTAAGTTGCTAGCAATCAGAAAACACTGGGATCCATCACCTTCTAACTACTGCAGTGAAGGGGACCTTTTCTGATTAGCCTTTTCTCTCTCACATACACAAATTTTCCAGCTCTGAAGAGGACTCAACTGAATGTTTTCCATCTCTTACTCAAAAGAGTCGAATGCAAATGCACTTTCACAGGAGGTTTGCCTCAGCTGGACAGCACTTAGAAATACAATACAATCCTTATCTTTAATGATCCCGTTCATCTAAGACCTAGTCAGAGACATACAAGGTCAGATTGTCTAGAAAACCCACTCTAGAAGACTCACTACAAGAAGGACATCAAGGCCCTGGAGCATGTCCAGAGCAGGGCTATGAAGCTGGTGAAGGGCCTGGAGCACAAGTCCTGTGAGGAGCAGCTGAGGGAACTGGGGGTGTTTTGTCTGGAGAAGAGGAGGCTCAGGGGAGACATTATTGCTCTCTACAACTACCTGAAAGGAAGGTGTGGGGAGATGGGAGGTGGCCTCTTCTCACAGATAACTAGAGATAGGACGAGAGGGAATGGCCTCAAGTTGAGCCAGGGGAGGTTCAGGTTGGAAATTAGGAGACATTTCTTCTCAGAAAGAGTAGTCATATAATGGAACGGGTTGCCCAGGGAGGTGATGGAGTCACTGTCCCTGGGAGTGTTTAAGGAAAGGATGGAGTTGGTGCATGCAACACGGTACTTAGGAACATGGTTTAGCAGGTAATAAAAGTGGTGGGGGTATGGTTGGACCAGGTGATCTTGGAGGTCTTTTCCAACCTTAATGATTCTATTATTTTTATGAAAGTATAGAAAAACTGCATAGTGGACATCAAGGACTAAATCTGTAGCTGTATTTGGGGTTAAGAGACTCATAATATCTTACTAGAATCCACGTAAAAGTTTCTAGAATTATTATTATTATTATTTTAAATCTTATCAGAACAGTTATAGTAAGAGCAAGAAATGTTACTTGCTTTTGAGATACGTTCCTTTTCTTCACACCTAAACAAGAGAGGTCTTTCTCAAACTGAGTCTGGTTCCAGCGATTCACTCTTGAACACTTTGCAGTTGCTCTTCAAAATATTTCTCATATAAGGCTAGAGAAAGGTAACAGGGGAATTTAACATGCATTCAGTCATACTTTATATACATTTTTCTCCTTTAAATTAAGAAGACTCAAATATAGTTCACTAAACTGGAATTAGAATCCTCTAGTAAAATACCTCTGTTATTGAAAACTGCTGTGCAATTGCTATTTAAATGTGCAGTATCTTTTGCTTTTTTTCCTTATGCTTTATACGTATGCAAAACTTTTTCCTTTTTTCTTTTTTTCTTTTTTAAATACAGCTACCATTCCCAAGATAATTCAACAGCTGAGAAAAAATAACTGACCTTTTCTCCTATCTTCTCATATTCTGTAATAATTCTTTTTCTTCTCTGAAGCCTTTCCAAATGATCCCCAAGGAACACATCCCTTGAAAATATTGCTACAAACCACAGAAAAAAGGAAGGGGACTGTGACGCTGGCTTTATAAGGGGTCACCTTGCCCCCTTACTCTCCCCCAGTTCTCTCACTTAAAGAGTCCTAAACTAGCTTACTGTTTATGGATAGTACTGCTAGCTAATTCTCGTTTTTTGTTTTTTTTTTTTTTCCTCTCATCTTTGTGAAGATATCAGATTTGAAGGTGGTGAAGTAAGCAAACAAAGAGAGTAGATACTGTGAGCATATGAAATGTGACTTATCCTAGAGCAGAGAGTGTGAATCCTCCTAATGCCAGGGTATACAGGATCTAATTGAAAGCATATATGTAATCTGAAAGCCAGTGGAGAGTAAAGACCAAGAAGTGCTGAGCACCTGGAACTCCAAGTGCAATTAATAGTTCAGCTGCTTAACATCTATTGAAAAAAAAACATTCCTGACTTCATAAAAGACTCAATTTTTAAAGACCTACCTCCCAGGCCAGTTCATTTCTGTGTCGATCAGATGAAAAGAAGAATGTGTTAGAAACCTACATAAAGCAAAAGGAAGAATCAGCATGACAGTTTAGAGTTCAGAATAAAAGCTTGGCCAACAGGCTCCTGAATTTCATGTAGTAAATTGGCAAATGCCTGACTTGAATGGTATTTGAAAGTAAAAAGACACTCAGAAAATGTATTCTGGAAAATTATTATTGGTACAGGCTTTCTCTGCTTAAATATCAAAGGGTGCTCTTCCTCGAAGCTGCATGTCAATCTGTTCTTTCTGCTTTTTACATACTCCAAAAATTATTTTAGGATTGAATTAGCTGTCAGGTTTGGATAGCCTGGATCTCTAGTGCTGATGATATACAGCCACTTTAAAGACACCAAGCAGAGAAGATTGTTCATATTATGAGTGGATGATCAAAAAAGTGTGCCTGGAGAATGAGATGGAGCAGTGTTTTCAGTCTTATTTTCTATTTTAGAACCTAAGGATGTGTCTAACCGGGAGCACCCATAGCCAGATGTATCATCATCTCACAAAAAACAGCTGCAGAAATGCAAAGATACGACAATAATGGTCATGAGTTCAAAAGCTTTTGTATGAAGTAAGATTGAAAAGTTGCAAACTGTTTGGAGTAGGCAGGAGACAGACACAGAGGGAAATAAAAGAGTATAGAAGAATAGGGTACAGCAAAGAAAGGGTGAGATTTTATTGCCTTTACTCCATACAGCAGAAGAACCAAGCGATGGGACATATGAAACACAGGAAAAAAGTAATTTTTTGGTGTTTTTTTTTTTTTTGAATAAAATAGGAAGTGATTAAAATGTGGAATTTTTGCTGCAGGCCATCTCAGAGGTCAAATGTTAGTCAGATTCAAAAGAAGATTGGACACATAAGCATATAATGGGAACATTCATTAGAAATGGTGCAGGCTGGGATGTATGCTTCAAGGCATAAGTCCCTAATCAACTCTAAGGAATTAGAAACCAGACTTTTATAA
This sequence comes from Anas acuta, assembly GCF_963932015.1. Taxonomy (NCBI): domain Eukaryota; kingdom Metazoa; phylum Chordata; class Aves; order Anseriformes; family Anatidae; genus Anas; species Anas acuta. The sequence goes on along the minus strand of NC_088980.1, from coordinate 44,629,134 downwards.
GCAGTTATCCTTGCAGACAGGGAAAGAATCGTTAACTTATTTATAATGCTTTTGACCCAAAGTACAAGGGGAGAATATAGACACAAAAGGAAATAGGAATAGAGTTAAGAGGAAAAATACAGATGAATCAACATGCGATGATTTAAGAGGAAAAAAACAACTTGCTCTTAAAAAAAAAATAAAAAAAAATAAATCTGAAACATCAATTCATCAGCCAGAAAGAAGCAAATGAGATTCTGAGGTTAGACCCAGTAAAATGCAAATATGAGAAGGCAGGAAAAAATGTTCCAGATTTTTAAGTGGAATAGAAAAAAGCATGACAGTTATAAAGAGGGTGGAAGCAGAAATGCACCATATTGAAGAGATCAATACATTGATTTTTTTTTTTTATTAAAACAAAAATTATAAGTGAAACAAATTACAAAGCAGATGCAACATTAACCATTTAAAATGTTATTAACGTAAGATGCCTCTTCTCTGAGAGATGCAGTTTGTCTAAATCATTTACTATATGCACTTTCTCATCCTAAGCCTGGACGTGGTTCAATTCTAGCACAGGCGGAAGGTAACAGAGAAATGATCCTTCACCAACAGCACTGAAACTTGTTGACAGGAAAGGGTGACGAAACCTGAATTATGTGTTTGTGCACAGAAAAGATCATTTGACAAGGTTGCTAACCTAGCTTCCTTTGACACTAAATTCTCAAGGAAGGAAGGCAGGAAGAGAAAACCTGCCACAGATTTTCTTTCTCATGAGTCAAATGTGATGAACAGATTCCAACTGCAAAGCATGCAGTGTTATTAACTTTTCTCAAGTCTGAACGCTGTGTATGTTGATGGACAATCTGTTGATTGCTGGTGTGTGCTTCTTCATTAACCCAGCATCGCCTCAAATGTACCATAAGCCATGTTTCAGCCCAGGCCATTTGATTATCTTCTCCGGTGTACACTCAAAAGAAACCCCTGGAAATCTACAGAACCCCAACAAGACATGTCATAGTCACTGTATCATCCCTTTACCATCAATGCTGGAGTTCACTGAGCAGCCAGGTACATACGTATGTACCCCTAACGTTTGTGTTTGGCATGGTAACTTTAAACCTTATAAATTCCTGGAAAAGAATCTCTGTGAAGATGTAACTGAATTATAAGATCAAAGGCACTCTGATCAAGTATAATATTGCTATTAGACCTACTGTCTTTTCTCCCAGTGTGTGGAACCACACGCGCTATATTCACATGGCAAGGAAGCAAGGAGGCAATGTGATGTAGAAGGTGACAGCTGGGTTGTGTGCCTGTGCCCCACAGCTGAAGATGCACAAAAGACATACGGTGCAGAAAACACCAACCTTTCCACTATTTGTGGGATGCTCAATGGTCAATGAATCACAGATTGGGTCACCGAACTGGTCGTGGCATATCAGACCTCACAGTGGGCTACAGACATTGGTGAGGTGCAGCAAAGAAATGAGAGAGAAAGCTAAGAGATGGGAAACTGTGAGCCATTGTGCACCCGTGGGCTGGTGGGGTACGGCCTCGCCAGACAGGCCCCATCCCGCTGCCCCCATGCAGGGTGCAGGGCAGGAGAGATGGGGGGGCGCTGGGCACAGCCTGGAGCCCAGGTCACCAGGCAAGTCCATGGTTGATGAGGCAGGTCTGGGGCCAGGCTGCAAAGTACTTTCATGGGTCAGGGCCCGTGTATGCATCAGTAGGGTCCACAGCAAGGCATGGGCATGGCTGTGATGCAGCTACAACATTGATTGAGGTCCAAAGAGCCAGAGTCTGAGATTAAAACCAGATTCTGGGTGAACAAGGGGCGAGAGACCCTCTCCAAGGCCTCCCAGCTCTCCACCCATGACCACCAGCTGTACAATTGCTATACAGGGATGAGGGCTGCCCTCAGGGCCTGACATGAGGTGAAAGGCTGCCCTCACCCGTTTCTGCCAAACAGAAGGAGTATTGTTGTGTTCTTGTATCATGAGTTATGGCATGAGAAGATCTGCGTTCTCTTTGTATGTCCTAGAGTTTGCCTTAAGCAATTTGTAAGAGCAGCGATACCCAGCCTGAGCACGTTTCCATCAAGACCTGCCTCCTGCAATTGCTGGTAGTGGATGCATGAAGAAACGACTCTGAGCAGACCAGGCACACACTGCCTCTTCTCCAGGATACTTCCAACAGTCTGCATGTCACGGACCAGAAGTGGTATCTTTAGGTGTACCAACCCAGATGATTTTTTTTCTTGCATACATTCATCTAATTCCTCTAAGCATCCATATAAATTCTTGGCACCTGCAACATCCTGTAGCAATGAGTTCTGCTACTTAGCATTCCTAATTCTGTCAAACTCCTTTATGAATCAATTTGAGTTCCTCTAAGAAGAAAAAAAACCCTACGTATTAGTGTAGTTACATTACTGCTTAATTTTTATGGGTAACTGAGAACAGACCTTGATCTTGTACAGCTATAGCAGTATCAGTTGCTTTGAATGACTTCCTATTACTGTACATGCAAATATAAAATTTCGGGCTTACAAATTCAAGTAAAAATACTCTTGCAAAGAAATGATGCAATGCTTTTGGTTTGTGTAAAATATGGAAGCCAAAATGTTGAGCAGATGAAAGGAAAAAGTAAAGGGCATAATGTTAGGAGAAATTTTATTGTAAGGAGATACCTCCGGAGACTGAACAAGCAGAGCAAGATACTTCCAGAGACTGAACAAGCAGAGCAATCACAGAGTCAGCACCATTTATCACTGTGAAAAGACTCAGTGTTCCCACTACAGCCTTCTGTTTCTATGGAAAAGGCCTTCTGTTAGCCTTCTACCCGTTGTGATCAATATGATACAATGAATATGCACAAATGCAGTTTCCAGACATAACCATATATTCATGATGGAGAAATGATACACAATTTGTCAGTCAGAAAATATTTAACATATGGTTGGAATGAAATTACCTTACAAATACTGCATTTGGTTTACTTAGTGCAAAATATAATTGGGAAATTCTGCCTCACTCTATGGATTATAGAGAGAATGTGAGAAGTAGAGTTGCAGTACTGGGATAGATCAGTGTGTCAAGAGGATGGTATCATCCACTGCTGGTATCAAGTGCAAGGACTTTTGTCTTTGCAATGGGAATGTGCACATGGGTGATTAGGATACTGTGCTGTTGTAACTCTGTCACACTGCCTTTTGAAGGGCAGGAAAAGTTGCCATATCCTTGAATATTGCTTCTTTGTCTTACATGCATTATATTGAAGGAGTGGCTTTCAAACTCAGCTCTCTGGAGAGCTTGTCGCCAAAGCCAGCTGGGCATAGCTCACAGCACTCTTACAGCCTATCTTGAATTCCTTCAAGCAACTTCAAGCTGTTGATGCTGTCTAACATCCTGTAAGAGAAGCTACCCTCTTCCCCAGCTGGCATCAGCTCATGCCAGTGATGCTCTGCTGGCTTTAAAATCATGATGAAAAAGGAAACTTCCATTTTCTTCATGTCTCCATTTTAGTTTTAGGTTGCTATTTATTTATTTATTTGGAAGAGCCATTTTAAGGACTTCCTGTGCACAGAACAATCAACTTATTGAAAGCTCTTGAGCTGCTCTGATTGTGGGGGAATAAAGAGGTAAGTTTCATGCTTTCAGGAGAACATTTAACTAGCAAGTTTATCGTGGAGTTAGTGGTGTCACTACTGGAATTAACAGGGCACCTTACCTCCCCCCAGTTTTCTATTTAAGGCCCATGCTTAGCATATGGGTCATTCTATCACCCTACAGATGCTTAAAGTGCATGTGTAAGACATAACACTTTTCTGTTTCCATTAATTTTTCCAGGTCATTCCACGAAATAACATGATGATATTACATTGTGATTTACTACTGTTCTCTTTTGCTTCTCATATCTCTCCATTCCAGAGAGCAGTAAGCTAACCTTCTGCTCTGTTGTCTCAATGCAATTTTCCTTATCACCTCATGGGAGCTAAGTCCATATCTTCTTCATAAGCCTTTGATTCTGCTTTAAATAACAATCTTCAATCTGACTTTACAAGAAGTGCACTGTGCTCCCTGCTGTCAATACAATGTTTGATCCTGTAAATAAAACTATTACGACACTCAAAAAAATTATTAACAGTGCAAGAAAATAACATTTGCCTAAACTGTCAATTACCCACCTGGGAAGACTGAATATCAGAAACATCTGTATTTATTTTTGACTATATCACAATTTGATTCAAAAGTACTGACTTATTTCATTCCCTTGATTAAATGGGCACACAGAGTGACTTTTAACAGAAATTAAGTAGAGATGAAGGTTTCTGGAATAGAAACAAATGCTTTTGGTGAAAAGGAAAACAGTCTTTAATATCAATTTTTGTGTTTCAGGTAGAGTATTCATGTCTAATTTACCTAATGTATTTTCAAGGAGTTCTCTTCTCACAGGACATGAAGCTCAGGAAACTGGAAGTACAGACCAACCCTCAACTCAGGGTGAGAGGTTTACGGCCCAGTCAGTCTGGTTATGGCCACTATGATGCAGTGAACACTGGTATTTTATAAAGGGGATTTTGCCACCACTGATTCATTGCATATTGATGACAGAATAGCCAAATAGAAAAACAGTCTGTCCTCTGGCCTGGATTCTAACTTACAACTGTTAAAGGCTTTGTAACAGATCTATTTCAGCATATCCTGAATATGGTGCAGACAAAATAGAAATGTTTGTCTCCCAACCCCACTACACGGACATTCATGTTTTTGGTTGCCTCCCCATGTTCCTAGTAAATAACCATGCTATAACCACAGAATGACTAGTTGTGATATTATACAAAACTGCAGTGCTCTAACAATCTAAGAAATAGGTTCAAGTTGCATCCATCATTTAGCATTTGTAACAAATAATTCAAAATGTTTAGTATTAAATTGTGACTTGATTCCATCTTTCACCTATGTGCTATCCACCACAAAATTACCTCATGAATTTTGTTCAGCAATAATCAAGCATATAGAGGTAGCATAGATTAAACACATCTACAAGAAGATGGCTTACTACACGCATTTTCAATGGAAAGGATGAAATCAAAGCCTTAGTTCCATTCTTAGATTCTGCTGTGATCCTGCCTACCAAAAGCTGAAGGGAGGGTAGAAAGCAAAGCAAGCACTTTATTTCTATCTTCTCTGCAAATAAAAGGCTTTAGTTTATACAGCTGACACATTACAGCACCTTTCTACAACCACAGTTAAATTTAATAACATGAAAGTTGAAACCAGGGATATCAGAGGACAATTTCCAGTGAATTTGCTCTGAGGCAAATCCAGAGTACCTCCACTGAAGTCATGCCAGGGCTTGCACTGGGATACTATAAGATGCCATTTATTAACGTGGCCATACGTTCAAAGGAAAATACCTGTCACTTGTGATATCACTTTCAAAGGCCACAGAATACTGATTCAAAAGTTCACTTACAATACTATCATTTTTTCACTCAAACATCATTCAGAATTGAAGTGCCCTCTCAGTACCTTTTAAGTTCTAAAATGACTACAATGAACAAAGATCAGTAACACTCACAAGCTCTTTCTTTGAATTTTTCACCCTGCATATCATTTACTCGATAGCACATTTGTCCTACTGTGTCGCTTCTGTTGGGTAAATATAGCAAAGACTACCCTTTATAGCAGTGTGTCATAAACAAATATTGTCTACACATGGAAAGTAATTTTGATTGAAAGGAAAACAGAATTTTCCAAGCACTAGAAGGTAATTTTTTAGGTAATAATGGGCATTCAGTCTCTGCTGTCAGAGAAGCCACTCTGAAATTATATTCCTCCCTCTGCAGCATGAAATTCCTGCTGTACTGAAGGTAATGGCAATGCCCTTCTTGATTTTACAGGGATGAAGTTTTCATCCCAGTCTTTCCAAAGCATTAGGCTAGAACACCATTTACCAAGATACTCTGCTAACAGGTTCCCTTCTGAGCTGGAAGCCTGGTTGGGAGTGCTTTCCCCTTACAGCCCCCTAGAGTCAGAGATTCAATCTGAAACAGCTCAGCTGTTGACAAAAATTATCAAATCGCAAACTTCAGCCTGGTATTAAAAAATGGTCTTTCAAGGAAATGAGTCATCTTCTCATTTGACATGGGATGATGGGCTAGGGTCAGAACTCTTAACACCTCTGTAAACCACTCCTGAATTTTCTAAGTCTTCTCAATTTCTCTGACCAGTTTAAAGCATTAAACTTCTACTAGGTAACAGCAGGGACATGTTGGGCAAACCAATTTCAGTATGCATCATGGCAAGTTCCACTGAGAGCTTTATCAGCTGTTTATTAATGCTTGAGGAGAAGGTTGATAAAAACAGCTGTGCAGAAAGATTAAATATATTTCCCATGCTGACATTCATATTGACTCAGAGTTCACAAAAACCTCTCAAAATATTAGCTGTAAAGCAGCATCCATCTAGACCAAACAGATTACACGCCATTTTGTCAGTCAGGACCTTTCCTCAGAAATAAAACAGGTAGAAGTAAATGAGCATTTATAGACAATTCCCTTGCCTCAAAATTTGCTGCTTTTACAACCATTACACCCAACTACTACAAAAAAAGGTCATAAAAATAATGAAATTTGGATGAATGAGCTGCAGACTGCAGCAATAAACATTTATGTTTGCCCTTGTAGCTTATTATAGTGTATTTAAATAGGAATGTAGAAGAAAGTCTCATATCCTCACTGTTACTACTCTGCAGTGCATGGTGCAGGGAGGATGCCAGGTGACATCTACTTGCAAACATGTATCGGTGTTGTAAAGCAAATGGATAGAAAGGACTTATAGAAGTTATCCAGTTCAACACTGCTTTGGTTTTTCACCACTTGCACTCCAGATCTTAGATGGCACATTCCTGAACAATTAAAAAATCTAACATTAGCAAAACAGAAGGCCAAACATAAGCAAAAAAGTGAATAAAAATCTTGGTTTAAAAAAAAAAGGGGGGGGTTGCACAAACAATTCATTTTCAGCCCACATGTTGCTTGGTTATATTAGAAAACAACTATCACAAAACTTAATATATCTTTCTTTGCTTAAAGCTTGGCTTGTCCTTCAAATAAAAAAGGCTGAGAAACATATATATAGCCTATTGCCCTGTCTTGAACCTAGTATAGGTCATTTCTCATAGGGTTTGTTTACTCTGTACTCAAAGACTTTCAGTGACAGACATTCCGCAACTTCCATGGAGCAATTCTAGTGGTTTGCTGATGAGTAATCTGTCAGTCAAAATGTGGCCCCTGTGATTCATTAATATAGTAGTTTCTTAAGAAAATGAAAATAAGAAAATAAAAACCATGTGTTTTTAACACACGTTCTTTCATTCTTTTCTGGAAAAGTGTGTTCCTTTGCAGGGAGAAATTAACAAAGAATAATTAAAAACTAAACATAAAAGAATGAAATATTGAAAGTCATTAGTCCCTGAGACAATTTTAATTACTTTACTCAACACTGCCCTGAAAGGCTACAGAAATATTGTGGTACAAGGAAGTTAAATTGTCCAAGGACTAGCATTATATGATACTATGACACTAGAAGATACTATGACTCAAGCTTTTCACATTTGCAGATTCGAGATCTTCATTATTCACAAGATCTGAAAGGAGGTTTGACAGTGTTATTCTAGTCCCTGTCTGTAGATATCAGAGAAGAATGATTTTTGCTATTGCACAGCTGGCTAAGCCTGTTCAGAAAAAGCTTGGCATGGGAGTAGAAGTGATGCCTACCTCAGGAGTTAGGTATCACATGCTCCTTTTACTAACACATGAAAATGTACAGCAAACTATTGCAAAACCTGCCTTTGACTCTTAAGTAAGAGCCAACGTATCCCATCTGGTATGCCAGGCCTACACTAGGATATGCATGCTGCAGTTTAGGAGTTGCCAAGAAGTGCAAATGCAGGTGTGGTACGTGGGAGGTAGGTGCTGCCAGTGAAAAAAACAATTTGCTGTATGGTAATATTATTCCTTAGGAAAGTTGTAACAATGCAGTAAAAGCAGTATAAATGGTCATCTCTGGGATGCAATATTGTGATTAAAAAAAACAAATCTCTTCTCTGAAGAATACTCCAAAGAGTACTCATCTTGTCTGATTACCTGAGAGAGTCCATCACTCTGCTAAATTGTCAAAATCAGCTGTGAAGTTTCTTGGTTGCAGGTATCTGGGTTGGAATGTCGAGAGCCTGAGAAGAGGTACGATCAGCGGAGATTCCTCATTCTGGAATTCAATTTTCTTTTCCATCCACCACAGTCCTGGTGCTTTGACTGAAGCAGGCTGTGAAAAATAGATTATATCAGTATAGTTTCAAAATGCATTTGCTTGTTTTCTGCACACGAATATGAATTAATAATACTTTAAAACACTTCATTGCTAGTGGAATCTAGCACAAGTGGAAGCAAATATTAGACACTCATAGATCCTCTGCAGGAAGGCAGGGATGAACCTTGTCCTTTCTTTTTATATCAAAAAGAAAGATAATTTTCTGTCAGTCTAGCTCACTGGACATGAGATGAAAGATAACCAAATAGCTAGTAATTAAGTATGGTTAGGAGACAAATTATTAGATACAAAAAGTATTTCTTCAGACAATCCTCAAAAACACCTTTCAATGCAAGTCTTGTGATGTTGAACCAAAGGTTTATCTTCTTCCTTTGTTTGTGAAGGTCAATTAATAAAAAAAAAAAATCCTTCTTAAGCAAATAGACTAATATCCCCAGATGCCGGTTATATTGAAGATTTCCTCAAGCATCAGGTTATTTTATTATCTGAATTTTTTCTTTGGTCACTTTCTGAATATAGGTAAACAAGCATGTGGTACAATACAGACGTCTGCTTGTTATTTTACCCAGCAACTCCAGAAACAAGCACTAAATTTGAAGGAATACTACAGCACAATTATCTAAGTTACAGATAAAATGAAAATAATTTCTACTTCTAAGACCATGCAGCTCCTAATGACCATTTAAAATTATTCCTTACTCCTCATGAGAAATGTCTGGCCTACAGAATTATCATATTAGCCCTGACACTATGGGCTAATTAGAAATTAAGTGTAACAGCTCAAAAAGGAAAAGACCTTCTTTCAACATTAATTCTTACAAGGATCATTTGAAGAATTTCTACAGCAAACCTATCTTGTGCACAGTGCTCAGAGGAAGCAAAAGAAACACCGACACTGCAGATAATTCTCACCCAGCAAGACAGCCAAGCACTTTGAAAAACAAGATTCTGCCAAACCTCAGCCTGCAACAGACACACATCTTTTTTAGCAAAACAGTGGTATGAAATAGCAGTGCCCAGGAACCAGGACCATTTTGCTGACTTAGCTGTGAAAAGCAAGCTTTCCTGCTCCAGAAGATGCTGATGTGGAAACACTTCCCTGCCCACAACTCTGAAGAGCAGCTACACATTCCTTTTCTTAACTATTTCTCAGATTACTTTTTTCTGTCATGACTGCAGTATTTCTACACAGTCATCTGTGGAAACAATCTCACAGGCAAGGGCTGAATTTCTGATGTAACACAGAAGCAGAAATAACCTCCATACATCATAAAGAAAGGGGATTATTTATTTTCCTTTGTACACAATAAATACTTGAAAAGTTTCAAATAAATTACTTTTCTATCAGAAATTTTACAAGTTTCATATCTTCTCTTGAACAACAATATGGCTTCCAAATACATTGGTTTCCCATAATAATTATCAGTTTTATGTAGACTTCATATCCTTGGAAAATATCTACCTAAAATCAAAGTAACTATTCAGAGCAATGTCATGAAATCCAAACCATGTGTGACTGTAAACAACCACTGGTATAGTACAAACCTTTCATCCAGGATATTCTTAACCAGGACATCTCCCTGGATGCTAGTTTAGCACAATTATACTTAATGATAGTGAAACTACTTAGCAGGGATGTATTCATTCAGTGACACAGGGAGATTAGTATTAGCAAGCTTTTAAATCAGCGTGAAATGCCAAACTTCACTTCAATCACGAAAAGAGATTCCAGCAATAATAAGGAAATAAATGCCAAAGAAAAATGAAATGCTGTGAGTAATCTCCTTACTGCGGAATTTTTTCTTTAGTGGGTACTTTATGCCATGGTGAGCCTTTTCAGAAGCATTTTTGCCTCTCCTTATCAGGATAGCTGTTTAATTGAGTTGGCTGTCTACCAGTTCAGAGCATTCTACTGAATTAATGTTCAGATTTGCTGAGCTTTACCTAAGCAGATGTGCAGATGTGGAATTCCTACAAGTCTTTCAATTAGAAAAACAAAGCTTATGCGCTGAAGAGTATAGGTTAGAGTAATGAAGATGTCTCGGGGGAGACCTGATAGTGGTCTTCCAGGACCTAAAGGGGACCTACAAGAAAACAGGAGAGGGACTCTTTGTCAGGTAGAGTAGTAATAGGACAAGGAGTAATGGCTTTAAACGAAAAGAGGGAAGATTTAGATTAGATATAGTGAATAAATTCTTCACTCAGAGGGTGGTGAAGCCCTGGCACAGGCTGCCTAGAGAAGCTGTGGATGCCCCATCCCTGGAGGTGTTCAAGGCCAGGCTGGATGGGGCTTTGGGCAACCTGGGCTGGTGGGAGGTGTCTCTGCCCGTGGCAGGGGGCTTGGAACGAGGTTATCTTCAAGGTTCCTTCCAACCCAAACCATTCCGTGATTTTAAGATTCTGTAACTCTATGTGCTGCAGATATATATTCCTTAGTGTACTTATTCTTCCAGATTACCATCTTTCCTTCTCAATTTTAAACCACTATTACAAATTGCCATTGGAAAAAATCTATGTTTTGTTTACATTAAGTGATTATATATGTATAAGCTAAATGTGAAAATTAAGGTAAAGAAAATAAGAAAAGAATTAAGGAATTAAAACATCAAAAAGAAGTCCAAATTAAACAAGTAAAAAGTGGCTAAATCATTTTTTAAAATGCCTACCAACTAGGTTGGCTATGTGGCTTTTTTGTTTTCTTTTTTACCAGCGATACAACACCCATCCAAATTACTGTAGAAATAAGGGCACAAACCCAATTTCCATTTATCCCTGCAGGTTATCTTCATGCTACAAAAATAGAAGAAGAGATGTCTACTGGAAGGAGAAAAAAAAAAAAAAAAAGAAAAAGAAAGATGAATAAATTACTTTCAGAAAGGAATTAATGAACAGTTAATTAGCAACCTTACTTTCAGCAGCCCACATGTAATTTCAAGACCTAAAGCCAAACCTGGCTGTTCTGTGATTTCTGGGGTGTGCAAGAACAGGGTGGTCCTCATCATGAGGTCTGTGCCTGAACACAATCCCTTACCTGCTGAGTTTTCCTCCCACTTTAGCAATCCTCTGTATTCCTCACTCCTCTGCTCTCAAAGCAGGGGGCTGTGCTGCACACCCTGACCTGGATACACATGGCCAGCCCAGAACAACACATAAAATAATGGATCTTAGTAGCAGGGCGTTTATGCAGAAAACTCATTACTAGTGAAGTTTCCAGTTTGTGAAGGTGTATTTCAGATAATGAAAAGGACTGTGAGAAAAAGGTGCAGCATCATGATTTTGTTTTGTGCCTCTTGAAACTGACAGTTTTCTTCTTTTCTGGTTGATTTTTTGTTTATCTTGTCTTGGCCACTAAGCCCTTCCATGGAGGATATGGAGTTTCCTTCCTACACAGAAAAGACTTCCTCTCTTTTGGCATTTTTTGGAGTAAGCACGCAGGCCCAGCTCTGCATTGCTCAGTGAGGCTCTTACAGTACCACTGCCTTAATAAGATAGTGGCCTCATGCTGCTGGTTAAACCATAGCAAGAAGGTTTTTGAAGCATGCTGAGGAAAGAAAGCATCACACAGTAACCAGCTTTGGCTATAAAGACAGCTTTCCTTGTGATACTTTCTTCAGAGGAGGAGTGGGATTATTTTGTACTCAAGCTCTCCAGTCACCTAGGATCTGGCTGTATGCTCTTTGCAGCTGAGCCTTTTTCCATTTTTCTTCCTTTATTTTGCCATGGCTTTTTTAGGAGCTGAATTTAGGAGCTGAATTGCTCCTGAGAAGAAATTTACAGCTTGGCACATCATCTCCAGAAGCTGTAAGAGTGTAAGAACCCTGATGGGAATTTCTTACTTTCGAAAGTGCACAACAAACAGTATACATTGCTTAAGTAAAAACACAAACTCCAGCCCTTCCTTCTTCATTTCCTCCACATTTCCACACCATACCAAACCTCTCCCCCACATCCAAACCCCCAAGGACATACAGATCTGTCACTCACCTTCCCTACTAGCTTGTCTGCACTCTGTCCCTTTCACTGCATCCTCACTGTCCTGCCACCCTTCCCCAACAACCCCTCCACAAACATTAGTGTCTCTCTCTGGGAAGAAGCAAAAGTGTCCCACATCTGGCCTCTGGAGTGGAAGACACTGCAATCAGAAGTTTCTAAGCTTGCTTTTTTTTTTTTTTTTTTTATATATATAACCTGTCCTTGCTGGTTTTGAGTGGCAAATGGAAATTAACTGAAAACAATACTGAAAACTTGGCCATACTCAACATGTATAATGTACTGACTTGCAACACCTGTGTGTGTTACTCAACCTTTATTTCAGAATAGTTACACTATGCAAATGTCCCACAGAAGTAGAAAAGCACAACTTTTCTCTCTAATACAAATTTATGGAAGCCTTCTGGTAAAATAGGAAGCATATGAACAAAAGACCAGCAAGGAATCTTAATATAAACTATTCAGGATCCCCTGAATATTTTCTTCAGCTCAGTTTCTGAAATCCCTGCCAAGCTGCTAATAATTTAGAGAATCTCAATTGATGAACAAAGTGCATGTTACTTCCAAAAAGTGAACTATTATTTATATGAAGACCGAGCAAATAAATACAAGATGTCAACTTGCTTGTGATTTTGCCCGTACTGACAGGTTACTGATAGTATACACCAGTTTTTTCTTCGGCTTATCCTGGTTTGATTTCATTCATAATTGATAACTGCATTTGTTTTTTAATATTTGCAATAAAATACTGTGAAAACAAAATTTGGGAGTATATACATGCAGTAAATCCTGTATCAACACTGACTGGCTGCCAGATTTGGAACTGATTCACTGATTAGTTTGAGAGTGATTAATTTAAATCTCTGATTTAAAAGCACATTTATGAAAAGACAACTGACAGTATAAATAGCACTTCAGACTGCTAGAACTGTTCCCTTTATGGACTCTGCTTTTGTAATGTGCATGGGCAAGTTTTTGGTCAAGTACAATACAAAATAAGGTGATGATGTTTGGATGACAAATTTTTGAGCTGTTTTTGCAAGAAGAAATAATTGTTAACATGTTTTCTGAGGAAAGACTGGAATAAAAAACACTTTTTTTTTTTTTTTTTTCAACTGAGAGGACCAGCAAGAGATGGACGAATAGGATAAAACAGATGTACTTCTGATATAACCACACTTGGAAGTTCAGCATACTGTATGTATATTACTTCTAGCCAGGACACAGCAAGCAAAATTGCATTTTGGGTTCAGATCATAAAAGAACTCCCTGCAGAGAACCCAGTGGTTTGCTGGTTTAAGTGTATCTTGACTAGAAGCTTCTCCCAGCACTGTGATGTCAGACTTGGCGCTTACCCTCTCTGTAAGCCTCTGTCCAAAACACATGGGAAAGCTGTAGTCCAGGTCCAGCCCTGACCTCCTAGGTCAGTACGCTGTCCTGATTGCTTTGCAGTTCTCCAGGAACAGGACAGGAGGGAGCTACACAATGAACACACTAATAACCAAATGTCAGGACTAATGCTGGAACGAAGGGTTCTTGACACTACGGCTTGTTTTGAAAGACATTATGAAGAAAAGAAACCACAGCATTAAAAAAATGCTTTTTTTTTTGCTTTTTTTTTTCACAAATTAGGAAGAAAACAACCCTAGGAGATCAAATAATTTATTATTATTATTAGGACACAGCTGCATGCTTCCCCTTGAAAAGAATGAATACATATCCTCTTTTACCTTTGAACTCATCTAATTCTGGTTGTTTGCCATGGGATACTGTCTTCTGATCCTTCTAGGGCACTTCCTTTCTTAAAACGACAGCAGCATTTCAATAGATAAATAAGTTACCGGAAGCTCTCATGTTTTAATTTATGTACATGTATAATATGATGATTATTTAGCTGACCCTTTCATCTGTTTACATCTGCCTGGACATGATAGAAGCTGCCAGTTCTTCACAGAAAATGAAACAGCCAATTGCATAATATTTTTTTTTTCTCCATTCTCCACCTCCTTCCAAAAAGATTTGTAAGTGAAATCCAACATGCATGCAACACTGTCCACCAATACCCAACACAGCGTATTGCCCAGGCAAATCCCCCAGATATTTGAAAGGTACAGTTTGTAACTGGTCTCCTTGGTGAATTTATTTTGGTGAAGTGCTTCTGCAGCCCCTAGAAAATTTCATTCTATTATTTCTTATGGCCACATGCAACATGAATACCAGTACAAATTTGTTGCACTGTTCTGCCTTTCTAGGTAAGAAAAGAAAATTGCCTCTCTTTCCTATTCGATATTTCAGGCTGCCTATAAAAGTGAAAAATTGCTGTAAACATACCGCGCAGCAAGCAACCATCACAATTTGAAAGAGATTTCATTGTTTTACAGAAGTCAGGCAACACAGAGCTGACCTAAAGTGGTTAACACTGCCTTGGATTATGTTCAAATCAACAACTGAAGGGAGAAATCCCACAGACATCATTACTCTCTCCACAGCAGCTCCACCTTGCTTTGTAGTGAATTGATCCCTACTGAACTGGTAGGTAGAATCCCAGGGAATGGCTTCTGACCCTTTATTGCCTTCCACCGAGGGAAAAAATTGATCATAATGTTTATACTTGACTAGGAGGCACATACAATAGTCAAAATTTGCTGGGCTTATTCACTGTGCTTCAAAGACACAAAAAGTACAACTTCTTGTTCAGATAGAAAGAAAGGAAGAAAGGAAGAAAGGAAGACTGTGTTGCAAGAACTTTTTCTTCATCTTTTGAAATAAACTCATAGCAATCTGTCTTCATTTAAACTGTAAGGGAGCTGGCTTGGGTCCTGGAATAGACTCTGGTTCTTTTTAAGACAGGGAAATAGCTCCTAAATACATTGGTCTGCTTTTTGGAACTTATGAAGCAGAACACAAATCTAAGAGCTGGCAACATTTAATGGTAATGAGGCAATTCTTACATGAGAGAGTTCATTACAGGATCAGCTAACGATGTTTTCCAGCAGCTGGAAAATGGAATCTTCTGCAGGCTGGGAATGAAAAATCTGTCTTGGAAATTATATTCAGTATACCTCAATATACAATTATTTTAAAATGGAAGCATAGCAGAATTCATTCTGCTGCTTCTAATGCTTTGTGTTTTTTACTGAAGGAAGAAAACATGTTTTGCTCATACAGTGCTGCTGTGCCAGCTGAGCTGCAGCACATGATGGAAAATGAGCCTTGCCTGTGCTTTGGTCCTCTGCAAGACAGGCACCTCTGCTCTTGTACTAGGCAAAAGCTGTCCTTGTGTTTAATGAACACAAGGACCAGGATTGTGCCTGGCTCTGATGCAAAGAAGAGGCTTTTCTTTTGCTTTCTGACTTGCGCTGGGCCCTCCTTGCCCTTGTAGACACCATTCCATTTCCCTCTTCCTCTTGCATGACTGGCTCTGTGGCATTTCCATACAAAGGCACCTTTGTTATCTGGCATAACTCCCCAAGTGGTCCTTCACACTGTATTTTTGCCATCGGTTGGTTTCACAGCACAAGTATGGCCTGGGAGGAGCTTTCCAGCCTCAGAGCTGGAGCATGGTCCCCACCAGCTCACTTTCACTATTCTTTCACTACTTGGATTTTGACCAACACGAGTTGTGATATGTTGTTTTCCAAAGTCCATGTATTGGTCTGTCAGCAGATGCTACTCCAATAGCAAATCTAGTTGCTTAGCCTCTCGCTTTGCATTGTTTTCTGGTGGTCTGCAGAGCGTGTACTGAGAGACTCTCTAAAAGATTCAGGGCTGTGCTACATGAACATCATCACCCTGGCACATGCAAGTCCGACATGAAATATTTTCCCTCTAGGTTGCTCTCAGCCATTCTTCAAAGTATTTCTTTCCAAAGATGTTACGAGAACTATTTCACTTTGCTTGCTACCTGAACACTCTCTCCGAGTTTAAAAGAGACATAAATAAATTAAAAGCAACAGAACAACAGCAGAACAGATTAGCAGCCTGCACAGCCTTTTTAAAGGATGCAGAAGCCCAGAGGACACCTATAATTGAACCTCTCTGGAGGCACCAAGTCACTCAAAGACAGCTGTGCTTTCTCACGAGCTACTGAGCTGGCTCATACACTTGATGCTGGAGTAGAAAGGGACTGTGGAAACCTAGCACAGCAGCTGATTTCCCAGGTTAAACTGTACACTGGGTTAGCCAGCCAGCTGAGGGAACTTTGTCATCGCTATTTCCCTCCTCCCCAGTCATGCCTTAGGCAGGGCTCAGATTTACCTTTAGGAGTGAGGCCATGGAAAATAGTCAGGGAATTAGGAGGGGTGTGGGAGGAGAACAGAGGTGAATTGCAGCTGGCCGACATTTTTAAAAGAAGGACCTCTGTAAGAAGGAGCTGTGCACACTTTCTTGTTGAGGCTTGCAAACGTTACGTTAGCAGCCCTGCTGAAGTCAAAAGATAAGCAAGCTGGGTGAGAACAGCAGTATGAGTCAAAGCCAGCTTACCCTAACTTGTTGTTTCAGAAAAATGGATTAGGAGTTTCTAATGCTAGAGAGCTACATAAGTTGACAATAAGCAATGTTTTCTTAAAACAGGTGGGTTGGGGAAGCAGAGGTCAAAGAAATTTGAAAAACCTTAGCTGGAAACAGTGTTGAGGAATCCCAAAGTAAGATGTTAAGACTGCTGAACCAAGATATTTTTTGCTTCAGCTGGAACATATTAAAAAAAAAAATGCTGGCAGGAAAAGCAGCAGGTATCCCAGCTGCAAAGGCCAAACAGAGAGCAAGAAACAGATTGCTGAAGGAAGATACTCAAGTAACTCAGCCAACTATTTATTATGATTTATAGCAAAGCTTGGCCCAAAGCCCCATAGACTCTAAAATATACTAGAAGAACAGTTAGAGTATGAATGAAAATGCATCTGCAACTTCTGATTAATTTTATAGAAACTTAAAATTATCATTGCCATTTAAAAAAGTCACCAGCAATGGTCTGGATTTCAGAGACAAGTGAAGGAAGGGACAGTAAGCTCTGAGCAGGATGTGCAAAAAAAAAAAAAAGAAGAAAAAAAAAAAGAAAGAGAGAGATAAAATCTCCTCCAATAAACCAATACCAGTAGCTTTCTTGGTGACTGCACAAATGCACAGGTTTGCAGAAAGCTGCTGGCTGAATTTTAGCCTCTATCTACTAGAATTCAAAGTAGTTGTTAGCAGCCATTTCTGTTCTGAAACCCAGTCTGGAGCTCTAAGAGACTATCATGTTTTCATGGCTCAGTGAGAGCAAAAAAAGAAATTCACTGCTGTTTGCAAATAGAGTGATATGGCTGAAAGTCTGGGTATGCTCTTCTATGCTGGAGAAGATCTAATTTAACACTCTTGGACCCAATTTTACCCTCATTATAGGCAACTGACAACTTCCCAGAGAATTCAGTGAGCAGAAATCAGATCTCTTACTGTGAGCTGACAGAAAAAGAATAAGCTGCTACATGTGAGAATGTGATTTACCCAGAATGTTAAAAAGAATTGAATTTCTAATAGCTCTATAAAGCAGGGATTCTTTAAGAATAAAAGAGAGGAGTATTAAGATGCATAAATGATAAAGCATCATTATGAAAAAAGCCAAGAGCTCAGAAACGTGACAAAATCTTTGGTGAACACCTTCACAATAGTGGATGCATTAGAGGCTTTTTTTTTTTTTTTTTTGAATCAGTGGAGAGAACAGAACAAATGAGAAAAGCCTAAAAATGGGGGAAGACAAGCAGTAGAATAAAGTTCTCCAAAGATGAATCTGCTATTATTGTTACCACTAGCTTAATTGTAACTGGATTTGATAGAGAGGATTCTTGCAAGCATCGTAGCATTCTGCCTTGCTCTTTCTGACTCTCTTTCTGCTCCCAGAAATGGCAGCTATGTTGCAATTCTTGAAGCACCTGCTCATAAGAGCAAAACCCACAGGGAAGTCTGATGTGTTTCTCTTCATGACCTTTGTGTGCAAGGAGTGAAGCCTTGGTTAATTACCTGCCTCCAGCCACTCCTTAAAAGCTGAAGAGCTTTTCTTTGTATTTATATAGTTACAGTAGCCATGGCAGCTGCTCATTTATTAGTTGCAGCTTACATTAAAGCAGGCTGGGTAACTACATTGTGTGGAAGGTGAAGATGTGTGCAATTTTCTATAAAAAAAGCCAACAACATGTTTACTGAGAGCAGGTAATGGAGATGCTAATGAAAAACAGAAACTGCCTTGTAGTTTGCCATAGAGCAAGAATGACTAACGACCATGATATTGCATCTATGAACATAATACATGCATCTGATATGTCTAACTATCCCAGGCACCGGAAAATAGATCATTCACTAGAGATGGGCCTAAATCCACAATTTTCATCTCAAATTTAAATAACCGGGCATTGCACTCAGACTGGGATTTAGTGCTAAGCATAATGCCTGACTCCAGGAAAGCTCAAACTTGGCAAGGAAGGGTAAGAGTGGAGGAGAAAGGGCATTGTTTGATATCATAGTATAAACATGACTGCTTCTGTCTGTACCAGGACATTGTTATTAAGAGAACAAGATGCAATCATTTAAAGCGAACTAAACTCACTACCCAGGAACATCTTCAGTACAGACTGTATGTCTACATCAGGAGAACAGCAGCTATTCTGTTCTGGCTCTTTTCTCATGGGGAAAAGTCCCATGTCACAGTGGTTGCTCTGACACATGGGTCTGGAGGCAGAAATTGTTATATTCAGATATGGGACTGGACAGAACTATTTTCATGCCTTCTTCTCTGACATTCTCATAACTAACACCACCGGCCAAACAGGTGTTCCCAGCTCTGTATCACCTCTCCAGATGTTACCATTCCGATTCTCCTGCCAGTTGTGCACTGGGCAGGCTGATGGCTTAACAACTGATTTGCCTTGGAAGGCTTTCTCCAAACCATACATGTTCTCGAAGAGCTCACATGCCTAGCATCTGTCTTGCAAGCAAAGCCTTTTAATTTGATCCATATTTCACAGCAATCAAAACCACTTTCTGTTCCTTCCTTGGAAATATGTCCATCCTTTTTCTGTTCTATCTTTTCCCTCTAAAATTTCAGCAAAGGATAATTTATTAAGCATGTGCATTTACAACATAATATTTTGCCTTCTGTCAGCAGAAGACTGAACAGTTCCTTCTATCTTCTGGTAAAATTATTTCCTGCTGAGACAGAAACCTGTGGGCTATGGGAAGCCAAAGAGCTGGAAATGATGAGCTACATTTTTTATGGAATGTCTCTGTTTTCCATAAATCTGTCTGTATAAACAGGCTTCCAAAATGCAGTAGTATTAGTTCTTCCCCAATTCTAATCACCGTACAAAATAAACAAATGAAACTCTCAGCTTCCAGCAAAGCTGCACGAGCCCTGGAAATACTTAATATTTTAGACGGCACGTTTCTGCATGGGAAACCCTGAGCAATGGGGCATTTTGAAGCCTTGGTTCTTCCAAGAGCAGCAAGGAAGAGGAAGCACTGCCACCCAGTGGCTACCGAGGACAACCCTCTGATGGAACTAATTTAATTTGCAGCCTCAGTTCTCTCAGCCTGGTCCTACAAAGCCGGACAGTTTGATAAGGCAAAATTTCATGTCTGAACCTGCAGATTCAAATTATACTAAGCTCAACTCATTTAACAAACCACTGGTATTTTTAACGAAGATCAAGTTAAAGAGGTACTCACAGAGCATTGCCAAAGCATGGTATTTTGTTTTTGTACCCAGAATTTCTAAGGCAGACTAACTAGACATTCTAAAAGAAGAATAAGCATAAGGTATTTGGCTGATTTGGGGGCTGACTTAGGCCAAGAAAAGATTGTCATTAAGTGAATTGTGGCTAATATGGAAGAGTCATTTCTGAGTCTCAGGCAAAGGAATCAAATGTGGACTGGGGGAAATTACATAGCTTATTCCTTGAGATTAAAGAGTTACTGAATTCACACTTAGAACTCAAAGGGGCTGAAATTTCTCCAACTGAATTTCCATACTTTCATGAAACAAAAAGCACAACATTCTTCTCGCTCTACCCTCTGATGCAAGGGAGCTGCTGGTAAGCACTATCACCAACTTACAGGTATGTTTAGGGTATAATAAAGCTTAGCTTTAAAATTTCTTGCTTTGTTGTTTTAATTCTCAAAGTTAAAAGCACTGCAGACATGGAAGAAAACAGCACTAGTATAATTTAACAGCAGGAATGCAAGCTAGTACAATTTAATTTATTGCATGACGTGTAGAGATTTGTATCAGAAATACTAAACTTGGTCTGAATGAATCATTAACAGAAAAATATGTAAGAAAGCATCAGAAGAAACATCAGAGCAAGACTTAGAAGAACGGCAGGTGCTGGCAACCAACAGTGCCAACAGCAACAATACAAATGTTGAAGAATGGGCTGTCCAGAGCAGGACCAGAAATCCAGCACTCTGGTAAAAGAAAGGCAATGAGACTGCAGCACGCTGAATGTGCAGTCCTCTTCCTTGTTCACCTGACAAGAGCATGGGCTGTACTTGAAGCAAGGAAGCATATGCAAGGGGCACCAACACTTAACGAGGATGCAGTAAGCAGTATTTTGGAGAAAAAGGACACCTGCTTGAATCCTGCAGGGTTTACACGAGCTACATCCACAAAACAACTCGTCATTGTCAAACAAGAGGAACTGCAGAGATGCAAGGAGGACTTGACAACCAGCACCAATGTTCTCTGTATTGCAGACAAGGGACCCCACTTGGATTACTTGGACACAGACCTTGATGTTTCTAAGTACATGGTGTGGGAATGCAAGGGAGTGACATTAGAACAGCATTTGTAAACGACTGAAATCAACGTTGTATAAAATGAATATCACTTTCCCTTTCCATATGGTCTCTCCCTGAGTTTTGTGAAATTAATTTTGTATATGCTGTTTTGACAGAAGCATCCAGGAGCAAGCAATTCTCATTCAAAAACAATTACCATATGACTACAGAACAAATCTGTTCATGCTTCATAGCCTGAAGACAAAATTTCAGGCAATTCTACTTCAGGTACTTGTAAATAAAGTACTCTATAAAGGTTTTCTCAGCTCAGCCTCTCTCCCATTTAAGTCCCTGGGATCACTGCCATATCATATGCAGTGAAGTAGTGCTAAATCAATGGGACAGACTGTCAGAAGATTTGATAGGTTGCAGAAGGTTTTTAAATGTTTACACTTACTAATCAGTGACGAGATGCACAAATCTTGACAAATTTCCTTAATTAATACTGAGAAAAATGCCATTCAGGTAAAGTCAACTGGTATATTAATAAACCTCTTAAAAGGCCAAAAAAATCCAAAAAAATGACATAAAGAACCCTTTTCATGAAAATCTCCCAAGCCCCTTTCAGTAAAACACACGAATTTGAGTTTCAGAAGCCTTGTTCTTATTCCAAGACGCTTTAGAGGGGAGATTCATTAAACCTAATTTTTTTCTTCCAAAGCAGTTTTGGTTTCATGCAGTGTAAATACCACCATAAGCCCTGTAATTAGTGAAATGTGGTTTTCTGCAGAGTTGTGTCTCCTGGTTGATCAACTCCAGTGTCCAACAAGAACTCACACTTCCTTGAAGTTCTTCACACTACTAAAACCAAGAAAAGATCGACTTCCCCTGGGGTTTCTGCCATCAAAAACCTGGGAAATCATAGCACAGCTCCTGCTTCAGATAGGGCATCTACACAGTTTTTTTTCTTTCCCCTTTTTGCCATGTTAAGATATCTGGTGATTTTTTAGCAACTGCATTTTTCTGTTAAATTTTCTAGAAATTGGCTAGTAGGCTCAAAAGTCAGAAAGGACACATACACAAACACCCAAAATCACAAACATAAACAATCTGACTGAGCATAACTTACTTGAGCCTTTTATCTGTACAAAAGTAGGATAATAAGCATTACATTAAGTATTCCTGGTCAGTTGTATGCTCCACAACTATGAAGATTTTAAGCTTGCCAACTAACAGCCTCTATGTATCTATCTACCCATCTATTTATGTTAGTATATTTTCCTTTATTACCTAGTCTTGCATCCAACACTCTTCTTGGTTTACAGACAATTGTTCCTGCTGTTATAGGCAACCTGTTATTAAAAAAAAAAAAAAAAAAAAAAAAGCATTTTGGCCCTTTCCCACTCATTTCTAATTATGGAGTAAATCCTTGGTACTGGGTCAGGATGTTAGAAGTCCACAGGACACAATGCTGAGAACAATGAGTTTCCAGGCTATTTCTAATCCCCATCCATGATATAAATGAGATTACTGATACCACAGTGGTTTTGCTTTTCTGCATCAATGCTCAACTCCATAGAAGCAGCAGAGTTGTGGTATTTTCCAGTCAAAAAAATGCTTTTCAGAAAGGCAAAACAGCCTGCAAAGGTACCCATGGATGGATGCTGTAAAAGGAAATCAGATTTGGGTGATGGGGGAAAACATAGTAATGTGTTTGGCAGCTTATTTCATTTTCTTTAACTTCTTATGAGATTTCTGTCTTGTGCTAGTGCTGGCTTGAGAAGTCACTCTAGCCCAGTACTACTGTGTCCACAGAGAAGCATACATCTTAGCTAGGAGACAGTAGCTAAGAGCTTCAGTGCTTGACTGGGAGCAAAGCCTGCCTACGGGAGTTACAAAAAGCCTCAGTATTAAAAAGCCCTACCCTCTTACCTTTGAAAAGTGAACTTACCTCCTATGGGCAAAGGGGAGAACGCAGATAGGCAGCAGGGGCTGACAGATGCTGGAGCTCAGCTATGCCGTCTCTGGCATCCCTTCACAACGGTGCTCAGTCATGGGGAAGTACAAGCACTCATGCACTCGGTTTTGGGAGGTGTAGGCTGGTAGGTTGTTAGGAGTAACACGTTTCCTGTTCAAAGAGAATGAGAGGCATGTCAACAGGGTGGGCTGGCTCACTTCTGACTAAACCCTGACAGTTTCAAATCCTGAATAGGGGCTGCTGTAGCTGGAGTGACAGTTTCATAATTTGAGCAGGAAGTAAGAGCACGAACGCAGGTTCCGTTCTTCATCAAACACACAGCTAGCAAATACTTAAAGTAGCTTCCATGACATTTATACTTACTAAACTTGTACATTCGATTTCTTGAAATAGATTCCATACATCTGATTCGACTAAGAAAACCTTTCTGCTTTAAATCCTATAGCTCAGAGAGAGCAAACGTGCAGACTTTTTTGTTTTCCAAAAAATCCAATGGAGACTTTCTGATTATCCAGTTACTAACTTTTAAGAAGACGTCCAACTTGCCAGAAGCCTGAAAAAGAGACTTTCAATGGCCACTTAGTTTTCTCCCCATGCAGCTGTCCCCACCCATGTTATGCCCTGAAAGGAAGGAATAAAGTGCAAGGGGACTAGGGGTGATCAGAAAGGAGTATCTGGCACCCACAGGGTTTTTCAGTATCAAAAAGGGAACTCAGGAGTCTTAATGTCACTGTCCAGTCTCTACTTGCTCTAACCAGACCTAAACAGCAGTGTCAACAGTGTTAGTTTTACAGCACAGGGCTGGCCTGCCAAGCCTCTAACAGAGCAGAAAGTCGACTCTATTTCCCTACTCAGCCAGATCCCCTTTGGCAGCACCTCATCCAAACCCTGCCCTCTTCCAGGCAAAGGGGCTGTGAGTTGCACAGTTATGTCCTGTTCGTGGTTCCCAAGGGGGGAAAAGGGCACAGTGTCAAGTCACAACTCCAGAAGGAACCATGGCTACGCATCAACCTGATGCCTATAGGTTTTGTACTTCTCACTCTCCTAACCCTAGTCCTAGCTCTACCTTAACCTGAAGCCTGGGCTGGTGGGAGTCCTCCCAGCACGAAGCCCTCACTGCCACAACCTGATCTGCTTTGGAGACAACCCAATTAAATAACCTCACATATGGCTGGTGGAAATTGTTTATTTGTGTAAGTTTCCATCATACTTGCACACATGTAGGGGACCCAAATGTCCCTTCTCTAGTAATGTGAGAGTTACGGATGGCAATGAAACAACATGGGAAATGCAAAAAATAAAGGAAAGCAGGAAGACACTCTGTCCTGGGCTTCTCCTTGCTCTGAAGCATTTTCAGATCAAACAATAAGAAAGATACCCTTTTTGTTTCATCCTGGGTTCACTATGGAAGGCCTTTTTCTGCTGTCTCAGGTACACAAAATCCTTCCAGGACAGACCTAGTAGTGAAGCCATCTAAAAAGCTCCTCATGGGCACCCATTGCTGAGCACAGGGAGAAAGAAGCACAGCAGCCACTCCACTGTTCACCTGGCTGAGATGTCCTGGCTGCATCTCAAGCTGGTTCTACCAACCTAGCTGGTCTCCTACAGCACTTTCTGATCCAGTTTATACCACCTCAATACCAAGCTCACAGAGGCAGATATGCTGTACCTCCCCGTGCTGCTGCAGCTTCTCCTTGACATCACAAAACAGAGACAAAAATAACATGAAAACTGCCTGAACACTTCACTCTTGCTGCTG
Source organism: Anas acuta (assembly GCF_963932015.1). Taxonomy (NCBI): domain Eukaryota; kingdom Metazoa; phylum Chordata; class Aves; order Anseriformes; family Anatidae; genus Anas; species Anas acuta. Next base: position 44,604,344 of record NC_088980.1, on the reverse strand, counting down.
TCATATCCTCTTCCCATAACAAAGCAGCAGCCAAGAATAGATGCCTTTTAAGGGATTACAAGTAGCAAAAAAGTTCACCAGAAGAAAAATAGCCCAGATCACATTAAAGGCCAAAATTACGTCACTGAGTCAGTTATTAGTCCAAAACTCTTCCCTTTACAAGTCATGGGGGACAGCCCAGGAACCTTGTGGAAAACATCACCAGCAGGCAGCCAGTCTGACAGCAGCCAGGCCTGGCCTCATCCCTCACAGCGGGGAGAACAAGGAAGGCTGATTTTTGGACGATGAAAGTCGCTTTCCTACTGTGCATAAGCTCATTCAAACGAGGGAGCAGAACCACAGAACGGCTCTGGGTAAATTCACCAGCAAAAAGATGCAGGAAGGAAAAATGAAAAATGTCTTTGTGAATTAAACAAAATTGGGGGAGGTTGGGAAGGGGGGCAGAGTAGAAATATGAATGCAATGAAGGTCCAAGGCATTGAAGTGCTTTCAGGAATACTCCTGGTGTAAAAAATGGCTCCTTTTCACCCCATAAGGAATTTTGTCATTAGTTTGTGCTGCTCCCACTGCAGCCATGCATCATTCCAGCTACTTGGTAGGAGCAGTGGCTGCACAAAGGAAACCTTTTTGGATGGGTGAAAGAGAAAGGCGCAGGGTCCCTTTCTAGGAAGGATTTTGCCAAGTTTGCAATCCCTTTGAAAACTGGAAGGCAGCATTTTTAGAGCCTTATGAGTTCCCTTCTCACTCTGTCGTGCCTAGAAAGGAAGGTCTGAAACCTGGATTTTATTCCTTGGGGAGACAGAATGGGAAGGGTTTGCAGGGATGTGGCCAGTCATCCTTAGCACACCAAACCTGACCCACTGAGCCCTGCTCTCCTCCCCTGGGCATCAAGCGGCCCTGTTGGCCTCAGAAACAAAACACAGGGGTAAAAACGAAGAGCCCTGCAAAAGCAAAATTAAAAAAAAAAAAATAACCCAGAGCCCAGCTGCCCCTATGTGAGGGACAACAGCGATGGCGGCGCCGTGAGCTCACATCCTGCACCGCCCCTTCCCCGCCCGCCTCATGGTGCCGGTTCCGCCGCCCTGAGTCCCGCCTCGCTCCATCCCGCGGCCGGGGAGGGGGGTCCCGGCTCTGCCTGGCCAGGGCGAGCCGTGCCGGGCCGTGCCGAGCCGTGCCGGGCCGGTGAGTGCTGGGGAAGGGGCTCGGCTGATGGTGGGGGACCGCTGTGGGGGACAGCCCCCAGTGGCGCAGCCCGCAGCGGGGCCGGAGCGGCGGCGGCGGGGCCCGCTCGGGGTGGGGGGGGACACGGTGGCCGCCCCGGGGCTCCGTGGGGGGAAAGGAGCAAAGTTGTGAATGCTGCCGATGTGGGCTGGGTCTGTTTGGTGTAAAATAGTGTGAATTGTGTTTTTTATTATTTATTTTCCTGAGGCTGGGAGGTGCCGCCCGCCGGTGCGCCGTCATGGGGAACCAGCTGGCTGGCATCGCCCCGTCGCAGATCCTGTCGGTGGACAGCTATTTCTCCGACATCCACGACTTCGAGTACGACAAGAGCCTGGGCAGCACCCGCTTCTTCAAGGTTGCCCGAGCCAAGCACCGGGAGGGCCTGGTGGTCGTGAAGGTGTTTGCCATCCAGGATCCCACCTTACCCCTGACCAGCTACAAGCAAGAGCTGGAGGAGCTGAAGATAAGGTTGCACTCAGCGCAGAACTGCCTCCCCTTTCAGAAAGCGACTTTGTCCGAAAAAGCTGCCATGCTTTTCAGGCAGTACGTACGGGACAACCTTTACGATCGGATTAGCACCAGGCCATTCCTCAATAACATTGAAAAAAGGTGGATCGCTTTCCAGATCCTTACCGCGGTGGACCAAGCCCACAAATCCGGAGTCCGCCACGGGGACATTAAAACTGAGAACATCATGGTGACCAGCTGGAACTGGGTTCTTCTCACCGACTTTGCCAGTTTTAAGCCAACCTATCTCCCCGAAGACAATCCCGCTGACTTCAATTATTTCTTTGACACTTCACGGAGGAGAACGTGCTACATCGCTCCCGAGCGCTTTGTCGATGGAAGTATGTTTGCTACGGAGCTGGAGAATATTCGGGATCCTTCGACCCCTTTGGTGGACTTGGCAAATAGCAATCAGCGAACGAGAGGGGAGTTAAAACGGGCAATGGATATCTTTTCTGCAGGTATTTGATCCGGAGAGATCAGTGTGTTCTTCATGGCTCTGTGTCAGGGGTGCACAAAAAGTTTTGTGTGTTTTTTCTTTTTTTTTTTTTTGGTTGTTTTTAACCAATTTTAACTTCTTTTTTTTATTATTATTATTTTTTTCTACAGTGGGCTTAAGAGAACAGCATGTGGGAAAAACTTGCTTCTTTTAAGCATTAAGACTGAATGCCAAACCTTTCATTCACAGAAAAAGTATGGACACAATAGAGTAAGCCACAAAACTTAAGCACATCATGCTGAGGTGGCTGAGGTCCCAGGGATGCATACTGTATGTCTCATGGGACCCAAGAGGAGGAACCAGTCAGTGGCACACCTAAGATCCACCTGCCTGGGGACTGTCCCAGTTTTCAGTGCAATTTGGTGACGTTGGTTTTCAAAGCCCCTTCTTGTTTAATTTTTTTCCCACAAGTAGGAAGCTGGATAACTCAGTAAGCTCCTCTCATGGTGCTTCTCGCAAATATTTGATAGAGCCCCATTGTAGGAGCCTGTCCTGAGTCTCGGGCTTGTCTTGAGTAACTTGAAAGCCATATGTTTGGCCTATTTAAAATAATAATAATAATAATAATAATAATAATAATAATAATAATAATAATAATAATAATAATAATAATAATAATCTGGATGTAAAGGTAAAGGTAACTGCACTTTCACCAGCTGCTCTTATGGCCAAACTTCCAGGCTGCTCCACTGATACAGCAGGATGCTGACCTTTGGGAGTAAACTGCAGGAATGGGACACGAGCCTTTGAAGAAGACATGTATCATATACACAACAGGGGGGATGTGTTTGGCAATCTTGTCATTTCTCACTGCGCTTTTGAGCTTGTTTGAGTGACTGTATGCTGTCCCCCAGCATCACTGCGGAAGTAGAGGTTATTCCTTTGCCTTCTGTAAAAGGGCCACTTAGTTTTGACCTCCTGCCTGGTCCACACTTGATTTACTGCAAGACTTCTTCCATGTGACAGTGATGTGCGTTCCTTTTCTGGTGTTGTATTTTCCAGCTGGCAGGTGGTTGAAATCAGTGCCTCATGTTTCCTAATTGCAAACTCCTCTGCTGTTGGCAGGTTCGAAATAGAATACCTGGGAGATGTTTCAGGGATCAAGTGCAAAAGCCAGGTTTTAGAGGTGGAAATGCTGTCCTACTTCCACGAGCTAATTTGTCAGTTCCTTTGCCTCATTTTTAACTGAGTTAAGATTCACGTAGGTTCTGAGCTTGTCCACATATAGGAAACAAAGTTAAAATGTCTGCTTATAATCCTCTGATATCTTTGACTATTTTTTTCCAGGCTGTGTAATAGCAGAGCTCTTCACAGAAGGTGTACCCATGTTTGATTTATCTCAACTTTTGGCTTACAGAAATGGCCACTTCTCCCCTGATCAAGTTCTAAACAAAATCGAAGACCGCAGTATCAGAGAACTGGTAAGGATGGACTACAGCAGTAGAATCATTTGTGTAATCTGTGTGTAGTTTTTCACCTACATTGGTGACAAATTGTTTGTTGATTTTTCTTTTATTTTTTCATTACAAATGTCTAAACCTTTAATCTTTCTCTCCCACTTCCTCCTGCTTCTGCCTTTCTCAAGGTCACTCAGATGGTCCATCGTGAGCCAGATAAACGTTTAGCAGCTGAAGATTATTTGAAACAGCAACGTAACAATGCATTTCCTGAAATATTTTACACTTTCCTTCAGCCTTACATGGCCCAGTTTGCCAAGGAAACGTTTGTATCGGCAGATGAGCGTATATTGGTCATACGTAAAGATCTGGACAACATCATTCACAATCTCTGTGGGCATGACCGCACAGAGAAAGCCGAGGGAGAGACAAAAGAGAATGGGCTGGTTATTCTAGTGTCTGTGATAACTTCCTGTTTACAGACTCTCAAATATTGTGATTCAAAACTGGCTGCTTTGGAACTGATCCTTCATTTAGCACCAAGATTAAGTGTAGAGATTCTTCTGGATCGTATTACTCCTTATCTGTTACATTTCAGCAACGACTCTGTGCCCAGGGTGAGGGCAGAATCTGTGAGGACACTAACTAAAGTTCTTGCTCTTGTCAAAGAAGTGCCACGCAATGATATTAACATTTATCCAGAATACATCCTGCCGGGCATTGCACACTTGGCCCAAGATGAAGCCACTATCGTCAGACTTGCATATGCTGGTAAGAGGAAATCCAGTCACAACTCCAAATCTTTTTTCCAAATCTTTTTTTTTTATTATTTTATTTTTATTTTTTTTCCTGTATTTCCTTAACTGTCTTCTGGGCTACTCAAAATGATCCCACAGCTTGCTGTTTCTGTTTCAGTAAATCTCTCCAGATGTCTTAGAAATTCCTGCAGGTAAAGATGCCCATATTCACCTAAGCTAACTGATTTAGGGGGTGGCAGCAACTTAATAATTTCTGTGAGTTGGCTTGTGTTATCAAATGAGTTTCTAGTGTAGGTCTGTGCCCAAAGTAAATAATTACATGTAAAATAATTGACAAAACCCATTTGCTCTTTGCTAGATTATTTTTTTTGTTATGTGTATAAATTGACATTCATTCTCCTCCGTGGTTCTGCATGTGAAAAGAACTTGCAGAATGTGTATATTCATTTTGGGTTAGGGCCTGAATGTAGCACGTAGCAAGTCTGCTCACAGCTAAGGGAAGGAGTCAGAGTTTAGATCCTCATGCTCAGGGAAGCAGCTCTGCATCTCTTCCCTAAATAAAAAAGAATGTAACAAGTAAAGCCACGTGTCCAAGCAGCCATGTGTATCTAAGTATGTGAACAGGGCTTTCTGAGCTTACCCACCCTTTGCAGCTTTTATAAATTTATTTTAATTGATGTTTCATTAGCTCAAACTGTTTGCTTGGAGCAGCCCAACTGGAACGAATAAATATGAAACTCGATTTAAAGCATCAGTTTGTTATTATGCTTCAGACTTATTTTCCCACAGAGTGAAATTTGATATCTGGAGCTGAAATCATATTATTTTTTATGTAATAGATTGACTTAGACCTTAGCAGATGTATTCTTCATATTTTATTTAGATATCTGATTTCTGGTGGTTCAGGAAAAGTTTTGTAATGATACCTGCATTTTCTATTTACCAATTACCCTTATTTGCTATGACTAGCATGTTTTTACTTTTTTTTTTTTTAATTTACAAGTCCATACTTCAGTTGAAGGTGATGGCTGGATTTTTTTTTTTTTTAACTAAATAAACTGATAAAGCTCGTTATTGAATGCAATGTATAGTAGTGAATAGAACCAGATGATTTTGTTTACCTTGGTCTTCCACATTTAGGGCTGTATAGAAGAAACATTTTTCTCAAGCCTCACTTTTATTTGTAGACTAGGAAAAAAAAACAACAACACAACAAAACCAAATCTTGTAAAATTCCAGTCTGTTCGTAATAAAATTCCAATTTAACTAATATAAAGCTGAGCTTGTTAAATAAACTGAAATGGACAAAACCAAAATGCTATCTCTTTTCCTACAATTGCAAAAAGGCTACAGATCTCACTACTCAACAGATTCCAATTGCATCTGCTTAAACAGAGTTTCTCTTTTCATGTTAAGTGGATTGCCTTTATTTTCAATGCAGCTAGAATATTTTCTGAAATTTGACAGTTATTTGAATTGTAGATGTTATCTGGCTAAGTTGCCTTCAATTCAAGTAGCTTTTCTTTTAAGAAAGCAATTATCTTTCAATAAGTAAATAACAAAATATGTTTTTAAAGGCAGCTTAATGCTTGAGCTAACTTGTGTTACCATCGGCCACTGTTTGAAAGTGGTCAGACCGGTGACTTACCGGATTTGATCTGGGCTGTGTACAGTCTCCATCGGCATGCTGGTGTTGTCTTGGATGAGACTCAGAATGACTGCCTAAGTGGGACTAAAGCCTTGACGGGATTATTCCTGTGCCAGCAGCGGCCTGACCCATATAGCTTGGGTCGCTTCAGCAGCTTCCAAACACAGCAGAATGGTGCCAAATCCCGTGGATAAATATGGGTACGAATGTCCTAACATTGGAATCCAGCCCTCAAGGGTAGCCCTGTTGTTATTCTCTAGGGTACATGTCCTGGCATGCTGGTTTCTTGTTTGTTTGGGTTGTTGATTTGGGTTAATTGGCCTTTAAGTTCTATCAAGTAACTGAGTCATTAGCCTGAGATTAGGTAGTGGTTAGGGCTACTTCTAGAAGACTAAAATTAGTTGTTGTTACATTTGATATCCTTACAGTTTTTCCACTTGCTTCCATGACATTACTGTGTGATGTACTCAGTAGCTTCTCTGTGGTCAGGGACACGAGTCCCTGAAGTGGGTTAACAGAACATGTTGTGTAATTTCAGTGCTGTTTGCCTATTGTGACTGGTGTTCTGAGTGGTTTTAGTGTCTCGTAAGGGATCATCAGAAGGGTGTAAATTGGCAAAACAGAACAATTCTTAACCAAAATGTTTTCCTCTGCAGAAAACATAGCGTTGTTGGCAGAAACAGCTCTGAGATTTCTGGAGTTAGTCCAGCTGAAAAACCTAAATATGGAAAATGAACCAAATGGTGAAGAAATGGATGAAACATCTCAGCCTAGTGATAACTATGACACAGGTATCGTCACGCCTGCTTACCTTGCCTGCTTATAACAGCAAATCATAGGCCAAAGCGCCTGCTTAGTACTGATTTCACTCAACGCTTGAAGCTTTGCCTTCCTTTTAAATGAGAAGAGTGCTTTGCCTCAACCAGTATCAAAGTGTGTCTGATACAGCTTCATGCAGAAACTGACACCTCTGTCCTGAACACTGTGAAAGACAAAAATAAATAAACTAGCACACTTTTCTTCTCCAGAAATTCTCAAGGTATTTGGCTCTGATGCTGACTGACTGGCTGAATATCCTGCTTCACTCATGGCCCCATAAATAAGTTAGCTGCGTAAAGGTGGCTGTGTTCCAAATACCACTTCCTTTGAAGCGCCAGGCAGGGTTAGCTTTGAAAAATCTGACAAGTTCTAGCGTAATCATAGTACTGTATTGTTCAGTCATTCTTCCCCTTCTATTCATACACCTGGCAATTTTTGTCTGTCTTTTGTCTGAAGATGCTGAAGATGTGGAAGTCATTGGACAGTAACATGCCAATCTGTGGTATAACACAGAAAATGAATTAAAATTCTAAGGATAGCTTTTTTTTTATTTCTCTTGGAAAGGAGGGTTAAGAAATAAGTGGCCTTTGTGTCAGCTTCAATGCCTTTTAGTGATACATAGTTTTCTTGAATAATGCTGGGCAACTTTTCTAAATTGGGAAGAGCTTTTTGGTTAAAAATGTGTCATTTTAATCTACTTAGTCCAGAATAGATCTGTGACTAATTGTAATGATAAATGTCTCGTGCATACTCCATTTGTCAGGGAAAAATATGTGCTTCAATTATCTTTTAAATAGTTGCAGAACAATGCCTTTAAGAAAAAAAGGGCTCCTTTCAGTTCTTCACGTAAGCCATTGGGTGTTGAGAATTGCTTAAGCATGAAAGAAAGGTAGGTCCATCTCACAGGCTACATTTCTAAGAAATACTGTCCTCTATTCCTCAAAATAGCTTGGAGATAAAAGTAATGCAAGGAAGAAAAGTTTGATTAGTTCTATTCTCTTCATGCTTGCAGAAACTGAGCCTGAGAAATTTGAACCCAGAAGGCAACTTTTCTATGTGACTGACAGTGTTGTAGAAAGCAAATTAACTGGTCTTGTGACTGCCTGTGGGCAAATGGTAATTACTCCTGCAAAGCTGGGATAGCTATCAGAAAATTTTGTGCTATATGCTTGAAAACCTCCCTTATATGGTTTTCAGTATTAGCTTATGCATTAACAGTATTATTACTGCCACTTAATGGAGGTGGTTCATTTTTTAGTTGCATCATGGAATAGAAGCCAGGGGTGAGGTCACTTTCAAAGTGTTTTGTCAGTGTTGTTAGGGTGACTGCTAGTATTGAATGAAATTGGAAGTACTTTTTGGAGTATTGTTTATTTCTCTCTGACCTTAATGAAGCTAATCTACACACCTAAGTAAAAATATAGCCTTGATCCGTTGTCAGTTCACAAATATGGAAACTGACAGTCAAATAAAAGTGTAAAGCCAGAATTGTCTTGAAGTACTTTGTTTACTGTTGTAACATTGCTGCTGACTTGTTCTAATGATTCTTCACATCTGCATTTCACCTATATGTGAGATGAGTTGGTTCATCCGAGTTGAAGTTATGACAAATTTAGAATTACGTTTTTCTGGGAAGAATGTCTCTCTTTTCTGGGAAGAATATCTCTTTTCTATAGTCTTTGACTTTACCCTCACCCTATTGCTTAATCTGAAGTTTTTTGTATGCCAGTCCTTGGAACTGTTGGGATCCTGTGGCATTGTCGATCTCAGCAAGTTCTTCAGGGAGTTTTTCAGGATGGTGTATCAGTGTAACTCCTTTAGCAACAGGCAGGATATGTGCACATGCTGTTTCTCACCAATCCAAACGTTCGCTCTTGCAGAGTTACAAGCGTTGCATGAAATGGTGCAGCAGAAAGTTGTGACTTTGCTGAGTGACCCAGAGAATATTGTGAAACAAACACTAATGGAAAATGGAATAACACGTCTCTGTGTCTTTTTTGGACGTCAAAAAGCCAATGATGTTCTTCTGTCTCATATGATCACTTTCTTAAACGATAAGAATGACTGGCATCTTCGAGGAGCTTTCTTCGACAGCATTGTAGGTAAGTGTATGTTTTCAGCCAGCATAGAGGTAAAATGTAAATTTTATTTCTGCATATCTTGGAAACTGTTAAGTCATTTCTTATTAAAGATGTGTATAATTCTTAGGAAAGGACCTGCTGCATTATTGTGTGTAAATGTTTCTTGATGGAGTGCACAAGAGACAATGTAAATACAAATATACTTTTTTTTGGTCCAAATATTTCATACAAATGAGACTGACACATTTAAGGCTAGGTTAGATTAACATTAAAAATAAACTTTTTTGTTTTGTTTTGTTTTAATCCTTTCTAAAGCCACTAATTGCAAAATTTAAATTACAACAAATAAATGCTAAGATTTCTGAAAGCCTTCTAGTGGATGCATTTCTTTACATGCATGCACGGTCCCATTAACCTCAACTGACCTGTTCATATGATGAAAACTATGAACTGTTAAAGGTTAAAATTATAATTTGAAAACTTTTGCGCTTTAAAACATCAATGAAAGATTTTAATCAGTTCATACAAATTAACAATTTTAAAAACCTCGCCAGTGACATGATGGTTTTTGTATCAACTGTCTAGTGTATCTAATATTCCACTTATGTTGGAAATTATTCCATATAACTATTGCTCAGGGTTTTCAGGCCAGGAAAATTTTCCCATAGCAGACTACAGTATTTGAGTTAAAAAAAATGGTAGTGCTGGTGCATGGCAAGAAAAAGGAGCACAGCCAAACTTCCAGCAGGGCCATTATGATATGCACATGTTCCATTACAAACAGAAGCTACAGAATGCTGCACTGGCAAACCCTGCCAAGATGTGATGCTGATAGCTTGTCAGAATTAGTTTAGAGGGACCAATGGGGTAGCCAAAGCACAGGTCACAGTGCCATGGTTTCTTGCAAAAGGCATGTAGAGAGATGTAGTACAACTGAGTGTAAAAACCAAGACATGCAGCCTGCATTTTTAACCCCTCTTATTTCCAGTATCTCTTCAAAATCTCCACAGACGTGTTCTAAATTTGTATTTTTGTCTTATGCTGTGTTACCCAAAGTTTGTGCACTTTTAAAAAAGTGAACTAACTCATGTTTAATTATGTGCAGCCAGTGCACATAAGAGTTTAGAAGCCCTTTTTTTTTTTTTTTTTTTAACTTAGGGTCAGTGGAAGATGTAGGTTTAGTAATGTTAAATCATCTCATTTAATTTCCCATGTTATATTGTGTTATTGCAAGGTGGTGCTGGTCAATCTAAAAGATTGAAATAAGATTAGAAATAAGTATGTGCCCTTCCTAGTCTTTAACACTTTTTTTTTTTTTTTTTAAATCTCTGATTATACTCCGTGTCTCTGGTCTTCTAAGAAATGTTAATGCACATCCTGCGTTTTGCACATTCACGGTTTTGTAGGACTGAGGCCTCGATGTTTGTTTTCTGCATTGCTGTCTCAATATATGCACATATTTCTTGTTTAGATAACTTCCTGGAAAATGTCCTTGCCTTCCAGAGGATCGAGATTTTAAACTTTGGTGAGGAAAGGCAAGGAAGTGCTACTTTGGATTTTTATGTGTTTTCTTTTTGTTTTGTTAATGTTTCAGGTGTTGCTGCTTACGTTGGCTGGCAAAGCTCATCGATATTGAAACCTCTGCTTCAGCAAGGTCTCAGTGATGCTGAAGAATTTGTCATTTATAAGGCCCTCAATGCTCTTACTTGTATGTGCCAGTTAGGCCTCTTGCAAAAGCCCCATATTTATGAATTTGCTTGTGATATTGGTAAGTTGGAATGCTGGAGATTACCTTGTTTTGCTATTGAGGAAAACTTAATACTGCATAAAGCTTCATAGCCAGCTTAGCTGTCCAATATGCAAACCTGTTGTACTGTTTTAGAGTCTGCTTGAAATTAAGTTAATAAATTGTTGCTTGTTGGACTCTGTTAGTGCTCAGAACTCTTTAAAAAATAAAAAAATCACTTTTATGGAACAAATTGAAAACATCTTCTCTGACTTTATATAGGATGGCAAAAAAAAACACAATTCTCAAACCTTAAGTCTGAAAACTTTCTGCTTTAAGATCTTTTCTTCATGTCAACCTCAGATCCCTAGTTCCTTTCTGAAAGTTGGTCAGGCACATATCTTGCAAACTGTCTTACCCATTGGCCTTTGATGAACAGGGGAATCCAGTCTTTCAGACAATACATGATCCCTTCTCATCCTGTTTTGAATACCATAAAATTCCATCTCACTCATTTACAATTTATTATAGAACTTTAAAAAATGAGTTGGCCTCTACATCCTCATCAGGCTTTTCAGCTTAATTTAGGCATCCACCAGCTATTTGTAGAAAAGAAAAGACCAACTCATCTTTGAAACGGTCTGCTTCTTCCTGTTACGACTTTTCAAAAGCATTCAGAATTTGAGGCAGATGATCCGTGGTTATATCTCATGACTGGATACTGTCCCTTGATTATAACTTCTTAAAACCCACGTAATTGAGACAGACTTTTTAGTCTAACAAGGGAACTGAGAAGTAATCTTATGATATAAACAGTGACTGCACAAGGAAAAAAGTGGAAGAAGGAAGGAATAAAGTATTTACTTAAAAATTTAAAAAAATAAACCACTGTTATTTCAGTTCTCTGTAACTGCCCAGATTAAGGTTAGCATTTATTTTTGGCTTAGTCTCCTTTCCAAATCTAGAGTTGACAATTAGGAATTGAAATGAATAAACAGGAAAATCAAGCTTTTTGGCAACAGCAAGGAAGCTGAGCACCACAAGCCCAGTAAACTCTCTGAAATAGTCTTCTCAATCCATTTGTCAACGTTGGTGCTCTGCAGGACAAAGGGTTGAATTTGGGGGGTGATTCTAGGGAAGGAAATCATATCACAGACTGCCATATACATGACGATCCTCTCTCTTTAATTTGAATGATGTATTCTAACAGCTTAATTTTCTTTCAGCACCTTTCCTGTGCCATCCTAATCTGTGGATACGTTACGGTGCAGTGGGCTTTATCACTGTGGTAGCACAGTATCTAAATATTGCTGATGTCTACTGCAAGCTAATGCCATACCTCAATCCTTTTATCACACAACCAATAATACAGGTAATATTTCAACTATTTATATGAATATGCCCCAAGCAGTCATAATTCTTAGTTCTGTCATTCTCATGGTTCTGGTTACTAGATTTATTTATTTTTTTCTAGTAAGTGTAGAGGTGATACAGTTTTTTGATCTCAGCAAACGTTGACTGAATGGCTGTTGCCATGCATGTTTGAAAGGCTTGTCTCAAATTTGTTGTTTGCAGTCACACTGCTGCGATGTTGCACTACTCTGTAGAAGTCTAAAAGGCATGGAAAGTTGGCTATGACCCAAGTGTTTCTGTGCTCTGTGCTTTCATCTACAAGAGTAGTTTGCCCTGCTGGCTGAAAACATGAACAGTCTGCTAGTGTTGCTGGCTTGTGGTTTTCGCAGTGCTACTTGTGTGCTTTGCCCAAGACTAAGAGCAGAGTGCTCAGCATGAGTAAGTTGAGCCATTTCCTAACACAGTATGTCTTGGAATGACCTGCATGATGCTGGTAACGTGATTTACCTCGACATCTTTGTGTACAACTTTAGGACCTGTAGATTTCCTCTCAGGTCTTTAAATAGATAAGAAACAGTCACAGTACTTGCATTGAAAAGAGCATCATGTGTTTAACCTTTTTTTTTTTTTTGAAATCATGCAGCTGGCACCTTAATTAAAATAATATTTTTCTCTGTTTACCTCTCCTTGACCAGCTTTTGCTGTGTTTTAGGGATTGGTTGATAAATATCTGTCTTGTTCGTTACTTGCTTCATTTTTAGTGTATGAATCTTTTCTTTGCTACGCAGTACTCAATATAGTAAGCAAGCAGGGAGTTGGGTTGTAATGAAGAAATCCTCACTTTAGACTAATGTTGAATTTGTATTTCATGTAGACAGCCTGTTATGAGGAGTAAGGCCCAGACGTTGAATCACCACCTGTCAGAATTGAAAGTTGTTGTTCTCTGTCTTAATAGTAACGAGCAGTCTTTATAAGGACTTCCACAGTTAATGATTCTAAATTATGCCCCAACCCATTGGTTTCTTGTGACTGTTTACTAAATTCACAATACGCTTTTGATTATTATGTAATTGCATTCTTGTGCATCCTTATACTATTGCGTACACTGAAGGAAAAAGACAGTAATCGGACTGATCCAGGAGCTCTTCTATTTAATACTTTTAGAGGGTAAATGTAAGACAAAGAGTGGCACAGTTTGAAATAGTGTTGCACTACTAGTGGAATTCTTAATTCCACTTAACAATGCCAAACTAAAATTCTGAGACTGCTGGGAGAACAGAGGAAGAGAATTGAGAAAATCTGATATATCTGGTTTGACCAGGACAGGGAGAGATTTTATTTTTGAGAAAGGAGAGAAGTTGAATTTAGATTATTGGCATAATCACGTGCAATAATTTTGATGTCCTAGTGTGATCATTTTGTTGTTGTTATTGTAAGCTTAAAAGCATCTCTTCAGGACAGAGTCTAAAAGTAGCTTTTAGAGCAATCCTTCATAGGAAGACATTTTTATTTTTATTAATATTTGTAGTTGTCCAGTTACTGATTTGTGAGCTATGAAAAAAAGTAAAACTGTCATAGACATGAAACTACAGCACTTACTGTTAGATTTCTCCATATCTATATGGATATCCTCCATGTTGACTGGTTTCTCTTTTTGAATTGCAGATAGATAAAGAAATAGTTCTGCTAAGTGTACTTAAAGAGCCTGTCAGCCGTTCCATATTCGATTATGTCTTAAGATCGAAGGATATCACAAGCCTCTTTCGACACCTTCAGATGCGTCAGAAGAAGAGGAATGGTGCTCTCCCTGACTGTCCACCCCCCGAGGACCCTGCCATTGCACAGTTGCTGAAGAAGCTACTTTCACAAGTGATTGTTTTTCATTTGTAATTTGAGAGTCTTGGGCTCTGTATGTCTCTACAGTAACCCTGCAGGTGCTCTTAGAGGCTTCTGGTCTGAGGTTCTGATCCTTCAAACTATTGATTTCACTGATTTCAGTATATGCTTGCAGGACAAAGAGTTCAGAAGTCATGGAAGAGTCTCATAAGATCTACCAGAAATAGGGCGGCCTTATGTCTGGATTTCCCAAATATATCCTCTTTTTATAGACTTCAGTTGTATGTCTCAATTTCTGACATACACAATATGTCAGTATTACAGAATACGGGCTGTGTAGAGTGCTGTAGAGAAGAGTATGCATTTGTTGAAAAGACAGACATGCAAATAACAGTGCCAAAGCCAAAGGGAACTGAAAAGTTTTGAGGTTTACATGTGAAGAGGGGAATGCTAAGAATCACCCACATAAAGTAGTGAGAAGTGGGAAGAGGAAGGACTGCAGCTAAGTGTGTGTGGTTGGGTTTTGTTTGTTTTTCCTATGTTTTGTGGGCTGTAAGACTAGCTGAGGTGGCAAGTAAGCAGATTGCACCAGACAGTGATCCAATATTAAATGCAATTCTGCTTTTTCACCATTCCTAGGCATTTACCTGAAGAAGAAAGATGTACTACAGCAACTTACCCAAAGCTCATATCATATGAATGATAGACTGGTGTCTTGAGTTCTGGGGATGTGCTGCTCTATCCCTTTGCTTCTGAGCCAATCATTAGTCTTGCTGCTGCTTGCATCTTCATGCCTTGATTCATGTTCTTGCTCAAAAAAGAAATAACATCTTTTCTCTCATTCTGCAGGGGATGACTGAGGAGGAAGAAGACAAACTGTTAGCACTGAAAGACTTTATGTTAAAATCAAATAAAGCTAAAGCCAACATAGTGGATCAGAGCCACCTACATGACAGCAGTCAGAAAGGAGTGATCGACTTGTCAGCTCTGGGAATAACTGGCAGACAAGTGGATCTTGTTAAAACAAAACAGGAGCCTGATGACAAACGTGGTTGGTATATTTTGTGGTCTATATAGATAAAGTATTGTTTTTCCTTCAGAGAACGAAGTCTTTAGTTTACTCAGCAATTCATCCTACGTAACTTTCACCATCCTCACAGTTTGCAATAAGGAAATCTAGTGCAGTTTCTCTGTAGTTTGCTGCTATTTGAAATGTGAGGGGCTGGAATACTCTCTACAACAGTGAAAGATTAGTACTCTTAAAAGCAAAATATTCTTAAATAACATTGCAGTAGCAATATGCACAGGTTGTATGTGCTGATTGCAACAAACAGGACTAGAGACCCATGGTAAGTAAGTGTAAATTGTGAAGGATACATTTCTACTATCTTTGTTTCCTCTTAAGAAGTGATGAGATCTTTAAATTTGAAAATCCAGGATGCTTTCTTGAGGTGGTATGGGGAAGACTGAAGCATAGGTGTCAAACAGGCTAGCACTGAGGAGTGCTGTCATTCATCCAAGTATATACTTTTTTTACTTTAGAGTTCATCTGCCTCTCCACCCTCATTTTACTTTGTTTCCTGCTTTCCTTTATGCTTAAAAAATAACAACAAAAATAAACACACAGAAAAACACCTCTCGTATTCCCTGGCTCACCTTTTAAATCCACTTTCTGCTAACCTTTTTCCAGTTGTCTGTATCCTCAAAAGTTTTTCTTCTAAGTGATGTTTGATCTTCCTCTTAGCTCTTTCAAACTTGTAGGTCCCTTCTCTGTATACCACTGTTAAGTTCTGTGGTTTTAGATGTAAAATACAGAAATATATGCAAACCATGTAACTATTGTCATCTTATTTCCATAACTAAGAAACTCTCTGCAAACGTTTTGCATCTAATTTTAAAGGAAAGTACATAAGTACAGGATTTTTAATTTTTGTGCATCCTCTGGAGTCAGGAGTGGGCAGGATTTAAAAGTTAGTAGGTGGAGTATGTGCTTAGTGTGATTTCTTTTATGCAAAACTCTTGTCTGCAAAGTCTTCGTGCCTTCAACTTTTCTTCACTGATTTCATCCAAATCTAATTTGTCACATGTTTTCATTTCACTTTCTGTATTTTACAGTTTTAAGTGGCTCCAAAAGAATGATGAAAATACATTTCCTGTTTACAGATAACATTCTTGAATCTACAGATGATGTGATTTTGATAGAAAATGGATTGTATTTGATTTATTTACTGTTCTATTACAAACTTATCCCAGACTTATGCCAATAAAGGAGTAACACTTGCAAGGAAGAATTTTTCACGTGGAGTCTAATTTTGCAGCTTTATAAATAGAAAATTTCATGATATTGGAATGAGTCAACTGTAGGTTTAATAAGGTGTAAACAGAGCACTTGCCACGTGTTCTGTTTGCTTCATAAAGCCCTGTTAGCCAACTTAAACCACCTACCAGTGGTTTTTCTCCATTAACTATATACGTAATAAATTGGCATGCAGACATTAGTCTCACGTGTAGTCTGAAAGCAATGACCAGCCTAAATGAACGTTGTCATCACTGCATTTATTCTCTCTCTCCCCTCCCTCATGCCCCAACTGCTTATAGCTAGAAAACATGTAAAGCAAGATTCAAATGTAAATGAAGAATGGAAAAGCATGTTTGGGTCCCTGGAACCATCTAACATCTCCCAGCCGATACCCAAAGGACATGGGCAAACAACTGATCCGGAGTCTATCCAAGCTGGGAAACCACTTCGTTCAGAGTCCTCAGCTGGCATTTGTGCTGCTTTATCATCCTCTCCACAGGTACTGCTGAAAAACACCATCTTTGCATCTTTCATCTTAAACTGAGATGATTTAGTTGTTTTAACGTGGAGTGGGACTACGGGGAAGTGGAATTCTTGTTTTGTTTGGAACTTACTTTAAACTGTTGCTGTTCTCTGGTGTTTTTCTCCAGCAGAGTAGCAGACTTTAAACTTCTTATTTTTAAAATATGGATTAGAAGAGGAGGGAAATAAGTTTAGTGACTTGAACAGAAAAGCTTTGCTAACAAATATATGCTTTGCATGAAGGCATGGAGCTTTGCATAACAGCCAATTGTTAGATAAGCTGTTCTGCCAGGAAAGACTTCTCCTCAAGTTGTATGCTTGGATAAATGTTGTGAGGAAGAGATGAGATACCATGACTTTAACTTGGAAAATAGGAACTGGTGTATCACATCATAGCTGCATGTAGACATCCTGTACCTGTAATACTTGGTACTGGCTACAGAAGGATGGGCAGGGAGCCTTGCAGGCTGGGGAAGCATCTCTTGACACTGAGCTCTGCTTTCTATTCAGTTTCTAGTTGGAAATTAACTTCTGCTAGCTCTGAACTGAACTGAGGTGGAAACACTTCCCACTTTTATTTTTCAAGCCAAATATAAGCAACTAATCATTTGGGAGCTAATCTGTAATTCTGTCAGTCTTAAGAATGATAACTGTTCCTGTAGTCATCACATGGAGGTGTGTACAGCACATTAGTTTCCACAAGTAGAACACAGAACAGACTAGGCAAATGGGGTAGGGTAACTGAATGATTATGTTTTTCTATAATTTTCACTCTTTAATTGTTTTCAAAAGTGATATGTTTGATTGAGTTCATATCATGATGGATCTGAAATATGAAACTGTCAGTAATGTTGTTGCAATTGTATATTTGTATTAAAACCAATCACTTCTGCAAACATTTACCATTGTAAAATGTAAGGCATATACTTTTAAGTGCTTATCTGTTACAGACGTCCGATGGAACAGTTGTTCAACCCAGGAAACCGACGATACAGGTACCGAGCAGTTCAGTGTCCCCATCTGCATACCAGCTACGCATCACCACTTGCAAAACCGAACTTCAGCAGCTGATCCAGCAAAAGCGAGAACAGTGTAATGCAGAAAGAATTGCCAAGCAGATGATGGAGAATGCTGAGTGGGAGAGCAAGCCTCCACCTCCAGGTAAAAAAAAAAAGACACAAAAGAAGAGTTAAAACCTATTAATTCCAAGGAAAAATGCAAAACATTAAGAAAACAGTAAATTTTAGGCAATATGCCTGCTATGCAGAACACCTATTTAGCAAAACATATCTGTGACCTATGAAAGAGGATCTGGACCTAGATCTTTATTTTTCCAGTAGTGGACCCAAACCACTGGTGTAAAGCCCAGGGTGTGCTACCTCTTCCAGAGAGTTTTATGAAGCAGGATGTTTACAACAGGGTATGTGGCAGATAACTTGCCATCCTTTAGCAGCCTGTAGCTTGGTTTCAGCAAGGGGACAAATAGCTGTTGGAAGGTGAGAACTGTGAGTATTTTTACGCAGGGAGTGACTCCAGATTTTCAGCCATCCTGTGTGAAAGTTTTAAACTCTCAGCCAGGTTTTCTTAACCAGTGGCACACATACTGGAGTGAGCTGTTTGAGCTGCCCGTGTCTACAAAGGAGCCTGTCACTTTCCACAGTTGTAATGGTGATACAGGTGCCTAGCCATAAACAGATGTGTTCCCTCACTACACTTGCTTTCAGAGAGGAAGGAAAGCTGTTTTTACCTCTTCTTCCTTTTTCTTTACCAGAAAGGAGCAACGCCCAGGTTTTGCTGAACAGGGTTTTGGCGGCAACTGTGGAGGAAATGTGCACAGTTTTAAATTTGTCACCTTCCTATGACCCCAACTTAAGTTTTGATGCTCCAAATTAAGTTTGGAATTTACCCAGATTAGCCCTCAAAGTTTTCTGCTGGTATTGTCCACTCCATGTGCTTGTAACTGGGTATCCCTTATGGAGATTCCAGGCTAAGGGGAATTCATGTGCTTAAATTCCAGATGTTAGCAGAGTCTGTACTAGCTAGGTGTGCAGTGATCAACACTATGATGCTAAAGTCTTTTGGTAAATCTAGCATAAAGGTACATACATGTAGCTAGGTGTATACAGCTACCACATCAATTTAAGGGAAGTTGTTGAAAATTACAAGATTTTTCTTGTAATTTTCAAAATTACAAATTGATCAAGCCAGATAGCATTTTAACGTAGCTAACTTTGATTGAGCTTAGCTAAGTTATGCGTTTGTCTTTTGAAGAGAGTTTTAGAACTTATGAAATAATGTGTCCTAATACAAGCAGCTGATTTGCTCAGCCACAGAAGGGATTGAGTGCCAGAATCATAAAATCATCACATGGTTTGTGCTGGAAGGGACCTAGAAGATCACCTCATTCCAACTCCACTGCCATGGGCAGGGTTGCCACCCACTAGATCGGGTTGCCCAAAGCCCCATCCAACCTGGCCTTGAACACATCTAGGGTGGGGCATCCACAGCTTCTCTGGTGGATGCCCCAGTCCCTTCCACCCTCATAGTGAAGAATTTCCTCCTAATATCTGATCTAGATCTCCCCTCTTTTAGTTTAAAACCATTCTCCTTGTCCTATCGTTATCTGACTGAGCAAAAATGTTGCTCTCCATCTTTTTATAAGTCCCCTTTAAGTACTGAAGGGCTACAATGAGGTCTCACCAGAGCCTTCTCTTCTCCAGCCTGAACATCCCCAGCTCTCTCAGCCCTTCTTCACAGGAGAGGTGCTCCAGCCTTCTGATCATCTTTGTTGGCCTCCCCTGGATCCCCTCTAACAGCTCCACATCCTTCTTGTGCTGGGGGCCCCAGACCTGGACGCAGCACTCCAGGTGGGGCCTCACGAGGGCAGAGCAGAGGGGCACAATCCCCTCCCTCACCCTGCTGCCCACCCCTCTGCTGATGCAGCCCAGACTCCATTGACTGCAGGCTTATGTTGAGCTTCTCATCCACCAGAGCCCCCAAGTCCTTCTCTGCAGGGCTGCTCTCAATGAGTTCTTCTCCCAGTCTGTCCTCATGTCTGGGATTGTCCCAACCCAGGTGCAGCACCTTGCACTTGGCCTTGTTGAACCTCATTAGGTTCACGTGGGCACACTTCTCCATCTTGTCCAGGTCCCTGGATGGCATCCTGTTGCATCGACTGACCATTCAGCGTTGTGTCATCTGCAAACTTGCTGAGGGTGCATACAATCCCAACGACTTCCTAATGTTTAATCTAAGCTAAATCTTTAGTTTAGTCTAAAGCCACTACCCTTGCCCTATCCCTACATTCCCTGACAGAGTCCCTCCCCATCTTTCCTGTAGGCCCCCTTTAGGTACTAGAAGTTCTCTATAAGCTCTCCCCAGAGCCTTCTCTTTTCCAGGCTGAACAACCCCAACTCCCTCAGCCTGTCCTCACAGGGAGGTGCTCCAGCTCTGATCATCCTCATGGCCTACTTCCGTACTTTCTCTAACAGGTCTATGTCTGTTAATAATTTTTATATTTAAAGTTTCTGTGTTACTCTGAAATTTGCTGTAGTCTTGACTTCATTAATCTTCACCTGGTGTTAATCCTTCACTGAAGCAGATGCCTGTTAGCAATAAAGCTCGATATGTCTGCTTTGCTTATGTTGGAGGAGGAAACATCACACAAATCTTGACAATTGCCTGGCAAGAGTTACTGCATGGCTGCTCAAGTCCTCAATTTCTTTTTGAAGGACTTGAATAAAGTTTCCTTGGGATTTAGTAGAGCTGTAACTTTGTTTTATTAGGTACATAAAGCTGATGTGTAGCATGTGCTGCAATTCTGAGCCTGTCACTTCAAGCACTACGTAGACAATCATAAGCCTGCTTAGATGTGTTGCTCACTATGTGCATTTGGGGCATTTAAGGGATTTCATTTCAGAGCACAGAAGTATGCATAGGCTGATTACAGGTGATCTGTGCACTAGTTTCTCTATAAAAGAAACCACTTGCTCAGTTCTGCCCATAGACTTCAGTTCAGAATTGAAAAAGCTTTTGCCTTGAACTGTTAAAATGCATTTCCTGTGTGTTTTCAGGGCCTTCTATACTTTGGAACTATAATGACTGTCATCCACCAGAAGACATACTGGGATAGATCAGGGGAATTTTCTTGTTCCTATTAGGTTACAAAATTAACCCCAAACTTTCTGGTTTTGTGTTTTCCCCGTAGGATGGCGTCCCAAAGGGTTGTTGGTAGCTCACCTCCATGAACACAAGTCTGCAGTGAACCGCATTCGGGTCTCTGATGAACATTCCATTTTTGCTACTTGTTCAAATGATGGCACAGTGAAAATCTGGAACAGCCAAAAAATGGAAGGAAAAACCACTACAACCAGGTAGTTTTAAAACTCATAGGACTATGGGGGCTACTATTTAGAATAAAAAATGGAGTAGAGCTCAGAGGAAATACGAATCACTTGTTGCTATGTTGGAGATTTTATTATTGAAATATACTGGTGTTTTTCTTGGCATGCAAGCCTAAGATAATAGTTTGCATTTGCAAACCTTTTTCTTTCATTATTTAATTGAAACAGCAGAGGGAGTGCTTCACAGTTGTAATTACAGGCTCTTCATTTCTAAGCATAAACAAAAATATTTTGGTGCTGCTGTTTAAAGCCATCTGAGTTTGTTTGGCGTTTTTGTTTGTTTGTTTGTTTGTTTTGTATTGTTTTGTTTTCAACAAATTAGCTTTATTCTAAACTGTCTCATCCAGATACGTGATGCGGGAAAGCTGTATTGTTGATTTGAAACAGAGATAGGAGGATATGAGGCTGACAGGCTCTGCAAGAAGTTATCTTTGGAAGAAGAGGATATGCCTGAAAATACTTTTGAAAAAGAGGCAGTAGACAGCAGTATCAGTTACGTAACAGTAACTACAGTATGCTACTTTGATACAGATCTAGGTTAGACTGTTATTTTTTAGTAGACAAATGTGTGCTGCTGCAATTGGAGACTGTCATAGCCTAAAGGGTCAAAGATGGACAGTTAAGCTTGCAGAAGCAACTCTGGCTTTGTTGCTCTCTAGTTTTGCAACACTTAGTAAACATTCTCAGAGCTCTCTCAGGAGCCAGTGGTTTTAAATAGGTATTTGTGGTAATGTAAATAAAAATTACTTCTCTTAAAATACATTTCCTCTCTTTCTCCCCCTCCTCATTTCTTGTTCAGATCAATTCTGACATACTCTCGAATTGGAGGACATGTCAAGACGCTTACGTTCTGCCAAGGCTCGCATTATTTGGCTATAGCTTCAGATAATGGGGCCATCCAGCTTCTTGGTATTGAGGCTTCAAAGCTCCCTAAATCTCCTAAAATTCATCCAATACAAAGCAGGTATGTACTTACAGCATTTAAATCTCACCACGCAGCTCAAGCTGTTAGTGTATTCCTCACTTAACGCGTCTTTGCTCCGTGCTTCTTGCTGGCTGATCAATCCCAGGCTGTCCTGGAAGGCTGTAAGCAGTGATCATATCCTGCTTTGTAAAGACAGGTTGAAAAGCAACAGTGGAGGGATGAGGATTTACAGCTCTAGGCTATTCGTATCTCCTGTGTCACCGGTCTCATTATGAGCTTCAACCAGTCACTCAGTCTGAATATTTCTCAGTTCTTTTATTTATGCACTGGGATTGGTAGTTTCTTACCTCCGCCATTATAATGTTAACATTTATAAAGTAATTTTGGAGATTCTTTTTAGAGGTCATCAGATGGTTATTCACAAATGAGCAATAAATGCTTTGGCCTTAGGCCTGCAGTGTTTTGTCCCAGGCTTTTAAGGTGAGTAAGGTCACAAATATATGAGGGATTAGATACTATTTAGCAGAATGTTTGGGGATGATTTAGACCTTTCTTACCTGTCTCCATGTACGTGATTTTGAATAGTTGGCACTCATTCAGCAGCTTAATCTTCCAGCATGAGTGAGGAACACATCCAGGCTCCATCAAATCTAGCCTTTGTCTCAAAGACTGTTTTTTGTCCAAAGTAAGGTTTTTGTTTCAAATGTCTTCTCTTACTGGGATTAAGTTTGTAAATGAAGTAAGCAAAATCTAATGGAGATGTAAACTACAGACCAGAGACATGTTTCCCTTTTGGTGTATGCTGTGTTTGTGCCTGAAGAAGGTCCCATTTGCACACACAGTGAGTGGCTGAGTACAATTCTGGCAGTATGACAGTGAAGAGGAAAAAAATAAAAAAGGTATGCGTTCCTGCCTGTAGACTCTGGGTAGATTCATATCTGATAAGCATGGAACATGAATCTGAGAGAAATATCTGAAACAAAGAGAGCCAGAGCACTGCAAAGAACATGCAAAGAGCTCTCAACAGTATTTTACTAGCCTGCAAAAGACCTGCAGGTTCTTTGAGCGGAAAGTTTTCAGAGAGTGTAAGGATCCGTTGCACTAAGAGTGTAAAGTTGTTCCCAAGGCAGATGCCTTGAAGTAATGTGAAGACAATGCTGGTTGGCCTCAGCTACCGAAAGGAGTCTTAAACTTGGGAGTAATATTTTTGGCAGGGGGGTTGGACCCGATGATCTTTCAAGGTCCCTTCCAACCCCTTCAATTCTGTGATTCTGTGATCTGTTTCTAATTTATTTATTTATATTTTTAACCCAGGTCTCTAGATTTGAAGGATGATGGCTGCGTGGTAGACATGCATCACTTCAATTCCGGAGCGCAGTCAGTGCTGGCTTATGGCACAGTTAATGGGTCTCTGGTTGGATGGGATTTGCGATCTAGCAGCAATGCTTGGACACTGAAACATGATTTGAAGTTAGGCCTCATAACTTCATTTGCTGTGGACATACACCAATGCTGGCTGTGTATTGGTAAGCCTGTATTTCTTATGAGCTGCTTTTTGTGTCCCCACTTTGGTTTTCTTTTACAATAACTGTAGCTCAAGTTTCTGCTTGATTTGATTGACTAGAATATGTTGTTCTCTAAGGGGAAGGAAATACCTCCTGATCTAATTGTGGGAAGTATTTTGTTCTATAATTATTTGAGGGTGAGGTCCCATCTCTCTAGAAACAGAGCACAACAAAGATGTTAAAACTGTGTAAAAACGCGTTTAATTGTCCCTCTGACTGTAGACAGCTGTCTCTCACCAGGCACAAGCAATGGTACCATGGCGTGCTGGGACATGAGGTTTCAGTTACCAATCTCCAGCCATTCTCATCCTTCCAAGGCCCGAATCAGACGCCTGCTCATGCATCCTGTCTATCAGTCCTGGGTAATTGCAGGTAAAAGATCTTAAACTTACCCTCATAGTTGCCATGGGTTGTTATTAAAGAAGCTTCTGTTACAACTTCTGCTTCAATCCCTGGGTCTTCTTTTTTGTTTGTTTGTTTTCTTCTCTTGTAGTTTTTCTTGTGCTTTGCTTGGGGAAAGGAAAAAGGGGAAGTTCATACTTGTATTCTACCACTGTGCCCTTCTTGGCTTTTTAAATTTAAAAAAGAGAGAGGAAAAAATAATAATTAGTGCTAAGCCATTATGAAAACGACAGCCTTTCCAATTCTCATCTTCTGGAGCATTACAACTCTTGTGAGTGTTCCTCCCTGTGTGCTAACACATCACTCTTTATGGACAAAATGGTATAAAAGACAAAACCCGATCTTGTGCCATACATCGAAGTTGATGGGAATTCTGCCACTGCCTTCAGTGCCTTTGTACAGCAGAGACTGGAAGGTTGTTCCATGTCCAACTGCCTCTCAAATCTGATCCAGCTGTGTCATGGGTTAGAGCTTTCTAAAATCTTCTGAGAGTCTTCATCTGGTGTACTCACAGCTGCTTCATCCTCACCGCATGTAGCCCCATCATACGCTGTGTGTAGGGAAAGGGCTTTTAAGTGTTTGTGTCAGGAACATTCTGAAGTGGATAAGTAGCTGAAACTAATCCTACAATAACAAAGCTGATGAAGTTGCTACAAAATGAGAGCGATTTGAGTTTCATATCTTACTTAAACTTGCTTCTTAGGTTTGACTACTTTTAGTAATGAATCACCCTGGGACCTAAACAAATTTCTTTAAAAACATGTAAATAAAGGAAGTTACTCTGTGCTTTCTATTTTTATTTTTTTTTCTTCTCTGCTAAAAAATAACTTAGTGACAAAATTAATCATTTTGGAATATTATTCAAAATCCTTGCCTGCTAAGTTGATGCCAAGCATGTAAATAGTCCCTTTAACAGGATTCTTTGCCTGTCTACACTAAACGTGGGTGTGAAACTTCATTGTAGTTACTGAACTTGATAACTTTGGATTGCTGTCTTAATTGCCCAGGAGTAATCTCCAAAGTCAGCAGTGCTGAACAGATCATCTATCATACCTAAAGAAGTATGTGAAGTTGTCCAGGGAGGAAACAATGAATTTTTAATACCTTTTTTAAAGGGTTGGAGATTAAAGTTCTCTTAAGGGAGGCACTGTAGTGCTATCAAGGGATGAAATCGACAAAATGCATGCATGGCTGATAAAGCAAGACTAACAAATGCTGCAGAGAGCAAGTGAAGAGCATCTCTGTGCCATCCTCTCTGTCATGTTAGTAAAGTGAGTAGTGAGAGCCAAGCCACATGTTTTATTTGTATGCATTGGCATTATCTTCCCTGTAGCTGTTCAAGGCAACAATGAAGTCTCCATGTGGGATATGGAAACTGGTGATCGACGCTTCACTTTGTGGGCCAGCAGCGCACCGCCTCTTTCAGAACTGCAGGTCTGGTCTTTTTCTCTTCCCACTTCTGTTCTGTAGCTGGGGCCAGAACAACCTCAGACTCCGTGCTGTGCATCAGTACGGTTACCTGTCTCCATGGCCTTGCCAGTTGCACCAGCAACTTGCCCTGGTATTTATTTTGGCACCACAATTGTTTTGCTGTCAAAATTAAATTCCCTTTGTAAAACAGTAGTGTTAACTTGAATCTTCATTGGTATCTTCCCCTCTCTGTGGAATGTACTTGTGACGTTCACTTGTTATATCCAGTCGCATTCTCACAAAACCAGTGAGCCAGGCAGGTCTGTACAGATTTTTAGCAAAGCCAACATTTATGGTATGGCATTTTGTACATACTTTTACTTGTAGTTTCTGGGATAGTGGGTATGTCCATAAGCATCTGTTCTTGTGTATGTTCATTTTGTAATATAATGCCACTGCTACGCTTAACTGACAGTTTAGAGCATGAAGTTCCTCTGCTTCCAGGAGTTAATTGGGGAAGGATCAGTCTGGGAGATCTTTACGTACAAAAAAAAAAACAAAAAAACATGTTCTTCTATAAGCATAGCAAATGCAGATCTGGAATCCACCTAAACTTGAATTTGTATGTACTAGAAGGACTGCAAGTTCAGTTCATTTTGGTCACCCACTTTGCAAAACCAAACAGGAAACTTTGTGATTCAGGCTAGTTCTCTGCTGCTATATCCCTTCCTTAGTGTCTTCATCATGTAAAAGTTTGAGCATCCATATGCTTCTCAATATGATTCACCTGCCTGATTTTGTTAGAAATATTCTTTCTTATTTGCCATCATTGAGAATACTTCTTGGTATCTTGGAAATTACATTATGAAGGGTTTAATCCATTGCATTGATCTGTGAACTGTAAGAAACAAAATGAAGCAATTTACTTTAATATTTTAAGATGTGGCCTGTTAACAAGGTAACTTGGCATTTGTCACAAATATTTGGAAATTGTATGGATGAATATGGTAAAGAATGCATTTACTTTGTGAAACACGGCAACAGCTTTTGATAGTACTTTTTTATATGTTCCTTTTTCCTAATAGCCTTCCCCTCACAGTATCCATGGAATATACTGTAGTCCAGCATCTGGTAATCCCATATTACTGACAGCAGGCTCAGACATGAAAATAAGGTAATGAAACCTACACCATTTTTGTTTGACACTCCCCCTTCTACCCTTGCCAGTGTATTAAGTTCTGCAAAGCATTGCATAAGTAAGCTCCAAGAAGCCAAAACAATAATGCTGAAGATGCATTCACTAGCAAGCATCAGTGAGCAGCAAAAATTGTTCTCAACAAAAGCAGTGCAAAACTGTGCTTCCCTGAGATGCAGTGTGTACCATTCTGTAAATTAGTTGATAGGCTGCATGTCAAGAAACAGAAAAATAGCAAGTCTAAGCATGATATGAATATTGATTTCTCTACGTCTTTGTTCCACCAAGTGTGGAAAGCATGCAGTATTTGGTCTCACTCATTTTCACCATAAGAGTAAGACGGGTTTCAAACAGCCATATTGAGTTGATTAAAAATTTTAACAGCTTTTTTTTCTTCTTTCTGTTTAGGTTTTGGGATCTAGCTTACCCTGAGAGATCATACGTTGTTGCAGGAAGTTCTAATTGCCCATCTGTTTCCTACTACAGGAAGATAATTGAGGGCACAGAGGTGGTTCAGGTATTTTTGCTTTGTTTGATAGATACCTATTCAGCTTACCTTTGGGTTGGCCCTCTGGGTTACATTAATTTCATGATGCCTTTAACTACAACTCTCTCTTAATTTTTATGGATGGTGTCAGCATTGGATTTTGACATAGTTAGGAAGAAGTTATTTTAAAAGAAAAAAAACAGTTGTTTCTGAGAAAATTAGGCTTACTAAATAACACATGCAGGAGCCACATCATATGTTTCTTTTCTTATTTTCCTTCTGTTGAACAGGTTTTTATAAAAACTCTTGGAAAGCTCAGATGTATGTGTTGCTGTAACCTTTTTTTTCCCTTGAGGAACATCAAATCTAATTAGTTTGTGTCATTGAAATAAATATGACAAATGACCATGATTTTCCCTAATGAGCTGTTATGTCAGTTCAAATCAAGACTTGGGTTGTGTGTTATGAAAATAAATGAACCAAGGAATAATCATAAGAGAACCATCAAAAGGTGGAAGGTTTTGTTTTTTCTTTGTTATTTGTTTGAAGAGGGGTTTTTTGGTCTTCATGTGCTGACAAACTACTATAAGGGGCAATAACTCTTTGCAAATCTCACATTTCTCTAAATATATATATATATTTTTTTACTTTACAGGAAATTCAAAACAAGCAAAAAATGGGGCCCACTGATGAGACCCCTCGGAAGGGTCCAGAGTCTCTACCAGTTGGACATCATGATATTATCACAGATATAGCAACTTTCCAGACCACTCAAGGGTTTATAGTAACTGCATCAAGGGATGGGATTGTTAAAGTGTGGAAATAAAAGTTGTACTAATATATAGTATGTAAATATTTGTAATAAAGAAATAGTGTTATAATGAAGTTTTCAAGGACTACTTCCAGATCATGGAATAGAATGGACTTTAAAAGACTGTAAAGGGGGTGATAAAATCAGTTACCAGTGTCCTACCACCCTGTTAAAAGCACTTCTTAATCACTTTTTTATTAAAGGTGTTTAGTATCTATGGCATTTGCTTGAAAGGCTGAGCAGTTTTTGAAGAAATTGTTTAGCCTAGTTGTCACCGTTCTTCAAGGATCTTTCAGAAGATGATTGAAAGAAGTCCCACACATCTAAATGCACAAAAAGGAAACAGCTGGTACAATATTTCAACATCTGACTGCTGCTGCATTGAATCTGAGAAATGAAATACCAACCAGTGCACTAATGTCCCTGTATATTCTAATAACTATAATAAAGTCCACTTGAGCTTCCCTTTTTGGTACTCGGTTCTGTTCATATCCATTGTTCCTTTGCAGTAATTTTGTGATATTGTGGCTACAGTATAAAAAGAATTTGTGTTATAAGATCCATCTCTACAGTGTTAAAACACGGTGATCATTAGAAGGTTAAAAACTGGGGCAAGCAATGATGCTCCAAAACCTGTTAAGCATAAACTGCATGTCTGTGTGTGGCTCTTGGTAGTATATAGTAATGTGGGAGGACAAAATCACGGTGGCCATTTTCATAAGAAAACTTGTTGGATTTCATCAACACTACTTGTAGGGAAAATGAGCTTTGGCCCAGCCTTTAGAAACGTCACAATTGTCAGGCAGCACAGCTGTCCCAGTAGTTCCTCTTTTGTAGATGCTGTAACATGTCTTCTATAGACTTCTGATTTTTCCTTTTTACTTTCATTTCATTTCATTCAATGAAGCAACTCATAACATGTGAGCCAGCTGCAAGAATTTGGAAACCTGGGTCAAAGCAATGAGAGCCTGTGTTCTCTCAAGGTGATAGCTTTTACCACTAGTGATTGGGGGGCGGGGAGGGGGATGTGTGATTATTTAACACTTTCCATCTGCAACACAAATACACAGAAGAAATTGTGTCTCACAGAAAACACAAAGTCAAGTAGCTTCTCGTCACAGCAGCAGCTATGTACTGAAGTGAGGAAGGAATTTTTATTACTTCCTATCTGGTAGCAGTTTGCTGAATGAAATAAGACAAGATACTGCAGTATGGGAACACTTTGTTCTTCCCTTTTTTGTATGTTTACCAAAGGGAACATTCATATATTATATTGCATAATTGTTAACCACTTGAAATCAGAGTCTTTGTCTTACTAGAGTTGGGTGTGTATGTATAAAATCACTAGCTGTTCCAGTAAGACTATACAAAAATCCAAATAACTAGAAGCTATAGAGCAGCTCCGAAGAGGTTATATAGATCAAAACTCCCACTGTGTCTTAGTACTGTCAAACAGTATTTCAAGAACAAAAATTCGTAAGTTCACTGTTTTCAAGTTAGCACCTCTGCTTGTTACTGCCTGCTGCAGTCCAGCTAACTCACCCAGCTTGGTCTTTGGCTGAGTCAGCAGGTTCTACAAAATAATGATTGATCTGAATGGAAACATCTTTCTCAAAGGAAAAAAGGGTTCCTATTACAAAAAGATTTCAGCTTTATCCTAGTATTTTTATACGCCTGTGCATGTTTCAGCAAAATGTTGGGCAAACAACATTTAAGACAAAGGGGTACTTAGATAGACATGGTCTCTGTGTCTAAGAACGATGAGGAGAAAATAATTTTTCTCCTAGTATTTCCCCCATATCACTCACTAACAGTTTCATTCATCGTTATGCATTATTTGTAATAAAATTAGATCTGAAAGATGGCCCAATGTTTTCCTCAGATGCTTTGTGGTGAACAATTGTCTTCCAGTATCAGATACTGGGGCTTCTTCATAGCGTCGTCCCTTGTGTAGTTCACTCAGATTTTTAGAGGTTGATCTTTCAGACTACAAATTTTGTAACCACAAAACTTGAAAAATGTCTCTCTGCTTCTGATTTAACATTGTTACTTCACATTGTTTTTCTTCTAGTCCAGCTATTTTTGAAGCAGTTCATGTAACCTACCTTTATAGAAGAGTTAAGAGTGTACTACTTGCCCTGGTTGGGGGCCCAGGAGGAAAGAAGGATACCATGAAACAAGTAAATTAAGGGATAATACTTTAAAACATGCATGATTGAGGAGAACTAGTTTAGGAGAGATCTAATCAGCAAAGCAAATGACCCAAAATGGTCATTTTCACTGTCCTACGATTCCACAGATACAAAAGCTACATGAAAAACAGCTGTTCTGGGCTTCGAGTTTCAACACAAGCCTAATGGTTCAGTATGCAGTAAGCCTTGCTGCATAGAACAGAGGATAAGAGAGAGCATTCTTTCAAATGTGCAAATATGCTTCATAGACCAAAAAGAAGCGCTGATTCCACTCAGTATTGTTTTGAGTGTGAAAATCTAGTCAGAGAAAGCAGCCACTGAATTGAATTCTGAGATAGGTCCTCGTGTGAGTAGCAGTTGTGTTTTTTTTTTTCGGAGTACCTACAGTATGCTCTCAGGCAGGGTAAGTGCTGACCCTGACACAATATTTTGTGAGAGCATTGTGGAAAGTGGAAAGCCTTCATGTTTACTCTCTGTTGTGAGAGGGAAGGATAAAAAGAGAGACACCACAGCACCACCACCATTTTTTTCCTACTTCATCAGCCACACTTCAAAGCATTACTCTGGGGAAAAAAAAAAGTTTTGTATTTCGTCTTTTAGAGCTGCAAAGGTTGTTATGGTTCTGAATTGAGGCTGTGAGGAGCAGTTCCTTCCACGACCACTAAGTTCCTGCAGAAGATCACAGTATTAAGCAAAACACCAGCTCTCAGGTTTTGTGCTGGCAGGTGCGGGAGGCTGTGAGCTGCTCTGTCAAGGCAGAAGGCCACTGTCTGGCCTGGTGGTGTTAGAAATGGAATCTGGGTATAGCTGTCATGTTGGTGCACCTGCAAACCTATCTGTGATGCACCTTGGACTTGTCTGGATATTTGTAAGGAAAGAAGAGCCAGGGGAGAAGAGATGCTGTGCAGGGTACAAGGTAATGAGGACGTAAATACTCAAAGAGTCTTTCTTTCAGGAGAAGCAAAGAGTCAGAGGACAAAATAAAGCTATGGCTGCTCAGAAACTTTAGGTGAACTAGCACTCCAAAAACATGAGCTGCCCATTTAGTTAGCTGTTAGAGGCCTCCAGCATCAGTGTTGATAGCTGCTGAAAAAGGCAGATGAGAAGCAACATTCATTAATGAGTGACCACTCAAGGTGTTTATCCACAAGGGCTGGAAACATCAGGACTGTATATGAAGTAATGTTTCATTTACTTAAGGGACATTCTTTCCACCATACGTGAATGCCTGGTGGTTGCAAAAATGTCTGTGTGATAGAGCATGTTTTATTTAGAATCAGTGTACACATTTGATAGAACTCCCTCAATTATGAAAGTTAACAAAACAAGTTAACTTAAAATTAATTAGAATTAAATATTACACTACTTAACTACAGCACAGAATTTTCTTTTTTATTATTATTTTTTTATTTTAATTTTTATTTTTCACATAGGAGAGAGATGATTGTTCCATAACAGAGCTCTCAACTAGGACGACAATAACTGTAGGGACTGAAACACAGAGAATTTAGTTTGCTGCATTGCTTTTCTCTTCTAGAGCCATCATATAGTCAGATACTGCAACTGTTGAGAAATGAGACTTTGAAAAAAAGTCTGAAACTCAGCTAAGTTTGCCAGTGACCACATATCTAGAAAAGGGATGCCTGCACACAGGGAAATCTCTGCAGTTGATTGTACGAGGCCAGAGCTAACCAGATATTCCAGCAAGTGTAATTCCACTTAGCAACATAAAAATGAAGGAGAGAGGGACTAAGATATAACCTCTATCTTGCTGCTTTGCCTGCTTACACCTACGTCACTCCTTCTTGCACATGAGGCTGTTATGTAGTTAACATTTTCCAAGAATGTGAGAGATTACTGTTAGATGAAAAACATGGAGTAACGGGCTAGCAGGTAGACTGCCAGCATAGGAAATTCAGCAGGAAGTGCCACAGGAAATCATGTTGACAGGAACTGTATAAACAGGGCATGACTGGCAGCTACACAGCCTCCTGGCATATCTGTGGGCAGGGGCTGCAAGGCAGGCTCATGGCAGCGACCAATCTCCTGCACCCTATTCCCAGGGAAGGCTGCACTCTGGAAAACAGCCAGCCTTGCCTCGTCTGCCCTCTCCTTAGCTCACACCGCACTTCATACCTCACCTCACACCTCACACTTCCATACCTTGCACTTCACACTTCAGCTCACATCTCATTCTTCACCTCACCCCAAAACCTGACCTCATACCTCATACTTAACTCACCTTCATACTTCATACTCACCTCATCTTTCATACCTCGCCTAAGCACTCACTCCTTAAACCTTGCCGCACACTTCACACCTCAACTCAGACTTCTTCTCAGCCCTCACCTTATCACTTACACTTCACCTCGACTTTCCTTACCTCATGCTTCACCTGACACATAACCTCACTGCTCACCCCACCTCCCACCTCCAACCTCACCTGTTCACATCCAAATCAGCTTCAGCTACTATGCACAGACATACCGTGCACTAAATACTGAGTGTGTTTAGTGCAAAGATGTTGAGCAAAGATTTTTTTCCTGTTAACAATTGCATTAAAAAAGATAATAAAATAGCAGTATGCTGGGGCAGAGACGTGTATGTCTAGATAAAGAGGGTGATGAACAAAGCCAGCAGATTCTTCATCTCAAGGCAAAGTACTCTGCGCATACTCAGTGAGGGAGGTGAAAAAAATTTGTTAGTCGGAAAGTCAAATAAGTGTTTTTTTTAAACATACTTGTCCATGAAGAAAAGCCAGATCTTCTGAGGTGTAAATACATTCTGCACAGTTGTTGGTTTTGTTTTGTTTGTTTTGTTTTGGGAGGGGATACTGGAAAGCATGTAACTAGTCATCCATTAATCAAATGATAATTATTATTAAAACCAAAATATATATATATAAAAAAATTCTGAACAGCTATTTACCTTTAAAGATAGGGCATGACTGTATATTAGGAATGCTGGGTAGATTATATTTAACTGCTACCATTTCCCATAAAAGGTTTTAATCTTTTTTTTTTTCTCTTTTTAGTAAACTGTGGTGAAAAGATGTTCACACAATACTAATAGATAATCTAACTTCTGATTTCAGAAGAGGTATTATGGATTAACCTGAAAGACAGTGAACCACCATGCAGCCACTTGTTCACTCCTTTAACCTCACAGTGGGATGGGGGAGAAAACTGAAGAAAAAAGTGCAAGAACTCATGGGCTGAGATAAGGACAGTATAAGAAAGAAAGAGACAGAGAGACAGAGAGAGAGAGATGGGTGATGCAGTTAGACTGTTACATCACTTTTTGCATTTCACTGTTGATGAGGACACAACAAGAAACTGAGGAACTACTTATCACCCAGAAAGGTGGAAAATGGCCAGAGACAGTGGGAATGTGACTGAGAAATCTAGGGTTGTTTAGAGACAATCAAGAAACTTTCCCACCTCATGGCTGTTTCAGAAAGACGATGGAAATGAGCAGCGCCTCATTGGTTATGTGAAGTGGTGGCGTCCTATGCCATCTTCTGTGTCCGTGGTACAAGAAGGGCCTGTTTTTGACTCAGAAGGAGGCTCACAGAAGGGATGGGAAGGAAGGGACCTCTTGAGGTCCTTCCTTAAGGACCTTCCTTAAGTCCCATCCTTAAGGATGCTGCAGGTTGCCAGGCCTGGTTCCACAGCTGGCAGGCATTCTGTGCTGCCAGGCTTTTAGGAGACTTTTGCTGTCAGCCTTTTTTCCAGTCGGGCTAGGTCACCTTTGTGGCTGCTTGCATTTGAGCCATTCCTCATCAGGAGCAGACATCCCCAAACTAATTAGTGGCACAGGTGGTGGTAGAGGGCTGTGTTCAGCTCCCTCCCTCCCTCCCCCCCTCACCCTCCACTCCCCCCCTCACCCTCCCCCCCAGTTAACCGATGCGGGAAGAAGTGCAGGCAGAGGCTTTGCAGGGTGGAAGAGTGGTAATTTATTCTTCCTGGGGGAATCATGGCTGCCACCCCCAGCCCGTCCCCAGGTGAGGCCCGACCGCCTGCTCAGGCGGGGGGCCCGGCCTGCTGGCCCGCGTGGTTCCTGTTTACCGGCTGCCGCCGCCCCAGCCGCGCGTTGCACTGGAACCTTCCGCGGGGTCTTCGGGTCAGGTTCACAATGGCAATGATGTGTCTGCGGCACATCGGGCAGGTGTTTCTTGCCTCCGCCCAGAGGTGGATGCACTCCAGGCACTCCCATCCCCAACACTTTCCCATTCCCACAACAACTCCTCACCCCCCAAATGACTTCTCACCTCCACGTCTCCCTAAGGGACCTGCCACCCACAGCTACTCCCCATCAGGAGAAGACACCCCCAAACCAATTCATGGCAGGGACAGCAGGAGAGGGCTACATTCAGCCCCCGCTGCCGAGCGATGCGGGAAGAAGTGCAGGCAGAGGCTGTGCAGGGTGGAAGAGTGGTAATTTATTCTTCCTGGGGGAATCGTGGCTGCCACCCCCAGCCCATCCCCAGGCGAGGCCCGGCCGCCTGCTCAGGCGGGGGGCCCGTCCTGCCGGCCCGCGTGGTCCCCGCTTCCCGGCTCCTCCTGCCGCACCCTGTGCAGCCAGGATGTGTCCCCGACTTCGGCGTCCTGCGGGGAGCTTGGCAGTCTGCGCCCGACCTGCCCCGCGTGCCAGGAGAAGCTTCTCTCCAGTCTGCGCCCCGTGGAGGGGCTGCGCGCCCTGCGCCGGGGCGAGACGCTGCGGGAGCGGTAGTTGGAGGGGCTCCTCCCCCGCTGCCCCCTCTGCTGCTGCTGCTGCCGCCGCCCCAGCCGCTCATTCCGCTGGAACCTTCCGCGGGGTCTTCGGGCCAGGCGCACCACTGCTACGATGGGCCCGCGGCACATCGGGCAGGTGTCCCTTCCCTCTGCCCAGAGGTGGATGCACTCCAGGCAAAAGGAGTGCCTGCAGGGGTCCACTCGAGCTGCGCTGGCAAGCGGGCCCAGGCAGATGGGGCACTCCTCGGGCTGCTCCTGCCGCCAGCTCATGGTTCCTGCAGCTGCCGCAAGGTGCAGATGGTCGTCCTGTGGGGGAGGCTGCCCTGCTGCCGGGCGCTCAGCAGCAGCCCAGGGTCTTCAGCACCTCGATGTCTCGCGGGTCGCTGGCAGGAACTTGACGCCTCACGTGCCACCAGGAGGACTACTGCAGAGAGAAGCAGGAAGAAAATGTTGTATCAGCAAGCAGACATTCCCTTTCTAGGTTCAACCAAGTTGTCTAGAGTATTGTAGCAGTAACTGTTCTGTGTATGGATTGAAAACATGGCTGTTAGAGCAGCAAATATGCTTATGATCGGTTATACTAGGCAAGACTACGCTGAGGCCAGATGAGGTACATGGATGTCTGTAGATTGGAGAACATTACCGAAGGCCCTTGATGATGGCTTGCGTACAACAAGATTGGCTTCGCGAATGCCTCTAGCACCAGCTCCGCCTGTCTATCTCCTTCCAGCCGTGGAGACTCGAGCTCTCGCCTACCACCAGCCGGACTGGCCGCAGGCGCCCCGCGCAGGGCATTTATAGGCAGCCCCCTTCTGTGAGGCCAGAGGTGACATCAGCAGGGTCTGGGGTGTCCTCACAGAAGGGGGCTGCCTATAAATGCCCTGCGCAGGGCGCCTGCGGCCAGTCCGGCTGGTGGTAGGCGAGAGCTCGAGTCTCCACGGCTGGAAGGAGAGAGAGAGGCGGAGCTATTGCTAGAAGCATACGCGAAGCCATTGTTGTTGCACGCGAGCCATCAAGGGCCTTCGGTAATGCTCTCACACCTACAGACATCCATGTACCTCATTTGGCCTAAGCCTAGTCTGTGTTTGCAATCCATGCACAGACTGCTGACAGCTACAGCACTCTAGACAACGTGGTAGAACCTAGAAAGCGAATGTCTGCTTGCTGATTCAATATTTTCTTCCTGCTTTTCTCTGCAGTTGTCCTCCTGGTGGCACGTGAGGCATCAAGTTCCTGCCAGCGACCCGCGAGACATCGAGGTGCTGAAGACCCTGGGCTGCTGCTGAGCGCCCGGCAGCAGGGCAGCCTCCCCCACAGGACGACCATCTGCACCTTGCGGAAGCTGCAGGAACCATGAGCTGGCGGCAGGAGCAGCCCGAGGAGTGCCCCATCTGCCTGGGCCCGCTTGCCAGCGCAGCTCGTGTGGACCCCTGCAGGCACTCCTTTTGCCTGGAGTGCATCCACCTCTGGGCGGAGGGAAGAGACACCTGCCCGATGTGCCGCGGGCCCATTGTTGCAGTGGTGCGCCTGGCCCGAAGACCCCGTGGAAGGTTCCAGCGGAATGAGCGGCTGGGGCGGCGGCAGCAGCAGCAGCAGCAGAGGGGGCAGCGGGGGAGGAGCCCCTCCAACTACCGCTCCCGCAGCGTCTCGCCCCGGCGCAGGGCGCGCAGCCCCTCCACGGGGCGCAGACTGGAGAGAAGCTTCTCCTGGCACGCGGGGCAGGTCGGGCGCAGACTGCCAAGCTCCCCGCAGGACGCCGAAGTCGGGGACACATCCTGGCTGCACAGGGTGCGGCAGGAGGAGCCGGGAAGCGGGGACCACGCGGGCCGGCAGGACGGGCCCCCCGCCTGAGCAGGCGGCCGGGCCTCGCCTGGGGACGGGCTGGAGGTGGCAGCCACGATTCCCCCAGGAAGAATAAATTACCACTCTTCCACCCTGCAAAGCCTCTGCCTGCACTTATTCCCGCATCGCTCGGCAGGAGGGTGGTTGGTGGGGGGGGAAGGGGGCTGAATGTAGCCCTCTCCTGCTGTCCCTGCCATGAATTGGTTTGGGGGTGTCTGCTCCTGATCAGGAGCGGCTGCAGGTGGTGTGTCCCCAAGGGAGACATGAGGGTGAGAAGTCATTTGGGGGGTGAGGAGTCGTCATGGGAATGGGAAAGTGTTGGGGATGGGAGCAGCCACAAATATTTAAATTGCTTAGTATCAACCTCACATGATAAGACAATTCATCTCTACCCACCAAATCCAGGCTGAAGAGAACACGGTGCCTAAAGTAGAACTTAATTAAGTTAGCTGAGTTTGTATAAGATCAAAATTGTTGAAGCAGTTAAACCATGACTGAGCATATGCAAAACAGAAAGAAGTACAATATGAAGAAGACTATGAACCTGCATCAGAAAGCCCCCAAAGCGCAACCACCAGAGGTTACCTGACCTGCAACAGCAGGAGGGACAATATGATAATTAGTTCTGAGAAACCATTAGCATAAATCCTGCCTTTTCTTGTGAACTGCATAAATATGGATATCCCCGTACCATAAATAAGTACTCCTTGTCTTGCTTAGCTGTACGTGTTGGGTGGAATTATCCCCCACATACCCAGCGTTCTTCATAAAGAATACCTACTTCCTAATTCTCCCAAAGGAGTCTTGGAAAGTGACACCGCTTTTTGCGTTCCACCATTGATGAGGACGCATCAAGAAACTGAGGAACAACTTTCCACCTGGGAAGGTGGAAAGTTGGCCAGGGACAGTGGGAATATGCATGAGAAACCTAGGATTGTTTAGAGAAAATCAGGGGCACCGCAACCTCTTGGCTGTCTCAGGTGGAAGATAGAACTGAGCAGTACCTCACTTGTTACGTGGTGGCATCCTACGCCATCTTCTGTGTCAGTGGTATAAAAGGGCCCTGTTTTTTACCCAGAAGGAAGCTCCCAGAAGGGCTGGGGATGGAAGGGACCTCTGGAGGTCATCTGCTCCAACCCCCTGCTGAAGCAGGGCCACCTAGAGCTGTCCGGCCGCTGGACACCGCTGACAAGAGCCTGGCTCCGTCTTCTTTGCATCCTCCCTTTGGGGATGTCAAGATGTTGCTAAGATCCCTCCAGCCTTATGTCTTCCCTGATAAAGAGTCAGAGCTCTCTTAGTCCTTCCTTTTTGGTGAAATTCTCCAGGCCTTCCACCAGCTCGTCTGCTGTTCACTAGACTCTCTTCAGTATGGCTTTGGATGGGGGAGCTCAGGACTGGACATGGTCCTTCAGGTGTGGTCTATCCTAGTCTCAGGAAAGGAGAAGGATCACCTCGAGATGCTGGTAACGTTTTTCCTAATGCAGACTGGGGAAGAGTGATTGCCAGTTAAAACTGAGGCCAAAATGTTGTTGAGTACCTCTGACTTCTCCATGTCTGTTGTCACTAGTTCTCCTGTCTTATTTAGTGGTGGGCTGGGTGTGTGCACTGCCTTTAATCTCACTTTTCTCACCAATTTATCTGTAGAAGCCCTTCTTACCATTCCTCACCTTCCTTGCCAAAGTCACCTCCTAGGGCACTTTGGAGAGCATTGCTGGCCCAGGGCCTTTTGTGCAGAGCTGTTTTCCAGCTGGACACTCCCAGCTTGCCCTGCAGCCTCTGGCTGATCCTTCCCAGGGGCAGGACATTGTGCTTCCCCTTGTTGGACTGCATGAGGTTCCTGTCAGCCTGTAGAGGTGCCAACAGCAGAGCAAGAAGATGTGACCAGAAGGAAGCTGCAGCCTGTGAAGTGGACCCACAGGATCTGATTCTTGGAAGTGCGGCCTATGGAGAGGAGCCCATGCCAGCACTGTTCTTGAGAAATTGCCGTTTGTGGGAAGCCAGAAAGAATCATGCATTGGAGAAATGCTGCTGAGGGTTAGAACAACTGTAGGTGTCTGCAGATGATCAATAAATTCCAAAACAGAGAAGAAGGAAAGAGGAGCAGTAATTAATTGTAAAGTTGTGGTGGTCAGGGTGTTCCCCGATTCAAGGGCCATGTCAGCCTCTTATCCTGAATATGTCTGAATGGGGAACCCAAGTTTATAGAAAAAGCAAAAAGATGCAAGTCCAGGCAGAGCCTTTCCTGATCGGAAGAGACCTGAGTCTCTTCTAAGCCTCGCTGCCACCAAGTGACCCAGTTTCCAGGTGTCCACCAGACAGGTACACACCTCCAGCCATTCGGTACACACCTCCAGCCAGGTGGAGGGAAGGGATGACCAGGTTTATCTGACTGCGTGGATTTGATGGCCTGGCACATCAGACCCACAGGAGTATAAGGCTCTAGTGGGCACTGGTGTATAGTGTGCCCTGAGGCTACCAAGGGGCAGAACCCACCTCCAGTATTTATGGAGTGACACGGGGATCCCAACAGCTAATGGTATTGGAGGCCGAAGTGAGCCCAGCTGGGAAGGAGTGTCAAAAGCACCTCACAGTGACTGGCCCGGAGGTTCCGTGCATCCTTGGCATAGATTGCCTCAGAAGACGATATTTAAAAGACCCCAAAAAGTGGGCTTTTGGCATAGCTGCCTTGGAGATGGAGGGCATTAAACAGTTGTCTGCCTTGCCCAGTCTCTCAGTGAAGTCTCCCCTTCTCTTGTGGGGTTGCTGGGGGTCAAAGAACAGCAGGTACCAATTGCTACCATGACGGTGCATCGGTGGCAATATCATACCAAGTGAGATTCCCCAGTTCCCCTCCACAAGCAGATTCACTAACTGGAGAGCCAAGGAGTGATCAGCAGGACTCGCTCGCCCTTTGACGGTCCCATATGGCCAGTGCAAATGTCTAGTAGCAAGTGGATCCTCAGGATCAGTGTCCTGGGGGTACCAGCTCCATCTGCATGAGTGATATGCACTCTGAGGCTTGGTTTGTGTGAGCATTTTTAGCTGATATTCATTGTCCAACATTCAAACGATGAGTGTTTATGTTAATAAACTAACAACCAAAGGAACCAGTGCAGTCCTGAATGTTGGAACTTCTTTTGATAGCCAGTATAATAGGAGAAGGAAATATCCCACTTAAGAGAGTTTTCTATTTGTACTACACTGAATTTGAAGAGTTGCCAGGCTAAGCCTATGCCAAATAAAGGCTATTTCCACATGGGCTGTGTTGTGCTTCCAGCCATCTACGGGAAATGGCTCTTAAAATGTCTCTGCGAGTGATGATTCACTGCTGGCCCTGTCTATAAAGTTAAGTCCTCCACATACCAGTGGAAAATACAGATAGTTAAAGAATCAGGACTGGGTGGAGGTCTGGATGTTCCCAGGAACTCACAAGTCGTACTGTCACAATGCAATGTGGTTTAGGAAACCTTTGGCCTTTTTCTCCGTAATGAGGGGGTGTAAGGTGAGAGTTTTTACAGAGACATAGAGTGATAGGGCAAGGGGTAATGGCTTTAAACTAAAAGAAGGTAGGTTTAGATTAGAGATTAGAAAGAAATTCTTCACTCAGAAGGTGGTGAGGAACTGGAGCAGGCTGCCCAG
Source organism: Anas acuta (assembly GCF_963932015.1). Lineage (NCBI taxonomy): Eukaryota > Metazoa > Chordata > Aves > Anseriformes > Anatidae > Anas > Anas acuta. Next base: position 44,564,074 of record NC_088980.1, on the reverse strand, counting down.
AGAGATTGTGGATACCCTATCCCTGGAGGTGTTCAAGGCCAGGCTGGATGGGGCTTTGGGCTACCTGATCTGGTGGGAGGTGTCCCTGCCCATGGTAGGGGGTTGAAACGAAGTGAGCCTTAAGGTCCCTTCCAACCCAACCCATTCTCTGATTTTCTGATTCTGTAATACTCAGAAACACAAACATCATGTCAAAAAGTGACAGATAATACATGCTTTATGTGTCCAGATATTTTATATAAGAACTGATGGATATATATATGGCTTGAGACAAAAGAGACTGATTTTCAGTTGTAGGCTTGGTCCACAACAATAACAGAAAACAGTATTACCCATTATTTTATTTAAATAAGAACCATAACTGCCTTCTTGGGACAAAGATGCTGACTTTACTGAAAGTAATATGAAAAGTTTTTCCCCTCCAGGTAAATAAACTAAAAAATTGGTATGTTCACAAAAGCTATTGATTTAATTGACGTCTATGGCAACTGAAAAAAACTTGAAGGATACAGGGAAGTACTGCTCTCAGAGAGGAAGACACTCAGGAAAAGAGGCTGACAAAGTAGTGCTGTCTGTCTTTACAACTTTGTCTATATGTATTAGATGGGACCCCTCAAACCTCTCACCATAGTTTAAAACTAAAGTGAGAGACCTGCCTTGTCCAACAAACTTCCAGCTTTGTCTTGCCTGTATGCTTAAATCATCAAGCTGAACAACATGACTGCCCCATGTTAAACATTTTCATCATTCATGAAGTTTAGGTGGTAATGTAGATTAGGAAAATGTGTTTCTTTACAACAAGAATCATAGAGCACTAAGTATATTGTTAGCTGCTGTGCCTGGGGCTTCTGTAGGAAATTTGTGATGGAAGACAAGCTTCTATACACATCTGGAGGAAAAGCCACTCCTGTGGTGGCAGACTGGTACCTTCCAGAGCTGACATCTCTCACTTGGGCATAGAAGGCAGAAAGAAAACAGTTGACACAGTGGTCAACTGTCAAAAAACACTTTCCAGCTCATCCTGAGAAGTAAGTTAATTATTTAAGTTCAAAATCCACCACCATTTAAAATTTTCTCCAGTACTAATTAAGTTTAGATTTGCCTATTATATAAATACTATATAAAGTATGAAGCAGGAAAGGGAAAAGGAAAAGGAAAAGGAAAAGGAAAAGGAAAAGGAAAAGGAAAAGGAAAAGGAAAAGGAAAAGGAAAAAAGGGAAAAGGAAAAAAGGGAAAAGGAAATGGAAACGGAAATGAAAAGGAAAAGGAAAAGGAAAAAAGGAAAAGGAAAAAAGGGAAAAGGAAAAAAGGGAAAAGGAAATGGAAACGGAAATGAAAAGGAAAAGGAAAAGGAAAAGGAAAAAAGGGGAAAGGGAAGAGGGAAAAGGGAAGAGGGAAAAGGGAAAAGGAAAAGGAAAAAAGGGAAAAGGAAAAGGGAAAAGGAAAAGGAAAAGGAAAAAAGGGAAAAGGAAATGGAAACAGAAATGAAAAAGAAAAGGAAAAGGAAAAGGGAAAGGAAAAGGAAAAAAGGGAAAAGGAAATGGAAACGGAAATGAAAAAGAAAAGGAAAAGGAAAAGGAAAAGGAAAAAAGGGAAAAGGGAAAGGAAAAGGAAAAAAGGGAAAAGGAAAAGGAAAAAAGGAAAAGGAAAAAAGGAAAAGGAAAAAAGGAAAAAGGAAATGGAAACAGAAATGAAAAGGAAAAGGAAAAGGAAAAGGAAAAGGAAAAGAAAAAGAAAAAGAAAAAGAAAAAGAAAAAGAAAAAGAAAAAGAAAAAGAAAAAGAAAAAGAAAAAGAAAAAGAAAAAGAAAAAGAAAAAGAAAAAGAAAAAGAAAAAGGAAAAGGAAAAGGAAAAGAAAAAGAAAAGGAAAAAGAAAAAGAAAAAAAAAAAGAAAAAGAAAAAGGAAAAGGAAAAGGAAAAGGAAAAGGAAAAGGAAAAGGAAAAGGAAAAGGAAAAGGAAAAGAAAAAGAAAAAGAAAAAGAAAAAGAAAAAGAAAAAGAAAAAGAAAAAGAAAAAGAAAAAGAAAAAGAAAAAGAAAAAGAAAAAAGAAAAAGAAAAAGAAAAAGGAAAAGGAAAAGAAAAAGAAAAGGAAAAAGAAAAAGAAAAAAAAAAAGAAAAAGAAAAAGGAAAAGGAAAAGGAAAAGGAAAAGGAAAAGGAAAAGAAAAAGAAAAAGAAAAAGAAAAAGAAAAAGAAAAAGAAAAAGAAAAAGAAAAAGAAAAAGAAAAAGAAAAAGAAAAAGAAAAAGAAAAAGAAAAAGAAAAAGAAAAAGAAAAAGAAAAAGAAAAAGAAGAAAGAAAAAGAATTAAACCTTGTGTTCTTCCTTCATCCCTTACTGTTGGCCTCTCTTACTCCCTTGCACAAGAAACAATAATTAATAATAAATAGTGAATAATGTTGCAAGCTGAGAATTACAGGACTTTAAAGTTTTTGTCCACATTATCATTTGGCTTTCACTTTATCCTTTAGGAACTGAGTGCAAAAAAGCACAAGCTGAAAACATCACTAAAAGAGATTTTTACATATCTGAACTCCTAATTCAAATTAGGAACCATAGGAATTCAGATAACCATAGGAGTTCAGAAAACCATATTTTTGTATTTCATCTTTGATATTTTTGTAGAAGTTCATTGCTTGCTGAATACAACATAGCTCCAATGAAAGTCTGCAATTTCTAGATACATGAGCACTCTAGAGAAGGTTAGATAATCGGTTTCTGTCTCTTGATCTCTAAGCATTAAAAAAAAATTTAAAAAGGTATGCAACCTTTTACAGCATGACTGGGATCCAAAAGATGTTGTGCAGCTCTTTCATGCAGAGATTACCTCATGAATGTTCATGACTGGGAGATCAGGAATGCTTCAGTGCCTCAACCAGCATGAATTAGCACTGAATTTGTGAAATGACACCCTCTGATCTGCTCTTCACCTTCCTTCTCAGTTCTTGGAGAGCCAAAGGTGACATAAATGTGCCACAGGCTTCAAGAGCAGGATACTGAATTAGGAAGGGCCATGCCAATGCCAAGGGTTGGGCTGGAGAAGGTGAAATGTCACAGACAGCAGAGAAGACAGTTTTCAGTCTTGCGACTTGCAGAGTGAAATTTCATTTTGCAAACAGTTTAACTGAGCTAAATTCAATGGTAGTTGCTAATGATGTCCCTTTTACTATATGTCACTCCAAAAAATACAACTGCAAGAGTTATATCATGTTTGCAAACAGTTTTTGTATACTATGGAACCAGTAATGCTAACACCACATACAAATGACCTTAATTGTTGATGTCTCTTCATCATTAGTCTCAGAACACAATGTGAGAGAGAATTAAAGTCAAGTTTAGTTGCCAGTTGGCAGAAATACTTCCCAGTCGTTCTTAGGAAATGTTATGCTATGTTTTATATATTCCCTCCACATTTTTATGCTATGACCTGTCCATGCCAGTAAATGTCCCATTTGATGGAAATGCTACATTCCAGCAATTCTGCAGTTTCTCCCATGCCAACAGCTGTCCTTGCGTGGAGTTGGAGCTGGTGTCCACATCTCAGCCACTCAGGCTTCTGGGAAAACAGCTCAGCTGCGAGGAAGAGCCAAGTAAGAAATGTCTTGGAGAAGCCTTGCCTGGATCTTCTGCCCTTTCCTTCAGGGGGCTGCACTGCAGCATGGTCTCTTGCTCTCAGAGAGCTAGTTCTCAGTCCCTGTCTCCTAAAGCAGAACATTGAAAAAACTGATATTGACCAATCTCTTTAAAATTCATGGCAGTAGTCACTGCCCAGCACCAGCAGAAAATGGGCATCTTTGAGTGCCAAGTACAAAAAGTTTTAGCAAGTGGCTCTGTAGAAGATCTTTGTCAATTCAGATAGCTGAAACGGGGTATTGTGTTTTATGTAACTTGTTATTTGTCTTTTACAGCTATTCCACTCAAGCAGCAAAATTCCAGTGTTTCTCCAGCTTTCTCTGTAGATCTGCTCTTGATTCACAGCATAACTGATAAAGTTGCTTAGGCCAAGCTTACTCTAAGAGTGTTCTTAGTATCAATGAAACCTGTAGTAATAGCTGAAATCATGACTATAAAAAGGGCTTAGTTTCCTTTGCTTTCATTCTGTCTGACAAGTCATAAATGTTCCATTTATTTCATCTAGAGCAATTAGTTTACTTATTAAATAACTGAATTGAAATTCTCCCACACATAGCAGAAGCGTAGCAACTGCAAGACTATTAGAAAGAACTTTAAATTTTCTCTTCTGTGAACTAAGCTAATAATCAAAGTATTCAATAAATGATGTTACTGAAAAACTTCAAAATAATTGTGCACAAGTGGCTAAAAAGTGTAATTAATTAGGAGTGTCTGCCTCTCTCAATGGACACAGAAAGAGCATTAATTCTATTGCTCTTTCAAAAGATTGGTGAAGGAGAAATTCTGTATTACTAAACAATGTTTTTAGAGACTATGAAAATAAGTATAAAGTTAGTTTTCTTATAAAAGTAGGCTGTTTATAAAACCCTAGTTAATTCTGATGAACAAGGTTTTAATTAAAGTTATGTGAACTTCAGAGGAAAGATACAGAAGCATGCACATGGCACACCACAACAACCTTGTTCAATAACAAGCCCACAGAAACCAGCTCTGAGTTGGCAGCAGACAACAAATGAAAAACAGCCCACACAAAGGGAAACAAAGTTGTCATGGAACAACAGCTGTGTCTCTTGGTCAGGCAGTTGGACTCAATGATCTTTCTAAGTCCCGTCCAACTATCCTATCCTGTCCCATTCTGTCCCGTCCTGTCCCGTCCCGTCCTGTCCTGTTTCTTTGTAATTCTATACTTGGGAGTGCCCATGTCCCCTTCCTTGGTTAACCATAAAGGATCACATGTACAGTATTTCTGCACAACCAAGATGAACTTCCCCATAGTTTTTGCATGAGGAATTTCGGAGAGCTGTGGGACTGCATTCAAGATGATTCTTCCAGTAACAGAGAGGAAGAGAAACAAGAAGCACCACACCAATGCTGCTTTGTGCCCCTGCTGGGACTGGATCCATCTTCCAGGACTGGAGTTAGCAAGCCATCCAGAGAGGTAAAGAAGCTTGGGATTGCTCTTCTGAAGATCACAGCAAGCAGGTAGCTGTTCAAACATACAAACAAACAAAACACCTAACCCAATATTTCTGAAGCCCTATCAGTCACAAGAGAGCACAAGTCTCTATTAGGCATATTCAGGAGGACATGGTCAACATATTGTATTTATTTCACTGCTACTTGTAAGTCTAAGGTTCATTGATCAGTTACATTTCTTTTACACTTTTTTCATTCAACTGTCTTGGAAAGTGGAACTCAAAATTGATTTTCAGGCATTAACACAAATATGTTGATTACATCTTGTTCCTCCCACTCACAGAACTAAATTTTTTCCATTTATCAAATCCAGTTGACTTGGCTTTTAGTTAGATTTTAAATATGTGAATTTCAAGAAAAGGATCACCCAGCATAGTCCTCATGCCTAAGTCTTGACAGTAAACACAATTAATACCAGTAGGAATAATACTGTTAGAGAAGATCAGGTTTAAGACCATCTAAGGAATCTGAAGGTGCACAAGTCCATGGGACCTGATAAGATATGTCCACAGGTCCTGATGGAACTGGCAGATAAAGTTGCTAAGCCACTATCTATCATATTTGAGAAGTCGTGGCAGTCTGGTGAAGTTCCCACTGACAGGAGAGTTAAGAAAACTAAGTCTTATATATCTTAACATATATTTATGTATACATGCATATATATATTAATGTGTATGCATATATTATAATATGTGAAAAGTATATGCATGACTGAGGTGTTCTGCACAGGTTTTTGTTGTTTTTGTTGTTGTTGTTGTTTTTTACATTGGGGATACTGGAAAGCATGTAACTAGTCATCCATTAATCAAATGATAATTATTATTAAAATCAAGAGAAAAGGGAAAAAAAAAAAAGACAGAACTGAATTCTGAACAGCAATTTACCTTTAATGAAAGGGCATGACTGTATATTAGGAATGCTGAGTAGATATATTTAACTGATACCATTTCCCATAAAAGATTTTAATCTTTTATTTTTGTTCTCTTTTTAGTAAACTGTGGTGAAAAGATGTTTACACAATACTAATAATAGATAATCTAACTTCTGATTTCAGAAGAGGTATTATGGATTAACCTGAAAGACAGTGAACCACCATGCAGCCAGCCACTTGTTCACTCCTTTAACCTCACAGTGGGATGGGGGAGAAAACTGAAGAAAGAAGTGCAAGAACTCATGGGCTGAGATAAGGACAGTATAAGAAAGAAAGAGAGAGAGAGACAGAGAGAGAGAGATGGGTGATGCAGTTAGACAGTTACATCACTTTTTGCATTTCACTGTTGATGAGGACACAACAAGAAACTGAGGAACTACTTATCACCCAGAAAGGTGGAAAATGGCCAGAGACAGTGGGAATGTGACTGAGAAATCTAGGGTTGTTTAGAGACAATCAAGAAACTTTCCCACCTCATGGCTGTTTCAGAAAGACGATGGAAATGAGCAGCGCCTCATTGGTTATGTGAAGTGGTGGCGTCCTATGCCATCTTCTGTGTCCGTGGTACAAGAAGGGCCTGTTTTTGACTCAGAAGGAGGCTCACAGAAGGGATGGGAAGGAAGGGACCTCTTGAGGTCCTTCCTTAAGGACCTTCCTTAAGTCCCATCCTTAAGGATGCTGCAGGTTGCCAGGCCTGGTTCCGCAGCTGGCAGGCATTCTGTGCTGCCAGGCTTTTAGGAGACTTTTGCTGTCAGCCTTTTTTCCAGTCGGGCTAGGTCACCTTTGTGGCTGCTTGCATTTGAGCCATTCCTCATCAGGAGCAGACATCCCCAAACTAATTAGTGGCACAGGTGGTGGTAGAGGGCTGTGTTCAGCTCCCTCCCTCCCTCCCCCCCTCACCCTCCCCCCCAGTTAACCGATGCGGGAAGAAGTGCAGGCAGAGGCTGTGCAGGGTGGAAGAGTGGTAATTTATTCTTCCTGGGGGAATCGTGGCTGCCACCCCCAGCCCGTCCCCAGGTGAGGCCCGACCGCCTGCTCAGGCGGGGGGCCCGGCCTGCTGGCCCGCGTGGTCCCTGTTTACCGGCTGCTGCCGCCCCAGCCGCGCGTTGCGCTGGAACCTTCCGCGGGGTCTTCGGGTCAGGTTCACAATGGCAATGATGTGTCTGCGGCACATCGGGCAGGTGTTTCTTGCCTCCGCCCAGAGGTGGATGCACTCCAGGCAAAAGGAGTGCCTGCAGGGGTCCACGCGAGCTGCGCTGGACAGCGGGCCCAGGCAGATGGGGCACTCCTCGGGCTGCTCCTGCCGCCAGCTCATGGTTCCTGCAGCTGCCGCGATGTGGAACCGGTCGTCCTGTGGGGGAGGCTGCCCTGGTGCCAGGTGCTCAGCAGCAGCCCAGGGTTTTCAGCACCTTCCTCGCCTCGCGGGTTGCCGGCAGCACCTCGACGACTCACATGTCGCTGGCTGGATCTTGACGCCTCACGGGACACCAGCAGGATGACTGCAAAAAGAACCAGAAAGAAAATCTTCTAGCAGCAAGTAGACATTAGCTCTCTGTGTTCAACCAGTTGTTTGGGGGCACTGTAGCAGTAACTTTTCAGTGTATGGATTGCAAACATGGCTGTTAGAATGGCAAATCTGCCTGTGATAGCTTCTACTTGGCAGGGCCACGCTGAGGCCAGATGAGGTACATGGATGTCTGTATATTGGAGAACATTACAGAAGGCCCTTGATGATGGCTTGTGTACAACAAGATTGGCTTCGCATGTGCCTCTAGCACGAGCTCCGCCTGTCTATCTCCTTCCAACCGTGGAGACTCGAGCTCTCGCCTACCACCAGCCGGACTGGCCACATGTGCCCCGCACAGGGCATTTATAGGTAACCCCCTTCTGTGAGCAAAGTTACATTGTTTTTTGTGTTCCACCACTGACAAGGACACAACAAGAAAATGAAGAACAACTTGTCACTTGGGAAGGCAGAAATTGGCCAGGGACAGTGGGAACATGCATAAAAATGTGATGTCATTTAGAGAAAATCAGGAACATCGCCACCTCTTGGCTGTCTCAGGATGATAGAAATGAGCCGCGCCTCACTGGTTACTTGAAGTGGTGACCAGTCCCAGTCCCAGTCCCAGTCTTCAGCACGACCCCATAGGGTATGGGACATGGCTCTGGCCAGTTTGGGCCAGCTGTCCTGGCTGCGTCCCCTCTCAGCTCCTGGTGCACCTGCAGCCTCCTGGCTGGCAGGGCGGTGTGGGCAGCTGGAACGGCCTTGACTGTGTAAGCAGTGCTCTGTGACAACTAAAAGAGTGGTGTGCTATCAGCATCACTCTTGTCCGAAATCAAGAAGCCAGCTCCGTAGCAGCTGCTGGGAAGGCAATGAACTCTGTCCCAGCTGAAAGCAGGACAGCCTCGTGCACCTCCCAGTGTTCTTCTACCATCTTCTACCATCTTCTACCAGGATGCTACCAAAAGCATCCTGGAGTGCACATTTTACGGAATGGCGCTTCTGACAACAGTGAAGTTCATGCCGTGACCTTCCGACGCGCTGAGCCCTGCAGGGATGCCCCTGGCCTGTGAATGTGGAGAGTTGGCAAGTGGGAGTTGGTAGGATGCTGCGATACCCAAGGGCACGGAGGCTTTCTTTGCTGAAAAGTTCTCGTTATTACACATGGCCACAACCCCCCACTAGGCAACATTCTATGATTCAAGGCAAGTGTGAAGAGAGGTGTCGGGCTAATTAAGAAAAGCCATCTCGGAACAGACCGAACCCAGGAGTGGGCCCCAAGGAATCAAGAACAAAGTGTCACTGCAAAGACGTGAGGCTCCCATCACAGAGATCGAAGTCAGCCGCGCACCCCCAGCAAAGGTTCAATGGGCTTCAGATGTCATGTAGGCAAGAACAATTTGTGCAGCACGGGAAGCTCTGAGGGAGAGAGGCGCTCCATTTTGGGTTGAAAAGGAGTCCTATTTCTATGGAAAGAGACAGAAGAGGACACAGGACACTTCCATAGAGCAGCCAAAAGCCGCTGCTAACTTCTGTGTTTCACCTGATACAGTCGATAGACACCGATGCTTCCTAGGCTCTGAGAATGGCACCCTTCCCTGAGCCGTTCTTCCTTCCCAGACAGCCCATTGCTCTTGTAGTTCCCTGCCTTTGCCCTTGGTGGTGGCACATGGAGACAGTCTCTGGTCCTCAGGTACCCTTAGGCTGCACTTGCAGGAGGCCAGCAGCACCTTCCAGGGATGCTGCAGGTTGCCAGGCCCGGTTCCGCAGCTGGCAGGCATTCTCTGCTGCCAGGCTTTTACGAGACTTTTGCTGTCAGCCTTTTTTCCAGTAGGGCTACATCACCATGTGTCTGCTCCCATTCCCAACACCTTTCCACTCCCATGTTGACTTCTCACCCCTAAGTCTCACTCACGGACCCGCCACCCACAGCCATTCCCCATCAGGAGCAGACATCCCCAAACCAATTCATGGTGGGGACAGCAGGAGAGGGATGCGTTCAGCCCCCTTCCCCTCCCTGAGGCTGACGAATGCAGAAAGAAATGCAGGCAGAGGCTTTGCAGGGTGGAAGAGTGGTAATTTATTCTTCCTGGGGGAATCGTGGCTGCCACCCCCAGCCCATCCCCAGGCGAGGCCCGGCCGCCTGCTCAGGCGGGGGGCCCGTCCTGCCGGCCCGCGTGGTCCCCGCTTCCCGGCTCCTCCTGCCGCACCCTGTGCAGCCAGGATGTGTCCCCGACTTCGGCGTCCTGCGGGGAGCTTGGCAGTCTGCGCCCGACCTGCCCCGCGTGCCAGGAGAAGCTTCTCTCCAGTCTGCGCCCCGTGGAGGGGCTGCGCGCCCTGCGCCGGGGCGAGACGCTGCGGGAGCGGTAGTTGGAGGGGCTCCTCCCCCGCTGCCCCCGCTGCTGCTGCTGCTGCTGCCGCCGCCCCAGCCGCACGTTGCGCTGGAACCTTCCGCGGGGTCTTCGGGCCAGGCGCACCACTGCAACAATGGGCCCGCGGCACATCGGGCAGGTGTCCCTTCCCTCTGCCCAGAGGTGGATGCACTCCAGGCAAAAGGAGTGCCTACAGGGGTCCACGCGAGCTGCGCTGGCAAGCGGGCCCAGGCAGATGGGGCACTCCTCGGGCTGCTCCTGCCGCCAGCTCATGGTTCCTGCAGCTTCCGCAAGGTGCAGATGGTCGTCCTGTGGGGGAGGCTGCCCTGCTGCCGGGCGCTCAGCAGCAGCCCAGGGTCTTCAGCACCTCCCTCGCCTTGCAGATCACCAGCAGGAACTTGACGCCTCACGTGCCACCAGCGTTGCCACCAGGAGGACTACTGCAGAGAGAAGCAGGAAGAAAATGTTGTATCAGCAAGCAGACGTTTGCTTTCTAGGTTCTACCACGTTGTCTAGAGTGCTGTAGCTGTCAGCAGTCTGTGCATGGATTGCAAACACAGACTAGGCTTAGGCCAAATGAGGTACATGGATGTCTGTAGGTGTGAGAGCATTACCGAAGGCCCTTGATGGCTCGCGTGCAACAACAATGGCTTCGCGTATGCTTCTAGCACTAGCTCCGCCTCTCTCTCTCCTTCCAGCTGTGGAGACTCGAGCTCTCGCCTACCACCAGCCGGACTGGCCGCAGGCGCCCCGCGCAGGGCATTTATAGGCAGCCCCCTTCTGTGAGGCCAGAGGGGACATCACAAAGGTTTTGGGGTGCCCCTGATGGCAGCACTGACTTGATGGGAGTCTCAGGTATTTCAAGTGACACTTTATTCTTGATACCTCAGGACCCACTCCTTGGCCAGTCCTGGATTCGGTGTCTTCCGAGATGGCTTTTCTTAATTAGCCTGATACCGCTCTCCGCTTGGCTCCTGTCAGCGTGGAGCAGCCATCTCAAGTCTCACAATGCTCAGGTCACCTCTGTCAGTGCTTCCATCATCTGCCTGAACATGTGCAAGGATTTCTACACTGTCCCACATGACATACTTGTCTCTAAATTTGGGAGGCTTGAATTTGATGTACGGACCACTTAATGGCTAAGGAATTGGCTGGATGGTCACACTCAAAGAGTTGCAGTCACTAGTTCAATGCCCAGGTAGAGATCAGCAATGAACGCTATTCCTCAGGGGTCATTACTGAGCCCAGTGCTGTTTAACGTCTTTGTTGGTGACGTGGACAGTGGGATTGAGTGCACCCTCTGCAAGTCTGCTGATAACACCAAGCTGTGTGGTGTGGTTGACACACAGGAGGGAAGGGCTGCCATCCAGAGGGACCTGGGCAGGGCTGAGAGGTGGCCCTGTGCAAACCTCATGAGGTTCAACAAGGCCAAGTGCCAGGTCCTGCATCTGGGTCGGAGCAATCCCAAGCATCCCAAGATACAGGCTGGGCAAAGAATGGATTGAGAGCAGCCCTGAGGGGATGGACCTAGGGATGGTGGTTGACAAGAAGCTCAACATGAGCCAGAAATGTGCTCTTGCAGCCTGTAGAAAACCAACTGTGTCCTGGGCTGCATCACTAGCAGTGGAACCAGCAGGGCGAGGGACGGGATTCTTCCTCTCTGTTCTGCTCCCATGAGACCCCACCTGGAGGGAGCACTGTGTTCAGCTCTGGGGGCCCCAGCACGTGAAGGACACAGACCTGCTGGAGAGAGTCCAGAGGAGGCCACAAGGCTGATCAGAGGGCTGGAGCTCCTCTCCTGTGAGGAGAAGCTGGGGGAGTTGGGGTTATTGAGCCTGGAGAAGAGAAGGCTCAAGGGAGATCTTATAATGGTCTTCCAGTAGCTAAAGGGTCTACGGGAAAGCTGGGGAGGGACTCTTGTTCAGGGAGTAGAGTGAGGGGAACGGGAAAAACAGGAAAAAAATGGCTGATGAAGGGCATAATATAAGTCCTCTCCAGAAATGAGAAAGGGCAGAGATGATCTTTGCTCAAGAAGTAATGAAAAATAAAAATTAAAAATTAATTGGTTGCAAAATATTTGAATTAGAACTTGCTAGCAAGTCCTTGTTATTGTGCAAGTGATTTCTTTGAATCAAAACAAAGAGTACAATTTTAAATGGTAATGTAAAATTTCAGGAGAAGCTGACATTTTTCTGTATTCCATGTTGGTCATTTTTGTATATAGAATATATGTAATTATTTCATTTTATTTCTTCAGTAGGGCACATTTTGTACACGATTTTTACTGCTGTTTTTTTCCAGTGTATTGTTGCAGGGTGGTTTTTTTTTAGTATTATTTTTATTTATTTGTTTATTTTCCAAAGAAGCACAAAAAAGCTGCTGCTAGAAGTATTCCTGTCGTTTCTAGTGAAATGAGGTCAAGCCTTCTATTAATCTTTTCAGCATTACTCTTTAAAAGCGAGTTTTCCCAAAGAGAGAATCAGTGCCCTCATTCCTGAAAGTGAAGCAAACTCAAAGCAGCTGTGTTCTTACATGCCCTTTTGTAGATGTCCATGATTAGTTCTTATTTCTTCTCCTCTTCTCCTGGGTAGCATAACACTGGGTGTGGCACTACTCTGCTGTGCAGGCTTACCAGGCTTAACAACACATTGTTATGTAAATGCATCCCATCTCAGAGGAGGCTGACAACCCTTCACTTCTGCCACTGACTCCATGCAGCCAATAACCCAGCATACCCCCTGCAGATTCCTGCTGACTTAAGGGAAAGCTGAGGTTTGTCACGGTGCTAGTGGCATTCCCTCAACAAGCACACACTGAGAGGGCCACACTGCTAAAGTCACAGTTGAAGACTTTGTTTTGTCTGCCAACAAAGTATAAGAGATCCAGGGGAAGAGATTCAGGGAAGGGAGTAGCTCCACGCATCTGCCAGCTAGGCTTCCATCTGCAGCTAAGCTGCCTTCACCCAGGAGTTCTCTGCATGGGGTCAGTCACGTCCCTCCACTGTCATCTCTGAGTTTGGACTGTCACTCTGCACTAAAATCTTGCAGCCTCGTGGATTTTGTGATGTGTCCGGCTTCTGCCTGTTCAGTTACAGAAAGTCCTGCTACAACCAATTGATTTGGCAATGTGTGCAGAACATTTCTTGAGTGAAGAGGAACCAAGTAATTTGAATTCTTTGCTGGCTGTCATTAAAACTTCTTATTTAACAAGAAATTTATACATTTCTTTTATGGCAGCGAGCTAGTGCCTGCTTAGAGTTGCACACATAGAGTTGCTGCTGGAAGCTTGTTTTCCAGCTGGATTCACTCATGCAATCTGACTGCAGGCAGCAGTCACACACAAAGGTTTACTGTAGCAAAACTGAATTGCTCCCTATGTAGATTTGTGTGTGTGTGGCTTGACTCTCTAACCATGACCTCTGGCATCATCCATAAAGAAGGCGCTTCTTTGTTACTTCTGAGAGATTCGTGTGTTTTCTTTTATGCTTTGGGAGGAAAATGGGATTGAGCAGGTAGAGGTTGTATTATATTCACACACTCGAGCAGTAGGTACATCTTCAGAAGACTTTAATCCTTAGAGGACAGGATGTTATTTCAGGACAAACAGCCATATCCCAGTACAAATAGTCACACCTCAGTTTTTATTCTGTTAATGGGCAGCTATTCCTATATCAACTATTCTTCTTTAAAATGCTGAGCTTATTAGCATGCACAGAAAGGCCTTAATCTGCAGTGTCTAAACTGCTTTCAGATTGAAGCCAGCTGTAGGTGCAAGCATATGGTTTACATATGCAAGCATAGCTGCAGAAAGGCAGCTGGGGAATGGGGGTGGCAGGAAGGCTGATCCCTGGCCCAAGATCACCACAAGCAACACAGACCACCAGAGATCCTTGTACAGATCCACTATTTGTTTACACCACGGCCATTCAAAAGAATGCCAAGGGCTTAAAAATGTAGGTGCTCCATTACCTAGAACAATGTTTTGAAGTTTAAGCACCAAGAACACCAAAAAAAAAGAAAAAAAAAAGTCTAAATTCAGACAATGTATGCCATTCAGAATCTAGATTGCTCACAAAAGCTTGTTAAGTGCCTAGAAGTAGCACCAGCACTAGAACTAGAACTCAGTGCTTTACTGAAACATTTCACCATCTGCTGAACACTGAAACTCATTCCTCAGTGAAATGCAGCAGCCAGAGAATTATGGTCGGTTGCCTACAGAATAATCCTTTTTATGGTTTACTTTGTGTAACTGCTCCAAATTTCTAGAGTATTCCATGTGCTTGAAAAGGGGAAAAAAATAGTCAGCAAATACTACTTGCTGGATCATCTGACACAACCAGCAGGATGAGACAGCCATTAGACATCTAAGAAAAAAAAAAATAGGAGGCTTTGAGAATCATTCTTTGAGGAGGGCCAGCTGGTTTGTCTTATCCTGCATTGCTCTGGAAGGAGGTTCATCAACCAGCCTGTCTGATGGAAGACAGCTCGTGCTTCTGTGTGAAGCATGAACAGTTCAGTCCACACAGGCATACACATTTCCTTATCAAGGAGCAAGGATCCTACACACTAAGACTATCCCCTTGCTGAAAAAAAAAAAAAAAAAAACAAGAAGTTTGAGCCAGCATCAAGACTAACTAGCCCCAGACAGCAAGCAAGAGCCAGCTGAAAGGAAGAGATGGATTGCAAGCAGCTGAGATCCCCCTGGGGACTCCACGTATCCTGGGCCAAAGAGAATATGAGGTAACAGAAGCAGCCTCTGCTACAAAGAGTAGATGTTTAACTGTTGACTTCTGTCTTCCAAGAAAAGTAATTATTTACTTGCCTGAACAAAAACATTGCTTCTAAATATATTAGGAATTCAGATTGCCAAACTGTCCTGTATTAGAGGCAGAATTTCCGTCAGTCTCTCATAAAAAAACTGAACCAGCTTTCCAAACAAGGCGAATTACCTTCCCCATGTACACCTGACTTAAGGAGAGGAAACCATTCATTTTGGAAGAGGAACGAAAGCACTGCCAGCTGGCAGCATATGTAAAGAAATACCCATTACACAGAGAGAGGCAATTTGGATGTCAATTATTAATCACTTCAGAATTAAAACACTGTTCATATTGTGGCAAAAAACAAAGCATGGTTTGATCTATTACTCCACAATAGCTAGACCAGTTCAGTGTTGGGGCCCATCCTCTTTAATATATTTATTGATGATTTGGGTGAGGGGACTCATTACGTCTGCAGATGACACCAAGCTGGGGAGAAGTGTTGATCTGCTGGAGGGTAGGAAGGCCCTGCAGAGGGACCTGGACAGGTTGGGTCGATGGGCAGAGGCCAAAGGGATGAGACTCAACATGGCTAAGGGCTGGGTCCTGCACTTTGGCCTCAACAACCCCATGCAGCGCTACAGGCTTGGGGCAGGGTGGCTCAAAAGCTGTGCAGAGGAAAAGATCTGTGGGTGCTGGTTGATGATCACTTGAACATGACCCAGAAGTGTGCACATGTGGCCAAGAAGGACAACGGCATCCTGGCTTGTGTCAGGAGTAGTGTCGCTAGCAGGAGCAGGGAGGTGATCGTGCTCCTGTACTCTGCTGTGATTAGGCCACACCTCGAGTACTGTGTTCAGTTTTAGGCCCTTCTCTACAAGGACATCGAGGCCCTGGAGCATGTCCAGAGTCGAGCTACAAAGCTGGTGAAGGGCCTGGAGCACAAGTCCTGTGAGGAGCAGCTGAGGGAACTGGGGTTGTTTAGTCTGGAGAAGAGGAGGCTCAGGGGAGACCCTAGCACTCACTACAACTATCTCTAAGGAGGTTATAGCAGAATGGGGATTGGTCTCTTCTCCCAAGCAACAGTGAGAGAACAAGAGCAAATAGCCTCAAAGTTGTGCAGGGGAGGCTTGGGTTGTATATTAGTAAAAATTTTTCACTGAAGGGATCGTGAGGCATTGGAGTAGGCTGCCCAGGGAAGTAACTGAGTCTTCATCCCTGGAGGTATTCAAAAGATGTGTAGATGTGTTGTATAGGGACGTGGTTTTGTAGTAGACTTGTCACTGCTAGATTAATGGTTGGACTTGATGATCTTAGAGTTCTTTTCCAAACTTTTCAAAGAACCAATGGCAGAAGTGAAATATTTGAGAAAGAATGACTTTATTTATATATTGGATTATTCAGGGAAAAAAAAAATAAGAAAAAGAAAAAGCTGAGACAGATTCAATGGTAGAAAATCCTCCACACCAAAGTGAAGTACATTCTGGTAATTCAGTGACTGCAGAGAAAATTAACTCCATCCCAACCAGACCCAGCAGACCCTTGCTCTTTGGTATTATTCTGTATATAAGGCAAATACAAACAAATTAACTAAAACATTTTGACTTTAGTGTCTCGCATCTAACATAATTTCATCAAAATATCTGAAGAGTTATTTCATTTTATTCATTCAATTTTAAAAGTGCACATTTTTGTGTTTTAGAAGAACACTTACAATACTTTAAACAGTAGGGTGTTGGCTAACAGAAGTTTCTCAGTTCTCAACATCTCAGACCAACAGAGCAATAATTTCAATTTTCTTTTCACTATTAAGTTACTAGATAAGAACTTCTCTAACAAGTATTTTTTTCAGCTGAAATCTGGGGGCTGAAATGCTGTGTAAACCTTTCCCTTCAATGTCTTTTGCTCATCATCTTGATAGTGTAACCAAAGATACAAAGGAATTTAAGTTTCTCTGCACTAAAAAGACTTCATACACAATAATTCACATTCCTTTTGAGTTTTAAATCTGTTTCTGTTGCCTCCACAGCCTCCATACCAGAACCAAGTACACGTTTTCTGCTCTTTGTTGTAGTACCACTTCAGATCATAATTCTGACATTCTCCGCTATCTTGAGGCAGGTTGCATGCATCTGGAAAAGGCAAATAAGAGAGAGTTTTAATGAAAGGTTCCACACTGTCGTTGCAATTTCAGGGAAAATAATGTTCAGCACAAATTAGCAGTTGAGAGAGGTAGTCAGTGCTCAAAGTCTTACAAGGAGTCGCTAAGTATCCACACACAAACCTTCAGTGTCAGTGTGGCCAGAGGCGCCACTTATGATCAATTTGATAAGAAGGAATGTCTGAAACTCGATTTTCAGAGGCAAAAACAGAAGAACTGCTAGAAGGTGTTTAGTCTTCTGACATGGACAATTACCAACATTGTTGTAATGTAATTATACCCATTCTATAAAGCACGGGCAAACAAAGTTAGCACAAACCACTCTTGAAACTTTTCTGAATGTTCCTCTGCTTTACACCAGTATCCTTCAGTAAAATTTCACAGTTGAACATACGCAGATGGTTAAATTATCTGTAAGAGTCCTTTAGCCAAATCACAGAGCAATACAGAGTTGAACTGTATAAATGAGCCAAAATGTAGGTGAAAGTTGCACACTTTGTAGCAATCCGGTATTAGGTGAGTACAGATCACTACAAAGCACATTTCTCGAAAAGCAAATTCTCACACTGTGCTACATATTTTTAGAAGTAAATGTTTGGGTCACTAATTACAAATCAGGATTGAGAACTGCAGTTCACACCTCTCCTGTAAGCGCCTTATGTCACTGCTCCCATGAGTGCAATGAGCCTGACTGCTTCGTCACAGGAAACACTTCATTTGCAAAGTGAAAACAGTAACATATCTTCATTATTAATGGAGACCAGCGATCCAGGAATGTAGACAGGTAGTTAGGCCATGGGACCAATTCTGTCTGTGCAGAGCAAGCCAGTCATGCACTGTGGATGTCTGGGATTTTAGAGGTATGTTAGCTCTTCATTCAAAGATCCATTATTTAAAAAGTTTTGCAAAAGCACTAGCCATCTCATTCGAGATGGGGCTACCAGACGTTCTGCAGAATCCTTTTTGACCAGAAAGATGGAAAACAGAGGGATGGGAGCTGTATTAATGAGCAACAACTCCCAAAGTTATGCAGACACCATTGGATTGTTCCACAGAAATTATTTCCAAGTACAGTCTACACAATAGAAACACTTAAAGGATGTTGTTGCATGTTGTTAAAAGGATGTTGGTAAGAAAACTGATCTCACAATCAGATGCACATACCTGTTGAATCAAATGGCAAATCAAATGGAACAAAATGTGTAAATAGGAGGCAAAGTAAAAAACATACATATATATACATATATATATATGTATGTATTACACGTGTGTATATATATATACGTATATATATGTATATATATATATACGCATATATATACATATATATATATGTATGTATTACACATGTGTGTATATATATATACGTATATATATGTATATATATACGTATATATATATATCTTGACAGGATACCTCTGGTGAGGAATCCTGTTCTTCCTATGGGAACAGATTGTAGCAGAGACATGTAATTAGTTTTTCCATGTTGAGCTAAGTTAGCAGCATGAAGTAATTCAATATTTAAAGTGCAACTTGGGGATTTAATGTGATCAGTTGTTCTAGTAAAGTGGATTATAACTATATATTTTATTATCAATGAAAATTTATAAATCAAAGCTAAAGTTTAAATGACACCTGCAGTTCAGCCTTTAATTACAATCTCTTACTGTACAGATCTGGACCAAATACAGACATGGCAACAAAAAAGTTTGGAAAATGTAATTAATGGAAATGCTTCATACTGAGTAAATATTCAACCAAGTACTTCACAATTTAGGGTCATTCTACAGAATTCAAAGAGACTTTTGTACTCTAAAATCATACCATAAATGCTATAGTCAGCTCCAGTTTCCAGTGTTGCCTCTAGGTTTTCCTTTTTCTCCTGAGCTCCTCTATACTCTTGTGGGTTTTCTCCTTTAGCATCTTCCTCTGTGAAATAGTCCATCTCAGAATGATATTCCGTTTCCGGAACCATGTGTACAGGATCTGTGCTAATCTTTCTAACTGTTTCCAGGACTCCACTTTCCTTTGTTTCAATGTCTTTTAAATAGCCACTGTAATCAGTTTCATCAGTTTTGGGAAAAGGCATCCTGTGAAGGAGGGAGGGAAAAAAAAAAAAAAAAAAAAAAAAAGAAAACAAAAAGAAAAAGAAAAAAAAATGTTTAATCACCAGTACAGCTATTAAAACTACCCATGGCTCATTCCTTCTGAATATTGCAAGATTTTTTTTCTGTCAGTGATGATTTGAATATATCTAGTAATCCAAAGGGAGATTTTATGTTTGGAGATAATTGTAAATATACCATTTTATCCCATACCCATGCAACAGGTTTAATAGGCAGTTCCAAACCTTTCAATGACAGGCACTCGCACTCCAGTGTCACCTCGATCTAATCTTTCACACTCTTCTTGAAGTTCAGGAGGAGGATAAGCATTAATTTGATCTGTGGGGAAAGGATATGTGCCACAGGTAAATTTTAAATTCCTCCAAACCCTAGTAGGTTTAATGGAATGGAATGGAAAGGAAATGTTTAGTCTGAAGAAGAGGAGGCTCAGGGTAGACCTCATTGCTGTCTACAACTCCCTGAAAGGAAGGTGTGGGGAGCTGGGGGGCGGCCTCTTCTCACAGATAACCAGTGACAGGACTAGAGAGAATGGCCTCAAGTTGTGCCAGGGGAGGTTCATGTTGGAAATGAGGAGACATTTCTTCTCAGAAAGAGCAGTCAGGCATTGGGATGGGTTGCCCGGGGGTGGGGTGGTGGCGTCACCATCCCTGGGGGTGTTCAAGGAAAGGTTGGACGTGGTGCTTGGGGACATGGTTTAGTGGGTGACATTGGTGGTAGGGGGATGGTTGGACCAGGTGATCTTGGAGGGCTTCTTCAACCTTAATAATTTTGTGATTCTAGTGTCCAGCATCTGCTGCAAACTATAGATGAAAGAGTTAGGCTATGACTAGAAAGAATGATAGTGCATACACTGACTACTTTTTTCTACACAGCATTTTCTCATTCTTTCTGTAACTTATGCAAACACCATTGCATACTACTTACGTTGTAGCTGGTTTAGAAATGCCCGGCTAAACCTCTGCGCATATGCCATCTCAGATGTAGAAACCCTGCCCAATGTCAGTAAGTGCTGATCTGTGGGGAAGCTTGACAGTTCTATCAGCTCATTGTCATTTACATTACTGCCAAGCGCAAGAGTGAACACAGTAAATCCTTTGCACTTGACTCCGAGTGAAATATCTTTCAGCTTCTCTCTGTCCCATGTGCTTGTTTTGCTTCCGATTATTACAAATATGACTCTGTGTCTCCTTTGTCTGGGATTTTTAAAAAATACATTTTCAACTGTCCACTGTAGGGCAGAGGCAATGGCTGATGGCCCTTCCAGTTGGCGAACAGACTCCCGGATATGGTTCTTCATCAAATTTTTATTACTGTATGTTCCTAGATTGAACTCCAAGGCCACGGGGGTTTTTCTTCTGTCAGGCAGGAAGCCCCTGGGAGCCTGTTGTACCAATGCCACTCTGATGCCTCCACGCGATTCACTTGGCTGTGAGGCAATATCAAACTGATCTAGCATGTCGCTCACAAAGTCTTTGGCTCTCTGAAAGTCTTCACTGGTGATGCTGTGAGAGCTGTCCACAACGTAAGCGATATCCATATCCATCTGAAGAGGTAGAGAAACGGGCACTTCACATGGCGTACTGGGCTTGCATTTATCTAGAGAAGAAGAGCCAATATCCAGCAAACTATTTAGCAACATAGCAAAAACAATAGTTTAGAAAAAGACATTTTTGAGTCCTATTTATCTACTTTTTCTTATTTTTTTTTTTTTATTAAATAAATCAGTTTAGCAATCAGAAATCTTGTTGTTCTTATTAGAAATAACGGATGAATTTTGTTAAACAAGGTTTTGAGATACTATGGGAAATTACTCAAGTATGAAATCAAAAAGTGTTCAGGAGGTAAAAACAGATCAGAGTTCCCCTGAGAATTTTTCTATCAAAAACTAAACGCGGCAACGGACACTGGAGCAAAATTCTATTTTTTACATCAGACCACTGTTCAACATTCTGAAACGTTATCATCATTTCGCAATTTCCCCCCACCTCAAAATACAGAATTTATAGTAAATGAACATGTTTTCCTAGAAACATGACATTATTTCAAGTGCATTTCTGTTATAATTAAATAGCAATTGGATAGCAATTAAATAGGTTTTGTGGTATTGAGACTCTAATTCTTACTATTCCTATTGCCCAGAAGAATTATTTTATTCAAAAACATAGGATATGTCATTGAAAGTGTAAAAAGACCAATACAACAGCTGGAATATGTAAAACATCTTACCAAAGCAAAGTACACAATATATGATGTTGTCCAAATTCTCATTCTGTTGTCTTTCCCAAACAAATAATTGAAATCTTCCAGTATTATCAGTCTAGGTTTTAAAGCAGACATAAAATTAATGTTAAAATGTATATACAGCAAACACAGATCACGTTTTCTCTTTGTTCTTAATTCTTAGTATCATTACTACAATAGATTTTGTCCCTAACTGGGTGATTTCACGCTATTGTAATACTGAACAGGTACACAGAATACTTCAGTTGCCACCTGGAGCATTCTATCTGCCCTGGAGCATTACAAGAAGGTCTTCATGCTCCTCAAGATTTAGTACCATGCAGTACAGAGATTGCTAAACCTTTGCAACTCCTAAGGACAATCAACTGGTATTAATGCTTTTATTAGCCAGTTTAAGACAGTCATAATAGATCATTCAAAGCTAGCTCAAATATTTCTGAATGGTGTTGAACTTAACTCCTATGTACACATTAATTTTATACTTTGCCTTTCTACTCTTCATAGAATCTAGATTAGGTAGGGATTCAACTTTTATTCTCTGTACGCATAAGGTGACCCATATCTTGATTAGGGTGACTGTGTGCTACTATACTACAAATGAGGGGAAAAATGAGACATCGTGTGATTGCAAGTAAATGAAAGAAAATGAATGAAAGAAAAATTTCAATTCCTGTCATAAAATCTTTTCTGTGCAGGTCACCGTAGCCTCCCCTTGACAATGAAGAGCGTATATTCTGGCCTGAGTAACACAGTCTTTCAAAAAATAATGTGGGAGGAAGCATCTTTATAGATGTCAGTGGAAATCTCAGCACAGGTAAAACATACTATCACTTTTTGCCAGTGAAAGACCATAACCTTTTTTCTTTTCTTAGTAGGTTGCTACAGAGAAAAAGACATGATTTTCTGTCTCAGCTCTTTTTGAGAAAGAAAAATCCTCCTTAGGATTGCTTTCTTGGGAGATAAACTTCTAGCATTAGAACAACAAATGTTTTGCCTGTGACCAACTGAAGAAATATATATTCTCCAGCAGAAAAAAAGTTCATCACACAAAGGCTTGAGGAATCCTGAAGAAGCTTCACCAGCATCTTACCATTTCACTGACCATCCAACCCCATCTAGATATGATTCAAGAGAAAATATACTTCCTTGTCGACTAAGCTAAATAAAAATGGCTGTATGATAGCATCTCATTGCAGGAAGCATAACCTTCTATTTATTTCTGGGGGAAGTTTAAAATGCCCAGTCTAACTGTTCTTCCAGCCAATGGGAAATATGGATTAAATGGAAAATGTGGGTGTTCTTTTTCTAATCTTTTCTACTCTTAAAACTGACTTACAGAAAATTGGCACCTTTGTAAGTAACACGTTATATGCAATCAGATTCATAATCTGCTCGTACTAATAAAACAAAATACTGATGTTTGCTCTTATTTAACCAGTGAAGCAGCCCAGGGAATAATCTTCCTTCTCATATGCCAACTGAATTCTTTCATTCAGATTAATTAACAGTCAAACAAATATGTGAATTGTCTAATAGATAAAAGGCTACATGAGAAAAATTGCAATACAAAATATTAAAGGACTGACTTAGATGCTACTAAATCACAATTTAACCTCCAACTCTTACATTTTTCATTACATGTAACACAATTTCCTTCTATAAGGATGATCCAATTTTTTATAGTCAATCTACTTACTGAAAAGGCACGTTTCACATTTGGCACTTCACTGAAGGCAATAACCACTGGAGTGATATCCAAGGCACTCAACTCCAGTGCAGCTGTGTTGATAACCATATCATTCTGAGATGGACCATTGGCAAAAAATATAGCAATTTTTCTTGTGAGGATACCCTGACGAACCCGTTTGAAGACATTTCTTGCAACAAATCTCATGGCTGCCCCAATATTACGTTTGCCAGTGGATCTCTCCAGTGGTATTTTCTGGACTGCTTGGACCAGCAAGTCATTTCTTTTGAATTCTGAGAAACGGATGAGATAACGCGTGTTGGCATTGTAAGAAACAATGGAGACGCGAGCGCCTGTTGGGCAATTGCTTTCACTGATCTTAATGCTCTTCAGCAATGACATAGCAATGTTTCTCATTCTTTCAAATGCAGCTGGAGTAACATCTTCAGACATATCAAAGGCAAACACCACCTCAGTTGGATAAGCTGGACATGTGCCTGTATCTTGAGACAAAATATTTGTGTCAAAGTATTTCCACAACTCAAATTTTGTTAGTATTTTTCAAGTCTACGAAGAATGGGCATGCAGACGCCTGATGGGCTTACCTGATGAGCAAGCTGGAATGAAGAGATGGAGAGGAGATCGATTATTTTGGAATGACATTCATGAAAATAGAGACATATTCACTCACTTTAAGGAGCCCAATCTAAAGCTCAGACAAATATCAGAAACCATCACACAGGACAACAATTCTCTTCAACAAACACTCAAAACAGTACAATTTGACTGGATTATATTTAAAGAGCTTGTTCTAGGTTCTGCTAAGCAGAGAAGGCTGAGAGAGAACAAATACTTCCAAACAGGAGAACAAATGATATAAAAATATTCTCTTCTCTGAGAAGTCACCAAAGGGGGATTGGCACAATGCCAAATAATTTAATTGTAAATGAAGAGAAATTTGTTACAATTTTTGTAATTACAAGGTAGGAAAAACAAGCAGAAAGTGTAAATCTGCTTTACTTACCTGCTGAAAAATTCTGACAATTAAAAGCTACTAGTCAACATAAACCCAAGTCCTGATACAAACAGTTTACAGGGCTTCCAGCGGGGGCTTTTTCTTTTAAGGGTGACTAGGTGGAGTCAGAGTAAAAGAATGTGCTCCCTACTTACGGCAGTTTTTTCGTGAAAAATTCACAAG
Source organism: Anas acuta (assembly GCF_963932015.1). Lineage (NCBI taxonomy): Eukaryota > Metazoa > Chordata > Aves > Anseriformes > Anatidae > Anas > Anas acuta. The sequence continues at coordinate 44,539,991 of NC_088980.1, read as the reverse complement.
ATCACAAGGCTGCAGGAGCAAAAAGAAAAAGCAATTAACAGCAAATCCTAGACCATACCAGACCGGGAATCTTATTTCTAGTTTGAGTTGAAGGTCAGATCTAAGCTGCTGAACTTGGACTTGGAGTCCAGATTCATACATTCTAGTTCCTCTCTGTTTCAAATTGTACAGGGACTTTGTCCTGATGCCTGATGCAGATTTTTTTTTTTTTTTTTTTTTTCAGACATGCTCTGTTGGCATTTAGCCACAATTTGGAGTATGAAACAACTATTTAGCCATTCTTTATTTTGTGTAATAATCATACCTAGGAGGTCACTGAGCAATGACACTTCCAAAGGAAAATGAGCAGCAACTTGCAGAGGAAGAGGGAGGTCTGTGAAGAAGGAGTGGACTTGTCCTCCCCTCCTTGGAAGGCAGAATATACCTGCAGTAGTATTGCCTGCAGTTACTTGTCCATGCAAGGGTTAGATGAAGCCTTTGCTTAGGAATGTTCATCCTATATGGGTTAGGATTCTGAAGAAATCCTGCCCTGCTATTCCCAGTTAAAATAGCTATTGCTGAGGAAATGTCTTTCTTTACAACAGGGTGAGAAATAACCCTAAACCTGAGCTGGTGTTTAAACTGATGTGAATAGGGTAACAAATAAAGGAATATTAATGGCCCAAAAGTTTGTAAATAGCGTAAATCCATCTGCATATTTTTTCCTTATTTGCCAAACAGAAGGATTGACTGCGCTCACTGTACTCTGACCAGTATTTGAGAAGGATACTGTTTTCTAACAACTAAATGTGCTCATTGCATTCAGTGCATACAAATAGACGATGACTAAAACTTAGTTCCATGTACAATGCAGTTAGCTGTGAGGTAATTACTTACTTCCATAAAAAAGGAGCCTCTTGGTCCCTTCGCGCCCTGAAATAAATTAAATACAGATCCAGAAAATCAGACTTTGATAACATATTTCCATCTGTGACTCTGTAGGCCAAAGAAAATGCAGGCATACAGTGTTTCCACAATAATCATTTGCTGATTTGAAATATGAGGAGACAACATTGCTCAGCACGGATTTCTCTGGACCTGTTTATGAAAGACTTGCAGACCAATAGTCTGACATTTCTCAGCACATTTTCCTTCCAGTTCTTTTAAATATTCACTACCTGTTGCTCTTGAGGATCTCCTTTTTTGTGCCCCCAGGCTAATTAAGTATTGTTTATCATATGAAACACTATCAAATATTCCATTAATCTAATTGCAAGTTTAAGATCAATCTAAGAGCAATTTATTATTATTATTTTTTAATAAAAGTACATTACCATAGGTCCTGGTGGCCCTCTGTCCCCTGGATCTCCCACGGAACCTGCTCTGCCAGCATTACCCTGTAAATAGAAACAAAAGTTTTATTCTTTATAATCCTACATTCAAGTGTAGAATTTCAGCACAGAAAAACCTCTAAAACTGCACTGTGAGCTGGAAACACTTAGGACATATGGGCTTTACTTACAGAACTCTTCACGGAGTTAACAGATTTATCATTCTTACCCGTCTACCCCTAATTCCTTTGGGTCCTTTAGCTCCTGGAACACCTGGGTTTCCATCTTCTCCCTAAAAATTAATGAAATCTAGAACTTTATATGAAGGGAGAAAACAGACAGATTTCAAATGAGAACAATGTAAAACAAGAAATAATGAGAGCAAGCATGTCCATTTAATCATACCTCTGGACCAGGATACCCTATGAATCCAGGTTCTCCCTGCCAGAAGAAAGAAAATAAGACTTCATTAGAATCTAGAACTTTGTGATCTGCTTAGCATATGATTTCTTTAAACCAAAAAGAATTTCAAAATTATTCTTGGTGTTCCAGCCCATTCAAGTAGCAGCAGCGACTCTCAGATGACTTCTTTTTAGATTAACAACTTTTTCACATAAAGCAAGAGCATTGTAAATCATTCCAACAGTTTCTGAATTTTCAACAGCATCCCATTTCTCAAAAAAAGTGTTTTAACAAAAATTATTTATGACTCCTAGCAAAATACAGCAGAAATCTTATTCAGTGATCATCACTAAAACAAAATATTCAAAGCAGTGTTTAAAAGCAGTTTCGGAATGTTGTACGTTCCATACTGAGCAGTGATAACATATTTTTGGCATATGAGAAGCCACTTCATTAATTGTTTTGGGTTACTTCAGTTCTTGGCATACTCTTTGACTGTGCATCAAAAATGAGAACTCTCAGAAAGACTGATCAGAAGGGAAGCATATCTTTCCTTGACATTAGAGTAACTAGCAGAATTCACACTACTTCTGTATGTCCTTGTTTTAAGAGTTCTTTCCTATGAAACTAGACATGGTTGTCAAACATCACAAAGCAATCAAGGTTTTCCCAGCAGATTTTTATCACATGACTTTATATTATTATTTCTGGAAAATTACATGCACATAGATCCCCCATTATAAATAAGAGTGTAATTTAACTTGTGTACCTCTGTGATTTATAGCAACATTAAGCCTATGCACTTAGCTATTAGGGGAAAACCCATTCTTTCTGGATCATCATACTGGGCCGAATTATTTTTATTTTATTTTTAGTTTTTTAATCTAAGCCCTGCCAAACCTTGGGCAAAAATATCAGTGTTTAAGAAGGGCTTTAAGTCAATCCTTAAAAACAATTAATAACAACAAGGAGATTTAGCAGAAACCTTTTCTCCTTGCTTGTAACAGGGAGGATCTTCCCTGAAATAAACAAGTACTCCTACTTATTTTATTTGAAGAGATTAAAAGAACTAGTCTTTTATATAACATATGTGTAACCTGTGAAAATCTTCCATTAAAGGAAATTGTTGGGGCTAAGAAGGCAAGAAAACAGATTTTTTTTTTTTTTTTCTGCATAGCAAGAAGTATCGAGAGTTGTTTTTATAATAAGCCATTTGAGAAAAACAAGAGATCATCAGTTGGAGAGCCTACTGGAAAGCCTTTCATACCTTTTCTGCAGCTTCTGCAGCATTATTTTTCTCCCACAAAAAGATCAGAGAGTGAAACAGATGGACCTCCAGTGAATCCACTGGTTTGCTTCTGTTTCCCAAACAAGAGGAAACAACTCAGTTGAAAACAAGAGTGGCTAGTCAAGCAGACTGGAGCGGGGAGAAAGCACTGTGTACTCCAAAAAAGTTCAACTTACACCCCCATATTCATACACACCAAGGAAAGGGTGAGTGGATCTCAAAAGAGCAGCTCCTTCCCATTCTTTTTCATGTGTTACCATCATAAGTCACCACTTGTTCAGAATGGGAGCATAATTCTCTTCAGTGATCACCAGAGTCAACCTGTGTTTGTATCAAACCACATTCCTAAACTCTCATGAAACAGAGTTGGAGGTCACAGCCACATTTGTTTCAGTTTCAGATAACCCTTTTCAGAATTTCTCACAAGGATGGATATGGGAAGGCTAAACCTTTTCCTGAACCTCAGGAGCACATTGTGGCCACATCTTACATCCCCCTTGAATCAACTTTGATGGTCCCATTAAAAGTGACCTTGTGCAATGGAGACTGAGAGACATTCTGACTCCCAACACTTACCTTTGCTCCTTTGCTCCCTACAGGACCAGACACGTGTCTGCCATCCATGCCCTGCAAAGGTTGAATATAATCAGTAAGCTTTTAATAAAGGATTGGATTTATATCCAGTTCCATTTTGGAAAAGAGACATCCCATTACAGTGCTGTGTCCAGGCTGCTGATACTGACGAAGTAGGACAAGCTATCATGACACCGTCTAAATGATGGCAAAATCCATACAGAGAAAAAAGGGATTAAGGCCATTCTCCACTGTGTGACATACCTCTAGCATATTCTCTTTAGTGCATATAGAGAACTTGAGTGAAAAGATATTATCTCTAGACAACAAGGAATCTGGTTTCCATAAGGAAACTGAGAACCAAATGTGAAATTATTTTAACTGTGTCAAACAGTGAAAATAGAATAAACTGAACTGATCCAGCTGAATGAATATTAAATTACAGGGGTCCAGAACTAGGGCAGAAATACTCACTCGTACACCTCTCTGTCCAGTTGGTCCCAGAGGACCTTTCCTTCCAGGATCACCAGGTTCACCCTGTCATAATTGAAATGTAACAAACATTATTTTGGCTCATTCAGGAGAACTTGTTTCTGAAATGTAAACATGTCTGCTAGATTGAAATGTGCTTATACTTTTTACAGGCTACGTGATGCAGATTAAAACACTGTGTTACAGATGATATTTGAGAGAAAGTTTCTTGGGTATGTAACTGGAAAGTACTGGGCATATCAGAAGACAATGAGAAAACCTCATGGGCTTTCCTCAAAAAACCTCCCATTGTTACACAGAACTTCTTATTGGCAAGAGTGTTTTCTAGGAAAAGTTATATTAACGTAGGCGGGACATATCTTGGAATTTTACCAGCATGAAAGCATCTGATGGTAGCAGAGGATATTTCTCAGGAAGGCTGTTTTCTTTTCTTTCATTCCTTTTTTTTTTTTTTGGTTTTCACTTTCTTATTGAACAAGAACCCCAGATGTAAAGAGCACAGAACCAGACTCTGACTCCAGTGATTCCAGTAAAAAACAGTTAATATGGTGGCTACAGCAAAAGACAGGGTGATTACATCCAGTGTTTCAGTGTTTCTTCCTAACTTTGTCACTGCATCTTTTCACACAGCGACTCTTTTCACAGCAGCACTCTGACATTCTGACACCTCTCTATACTGAACGTAATAATTCTTCAAAAAGACTAAAAAGGCTTTGTTAACTGGTATTCATTATGCCTTCTAGATGCAGAAATACAACAACACCTAACATCACGTATTTTTATTTAATAGTCTCCTGTATCAATGCACATTAATTACAGGAAAGCAAGGGATAACATTTATTACAAGTAATTGAGCCATAATATATGTGGACTATGCATTCAGGATAAGCCTTTATGTTGAGAAGAACTAAATTAATTAATTCCTTTATAATAGCCATCCTAACAGTCAGGGGTCTTTGAACTGGCTAGGAATCTTTGGAACAAAAAGGTTAAAATGAACAGCTGTGCTTCATTAACTGGTACTTATTTTCAATAGGTTGGACAGAGTTTAAGAATCTTAAAACAAGCTCAAGGGTCGCCACTGCCATACCCCTACTACAGTTTGTGAGAAGCCAGGTCCCATCAAGAACCATGATCACAACAGCAATTAGAACAGCTGTCATGCTGACTAATAGCTTCGTAGTGTAGCTCTGACACTGGTAAGTGACCTTGAACATATCGCTTGCCTTCCCATGCAATCTAAAAATTCTTACAAAACTTAACAATTTTTACATATTCCACATCAACAACACAAGTATTAGTTCATGCTTTTTCAGTCAGGTTCTTGAATGATGCACTCATATTGCTGCAATCACGTGCTTTAAAAATGTTTACCTTTGGTCCTCTTGCACCTAGCCTTCCAGCAGAGCCAGGTAGACCTGCGGGACCTGGACTACCCTGTAATCAGAAATATCAGTAAAATGGTATACGATGAAGAATTCAAGGCTTCATTACACTCAAGGTTCATTCACTGCCACTTTAAATTATTGTAGAATCAATATACACACTAGAACATAAACAGACTTTGCCAAAGCTTTTGAGGACCACAGTAAGTTATGGATCAAGCTATCATTCAAGTTATTTCCTGGTGTCTGTGTGACTACTCTAAAATTTCCAAAATGTTATTAAGTATGATATAAATATTTTCTATCTACATAGCTATTACAAGTATGACAGCGAAAGCACAAGCAATATGAATATATATATATATATATATACACACACACACATATAAATGGGTACATAAACTTGAACATGACTAAAGTAGATATCCAAAACTGACATAGTCAGATGTTCTAATCCTGAGTTATACTGGTTTAATTCCAGAATAAGAGCCCCAAAATCAACAGCATCACACAAATGCAAGAAAGATCAGTAGTCAGCGCTCAATAGCTAAAACCTCATCATACCTTAGCATTAAATCTTACAGGTCATATTTTAATGAAACCACTGACAAGCTGAATATCTAACTATGCCCTCAACTCATCCAGTGTACATCTGGACCTGTAGGTGCTGCAAGCCATGGTGTTATTCCTGATACTATGGAACTGAGAAAGGAATCTAAAGCTAACTCTGAAGTTCTCTTCCTACTCACCCACCTAAACTTATTTCTCGAGATTTGTAGCCTCATATGACCGTCAGTTTGCTCAAGAAATATACTGAAAAATCTTCAGTTTCTTTGCTCTTTTACATTTGTTAAAAACTCTTTAGAAAAATAACACAAACATTGAAAAATGAAAAGCCCTAAGGTGTGCAGCAAGGATATATTATTTATTTAAGGCTAACCTGAAGGCCTGGCATGCCCTGTGGTCCTGGAAGTCCTTTGATCCCTTGTGGTCCGTTTGGGCCCTGACATAAACAGGCATTGAAAGAAAAGTCAGTTCAGCATTCACAGCCTTTCAACGAAGATTAGATTACTGCAATGAGCAGAATTCAAGGGCCTGTTTTGCAAGCCTCAATGCACAGGTGAAACTTCTGGCTGTTTGTTTGTAGGAATTAGGTGAAGCAGCTGAGAAGGTCACTGCCTGAGGGGTATACTCAGAGAGCCTCTATGGTGTCTATGAAACCAATAAAGCATTACACAACACACTACTAGGCCTGCTTTCTCCAGATGCTGATATTATCAGTGGATGGAGAATATTAAAGCTGGAATCTATAATAAGCATTCTACCACTATGGTTCTCTTTAAAATAACTCCCCAAACACTATTATTATTTTTTTTTTTTAACAGAAGGATTTTCTCATTGTTTTTGTCAGTAAGCATATCATTTTCACAATTCCAACACATTTTGGAAATAGAGTACATTCAAAAATGCAATGAAATTATGTACTTATTACTAGCAATTTCTAATAAAAATCTTCATTTTGAAGATCTGCTTGACATTATCCTGGAAGCTGGAGACATCTTGACTAAATTATTTATTCTGGCTACTTGTTTTCCTCTTGATTTCACTAGAAGACTCATTTGCATAAACAGAAAGAGAAACTTGGCCCATTTAATTCCTCAGGGCCACAGAGGAGATCTGCCAAGGATTTTTCCTCATAATATTCACTAGTTGAAGAAAACAAGGCGTTCCAAAAGAAAAACAAAAGATTAAGACTGACAACTCATTTTCTCCACAGCTAACATGTAGACCATCTCTAAAGTTCTTTTAGCTACCTGTGGGCCTTTAAAACCAGGATTTCCTGGGTAACCTGCTTCCCCCAGATCTCCTTCTCCACCCTGCCAGAACAAAAGCAAACATTAAAAACAGAAAGGAGGGAGGGGGTAAGAAAAGAAATTAACACCTGCCATATGCATATCAACAGGTAATCATTTAATGTCTGCACAGAGTATTAGCTGACAGAAGGTTTTCCAGAGTTTCCAAGCAGCTTTCAATCTGCTTCAACTTCCAGTTAAGAAAACTCCGTTGAAAAGCAAAAGAATTTAATTTTTATTTTTTTTTAGTATACGGTGTGTGATGAACACTTGAGGTACAGAGCAAAATGTCAGTTCCATTTGCTTCACATTTTACACCACAATCTCAGAAATATTCCTGCATTTCTGTAGCCTTTCCGTTCATTCCTCATCTTTAGCAAGTCTCTCCTCTACTTGTGTTCCCAAATTTGCCTTAAAAATAAAAGAGACTGTCCTTTTATTTCAACAAAAGCTGTCTTTCTCTTTTCCAGTTCTAAATCTTTCAAGCCAGGAGTGCCCCTAATACATTCACCCGAGGCTGTCTTGGCTTGAAATAGACTTTTTGTTGCTGAATACTTGTGTCTTGGATCACACTGAATTTTTTCCCGTAAAGAGGAACAAATGCTCAGGCTGGACATGTAAACAGGCAGCAGCAGGGTTAGCCACTCACCTTTGGACCTGGAGGGCCTGTATGACCTTTTGCTCCCTAAGAAGGAATGGCATGAGATTACATCCAGAACACCAAGCAATGTGAAACAACAACTTATAATTAAGTAAATACATTCAATTTACAGAGACCAGAGACTATTTCCAAAGAAATAAAAATCCCATTTGTTTAAGGCAAAAATGAAAAAAAAGAATGGATTTGGGACAGAAATCCTTACCCAAGTATTACCCTCATCAAAGAAAAGGCCCTTAGTGAGTGAAGAGGGAAGATATCTAAACAGAATTCTGGAAAACATCTTCCCAGTCAGCGGCTCCTTGGCTAAAACAAAAAGAGCCATCTCCTCTACCTCTGAGCTAAAAGGTTTGCACTGCTTCCTTCTGCACACTGTTCATAAGCACTAGTGAACATGATTGTTAAACTTAACACCACTAGCACCCTTCAGAATGCTTCTGCAGCTTGGATGAAAAGCGATCACAATCTTATACATTAGCATTAGGAACCTTTCTAACAGACTAGAAGAGGTGATTTCACAGGTTCCAGTCCCCAGTGGATGAAAAAGAGCAGCAGGCATATGGAACTTACTGTCACAGGGAGGAAGGAGGGATAAAAATATCTATGGCAAAATTACCAGGCTATTAAGCCTCACAGAAAAGTCTGCACTGAATTTAAGGCTTGGAATTTCACATGAATCAGACCTGAAATTAATTTTATAGCAAATTCCTGATTAAAAAACAAACAACAAAAACAAGCAAAACAACAACAAAAACCAGTACAATGCATATAAGATAGTAAATTTGAAGCCAAGTATATTAAACTATGAAAATTATAGAAGATTTATGTTCCCTCTCATTGCAGGAGTTTGACGTGTGGGATAAAAGGAAGAAGAGAAAAATTGGTTGTCTGAATGGGAACCCCACTGCATCTTAGATCAGTTATTTTCAACATGTATTGATTACTATTCTTACAGGAAGGCCTTTATGACCCTGCTCTCCTTGGAGTCCACGTGGTCCTGGTTCTCCCTACAAAACAAAGTAAAGAACAAGCATTTTAAATACTGTTTCTTTTTTCTTGTAATTCCCCTTTTTTCTTTTTCTGATCTTTGTTTTATTCTTCTCCTAAGTAATTTCACTTCAATCAGTGAAAACTCTAAACGCTGACTTGTTTTCTGCAAAAAATTCCTAATCATCAATTATAAATGAGACAGACTGTGCTTGTTTTGAATTTCAAACCATCATCCACCATCAACTACAGATACTTCCCTACTACTTATTTTTGCTTATTGTTCTAAGTTAAGTGTGACAGTCAATAGTCTGTGCTCTTGCGTTAGACTTACTTTCTTGCACTATGGCTCAAAAACCTAGTAAAAATTCAGACATCACTTTATCTGCACATAACTAAGTTCTTATGTTCTACAGGTCAAAATGGAATTTATCCATCACCACAAGAAAACAGCAGTTACATAGTAAAGTGGGTACAGCATGGTGATATCCAACACATTTTTCCCAGTAAGATTTTTTTTTTTAAATTCCTGCAACTCATAACCAGGAATCTATTTGATGATATAAGATTGAGCTAGAATGATACATTTATACTAAATTCATATCTTCCCTTAGCTCAAGCCCAGTTTGATGGTGCATTCCATGAGAATATTACGACAGTCTTCATTAACTGTTTTTTAAAGCTTTTTTTTTTTAAATAAAAAAAAAATAAAACAAAAACCAACATCATGTGCATTTTAAAGCTTTCTGTGTTGCATACATACACTGAATGCAAAGTGCAACATGAAAAAAAAAAAGAGCTGCTTTGTCAATGGACAGCCAATACAGCTTGGCAATTATCCAAACTGTTGCTCTTAATGCAGAATTACTTGCTTACCTGCCATGCTGACTTTCCCTTTTCACCCTTAGGGCCACGAATATTATTGTTAATCCCAGGATCTCCCTGGAAAAGCAAAGCAGAAAGTTCAGCATATTCAGTGACTATACCTTTGTTACTCTAACTACAGGCACAAGATATGGAAATAAGATTAATGACATTTATCTTTGCAGCCAAAAAGGAATATAAATGTTATTCTGAATGAACACACTTGCAAGAACACTATATAAGCACTTCTGCAAAGTCCACAGGTTTCTTCTGCAAAGAGGTAAAAATAAATATTTCCAATGGGCAACAAAGCAAACCTTGAAAATGTGAAGCTGTTCTGGTTGTTTGGGTATTGTTAACTGAATTAAGATCACACCTAGTCACCAGTTCTCATATGGGGTCATACTAGAATGGAGTTTCATTTAGCCACTTAATGCTAGACGCATATGAAATCCCAATCCCTCAAAGAGGCCAAGTTACCATGGCACCTGATTTCTTTTAAAAGCGTTAGAAGACAGGAGTCATCACATAATCCTTGACTCTTTAGAACGAAGATCTTTGGAATACGTATAGGACAGTTGTGATACAAGAAGATAACATCTCCACTGAAATTTTAGCCCTCAGAGTCTGCATTTATATAGGGAGCTCTAAAGCATGCATAGAAGAAATGTCAGCATGAAAAAGTAATTTGCCTTTGCATCATTATAAATTTATAACAAAGGGTCAGTTCACTTGGGTTTTAAGTGATAGAGAAATCCCTCTTTTAGGTGAGAACCACAAGGTAGGACTAAACAGCTCCAAAAGGAGTTATTTGTCCATGGTAAAAAGAAATAAATAAAACAAAAATGCAAGGAACAAGTTGGAGACCTGAAGCTTAAACATCTACTTCCAAGCAACGCATCAAAACACACAAGTCCATCTGCATCTGAAGAGCAGATGGAATATGCCATACTCTTTGGAAAGTATTGCACCATCTAGGATCATGAAAAACTCTTCAAATAACTTATATCTCAGGCAGCTCCTTCAGAAAATACAGGCACAAATCAGTGCAACCTAACAAAAATGAAGAAATACACTTACATGATCCCCTCTTAGACCAGGTTGTCCTCGTTCACCTGGTTCTCCTCTGGGGCCTTTTCTGCCCTAAAGTTATAAAAAGAGTACAAACAATTCTGGTGTGGGTAGAGACAGTATCTGTGGTAGAGAGAAGCCAGACAAGATAACACATATCTGTTTAAATCAGTGGAGCTACACCGATTTGCAGCAGAGGCCTCATCATGTATGAGAACAGGCAGCTATATATATTAGATATTATTTAGAGAAAAAATCACAAGCATTACACTTCAGAAAGACATTTTTGTAAAATCTTGTTACTATAAATGATACTTCACCCGTATTCCAGGGCTGCCTTTCTCTCCAGAAAGCCCAGGAGGTCCTTTGTCTCCCTAGACTCAGAAAGAGGGAAGAAAGAAATTATAAAAAATAACGAATGTTCTTTCTGATAAATGCAGTTCACAAATTCTGTCTGACAGGATCCAACTTCTATCAGACATGCAACTCCAAACACTAAACTGATTTTCTGTTCAGGTTTAAAGCCCACTCAAAGAGACAGAAATCTGTGCTTTTGAACCTTGAAATGGATTCAAAATAGGTTCAAAATTAGGTTTTTAATTGAACTACATGTTTGAAGCATAGCTTACCTGCTCTCCATCAATGCCATCAAGTCCACTGTCGCCGTGTTCACCCTATAGCAATAAGCAAAAAGCCATCATATTAGCATCAGTCCACTTGTGTCCTTGATTGAGGAAAGAGGTGTTGACCCTGCTTTTGGATACTTGAAAAAGAGTAGTTTTTTTTAATGGCTAGCAGGAATAATTAAGAATAATAACTAGGAACTAATAATTAAGAATTTTAAAAGAATTATTAACTTCTAAAAGAGTTCATAGTTAAGAGCAGTTAATAAGAACAATTGTTAAAACTACAGATCTTATCCAGGATTTAAATTGTGCTTTGCTATATGCTAGTTTTTCACAACTGCAGCACCTTCAAAACCTAGGTATATTCTGAAATACAACTACCTTAGATGTCTGAATTGTTGGTTTGTTTTTAAAACTCATTTTATTACTGTGAATGGTGTAATGAAAAGCTAAAAGGAATAACCATGATAAGAACAATTATAGAAAATATATCTTAGGCTTTGGGACATTTAAAAAAAAATCATTGTTTTGGCAATGTAATGCTTGTTTCCATCAGGATCAGTCCTGACATCTGTGATATAAAATAGTATTATTCAAAACGTTAACACCTCCAAAACTACTGAAGGCACTATTTGCCAAGGTGTTCATGGAATCAATGAAGCAGCTGTACAATTAGCACAAGACTAATTGTAGTCTTGCATAGCAAGCTTGGGAGGACAACACTATAAATACAAGTTAGAGGGCTGCTTCTGGCTGAGCTAAGAAAAGAGATTAAAGAAAAAGTAGGTCTATCTTGCCTTTTGTGCCACATAAAGAGCAACCCTGTTCCCATGCAAACAAGCCCTGCTCTTCTCTTCCCTTTGCAGAAATCAATCACCACATTGCAGCCATTTATGGAATTCATTTTCTCATAAAAATACCTACTCAAACCCGAGGGAGTTAGTGATGTTAACTTGCTCTGGAAATAAAGAATGAAGCTGCTGAATAGAGTTACAGCTGTCAGAACCTCCCTTCATTTACGCATCCTCCACGATGTTTCAGATCTGGCCATGCAATATATTCATTTTTAAAGATATTTTGAAGTGTTTCCCTCTTTCGTTGCTGGATATAAGAAAAGAATTAACTGTGATGTTCTTATTTTTACTAATAAATGAAATTTGCTGAGGCCACAGTCATTTTACTACCTGAGAGCTGAAAAAGTATTCAACAGATCACTGAATGTGACACAACAGCATGTTCTAAATGTCAGTTAAACCAACTGGAGTCTCAGTCTGACAGAGTCTACAGATACAATAGTTTTGTACGTTTTGTTGTTAAATTGAATTTTCAAAACCACCAAGGTAAAGTTCCTGAGGAAAAGTGTTATTCATTTTTAACAGTTTTAAATGTACTACAAGGAAAATCAAGTGGCTGTACCTTCTGGCAAAATTAACATCATAAACAAAAATTTATTAAATAAATATTCAGCAAGCCTTGCCTCTTGAATCCAAGACTCTTGCTCAAGTCTAATTTTCTCTCTCACCCATTTCCTACCTCAGACAGCCTGATCTAAACTTCATTGTACTAAATATTCTGTATTTCCTTTTTTTTTTTTTTTTTCAAATAGTTGTACTAAAATGTCTTGCAGACTTCAATAAACATCTTCAGCCTTACTGAGCTAACAGTATTGGATTCATTTTTTTATATGCTGAAAGTTTAATATTTTTAATTGAAATAAAAAGTGGATTTGATGACACAACATACTGAAATATTCACATTTTTATTAGGTTTCAGTAGGGTTTTTGCTCCTGGTAAACCAATTCCCACTGTACAATTCAAGTTGAACAACTCAAAATCATCAGTAAGTCCTCTCCCTTCTCTATAATGAGATGTTTCAGATACTTAAAGGAGGACAAATTATTTTGAATATAAATGGAATAGGAAAGAAAAATACGTAGGAGGATTTAAAAAGTCAGTTGAGAGCAGTACTTTAAACAGAGCTGAGGTATCAAAAAACACACTCAGAACTTCCTCACGCGTGCAGATTCTCAGGATGGAAGTAAATGTTTTCCAAGTCTCTGAGGCTCCTAAATCTTTTCTAGGAGTGTTTTTGTCATGAAAGCATGTCATAAAATTTAAATTCCATTTAAACTGCTCTAGCTTGGAACCTAATGCTGCCATTCTGATCACTGTCTTCCAGAATTCACTTTTTATTAACAAATTGGTAACAATCTCTCTTTGATGAACAGGTATATTTGAAAGGTTAAATAAGTAGACTTGCAATATCAGTGAGTGACAAAAATAGCTGAAAAGAAGTTTGGATATTGAAAAAGTGTCAATAATGACTGAAAAATACTGCCTAAATCTGCAATAAATATCAGGCAGTCTTCTCCCCTCCCCTTTCTTCTCTGCTTCCTCAGCATTTAGAATATGAAATTCAGCCAATCTGAATTACTCCCTTGACAGATGACTAAAATAAGAAGTAAATTCCTTTCTTGTCAATTAGAGTAAATCAGTTATGACTGCAACCATCCTAAACTCTCAATATAAATAAGACTTAACATCTCATACTTAAATCCACTCTTATACAATCATGTCAATAGTATATTAAATACTCTAAGATTTTTATGCTATTCCTTCCTTGGTTTAGTGTTTATCTTACAAAGTAATAATGAATTAAAATTAAGCAGAGCACAGTTGTCCTGAAAGAAAATTGATTACACATGAAAACACATACCTGACTTCCCCGATAACCTCTGAAGCCCTGAAATTGAAAATAAACATGAATGAAATTTGGTGACAATATTTTATTTTTGTCTTTTAAAACAAGCTTCAGAAGCAGGGCACAATTTTGCTATGCAGAGGCCTGATGGGCTCAGTATTTATAACCCCTATTGAAAACCATCCCCCTCCTACCACACAGGGGATTGACCCCCTTCCTTTATGAAGATGGTACAGACTTCATTTTCATTCTCTTTCTGTAAAGCTTAGTAGTTTTACCTGCAGCCAATCTGGAGTTTGTGATAGTAAAGACATTGGCAATTATTGAGTCAACAAAATCCCATTCCGTTTGACCAGACTTTGAATACACAAAGAACCTCTCAAAAAGTTCTTTTGAGACAGCAAAAATTGTCTGTTCTTACAGCTGGATGTCTTGCTCTCCATCTGTACCTCAGGAAGACAGCACAGTACAAAAAACAGTTCAGTGGAAAACAAGATTAGGAAATGTTTCCAAGTGGCATACTTGCCTTAAGGCCTCTGGCACCTGTACATCCCCTGTCTCCTCGAGTTCCGTTGATACCAATTGGACCTCTGCTCCCCTTAAGAAGCAAAAGGGAATGTTAAAATTCATCCATACGAAGATTATTACCAGTGATAACATGAAATCATGTATCTTAAATATTTCTGTGGAAATTTTCTGTAGAAATTAGTTACAACCAGTGATTTCCAAAGAAATTGTTAAACCACCATCCCAATGAAGTTTCTGGATAAACTTGGATGACAGCTGCTTTTCTCCATTACTGTCCTCCTCTTAACGGAGGGTTGGCTTAGGTAGTTTCACCAAAGGCAAATTCAGGCTGACTAATCTACTGTGAGAATTGGAACTACTCCAATGCAGACTTTACAATTAGGTGCAGACAGAAATCCTTGGCTTGCAGGCTTCTGACCTGTAGTTAGGAGTGATATTTATGTAATGGGTGCAGTGCTGTAAACCTAGTTCTGTGATTTTAGTGCTAAGGAAGTTACTTATCCTTCATGGGATTTTTGTTTACTTTTAGACAGCGAAAGAAGAAATACTCCCAGGGGACTGGACTTTGGCATATGCACATTATGCTAAATTCTATGAAAGGAACAGCACACTGCAAAGGATTTAGAATGTCACCAAAACACTACAAAATTTAATTTTGTTACCCAGTTATAAGATACTCAGTCATGCTAAGAAGGGAAGAGATGGCTCTGAGATAATCACACAATCTGGGTAGAGTCTGTCACGGAAAATTATCATATAAACTACTCAAAAATATACCTAATATGATGCTGTTGTATGTTTCTTTCTAACTGATTCTGTTCTTACATAAAATGCTATTAGAAAATGCTATTAGTTATTATGGTGAAGTACAGATACATAGAGAATTAAGTCCATACATTTACCTTAAGATACACTTTGCTTAAGTACATTTTAGGTTATTATTGATGATGCTGTGTGAATGAGTAAATGCAGACAGATTTAGGCACCAACAAACATGATTGCAGAAGGAAAGAGTGTTTACTTACCATCCCACCTTCCTCGCCAGGATGACCAGGAATTCCTCTGTAACCTGTACTTCCCTGAAAAAATGGGAACATACGAGATAATAAACTGTTCTCCAAGCACATGGGTTCATTAGTATTGGATTAGTCTGCACATGCAGATAGAAAACATTTATTGGAAACTAGATCTGGTTATGCTGGGGAGGGCAGGCTTCTCCAATTGCAGTTATACAGCCACTCTGCACAATTCCAGAATACTTCACGTGGTTGTGGGAAAAAAAAAACAAACAAAAAAACCAGTGCAACAATGTCCAATATAAGAGTTCAGTGTACCATTTCATGAAACTGCTTAATGAATTAACAAAGCCCAGTGGGTTTTTGGTCAAACTAAGTATCTTTCTTTGTGATTTTGACATGTAAATATTACACAGTAATGAAATTCTAAGGTGAAATGAAAAATATAAGGAAGTATATATATATTGCAACTTTGTATTTGAAGTGATGCAAGCCTCATATCCTCAGGTTAAAAAAAAAAAAAAAAATCTCTCAGGGAAATTAGAACAGACAGAATTTCTAGGAATGAAAATGAACAAGAATGAGACAAATTTGTGCTGCAAGAACGTGCTTTTAAAATTGTAAATTGTGCAACCCAAGGCATCATGCCTGTCTACCTGCAGTACAATTACATGTGCATTCTGAATACTGCTTTGTCTGAGCACTATAATCCAGACATTTCAATAAAGCAGGTGTAAGAATGTCAACAAGACTAATAGAAGAGATCAATAAACTGTTTTATGAATACCTATTGCAAGACTATACCCTTGCTAAGAGATAACCAAAAATGGATTTAACTGAAACCAGATAATTGAAGAGTGTAAACTACAAATACAAGTTATGTAGTATGTTACTGGAATAAGCTGAAGTAAAGGAATGAAAAGAACACAAGAGAAATGGTAACTACATACATCAAGAGCTTTAATAATGAGGTCTACTATTATGCTGTAGAAGTGGTGAAAAATGCAATATTTAAAACTAACAATAAAGGAGACAATATAAAAGCTTAAAGGAAATACTGTATATTAGTGCAGTATTGATCAGTAGAAACTCACAATAGAGAATATTCAGAATAACCAGAACACACAAAAGGACGAAGTTCACATCTAGTGAAGAAGAATTATTATTTTCTGCTCTTAGCTTGGAAACTGTTTATTATTTAAAAGTTTATTATTCACAGTTAGCTAAAAAGGCTTGGTTAATCAGAAACCATTTTGAAATCTCTCTCTGTCTTCTGCTGAATTCTGCAAAGGAGAGTGCTTAAAGACTTTTATGTGTCTGAATGATTTTCATTACAAAAATACTTTTGCAATAGGAACATGCAGCAGAGAAATGACCACATTGCATGTTTCTTCTTCATCTATCCTAATAGCAAGGGCTGTGGGCACCTGCATGCATGCTTCAGATTACCACAAAAAAACACAAATAAACCTTGAAATAATAAAGAAATTCTTATGTAGCATCTACTGCAGCTCTCCTACCTTATTTCCAGGAATTCCCCGGGCACCACGTTCACCAATTTCTCCAATGCATTTACAAAAAACATCACAGCATTTTCTTTCTGCTATAGTATCCTGAAAAAATGTCAAGTAACGTAGCATTTGTGTAAAGTTGATTGTAAAAAAAAAAATAATAATAAAAAAAAATGTTTCCCCCATTTATTTTGTTTATATCAAAAAAAGGACTTACAAGGTTTTTCTGCAAGATGCGTGGAATATCCTGAAGTTCAATACTAAGAGGTTCGTTGTTTTCAAAACCTCTGCCAAACTCTATTTCTCGAAGTTCATTCAAGTTCTGTGTATTGTCCAGCCCAACTAGTAGAAGTGCATCAAGGCCTTCAACATAAGCATAGATTGAAGTTTGTGAATGCCTGGATTATATTATTTAACCAACAACATGATTGTGAATAATAGTAATTCTCTAAAACTTAGATTTTATAGCATGTTGAAAGAAATCAAGCCATTGAGAACAACATATGAGACAAAAACTAAGATTAGTTGTCTTCCAGTTAAGTTCTCTCCCAGCTGATGGACTAAACTGCTACTTCTTCTCAAGAGGTAACCTCAGTGTGCAAAGAGAAGTGTAAAACTGTTCTCTTCTGTAGAAGACAGATTTGGGGTCTAACATCTGGCACTACATTTGTCAGTAAGCGGGACTGCTCTAGCTGCTGAAGCTGCCCTCCAGAAAGCAGGATAATCTCAGGCCCTCTGCACCCTTGGAAGTGTTTCTTCAAACATCTATCAACCCATGAATAGAGTGGTTCATGGGGGTAACAGTGGGAAGAGGGAACTAAAGCTTGCTCAAGCCATTTCTTCAATCTACTTTTACCTACTGAATTACATATTAATATAAATTCATTTCAGGGTTCCTCAGCTTCTGTTTATTTGATCTTTCCTGCTGACAAAGTCAGGATTCCTCTTTAGGTCACAAGAGAATTATATTGTATTTTACATCACACATTTTAATCAGTCATTAAAATTTTCTTCTTATTGTAGATACATCTTTGGCCTATCTTACAGTAGAAGGAAGTGAGGTCAGTTCTTCCCTTCCTCAAATGCTTTTTTTTTTTTTTTTTTTTTTTTGAGGAAATCTCTACCCGCCTGTCTTCCTCTTAGGAGGAAATCTTTTTCCCTCGCTTTCCACTCTTTCTACCACTTGCATTTAAAGTAGTAGGTATCTTGGAACATGCAGTGGTGTGACAGAAAAGGTTCTAACCAACAGCTTCTGTTTGATGGCAAAGCTACAGAAAAGTACAAACCAAAGGAACACAATAAAAGGAAGGTATCTTGTACCTAAAGAATAATTTTCTGCAGTGGAATTCATCCTGAAGTACTTCCAGAAGCTAAGTGTCTACCCTGTGCTTAGAACCAGCCTCTGCATTATTTCTACTTTAGATCAATAATGCAGAATATTTTGACATAGATCAAACCCAGAAAAAAGATATCTGTAGCTTAAAATAATAAATAATAATAATAATAATAATAATTAAAAACAGTCTTCATTTACTACATTAAAATATTAGCTCAAGAGAACAACTGAAGATGAAAAACCCCATGCAAATACCCTAGAATGGATAATAATTCTGAACATCACAAACATTGATACACATGTAAAAGCAAACACTCTCCCAGTGACTTCCAAGGAATACCCTCAACTTGGAGAGTCATGTTATTTAGGAAAGTTGTAGTGGCAGAACAATACATTGGTTCATGTGTCAGTAGGAGCATTGATATAGTGCTCTCATACCTTTGAGGTAAAAAGAATTGGCTGCTTTTCTGAGATCTTCAGGGGAATCGTCCAGTCCATCTGAAAACACTAACACAACCTGTCAGGAAAGGGAATAACACTGAATCACTTAAGAGATATTAAAAGCTGTGCCAGTGTGAAAAGTACAGTTTGCATTGAAAACTGACTACGAGGTAGTTCAAATTCCACTACTTTGTGGTAGACCTAAAACATGCACGGTGGAAAAAGAGCAAGAAGAATAGAACACAAAACTCTCTTTTCTCTGACAGCTCTCCTATGTGAGGGATCTGTCTTGCCACCCATTTCCTAGCATTGCTATTATTATATTATATGTGTCGTTTTCTTAGCATGCTAGCCTGAAGACCAGCTCTGCTGTGACTTAAACAATGAAGAGTTTTCGCTGGTGTCAGAGGAGTTCTCCTATATGTGAATGTGGAAAAAAAGTTTGAAGAAGCAAAGATTTTCTTTTCTGTAAGATCACCTTCAGTTGAATGCCATATGAGCTGCATCTACTGCATCATCTCTGGGTAACAGCTGGGACAGCTGAGCCTCAACTGGCCAGAGGGATGTCCCATACCACAGAATCACAGAATGTTAGGGATTGGAAGGGACCTTAAAAGACCACCTAGTCCAATCCCCCTGCTGGAGCAGGAACACCTAAATCATGTCATACAGGAATGTGTACAGGTGGGTTTTGAAAGTCTCCAGAGAAGGAGACCGCACAACTCCCCTGGGCAGCCTGTTCCAGTGCTCTGTCACCCTCACTGTAAAAAAGTTTTGTCTCATATTAAAGTGGAACCTCCTATGTTACAGCTTACACCCGTTGCCCCTTGTGCTATCATTGGATGTCACCGAGAAGAGCCTTGTTCCATCCTCTTGACACTTACCATTTACATATTTATAAACATTAATAAAGTCACCCCTTGGTCTCCTCTTCTGATGTATTTACCCTTACAAGGGAAAACATGTCCTTCCTCAGTAAGGTGTTCCTCAACAGAGACCTTAGCAAGTGAAAGTATTCAAACAGCTACTATACAATGTTCCCAGTGCCTTACTGAGTCAGCACTTTATTAAAGGTAAACTTTCAAGGCAATGATCCTGAAACATTCCAATGAGATATTTTTTTTCTCACTTAAATGGAATGATTCCTTTCACTTCAGAAGATATTAGGCCAAGACTTTGAGACCACCAATTCCTGAGCTACCTTTTTTCTTCCCTGCAGTAGTCAGCATCAGAGTCAACAAATTTTACACTATGTATTTTTTCCAACTTGTATATTTACACCATTAAATTACCTTTACTTTAGCAGAGGCTGCACTAAAGAACTTCTCTTGAAATGCCTCTAAGAAGTCCACATTCAGGTATGTGTCCACTGTGGCCTGTGCATCTAAGAACTTCTGGATGATCCCTTCATTATAGCCCTCAAAATCAGACTCAAAGATTATTTTTTTGGCCTGTGTCAATACTTGAAATTTGAACCTAATGTTGACTGGAGTGTCAGTTTTACAACAGACACCTCGCCATGATTTCTTTTCTTGTAAAAGTTCAGGGAGGAATGTTTGCAATTTCTGTTTCAGAAGCAGTGAAGATGCTGGCCGTGTATGCCTTGAAATATCAATTGCTATGAAAAGGTCCATATCGCAATCTGTGAAGAAAGCAGAGGAAGCAGGAAATTATAAACATACAACGTTTATGAACTTTGTCTCTCATCAGGATCATGGGAGTGGAACAAAAATCAACATGGTAGATTTAAAAACAGAAGTCAGAGTCAGTGAGATGGTGTTTTATATTTCCTGAAAACATGTCAGACCACCAGCTTCAGTGGCGCTACATAAACTTGCAGCTACTAAGGCCTGATCCTATATTACCGGACACATGTACACACAAAAACTGCAAAACAGTGAAGAAGAGCTTACTGTTCTTCTTCAGCTGCCAAATGACCTCAAAGGTCTTAATTTTGCAAGTATTTCCATATGGTTTGCTACCAACAGAAAATACACAGTACATATTCCAATTGCAATGATGGCTGACTGTGCTTTATCATTTTGCCACAAGATCAGATACTACACGAAAATGTAGAACAACAGACCAAAGAAACAAAAGAGACAGTGGCAGCATCCTCTACAGGCAATATCTGATAGCCACCGTGATTAACAGCTGCTGTAAGGTGAGGGCTACCTCAGTTACAGAATTGCTTGCATAGTTCCTGACAATAACAGCAAATGTTATGATGTGGCCTGTTACTCCTCTTGCCCTAGTCAAGCAGCCCAACTACTTGGCTTATTTCTTCTGTACCTTGATTCTTCATGTGTTATGCCGGATTTTATTGTGTCCCTAGATGCATCACCATCCATCACTCTGCAAGGTAGTCTGTGACATGCAATTTTTCCAAATGACATTCAGACCTTGGAACAGCATAAGAAATCTACACAGCTTTTCTGTGTAGTTCACAGCAAGTAAATATTTTTCTTAAACAGTTAAATATATCTACACACACACATACATATAAAAACACAACACGGTCATGCCCCTTAGCCAGAGTTTATGGGGTTGCCCATCTGATTTCAAGATTCACAGAACACCTGTGATGCAAAGGCCACCATCAGCTCAGTGTTTGCTTCTAATTGTGTATGGATTTTCTGATGAGACATTTCCATGGGCGTTAAACTTACAAGATATTTTTTCCAGTATGTGTTCACATCCAGCACACAGAAAGTATGTTTTCAAAATGAGATTTTATTTTTTTTTAACCACATCCTTTGGAGGAAACGCAAAGGGCAGTCATGGACTCACCAGTTTAGCCCTGATTATCCACACTGCTTAGCTCTTAGAAGCGTTACCTGCAAACTCCTCATGTACCAGCGACAACAGTACCAAAACAGCAGTAAAGCATCCACTTCTGCTTTGTTTTGTTGTGTTGCATATGAGAATGCATAAAACATCTTCCATGCTCTGCCAATAGTCCGTTTATTTGCAGGGCTAAGTACTTCTGTGTAGCTAACCTGTTTTCCTAATCACCTGTTCTCCCCACACATACCCACTTTGTTAAACTGGCCTATCCTTGTGCTGCAAAGGTATCTTTTTCCCCTCTGTTGACTTTTCATACCTGGAATACAGTTCTTAAATTAAAAGTCTGGCAGTTTAGAAGATGGTGACTGGAGAAAGGAGAGTTAAGAATTGTTATGGGAAAGAAGATTAGTGAATACAGGAAAACAGATTCCCAGCCAAGATAACATAGGCTTCATAGGAAATTCATCGTTGGTTTATGAGACAAGTTGATCTAAATCTTAAAAGCATATAAATCAGTAAGATCAGAACCAACACGCTTTCCTTAATTTTGTTCTCTCTAAACTTAAAAAGTATGTCTGGAGATACATACATTGAGTTTACTGTTCCATCTTCCATTAAATCTCCCTGTTCTCTGGCCATGAGACACCAGGAGATGCTAGTGCCTCACTCATGGTATTCCACATCCGTGCACTCTGCTTCCCCAGCAGCCCTTTGTTTGTTTTCAGGAGCCAGGGGATGCCTTTTCGGGTGGAGGTTTGCTCTGTTTTTGATGGGGAAAAAAGGGCTAGGGCCAGGCTATCCTCTCTGAAAACCACCTGAGCAGACAGCATTAACATAGACAGCAGCTTCTGGCTTTGTGAGGGAAGATTCAACACTTTTTTTTTGGACCCCACCATTCCAGCAAACATCAGCCAGTTTTGCTGTGTTTAAGATCTCTCAAGCCCAGGGTGCAGCAGAGTTAACTTTATTTGTTCAATGATTTTGTGAAGTTATTTCTATTTGTTTCACCATTGTTACAAAAAGCCTTAGACAAGGAGTGTGGTCATCACAGTGTGCCTTCCTCACAGTGAGTTTCTGATCACTAGGGGAATTAAACGTGGAGAGCTAGGTATGATCAGTTTTATGGTATAACAAAGACAATAAACAGTGTGTATCTGACTCTTTTAAGATGTTATCTTTATGGTAAATATGCAGGGAAGAGGAGCTTTAAGGACAGTCACAGTCCCTGTAAAAATGGGATCACAGAAAGAGAACTGCTCCAGCACATTTTCTTCCCGCTGTCCCTAATCAATCCCACCCATTTACACCCCAGCAGGTCCCTTCTTTACATTCAGTGGAAAAAAAAATCATCTTTTTGATTTGTCATTTGCCACCTTTTCTATTGCAATTTAAGAAACGCCTACAGTATTATCCTTCTGTGTAACTGGCATGAGTACCTAATTTTAAAGAACAATTTTGTGGGTTTTCTGCCTCCATCTTCCCACGACTAGGTGACTGATACTGCAGCACCATGTTAGAATAAATTCAGATACAAAAACAGGATCCAACACCTGATAAAAGTTGCTACATTAATCAAAGGCACAACTGAACCTTTTGCTCGATTTGGGGTTGAGAGCTTCTCAGGCTGTGCAGCATCCCTGGAAGGGCATCCAATCTACCCTTGCCACCAATCAGATGTAGTAGGAAATACTGCCTCCTGTTTCTTATGTAGGGAAAGCTTTTGGGTAGCATTTCAGCATTACTGTGAATTTGCTGCTCACACCATGCCAACACTTCCCGCATAACTAAGGCTGGATTTTCCCACACTCCCTTCTCAACAGTGCCGGTGTAGGACTTTTGTCAACAGCTGCTACTGACAGACCCTTTGGAGCAGGATGGTCATGGTCAGCTGTAGATGGAGAAGTTAGTTTTTTTGAAAGGCTCTTCTATAAATATCACCAATTTGTATTTTTTTTTCTTTTCTTTTCTTGTGATTAGAATATTGAGGGCATGTCTTCTCTGTCTCCTTTTAGACACTGAGGAGCTATGAATGTGAATGCTAGATGTGAAGCATTGTCTCACCTCAGAAGCTATCTAGCAAAAAGCATAATAGTTCTTGACTGAAGAAAGTGCACATTTAGAAAGATACAAAACTGAGTAACCTGAGCAGAATTCTTTGGTAAAACAGCTGCGTTGCTTCTTAGATAGTTTTGTTACTTCTGACAGGGTGTGCATGCAGCCATGTAGATATTTACCATTATATACCCAACAAAACATTTACATTGCTTACCCTCGCTAGGACGGTCTTTGGATTCACAGAGCTCATCGACAACAGTCCTCTTGATGTTTTTCAGGGCATCAAAGTTCTCCACTGTGAACACTCTCCTTGCATCACCAGCTGTTCGAAGCAGATCAAAGGCATTTATAAGCCCTATGCCAACTGCAAAGACATGTACCCCATCACCTCTCAAAGCCACAGCTGCATCCTCCACATCGTCATGAGAGTTCCCGTCTGTAATCACAACGAGGTTCTGTGAAACTCCTCTCTTCTTGCGGCCTCCATGGGCAGGCTCAAAAAAACTATGAACAAACCTCAGTGCTTTCCCAGTGTATGTAGTGGATTGCATTTGTTCGATTCTGTCAATGCGTTCCTTTATGATGATGTTATTGTAGTACTCATTAAGAGAAAATTCTTTCTGGGGTTCAGCACTGTACTGGACTACCCCAACATGCACTCCGTTCTTAGAAATAACAAAACTGTCCAAAACATCTTTCATGAAGTTCTTCATGACAGAAAAGTTACTGTTTGATATGCTTCCTGATCCATCCATCAAGAACATCAGGTCTGCCACTTGTTTGTTGCAAACTTAGGGAAAAAGCAGGGAAGGAACACAAAACAACAACAAAATTATTGAGGAACATAATTTTGGCACTGTTTAACCTTTCCTTTTTCTCTTCAGTGTAAGCTTTTACTCACAAAAGCTGTTCACAGAGAGGTCAAGACATCATCTATCCATCATCTAACTTCAACCCTGTGACCTTCCATGAGATAAAAGTAATTTTTTTCCCAGCATTAACTTGCAGAAGGAAACACAGTTCTTTACATAACAGCTAAACGACTGCCTGGGGGAGTCATAACAAAACAGAACTTGTAACCACTGTCAACCCCTCAGCTGAGGAATGTCAGAATTTACCTACCAATAAAGTTAAATCAGTATGACTACCTCACTCAAAATATTCATCCTCTCTTGGTACCTGAAAGGCCACTTTGGGGAAAAAGCACTTGAACTGCATGACTTCTGTGGAGAAAGTTTCTCCCTGAAGTGGAGAAATTTCTTGCCTGTCATTTTCATTGCCTAAGCAGAGTTCCAAATATGTTATAAGCAGAGTTGCAAATATGCAAGATTTATTGGCAGCTTCTATTCAAGGTGTCAAAGGTGTATTTCACTGGATCTAATTGCTTGGTAGAGAGAACCTGATACTGTTTGTTGTGCAGCAAGAAAAAAGGATGGACAAGAAGCCATCTTTCCAGCCATCGTGGACAATTATTGAGCTGGTCTGCCTGATTAGCGGGAAGTTTACCCTTCCAGCATAGCCATGGTGCCTGTCTTTACCCTGGAAGCACTGCAATTTGTGTCCTTTACATTTTTTTCCACACAGAATAAAGCAAAAGTTTTATTACAATAGCTTTCCCTTGCTGGGACCTAACAGTGTACCATCTGAATGCTGTATCATATCCATCCTAACACTTGAGGGAATGCAGAAGACATTACTGCACAGAATCTTACTGATTTGGGTGACTACAAGAAAGAAATCAGAAAAGGGAAATGAGTGGAGGGAAGTGGAAACTCTTTGCCTTTAAGAAGTAAATCTATCATCAACTACTTTTCCATGCATAAATCAAAAATAGTTAACTGTGCCCCATAACAGAATAGATGCAGGGATAAACACCATCTCACTTTTAACGAAGCTTTAACAATAAACTAAAGACCCTGACTGTAAACTACCTATCTTCTAGACAGAAAATGAGAGAAAGAAGAGTAGAAGGGATCACAGAGAAACAGGATCCTCAAGAGAGAATGGCCTCAATATATGGGGGAGCCAGGGCACTGCTCAAGTGTAGAGAATTGCTTTGTGTTAAAGAAAATTAGTTGCTAGGACTTAGAAGAAATCTGCCTCCATTTATCAGTGTAAGAAGCCTCTTGAAAATAGCTGATGGAAGCCCATCAGTAGAAGGTAACTTTTGAGATTGCATTTAATATGTACTGCATTTTAAGCAGAGAACTGTCACCAGACTTTTCCACTTATCCTCCTATTACGTCCACAAAATATATTTAACACCAATCTTTGCTTTTAACAGTCTGCATAAGTGGTAGAAAAAGACCTAGTAGATCTATCCAAAAGTATCTTTACCTGGCTTAGATTTCTCACACACGATTTGAGCAAGGTTTTTATGTATGCTTTCCAGTGCATCATAGTTCTGTGCAAAGTATAATCTTTCTTGATCTTCAGTAATCTCTTTAAGTTCTGCTCTGTCTGCTTTGCTTATTCCAACAGCAATTAAGTTGATTTCATCCTCCTTCAAAGCTCTTATGGCCATGGGAAGGTTGGCTTTATCTGATGGTACAGTTGGTTCATCAGTAATAAGAATAAGGATCCTAGTGACAGCAAGATACGACGGACGTCCACCATGGTTCACATCAAATCTCTGCCGGGCAAAGTTCAAAGCTCTTGCAGTAAAGGGCTTGCCTGGCAGAGGCTTCAAGTTGAATATTTTTTTTCTAATCTGAGACTTGGAGGCATATGAATTCAATGAGAAATACACCTCAGGCGTAGAGCTATAGACCACAACACCAAACTGAACTTTGTCCACCCCAACCACTGAGGTATTAACTACTGCTTCTATCAGATGATGCACATTTTTAAATTGCAGGTCTGTAACACCAGATGATCCATGCACTAGAAAGATGATATCAGCAACTTCTGCTCTCTTGCACACTGTTAGTGGAAACAAAAACAAAACAAAACAAAACAAAACAAAAAAGTTATAATTCTGTCTCTCTTCCTCAGCCCCTTTCTTGCATACTATTATTGAAAACAGAAGAAACAAAGAAACAAGGTTATAATTCTGTCTCTCTCCCTCACCCCTTTCTGTCTTTCAACCCTTTGTGTAGGGATTTTTGTTTCCATATTCCAGCTGTAATCTTAAAATGCAAAGACACTGCAGAAGCCTGAAAGCAAAAGCTTGGGTGTCTTCCTTAAAGAAGGGGAAATATTTACCTACCTTCTCGTAAGAAAAAGAATGAGATCACACCCCATAAAAAGAACAAGTCTATTTTTTTATACTGCTTTTCATTCCACTGCCACTGTGTATCATTATGGAGAATAGAGCTTTATATCATACCATGAACAGAAAAAAAAAAATGTTGCCTTACAAAGAATTAACAGGAAAGAAAAAGAAAAATAAAAAAGAAAAGACAAAAAAATAACAAAAGAAAAATACAGAGATGGATATCATCACTACTTACAATCCTGTTGATTACAAATTTCAAAGAGAATCTTCTTTTGTATGAAGTGAAAGTCATTCTCAAAGAACACTTTGTCTTGACTGCCAGTAATCTCCAAAAGCTGCGAATTGTTGGCACGGAGCATGTCGATAGCAAATATAGTTACGCCTTTCTTCCGTATGGCCCTGGCTGGTTTTACTACAGAATCGTGGGATTCCCCATCAGTGACCACTATTAGGTATTGTTTCAATTCAGGACGTCCTCCTTTGAGTCGATCAAAGTAAGGGGCGGCAAGGTTCAGTGCTTTCCCAGTCTGTGTTCCTGTTCTAATCTGCTTCATTTTCTGAATGGCTGTCCCCATATCAGCTGCAGTGTTATATCTGTCAAGCTGGAACTCTTCTCTCATTTTAGAGCTGAACTGAAGTAAGCCAATTCGAACATTATCAAGCCCAACATCTACGTTGTTCACAAATGACTTCATGAAATCCTTTACCTTCTGAAAGTCATCTGAATGGACACTCTCTGAGCCATCCACGAGGAAAACAACATCAACTTTCACGTTTTTACAGACTAAGAAAAAAGGAAAAAAAAAAAAAAAAAAGAATAGGCTAAAACCACAAATCTCTTCTCACCTGCTCTTTTAACATTTCAGATGGATCAAAACCCAAAAGACAGTAAATGGTAGAATGGGCGGGTAGATGTAGTCAGTAGATCTGTCAAAAAATAACTGACTGCAGAAGGTAAACTGGAGGCTTAACAGCTAACATGTAAACAAAGGCTGGAGAGTGCTCAAGATGCCTTTGTTCATCCCCCAACTTCAAGAGAAAGAATTCTGCTACTTGATACAGCCGCTTTCCTCCAAGCTATTATGTGGTGCAGAAAGAGACATACACAATCCCTGGATAAGAGTAGCTTGCACATGTCGGAAAAACATCCCCTGACTTGGGTATTGAAAAATCAGAATTTATTTCCTTGTGAAAGACAAGTGTTCTGCAGTGCTCAGACTGCTTACCTGTTCAGAACCACAAGTACCCAGTGTTAGACTGCAGGCAATTATCACTGGGTTCTTTGTCTCTTCTCACAAAATGTGGTTGGGTCAAGACAAAGAACAAGTACTTAGACTTTTACTATAGGGCACTTTCCCAGTTGAAGAATTTCAATATCTGCTACTTAGCTTTATTTTATATTGCTCATTGAGTAGTAAAATCTGTACATTGAAAGAAGGTTACCTAGTCTTGAAATGGCAAAGTACGAGATTACCAACACACAAGTCTTTATTTCTGATATGTAGCAATATCATTTTCAGTATTAACAAAACATGTAAGTACATTCTAATACTAGCTGCTTGGAAAGGATCAGGCTTAGGAGATGCTCTTACCATTTGTTGAACAGATATTTTGCACAATTCCTTCTTTAATATTTTTCAGGGAATCAAAGTCATTCACGAAATACACTCTCTCTCTTGTTTCTGCTATTTCCTCCAACTGTTGTTGAACAGCTTCCTTGATGCCGATGGCATAGATAGTGATCCCTTGTTGCCTCAGCTCACCTGCTGCTTGCTTCACCTCATCTTCAGATTTACCATCTGTAATCACTACCAGGATCTGTGGAACATTTTCCCTAAACGCCGTTTGGAACAGACTTTTCATATATTTTAATGCATCTCCAGTTCTTGTACCTCCCCCTATTTGTTCAATATTACTAATTGCCTTTATTAAATCATCCATTTGGTCGTGCTGGCCAATCACGAATTCTGCCCTTGACGCAGATGCATACTGAACCACACCAATACGAACATTGTTGGCACCAACTTGGAACATTCTGGTAGTCTCATTCACAAATGTTTTAATGTCTTCAAAATCAGTTGGATATATGCTGCCAGAGCCATCAATCAAGAAATAAATGTCAGCTTCCTCTGTGTTCACGCAACCTAATTAGTAAGAAAAAAAGACAAGGAGGGGGGGGAGGAGGAGGGTAGGGGATGGAAAGGGGGAGTTACAAAAGTTTTGACACTTCCAAGAGTGAGAAAAATCACTTAACAACTTTGCAATCCTCACAAATAGGTACCTAAACAAAAGTAATTTTATTTGAGAAAAGCCTTTCAGTCCAAAAATCTTGTAAAATCTTGGGTGTTTAATAAATAGGATAAGAGATGTCCAAACTTCTCTACAAAAATAAAATATGTCAAGAAGATAAAAAGGAGTAATGAAACCCGTTGTTACTGGTACTGTTACTTGTAAAAGGATAGCAAGCAGGATGAAATAGAAGTCAGGACTGCAACAGTTATTAAAGTGAGAAAAATAGAATAAAAGTAGATAAGATGAGGTACAGTAACAGTGTGACAGCCTGAAAAGACAAAAAAAAAGGAAGTGTATCTAGAAACAAAGCTAATTTGAAAAAGAATGGTAAGAGACTTTACTGGGAGAGACTGGGTAGAATTTAGGTGTGAAAATAAAAATATTACTAGGATTTGTATCATTATGAGACTAGCCTCCTGAACTGGTATTAACAGCATGGCCTAGCTACTCCTAGAGGTGAGAGATGACAATATTTCATCAGTGTCAGAATTCAGAATTACTATAAACTTCACATGGTTTTGACAAGTGCAAAGAACATTAAAGGAGAGATGTCATGGAAAAAATAACCTGGATTCAAGTAACTGAGACGTGACTCAGTCTACCTGTAAATGTTGTTAAGCTGTAGGAACCACTACAACTAACCTGAAGAATCCTGAGCAGAATCATGTTCACCTGAATGTGAGGGAGACTTGGAATTTGCTCAAGTGAAAGCAGCAAAGGCTTCCTGACACTTGCTTCTCCCAAAAGGCAGGAATAAATAGGGGAGGGTTCCAAGCAGGGCAAATATCAGCTGGAGGACATTCAGGTCCATCAGCAACAGAATTTTATAAACATCTCTAAAATCTGTCTGAATTTTTATTTCCTCTTGAATTAAGTACAGATGGTGTACATATCAGCAACAAGCCTGGCAGCACTGAAATGGCATTTTTATGTATGCTTCTTACCTTCTTTCACATTCTGCGATTGTAATGGGACTACAAATGTACTTTTCACAATATCATTACAAAGCCGTTTATTTATTTTCCATCTGATATTTGACAACTGTAGAAAATTCTTCAGGGTGGTGACATGATTCTTTGGGGGATATGTTGCAATTTTATCAAGCTTGCTGCTCTCTGTGGTATTCTGGATGCCCACAGCATAGACAGTGACACCTTTACGTCTTAGTTTAGATGCTGGTTTAGTATAATCGTCCAAGGATTGACCATCAGTGATAACCACAGCAATTTGTTGCACTCCTTTTCTCTTCCTGCTGCCTGCCTCTCGAGTAAAAACCTTATTCCTTAGAAATTCAATGGCTGCTCCAGTGTATGTTCGTCCACCTCGATATGGTAAATTCTTTAGGTAGTTCAGGATTTCCAGTTTATCCTTGAATGTGTTCAGGGTGAACTCTAGTCTTGGTTCATCACTGTACAGCACTAGCCCAACTCTTACATTCCTTGGACCAATATCCAGGGCATCAACAACTTTTAAGAGAAATGCCCTGATCAGCTGGAAGTTTTTTGACCCAACTTTGCTGGATTCATCCACAAGAAATGCAATGTCTGCAATAGTTGCACTGGAACACACTAAAAGTAAAATAAACAAAAGGAAGATAAGATTAACGTAGGTCACACTGTGGGATAGTTGGTGAGACAGTCAGAACACTGTTACAGATGAGACTCAAGGTAATATGCAAGATGCTGCTACAATAACACATTAAATCCAAATCCTAAAAGTGCAGAAGAGCAGAGATTTATGTATTGATTTTCAGTCAAGAGATCATGTTTATTTCAGTGATTTCTTTAACTGCCCCCTTTTGCCCACTACAGCAAACTTTGCAAGACAGGTGGCTTTCCTCACTGTACTGTAGAGTAACTGCAAATCAGGAAAACTTGGGATATTAGGGAAGTTATTCTGTGGTTAAATTCAAACTCTCCTATGGCCATTTTTTGGAAACAAAACCCAAGGAAAATCCAAGGAAAATTGTTCCCTCAGTCAGAAAAGGCAACTCCAGTGCAGCCAACCCTTCAAGACTACCAAAGTTTTGCTCTTTTGATGCACCATACCTGCTGGCACCGTTTGATCAAGTTCATAAAGATTCTGGACTGAGGCTTCCACACCAGTAACAATTCTCTGTTGCACAAACTCAACTTTGTTTACTCCATAAAAGTAAGTTGCATTAGAGGGGTAGCTTTCCGCTGTTTCTACCCTGTCAAAGTCTTCAACTTCTACCCTGTCAAAGTCTTCAACTTCAACTGTGAAATTTTTCACTCCCATCTCCTCTAACATCCGGATTGCCCCCATGATATTTTTACTGGATCCAGAGGACGTGAAGATCACTACAGTCTGTGGAGTGCCTTCGTTGATCCGGCTTCCAAAAGTATCCGTAAACAAGGTTTCCAGCAAAGACTCCAAGGCAATTCCATCCTGTGATGAGTCTCCAGTGAGAACGATGCGCTGAATGTGGTCAAGGATCTCTTCTTTCTTTTCATAAGAGTTCAGCGCAAACCCCACCTCTCCCACACCATTAAACTGGGCTAGGCCAATCCTATACTTGTCAGTCCCAACATCTAGCTGTTCGACTATTTGGGAGATGAAATGTTTTACTCCGTCAGATGCTGAATGCTTCGTGGTCGCAGTGGAGTCAATGAGGAAAATAATATCAGCATATTGTTTTGCAAATGCTGCAGAGAGGAAAAAAAAATGTAATAAATGAGTTGCTGAAATACTGTTAACGTATATCCAGACCTGGCTTTGAATGCAATCTAAACAAGAACCTTTTCATTGATCTTCACAGTTTTAAATTTGGACTTAAGCTCTACATCTACAACATACCATGAATCATGCTATTCAATTACTGTTGAATTATATTTTGAAAAATTAAACAAAGAATTCTAAAGAAAGCAGCCGTCTAAAAAATGGCTTTAAAATGTCTTGAGAAACCTTTACACCTGACAGTATTTATACAGATAGAAGTTTCATCTGCCTCCAACCGAATCTTCTACTTACTACTTTGGGAGTGAGATTGTATGTTTTATCATTCCATTCTAGTGATATTCCATTAAACAAGGTCCTCTATATCAGCTGGAATCTAGGTTACGTTTAAGACTTTAATCCAACTGAACGCTTCAGAATAAACTCACCTTCCTAACAATCCCATGAGGAATTGTTCCAAAAGGCAGACAGACCCTTTAAATATCAGAGGAGGCACCAGAACATTAATAAAATTATTCTAACTTCACTTACAGTCATTGGAAAGAGACACACATTTCAGGAGGGCAAGTCAGGTGCAAGTCAGATGACACTGGGCCTAAACGCACCCTTCGGTATAACAGTTTATGATGGAAAAGGGGATTAAACCAACTGCCTAAATACCAGCACAGCCTCTAATCCCTAACTTTTCTCATTGAGAGAACCACATTGACCTCTGCAAAACTAAGAAACAACATAATGTATTTACAAATTAAATTTTATATTTTAAATATTTATAAGTGATATAAACACCATTTTTTGCTTTGATTTTAGTTTTGCTACCATGCCTCCTTATATATATATATAAATTCCTTCAAAATACATTTTCTGTGAATTCTGCTGTTCAGCAAGTATACTGAAAGGATGGGAAAATATGGCTCCCCTTCATTTTTGAACATTCTAGGAGTGACAATCTCTTAACTAGGTTTTTGGAAGAATTAAGATAGTTACAAAAAGCATAGCTTGATTGAGAAATAATTCAGATAAACTGCTCAATGACATCAAAACAAAACATTTTCTATAAAAGTCTCTACCAGCTCTAAAAACATCAAATTGAATGCATTTCAAAGAATCTGTGAATCTAACCCTGATTTTCTTTGCAATACATTAAGGCTCTGCTTACAGAGAGCACCAAGTATAAGATTAATTTCCTTTGTTAATAATTAAACCTCAATGACTTCAACACAGGCACTGAAACATGTTAAAAAGAACAGGGATGTCCATCCTGAACAGTGACCTAATTAAAATTATCCCCATTATTTTCAAGTGTGTTATATGACAGTAACGCTGGTGTAAAATAGCATCAAAACCACATCCACTTTTCTACACCTTTTCTCACAATTACACAGTATGAACAACTGAAATGGTACCACTATAAGGACAAATGCTTACCTTCAACCTGGCTTTCAATTGCAAAGCAGAAGTTTTTCAAAAGCTTTGTGGAGAGAGCAGGAAGGTCATCGAAACTTTTGATGTTATACAGATATTTATCGAAAGGTTTGCTGGCTATTTGCTGAAGCTCAGATGTATTCCGGACACCAACTCCGACAACATAAATGGAAATTCCTCTGTGTCTCAGTTTCTTG
This sequence comes from Anas acuta, assembly GCF_963932015.1. Classification (NCBI taxonomy): domain Eukaryota; kingdom Metazoa; phylum Chordata; class Aves; order Anseriformes; family Anatidae; genus Anas; species Anas acuta. The sequence continues at coordinate 44,506,279 of NC_088980.1, read as the reverse complement.
GCAGGCAATTCTACTTCATCACTGGATTCTCCACTGGTGATAAGAATCATTAACTGTGGGACATAAACCTTAGCTCTGCTACCAGCAGATTCATTGAAATATGTTGTGCTGACAAAATCCAGAGCTTTCCCTGTGTACGGTTCTCCACCGTTATATGGTAAATCCCCAATCTGCTCCAAAACACGAGTTTTTGATAAATACTGATTCAGCAAGAACACTTGGTAAGTTTCATCACTGTATTGTGCCAGCCCAACTTGGATTGCATCATGGCCGATGTCAAGATCTGAGACCAGTGAGGAGAGGAATTCAATCACCTTCTGAATGTTTTCCTGGGCAACATTTGTTGAAGTATCCACTAAAAAGACAACATCTGCCAACGTGGCTTTTCTGCAAGCTGCTCAAGGAAGATGACAAAAAAGAATGAATTATTGTAGTTTCTTTAGCTTTGTTCATGAGCAAGGAAGAGCCAAATGTACATTTTATTTTTCATGAAATAAATTCTGTGTTTTGTGTTTCTGCCTTTCCATTCTTCCCCTCACCTCTTCCCTTCTCTCCACCCCTCACCCCCATTATTTTAAATATTTTACAGGTAGATGTGTTCAAAATTCATCAGTTAAGAGTTGGTATTATTGACAACTAGTTAACAACATATGGAAGACACAGGAAGTTAAAACCTATATTTTGGCAACATAATGCAATTCTATATGCTTTATCTAATATCTTCCCTATGATATTTTAAGATTTATCTAAGATTTATCTAACATATTCCCAAATATCTTCCCTAATATCAAACCCATTGACCATTGTGCACAAAAAGCCTTGCAAAATCTTGGAGTTCTTTGTCCCTATACTCCAAGATCCACCTGCCAGGAAGATAACGTCTGCTATAGAAGCTTTCCTACAGACTGAAGAAACATTGTTTAATTTCCCTGTTTTCCTACAGAATGTGTAATCGAATAAAATTGCAATATTGCTTCCTGTTTGCTTTTCAGAATCTGACACCTTTTGGTCTTTTGCAGAAAAATCTTCCATCTATCCTAGTAAATTTTCAGCATTCATTAACTCCTTCTTTTCCCCTGTTCTTCATATAGAGTGTCTGAGGCTAAAAACAAATTTTAATGAGCTATTGCACATTATTTTTCTGTTTTTCAGACAATTCTCCTAACCTAGTATAAATATGTGCTTCATAAAAATATATCATATCATCCCTAGTTAAACAAAGAATAAACTGTCACCAATTCTTCATCTTTCTCTTCAGAACTGGATGCACCTGGGAAAAAGAATTGCTATGAGTTTGAAGAGACTTTTCTTTCATGTATTACCAGTCTGCTGTGCATCCATAGAGCAGAAGGTGGATACAAAGAGAAGAACAAGAAGAGGTTTCCAGTTATCCATTTTGAACGTCTCCCTAGAAAAACAAACACAGTAAGAAATACAGAGCATTATTTCCTCAGAAGAAGTTTATTAATTGTGGGGAAAATGTAAAAGCACATTTTATTAACATCATGGAGGCTTTCTAGCTGTATACATTCAAAGCAACACTTCAAATTCATGTTTTCTTCCCTCAGGTTGTAACAAACATGTTTTGAACACAGAGCTGTTAGTTTGGACACTGATGTACAGGATATAACTGAAATGAACCGTTCACAGACATACCGTGTTCTGATTTATACAACTATATTTACCGCAATCCCAAATTCAAGTAAAAGCAAGTTATTCACAAGGCAAGATTAATGGGAATTAAGCTTCCAAGATTCCCTGCTAGCCTTGGAAATCCCCACCCACACATTATTTAAAAGAAAATTTTGGTGGCTGCCTCTGTATAAGATAGACATAGATAAGAACAAGCATTCATTTACAAATTAAACATGCCAGTTGACCAGTAATGAAGACACATGGCGTATAATAGAGCAAAAACTCAATGCTAATGGAAATGGGAATGAAGAATCTCAGCAAGAAAGTACAAAATTAAGCCACACTAAGCTTAAGAATATTAAACAATGAAGAACACAGTTTTGAAAGGCTTTCAATTGTAGAACACATGTATACTAAATAGTTTAAAGAATAAAATAAAATAAGCCAGGGCATAATGATGGTCTCTGTTTCATTTCTTATGTCTTTCTTTATAAAAGCTAGCACTTGCTTGTATTTTTTTAATGTTACTTAGCTGACATGTTCATGGGAATACCCACCCTAATCCTCAGATTTTTCTTCTGGGAAGAGGTCTTACATCCTATCTGTCAACTGACTTAACTCAGATATCATGATCAAGCATGTGTTTAAAAAAGACATTCCATTAAATAACTGAATTGACTGAAAAAGGCATTCCAGGCATTGGGGTTTCACTAAGAATCTCATACTTAATATACAGCTTGCACTAGAGGCATATTTGAAAAATGCATGGCTACTTATCTTCACGTTCTACTGTTCTACCATCTGTATAGAACAAATTTTATACCAAGCACTGCTGAACTACTAGAAGTATAGAATGATCCAAACTCTGCTTTGTCTCAGGCTATTGTTTGAATACCTTGGCTCATCCTGGCAGACACTCAGAACAAAGAGATAGCTTGAGCTACTTATATTTGAGGCTCAAGTTTGACACAGAGTATAACTTCAGTAGACCCTGGATCCTGCCTTTTTTTTCTTTTTTTTTCTTTAAAAAAAGAAAATCAGGACTTCTGGAACTCTGATGAGAACAAGTCATCTATGATCTAACTTCAGAGTTGACTTGAACACAAATTTCTCCAGCATCTGTCTCTCTTACATTGCTTTAAGGCCTAATATCTATGCTGGATTGGATACTGCCTAGACTTATTAGTAGCAGAGACAAAAATGTATGAGAAATTACACAAAAACAATCAGCAGGCAAAAAAACAAGCCAGATCATCCTCCCAGCAGCTGGAGGGATTCCTAGGCACACTCGTTGGAATCAAAAAGCGTCTTTCTCAGAAGCAACCCCTCTCAGTCACGGGTAAATTCCTGTGGTGAAATGATGAGGAACTGAATCTATAAAGAGGGAGAGGATATCCAAGATATTGCTACAGTATAAGCTGTTATGGATATCCAAGATATGGCTACAGCATAACAGCTTAATCCACACATTAGATTTCTCAATATCTTCAGGGTATGTGCTGGGGGCAGGATATGTACATTCCCACGCATATTGTTTCTCTTTATTTCTGTCACTTTTGTTTGATGAACATCTGCTTGCCACTAGTGTCCAAAAAGTCATATCAGAACAAAGATCCATTTTGACCAATCCCTTATCTTTGACAATGGCTACTACTAGATTAAGGAAAGTATAAAAAGAAAGTTAAGCGATGCAGGGATATTCTCCCTTCTCCACAGACCGTTTCAAATGTTTTCAGGTTACGTTTGGGTGAAGAACACACTTTCCACAAGTTCTTCTAATTTCTTTTGAAACCAGCTGCAGTTTTGTATTGCTGAGCCAATTTGATTGTTTATCATATTCTCAACATCAACATCAGTTATGTTCTACTGGAAAAGCAAGTCAAGTATTTGTGAAGATAAAGTTAATGACCAAATTCTGCTGTTAACACTTCATTACACTGGGCTTTAAATTATATCTTGGATCTGCAAACACAGTTCATTGGAAAAACCGCAGCTGGTCTTACATCATAGCATGAGATTAAGTTCCAAGTTCCTAAATTAATGGCATACAGTACTATTGTAAGTCTTGTAAATAACAAAAAGCAATGAATACAAATAATCTGCTTGAGTTTGTGTTCTACCCTTACGCAAGGACAGAACATCATTTCCAAGTATCATGACATTAAGCCACGTTCTAGTTCTTGGAGGGTTCTTTGGAATGTCTTGGAGGAGGAAAAAGCCACATCTGCTGTATTTCAAGGAAGATATCACATAGGGACACTTTACCTCTTACTAGTACTGCAGTACTACACCAGCAGGTGTTCCAGGTACCATACGGTCCTTAAAAAGGACAAGGGGAAAGCAAAACTTGATTTTGCACTTTGTGGAAAACTTCATCAATGTCTCTGCACATTGCAGTTTTCTTTAATAAGCACTTCTAAGAAAAGGAAAAACTGTGATATATACTGTCATATACCAAACCATACCAAATAAAAATGTTTTGCCATCAAAAAGCCATCTTCATATTTAAATTTTACTTAAATTTTCTATATGTATCCCTAATAGTTACAGACCCTCTTGAGTTCTCCCTGATCACTTTGACAGACTTTATTACTGGTTATCTATGTTCACTACTTTGCATCATTACATCAGCCTTTTTTACATGTTAATCAGCAAAAAACTTAAATGGAGGTAGATAAATATTTTAATGACTTCCAAAATAAAAAGAATTGGTATTCATTAGTGTATTGTGTATACCTCCTTTTATAGCAAAGTAAATGCACCAAAGCAGTAAGCATCTAGAACTATATGATTTTAACAAAGCGTAAACGTGTCTCTCAACACAGCCAGAAAATACCTATTCAAGGGCAGAAAATTAAAATGCTGCCACTAATTCCAAAGTTTTACTTTCCTGTAACAACAGTGGTGGAAATTTTTAGAGCAAAATTGAATTTGTGAAAAACTCAAGGGCACTAATATCACTGTGTTTCAGGTGTGTAAGACTGCCTGCAGTCATATATGCAAAACAGAGTTGATGTTTTAGCAAGGGGCTTGACTTTCCACAGTAATGTAACTATTTAACTATTCAATTTTGTACCAAAGTCTAGCCCTTGCTGTTACACAGTAGGATACACAGTAATTGGTGGCTATTGAGCTATGCAACTATTTCTACACTTCCTAGCAGCTTTAGTCTCTGTTGAAATCCTCCAGCTTCTTCCAACTTTGTGACTCACAATCTTCCCTGCTCTTACAGTCAGATACCCTGTCAGTAACCCATTCTGAGATCAGTCCACTATAGGCAACTTCTTTAAATACACAGAGAAACTGCAATTTTAAAATACATGCAGACTGATTTCCCTACTTGCACTGTTTATTTGGCTTTATCTTCATAAAACCACATGAACTTCCAGTCATAGGCTACATGCTGCATAAACAGAAGTATTTTTTGCCTCTTATGTGCATTCTTCAATATTCGCTAAACAAAAATGAAATTAATGTAATGGAAACCAAGTCATACAGCTCAGACACTGCAGTTCAAACCTTAAATTACTCAGAGACATGCAGTGCCACAGAGCATTACCAATTCTACATATTAAGCTAGCAAAATGTTAAGATGAAAACGTATTTGAACATAACACTGCGTATCTTTGGCTACCTAAACACATATATCAGTAGTTAATTATATAAATACATATAGGTATAATCTATATACGATATTAAGACAGCAATTACCACTTTAATGTTATTTTGTGAAAAGGCAAGGTGACAATTATTAAAATCCCTTAGAAACCAGCATAAAAAGTTACATATTTTACAGCATACTTTAATGTCATCATTTTTCCTTCTTGTTTGTTCTCAGAGACCCACCCATACATATACAATAAATCTCAGAGGAAGAAACAGATCAACAGTGCTTCTAAATTCTTTAAAGTCTTCATGAGGATTAAAAAAAAAAAAAAAAAAAAAAAAAAAAAAGAAGAAAAACAAAATATAATATAATCAGCTACTGTCCCAGTTTAATCTTCAGTTGCTTCAATGTTTTAATGTTTTATGCACTTAAAGAAAACCATTCTCTAGATTATTGCTGCCAGAGAGAAATGCACAGTTAGATGTAAAGATACACCTGAAGCACATTATCATAGATATTTTGAGGCAACATGTCTTTCACCTATGATTTATAATAACCATGCTGCATGCATGATCTCGCTGAACAACCTGATGTAGGGGTATTTTCCCTCTTCTGTTTGCATATATTAAGAGAAAGAACACAATTTTCTTGTGACAACTTCAAATCCCACCTCTATCAATGCAAATGAATATGATCATGTAGCTTTTTCTTACCTACTGAAGCACCCCTGTTAGATTTCTCCAGATTTTCACTCTGGTTTCATTTCTTCTGAAGTCTTTTGGGAAAAAAAAAAAAAAAAGAGTCCTGGAGTAGAGCAGACAGACAGCTTTGCCTCACTCACCCCTTGGTTATTCCTTTCTTCCTAACCCTTTTCTCTCACTGAAGAGAATTTAAAGCCTACTGATCTGTATGAGTTCCCAGTATCACCAAACAGCAAAGCCAAAGGAAATTCATCCCGCCCCCGCACCTGACTACTCTCCTCATATATCCACATACTGAATGAACTTTAACCATTAAGACACAGTAATACCAGAAGAAAGATAAATGTGGTTGTAGGAGTTATGTAAAATATTTACAGTGAGCTGGCATTTGGAAAACAAATAAATCTTATCAGTTTATCAGTTATTTCCTCTCTACACATCTTTTTTTTTTTTTTTTTCTCCTAGATCTTTTTGTTAACATTGAAACGTCTCAGGAAAGATGCAGCTTCACCTATTCTAGATTTTTCATAGGAAAGCTGGGTTTTCTAATGATTCCAGCTACAGTCCCATGGCTAGACACTGATTCAAGCACAGAGTCCCAGGGTGACTTACCTGACTTTGGAGGTTAGTGTGATCAGCACAAAGTTCCAGATGTTCCAAAAGGTGCTTTCATTCAGGGCTTAGAAGCCACAGCTGTAAAAGACGTGGCTATAAGAATTGAATACCTCCCATGTACACACACACAGGGTGCTAATTTATGGTTGTAATCAATAACATCTCTCTATATATATTTATATGTATTTCACAGCAAGGTGGATTTGTCTCCTACTCCAGGATTTATTAAGAGAGAGTAAAGGAGGTCACAATAAAAAAGCATTAAATTGACCAATAAAAAAGCATTAAAGCAGGAAACTAAATTTGTCAGGTCTTGTAAAACATGCCAGCTAAACTCCAGGGATGATACAAATAATTTGTAATATCTTTGCCAGTTCCTTTGACTGGAAGGTAGACAAAGGTGAACAGCATAAGGACTAAAAATATCAACGCTTTACCTGCACATGCTTCACTAACTCATTTAGTAAAGGATATTAAGCGATCTAAACACAAACCTTTCATTCATAAAAGCAGCTTTGCAAAGCCAAAAGTGCTTAGGAGACCTAGCAGATGTGACTCTTGCTCCCAAGAATACTGAGTGGGAAAGTACATGGGACTAAATACTCAAACCCAGTCTCAGCTGGAAAAAATTACTTTTATAAAAAGTCTTGCTTTGGAATAACAATAACATAAGTCACCTCACATCAAACTACCACAGAGTGGGGAGTTCAAAATCAAGGGCAACACTTGATTTCAGTTCAGAATGCTAGAACACTAGCTCAGTTCACAATGAATGCTACAGAAGTCTTTGAGCCACCAATACATTACCCACTAACATACGTACCTTTGAAACAGGACCCTACAATAGCAGGATGCAGATCCTTATTTTAAAAAAGCTTTAAGCAAGAAAACTGTGACCTTACAACAGGCATAGATGTAAAACTTACGTATATATCACATGGCTTTAAAAAAAAAAAAAAAAAAAAAAAAAAGTCCAGAAGTCCTTTCATTTCTAATTATGGAAATCATGTTCTTTTTACCAGAATCTACCACTTTTGATAGGAGGAAAACACAAAGCTAGAGAGAATCAAGACTCGTATCTTCACAAGATCTGCCCTGAAAGCAACTGAAAAACTGTTGTTTTGTAGCTAAAGATGTGAAACGTATCTCATCTTTCTTGACAGTTCTAGGCATTGATTTTAAAGTAAATAAAATGTAAGTAAAACTTTCACCAAGATGCAAAAAATGCATACGCTGAAATAGGAAACAAAGTAGAATGCTGTTAATTTTAATAGCTCCTCTGCAACTTTTCAGTGTTTTTCTCATTGTAACAACTCTGGAAAGCTAAGAAAGTAACAGTCCTAGTTTTCCTTAGTGCAAACCACCAAAGCTACCACATCATCTGTAATTAGTTGTGTCTTGCCACTCATTGTGTCTTGCCAAATGAAATGTCTTTCTGATAGCAACAGAGATTTTAGCCCAAGGATATTACAAATGCAGTGTCCACTTTTTTTTTTCTTTTTTTTTTAAACATTTGTTATACTGCAAAGCCAAGCTTTTAAATGATGAAATAAGCTAAAAACAAACAAACAAAAACATTACTTCAAAGAGATAAAAATATATATCAGTGTTCTCTAAAAAACATATAAATGTTCTCATTCTCTTAAAAAAAAAAAAAAAAAAAGGAAAAGAAAAAAATAATAATTACTTGAAGCATTTTTATTTAAATGGAAGATGGCATTCTGGCAGCATATAGTCCTGCCATGCTTCTTCCAATCTAGTCTAACTGATATTGTCTCCAAGAGTAATATAACGAAGACAACACAATCTTAGGTCTCCCTTTCTTAGAGAAAGGTCAGTACGGTGAGTCAGGGAAACAGAGAAAGCTCATGTGCTCCCAAGTTACCCGAATGAGGAAGAACAGCTCTTTTACCTAAAAGTGAAAATCCTTGGCCCAGAGCATACTCCACATCTACCTGCGTGACTTCACACCGGCTCATAGCTGCTAGGTGATTAAGTTAGAAACCAGAAGAAAGTGCAGACCCTGCCAGAGACTTTAAGAGAAAAGATGTGCTCTGTTAAAGTTTGTTCCATTGATACATACTTGGCAGGCTGACCGTAGCATAGGATCTGACTCCAAATGCCTTGTAAACAATTAGGGAAAGTAGAGTAACTCAAAGGCAGGAAGTTGCTGATAGTCAGCACGAGCCACAGAGGGTGGCTTAAAGCAAAGAAGCGCGCCACAATTTGGGCTACTTGGAACGTCTTCCTGCTCCCTTTTAAAGACCACAGGAGTTTTAAAATTTGTTTCCAACTGTAAATACAGAAACAATATAGTATAAAACTATAGGGTTTGAATACAATAATTCAAAATTACTCTAATCACTGAACCTTGCATAAGGAACCTGATTCAGGCAAGAGATCCAATAGCCTGCCAGGGCGATTAATGTGTTGTTCTAATCTGTTGTAGTATAGAAGTGCCTGATTACTTGCTATGCAAAACGTAGCATCTCCCCACTGTTTTGTTTAGAATCTAATGACTCTGTACTAAACATTTTCACCCAAATATTTAGACTTCCATATAACACAGCACTTACTTGCCTGGAAAACTACCTAAACAGTGTATCTGATACCTATCGTATCTAAACTACCTAAACAGTGTATCTGATAATTCTCCTTAGCTGCAGGTTATGAACTTCATTCCAGAACTCTGAAGAGTCTTCCCTGCACTGTAATTCAGGTACAGCCTGCTCTAAGATCAAATCCTTTGGAAAGTCAATTGCACGACCACTTTAGAGTTTTGCTACCACTGAGCCACACATCTAGATATTGCTGTTCTTGTTCCATTCCAGAAGGGTTCTTCTGCATGGCTTAGACTTAAAATATATAAATTAAAATGTATACAAGCACTAGCCAGCCCATGTTATACTTTTTGCATAGATTGCCAAGGTTATTACACATGATCCTATACACGAATTTTCCTAGTTGGAAGATAAAATATAATATTGAAGGACAGATGCGAAATCTTTTCTTGCAAGTACTTTACAGTACCAACCTGAACTACTAACCAAAGACTGCCTCATCTTATGCCCACTGACACCAACTAGAGTTTCAGTCCTATATAGCAGAAAATCAGTCTTAAATAACAGAAAAGTCCTGAACAATTCTCAACGAATAAAAGCTGTCTTTATGCCAGCCCCATTTCAACTGCAAATAGGCCCAATTCCGTATTTCCAACATTGTAACACTTTGGCATTGTTGTGAATATGTAATATTACATTAAAGTGTATTTTCTTCTTCCCTTTATAGGAAAAGTTCTGCAGCAGTGCCTTACAAAAGCAGTATCCACAAGTACCCTAGAGGTTCAATTCCTGGAGATTTGTTCTAAAGATATAACTAATAGCTGTGAAACATGCCATTTCTTTTTTCCAAAGAATGATAGAGGAAGTGTGCTATGGTTGAGATTTGTGACATTACCCAATACTGAAAGTTGCAAACATGCACAATTCAAAGCTTACTTTTTCACGGCCCTTCTCTTAGGTAATATCATTTTAGAGTCTTCTTTTTTTTTTTTCTTTTTTCTTTTTTCTTTTTCCTTTTTTTTTTCTTTTTCTTTTTTTTTTTTTTTCTTTTAAATCTAATCTGCATATCTATAGGGCTTTTAAAGCATCATTCTGTGAATAAAGCAGATGTAAGCATCCTCTGGAATCACTAATTTGTAATAAATGGCAGTTACTAAATTTCCATGTTCAGTCAGGAACAACAGAGCTGCTGTCACCTTTGTTGAAAAAGAGCTTTGAGTTTTTCACAAGTTCAAGCAGAGATGGATGTGTGCTTAAATGGAATGATCAAAATGATCAAAGGAGGTTGCTTCAGTTGATTTTTGGAGGTAAAAATAGGTATTTGTTACTGAAGAACTCGTGTGAAGGGGCAAGTGTTTTCTCTTCAGAGCACTTATTTAACTCAAGAAAGCTTACATAGCTTATGCAGAATTGTCCAGCATGAAATTAAATTAGTGGATCATTTCCATTTATGCCAGTTTTGAAGTTTCCCCGTGCAATGTTTCCAAGAGTCTCTCTTTAAAACAATATTATGTAAGTGGGATCGTAACTGCTATAGCGATGTCATAGATTTCAGTATGGTAACTCTTAGGAAGCAATATTCTCTAGAGTCCAACTTAACTAGAGTAAACATTATTCAATGATTATGATACATCAATTATAAATGTGTGTAAGTTTGTATTGCAGGGAATCCAGGGAGAAAGGGAACTGTATTCTACAGTATTCAATAGTCAACCACCAGCGGTAATGGTGTTTTCTCTGCATGTCTTCTTGCAGCCAAATCATTAGTGTTATTAATGAAACTAATAAACTGAGAACATTGTTTTAGTCCCATAGTTTTAATCAGCATTTAATGATAATATAGAAAGTACCTAAAGGTGATCGTGTCTGTGGCCAGTTTCACATGCATCTCTAGAAGGAGTTAAGTGGATAAATCATTCCTGTGGATGAAAAAGAAGTCAGACTAGACTAAACACAAGCCAAGATGCAGCTATATTGGAGGAAAAAAAAAAAAAAAAAAAAAAAGGAACAGACTGGGACATGAAAAAATTTGACTGTGCACTGCATGAGAAAAGTGTAAGCCTCCAGGATACAGAGGATGGAGCAGATAGCAAGAATTTATGAATAAAATACAGTGAAAAAGTAGATTAGGGCTAAGTGAACAAGGGAGAAAGACACAGACAAGGAACAAAATCTACTGAAACCGGTGGGACACCTAACTGTGGACTGGAGAGCTGTGGTGGCAGGGAGGATGTGCTGACAGGGATTTAACTTGCAGAGTGAGAACTGGAATTGACTGGGCAAAGAGAAGGACACAGACAATATGGGAGAAGAATGAAAACCAGAAGAAACTGCATTTAGGAGCTAATAGTGAAGAAAAATTTGGCTAGGACTAGAAGAATGAGGTGAGAAGGGGAATTTGGACCGGCTGGCTAAGGAGGTTGAGATAATCAGAGTGGTGGTGGGGAGATGGGTAAATCTGGTAGCTGCAGGGACAACCCAGAACACAGAGATCTCAGTAGGCACAGAACAAGAAAAAAGGGTCTAGAATACAAAACCATAAAAGAAGAAACTATATCTAGGTGAAGAAAGATAAATTAGGCTGGTTAGGTAGGTAGAGGCAGGAGAACAACTCTAGAAACACTTCTTATTGTATACTTACAAGAAGCAAAGCCTGATCCCTGAGCAGTTGCTTAAAAAATTGTTTCTGTTGTTCAATGAGTGATTTTAGGCCTTTTTCACTAAATAAAAATTACATTCTGTCCAGAATACTACATTATTTACGCTTCGAGAAGTTTTACTGCAGCAGTGTTTTACAACAGAAATTTGTAACCATCCCTTTGTCTTGCCACATCACTTGCGAAATGCTTTTTGTTTCATTTGATAGATGGGAGCCAAAGAACCAAGTTGTTAAAGACAAAAATATCTGGCATTATGGTGCACCCAACTTCAAGTGTGACATTTCAGAATACCTATCACTCAAAGCACAGCTCTTACTGACCTCAGTTACAGTCAGACTCCAGGGTACAAAACCAGGCATGCAGAGAAGAATAAACAAAAAAATACCCAGAACACACAATTGATGACTATCTGCAAAGTCTGTCATATATGATTTGTCAGGATTATTCAGGAATGCCTTGGCATATACCAGAACATCATTGGAGTCTCTAAAGTAGCACCTAAGATGCTGAACTCTCCTCTTTTAGAGCCCCGTTTCATTTGCAGATATAAATGAAGCAAAAATCGTGCACATAACCTCATTTTCTACATTTTTTGTGTTAATCTTCAAAGCAAGTTCTTCATGCACACTGAAATTTCTGTACAAAAAACATGTTGAGATAATGCACAGTTATACACTCACTGCATATGTAAATCATACTGCATATGCACATGGAGTCAATCATGGAAATTTGGCCTCTACAACACCACAGACAAAAAGAACAGACCGTTGCCTTAGGATCACACAAAATAAAACAATAAATTTAGCAATGTTGTTTTTCCTCCCAAGTTTTATTAAGATTTCTCAGCCAAAGATTCAATTCAAGCTTACCATATGCCTTTGTTTATTGTCCATGTAAGAATTCTAATCAGTAAATTATGTTTCTACATTTTAATTTTGCTTTGGAAGGCTGTAGGTTCAGTTCAGTTGCAAAATGCCTTCTAAATAAATACCTCTATTACTTCTCATGCCAGAAAAGCTTGAAAAAAAAACCACCATGTGAAGTCACTCTCTGTATTGCCCCAACACCTTGACATACACTGTCTGCAATCCAGCCCCTTTTCACAGAATGCTAATTACCTCCAAACACTGAATGTTGAGGTAACGGGATTCTCTGAAAGCTGAGCATGAAAGTGGATCCCAGGACAACTTGGTCTCAACAGGTAGTGAATATCCCTTCAACAAAAGACAGAAGTAATCATGTAGCCAAATCTACTGGAGTTGTTCTGGGTAAGAAAAATGCTCGTACATGCTGTGAAAATGTTTGAGATGTCTCAAAATCAAAGAATCATAGAAGATCCAAAGTTGGAAGGACCTCACAAGGATCATCAAGTCTAGATGCTGGCTCCGCACAGGACCACCTGAAAATTAAACCATACTATGAAAGCGCTGTTGAAATGTTTCTTGAACTCTGACAAGCTTGGTGCTGTGATCGTTTGCCTGGGGAGCACACACAAATTTTTCTCCTACAATGGTGAATGGCATCCCTGTAGCCCCTCTGTGTCATCTAATCTTGCTTCCAACATCCAGACACTTTCTTTTTCCACCTAAGCTTTAGGAGATCCCTGTTCAGCTAAGCCGAGTTTCTGCCCCACCTGACTTTGGAATTGCCTACTCCTGCACTCTTAAGAGGTAACCAGCACTGATGGACCCCAATATCTGCAAAAACAGTTTCCCAGGGGACCTTACTAGCCAGTTCCCTGAGCAGCCTGAAGTCTGCTCTCTCCATAGCCAAGGTCAAAGTTTTGCTGGCAGTTTTTCTCCCATCACGAAAAATTTTAAACTCAGCTACTAAATGGTAGCAAAGACAGCCACCAATCACCACTGAACTCACTGCTCACATCCAACGTATCTATGGGGACACAACACCTAATCAGCCCCCTTAGTACCTGTACCAAGAAGTCATCTTCAACGCACTTTAGGAATTCCCTAGACCTATTTGTATCACTTGTATAGCATTCCCAGTTAACACCTGGAAACTCAAGTCACCCATAAGGACAGGACAGCTGACAGAGCTTACACCCATCCACCACAGCACAGTCACAGGACTCTTCCCAACAAGTCAGATTTAAATTGGAAGGAAAATGCTGAAAGTTCACTTGCCCAGATTGGAGATACTGACTTAAGACAAAAATCCCTGAGAATAACCAAAGGAGAGGGAGCACAAGCCTAGATCTTCAAGAGGAAAAAATACATTTAAATTGGAAAAAAAAAAAAAAAAAAAAAAAATGCTTCGCCTTGTATAATATCAAAAATAACTTTCTTCCTATGCATCTTATCACTTAGTTGCACAATACCCCAAACTTATGCTCATCAGGTATATATAGTACATAGGACTCCTCTTTCTGATTCTTTAGTTAATGGATTTGGGATGGAAAATAACAACCCTCACATTGTTTCCATTTGGGTTTTATTTTCCCTTATCACCTTTTTACAATGTGCTCATAAAATGGAACATTTAAAAGGAAAGAAGTCCTGGATTCCCACGCCCTTCTAATCATTCTAGTCCCAGGATACAAAGTGTTTTGAGTGTTTTATGAAGGAATTCAAGGTTCATTTGCTTGTTTTTTTTTTAAATTACTTGGAAAACCTTAAACAGATTGACCAGCAGAATGGCAGCAGATAGTGTCTATAACTTTACGCACGTCTGTTATAATAGGCATGAGTTAGCAAAGAACAGTCCAACCTCACTGCATTCTTCTCCTTCATGCTCCCAGACTGCCCCCCTCTCATTACATCTAAAAATTTAGCAAGTTTACAGCTTTCATAACAGCTAAGAGATATCCTTCCAGGATATGTCCTCTGGACTCCTCTGCTTTTTACAGTTCCAAGAACAACACACAAGTAAGAAACAAACCAACTGTGCCAGCTAAGCTATTGACATTTTTTCCTGAGCATTTAAGATACCACTAACTCAAGATCAGTCATATGCCTGATCATTGGGACCAAAAGAATACAAAGATGTTTCATGCATTGTCCTGAGCCTCACATCACCATATCCTTATCTTGGGGTACCTAGGATTAGGCTCAATTTTGGAAACTGTAATCATAAATAGAAAGAGTTGGGAGGGAACCTTCAGTCTCAAATCTTCATTTCGTACTGTAAACACTGAGCGTAGTCTAACACTGCCCTATAAATACACTTAGGGGATTCTAATGAATGTAATACATCTACTCTGCTATGATGCAGTGATATGTTTATTATAACAACTATGCAAATACTTGCACTATTTACTCCTAAGCTAAATTGTAGTCAAAATAGAGTGCAGATGTCTAACATGCAACACTAAAACAATCAAGCCTATCCATATTGTTTTTTCAGTGCAATTCACGGTCAGTTTTTCTCTAGTATCCGTGAAGATCAGCAAGATAAGGGACATCTTCAGTTTTCACTTCTCTTGTACCAGTATTGACATTCCAGAGGATTATAAATTGTTACACGAATATCTCTGAAATCTTAAGTTCAGGTAAGCATCATTTCAAAACTCACGGTCTCCCCCACTCCAGTGATGTTCTTTCCTCAGCTAACTAAAAAGAGCAAGCTATGACAATGCTCTACAGGATTGCCTGACCTTAGGCCCACCAAGTTCAACTTGAAAGGGTGGGAGTGGGGAGCTGTACTATAGAAGTAGCCTTGCAGTCAAAAATCACCTTTTTTTTTTCTTGTGTGGGTATTTCTCAGCTTGATCACTTCCTTAAGCCAGTTCATCACTGAGCTGTGAGATGTACCTGTGCCTAACGACACACAATAATGAGACAAAGAAGAGAGGAACTGTGGGTACCTGTGAGGAAAGGGAAGCTTTTATTTTTTTTTTAAATCACAATTATGCCAAAAGTATCTCTCTAAAGTAAAACCTTCTGCGACACAAACTATCAAAGCTTTACTTATGTGACACATTCTACATCACCATAGGAATAAAGGAGAACACATCTCTTTATAAAAAAAAATATATTTTTTCTATATAAAAAAATACTGTAAAATGTTACAACAGCTTGATAACAAGGTTAATTACACACTGTACCCCTTCACAAGGCAGTGGCCCTACCATATGATAGCCTGCCATATTTTCTACTCCCTGAACAAATCCACATCTCAAGCAGCCTGTGGTGAGGCTTCTGGAATCTAACAAAAGCCTGTTTTCAATCACCAAATGTTTTGAAGGATGTAATTCTTTCTACAGTGAAAGATAAAGCTATTGATACTTCATAAATAAGTTTAAGAAATTTATATGGTTGCCTTATACAGTACTCTAATTTTGAAATTGTGCCAAGAATCCAAGCATGCTGTCTGAATACAGCATTTATACAGTGCATAGAAGAAGGATGGAAAACCCCTGACTTTCTCTCTTCAGTTTTTCATTTTATTTTCAACTTGCTTTAACCTACAGCTGTGTCATCTTTTTTTCCAGGAATCATCTTCTGGGTCTCAAAGCTCCCACACATTTTGTTCTCTTTCCTTTTATAGCAATCAGCTGTCTCAGGGAGGATCATTAGCAGCTTTTTTTTTCTTTTTTCTCCACAATTATTTCCGATCCAACATATCCCTGGGGATATGAATCGGCAAAGCACCACTGACTTTAATGCCACCGTTTACAGTAGATGAGGATCTGGCCTTCAGATGAGGCTTTTATCTCAACTTTTGCAGTAATCTTTCCTTGGAAAGAGAAAAAAAAAACTATTGGAAAGGAAAAAAAATAAAAGAAAAAAAAAAGGACTGCCTGGCTGCTGACAATGAGTAAGTACTGTACAACAAACTCTACTGCTCACATGATTTCAAGGAAATAGAGAGATCTTTTAGCCCAGTTCCAGTGGAATAAATATTTAATAGAGAAGTCCATCCTTCCTGAATGCAGTTTCTGAAAAAGGTTTAAGAAACAGGGCTAGATGCAGCCATGAGGTGGATGAGATGGCAATTCCACTACAACCAATGCTAATGCTGAAATAAAAAATCTGTGACAAGTTAAGTTTTAAAAAAAAAAAGAGCCACTAAATTTATAATCCTGAGGGCTGGTCATGAGAAAAACTAGCTGATCTACTTGAAAATTTTAAGAATGCAGTGAAAGGTGACTGAATGACAGCACATAGACAATGTCTCTGACTGAAACATCCTCCTCATGGCTGCACATGGCTCACATAGGTGCACTTTTGCAAGTCTAGTATTTTTGTACTCTCCTGACACCATACTGTGCGTTTTTTTCCCCACTAGTCTGAGCAGCTCTTAGATGAAAACTGCTTTCAAGATAGATGCACAAACACTCGCACACATACACAAAGAAGTACACTTAAGCAATTTTTTTGTGCATTCTGCAGGTATTTTGCAACAAAAAACAGGTCTCAACAAACAAGGTACAGTCCTGCTAAGAAAGTAAATATTAGACTTAGGGATTCTGCAGTTATCCAACAAGATCTGTTCAAGATCCGTGTGAAAAACTTTGTTGCCTTTAAATGCATAAACATTTTCTTTTTTTTAATCAATGTGCAAGATAAAAACACATCAACACAACAGATGGAAGCAATAAATCACGTAACTTTGAAGTTCAACAGAAATTGTCTGATTATCTGATAAAAAGCACAGATGTAAACAGGCTTACAGTAAAAACTTCTGTTAACTACTACATTTGCCTGTGATGGCAGCTTTTGCTTACAGACAGAAGTACTATGTATTTCGCAAGTGGATGTGAAGACTGCCAAAAGTGTTTTGATTTAGACAGCTCATTTTAATTCATGTTCAGATTATCTCCCTGAGCATCCATTTATTAGTCAGATTTGCATCATTAAGCTCACCTAAGAAACTCTGTGTGCCTCAGCTCCCAGTATAGTTTCATGTCATTTCATAAGCCCTATTTGTGGAAGAAATGAAATCAATGGAAAACTAAAGGATAACTGAAAAACTCCCCACCCCTCTCCATCCTTCTGCTCCCCTTTAAAGCAGATACTGGTCTGTCAGAGGTGGGGAAGCAAACCTCTATGCCATTCACTAAATGTCAGTTTCCTACAAAAGAGTAAAATCCCCAGTGAAGATTTGAACCGGCAACACTGCAGCAAGCTACAAAGTTTTCTAAAATAAATTTGACGGGTTTGCTGTAAGGCAAGTTTCTCACCTGAAAGGGTAAGGACGTTTAGTTTTATGAGTTTGATGCACCCTTTTTTGCAGTCCTAAAAGATAAATAAAGACTTGCCTACTATCCTTTTCCTTACAAACGAACATCTTAACCTATCATTGCAAGTATTAATTAAATTGTTAAAAGGTTAAATTGTTACTGCTGGACAACTTCTACTTATTGTGTCTTTCACTGAACAACTGATTTCAGGTATCAAAATACCGTAGTGGTTGGCTAATCCCTCCCATACTGGGGCAGGGTGGAAGGGGCTCACTGCTCAGTGTATAGGACTGACACTGCTGAATGTTTGCACTTCCCAAAGGATCATTCCAGCAGTATCTATTTGCAGCATATCCGAAGAAGTTTCTAGAACACCATGTTCCTGTGACAGAATCACTGAAACACTTAGGTTGGAAAAGACATCGGAGACATCAAGTCCAACTGCTAACACAGCAGTGCCAAGTCATGGCATGACAATACACAGTTCGTGCCTCAATCCTACACAGTAGGATTACAAAGAAATCCTCAATCCTCAGGAAAATGGCATTTGATGAGTCAGCAAAGGAAAGTGAAAATTTTTCATTAAAAAAAAAAAAAAAACCATTTGTAAGAACTTGTCAGTTTTCTAAAATATCACTGAATCATTTTTAAACCCTGCAGTGACATCTCATGGCTCCATGGTACTACCAGCAGTGAACACATCAAAAAACAGGGAGAAAATGGGAACATGTGGAGATGTAGAACACCAGGTAGCTGGTATTGATGTGATCTAACCTCTTTAGTTACTTACACCCAACTCAATTATCCTCCCAAATGAAGTTAGTACAATACAAGATTCCTGTTATAAGGCAGATAAGGCTGTTTGTGCACATAGACTCATCACATGTCAAGAAAACTAGTTTTAAATAAAAGGAAAGTATCCATGGGAAAAATGAAATTAAATTCATGAAACCTTGTCTAGTTTCTTTCAAGGAGCAAGGCCAGAGGATTGAAACCATCACATGAATATCATTACAGGAAGCTTTATATCTGCTTTGCAAAAGCCAACAAGAAGTGAATTAATCTTTTTTATTAATAAAGTTAACATGTTCTCTCAAAACAGCTTATCTAAATGCTCAGTCAAAACTGAGATCTAGGACTAAAACCATTCCAGTCTAAGAACTCACTGCACCCTTACATTCTTCCACAATTAAATGCAAGTTCAGATTTCATTCTTTAATTAACTCAAACCACAATATCCTTTTATAGGTCAGAAGAAAACCAGCATATAATTGATTTTCTATGCTGAACAGCAAAGCTTCTAACTAACTACTTCTCTTGGGAGTCTGGTTTTTTTCTTGCTTATGTTGCTGCAAATGTTAAGGCACCTCAAGGATAGAAACAAACCAGGAAGAAAAACGATAAGCATGTTACTTTGCTGTTGTTGTTGAGATTGGGTTTTGAGCCCAATAGAACTCTGGTGTGATTATTTGGATGATCAAACTCAAGCTCTGGGTGAAAACTCAACTACTCCTACCCGTGCACTACCATGCCACCTCCGAGTCATTACATTTCACTGTAGCAAATCCTGTAGGAAATAAATAAATAAATAAAAATTGGAAACACAGTTTATTAGCTCATTTGACTAATTTTGTGTCCCACTACAAATATTGAAAAGTGATTATGCCAAAGCAGGAAATGTAATAAGTAAAACCTCTAAAGCCATAATGAAGAGAAAAAATCTAAACTGGAAGACTAGACACCATTTTATCTCTAAACACTTGGCTTTTAGTGAAGTTCATTACTGAAGCCAAATTTCACAATGGCAATTTTTGATATTTAGTGAATATGATAGCGGTTTTAACTAGAGGACATAAAGACAATCCTCAGAGAAACCCCCCATCTTCTATAGAAACATTTTTTCCTCGTTTGGTAACCACTGGTCTTAGTACAAAAGGAAGGAAAATAGAACATCTGGAAAAGTGACCTCTGCAACGTTCCTGAGAATAGATGGTTTACTGAGCTCCCTTATATAAACTGCAATTCTTTGCACTTGATTGCCACATGAAGACGATATTAGATCAAGTTAATACAACTTTCAGAGTTGCACATCCTTTTTTTCTTTTTTTCCTTTAGTGTTTCGTAACCCGTATCACCTTCACTTAAAAATTGATTTTTCTTGCTCTTTATGTCTGTTCTTGTGTCATATGTTGGTTTGGGAGATTTTTGACCTATCCTAAAGAATTTTATCACAGAGTGTCATACAAAAGAAACAGAAGCAGCAATGTTTGCACAACTGCCTCTAATTGCAGGAGAACTTGACAGCTCAGACATGTCAATCCCATGCTTTTTGTTGTTGTTGTTTTTAATATTCTTCCCTCCCATGTGATCAAAACCCCATACCCCCAGTGCAGTAAAGTAACAGTCATTTAGAAATAGACCAGCAATAATTCAGCAGATTCAGTCAAGCACAGAGCAAGGCAAAAGGGCTAATCACAGGTATGGAAAGACTTCTAAGTGAAAAATAACTGAGGAAAGATATGACAGATGTTTATGAAGCTGTGAGCAATTTGGAGACAATGTCTCGTTAACAAAAGGGTAGGAAGTCAACTAAATGCAGATGCTGGCAGATTCAGAGTAAGGAAAATGTGCGTATATTATGTACTTAAGTTATAGAACATTTCACACCATGATCTCGTGATTGCTAAGAGTTCAGATCAGCAGAGGGTGTGAAAGTAACATATATCAGAGGTCATTACATATAAAGATGCCACCTTTTAGCTTTAATAGACCCCAATCCCTGAGCTGTTGGAGGATGGGAAAAATCTGGAAGTATTACCAGGTTTCTGCTTTGTTCTCTGCTTTTTATACAGCTGCATATGTCCATTATCAGACAGGATAGCAGCTTAGAGGGACATTGGTTGGATCAACTGTTGCCATTCAGGCTTTTATGGCTAGTTATCCAAATGCCAAAAGTGAAGTGATATAAAAACAGAAGCAAGCAATTAAGCCCTACAGATCAAGTGCAAGCCTGTTGCAGCATTGTTTAATTTACTGCCTCAGAGAAGCAAAAGATTATGCCTATTAAAGAACAACTCTGATTTTCATACTTAAGGACTGGCTTAAGGACAAGAGCTCTTGTAGCAGCATTTATCCCACACTGACTTTCAGGGACAAGGGAAAATAATTTGAAAAGTTTCTGCTCGACCAAGGATCTGACAATTTATCATTATACAGAACACAAGGAAAGAAGATTGCTACATAGAGCCTGAAGTCAAGCTCTCTCTAACAGTAGGATGAACTTAATAAAAGAATGTACACAAGTCACTTATTAAGTGGAGCAGAAAGACAATTTCCTGTAATGGACACAAGGGATTTTGTCCTGAACAGTTACAGCTTCCAGACTGCTCTGCTTCCAGCTCTAAATTGCTCCTTTGTATGTCTCTAGGAAGAAAAACAGGTGAAATATTCAGCTACTAGTACTGATGGAGGTTCAACTTCCAACTTCCAGAACACAGTCAGTACCACCTTCCTTGCCCTCAGTACCTAAAAATAAATTATAGAAATTGTCTTAGTTTAGAAGGACATTTTCAGATCATCCTTTTGTTCACTGTTTTCTGATGGATACTTATCCTACTGAAAACCAAACAAGTACCCTATTTGTTTCAAACTTTAAAGCATTCAATACACACACACACACAAAAAAGCTGTAAGAATGAGACTGTCATTTGTAAAGCCACCTCCAGGTGGAAACATAGGATGATGATAGCCAGGTTGGAAGTGACATTTCCACCTAATATTTTTCTGTCCTTAACTCCTTCAGATTGTATTCATCCGTTTCACGTTAAAGAGACTGATGTCTATAATTCAAGAGTCAGTGTGAACTCATTTTTGGAAGTTTGTAGTAGATATCCTGTAAGGATGAGGGAGCTAGAACTCCATACTATATTCTACTTGGTGTTATTTTATCCCACAGTTAAACACTGCACAGTGGTCCCACAGGACTAAAGGGAGATTCTGGTTACTTACTGAAATGAAAAAATAGCTAGCTTTTCATTTGAAGAACCAAGAGTTGTTTGTTTTTTGTTTTTTCCACACTTGTTTTGATAATAGCTGAAGAATTATGGTTAGATTAAAGGGACTCAAACATAGTGTACACAATTTCTTTTGTTCCAGCTGTGTAAACACTTATGCATGTGACCAAATTTAAGCCTGAAAATGTCACCAGCATTAATTATAAGTTTAGTACATGCAAAAACGGAATCAAGTCTATCAGTGCATACATATTTGTGTCACAAACACTGGAGTGTCTTTACCTATTCTGACACATTCTTAAGCAGTGCAAGTGGCATTATTTATGCATACATTGGGAGGTCTGCCTGCTGTCTGCCTGTTTATATGACAATAATACTGCATCTGGCCTCCTACAAAATAATAATAAAAAAATAATCACATCATTTTCTGATATTTAAAAATAGAGATAATCTATAGGTAAAAATGGCTCGACTGAACACAAACAAATTTGTACACAACAGGAAAGACTGGGGAAGTTTAAGATGCAGGCTAAATCTTTACTCAGAATACTATGAAATTTGTTTTCTGCATCAATTGATAAGGACAAACTTTCTCACTAGAGTGACACTTACCATGATCAAGAAAAATAGTCTTGAAGGAGTTCTTCAGTATCCTAGTGCCCTCCCATTACAGGTGTTTTTTTTTTCCCCTTTTCCTCATTCCCTCACATACATTTGTTCTTCCCACCTAGATCTTATGGCATAAGGACATGAGAACACTTTTACTATAAAGGTTCCTCCATAATTATTAAAGTCCAATGTCATTAGTATAGTAATGAAGTTCATTTGTGAAAGAAAAACAACTTTGACAATCCAAAAATCTTGCTAGCCCCAAAATGTCCCCAAAAATGGACATAATAGACACAATACCAGTCTTGCCACTGGGTATATACAGCACAGACTTGAATTCCACCTGCCCAGATTCAGCTGCAAGGTTAGGAAGCACTAAATAATCTCACCTTACATGTAAGTGTTTCTAAAGACAGTTACAGATGCAATTCAGAAATGGATGTTTGACTGAATTTCTTTGTGCCACGGAGTTTCCAGGAAGCAGAAGCTCCAAAAACATCTGCTCCAGATGTTTGAGCACATTATACTACATGCTTTGCTCCAACCTAGAGCTATGAATTTCAGCCTCAGATGTTGCTCTACAGAAAAGACCACCCTTGCCAAGCGTCTCCAAATGACTTGGAATTGATAAACAACTCTGATGAACCTACCATCTAATTAGACACGTGTTTCAGAAGAATCAGACAAAAAGGGGTCAAAGCCCTGTAATTCATCTGAAGGACTCTGTCAATTAAGATATGCAAATAAAATTACTGTTTGGGAAGATCCAGTGTAAACTAAATCAGCAGCTGCCCCACACATGACATTCCTGAGTACAGTATGCACAAACTAGTTTCGTTCTCACTGATCTCACGCTTACTATTTCATATTGCAGGGTGAAAGCATTTACATGGTACGTGGCACAGAGCAGCAGATACTCCTCAAGGTCACGCCATGTGGTGAAAACACATGAACACCCTTACAATATGAGAAATCAACACTTAATATCCAAATGTTCACTGGACCAGCAGCCACAGGAGGGTACAAAGCACTTGGAGGTGTCAGTGGTTCTAACTTTTGTCCCCTTGATAAACAAGATGTTACAACTGGGTCTTCGACAATGGCTATCCCTGTGTGATTTCAACATCAAGTTAGGCAGACCCTGTTGCCTAACTTCCTTCTGCAGTTGTGGCTGTAGTTTAATCGACAAACTTCACTTTGGGGTACACCTGGTACCAATAGCACAAGGCAACCCCAGAAAGGGAACCTGAACTGCTTGTACCATAAGATCAATTAGCAACTAACCCAGCCCAACCGACTACTGCAGCAGTAGTTTCTCTCATTTTCCATACAAATGTTATCAGCCCAACGCACATGACTGATTTTATATATCTATATATGCATAAATTCTATGTGCAGACCTCTTAATGCAATTGTTCATTCAGTGGAAGTCATTGGTACCTTCCACTCTAACATTAATTTTATATAAAGCTTTATTTAATAAAACTTCCTTTTGTTAATCTCATTTTCCCAGTCAACACAGTCAGATGAAAGGATCTGCAGATGCAATTCTAAAAGGAAGTGCACTTACTAAAGTGAAGAATAATCTTTCTAACAAAATACACTTTTCACTTTCTTCCTTTATTTCATAGTTAGGATCACAGTCCCTATCATCATAACTGTTGACTTCCAAACAGATGCCAAAAATTACAGCCTCTAAAAAAGCTGAGAGACAGCATTTTAACTGTATAAAGAGGGATTCCTTACTTTCAGTGATCAAAGTATTTTTTCTAAGAAACTAATCTAAAGCATTTTCAGAGGAATCCAATCTCTGGTGAAACAGCTCTATTTAATCAAAAATTATCTACAGAATGACAGTAGCGTGATTTTATATGAACCAAAGCAACTTAAGACACATCTGCAACTAAACCAGAGCCAAAATAAACTTCTGCCTTTCTCACCATGCAAAAACTTCTAGTGCTAGTTCTATCTAACAGTAGATGGACATCTAGTGGTGCAATGTAATTGACTCCTTTTATTAAGTAGCTTCATACATTCAAAGCCCCATCAACAGAAGTGCTTCCTAACATACTAATAATTGCAATAGTATATGACCTCTTAAAGATTTGATTTGTTCTTTAGCTGCCTTTCAATAATCCTTGGGATAGTGTTCTCCGGAACTTTTCCGGGGACTGAGGTTAAACTAACAGGTCTGTAGCTTCTGGGGCCTTTTCTTGTGTCTTTTCTGTAAATGGGTGTAACATGACAGGGGGGTGGAACTCGATGATCTTTAAGGTCCCTTCCAACCCAAGTCGTTCTATGGTTCTATGGGCTAACCTCCAGCTGGTAAAAACCTCCCCAGACTCCCGAGGCCTTCAGTAAATTGTTGATAGGGAACTAGTTAGCTGTAGCTAGCAAACTGTAACATCCACTAACTCCCTCAGTACTCTGAGGTGAACCCCATCAGGCCCCATGGACTTATGAACGTTTAGCCTATACAACAGGTCCCTTACAATTCCAGTGACCACAGGCAGAAAGTCACTGTTCCCTCAGTCAGGGTCCTCCAAATCTGAGGACCAGGCAGATGATGAGAAGCAAGTCATCTTTTACATAGATTACTGCATTTTATATCACTGCAGTCTATAAAGGTTAAAAAGCATAAGGCAGAAAAGAAGATAGAATGAGAACAGTATCTCTATACGTATGAAATTTGGAGATGAAAAATAATAGATTTTAGTATTTCAGTACTTAGTATTCCAACATTTATCTGCACCTCTTATTAAGTCTATTCAGAATCAAAGAATGGGTTGGGTTGGAAGGGACCTTAAAGATCACCCTAATCCATCTCCCTGCCATGGGCAGGGACACCTCCCACCAGGCCAGGCTGCCCAAAGCCCCATCCAGCCTGGCCTTGAACACCTCCAGGGCTGGGGCATCCACAGCTTCTCTGGGCAACCTGTTCCTGTGCCTCACCACCATCACAGTAAAGAATTTCTTCCTTATATATAATCTAAATCTACTCTCTTAGTCTAAAACTGTTCCCTGTTGCACTATCATTATCTGCCTGAGCAAAAAGTTGCTCTCTATCTTTTTTATAAGCCCCCTTTAAGTATTGAAAAGCTGCAATAAGGTCTCCCCAGAGCCTTCTCTTCTCTAGGCTGAACATCCCCAGCTCTCTCAGACTTTCTGCATAGGAGAGGTGCTCCAAAAGCCTCCAAATAAATTTCCAGGGCATATTTTCACCTCTCCTGAGATATGACAGGAGACTGTCACAAGTCCATGGAGCCATATGGGATCCACTCGAGGGTGCTGAGGGAGTTGGTGGATGTGATTGCTGGGTCACTTTCCATCATCAATCAGCGGTCATGGTCATCTGGAGAGGTCCCAGATGACTGGAGACTTGCTAATGTGATGCCCATCTATAAGAAGGGCTATGAGGAGGACCTGGGGAACTACAGGTCTGTCAGCCTGACCTTGGTACCAGGAAAGGTGATGGTACAGGTCATCCTGAATGCAATCATGCAGCATATGTGGGACAGCCATGGGATCAAGCCCAGTCAGCACAGATTCATTAAATCTCATCTCCTATGACTGGGTGACCCACCTGGTGGATGAGGGACAGCCTGTTGAAGCAGGCTACCTAGACTTCAGCAAAGCCTTTGATACCGTCTCCCACAGTATTCTCCTAGAGAAGTGGGCAGCCCATGGTTTGGACAGGTACACTTTTTGCTGGGTTAACAACTGGCTGGATGGCTGAGCTCAGAGATTGGTGGTGAATGGAGTGAAATCCAGCTGGCAACCAGTCACCAGTGGTGTTCCCCAGGGGTCAGTGTTGGGGATCATCCTCTTTAATATCTTTATTGATGATTTGGATGAGGGAATTGAGTGCACACTCAGTAAGTCTGCAGACAACACCAAATTGGGGGGGAGCGTTGATCTGCTGGAGGGTAGGAAAGCCCTGCAAGAGGGACCTGGACAGGTTGGGTCGATGGGCAGAGGCCAATGGGATGAGATTCAACATGGCTCTGTGTTGGGTGCTGCACTCTGGCCTCAACAACCCCATGCTGTGCTACAGGCTTGGGGCAGGGTGGCTGGAAAGCTGTGCAGAGGAAGAGATCTGGGGGTGCTGGCTGATGCTCGCCTGAACACGATCCAGCAGTGTGCCCAGGTGGCCAAGAAGGGCAACGGCATCCTGGCTTGTATCAGGAATATTGTAGCCAGCAGGACCAGGGAGGTGATCGTGTCCCTGTACTCTGCTCTGGTGAGGCCACACCTCGAGTGCTATGTTCAGCTTTGGGCCCCTCACTACCAGAAGGACATCGAGGCCCTGGAGAGTATCCAAAGAAGGACTACAAAGCTGGTGAAGGGCTTGGAGCACAAGTCCTGTGAGGAGTGGCTGAGGGAACTGGGGTTGTTTAGCCTGGAGGAGGCTCAGGGGAGACTTTATTGATCTCTACAACTACCTGAAAGGAAGGTGAGGGGAGCTGGGGTTGGCCTCTTCTCACAGCTAACTAGTGATAGGACCAGAGGGAATGACCTCAAGTTGCGCCAGGAGAGGTTCAGATTGGAAATAAGGAGACATTTCTTCTCAGAAAGATCAGTCGGGCATTGGGATGGGTTGCCCAGGGAGGTGGTAAAGTCATTGTCTCTGGGGGTGTTTAGTGTGGTTGGACGTGGTGCTCGGGGACATGGTTTAGTGGGTGACATTGGTGGTAGGGGGATGGTTGGACCAGGTGATCTTGGAGGTCTCTTCCAACTTTTGTGATTCTGTGAGTGCATGATTCTATGAACTAAAAGAGCCACCTGCACAGCACAGGGCTTTGCAGTACCTACTGCACTGAACACCTCCATTAAAAAAAATAAATAAAAAGCAGAAAACAAACAAACAAACTAGGCGAGGGCACACTCCCCACCGCCACACCGCAGGCGGGCGCCATCTCAAGCGCCCTCCCCGGGGCGCGCATGCGCCGCCCGGCTTCCGCGTCAGGGCGGGGAGGGGAAGGGAAGGGAAGGGAAGGGAAGGGACAGGGTGAGAGGGGCCGGGGAGGGGGCGGCAGGGCCCGGCCATGGACGCCAGCACCTTGGAGCTGGACGCGGTGAAGTTCGCGCAGCTGGCGGTGCAGCGAGACCAGAGCGGGCGCTACCAGGAGGCCGTCTTCTACTACAGGGTATGGGGCGGGGGGGGGGAAGCGCTGGGGGGCGGTGGGGTCCCAGCCCCGGGGCTCTGAAGTGGGTGAGCGCGGTGTTAGGGTGCCTGCGGGCACCAGAGGGGCGGAAAAGGTCTTAAACTGCTCATGTGGGGTGAGCTGAGTGTGTTTGTGGGATGTGTGTGCTGTTGTGCGACGTTGTTGGTCCTAAATGCCAGCTCTGAACTGTGCTTCCGTCATGTAAACAGCTGGTGTGCTGGCTCTGCAGGCATTTGCTCAGCTGCTTCAGCCCTTTGGAGGCTTAATGTGTGGAAATTTATTGTCACCCTGCCTCTTGAAGCCAGGTAGAACAGTTGTGCTTGAAACAAACCGCAGGAGAAGCATCAATTATGCATGTTTTTTTGACATATTGGGTTGAAGAGCCACATTTGTTTTGTGCGTCATACACAGACAGGTTACAAGGGGATAGGAGATCTGTCTGATCTGTCTGTACTTCTGGTACGCCACAGACGTGCGTATGGTCCTTCAGCAGGTATCTGTAGAATGTTTTTTTCTCACAAATAGCTGTATGCCACACCTTAGCAGTAGTTAATTGCTACGCATAAAAGGAACAGCACTTCTGTTTTCCTTTGTAATGTGGTGATGGATGTTGACCATGAGCATGAAGCTCTTGGTTCTGCGATGCCCATCGCTAAAATATTTATCCTGATAAGTACAGGCTGTATTTAAGCTTGGGCAAACTAGGCAGGTGCCTATGGGAATAAACTGATAAGCTTGACAACATCATAGCCACAAGAGCAAGAGATGCCAGCTGTGACTGCTTGCCCCACAAGGAGCAGCCTTTCTGGAGACCATCTTTGTGGAGCAGCTCTCAGGGAGTTACTGCTCTGCTTCCTACTAACACAGCCTGCTACGTGACTGCCACCTTCTCGTCTGCTGCTGCTAGGAAGAAAAGCACTGCTGCAGAAGTCTGTCTGTTCCTTGCTTTTCCCCCTGTGACAATAATGAGGACAAAGTAAGGTTTTTATCCTCGTTTTTAGGAGTGACAAATTTCAGTTTTCTGTATGCTTGTGAGACTGCGTCAGCTGTGGCTGTTGATTACCACCCTACCAAACCTTAATGTGTTTTTCATAAATGTAGTGAATAGATAGGCAGTTTATGCAACTGAAGGCATTTTTTCTACATAGACTTGTGCGGTATAGAAATAGCCTTAATGTGGATAAACACGCTCTGCATCTGAGCTGGAGACCTACACTCAGTCCTTGATGTACTTTGATTAATATCCAGTGTTTTATGTGCTTACAAACATTTAAAGATCAAAGTTTGAGGAGCTAGGAAACTTTAATTTTATAGAATTTCAAGATTTGATAGCATTAGATGAGTAACACTAATAGAAAAGACTTCATAAACCAAAATTCTATGGGTTTGATTTCAAAAAGTTTTTATATTGGTTTTCTTCTCATTATTATCAAATTCAATGTGAATAAGTTCAGTAGCATTTTCTTTTTTTGTTTGTTTGTTTAAACCATAAATCTGAAGCTTTAAAAATAAAAGACAGCTTGCAACCTGTGAGCTTTACTTAAATGATTTTGGTGCATGCTTGAGAAAGTTTATTTAACGTTTCTGAGTTCGTGGATTAAACTATAAATGCAGATCTAAGATCAGGCCTTAAAGAACTTCAGAAGGTTTATTATAGTTTTATGGGTTGTCCCATGTGTGAGAAATTGAACGTAGGAGATTGGATCTCATTTATATCTTCCTTGCAACAGATTTTTCCCTCTAGCCACTGAGTCATTATGTAGATGTCAGGTCCTGTTTTCATGCAACTTATGGCAGTTAGAGGCCCGCTGTTCATTGAGAATAATTTTCCAGGCAGGAAATATTATCTTTGTTTCAAATTCTTTTCCTTTCAGGAAGCTGCACAAGCCTTGATTTATGCTGGGATGGCAGGGTCAAGCTTGGAAAACATTCAAGAAAAAATAAATGAGTACTTGGAGAGAGTTCAAGCTCTCCATTCAGCAGGTGGGTAAGGAGCTTTCTAATTAAGCCTTTGTTTCAATTGAGTAGAACGCCTTTCAGTGCTGTGAAATATTTATCTGTGATGTTCGCTCTGCTTTTCATGTTTCTATTATTATTTTTTTTTGCACCGTGTAACAGACCATAAATACAATAAGCACATCAGTGTTTTGAATTCTGTAATACCTCAGAAGTGAAGCACTTATTTCCTAAGCACTTGAGTGTGGATATTCTTTCCTTTTAAGTATTCCTAGGAACCATATCTGCACAGCAAACCTGATAAAATAATTAAGCATAGCAACAACAACAACAAAAAACAATCAGGAACTAATCAAAACTTCCATCTAAGCCTCAGCAGCATGATGGGTTCAAAGCAGGTGTGTTTGGATATTTATGTAGAATTATTAACTTCAAGAGGGTGAAATAACACAAGAAGTGTTTGGACATAAATCAAAATCCCTAGTTATTGTACACCTGTAATTCTCATTTAGAATCTCAGCCCAAGTGGGATGGTGGGAGGTTTATAGACCAGTCTCATGCTCAAATCAGGGTAGATGCTGATTTTTGGATTAGGTTGATTGGGTCTGGCCAAGTCCAGGAAATCACTACAGACAGAAATTCCCCAATGTATCTGGGCCTGTGTTCCAGGGTGCAATTATCTTTCTTGTACGATTATTATTTTGTGTCTAGTTGAACTTTCCGTTTCAGTCTGTAGGCAGTTCTCTCACTCCCTTGCTTTGCACCATGCTGAAGAGACTGAATCCATTTCCTTGTTAAACTGATGATTACCAGCAGATTGCTATTAGGTAGCAGGACAAATTCTCCTGCTCCTGACCATGATTAGGGACCCTGGTGATTGAACACAGTATTCCAGATGCAGCCTACTGGGCCCTGAGTAGGGAAGTACTCAGGGACTCCCATGCCCTTTTCTGCAGAGCTGTTCCCCAGCTGGGCAATCCCAGTCCGTCTGGTGTTGGTCTGTCCCAGGTGTGGGGCACGGCACATCTCCTGGTAGAACTGTCTGTGGTTTCTGTCACCCTGTTACTTTAGTTTGTCTGTGTCCTTCTGAATACCAGCTGTGCCCTGGGGTAAATTGGTTTGGTGGGGTCTGCAGTCTTGATGAAAATGCACTACAAGTTCTCCTTCAGGTCATTAATAAAAATATTCAATGAGAGGGACACCTAAGGAACATATATATTGCAGCAGGTGATACATTTTCACAAAGGATACAATATTTCATATAATGAAACAATCTTGTCTTTAGTGTAATATGAAAGATTATGTGTACCTTACTTGGCATGTGAAATATCCTGAGAGCATGTCCCTGCTTTTGGGGAGAGTGTTTGTTTTTCATCGTTGCAGAGATGTCTGTAGCGAAGTTTTTGTTTCCAGTCAAAAAGTAGATAATGCTCATCTGGTAGAACTGCTAGGGCTTCAGTACTGTGTTAAGGATGCTTTGACGTGTCTGCTGCTGTCGAATGCTAAATACTCTTTTTCATTTAGTTCAGTCACAGAAAACAGATCCTCTGAAGTCAAAGCAACAGTTGGACTTGGAGCGTGCTCACTTCCTCGTTACGCAGGCCTTTGATGAAGATGACAAAGGCAACGCAGAAGAAGCTATAGAGTTGTACACAGAAGCGGTGGAACTCTGTTTGAAAACAGTATGTTAAGCTACAAGTTAACTTGGTGGAATTATGTGATGGTAAGAAATTCTTCCACTTACACAAGTGACTGACCCCTAAAGACTGGCTTAAAAATGGAGTACCTGTATTTCTAAAAACTGCTTTTGGATCTTTCTTCCATTGGATGTTTTTGTAATGTTTCTTCCCATTGTTACGTTGTTCAACACAAAATTCATGGGGACTTGTGATTTGTGTATTTTTCTCTGAACCAGATTATACTAAAAACTAGAAATATTCTGGAATTTTTTTCTTGTTAATTTCTGCACTAGAGTGAATGCAATGTTAAAGCAGAAATTAAGAACAGTTAAGATTGAAGATGACTTGCCAGTATGTCAGCTGTATTACTTTCTGAGTTTATTAAAGGAAGTAATTTATGAGAAATTTTTCATGTAACACTTCCTGAAAACGTAAGTCCCCAATGCCAAAACTAGTAAGAAAAAAAAGTATCACTTGATTACTCAGTGCTCAACATTAAAACTGTTATGAGTGAATTTGATTCACGTTGAAGTTAATGGTAGGGATAAATTGGCTGTAATATAAGAAGAATGTAATTACAGGTACTGCTTTTTTCTCTTAAGTCCAGTTGTCATAACTAACTCATTATAGGAAGAGCTCACCATCATAATGTAACTCCACCAAGTCTGTTTTTCTTTTCTCCTCTTCTCTTCCCTTTTTATAGTGTGAATATATGTGGGTTGTTGGGAGGGAGACATTACTATTGCTGCATACTAGAGTAAAACCTTTGTTCTGCTTTTTGCAAACCAGTTTTAGGTAGCCTGAAAAACCTTGGCGATACAACATAATCAGACCAAGAGCTCTAGTAGAACTGCTCTGTTTTGTTTTTGTTTTTTTCCATTTGAGCTGTTGCATCAGAACTTCCTCAGTCTATTATATAAAACTTACTGCAGCAGCATACTTTTTTCCTCTGCTGCATTCCTCTTTCTGTTCTGTTAGTGCATGCAAATATTACTTACCTATGTAGAAGTTACTCTGAAATTATCTCATGTTAACAACTGATGTTACCTGATCTTTTGTTGTGTGCAGATACTACTGAACTTTCCTTTGGTCTTGATTAGCATATTGTTTTATTAAGGTGACTGTAGGCTTTATCCCTCGAGGGGATCAAAAAGTGTCTTCCTAGGATGAAAGACGATTGAAGGAACTCTGCTATCTTGAAGCAGTACTATTTTGTTTTCTGTTCTGCGTATTCAGGTGGAGAGTTTTACTTTCTTACCCTTGAAGCAGTCAGAGATCAGCCATCCCTTTTCTTCTGTGGCTGTCTCCTGGATGGGTCTGTAGGAGTACCACATCCACTACTTACCTTCATGGATCTTTCGAAGTCTTTTCCAACCAGGAACTCTTAAGAGTAATTTATTACCAGATAAAAGTAGTTCCTTATAAAGAGTGCTTCTAGTTTCATTTCTTAGGGTGAAAGTAGCTTGCTTTTTGTTTCCTCAATTGACCTAGAATCAGTCAAGGTACAAAGCCAAACCCTGAAACCTGCTTGTGGGTGTCACAGAAAGAGCCACGCCTCATGCTGTGTCTCTTGCAGATTACCTAGTTCCACTAGTCATGCTTCACTTGGAAGGAAAAAAAAAAAGTGTAAACTGGTTGTATGAGTAATCTATTATGGCCTACCTCCCAACTGGGAATAGAAGTTAGCACACTTGATAACTGTTTTGGTGTCGTGATGTGGATAATGTTATGCTTAACATCTGCAAGAACAAGATTTTTAACTTTCAAGTAGACTCTTTCAATGAAACCAAACATCCAAATCTATCTCTTCCTAAGTTACTATGATTACTTTTTGACTTGGTTGTAGGGAAAAAAAGTAAAAGGAACACATCTAAGTTCAGTAGTGTACGTAACATTTGCTTTTTAATATTTTTTCCTGTTCAGAATTTTAGTATGGTTAATCCTTCTGGCAGTTTTTTGCGTATAGTATTTCCCACACTGAAGAATTTTAAATAACACTTTCATTCTACAAGCATTTGCTAGGATTGCGAAATGATATTCACTTAGTATGCTTTTTATGCTGAGATTTTTAAAAAACACATCTGCTCATTTCAAAGGAGAATTGGAAAAAATGGGTAGTTACTGTTGGCTGTAATTTAAAAGTGTGGAATTGTACCAACTGAGCTTATAAAACGTGTGTTTTCTTTGGATGTGTAGCTTTTCTGTTTTGTTTTGAATTTAAGGCTACTGAAACTTCAGAAGCAGGCCTGCAGTCAAAACTGAAACAGCTGGCTCGGCAAGCACTGGATAGGTGAGTATAATACTTAGCTCAAGGCAGCAATTTAATTGTATGGGTAAATCTACTGCATGGGAGTCTATATCTAAAACAAGTTACGTGAGTGTGAGTTCAATGTAAGTCCTTTTTCCAACAGTACAATGGAAAAAATGGACTGTGCTGGGCTGTTTCAGTATAAGCTGTTTTCCAGCACTTTTTCAGTCTGTGTTTTTAAAAAAAAAGTACTGATTTGAATGTGTAGCAAGCCAGCAGTTCAATGCAACAACAAAAAATATGTCTCTTGAATACACAGTCGTCAAGCAGTTGAAATGCTGGGTTATGGTAAAGGTAGTAGGTTTTTCTGCTATGGTAGTTTTTAGACAAATTAAATCCTGAATTTCTGAGAGAAGGCAAAGCAGTAGGTGGTGCTGAAGCCAATGTTGGTGATCCTATGATCACCACGTAGGGTCGGTCTGATCCTACTATGTCCTGTCAGTGAATTACTCTTAAGAGGGAATTTTTTCTCTCAGAGTTTGTGGTCTTTTTCTGAGGTTCCAGATAATGAATGTTTACCCAAATTCTCCTACTAGCATAGTCTTAAAGGTGACAAAATCTGATGAGTTCTGCTGAAAGTAGTTCATATTTGAGTTGCAAATGGTGGATTTTCATTTATTCTAGAATGGGAAAGTAAAGAAGTACTGGCATCAGTACTGAACGTTTTCTAAAACACCTATCTATCGATGTTATTTGTGAATTGATTTTTCATAGGAAAAGTGGTATCGGTCAATTTAAGCATTTGTTCATCCCATTTAACAAATATGGGAGCATGAACAAGGAAATAAATGACTGAAATATAACTTTATTTTTATTACAGTTGTAAATAGAATGCATTTTTATTTGCTTTAGAGCAGAGGCACTGAAGGTATCGATGTCAAAGTCATCTCAGAAGGAGAAGTCAAATGCAGCTAAACCAAATCATCCGGTCAGAACGTTTTTTCCATTGGGACCTGATTTTTCTTTAAATGATAAACCACAGACAATCAGAGCGGTACAAGCTAGTGAATCTCAAGGTCAGAGATACACTGCAGAGGAAATTGAAGTACTCAGGTAAGTTGAGGCCAAGCTTTTCCAAAGTTTTAAAATTTGTGCACGCATTCTTTGTGTATCTTAGACAGTAAATTATTATTCACAGAACAGTCTTGGAAAAACACTACTTATTAACTCTGTTGTTGTCATTATATAGATGTTAAATTGTTTTCTCTGTGGTCATGCAATCAGTAGCTTTTATTCACAGAGCATACTACCTGGAGTGTATTTAGAAGACAATTTTTTATAATTGACTGCCAGAATTATTTTTTTATAGCTTTATTTTTGTATATACCTGATTGAATTCATTAAAGATCCAACTCTGAGATGCCAAGGTACAAAGTTTTTACAGATGATACAATTAATATTTCATTGCAAATTGAGAAAGCATAATATATTTCAGGATTATGCCTTTTATTATATCTTGTTCTTTTTGCATTGATTTTTTTTTTATTATAGGAGTCATAATATACGAATAGTAGGGAATCCATAAACTCTTTAGCCTAAATTGTGAATTTTGAAAAATATCAATTATATACAAAAATGCGTTGTGTGATAGGTGTTTCAGCATTCTTCCTTCTACCTTCGTGGTAAATAAGATTGTGTTCAGGGTGATGTTCAACCCTGTCCAGGATTTGATCTTAAAAGATTTTGTCTGTTACTTCAGTTTCAGGGACTTAAATGGACTAAGGATGTAGACCTAAAGATGGAAGTGTATGTGCATCTGAAAAGTTGCAGACCATGTAGAATTGCCTTATTAAAATTGCATTTGTTTGTGCAGTATATATTTCTGTTCTGTGGATTTTTTGGGGAGTGTTAAGTCTTGCCAGATAAATTAGTTTTGTCTTATCTTTCATTATAATTTGATTTTAAAATATTTCACATATCTTTTTTAGCTAAATTCTTGATTTACAACTTGCATTCACATTTAAGTATGACTCTTTTTTTTTAAAAAAAAAAAAAAAAGTTCTATGTACTTAAATCAAAAATGTACTAATTAACATATGCAGTGTGTTTATTGGTTTTTGTTTGACAAAGCATTCCAAAATACTCCCCAATTAGATGAAATTTCATGTCCCTAAGTGTAAATTGCTGTCAATTTACCCTAAAATTCTCTTCAACGAGTTGCTGAAGGGACTTGAGAAATTCTGTTTAGAATAAGGTATTTTTTACATGTTACTTCTAGACCTAGAAGGGGTTTGTGGCTTAGTCATTTCTCTCTGGCATGGTGACTTACCCACAGGTACGTACCTGTAGGATTAGTGACTAAGCCACCAAATGCTGCACATCTCAAAATCAAATGAATGACAGTGCTTATTACATTTGCAAGAGGTGGTCATCTTGTCTTCAAAGGCACCGTTTGTTTTTTTTGTTTGTTTGCTTGTTTGTTTTAAAAACGAATTTGATTGTCACTTTTATGAATTTAGTCTTGAAAAGATGATAGATAAGTTTGTAACTGTATTTTTCTCTTACGATTTACAGAAAGACTTCAAAAATTAATGGTATTGAATATGTCCCTTTCATGAGTGTTGATCTGAGGGAACGTTTTGCCTTCCCTATGCCATTTTCGTAAGTGCTATTCAATTACTGATCTTGTTCTGTTTTTATTTCCAAAGCTTTCCCATATTATTGCTGTGTTTTTCTTCCTCAGAATTTAAAACTGCTTAAGTAGGATTTTAAGCATAATTCAGACTGTTATTTCAATACTGTGGCCTCCTTTCTCCAGCCTGGTCTTTGAACTTTAATGTAAGCAGATCCTGCAGTTGTTTCTTCAGGCCTACCAGCAGAACATTTTATTTGGCTTTTTGGAGTATTGAACTAAGATGGAAGTTTGGGTCCACTTCCTGACTGCTGTGTATATTACTTTGCCTCAGTTATCCCACCTGTAAAATGAAGGTGATAGCTGTTTCTTCTCTAAAGAACTATTCAGAGGAAGAGTGATATATAAACCTCTAGATGTTTATTCATGGGCCATGGTATAGGTTCAGATTACATAGTCATAATAGACAAGACATCTGGTTGGTAGTTTTTTTTTTTTATCAGTTTTCTACTGAAGGTTTGACAATCGGATAAACCTTGGTATTTTCTGAACTAAAGAAACTTTTTAGTATTAGTTCATCCTGTTGAAGTAAAGGAACTAATTTGGGTTTCTGCTAATATAGATGGCTTTTTGCAATTCCTTTTTCCTGTTCAGTCTTGTGAAGGAACCTACTGGGTTTTATTTCACATTTTCAATATTTTTGCTTTTTTCACCCCAAATCATCAACTTCAGAGTACTGTTCTTTGAAGTTGTCTTACAGCTGTGTACCTGTTCTATGCATATTTTGTACCATCTGTCAGAAGTACAAGATCTGGATATACCATGAGAAGCTTTTCTAAGCCTTTGATTTATTCCTTCCTCTCTCAAATCTAGTGATAAATGTGGGAAGTTACCATTATCCCCCAAACAGAAAGCAATGTTTGCCAAGTGGGTACGGCCAGATGACATAACAAATAACCCTACGATGATTTATACCGTATCAAGTTTCAGCATAAAACAGGTAAGTTGTTCCCAAAGAGAAATGTATGCTCTTAGAGTTGATTGCAGGGAATGTGAGACCTTATAAAGGAGAAAAAGCACATTTTTTCAGAAATGAACCTCTAAATGTGAGAGAACTAAGTAAGCAAATCAAGAAATAGTACCACCTCAGATTCCATGCATTTTCTAGCCATGAAAATGAAGAGGTATGTCATCAATGGAAATGAAAACCAGAATTTGAATTCCAGCTGAAAATCCTTTCTTCCAAAAACAGTAGTAAAATTAGCATGAAAAAAGGCAAGGTGTACTCTGTGGCAAACAGTTTATTTCATGCAAAAAGTAACAGGCAAGGTTTTAATTTTTGTATTTAAAGCACAAGTGGCCTATTGAGAATAGTGGAAATGTTTTTATGTAGCGTTAAGTTGCAGATGGGCTAAGCTGTTCTGAAATCGGCAACAGATTTTGCCATCGAGTATAGTTTACACTACAGAGTGTGTTTTGGGCAAAAAAAGAGGTTAAGTGTGAGTGAATGATGAAGTAGCTGCACTTGTCTCTCATTACCTTTATTAAATCTTTTAAATGTGGTTTGCTCAGTATAGGAAGCAACATGTTTCCTGCCTTTTTGTAGTAACTCTTGTTTCTCTCGGTGTAAGTCCTTTCCCTTTTGAAGGGCATAACCATTGATAACATTTTTCACCTTTCCACACACCCTGTTTGTTTTTTTTTCAGTATCTAAGTATTAGTAAATCACATCGTTGTTCTCTTTTCTTTATAGACAATAGTGTCAGACTGTTCTTTTGTGGCATCACTAGCTATCAGTGCAGCATATGAAAGAAGATATAACAAAAAGTTGATTACAAGGTAAATAGCTACTATTTTCTACGACTTTGTCAGATTTAATAGTGCTGAGCTTTGGCAGTATGTTCTGCAGTGGTGGTATGTAAATTGATACCTGTTAAGTTGTATAGTTATATGACTAACGGAAAAATATTTGGATTAGTATTCTCTACTTTCATCAACTTTAGCTGAGATTCCATATTTGTATGACTATACACAGTAAAAGTTAGTGTTTGTTTCACCTTCATCTCTGTGGGACTCGTGTGGCTTTAGCATTTCCAAAAATGAAAACAATTTGAGGTAGATGAGTATAAAGACATTGGAGTCTAATTTCAGATGTGCTTTGAGAAGAACAAATAGTCTGGAAGGCTTGCTTTGTTTTTAATAGAAATGTTACTTAAAACATTTTATAGGTTTGTTTTCTTCATTTGCTGTACTAAAGGCTGCCAGATGGTCTATCTTGAATCTCACTGCAGAGTTAATGTTAACAACACTATCTCAATTCAGTTTAGCATACTACGATAAATTTAGCATGGGTTTGGCTGTCTGTCTGTCAGGAGCCCATTGCCAGACCAGTGTGTGAATGTTGTGCTTGGAATTTTGTTTCAGCCTGTACTTCTTGAAGTGAAGATGCATTCTTTTCATCAACATTGAGTTCTGTAGCATTGCAGTCTTCAAACCTTTGACTATCCTTCAGGCACTTACTGTATTTAAATGGTATTTGCATATCTTCAGTATGTGTAACAGTAAGATAAAGGTGTTTGCATTGCTTCTGTTAGAGAAACGATTAGGTTACTTGTGTACTTTTTCTTAGTCTATTAAGGGAGGAACCGCAGCAAGAGTAAGGTATGAAAATAAAGCCTACTTAAACACTATTATCACTTTTACTAAATTTGAGTGACTCTTTCATATAAAAATTTCACATTTATCCTTAGCGTGAATTCTAGAAACAGACCATGTTAATCCCACTTCTCGTGTTATCAGTGTATCTACAGCCATGTACTTTGTCACAATTTCTTATTCTTTTTTTTTAACAGTATCATTTACCCTCAGAATAAGAAAGGGGAACCAGAGTACAATCCATGTGGCAAATACATGGTGAAACTTCATATCAATGGTGTACCTAGAAAGGTAAATGATTAGGGGGGAAACTTAATACTGTTACTGTTTAAACCATATATTTTGAAGGATTGGTCTGCTTTACCGTGAAGCTGTGCTTTCAAAGCAAAAAATTTAGGAACATTTTGACGGAAAGTGATTTTTAATTGTTAAACTTCTTGGGATTCACTTTGGTAGTGAAATACGTAACAGTAGAGATTTTATCTGCAGACAATCATGAGAATAGCTTTACTCCCATTCAATTCAAAAAAATAAGTTTACGTTGCATAAAGGAATTATGAAAACCATACAGAAAAAAAAATGCATCCCATATTCATGAATGAGTATTCCTTTTCTCAACCCCATCTCAGAAAAGAAGTTACAGAACTAGAAAAGTACAAAGAAGAACTTCCAAGGAAGGCTATAGGCCTGGAATGGTCAAAGGACTAAATTGGATGACCAAAGATTTTTAGTAAAGAGAGGAGATGCCTGAAGATAAATAATAGAGCTTTATGACTTCACAAGTGTAATTTTCTTAGTGCATATAAATAAGGACATAAAATAAAATTGTGTAGCAGTCACTATTGCAGATCATTGTGGATGATGAATGTTTATGGGAGTTCAAAAATCAAGTGGTTCTATTTAGAGAGAAAGGGCTGTGGGGGTGAGTCTTCAAATGCTATTAAATGCTAAGATATAGCCTCTGGGTCAGGAAGTCTGTTGGCAACCCAACAGATACTTCATGGAAGTATCATTTATGTACTTGACAAGCTCTTCATACTCTTTCCAAAAGATCTCCTAATAGCTGCTTTCTGTTAGGATGAATGACTGTGTTTTGTGAAAAAGATTGTCTGTTCTTAAATGAATAGGATTTGACCAGAAAATGTACTGTGTTGGTAGTAGACTAATGTCAATTTGAGACTGAAACATCCATACTGGGAAACTGTTTCAG
This sequence comes from Anas acuta, assembly GCF_963932015.1. Taxonomy (NCBI): domain Eukaryota; kingdom Metazoa; phylum Chordata; class Aves; order Anseriformes; family Anatidae; genus Anas; species Anas acuta. Next base: position 44,466,194 of record NC_088980.1, on the reverse strand, counting down.
ACCATGACAAGTACTGCATTAATGATCTGTACTTATGCAAAGTATATTCCACATAATTTAAAGGAGAAACATTAGTATTTTCACAAGTGTTGCTTTGACATTATTTTCCTTTCTAGAGAGAAGAAATTTAAAGCTGGAACTAGAGACTGTGAAAGTAATACGACATGTTTTGTTTTGCTGTAGATATGTAACTTTATTCTCCTGCTGGGTACTGAACATAGTATACGTTCTTTTTCCTAATTAGATGAGGGATATTGGTGGCTTTATTTTTTTTTCTTCTACTGCTGGTAATTACCGAGCTTTTCTGTAGCTGCCTTCAATAGATGTTAAACACTTTGCAAGCAAGTACTGTCAACATCTCTATTTTATATAGGGGAAACAGAGGCAGGTGTTTACTCGTCACCTGGTGGACCACCATATGCAAAACCTGGCAAGACAATTTCTTGTTCACAAGGGCAAATCACTGCAGGATTGATATGGGTGTCTACATCTAAGAGTGGTCAGGTCTGGCTGTGTCTCAGAAGATACGTATTGCTGAGAGTTTGGTTTTGTTATAGTTCTTGAAGTATTTCCAGAATACTGCATTAGCTTTAGGATGACTTTTTCATTTGTTTATTTTACACAGGTAATCATAGATGACCAGTTACCTGTTGATCATAGTGGGGAACTCCTCTGCTCTTATTCTAACAATAGGAATGAATTGTGGGTATCGCTAATAGAAAAGGCCTACATGAAGGTCATGGGAGGATATGATTTTCCTGGATCAAATTCTGTAAGTACTAGATTATTTCTAACAAGCAAAAAAAATCCAGTTAGATAACCTGTCAAATAACTTTCCTTCTAGTGAGATCAAAATTAATTATTTGTGGAGGCAAGTCTTTGATTCCTTCTATTTGTTGCTTTTTTTGTTGTTGTTTCTTCATTCCACAAGTGTACTTAACTATGCTTGATGAGATCTCTGCCCATGAAAGTGTCTTACTCATTCTAGTTTGATGGAGTTAATCTTGGTACTCGGACTGTAGGACTGGAATGTATGGTTGGAAAGTATTTGTGTTCGTATTGAGTGTAGGTGAAAATTTTGGGCAAAGTCATAACTTCTTTTGCCTGCATCAGTAATGCTGATTTGTGATTCAACCGTTATTCTATCAATAGGGCAGTTTTTCCTTTTTACGTCAAAGAATCAGATAGGAAAGGAACAGACTGAAGTATTCCATGTATATGGAGGGAGCAAGTACTTCTGGTCTGTGAAAGTTTACCATATTGTTCCATGTGTTTATATGTTTCAGGTTCCTATAGTGTAGCTACTGAAGAAGCATTAATAATGCTGCCGCTAACTTGACATGCAAACTATTCTTTCAAAGAGGCTACTTGACTCAAATGAGTTGCCCAAATAATCTTCATTCATGACTTAAAAAGCATTTCTGATTTTTTTTTTCATTCAAACTTCTTAAGAATGTTGATAGTGTATTTTTGATTCCATGGTGCTGTTTGTGTTCTAGTTGGTGTCTCGATAATTACATTTTTTGTGGGTATGACAGGTAATCATCACCTTTGGAAATATACAAAGCCACGTTTGTCTTGATAAGCAAAAGGAGTAAATGTAGCATGCTTTTGTATGCTATAAAAACATGTATGTTTATGTCAGTGGTGGGCTGATGTTTTGCAGAGCAAAAAATCATGAGGTAATAGCTGTGTTATCCGCATTGTCCTCCTTTAACTTGTTATCTGGAAAAACAGCTTGACTCATGACATTTAATCTCCACCCATCCCACATCTTTTGACTATATTATAGCTTCCTTGTCTGTTCAGGTTTACCTACTGTCTGTGTTGTATTTGTAATTCCTGAAATTCCCACCCACCAGTGCTGTTTATTGACCCTTCAAGCATTTATAGTTCCTGCTTTTCCTTTGAGGAGTACAAAGCAAAAGAAGCAGTTTTTCAAGGAGATGAAATGGAGAGATTAAAGCATCTTTTAACTGGAAAGCATGACAGAAAACATGAAAGGCCTTACCAAAAAGAATAAAATAAATAAACCCTGAGCTTTAGAAATAAAAGTTAAATAATTAAAAATGCATTTATAATATCAAGGTTCTAAATATTTCTTCTGAGATTGTGCTTTAAAAGTGTATGAATCAAAGAAGTAAATGCAACACATCATAGAACTGTGCATGATTGATCACTTTTTAATGCTTATGTAGCTTTGAAATTCTGGTTCTTCATCAGTTCATTTTCTAATTTTATGTAGTCTAAATCTTGAGCCTTTTATGTATGGAACTATATTGTAGCACATATACTTGGTTTCTTTCAAAGCACTTATAATTTATGTGCAGGGCATTGTAAGCTTATAGATGGGTTATCTGTTATGATTTCTTTTGAATGTTTGTATTTCAGAATATTGATCTCCATGCACTGACTGGTTGGATACCAGAAAGAATTGCCATGCACTCTGACAATCAAGCTTTTGATAAAGACAGCACTTTCAGAATGCTCTATCAGAGGTAGATATTCTCTCTTAACTAATTAAAATGATTGGTATTTGAGCAACTACGCAGCAAAGAGCAGGTTGGAACCACTGTATAAATTCAGTCTTTAATAGGTAGAAGGAAGTATAGGAAGCGTATCCCCTGGAACTTGATCTGCTGTCTCTAGCAAGTGGATACAGTATGGTGTTAATCATATCACAAGATCTTGGTTATGTTCCACTAGTAAATCTGGAGGAGCAGCAGAAAGCTGGTCAAAACTGTGATACTGATCTTCAGGCTTACTGTAACAATTTTACTTATAGTGCAAGATACAGCTGTCAGCTGTATTAAACATCAACTAGCAGGTACTTTGATTTATTTCAAAACTTTCTGCGCAACCAGTTTCTTATGCATTTCACAGCAGTGGAAGGGGGATATTCTGTTGACTGAAGCAACTCCATGATGAGAGTGTGTGACTGTTTCTGCAGTGCTTTTTCAGTAGGTTAGGAAGTCACACTTAATTGCTAATAGCTTTTCAGATATTCTGGCATTGCAGTTTGGAGATGTGGCTGCAATTACGATGAGATTATAGCTTCACTGTTGTTGTTGATCTGTGCTAGACTGACAATCTGTAGTGCAGTGACCCTGTAAACCATGTAGGAACCCTGAATGCATACTTGCTTTTTAGCATGTGCTAGAAAGCATGCTAGTAGGTCTTCACAGGCATACTTGCTGTGAAGTTAATGACTGCAATTCAAAACAATTGCAGAGCTGAGTTGTTGATGTTCAGACCCTATAAGCCTGTGCTGAATAACACAAAACCTTAGCGTAAATATTTGCAAAAGCCTAGAAGGATTAATTTTTCTTTCATGTTTGGGAAAGCCACCTCAAAACCCTGGGGTCAGTGGAGTTGTTGATTTACTCTATGTAGTGATTTAGCTAAGTGTTGATGAAACCATGTTTGTGTTCAGCTGAAGATCTGTGAAGAGTCACTTTAATAAGTGCTACAGATTGAACTTCAGGTTGACAGATGATGTTTTTTTGTTTGGAACAAAAATAATATTTTTTTTATGTGCAGCCTGTACTTAGATACTGTAATAAAATAGTTCCACTGTGATTTCTGACTACAAAAAATGTATTTCTGTTTTTTTTTTGTTTTTTTTTTTTTAAGCATCGTCACACAAATAGTGTACAAACATACCGTTGCAGTGTCTGTCAAAAGTGAGTTTGCAACTGGTAACATTTTAAGTTATTTTTCACCTCTTTTTGAACAGATTTCACAAGGGGGATGTCCTTATCACAACAGCAACAGGTGTGATGTCTGAAGAGGAAGGAGAAAAATGGGGCTTAGTTCCAACCCATGCCTATGCAGTCTTGGATATAAGAGAATATAAGGTACCAAGTGAAACTGAAAGGTTTTTCAGATACCTGCTTGAAACTTGTGTCTGAGATAGGTATCTACTGATTTTTGTTCTAATGGCTTATATAGTTTATTTTGTCTGAGCTTCACTGGGAAATTCCAGAAGCCTTAATGATGATGTATTTCCTTAAGATATTGGTCTGTATTCCGTATTCATATATTTAAAAAAGGAATCTTGAAAAGATGAATCCAGCAATTTTATTTTGAATTTCTTTAGGGACTTAGATTCCTTCAGTTGAAAAACCCTTGGAGCCACTTACGTTGGAAGGGAAGATACAGTGAAAATGACACAAGAAATTGGACTCCAGATTTACAAAAATATTTGAACTTTGATCCAAGAACAGCTCAGAAAATAGACAATGGTAATAAAGCATAAAAAGTAGCTATATAATTAAATAATGTAGATCTTTGTGGTTTATCCCTGAAGAAAGGTAGAAAGAAACATAGAAAATAATAGCAGTCCAGTTTTTTCTTAGAGTTATGAATGATTAGCTCATTATTTACTTGGTGATTCATTTAGTAAGGAATTGTATATCTGTAGAATCTAATAGTTAAAATTATTCATGTAGTTTATATAAATTTTAAGGGAGCTAATTTTTCAGACTGTATTGACATATTCGTTTTGTTTTCTAAGTGTAGCTATTCTCTCTCTATTTTTTATTATTTTTTTTAGTGCTGCAAGATACACAGCTGCCTGTATCAGGGACTTGCATTATGATGGTGTTACCTTTTTTGAGTTCACTTCATCAGGAATCTGTCACTTTGCGGGTGGTGTTGGTTGGAGTTGTAATTAAGCAAGCTATAGAGAATTAAAATAAATCCATGAGAATTGTAAAGACGAAGCAGATTGGGGGTGCCAAAACAATCCCATGGATATTGGATGAAGTACCTTAGAAATACATTTAAACATACTCAAGTTTATTGAATGTTTTACTGAGCTACTAAACTAGGTCTCTGAACTAGAGGAGCCTATTTGACTATGTACTTTTTTTCTCAGAAACTTAGGAAATAGGCAGTTCAGAATCGATAAGTGATGTATTTTTTTTTGGCTACAACAAATATTTTCTCATGCTCCTGATTAGTGCTTGAGAATGAAAAATGCCCCGACAGCTTCAGGTTGAGAATTTGGAGATGTGCAGTTATTCTTTGCTTTTCTTGTTTCAACTTGTTTGTTTTGGGGATTAAGTTTAAATTTAGGACTGTGGGCAATGCAACATTATGACTATTTTTACAGAAATATGGGTTTATATAACCTCTACTATTTGCCTAGAAAGACACTCCTGAATAAAAGAGTAAAAGCAAGGTGTCTGGTAAGCAAACAGTAACAGCACTCCCTTTTTAGGGATCTTCTGGATTGCCTGGGAGGACCTGTGCCAGTACTATGATGTTGTCTATTTGAGTTGGAACCCAAGTCTTTTTAAAGAGTCTACATGTATTCACAGGTTGGTCCAAGATAATTTTTTTGTCAATATAGTATTAAAATGTTTTGAGGTGTTTGCTTCCGTCCATTCTTCCCAGTTACAGCTGAAGAGCCTGGACTCTGACCATGGTCCCAAGCCTGCCTTTATATTTCTAAATTCAAAACTCAGGCTTGGAGTGTTTCTGTAATGTTGTTACAACTCCTGTGACCTTTATGATGATGCTGTGGACGTAAGGTTGTGTAAGCAGCTTCTGACCTCAGTCCTTTATCACTGTACGGGAACAGAAATCAGATTTTTGTGCACTCTGTGTTTGTTTAATAAATCACTAGGCTATACTTGAGTAACCTAGCTTTTATTTGAAATTGTTTTTCCTGGACAGTTGCAAGTCATTTGTGCACTGCCTGTTGTCTTTACAAGGTGTGTTCACTCACATCAGAACGGTCAAACTCCATTTTTCACCAGTGTTAGTTGTCTTGTGTTAGCTTCCTTGGCCGTTGATTTTTTCTGAACACAGTACCTGTCTCCCACCTAGTACACAGCACATTCAGCCTTTCTGTTACCCATTTTGAGGAGAAATGCCTCAGTTTCTGGTAGTGAGGGTTCCTCTCTCTTCCCACTCCAGCATGCTGTACCACACTCCCACGTTCTCCTCAGGGCTACTCTCATCCATTCTCTGAGGCAGAATGATAGTAATAATTTGAAGTTCAGCTGATAATGCAACCAGCCATTCACACAGGCTGCCCAGTTAAAAAGGGTGGGAGGGTCAATGGGACTTAAGAATAGCTTCATCCATTTTTGTTCCTAGTTTGCCATGTTTTGCATTGTCGCCAATACTTCGTGTTTTTCCCCACTGTATTTTTCTTGTCTGGACAGTTCATGAGGCAGGTTTTGTAACAGGGTACCTAAAGGATTTAAGACTTCATGCAGGCACCTTTCCAAACATGAAAGAGATTAATTTTAATTTTAAAGTTTACCTGAATAAAAAACGATGGGGAAAAAATTGGCAATAGTGACAATATTTGGCTAGCTCATAGTCCATGAATTGTTCACCTTTTCCTGTGCTTTGTGTGGTTGCAGTCACCATACCAAACAAGCTGTTTGCATTTAGCATTGCTGATAACCATGCTTGTATTGTAGCAAAGTCATTTATAAAAACAAATATAAGATAAAGCTTCTGACATGGCAATTACAAATACAGTAGTTGTAGATACCAGTAGAAAATTAGCCTTTGGTAATTTTGTTGCTGATAATAGATAGCTCTGTATGCATGTAGGATTTTCAGTTGGTTTTCAAAATGCAAATCAATATCCTACTGATCTAACAAAGTGTCTGCATTGCTTCTAGTACTTGGGATGCAAAACAAGGTCCAGTGAAGGATGCTTACAGCCTGGCTAATAATCCTCAGTACAAACTGGAGGTCCATTGTCCACAAGGTGGTGCTGCAGTCTGGGTGCTGCTCAGCAGACACATCACAGATAAGGTGCCAAGTTCTTTCTAGATTGAATTCTATGATGTCTTCTCTAAATTTTTCGATACTGCTGTCTCTAGTATGAGCTTATATTTTCACGTTCAGGTATGTGTGCATGTGTGTGTGTTTATATATATAGATTTTAAATTCAGTGGGTATAGATACCTGCATAGAAGATTGTTGAAACAGACCCAGAGTAAAAAATTGAGAGAGTACACCATAAGGGTACTGAAGTAATGCTAAGTCCTGAGGGCCTGAACTTTTTTTCTGTGAGATTGTTCATAGTTTATATCAGATGTTTTAAAAGGAATTGGTCAGGTATTTCAGTAAATACAGCTATGAGACCATACCACATGATGATTGAAGGGTTTTAGAGAATGTTATACTTGATTTAATGTTAGTTACATTCCACAGAAAGACATCTCTCTACTTAATTTGTGTTTTTATAGGATGACTTTGCACACAATCGGGAATTCATTACAATGGTTGTATACAAGACTGATGGCAAAAAAGTTTACTATCCAGGTTAGTATACTGTGATTGTCAAAAAGATGATGTTTAAAAGTAAATGAATTCTTGCAAAGGATTTTGCAGAAAGAGAGGCACAGTTTGTTTTAAAACTGGATGTCTCATTCAAAGAGGTTAGTCTTTTGAAATAGTTGTTTGAGCATTTGACCATCTTTGATAGATTACACTGAAGGAATAAACCAAACTGCAAGCATTAGAAGCGCTGAACCCTTTTAGAACTTTACCATAGTGCTGCTAACACTTGATTTTGCCACAGCATTTTCTTTATTGACCTGTTTATTTTGCAGTGGCAGTAATGTTTAAAGAGACAGTGCTTCTGTTTATCAGATAGCATGGTTATTTCCCACATCGGTGAAATGATTTTGGTTTACAGCTTCTCCTAAATGAAAATGATCAATGTTAACTGTTCTGTGAGCATGGCTTTGCAAAGTATCTGTAGTAAGTTCATGAAATACTCTAAAATATTTTGAAGTGTTCAGCTGCATCGGGTATGTAATGTTTAAGAAAATACTTAGATGTTTAATTTTATCCAAGCATTGCATTACTCTTGGTCATTATAGGTCAGATTCCGCTTACCCTAAGAAGAAGGGGATTGATTTTTGGAGCTTTGTTGTAGCTGCAGAAAAGCCATGCATGTTTTATTTCAAGACAAATAGCAGATCTGAGACACAGGAAGTAAAGGTAATGGCTAGGTAGACTGCAACCTTAAGGTAGAACTGATAACATCATGGTTTTATTTGTTCTCTGTGTCACCATAGAGGTCTTGGCATTTAAAAAACAAACAAACAACAACAACAACAAAACCTCCTTGAATTAATTCAGTGAAAATGCATCCTATCATAAGCAGGAGTTGGTTTGTTTCTTTTACAGTTAGGGAACCCCTTCAGAACTGGGGTTGCATTCAGATAGCTGTTCACACAACAGGTAATAGCAGGAGTTAATCAGAGAGCAGCTTCTAAAACTCTTCTGAATAAAGAGAGTGGAATTTGTGCTTGTTTGTTATTATTTTCTGTGCATTTTTTTTATTTATCCTACTGGAATGGCTGATACGGGTTATAGTGTTCTCTGGTCTTGTTTCAGTTAACTATGCCAACCAGTTTGCCTAAAATCCAAATGTTCTTTGAACAGAAAGCATCCACTGAGACCTTACCAAATAATCACCACTTGTTGCAAGAGCTGATCTCGTTAAAGAATTTGCTCTTCCTTACTGCCCAAGACATGCTTGTGATTTTGCAGGTTCTTGTAGTAGTGCTTTTGCGTGTGTGTTATACTGAAAACATTCTCAAGTGGGCAAATGAAACATATTTGTACAGTGAAGGAACTGTTCGCTTGTGCTTGAAACAGTCTTCCAGCAAGACTATTAACAAGAGCTGGATAATTCATCTGCTTTCTCTTGCTACCCAAACTCTTTTATAAACTTTTAATCTCACGAGCTCAAACTCATTTAAAACCCTTTTCCATGGAAATAAATTTGTCAAGCTGCAGTATTATTTTTACCATCTGTTGAAATGAGATCAGAACAAAGCAGGTTAATCCTTTGGCACAGAGGCAGGGCTTTCCATTCCTAAGCTTCTCATTGTTTTATATTAATCCTTTCCCCTCTCCCATGTTGCTTTGTAGAACAAAGGACCTGATCCTGGGTCTGTTGAAGTAATTGGCTAGGTTTGTTCTTGCTTCACTAAAATTAAAAGAAGTCTGGAAATAACCAATTAGAGACTGAATAACGAACTGTATTGTCTAATTGTAAAAGAAAATGTTTGGGATGTTTATAACAAATGCTGCATTTGCATTGCTACTGGGACGCAACTACATGTATGTGTGCAGTGATACCAAGGGGGAGGGAAAAAGATGGAGATAGTGGGTTTTTTGTTGCTTTTTTGTTGTCTCCTAAAGACATTAAGATCGTTGCAGAATCTTGTTTACCAACTAGAACTGTCCTACCAATAGAGAAGGGAGCATCTCTAGGAGATGCTTCATAGATTTATTTGTATAGAATACTCAAACATTCTTCGTTCTTTTTTTTAAACTTCAACATAATCCCAGTAGGTCTCCTCTGGATAGACACATTGGTAGATGGGCAAGCATTTCTTGCAAGTCATGGGATCTAAGCTGAACTTTAAAGTGCGGAATTTGTCCTGACATGTGATGTACCTCTCCTGAAAATGATAGTTGCTCTTAATATTATTTGTCCTTTTTTATGAGCAAATCTTGAGGCTTTCTTTTGAGAGCACTGAAGTCTGCTTATAGTCTGACCTTAGTACCAACGATCTGACTTTCTGGGCAAAATTCGCTGATTATAAAATGGCTAAGAAGTTTACCAAGCTGGAGGATTTTTTTGATGTGCAAGAAGTCCTTTTCCTTTTCAGCTGATCCTCCTCCATATATTGATGGTATTCGGATCAACAGCCCCCATTATCTGACCAAGATAAAGTTGACCTCTCCGGGGACCCATACATTTACCTTAGTGGTGTCCCAGTACGAGAAACAAAACACTATCCATTACACCATCAGGGTACGTACTGTTGGCTTCAAATGTAATGTAATGTAAGCAGTTATAGCATAAAATGTACTTTATTTGTTAATTTGATGGACAAGAATACTTTTGGGTTGATATTGGTACTTTGAGGGAGGCCATGAATGATGGAGCAGAACCACTGAATAATGTGCTCAATAATGTTCTCCCCCGGAGTTAAGACAATGTATTGTGTCTATACAATATAGTTGGGGGGATAGGAACAGGACTCACCTGCTTTGGCAGTCAGCCACCACTTGAGATCTCTTCTGATTAGAGATGGGCTCCAATGACCTCCATCCTTCTTACCCAAGTATTAAAGCTGCATTTCCTTGGTGGTGATTTTTCAAAGCACGTAAAGTGAACAACTATCTAAAAACTGTGTGTGTAGGCAATTTTCCTTTTTTTTTCTTTTCTAGTATGTTATGATTTCATGAGAAAAGTGCCAGATGAATGCATAACCAACTTCTGCTTTTACAACACAGGTGTATTCCTTGTGCAAGTTTACCTTTTCCAAGATTCCTACACCTTACACCATTTCCAAACGGGTAAAGAAATGTTTTCTTTTATGGGTCACTGTATAATAATTTGGTTTTGGCTTTTCCATATGTGAGATATATAAAGTTTCTAAATACATTTTTACACTAATGCCCAGAAATGCCAGCTTAGGCTATTGTCTCACAAACAAAACTTCTTAGCAAGGTCAACTGAAGCTTAATCTAAGTAATCTGAGCATACCTAGCGTAACACCAATCCTGTACTTCTGTTATATATAACATGCCAAAGCTGCTCTTTAGGTATTGTTCGTACCAACATAAAAGCCTTGGGTGGTTGACTCACTCTGTTCACACCACTCTGTAAGAACAGTTGCTTAACTTTTATTGGCATAAAAATCCTATTTGGTACATAAACTCCATCTTCGTAGTAGTGTTACAGCTGTACCAGTGCAGATAGTACTATAAAACCTTTGTAAAATAGACAGACCTTTGGAGTAACAGCCTGTACCCTAATATGCAATTATTGTGCTGAGATCAGATTGTGCCAGTGCTACTGTAGAGTAAAAACTCAGCCAAGAATGTCACTCATTTTCCTTTGTTAGAAGTGCATGGTTTTCTTGAAAAATTCTTGGCGTGACGGGGCAAAATCAGCAATGGCAAAGTAAAAGCACCAATACCAAGACTATGACAAATGGACTTAGCATGGCAATATCACGATACTTTACTGGTCTTCAATTTTGCTAAGGCATCTCGAAAGTCTGTAATAACTGGGATAAGCACTTGCACTGCAAAATAGGAATAAGGTGATGTATGGATGGTACGTTTCATATAGAAATGGTCCCTAAGAGTAGAGCAGCGGGGGCAAGAGCAAAAAACTTGACTAAAACTAGCGAGAAGCCCAGGCGGTTTGGGGGCCGGCTGCTGTTAGTATTTCAGATGTTAACATGAGCTGCAGTTATGTGTTCAGCTGAGGTATAAATATAGACAGGCGATCACAGGATGATGTTTATTTTCAGAACTATACCTGGTATTAGCAATTTCATCCTCAAGAAAGAATGAATTACCAGCTGTTAACTTTTATCTCTCTACCTGATGTGTATATACCCTGGGAAATCCTAATATAGACAGAAGTTTTCTGTCCAAAGAAGCAATGTCTTCAGGAAAAGAGAAACGGGGCTACGCTGAGCCACAGTGGAATAGTCCATTTTCTAGGATGCTTGTGCCTGAAGTTGAGGATTATGTTATTTCATGTAGCCAAGGCGCCATACCATCTTGCAGCTAGGCTCTTAAGTTTGGAAAGTGTTTTGTAACAGCCCCTTGAATCTAGCTTGTTCGGGAGAATAGTAGGTGGTTCGAGAGATTCCTGGGAACAATGTGAACACTCAATGCAGAAAATTGTTACTTCTAGCTCTTAAAAACTCTGCTGGGAGAATGGCTTAAGAAGGCAAAAACATAGTGAAGGTGACACAGCTGTTTGAGGCAGGTCATCTGTTTGATGTTGTAACACATTTAAAGAGAATTAAGTATGTGGAAACCTGTTAATTATTTGAAGCTGTGTCTAGCCTTCAAACAAAAGGCATGTTCTATCTGTAGGATTACATACAAAAAGCAAGTTGCCTTTCTTCAATGCTTACCTGGTATTTGTTTAGTAGTTACCACACTTAAAAACAAGCAGGTAACTAATTCACAGTTTGCCAGCAAAAGAAAGCTCTGTTAGATATCTCATACTAAAATTGAGAGGTCAACCTCTGGCACTAGCCTAGCTGTAATGGGGCTCCTGGAGCAAAGTCCAGCTGAGCTGGTTTTTGGACACTGAGCAGAGAAACTAAATCACAAGAAAAAAATCTTGATCCCTGCTGGTTTGACGGAAAGGGGAGGGAAGTAACATCCAAGGAATGTATCTCAGCCATAAATTTGTGCGAATGCCTGGCATGTCTTGCAAGTCTAAGCTTTCACTTTAATGACTAGCAGGGGGAACTCGCAAACAGATGGCCTGTTTCTCCACATCTGAGCAGCATGCTTTTTCTTGTATTTCTTTGTCCCTTTGGAATCTGTCCTCACAGATACCTTTCTTGTCCCTGCAATGCTGTTTCTCAGAGTGCAGAGATGTGAATGGACCAGTGGTGGGAGAAGTGATTTCAAAAGCCAAGGCTATAACATAGGCAGTGTTGTAACTCTTGTGCTGTTTGTGCTTCTCATTTGGTACAACAGAGGAGATTTTGGGAGAAGAGGAAAACAACAACAACAAAAACACAACAAACCAAACACAACAAAAAACCTTGAAGCAGACACAGGATAGCTGGGAATACAGATTCTTCTTTAGATACAATTTCTCATAGTCAGAAACATTCACTGGGTACTGTTACTAAATATAAGCTGAAATAGCCTACCTTTACAAGGGACTGAAGGCTTTGAGTGAGGTAGGTAGAGGACTGCAGTGAAACTTTCTGAATACGAACACATTCTGCATTTCACTTACACTTAAAAAAAATTCAGAGTCCTTCAATCAGTGACATCTGAACTGAGAGGATTTTCTAGTCTTATATTGCTTTTCTATACGCACAAACCCTCAGGATATAAACATTTCTGTATTTCTCATTTTTTAGGTTAATGGACAATGGAAAGGTCACAGTGCTGGAGGATGTGGAAACTTCAGAGACAGCTACAAAAATAACCCCATTTATCAGTTCCAGATGGACAAGAGTGGGCCATTACTAATTGAACTACGTGGACCAAGGTTTGTAGAACAAGCATGTACCAACACAGTGGGAGTATCATGTGCTATGGACAAGTGTGGTCAGTATTTTCCAAGGAGAGGGTGGGAAGCACCCTGAAAACCCAGAAGATGAGGTACAGGAGGCAGCTCAGATAAATAATACTATTTGTTTCTAGCTTTGCCATCAGTAGCAATTTAAACTTCCATTTTTTGCTACTAAGGAAATCCTTGATGTACAGGGAAGGCAGGAGTCTTCTTTTGTTTTAGTTCTGGGGTCTGAGCAGAGCTAGGTCTTGCAGAGCAGGGAAGAGGGTACAAAGGACTTGTTTCCTCATATAATTATCTTATGATCATACTTCCTTTTCTTTTATAGCAGAGCTAATATGCGGGATACTAAACAGTAACTTAAGGGGTTCTTAAATAATGGTCTGGGCAGTAGCTTGAGCTCTGAAAGTGCATTAACTCTGCGACCTGCAGATCAGGAGGAAAAAATGGATGTCAGTGCCCTGTGGAGTATCTTTCACATTAAAAGCTTCTCCCTGGTATTGCAAGTGGTATTTATAAGTTTATGGGCACTCAGCTGTTGCTCTGGTAGAATATACCTGTATCAACTACTACAGCCCATTCCTGGAAGGGCTTAAGAGGACTGAGAGTTGGAGGGGAGATTTGAGACAGCAGAACATAAAATAGGTTTAACTTAAAACGTAGCTCAAAGCTTTTGACCCTCACAGCCCCATTTGCACACAAAGTAGTGTCAGTATGCTTTTTTTAAAAAAATAATGTTTTCTCACAACTGGTAGTCTGACTGCTGAGGTTATGCAGGTCAAATTCCTACAGCAAAATTCATTCTCTACCTCAAAATGCTGGCATACGAAGCTTCTAAATAGCAATGTATCTCTTAACGTGCAGTCAAGTGTTGTGACGGTTCTTCCGTCTTTTTTTTTTTTTTGCAAAGCTGTACAGTATAAAATAGCAGCACATCTTTTTCCTCCCCTTTTGAGGAAACTCCACTTGTGAAATGAAGATGAGTACAGATGTGCTTCCATGAAGGTGTGGCTCTCCTGCTCCACTAATGAAGCATTTCTCTTTATGCATTTTCTGCATTTTTAGCTTGTTCTTGGGCACTTTGAATGACAGAGCCAGCTGTGCCTGTTGCATGTATTAAGATGTAGTAGACAAATTGTCCCAAGTTGTAACGCAACATGAGAAGTTCTGCTGAGATGACCAACATTCCCATTCCTCTGACAGTGATCAGATCACAGCCCAGGATCTGTGCCACTCAGCACAGAAATATGTCACCACAAGCTTAACCACTTGAAGGCTGTTCTGGTGCAGAGACAAAACTAGCAGTAATTTTCCATGGAGTACAGCTCTGAAATGGATGTGCGTGTCCTCCAAACTGTGCAGTCGTGTTGTGGTAATTTTCATTAGCATTTCTGTCACAAATGTTACAAAACGTTTAGATGTGTTCCAGCTGTACTGTAGAGTTTTTTTTTTTGTTGTTGTTTTTTTTTTTTTAACAAAAATTGCTCTCCTTATGGTAGTCCTGGTGACCCAAATGACTAAAATAAGCCTGTCACTTTACTTGCAGGCAATACAGCGTTGGCTTTGAACTTGTCACAGTCTCAACAGTAGGAGATCCCGGTTCCTATGGCTTTCAGAAGAAGAGCAGTGGTGACTACAGGTAATAGTAGTTCATTCAGTGAAGTCTTTGCAGTCTGAAACATTTCAGATCTTATAATGGGTCACTTCTTTTATCGTAGGTGTGGATTTTGCTACTTGGAAGTGGAAAACATACCTGCTGGAGTTTACAACATTATCCCCACCACATTCTTGCCTCAACAAGAGGGTCCTTTTTTCTTAGATTTCAACAGTACTATTCCTCTTAAAGTATCACAGCTCCAGTAAGGAGACAGACTTGTGCACTACTCTTAAAAGAAGTCGTTTTGTCCTGTCCTACAGCCTGAGAAGAGGTGAATAACTCTTACTACACAAAGAACGCAATTTTATTTTATGCATAAGTCATAGCCAAAAGCATGGAGTCACCCATTTGCTGATTAATTGTGGTAGACAGCTGTGGTTTTTGCTGCTATGGTATGAGAGTGAGCACTGTTCAATAGGCCTGTGAGCAGGCTAAAATGCTTATGTTCAAATGAACTGGCAGGACATAATTTACTGGAATTTTTCTACATTTCAAATCAAAATATAGTGGGTTTATGTAAGAGAAAAATTAACACTGAAATTCACTTCTCCTGAAATATAGGGCCTATGGGTTTAGGATTTCATTCTTAAAACTAAACATCTAAGAAAATATTCTTGTGTATTCTGCTTATTCAGCCTCAGGACCAAATATGTATTGATTGCTATTTGTACTGAATGTCTTGAATGTTTTCAGCACTGAAGTAGCTCTCACATTTAAATGTGAACTTACTACTGCTGAGCATGTTGTCCAGGCTGCCTCTAACATGTTCAGCTTATCTAGAGTGTGTACATAGAAGTAAAAGATAAGGAAGATTCCAGCTTCAGCTACTTCTAGAAGAGGAGCAATGGATTCACCCATATGACATGTGCTTTAAGAGCTGTTATTTTGTATTAGTATTACTTTAATACATATCCTAACACAAGGTACTGTATGATTTTCTTCCTACTAGCTGCAAAACCTAGCCTGATCACAATCAGCACTAAAATCAAAAGTTAACCAACAGTCACATACAGAGAGTAGAGCATGCCATTCACTTATTAGATGTGAAATGTTTTCAGCTGAAGGTGCACTGTAAGATTCTCTGTATCTACTAAAGTAGTCTCACTGGTGCTAGGGGGTAGTTCACTCCCTCCCATCAGCATCCTAACAAAAATAACAAGGATAAAGCACTTCTTTCCAAGTACTTGGCCTGCATAGGAAGGGTCATTTTTAAATGGAAACTGATGAATAAAGGTAGCACTTAACCCATGCCATCAACAGAAATAGGGTTCAAGTTCTTAAGAAAATAGTGGAAGTGGAATTGCTCCAGGGGAGGAAAGAAAAAGTAAAGTCTACTGTATCTGCTCTATCTCTAGCTTTTAAGATACATATAAAAATATAAAGATCTGAAAAGGATTTAAAGGTTAACTTTTTTTTTTTAAACAAATGACAGAAAAAAACTTTATGTGATAGGAGGAGAGGGTACTTTTAAAACAGCCATAGGAAGTTCTGTGCCATTCAGGTTTACCTGGCATTTTTTTGACCAAAAAGATATTACTTATTTAAATAATATCTTAAATAGTACCTGTATCTTAAATAGTACAGGTACTATTTAAATATCTTAAATATCTTAAATAGTACCTGTGCTCTACAAAATAAGATTTGTTCATTAGGAAAGTAAGCATGCAGTACAGGAGAACAAGAAATACCTGTGGCCTCAAGTCACTTTCCTGGAAGTCTGCTATTTACCTTCTCCATAAAGTACAAGTCCCTTTTTGTTTCATCTCCTTCATCAGACAGCTTTTTAACAACTGCCTAGCTTTCAAAGGACACTGAAAACATGTCTTTAGACTACACTTTTCTCAAAGACCCCATCTGGGCTTTGTGACAAGTTTGTCATAGTTTGATTTACCTTCTTTTGCAGGGAAGTTTCTGATGATTATTGCAATAAACCAACATAGGGAATTGCATAGGCACAAGATGAGCAAAAAGCAAGTTCCTTTATGGTTATCCTTGGCTTTTGGGAGTAGGCAGTTGTGCCAAGGACTGCTTCCTCTCTACAAAATTAAGATTTCACTTAGCACAGATTTATTGAGGAAAATATAAATCTTAGCACAGGCTAAACCAGAATATATTGCATCTATTTTTAACACCTATGAAGTTAAAGGTAGTTATGAAGTCTAAACAGTATATTCTTGACCGTATGAAAGGCAGATGCCAGAACTAAGTTTTTGCATGTCCTCTGCTGTTTGAGATCAAGCTCATATCTTGTCTGCAGTAAAACCTGATTTTCTTTTGTAGTCTGTTTCTGCTCTGTAGGAAGTTGTCCCCTCCCCTCTTTTGTTTCTCTCTCCAAGCACAAAGCTAGTGCCAAAGCTTATGTTGGATGAAATACACATGTAAGGCTCAGCTTCCATATTGTACTAAAGCAAAAGCAAGGAATACTAGACAAAGCTGTCTCTATCCAGACACAGTAACAGTTTGTACATACACAGTACAGTCAGTGGATTGGGTTTAGGCCCATAAATACACAGGATTTAAGTTCAGTATCACTGTCCTTTTTAAGACAAGTCCTGTTCGAATACTGTACCTGCAGAGTTGGTAGAATCCCATCACCATACATTTCCTTTCACAGGTAGGACAAACATTCATGTGGAGCATATCAAAAGAAACACACAAGATACTCTTGTAGATTTTGGTCTCTGCCAGTTCTGGTTGTGGCAAATTACTTCTACAATATTATTTGTTTGCCCTTTTTTATTAGGAAATTAATCACGATTACTTCTGATATTTTCTGTCAAATACATACTTTATCACTTTTTTTTTTCTGCAAGTCTAGAAAGATAATCAGAGATTAAATTGCTCCTTAAGTTTTAGTGCAGCCTCAGCTCAAGATGTAAGTTAAGCTTTTCTTTCCCCTACATCAGTTATTTTTGATCTATAATGACAATATTAGACTGAGTCAAGCTGGGAAATGCTGCACAGAAAATACTTCTAGAAAAGAGCGAGGCCTGTGTGGGGAAAAATTGAAACAGCTGCACAACAGCTTAGATTGTAACAAGGGTACATTGGTCATGTTACTTTACTCACTCATGCAATTCTTGACCATAAAGTGTTCTCTGCCTGTAACCATTCATTTAAAGCCTTTAAACATTAAACTACAAAGCCTTAGAAAGTTTACCAACAAGCAGACTGTATTGCTAAGTTGTCACATACTGTACAGTTGTAAACTGTCTAAGCTGCAGCTAAATGACAACGAAAGCCAGTTGTTGTAAGGGGCTTTAAGAGGATTTATAATTTCTTTGATTTACTTAGGCTACTATAAAGAAACGATTTTTTAATTAATATATAATATAATAATATCATAATATCATTGGTGCTGAGGGATAACTGGACATACTCTTTTAAAAAGTTTGGATGTTCTCCTTGCTTATGTGCTGAAACACCTTTTCTGAGTTTTTTTGTTTTGTTTTTTTAAATCCTACCTTAGAGCTCCATACACAACACCATATGCTGCTGTTTATAGCTCAGGGTGAGATGCCCCCCCCCCCCACATCTGTTTGTTTTGTTAGGAAGAAATGGGGTTAGTCCTTCATTAATCTAATCCATCAATTTTCAAAGACTTACCAAGAGTTAGAAACTTGATATCATTCATCCATGTACTATGTCATCTGTCCCAAGTCTGAGGTTCAGTCCTAGTTTCCTGATGCAAGTTTCATGAAACTATTTGTACAGTAATTTTTATGCACTTGACCATGTGAACTATAAGGTGTTTGAACAAGCAGCTGCTTCGAATTAAGTCTGTGTACATATAACAGAGGTTTTTATCACTTAGTGAAAAAAATGACATTGAAGTTGTGTGATAATACCAAAGAGTAGGAAAATTCCTAGATTAAAATTTGCTTTATACATTCTCACTGATCACGTATACTTTGATACACCAGAGGCTTATTTTTATACCCATAAAGGCGGCTACCATCATGTTACACTTCAGAATACATCAAGAATTCCTACCAACAGTAACCAGAGAAAGCTTGTTCATTTGCCTGTACTCCACAGTGATGTATGTTCATTTAAGTTTGTCATATTTATAATTACGCCTTTTATGGAGTTTAAAATAAAATGAGTTTTCCATTAATTTATTAGACATGCTGTTGTGCCTGTTTGCTTGCACAAGTCGAGTGTAATTTACCTGCTGAGCATTGGGGTTGTTGAAGAAGGCGGCTGTAGCAAGATCTTTGAATAATTACTGGAGAAACACAGTGTAACAGGAAGGGTTTGTTGGGTCCCACACGCTGCCACACTTCTGATCAATGATTTTAATCCACTGGGAACTGAACCCCACCATGACATACATAAGGCAGCACATGCAACATTCTCATATCCTGCTGAACATAAGGTTATTCATTACACAAGCACAGGGTCTTTGGGTTTCCAGTCAGACTTGGCTCTGGGAGGAAATTTGATAGCAAGAGGCTTAGAAAAAAAACTCAAGTGTATTAGAGGTTGACTGGCAGGTGTACAAAAATAGATATTCAGCCTCAAGTTCCTCCATTGGTTTCTCTATCTGTATGCAATACAGGCAGTAGCTTAGTTATGAAATTTTAAGTAAGACATTTAATAGTGTGACACTGCGCTACTGCTTTTCATCTCATATTTAACGCTGGCAGTCCCAGCTTTTCCCCAAGCAATGCTCACAGCAGAAGCTGGAACCAGTCTTCTTTTTCCTAACCACGTATTGGGCTGGGAAATGCTGCCAATGGTCTTTGGACCATGTAAATGCTCATATTCACTGCCACTGTGAGTTTAACAGCTACAATGTGTAGAATCTAATTTTTATGGAAACGGGGTTCTTTACCTGTGGTTCTGCACATCCTTTAAAGACTAAGCTTGCTGTGGGAAAAGATTCGGTTGAGATACACTTAGCTTGCACAAACGCGAAATGAAATGTGGAAAACAAAAATGTTTACTGTAGTGTGAAGAATTTTACATTAACTTGGAGAATAGATACACAAGCTGTGGCAAGGACAAAATACAACAGGACTGCAAAAACATAGAATAGAAAATACTTTGGGCAATACTAAAATTCCCATCAAATTAACAATAGAAACGGACATTTTAGATAAAATGGTGCTTTCAGAAATGCTTAGCCACCAAAACTGAAGAGTCCTAGGATTTTTTACTACCACTTATTAGCATAATTACCAGACACTACTACTGCCTAACAGCTGCTGGCAAAACATGCCCGTGCCCTTTCTAGTTTTATTGAACACTTTTCTCTAGGGCATACTAAAACCTCAAGTCCTTTTAACAGTTATAAAACCCCACACAGTACAACCTACGGAGCAATTTAAGAACACATTGTCAATCTACACTGGCAACTCTTTTTTTCTTCATGCATATTTGAAGGATGAACCCCTTGTCGGAACTGTCCCGAAAACATCTATCACTCCCATTTCCGAGCAATAACACTTAAAGTGCTGAAAAATAATACTTCACTTCGCAGGGGAGGGGGAGGGCGAGGGGCCAATCAACTCTTTTGGTCACTGGATCACCCTCAGAGTCCCCGCCAGACTCAGGAAGGTGGCTAGAAAGGGCCCATCGCTGCTGAGCGTTACCATCCCGTTCCTGTCTCTTATGCCGGTTTTTATAGGGCACGACCGATCTCTATCCTTTCTGTGAGCACCAAGGGAAGAGTGAAGGCTTTTAGACCCACACATGCAGCTTTCCTGTACACCAAATATCTCTACAGCTTCAGCATAATACAGACAAATACAGATGTTTAAAGAATATGCCACTGATACTCAAGAGATCCGCTGTATCTAAAGAGCATTTCATTCTACAAAACTGAAGCCAAACTGCTCTCTGCAAACGTCTGGCTTGAATTTCAGACCCCCTACTGGCATGAATTTACACGGGAACATTGCTAGTTATTGCTTCAGCCAGGCTGCTACAAAACAATTTTACAAAGTCAGTGAAATAGGGGCGCAGCTTACCATTTGATAACTTGTCTGGCCTACAAAGGATTTACTGAATAAAAACTTCAGCCCTCCACATCCATTAGACTTCTTAGTGCAGTTTCAAATTCTCAGAGTAAACGCTTAAGATTTGGCATATATTATTGGCACAATGTTCTTCAAACACTTAGAAGTTCATGTATAAATATTTATACTCCCATTAAACCAGGACAGGGCACAAGGAGGACTCAGCCAATCTGGGCAGCTTTTCTGCCCGCGCATATTCCCTCTTTGATTTTCATGCACTGAAGGGAGAGCTGCTTCATTCGGTTATCCAAAGCCAGCCCCTCAGCGGAGCTGCTCCTGTTGCTGCTCCTATTCTTGTTCACTCTGTCGCTTGTCTTGTTCTCAGCCCCTTCTGCCCTATCCCCTGCAAAGAAAGGATTAAACTCCATGTTAAATCCCGATTTCATTCTGAGCAACTTAAAGGCTCAAGCGGGTCCCTCTGCAGCTTCCTTTGCCAAAGCACGCAAAAATATAGGAGCAGGAGCAAGATGCCTTAAAACTGGAGTTGGCCTTCCAAGCCGTGCTCATCTTGTGCACTGCATCAGTTGCAGCATGAACAGGTTTAGGTTGGAGCACACAAGAGCAGCCGTAATCCTCTAGTCTGAATATGTTAGCAAGGGCTTGCAAAGCCTGCAGGTGGTTCCTTTTGGCACCTTATTTGATATTTTTTTCCCCCCCTCTGAAAAGCAGGGATTTCAGCAAGCAGGACAGGAATTAAAAACTAAACTTGGATTTTCCTTAAAATAAGTGTACCATCAGAATCCCACTGCTCACTGATTTGCTGAGGAACCTCGAGCCCCTCTGCTGCACTGAGGCAAACCTGGGGAAGCTGCGCAGCCAGCAGGAGAACAGTGAGAGCATTTAGGTGTCACTTAACTGGGATGCAGGGCCTTCAGGAACTGCCTTCCCCAAGGAAGCAGCCAGAGGGTCAGAGCTCAGTGAGCTTGCGACATGCCTAGGGGAGCTGAGAGGGTTTTCCTGCTCCCTTTATAAAGCTGAAAAGCATCGGCCCAGGCCGTATCCAGCTGTGCGTACCTCTTTCGGCTTCGCATTCGGGGGACGATGCGCCGCTGCACTCGCTTCGGGGGCCGAGGACGGGGAAGATCATCCCGAACTCGGAGAGGGAGACGGGGCTGGGCAGATCCAGGCTCCCAGGTCGCGTGGCAGGAGGAAACTGAGTGGGCACCTCACAGGGGCTTGTGGGGCCGGAGCTGAAGCTGGACACCGACTGAGTTTCTGAGTCTTCTTCAGATACAAAGCTGCTGCCGTTGTCATCCTCAAACACTTCGGAAGCCACTGCAACGGTGAAGGAAACATTCTCATTAGCAAACCTGCTCCCTAATTAGAAGGCAGACTGCCTCCACCTTATCTTCCCACTTTTGCAGTTAAAAATCCAACATAAGCTCTTAATATTTCTTTTTGGATGGAGCACTACACAACAACAAATTAAAAAACAACAACAACAAACCTCGCCTGCATCATTCTCCCTGATCATGTTTGCTCCTACCTGAACTCTACCTAAAGCAAACCAGCTCCAAACCAACTAGATTAAGCTGCTCGCAACAGGAGGAGGAATTGACTAATGAAAATTCTGTTTTGTACTAGATACAGGGTGCAGATTTTGCTAAAAAAACAACATTTTTCAGTCTCGGCTCACTGCGGGATGGGGACCTGCAAACCAAAGGCTTTCTGCACTCCAGGAGTCTCACTGGGGTCAGAAGGTTTCTTACGTGCATCAGCCTCAAAACGTGTGCTGGAATCACACCAGCCTGAAGAAGTCCCAGAAATAGCAAGACATTTAAGATGCCCTGAGGTTATTTTCAGCTACATCTCCTCACCACTCCTGCTGTCAGAGAGGCTCAGACCCAACTCGAGAGAAGAGCAGGAGCAAAGGAAATCTTCCCAAGCAGTCCCCCTGTTATCCCTGCACACCCATCAGACACAAAGGGTGCAGATGGGGTTACTTCGGAGATGTGCAGCCTCTTTCCGCCGCACGTTCAGATTGCAGGGCTGCATTTACACATTGCAGAACTGACCGACAAGGCTTCAAAAGCACAAAGCTGATGACCAGCGTTCTCCACCTTCCTGAGCCCCCTTCCGTGGCATTTTGTTCTCAGAGATGGTTTGTTGTGGTTTGGATTTTGTTGTTTTTGTTGTTTTAGACGTCAAATCCAAGACCGCAACGTGGCCTCTCTTGTCACTTGCTGTGTACTGCTTCCTACATGTTGATAAAACAGATAACTGCAGAAGGTGGAGGCAAAGGTAGGGTAAAAGAGATGTTTCCCATTACAGGAGTCCTCTGCTTGGCCAGGAGCACCAACACCAGCTAGTCTACAGCAAGCAAAAGTGTAGCTACAGCTTATTTATTACCATCCGAGCTTACTGTGCCCCACAGGAGCATCTGCTAGGGCAGAAAACCCTCGCTGATGCTGCTTTATTTAACTCCAGCAGACAGAAACCATACATAAAACATATAAAAGGGCCTCGGTGGAAACTTGCCACGTTGCAATGTGAGAGCTTAACCTTTCGTGGCTATTTTGGTTATTGTGCCTGGCAGGCTGCTAGCCCTGCCCTGCCATACCCCGGTTTTATGCTGGCACTGGACACAACCTGGAGTCCTTCCACCTGTACCACGCTGCCCCTGAAAGGAAACCCTCAACTCTGTTACACCTACGTCTCCGGGGAGGCCTTCTGCATGCTGAAGGCACACCTGTGGGCATCCCAAGAGCCAATCCCCGTCTCACTCATGGAGACACAACCTAGGGACTTCAGGGAATTCAGAAGCTGTGCTGAAACCACGTCGTTCCAGCTGGCCCAGACACCGAAGTTGTTTGCTGTGCCAGGAAGGTCCCAGCTCCAAAGTACGTGGTGGGGAGGCTCTGGGGTTGTGAAATTTTGAACTCCTGCAGTCCTGACTTTGACTTTTCCCTGCAGAAATAGAGCTGAAACGCAGATCAAACTGGGATTGGTGGGACAGGGTAGCAAAAAAAAAGGACTTTCTGCACCAAGAAGGGGAGGAAGTGTCCAGGAGGAAGAAAAAATGGGGCTTTGTGCAGTATCAATCTATCCACTTCCACCCAGAGCCAGGACAAAAGCAAACCAAACACGTTCAGCTCATACACCTTCCCCTTGACAACTGGCTGTTGAAGAATACAAACTCCTGCAGTAACTGGTACTGTAAGTTCACCAGTCCCACAACAGCCAACTAATTTCGACATTTCTTACAATGCCCACGGGATATTCCCAGGCACAGGAGCGCTCTGTACTCACTTGAGACGCTGTCTGACTCCAGTTTACTTGCTGACAGATCTTCCACAGAGGTATTGCTTCCTTCAGCACCCACCCCACATCCTCGGGGCCCCATGGCAGTGGACCGTCTCCTCTCATGAATCTCATCTGAGATCATCTCCAGGTTTTTCAAGGCAGTCTTATACTCCCCCTTCGCCAGGGAGAGTTTTGCCTGCAGGTCATCCACTGTTTTCTTCAGTTGCTAACAAGGAAGACAGGTATTAGATGTGCTTTTTGCCATGATCAACGTGGACACACAGCATGCAGCTCCACCTCACAGGCCTGGCACCCCCTGGAGCCCATCCAGCTCCACGTCCCAGGCCATGGGCTTGACATCCCACTTCTTCCACAACCTGAAATTCACCCCTGAGTAATGTCTGAGTACTATGAACAGCCCAGTGCATGAAACACGGGGCGGGGGAAATCCAGAGAGGAGAAGCAAAGACAGTCAAACAGTGTTTCTGTTCAGCTCTGAAGATGATCAGCTGGGCTCAAACAGAGTTGGAGCACTTTTACTACACACGACGAAACAAAATGTCTTTTATCTTTAAAATGTGCGTAGCAAATTGTTGAAGATAAGGGGTTTGGAATGGAATTGGTCGTGTACAGACATGCAACACGGTTGTTCCTGTAGCACTTTGTATGCACTTTCAATATTTACCACACGCAGGAAATAGGCTCAGGTGGATCTGAACGACGTACGTACCTCTAGCTGGACGTAGTACTTCGCCTTGAGTTCAAAATAAGGTCTGTGGAAAGACAAAGAGCATTTGTTTACAACCACTGGGACAAAAGGACAAGAGTACTAAAGTGGGAGTTGCTCTCCTCACAGCACTAACAGAGCTATGCTGTGGTTCAGTGTAATCCTGAGAGGATTCCTATCTTATGTAGGTGATAAAACATCTACAGGTGCTCTCAGCTTTTTTTTTTCTTCCCCAACACATCTATTTCTTGTGGGTCTTTAACCTAAAGCCAAAGAGCAAAATTCCAACGTTTGGAGCTGACAACGTAATTCCCTCAGGCCTAGATTCTGCAATGTTTAAACACAACGTCCAGCTTCAGGCATAGACATCCTGTCTGTAACCAACAGCAACCTCTTCTGAGCAAATAGCACTTCCCTGAGCAAACAGCACTTGCCTCGGCTGTAAATCCTACTGCAGCTGCATCATGGACTGTGCACCACGGCTCAAGAACGTGAAACTCTGGCTTTCCAATCCTATATGCTTTTTTGGGTTGAATTCAATACACGGTCATACACGAAATAACCTGTTCTCGTTCCTCTGTGGTTAGGTTATTTCATAGCTCCTATTTTTTAAAGCACAAGAAGAGTGAAAGGCACTTTGCCCAAGTCACCGGAGCAGAAAGGGACTTCCAAGAACTGGCTAACACAGACAAGTTCATCGTCCTACAGCTCAGTGGCGCTGAGCCATAGATCTGGTGGATGTTAATACGCAGCTGTGTGCGCATTCAGAGCTCGCAAGCAAGGACCCAGAAACAAAATTAAAAGCAAAACCAAACCAAAGCAATCCAGTAATCATCCACACATCGATTTGACAGGGCAAATCACCTAAATGACTTTCCTCCAGGCTGTCCTGGTCCTACTTTAGAACAGTAATGCTTTAAGCATCTTAATTCAAACCGAAGCGTGGAGCAAACACAAATCACTTCTTGCAGGGGAAGCAGCAATTCTTTCACCAGGTCTGCCCAGGGGTTTAGGGAGAGAGAGGCTGGACAACGTGATCCCAAAATGTCCCGCAAGACAAGCAGCTCCAAATTCAACAGCCTCAAGTCCCAGTTTATGTAGCCACTCGACAGCACTGATGTTTTCTGCTCAGTTTCAGCTTTCCTTTGTGTGAAACTTGCAGTGCTGTGAGCCAGGTCACCCTTCCAGCATCCCTAGGCAGCATGACTTCAGTACACCCATTTTAACACACCTGCTCACCCCATTCAACATTTTCCATTTTAATGTGAGGTTACAATAATCGGCGTTTCTCCTTTTTGGAGAGAAACTCCAAAACATCCTATCTAGGTGGCTCATGCTGTCAGCCCTGCTGTGAAACCAAAGGGAACACACTGGGATCCCTCCACACACAAGTGAAAATCTCCTTATTCTGAGGAAAACAACACAACACCACCCCTACAAGGGTAGTTTCAGCAAGGAAATGGAGACAAATCACACAAGAGGCAATTGGTGCATCAAGCTCAGCACCACAACCATTATAAAAAGGTATATAAGAGCCCACTGACAACTCACTGGGGTCTTTATTTTAAATCTTACTGTAAGAAAGAAACTCCTGGTAGCCAAACCTCTTCTCAGATATTGCTCTCATCTACAGGAATCTGTCATTTCACGATCTGGTGATATTTTTGCACAGTCCCTGTGCAGTGCCAGACAAACAGCATGCAACTCATTCGAGGAAGGCACACTGCTATACTGTTTTAGCAAACATGCCTGGATCTTCTTTGAGAAGTGCTAACCCTGTCTTGAATTGAGCAAACACCAATCAAAATAGACTTTTGGTTGACCAATTTCATGAAAAAATCATTTTTAGATAGAGGGATTAAAAGCTGAACACAGCAAGCAGATTGTTTAGACAAGCTACAGTCTGGAACTATAAAGAAAGACTGCGAAATACAAGGAGGATTAAGATTTGGTTGTAAACAGGACCAAAATTTTAAATGGATTCCGAGCAAAAAGCTGTTTTATTTCTCTGCAACAGAGCAAAACTGCTCATCAAACGCACACACGTTTATTCGTGACATTCACTGTTTAGCTATGCTCTCTGAAGTCTGTTTCTTTCTCCAGGAACAATTCTCACACAGCTTCGCTACGGCAGCGTTAGGAAGTAAACAAGTCTGATGTACAGCATGCTACTCTGATGCAGTCTCACACCTTTCAGGTTTCTGTCACTTGCCTGGTTGCCTTCCTAACTAAAAATAAGAACTAAACTGGAAAAAAAAAAAAATCCTAAACTGCAAAACATCCCCGCACAGAGCTCTGCGGCTCCGTAGGCAGCATCTACGTGCAATCCCATATGCCTGTTTCTCTAGTCACGCGCCACGGAAGGGTTCAATGGACAAGAACATAACTAAGGACGTGCCCAGGAAACTTTTCTTACCCCACTTAGTTCACCAATCTATCAAGTCAGGCGCTTCAAAATGACACTGAGAATGACAACAAATATTGGACAAATATTCTCCTACCAATTGTCTTACAAAGGGCAACACACTCACAAGTTTCAAAAACCCCACGGAATCAGCATCTCCTACAAGCAGACTTGGTCATTAAACTCATCTCTGAATGTGAAACCTACTTGGATTTATTGATGGCTCTTTTCAGCTTCTTCTCCAGCTGTTTCATCCTTCCCATGGCGGCGTTGTACTTGGCTGCAGTCTCCTTGTGAACCAGTTCGCTTCTCGTTTTGGTTTGTTCCGCCTCCATGACCTTCAAGGGGGAAAAGACAAGGTTCAAGAGGTTGAGTAGCAAGACCCACTGACCATTTTGATTAACAGTATCTTTGTAATAAATCCAACCAGGAGAGGGCTGAACCCCAACCACAGGAGTGAGAGAACTGAAACGCAGTTCAGGCTGTCCCCTCACCATAACCACCAGAAGACAGCACGCCCAACGAGACAGCCTGCTTGCAGGAGGCTAGAAAGCTGACTTTTCTCCTTAAAGAGTTGGCCAGCCTCAAATCATGCTTTCAACACCGCAAACACAAAGATGTTTGGACCACGAGCTGACCCCCTAAAACGCAGGGGGGTGATGCTATGCTGATGACCAGCCCCATAACACCCATCAAGCCCAGAGTGTCAGCCACTTTCCGTGGTGAGCAACGGGAAATGTCCTTCCATTCGCTGCTCTGCTGGCCTCTCAGAGCCATGCCTTCTCTCTCCAGGGTACTTTCAGTTTGCAAATTTGAGCTGCAAGTCAGAAAATGCGTTCTCCTTAAATGCACTAGCGGACAGGATCCAGAATGGTTTGTTTAAATTAAACTGGTGACACCTCTCCACAGGTCTGGCAGTAAGGAGGAAGCAGGCGATTTTCACGCTCCCCCTCCTTCAACTCTGAAGGCATTTGTACAGAACAGAAAGACAGGACCTATTTTCTCCAGCATTAAGTTTTCAAATATTTCAGCTGTAAGACTAACTACTTGAAGCACATTTGTTCCAGCTGGCTTCCACCGCCAGAACATGTCATCCATGCTCCTAGATGCACAGAGAGAAAAAAAAATCAAAGTGTCTTCATCTCGAAAAACCTCACTCACCGCTCTACGTTCTTGAAAGTGTCAGCCCTCAGGGTAAACTAAGTAGGGAAAAAGAGCACAGTCAACTTTCACCTGCCTGGTGTGCCAGCCTGCTCGGAGATACGGTGTTTTGTCCCTTCTGATATCTAAATGGAAGTGTGAAACTGCCACAGGGCAAAGCTGGGCTGCATCAGCTGGAAGCTCCTGCTGCCACGACTGGAGGCTACAGATGCTCACCTGCACACACCACTTACCATTAAACAAAAGTTGCTGCAGAACTAGAAGGAAGAAAGGTTTCCAGATGCTCTTCTGATTACTTAAGGTAACCTACTCAACTATAACACCCTTCAACACCCTGCCTTACATATAAATAAGGCAAATGCTTTGAAAGAAAGGTCAAAAAAAAAAAAAAATCCAGACTCCTAGCGCGCTCGCCTGCATCCTGAAAACAAGCTGCAGCCTCATCTTGAAACGTTACAAAGCTGGGCTGATGTGAAGACTTTCCCTGGTGAAATGTGTCAGACGAGGCTGGTTTTAGCATCTAAGTGTCTGCAATGAAAACACCGTCTCCAAAGGCTGCACAGAAGCTGGTTTGCCTTCTTTGTAGCGTGGTAAAGAAAGCGCAATTTAAAAGCGCTGGAAGCTACAAAATAATGGGGCGGCTGAAATTTGCCCATTTTTAATTAGATGTTGATCCCTGCCATCCATTTTTGGGGCAAAATGAGCACTGACTTTGATACCTGGGATCAATCACCTAAGTACCACCAGCACCAGGGACTTAGAACAGGTGAGGCGCCGAGCACCGTGTTTGACTTTGCGCATCTTTCATCTCAAACATCCCAGAAACACAGAACTGGGATTTGAGGATGACAGATTGTAAACACCTCAAACTCGCTGACAAAACACGGAGCTCGCTGCCAGCCACACACACCCACGCTCATTACCCTTTTGGGAAAGGAAAACAGGTTGCATACCTCATCCTTTTGAAGAAATCGGGGATGTGAGGAACGCCATCCCCTCCCTGCTCCCTGGTTTTCCTATGGGCATTCTGCTGTTGTGCTCACCTTACCCACACAATCCTGGTCAGAGGGCAGGGACATTGCGTGCCCTGCCCAAGGGAGAGCTGCTCAAGGTGCCAGGCTGAGGGCAAAGACGCAGTTCTGCAATACTTGAAGGCTGTCCCACAGAGGTATCTCCATGGAGATCCCTCTGCTGCCAAGAGGCTTTTTAAGCCTTTCATTGAGACAAGAAGCCACGAGATGATCCACTCCTCCACCAAAGCCAAGCAGCCTCTAAATACAGAAACTGTCAGGGCACGTGGATAGGAAGAGACTTGCAAACCACGCAGCCAGCTCTACATCCAGGAGGTTCAATGGAAGACAAGCTAGGGAAAAGCCTTACCTTTTAAGAGGGTCTTAACAGAAGCCTGGCAAGGCTTGTGTAGGAAAGCAGCACTTTTTATGACACCCAGCAGTACTGCTGGGGGGAAAACATGTTCTTATATGGACTCCTAAACAAGTTTTTGGTCACATTTTCTGAATAAGCTGCTTTGTTCAGTAAATGTTACCGTGCTTCCACCAACAAACCTTGCTGAAGCCATCACAGATGCAATAATGTCACTTCAAAAAGGTATCAATCAATTCCTCTTCCCTCCTGTGCCCTCTATTTCCAGCCCAGACTTCTAGGAAAGGAAGGTCAGCACAGAATGTATGTTATTAGTGAATAGGTCTGCACAAGCAGCTTTGTTGCTCCCAGCCAAGAAATGTGCATGAGCTGAAGTCAAAGATGGACTCCAGGAAAACTGCAGTAACAACAACAGCTGCAAAAGCAACATTTATCAGGGAAATTGAGCAAAGCTGACCATCTGAGCCAGAGAATTATTCTGGACATCTGGTTCTTCCTCCAAAATTTAAATTGATGACTTTTCTAGAAGAACTAGAAATAGAAGAGGTAAGCCAATGCAGGATCAGTAAACCAGAAGGAGGGAATCGACGATACAGGGGATAAAGATATTAGAGGGAGGAACAGAAACCAAACTGCATTTGACTTCCAGCGTGAAGGGATGGAGAGATTAGGGCAGGGAAGGCTGTGGGTATTTTTGTTGTTTCTTTCATCGCCTTTTTTCCCCAAGTAGTTCTCTCTCTTCTCTCCACATCACGACGTACCCACGCATTTTACACTGACAGATGGTACTGCACGGTGTAATATCAAAGGGAGCTTCACAAGCCAAGTTAAACCAAGAGGGAGCATGCCTCCTCCCTCTTCGCTCTCTCCTCACCCCTTCCTTTTAAAAACGTTTCATGATCCAGAGCCAAAACAT
This sequence comes from Anas acuta, assembly GCF_963932015.1. Classification (NCBI taxonomy): domain Eukaryota; kingdom Metazoa; phylum Chordata; class Aves; order Anseriformes; family Anatidae; genus Anas; species Anas acuta. The sequence continues at coordinate 44,435,611 of NC_088980.1, read as the reverse complement.
TTCTTCTCCCTGCCAGAATTTCTGAAGTGAACATATCCCAGGGAAGACTGTAAAAGCAGAGCATTTTGCAGATTGCATCAGCAATCAGGAATTAGCAGTTCCTCTTGAAATTCATGCAGGATCTTCCTTTCTGCTCCAACTGGTCTCAAACTTCAGGTGATGCTCTGTTAATCTGGCCACGCAGATTGTTCTCCTGACACCATCAGCTTGATGAGCAGACCCCCTCTGATTACAGGGGGATCTTAAATATGCCTAAAAATAGCCATATCAGAAGTACAAAGTAATGTTCTGGACACCTAAAACTGATGAGCTAAATCCCAGCCTACGTGTCATTACAGCCACCTCAGATCTGTTGAGAAATAGACTTTTAGAAAAAAAAAACACAGGAATTTATCCCAAAACATACACCTGCTTGAGAGCCATGGTGGGAAAAGAAGCTGCCTGACTCACAGGATTGCTTCACAGCCCTGCACTTCTCTGTGGTCAGCACGTAGCTCAAGCACAGACACTTGCAGGGATCAGTTGCATCTTCGCAGGCAGGCTGGCATCTATTTAAACACAGCTTCCTTTGCTTTTTTGGAAACCCAGCTCAAAATGCAAGGTGAAAAAATTACTGACTCCCTGTACCTACTCATGCTGGACATCTGCTCTGCAAATAAAAGCATCTTCCACACGTTCTGCTTCCAACCCATCCAGGAGAGGCAAAGTCTCTGCCACACTTCCATTTCTAATCAGTTTACACAGATGACTTTTCTATTTCAGAGGATACAAAAGGCTTGTTTACCGAATCCTCTTAGACTGCTGAATTAAAAATAGCAGCATTAGCAGCTTCTTGATCCATGAAGAAATCAAAAAGCAGTTACACCGTGCGGCCCTCAGCTCCGCTTCCTTCCAGCAAGGGTCTGCAAATAGCATTTCCTGCTCAGTGCCCTGGAATACAAGTCTTTGTCCACATCCATTAGGTCAAGTGCAAAAGCAACCTGGCAGTATTTCCATAAACATTTATATTTAAAAATAAAAAGAAAAGAGTCTCATTTGTTCTCTTTCTTACCCTTTTCCCTTATGTTCTTGCACCGTTTGTCAGCTACCAAGCTGTTGTAGGGCTCGGATTTGTTCCAACTTTGGGATTAATTCAATAGGGCCTGCTACCTCTGCCTTAAAATAGCAAATAAAAACACTTTACTCTTGCCTGACATCTCTACCAATATAAAAACAAGTGAATTACTAACCCTCTTCTGACATTTGGCCCAGAGACGCTTTTCTGCGCTTGATTCATTGCGGTACAAAGCACAGCACAGGATTTTTCTGTCCAATATATCTGTCACCTGCAAGTACAGGCAGAAAACCTAGCAAATCCAAAAAAAGCTTAGTGCAACTAGAGTTCAAGAACTTTCTCCAAGAGCGATTCTTCTATGTGGAAGCGGAGGAATTCTTTTTTAAAGCCCAGCCTTCACCCTTAGTAACATTACTCAGCATTAGTAATTTCTAATGTAATTAACAGCTAATGATCTGAGTATACAAGAACACCAACAGCCAAGAACCTTTGTTCTACGAGATCTCATCTGCCAACTTGTTTTCATTCATGGCTTGGTAGGGACTGCTGATGTTTTCTGCTCCTTCAGCCCCCAGCTATTTTGTTTACCTCGCTGAACCCTAAGCACTCCGCTAATTGCATGCGCTGAAACCAAGAAAGCGTTCACTCTGCTCCTAAAAGGAGATACAAAACTCAGCCAGCGCTCCTAAAAAACGATGCCAGATCTGTTCAGTCAACACTTCCAACAGTATTTGTTTTTATTTTTATTTTTCCCCTTGTTGGCTCTGCCCCTAGCCTTGAGATCCCCAGCGTGGCTAACGAAAATCAGGAGACAAACTTCCACGTAATTCTCTTGAAACCTGCTGGATCCTGTAAAGGCACAGATACAACGTTGTGGGAACTGAGGTTACCCAGGCTATTTTAAGCACCAGAAAGAGTAGGATAACACGGTTTCCATCCAGGGAGCACTCAGCTGCTCTATACAATCCAGCCCGTGCCTAGGAGATTGTACATCTGCCGTGAATAAACATAGGGTTCCTATTGACTGTTCAGCTGCAGCCATCAGAGACGTCACGGTTTGAATCTGCTCTCTAACAAGTCCATGTTCTGCACTCGGTGCTGATAAACGTGAACACCACCAGCTCCATGTAACACTGAGAAATCACCTTCTGCTCTAAGTCACTGGGTCTGCAAACCTCAGGTGCAGTCCTCTTGGCTGCAGGCTGTCAGGGAAGCACTAAGGGTCGTAGAAGGAGACTGGGATCCCCTAGAAATATCCCAGGAAAAGAGGAATCCATTTACACTCTCGAGATGCCCAGCACTTCTTCCCTTGTGAATCAAAAATTGTGTATGCATTTCTGGACTTTGCTCACATCAAACAAGGATAACAACTAGGGAAAAATGACAGCTGCTGGCATCTTGCCATCTTCGTACACAGAGCACGAAGTTTGGTCTCACTTCAAAAATGCACAGAGGTACCAGATCTGCAAATACTTCGTGACAACAGGGACAGTTACACAAACAATACCCTGGATGATTTCTGTGTGGTTTATTTATTTATTTACTTATACGCCAGGTTTTTCCATCTCTCCCCTACACAGCCAACATCCTTTTTGTTCCCTGTTTCGTCTTCTGGCAGCTGGTTTTTACAATTCTCTCTGAAATAGAGGCTTTTTTATAGCTGAGAAGCTTCTGCAACAGAACAGAGCTAACACATTGAGGACTGCAAGACAATGTGAGCATTGTATGGCACGCTCACTACATTTGGAATAGCAAGCTCAGCTTCACTGCCATATCAGGGAAACTCTGACAGAACAAGGGTTTTTAACTTAGATTTTTGTTTCTTTCATGCTAAAAAAAACCTTCCTGAATTTTTTTTTTAAACAGACAAGCAAAAAGGAGGCAAGGCAAATGACAGGAAAGATCATCTTGACAGCTGCTGAAATGAATACTGCCTTTCATTGTTAATGCATATTTTCTGTAGATTTAAAAAGACCTTACAAAGAAGGTAAGACCTTGTCTAAATTTAAAAGCTAATTCGTGATAGAACAGTGTGCAAGCTTAAAATGCAACGCACATTCTTGAGTGATTCCACATGCAGACACACACTCCAGAGGAACAGTGCCTTGTTGAAATTTATTCCACGCTGAGAACAGGTTATACTAAAATTGGAACATAACCCTGGTACTCCACGGTCAGGGTTTCCATGACAAATGCATTTAGGAATATCCAACCCTAGGCAATTAGTTTGGCATAGCTCCAAACACAGATAGGCCTGAAGACTTTGTTTATTACTATTATATAGATAGGAATTTTAATTTTTTGTATTTTGAGAGCCACTCCTCTAGCTACCAGTAAAGTCAGACAGAGAACAACAGGGAACTATAGTTTGTCCCAGTAGCAGCCCAAAGCTCTCAGCTTCATTTCCTACATGTCACACATCTGGACCAACAGAAAAATTTGGTCTTTCACAAACAAGCACTGTGTCCCAAAGGAGAAAAAAAAATGTGGAAAAGATAGATGCTGTGGCAAGCAACTTTGCATTTGTATTACCCTCTGAGTAGCATGGTTGAGCATCTCTTGCCAGGCAGAGTCAAACTGTCGCTTGTCATCCTCCAGTAGCCTCTGCTCGGCCAGCGAAATGGTCTCCTTTGCAGCACGCAGCACTTCAGTAGCCCTCTGAAAATCCTGAGTCGCCCTCTGAGCTTCCAGCTGTGCCTAGGGAAGGAGAAATCGGGATTAGAGACAAAGGAAGTCAGTCATGTTTAAAGATCTACCACGGTAATCACTGAGAAACGAAAGAAAAAAAAATGCAATAGCAAACTGGGAGCATGTCAAGAATACACTGAGAAAGGCACTCCCTCAGTTTGGTCAGGGGAGATTTTTATCTGGCGGACCATTAATCATGCTGAGGAAATGTTTTGCAAGTATTACATTGCTATAAAGCATAAACAGCTTTTCCAAGAAGGTAGCAGTTAGTTCTTTGGACGTTCTTTGCTATCACTGGGACACAAGTGGTACAGCAAGCCCCCAGGACACAGACACGAGGGTAACCAGGGGAATTTGTAACGCACGTAAAGCTCTGATAAAGGCCCTGCGGTGCCCTTTGGAAACTGCTGTTATTTCAGCAAAACAGCAGCAAGTTTGAGCTTGAAGGAAGTGCTTTTGAGCATAAAAGCAGGGGAGAACAGACTCTTCTGGTGAGGAAGAGTTGCTGTGAGAGCAAACAGTGCTCCACAACAACATACAACATGCCCAACAAAGCAAGCACAGCTTAGCAGCCATCCCATTGATGAGCTGGGATCTCTCTTATTCTGAACCAAAACGTAAAACAAAACAACATCCACCAGAGATTGCATTTACAGACCACCAGCATCTCTCCTGCAAGCTTTAGAGGAGCTCTCGCAGTCTCTGAGCCCCGCTCCAAGCAGCCCTCAGGATGCTCACACTCCATCTCCCAGGCTGGAGCCCCCTCTGCTTCCCACAGCCAAGTGCCAGCCCCCCAGGGTCACCAACACAGCACTGAGCCCTCGCCCATTCAACCCGAAAAGGGAAAGGAGCCAAGAAAGCAGCAATAACGCCAGACACGCCACAGGCTTCAATAGCATCGCGGTGACAAGAGTTGTAACGGAGTCTACAGGGTTCAGCAGCCTGCAGTGTTGCACTCGAGCATCAGCAACGTGTCCTAAATGTCCAAAATTGGTGATTTTGTGATGAACAGACAAAGAATCTCCACGAACAAATGGCCAGTGTTGAGTGCTTGCTGGTTTTGTTTTTTTTTCTTTTTGTCTGGCTTTAAATAAGATAGAGATGTTGTCTCTTTTTAGGGTTATCACTGACTTGTCAGCATTTTTCACATTCAGGCTTTCAAACACACACATTTCACGTTGCTTTCCTGCATCAGGTCATTTTTTTATTCAAAGTTGTGTGGTCATTTGCTATTTTTCAACTCTACCAGCAGTTTACTGCACGTCAAGTCCTTTTAAGATTGACAGACAAATGCCTTGTTTAGCTGAAAATTAAAATCTTTACCTGAGGTTTTCTACACTATATTTTATACGTTTCATAAATTTATAAGTAGTGGGTTTGAGCTGTTTTGCACTGACATAAAGCCCTCCAAACATAAGCTTCACAATCGATTAACTGAACGCTGAGCACAGTGAAGGCTGTTTTCATTTACACTTCAATGATTTATTTTTTTTTAAATAGACTGGAAATTACTGAGCTTATACCTATGGGAGATGTCTCTGAGCGGACATGACTGACAAAACAAGATAATGAATAAACCTTTGCATGTCATGATCCACAGAGGAGGAGGCTGAGGCTGAAGCAGAGGGAAGGACTCATGTACAGAATGCAAAGCTGAGGAAGATGAAGTCTCTCCTGAATAAAGGAAGAGGTTTTGGTGTAAAGGAATTGGGAAGCAGCTAAAAATCCCTGACACAAAGTGAGAAATAAAAAAAAATATCAACACATTTCTCCAGCTAACAGCTGGCTACACATCCTCAGCACCAGCTGCAGCAAATACCTTCACACTTCAGACGCCATCGTTACTGGTAAAGGTAATGGAAAGAAAAACCTTCCCTCCCTGCCCCATGACAGGGCAGAGACGAACACCTAATTCAAACACAAGTCTCAAAAGGAAATAAAGCAGGCTAAGTCTCCCTTCTGATGTCCTGAAATAGCAGCAAGCTCTGCTTAACTTCCTTCCCTTACCACACAGAAAGGTATTTCGCCCCAAAGTGGCTGTGGAAAAATGAGTTCCGTGTCAGAGGTCTTTCAGCTCTTAGGAGTCAAGGGGGGGAAATCAAAGTCGTCACAGTCGGAGCAATGATTTCCTTTCAGCCTCGGTCCTTGATGCAATTCCTTCTGAAGCGGCTGTTGTTTTCCACAGAGGAGAAGTTCACCCAGCTGTGCCCTTTGCTGCTTTCAGGCAGCTTGCACATCTCCATCTTATCTGAAGTTCTCATTAGGAGCCAGAACACTGAAGCATGAATTTCTGTGCAGGTCTGCACACCCCAAAGTGGCACAGTGCTTCGGGCCACTTAATATTAGCCTAGTGCAAATCCATTAATATGGTCTTTTAGAAATTCTAACGACAAAAAAAGACTCATACCCGAGATTTCCCTACCACTCCAGTCACCAGGTGTCTGTTTCCAACCTGTTAATGCAGTTTACAAATTCAGAATATACCTAAATAAAGAATATTTTGATTTAACCATGAACATTAACCCTGGTACCCTCCAAGCTTTCTGAGGATCGTGAAACAAGGCTCAACCTAAGCTTTTAACAAAGGACACAGAAGAAGCCTAAATCCTGAATCCCCTAAATATCTTCTACTGAACACTCTGAAAATTCACAACTCTTTTCTCTCCCAGCAAATTCAATCCATGCTAGTAAAGGCATCAAATAGAGGTCAGAAGCTTTCCATAAAAATAGTTTGAGCCAGGATTTTAGAAGCAAAATGAAATGCGAGACTCCAGTGACGGCCTGCATCTGGGGAAGCACTGCACCAGAAGAGGACAGATTTTCATGGAAGATAATCCCAGAGGGAGCCAGGTCCCAGCAACGAGGCCACCAAAGCCCAGTCCCAGAGGAGGCTTCAGCTCCACATCTCTCCCAGCGCAGGCGAGGGCCTGCCCGTGCAAGGAGCTCCTTGCAAATGCTGGCGACCCATTCCCAGCGCAGGCAGAACTGCACCAGCAAGTCTGTTTTCGAAACTCGAGTAAAACCAGATCCCAGGGGCAAGAGGAGCCCAGGAGAAGTGCAGTTTTCTCACCGTTACTGCATCAGCACTGGAAAGTTTCTGTTGGCACAGACAGCCGGGTCAGGGATCAACACATCTGAGCCAGCGAAGAGGCAGCAGAGCATTAGGAGCTGAGTTTCCAAATCCCCAAGGAAAACAATGCCTAATGGCAGCTTGCAGTACTAGCTGCTCTTCTGATGAAGCTTCTAAAGCACTGCAAGAAAATGTTCTTTGTGATAAGAAAACCAGAAGCTAAACCTACAGTTCAGCTGGACTTTTTGTTGTTTGGTATCTCTAGCACCTGGACTTGTAGGACGTGTAAGAGCCAAAGCTGAAAACAGGCAGGCCAAACTTCTAGCCACATTCAGTTTTAGGTCCTGTAACGTGTGGGCAAATGGAAAAGTTAAACACAAACACACCTAAATACTCTCAGCTCTATTTGTTGAATGCTAGCCAATGAGGTGGATTTGAAAACACTGCTCTGGAACACAAAATGTTTTTTGATTTAAGCAAAAAGAGTTAGTCCAAATCATTTCACCTCGACAGTTATCTGAAATCAGTCTGCAGTCTCATTCTAAACAGCTTGTTGAGAGCCTGGCAAAGAGAAAAGCTAAATGGTAGGGTACAGAAAGACACGTTAGTCATTAGAGAAACATCAACAGGTCTGTGGTTTTGCTGATCTGAAAAAAGATACTCAAACGCTTGTTGGTTAGTACAGTTACTCAATAATTAGCCTTCATTTAAAATTCCCTCCAGCATGTACGAGTTTTTTTCTGCACCACTACTGACAGACTGCTCCCACAGTCCAAGTCTCAGCTTGATGGAAGAGGTCATAGCCATGCTCTCCGTGTCCTTTTAAAACCAAAGAAAGCAGGAACTGGCATCTCCAGCCAGCCTCTTAACATTGTTCCAGTACAGTGGTTATTCCCTCTCAAAGCCCAGAACTCAAAATTCAAACAAATGGCTGAAAAAACAGGTGACTGTGCTTTAAAACACGAACTGGTATTTGAGAAGGGAGATGCTTAGCCTTGAGATAGCACAAGTGAAAATGTACCAGGAAGCAGGACAAAAAGCTCCTAGGAAGGCTGGGGGCAAGTGGGATGTCAGCTTGCTGCCCGTTACCTGTATCGGTGCTGCCTGATAGAAATTCATCAGCATAAAGGCAAGCATCTCTTTCAAAACTCATGAGCTCGACCAGCAAAACCCCTTACTGAAGGGGGCAAAACCTTGATGCCTTGGGAACTGGGGAACCTGTGCCTCAGCTCTCAACCCCACAGTGACCAGGAGCTCATCGTGCCAGATCACCAGAACCTTGTGCTAGAAAATGTAAGTGACTATTTTGACCACTACAGACCCTTCCCCTATTAGTGTAAAACACAGGACTCCTTGAGAAATGCAATTAAGCAACCACCCAGACCTCAGCTAAGGAAAACCCCACTGTCACAGCAGCCTCCTGCACTCGTCCACACCAGCAACCTCCTCTCACCAGCTCGTCTCCCTCGCAGAGCCTCAGACTTGCCAGCCAGCTCCCAGATACTCAGAAGCTACACACAGTAGTAGCAGCACTCGCAGAAGCCAGTGTGATAAAAAATGCACCAGCTTTTAAAATAAATAACAATGTAAAATTAAAGGGACACCAACGGGGGTTCGTAATTACAAGCTATTGATTTATTACCATAACGAGGTCCCTTTGGGGAGATATGATGAGCTCTCCTTTTTGGGAGATGCATCCTTATGGGCAATTCCCCTCCGAGTCTGCACAGGGCCCTGCAGAGAAGGCAGCCAGGCCCAACTGCTGGACTGTGCTTTTAGCTAAAGATAGCGATGAAAACAGATGAGGTAGGCTGTGGCGAGCACGTAGAAGAAAACAGAAACACCACCTTTTAAATAGGGTCATTCTTCTGGAACTGGCAGCAGCACACCTTCAGGCCAGCACAGGCACATCAGCTTGTCTGTTCTCAAAGCAGAAAACGCTGCGCTCTTTAATTATGAAATACAATCTTCCCTTCAGTCCATTTAGCCTTTATTGCCCCAATCCCCATCTGCAGTCAGAGCCCTTGCCCAGCTGACCTAATAGAGGATTTTTCCACCCTACAACACACAGCTTGAATTCTCTGTTTTAACATCAATCAGGACGCACACTACTCTTCCTCTTTTTCACCTATCCTCCCAATTTTTGTTGCTGCCTACCTAGTTGTGCAAGACTGAAGTTTCCCTTTCACAATGGTGTTCAACGAAGGTGAGTTTTTTCCAAGTTTGTGCAAAAATGGCTTTTCATTTTGAAGAGGTTCACCTGCCTTACCTCATCACTTGCTGCCAAGGTCACGACAACTGCTTTATCTCAGCATTTCTGTGCGTTGCCAATAAAAGACAGGACAAATCTCCTCTATGAAATGATTACAAGCTGGAGCGTGAAGGGAACATTCGCTGCTCAGAACAAGGCAGCAGCAAGCCACGCGCTGGCCTAAGGCCTTTGCTCTGTAAGAGTCTATGTTAATGTGAAACCAGTGTCTCCCTCATTCAGTACTCTTTAAAACAATAGCTTAATTGCCACCAGCAAAACTTACTTGCTTACTACAAACCAGATAATGACTTCACTGGCTTCCAGTCATGCTCTTCAGAAGCAAGTTAAGTTTCAGATGCTTCCATTTTGGCTCGCTCTCCTTCATTTAACATCATCCCATGGATAATTCACTGGGTAAAACACAACATGCTTTAAAATGGGAACTTTCCTCCATCAGTTGCCTACCAGAAGTTACCACCGCCCCCGACTCAGTGTGGAGGTTCCACACTGTGGAATATCCAGTTTCAGGGCCCTCAGTTCACGAGGGATGTCAAGGCACCGTTCAGGGTTCAGTGAAGATTTATGAGAAGGGTCAGAGCCTATCATGGCTCCTGCAAGGAGTGCTGAGGGATAGGGGCTGGTCCCTCCCTCACTAGACTAAACTGAGTGATCGGATTAGGTGTCAGATACAATCTTGGCAGCTCCTCTTCAGATTGTTGAGTCAAATGACCACTTCTCAGCAGCAACGTTAAGGTGTAACATGAAGCAACAGCCACAGCTTGGAGGTTCGGGTTGCACGCTGAAAAAAAATCTTTTCTACACGAGGGACAGGGTGACCCTCGGGCAGGTTACCCAGAGAGGCTGTAAATCTGTCTCTGGAGGTTTTCAAAACTTGGCACAGCCACAGCGGATGTAATCCAGCGACAGTGACAGCGCAGCTTTGAGCAGGGGGTTGGATCAGATGACCTCCAAAGGTCCTGTACAACCTGCACTTCTGTCAAATACCTTTGCTTTGTTCTGTTTTTCTGTCAAGCAGTGGGAAATCAGCAGCACAAAGAGCACAGTTACAACAAAGACCCTACGCTGATGCTGGATGTTTTCCTAGATTCTCAGACCCACGCACACAATTTCTTGAATAATTGGAATAGTGATCGTGCTGGGACACTTTAAAGAAAAAAAAATAAAGACCATGACCTTCCTTTCCCCTCTCCCTACAGACTAAAAACCCCAAGCCAAACCAGAACTGTGAGTTTGTCAAAAGACAGAAACCCCTTCTTGCTGTAGGCTACGTACAGATGCTTATAAACAACTTATAAAAATCCAAAGCCTCTGGAGTGACCTCATTTTGGCAGATCTGAGGCTTTTTGTGATCTATACTAAGCTGTGATGATTGTCTGCATTACTGACAGAAAATGCAGTCTCTCACGAGTCTGAAACACCCTCGTATTCTTTAAGCTGATTATTGAAAAGCTATGAAACCACACGGGTTAGAATTTGCTTTTTTAAGGGTAGATTTGAAGATTTTTGTTCGTGTGGAGGAAGGGAAGAGGCGAGAGGAAGGGGAAAATAAGTCTTGCTACAGCTTTTTGAAGCACAAACCATTTCCTTCCTGCTGCATAACCAATGAAAAGCCTGTGGAATACAATGACCAGATGTCTCGTAGTTTCTGCTTTCCATTAGGTGTCTTTCTGATGCTGTTCGTGCATCTACCTCTCTTCTTCTAACAGCTAAATTGTTCCACATCCCACCTGATTCCTGGTTCTGAGTCAGTTTTGTTTTCCCTGTAAACCTGAGCTACAGAAAGGCCCAGGAGATAAGAGCAGGCCTACGAAACACGTTGCTAAAGTTAGGGGATGTGCGTAGCTCCCCTAAGACAGGCTGACAAGCCGTATTATTCCAAGAGATAAAAGGCTCGGGGCGTCACCAGCAGCTCCCTTCATTAACTGTTCTGTTACCAGCATGCAGGCAGCCGGCCTCAAGGACAGAATCCCACCTCCCTTCATTAGGAGCTATGGAAGGAAACAAGAAAGAACATATCTAAGTTTACAATACCAAGCCTTTTAGCCTTCCATCCTTTTTTTCAAGAGGTAGCTGGTGTGTCTGGAGCTACCCAGCCTAGTTAACAGGTCTACAGCACCAGAATATCCCAAATTGTTCATGCTAACACCATCCAGACCCAGCCTTCTTGGGCACTCATTGCCATCTGCCTGCTAGTTGTACAAAATTACAAAGCTGCTGCCTGCTGGAAGAAGGGATCACGGAACACATCCAGGTTTTTCTCTCCAAGGTATAATCACCTTATTAAGAAAAATATCAAGACAAGCCCTCAGAACGAGGGTTGGGAGGAGGGTTAGGCAGTGACTCAGTGAGTCCAGGGCTTACAGCTGGTTTCTAGGTTTACAGACTCTCTGCATGCTCCTCTGCACCTGGCAGCAGCCTTCTCGGCTGAAATTAAATATAGAAGAAAGGAACAAACTCCCACAAATACACGCTGCTAGACTTACACCGCCTGCTTTAATGGATCCTTGCTAATTAACCAAGATAATAAATACTTAGTGGACATGGCAGAAATATGCAGGAGAAACGCTCGATTGGTGTCTCACCTCGTTGCCTCCAAAGCAGCGATGGGGTGTTCTGGACTTGTTCCCCCCATCCCTAGAAAGCCTCACACCTATCAGCAACAACCCAACAGCAAAGACACTCTCTAGAAGAAAGGCCCAGGCTGACCTTGTGCATCTCTGGCAGATGTACAGGATGCTCAGATAGCTCCTGAGGGGTCCTAGCTTAAAGGACAAAGTTGTGCATGGTGAGCTGGGTACATGAAGGGCCAAGACCATTGCTTGAAGGAGAAAGTCTAGGTAGTAGCAGGGACAGAACTTCATTTCCCCTTCTTAAATCCTCCTGTAAGAAGAACAGGCTATCAGCACCCTTTACTAAGTGAAAAAGGAACATCAGAAGCAGATGCTGCTAAATTAGATGGCCATTTCTTCCACACCTTACCAGTGACATTTGGCTTCTAACAGAAGGACTGCAAGTTTGCTGCAACTAAGAGATTTTTTCTTACAGAAACTGAGTCAATTCAGAGCCATTCTCACATGTGATATAGAGAAACTACTCTTCCGATAATCTTCTTCAGCAAGAACAGGCAACAGTTCATAAATTCTTACTGTTTTACTAGAAGTCATAACGAAACGCCCCCAGAAGGCAGCAACCAACATCCATATTGGATTCGTTTTGGCAGCAGCCCATAGCACGAGCATTTTTCATTACACAATAAACTCCCACCCATTTAGACCACTGTACAGAACAAAGGTTGGGGTGGTTGAACAACTTCCCAGAAGTTGCGAGGCTCCTGCTGCCTTCCAACACTCGTCGCTGAGCTGTTGCCACACACAACAGGTACACAGTATACTACCCTGACCTCGTGTCACCCAGTCTCAAATGTTGGCTACTATTTTTAACAGAAGCATGTCTGTGGCTTACAATCTCTTGAAATATTAGTATCAGCCAGAAGAGACTGGGAGGGGAAAAGCCGAGAGAACAAAGCAAGGGAGTCTTCCCTTTAAATTACCTTTTTTTTTTTTTAATGCTGTAGAGTTGTGTTCTGGGGATGGCAATGCAGAAGATGTGTCTACGCCAAGGAACCCACTATCTTAAACTCTCTGGGTTTTCCAGATTGAAGAGGATGCAAAATAATCAAATTCAGACAACAGCAGAGGAAAAAGGGATACACCTCTGTTTTCACATCCCAGCACTTTTTGAGGAGAGCTACTTACATCTTCCTGCCAGTTCCAGCGTTTGCCATCGTGTCTGTGGCTAAGCTTGGAAGCCAGGTCGCCTGCATTGCTTCTTCCTGCTGAAGGCAGCAGATATCTGACAGAGAAACAAATCTTTCCTGCCCTAGCTCCCTTCCCTGCTACTCCAAAGAAGGGAGGACATTTCCACACCAGCTTACACACCCCGGCATTCCCATACCCCAGACCTACTTGCACAATACTTGTAATATTTCACAATGGAAAAATGCAAGAAAAGGCGTTCTTAAAGAGCAGGAAAATAATTAGCTCATTGTATCATCGGCAATTACTGAAGGGGAGGTTGAACCGCTAGCTGGCTTTGTGTTGCTGCCATCCAGAATAGCTAAGGATTTGGGGGGGGGGGTTCGAAAAAGCAGATAAAATATCTCTTCTGGAGAAGCTCTTCAATATGTTTTGATGATAATCAGCATTTTCTTCTATGTCTGGAAAGAAAAGCAGAAGAAGAAAGAGACTAATTTACAGTGCACAACTAACCAATTTAAATAACGGAGCCCTCCAAGGCATGTCTTCTATCAATGATGATAAAACCAATCACGGTTTTCGCATCAGCAGCTTACACAAATTAGTTATCTATCAACAGAACAGTATGCTCACATAAAGCAAAGATGTGGGGTGTATAAATATCAACCCAGAAAGTAACTAGACCCACTCAATAAGGCACAGAAAGTACAAACAGATGCAGGAAGTCCAACCTAATCAATGCAGGTATTTCAACAGAGTGGCTAAATATTAGTTCCTACTTTCCGAAAGTGGTAAGAACATGCTATTTCAAGATGGGTTTGCTACAGGTGCCATCTAGGCTGTAAGAAACACAAGTAACAGCAATATGGATCAGGTAAGGATTCGTGGAGGTTTTTTTTTTAGTTAGTTTGTGAAGTAGCAGCTGCTGATGTTCCCAAACACAGGGCAGATTTCCAGCTGCTGGGGATTAAGATGGCAGAAAGCTGCCTGGCCCTGTGACCTACTATCCTGCATTAGCAGGGCAGAAAGGAAGGCAAATGCTTTGAGGAGCTTTCCTTCACAGATCTGATCTTTGCTATAACCTTCCAAATCCTACCAGGCAGCATCTGCTACCTTCTCAGCAATTTAAGGGCACTGTTTGAGACACTCGAACACCACAATGCTCAAGCAGCCAACCGAGGCAGAACACAGCCGTAAAACTGAAGTCTTAAAATAAATAAATAACAGCACTATAATAAATAATAATAATATGACAGATGTCAGATTCCCTTGCTTGGCTCACTTCCTCTTCAGATGGGTGCCTGGTCCCACAGCCAGCCACACACGATGCAAGAAGGAGGGTGAATATACTGGAAGTGCCCCTGGGGATCACAGCAATGGGAACTCCACGTTGCACAAGAGGACTAACGTCACACTGACACAGTTTCCCTAAGCCATGCCTTCCGCAACAAAAATGAAATAGTGGGAAGAAAGGGTTCAGGTCTAGAGCAGGCCCACAGGGAACAGAAAGCGAAACAGGCCACACACAACTTCTTAGGCCACCAGGTACAACCCACAGCCTCCACGTGTCGTCCTTCAAAGCCCTACTTCTCACATTATCTCACCTCTATGTTTCTTCTCCTTACCATTTCTTTACCACATGGCAAGTCCATTTTTCCTTTCCCTCCAGAGAAACCCAGCCACAGCTTTCCAGGCAGGGCCTGTGCTACCTCCCTCCCATGTCTGGCCTCCCATAGCACTGAGGCCACTGCTTGAGCTCACACCCCAAAGGTAGGACATGATGTTTGAAAAATTTAAGTCCCAGTTCAAGAAGGGAGCTGTTGTCCCCCGTCTCGGTGGCCTCTCCACCCCACCAACCTCACAAAATAATCCAGAGCCTAATAAACAATACCAGTACCTACAGGCCTACAAGAAAGCTGGAGAGGAGCTCTTCATCAGGGAGCGTAGTTATAGCACAAAGGGGAATGGCTTTAATTGAAAAGAAGGTAGGTTTAGGCTAGATATAAGGAAGAAATTCTTTACTCTGAGGGTGGTGCTCAAGAGGCTGTAAGAAAGAGACCAGAATTAACAGCCCGTTAATTGCGGTGCTGCACAGACGATCATTACTTACCAATGATAACGCAGCACTACAGCTGTAGAAAGCAGTCGTGTGCTTTAGGTGTTTTTTAACTTAAGGAATTTGGAAGGATTTTCTAAGGATTGGGAAGGATTTGTAGAAGGTTTGTCATAGTCGATTTTCAAGTCTCTGTATCCTCACTTCAGAAATGGGAGTCCACCAGCCAGTTTTTTGGTTTCCAAACAGTTAACCAGAAACACTCCTTCAGCCAGGAGGGGTCAGCTGGCTGTCCCCCTGTAACTGTGCCAATAATTTTGCTTTTTTTACTAACTCCATGGCACGCTGCCAAGCAGGAATTCAAGTTTGTCACAGTTCTGCTGACATTTAATTTTTGCTTCTCAAATTCCCCCTCCCTCCACCTTTTTATTTTGCCAAGATAAGCTTACTAGATAATACGAATCAATCTTAACTCCTTGCTGCCTTAAATGCAAGCATCAGGACTTCAGCTCACAAAAGCAGCCGTGTCACAAGGAACCTCTTTTCCATCCTACCTCCAAAATACCATTGATAGCACACCTAGGAACCAGAGGGGAGGACCTGGATATCCTGCGGTTGGATTTGGACCCAGGAGCTGTCGCTCACCCTCAGAGCTGCCCCCCTGCCTGCAGCCCAGCCAGCTGGTGCTGTGATCCAATTAGTTCTCAGTCACTGAGCGGATTTGGATGGGGAACTAGGGTGCTGTAGGAAGCAACACTGGCAAGACAACACTTTCCAGTTCCTAATTAATTTTTTTAAGAGTGATTGGCAAGTTATGTTGATGGAAAAAGCCTTCGTTTCTTGAGCTATGCAAGTTACCATCTGCAGAGCCATACTGCTTGCAGACATCTCAAGCTGAGCACCTAGAATCCGAGATGCGATGGCCACCGTGGAAAGTTTCGTTCAACTACAGGCACTGCACTCTTCTGCACAGAACGGTTATCAGCCTCAGCAGCTGAGGAAGAGTCTTCACCATCACCATCAAGCAGCTAAATCACTCCTCAATTCCTGTTGTGTGAGGAGTTCCTCTGCATTTAAGGAAGAGGGATGCATTTCAGAAGGCTTTTCACATGCACCTGCCTCTCACCACTGACCACAGACAGTGATTAAGGGCCTGAATGATTACTTTAGACTCTAAATCCTTCCGTAGATAAAGCTAATCAAGTTAAATCCTACACACTCACTCAGTCTACTATAACCTTCTGATCCTGCTGGTCAAATCCAACCAAAATCCACATTTGAAAGAGGAACTAATTGCTCAGTGGTAACCGGCTTCCCCTACGTTTTGTGAAGACTACCAGATTAGAGACCCAGGGTCCAAATATCTGAAAGCTCACCCTTAATTCCTTACCTTGTCGGCTGACTTCTTTAAACAGATGTATCGATCCAATATAAAATATGACGGGAGAGAAAGATTATTAGCGAAGTGAGGGGAAGGAGCTGTACTATATACAAAGCGGTAGAGAGCACAGTGGCTGTCCCTGATGGACCAAATCTACTTGTCCACCAGCTGTGTTTAATCCCAGGTACACCCAGACATCAGCAGCAAAGACACTGTTGCACAGCCATGCCTTCATGTTTTTCCAAGCTTTTTGTGACAAAAGGGTCCTTTTAGGTTAAGTATGCCAACAAAATGAAAGGCAGAATTCGTCGTAAAGCTAAATCAGGGAAGGTCACCCAAGGGGAAGGAAGATGAGTGCACCCTTTCAGTGTGCTGCTCTCTGAGCACTTGTTACAGACGGGTCCCTCAGTGAGTGACACACATACATATGACCTAGCATAGATCTTTCCTCTCTTTTTGCCTCAGGCAAGCTTTTCAATGCTCTTTTGTAAAAGCTAGACAGGGCAGGGGGTGGAGGGGAATACCACAAAGCAAAAACATGTTCCTCCCAAAACAGGCTCAGCACTCAAGCTGAGCAAAGCATCCACACCTACTCCCACTCTGAGCCAGTACTAGGGACTGAAACATCACTTCTCACTCTGCAAAAAGAGCTCAGTAACGGGAGAGAAGGCTTCGTTAAGAGCAACACCCCCAGGGCTTTTATTCTGGTAAGGATCACTACAGATGCATAGGTTTTTGTACTTGTAGGCATGGGGAATACTTTTTTATCTGACTTTTTTTTCCATCAGAAGCAAAGCAGGGAAGTCAAGTTCTCCTCTTCGGTCTGTCCCTGGGCTCCCAAGTGATGATGTATGGGTAACAGTGTTTTAATGGCACCTTTCACCCTAAAGTGCTTTTACTGCCCTTAATGAACTCAGCCTCACCGCAGTTTGACAGCTCCATTTTATACAGAAAACAAGAGAAAAATGAAGTAACATATTTAAGCCATGCAGCAACACAAGATCAACTCTGAACAGCCCGGTGACTTACACAATAGACCACGCTTGTTTTAGCACAGCATCCTGCCCCGGTGCACGATACCACTAGTGAGGTAACACACTCCTCAAGCTCTTACCACATGCTCAGACACTATTGCATAGGAGCTTTCCAGACCCAACCCTGCAAAATGCTAAGTCAACCGTAGCTTAAGACACTCCTTACCTCAGAGGCTCAAGATGTACACTTGTTTACATTACTAACGTTTGCTGGCAATGTCACCCTTCTTCCCCATTACATTTGGGGAAAAAAAGAGGCCAATTTTCAGACTAGTCACATAGGGAAGCAGGACCTTATGGGTCCCTTCCAACTCGGGATACTCTGTGATGCCATTACAGCATAAGTCAAAGAACAACCTTAAAAATAAAATATGCCAAATGCAAAAAAGTCCTTGCAGTAGAACAATAAAATTTGATTAAACAACTAATTTGGATCAAAATGCTCTGAAACAGTAGGGTACCCCTGTAGTCCACACGAGTGACCCACTCTGAGACCCAACGAGGAATCACAAAGTTGTCTTTGGAGAAGTTGCACGAAATCTTCAGGGTCAAGAGCAGCAGCTCGCTCTTGCTTCAGCCTCAGCAGAAGCTGAATATTAATGCTTTTTGTGCCAACAGACAGCATCCTGATTCCCCGTGCCACCGCTTCGGAGGACAAAGCACTGGAATGGCAACACCAAGGGCTCATTGTTCTGCTAGAGCAAAGTTCCACCCTGAGACAGACCACGCTGAAATTCTCTTGGCACATGTTACACAAGCAAGATGCTACAGGACTCTTGCATGGGAGAATTCATTTGTTTTGAATTCCCCACCTCCTGCCAACACAGGATTGCACAAGATGGGGATAAGGGTGAAGAGACGAAAGGACTCACGATCCTGAAGCTTCTCCAGGGAGTACTTGACTCGAGGACGTGTTTTTTTTTTTTTTTCTGGCCCCACATCAGTGCCCTTGTACCATTTTAATGTGTTTTATTTTAATAGCTTAAATAATATTTCCAGAAGAGAATCACGTTGGTGCCATGAGAAAGCAACCTCCTTGGTTTCACTAAATACAGCTTTTATCAGATAACTTGCCCTACAACTGGCATCTTAAATGCAAGCAACTCTGGACAACTCCTGCATTTCTGCCAAACTAGGTTTCTCTAATTATGCAGTTCTTTGTTCCCAGAAGACTTCAATTTACAGGCCTTATTTTTTACTTCCCTTTACTGAGAACAACAAACAAAAATTTACACTTCCCTTTCTCTTACAAGCACAGCAGTGCAATTTTATCCCTCATTGTTTAATTAAAGCTCTTTCAGCTACACAGAACCTTTTGTCTGGGCTTTCAGAAGCAGCCTAATGGCTCTGAAATAGCTGTAAAGACAGCAGGTAGGAAAGCAACTTCATAAGCTACGTGTTTTTCTAAACTTGAATGGAAAGATATCGAGCTGTTCCCATGATTTCTTCACAATTTTAGGAATCAAAGCGTAACAGAAAGCTGTCAGGCCTACATCTAAACATTTTCTGGTACTTCCATTTCATATCCCCACCCAATTTGCTCCCAAATAAACTGAACTTTCATCGACTACAGACAGACTACAAAAACTCTTTGGGCAGATGCCTTACTGACAACTGATACCAATCTTTCCAATCTCCCCATTTCCAGAAAAATCCTCTGTTCACTGTCCTTCAACACCAACACTCCTCTTTGCCCTCGTATTTTGTATTTCAAGATTTTATTAGTCAAGGAGCCAAAGGGAAATCAGAGGTGATCTTTCAGCTCTTTCTCCTGAGCGGGTACAAAGAAAGAGCTCTGTTCCACGACTGGCTCCATAACACAAAATGCAAAAAAGTCAAATGAATGGTAGGAAGGGGAAATCAGGGATAAGTAGCATTTAAACTTAGCTAATGACAAAACGAATTGGGAGAAAAATAGGAGAAAAATATGGTATTTTCTAACAAGCCCAAGGCAAGTGTAGTGATTTTGCCAGTCTCAGGACTCAAAGCTGTTTCAGTTTTTTAGTGCTCTCATAAAGCACCTTTGAATTAGTATGACCAAATCAATCTCAGAAGCAGCAGAGATATAGGAACAAGAAATTTCACTTTTAGGACATAATCTCCTGCCAGCTTCAGGACAGATGACAACGTTCACTGCTCGCAGTGCCTGATGTTACAAACCTCAAAGTCATCCCATTTTTTGGTACTGCAGAGTATGGATTTCTACCATTGACTTTTCCAAGTATAACTCCTGAAGTCCTGTGCGTTCTGTACCTTCCACAGCTATTTATAGTAAAAATAAAAAAGTATGAGACCATACGTGAGGCAGGGCCAGTTTTGTTTTGTCATTGTACATACTAATTAACACAATATAAACAATCAACTCCTTGTTCTTACATCGTTACCAACTTACTCTCTTCCTCCAGATCACTACTACTGGTTTATCTCTACCCCAGGCACTAGGCCCTGTGAGCAAGGACTGCTTTCAGGACAGTTACAGATGAGCAGTAGATACCACACTTTGCTTGGAAGCAGACTTTACTTTTTACCATGCTTTTACTAGTCTCAAGGATTAAGTCTAATAACCCCCACACATCATCTTCACTGCTTGAGACAACAGCTCCAAATAAATGCTGTGCAATTTAAAGGACAAGCAAAGTCCCTATTTTCTTGTGTGACACACCTCATCAGCCCAATTCCTGCTTCATCAGCTTTCAAAGCATAAAGCTTGCATTCACACCTCACTTTTCTGCACCCTGCTCCAAGGATGTATTCTTTTCCCTCCCCCTTCTTCTATTACTTGGTGAGTTTACTTTCTGCCTCCTGGCATACACCAACACTCACCCCCCTACATATTTTTATAAGCAAAATCCTCCTCCTGTCTTTTTTTTTTTTTCTTCTCAACACCTTTCACATGTTGCCCCACCTCTCTTTCACTTTTCCCATGAACACAATCACATCCTGGTTACCCAGCTACCGATTACAACACACGCATTTCCAGCTCAGCACAGAAGCAGCAACCCCAAGCAACACTTCCCCCTCCTTCTGCCCTCCCTGCCATGAGAGAAAATAGCAACAGCACTCGAGGACAGCCTCTCCCTGGAAGAAATAAATCATGAAAAAGCCTCAGACACCAGCAGAACCCATCAGAGATGCCAAGCAGAAGCACTCCCCAAGCCATCATGTATTCAACTCTCAGCTACTTTGTCCTTTAGGTGAGGAGCTCCTTGACATCTCACAAGCTTCCAGTTGCAGCTTTTTATCTGCTCAGCGTTTTGCTTTAAGGAAAAGTAGCCACACAAGGCCTACACTATATTTCCAAACAATTATAGCTGTTGATAGGACAGAGCGAGGCTCTGACAGGCCATTCGTAATGAGGAGAGAACAGTACGAGCTTGCTGCTATTCATAGTTCACGTCTGCTGTAGCTGTCCGTGGCCTGAAGAATATGTGCAGCTGTGGCTGTGAAGAAACACACTTTGCCATCGATTCACATGGCCAACGTGCAACTCAAGACACAGACGGTGTCAGCCGAGTACATACACTTAGGATGTTATTAATAGCAGGGGAGCGCTGCAATCACTGTGTGCTCTCCAGCATAAGCTTATAAGGCAGAAAGTTCTCACCTGCCTGGCCACCCTCCGAGCTTCCCAGTAAGGTTTAGAGTCTTCTACAGCTTTCCCAATCTTCTTCACCAGCTCATCCAGTTTTACCGTTGCTTCCACCAGCACGGAGCGGAACTTCTGGCGTGCATCCTTCGAAACGTTACAGAGCAGGGAAAAGGGAAGAAAGGACAAAGATTAGAACTTTAAACTTTATTTCTGCCCGTTTGTTCCTACCTTCAGGATGTTCTTCAGAGAGACAGCTTCTATACAAAGCCTGCAATAGCCTGTGTTTGTCATCACCTCTGGTAGGATTTCTCAGGGAGGAATAGCTAGTAAATGACTCAGTGGGGGAGCAAATCAGGCTGTTACAGCTTCTGAGAGAGAGTTAAGTGGCAACGACATCTCATTTACTGCACCATCTCATAGTTCAGGGTTGCTCAGGAACATGCATTACCTTCACAGAAATGAGAGTCTGTCCTCACGCTTTCCAGAGGACACGTACTAGAAGTCTCCCTGAAACTGCTTTACAAATTTTGAAGCTAGATATTTACTAAGGATTTTCAACACAATTTCCAGAATCCTTCTCTCTGAGCCTCTCCTTTCAGTAAAGGAAACTGGGCAGGCAGGCAGGCCTAACCCCACAGAGCAAGCTGGATGGAACCAGCAACTCTTAAACCTTAGCCTGCGTCCCACCTCCAGCAGCATCCCCCAGCAGAGACACCACTTCACAACACGGATGAGGATGGACAGGACCTGCTTTCTGCAGGAGGAAGAACTAGACCCATCCCACGTGGCAGTGGGACGTTTTCAAGTGGGCTCCTCTTTCTGTTTCATAAATGCACCCTACTTACTTCAAGAGCAGCAGCAGCTTTCAGCTTTTCATTGCAGAAAGATTTTCCAGCACCAAAGCCCATCTTTTCAGCTATACTTTGTATCAATGGATAAGGACTTCTACTTTCCATTTGATTATTATTTATTATATTTAAGTGAATTCCAGCTACTTCCAAACTAGATGAGTTGCCCTTTTTATGTAATTATCTTTCCTGCTCTGCTGCAACTTCCATACCCTCAAGCAGAGCGATCCTGATTTCCATCTCAGCATCCAGCACAAACTAAATCAATGGGATTGTTGCAGAGGGATGCAAATACAGGCTGGGACCTGGCCCAGAATTTAAGGAGACCAAGATGAAGGGCCGTGTGAGCTCTTGACAAGCCTCGTAATTCTAATTAGAGAGCAGGATTTAGGCAGACTGCTGGAGTGACATGTTGATAAATCAGGAAGCAGCTGGCTTGAAGAAGTGCTCTAATTCAGGAGGCTTTTGTCATTACTGCTGAGGATTTCTAGAATACACAACTGTTTATTCATTGGAAGACCTAAAATATATCAGAGCCTACTACTTTGCTCACAGAAGCAGAAAAATCTGCAACAATACATTAGTTTTACAGAAAAAGAAACATACTTCAGCAAAAGCTGCTCTCATTCCATTTTAGTCTTCTCTAAAACCTTAATCAGCATCAGTCGTATTTTTTTTTTTTAGTGTAAATTGCTTTGGTTTCTTAAAGTGCTCCAAATTATTCTAAGAAAATACTTAAATGGGTAGCAGGGCCAAAATGGAGAATTAAATGCACATTAACTTACTACTGACTGGATTGGAGTTCTTAAAATGAAATAGTTTCTCAGTGATAGTATGAAGCGTATCTTTCAAACAACATCTACCAAGTCAATGAGTTTCTTAATGAGAACAAGTTAGATACTTCCAATTAAAGTAGTGGATGATACACGGTTCACTGCTCAGTATGAACTTCACGAGAAACTGAAACAGGACTGCACGCATGATGATGATATTGCAAGAAAAATGCTAAGTACTGAAGTATATTTCACAAGAAAACATTTTCCTATAAATGCCTAAATAACATTTAAAAATTCACTTCTAAATTAATGTACCTAAAGCTTTGGTTTTCAGTTTGTGAAAGCTGTGTGGTTGGATACTAGTTGTGGAAAGTGAATAATTAGAGAGAAACAGAGATATATGCAGCGATTTACCAAAAAAAGCAGTTTGCACGTCCAAAGAAAAGCACTTGGAACAAAGAGATCTGTCAACAGCAACTGTGTATTATGGCTAACAAATCTGTGCTTAGAGACCTGCCCCAAAATTATTCATGTAATTACATCTACACTTAACCAACGTGAAAAAGACTTATCCAAAAGGAAGAGAGAACAGGCAATAAAACCCCAAGAATACACGCAGAGAGCAGTCCCACAGGAACATCTGGATCCACAGACCTCCCACCAACTGGGATGAGGTGCATACAAATCACGAAGCTGTAACTAATCCTCTAACAGGCACAGGTCTTGTAAACACTTAAGCAGGAGTTAAACCACGGGCACAGCCCCACCGAACAGGATAGTTACACAGGATGGGGAGTTTCAGCTGAGGGACACACAGGAGTGAAGCCGCAGTCCTCATTTCCCCCCAGATGATGCCAGTTTCCTATTTTGAAGCTTCACACGGGGTCTCCCATCCTCATTTTTCCTATGGAGAGGAATAATGAGTAACAAAACGCCCCAGGAACTTTACACCCGTGTCATCCGCTACGTGATGTATTTAAAATGACATCTTTATTCCCAGGCTCCCGATTGCCACGAGCTCAAGCCTGCAGGCTCCGCCACCTTCTGCACGAGAGAAAAAACAGATGCTGACGCTCTGCTTGGATCAGCCCCGCAGCCAAAGGCTCCTTCAGACACAGCCACCAGGAGCAGAGCTCTCTGAGAAGCGGTGACACCAAACCCACGAGCTGCCCTTCACTTCAGCCCTCGCTACACCACAAGAGCAAGCGGTTCCCATCACAAACCCACGCAGCACAGCAGCCCCGCCACGTGCTGCCACAACACCTGCAGAAGTCAGCCCCCTCGGGACAGCACAAAACTCCCCCGGTGGGCACCACCAGGGAGGTTTAAGTAAGAAATACAGGTGCAGCAGCTATTTTTACTCCTGGTTTGAAACCAGGGGGGTCAGAAGTACCAAGGCTTCTGCACCACATGCAGCAGGAGCGTTGGGCTTGCTGCACCTGCCTCTGGCATCGCAGTCTTACTAACCAGGCTCTAACACAGGTGTTTGTCATGCACACGCTCCAGCGGGCACAGAGCTTCGTGCATCATGTGCACAACTGCAATTTACTTCTCCACATCTTCTTCTAGCGGCCGCAAGAGCTCCGCTTCCTCCCTGGAAATCCTTCGCCTTTTTCTCCCACGTGGTTGATTTTACAAGGGCAGTTTTAGGGAGCGTGCCAGACCTCCGTCCCTTAAACGCTTTTGTTGCAAAAAAAGGTGGAAAGAAACAAAACTAAAGTTCTGCACTTCACACGCACCTGCTGAAGGATAAAGCGTGCTTGTTTTGCTTTCTGATGAGTGATGGCAATGAGCTAGTGTTAGATGCCAGGTGACAGGCAAATCACCATCTCTGCCCATCAAAGGAAATGGGTATCCTCAAACCCTTTTCTTTCTCTCTCCAGCTATTAATTTGCCATTTAAGAACAATATAAATCAATATTTGGAAGTTGCTTTAACCTCCTGCTTGCGGACAGGTAGAGACTACAAATACAATCTGATTTTTTTTGCCTTTTAGTCCTCTTAAAAAAAGGCTGAGGGAGGCAGGCCGGGAGAGGAACCGGGTGCTCCTTCCAAAGCAGATTTTCTCTGCTGAACTCCTCCTCCCTTCAGCTAGAAGCCCTTTTCTGCTTCAAGGCCGTGAATCAAGCAAAGCCCTTTGACTCACTCAGGTGACAAAATCTTTCCGGAGTCAGAGCGGAGGAAGAAGCCTTGCCTTACTCACCCACAGATGAAAAGCAAAAGGCAAAACAACAAAAGCAATGCACAGTCCACGTGCAGGAGCCATTTCCTAAGGAAACAAGGGAATTATAGACGTGGAAAGAGCTGCTAGGGCTGCACAAATCCATCACACATGTATATCACACTCCAAAAGACAGCAGCAAAAACGGCTACGGAGCTGCTCCTCCCTTTTTTTCCTCTGGGACACTGGAAAATGCTGCACGGGGCTGCTGATAAGGTGGCGGATGTTTCTACAGATAAGCTTCCCCAGCCCGAGCAGGCGTGGTCAGAATGAGATTCCTGCAGCTGACAGGCCATTCTTCTAAAACTTGGAAGGCTGGGGGTTTTAAAAAAAAAAAATACTTAAAATTCTTATGTGGAACGCGGTCAAAATCTCAAGCTTTACCCTGAGAAAAGAAGTATATTGAGGAGGAATTTGATAAAAGGACCCTTCCCCTTTTGAGAGGAGTTTAAATGCTGACAAGGCTCGCAGGGGAAGGAGCAGCACGGCAGATACAACCCTGTCCTGTGACTCTGCACAACACCAACCCAGAGTAACCTTTAGGGTAAACCCAGGCCTAAAATTAGCACAAAGCCTTGCAGATCAGGACCAGAGGATCTAGTCAAGCATAGAAGCAGGATCCTAACCAAGCCCTACCTCCAACAAGCGTGGCTGAATCGAGTTTTCGTGTGCAACCACCACCCCTCAACAAACATTGGCAAGCTCGCAGCTCCAGCTGCACAAAAGCTCCCTCTGACATAAACCACACTCTGAGATTGCTGGGATTCCAGCGGTCATGTTAATGCTACGGGCAGGATTCCTCTCCCCACGATGCTGCCAGAGGGTCCCTCGATGAATCTCCTGCATCTGAACTGCACTTTGGAGAGGTGGTCAAAGGCACGGATGAGTTCACAAAAGTGCATGACTCACCCACCCAGCCGAGTACATTCACAACTTCTGATCTGAGCGCTGATGGAGACACATTTCCAGCAGACAGGAAAAAAGCCCCAGTAGTAAAGTGCAGCTCTAACATGCATTTAGTCAAAACGTACTCACATCTCCACTGCAAGATGTTTCCTGCATCTCCTCACAGAGGCTTCAAACAGACAGGGACGCTAGGAAAGCTAAGTGTTAAATCCCCTGGAGGACCTTCATCACCATTTTGCTGTGTCAGTAATGCTCAGCGTTGCACTTAGCGTGAGCAGTGTTAAGGATTTTAAATGAAGGCTAATCAAAGATTCATTAACAGGCAATACATTAATGCAACATGTAACTACCAGCCGCTCAGTGCCCTTTATCAGGGCCACGTGTCCTGAAGAGGCTGCGAGCATCGGCAGGTCAGGATATTTCTCCAGGGTTTAGTGGGATAGGTCAAAAGAGTGAAAAACGAGTAATTATATCAACTAAAAGAAGAGGTACAGCCAGCTTCAGCATATCCTCAACACATTCCACGCATGTAAAATTTTACAAACATTTCATACCCACAGATCTTTTGCTGTTAATGGCAACTGGAGAGAGTGGGCATGTGCAGCAGCCCAGGTCAGAGCAACTCGTGCAAGCCTACAGAAGTCCAAAACAGTCTCACAGAAAGCAGATGCCACAAGGCTCCTCTTCCTGCTGCTCAGGGAGTACACCAAATCATGAAAACATCATAGCTGTGTTTTTTTCTAAATTTCCTTCAAAGACATACACCTTCCACTCAAATGCTCCAGTTGCTTTTTCAGATTATTCAGGAAACACTCAGCAGTGGGAATGAATGGACCTCAAAGTAATACCACAAGACGTCTTCCTGTAATATAAATAGCCTAATGATATTGCGTTCCCATTAAAGTCAGCTATGATCAGGTATTATTTGCTTCGTATTTTCAATAATGGGATGGAATAGGATAGATATAACTCCATTGTTTGGAAGAAGAACAATAAGCACTACTTCTAATGAAACATCTTGCATGGCAACACCAGCACAAACTAGGAATGGGCAACAAGAGGTGGCCCAAAGCTGCTAGCAGCAGTCAAAACACCAAATCTTCAAAGCCAAACTTGGTGTGGCTCTCCCCAAAGCCCATGTTCTTAAGCAGCATTCAAGGACTTGTCTTGGAAACAGAGCAATCCCCATTCTGAATTCCCCCTTCCAAGCTCTGGATTTATCCTATAGAGCTGCTTGGCAGAGCTCTCTTTTTCTGTCTGGAATGAAAATGTGGAATTTTTTTATTGTTATACTGTAGGGGGAGGGGTAAAATATCTTTCCTCCAGAAATGTTCAAGCCCATTTAAAATGCATTTATCAAGATGTATATAAACTTAGGCCTTACATCACCCAACTGCATTTGTCCTCAAGATCAGAGCAGATCAAAAGCAACACAAATCTTCCTGGATTAAAAGTGATGCAGTTGCACGATGCTACAAGCTGGCTTCAATCCAGCAAGACTTCGGATGAAAAGTGAAAGGGAAACTTTCATGAAAGCATACTGTTGATGGTATCTTAAATTTAATCCATCAAACGTTGCTTACATTGAGTACAATTCAGATCTGCAGTCAACATTTAATAACACGGAGGTAGAAAGCATCGTGTAATTGTTCTCTGTGCTGACACCTAGTATTTCTTAGACTAAGTAAGGTAAACAACAACATAAAACCAAGCCGATGTGGAAATGCTGCTATTTCATTTACAGTGATATATCCAAGGGCCTTTCAGCCTTTTAGAGCTCAGCATGTGTCTCTCGCGTAGTAGCTACAAATCTCCAGACTCTACAAACACTTGAACACATGAATAATTTCAATCAAGCAGTAAAATCCCATCTTCAAGTCATTGGGATTTACTTCATGAGGATGCATTTGCATTATTATTACTATTCTATCTGCTTCATAATATGTCCTCAGCACAAGGTTACGACAAGATTAATGAAATCCAGGCAACTATCCATGGCACCATCTTTCAATTTCAGTACCTCAGCATGAAATAAGGAGATTGCAAAGACTTATCTATATATAGATATATAGATATAAATATAACTAACACTGCTCCCGAGGAGACTCAGGGCCAATTTAATTGGGACTGTTGTAACTAAACAGATCCGCTAGCGTGCTGTGTTTTTTTGTTGTTTTTTGTGTGTTTTTTTTTTTAAGTTCACTCCTAAAATTTAAATCAACGTAGTGACACAGAACAGTTTTCACAGCTGAAATATAGTTTAATTTCGCATAACAAATAGTCCTCCGTTCTGCTAAGCTTATTTGCCAATAAATTCGCGATCTACATGCCAGAAAGCACAGAAAATGGAAAGAGGTAGGAAGAAGAAGACAGCCACGTGACGAGTTCAGGGACCGCTGCATCCTGCCTGGTCAAACAGAACAGTTCAGTTGGATGGGACCTGCAGAGATCATCGAGTCCAACCGCCTGACCACTTCAGGGCTAACCAAGAGTTAAAGCATGCTGTTGAGGGCATTGTCCAAATGCCTCTTGAACACAGACTGGCTTGGGACACCAACCACCTGGCCAGGCAGCCTGTTCCAGCGTTTGATCACCCTCACAGTGCAGAAATTTTTCCTCATGTCCAGTCCAAACCTCCCCTGGAACAGCTTTCTGCCATTCCTTCACGTCCTGTCCTCAGTGACCAGGGAGCAGAGACTGGCACCTCCCTCTCTGCTTTGCCTCTTGGCCTCCTCTTCTCCAGACTGCACAACTGAAGTGTCCACAGGACGTGCCTTCCAGCCCATTTACCAGCTTTGTTGCCTTTCTCCAGATATTTTCAAGTACCTTGACATCCTTTTTATACTGTGAAGCCCAGAACTGCATACAATATTCAAGGTGAGGCCACACCAGTGAGCTGTCACACCACCAGCTTCCTAACTATTATCTAGTTGCTGCTCTGCTTGGTGCGTACAGTGGCATTACTCCAATAACTTCAAAATACTCCAGGTACCCATCCCATGCTTCCCATCTCATGAAAATACACATATAAAGAAAAAAAAAACAAAAAAAAAACAAACAAGACCTTGACATTTTTTAGATAGAGAATAGATATATATAAAGGTGTACTTTTAGAGTATATGCAATCTTGGCATGCTTTGATACAGCATTCAAAATATTATGTTATCAAAATTATTTAGGATCTAAAGTAGCATTTCACGCCAGTTCTCCTTTAACAACATATTCACCTTACGCTTCCACAGGTTTTATCCTTTTGTTTTGCAGTTAACATAACTTAGATGCTCAAGTATGGCAGTTAATGCTGAGTTGGTATTAGATCAACAACACCAAGCCTTCCAGAATAACGACCAAGTGGCTGAAACTCAAACTTAGAAACAACCACTCAAGAACTTACTATTGGATTTTTAAATGTCAAAAAAATAAAAAAATAAAAAAAAATAAAAGGCAAAACTGACAAGCTTAAACAAACAAACAAGTCAGGAGATCCTGGCAGGTACTTGCATGCCAAAGATCTTTCAAACAAACACACTTTCACTGTCCATAATCAGAAGAACACAAACCTAAAACAGTTACTTGTAAAAACAGAACTTGTCTAAGTTTAGTTTCAAAACCTAAAAATAGGGTTTGGCCGTGGTGGAGGTTGTGTGCTCTACTCACTGTCAGCATCCCTCTACCTCTCTCTTTCTGTTCCAGCTGTTATCTCAGTTTACAGCTTTGAAAATTAGCAACAGTTCCTTGTAGCCAAATAACCAATCCAGATGACACAATTTAGGAGGGAACCCACACAAAAATATTCTTCTATTGCTCACAAAACCCAACATGCAGAGAAGGAAAATGCAAGGATGAATTCCCTACCTCCAGTTCTGTCTCTCTCCGATTGATATCATCTGTAGATTGATTCAACTTTTCCAGCTCGCCCTGGAAGGAAAGATAGAAAATGTTAAATGTGTATTAAGAAACCTGGGGGGAAAAATGTTTCTAAATGTTTCTGAGAATGGTCATTCAGCATCCCAACAGAAAGTTCACAAGGGCTGTGGCTTACGTGCTTAATGAAAACAGGAAAACTTGAGACACTTAGAATAACTTTGTCTTCTATTCTGCAGCTTACAAGAAAAATAATCAGAGAAGCTCTACAGTTTTATTTTAAGGTAGTGCGTTTCCTGTTCTGGGCTATTCCTCGCTAGAAAAAATAAACATAAGGTACAATAATGTCTGTCCTGTTGATCAACATAGTGAGCATCTGCTAGTTTCCAGTGAGATACAACCCCCCGAAAAAAAAAAAAAAATAGCATAACCTTTTTGCTGTCACAGTAAGTCCAGCTAAAGCACAGCATTCATAAGAAACACATGAAAAGCGTTTTACTCTGGGTTTTGGCAAACCTGTCTGTAATAAAACCAGTCAATGGGACGTATGATTGTGTTTACTTAGCCTGCCTCCGTGCCAACATTTTGATCTCTAGCAGCAAAAACCAGAGGTGCTAAATCCTTTGAATAAATATTTACTAGGGGTGGCGTTGGCATGAACGAAGTTACCGTAAAAACAGAGCTCGCTGTTAATGACTTTCTTACCACAACAAGCAACCCTGGGGAGCAGCTTCCAGTAGCTTTAATTATTTGAGCAACACGTTATGTTTTGAAGCAGGTAGCAGATCCTACCTGCTTCAGCAGGACTGTCTCTATAACTAAAGGCTTACTCGATTTGCAAACAGCAAAACCCATGGGCACCTGAGCTGGCGAACCCCTGCAAGGTTGCGGCGATGTCTCCGGCTATGATCAGAGGGGGATTAACCCAACAACCCTCCTGTTTTTGGAGGTCAGATCTCACCCCCAGCCCCCAGGATTTGGGAGGCACAGCCCCGCACACCCACGTTTGCTGAAGCAGAAGCGACCTGAACCGCCTCCCGCTGCCGGGCTAGGAAAAGTTCCCATGCTCATAGCAAGCACTGCACCCTATTTTTTATTATTATTATTTATTTTTAGTCAAAACCAGCAAAAAAAAAAAAAAAAAAAAATGAGGCCGGCAGCAGCTGAGGCAGCTCGGCCGCGGGCCTGGCTCCTCCGCCAGGCAGCCGCGGGTGAATCCCGCAAGCCAGGCTGACGGGGGAGGGAAGGGACACGGGGTGGCTGTCAGTCTGTCCGTCTGTCTGTCACAGGGGATTTGGGATTTAGGATTTAGGGTCCGGCCGCTCAGGACGCGGGGCTGAGCAAAAAGGCGTCTGGGCAGGCAGGCACGGAGGGCAGCCGCCGCCTGCTAAACGTGCTCATTCCCCCTCCTCTCTCCCCGCACCGCCGAGGGGACGAGCTGCCCTCCCTCACCTGGATGCGGGGGTCCACCTCTTCTTCCTCCTCCTCCTCCTCTTCCTCTTCTTCTTCCTCCTCTTTGGGCCGCGGGCCCTCCTCAGCGGCGGCGCCGCCGCGACCGCGCCTGGACCCCGGCTCCATGGCGGCGGCAACCGGCGGCGACACCGACACCAACAGCGACAACGACACCGGCGACACCGACAGCGACACGGACACGGACACCACCGCCGGGGACACCTCGATCCCGGCCCCGCCTCCGGGAAACCCCTCCCCGGCCGCAGCCCCCGGCTCTTTGTGCGAGGAGGAACTGCGGGCTGGCTTCCTTCCTTCTTCCCTTCCCTCCCTCCTCCCTCCTTCCTTCCCCCTCCTCTCTTCTTCCTTCCCCCTCCTTCCTTTCTTCACCCTCCTCTCCTCTTCTCTTCCTTTATTTTTTATTTTTTTACCTCCCCTCCCCTTAGCCCAAACCCTCCCAAGCCAAAGTGTTGGGAGCGCAGGTGTGAGGGAACGCCGCCTGCACCTTGCAGGTCCTTTCTCTTCCTAATTATTATTTTACTTGCAAAAATAAGGGGCTTTCGGCAAGCTGGGAAACAGGAATGAAGGCCAGGTTCCCATTGTGTGGCAGCTGGTGCACCTATGCTGGATGCGGCAGAAAAAGGCATCCCGAAGCCGTGTCCTCTTCATGCAGGAGGGAAGGAGCTCGGTTCCTTTTTAGCCCCAGCCTTCCTCGCTTTCCTCACCTCGCTTTCCTCAGGCACAGCTGAAAGCCCTTCTGTGGGCAGCAGCGAAGAAATACAAAATTTAAACCAACCCCAAAGAGAGATTCACACCGCACTCCCTCCTCATTCCAAAGGAAAACCACCTTATTTTGTCTTTGCCCTCCCAGCAGGACACACAGACCACGCTACCCATATGGGAAAAATCAGGCAAAAAGGGTCAACTGGCTCAGCTGAGGCCCTTCAAATCACACCAACTGTGCTGAACCACTTCCTCACTGCCTTTGGGTGGGTAGAAAGTCATTTCCAACAGGTGAGGAACACATCTCCACCTCAAAAGTGTCACTTTTTAATTTAACCCCATTTTTGTTAAAAGACTCCGCAAACAATACCAACAAAATAAAAATAAGCAAGTAGTTCTTATACTCGGTGGAGAAGCTTCCTCTGAGAGACTGAAAATCAAAAGAAGATTTCAGCAAAGCATAAGAAGAGAAAAATTCACGTTCCTTGAGGTGAAAAAGGAGGGAAACACGAGTATTCGAGCTCTTCCAAACAATATAAAGCAACTGGAAAAAAAAAAAAAAAAGAAAAAAAAAAGGAAAAGGAAAAAGAGAGTGACACAAACATTTGAAAATAGTATAAACATGGAAAGTGACACCAACAAACTAAAAGAAATCAAGGAACAGAGGAGGTGTTGCAAAAATGCAGATGGGTTGTTTGCAACATCTTCATTTCTCGCAGCAAAAGAAATCATGTGAAGAACAGGAAAACATCACCAACCCCAAGTGGTTTATTCTTACTCATTTCCAACAAGGGAATTAAACTTGTGCAAACAGCCCAGAGCTATCAGGACCTTGGGGTGTCTCATCCCCACTGTGCTGTGGCTCATGCCAAGACGGTGATGGTCCGACACCCTAAAAGGGGCAGAGAAAACACAAAGCAGCATATGGAAGAGTTAATGTTAGCAATCCCACCATCACTGCTTACATTTCTAGAAAACACGGCTGTATCGAACAGCTACAGTATCTTCACCATATTTCCCCAAAAACCCACACAAACTGACCCACAGCAGCGACGCACAAAGCACTGCCTGCTGCTTGGGGTACCCCAGTGCTCCCATACAGACCGTGCTCTCCCCATGGGTTTTGTAACGTTTGAGCGAGGACCCCATTGTTCCATTGCCACTGTAACGGTCCCAGTGATTGTCACAGCTCAAATAAAACCAAGCCAAATTCATCAATCTGCCACCATCATGTCAGAGCAAGCTGTTTCTATCCGCATTCGTACTTGGAACGAGCGCGCTGGGGGAGCTGCCTGCACAGCTCAGCCCTGTGCGAGAGATGGTATGAATACACAGCCCCCTCTTCCCACATCTCCGAAAGCTCACACACAGGCCCCAGGCCACTGAGACCATTTTATATCAAACCAACACATCAGGAAGGTTTATTTTTAAGGACTTGCTGAAGAACACACGGATCGTGAGTTTGCCATCACAAAGGTGCAAACAGAAAAGCGGCCTTGAGGGAGAGGTTTGAAGGAAACAAGAGAGACCACTCAGTACACATGAAAATCAATAAAAGACTCAAGAATATAATTTGCATGGTCAGTTTTCTCTCTTCCCCATGAAACAGCTCTGGCTGAAACCACTGTCACATGCAAAAGGCAGCAGCAGAGCCCCAGGAGCTGCGAGCAGCCATCCTGCATGGCACGCAGGTGGGCTTCATGCTCTGCTTACGCCAATGCAGCACGAGAAGTGAACGGCAGATGATGGTGTTTAGATATTACTTTCATGAAGTCGTGAGTAATATCATCCCAGCAAATGTCCTACACAATGTGTTAAAAGTCAGCAGCCTCCCCCAAAAAAAGAAAGCCAGTCATGCTGACCTTTTCACTTCCACCCCAGGTCCCATATGCACAAAAGGCGGCTGAGTCAAGCCTGCACGAGGATGGACCGAGACAATCTGTGTGCTTTCTCTTGCATCAATATTTCAAAACCTCGGTCCGAAGCAATGTTTGCATATCAACCGCTGTGCAGTTAAGGCAGGGAGAAACAGCACTCCCTTTCACTAAGGGGATTCCAGGGCGGTCACAGCAGAGAATTAGCGCCAACTCATTGGGTCGGGATGCATCTCGACAAAAGTTAGGCTGGAGATGGTACAGCTCATCTGAAAAAGCACTGGGAGATGTACTGATGCAGGGAGAGTCATGAATTAAGCTACTTCAACGACCTTTTTTATCACACCAGGCAATGCATGGCTGCGTTGCATGACATGACAACAGCCACATTTGGGGTGCAGTCCTTGTCATCAGTGCCAGATCCTGGAGTACAGAAACCTCTGGGCAGGGTGATGCTCAGGCCCAACAGCAGTCTTATCTTTAGGGGAAGGTGCTAGATAACCCCATTTTCTGGTCCCACAGAAATTTTCTATGTACAGGCTGCATGTGGCATGAAAAACAGAGAAACTTCTGTGAGGGAGGCGTACAGGGAGGAATTTTCTCCCTTGTTCTGGAGGATGTTTTGTAGATTAGGTATTACATCTTCTGAATAGGCATTGGGGAAATACAAGTTGCATTTTAAATAAAATCAGCTGGGCAGTACTATGTATCAGTGAAGGACTGCCTGGGGAAACATACTAATGACTGTTAATAATTTAGAGGGGAGGGGGAATCAAAGCAAATGGTTAGCATAAGTTAATGTATACTTGATGATGGTAGATTTTGAATGGATTTTAAGGAAGGAGCTTTTTGTTTTTGTTTTTGTTTTTGTTTTTGTTTAAGTCTAGTCTTACATTCAAATTTCAGCTCATACATGCCCTCAAAGCTTGCTTCTGCCCAAGCACTAGAGGCAAGAATATAAAATACAAATCAACACTACATCTCCTTCCTCAGAAACAAGACCTACTATCTCCTCTTTTTGAACATTGATACCATTTAAGTAGAGTTTGGGATTAATTAACACACATTCGATTACTGAAGACACATTTGCAGTTCATGGGAAACTTTGTGGAAAAAAATGATTGAGACTGCCTTGCTTCCATAATCCTGCCTCTCTTTCCGTGAAGAGATTGGAAAAAAAGTTTTCCCCTGAAAAAATCTGCTTTTGTTGATTATGGTGCTAGAGGCTAATTTTCGACTCGCCTCAAATACTGAAGCACTATTGCAATTTGTTTTAAATAACTTACTATCAAATAAACACAGAAGTAGTATAAACAATCCAATTCTAAGGAAAAAAAAAAAAAAGTGTGTAAAACATGGCTCCCAAAACACATTTATGGGCATAAAATCACCTAAGTAATTGCTATAACTAAAGTAATCCTGAAGACCATACTACTTTACCGTACTAACTTTGACACTAATAAACCAGAAATTAGCTTAGGCTGGGGAAATTCTCATTTAAAAACAAAGTCACCATCTCTCTCTTCCAAACTGCAGCAAAGATATTGCTCTATCAACATTCAAACCCCATATGCTTCGCTGCTTTTCAGAAGTATATTGCACATGTTCAAAACACTTTTAAGCACTAAGCAGGATCTCGCCCACAATCCCAGTACATTCGAAGATCTGGTTCTCCAAGTCTTAATCTCACTGATAAGAGGCTAAGCCTATTTATTTATTTGTTTGTTTGTTTGTTTGTTTGTTTAATTATTTGTTTATTTTGGAAGGTACAGACTGCAGAACATTTTAAATTCCCTGCATACACACACAGGGTGTTAAACACTTCAGAAAGTGGTCAGGATCAAAACTTCTGGCTTATTTCTCAATCAAATTTTCACTCTTCCTTACTCACAATGGTTGCAGCATGCTTGCACTCTGCATTTTAGGACATGTTAAGAATCAATTATTCTTTTTTACACCTTTTGTTAAGATGCAATCACCTTTTGAACTTGCATACAAATGAAGCACACAAAGATGCATTAATGGGGCCTGAGCATCTATGGTACAATCAGATGTCCCCACACACAAGGAATGTATTTAAAGAAAATGCTACATCCCAAAATACCCTTTAGTTTCACTTCTTTTTTAACAGGAACCATTTAAGGATTATTAAAAAAATACCCTCTGGGCTTTGCAAGGCTACAACAAAAGTAGGTTCATTTAAAGAGGTATAACCTATTTTCTAGCCACACTGATCTTAGTATATTTCAGAAAAACTAAATATAAGAATTATTAGCAAAATTACTAGCTTGGATATATAGCTTTCTACTGGATATACATTTGTTCCCCATGAGCTACTGTTCTTATTATTCTGAAACCTGATCTTCTTGATGATGCTTTATACAGATAGTGTGAGGGCAATGTATGTATTTTACATAAAATTTGCAAAAATCATACTGTATATGGTACATGACGAACAGCTTGATGGGTTCCCTTGCTTGTTGCTGTTTCACTGGGAGAGAACCACCACCACCACAGGACTTTCTCCTCCTCCAAGCTGTCCAGGCCAGGGTGGGCAGCGTGGAATTTCCCACTGGAAGTTGTCGGTACAAGGACACTGTGTCTACAGAGGAGCAGAGCAGGCCCACTGCCCGTCTGCCCAAAATGCAAAGTCTGCTGTTTCTGCAGATTTAGGAAATACCACAGTAACATGAGAGAGTCTTCCTTGTATCTGCT
The DNA here is from genome assembly GCF_963932015.1 of Anas acuta. Classification (NCBI taxonomy): domain Eukaryota; kingdom Metazoa; phylum Chordata; class Aves; order Anseriformes; family Anatidae; genus Anas; species Anas acuta. Next base: position 44,399,339 of record NC_088980.1, on the reverse strand, counting down.
GCTGAGCGATAAGGAAGATCCCCTTTACAATGCCTGACACTTGAACAGGGAAAACCCTATACTACATCCTTTCAAGTTGAATGTATTCACGCAGGCTCGCCGTCCTGCCATCTGCTTTCCTCGATAAGTAGTCTCCCATCAGTTTCGATGGGAGCAGGATCAAGTGCAAAGGTGTTAGTCTGTACTCAGAATAAGGCCTTAGACAAGAAGTGGTGCCTCGTGAGAGCCAAAATGAGATGCAAGAGCCATTCTCCTCCACCCAGCCTGATAATTCAGTGATGCTTCTGCAGTGATCCAGATACATCATTGCTATTCAGTACAAAAACACCCACCTTCATCTTTTACTCTTTGTTCTTATGCTAACCACTTTTAATACATTTATTTAAAGAAAAACCTATACTGTCCAAATAACATTAACCATATGCAAGAACATATCTCGTTTTCCAGTCTTTTGTTTGCCTAATGTTCAGGTGGGCCTGGTTCAGAGTATTCACTTGACCGATGTAGTCCAGCGAGAGTCACAGTTGCTCAAAGCCGGCAGATTTATCAGCCCTTCCCTCACACAGGATCCCCACTCGTGCTTTCAGCACAGAGTTTCCCAGCTCAGGAGGAAGGGACTCACACCTTCCCACTGCACACAACGCTCCTCCTGAGAAGTGTTTTGGGGCACTGCCCCATGCTTCTCCCTGTGACCAAGGAGGCATTGCCCGTGGAGCGAGGCTACCTCGTGTGTGCAGGATGGAAGCACAGCCCCGCACGAGAGCAACCTTGTGGCTGCTAAAAGCTCTCTGACCACAGACTTTGCTTCTCAGTAATCTTGCCACCAGACAGGAAATTCACTGATCTCTCATTTTAAGCTGATGAGCGTACAGCACTAACAACGTGAGCCTCCAGAGCACCTTTCATCAGAGGACCTCAAAGCACTCCAGCACCAGCTATTCGGGGAAGCGTTCCCTTTGTTTTCCTGTGCAAATCCCACATCATAGAGGTACTAATTGATTAAGTAGAGGGAAGCAGCAGAGATATTTCAAGTACAAGATGGCCCTGAGAAACACAGCAAGAGACTGAAAGTAAATTTTCAAACAGGAGGCTGAGTAGCCCAGATAGCTATAGAAAGGCAGAGGGATTTGGGACCTCATTATCGTCGTGGCCAATTAATGTGCAAAGAGAAAAGGCAGAACCCACTGTCTATCTAGAGAAATAAAAGACAGGGGCTGGCAGCCACTCAGGGGAACTCCTGCCTCGGAGTTGTGGAGAAAAAATAGCAGCCAAGGGGGAAGCCCAGAGGTGGGGACAGGCCCTTCCACAGCCAAGCCCAATTAGCAAGGTATTCACCAAGGTCTTTGCACAGTCTCTGTGCTTCCTAACCGTGTCTGGCTGAGCCGTAAGTCATGATAGGAGAAATGGGAAATGTTTCTCTACCCTCCTCTTTAGTATCCTTCTGAGGCTTGTTATAGCCTAATTTACCTTGTGCCAGAAAATATGAGCTTTTGCAGCATCTAGACATAGAAACACTCGTCAGTGTAACTAATCTGAGTTTCATGCCTGCAGGATGGGTCCACGCTTTGAGTGTCTCCTAAGTAAGGAAATCCAAAAGCCATTCAAACACTCCGATGTAAAAATCCGTATCAGCTTCACAGAGGTGAGATGCTTCCTGTGTACCAAGAACCTTTGCCCCCTCTCCCACCATTAATAGCGAGGTTTTCTGCCCCCCACCCACCACCTGGCAGAATCGCAGTCTTCAGTGCTTCCCATTACATAAAGCCCAAGCGACTGAGCACATTGCGTGTGGGAGTGAAGCAGAGTCTGCTTTAGCACCCAACATCGTACTTCAGGAGGAGAAGCAGTGCCTGTCTGCGCTCCCTCTCATGCCTGCCCTGCATGCTACAGGCTCCAGGCGCCACTGCAGGCCTACGAGTCCTCTGGGGTCACCAACAGCAGCCCGGCCCCCATAGGGTTGAGGTTTTTCCTCTCATATCCCTCTTTCACCCTATCTCTCACCCACTTCCTCACACCCCAACTTTCCACCACCACAACGCAGTCTCAGTGGCGCTCTCGGAGCCTTGCAACCCAGACCACATGCCAAGCTGTGGGCTGCCATTCGCCCATCCCACCCCTCATCAGCCCTTCCCCACGGGTCCCTCAGCCACACAACTGCTGCCTCCCTAAACCAGAGGCTGGGGGTACATCTGAGCCACCCAGCAAGGAACGGAGGCAGCAGCACCCAGACATGGTGTAGGCTCTGCAAAAAATGAAAGCAAAGTTGCCCGCTGCTCTGGGGACTTCTGAGGATGAGGGAATATCCCTACCGCCTCTGCAACGTGGCATTATGTTTGGAAAGTACAGCACAGATAGGGAAAAAGGTGTCTGCAGAGTTTTGTGACAGTGAGTGGTTCAGATCTCCATCAGCTGAGGAGCACTATAGGCACAATGTCAGATCTTTAAGTTACCAGATCACAGGCACCTGCTTCTGGTCTCCGGATAAGCTGAACTGCTTCACATTTTTTTCTTTTACTAGTTCCAGATCTAGAGTTAAGAATATTAACTCAACACCACTAAAAGTCTCTTTCCAAGGCCAGGCTAGCTCTGTTCTCTCCCAGATGGCAAAAGCAAGCACTACAACGGAGAATGCTAACAGAAGTGGCTTTGGGTAAGAGACCAAGAGAAGACCTCTTATACTATTATTGTTATATTTGCTTTCCAAACAAACCTGTGAAAATACAAGGAGGCTAAATGACTGCAAAAAGGCCACACATAAGAAACTCCTGGCAAAATTCAAAGTCAGACCTCTAGTCACTTTAATTCTAGCTTCACCTCTCCTCTAGACTTTCCTTTTTAGCATGCTTCACCCTTGCTCCATTCCTCTAGTTCTGCAAAAGGTCTTCTCTCATTTTGAACTAGAATTGCATATTTAGCACCCATGCCTTGCTGCATAGTTCTTGAAAAAAATTACTAAAATTTCCATAGCAGAAGTTACACAGCAAAACAAATTCCCCCCAAAAAGTAAGCCTTGGTATGGCAATAAATTCTGTTGTTGTCAAAAAAACTGTTGCATTGTTCTTACTGTTCGATATGGTTCAACACAAGTGTTTGTGCAAACAATGTAGCTACAGCATTTTGACTCCCACTTCGGGGATGTGTTTCCTTGCCTGTTGCAGATACCCGAGCCTGCAGTACTGTCTGGAGTACACTTATCCTCACTAGACCAGCCTCTTTTACCACAAAAAGCACACTTAACCCTAGGAAAGAATAAAGTATGATGCCGCAACTTCATCTCTACTGAAATCTCTCCCATATGAGGGCAGTTTTACAAGCCCACTTGATAAGATTTGTAGGGTCAGAAGTGAAGCATTTCACCTTGGGAGTCCCTGCAGCCCACCCATTGGTCATAAAACTCATTTTCCGTCTCTTTTTCTTTTTTTGAGACATGCTCTAGAGGGGGAGATACATAGGGTTGCTACGTGCCAGGCAACAGTGGCTTCAAAGAGCTGGCTTCAAAAGCTTCTCCCTTCCCTGTCCCAGAAGACCATTCATTGTTCTGTTTCCCTTGCTCCATTGGCACAAGGAGGAAAGGTGGCATTTCCCTCATTCTCAGCCACCGACTGCGTCAGAACAGCACTTTTCCAGCTCATATGTGCAGACAGGCCATGTCCTGGCTGTAACAGGCGGTGTATATCTCAGGAGCAAGATCCACAACAGCAGGAAGAGATAAGGGAGCATGCTTCAGCCCTCCGGAAAATCCTGCCCAAGAGGACCCTGGGGAGCCAGACAGAATGTGCTTCATTAACCTAGAGATGAACACAGATCATATTCACAAGGACCTTGTTTCTCTGATCTAAAACGTGACCCTTGAGCTTCCCTTTTAGCTCCTTTGGCCTTTCCTCCAGTTGGCTTCTTTCATTTCCTCCAGTCCCACAGGGTAACTCCTTGCAAGTGAGCTGCTGACAAAAGATGCTTTGCACCCCTGCACCACACATTTCCAACAAGCTGCCGAGGCACAAGCAACTCTCACATGGCCAAGTGTCTGAATGCCCTGGATATGGTAGGCATGATAAATACCTGGGGCAGGTTCTAGTAGGACAATGGGATTTGACATGTCCAAAAGTTGATTTGAAAGGGTGCCTTCAAAGCTTTTCACATTGCTTTTTGTAAAAAGGAGTATTCAGGAACTGTGCCTAGCAAAGGAAAGGATGTGTGGGTGCTTTGCTGCCAGGACCATTTCAGCTAATGGACTGAACAGCTCAGGAAATCAGCAAGGTCACCAGCCAAACATGCAGATAAGGAGGAAAGTAGTTGAAAGTCTTTGCATTTGGCGGGTGTGTGAGGATCATCCAGCCCTTGTTTGGAGAGGGATACACGTATCACAAAATATTCTGAGACGCATTTGACATTCAGGTCTTCTCAGGAGCAAGCCAACCAGAAAGAAAATGGATCTTCCTCCTTGGTCATGATCACAGGAAAGGGCTCAGTGTACTCAACTCCCTGGAGATCCAGAAGGTTTTTCTCTCAGATCTCCCAAACAAAACTGCTGCCAAGAGTGTAAATGCAAGGGGGTGAAAATTGCTCTCACTCAGTCTGGCATCCGTGCTGCTCCCCAGCCCCAGCAAGCAGAACTGAGGAGCCCCAGTGTAACAGCAGCTGCAGCAGTGCAATCAGCCCTCCAGCTGCCACTGCAGAGTGCCAGAGATCTGCAGTGGGATGCAAGGACAGGAACCCTCTCCAAACAGCAGGAAATACCATTGATTTTCAGATGCAGGCATTTTGCAGAGAGAGCAAAAGGAACAAAGCAGATGTTGGGCAGCCTGCAGCACAGCTCTCTCTTCGCAGGCATCCCTTTGGAGCAATAATTCCTTCAAGGGGGGCAGAGGAGAAAAAAAAACAACACCCAGCAGTGTACTGATCTTCACAAACTGAGCAGCTTTAATGCTGTGTAATCCTCCAGAGGGAGGAAAGAGCATTTCCTTTGTGCTAAAGACATCAAACTGGTTGAAGGTGGCAATCCCCACTGACATTACCTTTATTAAAGGAGGGATATTCCCACAAGCCCTGAGAAGGCTGGGTCAAGAGCCAGCATCTACTTGTAGTGACAGAAAATAGCAGGCAGTCGGGACCTCTTGAAAGAACATATAGGCAAATGTGCACACAGACTAGAGGCTGCATATCACAGCAGCGCACATCAATTATACAGCTATCAAACAGTAGCGTAGCAGCAGCGATGTGAGCAGCTCAATAATTGCCTTTTATTCTTCTTGAATTTGGCACCTGTGTTATTTTGCAGCAGGTATATAATTAGCTCGTATTCTGAAGGGGGGAAGTGGTGCCCTAGGGTTGTTGTTACACGAGTGCCAAGCCTTCTTGAGCCACTTCCTCAGCAGAGAAACATTTTTCCATGTAAATTGGATAGAGAAGCGAAAGAAGGGAGATAGGCATTCTCAGTAAAAATCTGAGTACGATGAGCCTGCTTTTAATTAAACCTTACTTTGAATAACAGTAGGATTCATGTTATTCTCACAGACACTCCCCTGCATCTAAATATCAAACAACTGTCAATTCGTAGTGGCACTGAATATAAAATCAGACCCTGAGCACCTTAAGGCAACATGCAAGCCTTGCCTCCTTCTTGCTCAAAATGGGAAGTTAAAATTCTGAATAGAGGATCTGAAATACAAAGCTATATTATATCGGGAGCAGAAAAAATGCCAATGCATTCACCTCCCCTTCCTTGCGAACTGTTCGGTTATAATCATGTCCCCAAGCACATTCCGCACTGAATCACTGTGACATCTGTTAGGGAAATGAACACAAATCTATATCTGCATGCAGCAAATATATTGGCAAGGTTGCAGCGGGGGGAAGGGAGATTAGGTGTCACTTTTCACACAAACTAGAAAATGACAGCTTGTCACTTCCATGAGTAAATACCAGGAGAAGTGAGAGTAGGCAAGATGCTTCTTCACCTTTTTACCCCACCATAGCATCAGAGAGATGCGGATTAAGGACAAAACCGTGGCTTCATGTCCCCTGCCTGCAGCAATAGCATCTGGATGTGGATCGCCCCCCCGGGAACACTAACTATAATGGATTGTATCCACCACTCACATATGTCAGCAGAGCTCCCCTGAGTGGAAGGGAGCTGTGCCCCTTCTCCAGCTGAAGAGCCAGACCAACATGCCAGTGATGGGGACAGGCCAGAAGGGACACAGGGGGTGAAGGCACCAAGTAACCTCCTTTGGGTCACTTTCAAAAGCAGGAGGAATTGTTCATAGCTTCAACAGCAGCAGGGACAATGTTACGGTACAGAAGCAAGGGGTTTAGTCATGAGTTGCCTTCATGCAAAAATCACGACATAGTACAGTACAACCCTCTTCCTATGGATGCAGACAGCTACAAGAAGGCAAAGTTAGCTCAAATCCCCATGTATTTCCCCAGGGACAGGTGTCTACCCACAAACAATTGCTGCAGAGCCACTCACACCATGGCTTGCTTGCTCACCTGAGCGAACCATAACGCTATGGCCTCTTGTCCACCCCTGCCACACAAGGCTGGGGATAAAGGCAACATAACAGAGCATGCTCAAGACACATATTGCTCCTTCCTCTACAAGAAATGCATTGCATTAACAATTAGCAGTATATCATAGCTGGTGCAGAGCAGCACAGCGTCCTTTCATTGATTATGGGTTTTTTCCAGGAGCATCTTCCCCACACCCAAAAGCCTGTGTTCAAGGCATTGTGCATTCTGTGATTCATGTGGTGAGACTAACATGACTGTAGAAATGATTTTATTTCAATTCCCTTCTAAAGGGATGCACAGCCTCCCACCCACTCTTCCTTGTGCTTTTACAGTGAGAATTTGTTCCTAATTGGTATCCAGGCGTGCATAGTCAAATCGATTCCTCTTCAAAAAAGAGTGCTGCTTTTTATCCTGATGAGAACACACAACACTGACTTCACTTAGAGGATCTGATTTTTCAAATCACTGTGAACAGGTTTTGATGGAACCATTCTTGATAACAGATGTGTAGTTAAAATGTTTCCTGGTTTTATGATAATTTGACTACAACAAAGTAAATAAGTGGCTTGAAAATAACAAACCTTTAGGAACTTCGACATTGGAGATGAATACAAAATTCAGAGCTCAGAATTCTCCTTAGGACTGTTATTAGTCTGTAACCTCCTGCTCTTCCACAATCCTAACCTGAAGCTTTAAAGATAAATGTACATAGAGAAAACTTTGACATTTGGACTCCTGACGTGCATTTGTTTTCGCATGCAAGAGATAAACTTTAAGCCTTCAGGAGTTACATATTTACAGTGTGATTTCACAACAAAGAACGTGGATTCTTCTATTTGGTAGAAAAATAGTAACACTTTCTCTGAGAAAGCTGTGCCTTATAGTTTACAGTGAGAAACCGCTTGGAAAAAAAGTAGAACAGAAAGAGGAAGGTTTTTTTTTTTTAAGCTCCCTGAAGGATGGTTACTCTTACAACTCTAAGAAGTCTTCGCATCGAAATGATTTAGTCAGCACACTGAAATACTTTTCTCCTAACTCATACTTTTCCACCAAGCTTTTTAAATCTGTGTTTTCACAAATCCACACGGTCTGATGGGAGTGCTGTTGGCTACAGCTGTCCCACTGCCATTTCGAAGCAGAGATGGAGGAGAATTATGTGAGCTGCCAGGCGCCTGCTCCTGTGCTTGCCGCAGCCTGACCGAGAGCCACGCCGCCTCTGCTGCTGCCACCCCCGCCTCCAGCACTGGACTGGGAGATTGCAATATGAGCGTGCACAGAGACTGCAGAGAAACACCTGGATTCCCTGTAGGGGAAAAGTAAATGCAGAGAAAGAAACAAAATGTTCGTTTTAAAATGACTTTTCCATCAAGTATGTAGCAAAAAGGTCTCATCACTGTTTTACACGTGGACTGACAAGCAATAAAAAGTCCGAACGAAGTTCAAAAGACTCTGCTTTTATCTGCCACGCAATTTGTTTTGGAGTCTGCAGTCCCGTGTGGTTTCTCAGATGAGCAGATCTCTATACTAGGTGTTTCTAACACACCTACTGACTTAGATCCCTATCCTGCAAACACTAATGTGCACATTCTCATCTGCAGTACCCAGGATATATTTTATGTGCAGTGTATCTAGGACACCTTCAAATACTATGAGGACCAAAGTCAGACATTACACATTGCACAGTTTGGTGAAATGTTACTATAAAAATAAAATGAAAAGGCCCAGGTTTTTAAGTCAAGGAATCTTAGCCAGCTTTAAGTTAGTCAAGAGTTAATAGAGCACAGCCAGCAGAAGAACTGAAGTTATCTTGCACTGCATGTTGAGTTATGTCCATATTCAAGATGTAGTATGGATCCTGACCTGAAGCAACTCTCCAAACAATCATTAGCTTTACCCCACTTTTCTGGTGGTCACAAGATCTCACAACTTTTGTTGTTTGGAACTAAAGCAGAAGCCCTTCAGCTTGTGTGCCTCTTCTCAGATACACAGGAGCCACTCGTTCAGACAGGCTTCTCCTCTCTTTTCCTCCCAGATGAAGATCATCCTAGTGAGGAGGCAGATCTCTCTTCCTCTCACCCTTAGTTTCAGAAGGGAACATGACCCAGAACTGGGAAATAGGCACTGGCCTTGGCTCTACAGAGAACCACGCTATCTTTGCACAGAAGTCCACAAGCAGGCCTTGGATGAAAAAATTAAGAACACGGAATTATAAAGAATGAGGTGTGTTGTTTTTTTTTTTTTGTCTTGCAAACCAGGCTGCATTATATGCAGGCTCACAGATCAATTAGTGCAATATAGGGTCTTTAGTAGCCTAAGAGTTTGCTGAGATAGGAACACACAGATGAAGGGAGGAGGTTGGATGACACAGGCTGTGTATCTGCACATGAAGAGTGGTGTCTAGTCACATCTAGTCTGCACACCAAGAGTGGTGCACTAGTCAGAGCAACAACGGGCCAGAGAAGGCTGTTCCTGCCCATATATATTAAAAAAAATATTAACAAACTGGATTGTCAATATTTCGCTTGTGCTTAATAGAAAAAGGAATAATTAAAAGAAAATTCAAAAAGAAATTGAATAAGGATATAATGAGTAATTAACCCCATTTTGGGTGTAAAGCAATTTCCTCAAGCACATCCCCTTTGCAAATGAGGAACAGCTGGAATTTGGACCAACGGATGCAGCACTTTTGCCACAACACATACCAATAGAGCCTGTTTTTCACAAATTATGAGGAAGAACAGGGGTGACTAAATCACAGTAAAGTCATCCCAAATTTGCATTCCACTGTTTTAAGTACCACTAACATACAGGAACTCAAACCTGCCCCCAAACAATTGTAGTCTAAAGACAATAAAACCAGAGGAGGAAGGAAATGTTTAGCACATACAAATAGTAAATGCTAGTTATCTGATAGCTTATATGGCTGAAGGAAAGAATGAAGTCAGGCATGTCATGCTACTGGAAGGAAGGAGAATTAGAAAGAAGGACATTATGGAAAAGAGGGAAAAAGGGCTGGATAGAAGGTGATGTACTTATGGGCTCAGTTTCCTGGTTCAGAAATCACTCAGAGCCAAGCAGGCACGGCAGTGTGCCTTGTGCAGTCTGTGCTACGACCTGAGAAGGCAATGCCCCAGGAATGCAGGAGGTTTAAATACACACAGGCACTGTTTTTGGCTAGGTGTGTCTTACAGAACTCTGCTGGTGCAACAAAGTAAAGAAATATTTGACATCTTCAAACATTTTTCTTATAGGGCACAGAAAAATGCTCCCATTTAAATTCTTATTAAATTCTTTGGGGTTCATGTATGAAGTGGATGATTTGGGGCTCTGCCTTCTCCCACAATAATGAGCAAGTGGGTATCTGTTTTGTTAGATCCCCTATTGATTTTTTGATTCCCAAGCATAATGAATCTGCCTGTTCCTCACCAGACATCAGCTCTAGGGTAAGGAGATGTTTACTAAGGGTGTAAAGTCAGTAACAGACTGGCTCTGCTTGGTGCACTGTTACAAATATTTCTGATCTGTGAACACATTCCCATGTTCTTTTATCACTTTGTTTTTTCTCCCCATCTCTCTAGTGAGCATGGAGGACCTCCACATGAGGAGGTCAACATCTAGGTAAGTCCCACACTCCCATAACTATTACTGCCCTGCTCCATCCCACCCCCCAGCAAACTGTCATAGTCTCAACAGTTTATCAAGATGTTCACTTCACGTCTTACCATTATCACTTCGGACTTATCCATTTCTCTCCAGACTTATCAACACCATTTTATGTTGATATTCCTTTTTCTGATATTATGTTGGTAACCTCACTGCTAACGTGTGCTATTTGCTTTAGGGAGATTAGTCTATACAGCTTTGGCTGCAGCATTATCCACTTTTCCTTCCTTCCTAAAGCTCACCATTCTTCGATCCATGCTGCACACACTGCTGGCACCAGCAAACAATACAACCCACAGGTGTTCTCGTGTCCTTCTTTCAGAGCTGCATTGTCTCGGCTCACAATGTTCACCAGCCTGTGCATTGCCAAATTTTGTTCCTTGAGAACCCAGCTTTGAGATCCGGCATGCTCTTCGGCATGAGATCTCTGTACTTGTGGTACTTCAGTTTTCATTCTCTACTACATCCACTGTATTGCAGGCTTGTTCAGCCTTCATAAATTTCATAAACTGCTCTGGGTGTTCTTCTCCATGTTGCAAAGTACAATTGATCTACATAACTGGTCAGTTGTGTGTTCTCCAGTAATCTTTGTCTGATTGCTTCATCTCAGATCCCAATCAGCGTATGGCAATTCATCAGGGCCTATGTTAACTCCCCCAGTTGGAAAAACTGGTTCCTCACTTTCCATCTTCATTTCGTGTTCCCATACTGAAGACACAAATCTCCCTTCCTTGTATCTTTATTTGGTTCCTATTTCGGAGGGTGAAGTGTGCCTCAAAATTCTGGGACACGTCAACTGATTTAGAACATCCTATTGCCAGAAAAATAAATAAATAAATAAATAAAGTATCTCATGAGTCTCTTTGCTTTTCCTGGTACCCACTGTCTGCATAAAAGGCCTCTGCTTTTCCAGAGAAGGCCAGCAGTGGCGGCATTTTCAACTGTGACATTTCCCCCACTCAGAACATTTTCCTAGTCCATTATGCTCCGGGTACCATCTGCTCTGCAAGCTGTACACGGCTGAGAAGCCTGGCCACAGTTATTTATTTATTCGGCGGATAAGCCCTAATTGCTTAGCCTGGAACAACGCGAGCCACTGCGCCGCACGGCGTCCTGTTCCAGTCGCTTGTGCCATGGTTTCTCAGGGGTACAATGCCCCAGCCCCATTTCGGAGGCAGCTGTGACCAGCGATTAGTTCCAACACGGAGCAGTCGTGCCTCCATTCAGCTCCTGTGAAGAGAGGAGGGAGCAACCACTCTGTAGGCCTGCAGAAGGCTTTTGTTCCCGGTTTCACGCTAGGAATGAAGCCATGAGGCTGGGAGCAGAGCAAGGCACCGATTGTCAGAAAAGGACATCTGGGATACAAATTGTCAGTCATCCCGCCACCCTGCCCGGTGCTAGGGAGGGCTGGAGGGGTCTGTAGCTGGAAGGCTGGGGTTATGGTGTTGTCCCGAGCTGTGTTTTGGATGCAGGCTCAATGAGTATGTGCCAAGATGGTCAAACCTGTTGAACAAAGGGCAGATGACAGCTTTAGTACCCCTCTTGCAGGCTGTACAGCTGCTGGCTCTTAGTATCTGGCTTGGTGCAAGCCCTGTGGAAAGAAGGTTTCCAGGCTCATCCTTATCCTGTGTGGGTTGCCCATGCTCTGAGCTGCAGGCAGTGACAAAAATCAACCTGCCAACAGGAATATCACAGTCCAAGGTACCGCTCATCCCACTCACTTGTGCAGAAAACAAAGATAGGTTAGTCCTAAACAAAGAGAAAAGCAAATGAAAGACAGGCATACAGACAAGCTGCCTTCATTTTTTATTTTTTTTTCTTAAACAGATAGGTTTCTGCAGCGACAGATGATTAGCATTTACAATAATTCAAATACTAAATATCCAGAAGAATTACTGCTGCATTAAATGTGATTGATGCAGTTTTACATCGTGGCTTATTAGTAATCAGTTACCAGGCAGCATACTAAACACAGTGTTTGAAATGAGATATAAAGCCAGCAAGAGGTAAATGCAATTTTGTTCTATTTTTCCTCTTTCCCTTTAAGTGAGGAGGGCATGCTGGAGACAAAATGGGGATTACTACAGTAGAAAAAAATGCAAAATGGCAAACTAAACTACAGCTGAGTTCAATGCTGTAATTAATGAAAAAGATACAGCCTCTCTGGTCACGTGCATCTTATGCAGTTCTGATGCTGCTCAACCGGAGAGCAGCTCACCTATGAAACAAAAGAAGTAGGAAGAAGATGGAAATGGTTCATATAAACAGAGTTTGGTCTCGTATTTTTGAGGGATTAAGAAAATACTGTATTAAGGAAGTGTGCACTTCGAAGCTTTGAAAATTGTGTCTTAAATCACTGCAGTTTCTAGGGTAACAGTTCAGGGGGAATCCCATTACACAGAAACAACCTGCAAATCAGCAATGCAACCAATTATTACCTCAGGGGTAGAGGATCCCAGCTGCTGTTACCTGTTAATGGTATTTCACTTCTGTCTCCTTCACATTATTCCAACAACATTGTCTAAATAACAAATACCTCTGCAATACAACCGTATTTTCTTTAAATACCTTTTGTGGCCCTTCTCCAAGATCCAAGAGCTATTATAGTAAACAAAAAAAGGACTTAATAGCATTAAAGAAAAGACTGTAGCTGTCTTGTCTATAGATAACCGTTACCAGCTCCTCCTACCACCGTGTTAAAAGTTAAAACAGCAGCTCAGGCTGGGGTTAGAAGGAAGGCAGCTCTGTGGTTAGCAGCTGCTGCCACCTTGTGAACAAAATTCCAAACACCTTCCCTCCACCCTTTTTAGTCTAACGCAGCAGGTTATGAAGGGGAAAAAAAAATCCAATTTTTGCACAAATAAGTAACTTCGTGATAACATCTCCACATTTAGGCACAAAACATAAGACAGCTTCTGACCAGGTCTTAACAAAACAGAGACAGCTTGCAGAGAAGGAAGCTATTTTACTGGTGGTACAAGAATTCCTTTTCCACTGAATTGCATACAATACCTAATGTTACCCTTACTCAAAAGATACACATCACACCAGCTGTATACTTTGCTAGCCAGTATTGACAGGCAAACTTTCCTTCTTTTCCTAGGTCAGATTCTTTTTTAAAACCTATGTTCCTTCTGTGCCTGCACTTCAAAGAGCAGTGCAAGACATGTTGCTCTAAAACTATCAAATATAAATGGGTTTAAAGCTATAAATCCATCAGGCTTCCAAGCACAGGGGTCACCAGCTCTCCATCCTCCCTACAGACACAGTAAGGTTGGAATTGCTGTAGTTCTGACCGGGAGCAGACTGGGAAGACCAGGAGAGTTCAGGTGAAGAACAAAATGTGTCAATTTTCAATCTGGAGAAGTACTTTCCAGTGTTGCCCTTTTACCCAACCCTTTTCTTTTCTGTGTAGCTTTGTAGGGTTACCTCTTCAAGCTCTAGACTCTGAAAAAGTTGATGTAGTAGTAGGAAAAATAGGAAGACAGAACTGAGACAAAAACAGCTACTGGCTTCCTATGCACCATTTTTTCACTCCAAGATCATTCTCTCCTCCCTACACAGGGCAAGAAGTGAGAGGCAAAGCTTAGTGATCAATGAAACCAACAGCAGAGTTGTCTGTGCTCATCTTTCCAATTCATAGGATCACGAATGGGTTGGGTTGGAAGGGACCTTGAAGATCACCTCATTCCAAACCCCTGCTATGGGCAGCAACACCTCCCACTAAACCAGGTTGCTTGAAGCCCCGTCCAGTGTGGCTAGGGATGGGGCTAACATTTCTAGGGATGGGGCATCCACAGCTTCTCTCACCCTAATAGTGAAGAATTTCTTTCCTGAAATCTTCTTTGGAAGAAGCCATGTGTTAAACTTAATATTTGGGCTCCATTCACTCCAGTTCCAGGGACTCTCCTGTAGCCCTGTACAATCCAATTTTTCAACACTTTATATTTCTTTCTACCTCCTGTAATATTCAACACATTCACCATAAAAATCAATGGCAATAAAAGCACAGCTAAACTAAGGATATACAATGTTAAAGGCTCCAGGAAATGTCAAGGCAAGCCACAAAAGCGAATTTCACAGTGAGACTCACAATTCATTCATATTTATGAATGTAGTCAACAGCAGCAGATTTCCAACCAGCCACAAGACTTTATGAAAGAAAACTGTATCGTCACAGTAACAGACAGTTATACGGCTGCTACCTGTGCTGCAAAACCATTTATTTGAGTGCCCCTGGAGCAAAGTCTGGCGCTGCACATCTTCAGCTTTATTTGGTACGTAAACATGAGTAATGCCACTGTTGCAGCTACAGTTTCACTTGCAAGCTTTTCAAGCTTGCCAGACACATTCTAGCTCTTTTTCATTAAATTTTTGAAAGTTACTACTTTTTTTTTTTTTTTTAAAGATATTAATCTTTGGACTTTTATTGCAGTACTAAATAATGCTGCCTGACATCGCATTTACTGCCAACAGATAGGCAGCCCTGGCATGTGAATAAATCACATTGCTGCTAGCACAGACAAAGAAGTCTTGTTCCTTCAGTTTGTCGGTGAAATTGCAGAAATAAATATTCAGTCATTCACAAGACACCTTTCTTTTTAAAAAAGTACTCACACATCTCAAGATCTGTTGTAACTAGCAGTCATTCTCTCTCACTGATCTATTATAGCTGGCCAAATTAGTCAGAGATCTCACATAAGTTTGTATAGATGAAGTACAAAGCATGCATTATGAAATCAAGGTAATAACTCAGTATTAATTAAGAAACTCATCCTGTCTTCAGTGAGCCTTTGAGAACAACATTACTCTGTTGTAAGGAATATTTGTAATTTCTGTTGTAAAGTCTGCTTGTGATATTTTCTTTTCCTTAAGGTTATGGGTGTGGGGTTTGTTTGTTTGTTTTTAACCCTTTAGTTACTGGCTTGGAAGGGTCCCTCAAGTAAAAGGAAAGGCTAATATTTGTGTATAGGGGAAAGGCTGTTTGGAAGAGGAAGATTTTTCAGTATTTCTAAAAGACACTCTGGCTCTGCAGCAGCTTGATTGTTTCAGTTTACTTTAAAGAAGGTTCTTCTCTCTTCTGAGTTTTACGCTTATTTTTAATAGGCATTCTCTTGGCCATTGTGTCTCAGACAAGATCAAGAAGATCCTGATGGTTGCTGGAGGTATGCTGCTGTAACAGGTTGAGACACTAGAACATCTTCATGTTCAACTTACAACTAGTAATTCACATCTGTCCAGACAAAAGGTGACAAATTTCATGTTCCCTGGGGCCAGGTCCTGATGAATATGACACAGCAGTCCAGAAGGCAAATTGAGTGTTTAGATACTGAAGCCAGCTGGTCACTGCTAAGAGTTTCAAAACAATGTTTCTGAAGGTAGTTCAGAAAGGGATAGTTGTAGTGGTTTTGTGGCTTCTTCACGGTATTTTACATTCCTATGAAGTTGGTTTCACTAATAAAACAAGTGGAATAGAGCATTTATTGTATTCATGTAGAAAACAACCCTTTTTTCCTCCCAACCACACGCCTTCCCTCTCTCCTTTGAACATTAGGGTTTTAGCATAACAGCAGCAGGTCTGGTATGTTTAAAAGGCTTCCTTTTGATGATAAAATATTCCAGTGAAGTATCACCTTTCATATAAAAGCTTGAAGCCAAATCTAGGGAAAAAAAATAAAGAAGGATAATGAATGAAAAGTAGCATCAAAATCTTTAAATGTCAGATGTATAACAATCCCATACGTGTGAAGATATTACCTCACTGAAGAGCAGCTTTTCAGGTATTTAAAGTCTACTAAGTAGGGGTCCAGAGAAGCAGACTGTAGACAAATATTCAGTGGAGTCCAGGCAATAGGCAGGCTGTGGCTTGTTTGCTCTCTGAATTTTCCTATGAGTACCCTCAGTTATTCCAGTTGCAGGTTCAGTGGATACTACAGATGTTGCGAATGTGAGCTGGAGTTGATAGGACCTTCAAAATCAATCAAAATTTTCCTAAGATGAGCTTTGAGAGTTGCTGGAAAAGAGGGTAAGTGTTCCTAACCTAGGATTATTAAGTAGAGGTACACAAAATCACTTGTCTTTTGGAAAAATCACACAGGCTTTTCTTCATGCCCTTGTCTTCCCCGATTTCACAGCAGCAGTATTTTCTCTCCCGTGCAAACACCATGAATGGTGCACATCAGCTTGGGAAGAAGGAATGAAAAACAGTTCTCTAATGAAACATTTTACCTGGCTAATAGCTTTGATTTTTGCAAGCGATGCCTCTGTGTGCCTCCCCGTGGTAAAGACTCACCATCTGCCTTTGCTCTAATAAACGAACTCATATTACAAATACGGAGTGCAAACATACTCATATCCTGAATCAACTGCACCCCAGAGTCAGATCTTTTTGCAGAATGTATAACTGGTAAATATTTGCTCCCAAATGTTCAAAATAGCTCGCAATGTTTCCTAATAATAACAAGCATAACCAGCAAAAAAATCATTATTGCTACACTATGGAAGGTAAAAATCCATAAACAAAGACTTACCTATTTTCAATAGCCGTATCTTCACACACATCTTTCCAGTATAAAATTCTGCTTCCCAGAATATCCTGAGTGTATTGCTAATATTGTACACAATTAGATGTTTCCCTTCTGTCTGCCTGTACTGTTAGTCTAGTTTTGGAAGCTGCAGGCTTTCATTCCCAAAATTTTACCTTTTAGGTGAGCAACTCATTTAATTGTATATCGCTCCTGGCCTATCAGACTCAGAAAACTTGTTTTGCCTCCTATAACCTTAAACATAATCTTACCTTTTTCCTCTGCCACATACTGGTTCTCACCACTGATTTCTTCTTCAAACACAGGTCTTTCACAGAACTCTTCCAGAAACTAAAAACAACACAAAATAAACGAGCAAACAAAACCCAGGAACACCAGTTAGGCCTACACGTGACCTTTCAGTTCCATATACCAGTTTCTTCTCACGCAACCCAGGCTGTATGTTTTACAATTCACTGCTTATGCTTACAGATGCTAGATTTTCAGGTCCCGAATTTATAGCACTTTGTTTCATAGGAATGATGCACATTCAACCATGGGGATAATGTTGTATTAACTGCTTAAACATCATGTCTTTGGAACCCCAGGAACATTCAGATGCATGAAAGATGCACAGAAATAGTGTTTTAGCTTTCAGATGAACCACTACTTCAAAGTTCAAGTGAATTTGTCTCAGCTGCCCATATTCCTAAGGAAACAGAGCTTACCCATGCATACAATACCCATGTATTGTATGCCCAATATATGTGTGGATTTCTGTCTAGTCTTAGCCAGTCTTCAAACACATTGGCCAATATCAACCAAATTTGACAGAATAGTAAAGGTCACAGAATGACAGAAAGACATTATATTTCTGTAAATTTGATGAAAATAGCCAAAAGGATCATGTCCTTACTGAGAATGGCACATTAACATTCTCTTAATATACACTCTTCAATTCCAGACATTGGAGAATCACACAGAAGAGAGACTTTAGGATTTCCTAACTGCAGGAAAAGCTTTAGCCAGAGTTCACACTTTATTAAACATTAGATAATGTCATCACAGCACAACAAATCTTAAACGCACACACACACAAAATCAGGCTTTCATAGTCCCACTGTTTAGATAATTATTTCTAAGTATTGCTCAGAACAGGGTGGTAGCATGAAGTATCTTACTGATTATACTTGCTGGATCAGCAGCCAGCTCAGCTTAGGAAGGTTTTCTGCAGACAATTAATTCAGTCTCAGCAGCCCCCACTGATTGAAGGTAACTCGAATCAAAGAACGATCAATATTTTCATTACAGCGATGGCATAGTAGCTTGTTTGTGCAAGGTGAGCACAATTCGGTGCACGGTGTTTTTTTTCCAAGTCCTTTTGAGACTATTAACCCTTATTAACTTGCCTCCCTAAGAAGAGTTCTTCAGGTGAGGGTTCCAGGTAGAGCTGTCCTTAGCACATTGTGCCTCTGGTGAGCTTACATGGGCTTGCAAAGGCTGAAGGGGTGGGGGTGAGTACGGACACTTTATTCAGCACCACAACAGCCACATGCATCCCTTCGGTTATCACGTCTCACAGGATGATGCAAGGACTTCTTCAAGCTCCTTCAACTTCCCCCAACTTTACCACAGTTGAAAAAGCTTGCCATGATTTGGGGTTCACGGAAGCAGAGGTATGAAAACTTAATAAAGCTTTCTGACCACTCATCTCAAACTAACCTCTGCTTTATGACAACTACAGCTGGCAGACTTTTTGTGAGTAGCTGGGTACTTTCTTTTCCAGGTCTGACTGGAGATGAGAATGAATGAGAAGAAAACCAAATTCTACTACTGCTTACCTTTGAGTGTGTCCTATACAAAAAGTGACAGCAGTTCCTTCAGCAGAACCACACAGAAACACTGAAGCTACAGCCACTGAAAGGTGTATTCTTGTTCAAAAAAAACATTTAGTCCAGTGTAAAAAAGGAAGTCAATTGCATTCTGCTATTAAGTCTAGCAAGTTGACTCAAAACTTTTTTCTTTTTTTTTTTTTTATACTTGCCTACATTTCAGTTCCTTTTTTGGGATGTTCACTTCAGTGCACTTGCCGTTGCAAATGCTGAGTCACATGCCAAAGTGATAAAGAGGGCTGGTCTCATTTACGTGCTGTGTACTCTAAATGACCAAACATTCAGGCCTGTAGGACATCGATGTTGCAGGATCCAGACTGCACTAAAATCAAGAGATCTCAGGCTACCTCCAGCCATTGCAGAACTGCTGTACTAAAGATGAACATTTGCTAAGGGAAGCTACAAAATGATGATTGCTCAGATTATAATAAAGCTATCACTGTTATACCCCTCTTCTTAATATATTTTTCCATTTACTATAAATGTTACTAGACACTTATTACTCATATGGCAGAAAGTGCTAATGGGTTGCACAGTAGGGGTCAGTAATACATAAATCCCCAGGATGATACTCTCCATAAACTAAGGAGATGTCATGTAATAACCATCCTCAAAGAATCATTAGGAGAATTGCATGGTTTAATCGCTTTTTCCTCTGAGGCCCAAGTTTGATGACACAATAAATCCAGCTTTGCGGCTCATGGTATCATTAAAAAAAAATAATGATTTGCTGCAAATTTATTTACAAACATCTAAACTGCATAAGACCTCTGGCAGCTTCCATTTGTTAAAAATAAAATAAAATAAAAAAATCTGGCTGGTTAACTTTGTAACAGTAGGCTTTATGCTGGAAAATTATTACTTCTTTCTCTCCGTACACAGAGCCAGTGTAAGTGCTGATAAAAATACAGTATCACATTACAGATAGCTTGTCACAAGCACAGGCAAACGCCTCTGATCCGTATCAGAGGAATATGACTAGGTCATCTAGCTACACACAAGCCCAGTGGAACAACAGCCTGAGTCATACGATCACACAGCAATTTCTAGTGCAAGAGATCAGCTCCCTGCTCAGACCACGGCCACTCAAACAGGTTGTTCAAGGCCTTGCCCACTCAGTTGCTCAGTATTTCCCAGGACAGAGGTTCCACAACCTCTCTGGCCCTGTCCCAGTGCCTTCCCTCCCCCTCCCCCCAAAATCCTAGTGTTTCACTAAAATCTCCCCTGTTGCAACTTGTGTGCATTACACAAGAGCAGCACTGCCCATTGCACAAGTCACCAGATACTTCTGAGCTTTCTCTGCTGCAGAGCAGCTGCTCAAAATGCAGGTGAAAGATCCAGATGTGTTTGTGAGATTTTTATCATCCAAGAACAAACACGAGGTTCTGCAGTGCAAACAGATGGGGATGTCAAAGGGAAAGGATGAATTTTCTTCATGCAGTCAAGTCTGTGAGAGCCTGAGGCAGAGCATCAGTACGACACCTTTTGGTGGTAGGAACAGCAAAGACCAACACCTTGCCTGATAATGACAGCAAAGAGTTAAGACCTCTGCTCAGGAAAGGAGAAGCAGAATACAATTAATATAAAATAAAGTACTTCTGGCCTACAAATTTCAGTTTCAAACGGGAAACTGACTTGGAAAACCTCAACTGTTTCTGTTCAGCAAATGAAGAACATCTGAAATTAATTAGGGATGAAGACAAACTGATCTTTTAACAACTTCCTTCAAGCATGAAATCAGATAAATTAGGAACATATTTAAAATAAACATGTGTAAACATATCAAAATGCTGAGAACATTAAGAAGATTATTATTAAAATACTGAAGCAGCTTTAAAAAAAAATACTAGTGACTGAGCCTGTTTCATTCCCATATCTAAGAAGTTACACTCAAAAGCCCTACGAGTGCTGAAAGCAGATGAAATACCGGAACATTAACAAGTCAACAATAAAAATAAATTATAGGAAACAAAAAATACTTATTTTAAAATCGTTTTTAATAAAAATGGAAATAAGAACAATTATACCAGTAAATAATGAAAACTAGAGCTTAAAGTTAAAAAATATTTAGTCTGTTTTACCTGATCCTCCAACAATGCTGCATAGGTTTTACTTTAAAAACAAGATGCAGATACTCAGCAGGGTCCTGTTTTGCAAAACCTCTTAAATTTTAATTAGAATTAACATCCGTATTTCATATCTGAGGGCAAAATCCACCAAGAGTTACTGGATGGAGTCACTTCTGGTTTACCGAACAGATGAGCATGTACAAGGAAAAACTACATGCTATTGGCAACACTATTGCTAATCAGCAAGACTTACGTCTTACTGAAAGGCTTTTGAAATTTGCTTTGAAGAAAAACTCTTGGAACACGCAAGTCTTCTTTCCTATTCACAGTTTCTCGGTGCACATATTCATTGACCACTTGCTCATATCCCTCAGACTTGAAGAGCTGAGACAAGAACTCTAAAAGACAAAAAAAAAAAAAAAAAGATTAAAAACCCTGTCTAAGCAACTTTTAAAACACTACTCAGCATTTATATAAGCATATGTTCTTATGTGTTAGAGCATGAAAGATCACACGTGCCTTGGGATTTCAAGCTGTTCTATGCAAGCAGACTGCTGCACTTGTACTGAATAAAATCAATACAGGACTCCTCTGGAAACATCTACTTAAGCAAAACAGCTTGCAAAAGTGGGATGTAAGCTCAGGAAAGGAACTAAACCCAGTTTAGTTTCCAAAACTTGCCACATCTGTAATTTTTTATTGTGCCTCCTCATTCTCCCCGTGACCAACAGGAGTATATTTTTTGCTTTGTGCAGCTGGCCTTCACTAGCTGAATACATCACCTACTCCAAATATTCCAGGGGTGATCCAGCCTTACAAATGCATCTCTGCTCGAGAAAGAATATCACCCAAGGTGGGTTTGGTGGTACCAAGCCTCCACTAGGTTGAACTGAAAGTATTTCTCATAAACAAAAGAATCTCACTCAAAGCATATCTTCATTTGGAAAGGCAGAATTGCCTCACAAACAAGGTGACCTAAGCAACAGAGAGGGCTGCCCATACTATTGACTTGGAGAACACCCACTTTGGCAGTAATGCAGGATTTTATCAACTTAAACCCATCATGAAAGAACGTGAACTGGCTGTAAACAGTGTGTGTTTAAAATGGGAGATCCACATCAATGAAATAAAAATAAACAGTTGTTAATTGTGCATCAATTGAAATCTCATTATAGGACCTGTTCAATTTCTTCATAAAACAGAATTACAATCACACACTCCTCCAGAAATTTAAGATTATTTCAAACAGTGGAAGAATGGATTTGCTGCCATGGAAGATCAGTGGTGTTATCTGAGGCCAGATACATTGCAAATGGGCATAATTCAAATCATCCCATGCAGTAATTAGCTGGTGTACCAGCGTAGTGCCTCTGCTAAATGAAAGAAAAAAGCACTGGTTCCAAACTGTGCAAGAATGATGGACTCACATTCCCTGTGACCAAAGAATTCTCAGGCATTAAGCAAAATGTGTATGAAAAGCAGTGAGATGAATGAGATCATAAAGGATTAGAAGCAGGAGCAGAAGTGGTCCATGAGAGAGTCACAGACCAGCCCAAGGCAAAACAATTGCTAACAGATCAGTTCTCTTTCTTCTTCCTTCCTTCCTCTTCTCCCCTCCCTACCGTAATTCTTCCCCCAAAGCACACATTCACACTAGCAAGGAATTTCTCATTCAGAAACAAATCCTAACACATAATGAGTTTTAAAATTCCACTGATAGGTCGTTTTCTTTTTAATTTGGTCCCTTTAGCATCCATTCTTTTTTAAGAGCTAATTGTTTAAGTAGAACTAAAAATCACTCAGTAAATAATAGTTGTAGAAATGCTTCAATGAAGCTGGAGAACAGCCTGCATTATCTTAGATTTCATCATTGTCCCATAAAGAATAGAAAGAGCCCAGACATGATTAATGGTTTTTATATATCAGAAGCAATTAGGTAATACATTATGTCGTAAAATATGAACAACATTTGCTTGGCTTCAAATTGGTCTCTTCAGTGGCTGTGTTTTGCTTTAGACTAAAAGAACAAAGAGCCCAGAGAAATAAACACACAGCTCTTATGACACAATGCCCTATATTTGATATGGGGAAGTAACGGTTCAGTAAAGTTTAGCACGAGAATTGTGAGTTAGGAGGTGAGCTATAATCTCAATTCATTTTGAGAGTCTAAGCAAATTCCTTCATGTCTCTGTGCTTCCATTTACCCACCAGTAAACTGCAACAATTACTACTCTTCCTAAAGCATTCAGAGCAGTGACAGAACAAAAAGACTGTTTAAATACTGTATCAAATGGAAACGCTTTTTGCATCATTTTTATGAAGAAACAGAGGGCAGAGTAACCACAGCTATCTCAACAGGATGTCTGCACAAACTTCTCAGCACTGTAGATATGATTCAGAGAAAAGAAAACACTTCACAATATGTCTTACCTTCAGTAAAAAAATATGCTCTTGTCCCATCTTGTCTAACATAAAAGTGTTCTCCAAGTTTGCTGCCAGATTTAAACCTGAGCATTGCATGATCATACAGTCCGTAGTCTCTGAACAGGACACACTTGCCTGGTTTCAACACCTGTCATGTAATACATACATGCTTTAATAAGACAGATTGATTTAGCCATATATATATATATATGTATATATGTATGTATATAACATACATATGTATGTTTATTTACACATATAGACACACACATAACTAAGTCAAGGTATCCTAACGTGTTAAGTGCACAAGCAATATATATTTTGAATTCACTCCCTGTGCAACAAAAATGTTATATAAAACTGGATTGTTAGCTCTTACAAAATTATTTTTTCCCCATGAACGCTAGGGTATGAAGTATTTTAAGATACCTGTTTGGATGCTGATCAGCTAAATAAGCTTTTTGCAATGCTCTTCAAAAGCAAAGAAATAAATGTACAGTTCAACAATAACAGTGAAGTCATAACAGGGCATTTTCTTTGCTGGCTAGCATACAGTCTAGCACACAATGTTGCCACATAAAATTTAGAATACAATAACATGTTTTCAATGTGAGAAGGAAAAAAAGTTGCAACATAATAAGAAATAAAAAAGGAACAATTTCAGGGAAATGGTATTGCAATATAATAAGAAATAAAAAAGGAACAATTTCAGGAAAATGGTCTGCAGGTGAGATTGTTTTTTTGTTTTGGTTTGGTTTGGTTTTTAATAGCTCTTCAATAAAGAAATCAAGCTATAAAGAGTTCAGTATTTAGAAATACACAGCCATTAGCCATTCTGACTTTAGACTTTTGATGCATGCAACTTTCCTACCTCAACAAATGCCAGCTGTAGGAATATTTACCACTTGCAACTTTGTGCAGAAACCTACAAATGAGCCAGATATCTCCACAAAGAAACAATAATTATCCTTTTCATGTACATGAGCTATGAACCAATCCCACCTTTAAAAAATGTTTGGAGTTGCATGAAAAAAAAAATCTAACATTCCTTTTTCAAACTACTGATGATAAAATGAACAGGACATCTGATAACATAAAAAAAATATACACACGTAAAAAAATAAGTTGGCTATGTCCCTCTGCAGTCAATATATAACTCAAGCTCACCTCAGAGAAATTAAAACATTTGAATTGTGATTGTTCTGAAACTGCCCTCTGTGAGGGCCTATCCTAGCCCATCAACCAACAAAGGCAGTCCAGAGAGCTAAATCTCTCTAGATTAACATTAATCTCTGAGCATGCCATTTCTGAATGACCACAGGTCAAGCGTGTTTAATAATAACAATAATGTTCCAACTGCAAGTCACTGTATCTTCTGGAAGTCAATTATGGCTCGCTGTCATCCGTATCTTATCAACACAGACATTTCAGCAATCCATAAACATTATTTGTATCATACAACCCTGAAGCACAAGTCCCATCTTCAAGATACCATTTTCTTGTGTTCATAACATACATTAGATTAGAATTCAAACCACTTCACAGTACCATGAGAAGAAAAAACATTGCAAAACAAAGTTTAGCCCTCATACAAGGCAAAATAACTAAATACTTTCCATGAATACAATGTTAATTACAAATCACCATTACAAGTGGTGCTATTTTCACAGAATAAAATTGTACTTTCAAGATAAAAAGCATGTAAGTTCTTTAAAGGCTGTAAAATAAGATGTTAAAATACTTACCTTGTAAATGTTCTTCAAGACAAGATGCATTTTGTCAGGATGAATGGCAGAAAGAACAAATATAAGAGTGACAACATCCACGGAATCTGCTGGTATATTTTCTAGAAGGTCATCTTTGGTAAGATCACACTGGAACACTTTGCATCTTTCAGTGCTGTATAAGGAATTTTTCTGGGAGAATGAAAAGGGCATGCTTTCACTTAAAATTAGCAGCATTTGTTAATTCAAAAAGAAGTTAAAATATAATTAGTAGAACAACACAAAAGATGGTGGCAAAAGAACATAAACATCCACTAAGTGACTAATACAACATGAAATCCATTGCTGGATACTGCAAGTGAAACTACAACTTCTAGAAGAGACTGTTCTCAGGAAGTCGAGAAGGAATGTGTGTTATGACAATTCAGAAAACATACCATTTCTGTTTTACTGCTGCTTCTATTTTTAAAAAATATAGAAATACTGTTAAAAGAAGGCTTTCATGACAGCCCTAGGGATAGCTGATGGCATTTGTGCTTGCGAGGGGGCTGTAGTACCCGGGTCATTCTGCAGGGCCATGCTGGTCAGGCTGGAGGCAGAGGCAGCCGATGGGGGCCCTGCCACTGACTGCCTCCCACAGCGGCTCTTCTGTGGCCATGGAGTGCTCAGAGGTGCCTGGCCTTATTTCCAGTGCTGTGAGATGGGTTTGGGTGCTACACTGAACCTATTTGAGGAAGTTTAACTAAGGGTCAAAATCACTTGCCAGACTCTCCTCTGCCTCTGGGGACGCACAGCTTTCGTTTGCCTGTTCACACCAGACTTAGGACTTTATTACTGGTCATTCAGGGTAGGTTCAGGTTGGAAATCAGGAGAAATTTCTTGTCAGATAGAGCGGTTAAGATTGGAACGGGTTGCCCAGGGAAGTGGTGGAGTCACCGTCCCTGGGGGTGTTTAAGGAAAGTTTGGTCTTAGAGATGTGGCTTAGTGGGTGACATTGGTGGTAGGAGGATGTTTGGACCAGATGATCTTGGAGGTCTTTTCCAACCTTAATCATTCTATGATTCTATGTAACAGATTAATCTAAATTTTTTGACAGATCTAGTCTACTCTTCATACATAAAGAAAGGCAAGAGAAGTCTGTCACTCCAGTCATTTGTAATTTCATAAGCTTCTAAGGACACTCTACAAGAGGTTCCAAACATTACACCAACCTTCACATACTCCACAGCTCTGGGAGAGAAATCACAGGCATACACAAAAATGTTCAGATCTTCTTCCAAGAGCGGAAACAAGCAGTTCCCAACCCCACAGCCAGCTTCCAGAATGGTCAGTTTCTGATCTGCAAACTGGGGAAGAAGACATCCAAAACAAAGCACATCATTTTTGTTTTCCTCATAATACCAGCAGAGTCACTGTTCAATCAGCATATTAAAAGCTATAATCAAGTTTAATTACCATTGATTCAGAAACTGAAGTAGCCATCCATTGGATAATCTTGACACTACAGAAGAAGAATCCTGATTTTTGCAAAATTACAAATCCTTTTAGAATGTATTAATGTTTATTAATTACTTACTTAAGGGGTAGATGACTAAACAGATTGCTGTACCATTTCTGTCATGTCTCATTCAGATAATAAAGAACAACAGATGCATCTGACTATTCCCCTTAATGATGTTTTGCAATTAGCCTGTAATTCTGGGTGCTCTTCTTTAAAGCTGTGTTCCGAAGTGCTCCAACTTGCAGCTTTAAACATCGTATTACCAAATAGACATGTGTCCTAAATAGACTCTCTGTGTTCTAGATTCCATTCTTAGTATCCACATGGGTCAACTTTAAACTGACCTGATGCACCTGATTCTGAGAAGGTATCTTTGATATGAAGAGAGGCTACGCAGGTCACTGCATACTTAATGCGTGAGAGCTCCTGCCTTAAGGGCTTAATTAGAAGTATTTTAAATCATTTGAAAACAATCGATCTGTCTCTTACAGAGAAAGTGTACAAGGCTCACCTCCCGACATGCTTTTAACTCTTCAAACTCTCTGGTTGTCCAATGTCTGTCTTTAAAGAAGTTGGTGCTGTTTCTTTTGTAAAACAGATCCCAATTCTTCTGTGCCTCTTTTTCCAGTTTCAGCTGCTTGAACTCAGACACCAAAACCTGATCTTTTGCCAGTCTCTCAACCTCTTCTGGGCTAAGAATTCTTGTACTATGGCCTTTTCTTTGGAAAGCCCCATCTTCAGTACCTGTTGTTACTGTGTCTAAGCAATCAGCCGATGTGTTTTCATGGAGCATCCTTGAATCTTTCACACAGATATGAATAGCAAAGACCCAAGGGTGATTTTCATTTCTTTAACATCTATTTCCATCACTTAACTTGGGTAAAATAACCAAGGATCTAGAAGCAGAAGAAAAAAAAAAAAAGGGAGGAAGAGTTACAGCGTGCACTTATTTGGGCTTTATGGTGGTACCTCAAACATGATGGACTGCAAAAACATCTGACTTATTGTAATTTCAATATTCCACCCAAACTAACAGCAATCACACTGATTTCAAAGTTAAAGAAGATACTTAAAAGAGTCTGCTGGTCTACTTTCTGCATAGTAAAAAAAAAAAAAAAAAAAGAGAGAGAGAGAGAGAGAAAGATGTGGCAGCTCTAAACTTATTTCATTAAAATGACTTTAAAAGGAGAGGAAGGGCTTTGTTTCTTGTGAACTCCAGTTAGCAACACCTCAGAAAAAAAACAGTAACCGAAAACCAGATGACATGGAGTGCCACTAGATTGGTAAAACAAGCTGCTGTACTCGTGTCAGCATTTCTCCTTCCTGTTCTCACCTCAGAGAGAAAACACTGGTGAAACCATCAGCACTCGTAACACCGCGTCACTTGGGCAACAGAGCAAAACCTGCACGGTGGCAAGGCCGGTGGCCAGCCCTTGTCAGCACTCCTTCCCCTGCCTCTTCCTGAGGATCCGCACCCGTTTGGACAATCGCAGGTGTTGTTTTTTTTCTACGGGTTAAGAAAAATGGAGCAATGAAAGAGCTCTTCAAAGGCTGTGATCCAAATCTTCTGGCTGATGTTAAGCCAGTTGTGACTTCTGCCTTGCCATAAAAAAAAAAAAAAAAGAGAAGAAATAAAAATAATAAATAAAAGAAAAAAATAAAGTAAAAACAGTACTTCAACTTACCAATGGAAAATTGGAAATGGGAAGAAAATGGAAATGAGTAAAAAGTGGAAATGGGAAAAAAATGGAAATGAGGAAAAGCCAACAAAACTTAAAGCAAAAAAAAAAAAACAGTACTTCGTTTAGATGTATTGCCATAAATGATACAAACAATGCTGCAAACAAAGCCATCAAATACAGATGTGCTAATGAGATAGAGAGTTGTCAAAGTGATGTCTGGATTCCCGGGTGTCAGAGCACATCCCCTGCTCCAGCAAGGATGGAGAAGGTTGCAGAGAGGGGCTCCTCGTGGGTACACCCCCAAAAATAACCCTAACCAGCAAAGCTCCCGCTATCTACCCGGCATGCTAAACAGGCTCAAGGTCCATGCTTCACAGAAGGAGCTGCAAACCAAGCTGGAACCCAGCCGGTCTCCCTGCTCACCGACCCCCAGCCCCCTGCAGCCTGCCCTGCGCGCATCCCCGGGGTGGGGGGGCGGACCGATCCCCGCGTACCCCATGCGGGGAAAGCCGCAGCCCCCCCGGCTGCCCCTCCTCGCCCCTCCTCGCCCCTCCTCGCCCCTCTCTCCCTGCCTGCCTGCCGAGGGCGGGGAGCCGCGGGGGCCGCCCCTGCAGGCCCCGCGCCCCCTCGGCCGCCGGCGCCGCCGCCCCGGAGCGCTTTCCCGGCTGCACCGGGAGCCCGGAAGGGCGCGGGGCGGCGGCGCACGCAGCGGGGCGGAGGAGAGGAAGGGAGGAGAGCGGCGGGGCCATGAACGGCTCGGCGAACCCGCTGCTGGACAAGGAGGAGCACCCGCTGCAGCTGGGAGAGAGCTTCGAGCGCCGGCCCAAGGCCTCCTTCCACACCATCCGCTGTGAGCGCCGCTCCCCGTCCTTCCCTTCCCTTCCCTTCCCTTCCCTTCCCTTCCCTTCCCTTCCCTTCCCTTCCCTTCCCTTCCCTTCCCTTCCCTTCCCTTCCCTTCCCTTCCCTTCCCTTCCCTTCCCTTCCCTTCCCTTCCCTTCCCTTCCCTTCCCTTCCCTTCCCTTCCCTTCCCTTCCCTTCCCTTCCCTTCCCTTCCCTTCCCTTCCCTTCCCTTCCCTTCCCTTCCCTTCCCTTCCCTTCCCTTCCCTTCCCTTCCCTTCCCTTCCCTTCCCTTCCCTTCCCTTCCCTTCCCTTCCCTTCCCCTTGTAGGACAGCTCACCCCTGCCTCATCCTGCCTGGCAGGGGCACCTGAAGAGGATCCAGGCTCACACTTTGAAACCCAGGGGTTGTGCTCATGACACGTAACCCTGCGACCTCCTAGCGATCTAGATACTAAGGCACTTTCCAGGAAAGCGAGGAGAAGTGACTCAGAGCCACACAGTATTGCCACACGCCTGGTGATGCTGAAGGGGAGAGACGAAGCGTGAGGCGAGGTCTTAAGCAGTAAGAGAGTTTGGGGATAATCATCTGGTTTTGCTGGTGTTGTCTTTTCAGACACCAGGTATCATTCCAGCTGCTTGTTCCTAGCACTGGGTGCATTTTATTTCATAATTAGGAAATGGTTCTGAAGGGGAGCTCACAATGTTTCTGTACTTGAGTTCAGCATTTAAAACAAACAGTTAATCACCAGCAGTACGTGAAAACAATACCGAAGTCATATTTCAGTAGCCTTGTGCTAAGGTGGGAAACTCGTACAGTCGGTAATAGGATATTTTGTTGTATGATGTGTGATCCTAGGCACAGTGTCATGGCCTGTTTTCATGCAGTGTGAGTACGTAGTTCCAGTGAGGTCATTCATCTGAGTGAGACTTGGAAGAGAAACTTCCTAGATCGAGCTTTTATTCGAGAAGATGATCAGTGTTTGAAGCAAAGCTACTTCCCTAAACAGTCAGCCTCCATCTAATGCATCAACACCTAAATTTGTGTGGTTCACCCCTCTAATATGCATAATTACAGCATGTTAGGGGATACCATGCTATATGCATGGTGTATTTAACTGTTCGTGCATAATACTGAAGGCTTCTAGCCAGCACTAACACACTAGCAAATCTTCATTTATAAATTAGTTTTCAAATAGCCCGACCATCAGATGAATGAGGTTGCAGTCTGGTACTGTCTGAATTAAACCCAAGCTGTATCCAGATAGAAATCCAGTGTATTTCTAGCATTGACAGTGCTTTCAAGTTCTGATCAAGTTCTTAAGGGGTTGCAAAGCCAAGGCACTCCAGACTACAAGTGGAAGAGTGCAGTTTTATTGCAAAGAATTTTTTGTGAGGTGTGTTTTCAGTGAGTGACACTCAAGTGAGATCTCTTGATTTTTCTGGTGAAAACTTTATTTTTCTAGACATAGATCTGGAATGATTTATCTGGGATCTAAGTGTGATATTATTCCTGTAATCCTCTTCACGCAAACTACAGTAAGAGGATTTTGCAGGCTAAATTTGTCTGTGCCTTCTTAAAATGCTTTATTATTTTCTGTAATGTTTATGACATTCCATGCTGAAAAACTGGGTTACCATTGGAAAACATCTGAAACCATTTGACTTTTGGAAAAAAGGGTTGTGATTACATTTGGATAGAAATGTGTGCTCCATCTCAACAAAATTAGCCATGCACACCTAATAAGCTTTCTAAAATGAAAGCAATTAGTTGCTCTTAGCAAATATGCAACATTGTTTTACTGATACCTAAGAAAGAAGCGTGATACGATGAGCTTTTTCATTTAGTGACTGCTCTGTTGAAACTCTAGATCCCTTTTTGGCAACGCCACTTACTCTTCTACAGCTGGTTTGTTTTGTTTAGCAAGCTTGCACATAAAATAGGTGGGTGACAATAGCTAGAAATAGGCTGCGCAGATGAAAATGAGGGATGTGATTTGGTCTGGCAGTTAAGGCATGAGGATTAAGTCAAGTGTGGCCAATTCTGCTTGTTGTGCTGTCAAAGTAAAACTCAATTAGACATTAACGTCCCCTTAATGAGAATTTTTTACAAGCTGTTTTTTTTTTCCCTGTAAATATGCTTTTCAAAGTGGAATTACTTTTTTTTTTTCTGAGATACGAATGTCTTAACTAATGCAGTAATTAAATGTCTTGGTGGCGACCATAGTTGCACTGCTTCATATCCAGAGATGCTAGAATTTTATATATATATATTTGTATATATGTGCTAGAATATATATAATCTTATTTCACTTTGTCTATATCCTGTCAAAATGTTACATGTTTTTTTATGGCTCATCAGCATGTCAGAATTATTGAGAGGAACATACTGAAGTTAAACATACTTAAGTAAAAATGTTCTTGGTTCAAATAAATATACTAAACAGAAGCCCATTATTTGGGGGACACAGCATTCTCTACAGTGCAGGAATTTTTTTGAGACTAGGGCTAATTTAGAGCTTTAACTCTCTCAACTTAGTCATGCTCTCCATCCACAGCAGCTTTGGCCTTGTGTGGAGCTCCTCCAAGGTCTCCTCTAACCTTAAGGAGGTGTTCTGAAGGCAAGATGCCTCTTAGTAGTCAGAAATATCAGTGAGGCTAAATGAGCTGATTTCACTAAATTAATCTTTGCCACAGATGCAGTCCTCAGGTTTGAAACTGGCAGGAGCCACCCAGAGCCCTGGGTCTCGAAGCTGTTACCCCTTTGGGATGCTTGGCACAGTTTTGCACCTGTGTGTCAGGTCACCAAAAGCCTGGGCTTTGGAGAAGCCTTCTTTTGGTCTTCCAGACACTGTCTAGAAACTGGCTCATTTTAAAAAGCAAATTTAGAGTCTGGTATCATCACATGGCTGGGGCTCTGAGCACAGACGCTTTGTACCGGTGCGTTATTACACCCCTGCTGTAAACTGCCGTGTATTTTAGCATTCCCTGTAATCACAGCGAATGTGCAGTGACTTTTTACGGGGCAGCATTCTGATGGCTTCAGGACTCTTGGAAACATAATCACCATTATTTTCCTCTTTAGATGATTTTAAGCCGGCCTCGATCGATACGTCTTGTGAAGGGGAGCTCCGAGTTGGTAAAGGAGACGATGTGACCATCACTTTGCCACATATTCCAGTAAGTGTGCTACTTGTTGCCCTGTTTACTCCAAGAACTTTGCAACATAGATCTTATTCTGTACATGTTCTTTTTCTCTTTCTTTGTAAAAACAGGTGGGCTCAGTATTTGAGCAGCCAGACTGGCAGCATAGTACATGGGGGAAGGACTAAACTATTGAATCTTTGGGTTTTATTTGTAAGGTTCCAGTTTGAGCATTTGTTTTGATTCCTTCCTTCTGTTATTACTTGATTAACGAGAAGACTTTGCCTACTAGCTGAAGCTCTAGGGTGGTTTCCGTCCCTTTTAGTGCTACAGCTTAAAGAATAAAGGCAGAATAACTTTGGGTTTAGTCAACGTGTGATATTCAGAAGCCACAGGTAGGCCCGTGAGCTTGCTCATTGCAATAACATGTACAGATAGCACAGACCATTCCCTGCCTTGAGCTTTATCAATGGAAGCGAGAGGGAATTTTCTACTGAGTGACAATGCAGTGGTTTCCCATCCGCTTCCTCCTCAAATTATGCCATAAAGATCTATAGCGTGAGGATGATGGTCAAACAGCAATAAAACAAGTGCTCAAACTCTTTTTATAGATGCAGTTGTTTTGTAATTGAGGGCTCGGTGGCTGCCTTCCCAAAACAAAAGAAAGTGCTTACATGCTGGAACCGGATTTGTTTATTAGCTGAAGCTAATGCTACGTGTCAAGCCAATAAACCAGCATGCACAGATGCAGATAGGTTTGGTGGTTGCAGGGGAGCACCCAGCAGTTTGGAAGCCATGTGTCAGATCCTCGTGGTGGTGTTTTTTCTAGCACGTTGGTGTTTTTAATTGGCAGGTGATGGTTCTGTGGTAATTCCCACTGAATGAGGCTTTAACCTGCTTCCCCTGCTCCTGTTTTTTATATGGCTTTGGTCACATTTAGTGCTGCAGAAGGCTGTGTGCTTTTGTTTGGCTATAAAAGTGAAGAGCTCAGTAGTGCTATTAGGGAGCAGGCAACGATGTTTAATAGCAATGCCATTCATCTTTGACTGGGAACTGTGTTGTTCATTCATCTTTTGTGGTGAACAACATCACTTGTAACATCCCTTTCCAAATCTCTCTACCGACAAGTTTAATTTGTTTGTCTTCCCATGAGTACGAGTGGCTTTCAGCCTGTGCTGTGCTCCAGAGGGGTAAGAGCTAGCTGCACTAAGTGCAGCCCCTGGGTGAGTGTTGTTCCATGGAAGCGGTGTGTATGTTCAGCAGAAAGAGCTGGGAAACACTGGGTATGATGAAGAAGAGTGAAAAGTTCTGGGGCCACTTCATCCTTACAAGGTTTACCAAATTTCTTGTATACCAGTTTGCTTCTGAGCTCCATAACAACAAGCAAGATTCAGATTCTGGCTTGTTTGTTTTTGTTGTTTTTTTTTTTTTGAAATTGCCTCATCCCTGTGGATATCTTTGATGATTTGTTCAGTGGAGATGTTTTTGTGTCCCTTGCCACTTGGGTAACTTGAAACACTATTTCTACTCATGGCTTTTGCATTTGATAAACAGTCTTAGTTGGGGAAATGAAGGATTTGTTTGTTTAAAAAACAAAACTCCATACTTGAAGGGTTAAAACTGTTTTAACAAACCTGGTTAAATGTCACCTGTTCCATCTGCCGCCTTCTGTCCTGTAATCATCAGAATCTGTAACCAGCGTTGTTTAGGCACTAACATAAACTAAATATTTAATTTTAAGTAATGGATGGGACTATTGATTTGTTTAGGTAGGACTTCCATTTCTGCTCATTTTTTAGCCAAAATTGCAGTCTTTTCTAAGTTAAGAGGCCTCTAGGTAGCAGAATGATGGCCAACAAAACTTTGATCATTTTTCATTAAATTTGTGTTTTATGTTTCCTGACTTACTTGTCAACAGGGAGCTGGCTTCGACTTTCAGCTTGCTTTTTATTCTCTTAAATGTTATTTTCCTCTCTTAAATGTAGGAATGATAAAAATGTAAAATGCCTTTGAAGACTAGACTTTCATGAGACTGATGTTTTCTGAATCGCATCTGTATATCTTATGCTTTCTTTGCTGGGAATTCAAATATTTTGCCCTTGCTATTCTGAAGCCATTTCAGAGTAAAATATATTCTACTTATTAGCAGTATTGAGAACAGGGATCTCATTCTGAGTGGATAAAATTTGATTGTTTGTTCTGCTACTCTGAATAAAATGTATTCCTCTTGTCCCTGATTTCAGTTGTTTTCCTGCTGCGTGTGTGAAGAAGCATATGAAGAAACATTTTTAAAAATTTCTTTTGTAGAACAGCAGAGAAATTACAGAGAAAGTTGAGAAGGGCTCAAAGCTGAAAACTTATTTCAGTATGTTTCGTAGAGCAACATGTCCTGTTTTGATATGGTCAGATGTGTGTCTGTGCTGTTGTGTGCAGGTAGACCATAATCTGCCTCCTGTAACCCCAAAACCAAGTGTATGAGCCTGCCTTTGTGCAAATAAACTACAGTGTAGCTTAACCTCAGCAATATGTGTTAGCCAATGTAGAAGACCACGTGAATTTGTCTTTATTGCTTCTCAGTCTAAGCCGTTAGATTTATATGGCTCTATGCAGTGTTATGTGGACTTGAGGACTTTCTGAAAGGAGTCAGATACCCCATTTGCGTTTGAAAAAACATTTTGGTGGAACTGCTCAGCTTCTACGTGTGAATCTGAGTTTGAAGAAGGCAGCTGTTCTTCCATAGTTTGTGAAGTTGCTTGTAAAACTTGTCTTCTTAAATATTGTCTTCTTTTTTCACTTCATAGAATAAATGCAAAGCATTTAAAATTATTTTTTTCAGTTGACCACATATTTCTTTAGGCAGTAGTTCTGCTACAAGAGTAATTAGAATTTTATTTCTTATCCAAACCCAAGATTTCTTGAGCAGAAATTTCTGACATTTGTCAGAATCAGCTATGCAAATTCAGCTATATTGCCATTTTGGGAAGGAGAACTGTAAGTAATGGCAACTAAGGAGAAGATGTTTTGTCACTGCAGAGACACTTAAAATGATGAAAGGCACCAATATTGCTGTGAGAAAATGTCTGTTTCTGCTGCGTTAACTGTATTTTTCCCTTTTCATGAATGAATATTTTCTGAAAGAACTAAATATTAGCTACTTAGTCTCCTAATTAGAAGAGTATGTGCATACATTTGTTTTAGTGTTTATAAACTTGTGGACAGGGGAATATAACCAAATAAATATGTGTTCTTTCTTTGATACCAGGGTTCAACTCCTCCAAGGACTGTGTTTAAAGGAAATAAAAGGCCGTATCAGAAGGACTGTGTGCTTATTATCAATCATGACACTGGGGAATATGTACTGGAAAAACTTAGTAGCAGCATTCAAGTCAAGAAAACAAGGTAAAGCTGGTGACAGGGCTAAGTTAAGAGGACAAATTTTTGCTGGTTTTCTGCTCAGTCCGTCTTTCAAACCTGAACCCCGTTTTCTTTTATTTTGTAGTTATGTTTGCTTACTAAACTTTATCAGCTCTACATGGCCGTTATCTTGCCAGAAATGCAAACAGCTATTGGGAATGTGAATCCAAGAGTAAAGAATTTGTAAATTCTCAGCTGCTGAAAGGACGTAATTATAGTTTGCAATGAAACACCTCTGATGATTTGGAGGTTTGGAAGCTGGCTGAAAGATGGGATGTGTTTCAGGAATCTCTGGTTAGTTGAAATAGAAGATGGAAATATTAGGCTGTCAAAAGGATTGTTGGACTTTATAGGTTTGTTCCCTCCAGCTTCCTGTGGGAGTCATGGCGCTTTAATAATATGCTATTAAGGTGTAAGAAACACTCATCATCATTTTGGATCAATGCTATACAGAGCAGAGCAAAAGTCCAAAGCCTCCAGTTGAGGAGAGGAAAAGAAAACTGAGGGAATTATGGTTGTGAGGTTTTGCCTGGAATTGCTGAGGCCAGAAATCCTTTCTGACCCAATATTCTGACTTCACTGCACAAATGCTACAAAGTGAGCAGTCAAAACATTTTTAATAATCTTGCTGTTCTGCAGCTGCCTGAAGCTTCTGCACCACGTTCTTCCAGCACCACTGAGCCACAGGTTTTTTAGATCTAAAGAGAAAGAGGTTATTCAAATGTCTCACAAAGAAGAAGCTCTTAAACAATTTTACAAGTATGATACATTAAAAAAAAAAAAACCATTTACTGCAGTGTTGAGCTTTTAGCTGCTAAAGCTAATAGAAACGTGGGTTGCAGGTTGTCAAGAGTTGGCTGGAAGTTTGCCAAAGCCACCTTGAATTAAAGGTAAATGGATTGTAACACTCTGATGAGTCACTGATGTGTAAACTCATCCATGTGGCATTCAGAGGCAAGGCATCTTGTCCAGTGGATATGAGCACATTATAAATGAAATGTGGAATGCCAACAATTTAAGTTCTGCTGGCTTTGTCTGGGTGAAGCTTAAGTCAGAAAGAAGCACAGAAATGCAAGGAGAACTTGGGCTCAATGGGGTATTTAGGATCCATTGAGTTTTGGCTCTGTCAAGGTTTAAAGTATTTCAACTTTTCTTAAGCAGAGGTAGGGTAGAAAAAATTGGAGACTTGTGTTTTGAGAAATGGTTATTTTTTTTAAACTGTTCGGTATTCTAGCTCAGAAGTGGCATTTTTTCATGGCTACTTTGATCTTTAACGACCTGTGGACACCCTGTGGGAGCAGAGTTATTAGTGTTAACATCCTGATTACATTCCCAGGGAAGTAATTGCACTTTTTCTACATAAAGGCTTCTGTAGTTCCAAGAGCATGATTAATACTGGAAACAATCTTTTGCTTTTATATTTTTATCTTTCACAGGAGACAGTATATCCCCAGATCTCCACTTCTACTGTAAATGACTATGTAAAGTGTAGTAATGTGGTATCTAAAGGCAGCATTTCAATGATGAGTGAAGAGGTGGCTCTGTTTTTTGAGGTTGCATCTATCATTCAATGTGGCATGGAGAAAGAATCACAGAATCCTGAGAGATGCCTTAGTTAACACTAAATGTACTAGCTCAGGTAACCAGCAGTGGTTTAGCTGAAGTCCAAGAAGTTCCACATAGGCTAGTTTAACTTTTTTCTTGGTGGGATTAGCTCACAGGCACAAAATGTCATATTACTGATCTGGGACCATCCTAGAAGCAAAACTGAGCGCTTAATGTCCAGCTGGTTCTGCACTATGCTATGTACAGACATATTCCCAAAGGCTTTATGACAAATACACTACATACTTTAAACCTCATTATGGTGTATCATAGAGGGACCTGAATACATTTTGTTTTGTTTTTCTTGCAAGGATAATTGACTGTTCTACAATCTGAATCACATCATTGATTCAGAAAAATGAAGAAGCACTTGAGTTGGATTGAACAGCTAGGCTAGACATTTTTCTGTGGAAGATTTTCCACTAAGGAAATATCTTAAACTGTTTTTTTTTTATCACTTTTATTCACTTGCAAGTGAATGAAAAATGGAGTAAATGCTTGCAAACTGATTGCTCCAGTCAGGTTGACCTCTAAGAGAGTTCAGTTTGAGACTGTACAATTGCAAGTGAGAAAATAGTTTCTTTTGCTAGGATAGTTTTAAGCAGGATTTTGTTTTGAGTGGATTTTTTTTATATATATAGGTTGCTCATTGTTTTTTAACAATACAACTATTAATTGCTAAATTAAAGCCTTCATTGTTCTTCAGCTATCGAGTTTGGCAACACTGAAAAACATCTGGGTTTGAAAATATATTTTGTAAGGATGCAGTATGCAGATTTGCTGTTGAGAACATGTTTTGCATACAGAAACCTGTCATTCACTGTTCAGCTTTATAAAGCAATGTTCAAAAGGAAGTCACACATCATGCATTAGCATGAGGATGCTGAAAAAGCTGAACACAGTTGCACAGCCCTGCTGAATGTCTCTGGTTCTTGTTTCAGAGCAGAGGGTAGCAGTAAGATCCAAGCTCGAATAGAACAACAATCTGCCCGAGCCTCTCAACCTCCTTCACAGTTCAGAGCCCCAACCAAGCCAGCAACTGGACCTAAAACTTCTCCTTTGAAAGATAACCCTTCACCTGAGCCTCAACTGGATGACATTAAGAGAGGTAAAGGAGGGTTTGTAGTTTCCTGGGTTTTGGTCGGCTTCCTTTCTTCTTTTTCTAATAAAAACTATGGTGTAGAATTTATACAAACACATTAGAACATTCAGGGATTCAAAGCTGGTACTTGGCAGCTGGTTTGTTGTCTTTATATCTCATTTTAAGGTATCTTAATGAATTATTTATTCTCTTCTGCCAGCATAGGTTTTTATGCTGCAATCTTCTCTGGCAGGAGAGAGCTTCTTCCTTCCAGGTTATTTTCTCTCTTCTAAACTATTTCTGTGTTCTGAGAAGAAGACAATAGGTGTGGATTCAAAAGGTAGAAGATAGGGCAGCTGAATGCTAGATGGGCTGAAAGGGTGTCTTAGGTAACAACAACAACAACAAATGCTGATCCAAGATCTCATCGGAGACCTGGAGTCTGTGTCATGCCAAGCAGTGCTAATAGGGGAGGGATGAGAGAGAAAACAACTGCACAGCTTCCATTAGCACAACCACTCCTCTTTGGCTTTTATCACACCTGCCATTTAATTGTCCTTAAGAGCCTTGAAGAACTTCAAGGGATTATTGGCCCAACTTTGTCTCCTGCTCAAGCAATGCTTTGTTTCAGTGCTGCACTGTGGGCAGGGCTCACTTTCTTGGCCCAAGTCCTTCCTTTCCTGCTGGTGTGATACCTGGTTTTGCTGTGGTTAATACAGTCAGAATGGGGATAATTTTAAATTTAAGTTTTTATTTGGTTCTCTTGGATTTCTTGTCTGGTATCAGACAATTATTTTTTCTCAAGATTGTTCTTTCTGTCTAGTATTTTCTTTCTGGGTCTCTTCCCTTGTCCCATATAGCTATTTTTGCCTGCAGACTTAACCTATATTCATTTCCTAGCCTATGGTAAGAGCTTAGGAGGTTTTGATGTTGTTTTTGTTTTGTTTTCAGTTCTTGGTAATCACTGGGTGACGCTTTTACAGCTAAGCTGTCTGTGTGTCTGTATAGGTGCTGACTGGTCTCACGCTTTCACAGCAGTAGTATTTGCAGTACCTGGATCTGGTCAGCAGACAGAATCGAAGTCAGAGACTTTGTTAGCTACAGTTACCTTAGCTGCATTGCCATTTTTATTTTCCTTGCAATA
The DNA here is from genome assembly GCF_963932015.1 of Anas acuta. Taxonomy (NCBI): domain Eukaryota; kingdom Metazoa; phylum Chordata; class Aves; order Anseriformes; family Anatidae; genus Anas; species Anas acuta. The sequence continues at coordinate 44,360,123 of NC_088980.1, read as the reverse complement.
GGTAAGGAGAAAGATATCAGGTTATATATCAACTTAAGAATTCAGTCAGTTGTGAATTTTAAATGTCTTTACTTGTGATGTATAATAAGCTACTTAACCATGTGGGCACTCTTTCACATACTTACAGCAATTTATAGAGGTCGTGTTGTCACAACAGAATTTCTATATTTGTCTGGTGCAACGTCTGTTCTGCAATGACCATTTTCTAGTGGTCTAAAATAATAAGTCACATTATTTAAAACTGTTCTAGTGATTTTTTTTTTCCACATGATTGTTTTTTATTGGGAAGTACTTCCAAACACATAACCTGTAGAGTTTGGTTTTCAAAATCAAGCCAAACAACACCTGACTCTTACTAAAAATAGGATGTTGAGTTGGCATTTCATAGAGAGTTCTTCAAGGTCCAAAAAGGAAGAAAGCAAAAATACCCAGGCAGTTTTCTTTCTGCTTATGGTATATATTATTTTTAACTTCTTAAGCACTCCTCAATTCTAAGCAATCCTCAAGCTTTTGGTACCCTTGAAAATAATCATTGATTATCCACAGTGTCAGCATTACTAAATAATTTATGTCGTGAGAAACTACTTGGGAAAGGTAGAACTAAAATGGCACCATTGTACAATGAAAATAATAAAACTTAAATATAAAGCTGTGAGATAGTCTCTTCAGAACTTGAAAGTCTTTGGCAATAAAGCTGCACATTAAAGGAAAATTAGCAGGAGTGAAGACTATATTCTTTCCAACCAAGCAGTGGTTTTCCTTTTGGGTGAATTAGCTCCTTTCTATTAAAAATAAATAAACATATAGCTGAAATTCTCTGTTGTTTCTTCAATGGACACAGCACAGAACTTACAGTCCTCAGAGGAGGTGGTTAAAGGCATCTCTGTGGCACTATGGCACTCTTTTTGTTCCCAGTATGCCCTACTCAAGGATGTGGTAAGATGCATAGCCCTTGTGATGTTTAACAATGGTTTAAGCAAACCTCAGCGCAGGCTTTTGCTTACCTCCACTACCCTCAGCTGTGCGTTCCCACAGCTCCCCTTACAGATGAGCTGGGAAATGAACTTCCAGGTAGGTCAGTCCTCTCATCCATCCCGTTACACAGCTGTCCAAACAGCAGTGCTTGAGGAGGGAAGCAGAGCACGTGGGAGTTGAGCCAGTACTTTCCTCCGTGCAGGAGACCTTTGGGAGGCTGTCTCCAGGGTCCCACACTACCAGAGTCTTTTCCTGTGCAAGCTTTTATATTGTCCTCCTGCTTGAAGGGAACAACAGAGAGGGTAAGAGCTTGTTTGTTCAAATACTTGGCTGCATATGATCAAGTTTCATTAAGTAGTGAATGTTTAGACACACACACCACAATACAGTCATTTATGTTCATGAAATTACTGGCATTTATCAGATATACTTGACCACAACAGAAATGTTTTTAATAACATTGACGTAATTTAAGTGTGCGGTACCTGAAACAACACCAAAATGTATTTCTGGTTTGGAAACTATAAATTCAGTGCTTAAAAACCTGAGCAGATCTTTTTTATTTAAAATGCAGCTGTAGTCCTGGAAGTATTATTCCACAGAACTGTATGTGTCTCTCAAGGACTTCTCAATCAAATTTGCACTTCACTGTAAAATACTGCATCTTCTAGCTGCCATCTCTGCATACTCAAAACGCCAGTATCGAGTTGATTTCTATCCACCCTGCATACCATTATTAACAGTGATTATTCTGCTATGAATGTACGGCCTCATTCTTCATAAAGCTGAGTGACTTTATTTCCAAAAGCCCTTGGTGTTCTTGCAGCCCAAGGTTAGGACTTCAGTTAAAAATCCTGCAGAGCCTTTTGGAGTTGAGAGAAGAGGCAAGAACACTTAGCCATGATTACTGAAAGAGATTAGGACATTTGATACAAAATACATAGAAAAAAGAGCCCTGTTGAGAAAGGCTGTTTTGTGTTTCTATGATGATTTCTGACCTTGAATTTTTTTCTTACTCTAAAACTGCACGGACTGCCAGTATAAGACAGTAAGCTGTTTTCTTTTCCTGAAAGAAAGCCTACAGTGCTATCATGAAATATGCAAAAGTTAAGGTTCCCGTGGCAATGTCAGGCTTTTCAGATTATGTAGACTCATTTAAAGTAAATGTACAAAAACAGACTGTATGAAAAGCTTTCTTAAAACTAACTGTGGCACATCCTCACTCTTGTCATCTTTTAAGCCTTAAAGGTTCATCAACAAGGTGTTTGATCTTGAGGAGCGAAAAGTGATGTGACTTTTTCATTGTTCAGCTTAGGGTATATGTACATACACATACACGCAGAACTATTTTAATTGGAGGCACCACAAGAAAGCATTTAGCCAAGGCTTCGATACCTGTAACTGCACTAAGTGTAACAGGCAAATTGGAAATGCAAAATCTGACAGTTTTAAAGTAGATGTGTTCTTCCTGTAACGCTTTGGTGTCATTGTTGGCTTAACCATTGTCTTTGGCAGGGTGACACAAGGGATTTGAACAAACTTTCTTAGTGGTCCTGCTGGAGTTGTGCCTGAAACTTTCAATGATGCAGTAACTGCCATAACACTTGTGGAAACAATTATATTTTTCTCATCTGCCCATAGATTAGACATTCACAATTCTAGACTCGATGAGGCTTTTGACACGGTTTCCCATAGGATCCTACTGGACAAAATGTCCACCATACAGCTAAATAAAAACATCATACAATGGGTGAGCAATTGGCTAACGGGCAGGGCCCAAAGGGTTATGGTGAATGGCGCTGCGTCAGGCTGGTGGGCGGTCACCAGTGGGGTCCCTCAAGGCTCCATTTTAGGGCCGGTACTTTTCAATATTTTTATAAACGATCTGGATGTAGGAATAGAAGGCATTTTGAGCAAGTTTGCTGATGACACCAAACTTGGAGGAGTTGTGGACTCTGTTGAGGGTGGAAAGGCCTTACAGAGGGATCTGGATAGGTTGGAGAGCTGGGCGATCGCCAACCGCATGAAGTTCAATAAGAGCAAGTGCCGGGTCCTGCACCTGGGACGGGGAAACCCTGGCTGCACGTACAGACTGGGCGATGAGACGCTGGAGAGCAGCCTAGAAGAGAGGGATCTGGGGGTCGTGGTAGACAACAAGTTGAATATGAGCCGGCAGTGTGCCCTGGCAGCCAGGAGGGCCAACCGTGTCCTGGGGTGCATCAAGCACGGCATCGCTAGTAGGTCGAGGGAGGTGATTGTCCCGCTCTACTCTGCGCTGGTGCGGCCTCACCTCGAGTACTGTGTGCAGTTCTGGGCACCACAGTATAAAAAGGACATGAAACTGTTGGAGAGTGTCCAGAGGAGGGCTACGAAGATGGTGAAAGGCCTGGAGGGGATGACGTACGAGGAACGGCTGAGGGCACTGGGCCTGTTCAGCCTGAAGAAGAGGAGGCTGAGGGGAGACCTCATCGCAGTCTACAACTTCCTCGTAAGGGGGTGTCGAGAGGCAGGAGACCTTTTCTCCATTAACACCAGCGACAGGACCCGCGGGAACGGGGTTAAGCTGAGGCAGGGGAAGTTTAGGCTCGACATCAGGAGGGGGTTCTTCACAGAGAGGGTGGTTGCACACTGGAACAGGCTCCCCAGGGAAGTGGTCACTGCACCGAGCCTGTCTGAATTTAAGAAGAGATTGGACTGTGCACTTAGTCACATGGTCTGAACTTTTGGGTAGACCTGTGCGGTGTCAGGAGTTGGACTTGATGATCCTTAAGGGTCCCTTCCAACTCGGGATATTCTATGATTCTATGATTTAAGAGACAAGACACCTGAAAGGAAGTGAAGGAACAGCCTCTGAGGCGAAAGTTGATTAGAAAATGGTGTCAGAACTGAGTTTTCATCCCTAACCACTGTCATGGACAACACCCTTGTGTATATATATATTACAAGGGAAAGAGCTATTTTTTCCCCATTTTCTTCTGTGACTTTCTTAGCCCTGAATTCAGAGAACATTTATAATTTGAAATCTTAGCTATGGTTAGGCTGAGAGCAGTGCCTTACAAGTGCTCATTTGTATGTGTATCAGATTCCAGCCATGAAATGGATTTTTTAAGGCCTGCAAGGCTGTGTTGGGAGGGATAGAGGGAGAAAGGCATTACAGTACAAAATCGTATCTTCTGTTGGCCTAATCATATATTCTTCATCCCTCTTCCAGTAGTCTCTTATGTTATGTCTTAAGAGATGAAAGAGTAAGCTTTGCTTGGCATACTAATAAAGCACAAAAAACACAGGTGGTCTAGTCAGGGATCCAGCTTCAGGAAGTTAAGCTGGGGGAACAGCCCCACTATCCCTAAATACCCAGCCAGAGTTAGTCACATGGTTGTTCCTTTTCAATATGCCTCTAATTCAATATAACTATAACATTTGAAATTGAGCTCTGAACTTTGAAATTGAAAAGTTGGAGGTTTAAAATTGGCAACTCTGAATAACTCACAAGCCTGATCGAAGGTAAATTTTGCCTGGTATCGGTTCCCCATTTGTTGGGTAGAGATGATAGTACGTGTGTTGTCTCTCACTTCTTTCATTCTTGTCTCTTTGGGCTGTGGGTTCTCCACGGCAAGCACTGAGTTCTCACAACGTGGATTTAGAGCTACTACCACAACGATGGACTGGCTACGTTTTGTGTTTCTCATACTTTGTATGGCATGCGTGTGGATATGGTTCCCTCTTGGAAACCTGCCTAGGTGAACTGAGTCATTAGATACTTGATTTTTTGGGTGGATACAAAAAATGTCTTCTAATAGTATTTAGGACACTTGTAATGATGACAAGTTTAACAATGTGGATTGGTTTGGGGTGACTTACCTTAATGGCTGTTTGGTAACTGGTTGTTCAGCCAGCATCAACTCTTGCCGATGAGGCTGTCATGGTATTCCCCTATTTCTCTGCACTGGCAACCCTAAAGTGAGGTGTGGCTGACTTGAATGACTTCCCAGTTTCAGAATAGTCTGTTTTTCCTGGCTACTTGTAAGCTCTGTAGCAGGTTAGGGTACTGTTACTAGTCCAACATGTGAATATTCTCATGTATTCTCATCTGCTGCACTGCAGAGTTTATCTGGTGTTGTTTATCTGTTTCTCAGGTTTGATTAGAGTGAGTTGTGTGCCTTTGTGCTGGAGCAGTTTCATACGTTATCTTAAGGCAGTTTCCGTTGTGGCCTCTCTCTCTCATTGCATTTTCCAAAAGCCTAAATGTCAGTGATGTCTAACAGAATTTAAATTCCTGCATGTTTAAAAGTCTGTTTGTTTTGTTTTGTTTTGTTTTTTAATAAAAGAAGGGCTTACTGTTGGCCTGTAAAATTTGATCAGAAAATTTATTTACTTTGTATGTAGAGCATATAACTTGTGGAAAATAATGAAGCAGGAAGCACTTTCATGAGTGTAAAGTGTATAGATAGTAAATGAAGGTGTTTATAATATTATCTTTGCTGCTCTTTAAATTCAGCTGCAACAATTAGGTTGAAAAGTTGTCAGGATTTCTTGTTTTTCCTTCCTGACTCTCTCTTTCATGTGAGGTATTTTGATGTGATAAATTATGCTCAAGAAAACTCTTGCATTTTCACATTCTTTGCCCAGATTCCATGGGGCCCTATTCATGGTTTCAACCAGATGAATGTCCTTTTCTTTTAGAGCTGAGAGCAGAGGTTGAAATTATCGAGCAGATGAGCAGCAGCAGTGGAAGCAGCTCATCGGATTCAGAAAGCTCATCGGGGAGCGAAGATGAAAGCTCCAGCAGTGAGGGGGAAGAGCCAGCACATGTTTCCCCTTCCCAGCCACCTCACCAGCAGTATAACAACAGGAATGCTGTTGCTAACGGCACCAGCAGGCCACAAGGAAGTAATCAGCTCATGAACACGCTCCGTAAGTAAATCCTTGCATCCTATCACTGTTGAAGCTGCTTGAGAGCACTCATTTTCTTAGCATGTTAAGCGAACTCCGTGAAGTACAGCTGGTTGAACAGTAGTCCCATGGAGGTGTGCTGGCCGAAATATGTGGACAGATTTTTTGAACAGAAGGCTGAGACCTATCTGAAGGTGTGGAGATTGCTTCAGTCTGGTCTAGAGCCCGTGGGCATCAATGTGATGGCCCCCATCGGCCATGCTGAGCCTTGATTCAGGCCTCCAGCTGGAAAGAGTGGGTAGCAGAGCATCAGTGCAGGGGATATGGGGCTCTGGAGGATGGGAATCACTTTAGTGTGAAAACACAGATTAGGATAAATAGTGGGATTGCCACATGTGTCAGTGTAAGGCCTGTGGAGAATTGTGAATGACACAGGGCTGTCCTGTGATCACAAATGCACGGTCTCTTTGTCTTTGCTATTAGCAGTGTTGCTTTGTCAGAGGATTTGCTCTATACTGTGCTGGTTTCAGTTGTGTTTTCATGAATACCACGTTTTGGATATTTTGAATGTTTGCCAAATACTCACTTAAAAACATCACAGCTCTAATGTTTGAAGGCACTGAATCACTACAAACTCACTCCATCATTTAAAAAGTATTTCTGTCATATTGGACTCTCCCTGGGCAGATGGTATACATCTGTGTTGCTCTTCCCTTCTGCTAGATCAGGTTCAGTGCATTTATATGAAACTAGAGCTTAGTTATCATAAATTGTTCTTAATTCCTCCTGAGGCATTTCTGAGTACATCTCTTGGCATCCACACACAGTGAACTGGTGGAGTTTAAATGCAGATAAATACAGGGTTTCCAGCTTCAAGAAGACAAGTTCAGATGTTATATAGACAATACTGAAAAGGCCTGCTGGAAAACTGGAGAGGCCAGTCAGTGTTTCTGTCAGTACTGTATGCTAGAGGAGACCCTTGGGTGAATTACAAAGTTCAGCAGTGTCAGTGGGACTCTTTTCATGTCCCTGAGTGTGAGCTGCCCCTGCCCTGCTTCTTTTGGCCATGACTACAATACTGCATAGGTCACTAAATTTCAAGAAGCCTTTGACCCCAGGAGGATTTGGGAGCTGTTGAGGTAGCTACTTTTCTTTTCAGGCAGTGATTTCTGCCTGACCTTGAGTATTCAAGTCACTGGTAACCTTAAACCAAATTTCCCCAAGAGGGGAAAGGAGATTAAGAAATCCAAGGCACAGCTGTTGCATACCTGCTCTGCCAAGGACCTGTGTTTGAGGCAGGGTCAGGGGAGAGCACTCAAGGGGCTAGGTTTGGTTACCAGCATACAAACGTGATTACTGCACCCTTTCACCTCCTCTTTGTCCCCAAATCACAGATGCTCTGCAGGATGGGCTCTGAGACTGGAGGTTTGCTCCACATCCAGTCCTCTCTGCACTTTGGAGGGGTGCCCTTGGCCTTCCTTCACCTTCACACCCTGTGTCAGCTCAGTTCAGCCAGCAGCCTTGAGTTGCAATAGCTTTAACATTCCTGCTGCCTTATTGACACACGGAGGCCTTGCCTTGGCTACCCAATCCTCCTTAAAACAACAACAGCAACAAAATCTATTTTAATTGGGTCGAGAAAGCCAGGGAACTCCCCAGTGCCTCGTCCTGGAGCCATGCACAGGAGCTTGGCCGGGTGGAGGCTGTGAACTCCTCCTGCAGCTGCTAGTGAGGGGAGCTCTGCCCTCCCGTGGGGAGCAGCCTTGGTGGCTGTGGAGCCAAGGAGGCTCTGTCTGGCCTGGATCAGGCCATGATGCAGCTCTTGGTGCTCTTGGGCACGGAGAGCAATTCCATTAGACTGAGGTGATGCTAGCGTTCAGTTCTTGTGTTCTTACTTAAATCTTCCAGCGTGCATGTTGACTGTTCTTTGGTTTCGTTGCAGTGAAATGTGAATTAACGCCTACCTGTGCCTTGTGTTTTGTTGTTTTCTTGTTTTCCAAAGGAAATGACTTGCAGTTGAGCGAGTCTGGGAGCGACAGCGATGACTAGAGGCTGAGCTTTTGCTGTTTTATACATGGAAGAACTAATTTACCTTGAAGTGATCAAATTGCTTACAAGCGGATCTGGCACAGGAACAGTTCCACGTGTGGAATTTGAGTAGAAGGAATGTATAACCCTGCAAAATATTGGATGTCGAGGGCTGTTTTACTTTGTGAATCAAGTGTATATTTTGTCCATATTCTTATTCTTTAAAAGCTTTAAATAGCTATGTACAATAGGTAAGCCAATATATGGCGCTATGTTCTGGTCTGTTCATCATCTGTAAGCTTTAATGTGTAACTTCATCATGTCATCTAAAAATTTCTTGTCTGTAGAAGATATTCAGAAGATAATCAGCCCAGTGTGTCTTCAGGGATAGGGGAGGGGGGCGAGGGGGTTGTATATAGGGTGAGCATGAGTCAACAGTGAGATTTAAGAAAATAATGATAAGAATTCAGGAGCTAGAGTGTGCACTGAAGTGGGACTGTTATAAATTATGTTTCAACACTAAGTTGATTTGTTTGATTTGGGACTTTTCTAATGTGTTTTTATTGCTATTTATGATTGATTTAATGGACATGCTTTTAAACAGTTGGAAAGGAGAAATCACAAAACCATGTTTGTCACAAACCTCGCTGCACCAGTGCCTTATAAGCAGTTTTTTTAAACAGAGCTTCAATTCCTGCCATCTTTTGTATGGGGAGCAATACTGAAGCCCCTTCAGATTGCTTTTTCAGAGAAGAGCTATATTTCATGTACAGGCCAACTGCACTCTGAGGGCAGTTACTCCAGTAAGATAAAGGATCTACATCACTCACCTGAACACACCGAACAGGAACCAAATCAGCATTTTCTCATGCAACTGAAGCATCTCATTTAATCCAGACCTTCAGACCTACATCTTCAGAAATACATAGGAGCCTGTTTTGCCCGTGAAATTGCAAGGTCACAGATACAAGATATTGGACTTAATGAAATTGTAGGACCACGGCCGTGTTTGCAGTTTCCTAGAGGATGCAGAAAGAAGAGATACCTAAGCAACTGTGCAACGGCAGAAGTCTCTCTCCCACCACAGTTGTCCAGGTAGACTTTAGTCCGTATCGTTTGTTGGATGTGATCTCCGTGCTTGGCAGGATTACACAGAACAAGAAATATTTGCCTACGATGAAATTCACCCCTGTTTAAGGGGGTTTAAAGGGTGCTTAGCTGGATTATCATTAACTTATTTTTTTGCTCCAATGGAAAATGAGTGCCACGGGCAGCCTCTTAAGGTTGAACATAAGGCTGACTTTTCAAGCCCAAATTAAGTAACATAGGCCAAGTGACGCCACAGTTGTGGTGTAATCCGGGGGAACGTGAAGTTGAATTGGATGCCTCTCCATTCTTATGTGTCTGCTTTGCACTGCTTTTGTCCGTCTGATCATTTGTGTTTTAACTCCTGTTTCTTTAATGAGGAAAAGAAATGGGAAACTTTTGGTTTTTTTTAAGGTATTGAAGAGCAGGGGGACATTGGAAGGGAGATTTTATTAAATGGTTTATTTTTTTTGCATTCGATACATATTTAGGCATATTTTTGCATTATTGTACATACATTTAAAAATACTTCTTTTTTTAAAGTGTTTTATGATGTGGGTACATATTTTAACATACGATTACGAAATATACTTGATGTAAAGCCACAATTGATCTCTCTTGTGTTTTTTTTGTTGTTGTGCTGTTTTTTTCCCCGTTCCTTCTCTGAGAGTAAAAGTGCTGTGCTCTGACAAGCTTGTACCACTCTGGGATTTTACACTTCGGTGCAGGACATGTGCATGGTAGTTGGCGGCCTAATTAATGCTATTACTGCTCCTGACTTCCCAGCTTAAGATTTGAATGAGCAGGGAGGCATTTCTGTTACCATTTCCCCATTACTGAAGCTTATTGCTGAGTTCTGCTGACGTTATTACTGGTGGCTAAATGGAAAAGCAGCAGCGTAACGTTTTCATTGCTTCCTTCACTGGCTTCACATGCACTCTGATTGCCAGGACACGTCATAGGAAGTTCACTAATTCTGTGTAAATAAAATATATGGAATATCCTTAAGAGGATAAGACAACACTAGGCTACATTGATTCAAATCACCACATGAGTTATGGTTTAAATCAGCAAGTGGGCAAGCTTTATTCACACAGGAAGTTTCTGCCTTGTTTGTACTTGAGGTCATGTTTCCCTGCTCTCCCACCCCAAAAGATTTCTTCCCTTCCACATCTGTTGGTGACCAAATGAACCAATTTGTGTGAGACTGCGTACTGCTTCTAAAGGGCATTTGGCCATCTTTCGCGCTCCCTGAAGAGGCGTCGTGTCAGGGGGTGGCCAACCTCTGGTTTGTGAGCTCTTCAGACACGTGTTGCTCACCCAGGCTCTGACATGGGGCTGGTGAGTAACGTGGTGTCCTGCAGCCTGTTTGTGGGCATAAGCAAGCCAGTCCTTGTGTGTGACCAGCCCGTCCTTTCCTTGCCACTGTGGTACGAGTGGCTCCTGGCATCTCCTCCCTGAGAAGCTTTCTAGGATCTCTGCCCTTCTCAGAGGTACGTGGTGTGTGTTTGGTGAAGGTCAGCCATGTGGAGACCAGAAGGCAACTCGTAGAGACACAAAGTCTGGCTACCTCAGTTATGTTTTTCTTAACAAATATAAGTGTGGGATAAAGCCATTGCCAGCCTGAAGTTTTGACTGGGGGCTCCTGAAGTTTGATGTTTTGTATGCTGAGAAATTGTAAATGTTACTTTGTTATTCGTGATTTGCAGCGAGTCCTATTCAGATGGAAATGGGAATTGAAATAACTTGCAGAAAAGCAGTTATTTAGCATTCTTTTAATTAGTTGACTGGCAGTATCTTTAACGTGCTGGAGAAATAAATTGACTAAAATATGTTTTGATAAAAACCTCTTAATGAAACAAGGTGTTCCTGAGTTTCTGGTACCTTCTAGTCCTGCAGGATTTTAGCGCTAGCAGATCTTAACCACCTTAGGCTAATTTTTTTTTTTACACACAAAGTAGGAACACTTTTTATATGCCAATTAGTTTAAATGGGAATAAACAGTGCATATGGAATGCAATTATCGGAATGAACTGCAACTAAGTAAATATTTCACATTGAAGGGAAAGCTGCCTGCTGGCTGCGGTGAGGTTAGTGGCTCAGGACAGCTTCGTTTTCTGATGGTTTCTTCTTCAGAGACTTCATCCAGTGCAGTGGTTTGACTTCCCTTAAAGCTCCACCAGAAAACACAGCTTGCTGATGATTTCTCCCATAATTAGAATTGGTTTTGTATTAATAGTCAATAATGACTTAAAGTGGTTCAATTATATTGTCATAATTTACAACATAGTTACTATTTTTCTTTAATACTAAAGGTTGGCTTCCAAGGGGACAACTTCAGTCATGTCATCCATCTCAGATGCCCTAAAATGTGATCATACAAGCACCCAACCTCATGTTTGAAGCCTCAGTCATGGGCAGAAAGGCAAAACGTGTCACAGGCCCCAGCTGAGAGCCATGAGTTTGCAAGAACATGCAGCATCACCCTTGCTCATTCCACCAGAGCATTTGGCTGTGCCCATTTTGTTGAGGAGGCAGACTGATGGGAGAAGGTCAGTTTTGCTGAGTGTTGGTTAGAATAGCTCTAAGCTTCACAAATGGGTGATACACCTAATCTGAAGATATTTTGCCCAGCTTGATTTGCACAATTTGCTTTATCACAGACTGGCCATGTGCCTGTTTATAGTTATGTATAAAATTACTTTGCTCTGCAAAGCTTTATAATCTTTTTTCCCCCCCCCTCCTTCAAAGTCCATTTATTTGAATAAAAATGAAGTTCAACAATCCATGCGCGCTTTTATTTTATTTTATTTTTAATTTGGAAGCTAAAAAGAAATGTAGCCTGGAATTACTTGTAATGGAGAACACTTATTTTCAGTAATTGCCTGTGCTTCATTGTTCAGCGTGTTGTGCGTTTCCTGCTAGCAGCTGAGTCATGGAGTTCGCATGGATAACGCAGCTGCCGAGTTGCCATCTTGATGGGATGAAGGCTTGTGCTAGCAACTTTGAGGGTCTCGTGTTCAGCTGGTAACAATGAATGATTAACATTAAACCTGGTTATTTAGTTTTTTTTTACACACACAAATGCATAAATAGGAAAGGAAAAAGGGAAGTGTTGTTGCTTGCCTTAAAAACAGAAGCTGAGATGTTGGGGAGCCATTGGGACAGGCATAGAAATGTAAAGTAGCTGAACGTCAGTGCACATTGTACACCCAGATCCTGTTCTCAGGAGATAAGCTGACTGAATCCTAGCTCTGGTTTACGTGAGAAGGGTGGGCATATAAATTGAAAGGCATCTGTTTAGCTATTTCTTCCTATTCCAGCTGCTTATACTCCCTTTCCTTGTTTTGTAATTCCATTATTTCTAGCACGGGTGCTTTCTGCAGCCAAAGTCCAGCAGGAATTTTACAGGAAAAGTTGAAGGATGTTGAAGTGTTACCAATGCATTTAGCTGTATTTACCCTTGCTCTAAATCAAATGTGTATGACCAAGACCCTCTCCTGTGTTGGCTTTGCCTTTATGAGGACTAAACGCTGTTATGCTGGACAACCACCAAAAAAGTGACAAAGTATGAGGGGGAAATACCTAAAACTGCTCTTGCTTATTATACAAGGTGTTCTCTAACTGAGCATCATTGTTGAAAATAAAACTCGTTAGTAATACTGTGCTGTGGCTGGGAGGAGAGAAGTTTGGAGAAAGTCATTAAAAATATCGAAGCTATGGCATTTGCACTTCATAGCAGCTTTGAAGGTAGTACTCAGGACCTGCATCTCCTGGCCTCGTGGCCTCATGAACAAAGCCTGGGTACAATTTGGAAACAGCAGGTTAGGAGCATATTGACAGTCACAGAAACGTGGATTTCCAATTCACTCGGGCACTCCTGAACATCTCACTTCGTGTTTCTTGAGAAATGTTTCCATTCGGAAAATTGATTTGGATGTATTTCCTCTGTGATTTAATTCTCCTGAACTTCTGTAAAAACAGGGCTTTCTGAAGGGTGGAGTGTAGAAATGCACTGAATATAATGTTGATTCATGCGTGAACCTTGCATGAAAATTTTGACCTGAATTTCTTTCCAGACCAGCTAGCTTTGTGGTAGGTCTCTACGTGAAAACCTTTGAGGCACTGTTGTAAAGGACCTGGGCTGAAGGAAAGCTTTCCCTGCACACTGCAAATATGATATAACATCCACTTGTGTGCAGCCCCAGCCAGCCTCTGAACTCTGCCATTGCCCCTTTGTAACTTGGGGCTTGGCTTTTTCCTCCACAGCTCCGATACATCCTTAGCATTTTCCTACTGCCGCACTTTATAATCATTAACAAAAACAACCAAATATATGCTCAGAAAAACAACTACCAAATACCATCGTAAGCAGCATGTTCAGGTCTGTCTGGGGACTGTCATGGTCTGCTAGGAACAAAAAGCGTGCCCTAGCTTCTGTCAGGCTCTGGCCATACAGGACAAGGACACATAATAAAGGTGGCCAAAATTTTGTAATCATATAGGTAAAGCATCTTTGTCTTTTGCATAAATCTGAAATAATTAATCTGTGCAGTAAACCAGGGCTGGTTTTTGGAAGGGACTGTTCTGAGGGTCAGGTTCAATCGGTATCTTTTCCCACAGCAGAAACTGGTGCTCTCCTTTGCCTTAAGACAAGACGCAGATTGAACCTGACCTGCTACTGAGGCTGGAAGCAGGTTCACATATAAACTAGTGTCAACAAGAATAAAAAGCCCCTAATTAAACATTAGCCAGTCAAGATAGCAGGTTTGGTGGTTGGTTAATCCAGCCCGTTCACTCGCTTCCCAAATGCCCCAAGAGATTTTGAGGTGCAGTAAATATCCCATAGCTGTGCCTGCGTTAGCAAGTCTCACTGCCCGGGAGTGGAACCATAATGCAGAAGGGTGCTGAGTTTACACTGCTCACACCGAGAGGAATCCATTTCGTGTGCCCTCTCCATGATGCAAACCGAAGCATGGTAAGTGGAGATGATTGGGGCATTCACTGGGTGAGAGCTCTGCTGACCTGAGCTGAACACTAATGTGGAGGCACCCTCTGTGAGCTGGCCCCCTTCCAGCTTCTCTGCAAAAATACCAGGATAAGGAGCACGTTAAGAAATACTGCTTAATCCCAGGAGCATAACGTTAAGCTTTATAGCTAGGGCATTAGTATATGAATCATGCTGAATAATAGCACGCCATCAACGAGCTGAGAAGCACATATTTCCATGAATGTTAAGGCATGAACAGCGTTCCTATGTTGTACACACAAATAAATCTCCAGCTGACGGTTAAGTAAGGCGTGAAGTGACCGTGGCGAATGAAAAGGCAGAGCTAGGACCAGGCTGCAGGTTTTCTCACCCAACACCAGCCTCATGCGCCTTGCCATCAGCACAGGGCTGGCCCACACAGGACAGTTTCCAAACAGAGTTAAGTTCCCAAACCTGCCTGACCTTCAGGGAAGAGCTTTCAATTGCAGATAAATGATGGATGGTTTTTGCTTTTAGCAGCTGAGGCTACGTTGTGGGGGGACACAACTCCCTTTTCCATGGGGTGTGATGTCTTCATTTGGCTAAATTTAATGGCAGTCACTGCTGGTACTCAGTTTTCAATCGTTCTTCCCCTAAAGCAAGTGACCGTGCCCCCGATGTTATTTCTAGCATCGCTGTGACCCTGCTGGCAGAGCAACAGCAACCCAAGTTTGGACAAGGTCTGGGCCAGCATCTGTGCTTGGGAGGAGACCCTCAGGGTACAACGTGCCAGATCCTGCTGTATCTGTGTCAGTTCACACCAGTGCTCATATCGGTATCTTTTTTTTTTTTTCCCCTCCGTAGACAATGCAGCCGATTTTCCTCTGCTTCTGCCAGCCTTTACAAGGAAAATAAATCTCTGTAGTTAAAATCACAAGTCCTCGTAAAAAACTGCTTGTGCCCAGAAAGCTAAGCGTCGGAGCTTGCCTGAAGCTTAGGAAGAAGTGGCATCTTTTTCAATAAATTTACATCTCTAAATAGATGATAAGTGTTGAATCAATTTCCATATGTTTAAAATAGCAGAGCATTAAGTATTCTGGCACTTCAAGCAATCAACTAATTTGGGACTATTATGAGAATATCTTTTATACTAGTGGAGCAATTCATCTGAAAAACAGGGACAGCGTGCATCTCTGTGCCCTTTCGATATCATAAAGGACAGCAAATCGACAAGAAATCCTATTTGTTTGCCTGAGGAGGTTACAGTGTCTTATGACATTCGGGTCTTCGCAAAATCAACTTCCAGCTCTTCACAAAGTAAGAGAGAGCAAGACAAGATGCAAGGGCAGAGGCTGTCCAGGGCTCTCCGCCTGGTTTCTCCCATCCCTGCCTCCAGGCTGGGACGGATCTCTGGCCACATCCAGCTGGCTGTGTGCTAACCCTCAGCCTGAAACAAAGCTCAGCACTTTGTTCCTACTGTCACGTTCATGTATGAGATGACAGTCATAGTGTCACGAGCATTAAATGCATAAAGCCAGTGCTTCGGAAAGTTTCAAGGAAAATGAATGCCTTTAAAATCAGCTGGTGTTTTTTACCATGGTGCTGCCGGTCTGGATGTCAAGGGCAGCAGAGCCTTGAAAACTGCCTGCCTGCAGGGCCAGGAAGATAACAGTGCACCACATTGCATTCTCCCTCACACTTAGCACACGATCTTTCTAGTCCCAAAAAACAGGGGCTTGGATGAGGACAGATTTGGGGTTGTTTGATGACTTTTTTCATTTCAGTTCTTGTCCTGGAAAAGGCGATCCCACTGGGGAGAGCTGCTAACTAGCAAGTGGACTGTTCTTGCCCAGACCTTCTTCACTATTTACGTGTTGATTTCTTACTGCCAAAGCAATAAGAAGTTCAGCCACTGATTTCAAAAGGGGGATGTCAGGACTCATGGGAGCAGCAGGATCTTAATTCTTACAGCTTTGTAGCTAACATTGTTGGGTAGTTTAAAACTTAATTGGGAAACCATGCATTTCTAATTCACCTTCCCTCCGCAACAGCTTCTTGGCTTGGATCACTCTTCACAGTTTTCTTGCTCTTTCCTCGACTCCATTTACTATGGTGATGGGATAAGGAAAGAAAATCACAAATCCCTGTCTAGATGCTCTGGAAAGCTGGGCATCCTCAGGATCAGGAAAACCAGGTGGGAAAAAAAATTACAAGGCACCATCCAGGGATTTTTCACTTTCTACCTCAATGTTGGCTGTCGCTGCTAGGTGCTCACCATCTAAAAATCAATCTCTTGGGCAATACTCAGCTTGAGGCCCTGAAAGACCCATTGCACTGCTGTGGTAGGACATTTAATGCTCTTACAAACGTGTGTTTGTGATAGTGGATGAAACTCTGGACGTAGAAAAACCATGTTGAGAATGAGCTTGTAGCAGCAACAGTAAGAAACTTTTTGTTTTTCAAGCTCCGTGGTGTGAACAAAGTCTGTGAGGGGTTGGCCATGAGCCCTAACAGGACCAGCCTCCCTTACCAACTTTTTCTCCCCAAGGGATTTTCTTTTTTGGAGTTAGGGCAGCAGTCTTTCCTTAAGAGACCAATCTGCAGAGGCAGCGTAAAGATGTACGAGAACGATCTGACACAGCACAGCAATTACGGGTCCCATCTCTAATAATTTACTGGAGCTCGCCCTACTGCCCTTTCTGCATTTAGACCGGCAGAAGGGTGCATAATGAGGGCCACAGGAGGACAATCGGGTTCTTAGAGCTGGTCAAGCGAATTAAAGTGAATTACTTGGCAGTTCACCAAAAGCAGACCAAAGAGGGCTCTTCAGGAGGGAAAAAAAAAAAAAAAGAGAGAGAGAGAGAGAGAGAGAGAGAAAGAAAAATACTCTTGAAATTGGCCAGTCCACAGGCTGCATTTGTCAGATTTCAGACCTGTCATAGAGGAGGACAGTGGGTCAGTGTTTTGTAGAGACACCAAACCTGTGTATTACCAGAATTCACCTGTAAAATGCAAATATTTATAGTTCTGATCCAACTGGCATGGTTATAGCAGTCCCATGCTCTTTGTTCCTAATAGTCTCTACACACAGTTGAAGGGTGAGATGCCATTTCCAGCAGGAGGTGGTTACTGGTGAGCAGCATCCTTTTAGGACGACCTCGCAGCATTGCCCTGACCTCATGAAGGCCTGGCTCGGGGTGATGGAAAGCCCTGGGGCTGCTGCATCCTAGAGGGAGGTGGAAGCGGCCGTGCATCCCTATAGTGTGGGGGGAAATACTTTCCACAAGACTTTTGCCACCGCTCCACAGCCCAGCACCTCCGCAGGCCTCCTCCTAGCATCACCAGCATCACTATTTGTACAGCCTGCTGCTGGGGTACAGGTGGGAAGGGCGGCGAGGGCTGTCACACGTGCATAAATAAATAAGCAAGGCCACTGGATTTGAGTGGCTATGCTGCCAGACGTGACAAAGGCTTCTGCAGTGTGTGCTGCAAGAAGATCCTTAAAGCCTCATTCGAAACCTGCCAGCTTCCCTACCCCACAGAAGGGAGATAACGCACAATGCATTCTTCAAAGTGGCACTTTAAGGGCTAAAAAGATGTTCATGTAGGGCTTTGAAAATGCACAGAAATCACAGGTACTAACACGATGCTGGGGTAAGACCAAGCACTGCTTCCACCCTGCATCCTCCATGAGCTTTGGGGGGGGACCCAAAAAGAGGTCTGTGGTGGTGGCACCCTGCCCACAGGTTGCAGGCAAGCTGACACCCAGGCCAAGAGTTTGGGAAGATTTGGTGTTTTCACTAGACCTTGGAGGCCCGGAACACAGTTCCAGGTGGGCAAAAAGTGCTTTGCGCCTTCTGCCCATGGAGTGACATCCGTGGCGCCCCACAGCATCCTGGTGAGAGTGCCAGTGGTGGGTTTGCTGCCCTGCTTGGCATCACCGGTTGCTTTTGCAGCGGTTGCATGATTTATTTGTCACCTAGCCAGACGTGCAGATGGCCACTTGGGACTGGTGAGAGGTTGGTGAGGAGACCCCAACCTCATCGCCCAGGCTGCGAGGCTTCCCCACGTCACGGGACACGGGACGGGGACGGCCGGCGTGGCGTGGCGTGGCAGCCACCAGCAACTCGCAGCCAGGAGCTCGCAGAGCAGCTGGGCGCGCAGGGGGGGACCCCTTTAAAAGGCTTTCTCTTTAAAACACAGAAAGGGGAAGGAAAAAATAAATAATTAAAAATCTGGAAAGACAGAAAGAAAAAAAAAGGAAAAGAGCGAGGAAGCGGCTTGCTGGGCGCCCTCCTCCTCCAAGCAGCGCTGCTTTTTGGGGGTACCCCCTTCCCTCCCCGAGGGTCTCGCTGCCTCCGGGGGCCACCCCGGTCCCCTCGGCCGGGGCGGGGGCGCGGCGGGGGCGGGGGCGGGGGCGCGGGGCGGGGGCGCGGCTGTGGTCGGGGGCGCTGCCGCTGCCGGGGGCTCGCCGGCGATGGCTTTCGAGGCGCTGGCGGAGGCTGCGGAGCGGTGGTGCGCCCGCACGCCCTTCCAGCTCATCGCCGCCGAGGAGACGGAGAGGCGCATGGACTTCTACGCCGAGCCCGGGGTCTCTTTCTACGTCCTCTGCCCGGAGGCCGCCTGCGGCGACAATTTCGTGAGTGACCCGCGGGGGACGCGGGGAGGGGGGGCTCGGAGGAGCGAGGTGGCACGGAGGGGGGAGTGGGGAGCCCTCCCCCAAGTCCTGCCGGCTTCGGGACGGGGATGTGCCGGGGGGTGGGGGTGGCCCCCGGAGGGCTGCGGGGCCCGGAGCCTCCCCTGCGCGCAGGGAGAGCCGCAAAATGGAGTCCGCGGCCGGTGCGGGGCGGCCCCGCGGGCAGGGACCAGCCATCGACCCCCCCTCCCCATCCCCGGACCCCTTTCTCCATCCCCGGAGTCCCCTCTCCATCCCCGGCCCCCCCTTTTTCTCCTGCCCCCCATCCCCCGGGGGCGCGATGCTCCCCGCCTGGCCGCCGCTGCTGCTGCCTCCCCCCCCCCCAGCCTCCCCCCCCCGGGGGGCTGGGGGCTTGCAGGGTTGTCACGGCAAATGGAGAATGGGCAGGGATAAAATGGAGTCGGGATGACAGCAGCCCCCCTCCCCTCCCCGCAGCTCCACACAGGGGCAAAAGGAAGGGGGGACCCGGCTGTCGCCCCCCCCAGTGACAAGGGGCAGCGGGCAGGTGGCGGTGCCCTTCCCGCCGGGCTCCCGGAGGAGTTGAGCAGCAAGTTTGTGCCGAAGGAAGCAAGGGGGGGGCTCTCCTCCTTGTCCCCGTGGGCAGCAGGAGGGCAGCGGGTCCCAAAGTGGCCCCTCGCCACGGGGCCTGCAGGAGCAGGGCGCTGGTGAAGCACTGCTGAAGGCTTTTCGTCCTCGGCAATGGTTGGGGCGACGTGGCTCGCACCCCACCTGCGGTGACTTCCATCCCTGGGCCCACTTGAAATGTGCCTCGTAATCCCCTTCGTGGCAGGTGAGAGGAGGGAGGTTTGACAGCTGGGCTAACGGGAACAAAGAGCAGCAAAGGGACGACCCCGAGACCTCAAATCCCAGTGAGCGGGGACGTGCGTTTGTGTCAGGCTGAGTTATGAAGGAAGGGATCCGCAGCTGCCTTACACATCTGCCCAGGGATACACGAGACCTTCAACCACAGGCCTGGATATGCCAAGGCGACACCTCAGGGCATGGGGGACAGCCCAGCACCCGCATCCCTGCACCAAACCCCATGCTCATTCCCTTCTGGAGATGCCCCTGCCCAGACAGGGCCATGCCCACTGGACCCTCAGGAAGGGATGCACGTGAAGGCAGCTGCAGGGCACGGCTGAAGTTGTTGTTGGCTGCTAATGGTGTTGGAAATTGCAAAGCAAGCTCGTTATTTTTCTTAGACGTGCCTTGTTTCATCCTATACTGCTCGGTAATCGAGAGAACCCTCTCAAAACAAAACCTAGTCAGCTAAAAAAAAAACAAAACCCAAAGCTCAAGCAGTTTCAGACCCTGCTTCCATCACAGGCCAGTTTCTGTGGGTTTGCACCCATGTTTTCCCTTTTTTTGTTTGGCAAATATTTTCATTCCAGGGTTGCTGCGGGAAGGACTCCCCACCCAAAGCCACCAGTAATAAAACTGAGTAGAGGGGCCAAATTCTGCCATTTTGGGCATTATTATTTGAGGCACTTTTCTCTAGTGATTAGACTTTGAAGATAGGCAGGTAGGTGTCGTTCTCAATTCTTTTCCTCTTGATGGTGTCTCTAATGTGATTAAGAACCACTAATGAACTGGTTCACCAGCATCATCTTTTCTGCTCCTGGTGCACTGTGAAGCTTCATTTATGGTCCCAGCTTGGCCGTCTTGCTTTATGCAGTCATTTTCTTTCTCTTTTTTTTTTTTTTTTTTATTTCCTTAGAAGGTAAGTTTACTTTCTCTACATGCAATTACAGGCTAAAGTTTATTTTAAGGAGACTTAATGCAAGCCAAGGGACTGATTCTCCTTTGCACTTGAGCCTTGTTTTGTGGCCCTGGTAACATGGAGGAGAGTGAAGGTAAAAGGAAATGTAACTACAATTCACAGTGGCACACTTTATGGTCTTTATGCACCCTGTAACTCTTATAAAGGAGCCTCACATTTAATAAGCATCTGGTGCCTGGTACCCTTGTTCTCTTTCTTTATGTCCTATTTCATAATAATGTGACTTAAAAAAACTATGTAGGAGGTGCCAGAGAAGTCCATGATAACTCCCTCGTAAGGAGGAAATGATGAGCATGGTGAGTTTAAAAGGGAGGAGGAGAAAGACTGAGAAAGCTTGCCAAGAAGTAACCTGGGAGATAAAAACTGATTTTTGTATAATACCAGAGATTCCAGATCACAACAGCCATAATATTAATTTCCTGAGAAGGTGTCTTTGGGCCAGGTCTTTTAACATGTAGATGACCCGTCTAGATGCCTACTACCATTTTCAGCACCACCTGGACACTAAGACTCTTTGAATCAGCATTTTGCATAGCTGAATTATGTACAGGTTAGATCCTGAGGTTCATGGAGGTTCATAATCCCAAAGGATTAACTGGATTTGTATAGCCATAGCCAGCGAGGGTTGAGGTGCTATGCCTTACAGCCCATCATTTGTTTTGTCACCTTGTTATTGCTGGTATTCAAAGTGAGCAATAAAGCAAATAAAAATACTGTGCCACCTTGTTGCAAGATTTCCTGCAAAATAGTTTCTAACAGAGGTCGTGAATCTGAATACTCACCATTAAAAAAAATAATAATAATAAAAAATAAAGCTTTGCTGGCGTGTTCCACAGGCTAGAACAAGGTGGTCCAGCATCACCGAATCATCCAAGGACACGAGGGGAAACAAGCCCCTCAAGCTGCAGCGCCGTGGAGAGCCTCAGCTCTGTGCTGTGCACGGATGCTGAATGGAATAACTCAGCCACAACCCTGGGTCAGCCGAGGTGGATGCTGGTGGCTGGGTGTGCTTTTGTAGTGACACAAAGCAACCGTGAGCAAAACAGGGCAAGCTTGGAAAACGCATACTCTAGTGATGAGGTTAATATGTTTTTTTTTAATTGCACAGCCATGGACGAGTGCTGTGGTCCACCAGAGTGCCAGCAGCCTGCTGCAAAGAGGTTCTCAGGCGCCAGGGTTTTTCCAGGAAAAGCATCTCTGTACGTGCAGTCTCACTGCCTGCTCTGGCTTTCTAAGCAGGAGCTGAATCCTCAAATTGTTTTCCTTGTTTGATTTCGAGCAGCCAAAATTCCTTTTGCAGCTCCTGTGCTGCCTCGGGGCAGCACTGAACGTCCACGGAGATCTGAAGATGCAGCTGAATTTATAGGTGTTATAACACCAGCCATTATTGCCGGTGAGGTGTTTCCTTGGGGGGAGGAGATGTGGTCAAGCCATTCAGGGGCTGATTTTCATTTGTAAGGAAGCCCCCCCCCCCGTGTATAGCTCTGATAGTCGAAGGAGGCCACAATTTACACAAGAATCAGGATGTTAACACTCGTGGTCATTTCATACACATAAACAATTAAAGCAGGATTAGCATGAGTCATGAATTGCCAATCTGGAACATCCAGCCCTTAAGTTTGGCACGAGGATTAGAAGTAATAAAAAGGTTATTGCTAACCCTGCTTATTAAGAGATCATGGGCCAGACCTCCACAATTTTGAGGCTGTTCTTACAACGCTGCGATTTTGAAGAGAGTTCATCTGGTATTTTAAAGAGGGTTCATCTGAGTCCATTTGATGTATCTTCTGCCTTTTTAGGCCATAAAAATCATGAAACCAGATTTATTTATTTTTTTAAAAGAGAAACTGAGATTTGGTTATCTATTTATAGGATTCCGAGGCCCATGGCTTTAAGATGGCATGAAATACCATGAGACTTGTGGTATGTGTCTTTCAGAGCTGGCAAGGCTGTAAAGAACCCGATTGATTGCCAGGCTGGTAAGAGATTACTCTGGGTACATGGAAAGAGCAGGACCTACTCAGTAAGACAGGGCCTTTTCTGAGCAAAACATTTTGCTATGGCTATGCTTGCAAATGCAACAAGCAGCAAAGAAAATGCAGGTTCAGTGAGGTGAGCAGCGCATCAGTGACAGTTTTTTGTCTTAAAGACACAACTTGGGTGATATTGAGTAGTGTTTCCTTTAGCCAGATGTAAAACTGCACCCCTGGCAGGTGTTCACCACGGAGCAGGCAGGCAAGGTGGAAGCCTTATGTTGGGGATGGAAATGTCTGTTATTCTTGCTCTTTCCCTGAATGTTAGTTAAGCTGCAGGGTAACCCTCCCCTGTCCCCGCTGAAGCATAACTTGCTGTTTATAGCACAGTAAAAAGCTGCACAGCACTTTGGGGAAAAGAATTGCCGTGCAAAAATAGAGGTATAAGAGTCTCTAACCATTCTTGCAGCATTAGGCTTCCCTGTTTAGCAGGCTGTCTGAGACAGTCCTGTGCACCACGTCTCCGAAGAGAAGGTCTTTAAAAGTGCATGTTAAATTGTGCTGCACGAAACAGTGTTATCTGAGTGCTTCCTCCATTGCTCACCAGCTCCCTGTTTCAAACAACATCATGCCAGCAGAAGAAGCATCATTTTGGGAGAGGCTTCCCAGAGCCAGGCTGGGGAAATGGCCTCTCTTCAAGCAAGAGCAAGATGAGAGGAAATATCCCAAATGGGTTTACTTGTGGCTGCCAAGGTCTAGGAGGAGCAAACCTCAAAACAGAGAGAGGAAGGGAGGGAAGTGTGAAGTGTCCGGATGCTGTGGGTGCCCAAACGTCTCTCCTTGGCTCTGTGTCCGGTCCATGGTTTTATTTTGCATCATGTTTTCTTCTGCATCATCAACAGAGTTAGACACCAAATTCCACCTCCAGGAGCACTTGCACCAACACCCGGAGGACAAAGAGCTGCTTTAGCTCTTCCTGAGGGCTTTATGGCAGCAGATGATGCAGAAGGAAAGAAAACCCAGTGTGACTTCCAGGTCTAAGCAGGGCTAGTATCAAACAAAAACACCTCTACTTGTAAAACGTGCATGTGATTTCCCTCCCTGCCTTCTGTTTCGTGGTGTCAGTAACATCAAAGTTCCTCCTCAGAAGCTTGGCCTCTGAAACAGCCCACGGTGCGGGTCCGAACCAAGGGGGGCGCAGTGTACTTTGGCAGATGTTTACAACCTGTCACCTTATAAAACCATGTGGAGAGGTCAGCGTGGGTTCCTGTTAACACCTTCTCTTTCTTGTGTTGCTGTTGGCTTCCAGCATGTGTGGAGCGAAAGCGAGGACTGCTTACCTTTCCTGCAGCTCGCGCAGGACTACATCTCCTCCTGTGGGAAAAAGACGCTCCATGAAATACTGGAAAAAGTCTTCAAATCCTTCAGACCCGTAAGCGCTTCTTATTTACTTCTAAATTTCGGTTGTCTGTGATTGTCAATACAGTAGTACTGGATGGGGCAAAGCAGTTCTCCTTACTTCTCCAGTCAGTGCCCATGTGCAGGGGTGTTAGCACATCAGTCTCTATCAGGCATTTGCAGATTGCTTCTCAGAAGCCATCTGCCTTCTTATTTCCAGCTATGAATGTGAGAGAATGAGATGCCTGCCTGGGGTGGGAAGCCAACTGGTGCTGCAGCCGGTGGCATGCAGTCTCTGCATGGGGATGGCATCGCTGCCTCTCGGGAACAGGGCACGAGTCAGGACTTTGCACCAGAGTGATTTCCCGGTGCTGTAAGTTGGGAATTTTGCAAGGACCCCAGTGGTGGTTGAGCTTTTGCTTTTAGGATGGCTGCCACCTGATACTTGCTAACGCCACTTTAGTCAAAGCTTGGGAAGAGGCCGGAGCCAGAGCTGGGTTTTGTGGGAAGGGGGGCTTTTATTCTTGTCTTTCACTGGTTTGCGGCTGCTCAGCTTTCTCTGTCCTTGTTTAACACTAAGATTTGGGTGGAAGCCTGTTTTTTGTCAGGGTGAGGTGACTTTTTTGGGCTGGCCGTTGTGCTCCATCTGGTTTGCCAAACCCTCCTCTTGCACAGCCTCTCCTTTGGAAAGGACGACTCAAATGCAATAATTACAGTAAATGCAGCAGTCAAATACAATAACTGAAGCTTGACTGCTGGTAACTCACTGATTTTGACATGACCTGGGCTGAACGGGCAGGCTGGTGCAGAGGAGAGAGGAGCTTCATCGCTAGGCCCATGCTTCATCCCTGCATCTCCCTTGGTGTCTGTGGCAAAGCTGACCAAAAACTTAAGTGAACATGCAGACAGCTTCCCCTCCTCTGTTTTTCTGGCTGACTAATCACGAAGACTGAAAATTTATCCCAAGTATTTGGAGCGAAAGGGAGTGGTGATATGAAAACACTGGGCCTCCCCACGTTGCACCCTTGCGTTGCCGTGGAAAGCCACAGCTGGTCGACATGAAAGAGCATAATTTTAAAAAATCCTCTGAGAGACTGGAAATAAATAGAACAGATGCACACTTTTCTTAGAAAAATCTGGAAATCTGATCCTTCAGAACAGCTGCTTGTAATTGTGAAAACATACAAAAATATAAATATGTTTCCCAGAACAATATTCAGCTCATGGATCTTCATAGCTGTTCTCTCCCCCTCTGAAAAGCTGTGTCTTTGAGGAGAGACTTCCATTGGTCTAAGTAAAGAGGACTTCAAAAAGACTTAATTAAATTGGTACAGATCACTTACTTCATTTTAAACCGCATTTATTTCAGTGTAGCTTATGTTGCTGAGAAATTGGCTTCAGTCAAACCAAGTTAAGCTACTTCAGGATAAAAGGGTTCAAAGCCAGGGGAACCATTATGCTAATTCAGTCTGGGCGCTTCGTTAACATGTCAGATTTCACCCGATGACTCCTGTAACCAAGCACACAGGCTGTGGTTGAGCTGGAACATATCTTTACCAAAGACATCCAGTCTGGATGCGAAGGCCTCAGATGACTTCAAGGGTACAATACTACTGGGTACAAATCATTAGTTATACTCTTCTGAAAAAAAAAATCTTTTATTTATAATTTTATTTATAATTTTTCTAGTTTTGCTTCTAGTCTGTTGAATTTCGTTGTGTTTTTGTCTGCTCAAGAATAGCATCCTCCGTTATCAGAGCCCTCCTGCAGACAGCAAAGTCCCTTTTCATTTTCTCTTCGAGGTACCACAAAGGTAGTGTAGGAGATTCTCCTTTGACAGTACCGAGGGGTTTGCATTGGTTGTAACTAAGCTGGTTTTATAATTCAGTGTATGGTTGTGTGTTGACAAGTCTAATGAGAAATGTATTGACATTTTCCCTGTATTGTAATTATTAAAAACAGCACACACATGGTAAAATAGATTTTAAGAAGTGAGGAATAGTACAGTAGATATATGGAAACTGTTATTTTACACCGTTTTTCAGTTTTATTTTTTTACACCATTTTTTTCAGTTTTTTTCAGGTTTATTTTTCAGTGTGGTTGTATGTCAGCTTTTGGTAAGAGGCATTGCCACACCGGTTTCACGAGTGTGTGACTTTAAAAGTACTAGGTTATTTGTATCAGGGCACTCTGAAAGAGTTAAGAAAGACATAAAAATAAAAAAATGCCTGAGGGAAATGGCACTAACCTGAAGAGTTTGCAGAGAACCAGAAAGTGAGTCATAAAACTTAGCAGGATTCCTGCACTGAGCTTACCGCTGGTCTAAAAGCCTGCGTCCAAAGTGGGGAGTCTGCAGCATAAAAGCCTTTTACCCCAAGTTTGTTGGATTCGTATATGTCTCATTGGCCTCCCTGTACTTCCAAAAAATACCTAGCAGATGGGTAGTTTGGCCAGCAGGAATAAGGAGATGTAGTTCACGCTGTACAGCTGCTGGTTGTCCTTCTTCCCTCCTCACCACCCTCCTGTTGTCCTTCTCCACATGTCCCCACCTGCCAGTTTTGTTCTCTTTGCCTATTTGGCTAATGGATCATCTCTCTCTTTTCCACACCTTTTTTTTTTTTTTTTTTTTTCTTTTTTCTTTCAATTAAAGTCCTTCCCAGTCTGCCATAGAGATGATACTTTAGTGAACAAAGTAGATATGGACTAGAAGTAGACATGAGAGTTGGTCTGGGGTCAGCTCACACCTTCATCATCTAATTTTGTCCCCAACTTTTACTTTACCTCCTCCTGTTTTGACCAAATTTGTTTGTAGAGCTCTCTTTACCTGATCCTTCCTCCTTGGGGTCAAGATCTTGGCTGATTTGCCACTGCAGTGCAGAGACCAGTAAGTGTTTAAGGGTGGTGAGGGACAGCAGAGGTGCCAGGTGTCTTGGAAAATCCTACCTTGAAAGCATCCACGAGAGAGCAAAACTGTGCCTCCCTTGGAGGAGCATCCCATCCTGTCCCCATCCTTCCTACCCTCAGTAAAACTTAACTGAGGTGGGTGGTGGCTTTGATCCTGATGTTCACCATGCCAGGGAGAGGAGAGCTGGGTGTCCTGAGGGTGAAAGTAAGGGGGATGTGTGAAAAACAGAGACCTGTAGGCTTGTGAGCCTTTTTGGTTCTTGCGGTGTATGTTGTGGATTTTATTTTTTTTGTGCTAGTTTTGCACATAAAAGGCTTCCAGCATCCCGTAAAATGAAAATGGGGCTCTCAATCCTGTGGCTCATTTCCCTGCAAATCAGGGAGGAATTATTAGTGGAGCTGGGCAAAAAAAAAATGTGATCAAAGCTCTTTCTGCCAGTTGATGTAAACGGAGCAGTACAACACACGAATCTAATTTGAATACACCAAATCAGTTGAGCGACGATAGTACTGAGGGGAAAAAAGAGAGAAGTCTAGAGGCCTTGCTTTTACATTTTAAAAACTGTTTTAATTTTAGCTTAAAAATGAAAGAAAGCCCCCACATCCTGAAAATGAACCATGTCATTTCGCGTTCACATTCTGCAGTTCAACATAGGATTTGAAAAATAAGTATGCATGGGAGTATTTTTTTCTGTTTGTTCTGCTCAGAAGACAAGAACACTTCAGCTGGGGTCTCTCTGTAAGTATTTTTAAAATGCGAAGGAGGGATGTAGTCAGCAAATTCTCCTTCCATTTTGCTGCTGAGAAACCCTGCAACTAAAAAAATGTTTTTCTCACAGTGACGGTGAAGAATACATGGACCTGGAAGCTAATTCTCTGTAATTGTCCACCAAATAATTTTGAAGGTTAATCGTGGACTAAATTAGTGTAGATCCCTAAAAATCTGCCTCGTCACAACCGTCTGATTTTTATACTACCACCGAGCAAGCATCACTCGTGATTTTTCTGGTTTTGTCTCCTTTGAGAGATAGCAGCTGTGTCGCACTCCAAACAGGGTGTTGCACACATGTGTCTGTGCTGCTCCTCCAGCCCTGGCAAGCTAAATCCATAGTATTCCCAGTAATGACTGGCATGTGGTTTTGCTTTGCGGATATTAACAGCTGGTAGTACAGGATTCTAATGTGAGATTTCCAGAGCAGATCCGTTATTTTGGTTATCATTCGGTTTATCTGTCTTCTTGACTTCTGTTGGCTTGGCAGCCTTTTGGAGGAGATGGGAAAAGTTCAAGCGCTGTCATTTGCTCCTTCTCCTGTGGCAAGCAAATGCCATGGCAGTGATCTGAGCTGTCAGATGGAGGCATCCAAACATCCTCCAAGGAAAATGAACTGGCAGTTCTTCAGAAGCCCAAATCTAATTTGCAGAAATTTAAAGGGATTTGGGCAACTTTCAGTTGAGCACACAGTGTTTGTTACGGAGATTGCTTCACCCAGCAAGCAAGTCTTCATCTGGTGTGGTGGAGTGAAGAGTTCAGGAAGAAGCAGTTAACATAGTGGTATCCTTGGGGTTTTAGGGACACCGCCTACTCCCCACTAGCCAGTTCTGCATGAGGATGCTTTAATTTTTGGCCTGTGGATGGTTACAGAACACAATCTTAAATCAGGTTAACTACTGCTACACTATAATCATGGTTTGTTCTGAAGTGAAACCACTGCCAGGTCTAAACACTCAAAAAATTGTGATATGACCTCAGGGACAAAGGCAGAGCTTTTCAAAAGCGCTTTGCTTTGGTTTTATTTATCTTCTGGTCTCTGAGCACTTAATTTGGTGTGAGGATGCATTTTCAAACCTTTCTCTATCACATGAGGGAGAGAAAGGGAGTCGAGATTGTTATGTAATGCTGTTATTCTAGGATTTGAGGTTTCCAAGAAGTGACATCTAGGTATTGTGGGAAGATTTAAAGCGAAACTGCACGAGTGGGTAACTCACTGTTACACGGTCTTTTCTCTTCTTTGTAGCTTCTTGGGCTTCCAGATGTTGACGATGATGCATTTGAAGAATATAACGCAGATGTGGAAGAAGAGGAACCAGAAGCCGATCACCAACAAATGGGTGTCAGTCAGCAGTAATTTTCAGAGAAGCTGAAAAATGGGGAATCTTTTGGTACCAGGTGGGATCAGGTGGTCCCACACTAGCCTGTTCGATTTAGCACATTACATGGGGATATCTGGCTCCCAGGATAAAAGTTTTTTTTTTTTTTTTTTAAAGAAATAATAATAATCTGTGATGAGCTTTGCTAAGAAGCGACCTGAATTTTGCTCCTGCTTCAGTGGGGTTTCTATGGAGTTGTCTTGGTAGCATTCTGCCATTGCCAGTCTAGAAGTAGTTTTGTTGCTGACTGTCTCCTTGATTTGTACTCGAGAGTAACATTCACTGACACGAATGTAGGGTACTTTGAATGTAGGAACCATGGGGCTGGGGTACCGAGTACTCACACGTAACCTCTCGGGGGAAGTCTGTGCAGAGAGTAGCCGCAAGCTGCACTTTTAGTTTAACAGCTGTGTTTTTTGTCTCTACTACCAGACAGAATGCCAAATTTTGAGAGGTTTCTCCTGGAAAAAGCACACATTAGTTTAATAGTGGTCAGTACTGCAAAAATACACATGAAGGCTCGACAAAAATGATGGGAAGTGGGAAATCCAAGGGAGTGTTTGTGTCAGACGTGTTAATGCCATTTTACTGACACCTGAGTTTACAAGTGATTGGATTAATAACTGGGAGTAACTAGAGCTGTGGTATCAACAGTACACATCGTAATGAACCTGGGTAGTCTCACACCATATAACCCAAAACCAAATACTGTTTTTGTACAAATTCAATCAATTAAATCAGCCATTGCATATCCCACTTCTGCATGAAAACCAACTCTAAGCTTCATTGTTTTTAAAACACCGGTAAATTATTACGTCAATCTTGCAGCATTGCCAATTGAAGTGCAACTTAACTTGGAAGCCATAAGGGTATAAACCAGCATCTGGCTCTTAACGTTATGCTGGACTTTTTCCTCACGCTGGGCCTTTGAGCTGATCTGGGCATTTCCACCTCTGTGGAGGGGAGCTAAAATACTACCCAAGCAGGAAGGCCCCTCGTATTTTGTACCTACTTTGCATGGGTTTAAGTGGCTCCAATGAGTGCCAGACTGTGAAGATGCAGGGTCTCTTATTTACTGCCTTTTGTACTGAAAATATAAGAAGCAAAGCGATTCTGTTGTAAGACAGATATTTTCCGTAACAGATCAAAATGTTTCTAAATTAATTCCTTCTTTTTTTTTTTTTTTTCCATTTTTTAATGGCAAAATGAAGGCCACACGGTTCAAGAGCCCTTTTATACAGAATTAGCTTTATAAAAAACAAAAAGTGAGTGAAGAGCAATTGCTTGGACAACTCCCAGAAACAACTCATGCCATTTTGAAAACCCTGTTGGTAGCAACATCTCCTTGTCCACAGACTTTTTAAGGACATTTCTTTTATTTTTTTTCAAAGTTACTTAAGAGAGTAAGTTTTCTTGGGGGTTTACATTTCTGATGGTGGGTTGAGAGATGCATAGCTCTTGATTTTTCCAATCTGGGGCAAAGAACTTCCATAGCCAGGATGGTGTGCGGTACCTGATTACACACAGAAGTGTCTGCAATGCTTTAAAAGTCCAAGTTTAAAAATATTATATAAAAAAAAAAAAAAAAGTGGAAGAGAAACAGAGCTTAATGAAACTTTGTACATTCTTTCGGCATGCAGGCATAAACATGATAGTTGCAACACGTTTTCTATGGACTAGTGACGTGAGAACTGTGGCAGTTCATTGTATAGCACTGTACAGCAGCAATAGGCTTTTCGCTTATGGAAATAAAGTGCAAGAACAGTGGTTTCCATCCTTGCTTTAAATCCCTACGTTTCTGTTCCTCTCCATCTCAAAAAGATGCCATAACCTTAAGAACCTTGCTTCGGGAGAAGCTTTCTCTTTGTAGCATCCAGTCCTCCAGCTGTGGCTCGTGCAAATGGAAGCAAATGGGGCCGGCTTTCCCCTGCTGCAATGCCAAGCAAGAAATAATTTACAGTAGCACAAGCTATCGATTGAATTGTTAATGAGCGGTTGAGCATTAATATGGTTGTATGCAAACATAAAGCTGTAAATTATGTAGATACATTATTTCCTGCATCCACTAACTCACTTTTTTTGTTGGAATGCCATATGCTGTTGGAGTGACCTCTGCACCAGAATGCAAGCGTGTGGGGTAGCTGGGGACCCTCCTGCAGCTCCCAGCCCTGCAAAATCCCCACTGCAGCCAGCAAGATTTCGTTGAAGCAAAACTCCAGAGGGTGCACGAGGCTTGGCCCTGCAGAGAGCTGCACGCTCGTGTCCCCTTGTCACGCTGCTGGGAGCCGAATGCGTGGGACCCCCACCGCCGAACTGAAGCACTACCAGGCAGCACTAACAATAAACTGGAATTTTATACGTAGAAAACGTAATTGACGTGTGTATTAAATGTGAATGAGCATTAATATAGAATGTATTTTATCAAAAAATATTGATTGCTTACTTTGACCAAATACATTTCTGTATTATCATGTTACTTGTTCCATACTTAACCAAATGACGCAGGAGATGCGGAGCTGGCTTCATTGTATCACAAAGTGTTTATATATTTTATTTGTATTTTATTTTTTCCTCACTGCCCCCGTATTTTGAGGTTAGTAGCCTTTCGATAATTAACCAGGGGCAGCATGACCCCTGGCTGGGCTGCCAGACCGAGGTACTGGATTTGTGAACACGTGCGTGAATGCTCGTGCATCTGGGGGCTTGGTGAGAAAATGTGGGCAGCTCTGCCACTGCCTTGCTCCGAGCTTCGGGCACATCTCAGCAGCTGTTCCTCCGTGAAATCCAGGGGGAGCAGAGGAGCTTCTTTGAAAGTCCCACCAGCAGGGCAGCCTTTTGTAAAAGGGGCTGCTAGTATTATTTGCCCACCAGTGAATGCATCACTTTTAGATCTGTGGGTGAGAAGAGGTACGCTGAGCACAGCCAGCAGAGTGCTTGCTTCCTGGGGGCTCAGAAATACGAGGGATGCCAGGGGGAAGAGCAGACCTCCGAGATGTGACAGCTGGCCTGGGTAGCAGGGGAAAGCGTGGAAAAGTGCCCTTTCAGGGAGGTGCTGGGATTTCTGAGAGCACCCTGACCACCCTGCCAAGTATCCACTTATTGAACCTCTGCAGTGTGTAAGAAAGCTGCTCTGGATGTTTCAAGTAGTGTTTTTATGTTAGCATCCTGCCTGAGGAATGCATTGGGATGGTGATGGAGGAAGGGGTGGAGAAAAGGCAAAATGAAAAGCCTCCTCCTCTCTTCCCTAGCGTTATTATTTATGATACCATGTGGGTAGGTGGGAGCAACAGGCAGGGAGCAGGAAGCTGCTTCATAAAACACACAGTAAAAAAAAACTCTTAGAAGGACTTGCTCATGATGCAGGCAGCCAAATTAAGAGAAAACGTTGGCAAAATGTCTCCTGACAGAGATGCAAGGAATAACGCACCCCTGAGCATGATGGCCTGAACCCGACTGGGCTTCTCCAGCCCCACCTCTTGCCGTGGGCCATTTCCCTCTGCACAGTGCCTGCCTTTGGAAGATACATGCCTCTGGAAATGCCACTTGGGATGGGAACAGGCAAAGATAGTTCTCCTACATCAGCGACCTGACCACGCCAGCTGCTGCGTTTCGGTGCTGTGCCACCCATAAGGTGTGCTGAGCGAGACTTGGTTGCATGGTTGGTATCTGATGTGGAAGGAGACCTGTTCGCTCACCTACAGCCACCCCTTCAGCATGCCAAGTGATCATTTAGAGGCTGTAGGTTTGGCTTTTTTCTCATCGCTAGGTTGTTTTACGGAAGGAAATCCCTAACGGTGCATCCGTGTAATTACAAAGCCCAGTTTGCACAGAGCCACGTAACACTGCTCAGTCTGTACGAGCCTGGTCAGAAAAGCACAGATCAACAAAGAGGGAGTTCATTTGTCTGAATAAACCTTTCTGAATGAATTAACTAGACTACTATAAAGTTTTCAGGTTTCATGTGAAATACATTGAACTTTGAAATTCCCTTTCCGTGCTGACCTGCTGCTGCTTATGTGGGCAAAGATCTGTGGCAGCCCTGCATGTACGGGATAGCTGCTTGTGTTTTCGGGGGTGGCAGTGGAAACATCAGCTCTGGATTTCAGTCAATACTATTTTTTCTGTTGTCAAGATTTCCTTTACTGATGCCGGGATCAGTCAGAGCTCAGCCCATCAAGCAGAAATGGTGTTGTGCCACACCAGGCAAAGGCTGCCCTTTGTGTGCTTTCCACCGCTTGTTTTCTGGCTGGAAGATCTCTGTCTCTCTGGGACTACAAAGCTGTGAAACGTGTTGCCAAAGGATGTTGCCCTTTTGTTCAACGCTTTAAAAGGTGTAAGCCTCCAGTGGAGCCCTGCATATTTTTCTGTTCCTCCTCCCGCTCCCACCACCGAGGCACCAAATCCAACAGTGTAGTTACACCAGAAGCTTGCCATTAAAGAGCTTACCAAATGCTGATGACTGATGGAGTCTTTTCTCTGTGAGCAAAATGAATTAAACAGGGGCTCTGGCAGGATAAAGTGTAGCTAAAATGTCTGTGGTGAAGGGAACGAGAGGCTTATATTCCTCGAGCAGTGTCAGAGTAGGGTGGGATAAACCCAGTGTTTGCGGGTGTAAGGAGGAGGAAATGATTCCATCTGAGCTTTGGGTACAGCAGAATAATCCATGCTTTGCAGGGCAGGATCCAGAAGTGCCAGGTTTTCCATTCAGTGCAGTCTGATGTAGTGGATTTGCTGTTGGAACAGGGGAATTAGCAGTAATATTGGTGGATAAGCAAGTATTTCAGACCTCCCAGGCCCTGTTTCTGTTTTGCACAGATTAGGGAGACATCTGTTCTAATTAAGAGACACGTAACAATGTTGAAATGAAAATTGGTGGTTCTGTTCAATTCATTTGTCTCTTTTGCTTAAACACCACACTTTTAATTGTCACCATGACATCTCCTCACTCTGATTTAGTTGAAGGAACACTGCCAGTCGCTGCCTTTTGTCATGAGCCTCTGTCGGTGGGTTGAAGAACATTTTCCAACCCGTGGAAGAGCGAATTCTTTAACTGAGCACTTCATGTTTCATTTTTTGGCACTTTAAATGGCATGAACATGCTGTAGGAGGACCGTGGTGGTGATATACCCTGTGGTGGCTCTGTGCCCTCAGTGGCAGCTCTGAAGCCGTTCCTGATGGGGTGCCTGCCAGGACTAACCCCCTTCTGTTGGTAAACGGTCCCGGCAGCACAAGCCCCACAACCTTTTGAGGGACACCTGGGGACAGTGGAAGCCACTGTGGCAACTGGGCTTTGACTACTGCCCTCCTGCAGATAGAGCTCTCTCATGGAAGAGGCGATGGAGCCAGCCTGCCTTCAGCTGTGTGGAGCCCCCTGCTCAGGCCTGCTGGATGGACTTCTCCCTGCTTCAGACGTTCAAGTGAACTAAGCAGTTTGGACAGCTGATTTCTGCTGAAATAGGCCCCAGCTGCCCTGCTCCGGGGGCTGGGGAGGCCCACACAAGGCAGTGGCTGCAGCTGGGGGCACTCTGCTCCATGCCACGGCCCGGGACTGTCCGCACTCCACCTCTCCAGAGTTGCATCACTCGTTCCCCAATTTGAGAAATCAGGCTGTCCCAGGGCTTTGATGGATTTTGGCTTTGTACCAAGGAAAACAGAGCCACTGGAGGTCTGCACTTTGTGTTGTCACTGTGAGCTCCTGCCTAACGCAGTGTTTCTCCCACCGGAGCTGTCACCGAGCAGAATAGGCTGAGAAATGCAGTTACGCCCCCTTTAGCAGGTCCATGTGCTGTTTTAAGGGGCACATCAGAATCAATGCTTTCTTTCTCCAAATCCTCATGTTCTTTTTTCCCTGAAAAAAAAAAGATTCATGCTCCCACTACGTGCTTAGTGAGTGCTGAAAGGCAATGTAAGTTTAACTTCACTTCCCGTGCCTAGGTGTATGCATCTGTGCTTTTCACTGAGTAGTGCTCCTGTTGTGCGGATAAAACTGAGGCAAGATTTGTAGAAAATAGTATAGTACCTTTTATTACCCAAACTAATGCAGTGAGGGGAGAAAGCAAACAAGCGTTGAAGCTCCCAGGTGCTTCTCCAAGCTGAAATAAAAGTAGAAATGATGTGGGGCAGTCTGGTAGCAGGTAATCTCTCTCTGTAACGACCTAACCTTGCTTGTACACTTTTCTCAAGATACTTCAGCTGTTAATGGTGTGGTGGAAGAGGGAGTGTTTGGGCCAGGTTTTATTTACAGCCTGTAGCAGTGCTGGAGTGCCCAGAGGTGGATGTCAGCGCTGTTACACCCACCGCAGGGCTCCTTGACAGAGCGTGTGAATGTGCTGTAGTATACGGCCAGCTTTCAAGGCTTTATGCTTTGGGGTTTTATGGTAGTCCCCTAGAGGTCAGCAGAGCCTAAATTTTCAATCGACTTGAGCGCTGAAGGGATGATAAACACAACTTCACTGCCAGCCTGCAAGACTCTGCTTTTGCTTTCCTGTGACCTCAATTTGTGCTGGAGAAAAGGTCAGCACCTGGGATGGAAAGCCCTGCTTTGGAGATGGATGGCCTGAGAGCTTGTCATGGAGAAAAAACACACGGAGGAGGCTGGAGCGGCCTGAAGATGGGTGCTGGTGTTGTCAAAGTTGCACAGTGGGAGCTGGTGCCCCCCATCCTGCCTGGGACTGCAGCTGGAGCGCACCCTGGCCACATCCATGGAGAAGACCTGTCTCACACCGTGAGCAGGGCTGGTGCTTCATACAAAGCAGCCAGGAAGGCAGGAGAGCTTGCTCTTACACACCTTGAAAAAGCATTGAGCCAAAGTGTTTCACTGGTGTTTAAATAGAGAGCAATAAAAGCCCCCTTGCTGTTCATTAGGACATCATCACCTCAGCATAGGGGAGAAATATGCTTTAAAAACAAGCCTCATTCACCAAAGGGTGCAAGCAAAAAGCTTAAGCTGATGCTTAAAGGACAGTGTCTGATGAACTGGGGCCACTGCAGATTAAAGCCTTGCCTGACTCAGTCTCTCTACATACACACAGTGAGGTCTCTGAGCTATGTGGTTGGGTGGCTTTGGGTTGAAGTGGCCATGGAAGGGAGCCAGAGGGTGCCACATTCATTGCCAACGTGAGGCTGACATGCCAGTCACAAACACGGCCTACCTTATCCCAGTCACCTTTCCATGCTGCCAGGAGAGGCACAAGGTCTTGGCACAAGGCACCCAGGCTAGAGGGCATTGAGGAGACCATGAGTGATGAGTCCCAACCCTGTGTGTGCCAGAAATACCAGAGCTGGGACAGGTCCCAGATCAAACCCTCAACCTGGAAAGATTTGGCCTTGCCAGCAGCCTTGGAGGGGAGAGCAGATATCAGCTCTATATTCACCTGCAGGACACTGCCCTTGCATCCATGCTTTT
This sequence comes from Anas acuta, assembly GCF_963932015.1. Classification (NCBI taxonomy): domain Eukaryota; kingdom Metazoa; phylum Chordata; class Aves; order Anseriformes; family Anatidae; genus Anas; species Anas acuta. The sequence goes on along the minus strand of NC_088980.1, from coordinate 44,323,867 downwards.
GGTGCTGGGACTACATTTCTCAGCGATCAGTGACATTATCTTGAGGTGGATGTCAGCTTGCATTCACCCTACATCCCACTCGCCCCCTCCCAGCTCCAGCTGCACGCTAGATAATTGTGAGCGCAGTTACCAAAAATGGCCTCTTTCTCCCCAGTTTTTCTCCTGGTCAATGTGCCCAGGACTGTGGCTGCTTTTTTTCCCCATTGTTTTGCTGGCCACCCTCCAAGCGCGGGGCTCCATTTTTCTCTGCCTCTTTACAGACAATATGCTCAGCTCCAGCAAAGGCGTTTGTGGAGAACTGAGCCTCGTGTGCTTTGTTAGGCAGGACATATTGTGCTTGAAACGCAGAGGACTCACACAGAAAAAGCAGTGCCAGCTTTTATGCCACCACACCGTCTCTTCAGGTTAATAGCAGTCAGGAAATGTTTATATTGGCTCCTTGTGAAGGGTTTTATCCTTCTATCGCTTCTTGTTTGCTGTCTTCCTCTTTGTCTTTGCAAAGCCTTTATCGGGGAAGGTTTCGAGCTGGCTGTGAGTCATGCAGCAGCAATGGGGAGTGGCAGCACCGGGCTGTGCCTGCCAAGCCTGCCAGTTTGGGCCCCGCTCAGGGCTCACGACAAAGGATGCTGGCAGGTCATCCTGCTCCGAATGGGCTTCCCAGCTGCACAGCCTGAGGTGGACACATCTCTCCTGAAGATTTGTATTGTTTCTGTAGCAGAACATGCCAGAATAATTTATGTAAAGGATGAATTGCAAAGCGCAGACCCCTGGGCCCTTTCTCACCTCCATGAGATGTCTGAACCTGAGTGCAAAGCAGTTTCATGAGTGAGCTGGAGATGTGCAATGGGATAGGGAAGTGTTTGCTGTGGCCTCTCCAGGACCTGCTGCAGCAGGACGTCCTTCTTCTGGTCCTGGGGCAGGGGTGCATGTTTTTCCAGCTCTGCCAGATAGCAGGAGGCACCTTCTGGGAAATACCACCGTATGGCTCTTGCTAAATTCCTTTAGGCTTTGTAAATGTGTAGTTTCTTGGTTGCGTCATACAAAAAAAAGGGAGGGAAGACATTACCTGCAGAACCAGTAATGCAATCACCAGCCAGGATTCATCAGCACTCGCCAAACCATCCCCAGCACATCTGAGCAGTTAATTAGATAACTGGCCCCATGCAGCACCCCTTGGAATAGGTTGCAGATCAGCAAAGGCACGTGCCATGAGCCTGGGTTTGTGCATCAGCACACAAAAGAGCTCAAGAGAGCAAGTAGGGATAGGCTGACCATCCCCAGGGGCTTCAGGAACTCCTATGAGGTGGTGGAGCTAGCATCTCAAAACTGGGAGGGGGTGTTTTTGAAAAAGGTGCCCTCTCTGCTATGTTAGGAACCAAGCAATGAAACGCTTCTGTTCCTTCTCTTGCTTTATAGGGGTGGCTCTGGGGGAGCAGCCACATCGACCCCTGGCCCACAGACTGCAGCTTGAGGTGGAGGGAAGGAGCCAAGGAGGAGGCACCTGGAAGGTCACAGGACCCATCTCAGTGTGGGCTGTGGATCAGGAGCTGGCACTGCACCTGAGATGAAGGGAATGGAATGGGAAAGAGGAGAAACGGAGGGACTGGCACACCATTGTGTCACAGGACTGATGGAGAGGGGGGTCAGTTTGACCTGAGATGGGACGGAAGAAAGCTTTGTGGCCTTGTGAAGAAGGCTTGGCCAGAAGTGGACATGGAGACAGAGCAGTCACTGATGGAGAGACATGCAGGCAAACGAGGCTGTAGAAAGTACCTCAGAGCAGCAGTAACTCTCCTGCACCTCTTCTTCCTCCTCCCCTCTCCACGCCTGGTCCTGCACAGGCGTTGCTGCAGCCCCATGGCTGAAGTTCCCCATATCTTCGTTCACCTTCTCACCTCATCTGTTTGCATGGTTCATGAATTTACAGGTGTTATCGCACTGCTGGTGCTTTCACCACCAGCTCTTCTTCCCGAACAATAAAATCATGTTTTCCTTCCTATTAAAGTTTCTTTCCTGCCGCTGGCCCTGTGGCATGGCTGTTTGTACGATGTATGGCAAGCCAGGCCTATAGACGTGGGACCTGCCCAGGCCTGCAGCTCCTGGTGCTCATCCAGGCTGAGACCTGGGAGTTAGTGGGACAACAATGCTGAGAGTTACTGCAATCAAAGCAAAAGTAACAAATGCTGCTGTTCGGTCACCTGCAGTGACTTGACACATGCTGTTGCACTGAACGTTTAGACAAGCAAGGGAATTACACAAGAGGTATTACAACCTCGAGTCCCCAGTCGCCATGTAGAAATGCTTTTCTTATCATAAAAGTGGAAGGGCTACTGGATAACACGTTTCTGAGCACTGCCACTGAAGCCAGGATGTCCAACAGGTGGCTCATAAAGACTTTAGTGTCCTTGAACCTCTGCCTCAATAAGCTGCTCTCCGGCTTGGCCTGCCGCATGTGCAACGTGGGCCCTCCTGGCTATTTTCTCTTTCGTATCCTTTTGGTACCATATGAGAGGCTCCATGTGAATCAGTTCTGACTCACCCCTTGCAGGAAAACCCTACATGTGGAGGAAACAACAATCCACTGACTGTTTCTGCGTGGAAGCAGCAAAAGCCTCGTATAATATCCCTCCTGTGCTGTGCCTGCATTCCTTCAGCACCACGTGAGGTGCTCTTGCGTGAGGGTTGCCTCGGGAATGGAAGTGCTTTCTTTGCTTCCCAAAGGGAGGAAATTCGTGCTTTGTGGGGGAGTGCAGGGAGTGGAAGCACCCCAGGCTGGGCTGTTCCTGGGGAAACCCACTGGCACGCTGGATTTGTATCAGCTGAGGGTGCACTGAGCTCAGCTCCTCTGCAGTGGCTCTGTCCCCTTAGCAAGCTAGTGCTCAGGGTATTAAGCATGCCACTGCTTTTATTTACTGATAAACATGCTGAGATGTGAAATCTGTGTAAGAAGAGAGTATGTGGTTAAAGCTGATTTTACTGAGGTAGCTCAGCAGTTACAAGAGCCTCAAAGTATGGAGAGCAAAACCCCAGCCTCCTCTTTAGCATAACCAGTGAATCTAAGAGCTGACTTTTGGCCAGTTCCTGCTCTTTTTGGCTGTCTAACCAACCTGTGCTGCTGCACAGAAAACTCCTGAAGATGTTCTGGTGAAGCCTTTTCCTTCTGCAGGTGGAAGTCAGGGGTTCATAGGGTCCTGTGCCCTGGCCCTCTCTGCAAGCACATGTGTGTGACTGCCAGAGGTGCCCTAGGCAGGGATGCTCCTACAGGTGTGCCACCTTCAGAAGGCTGTTTTAACCCTCCATTGTTTCAGGAGCTCATTTACCAAAGGGAAACTTCAAAGTGGGGAGCAAGGGACTGCAGCCCAAGGGGCCAGGGATAGGGGTCTATGGGTGGGAGTGTCTTTGGTGGGCTTTGCTGCCAAAGCTGGCAGAGCAACATCCCTGAGGATCATCCCTGCCAGGAGCTCCCTCCGCCCTTCTCAGGCTCCCATCGCTTTGCTGTCAGATTCCTACATTGCTTGAAGGAGTCGCATTTCCCTTTAGGGAGCGAGTGGTTCACATAGTTTGGTATTCTGTCACGGCATTCGAGGGACTATCACTAACATTAAGAGGAATGATACATCCATCCAGCAGAGAATAATCTGCTTAATGGCTAAATAGGAAAGCTGTATGTGTAACATGGCAGGCAGCTAGTCGGCTCCACGGGGCAATTCTCCCTTTGATAAAATTGAGAATCATTTCAAAACAGGAAATGAACTTTCCCTCTCTTTATTCAATGAGTCCCATAAACATAAACACGCCCCTTGACATCCATAGAAGTTTCCACTGTAAATGATGTATTTATAGGAACGGACGTGCCATGGATGCCTTAATGTAACTCCAGCTTCCAGCTTTGTTAGAGACAGATCCTGAAGTGACAGATAGCCTGAGACAAAATTTATCTCAGCTCACACCCTGTGCCAAACCACGAACAGAACAGCTTTACAGGAGAAACTTCAGCATTCAAACTTTCTATACTGGAAAGCAGGAGAGCAGGGTGATTTGAAAGGAGGATGAAAAAAATCAGGTGGATGATAGCTAGTCGATTTGTAGAGGTGATTCTCCAGAAGCGATTTAAATCTGGGTGCATTTCATCAAAAAAAAAAAAATCAGATCAGTTATTCTTAAACCCATGCTACTCTTTCAGTAATTAAAGTTGTGGCTACACACTTGCATGAATAAGGTAGAAATTCTTTGTTATACGGTTTAATAAGTGAAATGGAAGTAAAATGAGAGAAAACTGGAACTAGGGAAAAGAACCAGTGGGTTGTTTCTAACCCAGGCTGGTCTCCAGGCTGGTTCTCCCTTTGGCCCCAAACCAGGAGCTGGTGGAACAACGGGGGATGTTTCTAAGGGGCAATGCGTAGAAAGGGAAGGAGCCACTGCTGAAAGAAATGCAAGCCAAATCACTGCCTGCAATGATGGTCTGCCAGGCCTCCTGTACCTGCTTCACTGGTGTCTGCCTATGGTCTCAAGGTCACAGAAGGACCTGGAGAAAATAGGGGAAAGTGTGTTTCTTTGCCTCTCCCTACAACTTCCCACATTGCCATCCCCATCACTCACACCAGTAAGCTTTTCTCTCGCTGTCAGCCACCAAGCAGCTCTTGGATGATAAAAAAAAGCCATTCAGGCCAAATGTGTGGGACCTAGGTCTGAGTTAAAATAAGCCCCTCAGCCTGAGCAGCTCACCTGGAGCCTGGGGATGGTGAGATCCAGCTCTCCTTGTCCCCACTAAAGTCCCAGCAGTCCTGGGGTCCAGGCTTTGGGTGACTGGCAGAGTACCAGGCTCATGCTAACATCCAGACAAACTGCAAGACAAAGGAAAATCATCCCTGATATTTTGTTTAAATAACAGTTTCCCATATAAGCCACATAAGCTACAGCTGTATATGTTTCAGCCCGATAATTAACAGCCTGTTGATTATGCCTGGGATATATAATAAATACATTGTGGCCTGCCTTCTCCTCTCCCTGTCCCAAATAAGGACTTACTGTGAACATCTTCCAGGGGAGTGAGGGATGATGCTAACTCCCAATATGGGTTACCTCCAGCACAGGTTACCACAGAAGCTGGGTAACAAATCCCCACCAGCATGTCCTGCCCCTAGCCCATTGCCTCCATCCACCTTTGCAGTTTCTGACCTCCCATGGGGAGAGGAGATGTTGTGTGACCCTTCCCTCTTCCCACAGCCTGGCTGTTTGGGGTAAGACAGAGCCCATGTGGTCCCCCTGGCCTCTCCTCGCCCTGCCCTTGGGCAAAGAGGAGAAATCGGTGCCCTGCAAGAGTTTGTGTTAGTATGCAACCTGGCTTCTGTGATTTTCTGAAAATGTCATCTCAGACAGTAACTCCTCTTTCATCTGCTTTTGAAAGCAAGTAATTCTCCTGGAAAGCACTTTTCTGTCTGGTGTCAGGACAGCGAAGCTCACCCTCAAAATGGAGGCTCGTTCAAGCTGCACTTTACGAGCAGTGGCTGCTCTTCACTTAAGTAAGAGGCAGTGCTCATGAAAAAGCTTAGCGTGGGGCAAGGGTCAAAAAAAACAACATGAATATTCTGCTGTTGCAGGAGTGCCAGCCTGGTGCAGACTATTCCTAGCTTTTGTGCCTGCCCAATGTTATCTGAAGAGATAAAGGGGGAAGGTCTGGTGAGGAAGGCTGGCTGGTGGAGACGGGATGCAAGAAAGCTTTGCAAATGCTGCTGCTTGTTCTTAGAGAAGGAGCCCAGGGCTGTGGCTGGCTTTGGGCAGTTTGCAAATGTGGGGGATCATATTTTATTTCTTGCTCGCGGCCAAGCCAGCTGCTGCATTAAAACATGGCCATGGGCAAAATCAGCGCTGGATGCAGCCGTGACATGGGGTAGAGGAACCGTGCAGCAGTGCATCTGCGTCCCTGGCACGCAGCCCAGCACACAAACTGGCAGCACAACGAAAGGGGGGGAAGAGCTGCAGCCTCCAGAGCCTCCCACGCTCTGGTGGCCGTTCCTTCTTGGGCTAAATCTTCCTGAGCAGCAACCTCTCATTGCCATGGGGAAGCGGGACCCAGCAGGCTGCCTCCGCTCTCCGGGCTCCACATCATCCCACTTGCCCTGTCAACTGTGGTGGCAGCCAGGACAATCCCAAAAGCAGCAATTTGGGGTCAGGAGCTTCCCCTAAAGCTGTGCCAGCTCCCCCAGATGCGAGCAGCCCCCAGGGGACATTAACTGCAGGGTGGATCGGGGTCTCGCAGTGTCAGTGCTCCAGGAGCTGTTCCTCTGCCTGGCTTTCACTGCTGCTGCCAGAGAGGGGCACGGATCTGTGCTGAGAGCTCTGTGTGCACTCACTGTGTCAATATTTAATAATGGTAATTAGTAACAGGCTGGGTGGCTCAGGAATTCACAGCTCAGCATTTACCCCATTCACCTCTCCCATCTTTCGGGTACGTAAGGGATATGTCTGCAGCAAAGAGAAGCAGGGGCTCAAAGGTTGAGCTCTCCTCGGGGACATTGTCAAATGGGTCCCAGGCCTCCTGCTCTGAAGAGGCTTGACATCAGAAAACACTCTCTCCTGTCATGTATGTGAGCTAAGTTTCTGATTCTTCAGCTCTGAAGGTTCAAGTTAACAGCTGCAGTAAAGTGAAAGCCAAACGCAAAGAGTTGCAGAGGGAATGGGCAATAAAACAGCAGCTAAAACTTAATGCTGATAAATGTTTCTGGGACTCCTTTTCTCTCTGCAAAAGAGGAAACACATGGGGGGATACTGAAGGCCTATAAAGACTTGATGATATTGAGGAGGTGAATACGAAAGGTTTTCATTTTCTCCTCCAATAAAAGAGATACAGGCCAATAAATGAAACTAGCAAGAGGCAGGTTCAAATAAATTTCACTTTATTTTAATATAAAAAAATATATTTTAATAAAATACAATCAAGTGGTGGAATACCTTACCTAACACATGTGGATGTGGGTGCCCACAGTGTAGCTCAATTAGCCAAATTTGTAGAAGAACAGATTTATCGAGGGACCAGAAACGGCTGCAGTGCCTATGTTAGCTCTCATTTTAGTGAGAGAGGAGAAGCTGTGTGCAGCCATCAGGAGCTGCTTCGAACCATAACCTGTGCAGACTATAGTCCCAAGGAGCAATAGTCACTGTTCATACAACAAAAGACTGCTGGATTCACAATACACCTCTCCATCACATCTTGAAGGCTCTGCTGTCAGCACTTACTGCCCAACACAAGACAATTACTGGGTCCATGCCCCCTCCTTGTTCAAAATGCTGTGCCATGTCTAGCAGGGCAGTGGCTACACTACTTCATGCATCTGGGATACTGGGGTGTTAGGATGTAAAGGTTTGGGTTGGACACACCTCTCACCAGTCCCAGCTCCCCCCCAGAAGGCAAAGTACTGGTAGCAGCGCTCCAAGACCCATGGTGAAAGGAGTGAGCTCCTTCCCATGTCTTCTCTGCAGAGAAGCCTACACCTCCTGCTTTTTTTTTTTTTTTTTTTTTTTTTTAAACATGAACACTGCAAAAAAAATACAGGCTGATTGCTCTCTCCTGCACCCTTCCCCAAAGTGCTGGCACCTGGGAGCAGGTGGGGATCACTGTTGTGGTCTTTTTTTTTTTTCCCCAGAGGAAGCAATTAGGTGGTCTACCTATTTTGACAAGGGTGGTGTCCCATCCTCCTGGTGTTTTCCCTAGAACAACTGCCATGACAGCCATGTGGTACAAGAGGCAAGCATTTGGCTTCATCATTTTTCAGTGCAACCCGGTCTCTGTGGCGCGTTCATAAATAATTACCCTGCTGGGGCTTTTGGAGTCGGCTCACTGCTGCAGATGGGCCTTGAGGGGACGAAAAGAGATGGGAAGACAAAACCCAAACCAAGACCCAAAGCTTGTCTAATTAGTGCTGGGAAGCTTCCTACTGAACCCAGCTCAAAGCAGGGCTCCTTGTTCATGCGAGGGAGCAATTTGCCGGAGCTGACAGGGCACGGCATTAGCATTCCCAGCGGCTCCCCAGCGACAAGCAGAGGGAGGAGGAAATATCTCGCTCCCTGATGAGAGCAGGAGGTGCATGAGCAGGGAGCATCACTGCAAGCCTGACAGCTGCAGGGCTCCACGTCCCCTCCGCTGCTGACAGCAGTGCCTCCCGCTGCTTTGTGTCCCCGCCGCCGGGATGACAGCCCGCCGGGGTACGCCTTCCTCCCAGACGTGGATGCTGCGCACGTGGGAGCAGGCTTTGTTAGAGCCTGGCAAACAATAGGGAAAAAAAAAATAAAAAAGGAGAAAAAAAAAAAAAAGAAGGTGGCTTTCTTCAAACCCAGACTTTCTCACTTGGAACTGATTTGGTTTTCAAGGAGACGGTGAGAGCAGCTTGCCTAACCAGACCTCTCCTTGGAGAGGGAAACAGATGGGGAATATGCCCCATGTTAGAAGAGATTAGAAAAAAAAAAAAAAAAAAAAAAGAGCTGCCTTCCCAATATAAGTGGAAATTGGTAACAAAGGAGCATTATGCTCAGAGCTTTCAGGGCCCTGAATGCTCATCCCCCTTCTGCCACCCTCTTCTGGACACTGCTCCAGCACAGGCTGGACAAAACCACCCGTGGAGGACTCCAGGTGTGCCTCCGAGTGAGGTCCTGATTTAGGGTGGTGCTGTACGGCCTTCATCACCTAGTGGGCTTCTGAAGGGTGCAAATGCTTGAACAGTTTGCTTTGGTTTTGCAAGGAGCAGGCAATGAAAGCTCCTGGTTGGGATGGGATGCTGGGAGGTGGTTTGGAAACTGGCTGCAGCTCTGACACTGAGAAACCCTACAGTTAGCCCACAGGCTTTTCTCTTCGTCCCCAGTGCTTGCATCCTTGCCTCTTTTCCCTACTTTTGACACAGAAAGGAAAATGGGAGACAGAGATAAATTAGGATTGCAGCCTTCAGCCACGTTTCTGTGGAGCAGTGACCTTCATTTGCAGCAAGCAAGGCTTAGACCAGAAAGTAGGTAAAATTTGCTAACTCCAGGCACTGTGGGACACTGAATGGGACTGCCTGGGGTGCTTATTGAATCCCCGTCACTGGAGGTTTCCAGGAGCAGACAAGGCAGACATCTGTTACAAATGGTTTACATCTAATTGATACTGCCTTGCAGCAGGAGGACAGACTGGATGGCTACTAAAGGCCCGAGGCAGTCCGATTTCCTGAGGTGCTTTTAGATGTGCTAATGATCTAAGCTGTTCATAAGAGCTAGGTATTTGCTTTTAGTACCAAATTGGCACATTTGGCGTGCTCTTAACCAAGCAGCATATTCATCATGGTGCTGGGAGAGCAGGAACTGGCCTGGCTTGGCCTACAGTGCTCACCACACACATACATATCCAGATGAGGCAGCAGGCCAAAACCCACTGCTAGCCTGACATCCATGGGAAAATGATACCTGCACCTGAGGATGGAGCATTTCACAAGCTGAGGTGGTGTCCCCAGCTGTGGGTGACAGGCGAGCATCCTCACAGAGTGGTTTTGCAGCACCTATCAACCAGTTTTTGACAGAATCAGGAAGGAGGAGGAGATGGGCAGGCCTTCTCCTGAGGGACAGCCCCATAGCAGGCTCAAGCACAGTGCACAGCCTACGCTCCTCATCCCAGCCATGGGCCTTGCTCCCAGAGTCTCTTCAGGGGGCTGCAAGAGAAATAAGTACATGTGGGGTGCTGCAAAGCCAGACATCTGCTTGAGGGGCCAGCCTGCTCCCCCAGAGTGTGTGGACCCCACAGAAATGGGAGGAAGAGAAGCAAACACACCTGTAGTGGGAATTACTTGCCATGCTTCTGAAGGAAGCCTGTCTCCAAAGCCATGGGGTAAGAAGATGCTAAGCTCTGCCCTAAGTCTCCTTTTGTGTGGAGCACCCTGGCAGGATCCGGATCAGGCGTTCTGTGGGAACCCAATTTAAATATGAAAACGCACAGAATCAGCATGAAAATTATTACACAATTCAGAGCCCTCAGTCCTGGTCTAAGGCTCACTTCTGACAAGCTTACACTAAGAAGCAATTAACTTTGAAAACGACCCTATTGGATCAAGAAAGCAAGGCAAAATGTTTTTTGTCTGACAGCCATTTCAATTCTGTTATGCTTTCAATGTATTCCCATATTTCATCTGCTATTATTGTGTTTTTCCCCCAAACTGAGCACAACCTTGAAGTCCCCAGGCTGTGGATCTGTGTGGCTTGGGAGGATGCAGGTTAAGATGAGTTCCCTGATGCTGTTACGGATTCGCCAGCTACTGATAGCAACTGGAGTGGACATGGCTTTGAAGAGCCTCTTGGACGATCTATTCTGATACCTTTATCTCAGTAATAAACTACAGTTCCTGAACAGGTGTATAGAGTATTTCAAGTGGATAGAACAATGCACGATACCTGTACCTATGATTAAAAACTTATTTAATACATGTACATTAGAGTCATAGAGTCAGAAAATGGTTTGGATTGGAAGGGACCTTGAAGATGACCTTATTCCAACCCCTGCCATGGGCAGGGACACCTCCCACCAGCCCAGGTTGTCCTTGAACACCTCCAGGGATGGGGCACCCACAGCTTCTCTGGGCAGCCTGTGCCAGTGCCTCACCACCCTCTGAGCGAAGAGTTTCTTCCTTACATCTAATATAAATCTACCTTCTTTTAGTTTAAAACCATTGCTCCTTGTCCTATTGATCATTATGTGCATTATGTGCACTTTAATTATACTGTTAAATATATAGTATATTACAGTATGTTATACTCAGGGTTAGAATTAGGTGATCTCTAGGGACCCTTCTGACCCAAACCATTCTATGAACCAATTTATGGATCATATACACCTTGATTAAATGGCAGTCTCACAGTACCCGTGACACGGGGGCATACCCCTGGGCAGGCACGGTGCTGCACCATCACTGGCTGGCCACGGGTTACGCAGCCTGCACCTGCACACATGTGAGGGCACAAAGTGTGCGGGCTGCTCCTCATGCAACTGTACCCTGCTGAAGTGACTTCTGGCTCCCCCACTACACACAGAAATAGCTAAGCAAGCAGTCGTTTCTCTATACGAGATGAAAAGACATTAAGGAAAAATAAAAATACAGCGGTGGCACTTGTAAAACTTCACACGCTCAAGGACGCGGGTGTCAGGCGGGGCTGGCAGCTCTGCTGAACCAAAGGGCTTTCTTGCCACTTAATGTGTACGTGTGAGCTGCACCCCCACGGACTGCTCACTTGTGCTTTACGAGTGCGTTAGACGGGTAAGATCATAAAATGAGAGCTGGTGCCCCTTTGAAGCGCTGCCTTGCTTTTGTGCTCTTCTGCCTGTACGTTATCACAGTGTCTTTTGTGAAGCTTTATTATCACTGATAATGAAGAACTAAGAGGGAAAAAATTATATTCAAGTATTGAGTAGTCAAAAAAAAAATAAACACTTCACAGGATACTGGAAAATCAAATAGAAGACTCCAGGGCAGAAGGGCTAATTAAAAAAAAAAAAAAAAAAAAAGGAAAAAAACAACCACAAAAGCCTGCCTTACTATGAAAACCCTTGAGGGGAGATAAAAGCTGAAGGGAGGTGCATGCTTGAATAATAAGGCCTTAATGGGTCTGGGTCCGTGTCTAATACAAAGCATTGATTTTGGCTGCTTGATGAAGTTAGTTATTCGATTAGAAAAATCTAATTTAAAGGGACGCTGCCCACTAAAGATCACTCTGTTAGAGAAATATGTATTGAAGTCGTAATTAACTATTAATTTTTATCAAAAACAACAAAAAAGGAAGATTAGAAAAAAAAAAAAGTCTGTGGGTAATCAGTTTATTTATTTCGTACAGCTGGCAGAATTTGTGTTGCATCTCAGCTTCTCTCTTTGGTGTGTCCAGTCCTTTGGTCTCCCATTGGCTCTTTGAGAGTGCAAGAAGGAAGGAGAAATATATCTATTTTTTAAAATAGCAAGATGTGAGTCTAGAAATGCAATGAAAGAAGATAAAAGCCAGTGTCAGAAGGCATTTCTGTAAGATATTTTAAACAATTTATTTGAAACTCAGCTGTTTCCAGTTTGAAAGTGCTCAGTTAAGTAGGGATCAGCAGGAGATAATGACCGAGGTGTTTGGAAGGAGCCCAGGTTATGCAGGGAGGAGAGGAGAGAAAAAATTGAGGGAAAGGGCAGTTTGGCCACCAAAATACTGTGCTTTGACTCTGCTTCTTAAATGCAAGCTCAAGCCCTGTCCTTACAGCTTCTGCTTTCTAGGAGCCCAGAAGCAGCAATGAGGGATTTGCCTACACGCAATAAAAACCAACACTGGAGTCCCAGTCTTACCCAGTCTCAAGTCTGGACTTGTGAGGCAGTGTCCTCTCTTTAATGCCACATCCCCATGCTGACCCCAGAGAACTCATTCCAGATCTCTGTATTCACAGGGGCGGAAGCAGGTGGGGATTAGACGTGTCACTCTCAGGGCACATGTATTGTTTTATTTAGAAATGACAGATCAGGGGTGAGACAGGGCCAGTGACACACCTCAAATTATTAAGAAAAGCACTCATCTAACCTTAGACATGGCAGTATTAAATGTCTTTGCCAGTTGGACTCCCTTTGTAGTCATTGTGAGGCATATGAGTCATCTCACCCCGATGCAGACATCCAAAAGAGGGCAGATGACTCACATCTTACAAGTACCTACTTCTCTTCTCTGATTATAAAGGCCAGCTCAGACGGAGACATCTGATGCCAGGTGAGATGACTCCCATCTTGACGGGCTAGACCGCTGCAAGATGCAAAATATGAACGTAGACAAAGAACAACACATGCAGGCTGCTCAGCACCCATCTGATATCCTACCCTAGTGGGTGACTTGATGAGAAATATTGTGTCTGATTCCTTTCTCGAATCAATATAGATCAGCTGGAGAAGAAAGACACCAGGAGAAGAAAGTAGCCAGCTGGATAAATAAGTCACAAACGGTGACATGGCTCATCCATAACTGGTGTGATCAAACTGCAAGGGTCACTGAAGAGCTCACCCAGAAACTCCCATTTTTTGGTGACTTGTAGCACTGTTGCATGCTCAGGAGGCAATCTTTGTAGCATCACCAGGAGCCCAGCCTAACCGCTAATATTGAAAAAGCGTGTTATCCCCCCTGGCAGTGTTACAATCTCCCTGAGAGGACATCTAACTAGCAGTTGGCGAGTTTATTGATCCTGGTACCCTTCCTTCAAATCAGCAATAATTTCCACATTTCAGAAGCAAACGTGTCATTTAGTCATCTACAGAGTTGTCTTTGGAATGAATGAAGGATTCAGTGCTCAAACAATATGACTGCATGTCTGACTCTTGCAATCTCTGCTCTCCTCCCAGGATGTTAATCCTGGACTCTGTGTAGCCGCCTAACCCAGCTCCTGCAAATGCTGCCAGGACTGGATTCTGGGTATGTGCCGCATGGACTTGTCATTAACACTGAGACAGTCTTGCAACAGTTTCTTCAGTGTCACAACCTGATTATTAAGATCTCAGCAGCACTGGGACATGCATTCAGTGACAATGGACAGCCCTGGGATTCCTGAGCAGTACTTTTACAGCTACTTAATTAGGGGCAAAAAACAGCTAGAGTCCAATATCATGCTTTCAGGTTATTCTGAAATCATGCTGTAGAGCTAGCCAGTCAAAATTAACAACTGGAAGTGGAAAACTTTGGACACAGACATTTAGAGACAAATCTATGACCATAGCTTTTGAGGCAGAGGGTACAGCCAGCCTGGAGGACAGAAGAGAGAAGATGATGCTTAAAGAGAAGTAGTTAGCCACTTTTACAGACATTTCAAAGTCTCTTCTACAAGCTCAGCACATTCTTTATAGGCATGTGTATTTTCATGTGAATGCACGAAGAGTTGCTGCATTGGTTAAAATTAGCTACAATACATTTAGGAAATGGGCATGATGACAGCACCCATTAATAATAATACTACTCATCATACTTCTTTGGAACAAAAAACACTTACCCATTGAAATGTTGCAGGAAAAAAAATCAGCTGTTACCTCTCTCCATCACTACAAGGCAGAACCTAGTGCTGCAGCTCATTACAAGTGTCGTCCCAGGTAATCACATTGCTCTATGAGCAGCAAAACAAATGAGTATTGGGTTCCTACGGATTTGTGTCCTATTTCCCCTCATCTGCCTCCAGCTATGCCCTCTGCTGTACTCCCAGCTTCCATGTAGGTCATCTGATAAAATACCAATGTCTTCGATGCTGTTCCTTCTGTCTCCTGCACTGAAGGAAACTAGGATTACAGAGGTCTGATCTCTAGATCACTCTTTATCCATACAGGTTGAAATTTCACCAGCTGTGGAAGGGCAGGACAAAGTGAAAGGAAATGACATGGGATTTTGCTCTACAGCAAAATCTGATATGGTGGTCTAGGACTGCAGGTACAAAGGCTTTGCCTCAGAGACCAGAGGGGCAGTAGTTGGTCAAGCTGTCAGTCCTGATGTCACTAGCAAGTGTTTTGAACTCCTCTCTATGGCAAATCTGAACCAATTTGCCGTATTTGTTTTATCTCTCTCAGTTTTGTCGGGGATGTTCAGTTTTGAACCCAATTCTCAGCTTCCTCTGTCTCTGGCAACTACCGAGTCCCACCTGTGTTCCAGCTTCTGCACCTGCTATGGGCAAAAGGCTCAGAAACTGACCTCGCCAAGTCCTACATTGCTTCAGTTCAGGGGCTATAAATTTTTACACGCGCTCACAGCCAGATTGTTTGGATCGGTTTTCTTGACTACGCAAGTTCCCAAACAGCGATATTATTATTTATATCTGTCAAGTCTCTCATTAATCCTAATCATAAATCCTGCCCTCTAACAAAAAACATTTTATGCCTCCTAAGGGAGGAGGTTCCTTCTGAGTCACTGGCAGAACAGCGTGTTCTCTGGTCTCATGGGCTCTCCAGCATGTCTGGCTTTTATTTCTCCCTCTTTCTAGTTTTACGAGTCCTCTCTTGGATTGCAATCATCCATCAGAGCCCTGCAAGGTGGCAAGAAATGAACAGGAATGTCTGGGCGTTTCTCCTACAGCTGCCAATCAGTATCAGTGTTGACTAAACGAGTTGGCACTCGTTCACACAGCCAAGTAGCATTGAACATGAGTTTTGGGTATGTTTTGGCAAAGAACATTAAAGATGTGTGATCTGTCCTTATTTTGGTAATTGGCTATTGGTCAGAACTGATTAGGCACTGAAGTTTGCATGTTATCACATGGCATGACAACTTGGCTAGCAATTCAAAGGCCTAGTTAATGAGGAAAGATGATCTCAGTCTGCTTACAGGAAACAAAGTCCTTCCAGCAGTGTCCAAACTGCAAAAAAAGCGAGTGTGTGGTAGCATTTCACTTCCGCGTGTCCAGACCTGTGTATGAACCAACAATGTTGGGCCTGGGTCCTGGAAATGGTCCCAAAAGTGCTACAATATCAGCACAAGGGCAGTGCTGTTGGGGCCAAGAGCGTAGCTCTGGCTACTCCTTCAAATGTTGTAGCCGAGCTCATGACAGCCTACAATGGCAAGTTGTATTGAAGTTGTGCTTGCTGCTGGAAGAGAAGAACCATCATGGGTCATTGCTGTTGTGGTGTGAAGGCTTGCCATTCTCTTGTGACTGTGATGAATGTTGGTAATGAACATTAGAGCTGCTCCCTCCCCTTCAGATGAAGGCAAAGAGCACGCCTGACCAGAAACATTAGCATCACTGCTCGCTTTCTGGCGAGCAGGCCATTAACTCATTGTGACAATAAGAAAATAAGGCCAGGCTTGTGTTTTTTCCTTGTTTGTTTTATTGTTTAAGTTGAGAGAACTGTAACAAGATAAAGCGCCCTCTGGAAAAAAAGTTTATTGGATTTGAATAGCTCAATTGATGGAGATGGGCACCTACGTGAAACCATTTTTTCTTTCATTTTTTCCTTCAGTCTGCGGATTTTCTGCTTCTGTTTCTCACAATCTGCGCAAAATGTGAGCATGAAGTTACACTTTTTTTGCTGAAGTAAGGTTTTGTACTAATTTGGAAAGGTATAAATCATAATCTGCAAGACTAGAAAGAGTCAAACAGCACGTGTTCTGTGATACAGCGCTCAGATACTGGTTAACTCTACAATTATTAATGGTTGATCAGGAACTGGGCATAGTTCCTCTGTTAAGGCTGTTATCGTTCAGTCAGACTGTAAGTACATTCAAGAGTCATGAGCCATATAGCAAAACATTTACCACTAAGGCCAAGAGAACTAATTTTCTAGTGTTTTCTTTCTTTCTTTCTTTTTTTTTTTTTCCTCCTTCAAAAATTATAACTTGGTTATAACAGAATGACCAAAAAAATATTAAAAAGATGACAAAATGAACAATCAAATGATATTAACATTTATGGTTTACTGTCATCAGAAGAAAAAACATTTCTTAATGAACCTATGGAAATTAGTCTTGCAATTACTGTTAACATTGGTTGAGCTGATGAATTTACGGTTGTAGTGTTCTTGGCTGCAGTTTAGAAACACAACACAACAGTGAAAGAACATTTGTGTCACATTCCTGCTGCCTGTTAGAGCAGGAAAAAGATCTAGTCTCATGGGAGGAGAGGCATGGCTGCCCTCTAAACTCCCACCTCCCATAGCCTCCAGGAATTACCCGAACTGCGTAATGCTTAGCCAAGAGTAAATTTGATAAAAGTCTTTCTCAGAATATCTCGGGAGTTCACAAAGCAGTGGCAGACTTTGCCCTCCCTGGGACTCCGCAGGAAAAGGGTACTGGAGGAGAAAGATTACTGCTTTGGAGGGTTGGGTCAGACTGGTTGGGGCGGACTTGAGAGATGCAGAGAGAAATGCCACAAGATATGTCTTAATGGAAGCTGTAGGCCTTCCAGGATTTCCTTTCAGGCAGTTTTTTTATCTTTAATTGTGCATTGCCAGACCGGCACTGGGATAGACAAAGGGGCAGAGTTAAGGTTACAACACTGACATTTCTAGTGCTTGGTGATGATGCTCTGTAACATTCTCTTAATGTTAGGTGGGACCTTCCTGTGAAACACAGTTGTTCCTTTAAGTTTCAGCAAGGTCTTCCTTAAAAAGGAGGCCCATGCTCCTAATTTTAACATCTCATTGAACCTACTCCTTCAGTACCTTCTGAACTCCCTGCTGGAATCAAAGGAGCTTCAGGCTGCTGAGCCAGCTGTAAAGCTCCTGAGAAGTTTCTGACTATGTCTGAAAGCTCCTGAGAAGTTTCTGGCCATGTCTGTGGTGAGGGGTGGCTCAGCAGAATGGAAACAGACTCTTGTTTTGGCACTTACACATCGATAGCGGTGGTGCTGACAGACTAGCTCTATCATAATGTTGTGAAATTAGACATCACCTTAATTGTCTTTCAGGGTTTAGATTTTTTAAGTGCTCAGGGCTTATCTCCTCTGCATTGGTCTCTTTGGGGATCAGGTTTATCTGGAAGATCAAGATCTCCTCTTTCAAGTGAGAAGTACAAAAACAAGCTACCATGCAACAATAACAGGGCATCTCCTCCCATTCTTTCCACTTGGACCAGGAGACAAAGGAATAAATGTCTGAATTTCTGCCACTTGCTGATTGTCTTTTTAGCCATCCTGGTAAACAGGACACTGTACTTAGATTTTCTTCTTCTTTTTCCAGTCATCATGGGCTAGTAGCTCTTGAATCTGTTTGTTCAGGTTATCTCCAGATAACATAAAAAATGCTTTGTGAAAAGTGACATTGAACTGACGAGGTGTAACCAAGGTGTTTTAATGTCACTCTAATGTTTCAGACCTCTGCAAGTCTGTTGAAATTTTATCCTCTTTCAGACAAGCTCAGAATCTCTTCAACCAACTTTACAGCTGTTTGAGACAACAGACACAGCTTCTTACATATGTGTAATCTAATCTTGACTCTTAATTGTTTTATTTTTTTTTTTTCAAATATCCTTATTCATTTTTACCAGAACCACCTGAACATTTAATGCATTGATCCTGAATATCCTTATCAGAGAAAATATGTTAAATGTGTTGCTCATGAAGAACCTATCACAAAGGGATTTTCCTTGAAATATAAATGGCACCTTCAAATTTGTCTTCTTTCCATAAATAAATCTATTCTAATGAGGTCGTTTGTGCCAAGAGCATTTTCTGTTCTCCAATGTTAATCCCCTGGCAAGTCTCTTCAGGCCTTCGGAGTAATCAGTCACATCATTCTCAATAATCAGTCACAGCTCTCCTGAACAAACACAGGCTGTGGTGGCACACGGTCCCACACACCAGTGCCAGGCTAATGAGACGGCATGAGCAGGGCTCGTCTGATTGAACTCCAGGAATGTGAATTCCCTTCTCGCCATCCTTGAGCAATTTGGGTTTTGACGGAGATGGCAGAGAACTTCTGTCCCAGAGGTACAGCTCACTATGAAATAGTACCCGTACTTAAATCACTGTGTCATGAACATTTGCCTGCCAGAACATCCAGTTTTTCTATTGTATTATGAAAGTATAAAAATGGACAATCCACGATGGGGCAAGAAACCCAATTGTACAGAAAGGCACTCAAGCACCCTATTAAGTATAGATGAATTGCCAAGAGGTAAGTGTATCGTAACTCATGATCTTGATATGAATAGATGTAAATTATCTGGGGCTGAGTATGCTTTTCCTGTAAAAAACATATTTTACAAAAGCTTTTGTTTCCTGTGCCCTTTGGGAAAAGAGCAAAAGTTGCCACAAATGCTAAATATTTCTGCCTACCTCATTCTGACCTAACCTATTATAAAGTATATAAAAAAAAGGTACTGAGCTGCCATGAGTTGTGCTTAATAGATTACTTAAGCCTACTGTTGGTGTTACTAGATGTGAAAACAAAGAGAAATAATAAACTACACCCATATGAATGATGCCACTAGCCTGAATAATTAGAATTGCATTGTGCAGAAGATTTTTGTTAATGGTTCATCAGAGAAGACAATTTCACACAGCTTCTTAAACCTTGCACGTGTCTAATGAACTACAGCTCCATGGCACCAAAATGCAGAATCCAGTTTCTCTTTCTTTCCTTTATTTCATTAACACAAGGTTCTCCTGCAATGTGTGGCTGAAAACATCATTATCACACCTGGCAATCACACTGGCAATGGGGATAAAGGGATTTAAGAGATAAGTAGAGCCTGAAGGGGACAGACAGCTAACCGGGAATTGTAGAGAGCATTCCCAGCAGATGTCTGCTTCCCAGACAAAACAGAAAACCTTGGAAAGCAGAAGATAGCACAGACTTGAAGCTCCTCTGTCTTGCCCTAGAGGGCTGGAAAGTGCAAAAGTAGAGCTTTTCCCTCAGCCTCAGGCCTGGGAGCGGATTCAGTAAGAACGGAGCCCAGGTTTTACTTATGTTAAGCCTGATCAACGAATGCACATAATTATTTTGCAAAATTTATAGTCACAGAAATTAACACGACCTAAAGGGTGACAAAAGTATGCAAATCAAACTCTTCCTCAGCTAGCATAAAAGCTACTGCTTTTCAAATGAAAAATGTAGGAGTACATACTTGACTATGTTTAAGTATATACAAAAATAGGTGCCGTGTCTGCAAAATGTGCATTTGCATAAAAGCCAGCTCCTCTTCCGAGGACTGTTATACCAGGAACAAACTACTAAAATAAAACACAAAGTAAATGAATAATTTAGAGATCTCGTTTGTATAAATCCTCTTCAAAAATACATGTATGTGTGAAGGGGGAGCCAAGTGACCATTAGATAAAGTACAAATCAGTGAGCTCACCGTGGAAGGAAAGCTATTTTTAGTCAATTTTTCTTAAAACGTTTTATGAATATGGCTTCATATCATGCTGTATTAAATTATAAGAGTGAAAACTGGTTCTGATTTAAGAAGAGATAGCATAGCAAGATGTAATGTGTCAGAAATGTAATTGTATGTTGCACGCTGATGCTCTGCTTGTCTTCTATTTGTTGGAGGCTGACCAAATTGGGAAGCTCATTTTTGCCAGGAGAATCTTAACCCTCAAGAGCCCAACCTGCAGCTCTCATATGCAGCAGTAATATTTTTCCCTTGTGTCAGCAATAAGACAATTAATGCTAAGAATTTACATGGAGTAAATTCCCAAAGTATAGTTACAGCCACTGGGGCTGGAGGAGAGAGCCCTCTGAAAATTAGGCCATAAAGATCAAACCTGCAAATAATATGGGCTGTTGTAGTTTTTAGGATGGGCAAAAATCATCTGTTGAGGGTCTTCCCCTCTGTGAAGGGTCTCTCTCAATGGCAAATGGAGCCTGGGTGTCTTTCAGTTAAGCATTCATTGCAAATCTGGCTCTGACGCTGGTAACATCCATTTCCACTTCACCATACCAATGTTCCAGCACAATTACTGGCCCTGGTTCATTAAAACACTTTCCTGCCTCTGAAGAACTTGATTTGTCCCTAAGATGCTCCTGACTTCTCGTGTGAGACATTAGCCTCTTCCATTCCCAGCCCTACCAGCTTCTTTTGTGTCTTGGTGGCCAAAACCTGCCCTCAAGGCTACTGAGGCAAAGAAATGTATGTATAAATAAGAAATGAAAGCTGTGCAGCAAATCAATTTAAACGCTATCCCAGACATAAAGTTTGACAGTTCTTGTGTTTGAAGGGAGGAAAGAGAGGCAGGTTTTGACTGCTGTGATCCAAAACTTCCAGCTTCTGGCAGTCCATGTCCATACAAAAATGCAGTGCCTGAGAAGCAGAGGCTGTGACACCAAAGGGGAGGTTACAGCGGCCAAGCTGGATGTAGCCTCTGGTGATTACGTGTAAACTTCTAAGAAAATTGAGTCATGTAGGAGGGCATTCATTTTACCAGGACTTGAACATGTCTTGAACATGTTTGTATTCATAAGCTGTACTGCTTTAACCATTCCAACACGAACACAAACCAGTATCGCCAGGATGGAGAGGACACCCAGGATGGGCACCTATGCTGAACTAAAGAACACAGAAAAAAAAAAAAAAAAACAAAAAAAAAACTCCACAGCTTTATAGGTTGTTCCTGTGTCTCTTTTCATTGTCAGAGCAGAAAAACAACTCATTATTGCCCTTCCTACAGCAACAAGTGACTTATGATTGAAGAACAGATGCCTGGTGAGCTCATATCTTAAAGGTCTGAGAGGGTCAAAGAAAAATGTTGAGAAACCAGCAAGTCCTCTGTATTCATGATCCTATATCCAGAGAGAGGAAGACCTGAGAGAGATTCTCACCATGCCAAAAAAAATAAATAAATAAAAATAAATGTAACTATCTACATTGTTCAGAAATTAGGATATCTTCTATCTAGAGAGAAGTTGCATAATGGACTCAAAGCTTTAAGTCTCAATGCCTTGCTACTGAATTTTAATGGTCAAGGAACTGTTCAGGAAGTCACCAAGAAAAGCCAGTACTTGTCTCCAAAGTCCTATTTACTGAAAGAGGAATGAATGGCTATTCTGAATGGGTGACAAACCCAAAGGCGTCATGTCACTCAGCAAACATCTCAGGAGGCATACCTGAGACCAGCTGATGAATACATGAGCTGTTTGGTGCTGTACTTACTTCAACCCCTACCTTTTCCTCCAGGCTCTTCCTCTTAACCCATAATTTGGCTGTCAGATTTATGTGATGTTGTCTACCAGGCTAAAGGGCATTTGATGGTGGATAAAAAATTGAGAGAAATATTTGAGAGATGCCAGATGCAATCTGAGAGGAGAAATAACAGAGTGACTGCCCTTGAGACCAGTGAACTTTCCAAGCCACTACAAGATGCCCTCTGTCCATTTACCTGGAGGTCTGATGTAGCTGGTCATGGCTACTAAACCTCGATTGTGAAGGTTTTCTGAGTTGCAGAGATCCAGGACAATGATTCGGAGGCAAAAGCAAATTAGCTGGTATATTCTTCTCTTGAATTCATGCTGTCAAAGGAAAACGTGAAAGAAACATGCAAAACCTCATAGGAGTCTGCTGGTTCCCTACAAATGGCTTTGTGCTTTGCAGTGTTGTTCTGCAAGTCATCTGCTGTATGTGTGTATTGGTTCATACATTATGTATGCTACAGAATACAATTTTTAGATCCCTTGAATTTCTCTCTTGTCAAAGGCTTCATCATTCCTCTGAAATTGCTCACAGGCTTTGAATGCACACAGTGCCCTGCACTGCTGCATTGGACATAGGGCAGTCCTAGGGACATAATGGGACTGTAATGGGACGGCAGATTAGCCAGAATGCACACATTTACAATTGCTCGTTCCTGCCTCCTCTGGAAACAGCGGAGGAACAGAAGCAGCTGGTATGCAGAGGAGATGAGGTGCAATATCTGCCTAGGAGTGCTGGTTGCCCAAGCACCTCTGGTGCATGCTGGGGAGCACAGGCAAACCCCGATGGCTCTTTTTGAGGCTGCAGCCTATTGATGACTGTTTGCCCTTTGTTAGCATCTCCCAGCACAGGCAGTTTGTCTCAGTCCATGGTGTGCTGTTGGCTGCTCACTGCAGCGCTTCTCCACATGTCAGCTCGGAGCATGATGGCAAGGATGCTGAAATGGGAGGCATTAGAAACGTGTTGGCAACACGGGGAGCCACATGTGGCCTTTAAACAGTGTGTTATGGGCGGAAAACAGCGCGGAAAGCACCAAAGTGCTGCTTACACAGGCAGGCTTCATAAAGAAGCATCTTCCTCCAAGTCCTCAGCTGGACTTGCTGGCCTCATTGACTTTATGGTGGAGTTATCCCAGCCTACACCAGCTGAAATACAGCCCACTAGGCTGCACATTGCCGTGCGAAGTTCCTGTGAGTGGTACAGTTTATTTTCTCATTTGTTGGCGCTGCCATCTGGCACAGCCCTCGTATATCGTTCTCCATTCGCTGTCCTCTGAAAACATCTTTTGTGTTGTCTATAGACATTTCACTTTTCCCTTGCCAAATATTAGCTTTATGACTGAATACATCCTTTGACTCCTTTTGAAATATCTTCAGCACATTACTTTTTTCCTCATACATCGCCCTCAGGTTTCTATTATGCAGTGTTGTATTGTGCGTGCAGGTGTAGCATGGGTTAAAAGAATACAAGCCTAGCTTTGCAAACATTTGTGCAGCTTCACAGCTTTAATGGGTTCCAGTGGTTATAAATAATAAAGGAAAACTAAATAATACACTCCTTCCTGTGAGTCACATGTAGGCTGGCTACATTTCGGAATTCACCTCCTGAAAAAAAGGACTTTGCCTTTGTTACAGGACAAACACGTATCATCCTATGATGGCACCTCAGGATCAGACTGTAGCCTGCAGAAAATTATGGATGTACCAGAATGATGTGCTCAAACTCAAACCCTGGTGACTGATACAGAGAGCAGCCTCCCAACGATGCCTGTAGTCCAGTCCATCCCACGAAGGCCTGTGCTGCTCTAACGAGGGATGAAATTAGCTCGTTTGACTGGGTAGCTACAGGAGGTTGTTCCTGAAGACTGAGATGCAGAACTCAGGGAAACCTCCTGGGTTCCCTCTCCACCCTCACTTCTCCCTGACTTCAGAGACACTTAGGGCTGCTCACCCTGCTCACCTTCAAGACTTGGTGGGTTTGGACTGTGGACTTTCAGGCTTTGGACTTTGGGGCTGATAAAACGCTAGGTTATAGCCTTCCACCCTCAGAATGAATGGCAACCTGCTCTACAGGTTGTCCCACTGATGCCCGTGAGAGTACCTAAAAACTAATATTTGCCATGATAGAGGGCATTGGGTTCTGATGGGAAATTACACCAGGTTTCCTTCCTTCTTTTCTGATAGGCAACAACTAGCTCCTCCTTCTCACTTGTGCTCTGTGGTCTAAGGAACATGACAAAGCTTTTCTAACATATAAAAACCATCTACCTCAACCAGTTAAGCATAGGGCACCCATCCCACTGAAAACATATCCAAATTTTTACAAGCCTGCACTAGTTGGCCTTCATGGCATTGTTCTCATGGCCCTTGGGATGCTGCACATGACTCTGGAAAGACAGGACAGAAGGAAAGATGCAACAAGGACCTGGTTTTGGCTAGACAGAGCTTGGCTTTCATCAGAGATAAGATATCTGCTGAGGAAAAACTTGCCAACTAATGATTTCCAGCGTGAGAGGAAGGTGATCTAAGACAGGGCCTTGAAAGCTGGTCTCTTCTGCTAGTGACCTTTTTTTGTTCCTGCAACACACAGCCATCGGGAAGGAAGACAATTTTACCAGTGTGGCTATGCCATGTTCCACCTCAGGTACAGCAGCTTTTTGGAAAGAGGTCACTGAGAATTTCAATCAGCTCTGTTTGCAGCTCCCTGCCTGACTTTGCCCTCTTATTTTGGCTAACTTTTGACCCCTGTGAAGAGGATGGAAACAATCACAGCTCCTTCTCCAGGCTCAGAGTGCCACCATACAGAGCAGTGAATGGCAGGCAATTTTTAAAAGGCTCACACATCACGTAGCACTGCAGGAGCAGGTTTGCTTTTTCCTATAGCTACTGCCGAGTGAACGGAGAATATATTAACAAGTGCTATGTACCAAAACCTGCTGCTGAACATTTCTCTCTTTGAGACATCTGAACAAACGTATTGCTCTGGTGTGTGTCTATAAACTGATGGTCAGCGAACAGAAACAGTGAGAAGCCGATGCACCAGGGCAAAGCTTCTCGGTGCTGCTCTGACCAGGGAAGTTAAAGCACAGCACAGGGAGTTACTTTGAAATAAATCAAAAATATTCAACAATAAATGGTGAATGTGATGTGCAGGGCAGGTGACCTCTAACAGCAAACAAAGCAGAACTTTTGATCTTAAGACAAGTTGTTTCTCCCCTGGAGGGTGTCATTTGACTCATTCTGCTCTTGTACAGTTATTAGAGATAGTGTGATGTGTTGCAAAAGATCAGGAGCTACAAGAGCCAAGCACAAAAGAAAACATTTAAACGCAAAAGCAGGGGTGGCAGTGGGAGAGAGCTCTCATACAGAGAGAGCTCTTCTCCACTTTGCTCCTGCTTCTCTCTTGCTTGTAAACACACTGCTTGTAGATTAACCAAATGAGGAGAAAAAAAGGGTGTCATGCAGAAAGAGCTGTGATTGATTTCGGTGACTCCCTTGTCACTGACTGGCAAGCTGGCATAGCTGGTCACTAGATGCCATGAATCATCCGCAGACCAAAATCAGAGAGTAAAGAGGACATAGCTCACCCAGCTCAGCATACGTGCGGGGCTTTGAATGCCTGAAGCCTTCAGAAAAACATTATTTTTTCTTCTTTTCACCTGTTTCCTTCCAGACTCTGCCACTTACTTCCTACTCTATCATCTTGTGTAGTTCTCACTTACTTCATAATGTTAGTCAAGGAGAATTTCAGCTAGTTTCTTTTCTCTCTTTCTCTCTCTTTTTTTTTTCCCTAGAGAAAATAAATTCTAAGGATTTCTGATACTCTTTGTTCCCTTCCTTCCAAGTGCTGAACCTTGTACTGGGTGAAATAGGAAAAATGTGCCTTTGGGAAAAATAAGTATTGGCTGGTCCTGTGCCTTGATCCTATTTCATATTTTGCCTCCATCTGAATATAGTGTCTTGTAATTGGAAGACCTGTGAAACTGGCAATCAAATTATTCTACTGTATATGTAGTTCAGATCCAAATAGCCATCTATGGGCATCCCATAAAAGTAAATCAAATAAATATGTACAGTGGGAGAAATTCATCTTACTCTGAAGATATCCAGAGCTGACAAAATATGTCTGAGACCTCTACTAAAATTAATGTATGGTGCACAGCAAAGAGCTTGGAGAAACAGCAGCAAGCAATACATTGAAGACAAGAAATCCAAAACAGAGCTGTAAATTTAAGCGTCCCTAATGCCACAATACTTCTGAAGGAAGTTTGACAGACTTATGGTGCTTTTATGGATACATCAAAGTCATGCCTGGGATTCTCAAAATCCCAAAAGCTGCAGTTTGGTAAGAGTTTAAGCTGATCTCAGTTGCTGCTGCCTCTGGACTACCTGCCTCACTGCACTGCTGGCTGGACTTCCCTGCTCTCCCTCACATTGGTGTTACTTCTAATCCTGCAGTGAGTTGGTTCAGAGAACAAAATTGTAAGAAAATGTCTCTTTATTTTTCCATAAAATTAGTTGCTAAGTTTCTCTCCCTTAACTGGCTCATTGTAAGATCAGGTAAATGTCAATAAGAATGGGGGAGAGTGCATCTAAAGAAAGGAGGACGGCACCCTTACATTAGATCTTAATAAATTTGCTGTGCACTTGCAGCCTTAAGCACACAGCCCCACTCCCAGTCATGCATGTGGATGTTTCAGAAGACCTACACTTTAGCTGCACCAGAGTTGCATATGTTTTCTTTAATGCATAATCCTTGAAACACTGGGTTCGCTTGTTTTATGAGTTAACTACGTGGATCCACCATACTCTTTGGAATTTACATATCCATTTTAAAAAGAAAAAGAAAAAAAAAAGGCACCTATCCATCATGGTTGTTCAGAAAATCATCCCAGTAGGACCCAGCCGTGTGGTGTTTCCTTACTTGTGTCTGAAAACAGCCTTAAACGATAGTGGTGAGAGAGGTAAACTGTTCAAACTGCTTGTTTCCATTCAGGTTTTGACTCAAAACCTTATTGACACCATTATAAATGTCAACATTTGATACATAATACATGAATACATTTCAGCAGATGGAGTGGAATAGAAATGAAGCCAATATGCAGTTGAGGCTGGGTTTTGAATTGCTGGAAGGAGGAGAATGGAGAGAGGAAAGATGCCAAGGAGGAAGTGGAGCAGAAACAGAGATAGGAAGATGGGGAGGGAAGAGAAATCACTCCCACTGAGTTCTGTTGAATTGAACACTAACAGAGTGAAAGAACAATAAACAACGCATTACCTGCTGCAGCAAAAGATGATATTTTGCCTTTTCACATTGTATAGAGCTCTCTTGGAGACTAGCAGGAGTTGCGGTATGGACAGAACACAATATGCTTGCTTAGACCCATGCCACAGCCCATCCTCCACATCCAGGCACATGCAGTTTGCTCTCTCCACAGGATGCACAGGATACCCCTAATATCAGAAACAGTTTAACTAAAACAGCCTATTAACCAGCTGCTTCAGATTAACAAGAGCAACTCACAACATAAACCCCATAGCTGTAGCAGAGCTACAAAATTGCACTAAACTTCTGAAAGCGTTTTGTCGTATCTAAAAGTTATGATTCTTATAGATTACATAGTTACAGGAAGCGACCACACATCACTCTGTAAATAAATGAGTACCTTTAGGAAAAAAAAAAAAAAAAAAAAAAAAAAAAAAAAAAAAAACAAACTCATAATTACACAGAAGAAACACATACAGTAGGAATGAGGTGCAAAAATAGCACCTCAAATAACCCTTCCAAATGATAAAAATGATAACTATGTTTTCTGCAAATGATAACTATATTTCTAGAGTCTAATAAAATAATGCCAGAACACAGAGAAGAGCATAAATGTATAAACAAAAGGTAAACTTAAGATTTTGCACTTGAATGACCAGGTTACCAAAAACTATTATAGTTTACCATGTATCAAACAGGCCCAGAAAATGATTTTCACAAACTCCTTTACATTTCCTAAGGAGGAGCTTGTATGAATTTTTTCCTTTCCCTATGTTGTTTATGCACTGAATACTTGCACTTCTTTTCTTAGAGACAGAGGTGATTAGTCACAAAGTCTCTGCATTTAGAAGATCACTGTATTAATCCATGATATTTGCTTTTCTTGTGCTTCTCTTTCTCAAAATATAAAAGAAAAACCAACATTCATTACTCAAATTTCTCTAGGAAAGCATGGGATCTTCTCTGTACCAGAGCTGTGATAGCTCCATTTTTATAGAGCAGATCAGTTTATCTGCTTTTGGTCTCAGATTTGCTTATTTAGCCTTCAGCAAGTGCTGTGCACAAGCATAAGTCTGACAAACTTAATTTATGTTAAGAAATAATTTTTCTGTTGTCATAGAAACTGCTGCAAGACGATCCAGGCATGAGTAAAAAGTAACAAAGGTAAGCCGGCTGGTGTTTCTGCTAGTGAAATTCCCCTCATTGTTTATGTCCCACCAGTAATTTCCCTGTACCCTAAGGCATAAAGGGCCAAAAGATCGCATCTGGCAGGATCGCTGAGAGGAAAAATTTGCCTAGGGGGTGACTGCAGTGTCATAAGGCATCCACATTTCTCCATCCTAAGTCCTAAAGAGGGTGTGCAGCCGGCACAACTGCTCCTGCAAGGTTGCACCATGGGGATCAAAGAAAAGGTTTTATTTCAACTATGGAGTAAAAATGGACTAGAAATCCCCAAAGCCAGTTACAGAGACCTCCCTGACACCATAGGGAGAGAGGGAATAACTTGCTTCTGTTATGCCAGGAGTTTGCTTCCATGCACAGGAATGAATCGTGCCCACATTTTAATGTTTGCGCAGCTCTCGTCATACATTGACAATTTCTGCTTCAGACAGAGGGAACTTCCACTTGGGCAGAACATTAATAGGAGGCGAATCAATGAACATTGGTCATCGTGGCATGTTTGTTTCCAGTTGCCTTCACCCACCCCCAGCACACCCTGCCCAAGATCTCGGTGCCACGGCGTAGGCAGTGACACCCTACCCAATGTAGGTGATCACTCAGCGACATTTTTATGCGATGAGAGCATGGGAACACAGCCTGTGCTACAACACTCACACTACTCAACCTCAGCCATCAGTCGGTGACATCTTAGGGCCATTTATACCCAAGTCTGGCAGTGGCAATGAATGTCACTCATCCTTGCCACTGCTGCTGTTGGGCTGTCTTCATGTTCTCTCCTGAAGGAAATCGCTCTGTGCATCTGCTACCATTGGTTCAGCTAGCAACAGGCATTCAGCTAAAGGGTCATTGCTGTGGATCCATGGCCTTGCAAAAAGGCAGAAGGACAAAATATTACTACAAAAAGGCAGAAAACCTGTAATGCTTTGTGCACGCTTCAAGTTCCTCTAAGCAATAACTGGAAAAGGAGGAGAATTCCCGCCCGGAACCCTCCTCTGGTGCAATTAGTACTGGAAACGCTCCAAAAAGACAAGGACATTACAGCTTCTTCTTGCCTCTCATGCTGATTAGTTGCAATATGTCAATAAGTAGCAGAGAGTTTAGTAAACAAATGTTGCCTTTTTTTCTGCGGGTGCACTGTCCAGAGAGTTTTATTTTTCCCCTATTTTTTATCATTTGGAAATATTTGCCAAACGATGTCTCCAAATCCTTTCTGATCTGAAGCTTGCTCGCATTCATTTTGCAAGTGTTGGAAATAGAGGCAGGTCTGGCATTGCTTCTGATTCCTGATAAGGTGAATGCAGTTTTCAGTACTGGGTGTGCCAGTGAATTCCAAATTGATAATTTCCAAAATTCTCTGTAAAATGCACTCTTGTAGGCTTTCCATGCAGCTTTGTCTTTGCTAATAAGGAAGAAAAAAAAAAAAAAAAAAAAAAGCAGAACACAAGGGGCAGGAAGTCAGTTAAAGTATAATTGTCTCGTGATTTATATGGATCTTAGTAGACGTTTTTAACGGAGCTTACTGGAGTCTAGTTACAAGAATCTGAATAGAAAGTTTACCTTTTGCTTACACATTTCTGGCATTGTGTATTTTTCAGCAGCCACAGAGGTGAGCAAGGGATGGAAAATGAAAACAAAACTTAATTATTATTGTGATTGTTGTTGCTAGATTATAAGAAAATGTCTATCTGCCACTTCCTCCCTGTGAGCACATGTACACTTCTCTTTTTATGTTCACTGCCTGTCCACAGCTTGTCTCATACATGCATCTCGTTATGTCTCATTATCACATCTCATTCCCATGATCTTTATAGTGCAAAACAAGGTGTGTATTTGGTTATGAAAATGCTGGAGGGGGTGAGTGCATTTTGCATGGGAGATGCTGTATTACCATGTCAATCATTGCTCCTTCTTTTTTCTTAGTCTTTGCAGATTAATCCTGGATGAGCCCCAGCTGGAATGCTTCTGGCACTGGGGAAGCTCAGATTCAGACACCAAATTCTCAGCCCAGGTCCACTGGCATGCGAATCATATCCTGTTATCAAACTGGCACCAAGGGGCCCAAAGCTTTCCTCCCACCGTGCTGAAAATCTGGTTTAGACTGAAGCATATCTTATGGGCTGCTGGGGGAAGATTGTCTTTGCCGGGTGAACTTTTATTCTGAGATCTGTTTTTATTATTATTATTTATTTTTCCCATAAGAAAGGCTGCTGTCTATCAGTCTAGCTACTGAAAGAGGAGCAGAGGAGGAAGACTACAGGAGCCTGGTCCATAGCACCCACTGACACAGGCTGTTTCTACACATTGCCCAGGCTCCTGCAGCAGTTTGTCCTCTGTGACTGTGAATGCTGATGAACTTTTCTGCTGTTGGAGCCTGCTGCTGAGATGCTTCTCTGTTTCTTTTATGAGGTGAGCTGAGAGTTTTGACACACCTTCAGCTAAACACGGGGACCTGAAGGCTACCAGGGTCTCCTGGAGGAAGCAGAGCTTTTCAACAGTGCAACCTACACTGCCACAAAGGCAGTGATTCCTGAAAACAAGTGCTTAGGTCACCTACATGCTCAGAAAGCACTGCCTGGACTGCAGCTTCCCAGGGCGATTGCAGATCCAGCCTATTTATCTGCTGGTGGAGGTTCTGTGGTCGGTTAAAGAGGGAGAGGTAGGACAGGGGCACGGCTGTGGGATTAGGAGGAAGGAGGAGAAAAGTCACAGAGGCAGCAGGTCCGTGGGAGAGAAGGGATGTTGTACTGCCTTGGATATGAATATAAACCTTGTCTTGCTGCCAAATGAAGCGGTTCCATGTGTTTGTTTCCTTTCTTTCCTATTTTTTTTTTTTTTAACAGATAACACTGACTTAAAGACGGAAAAATATAACAGTGTGCCCTCGTTTATATTCTATAGCTTGGCCCTTCTCCCTGCTGCTTGGCACCTTGCCCATCTCCAGCAGGCACTTTCAGATGCAGATTTCTCCCTGAATAGGTAGGGAGGGTCTCTTTGTCCTCAGCCTCCCTCTGCTCCCCAGGGGCTGTGGGCCTTACTGGGCCACCCCAGGGAGCAGGACTGGCTAGGGAGCTGGCAGAAAGGGCCCCCCGGTTGGGGTGCATTACCATAAGATGAAGGAACACCCCAGCCATGCAGCTCCAGGCAGGGGCGGTATCTTTAAAAAACACCCATAAATACCACGCAGAACAGTGATTGCAGGTTGCTTACACACCAGTTAAAATTCATACTGGGCAGGCTGGATAATGCATATCCCCGTACACTAAAATGGATACATTCAGTATCTGAAAATGGTTTATAGATTTCGCCCGAGATCGGGGCATTGCCTGGGGCATGGCAGACGTATTTGCAGGGTGGGATATCAGCAAGCAGCTCGGTTGTGACAAGAAGACAGATTACAACAGGGGACTGAAGATGACCCCCCATTTGTCTGCCATTTGTGTGACTCAAAGGCCAGCCTTCCCTGAGGATTCGCTCATGCTCTTAGCTATGCCCATATCTCTGCTTTGTCCACAGATTTGGACCACCTCATCTGAGCATTTCCTTCATGTTGGCATGGGCTGGGTTATAACCTGAAATCCTTGTGCTATTTGCAGTCCCAGTGGTAAGCTATAGAGAACTATTCTGCAGGATAATCACTTAGAGTGGTGGGCTCTCCTAGGTATGGGCCTGTGGTTTAGTGGAAAGGGATCACAGAGCAGATTGGATTAGTATAATGGTGAAATTTGTGGGCTATAAATAAATAAATATACATACATACGTATATATATATATATATATAGGGTTAATGGTTTTCCAAAAACAACCCAAATTCTTCTACCTCCATTCGTCACTGCTCTCTCTTGGGAAGCGGCTGGGATGGAGATGGATGGTGACACCAGGATACAGCTCCACAGTGACTGCACCTTTTTGGGCAGGGAAGACACATCCTGAGGGGCAAACACGAAGAGTGGCTGTCTTTGGCCTTGTAAAACTTGGTTAGTAAGTTCCCACTCATTTCTTGCTACGATGGGGAAGTTTTCTGGAAGTATTATGCAATGTCTGCCTACACAAATGGCCACATAACATGTTGGGTTTACTGCTGTATAATTACACCTTCCAAAATACGTATTGTAACCCTCTAAACACCTGAAGAGGTAGCTAACAGGTACTTTGATGACAAGTACTCTAGAAGGACTTCGGAAATGCTGCCTGCTGTGGAGAAGAAGAGGAGCTAACCGCCTCTTTTCAATCCTCTTTGGTTTGTGGCAACAAAAACCTTCACTTTTCTTCAAAAATCAGTATAAGGCAATATTGTTTACCAAAGTCTGTTGTCTATCCTTACAGGTTCTCACTTCTGAAATACATCCATTTGCTGGTATGTAAAACATATCCAAGCCTTGCATCACCAGCTGTGCTTTCAGACCTTTATTAACCAGTAGAACTGGAAGGTTAGTATATCCCAGATCTGGAAGAGGAGGATGGCAAAAAGATTTTATATGCTCTGTAATAACCAAAATTTGAGATATAATTCAGAAAATGTCGACCAATTGACCTGCCCATTAGACATGTGCTAGGCTGCAGTCTCATTAAGAGATTCCGGATTAATTATATGCCTCTTAGAAAGGTGTCTCACTGAGGTTTTTCTGCAAAGACTATTGGTATGCTTCCAGGTATGCTGGACTCTGGTAAATATACTGTCAGGATTTTTAGCATGTATGTTACAAAAGAGGTGAAGAGGTATTTCAGGCTTTTTTAAACACAATTTCAGCACCAGTCTGACTAAATCTGTTTCTCCATCAATCTATTTCTGCTGCTTCCATGATCAAACCATGCGTAGAAAGGCCTTAAGAATAGAAATAATAAAACCCCAAGGAAGAGCAGTTTATAATGAAAACAACAGGGCTGATAATTAAACTTCCACCAACAGTGTGAGCTGGCAATCAACTCAGTTAAGAGAGAGAGAGAGAGAGAAAATTCTTTGCTGTCTGCCTTTGGGACTGATCAACCCTAAAAAATATCTCACCCTACCTCTTAAAAATGGGGTGAAAGGCTCTATTCTGGCAGCAGGCAAAGATGTTTCCATTTGGCATACTTCTCCTTTCTTGTGAGTATCCCTCAATTGATTTTTAAGAAGCTGTTCTACATAAAAGCCCCCCGTTTGCCTCTGGGCTCCCAGCTTATTCCTGTCTCATTACCTCAGTTTTGATGCCTGCAAGACATTTTAATAAGAATTCATTCCCTACCTGAGAAAGCCCTAATATGCACCGCGCAGTGATGTTAATGAAAAACAGTAGGTGCTGTAGTATCTGATTCCTGAGATCTCGTGATTAATTGTGACAGCAGCATTAGCAGTCAAACATATTTACTTTATGTCAGCTGCTGATTGACAAAATATTTATCTATTGTACTCAAGTATAGGTCATAACTATAAATGCCCAGGTGAACTCAAAAGAGGCTTCTTTAACCACTGCAATCCCTACATAATGAAGTATTTCTGGGACTCATTTTTTAAGATATATCCTGCTGTATCTGAACTTATGGGGTATTTTTGCAGAAATGCTTATTGCATGCTGTAGGCTTCATGGTTCTGATTATCAGCCTAGCATCAATAACGTGTGTATGTGTGTGTGTGTGTGTGTAAATGGCATTTGCTTGGATAACTTCTGTAAGGGTTCTGTACTTCCAAAACTCTTCTTATCATCGGGATCCAGTATAAAACGTATTGACCTTCCATGCTTATTAAGGTCCTTTTAACTTGCCCATTGAGCTTCTTACAATTCATAATGTGTTTTAACCTGACAAGATGATAAAGAGGTAGGAGGTGGAAAGGGAGGAACTGAATCAACAAGAAACAAAGTGACTTATAAGTTGCCCAAACAATCAAACCAGATAGCTGAAAAGCAAGGACACGCTTCTTCATGATCTATGTTGTTTCTCTCCAAGCACTGTACCCTCTTTCCAGTTTCTTCCACTGGGAAAGAATTCTTGATATGAATATTTTTGGATTCAACAACACATTTTTTTTTTATTTTTTAGCATCCTTATTCAGTTTCACTTTTTCAACTGCCTTTGCATAAAGCCTTTTATAAAACCAGAAGTGCATTAAGATCTTTCCTTCAATCTCCATTGCAAATAGGAACCTGAGTCAAAGACACAGAGTGAGTGCTAGCAGCAGAGGCACTTCAGTTCAGGTGAGTTACCATTTATGACAACCGCACTGGGATTTTGTTGGACAGAGCAAACTATCAGACAATAAAGCATGATTTTAATTGAAATATGAAGCCCAAAAGGATTCTGGAAATAGTCGTTTTCAGATAAAAGAAAGGACAATTATTCAAAATATAAGGATGAAGTTGCCAAAGCAAGGAAGGAAAGAAAGAAAGAGAAGGAAGGAAGGAAGGAAGGAAGGAAGGAAGGAAGGAAGGAAGGAAGGAAGAAAGGAAGGAAGGAAGGAAGGAGGGAAAGACAAAAAAAAAAAAAAAAAGGTTCTTCCATTCAAGGTTTTTTTGTTTTGTTTTGTGAATTTTCTAAAGCATTATTTTCCTTCACTATCACAGACTAAAGCACTGCTCTCCATAACTGCCCTCCTGCATTTACATTTTCCTTTGTCTCTGAGGACGGCCAGCTGGAGCTGGGAGCTGTTGGTAGCCAAATCTGAAGAACAGGATGCAAGCACGCAGGCGGCACTGGATGAAAGCAGGGCTGCTCACATTTTTTGAGCTTTCCATATCCTTCTGGCAGCTCCAGGCAAGGGTGCCAGCCCCTAGGACAAGGGCAGCATGACCCAGCAGGGCTGGTGGCTGTGTCAGCCTCCTCGGCTTAAGCTGCTACCGCAGGAGGCCGTACGCTGCCAAAATCCTGTCAGTCCCCACTCATGGGTAGCAACTGTTTGTAAAACAGCCTACACGAGCACCGACTCTACAAGGGCTGTTCCTGCACCCCAGGCAGGGGATTTGTAAGAGCCCTGAGCCACTGAGTAAATAAGAGGCCATGGACGGGCACTGTGCCTCGGTGGTGGTCCCACAGGCCTCCCTGAGCAGCAGCCGGCGCTCACGCTGGTGAACCAGGCCTGTAATGAATTTAATATTAATTACTCTACGCTGAATTATTGCCATTCAGCCTAACTCACTGCTCCCCTAAATGTAACTCAGATTTCATACACGTAGCCCAAAGCAAGTCCATGCTCCTAGTTGGGATTACATCCATCATTGCTCGGTCTCGTACCGAAAAAGGCATTGCTTTTGTTACACACTGCAACGTTCCCAAAAGCTTAGGGACTGATGGCAGCTGAATATATTTATTCTGGATGTTCCGCCACTGCACCAAATATAATCTGCAACCTGGTCACCTTTAACCTGTTAATTTCCTTTTGGCCATCCTGAAAGTTGGAAGGAGAAGGATGGATAAGACATGATATGATGACATCAATGTTGAAGTGTTTTAATTCAGTGTTATTACTGTAGACATTTTTTTTTTGTGCATGTTTTTAAATTTCATTGATTTTCTTAAATACCTATGTTTTTTCTTTTCCTTTCCCTTTCATTTTCCCTTACCCTTTCCCTTTCCTTTTCCCTCTTTCCTTCTCCTTCTCACTCTTTTCCTTTTTCTCCTTCCCCTACCCCTTCTTCTCCAGCTCCTTCTTCCTCTCCCTCTGGTGTTACTTCTTGCTACAAGAAGATACTCAACATGTGATGCAGTTTCACATGCTTTTGCTTCTAATAATAAATACGGGCCAAGTTTTGCACCCTATAAATTTGGGTGTATGAATTTGGCCTGATTCCACTGATATTAATGGAATTTAAACTGACATCAGACTCTAACCCTACTTTTTTAATGCTTGATTTGCATGGTCTCAGCTGTGAGACAATTCGTCTATAGACTACTCTAAGCCCCCATTAAATCAGAAAAAGAACGTTTCTGACTGAGCATGCCAATCATTACAGCTTATCTAGTGAGAGATGCCACATGCTTTCTCCTGCTCTATCCTTATTTTTGACAGGTACTTATGCTACTCATTGTCTAATTGGGCCTGCCAATCCTCCCTGCTCATCCCAATCTGTCCATCCCAGACACGAGAATCTGAATCGTTTTTTTAAAATCTGCATATGGTTGTTGATTACAAGAGATGGGAAAAAATGCAGCCTAGATGTTGCAATATGCTTATTTCTTTGTGATTATCATTCAAGAGAAAATAAAGAACTGCAAAATTAAAAGAGGAAATTGCACTTTAATACTTGGGATTACTGACTCTAAGGATGGGAAGGGTACTAATGACAAGATAAATGCCTTATTTCTTCTTGAGGCTTGCACACTCACAAAGCAGTCAGGGCTAAATCCTGACATTTGCTGCTTGCTGTGCTGTGAGGAGGAGGTAAAAGCTATTCTCAGGTGGCACCAAACGGCAGGAGATAGCTTGCCAACGCACCACAGAGCCCAGCACAGGGCTTCTGGAGGATGAGGATGTCATCACGAGCAGCAGGGCCTGGTAGGTCAGGACCCACTTTGCCTCCACGCAGAGAAACAAGAAGTGCACTGTGCTGGGTCCCGCTGGGAAATTCAGTTTATGAACAAGAGGATTCCCTCTGTGGAGCATGCATCTGCCAGCCGCTGCTGAACCTTGCTGCTGGGGCTTGCCAAGCAGCACGCCGGCATTTGGACAGCAGCGTCTCAGTGGGGCTGGCAGAGCTCTGACATTCCCCTGGGACCTGATCCAAAGCTCATGGGATTCAATGGGGGACAAAAAAAAAAAAAAAAAAAAGAAAAAAAAAGTCCATTGATCTCAGTGGTTTTGTATCTGTCCTTTCTGCTCTTCTCCTTTGATGATTTATCCAACGCTGACATGCATATATCACTTCTGAAGCACACAGAGCACTTGGTTTTAATCTCACAATTTCCCTGGTGACAGGAGAAGAAGTATGCTGGCAGCTGACATTGAAAAATACTCATTATTCTGTACATTATTATTGCTTTTTACCTCCCCACGGTAGATAGAAATCACAATGAAAAATCACAAATATTTTGTTTTTCAGCCTCTGCCTGCCCTTAAAGGCACAGCAAAATATTACAAAGGGCAATTTTGTATGCATGTGGGAAAGCAACGAGAATGTTTTGTGTTGAAATAGGAGGTAAGAGAACATTAACGACTAAAAGCCACTGTTAAGCAAATGATGCCTTTCTCTAGAAAAAGCTTAGAGAGGGAGATACACTTTCTGATTTACCAGGGAATTGAATTCTCTTCTTGGATCAGGAAGTAAGAACATTTTATACCTGTGAAAGCTTCATTTGAAAAAATCGAGATTACTGGGCCATTGGCAGCACTGCTCTGCTGAGTCCCACAGTGCCAGTGGCTGCAAAACAGACTCACGATTCCTTGCGTCCTGTAGAGAGGTTTGCAGGGACACCAAGGGGTTGCCACATGGAGTATCTGGCTGTGTGCTTCTCCAAAGGATGCTTCTCCAAGGGGTGCCTCCAAAGCACCCAGGTTCACAGAGCCATGACAACTCCTTCCCACTGGGAGGGCCACTCACTGGCAGTCACTTTCCTAAAGCAGGAGGGTTGCTTTGCTATATTTTTTAATTTTTCATTCCAGTCCAACACCTTTTTGCCTTTGTTTCCCCACTGGCTAGTGCAGTTTTTTCAGCACTAGATGTCAGTGTGGACATATGATACCAGACTGCTCTGCATTTTTTCCATTCACAAGAGAGGAAGAATTGCTATTCAGAGTGAAACCGAGTCTCTCCCCAGCCTCGTGATGTGCTTCCAACCAAACAGGTCTTTCCTTTCCTGTTTGACCTTCACAAGAAACGTGTAGAGCTGTCTGTCCTTGGTATGGGTTCGTATAGCTGTAAAGGGGCCCTCTTCATTTTGTGATCACATCGCGTGTGAGTTTAAGAGGAGCTACCATGACTCTGGAGGAAAAGCTTTGCTTAGGAAGTAATGGGGACAAAGAAAAGGTTCTGAATTATCGTGATGAATTGTGACCCTGCTAAAGGGGTACAGGTACTCTACAGAAGTGGCTAATCCTTTAACTAGCAGTACTCATCCCAATGAGAACCTGATGAGGCTGAGTTCATGCAGTCCCATTGTCTAGAACATTTCATCATCTAGAAATGTTTTGCTACAACAAACTCTTACAAGCACTGTTCTAACTTGAACCTGATTTGTTATTTGCCTGGCATTTTCTCAATGCAGAAACGAAACCAGCTAAGAGCAGAGCAACCAACCAGGAAGTGTATGCTGGGTTCCCAAAGTGGTAAAATGACTCTTGTTTTTCTTTCACTCTTTAGAAAATATTTTGCTTCTTTAAGAAATGTAAACCTCTGAATCCAGACCATGAATGGTGCCTGGGCTCTTACCAAAGGGCAGAGCAAGAGGCATGAAGCACCCCAACTCCCCTATTTTATTTTTTTTTAAGGAAACAAGAGCAAGGACTCTGCTCCTCCTGCTCCCAGTCAATATACCAGGAACAGATAGAGCGGGGAGAGGAGGAAATGGGTTCACAATTCCCTTTCCTCATCTCTTATTTTCATGGGTTCTGTCTTCTGCCAAGTGGATCAGAGCCAGCACAACAGATGGAGCCTTTTACACCGCCCTCGTGCCTGGTTTACACCAGGCATGATGCACAGAAGCCTAGGCAAAAAACGCTTCTGGCAGATAATGGGAAGTGGAGCTCTCTGACATTCCTCCCGAGTCAGTATGGCCTTCAGAAAAATCCAGTTACAAGCTTTTATATTCTTCATTATCCACTCATTAATGAAGTATTACCTTGATACATTTACTACTGCACCTTGCTTTTATTGTACTTAGAAGTCCTTACTGTCCCTTTGACTTGTTGCAAGTCCCGGCAGCGCAAGCATGACTGCCCAAGCAGCTGTGCTTAAAGGCCCTTTGAATAGCTACCTGGTATGTTTTTGTTTCTTGTTATTAGGCTTATCAGTAGCAGACTGTAAGTAGGAGGATATAATATATTAAAAGAACAATACTTACAACTATCAATTGAAAATATTACCACATACCATGCAAAAATTAAGACAAAGGTATTTTTTTTCTCTTGGATTCTGAGAATTTAAGGTAATATTTGGCAGAAAACACAGAACCTGAGAGAATACAAATTGTACTTGGCAAATCTAATGTCACATGGCTCTACCACCTGCTGTCATTCCTACATTTTGTTATTGTTTCTGTAACTCTGTTTTCCTTTTACTCATCTCTTTCAGTAGATGTCTAGCATTCAAGCAATTAGTACTGCTAATGAAAGATCTATCCTGTGAAAGAACTTGTCTGCAATCAGCTTCTGAAGACTGCTTTACCTGTGTAATATTCAGTGTGTCAGGACTCGAAGTGCTTTCTCTGTTAACTCTCATGAATTGTTCAGACCAAGCTTTTTGTAAAGACTATGCCTCTCTAGGTGCAGAAGGGATTCATGGTCTAGCACTCTGAACTGCAAGACAAAACAATGTCATTCAGGAATAAACTTTGAAAGATTCGTATTATTTCCCTCTGCAGAAATAAAGAGGGCTGAAGCCATCAACACTCCTCCCCCCCAACTCCACATTCAGCTGGCATCGCTGGGCGCTGATATACAAGATCTGAAAACAAGAGAGAGTAAACACACTTCCCATCTGTTAGTTTGTCCTCCACCCCCTCTTCTTAGAAATCACAGAAACAGAAAAATCAGCTGGATGGGACCTTTATAGGTCAACTAATCCACCCCCACACTCCCATACCCACAGATCTGTGTATTAACGCCTTGCCCAAATAAACATAGATTGATGTCGCTTCATTTATGAATTGGTGCAAACGCCTGTAGTGTAAGGATGAGCATGGTCTAAGCTGCTACTTGTCTTCAGTTATTCCTTGAGAACATAACAAAAGAGGTCTGTGCTGTAGCTTTTGAAGAAATACAGCACTGGGGGGGGCCTCTAGATGCATGAAAGGTCAGGAAGGATATACAATGGGATACTGCATGCAAAGATGATAACAAAACAAAACAAAACAACAAAAACAAACAAACAAACAACAAACTAACAAGTAGAACTAATGCAGTTTATTAAAGAACCAGTTACGGCCTGATTATGCACTCAAATGGCAAATTCAAGTGAATGGCATTTGGCCTTGGTGAGTACTGTGGTGCTCACTGGCTACAATAATCCAACTCTGAATGGAGAACAGTTTAGAAATTATTATGGTGAATACACTTGCCCATTAGAATTGTTAGACTAAAGTGTATTTTTTATCATACTACTTTATAGCAGATGTAGTGGAATGCACAGCACAAATTGCCATTTCTTCAAGTAGATTATTTCCACGTATTTCTTCCTGTACAAAATGGTCAATCTGTAAGACAAGGAAAAATGTTCATTTATTTTTAAGGCTAGGTTATATTTTTTTTGGTGAATATTATCTTTCCACGTGGGTGACTCCAGTGTACAAAATACAGCATGTTGTTTATGGTGTGACAGAAACTTCAGAAAAGCATAAACTTCAAACAAAAGGCAGAAGGTTCTAAACACAATCTCTATAAAAACAAGGATAAACTTCCTCACATTAAAAGCATAAGTAACTGCATATTTCCAGAATAATTTTAGGACCCAAACCTGGAAAGACTTTCAGAGTTGCTTAGTTTTTTTATTTGGTGAAGACTGATGACAGCATAGTGCAGGACTGTTTTTACTGCACCAGTGTAAGCATATGTATAAATCTTTGCAGGCTTAAAACCAACATGAATAAAGTGTTACTCAGTGCAAATAAAAACCTAAGATATTGAATAGTAAGGTCTGCTACTTATTTCAGGAGACCAGCTACCAGCTGGAGATACACTAATACCAATACAGGGCCTTTATCTTTTAGCATAGAGATGTGAACATACCTGAAGACAGTTTGGTCAGCCAGATGGCTTAAACGACCTACAGATGCAAGGCATGTGTATTTTACAAAACTCGTATTTTACAGGGATGAAACAGTTCTGTTTTGCTTTCTGTTTGAGCAACTGAACACTGCTTTCAGCATCTGTGGAGAGGTGTTGTGCAGTGTGATTTGTTTTAAACACCTGCAATGTACAGTAATGTAAAAACCTCGCTGATCTTTTCCAACCACAGCATGCACCCCTAATTTGGCATCTGAACAGAAAATCTTGTTTCCCCATGCCCTACTAGGAGCCCATCTTAGTTACCAGAAAATTAAACTCTATGTTATGAGTGTTTTCTATTGTTTTTTCAGCCACCGTCCTTCAGAAAGGACTGCCTTTTTGAAGTAAACCTTCCTT
The DNA here is from genome assembly GCF_963932015.1 of Anas acuta. NCBI lineage: Eukaryota > Metazoa > Chordata > Aves > Anseriformes > Anatidae > Anas > Anas acuta. The sequence goes on along the minus strand of NC_088980.1, from coordinate 44,282,556 downwards.
CAAACATTGTTGTAGTCACCCTATAAAAGACACCAAAGTGAGTAGGAGGGGAGAGGGAGGATGATCCATCAGCACAGCTCACCGTTAACCAAAATTCAGACCCGGTTCCATTTATACAGCACACGGTTTCCAAGATGTGCAATGTTATGAACTTATAGCCAATTTTGTGTTCTTAGGGCACACCTGCCACTTGGTATTTTTAAGGAAACTGGTGAAGAAACAAGCTTATTATTTTCAGTTGCTGATAGACAAGGTAGTGCAACCAGAAATAAAATGGAGGTATACAGCTTACAACAAAGAACAGCAAGTGTATCTGCCTGTCTAAACCAGTAATTTTTCCAGTATCCTGGACAAGGAACAAGAAGGCTAGTGCCTACTTCGTGCTTATTTAATTACGAATAAGATTCCCTAGATATGTTTCTACAGGAATAATAAGAGCATTCATCCACGTAGGCCCGTGGAAGTTAATTTTCATACAGCTATGTACTTTCCGCCGAGTCCCAGAGATCTATGGAAATTTGGTCAGCAGCAATATGTTCTGCTTTCTCTTTGCACTGTTTCCTCTTGCCAATGATTATTTTCTGTGCTGGGTAGGAAATTGAAAATTTTATGCAAACTGCTTCTGGAGCATAGTAATGAACAAATGGGTGGAAGCTACAGTGCCAGGTACTTGCCTCTACAGGACTTGGTGCTTGTGGAGTCATTTGTTAGAAGAAACATTAGTTTGAAAACCTAACTGTACTACTGGCTATAGAGAGCAAATTTCCATACACAGATGAAATTCTATTCAATCATTTACAAGAGGGACCAGGAAGGATGGAGGGGAGAAAGCTGGCTCGGAAGCATGCCACATCATTTTTCTGAAGATGTAGGCATTCTCTGAGGTATGGGTCCTGTTTAGATTCACACTTGATAGTGAGAGATCTGCAAATATTATATTTAAATGCCCGAAATGCATGGAAGCCAAAGAAAGAAAAGAAAGAAAATCACATCTGAGTGCTCTCTGAATGCTCTCTGAGAAGGAGACAGGGCTGTCCTGTTGTTGTGACTTGCTTTCTGCAGCTGGCTTCTCTTCTGTGAAATATTCTGTGCTGTTAAAGGTAATTTGCTGACTGTAACACTGAATAACTCTTTGGATGTCTTGAGGGCTTTTTTTCCCCCATAGGCTTTACTATTTAATTCTATACTGAATAAAAGGTTAGTCATAGCCAAATAAAATCTGTATTTAATACCTGCTCAACCCTTAGAATCACTGTAGGGAAATTACAGACGGTACCGTGTAGCAATGCAGCATTTTCAAAATGCTGCTTATCCTACCAGCAAGCAAGCTCCCCTACTACTCACTAGTGGGAATTTTAAGAACTCCATAACCCTATTAACACATTGTCCTCTAAACCTTCTCTGATAGGGCTGAACATGCAATGAGTGTTAAGTGAGGGGCAGAAATTATCAGTCATGTCTGCAACATCCTTTGCCCAACTGGATTCTTGGGATCAAGCAAGAGAGGAACTCCTACTGTAGCTTTTCCTTCTGTGGGAACATTAATAGGACCTCTGTCGTGTAGAAGGTAGCTTCTGCATGACTGCTTGCTTTCTATACTGTTGGCATCTCTGAGAGATTTGACTCAGGCTGTCCAAGGGTTTCAAAAGGAGCTGGCGGTATAGCAGATAGCATGATCACACTTTCTTTAGGAAACTGAGCTAGAAAATGACCATGCTTGGTCTACCTTGGGGTATCTCCCCCTGCTAGCAGAGACTGCAGCTCATCATTCACAAGTGGGGATGGCATAGCATGGGACAGCACATTATCGACCCCAGCTGTCTGCCCAGCCCCATGAACAACCTGTCCATGAGACAGCTGCGGAATTGCTGCCTCGTACTGAAAGCAGCAACAGTTTAGAGCAGGATCCTCTGAAGGGGGTTTGGATTACTCGCAAAGCGGCTCAGCCATTCAGGAAACCGGTGTGGGAATGAGTAGTTAGTGCCGATAACCTCCTCCACCATCCAAAGTGGTGGTACCGACACCAAAAAATAGATAAATCATGGAAGCACAGAATCATGAAGGTTGGAAAAGCCCTCCAAGACCATCTGGTCCCACTACCAGTGTCACCACGTCCCCAGGCGCCAGCTCCAGCTGCACGCAGCTGTAACGGAGATGGGGAAAGGAGGAGGAAAAGGGAGGCCTGTGTGCTTATTCACGTCTGAGCGAGCATCCTCAGGTGCACCAGAGCGGTGCTTTGTGCCTGGATTAAGGTGCTGGCTTATTTTACTGTGGTAACTGTAGAACAGATGGGTGCTGCCCAGACTGTAGGGCCGAGTTTTGGGGCGGCGTGTAGCACCTGGCGGCAGGCAGCACCCCACAAGCACCAGCCGCTCGCTGGCGGTGTGAGGAGGGCCGGCAGCGGTGCCGCCCCCAGCATGGCGACAGGGAGCGGAGGAGCGGCTGCGCCGCCCTGCCCGCCCCAGCCTGGCCCGGCCCGTCCCGCCTCCCTCGCCACAGCCACAGGGCGCTGGGCGGGCGGCCTCGGGGCCGGCGCTGCTGCCGCCGCCGGTGCCCTGTTGAGAGCCGGGCGACGGAGGATGGCGGTGGCAGCGGCGGGGACGGCAGCGGCAGCGGCAGCAGCGGGTCGGAGCCGCCGCTCTGGGGCAGCCAGCGCCGTGCCGAGCAGCTCATGGTGGCGCCGCCGAGTCCGCGCCGGGGCCGCCCGCTGAGCCGGATCGCGGCGGGCGGCTCTCGCCTCCCCGCAGCCAGCAGCAGCAGCCGCCGCCGCCGAGCTCGCCTTCTCCCCTCCCCGCTCCTCGCAGCGCCCCCGCCGGGGCCGGACTCCCAGCGCCGCCGGGAAGGAGGAGGAGGAGGAGGAGGAGGCAGCGGAGAAGGGCAGCGGAGGGACCATGGGGGCGAAGCAGAGCAGCCCGACCGCCGCCAACGGCCGCACCCGGGCGTACTCGGGCGGGGACCTGCCCTCCTCCTCCTCCTCCTCCAGCACTAACGGGAGGGCGGCGGGCGGCAGCGGGCGGCCGGCTCACTTGGCGGCGGCTCCGGCTCCTCACGCCGCTCCCGGCGGCTCGGCAGCGGCAGCCGCAGCCCCGGGGGGAGCCGCGGGGTCGGCGCCCCGCAGCAGGTCCCTGGGAGCCGCCGCCGCCGCTGCCGCTTCCAGCACCGCCGGGAGCCGCGCAGCGCAGCCCGCCTTCAGCATCCCCCACAGCAGCGGCCCCTACGGCTCGCAGGACTCGGTCAGCAGCACCCCGGAGGAAGGCGGCCGGGACAGAGCCCCCGGGGGAGGTGGAGGCTCCGCTGCTGGCTCCGGGGGTGGTGGAGGTGGAGGTGGTGGTGGAGGCTCCGGGGGACCCCGGCTCGTCATCGGCTCGCTGCCCGCGCACCTCTCGCCGCACCTGTTCGGAGGTAAGGGAAAAGGGGTTTTTTTGGGGGGGTTTGGGGGGAGCGCAGAGCCGGTGGCTGTGTAAATGCTCTCGCCGGCTGCTTACATAATTAGGGTTTAATTGGATCATGTGCCTGCCTCCGCCGCTCGGGCGCAAAGCCCCCGACCCGCTGCAGTTCCCCTACAGGAGCTGCCCCTGCCGCTTGTGGGGCGCGCTGAGGCCCTGGGGAAGGCGAGGGAAAGCAGAAGCTCGAAAAGTTTCTCTATTTATTTCCCTTCCCCTAACAGAGCAGAGCAGCAGCTCTGTGCCTTGCTCTCTGCCTCTCAGGGCACAGCGCTGTCCACGGCTCCAGGGAGCAGCCTGCAGAGACAGGAGCGAGGTGTCGAGGCAGGAGGCGAAGCCACCCCAAATTCACCAAGAAGCAGAGGCCCTCTAAAGCCTCACACTAAACCCAGAGCAGTCTTTTTGTCTTTCCTGCGATGTCTAGATGAATAGTGGTAGGTTTGCATTTCGCCACCTGGGTTCTTTACCTTGAAGTCAAAAACACTCAGCACGGAAGTTGCAGAGTGCTTCGGGTGCTGCTTATTTAAAGGTCATTGTTCCTACAAGTCAAACATTAAGGTCCAAGGTGACCTTTTTTTTTTTTTTTTTTTTTTTAAATGGATTCGCTCTTTCCATAAATCTAACGCATATCAGAGGAGATACGTGTTGTAACTACCAACCAGCCTCCAAAAAAAAAAGCTTTATTTTTGGAAGGTGGAGGGTTAACGTGAAATTTCCCCGTTGCTGTATTTCGATAAATGGGTTTGTGAATGCCGTCTGCAGCCGACTGGGCTTTTTTCTTCTCTGTAAGGCGACCTGTTGGTAGCCAAGGCAGGAGTGCCTTCGGTCCGAGCCTTGCGGGGAGCGCAGGGCTGCTGTCACGTGCCAGCCCCCATCCATCGCTGCTCTGCTGACCTGGAGGCATCAGAGCTGTTCCTGCCTGGGTCTGAAACCGTCTCCTCCCAGCGCACTGGTTGGACACAACAGAGAGCTGTCAAGCCCTATCATAATAAAGGAGTATTTGCCCTTAAGAGAGAAAACAACTGTTCTCATAGTACCAAGCTGCCGAATAGTAGTGCTTTGTTGCAGGGGTGCTTGCTATAGCATCACAGTAGCTTGCGGGAAGAAGGTACACGCGTTCCTTTCAGTGATGAAAGGATGCCCTATCGCTAGCTTGTGCCGTTCGTACGAAGCACAAGGGAATCATTAAAACGTGTAGGCAGTTCTTGCTCAGAGGAAGAACTTATTTCTTCTCCCTGCTTTAGTGTTGTCTCACAACCCGACTTGCTGCAAGGAGGGACTGGATTAAATGTGAGTGCACTGAGAAGGAGCAGCAATCTAGGAAAGTGTTCAGATGCAGGAGGGTCTCTTCAGGGTAACTCTGATTATGCTTTCCTATGACAGGTCATAATGTGTTAGTTGCTGTACTACAGCATATTTTGTCTTTCACAAATCTCTGAAATTGGAATATTAAAGAGGATAGGGGCTGAGATGATGCAGAGCTTGTTGCTTCTGCTGGTGCAGGAGGAAAAGCACCAGGAGAGGCGCATGCTCTTCATCTACTCACTAATAAATAAGGAATGCCATATGTTGAGGTTTTGGGTAGCAAGTGTTAAAATGCACTGTCCTTTGGTGGTCATGAGATGATCATAAATGCTCTATTTTTTTGTGTTCTAAAAATCTTAGTATTTCCTATCAGGATGAGTAGCTGTTTAAGCATAATACTGCAATACTTGTGGAAAAAAGCCTTACTTGAAACACTTTTTTTTTCCCCCTCAATTTAAATATTCTGTGATATCAGTGATACAACTCCACGTCACCTTGAATGTAGGCATCCTGGTCTAGTTGCATGCTTTGTGTCTGTCTTCTTGATTCCTCATAACAATTAGTGCTTGGAATGAGTAGCCCCACTCAAGATCACAAATTGGTAGCATCAGCATGGTGAAAAATAACTTGAAGGATTGTTTTTGTCCTGATGGTAACTAGCTCAAGCTTGTCTAGGTGTGGTATCTGGCATTTAACTTGTGTATTAAATGCATGCTTGAAGTTCCCTCCCTTGTGTTGTAACTTGCAAATTGACTGAATTGTTCCTTTTTGTCTTGAAAACTGCCTCAATTAATTTTGAGAATTAGCACAGCAATTCTATTCAAATTAAAGAAGAGCAAGAGTAACTTCAACAAGTTGCACTGAATCTTTGGCTCTTTGTGTTTTCAGGCGTACTGCTTGGCTTCATCAATCAGCGGTGCGTGGGCGTTACATTAGTTAGATTACTGTAATTAATTTGCCATTAATGAATTACAGTCCATTGTCACTTTTACTGAGCAGCTTTGCATACAGAAGTAATGTATAAATATTAATTCTGTAGCGTAGCACACTGAAGCCTATACGGTGCTTATTAATATGCCATTAATGTGCTAGAAAATAGAAGGTATTATGATGTGGGACGTTAACGTATGGGAAAGTACGATGAGTTAGCTGCTCTGTTCCTTTGGTAGGAGTCTACCTACTCGTAGTAGTTTGTCTAGTCGTAGTTAGGGCAACCTCTCCTGGCTCTGAGGGCCTCGTGGTCCTGGCAGGCCTTAGGATCAGAGTGTAACGGAGGAAATATGGCCATGCACCGTACGTGTTAGCTCAGAGTTGGGTTTGCTGACAACTTGAGGCCTTGGTCCCACAGCACAAAACCAAAAGAAACCCATGCAACATAGCTGAATGTGTGACAAGCACTCCTGAGGGAAGCTGAGGGCAGAAAGCAGAGTGAGGGCCAAATTTCCTAAGACCTTATGGTGCTCCCAGGCATAGGGGCCAGGCCTGCGCGTGATGCCCAAGCGCTGTCTTGGGACGCGGCACCTGTAGGGTGATAACTGTGGAGCTGTGACCAGTAGCTTCCTGCTCTGGTCCTCCACAGATAGGACTTCCCCTCTCTCCCTGCCCCAAAGTAAACATGCTTACTTCTCTAAGAGCAGCCTGTAAAAGAGCTGGCCTTGGGATCCACGGTTAATTTCGTTTTTCCACTCTGTTTCGAGGCAGTATTTCTTCATCCACTGTCACCACTACAGCGAAGCTACTGCTGTAGTTGTAATGTAGCCTCTTTTTGTCAACGATGTGTGCCACAATTGGCTCAAACTGGACCATCTCTCAGAATTTTCTTTGTCTGGGGTAACTGCTGGTGTGCTACTTCTGTCACTTGAAATGCTGACAGCTCCTTAAAGCCCCCTTTATGTTCGTGATCCTATTTCTGGGTGGTCACAACAGGGAGAATTCCTAGTGAAATCACCTGCTAGAAATACACTTAGAGTGTTCAGATTTAAATTGCTTCTTGAGGACATTGAGAGAAGGCAAGAATAAAGACATACTTCTTTGTGATTTCTCGTAGAAACAAATATGTAAGAATCCAGCTGTAGAAAACAAATGTTTTTAAAAATTTGCCACATCAGTTCTTCATTAAGGTTGATTGAGCAGTGAAGTGTTATACAAAATCTCATATTATCTTCATTCATGTCAATATCATACACAATGTTATATGATGTGCATATATAGGCAGATTTTAAATATATAATGTCAGATACAACTGTTGACATCTTTCAGGCCTGCTTCAAGACTTGGAGTAATAATTCAGACATTAGGTTGCTTCTCTACAACTTTATTAGGGGAAGGAAGTTTGTTGCATTCTTCCCAAGCCAAATAATTATCAGGCTATTTCATGAAGCATCTTACAGTGCAGGATTTATTGCCAGCCACTGAATATATGTAATGCTGTATGGGTAGTATCTTGTATGTGTTTTATAGTAGTGTTTGATTGCAACAATAGCTGGTGGAGGCAATGAATGAATTCTTGCTATGGAAGAAGGTTCCTTTCAACTTTCTCACACCTTTTTTGGGGCATCAAATATCTTCTGGTCACTTCCTTGCCCTTCTCTCCCAGTGTCATGCAAGTTCTGTTGCTTTGCAAAACCACGAGTGTGAAACTCTTAAACACTTCAGATTTCAGTGCTGTTCCTGTTTTGCCAGCCAAAGCTGTAGCTCTGATGTCTTTGCCACCCCCTAACTTGGGAAAAGTGTTGGGAAGCATGCTTTGCCATGAGACTATTTGGGATATCCTCCTCCATCTCTGTGTGTGTGTGTGTAGCGTTTTAGAAGCAGTGAGACTTGCTGTTGAAGCTTCACCCTGTTTTTTAATGTTTGAGGAAGGCCAGCAGATATTCAGTGCAAGATATACTTCTCTAAATTACTTCCCAACCATTCAGAATGAGGAAGGATTGTAAGGTTTTTGTCTAATGAGTTATTGCTTTTCCATACAAACTCTGCCTTTCTTTAGAGAGATGGTAACACTGCTGTTTGCTGTTGTAAATACACACAAAAATCCCATGTGTGTTTTCAGATAGTCTTGCTCTTGCTGTTCATAGGTCTTCCAAGATGCAGTACAGTGAAAACTAAGGGGCTGTTTTGATTTCTTCCTCTTCACTTGGCTGCAGCAGTGAAACACAATCACATCCATGTTTGTCCTCTTTGGGAAATGAGAGCAATAACTATGAAAGGCTGACTGATTTCTGCTGATTGTAGAAGAAGGCTAAAATTGAGACAGGTTTGCAAGTTGGGAGAAATACAGACGTGTCTGTACAGATGCACGCACCTTCACAACAACCACAGATTGTGAGGGAGATAGATGTGTGCCTCATTTTCTCTTCAGTTATACCTACGAGTTGACTCCAAAGTGAAAGAGAAGAGTCTTGTTAGCAGTTGTTGAAGATGTTTCAATCAGATGAAGGGTTTTGGAAACGTATTAGCATCCCATTAACTACAGTGCAGGTTAAAAAAATATAATAATAATTCATTGTGCTAGGAAAGCAGTCCAAGGATAAATCTAATGATAAGGAGCTCCAGAATAATTCTTACGACAGATGGGTTTGGGGAATCTGATCCCTTTTCAGGGTCTTGCTCTTCTGTATTTAGTGGGCTCTGCTGTTGTTCCTGCTGCTTACATATAGTGAGCAGCAGGGGCACAAACGCTCCTGAGGAGCAGATGAGGGACAAGAAAAAAGAAGTAGAAGGTCTGCCACCACTTGCCCCAGCTCAGAGAGTGGTTTTAGTCTCAAATGTTACGTGTCCAGACAAATGAGCTAAAAGAACTAAAGGAGCGCTGTCTGGATCTGCCAGCAGCTCTAGTGAAGCCCTTGGGACCTGTTTTTGGTTTCCTTCAGATGGAGCCAGGTCTCTGCGATGATGAGAGATCTCCTGCCTGGTAAACAAAAGGTGTTAGGGAGAAGCCAAATGATAAGAATGGCAGTACTGCGTTTAGGGAAGAAACTTAAATAGTTAATGATCTGAAGAAAGGGAAGCTGGCTTAATTGTAATGCCATATATAAATATTTCTTTTGGCTATCAAGACGGCACTAACACCTGACCGAGCCTTTGGAGTGCCAGTTCAAACAAGGCCTTCCTCTTTAATTTCTTCTAATCCAGCCGTGATATCCTGACAGCGTGTCTCTCCTTGCGTTCTCTCACATAATTGCAGACTCCACTCCAACAACCTTCCAAGGCATTTCTTTGTCTTGTGAAGAAAGCCTTTTGTCACTGCTAAAAATTCAAACCTATTTTTAAAACACGTTGCCTACCCATCTGCTTGAGTACATTCTCTCCTCTTCTTGCCAGCTGTTCACGGAGAAGTTCATCATGTAAATGTTCTTGATTTGCTGTTTTAGTCTTGCTCAAAAGTTTCAGTTTTGGAACAATGTCACCGAGTTTTTTAGGTAGGTTCTCCCTGCTATTTGCAGATGCATGAACCAAATTTATATTATTTTCAAGATTTTTCTGCGGTGTGTCCACTGCTCATTAATGTTTTAATTAGTTTCAAGAGAGACCTGTGTTCATTTTTACAGACTGTGTCCGTTTACTGTGGTAAAGGAACGTGTTGTCCTTGAACCTGTGCAAAGGAGGAGCGAGAAACCTCTGATTGCTAAGGGTTTTTATTTTTGGAATATCTTTAAAAGCATGCACCTTGGAAATCAAAAACAAATGATTTGTGCTTTAAAAAAAAATAATAACCTGAGTAAAACCAGAACAGCATTTCATATGCATACAAGAAATTATTTTTGCTTTCTACTCTCTTCTTAATTATCTCGTAAGCAAATGCCTGAGTTCCCAAGGCCACCTTTCTTTGTAAATGATCGTCATCGTGACTCTCTCAAGGATGTCTCAGCATGCATCCAGAGCTCTCTGGTGCCTGTTATTTGATAGGCTTCAGATTCCTGACACCTGCAAAAATGGGAGGCTAAGCCACAGTAGGAATGAGGCTTGTTCAGCCCGGGTGCACGCTTCTGTGCCCTGCGTGTAAATTGCATCGTATTGACCTGGAGAGATCAGGAAGCACGCAGGGAAGTCTTGTAGGGCTTGGGATGTTTGAGTGCCTGCCGAACAGAATTAATAGTGTTGTATGTGAATCGCCTCCGTTACTCGTATACTTCTCCAGGAATTGACCTACCTGGGTGTTTTCTTCGTCCTTGTGTGCTCTGTCTGAAAATCAGACCACCGCAGACTGAGCAGTCCCCAAAGAGCGGGCGTGCTGCATACCATTGTGGATATTTTTAGGAGATTCTGTTTGCTGACTGACTTAGCGTGCTATAAATACAGAGTTCTCATCTGGCATGCACTTTGCATGTCTTCTAGTAACTTATAATAAATTCACCTAAGAATAATGGCAAGAAAAAAATGAGCTGTTACAATTTATTTGGCTTTCCATACCGAGTGTCACTTATATAAAGCAATTATTTAGCAGCACCGGCTCTAAATGTTTTTTGAAACTAGTGGTGTTCCAAAACGCTTCCTAGTTGGGCTGCCATAATTAGTCCCTGTGTCAGGTTGATTTATACTGTGATTTCATTACTGTTTCAAGAATTGAAGGTGGAGTTGTTGGATGTGAGAGGTTAGCTGAGCATCTGGAGCATTATCAATGCTAGGTGATTACATTCTTTGCTATGTCAGTGCTAGCACATTGCCTGAACATGCATAATGGCTATTCTCCGGAGACAAATGAAGCTTTAGTTATAATTCTCTTGGATTTATTTTTTTTCCTGAAGTATAGGTGTATATACATTTGCTTGAGTTGAAATATAGCTAAGGCATTTCCAACATTTTTTGAAATTATTAAGACTCAGTGCAGGACGAGGGGAGAGCTGTGGTTCGTTAAAATATAGATGCATCTGTCTTAGGATATTGAATTTGACACCAAAATGAGGGATGGATTTGTGCTGAATTTTGCCAAGCGTAACCTAAATGCAGTTCTTCTGTACTCCTAAAATAAAAACTGTGTCATAGTGCACACTAATAGCTGTGGCCCTCATGAAAGGAATTTAAAACTGGTAAAGTTTTCCATGTGCAGCCAAAGAGAAGTCAGCCCTGACGTGCTTTGTGCACGCTCCTAGAACACACAGACAGTATTTTGAGAATCTGAAAATACTTTATTTTTTAATGAAAACTGGACCAATCTGGTGATAGTCTTTCAGAAAACTTACAAAATCAACTGTCTCCTTGCCAAGAATCTCTGCAGGGCACTATACAGCGCCCTGAAAATCACGCCACCTTTGAATCCTGATTTCTGCGGCTATCCTGAGTTTTACTTCTTGTGGACTGAAACAGCATCACTCCTACCTGAGTCCTGAGCGTGAGCATGGAAGGGAATCCTGCCTGGCTTCAGAAGATCCTGTGGCCCTACCAGATAGGGCAGTGCACTCTCAGTTAAGTAAATTTCAGAGGTAATGGTGGAGGATCTCCAGAGTATAAAGATTGGCGGCAGTAACAAAACGCAGCGCTCTGGTCATTTAACTGCTTTCACCAGGAGGCCATCTTCTTTCTTCTCAGTCTTAATTGCACCATCAAGGATGACTGAAGTAGCATAAGATGCCATACTTGAGGATTTGCTGGCCATTTTCTTGGGAGTTTTGCTATTCTTTGCCAAGAATGAGTGTAAAAATCACACATCTGCATTCTGGATGTTGGATACAAAGCCTGTGCAGCAAGTGACTCAAGGCTCCTGCAGCCTCTTAACTCTGGATAACCATGATTCATCTTCAGAGGTTATTTTTGAAGAAGGGTGCTGAAAGACGGTATTACTGGGCTTAGGTGTGAACTGTCCAAAGATAGGGTTGTGCATTACACCTTTCCTTTCGTTTCTCAGCATTGTGATTTTGCAACCTCAGTGGTTGATTAGGGTTAGCTTTCCTATCCCTGCTATTTGCATATGGGTCTAGTTGTTAGAGGCAGTCAGATCAGTGTGGATAGATGCTAGTTTGCTTTCGATATTCAGGTCAGTATTAAATGTATGCCAAGTAGATTGCTTGTCTGACTTTAAAAACAAACCAAAACCCAACAAAAGCCCTAACCCTTTTGTTAAAGCTCAGGATTTATTAACATATTACAGTTCCAAAATAATAAAATGCAATTGTAAAACTACTTCTATATTTTTAATGCGTCATGTATGTATTCCACCATCGCAATAAAGCCATAAAGCTGTTGCTGGTTGATGAGAAAATGATTCCTGGATCCACATGCCAATGAAAACGGCTTGAAATTCACGTATGTAAAGGGCTGCATGCTATCAAAGAAATTCCCTTTGAATGTTTAATTCAGCTGTCCTAACATTTAGATACTAGATGACAAGTGTACAGCAATTGCTTGGCTTTTTAAGTACCAAACTGTATTGCTCTTCAGTGAGATTTAATTGTGTTTCTCCGTCAGTTCAGCCTTGGATTAGTTTATATCCAAATGTCTCATATTCATGAATTTGTCTGTTTTGTGACTGATAACATTTCAAAGACCGATGAAACTGGGCTGCTTTGTAATCATGGATGTGAAAAGCCAAAGCGTTTAAAATGTTTTAGAAGGAAACTATAATGCTGAAATGGCTTTCAGTTTAGAGGAAATACAGATTATATTGCTAGCATAATAAAGCACGTGCTAAAATAAACTGGCTTTTGTGCGCTCGATAAGTCCAAGATCCAGTGACTGCATGCGGCGAGGGAGTGGAGGAAGTGTTCATCGCAAATGTGGGGCTGGTTCTGCTGCAAACAAAGAAATAAGATGGCTAAAGCAAATACTGGGGTTTGTGTTGCGCAAGTGCGGGAGATGACGTGTTCGGCTCTCCTTTGTCTCCCCGCTGTGCCTCTCCACTTGTGAGGCACGCAGTTGCATTCAGCTGATGGAGTCAAAAGGAAATGATCAACACGTTTGGAGCCGGAGGGCAAGCCTTCTCATTTTGGCTTTCTAGTGGGCTTGGTGGCTATATTGTGACTTTTCGTCTACAGGTGTCTGTCGTGCTAGCAATCAACCTTCTAAATGTCTTTAATGATTGAACATTTTGCTTTCGGAAGAAATGTTCAAAGACATTTCTTGACATTAAACAGTTTAATGTGTTCATGAAAGCTGTTGATCTGTCAAAAGTGGACTATGAACTAGGCTGTATGAAGACCACTTGGTCTGACAGCACTGTTGAGATTGCCTTATCCATGTGGATAGGATTGAGCTTATGCTGTCATGAAACCTAAGGTCTTGGAGTGGTTGTCTGTCAAAAGCACTCTAGTTTTTAAACTCTGCCCCCTATTGACTCTCTTTAAGGATCTGGCCATCTTTAATCTTTAGGCAAGGTAACTTTGACTACTGGCTGAATTGTTTATAAAACTCACCAAGTATTTGACTGTTTTTTCTATTAAGTGACAGAACAAAACATTTCCAGTGGCTCTGCTGCAGTCCTTGCTTTTAGTAGCGCTAGAAAAGTCAGTGGGAATGAATTTCTCTTAAGTTCTTTCCTAAGGATTCTTCTCAACACTTGGAAAAAATTATACTCTGAACAGTCTTTATAAATGTTCAGTATGGCTTGCCTTGTGTTTTTTGTCACAGACGTGGCAGTCTTTCTCTGCAAAATACTTGCTTATGTGTCATTGTTGCTTGATTTTTAATAGTGTTTTAATGATATTGACCTCCATTTTAGCTGAATTTTAACATACTGATGAAAATATTGGCATACAAATTTTATATTTTATCATGATGTTTTGTTGATGCAAAACACGCACTCCACAACAAAGCTAGGAGTAGCTGAAAGTATCCAAAAAGTGTACTAGAGAGGTGTTTTTCGCGTTTTACTATCCACAGATAATTTTATTTTTCCCATCTCCTCAATTGTGACAATAGCTCATCATTTAACTAATGAAAGTGGCAGGTGTAAGCATGGTTTTGAATGACAGCATAGCATGTGGCACTGAATGCTGTTGGCTTTTCAAGTCTGAAAAGCTCCATGGCCATGTTGTTGGTTTGGTGGTGCTTCTGGCTTCCTAACTATGCTGAGAAACAGGGTGCTGGGCTAAAGTAGCTGCCTTTTAATACTGGAAATTACTCTAGCTGCAGCTCTGATATAAAGAGCTGGGAATGGGAAACCTGAAGGTATTCTGGACCATGTGAGATGGTATAAATTTAGGGATATTCAGGTTCTTCTCTTTGCTTACAGGTTAGACAAGCAAAAGTGATGCATGATTTGTCAACATGAGGAAGACTCTTAATTGCCTGCAAGTAGTAAAATGTCTGTACTTGATTTAACTGTGATGTTTGTAAAATATTCTGAGAATAAGTGCTACAAAACTATACTAATTTTATAAGATTCATCGCTAAGATCTCTTATTTTTTGTCCTTGTCCTGTCATGGATTTGGACTTGCTCAGCTGTTTAACAGCTGTGTCCTGCAGTAGCCTGTTCTTAATTCTAAAACTTGGTTAGCCATAGCATGCAAACAGTCTTTGAAATATGTTAACATCAAATGTGGCTGGCCTGACTCTATCCACAAAGATTAAGAATGAAATTGAGTGAAAAACGTAAGCACCCCAGAAAATGTTAGCTTCAAAGGAAATCCTGTAAAAGTACACCAAATTTGTAAGCAAGAAAGGGGAGGAGGAAAAAGCCTGTATGGAATGGTGGTGTTTGTTATATTACTGTTTTTTAGGGGGAATCAGGGTGCACAGCTGTGAGTGTGCTAATACAAATGTTTTCCAATTTCTTAAACTGTGGTCCTTAACACACAAAAGCCATGTGTGTATAGCTTATTGAGAGCCTCCCCTTTTTTATTTCCCTTTTTTCTGCCCTATTGAAGTTTTCTGTGCAGATGAGTCATTTAGCTTAAACACCAATACGGAAGTGCTGTTGGGAACAAAAATATAAATCTGCAGAAATACTAATTTAGCCAGATTTTAAATTGTTCTTTTGTTTAAAATTAAAAAAAAAAAAAAAAAGAAAGGAAAGTGTATTAGTTCAGAACTTTTTTTTCCCCTGTGGAAAGAAATAATTTTGGGTATTATATATATATATATATATGTTCTCTTTTATCTGTACCCCTAGTTTTAATGGGGGAGGGATGCTGGAGAGAAATACACTAAAATCCTTAATTTGTACATCAAGAAGAAAAGAGGTCATTTTGATGAAATTCTTTATTTTAGGGTATCATTTTTTTGGTATTTTCTTATCTTCAGTTTTTCTAACTTACATTTCCCCTAGCTTAAAAATTGCCATGTAACATTTCCTTTTTGTTAGCAATATTTTGAAGTGCACTCAAAAATTATTTTGATTAAACTTGCTTCCTCAGAGATCCAACTGGATACATGTGTGTACATATAGCACGAGTCATGAAGGCCTGGAATTCAAATGTCAACACATGAAATCCTAATCCTATCGGTTTTCTGTTCATGCTTTCCAAATGTACAAATTTACCAAATGACACAGTTGTAAGTCAATTTCAGTCATGTTAAATTTGATGCACAATTAGGAAGGGAAGGAAAGCATCAAGTCAATACTTTGTTTTTCTTGCATTTTCCCTATTGTTTTTTATCTCTAAAATATTTACCTTTGTTTTCTTTCAGTCAGTGATAAATATACTAGGCATAATGCTTTTAAGACACTTGAACAGGTAAAACACTGTGAGGACAGCTGTAATTAAATCTGTGAGTCTTGCACATGCAAAATTTTGGGTGTACTTGCAAATCTGCCTTGAAGAGCGTAATCCCATTTGTCAGGAATTGTCATATGTCACTGACAAGAATTCTTTCTTCTGCTTACATGAAAGGAACTATTTTGTAATCTCGGCATTCACCCTTGAAATTAAGGCATTTCTAGTCCCTTTCCAGGAAGTTCTAAATTGTAAGCTAATTTTAGTGGTGCCTTTCTAACTCTGAAAGCCAACAAACTGTATAAAAAATGGACCCTCCAAGTAAGGTTTAGGAATATCCCCATAAGTGCTTGTCCATGGGGGGATAAGAAGAGAGGAAAGATACTTTGTCAGCTCTACAGTCTGCTCCTGTCGTATACAGTACTTAAACACCACGTTTTCCTTTTTCATGGTGTACTGGAAAGCAACAGGCCTTTCTCTCCATGTTGTAGATGAATTTTCATGATTGTTTTTAGGTTACTAGTCATATAATGTCTTATTCCCTAAAACTTTACACGAAAGGGGTTACAGGAATAGATTTAAGTAATGATAATGTGTGGATGAAGGTCTCTGTGATGGTTAGAGCACTTTAAGACACCTTGAGGTTAACTGTTGCTTCCCAATACTGCAGTGCAGGATCAGCTAGGTTTGGTCCGTTCTGAGCAGATGATGATCATCTATTCTTTGCTCATGTCTTAATGGAAAGCCACCTCATTACTTCTGAGTTTCAGTTTGACAATTAATGTTACCACTGGAAAACTTTCCCTAATAAGCAAGTTCCTCCTACTGTTTCACTACCGGTTCCCAATTTTGAATGCATCACTTGCAAATTGGTGCATTTTTATTAACATAGTTCTCTTCATTACAAATGTCAAGGGCTCTTTTTTCCTCTGTAATTATACTTGACTCTTTCTAGTTATTAGATATAATTTAAACAGCGTGTAGACTCTTGAAATGTAGCTGAAAGCTGGTAGGGCTTAGTATCTCATTTTTATTTTTAAATTAAATTTCTTTGTAATAAGCTTGTAGAAAGCTCTCATTTGCTAGATGTCTGACAAAGAAGGACCGGGATGGTAATGAAGCAGACAACATTTAACAACCAAGTAACTGTGTTGAAACACTGAAGCTGCAGTTTCTGTCACCGACTGACTGTCTGCCTAGAAAGATTCAGGAGGATTGATGGATAAAAGAATTTGTTAAAAATAAACGTGTTTAGGGAGTTGTGTGGCATTACTGTTTGTGCTAGCTGGTAAACTTGAAGCCGTTTCTTCCTGTACGAACATGGGAGCTGGCTGTGGTTGGGTTGTAAAACTGAAAGCGTCTGATGGGGCTGCGAGGACTTCCCGTGACACAGACCGAAGTACGGCTGTGACATCCTATGCAAGTTGGCCCTGGAAGTGGAGGCGGTT
Organism: Anas acuta; assembly: GCF_963932015.1. Lineage (NCBI taxonomy): Eukaryota > Metazoa > Chordata > Aves > Anseriformes > Anatidae > Anas > Anas acuta. The sequence goes on along the minus strand of NC_088980.1, from coordinate 44,265,770 downwards.
TGCAGTGGTTTTATGCCCCTATATGTCTCGTCGTCCTTTGCACAAACAGAAAGTAACATCTTTGCTTCTTTAAGTGATGAGCATTGCCTAAACACCAAGCGTAAAGCCCACTGAAAGGGCTTGGTTCTGGAAGGACCTGCAGAAGACGTTCTTCAGTGTCCCTACAGCCATCGGTTTCCTCACTGTGGGGCTGTACTTAGTGTCTGGGGGACGTCATGGAGAGCTCGCCCAGGGCCTTGGGCCCTTGAGGGCCTCAGGACAGGGCCAGTGCCGGTGTCTGGTGTCCATTCAGCACCCACACCCGAACAACACATTGGGACCCCATCAGCAAGAGGCTGCTGGGGGGTCCTCACCTCAGCGGCGGCCATTTGCTGAGCACAGGAGCAGCCGGAGGGGTTTCGAGGACCGCCAACTGCATACATTGGGAGTTAGGGTTAGGGAGAAGGCTTGAGCAGCAGGAGGCTCGCCAGAGGTTAGCCTTTGGAAATAATGTTAGTTTTTCTTGATGAGAGGTGAAAACCTACAAGATGGGGTTCTGAAATATTTACTTGTGAAAAAAAAATAATACAGTTTTGCGTCCGGCGGTGCTGAGGTAACAAGATAAGATCCATCTTTTGCGTAGGGGGGAAAAGAACAAAACATGTAAATATTTAATTTCACTTAATAGCTTTCAAGGCCGCGATGGAAAACACAGTAATACTCTGATTCATGTGTGAAAACGGGGTTTGTAAATACTTCAGTGACCTTTTTCCTTTCTCTTTATGCCCCTGCTTGCAGAGAGCTATGTGGATTGAATGTTTTTTGCCCTATTGTTAAGTGCAGTTTATTTAAGATAATACATGCTTTTTTTCCTCCTGCTTACTGTTATCTTTATACAAACGTCTTGCTGGATTTTCCTTAGGGGTGGGAATCCTAAAGTAAATATTATTTCCTTTTTATGCTGCAGAGCTTTCGGTATATTACCGAAACCATTCCACTAGCTTCTGTAAGAACTTTGGCACCTTCACTCAGTTTACTAGCAAATAAATAAATGAGGAAACCACGTGCATTTCTTACTCACTCTTTTCCCATGAGAAAAAATAGTGTATTTCAGGGGGAGAAGAAAACCCTTTTTTTTGCTCTTTCGATCATTGGAATAGACATTTATACATTATATACAATATACATGATTTTCAACTTGTAAATGTAACGTGGAAATACCATCGTTAAACAAAATTGGTATTAGAGTTTCCTCATTGTCCTGGTAAAGCTGTGTTTCCAAATCAGTTGTCTCTAACTTATGGCTAACTCTGCTTTATTTAGGTTGGGTCTCTGCCATATGTCTGGGAATTGAGGCAAGCTATTGTACAGTTGCTGGAGGTGCCTTCCACTTGTGGGATTATTATTTTTTTCCCCTTAAACAAACTTCATTGGAGGGATCATATATAACATGATTTTATTTATAAGTTCATGGTTTTTTAATGAAGTCCCATTCTAAAATTTATATCCCTGGTATTGTGATTCCTTAGGATTGGTAAAAGAAACTCAGTTTGTTCCTAAGTAGCTAAAGAAATGTATGAAGATTGAATAGGGAATGAAACACTGCTAATACTTGCTTGGATGGGGAGGGAGAACAACACATATGGAACCCACCATCTACATTTACATTTTAATAAATTTAGAACTTGCTTTAACAGACTAGCCAGTGCAAGACAAAGACTAGTAGTTTTATAGGAGGCTTTTTTCCTGGCTTTGTTTTTCAAGTTCTTTCTGGGAACAGAGATAGATAATAAATGTTATCATAATTGGTACTTTTATAAATTGCTTGTGTACAAACAGTTTGTCTATTTAAAAAAAAAAAGGAAAAAGAAAAAGTTTTGTAGCTTCATATTAATGCATTTTAGATCAGAATTTTTGTGTAAATTGATCTAAAAGAGTCAGACTTGTGTGTACATGCTCTTGCCAGAATATTAATAGATTAGAGGACTGTATTGTTCTTTTAGTACTTTGAATTTATTCCAAAAGGCTTGCTATTTTATTTTGCTGGATTGTACTACCCTCAGCTTTATGAGATACCTAGCTGGGTCAAGAGCAACAACAACATACTTCAGGATTTATGATCCCACCTATGTTGAAGGTAATGTGCTGAATTGACATAAACGCATTTGAAAGGTTTGTTGTTCTTTTTTCTGAAGGGCTTAAATGAACTTTTTTTTTACTCTTGAAATGTTGCCGTTGCATGTTTCTAGAGTAACTAAATGATAGTCTACCAGGATTAGTCTGTTTCAAGATATATATATAGTGCAACTTGTACGAGTTTTGTTGCACGTAGAAGCTGGATGGATGAGTTGAAGTTTTTATTTTACTTTCTGAAGGTCACTGTATAGATGTTAAGTGCTGTGAACTCCCTTCCTTAACTTGACTTCTACCCAAAAACATATGCTTGTGTGTAAATATTTATATTCCCACGTGTGTGATACAGCCCTTCCAACTGCATCTGTTTTTTTCTGGGCAGCTTTCATACACTTTTAGCTAAGGACTGGTTTTACACCAAGAGCAGAATTTCAATCTGTCCTACCACGTTCTGCGGAAAGTACCAGACAGACAGCATGTCGGACTAAGGCCTTTTGTTAGCAGAACAAGTCTAGCATTCACTTACTCTTCAGCCTTGAGCTGGAGGATCTCCCTGAAAGATTAGGCAGCTGTTAGTCTTCTGTAGCCTGCATACTGCCCTGGGGAGATGTCTTCCAAAACAGAAACTGCTGTTGTAGATTATGGGATTAATAGAATGAATGGTACAATGTCTGCACAGTTCTAGAAAGCAAAGAAACAAGTTTAAAGGGTATTCTTACCACACAGTGCCAGGAATTGTACTCAATATTGCTTCTTCTCAAGGATAAATAAATAAAGAAAAAAAAAGAAAGAAAAAAGAATAGAAGTAGGTTTCTTTTGTTGGCAGATCTCCTGGTTTACTGATTTTTGATTTGGTACAACTGCTGTAAAAGACAGGTACAGCAAGACCTTTGCTGGAGACTGTGTCTGCTTTTGTAATGATTGACAGGACTGTTAGGCTTCTTGCAGGAGCCTTTGGGAGGTGTTCCTCAAAATGCTAGTTAAAAGCAAAATAAATTAAAAACAACAAACAAGATTCTTTATAAAACAACAGCAACAACAATAAAAACCAACCTGGAGGCACCAACTGTTTTTACACGCCTGTGCCTAAACGCAGATAGAGTTTACTGTGGAAGAACTGGAACAAGTCTGTTTTGTTACCAGAGTTAAATAGCTGATGGTTGGCTAAATTTATTGGTGGCCACGCTGTGAAACTTCTCAAAGTTGCTGTTGTTGTACTCACCGATGTACAGTGGGCTTGCCTTATGGGGGCTTCTGCCAGGTAAGGAGTGGATTAAGGCAGATGTCCATGTGGGAAAACAGTTACTTTGACCTCTTCTCCTAAAGCCCAGGGTAAGAACACCTCTTGGAAAACTGGCAACAGGGTTTAAGAGTGATGTAGTTATCCATCAAGGGCATCGTGGAGGTTTTTGTTTTATAAGCTGCTGAAATTATGTCTTCTGTCTGCTGAACGAGAAGTCTCTCTAAGAGACTAATGGGCCCCTTAGTTGAAGGAGGCAATCTAATCTGAAATGGAAAAATGCCTACAAATAATGTTAATTCTTCGCAGTTCTCAAAACCTGTTCTGTAGCCAAATATTTAAGGGTACAAATTCTTTTTGGCTTGAAGGACTTTTTTTTTTTTTTTAACTGAAAGCATTTTTGAGAACTGTTGTTTGTTTCGCAGATGATTTTGGGAAGTTGTATTTTTTTTTTCAACCTAGAGCAAAAGGCTACGGTGAAAAAATGGAAGTAAATCTGTCTCTCTAATCGTTTTGGCATCAGGTTATTGGTAGTGTTTCTTACTTCCAGACTTCAGATGTCTAAGTAGTGATGGAAGATTCATAAATTATTTTTAATGAGTGCCTTACCCTTTATAAAAGCAGGAATTGGAAGAAAATGAAATCCTAGTTGTTTGAGCAGGAGTATATATACTGGGTTAGGTAGTGTGCATTATGGATTTTTTTTTCTTTAAAATCATTTGCTGCTGAAGTATGTATATAGCACACCTTTAGGGTGCTTTCTTCATTCTCTGGCCTTTTGTGCCAGAAGCTGCCGGTCTTTTTATTTTGATTTTGTTCTTGTTGTCATTTTGGTTTTGTTCTGTGTTAAGAAGGTAATCTGATGTGGGGAGGCAGCGCTAATTTCTGCCATGAGTTACTCTTTCTGCTACCCTTGCCTCAATGTCATTGTGGGCAGCTAGGCATTTTTACATAAGGTAATGCCTAGAGATTTAGGAGAATTGCCTGGCCTTCTGTATAAGCTGGGGCAAGTTTTACTGCCTTTCTGGAGTGTATAATGAAGTCATTGTCCCCTTTGTACCATTACTTTTCCTCCTCTTTTTAGAGGAGTCTCTCTGAAGAGGAGAGACTAACACACATATGCAAACAAACATATTTGCAGCACTTGGCATGCCATGACCCTGCTCTTATAAGGGCTTTCCAGGAATATGAATACTAATTGTGACTGGTCTTTATTCAGTTGTTTTAAAATAGAAAAAAAAAAAAAAGGCTTTTTTACATAAAAATATAACTTCTTGACATGTTGTAGTTTCATGTCACCTCAGTATTCAAACAAACTCAAGACAGTGTCTTTTTTTTAATGTATAATGCTTATATGTATCAGCTGATAGATCGTGATTTTGCATGAATGGTGAAGACCAAGCCATACTAGTTAGTTACAACTGCTCTTAGCTTCAGTAGTGTTACGGATAAATAAAGCACTGAAAGCATGTACTGTAATAAATAGAAGCCATAATTGGATAAGTAAAAGCATTTTAGTTAACATGTCATTATTTAAACGGCTGAAAAGTCAAAACATCTGTCATCTGAATTAATTTGTTCCAATTACAGTCTAGTGTGTGTGTGTGCATGAATATGTGCATCACCTTAGCGTGATCCATTTAATGTAAACGAGATGTTTCTGCTCTAAGGGTTTGACTGATAGACCAATGCAGCAGTTATAACTCAAGAAAAACAGAAAATAATCAGTAGCATTCTCTACAATGATCATTTGAAGTTCAAGTAATGCACAAAATATTTCCTAAGAGCTTGTTCGAGCAGCGGTATCTTCCACGTGAAAAGAGCAAGAATCACATTGCTGACTTGGTTGCTGAGGTAGGAGTGATGTGACATGGGATTTTAAGGTTGGCTTGCAATCCATGGATGTTTTGTGAGTAAGATTTTGCAGAATATTGCAGTTACGTGCTCTCTTGAAGGCAAAAGGCTGGAAATGGAGGCAGATCTGTCATGACTGGCATGTTTACAGCACGCAAGTCACCAGCTTGATTTTCCTTAGCTTTTACAGGCAACAGCTGAGAAATCTTGGTTAGGGGAGTTATTTGTTTATGGGTTCAGTTCTACCTTTTTCTGAAGCAGTTGTGTATCCTCTCTACTGCTGCTCCTATCAGTCATTTCGCATGCTTTCCTCACTTTGCTATTTCCCCAGATATTATTAATCGGTCCTGTCTTAGAAATAAGAGCTTTTACAGAACTAGTAATTATAAAACTTAAATATCATTCCAACTTAAGAACCTGCTCTCATTTTATTAAAATTTGTACAGAATTCATGATTAACAGTTAAATGATGTTAATCCTGATAGATTTAACAATCTAATTCCAATATACACTTCTGAAGTTACGGCTTTTTCTAACCCTTGGTCTTCTTCCTATTTTGAAAGGTTCTCTTTAATGATTCTGTTAAAAATCTAGCTTCTTATAAACCTATATCCTAGTTTCTGTAACTGTCTTTATACTAAGGTACTTGTTTTCTAAGTTGGAAGACTAGAGCAGTCACTGGAGAGTGAACTTAGTTAAATTTTCCAATTACAACCAAGAAGGCAGCTTTATGAGAAGTGAAGATAATCAATAATATTTACAAGCTGTTCCTAAAGCAAAATTCCTTTGTGCTGAAGGTGAATGATTTTTTTCAGCCCAGGCCTTGCCACTGAGTTCAGTCCTCGTTAGTAAATCATACTTTTATTCTGTTTGGGGGAAAAAAAAAAAACAACAAACATGCTTGACTTTCACTGGTTTCAAGTGAATGAATATCCATAGGTTAGTTTCCCTGCAGATTTAAGAAAATGGTGTGGAGGACTGCTATTTTGAGAGCTCAAGAGGGGAAATATGAATATAATAATGTAGGAAAGTCTGCTGTTGTGCTAGTTATTAAAAACTTTTGTATGTATAATTAAAAAATGGGATGAAAAAAAATGAGAAAACAAGTATGCTGTGAAACAATTATCCTCGACTCTCTTGAAACTGAACTTTTATTACGTGTAATTCTGTTACATTGAATGATAAATGTAACCGTAACTACTTTCGATATATAATTTAATGATGCTGTTAAAATAAGACATCTTTATCAAAGTTAATATTGAAACTCCTGAGATCATCCCGTATAATAATTAAACTTTTTATTTACATGTGTTCTTCCCAGTTGTACTCTTTGATATTTTGTAATGACTTTTTTTGTCATTGATTGGTTTTCCCCTTTTTTCTTTGTCACTGCTACCTCTATTTCTGCAGGAACAAGTAGGTTACTGGTAAGTATTTCAACTAAACCAGACCTTACAAAGTTTTGCCTTAGTGAGGACGTTTTTTTTTTCTTTTCCTTTTACCCTCACTTACTTTGGTAAAAACTTTGTAGACAGCAGACCAGTTGTCTGTAAATGCTGTGCTTCCTCAGGTCTCCATTACCGCCTTGTTTGTGTAGTAGAATACTAGTTTTGAGATTCTCCAAGAGACTTTGTCTTCTGCATGCTGTCAAGCAGCATCCATATCTGTGCTGTCTTCGAAGATGCTGCCTTCTCCTGGGGCTTGCTCCCTTGTTCCCGTCTGCTGCGTTTCAAGTGCAGTGTTTACTTTGTCTCTCCCATTTCTTTTTTTTTTTCCATAAGACCTTCTATGCATTTTGGCTAGTTTGCTCAGAAGACTTCTCTGCGTCTGACAAGGTGCTCTGTCTTCACGTGTTGGGTTTAGTCATCCTCGTCAACCATTACTCAGCCATTTTCCCATCACACCTCTTTCCTTTTAGCTCTCATTAAATACACTCTCAGCATGATACAGCCACCCTCCCCTCTCTTACTATCATGCTTCGTGTAATTTTAATCAGATTTGTTGCGTTATGCAGTGCGAGTTTTCAAGATATTTATGTCCGTGCATTTTCAAAAAGCAGGACTTCATTCTTTTCTTCTCATCTTGGAGCAGCTCTTCCTATACTTACGGGATTTCTGTTAAAAGCATTTTCTTTAATCCTACTGGATTTGTGAAAGTCCTGACATTATGGGCACTGTGGAGAAGGATGGTGGTGGTGTAAAAAAAAAAAAACAAAACAAAAAAAACTGGTTCCCTCTACATAAGAATAAGGAGCTGTCTTGCCAAATTACTCAGTCACTCCAGAAGAGCCTACTTCAGCAGAACAGTGGGACACTGTTATCCTGCCTGTCTTCTCCACCTCCCATTGTGAAGCGATGAATGGGAAGAGACCTTCTTTTTCGGGTGTTGGAGGAAAATGTGGCTCCGGGGAATGCGAGAAAAATGAGGGCGTAGGAAAATTAACGAAGAAAAACAAAAAACTTAAACACCTAGGTTTAGGGGAGAATAAGAGTGAGAAAAAAAGAATATTCTGCACTTAAACTGCGGTAGGTGAGGTAGGAAAAAATGATAGGAATATGTAATGTCTACCGAGTAAGAGTTTGAAGTCATTTCATTTGCATGAAGTTTTCAGACCTCCAAGCTGACTTGCACTGAGATATTTGGCATCATTTGGTAACGGAAAAACTAAGCTTGTTTGCCAAGTTAATCCTGCCTACAACGTGCAAATGAAATACACTTGTGCCCAGAATCACTGACCATGCTTTCTGGCATGATTTCTATGATTTCCAGCATTCATCATACACAGGAGGCTAATTTTTTTTTTTTTTTTAATCATTTGGATCTAGAGTCCATGTGGAGCCTTTTTTTTGTACAAGACAGCTGAGGCTTGTTCTTACCATTAAACCCACTGAAAGCAACTTCCAACACAAGTTTATGCTCCTTTACAAATTTTGTCTTGTTACCGTGCTTGTGAATTTGAAAATTCATAGACTCAGGAGGAGTTCAGGCGAAGGAGGTTTGAGCAGTCTGTTGTCTGCGTTGACTACAGATCCCTACAGATGGTGGGCTGGGGGGATAACACCCGACCACACACTCCCTACACACGAGTGGAGCTAAGAAGGTCTTTTCTACTTGTGCTTGGTGCTAGCTTTGATCTAAAATAGCGCTCCCGAAAAGCTGTCACTCTAGTAACAGCTGTTCTTATTCTTGTATTAAGAGACAAAATCACCCTTCTCACAAATCTTTCCCACCTACAGTCTTATCTTCTGGTTTTCAAAGTATTTTAGCACGGGGCTTTCCCCCCACCTCTACTTTCGTGGCTGTATTTATTGCTCTTCAGTTTCTAAAAACGCACAGCTGTCGATTATAGTCATTATCATGTGTTTTACATCGGTATTAGACACCTGGAGCTGTGCAGTTGCTAAAGGCTTTACTCGTGAATAAGAAAATGTCTTGTTCAATTCCTGCTCTTCATTCTGTACTGCGTTATTTTTCAGTGATCGCTATTGAAGATAACAATTAGCAAGACCCAATTAACAAGATGAAGGGAGTTAAAGAAGTTACATAGTGAGGTGTTCCTTCTTCAGCTTTTGCTTAGGAGGTGAAGGAAGTATTATCCAAACACATCTTCTCAAACTATTCCACGTCTCCTGTGAGTTTATCCTTAACTGAAATAAATTTCAGTCTTGTTGTTGTTTTGTTTTTTTTTTCTCCCCATTTCATTTGTTCTTTCTCCCGTGAGTGTTGTGCGAGCTTTAAATAAATAAAATAAAAAAATAATAATACAGGAGAAGATCCCTTATTCTCATCAAGGAATTCACAAGTGTATTTATTTCAGTTTTATGGCACAAGACGGGTAAAGAAACCCCTATAGTTTAGGAGCGCAAAATCACAAGAGCTGAGAAGAAACTATTTGTGCTTAATCTGGTTGAGTTTTGTAAAATGACAGAGTTTGGTATTTTTGTGTTGTTGTTTTTGCTAGTATATGATTTCCTACTCTCTCTCAAACTGAGGGAGGTACATCCTTATTTCTTTTCATCTCCAGAGGTCTTTCCAGATGGGTTCTCTCAGCTTAGGCCACTGGCAGTGTAAGGAAGGATGAAAGACAAACAAATAGATGTACATGTATCTTTTCTCCCGTAATTAAAAAAAAAAAAGTCTCTACATAAAATGACAAATTTTCTCCAAGTAGCCACTTGTATTGGGAGCTACAGCATTTAGAAATTTTCATTAAGAGGGTTCCTTGGGAACTGGTAATACTTTTTCTTTCTTCTTCTTCTCTTTATTTTATAAACCTTCAGACTTCTTAAAGACAGTTAAAAAATGCCAGTTCTCTGTTCTTAAATTAGTGTGAATTAATCTTATTCCCTTTGATGGTAAGGGTAAAGTTGCCAGGTAAGATGTTAGCTTTGGTAAAGCAATGTGCTTTCATGTACAAAGCTTCATGGTTTTTGTTTAAGGAATTACTCATTCTGTCTTTCCATTTCAGCTGGCTGAGGAGAAGAGAAGAGGGAATTCTGTGGCCAAATAACTCTGACATGTGGTCTTGACTGGAGCTCTTTTTTTTTTTTTCTTTAAGCGTTACAAATTAGATTACAAAAGAAGAGTGCGACAAAAATTTGACTTGACCAGAAGTGTTACTTCGGCAAGAATCTGAATTCTTCCCATCTATTTTTCTGCTGTTCTTACGATCTCGCTTCATAGTCCTTTATGGAGTTGAATATAAAAGGAAGGAGTGGAAGAAGTAGATGCATTGTACAGAAACATAAAATGTTGATGCTATTTGTTTGATATTCACATCGGTAGACTTAAAGAATATAGTCTAGATTAAAAAATAAGTAGGTGGATGCAGAAATAGTTTAGAAAAATCCTGTCTCTGTTCTAAGAGAGCAATTCAAGTGGAGTATCGCAGTGGTCCATGCTGGGTTCATTTTTAATCCTCTTGGGAGACACTTTAAAAATGGAATCTAGAGCCAGACTTGTAAGATCTGGAAGCAAAACTGACATTCATGATGAGTTTTGACATATTAGAAAAGTGTTCATAACTGATTGAAAAGGAGAAATTAAAAGTACTAAATGTTTAGGGGTGGTTGTGAGTGGAATGGGACAGCAGTCCAGTGGTTTGTGTACAGGGTGAGTGTGTGTACACCTATAAAGGATAAATCCTTCTTTCAACACCTGGTGTAACAGAAAAAGGTGATAAATAACCATTTCTGCTTAGGACTTCTGGAGGTTTGGCCTGCAAACTCTGCCCAATTTTTGGCAATCCAATATTAAAATGTTGGACAGAGCCCAGAAGAGAGATACAGGAATAAAAGTTTTAGATACCAGAGCCTGTAAGGAAAGATTAGAGTAACAAAAAGATGAAGGGTGCATTTCCTAGTGTGATTTTTTTTGTAAGTGAAAGCTGCCAAATGAGAGAGAAGGGAAGATTTTTCTCTCTAGGAGTGGCTGATGAGCATTGCGGGTTGGCTAGGATGGTTGTAAAGTCTTTCACTAGTTGATTTTTAAGGGCAGATTAAATCCTCTAAGTGCATTTACCCAGTTGCCCTGTGTGGGATGAACTCAGTTACCTCTTGACATCCTTTCTAACCACGTTTCTCTGTAAGGTCTTTCCTGTTTATTGGGGAAGGGATTTTGTTTGCTAGGTCTGTTTTAGCATCATTATGCAGGCATTATTTGTGACAATACTCTTGCTTACCACCCTGCATACCGTCATATTTACTGGATGCTGTGCTTCCAGACTGTCTGTACTTATTTCTCTGAATGCTGAAGAACAAGTGCAAGCATGTAAGTAACTTTTGTCAGCCTTCTTAATTGCCAAATACATTTTGCAAAAGTGTGTGTATGTAAAGCTTCACTTACATCTTGCTTAAATGTAAACCGAGATGGATTTATCTGTCTTCATTGAAAACACAAACATACAAAAACTTGACTGCATTCGATATTTATTTGTGAAGAACAGTTAGTTTCATTATACTTTTAGTGTGTTTTTGGCGATGTTCTTGTCATCAATGACATTAACATTGACCAAAAGGACCACCCCCAAAGGTATTCTAGAATAATACCAAAATATTTTTGCAAAAAAAATGTCCAGGAGTTTGTGTTATTTGTTGGATTTGAGATTTTATTTTGTGGGATGTGGGAAACAATAGGATTTCTTGGATAACTGTAGGCTCTTTAGCAAAAGATGGCAGTCTGAACAAAGTGATACATTCAAGAGAGAATGAGAAAGACAATTCACTTCTGAATACTGAATTCCTCCTCCTTACACAGGTTTAGTTATTTCAAACTCTCTGTGCCATCTTGGAATTTTCTAGTTGCTTTGCTGTAACTTTCTGTTTCTTTCTGTCCTGCCTCTTTTCTTGTAACTGCACTTCTTTCCAGGATTGTGGGTTTGGTTTAAGTAACCTGTTACTTTCGGTATTGTACTCGGGATTGTGAAACTAGGTGATGGAGTCTGAAAGAATTTGCCTCTGGTGTCTCTTAAGCCTGCACTTGCAGAAGTCAGCGAGGTGTCTGTGCGTGCTCAGTTCTTTCCTGCTCTACAGCTTGGGATTGAGAGGTGACTGAGGTTGTGATGAGATGTGGCTCATGCTTTTTTATCAGGGGCAATGTCCTCTCTGCAATGTAAGAAGGAAGGAGAGCCTTGCAACTATGTGGTGACCCTAATGCAAAGGTGATGGTTGCTTATCTTGGATGAGGATAAGGGATGCCGAGAAACCAGCAACTCCATAAGAGTTGCATTTTTGTCTAGAACTATAGGTCATCTGTTACGCTATCTTTTTGTAGATAGCATTTGACAATTTTTACAGGACACTTAACCTGATGCCACCTCATCCAAGGACTACTTCTACTTTGTCACCCACATGTCTGCAAAAGCAGTGTTTATCTGCGAAACCCAGTCAAACAAATCAAGTAGAGAACAAGATATTTTTGACCTGTTGCTGATTGTTGAAGTCATGTGGAACTTTCTTAAAGTTTATCAGAATTGTTCCTTGAAACTGGTGGTAAAAACAAACATGGGCTATCGACGTTGTTAGCCTGCTGGACAGTGGTACAATAGGGTCTTTGTTCCTGCAGAGCACTTAATTGTGAACTGGGTCATGAAACTATTGCCTTCTGATTTGAGGTAAGGAAAACACCAAGTTGGTGACAGTGTTGGAAGTTCACTTATCTTTGAAAATACACTTAAAAATAGTGTCTACATTCAAGATAATTTGTTCTTCGGGGCTGCTAAAGGAGTTGGAAATGTTAACATCCTTCACTCAAAACATGCACTGTGCATCTGTTGAGGGAGATGGCTAAGTCCAGGAGCTGGTTGTTGCAGCACAACTCTGGGAAGGAATGAGAAGTGGGATTTCACTTGCCTTTGCAAAACGTTTCAGTAGGTATAGAGAGCTCAAGGCCCTTCTGCTGCTGTAACGCTGGTCTCTGGCACTCAGCTGATGCTGGTCGGTGGAAAAAATCTTTTTCCACAAAGAAACCTTTACCACTGGCTGCTAAATTGGTCCGTAAGTCTTAGTTAAGTGTAAGTGGGGTGTTGTTCTGCATGTTGAATACAGCTACAGCAGTCATCTTCCAGGCCTGCAGTGTCAGGAGGATATTTGTATGTGCTTACCTGTTACCTCAGCTCCTCCTTGACACTGGATACGTCACGAGGTACTATATTGTCAAAATCTGGGCTGTTTACAAGACTTAAGGACAGGCACATGGTCAAATAAACACATCCAGCTGAGAACTCCAGTGGGATAACCAACAAAGGTTTTTGATAGCTGTCTATCCTTGGGCATGGTTTTAAGGAAAACCCTTTTCTTGCTTGCACTGATAAGGGCTGCTGCTATTATTATTACCATATACACAATTTCTCCCTACTGTTTTATTTGGATTCAGGGCTTCTCTCCCCACGTTCCTGGGATAGGTACCTTTTTAATACCACTGTTAACTTCAGAAGTGGTTGTAAAGACCTAGTGGTGGTTTTCCCTGCCCCTGTCACTCCCAATTAGACGTGTTGGTGACCCTGGGGAATAGCGTGAAGAGTTCTGTCCAGAAAGCAGAGGCGACTTGTTAATGACTGCCCCAGTGCTCAACTAGCCATGAACATAATTTCTAACTTGCTGTAACACAAACGCTCCCTTCTGGCATGGTCTGCAGCGTGTAAGGAAGTTATGTGCCTTCTTACATCAAAATATGTTGTCAGTTGTGCCTGGCAGGAGCGTATACATGAGAATAAGGCACGGGTATTAGTAGGTTTTTGGACTGTGACTAGACTTGAGAGTAATCAGCTGCATTTGGCTGATAATGGCTGAGAGAGAACTTCCCCCTAGGTCAGTTTTTGGAGAAAACCGTAACGAAACAGCTTTGCGTGGTTTGGGGTGTTTGGAGGACCGAGATACTAATTTAGATTTTAGTCATGTCGAGATGCAGCCTGGGGGAAAGAGGTTACGCGGTGGCTGAAGGGTCACTGACAGAGCCTCCTCCAAGTAAATGAATCCTCCCAACCTGTTCTTCAAAATACGTGTTTGGTTGTTTTGTGCTTATTAATCCGTGGGTGTAACTGTGACTTGTAACCATGTGGGTTTGGGAGGGATGTCAAAAAACGAGAGAGGAGCAATATTTAAAATAAAGTGCAAGACTGGAACAAGAGCAAGCAGATATGAAGCACTCGTAGCTAAAATGGGAAGAATCAGAGCTGTACTTTATCTCAGGAAGTGGTTTCCAGTGTACACGTTCAGTTGCTGCTCCGAGTTCCCCATGTGTGCTACCAGCTGTCTGGTTTCACTTGCTTCCTATTAGCTGTAGAGAAAAAAAACAACTGTTGCCTCCACAAATTCAGTGCATTTCTTCAAGTGCTAATGCTTCAGGGCTGGTTGCTTGATCTACCTCTGGATAATAATTACCAGAAAAGATCAAAATTCTCAGGCATCAGTAACTTGAAAGTGCAACATCGAGTCACTCGATACTCTTGGCTGACTCGGTTCATCGTGGGCTCCTGAGGCTGGAGGTACAAAAGCAAGGGACAGCAAAGTAAAGACGATGGGAGCAGGCTGGGATGTGGATACTGGAGGTGCAGTGTCCACTTACACACGCCTGTGTCATTCCTTTCCTACGGTGCCAATGAAAGAGTTGGCATTGAGCACGGATTTTGAATATTTTTAAGTAGATATCTATGCTCTGTGCTGTCCTGTAGGCATACGTCTTAACAGCTCTTTTGCATCAAGATCCCTGTTGGGTGGCTTTTTGTCTCTCACTTGCACGTTAATTACTCAGCAGATCCAAATCAGCCTACCACTCAGACTTTTCTGTGGATCCTAAAACTTGTCCAACCAATCTTGTCCTCTTAACTGGAAGACATGGTAATGACATAAATTAAAGCATTAAGTAGTTTTGTCATGGACTATTATGCAGTTGCATCACAATCCAGACTGTCTTAATTATTCTTTATCCCGCGTTGCCTCAGGCTGTGACCTCACAAGCTAAACAAGGTCAAGCTTGGCTAGGATGAGAGAAGTCAAACAATTTCGGCGCTACAGGAAATATCAGTGATTCAGTAGGTGAGGCGACACCCCTGAGTTAATGTTGTGCCCCAGACTGGCGTAGGATGCTGCAGCTTGCCTGATGAGACGTAAAACTGAGATCCTTTGTTAAATTTTCAACGCTGTTCCTGGGAAAAGCGATGCTGTTAATTCAGAGCTCCTGCCCAGGTTCAGATTTTAATGATTACGTGCTCCATACATTTCTAATTTCTGTTTTGGTAGAGCTGTGTTATCCTCTCTCTCCTGTCTTAAACTGCTCTTGAGGTTGTTGTGAAACTTTACATTCCAGAGGTGGTGACATGTTCGTACTTGGCAACAGATCCATCTGCAGAAACAATGGTCCATTCTGAGGTCTTTTGAAATCAAGAGAATTATATTCATGGAAGAAAAGTCAGGTCAACACTGAAAAGCTGCCAGATTTATTATTTTTTTATTATTATTTTTTTTGCTTTGAATGTGTGGAGAATGGTGTTTTGGCTTAAATGTGGATATTGGCTATGTGGTCAAGTGTATTCACGCTTACATGTTTTTGTTTTTCATAGGATTCAAGTGCCCTGTATGTTCAAAATTTGTATCTTCTGATGAAATGGATTTACACCTTGTGATGTGTTTGACAAAACCAAGGATAACCTACAATGGTAAGAAAGAAGTAAGCTGATAATTTCTTCATTTTAAACGTTAGAGTGATAATAATTATTTATTTAGTAAGATATTCAGGTAACTAATCCAATGGACTCAGAAGTGGTGTGGTTTTTTTTGGCTTGTAGTGAACTTTTTAAAAGTAATTTCTAAGAACCTGGTCTTTTTTTTTTTAACATTGTATGCCAGTATAATTTATGCTGTTGACTCATACTACAAATGTCAAATTATCCTAATTTGAGTATGTTTTATTCCGTTTTTGATCACAAGGTCATATGCTAGTCATTGTCCAGTTAGGGTCCAACTGAGATAGGTGTAGCTTAAACAACCTCCCATCTGATGGCATTGAGTGATCAGAAAGATCAAGCCAGTCTCCTACTGGGGCCATTGCTAAGAACTGTTATTGATGCACCATGTACCTATAACTTAGTCAAAAAAAGGGGCTTTCTTGAAGGAGCTGAGGAACTGCCTATTGTTTATGTGATAGGCATAAGGACTGGTAGATATACAGGTCTTCAAACCTTCAGTTTTTGCGGGTTTAGTGAGACTTTTCTCATTGTCAAATGAATCAAATGTGGTAGCTCTGTTCTCATACCACTAAGCTCTTCTTGTAAGCAGCCTGTGATGCAAGACAAACAGAACTTTTGCCACTTTGGGGATCAAACCCTTATGTCACTGTGGTTTAGGCTAACACTCAGCTCTATGTGAGAGGTTAGAAGGAAACTGAGAGGGAGTCAGACTCATTTTGGAGGTGCACAGCAAAAAGTTGAGAGGCAATGGTCACAAGTTACAGCAAGGATAATTCAGCTTTGATGTAAGGTAGAAAGTCCTCGTAATGAGGATGGTCCAACACAGTAGCAAGTGCCCAGAGAGGCTGTGCAACCTCATCAGAAAGTGACTGGGTCAACCCTGAGCAACTTAGACTAAGTCAGTCCAGTATTGAATGAGGGACCAGAAGACCTCCAGTGGTCCCTTCCAACTTAAGTTAATGTCTAAGTAACTGGTAGTGTTATGGACTCTTTGTGGTCTCCCTTCTGTTATGGTATTCCATGCTGAATTTTGTCTTGGAAGGAGTCTTGAAGGACGGTAGGGCCTATCTTATTCTTTGTCTGGATAGTAATAAGGCATCAGGGTTACAGGAATAGCGTTAATTGCGAAAATAATTTGAAATCATATACCAGCAGTTGTGAAATCCATTTCAAAGCACAGTACTCAGGTAAAATAAATATTTTTTTTTTTTCCTCTGGTGTTGCACCATATATTTGAGAAGGTTGACTTTACCTAGCAGAGGATTCTTTTTTTCTTTTTGTTCTGGTATTTTTGTTTTGTTTTTGTCTTTTAAATTAGGACTAAGCAGTTTCCAAGGTGGGCCTTTAGGGTTCTGTGTACTGTGAGCTGCTGAGCATAAGAGAGAAGTGGGCTAGTCAGCCCAGTCAGGGAGAAGTAAAGCACTTGGGATCAGTTTGGGTGGAGCAGAAGGTGGCAAGCTGGCAGAGAGCAAGCTCTGGCTGTAATCCAGCTGGTGGGATGTGCACAAATTACAAGCTGACAGACTGAGATCCTATGCTCCTGCTGCTTCCTATATGTATGTACGAGCACATTCAGCTGACTTACTTTTTTTCAAGGAAATAGCAATCACATAACACAGCCTCTCAGTGGTGTTTGTGACGTTCATTTGTATCGCAGCGGTGCCATAGTCAAACTTTTTTTTTTTCCCCTGCATTGTCTCTCCCAGCTGGTACGTTGTTAATTGGAGCTCTTTTGGGCCATCTCATTACTTTTGTACAGTCCCTTTAGCAAAAAAAACCCAACAACTTCCCTGTAAATGAGCACAAATAAAAACCCCTGTGTGGCCCATGAAGCCACTCTCTTGATAATTTGCAACACAACAAAAGCAGTTGTGGACAATGCAATGTAAGGTATTACCTGAATCATGTAATTTGTCAAATTAGGAGCGTGTCTACAGCGTACAGAGCCTCAGATGCTCGTTCTAGGAAAGTGGTTATAGAAGCTTGAAAGGAGAAAACTACTAAATTGCAGAAATTGGTTTGAGAGAGACACTTACCTGGAATTACAGTCTCATTCTCATAAAACCTTAATAGAAGTGTGCATTAATCCTTTTGACGGCAGCTGGTTAGCTCCTGGAGTTGTGGACTGAATCTTAAATTAGAGAATATAGTTGGTTACTTAAGGTACTGCAGCACAGAGAAATTGAGGATATGGCTTCAGCATTGTGCACCACTCAGTAGTTAATTTGTAGTATGACTGTGATACATTTAATGAGGCTAATGAAAGAGGATTAACTAGCAGATCGATAACTTGACTGTATGCTGCTGTAATTACAGGCCCAGAATTGCACATGGGTGTCTAGATGCATACATTTCTCCTGTATTTCTGCTGTTTGCTAGGACAAAGAAGGTATAAGAAGGGCATCTCAAGTTTTGCTTTAGAGAAAAAAAAAAAAAGATGCTGCTATCAACTCTTGATCTTCTTTTACCTCCTTTTTCTCTCTACGTTTACGTTGCAAGTAGTTGAAGGGAACCTTACACTTGCAAGCGGTGAGATGTTTAAAAGTTAGGTGGTTGGGCTAAACTGTGCATATATCGGATTCTGTTTTGGATATGTTTCCTCGTGATACTGTGACTGTTTGAAGATTAGCTCTTTCTAGGAAATGTCAGGGAGCAAATTGTACCTATTGTGGGATTCTGAGAAGACAAGTGTTCTTTCTTCTCAATGGGAGTCTAAGGCTTTCCAAAAAATGGTGTAAGACTGTTGTGATTAGAAAGTTTTGTTTGTTTGTTTACAAAAAGTCCTCCCAGGCAATGTCTAACTGCTTTCTGAACTACCTTTGTGCATTGCCTTTGGGCAGAAGGAAGGGCCAGTGCACTGCAGGCTGTGGCAGCTGCCTGATTTACACGTGCTTCCTGAAAGGGACTGGTCACAAACTTGTCCCAGTTGTGTGCTGCAAGTTGTGCTGATTTTCACAGAAGTAAATCAGTACGTATTATTAGCCTTATTCTTTTTAAAATCATGTGATTTGCCTCCAACAGAGATCTCAATGCTTACTCAGTTGGGCCTGTAAAAAGGGCTCTTTCTTTTTTCTATGGAACTTTGTTCCAAGTATCTTCAACTACTTGTGGTGCGCAGCCATGAACCAGTATATAGTCATTTTGATGCAAAAGCTGTTTAAATGAACTGGATTGTGCAAATTCTGTGGTGTTTGCTGTTACTGTCTTACATAGTCTTGCTTTTTTTAGCCATTAAGGACACCATTCATACCGTTACTTGCTGAGTCGCCAAGGAGCCCAAATAGGTCCTGTGCACTTGCTAGCCACGGGCTGCTGAAAGCCAATTTTGTGGAGAAAGTGTGTTTCTTGGTAGTCAACCTGGTTTTTGGATGTTTTTTGAAAACTACTGCTAAACTAAATACTCTACAGCCACGCCAATTTCGTTCATCATCTTCAGCGTGTTCAGTGAGGCCCCTGTCACCAGGTCTTTACAATTTGCAGTCGTGAGTGGCACAGAGGGCCCACTGGGGGCCAACTCTCCCAAAGATGCTGCTCACGGAGCCGTGGTGTGTTTTGGCCAGGCAGAGCCCTTCTCTCAAGCAAGGCTCGGTGCTTTGGAAGCAACTTGCCTTGGCCTCCTTGCTGTTGGGTCAGTCTACGTAAATACCAACTGCTGAACAGCAGAAGATCAGGCTTACGTGGCGAACTTTGAATGCAATTATTGTTCAGTTTGTGTTTTTACAGTATTGGTGCATTTTTTCATTGGAAGATGTTTAAAAAGACCCAAGAAGACACAATTGAGAGGGCTGCTTGGGACTCGAGGCAAACTACTTTTAGAGGGCCTGCAACTAATGCACCAGTTCCTTCTGAAGAAACCTCGCAGCTGGTTGTGTCTGAAGTAATTCTGTTTGTCTTCTCGCCATGCCTTTGTTTGCCTCTCGGAACACTTTGTAAGACTTTATTATTATTGTTGAAGGGCCTCTCTGACAGCAGGGCCCAGCAGCCTGGCTGCCGGCCAGCTGGGGAAGCCAGTGACCCCGTGGAGCCGGGGAGAGCCAGTCGGCTCGCTGCACTGCTTGGCTGGCTCGGCGAGCCGGCCTCTCCTCTCTCCAAAGTTTTTGATTGAAGTAGCACATTCCTGCGGAATATTTTGGGTTTCAGCAAGTCAGCACTTCGCATCGGAGCGTCGTCCTGCTGGAAGCTTTCTGAACGGGCCTCCGGGAAGCTTTGACATCGGGGCTGCTTCTGCTCAGGCCGCCCTGCCTTCAATTCAAATACGGCAGTGGGTCTGGTTAGTGGCCAACATACTGAGCGAGGCAAGTTTCCTGGAGAAAAACTTTTGCTTGTCTAATTTCAGAGAGTTAATATTACATCTTGCAGCCAGTGCGTGAGCTGTTAGAGGAGTTTTCCTTCCTCAAGGTAACCACTTCGCAATTTTTTTTTTAATTACAGTAAGTGAAATTTTGAGCCCTCACACCAAAAAAGAGCAGGGGATCAAACATCATATACAGCACTGATGACATATATGGTTTATTTTTAAAGTTTATTCAGCTCTGTTTTGAGTGGAAGATTAGTACGTGGCAAAACTGTTGCAGACAGAACATTGAAAATGAAGGTAGGTGTACTGGAAGGAAGACAAGAGTGAAACTCAACGTGCTTTTCTTGTTCAGCAACATACTTTGTCTTTAAGGGTGTTTGAATCCAGTACCAGGCACAGCCAGCCAAATATTTCGGTGCCGACTAACTGAACTCAAGGTGACTTGAACCGCAGCAGTGCTCAAGCTTCAGCAGTGCTCTGATGTAGATTAGCAAGGAAGCAAAGCAGGGTTTTGTCACGAGGGTGTAAATACTCTGTTAATTCTAAATCAGTTCAAAAAGAGAAGTGGTCGCACTGCATGTTTGGTGAGGCCTGCGTGCAAGTTTCAGAGTCAGGAAATGGCATCTGTCTGAGCAATGATCTTGCTGTAGAAGTTCTCAAAATCTAAATGACAACTACAGCATGTGCATTTCAATGCATAAAGGACCCAAAGGCCTGCACAAAAATATTTTTGAGACATGCTTTGTGAATGGGACTGACCTGTTTTTTTCCAGCACAAGTTGTAAGCTTAGTTGATTGGTGGCTGTTTTGAAATCTTTGGGTCAAGCTACTTTTGTTAGAACTTAGTTTATATTGCTCAGTGGAAGGGAAGTGCACCACAGCCTGGCATCTGGACCACTGAAATCTGTGATGCTGGTAGTTATTCCCACTGCAGTGACTTAATTTCCTTGGTCACTTCTGTTCACTAAAAAGGGGAGGGTGGTGTTTTACTCAGCAGGGCTGATGCCATCACCTGTCTTGACTGAGGTACTCAAAACTTAATTTTCTTCAGACTGAAGAGAATTACTAATTTCAAGTTCACTTCTCTGCCAGGATTCCTGAGACCATACCCTAAAAGACCTTGCAAAAGGGCATCTTGCCAGTCTGCCAGGAAAAGCTTAAGCCTTCCTCCTTGTCCTCATCCTTTAATAGGACTAGACTTTCAGCAAAGCAGTACAAAATAATACCAAGGCAAAGCAGTTCTTTCGTTCCGCTTCACATGAGATACAGGATTCTCCTTAGAAATTTTCAGTTCTTCTGTTTTGGAGTTTAACAAGGTTATTGACCAAGAGTTTCTAGCTTCTTGCTCTACCCTGGGTGGTTCTGCACTCTGTCCTCAGGGGTGCTGTGTGACAGGGGAAGAGCATACCCTGCAGGATAATTTAACACGTAAACAGACACTTAGCCTTGGCGTGCAGTTAATATAGTGACATTTCCTCCTGTTTTGATCTTGTGTACCCATGAAAACCCTCCAGATTATGGAGGAGGTTCATTCAGTTTCCCTAATGCTTTAAAACTGTTTTCCAATGCATTTCTTAAAAATAACTTGCACTGCTGAACATCTGTTGGACTTGGAGATTTTGTTTAATGTGCCAGTAGAGGAGCATTACTATTGTAAATAAAAGTTTAATCTCAGACATTTGCACAGCTGTTACTCTGTGAATTGGTATAACATCAACTTGGACATTTCATAGCTTGTCGTGCAAATCATTGTCACAATTTCAGGGAGGGACACTGTGTTTGAAGAGCTTGATTGAAGTATATTGACTAGTTTGCCCATCCCTTTAGGAACTGTTTAATGTTTCAGCAAGGAGAAAACTTCCACTGATTTTCACCAGCGTAGGCTGTGGGTAGCTACTCATTCAAACCAGACTGCCAAGAAGAAGAGGCAACTCCAGCTCTTCTTCCCTTTTATTCAGTAAAACTGTATTTCCTTCCAACCATACCAAATCTCTTTCACCAGGTGTTGGTGCCCCATGCAAAACCAGCCTGTTACAGTTAGGGTTTGCTGGGGGGAAGGTTGTTCATTTTAAAGAGTAGTGGTGAGAAATGTCTAAATAAAGCCACACTCAAGCAGCAATGTGGACCTGGCTCCTAAAGGAGGTAGGACGTGCTTCTGTGACCCCATTTGAGCCTCAGTCAGTGGATGAAGTGGGTCAGTCTGTGATAGTGTGGAGTTGGAGCCTTTTCAGAGGCCGCAGTCTCTAATCTTTCCTCCACACCCACAAACTGTCAACCCTTTGCTACCAGGAAAAAAAAGTAAGTTGTGTATCTCTCATGGCGTGGCTGTGAAGGAGGCTCCTGAAATGGGAACACAGTGTAACTGAGAGAAAAGGGCCTCAAATGTCTGGAGCAGTTCTCAGAGCTGCAAACTGGCCCCATTTATCTTGTTAAGATACAATCTTGGAGGCTTAATGGTGGTGGCGGTGGCTTAGATACCAGCATTGCTCATTACCTTATGCTTCCCTTTCTCTTACACGAAGAATAGGTTCATAAAGCAGCTATGACAGCTCATTTTCCTGGTGCAGTTTGGGGACGCTCAACAGATTATGCTAAATTTTCTTGCTATGATGAATTTGAGTCAACGTGTTTGCATCCTACCGAGGAGTATAAAACTTTGGGACATCGGACATCACGTCCATTCATCTTTTAAACTTTTCTCTGGTTTGTTGTGAACAGGACTTTTTAATGAACCTTTGGAGAGCAGGGTATTTTGGTGGGTGATTCTCTGCATACTTGCCCTTGAGCCAGGCCTAAATCCGCCAGACAGTTCTTCCTGCAACGGAGCCATCACAAATCACTCTTGGCCAACCTAGCTGTAATGTCACCTCATACTTCAGCTCCTGAGGGTGAGACAACAATTTTTTTCTCAGTACATTGGAATCACCATTACATAAATGCCCACATGTGCCATGGGAATATTTTCTATGCAGCACTGGATAAATACAGTAAAGCTTTTGACAACTGTAGAACAAGCCTGATTGTTTTCTGAAAGAAGGAGGGAAAACAGGATCATTCATGTGCTGAATAGCTCAAGTTGTTTCTTTTCCTTACTTCTAATCTGAGATGCTGCTCTTGTCTTGCTTTGGTACCGACAGCGCTGCTGAAGTCAAATGACAATGGTTCTTGTCCTAGAAAATCGTAGATACACCTGTGAACTGGTGCCGCAGAGGAGAGCTGCAGGTGAAGAAAGGAGCGATTCAGCTCAGGTTAGGACTCGCTCTGTTCTTCTGCGTGTCATTGTGCTGCTGTTATATAATGGCAGTGCGGTGCTGCGTGCCGCAGAGAGCCGAGGAGCAGTTTGGTTCGCTCCGTAGCAAACGCTCACGGTGCTGTGACTCTGCACCATGTGATCCGGGCAGATAGGAGCTACCTTCCGTGTCTTACGCTTAATCAGTCTTTAGCTTTGAGAGGTCATTCGGAGGATGTCATAAATCGTGTCTGCAACTGCTGCAGTCTTGTGACTGCTGGGAATTTAGCTTCGGGGAAAATAATGTCCCTAGTTTTGAATAGTAATTCTGCTGCCTTTAAGTCTGATGCCTCTAAAGCCTTGAGATTTTACTTGTTTGTTAGTGGCAAACCGACTTATGTTCTGTAGCTGCGCTGCAGAAACCATACCCTTGAAAACACACATCTTTTCCTGACCTTAGAGAGTATGTTTCATTGGCTGGATTTTGAAATAAAATGTACTTTAAGTCTTAGGTTTTTAAAAAATAAATGCCAAACAGCATTGCACTGAGTGGTCTTTGTAGGAATTTCACGGTGTTTCCTTCCCAAATTTCCATTCTCTTTTGCAGGAACTAGGACAGATGACTTGCAGATCAGGATTTTTTTTTTCCTAAGGAAATGCAAAGCAAGAAGCAGCATTCCCTCCTTGCTCAGAAGCTGCCCCGAGGGCAGATCAATTGAAAATATAGCCTGAAATACCATTTGTAAGGTTTCTTTGGTTTTGTTTGGTTTTTGTTTGTTTTGTTTTGTCATTGTTGTTATTTTTGTTTTTCCTTCAGAGTAAAATCTTGCTTTAAAACTTGCTACCCTTTAGTTATTTAAATAGTCTTGCGCTTCTGACTTGCAGACTCAAAATGATAAAGGAATTTCGTACAATTTTTGCAGGGGGGTTCGGTGGTAGAGCAAGCTTAGCTCTTCCAAAACAAGCTGAATGAAAACACAGTGTGGTAGAGTACTCTCATGTCTAACTTGGGGATGATTGTCACTGCTTACTTAACAGAGAAAAAATTACCAGAGTCAGGTATTTGTAGCAAAATCCAGTGATTCTAGACCAGCTTGTAAGTTGTCTGTTGACAGTGACTGATCGTATACTGACAGAGCTACCAAGCTGCAAAGGCCAGCACATGGGAGGCTACAGCACGTCCTCCCTGGAGGAACCTCCTCACTCTCTGAAGTTTGTGTCACCGTCTCTTCTGTGGCCACAGATTTTTGCAGCTGCAAAGTAACCCTAAATTTTACCACACAGGAAAAACTTCACTTAGGTTTGGTGGTGAGCTACGTTAACAGTTATGAAACCTTGTTAAAATTTCTTCATAAACACCTTAGGTGGCTTCCATTTTAACCCCGTGCCAATGCCTGTCTGAAACTCAAAGCCACGTCAAACTTTAATCAATTTTACCGCTTTCCTCATCCCCTATTTTCTTGTGCAAAGTCTAGGTAGCCTTTGTGTATAGTGCTAGGTAATGGATAACCTTCATGTGACTAAGCAATAATGTAGGATTCAGTGATAAGTTTTTAGCCCATAAACAATGCTCATTTGCTTGGGGGCGGGGAGATGGGGGGAAGGAATCGTTTGATTAATGTTTTTATCTTTTCTCCTCCTGTTCTAAGCAATCTGTTTTGATCTATGGCTTTATTAGCCGAAACACCGTGTTGTCATAACGGTGCCCAATAGCTTTGATAGGCTGGAGATTTAAAAATGAGGAGAGAAATAAAACTTTAATACGGCCATGGAAGTGCACTGCCAGATTGTCTGTGGAAAGCTGAACAAATGTTGGGGAATTGTCTTCGGGGACTTCTTTTTTTCTAAATTCATCTCCTGGTTTAATCATCTTGTGTTATTATTAGGAATGATCGTGACTGATGAACGCTGAAATTATGTTTCTTTTATTTGACTTAATTACCAGGATCTAGAAGTTGATGCTGTTTGCTTTAGAAAGTAAAGGAAGGTTGTTGGAGCTAAACACCCCCACACTCTGTACCTTACTGGGACAGTAAAATCCTGTAGGTACTTGCTAGCACCAGAAACACCATATTCTCTGTGCTTGCTGGAATAAATTGTTATACTGGATTATGGGTTAGTGTAGAGCAGAAAAATTGAGATAACTTTGAAAACTGACTCAGTATTTGATGTTATCGGAAGTTTTTGCATTCAGATGTGTTCTGGGATCCATCTCTGTAGCAAAGCTAATTGCATTTATAATAGGAATAGCTCATAAAAAGCAGTCTGTCTGCTGTGATCAGGAAAGGAAAACAAGTGAAAATTATGCAGTGATTACATCCCTGTCCTGTGTGTGCACATTGACACCAGACATGCAATTTTTGCTTGGAGGAGACTGATCTAGACCCTGCTGGGCACGGCACCCTGTCGACCTAGCACCTGGCACTAGGGTTAATAAACCAGAATTTATGCACGCTGAGTTTTGGCACCAGCATTTTCATCGTGTGGAGCTCAGTAACGCATCGTATCCTCCCTAAGAATAGCATCTTAGTCAGACGTGCCTGGTTTTTCTCCTCTCTTCTTGTTTTGATCTTTGGCTCACGGCTTCATCCTTCGTGCCATCTTCCTGAGTGCTCCCTGTGCATTCATTTCGCATCAGATCAAGCCAACCCCCATCCCAAGCTTGCAAAGAAATGAGCCAGTTGTTTGGCCACCATGAAAGGACTGGAGAAAAGAGCTGGGAAAATTCAGTGTGATCAGGGCATCTGTAGGAAGACTGGAATAAGAACCAGAGAAAGAACAAAGCGAACGAGACACTGAATCAAATCCTACAGCCAACTTCAAAACAAGTCACCATTAAGGTAACCCATGCTGCCCAGAGTAAAAGGACAGCTCACTACAGCTGGGCTTCATTCTCTCTGCTCTCCAGAGAAACTGTTCTCATACCCTTTCCTTCTATAAAGGTTTCTAATCTGCCTGCTTTACCTATGTTGTGGTAAATGAGAATTCTCATAGGTACCTTTCATTAAGCCAGCAGGTCCCCATCAACACTCTCATTTTCTTACAGATCATTACTAGAATGAAACTTCCAAGTTGCTTTGTAATGATTTTCTTTTTTTTTCTTTCTTTCTTCTTTGTCTGGCTTCTGACCATAGTTTCATTGACAATGAATGGCTGGAACCTCACTGTTTGGAAAAAAATCACTTCTGTAGTCATTTTAGTCTCCTTTCATGCTGGGGAAAAATAAGCTTAAAGTCACTTTTAAAAGCTGCCAAGGCAAGAGGGATTTCCCAGCCTAAGTGGGGATCCTGTTGTACAGTCACAGCAACGTCTTGCATTTGCCAGATCTTTGCCAGTTCAGACCTTTCCTTCAGTTTGATCAGAGACAGTCAACTTCTGTAGTACCTATTTTGCCATATCCACACTCTGTTTCCCTCTCCCAGTCTTTGTGAGCCTTCTTGGCAATAGCATCCATTCTTGATTTGGCAAAATTGCTTGCTTTAACAGACTCCAGCATCATAGTTAAGTCTTCCTTCTGACCATTAAGCTATTTGCAGAGAACTGTCTCTGCATGACAGGAATTATTTCCCCCTCCTCCTGACCACAGCAGTATCTTTTCCTTGTTGTATCTAATTTCCACATGACTTCCTACAAGAAGATGCTTCTGTAGATGCTTCTCTACTGCTCTGGGTTTTATGCCTGGTTGGTTGTGGTGGGTTTTTGTTTGTTTATTTTTATTACTTTGCTAAAGAAGTTATCTTTGCAGAAAGCAAACTATACTACAGAATTCTCTAATTTCTTGCCTCTTGCTCTAGCAGGAACCATACAGTTCAGCCACTTTTGGACTGGATCTCTGGATTGCAATCCCTACTTCTCAACAGACCTAAATTCATTTTGCACCTGTCAGCAGTTTCTTAGTGCTGGTACAAATAGTCAAGGATGTCTAAGTAGCCCTTAAATATTTTTCTTTGATTTATTCCTCAAAGATAAGCAGCATTGTGCACCAAAGAATAAAAATGATAAAAGATCTGCATGTGCGGATTTCGCGGTGATGCTCTTTCTTGCCCACATCTGTAAGTTTAATTCATCCCAAGTAACTCCCAGCTATATAAGAATCCTTTCTAACTGCTGCAGACTCGTTGTCTGTCAGCAGTACGTGCTGGTTGCCTCTGGCCACTTACTCAACCACTCCTTTTTGTAGCATATTTGTGGTATATGATCCTCTTTGATGGTAAACTCAGCCTTGAGAAGTGTAAATCATTCTTATGCAGTGGAGCCAGGGAGAGGGGAATACTCCAGTGATAGTTCTTCACGCTGTTTCCTAAGGAGTCTCATTTTTGCTGCCGTTTCATTTCTTGTGGGTTTGCCCCTTTACATGCTACTTTTGATTTAACTCCTGACAAGACCGATACAAGATTAATAACTTCTAGCTGGAGAGATCATGTGGTTTAAAAAAAAAACAAAAACAAAAAAACAGCCTAAAGGCAGCTTCCCTGTTCCATGAGCTGCCATAAAGAAGTTTTTGTTTCAAAATGTTGAGTGCCTGGACACAGCATTCATGATGAAGTCGTACCGTGGGGCACTACTTTAGTACTGCTATGTTCAAGGCTTTTTCACTCAATCCCCTACTGGTGAGAAATATTTAGAATTATTTTTTATCTCTCAAGAATAGCTTTTCTGAAGGGAGGGGGAAGCTCTGGGACAAACACGGCATCCCAAGGAAGACTGTTCAAGAAGTTACCCCTTGAGGCAGTCGAAACATAAGGATGCATCAGTTCAGTTGTAATGGAGATGGTGTAGGATGGGTAAGTTTGGCACAAAGTCTTTTTACGTCATTCTGGAAGACAAGGCTGTTTGTGGTTCTACCGTGAAACAGGTACCTGTATCTAGACAAAAATTTGGAAGTGTAAAGACACAGTACTTACAAATGTGGTGAACAGAACTTGTCATTAGAAGTCAGCACAAGAGGAGAAGGCTGTTTAGCTATCCTGAAATGATTTAATGTTCAAGGACATCAAACTGCAAGCAGACCGATTACGTACAAGTTGGAAAGACTATAGATTAAGCAGATCTTTCAGAGTCAATCAGATAATTGTCTCCACCGTCTCCAGAGCAAATCTCGAATCACTGTGGAAACGCAGAGTCACTCTGGCAATAAATCTCAAGACAGGAGCACAAGGCATTTCATGGCCAATCAGGCTAATAAAATTTAACCTGTGTGAGTATCTATTTCACCATAATATTCTCTGCCAAAAGCATAAATATGGTTTGAGAAAGCTGGTACACTGATCATCATAGCTTAGGAGTAAGTGGTTACGATGTAGTTGTTTGGGGTTGAGGAGCTTTATTTCCCAGACGACTTGGCCTTTTTTCAAAGCCTAGCTCTGCATCATGAGTCCTGGGGTGCAAACATGTTAATTTGATGTTGTCTGAAAGCTGTCTCACTTGTGACTTGAAGTGTTTTGTTTTTTTGTGGTACGGTAGCTTGTATTGAGACCACATCTCTTGAAGTTGTAGATAGATTTCCATTGTGGCCACTGAGGTAAACTACTTCACCAAAGAACTGCTTCTCTCAGTGCACAAATACATCTCCTGTTTTTTCTTTACTTCACCTGCTTAGAATTGTATTGAGGTAGCCAGAACTATATAGACTTTTTGGGGGGGGGGGAATAGGACGAATAGAAATGATGCCTATCACTGCTATTCCTGTTTTCATCTTTATTCGATACGAAGTGAAGATTTTTTCATTACCAGACACACCCGATCCTTATCTGACCCAACAGGAAACATCAAGTTATTTCTGAGAAGTGGCTTCTGAAGGCTGAGACTGTTGCACTAAAATCTAAACGCAGTTCTTAAAATTTGGGCTGCAGCTGAGAAGCGATGAAACTTCTACAGCCGCTTCTCTCTAGGTGTTTGTGACGCAGGTGTCGCAAACTAGGCCGTATCCCACTGCAAATATTTTTCTTATGACTTCCTTCATTTTTTGTGGTGCCTTGGTGCTATGCTTGTGTTTAAGGAGAGGGGAAAGCCAAAGACTATAGGCAGTATTGGTGCAGGAAGCCTTTCGTGATGGGTATTTAGTCCTGTACAGATACCTCCATCTTGGACCAGCACTGAGAACATGAGAGGGAAGGGGAGAACAAGGGTAACGTTTAGACTTTCTAACTACCATGTGCTCAGCTTTCTGCTGTTGTAAATGTTGCAAACCACTTAGCTGAGGCTCCAGTAAAAGCACTAGACTAACTAGACAAGACTAATAGTGTGTTAACCACATATACCTACTTGCTGGCTACCAAATGGTTCCCTGTGTAAAGTGTAGGTTCAGCTGGGCTGCTCGTTTTTGTGACTGGATTAGGAAATACTTCGGATCTTCCCAGAAGGCAATATTAGTAAAAGTATAGAATTAATTCTGCAATGTAAATGAATTAATGCCATTTGTGCGAAGAAATGTTGGATTCTAGATGTCTAGAGCTTGATGTAGTGTTTACCTTCATTAAAAAAGAAAAAAAAAAAACAAAAACTGAAAGAGTTTCAGTGATCAGTAACAAAAACGAACGAATGTGTAACATATGGCAATATGCTGTTTATTGAAGTTTCATCAAGGTTTTTAAACCTCTTAAGGCTCTTATTTTGCCAGTTTTAGTGCTGTTAAGATACTGTTCAGAAGGTGTATTCCAGTTTCAGTCACGTTCATGGTAGGGTGTGCTTTAGTGTTCTCCTCACTGTTAAGCTACCTGTGGTGGCAACTTCCACACAAATTTAAAATTATAAGTGTTTGGAAAAAAAAATTGATATTTAAAAAATAAAAAAAAATTACTTAGATCAAAGGTCTTTCTAATTTGTGTTCCACTCAATGTTTAGAGAGAAACAACATACTGCAGCTGCAAGGTGCTATCTCCCCAAGTGCAGCCTTCATGATTTGATTCAGGGTTTCCTGAGTCTAGGGCTACCTCTATCTGCATTTTCAAAAGAGAAACAGAAAGCAGTAGCACACATTTAAATGATTTCATGCATGGGGTATGTATTTCATGTGCTTTTGCAGTCCTCAGTTTAAAGACAGTTTCATCACGGGCATTGCCTATAATTTTAGCCGTGGCTGAGCTGGTGGCTTTGGTAATTTTTAGATGTATTTTTCAAAAGTTCTAGCAAATATTTTTAATCAAATTTATATGCAAAGTTGTCAGGATCGTTGTATTTTAGATTACTGCCTATCTAGCTACAAATGCTCAAGCGGAATAGAAATTATTTTTCAGTAAAGACAAAAGTATGATTCTGGAAGGAAAAATTACTGACAACCAAAAGTTAAAATACTTCTAAGCAGGGATAGAGGAGAAAGAAGTATTTGAGCAGACTCAGGAGGGAAATACTCTGCTCTTTTGCCAGATTTCATCTTTGACACCAGTCTCGGGCTTGTGAGTGCTTGTTGCAATAGCTGGGAAGGTGGAGGAGTGTTTACCTCCTGTTTGGTGCAAGGCAGATGGATGTGGGGGTGCGGTGAGTGTTTGTGTGTGTATGCATGTGTGGGCGAAATGGAAAAATGTGGCTTCTGCTCATTTCCTCTTCCCACTTCCATTTAGGTAATACACTGATATGAATGTTTTAACCATAACATTGGTGAGATCTCAAACTGTTCTTTTTTTTTAATCCTTTCTCTTTTTTCTCTTTTCTCTTTTTTTCTCCTAAAAAAAAAAAAAAAAAGGTAAAATGAATAGTATGCATCTGCTGAATCACTGCACTACAAGAAATTATGAAAACAACAAAATTGTTCAGACTGCAGTGGTTCTGTGTGAAATCATGTACACATTTTTCCGTAGCAGAGGGCTGTATGAAGCAAGTACAGAAGAAAGCCTGACTGGGTCCAGGGCAAACAGCTTATTTTTCACCTCCTGTTGATCTGAGACTGGTGATCTGAATCACATCAAATTGTGGAAATGGAGTCGGTCTAAAAGTGTGGCATGTCCTTCAACAACTTGGTTTTGGTTTTGTAGAGCAGTTGCATCGGTTTGGGCTCGGTTGGCGGGCAGTGCCACGTTGCACTCAGGCATTCATAACAGTTGGGTATTTTGTGCCAGTTTCTTCAGTACTTACTTTTTTCTGACATGACAGCCTGACAGGATTCGCAAGGTGACACAAGAGGAGCAGAGTGCTAACTCGGTGGTGTTTAAGAGGAAGAAGACCATTGAAACCTATTAACAAAACCTTTCCCACCTACTCCAGCCGTGACAGAACCCTGCTGGGTTTCTAAAACCACATTCAGCGTTCACACCAGCTCCTCCTGGCATGACTGGGACAAGCGTGGTGTGCACCCAACAGCAGCAGCCCAGTGAGAAAGTCAGGGCTGAAGCCAGGGAGGGAGGCAAGGTGTTTGCCTGGGGCTTGCCCTGTAGGGCCAGGACTGGCAAGATGGAGACTAATGGCAACTGGGGATAGTATGGGAGGACTGGAGGAAAGAAAAGGAGTCTCAGACACTTAGGCTGGTGGGAGATAAAAATGTTTAAATTGGCATCTTGCCCTGGTGCTAGCCAAAAGGTGCAGAGCCTTGTCAAAATGCTCAGCAGGAGGTCTGACCCACACGTTGTGAAGTCTGGGGAGCGCGTGATAAGCCAGACACATACAATGGAGAGCGATGTTAAAAGCAGTTCAGAGGAATGTTTTCTTTTATAAATTGTATTATTACTGGACAGCGTTTTAATTTTTGTCATCAAAGCTTGTCTAAATGCTTCCCTCTTGAGAGCGCTGAGGAGAGGAGCCTGAGGATTAATTCACTGGAGGTGTCTTAGTGCCGTTTTGTTTTGGGCACCAAGTGCTGATAAAGTAACTCTGGAAAAAATGATTTTTATTAAGTGAGCTCTGTGTATATGGTAAGTGTTTGAATTATTTATGGCACTTCTTCCTGTAACCTGGCTGTAGGAAGAGTAGATGTGCTTATAGGACTTTTGGCAAAGTATTTGAACAAACAGGCAGTCTAAGAGGGTAGTGTCTGAGAGCCTCAGGCAAAGATTAATATCTCTGTACCAGGACAATACTGTCTGTACAGTCTTTGTCTCCTGCTGTCAGATGTTTTCATATCTTTTCATACAAAAAAAAATAGTCAAGAAAGTATTTGTCCGTAGCACCTTCTTCAGGGCAGGTTCTTAGTGCCAGGATTTTCTAATAACAGATGAGTTTTTAAGAGCTTTTTCATTGTTTTAAATTGCTTTTCTTCTTTGGTTCATGAGTGCTTACAACTTCTGATAGAAAAAAAGAAGCAATTTCTTAATGCCTACAGATAATGTTAACATGTAAAATACATTTTTTTTTATTTTCTTCACTGTGGTATGTGTGTATTATTTTTTGAGGGGGTATTTTTTCTTTAGAACAGTTCACCTCATGTTAGTTATTCTTCACATATCCCCATGAAGATGCCACACACGTGGCATTACACAGTATTTTTAGCATAACCAACAAATATAGCAGAGACCAAAACGAGTACCCTTTTAGAAACCCGAGCACCTGCAAGACAGCATGCTGCAGTTCGTGGAGAAACAAGGTAGACCTGATTTCATGCATCTCCATTTCACTTATTCTGGCAGTGATGGCTCTTTAGCTGTGTGCTTGTCATTTTCTGTCTGCTTGGAAAGTCACAGTGACAAATATTGGAGACACCGGAGAGCATACCTTAGAGCTGATGGTTTCTTGGTC
The DNA here is from genome assembly GCF_963932015.1 of Anas acuta. NCBI lineage: Eukaryota > Metazoa > Chordata > Aves > Anseriformes > Anatidae > Anas > Anas acuta. The sequence continues at coordinate 44,233,192 of NC_088980.1, read as the reverse complement.
GTGCCAGGGAATCACAATCTCCACACACCATCCCGTTAAGCCCCTTTTGGTTAAAAAGGGGAAACTTTTCCCCAGAAGCTGCAGCAATTCAAACACACAGCCCTTACTTTGCCAAGCGTGCGCCGTTCTGATCTGCCAGGGATTGCCTGGATGCTGCATGGTCCCCTTTTGGTAACGGTGCACCAAATGAGGTCGCTTCTAACCAAGACTTTTAACCTGCCTCTGGCAAACCAGGCCTTACGTGACCTCCTGGTTTGTGTTGTGCTAAGGCTGCATTGTGCATCCCGCCTTCTGGCTGAGAGCAGCGTCCAAGAGAGAAGGTTTTTATTAAAAATATTTTCCCAGAAACTTCTGTTTGAACGCCAGCTCTCATGCATTCCTAGTAACTTACTTTTTCCTCATTTCTTTTGGGACTTGGTAATGCTGCAAGAAATGAGTATCGCCTGGAATTCAGGGTCTTCAGCACCGATCTTTCCCTGATGGAAAGCTTTCATTCCTGTTGCCAGCAGTCAGATAATTACACTGAGGAAAAGGTAGATGGGATGTAGTAGAACATGGTGATGTGATGTGAGGAGGGGAGGTGGAAGGTGTGAAATAGGAGTACTGGAGAAGCTGGTAAAAGTTAGAGAAAGCCAGATATACAGAACAGAGAAGAATGGGGTAGTAGAAGAAAGCAAATGACAGGCTGTGTTTAGAGGGAGGAAATTAATAAAATCTGTACCCAGTAAATTAGCTTTAGTGTCTAGCCTAGAGAAACGTTATCTTTGAGCTTGGATTTAACTTCTGTGATGACAACTGAACGTGGAGAGGAGGGGACAGCTGAGCAAAACCCACCCAGAATGAACCCTCGGAGCCCCAGAGGCACCAGGTGCCATCTGGACGATGGTACCAACTTCTTCCAGTGTTGGCTCTTGGGGTCAGCAGCACAGCTTGTGCATGCAGCAGCTGTGGGGTTCAGAGCTCAGGTTTCCCAGCTCAGATCAGAGCAATCTGTGTGGATGTGCATCTGCTGAGAGAGTATAAACGCCAAAGGATTACTGGCTGTCGATGATAGCTACCTCTCTTCTCCATGTGGTTGTCTTCCTACAGGACTTCATTTTGAGCTACAGCTGTGTTTAGGCAAGAAACTGAATCATAACCATATTTTAAGCTGTTAAGATGTCTCCCATTAGGAATCTTCAGTCACCTGGCATGTGTGAATGAACCTCACCTTGAGAGGGCTTTCTGCAGGATGAGAAGCATCTTCTGTAGCGGTCCTTGATATTATGAATAGAGAACACTTTATTTGTTGTAGTCTACCTTTTTAACTGTTCAATCTTGTGCTCTTTCTTCAGAGGATGTGCTGAGTAAAGATACTGGGGAGTGTGCAATATGCCTGGAAGAGCTGCAGCAAGGAGATACTATAGCACGGCTGCCTTGCCTCTGCATATATCATAAAGGGCAAGTATTCAAGTATTCCTCATGGCATAGATAGAATCCCAGAAGGTCACATTTATGGGGTAACTTCACTGAAACCTAATTGCCTTTTACACTTCAAACAAGCAAAAAATGAACAATGACAACCCTAAAGATGAAGGTGGGAGAGGGAGTGCATTTTGAACCTGTTTCATACTTATTGTCACAAATGCCTGTAACTACAGGAAGTAAGATGTCAATGAATGATGTAAGTAAATCAATAGCCTTCAAATCATGAAGGTTGGAAAAGCCCTCCAAGATCACCTGGTCCAACCATCCCCCTTCCACCAATGTCACCACTAAACCGTGTCCCCAAGCACCACATCCAGCCTTGCCTTGAACACCCCCAGGGATGGTGACTCCACCACCTCCCTGGGCAACCCATCCCAGTGCCTGGCTGATGGAAGCCCACAAGCCATCATCTGAGCCATGTATTCATTTCAGTAAGAAGCAAGAGGTTGAGGATGGGTATCCATTTCCAGATAGTCCCACAGGACACATCAGTGACTCACTGTGATCCCAGACACTCTTCTGCTCCCCATGGTTTTCTGCGGGTTTCAGGCAAGGAAGGGCTTCATCTCTACAGGCACCACCCGACACAAAGCTGGCAGCGGCCCCAGGGAAGGTGCAGCAGGAGGTGTGACACCTCCCACCCAGCTGAAGCTGACCTTCACCCACTTGCCATGGGAACGCACAAACTCCCCACTGCACACAGGGTGGGTTGGCTGCTGGGCCAACACAAACAGCCCAGCAGCATTGCCCTGTCTGTGCCGGGGAGAAGAGAACCAGCTGCCTGTGGCACTGTGAGCCCGGGCTGAGTGTGAATAGTGGGACCTGTTCTGGGGACAGAGGAGTCCTGCCTTGAGGTGGACACCTCACCAGAGACCTCCTAGCCATAGGCATCCTCCGCAGAATAAGTCACAAATGCTTGCTCAAATGTTTTGTCAACACAGTTGGGGACACCAAATTTCATAATTTCAAAAAGAAATGTCCATTTCCCACAAAAAAAAAAAAAAAAAAAACTAGATAGATAGATAAAAGAAAGTTGGGTTTCTGGTTAAGTCTGAGCAATCCCAAAGTGATTAAAGTTTCTCATTTTAGTTGACAAATTGAAAATGTTCAGGAAATTTGGAGAACTGAAACAAAAAAAAAAAGTTTCGGATGGTTGACTAAATAATTGGTGAAATACTTCCCTAGCAGATTTTAATACTTAAGATATTTAACTATTCAACAGTGTTTAATATCCAAGTACAACTGTGGTTTAGGGTTATAAAGTTTTCAAGGAACGTTTAAATATATTCTTTGTGAATACATAGATTGTGTACATGGATGTGTGCATATACATGTAATTGTGTTAATATAAAATCCTACTATTTGTGTAAATCATGAAATGCCTATTAATACACATTTATTACTGCTAAATGTTACTGTGGTATTCACGTCAATTGTTTTCATTTTTGTCTTGCATCCAACAGCTGCATAGATGAATGGTTTGAAGTAAATAGATCTTGCCCTGAGCATCCATCAGATTAAGAGAAGATTCATGTTTTTAGGTAATATTTCTTTTCAGATGTGTACATTTCAACAACAAATATTTTGATTATCTGAAATAACTCTCGATGCTATTTTCTTAATTTGTCAATTTGCTACTGTGTCTCAGAACAGCAACATTAATCAGTAAGCAATGACGTATATTACGATATGAAAAAGGTTTCTGCATCCTTATATGGTGTGGTCTGAAATGGTGTATTTCATTTTTAGTACTGGAAAGTGGCAAGTCAGTGCCAATGAAGTTTTAGCATTAACTTCTAAAGAGTATTTTTTCCATGGAAATGAAACAAGATCAAAATAATACAATCGTTTAATTTTGGATTGTTCCGCAAGTACTGGCATTTATTTCTGACAGAAAGCTTTTGGAATCATAAAAGAAAAAAAAAAAGTTGAAATTAGGTATTTTCAAAACCACTTTCATTTTAATGCATTCCAGAATGTTTTCTTTTTTTAAAAAAAAAAAAGTTAACATGTTCCCATCCATCCCATCCCAGAGAGGTTCACATTTTTCCAGCTTATGTTTGGTGTTAATCATTTCAGATCTGCAATCAGTGTCAAAGGTTTAAAGGATAGGTTTATTCTTTCAGTTGACTAGTTCTAAGTCTTTATCTTGCATTAAACTATTGCCCTCAAGCATTGCAAAACACCAACGCTCATCATAATTCTTAAAGGAATGGATATCTGGAATTCTGGTTAGCAAGTTAAGGTTTGTTTTTGTTATTCTGCTAGAGATTTAGGGGCAACAAAAGTCTGAAGACCTCATTGTTGGCATTTATCTGTTCACTTGTTTCACCTTGCTTCACAAGTCTGTGTTGCAGGTCACATTGCAGCGCTATGATCATTGAAAGGGTAGCAGAGAAAACATGAGGGAAAATATCCTGCTACAGGGATGATTACTTTAACCTCAGGGCCTATGTTAGCCGAAATAAATAAACGCATTTCCTGTGTTGTCCCCAACAAAAGAATGGTGAAAGAAGCCCACATACTGCTTATGAGCATGTTTGTCTCTTCAAATGTTCATGGATGTGTAGTCTCACGTTAAACCCTTTCTTTTCACAGCAGAGATGGTGATAATTGGGAGTTTTAGGAAAAAGGGGAAGGAAAACACAGTGTTTGTGTTCATGCTGTTTCTGTGTGCTATATATTGAAGTAGCTGAAATGCTGATACTTTGTCTTCTGCTTTTTCAACAGCTGCTTCCACTGATCAGAAAACATCGGAGATCTGCGGTTCCCTTGCTGAACACAGCGTGCCTGGCTTGAGACTTAACTGTTCTTTGTGGCTGAAAGAGGCAACGATGGACAGCGACATGGAAAAAGCATTGCAGACACCAGTAGTGCTCAGTATACCAAACACTCATGCAAAGGACACACAGGGATTTTGAAAATGCTGCACATTCTGTAACAATCTACTCCCCACAGACGTTATTGACACTCTTTTGTATTGAAGGCCAAAGTTCCTAATTTCAGCCCAACCTCTGGTTCTGTGAAGAAGCGGGTTATTGGACACGTTTCCTGCTGCCTCAAGTGGAAGCCGAGACGTTCGATACGTGCTCTCTGAGACCCTTGCAGGAGGGTGGCCCCATTTTCAAATGGGAACGTTTTCACCTTCTCGTTGGCTGAAGAAGAGTAAATGGCAAATTAAATGTAATCTAACAGTGTGACCTTATTTACTGAATTCACACCCTGTTTTATGTTCTTCACTTTTACAAGAACAGAAAACAAACTTCTCTGCATAGGAATACTATATTTCAAAATTTTCTAACTAAACCTTTGTCACAATGCAGTCCAAAGAGTAAAACTGGGACAGGTAACTAATTTATATTGATCAAACTATAGGGATTGTTGAAATCTGCACATCGTATTGCTATTTAAGTAACTAAAACTTCTCTTTTACTGCTTGTGAGTAAAAACAAAACAAAAAAAAATGCAGCAAAGCAAAATCTTACAGCTATGCAACTTTTTTTTAAATAGGAAAAAAGAAGAATTACCAATTTTAAGTGCTGCCAGTTAAGGTAATTTGTTTAACGGGTATTTTTTTAAAAATGTTTCAGGTAATTATTTTATTGTACTACTCTCATCTCCAGGCTGCCTCCTGAGGTGGAAATGAATAACTACAAATGTGGGCACAGCAAGAATGTTGTTTTTTTAATAGGCATGGGTGAGATAACATCGAGGTGGGAATTGTGTTTAATTTTTAAAACACGTACGTGCAAGTTTTTCTTTGTTTCCTTGTTTGAATGTTTTATCTGATGGCAGGATTTGTAGTACTTTGCATCTAAACCATTGGTCTCTTCATGTGGAGGCTAGCATTTGACAGTGTGGTTTTTTGTTCTTTTTTTTTTTAAAGGCACCTGCATTTGTTTAATTTATTATTATTTTACTGTATTATATTAGAATAACCAGGGCTCCATGAAACACCGGTTGTCTCTGGGGGGTACACCAAGTAAAACTGTGGTTAAGTATTAGTTCCCGTAAGGTATTACAGTTCAAAAAAAAGAAAAAGACAAAAAAAAAAAAGACAAAAAACTGGAACAGATATCAGGGCTTAGAAGAGTACTTTTTATATCAAGAATTAATCCTAGTAGTATCTGAACTTCACAGTACAGGGAAGAGTTTATGAATATTTATTCCTGACAGCAGTTTTAGTGGGTTTCAGTAGCGAAAATAAATTGCACACTTCAAACGTTTTTCTTGTACATACATAATTCTGCTGTTCTTCTTCTGTTTAAATACATATTTCTCTCTGTTGCTACTGTGATTCATATCAAAAAGGGCAAAGAGCAGGAGCAACTGCTGCTATCCAGGAGAACGAGTGCAGTGCGTGTTACTCGGCTCTCCCGTCTCGCTTGCAGAGCAATTCTTTCCTGGATAACAGCTTTCCCTGGATGTTGCACTGTAAAATGCCATTGTTATGCTGCAAATCTAAAGGAGTCCAAACGAGATCATTTCCCTAATTGACGGTGCAGTTTCTACGTTTTTGGGCTTGCATCACTGGTTTCGGCTGAACCTGTAGCTGCGGGGCCCTGCTGTATTCTCTTTTCCAGCGGGAGCAGAGCCGTTTTGTCACAACTCCCAATCCTGTAGTCACACCACGTGTACAGTAGTTCCCTGTACAGATTCCCTTTTAGCCGAGAGTCATTGTGTCGCCTCGTCTTGTCACAGGGGCTGGGGGGTAGGAGGGGTTACAGCACCTGTAGTGCTCGAGCAGCGGTGTTGCCTGCAGGCCCACTTTTCCAATGTTTTATATCCCCGCTGTTTTCCGTGAGGAGAGCTTCCTCGTTCACGTTGATCTGATGTTTGCTGTTGGCTTCACGCCTACAGAAACTCACCTGTAATATGTAGAGCGGGTAGCTTAGCGTGTCGGTGTCCTGTGCTCCAAGGTCATAGGTAGTCTTTGGCCGGGGGATTAAGTAGATAAATATTATAAACCTGTTTACAACTTCAGCTTGGTTTGGGTAGTTCATGTTTCTAGTTCATTTGCTGCTGTTTTGGGCAGCTGGATTTCCTGTGTTCGGATGCAAGGAGGTGGTGCAAAGACCCCGCAGCTCTCGCTGCTGTCCACTCGCGGTCGCGTCGACGCAGGGTGTTGCAGGCAGGAGCCGCAGTTTGAGGAACTGATACGGGGCCAGTCTTAGATGCTGGTTTTGCGTTCTTGGTATTTCTAAATTCCTTCTGAAAGGCTACGGTAGGTTTTCTTCTCTCAAAACCTGTAATATAGACCGAGCCAGGAATGACCCTGGAAGCATGGGACTGATGCTTGGGTTTGAAACCGCCTGTGGATATTCACCTTTGTAAGCTTTCTGTCACCGGCTGCGTTGGCCAGTTGGAGGCAACCGTGCTGTAGACGTAGCTGAAATAACAGGCAACACCTTCATATTAAAAACATCCTCACAGCGGTCCCGAGTCCTTGCCCTTCAGAAGGGGAAAACAAACACAGAACAAGTCCTGTGTCTCAGTCAAGGAACCCCACACCTGTCCACGAGAAGCAATAACTTTAAATCACGGTGCGATATGCTTCTTTGCCTGTAAATACATTGAGATTGCCAATCCTGTGCTGTTCCGGAGTGTTTTCTGTCATCTGGCCTACATTTTCCCCAAGTATGTAAGGGTGTGAAATGATTCCCATACTCAGGTCTGCCACAAACATGCTGCTTGCCGCGAGGGGAAGGGTAGACTCGACGCTGTCTTGAAACGTGAGGTTTTTCTGAGCTTGTCACGTACCCGTGTTATCTTGAGCAGCAACTCGTGTTTGGAAGCTCCTAGTGGAGGTGGCTGTGATTTGGTTTGTAGGTACCTGCCCTCCGTACAACGCCGAGAGAGCCGTGCTACTGGTGGCACAGGGCTCTCTCTAATAACATTTTCCTTTGGAAGTAGTCAGCTGAGTTTCTTTCGACATGTTTTGTTAGGTGGTGAGTTCAGTGGGAAAAGGAAAAAAAAAAATAATATGAAGCACACTGTAAATTCGTGGTATTTTATTTTGGGGAAGAAGAAAGCGTAAGACAGATGGTCTTATTTGTAATCAATTTAATTTTCATATTCCAGGGTAAGTGTACTGCAGTAAATTGAAACGGAAAATGTGTAAGTAATGTACAGAGATGTGGGTGGGTACTTGTGACCTTTCTTTTCTCTCCATGCTCCGCCCCCTTCATGATGTAAAGGGGTTTTTATGATTTAAACAATCTCCAAAAGTGGGAAAGATCATTTTTAGTCAGCAATGTGGGTCTTTGTGCTGGTGTTTTTGGACCTGCTGAGGTCCAAAAACATACACTGGGGAATGCAGAAATGCCACCGTGGGATCTTGCAGCTCACTCTGCCAGGGGAGGACTGTCTCAGTTCTCGATGAGTGTTATATTTGCTACTCCACTTTCCACCCCGCCAAGCCTAAAAGCCATTTTAGTGTAAATTTCTTCCCTTCTTCGTAGCTGAAGGCGTGCTACATTTTAGGGCCATATCCCCATTGGAAATCCTTTCTTTGGCACCAGCAAAATTAATGTAAGCTCCTGTGGTTGAAAGAGGAGGGCTCGTTATGGGTTTTGCTGCAAACCAGCCAAACATTTCTTTTTTTTCCCAGCATCATCAGCTTGTACCACTTAACCTTTTGTCACTCAAAATAACCTGTGAGAGAAACAGATCTGTGTCCAGTGTTTGTTTCCTAAATGTAAAACTAATGCGATGCTTTTCCAATATAAATTGTTTCTAAAATCAAGTTGAGCATCGTTTAGCCTGCTGGGGGGGATGGGGAACAAAACAAAGTCTCGACTCTCTCCGGTGGCGTTTGGTTATCTTCCGAGCGCTGCCCAACCCACTGTAAAATGTTCTGGAAAGTAATTCCTTGCTTAAATGCGTCAGAGCTGATGATGGGGCAAACCGTAAAACGACCTCGTTGTACATACAGCCTGTCCAGTTGCTGAAGTCTTGCTCAGATAAAGCGTTGCGGGAATAGCCTGCACCTGAAAAGGGTTGGACGTGGCTCTGGCTTTGATCTAATAGGTTGCCAGTGTACAATAACTGGAAGGCAGCAAGCCAGCTAGCTGCCGATCCTTCTGGCAGCTTTTAATCTATTTATGTTTGTTTGAGAGACTTTTGCCCTTGAGTGTGCTTTGGCAAAGATTTTGCAACGATAAGTAGGATTTGCTCGATACTGGCAGAATTTCAAATGTAAGTAACCCCATGTTGCAAGTACATAATCTGTTGCTGAATCCTGTTCCTCTTGTTTTTCCCTCAAATCTGCCCTGTTCATTGCTAATTTGTTATACGTAACAGTAAAAACACTTCTCCACCTAACTGGTCACGAGCTCCCAGGGTGTGAAATGCTAGCAGGAAGAGCCATCAGAGCACGATTCTGTGATCTTCCTGTCCGCATTAAGATGAAGTATTTGTTACTGCACAGTCAGAACTGATATTGCCAAAGTACTCCAACTTTCAAGGAAGAAAGGAGGCGGCTCAGCTGCCGGGGGGGCTGCTTTAAGGAACTGCTTCATTTTAAAAGCTGCGGTGATCCAGCATTCACCTTCTTACTTGACTTGAGAGTCTCATTTTAGCTCTCCCTTACCCTTTGGCAGGCGTACCTGCTGCTAGAGAGTGCAGGCTGTGTGCCCCCATCCCTTCGCCTCTCCCCACAGAGCTCACCCTGCCCACAGAGCGCGGTGCTGGCTCCTGGGACGCCACACGTACGTGCAGTGGTAATGGACAAGACGTCTTCCTTCATTACCCTGAGCAGAAATCGGAATGTAATTTGCGATGTCTCATGTAAAACGTGTTTGTATTTCTTTATTTTTTTTTTTTTTAATCGAGCAGTATGATTGCAAGTTGACTTAAGTTGTTCCGAGGTACTCTTTTCAATGGTCTGCCAGTACGTAATCATGAATGAAAATATTTTTTTATTGATTTTTTAGGTTGTCTGTTAACATTCCATTCGTGTAAAATATGTACAAATCTATGTAATAAATCTTTTGAAGCACAGTTTTCTTCACAACTTCCAGGTGATTTTGGTCGTGAGGTAGTGGATGAGGCACCACCACGGCGGGGCAGAGCTGCTGTACGTACGTCTGTGCTACAGACCAGACTGGAAAGGGAGGAGGAGAAATAGGTAGACCCAGCTAGAAGGGCGGTGGGCTTTTTTTTTCTCCTGATTGCCTTCTGGGAAGCCTGAATTCCTTCACTGCCCGTAATTCATACGTTTTCCTCCTCCGTCTTGGGCACGTGAAATGGCAGCTGCGTTACGGGAGCAGTCGCTAATTAGGCAGCGCCGGGTTTGGCCTCGCCTCAGGAAAATCTGCTGGAAAGGAGTCCGTTTCGGTAGGTGCAGGATTTCGGGGGTGAGACGTGGATCTGTGGAGCCCGTTGGTATTGTGTTCCCCTCACGGCTCTGCGTGTGTGGGGCCTGACGCGGGCAGGGACAGTGCTCGCTTCTGGGCCTGGTGTCCCTTGGAGCAGCAAGGGGAGCAAAACGTGTGGTCAAGGAGCAAAACACGTGGCCAAGGAGCAAGGAGGGAGCAGGGAGGGTCTCCTTCAGCAGCTGGAGCTAAACGGGGACGTAGTTTTCTCTCCCCTGGGGTCCTCAGGGCCTCGTGCTCCTTCCAGGGCTACCCCTGAGGAGCCATGTCCGTGCCTGAGGGGTGCGGGCCGGAGCCCTGCGTGCTCCTTCAGCAGCTCTCATCGTGGATCTGGCCCCGTGTCCAGAAAGGCGAGAGCACGGCAGGACCCTGCTCACACCCAGACAATGGGCAGCCCCAGCAGCAGCCGAGTGGGACAGGGTTTTCCAGGCCTGGCTTAATAAAGCGCCTGTTTTCTGAGGGGGATGAGGTCAGGGAGGCGTGGGGGCTGGGAGGAGGGGTTTGAGATAAATAAATAATTGTATGAAGCCCATCCTCGGTCATCGCAAGATGACTCAGTCCTCAAGGCGAGAGAAGGGAGGAGGCAGATGTTAAAAGGAAGGGCCCTCAGTGGTGGGAGCTGCAGGTGCTTGGTGCCCCTCCGGGCTCAGCCCCCTGTGTTTTGAGCCACGCTGTGTGCCAGGCTCCTGCCCTGCTTTTCCTTTTCACCCTGGTTACAGATTTCTTTGTTTGAACAGGCGTTTAAATTTTAACCCAGGCGTCTGTCTCCTCCCCTCCCTTCCTGGCTGATCCTTTAAGCAGGCTTCAAATGCTAGGAAAAGGAACAAAGTCTCCGTCTGCCCCGGACCAGCCCCATCCCCGACCAGAAAGTCCCACCACGGGTCTCCTCCCATGCCCAGGGGGGACCTGGTGGCTTACTGGGAGGAAAGCTCTTCAAAATTCACCCATGCAAGGATTCACATCTGCTAAATTCAGCATTAAAGAGCCAGGCAGGTAGCGGGGGCATGAACACTTCATTTGCGCCAGTCCCTGAGCTCCAGGTCTCACCGCTGCTTACGTTGTGCCTCCTGTGTGCAGGCTGAAGCCCAGGCCAAGTGTCTGCTCGATGCTGCTTCAGCAAGGCCAAAGAACCTGCAGCAGCCTGGTGGGGTTCTTTAAAAAGCTGTTTATTATCACAGCAGACGAGTAGAAAAACCGTAACGCTGCATACAGAGAACGTCTTCGCAAATTACAAGCAAGTCTTAAAAAGGTTACAGCGGTGTCTGTGTTCCAGTAAACATGGCTTTTGTGGCAGACCACTAAGGTGCTGATCAAAAGCTCTCTGCAAGTAGCCTGGTGAGACTACAAAGAAAGAAATGGAGCCCACAGTGCTGTGCCAACAAAGTAGGACACTTGGGCTACCCCATGAGCAGTTCCACTAGCCCCAGCATCCCAAAGCTGTGATGTGAGTTGGGAGCGGGGGGCAGGGAAACCCCTCAGAGCCAGACCCAGCTGGACCCAGACCTGCGGGCCAGCCCAGGAGAGCTCTTGCAACCTGAAATCTCCCCTGGCACCAGGGGGTGTGACTGGCACGGGAAACGAGCAAATAATTCAGTGATTGAAGCAAACTGGGAGCATTCTGCCAACACAGGCAAGTGAGGGTTCTGGGGAAGGCCCTTCTCGCCCCGGTGTCTCCTCCCTTCGCAAGGTAAACCACGAACAAGATTTTGACAAGGCGCACGGGTGTCTGATTTGTTGAAGTGGCTGAGAAAGCTTTAAAGGCCTTGTTTTGGCAGATGTTTTTGCAACTGAAATCTAGCTCGTATGTAACTGTGCCCTTTTGCTTCAGTAAACAAATGGCTCAGGTGCGGAAATCATTCACTGGCTTTCCTCTGGCACAGTCTGAAAGCTTCGTCTGCCTGTCTCCCTGTAAAAAATCAGTGCTGATACCATGGGCAGGGAGGAAAAGTCACTGAAAAATAATTACTAGGTTGTTATTAATCTTTTTTTTTTTTTTTTAAACTGCTGAATTGTTGAAAAGCTTTATGAGTGTTGTAAAATATGTTAGGGAGCTGGAAAGAGCAGACAGACCTGAGGACTGGTAAAGGTGTGCTACCAAGCAGGAAAAGGAGAAAACCTACAGAGAAAGCCTTTTTTGGGGGTTAGTCAAGAAGTTTTGTGGCTTATTCAGCAACTGGAGAAGCATTTCTCAAAATTTTAGGGGGGGCAGCAGCATGGCAGAAGGAAGGAAGCTGGATCATGCTTCTCCATTTTCCGCTCTTTGTATGCAGCGTAAGGTAGAACTTGAGATTCCCCTTATGAAGAATGCCTAATTTGCACCAAAAATAAATATCAAGCACCCTGCTTCTCTGTAAACTGGTTTATTTTAAGGCTTTCTAAAGTAACGTTCTCTAAATGCTAATTATTTTGGAAGGGGATAGTGTTTTCTTGCTGGTCCTTATCACTGCTACGAGCACCTCGCGTTGTGCACTAGTTGAAGCATAGGATAGAAGGTTTCCCAGCAAATCTCAGTGCTTTTTTGTGCTTACACGTTGCTGGGAGAAGGGATTTCCACTTGACGCAATTGGTTTTCAATTGTCCCTTCACCCCCCCGAAGCGAAGCAACTTCATACTGGTGTATTGCCACCAGCACAGTGTCTAGGCCAAGAGCCAAGGCAATGAACAGGCTGCTAATTAATTTTTCACATTTATCTCCAGCCCCTCTCCCCAGAACAAACACTGTGAAAGCAGGAGGTGGCAGTATCTGTGCAGCCCTCAGGAGATCTTATGCAAAAGTGTTTTACTGCCAGTGTTACGATGCTACAGTGATGGTAGGAAGGTTTTCTGCTTCTGTAAAAGAACACGTATTGGTTTCAATATGGAAAAAAAAAGATTATTGAAGGTAATCTGAATTTCACGTTTATCAAAACATGGTGTCTACGACCACTGTTTTCCAGTGGGAAGATGAAGGCCTCGTTTCTAGGCAGGAGAAAAGGATTCGTGTTGATAACTTCAGTACCACACAACTATTCCAGCCAGCTTATGTTTCCAGTAAGACCATCGTTTGCAGCTATGAAGCAGATAATACTGTCAGCTTGTGGAGCCTGGGCATCCTGCACCCCTTCTCGTGTACGCGTGCGTATAAATAAGTTAGAGATTATTTACATCAGTGTACAGAATAAATCTGAACTCAGTTACCCAAATCCATCTAGCTGCTCCCAGATTTGGTCTGTTAGCACTTTGTGTTTCATCTTCAAAGCACCACACGGACATGAATTATTTACCAAGGCAACTTCCCACTCACCGAAAGGATTAAGAATAGCGAGCAGGGTAAGGGATGGAGCCGAGGGAGGGCAGCTTGTTCATAAAAACGCAGCTACTCATGTCTCTCTCTCCTGCCACGAGTACTGCTGGTTTATGCCTTTATAAACTCTGCAGTCCAAGTGTAGGAGCAGTCTTTGTAACACGAAGCTCGTCGACATGGCCAAGTCCTCACTCAGAAGCAAATGATCCGCTCTTCGTTTTCAAAAGCTTTGGCTTCTTCTTGGCTTATCAGGTTCCCGTTCAAGCTGTTGGAGAGGGAAAATAAAAGGGATGTGAAAGCGAGGCAGTGATTGTGCCCATCCTCTGTTTTTCCAAGGTTTTGGAGCAGAGATCAGAACTCGGCAGTGCCGTGTGCTTCCCAAGGGTGTGCGCGTGGGAGCAGCCTCCAAAGGCTGACTGCATCTTGCTGCTCCCACTGCACGCACAAGGAGCAAGGCGACTTCTTCAGAAAGAAAAACAGAACACCTAAATTCATCTTCACAGCCTTTCGTGTCTTCTGTGACAGCAAAGGAAGAAAACCCGTAAGTACTCAGACATTATTAATCTGAAATGACTTAGGGGAAAATTTTCTAATCTGGCTACACTGATATTTACGCCCCTGAAAATAAGCAGCCTGCTAAGTGCAGCTTTCAGAAACGATGGATACCATTAAGCCATTGAGATTTATGGAAATATCAGGGCTAACAAACACCTCTCAAAATCCAGGCAAGAATCAAAAGACAGACTTTGGTTTGAAAATGCAGAATGACTCAAGTGGGAATTGAGGCCTCCTTTGTAGATGACAGCTGATGCTGGCCTTTGAAAAAAAAAAAAAAAAAAAAGCATCTTTCCCACATCTCCAGGGAAGCCACTAGTCAGATAGTGAGTCATTGTCTTTCCAAGCAAGAATCCAGTGTCCTTTCACTAAAACAAATATGTATTTTTAAAAATACATTTCAGGTTCGATAATATGGGAGCAGCAGTGCTAAAACCAGCACCACTCTATTGACTCCCGAGCTCCCTGAGGTGAGGGAAGGAATGTGGTATTTGGCTTTGTGCCTTATAACGCACACGCGTGACTGGGTGATGCCTACCTAATCTAAAACAAGCAAATCTTACAGAAAAAGTTAATCTCCTTGTAGCTTAGCACTTTTCAGGTGGCTGGAGCACTGCCCGAAGAAAAATCCTAGCACAAGTTGTATGAAGCAAATTAGTAATGCTAATTAAATGTAACCATCTCCTGCGTGTTGCGATTTAACTCCTGAGGAGCATGAACATGTTAAGAAGTTTGAAAAAAAAGTCATGAAAAGCAAACTTGTCTAGAAATTTTGACCCTAAGTCTGCAAACACATGCATTCAGTGAGTCGGTGATACAGACAGATATGAATGTCAAAAAGTTTTGTGAGTTCCTAACACGCAGGGAAGTGTTTCAATGACAGAGGCTTTTTACCTCTGTGAAACCTGCAGCTGGATCTGCAGCCCCTGCCTCACATATACTTGATTTTTAAATTTTTTTTAAGGCTGGAAAGTGAATGCCAGATGTGTTTTTGAAGGGAAAGAAAGTTTACAAAGTGAGCCTTTGAGGAGAGGATCTTTACCAGACTTCTTTAATCGCCGTGTTCTCCTTGAGAGCTTCGCTGAGGTACTTCACCCCTCTGGCTGTAATTTGATTCTGGATAAGCCTAAAAAGAAAGCGCTTCATGTCAAACTCGCATGCAAACCATTTCACAGCACACGCACAGCCTAAGCTCAGCTTGACATCACGGAGCAGGGCTGTCAGTCTTGCCACAGGCAGACGGCTGCAATTTCCATCCAGGATGGTGCCCAGTGCTGCTCAAATGCCCCACACGTGCACTTTCAGAACCAGAGCCCGGAGCATCGATCCCTTCCTTTTAAGCCTGCACGTGGCTGCACTGTGTGGACCACCAAGATCTTAACACGTTGCATTTTGCTCGCTTATGAGTATAAAACTACTCATCATCCTGTCCTAATTCCCTACTCACCTTTCGGTCTATCATGGTGTGCCCCATGGCTGTACCAGATTCATGAGGCTGAAAATCAGAAGGAACTGAAGGATCTCTTAGGGATGGAGGAAAGGAAGGAAGCAGGGAGACGTTCCCATTAAAGGGCTTCCTGAACTTTGTAAATGAATCAAAATGCAAAGGGATCCACTGGATTCTTTCAGCTGCTGGAAAAACATCCTGCTCCGAGTGCAACCATCTATATAGGTCACCACCTTTTGGAGGTATCCATTGATATAGTAAGCCAGGAGATAAATTTGCCTACAAGCAGAAACACTCTGATAACACTGAGCTTTGGGAAGTTTTCTCATGACTCAAACAGAACCATCCAGTGAAGCATATCTGCAGCTGTGCGCAAAGAAATCCAGCCCTTCCCACCCCTCTTTTATTTTCAGGGTGCTGGGCAGCAGGACTTCCACTGCTTTTACAACAGGCTGCAAGCACTCAGCCCCTCTGACAATCAGCACGCTTCCTAAGGGGCACGAACCATAAGGGGCACGAACCAAGATTAATACAGGGAATGCTGAAGGTTGGTTAGCAAAGATTTTATGCAAGTTTGCAAAGGGACTCTGTTTATTACATTTTCTTGGCCACTTGGGATGAACAGATGGCTGTTTGTTTCACAGCCCACATCTGCCCAACCCCGTTCATGGAGAAATTCCTGTGAACCTCTGGATTAGGACAGCCAGAGCTGTGTTTTCTTAGAAGCTTAACAAGTCCCTTTGCGATTGCTAGAAACCATAAGCTCTGCTTTCCTGGAGGTTTGTGTCTCATGGTTGAGTGTCTTGCCTCAGTGAAAGAGCCTACAAGAAAATACCAGGCAAACGGGAGATGTAAATGGCTGTCAGGTAGCTTCTTGGTGGAGGAGTCAGAGTTGAGCTTGCTATTTTGACAGTGCTGACAAAATAGCAAGAATTATAACAATGTTATTTTATTCTAGCTGTCTGCTTGTAGATTTCTGAAACTTACCTTGGAGGCCAGTGATGCTCTGCTAAAGAGAAATGAAATCAGCTGGTAGTTCGAAAGTTACCAGGACACACAAATAGCTTCAACTTTTCCCTGTAGGAAAGTAGTTTCTAGATGCTAGACACAGCTTTATTAGCTTTCTATTAAAACTGTCTACAAGCAGTCAGCTGCATCCAGACCATGCACAGAAAGCTTACTGTGACCTACATAGACTTGGAAGGTGAAGCTTTAATGCAGTGACTGCCAAAGAGCCTGTGCCTCTGTGGAATGTAACTCACCATAAGTGCACCAGTTTCTTGTTGACCTTCAGCATCTCTGCAAAACTCATTGCTGCCTCATCATCCAGCTCATTTTTTGTCAGCCTAAGTGGGAGAGAAAACGTTCACTTCAGATGTTATTGTTATTTTTCATCCCCCTGCTTTTCCAGCTCGTCTGAGACTTAGCTTTGGACAGCCAAAGGGGCGTGTGCTGTTCCTGCCCTGAGCAATTTCTAAAGTCTGGACCACAGACATGCTGAAGAGAAGCCCTGGGGTAAAAGGGACAAGAATATTAGAGATCTTCTCTTCTCGGAGCAATGATTTATCTAATGCTATTTTCTCATGATATTAAGGTGAATACAAAGTACGTGAGCTGTGGTGGGAAAAGGTGGAGAGGTAGAGACAGCACTGACGAGGTGCAAAACCTGTGAGGATGAAGAAGTGAGAGAAAATGGGGAAGGAAAGGTGGAGGGAGTAGAAATAAGTACAGACCAGAACTGCAGGTAGCCACAAGGGGAACTGAGAAGCCCAAACTCAATACTGGGCATGACAAAACCAGAGGCAGATGTGTTAAATCACTGCTTTCAGGCAGCAGTCTGCAGAGACAATAATAAGAGACTTCTTATCCCATAAGGCAAAACCCAACCAACCTTTCTAAAGTTAAAGGGTGACATAAAGGACTCAGCATGCACACTGGAAGTGTGGCAGTGCTCCTCCAAGCAGGAAAGCTGATCTGCTCCTCATGCCCACGTTCTTCCAAAGGGCAGCAAGATACAGGGGATGGGAGAAGGGAGAGCAGGAGGAGCAGATGGGATCAGAGGAAGTAAAACCAGGCTGCAGCTTTCTCTGGAGAAGGAAGAAGAGAAGCAGAGCACACTGTTGCTTACCAGAAGATTTTCACGGAGTCGTTGTGCTGCATGGCTTCAGCAATACTTTTCCCTCCCTCTGACGTGATGCCGTTGAACGCGAGACTGTGAAGCAAACAGACACAAAGGCTTCAGAACCAGCCAGCATTACCTGACCCCGCCGCTGCCAAACACTAATGAGTATCCTGGCGTGGTGTGTTTTGACTCTTAAACACAATACCTGCTGTTGTGCAGGGAGAGAGGAGCTTGTAAATGCATGCTTTCCATTACAAACCACAAACATTTCTGAGTCTGCCCTTCGTTCTTTGAATAGACGTCGGCAACATCATCCGGTTAAAACTTACGCTTCAGGCTTTGAGGGTTCAAAAAGCATTTCCATCCTCAGAAGCTAGGCCAGAGCTTGAAAATAGTGCAAGGCCTCGGAGAAAAAAAAAAAAAAGGCAGAAAGGGGATGAAACGGGGCAATGGCACAAATATGTGCTAGTATGAGCCCCTGATAACTTCTGCTGAGACTGTGTACTCTCAGTCCCTCATGACTGGGCCTAAAAATGGCAAATATGCTGACGTGAGCTGATGTAGCAGGCACTATCTTCTCTTACCCTTTGCATCAAGCTACCACAGCAAGCTGGTGCTAGCCGTGCATTCAAATCATGAACCAAGATGAAGCAGTGGAAGATAAGAAGTGAGTCCCAGTGCAAGGACGCTGCAGAGCAGCAGATTCACCCTGCACAGGTGCCAGCAAAGCCTGACTGTGGCTTGCAGTTACCCCTCCTTATTTTTGCAGGCACATTCTGCAGCATATTTGGTCCTGTCCGAGCATCCCAGGTGTAGCCCAGCTCTGATTCAGGCTCAAACTGTTTGCTTTCAAGTCCGATGCACCTGGCTGGATTCTGCAATGAGGGGGAGATGGCTATTTCAGATAGCTTTTAAGTTTAAATGTATCTAGGTCACTGCACCTGCTCGGCTTTGAATTTTTTAAGCCCAGCTATAAGCTGGCAGAAAGGAGGACAGGCCACCAGCTCCGAGATCCCTGGATCTGAAGTGGCAGCAGCAAGCTCTCAGGAGATCCCCAAACTCCCCGAGCGCTGCATTTGTGAAGAAACCGGTGCCATGTGCCACCTTGTGGGGAAACCAAGAAGCCTCATGTGTTTCCTCGCAGAGAGGCCAGTGGAAATGGGAGACAAATAGCAAGGATCACCAAGGCTTCCAAGCGTGGTGGGAAAGCCAGCGCTGCGTCGAGCTGGGCTGGGGTTTTACCTCACGTTTGTTAGCGTGGGGTGGTTCCTCAGGGCCTCTGCGAACGCCTTGGCACCTTCGTCTCCGACGTGATTACCCCACATCCTGGTGAAGACAGGAAACCAGGAGGTATCAGGCGTGTTGCCCTCCTGCCCCTCAGCATCGCGTTCTCTCCTTTTCTCTCCCTTTCCCTCCCCCTACCACCACTTCCCAGGCTTTGAGGCTTGCAAGAAAGCTGGCACGAACCATCCCCACCGAGCCGGGCATGTTCCACTCCCTGCACACCGCGCCATCAGCCTCTCTGACTCACCAGTACCCTCAGGCCACAGCACAGGAGACAGCCTGCTGCAGTGCCAATGCTTTTGGGATCAGCTTGCTGTGCTGGGCAAACCCTCCGCAGCCCTGTACCCTTGTGGGGTCAAGGAGTCTTGTGATCTGTGCAGCAAGCTGCTGTGACACATAGACAAAGCCCTAAATCCTCAGCATTTGCTGTAGGTTTTCCTGCAGTTTTAGGTGTCCCTGCTGCAGTTTTCCTTTACCTGTGGGGCACAGACTGGGTGTAACACAGCTCAAAGTAACGTGGCAAAAGCTGCACAGCTCTGATCGACGTTCAGCAGCAATATCTGGTCAAATCCTTGCCACACAGACCGAGGGCTTTGACAATTCACCGGGTATTCTCAGGCTTGACAGAGCCTCTGCTGAGTTACAATGTTTTTTCACAGATCTCATGTCTTGATGACTCAGAGCTACACTCAGCTTGATGGGTAATTAGTTGGCAGCTCTTAAAATCAATCGAGTTTTGTGGTATCTACACACAGCCACTTCCAGTAAGTTCCCTAGAATTTCCTTCTCAAAAATAAAGCCCAAAATCTGATTGTTCAAACCTGATTTTCACATTTGTTACGGTGGCCAAACAAAAGTTTTAATTCCATGTATTTGAGTATTAGATCCTAAGAAGAACATTTTCCTGCAGAGTGAAAAGAAAAACTGGGATTTGCCAGAGGGAAAATATCAAGCCCTCAAGTCTAGCATCTCTCCTAAGAGGACAGGGATCAAAGGTTTAGAGGACATTAAGACTTCTCTCCAGTAACAGGAGGCTCTCCAGTCCAGGACAGAAGGATGAGGAGGAGTTCCTTTTTATTCTCAGAGCTCACAAATTTATCAGGACTTGGCACAGAGTGTTTGACAACCTTAACCTTGACGCTCAATAACTAGGTACATCGCCAATAGTCATAAAAGCATTTTTTTAAAATAGAAAACGTGGCTGTGCTTCTGCACCAGTTTGGTCTGCAGCTGGAGGGAGAGAGGAAATGGGAGAAGGAGGGAAGGTAAGAATGAAAGAAGAAATCCTAAGGGATTTACAAACGCTTTGCCAAGACCAAGCCCTGAGCATTCCTCCTAAGCGCTGAACTTACCCAATTTCAAACATTGTCTTGCTCTTCTGGATGGCCTGGGCGAGGCACTTCCCTCCTTCGCTAGTTATTTTGTTTGCTCCTATTCTGCACAAAACACGTGAATTGATGAGGTACCTCGCTGACAACACTACGGCTGTCAGAACACCAGCTCATGAAGCAATACAAGCATTTAAGGCTAATTAACTCTGGAGGCTAGTTACGGTTATCAAAGATTAACCTGGAGTAAAAAATCCTGCAGGCATTTGACCTTCGATTAAAGGAAGACATATTTTGTATGTTGGCCCTCCTAATATGACATATTTCTGGGTAGAGTCTTGATTTTGGTGCTCCGTGTGTCAGAAATGAGACTTAGGAATTGGTCCCCAAGACCAGGCTCCCTGCCTGGTTTTTAATCTAACTCATAGCATCAATTGCTGCTGCAGAGTACATGAATTACATGCAGCATGATGCCAGAGGGAGCACAGCATTGCTTGGTAGTGTAGCTCGAGAGAAGATTGCAGCACAGACTAATAATTTTATGTTTTTCTGTTCCGAGCACAGGCTACAGGTGGTGGCACAGGCCAGTCCAGCACTGGTCAGTGGCTGGTGCTGCTGGAACACCTTTCCTTTCCTTGGCTTGTGTGGGAGCATCGCATGGCTGCAGTTCAAGAAAGAGGCAAGTCTCGATTGCATGCACATTACTGTAAAGAGCAAACCAACCCCCCAAACCCTTTGAGCCACTGAATTTACATAAATGAAAACTGGTTTGGTTGACTGACTTCAGGCACACGAATATGCATTCTATTCCAAAACAACCTCTGGGATTACTAGGTAGCCTGACAGAAACTGTCTTCCAACAGTTTTTTTGGTGGAAGTGAGAAGATGAAATAAACAAATCACTGTTAAAGTGGTGAAAAAAATGGAGAGCTCTTGGCCTTCAAAAATCTGCAAGTATTTCAAGTGGGAAGTATGTGGCTTGTGTGGGGTTTCATAGCCAGTTCGTGGCAGAACAAGGCCTAGAACCCAACAACCCCTGGCTGTGGGTTGCTGCCTTCATACCAGCAGCTGGCATTGCTGTGGGTACCTCTATTTTCTGCTGCGGTCATAATTAAACCATTGGTTAATGGTTTACCTTTATGTCAAATCAGTGCTGTGCATGGCCAGACAGTTATGTGGAGAAGTTCCAGGAATTAAAGGGAACAACTTACCAAGTGAATTTGGGTAATTCCAGCATTGAGGTATGACTCCAAAGGCCCAGAAGAGGCTGGGTATAAAGAAGCCTGGTGCTAAATGCAGGTGAATTCACCCATTGCAAGGGCCAGCAAGGTTTGTGCACCATTTAAGCCTCACTCGAGTGTTCAAACTGGATTTAAGTAAAAAGTTTCACCTGCTGCCACTCACTGCTAGACTACTGTAAAAAAAAATACATAAATGCAACCAAAATAATATTTTACTTGCAACAGGATTTTTGCCTTTTTTCACTCTACCTCGCTTTTCAAGTTGCTTTACCTTAATTATGATGCTGTACAAGTATAAAAGAAAAAAAAAAAAAGCCCAACTTACTTAACATATTCAAGGCTTGAGCACTCCTCAATGAGTTTCGCAACATATTTGGCTCCAACATCAGTGATTTGATTGTTGTATAAGCTTAAAGAAAAATCACATTGGCAAAAATGGGTTATTCCTGCTGTTACTTTAATATTTACAACCTGGATGTTTTATAAAGCACATAGAGCATCAATCTTTTTTGTACACATGCACAATTGCTTGTATTTCTATTTTGATACGCAGTTAATATTGTGAAGGGCTAGATATAAAATACAAGAAACCAGGCTGTAAATCATGGGAAAATATGTATATAATTTTTTAAATGCACGGTCTCCTCAAGCAAACAAATCTTCCCTTTATTCCTGTGTCAGTACGGAAATAACACCGCATAAGTCTGAAGAAAAAGAAAACACCAGCAGAATGTATTTTCATTTTTTAAAATGTCATAAAATCCCCTTGCAAATATTACTGAAGATCAGATACCTGAGCAGATGTACTTACAGTAAGGCCCTGGAACAAGGAGGTAATTCTTGGTATCCATGCTCACTTCTCAAAAAATCATTTTCATTTAGCCTCTTAACCCAGAGTGGGAAGCCAGAGCTAACATGCCTACCAGCTTTAACTTGATTAAGAATTAAAGTTTTTAAAAAAATGCTACTTTATATGTTAAAAAAGGAGGTGTCTTTGGTTCCCACCCCACCAATGCTGTGTCAGCACTGCAGTTTTATTTTCTAGCATCAATACCTCGTGCTTTGCTCCCAGTTGGTACGTACCCCAAGAAAGTCACAATTTTGTACTTGGAGAGTTCTTCGTATAATATCCTTACTCCATGATCTGTAATTTGATTTACACTGAGCCTGGGATGAGAGGAAAGAGAAGAGAGTTTCAATCAACAGGGATTACATGTGTTCATCCCCCATGAGTTAAGGGATGACTGGAGGTCTGTGCAGTCCCCTCTGACATTTCAATAGGTTCTTAAAGCAATAATCAAATAGGTTCTATTAAAATCAATTAAGGGAGATGTGAACTCAGTTTTACATGGTTCACTTCAGAAACAAAAGAAAACAAAAAGCCCCCAAACACCAAGGCGGTGTTCTGGAAGCTGCCCATAGGCCTGAAAACCATAAAATGCAGTAAGTCAGAAACCAGAGAAAAACACCTCATCTTCTTCCCGCGCTTAGTGATTGCAGAAATTCCCCTTGACGCAAGCAACAACAAGCTTTCCAGACCACTCTTGCAACCTTCTCTCTGGGTACCTAGTTAAAGCCAGGCGTCTTGAAAGGCACAGCACTTTCAGGCTCCACTGACTAAAGGTTGTGAAAAGCTCTGGCCAGGAAATGGAAGTGCAGTCCCAGAGGCATGCTAGGTGTTCCCAATTTATTGGCCCAATTACACGCAAAACAAATCAATGTCAGTCACTCACAGAATGAAAATATATGTATTTTTTTTAAATTCCTGAAGCTTTTTCACTGTCCACAGAGCAAAGCCAAGCAAGAGTCATAAATCCATTTGTTAAAAATAAAATAAAATCTCGTGAGGCTGAAGGAGCTTCAAAAAATAAATACTTGAAGTTCCTGCTTTTCTGCACCTGACTATTTGGACAAATAAGGTCTGGCTGCATTACACAACCTCAGCAGGTGGAACAACGTGGCCTGTGATGTTAGAGGTGGAATGAGTTTGCCCCGATCACACCAGCTCATGTCCTCCCTCCACATCACCTCAGGGAAATCCCACAACTAACACTTCAGCCACCTCCTTTCATGAAGTACTGCATGTTAGCTTTTGTTCTGTGAAAGCCAGACACCTTGGCAGGATGTAAAAGCAAGACATTCGCAGCATTTGGTCATGGGTTACTGTGAATGGCAGATTTGCTCTCACCCTTTACGTCCAAGGACAGAGACGGGCTCAGGCAATCTTCAGATAGAGGAGGAAGAATTTCTGTTTCCTTTCATCTCCCTTAAGCACTTTCTCCCATAAAAATCCTTTTCTGAGAACAAAAGTTTGTGATAGACCTA
This sequence comes from Anas acuta, assembly GCF_963932015.1. Lineage (NCBI taxonomy): Eukaryota > Metazoa > Chordata > Aves > Anseriformes > Anatidae > Anas > Anas acuta. Next base: position 44,209,765 of record NC_088980.1, on the reverse strand, counting down.
CCTAAACCTAGAGATGTAAACAGTCCTGGTTTCTAAGGACTTCTTACCACCTTTTCTGTTTGAGTTTCCAAATACACTCACCCCTGCTCCTGCCACTGACTGAACAAATATTTCATGAGACCTGAAAGTGGCAGAGCTGGGGGTAGTCAAACCTCTAATCCAAATCATGCTGCGTGGGGCTATTTCCAGGCTTTGATTTCTGCTTTGAAGGCCAACTGCACTTTAATTTCCAGCAGCAGTGAGAATTCTGTTTCTCCACTTTCAGGATGAACTCCTCCAGCCCCACTGCCAATGGAATGAAGGCTAAGGAGGAACCAGCTCATACAAACTCCTACCTGATCACGGCAAGCTTGCTGAAACAGGGCAGCAGCTGCTTTATTCCATAGTCGTTGATGTTGTTGTTGTCCAGATCCAGAGCCAGGCGCTTCTGGAGGTGGTGCACGACAAAGGAAATGGCGCTGCAGTCAGCGGAGTAGGCATTGCAGTACGTCAGCTTGATGTAGTTGGCGTGCATGCGTTTGGCAGCCAGCTTCCCCACCTTCTCGCTCTGAGTCTCATAAAGGCACCTCAGCATCCAAACAAAGTTTGGCTGCACCTGAATCTGATTGTAGTTTAGGAGCCTGGAGCGAGTGAGGCCCTTCAGGTGGGATTTCATGCTCTCCCCAAGGTAGGTGATGAGGGTCTTTCTCTTCCTCTTAATGACCGCAGGCAAAACTAAATGCCTGAAGAGCTTCTGCTTGGATCTGGAAAGCAGGCCACAGAGAAAAAGGTTGGTAAAATGGAAGTGCTCGTTGTTTCGGAAAGGATCCTCCCCCGCCAGGTGTTTCTTCAGCCAAGGGATGTGAAGGCAAGAAGGCTGGGCAGTCTCCGTGGAAGAGCATTCGTTGAAAAACTGCAGTATCTCCTTGGTGCCCACTCTCTCTTCGATAACCAGGAACAAAGCTGTGAAAAAAGACTGAAGGGTTAAGTGCAAGAACTCATAAGTGGACTGACTGTCACAGCCGGTATAACCTTTGACTGTCCTGAGAAAACCCAGCTGCAAATCTTCTTCAGAGATGTTTGCTGCTGTGACCTCCTCCTGCTCGAAGATGAAGAAGGAGTTTCCCATCCCTCTGTAGGCAATTTTACCCAAGGCCAGCAGGGTTTCCTTTCTTGCCTTGAACATCTCTGCTTGACTCCGGGTGTTGCTCTTCAGCAAACTTGTTTTCAGAGACCGGTTCAGGTGGACCTCAATCATGAGCAGAAACACGTCTGTCAACGTAACAGAACAGTCTGGCAGTTCGTGGCTGTCATACATGGAGCGGAAGTGTTCGTAGCATTTAAAGATAATCCAGCAAAATAAAGGCACCGAGCACAAACTGCAGAGATTGGGGTTGGCTTCCAGCTGGTTCAACACCAGTGCTCGCTGCCCCTCATCTTTGAAAAACATGGCAGTGTATTCCTTCAGGTTACTGCTGGAGAAGCCACGGAGCAAGACTTTCTTCCTAATGATGTTCCTTTGGATCTCAGTTCCCGTCCGTGCCGTAAGAACTTTCTTGGATCCCTTCAGCAGCTTTCCTCGGAGCAGGCTTACCAGCAGCACCAGCGGGTGGGTGGGCTCGTCGGGTGAACACATCTCGGGAACGCTGCTGAGATCAAACTTGGAATAGATCTCATCAAAGCCATCGAAGGTGAAAAGAACCGTATGAGGGAACTGCAAGATGTGACGGAACACCTCCGCGGGGTCCTGGTCTGGGTAGCAATTATATTTGAAGAGCAAGTCTTTCAAACACACGGCTTCGTCTTCCTTAAAGCAACTAAACATCCTACATCGGAAACGGAAGAAAAATTTGGCCCCTATGTCCAACTGCTTCCTGGCCCACAGGCTTTGTATCTTCTGCAGCAAGATCGATTTTCCAATTCCTGCATCGCCGAAGACATAAATCGTTTCTCCGTCTTCATTAATTAGCCCGACTGCATCGTCAAAAAGGGCTTCTAATTGACACACTTCACCTAGGCTCTCGTTGGTGAAACTGACCAGCTCCATAACGCTGTTAGAGTAAGTTTCTTCAAGCAGCATCTCTTCCCTCCGAGCATACGACATAACAAACTTGGAGTCTCGTCCCAGCTCATATCTGAGTTTCTGGCAATACCTGCTAACTGAAAAGACAGGGAAGTGTTATTAAAAAGCCCGTTGTATATGATCACCTGCCTTGGTGGGAACTGTGAGGGGCAATAAGTTAAAATAATTCTTCTGTAAAATCAGTTCTCTGGCAGATTGCTGCTATGGATTTGGGCCACCATCATTAGTCTCTTGGAAAAATCAGAGATTTGCTAATGAACTTGCTAATGAAAGAGGTAATGAGTTAAGTCACCATCTCCTGAAAACCAGTACTGACTCCAAGACGCTGCACTGCATTAAGAGGCTTCCGTCTTTCAGCTGAGACTCAAAGTCAAGCCCTTGAACCTTTGTTAAAGATTTGTCTCTGCAAAGGCAGGGGGTTTTGGTCACAGGTTAGTTTTGGCATCTGCCTTTTCCCTCTATTTATATTCTACCTGTTACTTCTATCAGGCAGGTGGTCATTCTTCCCTAACTTGTTTGGTAATTTTTATTATTGCAAACAGAAAGCATGTCCTTTAGAAAGCAGGCATCTCAAAAGATCTTTTTTAGGCTTTGTTAGGACACATAAAATTAAAATTGTGCAGTGTTGAACTGGGTTTTTATTGCAAGAGAAGCTTTACTGCTGATGGAGGCAAAGTCATTCTTGTATTTATACACAGTGGGGCAGACCTAACGAAAGGGATATGGATGCACGGCCTTACCTGGATCTGTATTTACCACAGGTCTGCTACAAATATTCTCCGAAGGCTCATAAGCTATTTCATCCAGCCAAGGCTGAAGTTCATAGTAAGCATCAGTGACTTTCTGTAGGACACGGATGAAATATTCCGAAACTTCTTCTCCCTTGCTTTGGACCAAGTCTAGGATTTTGCGAACCTGAAGAAACAACACATGGAAGATTGTTGATGCATAGTGATGACTGTTGTACTGCTGGGCTGCTTTAGAATCCCTTTTGGACTGGGACAAGAGCCTGAAGTCAAAACTGGTGCTTAAAGAACTTGAATTCAAAATCTAGCTCTGAATTTCAACCATCAAAACCCTCACTTTCTGTCTGTATTGGGATGTTGCAAGAAAGTCAGCTCTGCAGATTAAGGTCCCAACTTTTAGCTAAATCATATGCTAAAAAAAAAAAACAACAAACAACGTGGATAAATACTTCTCCTCAACACGGAAAGTAAAGCTCAGCCTGGCTGAGTATATTTTAAATCCTAGGCTGGTTAAAACAAAAAAGATGGAGGGGTTTTCTCAGTGCCCTAAATTAATTTTTCTTATTTGTAGATATTCCGGTCACTTTTAGATTTACCTCTGGATCCTGCTAGATCCAGAGTGGGGCAGGCAGAATCTCTCTCTGGATCTTAATGCAGATCCAAAAAACCTGCAATTCTTTCTTTTAGCACAGCAACTAACTACAGCAAGATTATCTCTGTACAATTTACTTGTTGCCTGCAACTGTTACTGAAGCTAATGGCTACCAAAGAGTATCTGGAGCAGCTCAAGGTGAATCCTTCCAAAGGCAAACCAGAGCCTGATCTCTGTGCAACCAGCACAAGGCAACCCCACTACCAAACCCTCCGCAGGACAGAGCAATCTTTTTGGGGCTCAGTTTGAATGTCTGGATCTTCTTCTTGCTGAGAATTGATTAGGGAGGTATTGGGGAGGCATTGGGGAGGCAAGGACAATCCCCACACATGGACTGTATATCTCGAAACAAGACACTGAAACTCATGATAAGGAAGCGGCAGACGGACAGAGAAACAAACGTAAGGACTATAAATCTCAAAACTGGACATTGGAATTCATTATAAAGATACAACAAACGGAAGAATTGGCAACAACCAGCTCTCGCAATTAAGAAACATGCCAATTCAGCAGATTCCTGACCAAAGGTGAAAAGTACACTGTGAGGAAGACTCGGGGTCTTCCTCCCAGAGACCCCTGCCCACGTCCCAAAGACCCCTGCCCACAATTCTTGGAAGGCTCTACGCAGGCGCAAGGTGCCAAAAGGCTAATTAGCATGAGAAGCGAGGGAAGGCGGGGATAGGTAATGCATATGTATAGGTGCTTGTAGAATATTGATAGATTGATTGTATAAATTCAAGACTGCTTTTTGCTTTGGGTATGCACGATAGGTGGAGAGATCCCCCGTGCATCCAGCGCTGCAATAAAGAATATACCACTTAAAGGAATTTCGGTTTCGATCTTTGAATCAATCTGGCACCCCAGATGGGACGACCTCTCTGCCGGACCGCAGGACCCGCTGGGGACAGGACTCCCTAGGGTACCCCCGGGATTTCCCGGAGGGACTCCTCGACTCACCGGATCACTGCGGAGGCAGACAAGGACCCCATCATTGTAAGTGAGTATATTCTTTATTCTGGTTTGGTTTTCTGGTAGACCGGTCGTCTGGGACTGTCCAGTAAGTCGGAAGGTGACTTCTGCAGGACAGTATTGGGTATATACTTTGTGGTTAGTACCACAAGTATATCTGGGGACCTTGGGGTCCATCTGTATCTGGAACTGTCTGTAAGTCAGAAGGTGATCTTCTGCGAGGCAGCGTTTGGTATATACTTTGTGGTAAGCACCATAAGTATATTTGGGGACCTTAAGGAAAGAGCTCGCTTTAAGGTCCATCTGGAATTGTGTTGTCTATTTCGGTTTTCTGACTCATGGAGTATGGTATTTAACTTTGGTTATTGTTACTGTGATTTTGGCTATTTTTCTGGTGGTAATAGTAGGTTCGTGGCATTGTTATAAGAGAGATATCGTTACGGTGTTACACAGTTCGGTTTTCTGACTTATTGCATGTGGAATTTGACTCTGACTATTGTTATTGTGATTTTAGCAATATTGCTGGTAATAGTAGCTTTGTGACATCGCTACTGAAAGATATTGCGTGCCTGTAATTTTGTGAGTGATACATTTTTGTGATACACTTTTGTAAGTAACACGTGTATTCTGAAAGTGTAAACTGGAAAATGGGGGGGCGAGTAAGCAGTGAAATTCCTAAGAAAAGTGTGCTGGGTTGTATTTTGAGTCATTGGAAGGATATAGGGGGGGCTCCGGGTGGAAGTGAAAATAAGAAAACCCTGATAAAATATTGTAATCAGTGGTGGCCCCTTTATAAATTACAAGAAGGGGAAAAATGGCCCAAAAATGGGACCTTGAATTACAACACGCTATTGCAATTAATGTTATTCTTAAGGAGGGAAGGGAAATGGGATGAAGTTTCATATGCGGATATGTTTTTTTACTCTAAGAAACCACCCAGAATGGCAGAAGGAGTGTGGCATTAATTTGGCCCCACAAGACCCTTTGATTTTATCGATAGAAAAGGATATGAGAAGGGATGGAGTGGGGAAATTAAAGAGGTGTTGTTCAGCATGTAGCATTGGGCAGAGGTGTTTAAAATTAAATGAGCCAGAAGAAAGGATGGAAGATTATGTTTTACCACCTATAAATGGTGATGTAGGTGCTGGAATAGAAGTTGAAGGCGCTGGAAATGACATAGACTCTAAGGGGTTTACTCCGATAACTGCTCGTACACGAAGTAAAATAAGACCAATAATCCAAGCCCCTCTGCGTCAGGCTATGGGAGCTAATGGACCTGCTAGAATTAAAGTACCCTTCACAACTAATGAACTAGATGCCTGGAAGGAGGCGGTGAAAGGGTATCGAGATGATCCAGAGGTGGTGGCTAAAAGATTTGAATTGATTGTGAAAAACTTAGACCCGGATTGGAAGGATATAGAGATAATGCTGGCTGCATTATCAGAAACCGAGAAACAGCTAATAGTTAAAACTGCTAGAACGCAGGTACAAATCCAGGTAGCCTCGGGAGCCCTGCCCGGCACAGTGGAAGTACATGTGCCTAGGGCAGACCCCAATTGGGATTATAATGATGAGAATGATTATAAAATGCTAAAAAGATATCAAGAATGGATTAGGATTGCTTTAGAAAATGCAATACCTAAATCTGTGAATTGGTCAAGACTATATACAATAAAACAGGGGACCTCAGAAACCCCATCCGAATTTCTTGAAAGGCTGAGGGCAGCAATGCAGAAGTTTACCACTATAGACCCTTCCTCTGAGGGGGGTAAACTTCAATTAGTATCTCTGTTTTTGGGTCAATCGGCGGAAGATATTAGACGAAAACTTCAGAAAATGAAAGAACCAGACATAAGGGATTTGGAAAGATTAGTAGAAGAAGCCTGGAGAGTGTTTAGAAATCGTGAGGGGAATGAAAGGCAAAAGTTAGGTGAGACGATTGCAGCAGCCACTGTGACAGCCCTGCGAAAGCAGGAAGAATCTTTTCGAGGCAGGAGAAGGGGGGGGAAGGTAATTCGACTCCCCTTGCGGGCTGAACAGTGTGCCTTTTGTAAAGAGATAGGACACTGGAAAAGGGAATGCCCGAAGCGGCAAGAGGAAAATAAGCTATTAATGGCTACAAAACAATGAAGGAGACCGGGGGACTCTACCCTAGCAGATCCACTGGTTAAAATTAAGCTAGGGAAATTGGGTCGGGAAGTAGAATTTTTAGTAGATACAGGAGCTACATATTCAGTGTTAAATCAGAAGTTGATGCCAGAAGATAAAGATTTTGTGACAGTGGTGGGGGCAACGGGTAGGCACGAAAAAGCTTTCTTTTTAAAGCCATTAGAATATGAATTGGGGAAGCAAATGGGAATACATAGGTTTTTGTATTTGCCGGGATCTCCTAGATCTTTATTGGGACGGGATTTATTAGAGCAATTAGAAGCTGAAATTGTTTTTGAAAAGGGAAGGGTAGAGTTAAGAGTAAAAGAAGACCGACTTATAAGTGCACTAAGTTTGGTATTGATCCAAACTGATTCTTTTAATGAAACCCTTCCGGAAATCCAGGATCAGGTTTATCCAGGGGTGTGGGAATCTGATGTCCCTGGGAAAGCAAAGAATGCTGCACCAATAGTGGTAAAATTAAAACCAGGAGAGAAGCCAGTAAAGGTTAAGCAGTACCCCCTTAGAATAGAAGATAGAAGAGGAATAAAAGATACAATATATAAGTTTTTGAAATATGGGTTACTGGTCGAGTGTGAATCAGAATATAATACTCCCATCTTACCAATTAAGAAACCGGATGGGAAGAGTTATAGGTTAGTACAGGACTTGAGAGCAATAAACAGGATCACTGAAGACATACACCCTGTGGTAGCAAACCCTTATACGCTATTGACCAAGTTAAGGGACGAGTTGGTCTGGTTTACCGTACTGGATTTAAAGGATGCCTTCTTTTGTTTAACCTTGGCCCCAGAAAGCCGAAACCTCTTTGCCTTTGAATGGGAAAATCCTGACTCAGGACGAAAAGTCCAGTTGACATGGACAGTGCTTCCTCAGGGGTTTAAAAATAGCCCTACGATTTTTGGTAATCAACTTGCAAAGGAACTTGAATCCTGGGAAGCCCCCAATTCTGCAGGGGTCCTGCTGCAATATGTTGATGATCTCTTGATTGCTACCGAAGACAGGGGAAGCTGCATACAGTGGACGGTGAGCCTCCTTAATTTCCTAGGAATGAATGGATATCGGGTTTCACAACAGAAGGCACAGTTGGTTCAAACCCACGTGACGTACCTAGGATTTGAGATCTCAGGAGGACAACGTGAACTGGGGACGGAACGCAAGGAAGCAATCTGTCGTACCCCAGAACCACAGACTGTTAAAGAATTACGAACTTTCCTAGGAATGACAGGTTGGTGCAGATTATGGATCAACAATTATGGATTAATTGTAAGGCCTTTGTATGATTTAATTAAAGATAACTGCATAAGACTAATATGGACAGGAGAAGCCCGAGCAGCCTTTAAGAAGCTTAAGATGGAGTTGATGCGAGCCCCAGCTCTTGGTTTACCAGATTTGTCTAAACCCTTTTGGTTATACTCCTATGAAAGACAGGGTATGGCCTTAGGGGTACTAGCACAAAAGTTGGGACCTTACAAAAGGGCAGTGGCTTATTTCTCTAAACAATTGGATGAAGTAAGTAAAGGATGGCCAGGCTGCCTGCGAGCAGTGGCAGCCGTAATTATGAATATACAAGAAGCCCGGAAATTTACAATGGGGCAGAAGATAACAGTGTTTGTCTCACACACTGTGTCAGCAGTTTTAGAACAAAAGGGGGCTCATTGGTTATCTCCTCAGAGATTTTTGAAATATCAAGCAATATTGGTAGAACAGGACGATGTGGAAATTGTGATAACTAATATTGTGAATCCAGCCTCTTTTCTTAGTGATGCTCCGGCGGAACCTGTGATTCACGATTGTTTAGAAACTATGGAGACTGTGTATTCCAGCCGACCAGACCTTAAGGAGGAGCCCATGGAAGATGCGGAAGAAACTTGGTTCACGGATGGGAGCAGTTTTGTTACACAAGGACAACGTAAAGCTGGATATGCTATAACAACTACTCAGCAGGTAATTGAGTCTAAGCCTTTACCCCCTGGAACATCAGCTCAAAAGGCGGAGATAGTTGCTCTCACGAGAGCATTGGAACTGGCAGCTGGAAAAAGGGTAAATATTTGGACAGATTCTAAATATGCATTCGGCGTGGTACATGCTCATGGAGCGATTTGGAAAGAACGTGGATTACTGACTGCTCAGGGAAAACAGATAAAACATGCTGAAGAAATTTTAAAATTGTTAGAGGCTGTAAAACAACCAGAAAAAGTGGCTATTATGCATTGCCGAGGGCATCAAAGAGGATCCACCGACTTTGAGATTGGGAACAGATTGGCTGATAAAGAGGCAAGAAGGGCGGCGGAAAGAGGCCAAGTGGAAGTGCTTGCTTTAATACCAGACGGTAAAATTCAGGCATTAGAGAAAGGACAGGCTCCTAAATATTCAAAAGAAGATTTAAAGTTGATCGAGGATCTAAAAGGGAAGCTGAATGTTGATGGGTGGGCTCATTTGAAGGACAACAGGGTTGTTATGCCCTCTAATTTGGTGTGGCCTATGGTTTTGGGGGAACACAATAAAACCCATTGGGGAGCCGATGCCCTGTATAAACTATTAAATCGAGTCTTGGTAGCAAGAAATCTGTATACCACAATAAGGCAGGTAACCCAACAATGTGACACCTGTATGCGTCATAATCCCAATACAGGAAATAGGGTGACATTTGGTGTCATTGATAAAGGGAACTATCCTGGGCAGCATTGGCAAATTGATTTCTCGGAACTACCAAGAAAAGGGGGGTATCGGTACCTATTAGTTTTAACAGATACCTTCTCGGGATGGCCCGAGGTCTTCCCTTGCAGAACTAATAAGGCTAAGGAGGTAATTAAGGCATTATTGAATGAAATAATACCCCGATTCGGGATCCCAGCAACCATTTCCTCAGATAGAGGCTCGCATTTTGGTGCAAAGATTGTTCAGCGAATAAGCCAGGCTTTAGGGATAGATTGGCATCTTCACACTCCTTATAGACCACAGGCAAGTGGACAGGTAGAAAAAATGAACCATTTAATTAAACAACAAATAGCTAAAATCGGACAAGAGGCTAATTTGTCATGGCCTCAATCCCTCCCTTTAGCATTACTCAGAATTAGAGTTAAACCTAGAGTAAAAGAGAATTTGAGCCCCTTTGAAATTTTATATGGAAGGCCATATCAATTTCTATTTAGTGGGGAGGATCTAACGCAGCTGGGATCAGAATATTTATATACTTATATAACTGAACTTCAAAAACAATTAAATAAAGTACATAAATTTGTGTTAGGGACCAGAGCTAGAGGGCTGGATCAACCAATCCACCCCTTTAAGCCTGGGGACTATGTATATATAAAGACTTTTTCAGGACAACCCCTAGAGGAAAAATGGAATGGACCGTATCAAGTGTTGCTGACAACTCACACTGCTATCAAGATTAGAGAACAAGCTGCTTGGATCCACTATTCCCGAGTGAAGAAGGCTCCAGGAGCTCCTTGGAAAGTAACACCAGGTGACAATGAACTGAAACTAAAGCTTAGTCGATCAAAATGAGGACATTAAGGTTGAGAGTATTTGGTAATATGGTTGGCAGAAGATTTGTTCAGAGAATTGTTTTGTTTTTATGGCTTATATTTGTAATTGTGATTCAAGAAGGTGCCTCTGTGACAATAGAGAATGGTGGGTGGCCTTGGACTGAAGCCGTAACAACAGAGGATAAGAATCTTAATGGAAGGTTATCAGTCATGGTCATCTGGCGAACAAATGTTAACTATTTATATAAACCATCAGAATGGCAAAAATTAGGGGAAGGGTGGACACACCAAAGAACCATAGGAGATGAAATTAAAATAGGGTGTCAAATGTTTAATGGAACGACTGACGAGAAAGCAACGGGGATTCTGGTTAAACCGATTTCCAAAAATGGACAACAAGAGGGTTGTATTCGCCCAGGTAAATTGGATTGCTGGTATAATTTTACATTAACAGAGAATGTAGAAATCAGCTGTTTTTGGAATAATAATAATGGCCAACAGTCCAAAGTCAATAATGGTGAGGGCCTCATGTTAAATTTTACAATATATGCGGCACTTCCTACAACAGTGAGACCCTCTACAACCCACACCCCACCTCTAATCAAACTGGAACCCAAAATTTATGAAACTGGCCCATATGTAGTAAGGAACACGGGCCAACAGCAATTGTTATTTAATCCAGAATGGTCACTCAAGCGTGTTGAGTTGCTAATACAAATCAACATCTCAGCAGTTCAACCAGCCTGTTCTCCTTTCTTAAGAACATCATTTGAAGACTGGACAATATGGTCACAGAAGCAAGTGCACTTCAGGGGCAGGACACGAAGAGACTTAACTGGAATGCTAGGAACAGGGTTAGGAATTTTAAATGGAATTGATTCAGAAATATTAATGAATAAGCTAGCCACAGCAACAAGTGATTTGACAAAATTAAAACAACCCTTGCAATCATCCTTATTGGCATTGGGAACTAGCCAATGGCAAGTTTCAAAGGTGTTACCGAAATGGGAAAATGCGGAAGACCAAGACCACAAACTAATAATAGATGCACTTAGTATGATTCAAGATAATGTATCCTTAGCTCTTAGTTGTATGCAAGCACAGTTATGGTTGCAGGCAACGGCTGCCCTGATTAGTAGGGAAGGAAGTGAAGGCATTTTTCCAGCTGAAATCCGAAAGGCAGTTTGGGACAATGCCAATGATTTTGAGAAGAAGTTCCAGTCTTGGTGGACCCTGGTGAATTTTACTTATGATCCCGTTGTTAACATGGCTACTGCCTTCGTGCTTACTATACGTAATGCTACAGTTTATGTTATACACCCAATCCTTGCACTAGGATTAAACCATGAGAAGACAGTGCTTTATCCTTCAGAGCATAGAACATGGGCACGAATGGAGAATGGGAAATGGCAGTCCGTAAATCTAGAATCATGTGTTACCCGGGAACAACAAGGATTTATTTGTGAAAGTAATACAATTGATGCTCAGGACGTATGTTTTGACACGGAGCAAGGTATCTGCCACTTTGAAATTCATCCAAATACTAGTCAAAAGACTGTGCTTGTATATGTTGGTAAAGGGTGCGTGTGTTTAAGAACTGCTTGTGATTTTGTAGAAATAGACAAGGAGAATATAACTCTCCATAGCAAAAATCATTCTAATTTTTGTATTTGTAACTTTGTTAGAATCGTCGGGTGTGATTTTCAATATTTGGCACCAGTGGTATCCCACCAGCTGATCAAGTCTAACAACACAATGTATCATAAGTTACTACCTACACCTATTGGGATGAACCTCACACTAGTGAAGCAACTAGTTAAACACCAAGACCTGATTAGAATTTTAAAAGGTATTCAGGAAAATGGAGAGAAGACTCTAATTACTGTCCATCATGATACAAAGGAAATAAGCAGAGTTTTGCAAAGAGTGAAACGAGACACAAGTCACAACTGGTGGGATACACTTTTTGGATGGTCGCCAACTGCAACTGGGATTTTGAACACACTGAGTCACCCAATTATTGTTTTATTGATATTAGTTGGTATAAGTTTAATATTGTCTTTTGTATTACTTGTTTGGAATTGGAAATTGTTACAACGAATGTCCATGTTAGCCTCCTTGACAGATGTGCATGGTAAGGTATTGAGGGGTACATATCATAATGATTGGGAACGAAAATTTCTCTAATCACATTAGTAGTGTTAGGCTGATGCAAAAGAATTTGCATGGGAAAAGAAAAGGGGGGATTGATTAGGGAGGTATTGGGGAGGCATTGGGGAGGCAAGGACAATCCCCACACATGGACTGTATATCTCGAAACAAGACACTGAAACTCATGATAAGGAAGCGGCAGACGGACAGAGAAACAAACGTAAGGACTATAAATCTCAAAACTGGACATTGGAATTCATTATAAAGATACAACAAACGGAAGAATTGGCAACAACCAGCTCTCGCAATTAAGAAACATGCCAATTCAGCAGATTCCTGACCAAAGGTGAAAAGTACACTGTGAGGAAGACTCGGGGTCTTCCTCCCAGAGACCCCTGCCCACGTCCCAAAGACCCCTGCCCACAATTCTTGGAAGGCTCTACGCAGGCGCAAGGTGCCAAAAGGCTAATTAGCATGAGAAGCGAGGGAAGGCGGGGATAGGTAATGCATATGTATAGGTGCTTGTAGAATATTGATAGATTGATTGTATAAATTCAAGACTGCTTTTTGCTTTGGGTATGCACGATAGGTGGAGAGATCCCCCGTGCATCCAGCGCTGCAATAAAGAATATACCACTTAAAGGAATTTCGGTTTCGATCTTTGAATCAGAATGAATCAAGAATTCAGTTCAAGCAAGGGGTTTCTAGAGACTATGGCCTTGTGTGAGTAAAGCAGGGCGAGTTACACGGGACACAGCAAAATCATGGTATTTTTTTGACAATTTGTGTGCTCTGAAAAACAACTTTAACCCTTCCAGACAAGCTCCCACAGAGTCCAGTTCACTGACTGTTGTGGCCTGCTCCCCATCTCTCCTTAGAGTCCTGGTGCACGGCCTCCCCCTCAGCTTTGTTACAACAAGCATGTATATTATGCTGAACAAAAAGAAAAGGGGATGATGGTACAGTGTGCATTTATTCAGCTTTGACCTTGCACACAGTGAGTACTGTGTTAGTGTCTCAGCTCGCCAGCAAGAATGATTATTTTATGAAAATCTGCACTGTTAGGCAAGTCCAAGCTCTCTGAATTCTTTACGGTTTGCCTGCCCCTAACTGTGACACTATTCTGAAGCTGCACGACTGGTTGGGGAACGAGGAGCTTGTTTTGGGTCACGACACACAGAGCAACTGTGCACACCTGATGATTTTCTCCTATCAAAAGAACAGGAATTAATTTTTGCTCCTGATGCCCACAGATGAATTCCAAACCCCAGCGTGCCAGGAGATATCAGTTTTACAAACCTTTACCACGTCCAAACATTTCCTGAAGTAGATTTTCCTTAAAATACTCTACATTATAATGAAGGCTCTTGTGCAGCAAGCTGCACTGACAGCCACGGTGGCCACCTCTTTATCTGAGGACAAAGCTGCAGCTGGGGATACAGAGCAGCAATTACCAACCTGCTCGTTTTGGCAGCTGCCAGCAGGCTTACGAGCAGTGCCAGCAGGGCTGGAAAGAGAAGTGGTGGAGATGCTTGTCCAGAAGGAATGGGGTGGGGAGTCTCCAAAATAACAAAGACTGGGAAAGACATCAAGTTCATAAAACCTAACAGTAAAGTTGAAAGTAACAGAAAGTTCAGGTTGGCTAGTGAAATGAAAACAATACCTTATCTGCTTGAGTTGGAAACTGAACAACAATCTCGGCGTCCTCGGTGGAGAAGTACTCATTGTAAAGCAAGTTGTCGATCAAACACTGCGTGTTTCGGATCTTACTGACCAGAAGCTCTCGGTAGATCTTCAGCAAAGCAATGCAGGATGGCGGGCTTGCTCCTGGAGGTTTTTCCAAGGAAATCTCCAAGTTAGCACAAAGTTGGCCTTCCATAGTCGAGACAGCAAGAAGCTGCTCCGTCTAGCCTCATCTTTGGCAAGCTGGCTGGCTGCAGTGAGGAGTCAGCTCGGGGTTAGCTTCAGGGAAACGGGCGATCTGTCCTTCACGTTACCGAGCCTGTAAAAGTAAATTGCACAGAGCCTCAATGTAAACGCTATCCTGTGCAGATACATCCTGCAGGTAGCCATCAAAGAGTAATTCCAGCCTCTGCACAACACCACTGACAACTTTATCCAAAAAAAAAACCCACAACCTGTTATCTTCCTCATGTACTTCCAGACATTTATTCAGCTTTTGGAAAAGAAACAAACCAAAAACTACTGCAGGCAGTCTCCCCTGTAATATAAATACTGCGGTGCAGCTTGCCTCAAACAACAACGCTTGCATCTGCTTTGTTAACTGCCCGTTCCTCGTGCATAATTGAATATTTTTATTAGCTTTTCGTGTTTCAACAGACAAAGCAGGGCATCTGTCCAAACGCAGCTCGACAAGGAAATAAAGGGGAATCAAATTCTATTTCGTAGCAATTAATTCTGTAGGAGGAATTAATTTCTACTAGCAATTCCCTTTGTCTTCGGTCACAACGAAAGCCTCTGTGTAAAATTTTGCCAAGAGGGTGACTGTCCTCAGAAGCGAGGCCTTGTGAACTCCCCGACAGCCCTGGCTGAAGGAAAGCAAAGCACATCCCCGGCACAACCGTTTGGGGTCGCAGCCAACCCCAAAACAGCAGAGCTCTTCCGACCAAACGCGACGTGACCCAGTGAGCTGGCTTTCCTACCACGAGTGAGTGACTGCATCTGCTCAGACAGATCAGCCCTGCAGTGCACCACGCGCATGACCCAGCGGGTCGAGAGGCTGACTCCTGAGTCACCCCGCTGCCTAGGAGCCACGCAGGCACATCCCTTTCTTTAAGAAAACTCATTTCAGAACTGAACTCCATCACGGAGACCAAACAAATGTTGAAAACATCATTTCCTCCAGAGCTTTTGCAAGCTTTCGGTTAAAGAGATCGAGTCACCTCTAAAGCACAGGCAACACAGACACTAACACTTCTCTTTCAAGCCACTGCTCCTACCCAACATCTCCTGCTTGCTTTGGTTGCTCTAGGACCACATTATCCTAATGCACATTTTCTTCCTAGAGCACAAGACAGTGGAGAAACGAGAGGATTCAGAAAAGCATTTAAGGTGAAGGCATCAGGGGAGAAAGGGAGAAAAAGCACTAAGGCAGAACGGGGAAGCTACAGCTGGCAATATTAAACCCGCGCACGATGACGTACTCAGTGATATTTTCTGTAGTAATATTAACTTCAGGATTAAAAAAAAAAAAAGATACTCAGTATTGAAGAAAACAGTAACTTTCACCGGTATCTTTTCATAAGAAAAATGGAAAATTTCCACCATCCCCAGACAAAGAAAATGTCACGTCAGATGAAGAGCTGAGCGCCTGAAGTTAGAACAGCCCTATCTCCTGGCACAGGCAGCTAATAGCAAGGCAGGTACCTGCATGTTTGTAACAAAGTGGATCGGCTACATGAGGAAACCTCGGGTCCTACCCAGACTAAAGCAAACACAAAAATGTTTTACAGTAGCTGGTTTAGGTGCAGCAGCACCTACAGGTCCTCATCAGTGTGGGAATGTGCTTAGTTTTTCAGAAAAACTCCCCACAGGACTCAGACATACACAGTTCTGCTTTGCTAGCTTCAGGTTTTTGGAAGCAGGAGACCAACGTGCTGACACTATGAGGTATCAGACTTATCTGCAAGTCTATCGTCTCTTTCTGGAAAGAGTCCCAGCTTCCACGGTGCTTTACAATGGCCTCTTTGAGTGATGGATCACAGGGTTACAACATACTGAGTCTCCCATTACAAGGTTCTGTTAGCTTTATAATGCTAGCTTACACAGCTAGCATGTTTAAAGGTAAACGCTTATGTGGCTTAGAAGTCTATGTTGAAAGCAACCACTTGCTAGACCACGGAGCATGTACAATGTTTTCTTTCTTATCTCAGGCACTCCAGCTGCTGGATCCCGTGCATCAGTCGTGGGGATGCTGGAAGAAAAGGCTGAGGCATACATGCATGTGGGGACACCTCCGTGCACTAAGGTCTAAAAACATCCTCTGTTGAGAACCGCTGCCTCATTTAACAGCCATTCCATTTCTGAAAGGCCTAATGAATGAAATCGTTTCTAAAAGCCACCCTGAGCTTCTTACAGTCCTTTTTAAGGTATCACTAAGTTACGATAAAGAGAGATCTAACAGAGATTCTAACAGCAACAGCTGAACATGAGCACTGAGGTTTGTACAAAGGGCACACACAAGGGGAGGAACAGAAAGATTTGCCTGCTCTGTAAAGCACCTGAATCAGCAGACCACCTAAGGAGGAAGGGAGAGAGGCAAGAACAGTGATACCTGGGCAAAGCAGGAGCCTGGTACGGGGAGACAAGGAGACAGACACATATGGGGCAAAGCCTCGATTCTGGGAACAGAATGGGCTTCTTGTTCCTGCTGGGAAAAAGAAAAAATAAAGGTTTACTCGAGAGGCTGCCAATGATGCTGTAGAGGAAATTAAGTGAGCCTCTTTGAGAACAGCTTCAGCCGAGTGGAGAGGACAGAAAACAGACTATCAGGAATTAAAAGGAGGCAGAGAGCAGAGTGCTCACCCATCAATTGCAAAAGCAAATGAGACAGAAGACAGTCTTGGCCAAATAAAGCATCAGTGGGGACTGAAGCAATGTGAGAAGCAACAGCAACACTAGCAAGGGCTGCTTATCACAGGCCTGCAAAACTGAGAGTAACAAAGAGGAAGCAAGACGGGGATCAGGCCAGGAATAAAGAGGGAAATGAAAAAGGGAAATGAAATGCGTCATAGTAAGAGATACAGCAGAAGTATCAGTGCTCACAGCAAAGTTTTATGTCAATAACCTGCAGCAGTGCCGATAGCTTCCAAGAAAAGGTATTGGCACTTTTATTTAGTGGCTCTTCTGACTTCCCTCTGTTTAAACTCTCGGCATTGCACAAGCATATATAGTTATATTTCCTGGCCCTGCCCTTCTCATATCCTTTTTTCTCGAAGATTGCCTGCTTTCCTTCTAACAAAACCACTGTGCCTGTTCAATTTCCAGTGCCGCAAGTCCTCTGGCAGCGAAGAATACTCTGTTTTACTGGTAGCAGCAACATTTATCACAAAAAGGTTTTACTCAATGTAAATGCTGTGTATAGAGGGGCTGAAGGGTCTTAAAGAGTAGCTAAAAAGAATTCCACATTTGGGTAAACTTAATAATTAACTCCTTATTGAGCTCGCTGCTCCCAAGGAGATTGTGTAGGAAGAAGCAGCAAAGCCAATACAAGGAACAAATTAATTAGGAGCTGTCCTCCGAAGCAGCTAATTTAAGACCAGACAAGTGTATTTCTAAAGACCTGAAAAACTCAGTCAATAGAAGGTTTCTTCTGTAGTTATCAAAACGACTATTTTGTAGTATTCAAAGTGTGGTTACTCTTAGGAGGTGGCTCTATGAAAATAGTGCCCCCTCTCACAAGAAAATCTGAGCCCTTTGAGTCTTCAAGTCAGCTTTGTCTCCTGAGAAAAGCTGTCCTGCAGTGCTCACCATCCCAGTGCAGGGTCGTTACAGCAAAGGGAGAACTGGAGATCCTGGCATGCTTTTTCATTAATTGCTGTAATCTTGACTCAGTCAGGCCAGTCCAAACTCAAGTACTTGCTACCACTGGGAGAAACAGAAAACAGACTGCTTATCCACATCTTATTTCATCCATGCCATAACGTTTTTGAACATAGCAAATACACAAGAACTTATTTCCACACAGCGTTAATTTCAGAGTTGTTTCTGACTGAAACCTCAACTTTAAAAGAAGCTTAACTCTTTTACGCGGTACGAGAACAGTAAAAACGTGCAGATATTAGAAGCAAATGGGCACGAATACTACATGGGAAGTCATGACAAGAAGTGATGTAATTCATTTATTTCCCAGAGGTAAGAAAAAACACCCTTTATTTTTATAGCACAAATTGTGCATTTCTTGAGGTTGCAGAGAGTCCCTGTACTGATCTTAAAATGATAACCTGTATCCATGAGTTAAAACCCATTAATCATACTCCCATTTACAACTATCATAATCGATGCTACAGAATATCAATACGTGTCCTGGGAGCCATACATCAACATCACACTAGTGTAAATCCATTACAATTCTTGTGGTTTTGGGGTCACTGAGATCAGCACCTTTCAGTGATTTCCCCCCCCCCTCTGTACGCTTTAACTCTTAGCGTAAGCTTTTATTGCCCCTTCTAGTTGTTTGAAGAGCAACAGGTAATAAAGAACACGTAAGAAATAATTTCTAACTCCATCGGGTAACCTGACAAGCTTTTGCTTAAAAGGCGGAGGCTGTTAAAGAAATATTTATATCCTTCTTGAGTTTTGCTGCTGCCTTTCCCAATACTACACTTTTAAACAAATGGAGCTTTAGCTACCAGGCTTGGAGTCCCTGGTACCAAATCCTTGCCAAAAAAGATGCTATGGGGCTCCCTGATAACTCCTTTATGGCATGTTTCAGGAAAAGAATTAATAAATAAGAAGGAGGCACGATTTGGCAGGACACTGCGGATGCTCCGACATCAAGGTGCGGGCGTGGCAGACCCCCCCACACCCTCCTGCGAGCAGCTCCCACCTCCCCCGCTCGTTTTTTAGCTTATTTTTGCCTCAATTGGGCAAAACAGCGAGGCCTAAACGACTCCCGTGTGAGTCAGCGGGACTCACAGCCCTTCAAGTAGCTCTGCGGCAAGCAAAAAGCTTTCTAATTATCCCCCCCCCCCCCGCCCTCGCCGCCCCCCATCGCCCGCCGCGACATGGCGGCCGCCCCCACAGGGGGCGCGGGGAGGGAGCGATGCCGCCGGCAGCGCCGAGCCCCCTTTCCCCTCTCCGTCCCCTGCACTCACCGCGGCGAGCCGGGACGGAGGGCAGGCAGGGAGGAGCGGTGCTTCCCCCGCCCCCGGCCCGCCTGAGGCGGCTCCCGCCCCGCACACGGTGCCCCCTCCCCGGCCAGAAGCGGCTCCTCCCCGCACGGCCATGGCCGGAGGCGGCTTCTCCTTCAGAGCCATCGCTGTGCCTCCCGCTGGCTCCTCAGGGAGGGAGGAGGCTTTCGCCGTCCCCCTGAGTTCCCCCTTTTCCTCAGCAGCAGGCATAAAGTATCCCTCCTAACTCCTTCCAGGTGTTTACTTTCCCTTTGCTCCTTGCAACAGTAAAATACCCCCTCAAAAGTGCCCAAAGAGCCTGGTGGGGACCCAATAAAACAAGTGGCTGTGGCATCCAGGAGCTGAGCTTCACACACTTTTACCTCTTAATACTGCACTTTCACTTATTAAAAGTGCAAAAATTGTCAGGTACAGTTCCACATCATCAGCTCCAGCTTATGTAAGTGACACATATTCTTGAAGCACGCATTGAATAGGCACGGGAGAGGTTTGGTAATTGCAATTTTATTTACTCCAATCTCAGACCAGACAGTGCTAATATAGAAAGTATCATGTTTTGCTTTAGAGTTGTAGTGCCCAACTCCAGGAACAGTCATACGACATGAGGACAGTAACTACAGATCCCTGGCAGAAGTTTACAGAAGACAAAATATGCAGAGAAGACGTGGTAAGTTTATTACATTCTTATTTCTCCATTTAAGCAGTCACACAGTGACACTGGATATACCTTACAGTACAGAAAATAAATCAAAGTTCAGTTGTTTCACATGTTCCAGGTTGTCTGTTTTTCCCCGTCCCCGAAGACTAACTATAGGGGTTGCCAAGTACCGTAAAGACTGGTAAGTACTGTAAACCTTACAAGTGCTTCCAGTTTTGTAGGAAATTGTTGCAACTGTGGAAAAAAAGACTGAGTCTGTTAATCTGTGATTTAACAGACAAAACGTGCTAAGATGAATTCACAGAAGTCTTGCTGATTTTTCTGGACTTTAGACCAAATCCTAGAAAAGTACCAAGACAGTTAAAGTAATTTTTAAAACTTCAAGTATCTAAAATGTTTTCTTTAAAATCTGCTGGTTGTACTTCACTAGTACACCTATGCTGATTATCAGCTATAGAAAGAGGGAGGCTGTTCTACTTCGATTAAGTTTCTCTACTGAATGCAATCTTCAGGCCTGCGTTGCCTTTCAGGCTAACACTTAAAAACATGGAGCTAGTTAATAGAAGAGGAATATTTTTAGCTATGTAAATGGGAACTCCACAGCTTCAGACAGGTTGGGCTTTAAGACCATTACAAGAAGCAGCAAAGAAAAAAGTTTAGTATTGCTTTAGAGTTGAGTCTACCTTACACTCTAGTAAGTCTTTGAAATTCTTGGTAACTTAAGAACAAAGGGCCTGATCCTGCAGCCCTTATTCCTTAGAATGTAACAGATGCCAAAACCTAGGAAGATGACCTTTTTCTTTTAAAAAAGTCTGTAAACATAGCGTAAGTTTGTGTGCAGAGCTCCATGAGAGTTACAGAAAGATAATTTACAAGTCTGCAAAAGGTTCAGTGTGTACTTAAGCTATACATACAAAACAAAGAAGTTATCAATGTCAGTTTGTCTTCAGATGGCAAATTATGTCTAACAGCTTCCTGTAGATGCACAGCAAACTCAGATTTTATTGATAAACAAAGAAACCGCTGATCAGCACAGTGAGGAGAACGATCCAAATCAAGGTGAATGGCCAAGCAAGTGCAAAGGTGTTCTATGCAAAATTTGCTTTACTTGCTTTAACAGCAGCTTCAATTTCTTCAAAGATTGGCACTGGTCCTGCATAGTTATTAGTTTCAATAGCTTCTAATTTCTTTTGATACTCAGTTGGCAAGCCATTCTGTTTTGCACCCATGCAGATAACCTATAGTCAAAAGGGGAAAAAAAAAAAAAAAAGAGTCAATAATAATGTTAGGAGGGATAGATCCCTCCAAACATTTAGTCATACAGAAAGGACCAAGAGAAAAACAGGTACCACCAAGGGAGACCCCTAAGATTTTGAAATGCTGCCAATGTGCCCAAGACACAATTAACTTGCTAATTCAGTCATTCGGATCAAATCCAAAGCACAACAGTGAATACCTAAACAGGTTATAGGAGTAACAGAAACAGATACTTAGCTTAGTGAAAACAGATTCCTTAGAGTTTGTTACTGCAGCTTTCCTTCTACATACCCCAAACCCTTAAGTTTTAGTGCAAGAGAATCTAAGTGACAGGGAGAGGAAAAGAGGAGGCTGTAGGAGCCAAGGCTTGAAAGAGGCACTAGCAAGTTGCCAAATAGAAACGAAGAAAGATAAATACAGAGACTTTAAAAGCTGACACCAGTGTAAATATTCTTTCACACATTCAACAACCAGGAAATCCAAGGATGTGGTGTTTGGAAGGGATAAACTTTGCCACAAAAAGTACCTTGCAGTAGATGGATGTAGCTCATTGTGTACAGATACCTGTACTAAATTTTTAGACCTCTTGTCTGGTTAACTTAGGTTAAACAAATAACCCAGGGCAGGGTGGGGGGAGAAAAAGAGAACTACAAACCAACGCTGACAACAGCAGGAGAGAATGTTTAACTAGATAAAGTTGCCAATATTGGAAGTCTGCTCTCACGGCATCCTAGTGAGAGCTCACACGCAGCAGCAGTTTCCACATACTAATTCCTTGAAAAACCCTAAAGATCTGTTTTGACAGGAAGCAGCAAAGCTTGCTTTCTAAGCAAGCTTTCTCTTAAGAAATCCCACAGCAGCAGGCCTTCGCTATGCTCCTGGAAGCTGATTTGTGGGAGTTGAGAGAGGAACGTGGGATTTCACAGGCTCAAGCCCTGTTTCTTTGCTTTTGGTCAACGTGTTACAGCGATGTCTGCCTGCAGTTGCTAGTAACTGCACAATTCACAGTTCCAGACACGCAGCCATGCCACCTGAAGCTAGTCCTGCATCAGATCTCACAGGCTAAGCAGGTCAGGCCTGCTCCGTGACTGGGCCGTGTGTCTCTACAGAGTCAGTGAGTTGCAGAACGGTGTTGAAACACTTCTGCCTCCCCAGCTGTCAAGTGAGAACCCTGCAGTGCCTTACAGTGGTGCTAGAGATCTTGTGAATCTACTGATCTGGTAAAAAGAGGCAGGTGGACTCGTGCATTAGAAGATAGTAAGATAATTTATAAGGCAATAGGAATAACCCACGTCCTTAGGACTACAAGCCAGGTGCTGTATGCTCCCCACAGAAGCTTCCCTCTGTCCTTTCAGTGGAGTGCATTAATTTTTCATTCCTAAATAGAGAATTGCTGCATGTATGGAAAGGAGCTGGCATCCTTCAGAAATCCTGGTGTCAGTCATAACTAATTCATGAGTTAAACAGAGGCTTCATGTAAAGCACAACATAAAACTGATTTAGTCGATCTTTAAGAGCTGGCAGTCCTCAGTAAGCATCGTTACACTAGTAGATTGCACAAGGATGAAGTTACACCTTTACATTAGAATTACTCATGCCTTTTATCTACCGCAAATAAGGTCCTTATTAAACAGGCCAGAAGTACTGCATTACGTGTTTCTGTTCATTCTCTCCAGACACAACACCTACCTTTTTATACTGGGGAGAAGGGGGACCACGGACGTAGTCCCTCATCTGGTAGCTTCGACAGGTCAGAACCTTTCCTGCTGGAGTGTGGACGTTAATTTCTATTGGGACATAAATTCCATCTGCAACTCCCTCTTGCCTGCAAAGGACATATATTTCTTTCACGGTCAATAATTGAAGCATGGGTAAAAGGCATCTTACATCTTTCAAACAAACTGTGCAATTAAACCTATGCATTTAACATAAAAGAATTCAGAGCAGAACACTCATCTTCATGGTTAAATGACTTAGAGAAAAATAATTAAAGCAAAACATATTCTGGTACTTTTTGTGCTAACTGCTTTCACAGCCAAAAATAAGCTTCTAAAAGTGAATGCTGCTCCCTAGTCATCATTTTAACAATGTAAGAAAGATGAGCAGCAGATAACTTGTGAGATTAGAGAGTGTTGCTTGTGATTCAGGTACTGTGCAAGTCTTGTAATCCACAAGAGAAATCCAGCCAAGATTATCAGAATTAATAAATACTCCTGTGTGGAGCCAGGAGTTGGACTCGATGATCCTTGTGGAATCCTTCCAGCGTGGGATAGCCTATGATTCTACTATCATTACAAAAAGGAAAAAACAAAAGCAAAATGAAAAAATAAACAAAAAAACAAACAAACACTAAATTAGCTTTTGCTTGAAAACAAGGCACTTTTAATCTCAAATATTTTAGAAGCCAATAAATGCACTATAGAGTGAAATTCACATATTAAAATCCAGTGTCTTCTTTATCCCAGCAAAAGCTTCCACCCTGCTTTTTACAAAAAGCAAGCAAACAAACAACACTACTACTTTTAAATTGCTCTCTAAAGTAACAGAAGATGGCAAAGTTAAGTCACCTACTTATCCAGTGAACTTAAATTGCTAGTGTTCATTTTCCACACTACTCCCCATACTTCGTCTCCAGGGCTCTGAACAATGGTAGCTGTACCTCCATGCCAGACGGGACTTGTCCTGCCTTGATGATGGCCAAAATCGAGCTTAAAGTCCTGCAAATGAAACCAATGCAGAAAAATCAATTTCACTCAACAATAAGGGTTGTTGGTTATTCTTGACATGAAGGGGGCACCTACAACAGAGCCTACAAGAAGTCAGCTGGAGCCACAGAAGGAAGAACTCACAGTCACGCAGCCAGGATCTGATCCAGCTTCAGCTCATGAGGTTTTGGTGCTGTTCTAAGATGTAAATGCTACCATGACAGGTCCAGGAAAATAGTGATGATAAGCCTCCAAAATGGTAAGTCTTCTCCTCACGTGCTAATAGAAGTGCCCAGGCATACAATACCTTCCTGTGTATTTTCCAGTGTTGTATGCCATCTCCTCACTCAACTGGAACACTTTTGGGTATTTTTAAGTCAAGGTATATGCCTCTTTGAGTAAGCTTATTCAAGTGCTGCATGTCAAAACATTGCTTTCAAAATCAAGTATTTCTTTTTCATATAAGGAATACCAAATATTATCATACAGACAAAATACAGTAACTTGTTCTTGCATTTTTTCCAGTATAATTTCACGTCTGACTTCAGAGAGGCCCAGTTTCCTTTCCAACTTGTACACCTTTCACTAACTGTAAAGGAGGGGAAGAAAAAAGCCTGGAGGAAGACTACCTGATCGATAACAACAACAAACCGAAAAACTGGCAAAGGCATAAGTCATTATAAAACCAAACAAAGTAATAATAATAATAATAATAATAATAATAATAATAATAATACAACTACAAAACCTCACGGCTTTGCTTACTTCTGTCCATCCCCTTTTTAAGCTGTAAGAAAACTTTGATTTGAAACCCATGCCTCCTGCATACATTAACACATTTGCTTTCTGATATGTTACCTTCTTGTCACATGCCCTAACACATACGGGAAAAGGCTGCAGAAATTGAGCAACTGGAGGCTTACAAAAAAAAAACAAACGGAGGCTTTGCAGTCTATTTTCATATTATTAAGCCTCCAACCACCACGACCATCGAGCCCAACCCCTGACCCACCACCAACCAGCCCTCCACTAACCCACGCCACCCATCTAAACCTCCTTTAAACACCTCCATGGATGCCGCCTCCACCCTGGGCAGCCCACCCCGATACCCGCAGACCCCCCCCAGCCGTCCCCCCGCACCCACCGGCAGCCTGGCGGTGCCGCAGGGCGCGGCGGCGGAGCCGAGCAGCAGGCGCTCCCGCAGCAGGTTGCTGCCATAGGCGAAGTACAGCGCCTCCATCGCGCCCCCGGGACGCCCCCCCCCCCGGCGGCGGGAGGGGCGGCGCGGGGGTGATGGCGCCATGGGCTGGGAGGGGATGGGGGGTGCGCCGCCATTTTGGGGCGGTGCTGAGGAGGGAAGTGGGGGGGGCTACAGGGGTACTTGTAAAAATTGTAATTCGTCATTAAATGCGTTAAATAAAAAGTGTGGTTCTGAGCCTTCCTGTCCAGCAGTTTTCCATTTATTTTATTTATTTATTGTTTTCCCCTAAGCAGCATTAAATAGGGATAAGTGCCCTTGGAGCGCTGCGTTCGGTTCTGGGGCCCCAGCACAAGAAGGATGTGGGCTTAACTACGACAAGTCCAGGGGAGGGCACAGGGGTGCTCAGAGCTGGAGCTCCTCTCCTGTAAGGACAGGCTGAGGGGGTTGGGGTTGTTCAGCCTGGAGAAGAGAAGGCTCCAGGGAGATCCTATAGGGGTCTTCCAGTGCCTAAAGGGGGCTACAGGACAGCTGGGGAGGGACTCTGTCAGGGGGTGGAGTGATAGGACGAGGGGTAATGGCTTTAAACTAAAAGAGGGTAGGTTTAGATTAGATATAAGAAAAAAAAAAGAAAATCTTCACTCAGGGGGTGGTGAGGCACTGGCACAGGCTGCCCAGAGAAGCTGTGGGTGCCCCATCCCTGGAGGTGTTCAAGGCCAGGCTGGACGGGGCTTTGGGCAGCCTGGGCTGGTGGGAGGTGTCCCTGCTTACTCTGAACTCTGCATAGAGAAACCTGCCTCTGTCTTCTGCCAGTAGCATCAGGAATGCTGATTTCAACCAGACATGACAGAAAGCAAAGCGGTTTCAAAGTCACGAACTTTCTGCTGGGTTCAAGAAAATAGGCAGAGATGGCTGTGGTACCTGTCCTTCAGAAAAGGCTGCCGTGTGAGCACAGCTGTGGGACAGCACACGTCCCAGTGGAGGAACTTGCTGTGAGCCTCCTGGCTTCACCCACCCCATAGTTCTGCCTTGGGGAGCGTCCCTGGAGGACGCCAGGTTCCCCACACACTAGTGCTTGCTGAACAACCCCTAAGGTTTTGCTCTGAGCTGTCGCTTGTGAGCCAGCATTGGCATCATTTTCTAAGCAGAAAATCTGGTGTATGAATTGTGATGTGTGTAGCAATTTTCACTTTTTAATCTCAAAATGATGTTCAAAAAACAAAAAAACACCAGCCTTTCATAAGACTTTTTAACAAGGAGCCTTTCATAACACTTTTTAAGTTATTGAAACCTGAAATTCTGTACAAAAATGCTATTTTCCCAACACCTAGAGTTTCAACAGCAATTCCAGTGATTTTTTATTCAAATAGCGTATATATTTTTGAACAAAGAGAAACAGTTTTCTCCTAAATCTTGTGTTCTTTTTAATGCTATTCAAATCTAGGCATGAGAGTTACAAATGAAGTCAGATGACTGACAAAATGAGGAGGCTGTCCCCGAGCTTTTGGCTGGATTTGTGCACAGTTAGCAAAATTACAGTCAAACATACAGAGGGAAAATCAATTTTAAACACTGCCTCTTGCAATTCTAAGTATTTAATCACTCAGGAAGGTATTTCCAAAGAGGTCTATTGAGGTTTCCATTTTTTTACAGTATGTAATGAATATTGAGCCTTCTCTAGAGTGAAAGAGCAGTGGCAGGAGCAGAGTTCTGTTGTGCATGGTAAAAGTTGATCTTGCCTATTCCAGATATAACATACTGCTAATTCTGATGTTATTGAAGTAAACCCTAGATTTATAGTGTTTAATTTTTAATTAATTGAATGAGTCGATCAATTTGCACTTCTGAAGCCCATTTCTTCCCCTGCACACAGCCCACAGCAGCATGGAAACGTCACGTTTAGCCTGTCAGCTATTCATAAGGGTGACGGATGGCAGAGCTGAATTGGAAGGGCCAACACTGAGGGTATGGGACAGTGCTTTTTCCCCATGAGAGTCATGGTAAGCTTGGGTTTTAAACTAGCTGGAAAATATAAACCTCATCTCCCAACAGAGTGTTAAAGACCCCCCCCCCCCCCCCCCCCCCCCCCGTTACTATTTAAAAGAATTTAAACTTTCATGAATTTTTAATAAAACTTTTTTTTTTCTTAAAAGCTTTCTTAAAATTATTATTGGTAGAGCACCCAAATCTGCACTATCTGCTCTGAGATCACCAACACCTAATGCAGAGCACTGAGCAGCTCGTAGAAATTAGGCCTCCCTAGCATGCAAAACAAACTTTAAAGAGGGGATGTTAACTCTGAAGCCTACCATCACAACAACTAAGTTTTCCTGGCTGATCCAAGCACACAAATACAGTGCTCATGCTCACTAGGAATTAGTCTCTGCATTTTCTGTATCTTCTCACCACAGCACCAGGAGGTGGTGCCTGGGTGCAACTCAGCAGCAGTGTGGCCGTGCTGATGGTGAGGCAGCACAGGAGAAAAGGGAGCCAGGCCTGGAGGGAAAGCTTTGCAAGCCTATCAGAGAATCATGAAGGTTGGAAAAGACCTCCAAGATCATCTGGTCCAACCACCCCCCTACCACCATGTCACTGTCAGAGCAGCTGACGTGAGCCCTGTGTTAACCTGTCAGAGGCCCCAAACAGTTGGGAGCCATTGTTTCCCTTTGCTGCAGACACAAAACCTGTGCCCAGTAAGCAGTCAGCAGCACGCCTCATTTTTGGGAGGCTCCCAAGGGCTGGGCACGGGGAAAGCTCTGGATGCACGCTGCGGTTTGTGCATTGTCCCAGGGGTACTTCAGCAGGGTTATTTGTGCAATGAAAACGTGTTTTCTTTTTCCCCATCATGTTTTTATCCCTAGACACAGTTTATTCCTCAGCAGTCTCATATCCCACATAGGATTTTGGGATCTGGAAAAAAGGTTTTGTAGTGGGATGAGTTAAACCTGCCGAAGCATGTGGCAGTCATTCAGTGTGCCTCCCTCCCCGTCACTGCATGAGCTTTAATTAATACCCAAGAAAAAGAAAGCACTTGGAGGAATAATAAGGGCAACTGATGCAAATGAGCCACTTGTACAGTCTTCCCCATGGCTTTTCACTCCTTCTCCCCACGGAGCCCTAGCAGGACGTGCTCTGCAATTAGTATTTTGTGGAAATGGTAGCGAGACGGCTGCAGCTGATGGCAGCTTCTTGATGCAGCATGCAAGGTCTGGGGGTCCGCAGAGATTGCGCGTTCATGCAGATGAATGCAAACAACTTCACAACGTGCTGTGGTGTTGCTGCGCTTCTTCTTTCCCTGCAAAGCAGGGACCACAAAATCCTGTGCAAAGCCAGCCTCCCACCCTGCCCTCTGCAACAGAACAGCCCCTGGCCCACGGGGCTCTGACCAGGGGGAACATCCATCATTTGTTTTGCAGTTCTGTTTTCACATGTTTCTGCAAATAGCACGTGCAGTCATTTAGGAGAGATGAGCTGTTAAAGCGCCTGTGCCTGTGCATGTATCCACCTGCCTTTTTTTTTTTTTTTTTTAGCTTGGGATGATGCCAAAGTGAGTTTGGGGCCCTTCCTGAGGCAGCCCAGAGCTCTCCCTGGCTGCTTAATCCTCAGTGTGCTCCTGAGATATCTCTGCGTGGTCTGTGCCTTTTGGGGTTGAGGAAGGTGGACGGGGAAAGGAGAGCCATGCGACTCACTGCTCCTGATCAGACATTGGGAAGAGGAGGATGTGAATCTCTGCCTTACTTTAGTGTGGACCTCCTGCGACCCAGGTTTGTGCAGACGGACCGTGACGAGCTCCTCGAGTCCCTTCTAACTCTTGTAGGGGCAAGACATATGGGATCTATGTAAAAAGAAAAATGCTAACAACTTGACGTGCATGAAATCTGGAGACGTGAAAAGGGGGAGGGAGCTTTTGCAAACAGATCCCGGTGGGCACAGTCACGGCACGCAGCTGGCTGGAGTCAGTTTGGCTCGTGAGTGCCTCTGCTCCGCTCACAGGACTGCAGGCGCTTGCAGGTGTGACTTCAGCAACCAGTTTGAAAATCTTGCCAAACATTACCTCAGATTTCAAAGGAAGAATGCTGAGGTTTACTGTGCAGGCTGTACCTGGAGCCTAGTTTTTACCCCTTGTGTACAAGTGTACAGTGGGAACTGCCTGAAGTTGAATTTCTGCTCATCTTTGGGCAAATAAATTCAAAATCTGGCTTTTCTCCTGTTACCAATTGTTTTGCTTCTCTCATTGTAAAGCTGCTTTGAATTAAAACAATTCTCTAGTGAGACAAAGCAAATGGTTACATGAGATTTTGTCAAGATAGTTTCCATTCTTACTGAAGTCCTGTGGTTTTCCTGCATCAAGGAGGATTTTGTTAGCATGACATTTCTGTGGTGCTGGGCATCTCCCACCACAGATGTGGCTGACTCTTCAGAGGACCAGTTCAGCTGTCCTTCTCCAGTTGAGACTTCATCTCACCAAACACCCAGCAGGTTGTCTCTGCAGCCTGTTGAGTACCTGAGATTTTTTTTTCCCATGAGTGAGATGACTGTTGAATGCAGAGTGGTGAATGAAAGGGCTCTGTTCTGCTGTCTTTAGGCAGCCCTGCTATTTAATGTCCATTTCATTTATGATTTTAATTATATTTACTATTTATTATTATTTACAGTGCGGTGTATGTTTGCTTTCTTCTCATCCTTTTACTTTCTGTAGGCTAGGAGCATGGCAAGACCCGGTTTGTCTCAGTTGCATTTGCCCTCTACCTTTTTCTTCACCTCTTTACC
The DNA here is from genome assembly GCF_963932015.1 of Anas acuta. Classification (NCBI taxonomy): domain Eukaryota; kingdom Metazoa; phylum Chordata; class Aves; order Anseriformes; family Anatidae; genus Anas; species Anas acuta. Next base: position 44,180,062 of record NC_088980.1, on the reverse strand, counting down.
GTCACTTACCTCTTTCCTCTACTGCATCAGGGATGCAAGCCTTCGAGCAGGGCAGGAGAGCAAGCCTGCTGGAGGGAAGGGTGCTAACACTCTGCTTCCTTCACCAGATGAGCCTTACAGGATACAGCAGAGATGCATCAAGGAGTATCACATTTCTGATCCCTCAGGGGCCTCTTGGATAAAAAAGGCAGAGAAGCCATCCACAAGCTGCACCCACAGATCTCACTCTTCATTAAAATCAATTGTGGTGTTCACATTATGGCACCCTTTCTTCACTTTCACAATGTCCATCCTAGTGACTTTTGGGCAATTCTTACCAAACCTGCAGAGAGGTACCAGTCACTCTCAGTGACTCCATGTTTCGATGAGCTTTAGGAAAGGGGAAAGCTAGGCAAAAAGTAGGTTTCAGACAGGGAAAGGCAGCAGCTTGAGGACAGTCACTCTTAGACAGCAAAGGAGAGAGACCGTGGCCCAGCTGCATAAAACCTTCCAGGAGGAGTTCATGTTTATCAGAGCTAAGGGGACAACCCCTCAGTCTCTGTTCTCTAATGAGCCGTAAAAAAATCACTCACCTGCAAGATAAGAATCCAAACCCAGGCTGTCTTATGTTCAGTGCTTTGCGTGGGCTTGTTTTCCTATTCATCTTTCAGACAGAACCTTTCTGCACCAAAACTTCTGCTTGCCAGACACGTCAGTGCTGTGAGGAGCACCCTTGGCAGAAATTCAGCCTCCGAGCACACCCAATATTCACAGGATTTGCAGGGTGCAGCGACTTACAGAAGTCATGTCCTGCCAGGGCAGCGAATGTCTGATAAACAGGCAGAAGGAGAATAACAAACTTCTATTCCAAGAAACACGTGGCCCTAAGCATCTCTAGGGATGCACATTCGGTAGCTGATTGGAAACAAGTTTATTTTATCTCTACTCTCATAGCAAGCCCTGATGTTGATGATTATTTTTTCTAAGCAGTTGGAAAAAAAAATAAAATAAAATATGCCTTCAGCAAGATAGAACAGGTCCTCATTCCTCCCTTCCCACGTGCAGAAGTGTAATGATGTAGTTACTATATACATATAGTACGTATATCATAAATATATATATATGAATGTGTAACTCATCTGTTTGTGATGAGTGCTAGGGGGATCTGACCACCAGATGCCACTCGTGCTCCACAGGGAATACAGAGCAGCTGTGTGGCTAAGTGTAGTTTGTAGGAGAAGCCAGAACAGCCAGGCATCACTCGTTTTGTCCGTATCTGGACTGGACTGAACAGTCACCCTTCAGTTCTGGCCATGGTATTCAAGCCTAAGGTTTCTGCTCCGTAACCCATCTGGTCTGACTCATCCACACACAGTTTGGTGTGTAGGAAAGCGACTGTCCTAGGGAGCGGGGTCCTCAGTTCATTTGTGAGTGAATGCAGCACCTTCTGCAGCCACAGCCACCACAGGTGCTCTGGGGGTCTGAGCACGCTTTGGTTTTCATGGAAAAAAGCAGGATTTCCTCCCCGCTTGTCACCAGGAGAGCTGCCCTTACCAGTGGCCCCAGGGGAAGACTCGTGCCAGGGTGCCATAATCACTCTCATTTTTCAGGGGGAAGGGAGTGGAAAGGCACAATTTGCACCTCAGCCCATGTTTTTCCAGTCTTGGCTGATGTTTGGGTGCAGTGGTGTTTGAGAAGCAAAGATCTTCTGGACCTGGTAGGATCAGAGGGCTTTGAAGCACCATGTGGGCTTCTGATGTGACCCTACATCACATCAACAAACTCAAATTTTCCTCCGATTCTGCTGGCCCTTGCTGCCCTTCCTTTAACCCCAGATGACTCAGTAGACTTGGTTTTTAAGACAGGCTGCAACATCTTGCTTGAGGTGTCTGATCAGACCCCTTTCCGTTCGAGTTCCCCATGGGCTTAACAAGCCTGACATTGCCAGTGTCTACTTCAGCTGGGGACCCTTCTGGTTTATCCTCCATGCTCTTTCCTTTTTGTTTTCCCAGATCATGAATAAAGATGTTAGATGTAGAATTGCAAACCCCAGAGCCACTGATATTTCACAAACAATTCCATTATGTGGTTTTGTTATGGTCCCTTACTGGGCTTTCTCAGGGACACCAATCATGGAACAGCAGGGCTCAGCTTCCTGCAGCCCTCTTAAATCAATCCCATGGCATTGCAAAAGCCTTATTTTAATATCTTCTGTTCTAATTGCGTAATTGTTTGCTTGAAGAGGTCTTCCTGATGTCTTTAGCAGCAATCAGGTTTTTCAACAGATCACCATTTTAAAACACAGGAGCTAAAAATAACACTACACCTATGCTGTTGTTTCCTCCCAACTGGAGAAAAGCAGATCAGCAGTCTCCAGAACCAAGCTGAATCTTCTCTTACATGCACATCAAGCTGAGCCTGTGCTCCCGTTAGGACAGAGTGGTGTGTATTTTAATCTCAAATTGGTATTTCCTAGGAAAAAAAGAAGTAGTTTCAAGAAGTCCAAGTTCCTGGCGTTGGGCTCTGCTTCACAGCTGACGTGAGGGATGCATGCCAGTGCAAGGGAGAAGCAGATAAGTTGTGGCCTTGCAAAAAATGTCCCACTGCAGCTGTATGAGGATGAAAAGTTGCTGCCATTGCTACAGCAGCTGTCTGTGGAGGGTTTGGAAGCAGCTGTTATTTCCACATCTGTGCCAATGATAAAGACTCTATCCTGGCTCCATCAATTTTGCTTAGCTGGAATGTTTCACCCATCAGTGACCACTTTTGATTTGTACCTAGAGGGTCAAAATCCTTTCACAGGCCAGACTGCTGGCATGTTTCAGTACCTGCAGATTTGTCTGCTCCTGCAGGTGGCCCTGGTTTGCAGAACAAGTTCTTCCTGCAGAAGATGGTACCTGCTTGGCAGGTGCCATCGGTGTGGTGCAAGAAGGGCAGTAATGGAAATAACTGCTCATGCCCCTGTCTCAGAGCTAGGGAAAATGCAATATGCCATCACTGGAAAGACACGGGCGGGGTGCACTTTATAGCTCTGATTGCATTAAGCAAACTGAGTTTTCAGAAGTACCTTTTCTGTCCAGGCAAAAATCCAGCTTGGATCACATCATAGGGAAAAAATTGTGACTGTAGCTCCAGAAAGGACCAACGGGCGCTTTCTGAAAAACAACAGCAACAACAAAAACCCAAACCAAACCAACAAACAAACACACACACTCACACAAAGCAACAACAACAAAAATAAACCCCGATGCATGTAGGTGACTCGCTGCACGTCCAACGTTGCCTTGGTCTGCCTGCTTGAATGTCTTTCCTAAAGCAGAGCATCCCCTCACTCTGTTCTGAATGAACTACAGTCATTATTCTTAGCTCTCTCGAGGGCTGCATGCGCTCCTAGAGCTAATTTAAATGAGCCATCCCTACTAATTAAGGCATTCTAATTCATGGAAAAATACTGAGCCTTTATCAGGCACTCCCTGGCTGGAATACAGACTAAGATACCGGAGCCGAGCAGGAGAGCTGTTCTCTCTTATGCTTTAAATAGCTTGCTAATGTGAAAATGTGGTTATAACCAAATTCTCCTGAGGAAGAAATTAAAGCCCAAATCTGGACTGTGTCTCCATTTCCACTCAAACCCCATGCCACGCAAAGTGGTGTTACTGTCACTTTTGCTCCTGTGGTGTTTGCAGGACAGTGCCCCAGAGGACAAGAAATGTTCCCCCTTGTGAACACTTTGCTGTGCAAACACTGTTGAAGATTAATAATCTCTTGACCATTAAATCAACGTAACAAATAATTTATTCCATTCTTCTTGAAGGCACCGTGAGCTTCTTTTTGCCTTAATCAGATCAGATTCCTCTCTTCTCATTTGCCTTCGTTTTTCTCTCCTGTCCTGGTTTTTGCTAGGACTGGAAAATTATCTGATAGCCAGCTGGTGCCCCCCTATTCCTCAGTGAATTTCTGTGAATTAAACAAACAAGCAAAACAGAACAAAACAAAACCAAAACTCATCAACTGGTGAGGGATGTTAATGTAAAGATCAGAATGCTCTATGTAGACACAGAGTAGGCTTCATCAAAATGTTAAGAAAAATGAACCCAGTGAAAAAAGAAATCAAGTTGAGGATATTTTAATCCAAGAGAGCTGGGTGTGGTATGCTGCTGGCTGGCTTGGGTATTGGCCATTATTTGAGGTGTCTTGGCATACGCTTCTGACTCTTGTCATTTTTCCATTTTTGAAGGGAATACACGTAAAGGAGGAAGGAGGCCCTCAGATAACACCACCACAATGCATGGACTCTACAAGTCATTCACTCTTACATCTTATATCACCAGGTCAAGCCCTTGCCTTGGGAGGACTCCCTGGCAGGGGATGACAAGAGATTTTCCTCTGAATCCCAGTAAATATGGGACAGCCATTGCTAGCAGCAGGCCAAGGGATTTTGTGGGTAGATATGAATGTGTTTTGCTCTAACTGCAAGGCATTGCTCAAGAATCAGGAAAACATCAGGAGGCTTTCGCCTAAAGTCTGCTCTGGCTCAATGCTGGTTCTGCAATGGTGTGGCCTGGCCACGTGTGATAAGAGCCTAATGAAACCAAGTGAAAGTCTAACACATGAGTAGTCATTGTAACTAACTTGTGAGCCAGGGAGGAAAGAATGAATGACCACAAAAACCCAAAGTGTTTGAGAGCACAGAAAATAGTTATTAGTGGACACAAAACTGAACAGGAACAGATGACCCGCCCCAGCCCAAAACAAAACAGGTAGACACATCTCATAGCGATATATCTAGCTATGTGAAGAATATATAAATAAATATATTTATGTGTATGTATGTCTATATGTGTATGAGATGTACATGAGCTGTTCTCTCACAATTGTTCCAGGATCAGAGGTTGCCTGAAGGTCAAAGGGAATACGGAGAATTAAAGGCAACAAAGCAATGAACTCCACCAGCTCTTCCACCCCAAACTATGCAGCACTGGCACAGACACACACAGAGGTGTTGAGAGTTGTCTTGTCTGAAGACCAAGCCAAAGAGACCCCAACAAAGAGACCCTATCAATCTGGGTGAAGGAGAAAGGATGGATCAGATTATGATGATAAAACCAGACTTTTAAACACAAGGCCAATCCATTCTCCTTCAGTCCTTGGAACAAGTAATCTTCTCTGGATGACCTATTAGGAGCTCCTTTGACTATGCTGGACTATTTAAAACCTGTTCAATTTTGCAGAAAATTCCCTGGAATTAATATTTTAAGCACTCCTGTGGTGAGCAAAACAAAATTCTGCAGAGGTCATTTCTGCCCTGTTTGATATTGATTTCTGCCCGATGAAGAAGCATTTTAACTGGGTTACAAAGTGTTCTTCCCCAAGATGCTTAAAATAGGACTGAGGAACCATTAGGATATAAACTAATCAGCTGGACATCAAATTCAGAGATGATCCTGAAATTGCTTAAACATTGATTCTTTGTTATCTTTTCCCGTGGAGCCACATAGCTCTCAATTCTCTTATCATTGAGCTGGTGCCAGAAGCAGGAAATTTCAGAGAGCTCCAGCAATATAGGGAACTAAGGTGATTTATTTATTTATTTATTTATTTATTTATTTATTTATTTATTTATTTTTTCTACAGAAGATTTTGGTCTTCTCAGGACTTTCACAGTAAGTGTATGTGATCAGAGAAATGGTAGCTTTTGTGCATTTTTACTGCTTCCCAGTGGAACGATGTTATTGCTCATGATTACAAAGCCGGCCAGGTGGGAGGAAATTGGTGTTGCAAGCACAGCATGATAATCCTCTCAATATTGTAAAAAATAAAATTCATCGAATTAAAAGACCTCAGACTGTTGACCTACCCCCTGAAAGTCCCATTGAACCTGTCTTTGTGAAAAAGAGGGCAAAGCTGGGACCTTTCTTCCCTCTTTTAAGTTCATCCCTGTTTGTTTTGTGCATTTAAGAGTCTAGGACAAAAGGAATAATCCACAGCGTGTGCAGTGTGGGCTTTAGCCAAAGCCAATAGAAATCAATTGGAAAATGTTGAACCATTCCAATTTCTGCAAGCTCCCTGTTGTCTTTGAGGACTGATTTAATGTCATCCAGTGCTGAAATAAGCTGAAATAGAATGTTTTGGAATGAAAATTTTGATCAAAAACATCCGTTCCTGTGCCAAATTTTCATTTTCTAGCAGCAGATTGATTTTTAAAAACTCATTTAGGTGGTGAGGTTTTTAAAAGTCTCTGCAGTGAGCAGATTCCTGGTCAATAACCAAAATTTCACATTATGGAGAGTCCCAACATGTTATTTATGTCATGAGTGCTGTGAAGAATACATGAGACTTTTCTTTTATGTCTCATTTTCAGCCTTAGAAGGAGAGAAGGCTTCTTGAAGGAATTGTAACTATCACTAAATAAAAATAATAGGAATTCATTGCACGAGCCGTTGCATCAGTTGAAATCATTAGCTTCAACGTACGGAAAAATTCTGCACAGAATGAGTATTTTAATTTTGTCTGAGAAGTTTAATTTCGTAAAATATATGACTGCGCAAATCAATTAAAGCCAGTGGAGTTGAGCTAATAGAGAATTTGACCTCAGAAGAATAAATCTCTCTCGTGTTCTTTTAGCAGAGTTTCAACAAATTGGTCTGTTAGTGGGGCTGTCAGTTCCTAGAAGCCAACTGCGTTTGCTCTGGAAAAGAGTGAAGGAATAATTCTCAATGCCTGTACCCGAAGCTCTTCTTAAATATACTTTTCTTTCATGCCTGGATTTTCTATTTCTTTGTGGGGTAAATGTATAGAGTATCTGAATTACCAGGAAAGGGTATCTGAAATATCAGGAAAAGGTTCTGCACCAAGAAGATGTTCGGGCACTGGGACAGGCTCCCCAGGGCAGTGGTCATGGCACCGAGCCTGCTGGAGCTCAAGAAGCATTTAGACAGTGCTCTCAGACACATGGTCTGATTTTGGGATGGTCCTTAGGGGACCCGGGAGTTGGGCTTGATGATCCTTGGGGGTTCCTTCCAGCTCGGATATTCTGTGACTCTATGACTTTATGAATTAGGCAAAATTTCCCTTCTGACCTATTGCAGTTTGTAAAGTGTATTGGGATGTCTTCAGGTAAGAGGGATGAGATGGGCATTGCTTGGAGGAAGAGGGAAAATAGGCAAAATAACTGAGTGCAAACAGTTTGCTGTATATTTTTTGTAGTGTTTATGTTAGAAATAGCAGGTTCCTAATGAAAGCTACTTCTCCTATTACCACGTTTCCTTGCCCTTGGCAGCAGCACAGAGGTCAGACGTTCACACACAGCTATTCTTTGGTGACCTCTCTGATGTGCTGAGCACAAACACACTGTTCTTTGCCCTGGGCATGCTGTACTTCTATTCCCACTTGTTTCTTCAATAAACCTACTTAATCTGTCAGCTATAGAAAACCGCCACTGGCCTCACTTCTGCACACTGGCTCAATATATCTCACCGAGGAGCCTGGCAGTCCAGGAGAGCAATTGGAGTGCTCCTTTAATTTCCAGTTTATACCTTTGGCAATTAGTGGCAGGAGAGTGGACAGCCCCTGGGGGCAGACATGGAAGCAGTACGTATAACGGATGCCAATTTTTGACCCTTTCCAGGTTACAGCAGCAAGCTCCTGTTTGATAGACCCCAGAATGGAATCAACCAGGTTTTGTTTCAATTTTGGACTTTCCTTACATTTTTTCTTACATATGTAGGGCTTAGGGATATGGTTTAGTGGGGACTGTTAGCGTTAGGTCAGAGGTTGAACTCGATGATCTTGAGGTCTCTTCCAACCTAGAAATTCTGTGACTGTGATTCTGTGATTGTGATTTTTTTTGCATGTATTTAGGATGAGACAGCACTAACAGTTACTTCTCCTGCTGGATTTTTCCTGTATGCATGAATGGATGCAATTTCCCCATAGGGTCAGGTTGTTCAAAGAGTCTATGCAGTCCTACAAATTTATGTAAATTAACACAAAAGTGAACATTATGTTTCTCAGAGTATATAGACAGGTCTTTAATTCTCATTACATCTTAAATTCTGGCTCCAAAAGCCCCTAATTCACGTTTCTTATGTGTTTGATTCTTGTTGAAAAGACAGGTTCCTTCAGATGTTCCACAGAATGAGGGTTTATAATTACATATAAAGTATACATATATATAATATATATAATATAAACAATAAATATAAAATAAAAATACAAAATAAATACAAAATACAAATAAAATACAATAAATATAAATAAAAATACATGTATAGTATATATATTTATGTGTATGTCTGCCTATATATCTATGAGATGTACATAGCTATTCTCTCATGATAGTTCCAGGATCAGAGGTTGCCTAAAGATCAAAGGGAATATGGAGAATTAAAGGCAATAAAGCAATGAACTCCATCAGCTCTTCCACCCCAAACTGTGCAGCACTGGCACAGACACACGGAGGTGTTGGGAGTTGTCTTGTCCCAAGACCAAGTCAAAGAGGCTCTGCCAAACAGACTCTGTCAGTCTGGGTGAAGGAGAGAGGATGGGACACCTCCTGATCAGATTATGATGATAAAACCGGAATTTTAAGTTTAATTTAATTCTCTTCTATGGAAAGTGCCAAGCATGCTGCACATGGGTTAGAGACTTGTTCGATGCTACACCACCTGCGGCTCCCAGCAGCTAGAGAGATACAAGATTATCTATACCATTCTCTCCTTTGGTGCTAGCTGTAATAAATCTCATTTTAAAGGATACCTCTTAGAGTCTGAGTACCTTTTTTACTGTTATCATAATGGGCCCACACCTCAGGGTGCAAAACATTCATTCTCTAGGATGAAAGGCTAGATGCCTGCACACTGTAATTGCCATCATTACCATTATGACTGCCTTAGGCTTTTCCACTCCTATTTGGGCTTACATGTGTAGACTTTGGAATTTGAAACACTAACATTAGAGCATTTCATGATCTCATTTCTCATCATTATTCTAAAACAATCTAATCCTAAGCAGTAGGTGAGCATAAATACACTCTAAAGCAACTACAGTTGTAACACTGGAGAAATATACCTGATTTTATAAAAGAATTAAGCACTGTCTCATGAAATTAAAAAGGACATATTGTTTGGGCAAGGTTTCTCTATGCAAGTCTGGAATTTACTGAGAGATCCAAGCCGATTAAACCAGACCACTTCTAGCATCCAGGCTGCTGTGGAACTTTTATGAAATAGGCAGACACCTTGTGGGTTTGCCTGCTGCACACGCTCAAAAAGCAATCAAATACATTCGGGGACAGAGAGATCCATGAGGCACTATTAGATCAGATATGACATCTGCCTCACGAAGTCTCTAAGGCCCGAGATGGCAGCAACTGAGAAGGTAGTTTTCAGGAAATAGCAGGGCGTGGTAGCTCAGTCCCGATAGCCTTCTCATAAACATCTGCTCCTATTGATGCTCAGGGACAAGAGGCATCGACCTTCTGCCTGATCCAGTCCATCTGTTAGTTCCTCTGCATTAGTACTGGGGAAGCAGGGCTGAATTACTGAAGTGAAGAAAGAGAAGCAAACTGGAAAAGACAGCATCAAAGTATGCAGGTTCCTGAAATACAGTTTATTAACGCTGCTCAGCAGATAGAAGTCAAAATGAAACTGCCTGTCTGGCAGCCTCTACAATTTGAAATTTTGCAGATACAGGTTTATGTAAAAAGCTTTAAATATACAGAACAACATGAAGCTAGTTTGTTCTTGGCAAATAAAATAGCTTGCAAACCGTAGATCAGTGATGTGTTTTTGTGTAGGTGATGACTGTTTGCACTGAAGTGAAGTGACCCGAGGGAGGTCAACCTTTGTGTTCATAAACAAGGCATTTGGGCCAAGTTCATGTGCAGCTTCACTGAGCCCTGTTTCAGGTTTTTGGTGGTTAATGTCCTTTGTCACAGTTCTGTCCTGTACCCTGGGCAAATGAGGGCCCTGCTGTTGTTGGCCTCTTCCACTTCGGAGCTAATCCCTCCCTTGGGAACTCACAGGACAGACCGTGACTGGAGGGAAAGTGGAGGAAATGCCATGTCCATTGCCACAGACTGGCTGACTGGGGTTGAAACCCAGTTCATTGAATTCCTGCCTATTATCCAGTGCTACCAAAGTGTGTAGACTGCTAACCATGGCTCCCATGAACCAGTGGCTCTTAGGACCTTTACCTTTTGGTCACTAGGTACTGAGCAGTCATCCAAAGACTGCCACACGTGCTTTTTTAAGGAGATTTGCACCCTTCGTATTTTGTGCTCATACTGCTGACGTGGCCAAGCAAGTAACTGCAGTATTTCTGTCTGAGAGAGACGACACTCTTGGGCATGGCTGGTGCATATATCACCTGCCTTTAACGTGCCTGGCTCTACTGTGCATGTACAATGAATCCTGTGGCTGGCATGGGCCTGTTGCTGACTGACATAATAGACCCAAGCTGCAGGCAGTATCTCTGTCACGTAGATTTTATATTGCCTTTGTCACTCATACTTACACCCAGGGCTGACTGAAGGCACAAGTCTACCCAACATAAACCAGAGGCACTGCCTTGAGTGGGGTCATAAATCCATCAGCCCGTGCTCAAATGGTGTGTGTGATACGGGTTTATGCAGGTCATCAACGTTCAGGGCACCAAAACAGAGACAGGCCCAAAGTGTGAGCATGTGGATATATGAAAAAATAAACATACTGCTCTCTACAGATACCTTAAAGGAGGCTGTAGTGAGGTGGGGGTTGGCCTGTTCTCCCACGTGCCTGGTGACAGGACGAGAGGGAATGGGCTAAAGTTGCGCCAGGGGAGTTTTAGGTTAGATGTTAGGAAGAGCTTCTTTACTGAAAGGGTTGTGAGGCATTGGAACAGGCTACCCAGGGAGGTGGTGGAGTCACCATCCCTGGAAGTCTTCAAAAGACGTTTAGATGTAGAGCTTAGGGATATGTTTTAGTGGGGACTGTTAGTGTTAGGGTAGAGGTTGGACTCGATGATCTTGAGGTCTCTTCCAACCTAGAAATTCTGTGATTCTGTGATTCTGTGATACAATTCCACAAAATGCCAAACAAACCCATGTTGACTCAGACACTGCTATCACAGCACCTTCTGTGTTTAAAAAAAGCAACCTATCCATGACATAGTCCCTTTAATGGTGTAGGAGATACACCATGAGCTCAGCCCAGCCCTGTCGCTGCTTGGTTTCAAAAGAGCATATACGTATAGCTGGTGTTTGAAAGCTGGTAGCTTGCTGCTGCTTCATTTAGCATCTGTCCATGCCTTGCGTATGATGAAACATGCATGCAACTGGAAGAGCAAGAAAGAGCAAGAAACAAAGAGAAAAATCACATATCTACCCAAACTGAATGCGTTTTTCACATCAGGTAGATTAATTACCACCACTGTCATGAACTGGAGAGGTGATAGCATGCTCGTGACTGCAAAGATGAATGAAGGTAATGAGACGTACTGAAGATTGGAGGAACATCCTGATCAACATGAATCTCATGCCCTCTACCCAGGCCAGCTTTGTAAGCCAGTGAGTAAGACGTTCCCTCCCTACTACTGGATAAGAAAAAGCTTCTCAGTATCACAGAATCAAAACTGCGGTTTTATAAAGTCTCGGTATTTATTCAGCTGGTGAACAAACAAGCTACTAGTGCAGGCTGTTTTCAAGCAGGAACTACATCATGGTGAATCTGCAAATTACAAATGGTTCTTCTAATTAATCACTATTGCAGGGATCATTCCACTCTTCCGTATGCTGGTTGTTTTCTCCCACAGGCTTTTTTGCTCTGTACAACTAACTTTAATGGCTGTAATTGCATTTCTGAGCCTATGGGCAATCCCAAACACTTGCAGTTTAATGTTAGTGTATAGAAAGCAGCAAAAAGTACTTGTTCTATTGACTCGGAGTTAGCGAAGCAATGCAACAGTGAATAACAATGTTGGCAGGTGGACTTGGAGAGAATTATAATAGAAATTTTTTCATCCACAGATCTTGTACTCAGGGAGGTAACCTGACTGTGGAATTGCATTGGAAAAGTTCTTATCTAGGAATTTTAGGGTGACTCATATGATTTGATCCATTCCTGGAAGAACACAAAAAGGTAATAGAAATGCTACTACAGATGACTTCTTCGTACTTTTTTTTGAAAACATGGTGTGTGTGTGTATGTGTGTGTGTGAATCTACTCACTTGAACAAGCATTTTGTCTGCAATTACTTCTGAACCAAGAAAAATGCAATATTATTGACTGAGTTGGCAGCATCACAGAAATATTCCATGTTGATTGATTGATTGATTGATTGATTTAATGCAATAAATTTTGAAGGATTAAGTCCCACTGCGTGTTTTCTGGAATGTATCCCCATTCACTGGAGATGGTGGATCTGAGCACAACAGTGAATTTCTTGTAAAAGCATCACCTTTCTTTATGAGATTTCTGTGGCCAGTTGTATGACAATGGCAATGTAATATATATGTCAAGTCATAACACGTGCTTGCAGGCATGGCTAAAAAAAATGTACAAGTTTCCTGCAAAGCTCTGTGAGCTTGGCTTGCAGCTTGAGAGCACAGAGCAAGAAGGATGGGAGCACTGTTACTCCTGGAGAGCTTCTCTCCTTCCAGCACCATGGTGAGACCATCCAACACCCTCTCCTGCAGCAGCAGCAGCTAGTTTGGCTTTCTAAAACTAGGGCATAGGCAAAATAGACAGAAGGCTGTGTATTTCTGCTGTTCCAGCAATCCGCTGCCCTAATTATGTGATTATTTTGCCGCTGCCTACAACTTGTCCTGGCTCATAAGCATGTGATCAAGGCTGTCCCTGAGGGTTTTTAAGTGATTAAAGCATCTCTTGATTCTTTGGACAAGAAATGCAAGGTATAAAGCTTTAAGTCTCAGGAAGGGAAATAAATAGATTAAAAAGTATTTGGTTTAAATTATTATCTGTTTTAAGACTTCACAAGAAGATGATGTGGACCAGAAAACTTTTATCACAGTCATGTGTATGAGACAACATTCAGAAATTGCATCTGAGACATTGTTAGCTTTAGGGCTGTGGTAAAGGAATAGAAACATAAAACAACAAGTAGATGTCTAAGGAATTTTGAAGAAGCCATCAGGGAAACTCTGAAGCAGAAAATGCACTGCACATATCCAAACATTCTTCAAAACAAAGAGGGACAAAATGAACTTTTCATGCTGTAGCTCTGAATTTGCTTTGTTGTTTTTTGTTTGGTTGGTTTGTTTTTGTCCATATTTATAGAAAACCATTGATGCTTTTAAAGCTGATGAAAAATTAGTTTTGTAACTGTGCACTAAAAGCAAAAAAATGCATCCTTGAACTCTGAGGAGAATCACATTCTTCTGACATTCTTCAATATGTAGATTACAGATGTGGTTGGTGACTTCTTTGCTTGAAACCCTAGGATCCTCACCCCATAAATTAGCCAGTTAACAAGGTATACAGCTCTATGTAGAGCGTTCATATCAGGCAATCAGAGAAAGTGCTTTTTGACTTGGAATAAAATGTTAAGCACATAATTGCCTCAGAAACTTCCTTTAATTTTCTGTAGTTGTGTCATTGACCAGAACCCCACTGCCCATAATGGTCCCAAATCCATAATTTGGCTCTGCCTGCAGTTCTCACAGTTGATCTTGAGAACATGAACAAAGCAGGTCTTTGGGCTCAGTGGCCTAGTGAATGAAAGGTCTTTACAACACTGGTGAGTCTTCAGGAAGATTGACAGAAGGGATGAACTTGAGCTAAAGGACATCACACACTTTTGGTAATATCAACACAAAGCGTAAAAAAAGGCAGTGAAAATTTAGGAAGAATGGGAGAACCCCTCTGTTTATTGGACCTTGCAAAGCATGCACAGAATCTGGGGGTGGACCTTGTTCCTATGAAACGATGAGGTACCAGGCAAGAAGACAAACTCATCTTATTGCAACCACCAGTATTTTCATAACGTCCATTATTATATTGACATTTCTCTCCATTTCACCCTATCTCTCTCTCATCAGAGGATATTTTGAGGTCTCTTAATATTGCACCATCAAATGCTGTATGAGTGTTGGAACAGATGCAATTCTGTGGTCTCTTGAGATGTATAATCATCCGTTCCCTCTGCTGCTGTGACTGTACAGGGAAATGAAGCAGTGTCTGCTGCGTATCCTGTGTAGATGTGATATGATAAATGTATTGCAAAAACGTGTCTGTAATGAACACTTTATTCATGTCCACAATATTTTAGGTTCTGGAGATTTGCTTGATCATAGCAACTAGTATTCATCTGTGAATCTGACAATATCAGTCACTGTATTTTAAATCCACGTATTTGTGCTCAATGGTACCAAAAGCAATAAACTTTTCTTCAGGGCTGTCAGCAATCCAGCTCATTTGTCATTTTTAAATGGACACCTGAGATAGATTCTGTCCAAGCAAAGCAAATCAATACAGTCAGTTACACTAAATGTATTAAAACAAGGATACTTGAAGGGGAAAAAAAAAAAAAAGTTGTTGCAGCAAAGGAAACGATGGAGAGGTGTGCATGCTACAGGCGTGGTGAAAGGTGGGGAAATGGCAGCAAGTTTAAGCTGTGCCTTGGGATTGAAGAAAGGATGGTGGATCAGATGAAGGGAGCTATAAAAGGAAGGGTAGGGCTAAGGAAGGAACTGAAGAAAAGACAAAGAGGTAGGCTTAGGAAAGAAAAAGAAGACAAAGTAGTGGATCTAAGATGAGCCCTGAGTTGAATCAGAGGAACTGGTCAAGAAACCAGTGTCCTACCATGCCACAGATGCTGGGCTGGCCTGGAGGGGAATCTTGCTTTTAGACCATTTGATTTAGGACCAATGTTCTGGGCTCTAAAAGCAGCTGGGGGATTTTACAGCTCATATCACTTACACTGCTATCATGGCTTTAGCACAGCAATAAATGTCATGAGAAAAGCAGCTTGTGCAACAGCCCAGCTCTTGCAAATGGTGAAGAAAGAAAAAGAATCTCTCATACCTATTTTTATGGAAGAAAATGAATGCTTTGGAAGGTCAGGTTTTACTTTCTTTGTGAGCATTACACTGTGGTCACTGGTGGAAGCAGGTTGTAGAACTAGCTGAAGTGATGGTGGATGCCAGTGCTTTATTTTTTACTTCAAAGTGTTTTCATTTGATGGTAGCAAAAAGAGTATGCTTTACCATGGGGTTGTAAGCAATCCAGCTTCTCTGACATTTAAAAGGGACATTTGAGACAGATTCTCTCCCAGCAGAGCAGACTAATACAGTCTGTTGGACTAAATGAATTAAAACAAATGTACTTGGATGGAAGAAGAAAAAGATGCCTTGGGAAGGGAAATGGCATAGAAGAAAGGAAGTACATGTAGCAGCCAGGGAACCAGGATGGATGGGAGGCTTTGTCTTTAACCAGAAATAGCCAAACTGATCCGTGAAGATCACCATTAATCCAACTTTAATAACATGTTGTCATCAAAAGAAATGACCTCTGCTCCTAATCGTAAAGCACAGTAGAGCAGAGGTCCTGAAATGGGTAGGCTATGTAAGGAACCTTATAGGTGAGTCACTAGGCTGCAGCTGGTTGCTTGTTCTCCTTTCTTTATTCATAAATCAGAGATAATGTAGTTCATCAAGATCAATACAAGGAAAGAAAGCAACGGAGTGTATTTTTATTTTATTTTATTTACATTATGTTAATCTGAATCTGAGCGGAATAGGCAAATGATGACAAAGTGCTTAAGGCATCTCAGTGTGATTCCAGAGCTCGTGTCTCTGGCAAACCCATCCTGTAGGCTGTTGTGTGATCCCTGTCTGGAGCTGATCACACAGGTCAGGCAAGTGATGGGAGCCTCATCTTTGTGACACTGCTTTTACACACGCATCTGTGTCTGTGCTAACCCCACTGCTCAGTCTAGGTTTGGTGAGGAATCCAGCAAAACTGCAAACCCAGGGGGGCTAAAATGTTTGAACCTGAATGGAAAGGAAGCCTTGAAACTGTAGGGCTGCCGGTTTGTGAGGACTTAGAAAAATCCTGCTGAGGAAACACTTGTTTCCTACAGAGGAGGGAGGGATATACCCACAGCGTCACCTCCAGGCAACACACTCCTCCTGCCTTTGCTCTGGGGCAGAACCCAAGAACATTTAGGGACACGCAGCTCTGTAGTAATCAAAGCCAGATCTGTTTCCGGAAAGAGGGCAGCAGCTGGAAGGGAAAGGGAAATTTAATTTTATTTATTTATCTTTCCCTGCGAGGGCCGGGCGGAGGGGCGGTTTCCCGCCCAGCGGCCGCCCCGCTGAGGGGAGGGAGATGGCGGGCGGGCGGGTTCCCCCTGTGGGCTCTCCCCTTCGGCTCCTTCCCTCGGCTTTTCCCGTGCAAAGGGGGAAATTTGGGGCTTTGTCGGAAACCACAAGCGGTGCTCGAAGCCTTCTCACCCGGGGCGGTGAGCAGAGGGAAAGCTCAGCGGGTTTGGCCTCTCCCTTTAGGCTCCGTGTGCTTGTTTCACTTCTTTTCTCCTCCTCCTCCTGCTCCGAAAGCAGGTCTGCGAAAGCTTCTCTCGCAGGTTTGAAAATGCTGTGGTTTTGGTTTTTTGCATCGCTTGAAAAGCGTTCACCTGCAGACCACTTCTAAATAAACGCTAATGTCTGCGTATCTCCAGTTACTGTGTGAAGGAAGGTACGCTGCTTGCCCATCCGCCCTATGAACAAACAGGTCAGTACCTAAAATAAGCGGGTTTGATGTTACAGGTAACTCGGAGGAAGGAATCTCAACATATAATATGCACTGGCATTCGTATAGATGTATATTTAACCTGGTTAAACTCAAAATGTTGGTGGCATGAAGAAGTTTAGTCAGCTTTCCTTTGCATTCCTTTTGCTTGAACTAGGGCATAGAAAATGGTCATCCACTATATCTGTGTGGTCCACGGTACTCAACTGGCTGTGAAAAATACACGGCTGTGTTTCTGTTTTGCTTCAGGAGAATGTTTTAATAATGGGATTCAACCGCTTTTTGATACTTAATTGAAATCTTATTTGGCTTTTTGCTAGCAAGCGTGGGATGTTAGCTCCTGTGAGTTACTTGCCTTACACCTCTGTTCAACCTCCTCTGGTACCTCTGTGGATTTCAGTGAATGCAATAAAAATTACTGTGTTGCCTAGGATGTGTGAGACCTGGGTGAGGCTAGCTAAAATTGGGTGCAGCCCTGCACTTCTGACCCAGTTATGTGAAATCTTCCACCGACGTGGGCAGTTCAGATGGTAAGGTGTCACCTGCAGGGTGACTTCAGGAGGGCATGGAGTGTAAGGTGTCCTCCTTCTGACACAAAGCCTACTGCTGAAATGGGAATATACATGTTATTCTCTGATGAAACTGTCCTATTTACTAATGGGACAAGATTGTAGGAGGAATGTCTTAAGAGAAGCTCCTTTACCCAATACGCTCCCTATCAGAAAAGGTATTGAAATGAGAAAATGTGTCTAACGAAGATGAATCCCAATACAAGGAAAGCACATGATAAAAAGGATACAGCAGAAAACATCTCAGCAGTCATCACGGGTGTTCTTGAGTGTTAATAGTATAATAATTATTATTGCTTGTCTCTTTAGTAGTGCTTTAGTTTTTCGAAGACTTCTTTGCCCCGAGTTTTTTTTTTTCCCCTTGATAATAACTTATCTTTTCCAGCACTGTCAGTGCTTTGATCCAGGAGTGAATGGTATAAATTAGGTTGCAAGTAGATAACTTCTCTTTCAGTCACCTTTCAATTATGGCTAACACAGGCTGAAGAACTCACAGGGCTTACAATATGGAAGCTGTGTGAAGAAGCACTTTATTCTGCCCTTCTTCCTCGGTCCTCTGGCTCTGGTTGGAGCTAAGGGGACAGACGATGTGCTGCAGGTACAGTGGGACTAACGGGATGCCAGGACTAACCTGATATTTATATGCCAAAGTAACTGGTTTCTGGAAATGAGAAAGACAAGAAAGTTCTTCTTTTTGTGTTCCTCTGAAACTTCAATGCTTATCACCTACCACTTCTTTCCTCCTCAACCCTGTGGAGCGTAAAAATTTTTAATATGGGGTTTTCAGACTTGAAGGCCTTTTGGAGTGAAAAGCTGTCAGGCTAGGGACATGCAAAAATAAAGGATGAGTAGGAATAACAGGAAACCTCAAATGCATTTGAATTCTGGAAAACATTTCTAGAGGTTATAAACACCCTTACCTTCGGTGTGCATGCTTCATGTCAGCTTTACGTTGGTCTAGTATAACTACGCTTTAGATTTATGTAGATTTAGTGCTTCTCATGACAAGATTTTTGAGTTAAACTGTATATTTTTACTTTTTGAGTAGTACAGAAAGATAATACCAAGCTCTGCATTAATATGTGTACAGACATACACACAAAACTACTTCATGATTGCATTGGCAGTTAGAATAAAGATGCCTGCTTCGATGTTCCTGAAACCTTCCTAGTTTCTTGCTAAAGCAGCCTGTATCTAGTACAGACCATGACCTTGCATCTCTGGCAGGAACCTGCATTCATCTTCATTGAGCAGCCGCCAGCATTGTGTCTACGTGGCTGTGTCTCTGTCACAGGCACACGTGGGATGGTTCAGGGTGCTCTAGCCCCAGCCTGCCCGTTGCCCTCATCTCCTGAGGCAATAGCAGGTGGGGAGCCTGCATCTACACGTCGGCACGGTGGGAGACGAGCAGACTGGCAGCTAAGGATGAAATCTGGCACCACGGGTACAACCGTATGCACACCCACCTTCTAGACAATGGCAAGTTAGTGATAGCAAAACACCAAGCAGTTCTTGGGAAGAATTTTCATGTAGCACAGTTTATTTGATGCAATGAGATTTTTTGAGGAGTCTTGACTGATTCAGGGTCCCAGGTCTTATACACAATCACCGAATTCTTTCACGTTCCTTAAGCATTTCCCCTTTTGTTGTTACAGGATGCTCACCAGAACTCCAAGTGTTGTTGCCCAGGTGTTCCTTCTCTTAAGCATAATTCTTGTCATTGCTATTGCAGTGATTCAGATAAATCAGCAAAAGATCCTCTCCCCGGGGCTTAAGGTAAGCCTTAAAATAGGTAAGGACAGAGAACAATGTTTTGAATTGATATTTAATAATGTTCCTTTCTAAATAGCATTTTAATGCGAGTGACTTTACAGCCACAAATTAATGATTCATCACATCTTTGTCATGGGAAAACTGAGGCTGAGATAAAAAGAGAATTGGCCAAGATGACAGAGTAAGTCACTTGCAAAGCAGGAAAAGCATTCCTCGGTTCAGTGTCTGTGATGCCTATCGCACAAAGGCTTCTCCAGGACTGAAAGGCCAAACACACAAAAAATGCCGCTGCTTTTTTTTTTTTTTTTTTTGTCTGAGATTGGAAGTAGTTTTAAAATAATTTTGAAGTTATTTGAAGTATATCCTGGAGTTGAAATTCTGCTCTCAGGCACAGCTTGAGAGGAAGGTTGTGCTGAAATCATTGCAAACCACTCCTGAGGCTCATAAAAGCATTCAGGCTGTAAGTGTGCATTTTCTGATTTACCACACGTTGGGACTTGCTGGCTATTGACAGAAGCAAAGTAGCTTCATGAGGAGGGGCAGAGCAAGCTGAAAAAGACAAACACAAAGAATCTGGGAAGTAGGTTCAGGCTTTGCCTTGTGCTGCAGATTCTTCAATGAGAGAAAACTGAAGGCAAAGCTGTAGAAAGTGGCCTTCTAGAGCTGTTCAAGTGAATATCCCTGACCTGTTTTGGCCACAGCCAGGTTGGTTGAGTGGGAACAGTGTAAAACTGCCTCGGAGGCCATACAGAAGTGCTCACACAGGGCGTTTTGCATTGGTTCAGAAAATTGTACTGCTCTTTGCGTTGTAATTTTGTTACTTTCAGGAAGCAGGATGGGAAATGCAGGGGAATCCTGAAGCAGGAGGATGGAAATGGGTCAAAAAACCTCAGGGTTAGCTGAGGTGAAAATATTATTTTCCAACTCTCCTTGGGCGTGATAGTTAGCACTAAAAATAGCCAAGTTAAAAGCTTCTGGTTGGCACTCGGGGCTGACTGAGGCTGGATTTAATTAATAGCCCTTGAGTAAATTTATCATTAGTGCATTATGTGTCTGCAGAGCGCTCATCTGTCTTTTGAGGAGGGGGAATACGCCTCAGGTGTCTTTGCTTGAACAGAACCTGACGGCCTAGCGGATTGATAGTGGCCGAGGAACCTTTCGCCCTGTGGTTGATCAAGTTAAATACCAGCTGGGTAAATATGAGTGAGATTTTCATTATCCAACAGCCCTCTGGGAGACAGGCTGATATTAGAGGTGGTTCTGTGAGGGCCGTGAGTTTGCAGGATTACGGTGGGAAGCCGGGAACTAATGAGGTGCAGAGGCTGAACGGTCTGCCACCTGGAGCAGCGACCTTCCTCGGTCAGATCTGAGGCTCTCTGGGGAGGCAGTGTGATGAAATGGATCGGGCTGCTGCTGCTGCAGCTGCTGATACTGCTCTGCAGCCAGATGGAGGCTCTCATTTTGCAGTATTGTTCGGCTCCTTCTGTCTTTTTTTTTGTTTGTTTGTTTAAAGAAAAAATGCTGACTAAGAAATGAGCCCTGTTAATGTGCACTTCCTACCAGTCAGATGATTTTGGAAGAGAGGGATTGCTGAGCTTACTTTTGGGGATCACAAGGGGGATAAACAAATTTGCAGTTTACTTCCACAAAATCCCAGAAGGCTGGGGTGGGATGGGACCTCTGGAGGCCGCCTGGCCCAGCTCCCTGCTCAAGCAAGGCCACCTAGCACAGGTTCCCCAAGGCACGTCCAAGCAAATTTTGGAGATCCAAGGAGGGAGACTGGGCAGCCTGGCTCCATCTTCTTTGCAAAATCCTTTTAGGTATTTATAAACATTGATGAGATCCCCCCTGAGCTGCCTTTTCTCCAGCCTGAACAGTCCCAGCTCCCTCAGAGGAGAGGTGCTTGGGTCCTTTCATCACTTGGTAGCCCCACACTGGACTCTCCCCAGTACGTCCAGGGCTCTCTTGTACTGGGGGGTCCAGAACTGGACAGAATATTTCAGGTACAGCCTCACCAGCTTTTCTTCATGCTGTTTGCCTGCCTGGTTGCCAGCTTTCTGCTGCCACAGAAGGAGGGGAAGAGGGTAAGAGTGATCTGGTGGGCAGTGGAGTGAGATGGAGAAGCCTCTAGTTTAATCCTACAGAGAGCCCAGTGACTTTGGGCAGGTCACAGTAATATTTTTCATTTATTTCATAAATAAAAGTGGGATAATATCAATTCTCTTTCTCTCCCTCGTTGTCTCGCACTCTGGCACAGGCTATTTTCAGAGCTAGACTCTCAGGTGGGCTGCCTAAGCCACTCAAAGGGAAAGGTTTATGGTAGAATTAGAAAAGAACCAGGCTTGTTTCATCAATCTTCCTGTGGGCTATTACACATTTTTACCTCTCTGCTCATGACTTTATGGATCCCTGGGGCACCCTTGAATCTAAAGCCAGTGCTTAGGCACCAAGCCCTTCGTTGTCCAGTGAGTGTAGTTGGGATAATGGGAAAGCAATTTGCTGCAAAATTGGGTCTTAACACAGTGCTATAAATGTGTCTGTGTGGGTTTTGGACCCGATGCGGAGAGGAGATGAGCACTCTCCGTTCCCAGTGCATTTGTGATTGAGGACATGTAGCATGCTGTTTGTGTTAACACCCTTTGTTTTGCTTCTCTGATGGATTTCTGCCTAAACACCTGACACTAGCCAGGTAAATATTTACTCCTGTAAATATTTACAAGAGTGTGCTCGCACTTCCTAAAGGATTTGATGAAGAAAAGTACGGCTGCACACAGGCCTGTACGCTGTCACTGTTTGCCTCTTGTTGCTTGTCTCCTAAGCTGTTATTTTTTCTCCCCAGTACGGAATAGTTCTCGATGCTGGATCCTCACGGACTACGGTCTATGTCTATGAATGGCCAGCAGAAAAAGAAAACAACACGGGAGTCGTGAGCCAAACCTTCAAGTGCAACGTGAAAGGTACGCGCAGACTGCAGTTCCTTGTTTCTTTCTAGCCTCCAAGAAAAGGTTAGCTGACAGCTTTTACTGCATTTTGTTTTGTTTTTTTCACTGTGTTTCCTTTTCAGTGCTGGGGAGCAAGCACTGTTAAGACTGTATCTGTATCTCTCTCTTGTACAGCATCAGTCCTCCCCTTGATACAGTAGGGTGCTCTGATTTCCAGTAGGGTGCTCTGCTATTGAAGTTTGACAAATTAGCTTTTATTTTCCAGCAGTATTAGTGGTATTCAAAGAAACCTTTGCTGTTTGAGTCAGGTTTCCTAGAGAAACAGGGCTGGTGCAGTTTATCTGGCGTTATTCAGCGATTACTTTGAAAGAGGCAGCTGAGGGGGGGTTGTGCAAGGCACGCAGAAGCTGAACAGGAAGAGCTTGTCCTGGAGCTACGGAGACTAGAAAGCTAGGAAGCATCTGATGAAATTACCAAGTAAAATAGCTCCATTGCAGAACTGCTTCTAACAGGATGTTGTAGCTGTGTCAGATATCCCTGTGTAGGTGGGCCTTTGACTCAGGGAGACCTGGAGTTGTGCGGTGCAGTTTGTTGTGGATTCCTTCATCATAACTTCCGAAACTCTTGGTCACCAGATGGCTCAGGAACAATCTGCCCTTAGGGAAGCCAGGTTGGCTGTCAGCAATCACCTCTTTATTTTCCATGTGCCTTAGTGTAGTTTCCAGGAGAATCTGCCCCATGATCCTGCTGAGCATCTCAGCTGGTCCCATAAAGTCTCAGTGCAAATGTTGATCTCTGCTAATAACTGTGGCACTCGAGGAGATTTTTTTCCTTCTCTCTCAATCATAATCATGTAAAATCCTGCATCCTGGTGTGTGTTTGGAGATGGATGTTCAACCTGCAGCCCTGGGGGTCCATAAGTAGCTTGGGGATGTACAGGAGCAAATGGTTTCGTAACACTGCCAACATTTCTATCATCACCATTAAGCACCTGTGGCTGTTCTTAGCAATTTTAGAGCAAGGAAAGGAAAACAAAAGTAATGTGCGCAGAAGAAATGTGCTGTCACACCTGATGGTGTGTCCTCACAGGCTGCAGGAGTGGCAGCCTGCCTGCCGAGGTGTTGCCTGGAGGGATAGTGGTGTGAGAAAGATGCACAGGGAAACTGAGTTACTGTTCGCCTCTAAAACTGACAGAGCAGTTCTTTGTGAATTTGCTTTAATTGCTTTAGGTTTTGTTTTTACCTTGGGGGGGAAAACAAAACATTGCAAAACAGAGTCCAAGTTGCTGTGAACTGCCCTTGTTAGTTTCTGCCCTTGTTAGGTACTTCTGCCTTGTCTGTTCGAGCCAGCCCCAAATGAAAACCCTCTCATTATCTTGCAGTTAGTCTGTCCTGGTCAGGCCCTAAGCATCAGCAAAGCAGGTGCCTGCCCAGAAGAAATGGTCACAGCCCCGTGTCCTGCTCTGCCTGTTCCTAAACCAAAAGACCCAGGCTGCTGCCACCAAGAGGGAGTTTGGGGGCTGTTAGATAACAGCAGCTGCTGCCGAGCTTTCCCCTGACAGCTTTTTTTCCAGCTTCAGGCCTGCCTGTGCTAGATTTAAAACTTTTTAAAAGCCTTATTCCAAAGCAGGGCTGGAATATCTAATGAAGACGTGGCGATGTCTGTGTGTAAGTTCATACTGTGGAAGGAGAAGTGGTGGAAAGTGGAGGCTGTAGAGTCTCCTTTTGTATTTTTTCCTTTATTTTCTTCTTTACCAGTGCAGGGGCGTATGTGGCTGAAGATAAAAGGTTCCTCATTTAACTCGGAGAGCTGCCCTCTGCTTAGCTTGGGGTCGGGCTAGTGGGAGAGGTGGCTGTGGCGAGAGAAGTGGATGGGGATCTGGCAGGGTTGTTCTCCGTGTGGGGCAGTGGCTCCGTGGGAATGCCTGGGTTTCCCCGTGCGCCGCTTCCTGGGCTGGGGAATGTTGGTGAGGAATGTTGTGATTCACACCCGAGTTAAGCCTGAACAAGTTGAGGTCCTGCTGGTCCTTGGGGCGTTGAGCAATGGAGGAAAGCTTTTGATGTCAGGTGTTCAAGCAGGGACGCCTTGCACTGACTCACTCCGGATATTGTAAGGCCTTGGAAGCTGGGAGGGCTGTGGAATACCAAGCACCAACCTGGACTTGTACCTCCAGGAGCCCAAGAGCCTTTTGTGTGCATCTGGGAACTTCACCAGCAGTTCCCAGCAGAAGCCTCTTTGTTTTATTGTCAGCTGAGAGCAAGGAGCTGTAGAGGTGCCGTGGTTCCCACAACAACTGCGGCAAAACAGGTTGGGAAATCTTCGCCTTAGGTTGTGGAAGGAGGGATTTTCTCTAGTTTGGCAGATCAGGGGGATTTTACGTTCATTAGACATCTCAGTTTCTACAACATCTGCCAAAAGTAAACCTATTTTCCTCATGAATGTAGCACTATTGCCATTATGGCATTAGGTGGTTATACTTACATATTTTATATACCATATATATTTAAAATGCAAGCAGTTTCAAATATCTTCTCTGTCTCAACCCAGCTGAGCCAGTCGCTACCCTGTTTATTCCTGAAGCAGCCCTAGCTTTCCACCACCCTGTCCTTGTTTACAACTACAGGAGGAAAGGTGGAGCCTCTTTCTCATCACAACTGTTTGCATAATTAGGCTAATTTGGAATTGGCAGAGCAGAATGCAATCAATCTACTTGTTCTCTTTTAGGCCCTGGTATATCCAGCTATGAGAATAACCCAGGAGCCCTTGCCAAACCCCTTGATGACTGTCTGAAAAAAGTCAAGGAGAGAATCCCCGTTCATCTGCATAAAACCACTTCTGTTTATCTGGGGGCTACAGCTGGCATGAGACTGCTGAGGTATCGTGCAAACCTGAATTCCCCTGCATGCATCCTCGCGTAGCAGGCTGCGCAGAAAGAAGGAGAAAAATGTCTTGGACACGTTTCTGTCCACTGGAAATTGCTCTTTGGAAAAGGAAATGGAGCCCAGCCAATTGAATTCAATTAACTTTCTTGATAGGGAAAGGGGGGCTGTACGAAAGTCCTCTGCTGTGCCATATTGAAAAGAAATGCTTGCTTTACTCTGGAGAAGGCAAGCGTTTAATTCTCTCTTCCAAAGCTACCTTAAAATCCAGTGTTGTGTAAGCAGATGATGTTTGTGCCTGTCTGAGGGCAGCAAAAGCAGATTAAAGCTACACGCCGCAGAGCTTTCTTAGCATGACTGCAGTGTAATGGGACTTTTGGGGTCTCCTTGTGGTTTTAGCCATGGCACAAACTGCGTTTTACATGTTTGGTCTGTGACTGAACAGAGTGGGAAGAAAAACTTAGGTCTGTCCTAGCCAGCAGCTGTCCTATAAGCACTCAGTTCACTAAAAAGTGTGTGTAAGAAACAAAATACCCATGAGCTCCTATGATAGAGTGAAGTTGGTACTCAGTGGGTGAGTTGCCAGCTGCAGTGAGGCTGGGTACCTGGCTGTTCCCTACAGTAAGCTTCCCCTTTGGGCTAAAACAATGTCCATTTTTTGTTAGTTTCTTCTTGAATTTCTAGTTAGTGAGGAATAAACGTGGAATTGCCTTTCCAGATGCTCAGTGTCTCGTGTTTTGTGACTCGCTTAGGTTGCAAAACGAAACAGCAGCCAACGAAGTCCTTGCGAGCGTTCAGCACTACTTCAGAGCACAACCTTTTGAATTTAGGGGCGCGCAAATCATAACTGGAACAGAGGAAGGGGTGTACGGATGGATAACAGCCAACTATTTAATGGGCAATTTCTTGGAGGTGTGTGGAAAAAAAATGCATGCTTTTCTTTTCACTGTTGTCTCTGTTATAAACAAAAAGCTTCATTTGTAGTTTCATGTATACAAAGAGAGGGAAATGCCTGTTGAAACCTGAGCTGTAACTAATTTCACACTGTAACATCTTGTCCTGGCAGTAACTGAACAAAGCAAACATAAAGGATACGATGTGACAGGGATGTGATAAAGGTAAAATTGTTGACCCACAAAGCAGGGCTCTTCCATAAATGACTTCAAGATGCCTCACACAGGAGAGGAGTTGCCTTGCCCTTAAGTGCATTGGTATGTTAAAATGTGCCAGGTGATGACTGTCAGGCAGGTGCTCCATGGCAGACAGCATTTTCTCTTGGATTTTTTTAATTCCCAGTAAAAACAGTCCCAAGATGACCAGCAACTGCTTGTCCTGTCTGTGTTTATGGCAGTCATGTGCTGCTCTTAGCATTATTGTGCTTCTTCCAGATAGTCTTGCTAGGCTGTCATAAATTTCAAGCAGACCGCCGGGTGTTGCTCACTGACTGGGCAGAACGGTTCCTGTTCAGTCCTGGCAATTAATAAGCAAGAATTGGATGCTGGTGATCCAGGTGATAGCTCACAATGAACGTGCTGTTGGTTCCTACAAAGTTAAGAAAAATTACACTAGAATCACGTGTTCTGGCAAAGCTTTCCTCATTTCATGCAATAATGATGGCTTCGTGAACGTCAGGGTGGTGCCAGTCTTCCACCACCTGAATTTTAATCGTGACAAGAATGGTGCTAAGAGTGGAATTAGGCTGGGGGCTGTTAAAGGGAATCTTTTGCTGTAGGTTTTTCTCATGAGCGTGTTTGCTAGTCCATAAAGTTTCTTTTCCCTTCTTCTGCATACATATTACCCTCGGTAAATAATACTACTGTAAATAAGGAGGTAGATAATGATGCAGAAATGTATTCTACTCTGTGACTGTGTGGATCGAATAAAGAATTTGGGGAATGTTTTGGGTAGCAGGGAGAAGCACCAGCTGTGAATGGATGAGATTTATTGCCACTGCAGCTTCAGTGAAGGAAATGCAGATTAGGGGTTCTCATTCCTTTGACTTTGATAGAGATTTTGTTTGACTACTGTTTTTTTTCACCCTATTTTCATTCTCTTTTCCTGTGTGATCTTTTAGTGTTTTATTCCTTTAATAATTCCTCTTGCCTTGAAACAAGCAAATATTCATGCTGCTTCTATCCAGATTTGTTCAAGATCTCACGGGTACCCAGAGACTTCAATTTCCTGCATTCTAGTACAGATATTGATCTGGCTAGTGCTTTGATTATTGTCCTGTCTTCTTTTTCCATCTTTCAACCTCCTTTTACTCTGTGAAAGTACATCCCTCACATCTAAAAAAACACAGAGCTAGGATTTTTCAGAAAGGACGAAGAGTGGGGGGAATCTAGTTAAGTGAGAAGTAGAAAAGCTCGAAGGGAGAACAAGCAGATGATATTTCTAATTAGCTTTTCTTTTCTTTTTACATGTAGAGAAACCTTTGGAAGACATGGGTCCATCCATACAGAAAGGAGACCATGGGTGCCCTGGACCTTGGAGGAGCTTCCACCCAAATTTCATTTATCCCGGAGGTCTCTCAGGAGAACTTCAATAGCACCTTGCAAGTGAAGTTGTATGGTTACAACTACAATGTCTACACTCACAGCTTCCAGTGCTACGGGAGGGATGAAGCAGAGAAAAGGCTTTTAGCATTGTTGCTCCAGGTCTGAGACCCATTGCTGTGATGCTCTTGCAGCTGTTTCCTAATTGTCCAAGAAGGTTCTGAGGCTTGTGTTCTCTTCCCCTTGGTGAAGTTCAGAGACCACAGTAAAAGCCCTGTGGTGCTTACTTGTGGACAAATGCACTTAGGTTTCAAAGATCTTTGAAATCTTTGGTTTGAGTTTTGTATCATTTAACAAAAAGACCCAACAAGTCCTGTAGGTGTTTTGCTGATCTTGCCACTGATTTTTTTGGGGAAAGGAATTTCTATGAATTACGATGTTCAGCAACATTGGTTAAAATTTACACACATTTACACGGGTTAAAAGATTTCTGTAGCTGTTGTCCCATTAGGTCTTTCTTGTTTTTGAGTTGCCTTTATTGTTTTCCTTCAGAAATCAAGCACCAGCTCCAGCGTGGATAATCCGTGTTACCCTCGGAATTACAACACTGCATTAACGGTGAAGTACTTTTGTGGCAGCCTCTGCACGCAGTCCCTGAGACCAGCAAATTATTACCCAAACCAGTCTGTGAGCTTCCGTGGAACTGGAGACCCAGGTCTGTGCCAGGAGATGGTTTCGTTACTGTTCAACCTCACTGCTTGCAGGAACCAAGAAGACTGTCCATTTGATAGAGTCCATCAGCCAAAAGTTAAAGGGAATTTTGTGGTAGGTTTGCAAACAAGCATTTCTTCTTTGGACTTTCTTGCTTTTGATTTCTGTAGTTCTGAAAGTAACAGGCCTTTTCATCTACTCCTTTTCCATAGGCTTTCTCAGGATTCTACTACACAATTAATGCTTTGAATTTATCCGATCATTTTTCTCTAGCTGACTTCAATACAAGTATGTGGTATTTCTGTTCACAGAACTGGACTCAGGTACGTAGTTTTCTTTATTTTTTTTTGTATCTGTAAAATAGAGAGATAAAATAGACTGGAAAGTATTCAAAACTTTTCCGATCTATAGCAATATTAACATTTGTTTTCCCACTATGTTTCAAACCATGTGGTATTTCTGGCGTGCTTAAAGCTTGGAAGAGGTTTGAAAATTCCACTCACCACGACTCTAAGCTGAGTTTCTGGGCTGTAGTGAAGCATGGCCAAGCAGTGCGTGCTTTTTCCTGTTGTGATCTCTGAGCTTTATACATCTGAGATGTCTCTGAGGAAGCAAGGGGTGCTGCAGCTGAATTCACACTTGGGTGTAAATTTATGCATTTTGGGGAATTGGAGATTGCTGTCGTAGAAGCATTTTGAAGGCTGATAGAACAGGCCAGCTTAAACCTTAAAACAAAACTTAGCTAGACGTTCATTAGCAACACATTTCAATCGCACACATTATCAGTGTTATCGCTATATGTTCGAAGCACTTAGCAGCTAACAATTGTGTCCTACGTTATCAGCAAGCACACAGAACCACAGAGCTGATGCACTGTAGGTGGAACTCGAGCTAAATGGGAGCTAATGCTGCCCGTGAAGAACTTGTTCTGGTGGAAGGCAAATTGATTTCTCATTATCATCCCTGCAGAGTTCATATGAGGAAAAGACATAGCCTTATTCTTTTTTTTTTTTTTTTTTAAACCTAGAGTAAATTGATGGACCTGTTTTAAAATTGAAGGAAAGTGCCTCAGATCACCAAACGGGCTCCTTGTTTGCATTCATTTTGTTGCTGGCATTTCCTGCTGTAATTTGGCATCATCACAGCGTGATAGCTGACTGCCACATGCAAGGTGCACTCCGTCTGTGATCCTCTTTAAGAGATTTGTGGCTGCAGTTTACTACCACAGTTTTAACCACGCTGTAAAGATGACATGGAAAATTTAGGAACCATAACATCCTCAATCTTTTATCTGCAGTTTATGTTTATTTTATTCTATTTTATTTTTCCACCACATAAGCTATGTCACTGTCAGGGTCTTTGCACACTAAATCTTTGTCTAGTTGCCCACGGTTTTACTTGCTGTTTCTGAACAATGCAAATAAATTTTAGTTAGAATCCGAAGTATTCTTATTTATAAAAACCCCAAAGTATTTACGTTTCACAATTTGTGTGTTTAAATAAATCCCTTTTGCTTTCAGCTCCAATTTATGCTTCCTAAATTTGAAGAAACATATGCTAGATCCTACTGTTTTTCAGCCAATTTCATTTACTACTTGCTCATACATGGCTACAACTTTGATGAAGGAAATTGGGCACAGATACATTTTCAAAAGGAGGTGAGTAATAATCATGTCCTCTTATGGTTACTTTAATCTAAAAATGTTTAGAAGAAGACCGAAGATGCAGCAGCTACAAAAATATAATGGCTGTGAACAGCATTTATAAACAGTTGTCAAATGTTTGGCATAAAACAAAGCCACTTCTCGAGCCTCGGTACCAATTTCAGCGTGGTTTCAGAGGCTGCAACATTACTTGGTGATGCTGGCTACATTCTTTTAAAAAGCTTTAAGAATGGGTCGAATAATACAGTTTTCAAACTTGCCCCAGTTTGTTAAAGTACTGGCTCACTCAAGGCCTGAAACACCTCTCCAGTCAAGGTCAGTGAGCTAACACTGCCGAGCCAAACAGGGTAACTCCCACGTTTCTCTCTTCCCTGACCTCCAATTTTCCTCCTAAAAAAAACAAAAATGAAGTATTTGGGGTGAAGTAGTATACATCCATTCCAAAGCTACCTCTGAGAAATCCTTCCTTCCAAATCAGAAGGTGTGGCCACTGGGTAAATCTGGCTGCTACATCAGGAAGCGTGGTCCCTGCAGTGCTCTGGGACTCCATCCTTTCCCCTCTGCTGCTGTACAGAGCATTCTGGTAAAACCCTCTCCCAGGTTGCCTCATGATCTCCGTACAGTCTGGAGATGCCTCAGCACTGGCACGTGAAAACGACAAATGAATGCTTGTGGATTTTCACGTGGGAGGCTCTTAAATGCAGGCTATGCTGACAAGCTGTTACCGAGAAATCACAAGCAGTGCTTTCTGAACAGTCACACTCTATTATTGGCGTACCGAAGAATTAAATAGGATTATCTAGACTTATTTGGTCCTCTGGAGGGGTGTTCAACGTTTAGCCCTTCTGCCAGGAAATCAGCGAAGCTTACTTTGGGATCTTAATCTGGACCTGGAGAAGGGTGGGTTTGTAATCTTTTTTACACATCTTTTGTTGCCCCCAGCAAGTGGGAGCAGCCAAACACGGCAGTATTTTGCTGTATTTTGCCAAGACTGTAAAAATACTGAGCAAAAGGAAAACCCAAAGGGCTTATCTGAAATGAACGCTTCTGTTACCCACAATTTGCATGAGGGAAATCATGAATCTCCAAGAGGCAAGACTGCATCCTCTTAATCCGAGCTGCCCCTCAAAGAACTGAAAAATAGTAAGATTAAAACTAAGATATTCCAGAGATGGCAAAGTACTTGCCTCTAAGAGTATATATTGAGAAGCTTTTTGGTCTTTGCTAAAAGCGTATTTGCTTTTAGTTAGTGAACACAAATCAGTGAAAGAATCTTAACCAATGCTAAGCTCTGGGCCAAATCTAGAACTAGATGATTTGCAGAAGTCCTGAACCCCATAATGAGAGCTTTTTCCCCTCTCCTAGCAATGAGGAATTACCTCAGCCCATCTCACTGCTTTTCTCAGTCATATTTTAGTTCCTGTTGCTGTAGCTTTCTCAATATCAGTTAAACAAAAGGTATTGGGGTACACATCACTACAGAAATGAGCTAATGTTATAGGCCCTTATGGTCTCCTTCCTACAACCAGTAGCTGACTGGTTAAAACAGTTCATTCAAGACATTAACCTTACTCAGGCCTCCTCTTTGTCCATGTCAGTTGGACTCTTTTTAATAATTATTTATTATTTTTATTTGTTTGAATTAAATAACATCCTAGGATTTGGCTGAGATGGCTGCTAATCCTAGAAATTAACACAATAGTGCTGACGTGTTTCATGCACAGAACATCCCATAATTGGCCGCCTGCTTACGTATCACACAACCTTGCTCCAGTCCATCTCATACCTGTGTCTCATGTCTTTAGCCCAGTGATCATTACTTTTTTTTTTTTCAGTTCCAGTAAATGCTAATCTAAAATGGTTCTATATTTCTTCATACACTTCACTATTATTTTTTTTCCCCTGATAATTTAAGACAGTTGCCAGCAGCAGCCATTTAGCTTATGGAACCTCTCTTCTTTGAACACTTCATGGGACTGGGACTCTTTTATCTGTATTTCAGGTTGGTAACAGCAGCATAACCTGGTCACTTGGCTACATGCTGAGCCTCACAAACATGATTCCAGCAGAAAGCAAGATGATCCAGCTACCTCTGAAACCTCCTTTGTTTGCTGGGCTCCTCATCCTCCTCACAGCTACGGCACTGTTGTGTCTTCTCTTCCTTGTTTACGTGTGTATCGTATCACATAAACGGAAGGACATCAGTCGTGTGGAATACGTGTTTACTCCAGAATGAGTGAACTTTACTACGGGCTGAAAGAAGAATCTTCCGTGCCGTGAAGTTCTGTAGGACTTTGTTGTTGAAGAACCCAGGGAGAGGTTAAGACAGGCAACAAGCCCTGAAAAGACCAGAAGCGTAAATAAAGGAGACAAAAGGCACTCAGGAATCTGTGATATGGCGAACTGGAGTGCTTTTGAAATGTTTTGGCAGTTGTTTCTGTAAAACTAGTTTGTCCAGTGTGAGGCAGATAAAGCAAGGGCAGCTATGCCACTTTGCTTGTTGAGGTTTAAATAGCCTCTTCTTGTCAGGTCTGTCTGAATTTTTGTCCATTAACTCTGTGCTAACTGGTAAAATCAGACGGGGATGTATTGGATCAACGATGGCAGTTGTTTAAGATAAAACTGAAGAGTGAGCCAGTGAAAACTGTGGGAGAAGAGAACGTAGTGGCTGGTCTTGTGTAGTGCTGACACAAATCCCCCGAACAATCCAGCTTCTGAAACTGGAACAAAGGCTGGGTAATCACAGACCGAGGGGAACAGCGCAGCTGGGACAGAATTGTTTTTATTGCTATTCAAAACCGATTGAGCCCCACCACATGAAGGTGTAGTAAATTGCCAACATCTGCCAAGTCCATGTTAAAGCTGAGCTATATTTTTGGTACCACTGAGACCTCAGAATGCCTCTGTTACTGCACTTAAGGTTTGCTTTGAAGGTGGAACAAAATCTTTTCAGGCTTCAGTAATGAAACCTAATTTAAATGCATCGCAGTTATCTCCAGAAACCTGGAGTGTTTTTAGTGTCTTTTTTTCTCTAATATCCTCAACAGAAACATTTCTTGTAGTTCCTCCTGCTGCCTTGTATTTCCCGTGTCCTGTGCTCCCAGTTGCAGTCTGTACCAGCTTGTCATGTACGTATCATTTTGTCTGCCTTGGATTTTCTGAAGCATTAGCATGAGTACGCCAAAATTTAAGCCCTTCATTCCTGGCCAAGAGGATTGGGAGCCAAGCTGTAGGCCGGCAGAGCTCCCTTTGTGTAGCGAGTTCAGGAACGTGTAGCTGCAGTCACAGCTTCTGCCCTCAGCTGTAGTGCCTTCACCAGCCCCTCCACGGTGTTTCCACCACAATTTTGCCTGCTGGTCCTTCACAGGCAGTGCCTCTTTCCTCTCTCTGACTTTTTTGTAGCTTTGACTTTCCCCAGCTGGCTTCTGAACAAAGCCTCCAAAAAGACTCCTGTGTCATCTGCCATCTCTTCCACTGGCACAGTGTTTTTATTCTGTTTTTATTCATTCCTCTTAACACTGCCTTGACATCATCTGTGGAGCTGTGAGAGGGACATTTCTGAAGGGCTTTGGAGTTTCATTTTGGCAATGAAGAGATTGTTGTGCTGTTCAGGACCTGCAGGAAGAGAAAAAGCATCTCCACTTCTCTTCTGTCCTTCTACAACCTCCTTTTGCTCAGGTTCACTACCTACATGGAGCTGCGTTCACCCACCATATTCCCCCAACTATCCTACAGACAGTCACTGCCAAACATTTTGATACATTCCTCCTTTTCCAGCCTCTCCAGGATTGCTCCCCTCTTCGTGTATTTACCCTTTCATCTCTGCTTCTCTGAAGGTATGGCTGCCCCTTTCTTGCACTGAAATTTTCAGCGTGAAGAAGTGTAAACTAAAAGGGAGGTTGCTGTACTCAGCATCTATTGGTAACTGGCTAAAGCCCATGAGTCCTTATGGGTTGCAGCTTCCACGCAGATATTTTGCATGTAAGAGATCTTATGTGCTGATGCGTACGCTCAAAATTCAAATTAACATCGAATTATGAATTCCAATGGCATATTGGCTGCTTTCTATCCCAACTTCAAGTATTTCCAGTGTTGATTTGGTTGTGAGACGCTCAGAATTCAGCCTTCTTATATGCCCTTACTTTATCAGTATGACAGCCACCTGATTGAGAACTCAGCCTTGTGTCTCCTACCGGTTTTAGCTAGGAAAGCTGACAAGGTTGAACTTCAGCACCCCTGTAGCTTGCAGCTTCTTCTCAGCCAGCACCACGATCAAAAAAAAAAAAAAAAATTGCTCAGACACGGCCAGCTTGGCTGTCTTTGGCTGTGGTGGCTACGTCTGGAGGAGTGGCAGAGCAGTGGGGCTGGTCACCCTACCTAAATCCGCCCCAAGCACGAGTCAGAACCCGATCATGGGGTGTAACACCCGGTCACCTGGAAGTGAACAGGTCCCGTGGGGAGCCAGTGAAGTGAACAGTGTTTACAAGCATGTACAAACTCCAGCTCGTGTATCTTTTGTACTCTTTACTGCTTGCTTACAAAGATTAATAAAATAAAATGGTGAAAAGCTAAGCCAACTGTACATTTTTCCATCTTTTATCAGTCCTGGTATTTTCACATCCTGCTAGACAAGTTAATAGAGTGACGGGAAGACTATGACAATAGCAATTTTCAGAGCTTGCTTCAGAGGCACTTCCTAATTATCACAGGCAGTAGATGAAGACAAACTGATTACAAAAAGAATCCTTAAGTGTTGGGAATAGGGACAGGAAAGTGTAATATGAAGCAAAACTTCACGTAAGCCCCAAAAAATTAATCCACCAGAAGAAACAGCTGAGAGAGGAAATACCCACAGACATTTTTGAAGGGGGAAAAGTGAGAAACTTCTCCTAAAGCAACATGCAAACGTGGCAAAAGAAAGCAGTAACTGGAGCTGCATGGCATAATTCAGCATTGATGGAGGAGAAAAGCAGTCAAGAGAACAGAAAAAGAAAATCACTGAGTGCAATAGTAAATCATACCCCAATTTAGGGAGTTCTTATTCTTTTTTATTATTCAATTATTTCAGAAACAATTTATGTTCAATTGAATGGAAATGAAGACAAAAATATCACAAATTGTGCTCGCCTGTACTTTATGTTTATCTTCTGTGTAATAAGAAACACAAAATCTGACTTTGTGATTTTTGACTCCGCTGCAGTTTTGCTCTTGAATTGTTTTCATTGCTCGGTGTCCGGGCATAGCCCAACTTTGGTGTTTTCTGTGATGCCTCTTCTGTGTGTTTGTGATCCGAACAGGTGCAGGAACACACCCGTGCGGGTTAGAGTTATGTAGAGCAGATGCAGCCTTCACGTACTCAACAAGTCATCAGTGCAATCACCACTGGCATTTGAGTCTCTCTGCCGTAAAACCAACAGAGATCATTAAAAAGAGCAAGATTTTAGGTAGCCTCCCTTCCTTCCAATTACTTAATCCCAGCAGGTTTGTTGCACCAAATGAGGAGAAGGATTTTTCCAGATCACTACAGAAGAGAAGAATCCAAAAGCCATTACCTACTGCCTCGACCCACAGCAAAAATAACGGGATTAATACAGGCAGTAATGTATCACTATCATAAAGCACACAGTGAAATCTTGTTGTAATGGTATTCTAGATGGGACTTTCAAACATCCCTGATGGAGTTAAGTGCTCTTTAATGTTTTTATGATCAGTTCCCCAAGCGCTTGCATAATAAATACATCAATTAATGCATTTTTTTTTTACCTGCTCTATTTTACTGTACAAACAACATCATATACGCAATAAACACTGCACCTTTAGACAGCTCACACTTCCTACAGCCCAATTGGGATATTTATTTCCACTGTTGACAGAAGACCTCGTGGAATGCAGGTCAGACCGACTTGCCATCTGTGATCTGCCGTACGTTGTGCTTATGCTTTGCTGCTCTGAAAAATTTCCTTACAGCAAACGTTTTTGGCCAAAATCTGTGGGATGCTCTTGGGCTGGTCACACCTCAGGACACCTCTCCATCTCGTTCACCACATCTACAGCACTGTTTCAACGCTGTCAAGCTGGGGAAGACCCGCTCTGCAGGATCGCTGAGTGTGCCCTTGCATCTTCACTCTCTAAGAAACGTGGCAAGAGGTGCAGAGTGATAAAGTAAGGGCAGCCCAGCACTTGTCTCTGGGGGTGCCAAGGTCCAAGAAGAGAACGAATGCATCCTCCAGGCAGCACAGTTGTGCATCTGTGGCACCGACTTGCCCCAAATGCCTTCTTTCACGTGCAGTAGGAAGAGAGGTTCACTGTTAGCGGCACAGGGCAGGTGATCCATTTCGTGTGAGGAGCTGTGCGTGTGCCTCTGTACGTCAGTGGAT
Organism: Anas acuta; assembly: GCF_963932015.1. Lineage (NCBI taxonomy): Eukaryota > Metazoa > Chordata > Aves > Anseriformes > Anatidae > Anas > Anas acuta. Next base: position 44,143,928 of record NC_088980.1, on the reverse strand, counting down.
ATAATGCAGACACTGAAACACTCCTTTTATTTATTTATTTATGTATGTATGTATGTATTTATTTATTTATTTAAAAGAAAAGCAGTAACTTTGCCACCAGGTGCCACTAAGCTGAAGCATAAAGCTGCTTTTACCCTAGGAGGTTGTTCTGAACACACTCTCCTACATTTCTCTATTGTGCCTAGGGTACGGCAGTGCGTACCGCCACGAAGCCATTCTTCCAAATTCGGGCTCAGCTCTGCACTACGATATGAAAACATATAAAATTTATTTTTTTTCTAATCTATGCCCTTCTTAAAGCGCTCTGCCTTCCGAAGAGCAGGGTCACTTCATCTAGGGGTCTTGGTGGGCGCGTTCCATTGCGCTCTGATATCTCAGCTATCTCCTCCGGAGCTCAAACCCAACCAGATCAGCCTCTAGCACAGCACAAGCACATCCCCTGGCTGTGCTGCGTCCCTGCAGCATCACTCTACCATCGGTGCCACCCCTCAGGGGGTCCTACCCCTAACCTCCCCCTTGCCCTATAACCCAAGGCGGTGCCATAGCCCCATTTCCCGCGCCGCCTCGCGCCGGCGCGCCGGCGCGCCCTTAGCCACGCCCCCTACCACTTAGCCACGCCCCCTCCACCACTTAGCCACGCCCCCCGACCGCAGTGTGATGCGGGCGGCGCGCATGCGCAGTGCCCCCTCCGCCGTGAGGCGGCATCCGGCGGCTCCGAGCCCGCCTCTTCCTTTCTGCCCGCGGCCGCCATCATGGTACGGGCGGGCGGCGCCGGGGCCCGGCCCGGGGAGCGGCGGCTTCGGGACTTCCCCGCGCCTCAACCGCCGCCGTGGGGGCCGTGAGGGGACCGGGAGGGGGCTGTGAGGGACGGGGGAGCCGTTGGGGGGGTGTGGGGGTTGGGGGGTGTCGTTAAACGGTGACTAACGGCTGCCCCCCCCCGCCTTTCTCTTCATTCCCTCAGGTGTTCAAGCGCTTTGTGGAGATCGGGCGCGTCGCCTTCGTCGCCTTCGGGCCGCACGCCGGCAAGCTGGTGGCCATCGTGGATGTCATCGACCAGAATAGGGTGAGGGGGGGGGGCCCGGCCGGCTGTCCCTGTGCTGGGGGTGGTCGGAGAGTGGTCCTGGGGAGGGGGGTCAGAAAAATGAGCAAATGGTGAAAAAAATGAGGTATGGAGCGGTTAGTGGGGATGAGAGGGGAAGGAGCACGTGTTGGGGCTGCCAGGGTGAGCGCCGCCCCGTGTGGGGCCTCAGAACACGTGGCTGATGGGCGTAAAGCTGAAAAATGCACAAAATCACTCAGGCTGGAAGAGATCACCGACTCCAACCTCTGACCTGACACTAACCAGCCCTCCGCTAACCCACAGCACTGAGCTCTGCATCTAAACATCTCCTAAAGATCTCCAGGGATGGTGACTCCTCCACTTCCCTGGGCAGCCCATTCCAATACCCAACAACCCTTTCCGTAAAAAAGTTCTTCCTAAGTGGCACTTACGTGTGCTGAAAATAAATGCTTGATCCTGGAAAAGCTTAAAAAAAAAAAAAAAAAAAAAAAAACACAAGATTAAAACCAAACATCTTCTTTCCAGGCCTTGGTCGATGGCCCCTGCAGTGGTGTCAGGAGGCAGGCCATGCCCTTCAAGTGCATGCAGCTGACTGACTTTGTGATCAAGTTCCCGCACAGGTCGGTGTCCGTTTTGTATGTGTCATACTCTTCACTTCACGCCTGAATTAGTGATCTTATACAGGTGTTGCTAGGAGTGTTAATGTGCCTCTTGAAATCACTTACATGCTGAGTTCTAGCAAAGCAGTTGCATAAAATATTGATCAGGCCACAGAGAGTTACGTGGCACTGGCTTAAACTAGGCATCTGAAGGAATGTAGAGGGATGATCTTGGGTGAAATTTGATGGACTAGCATTAGAGATTCTTTTTTTGGAAAGACCGTGAATATAACTCTGTGATTGTTGTAATCCAGTGCTCGTCAGAAGTGTGTGCGACGTGCCTGGGAGAAGGAAAATATAAATGAGAAATGGGCAGCAACAAGATGGGCAAAGAAGATTGAAGCCAGGGAAAAGGTACGGAATTCGACTGGATGAGTAATGTACTTTGTACTGCTTCTACTCGTGAAAATTAGGTGTGATCTGATAAATTATGTATTTTCTGTTGCCAAGATTAAAAAAAAAGTTAAGTTAAGTTAAAAGTTAAGTTAAAAAGTGTAGATTAAAATCTCCATCAGCTTTAATTTCTTGTAGTTTTATTGTAAAGGTTTGTTTTGTTCAGTGATCACAACTTGTAGTTTCACATCCTCGCTTCCCAGTGAAGGCCTGTAGTGAACTCCTGGTAGGTGTGTAGCTAGACCTCGTTTGCAGATGCTCAGAGTTACTTGTGGAATGTTTTGAAATTCTGACTTTTATAACTTACACATGTGTGTATCAGAGCCTCATGTTTTTTTTGTTTTTTTCCAAACAGAAAGCCAAAATGACCGACTTCGATCGTTACAAGGTTATGAAAGCAAAGAAAATGGTAAGTGCTTGAGTGTGGTTTCCTTACAGGGTTTCTGCTTGTAGGCTTCACTTTATAGTCATACACAGATGTCAGTAGCCTTGCTTTTATAGTTGGTTGACACAAAGCATGTGAGTGCCTTGAATTCCGATGCCTCCTTGGCCACCAGTTCAGTCACTGATCAAAGCTGAGCTCACATGATCTGTGCATCGGTATTCCCGGTTACAGCTGAGGAAGGAGATGAAATAAAATATTCTTGATTGGCCACAGATAATACTTCATCCTGTAACAAACTCCTCACTCATGGGATATCGGGATGCCCAAGTTGCCAGCCAGTGATGTTGGCCACTTTGTAGAACAGTTTTAGGTAGGATTTGTCATTTAGGATGTAACACACATTAAATCTTTTAACGTAATTAAAATATAATCAGGTTAGCAAAGGGTGATCATCAGAAAGGGCAGAACATGAAAGATCAGAATTGAAATCAAGGAATAATACTTTTGAACTGCTAGAGTCTTCATTTTGATTAATGGTATTTTTGTTTGTTCTTACAGAGAAACAGGATCATTAAGCATGAAATCAGGAAGCTCCAGATGAAGACTTCTAAAAAACCCAAGAAGACAGTGAAGAAAGAGAAATAAAATGAGCTTCTAGTTATGTTTTACTTTGTGTCCATGTTCTGATTCTTCAGAAATGACAAATGGATCTAAATTGTAAACATAAGTTCATTTTGCTCCTGACCAAGAATTGTCTGTCTCGTTTATTAATGTCCCAAGGGTTGGGCTCAAGGGTTTCTCTGAAGCACACAGGAATGTTTTTGTCACGTCGTGTTGACCATACAGACTGTGCTCAGTACTCTGTACTCAATACTGTTTGAAATATTTGCGTACTTTGGTATTCAAAATAGTTCAGGTCCTTAGACATTTTAAAGTAATCTGCTATTGGATAAACAAAATTTCGAGCACAGTCCTTGTTGTGAGAAATAATCAATTAAACCAATTTTTCTGTATAATTTCAGGCCAATTGGAAATGCATCTTCTGGTTAGAATGCAGGTATGTCAGTGCTTGAGAGACTAAAAAATTGCTGTTCTTAACTAGAAAAAACACATCCCACAACCAAAAACTTTGTAGAAGCAGTTTCCTGGGATACTTCATACCCCAGAAGTCTAAAAGCATAGATGTTGTACTGTAAGTGCAGTTATAATAATGAGGGGTATATTAACAAGACAAAAATTGGTGACTTCTTTACCATGCTTGCTTTTCAGAATGTTTGAAGTTGATAGCTTACATCAATACCTTATACCTGGCCCTAATTACAGTTCCTTAAACTATGCAGCACATAATCACTACTTTTTAATCAAAACCAATAAGCAAAAAGGGGCACGACCTAAAAACTAATTAATTTGAAACACTGTAATGATGGGTTGAGTCTTTATGCTTTAAGAAGTCTACATCTAAATGTCAGCATCCGTTTCTTCCATATGTTTTCTTGTGTGCAATTTGTTGAGAGGATGGATTTTCTTCGTGTTGAATGAAGAAATGGTAGAAGTCTGAGATCTCTTGTAGTCGAAAAGCAAATTATTTTTACTGTCATAACATTGAAGAGGGAAAATATTAAAATGAAGGTTGTAAGACCTTCAAGTATATTACCAAATACATCAGTATATTTAACAATACATGAGTACAAGCATATGCTTCTAAAAATGTATGCTTCAAAGTTATGTGCCTAATGTTGCTTATTTAAGCCAAAATTGGGCATCTGCTTGCTCAAGCACTTTATGTTGTCTTGAGCTATTTATAAGCTGTGGAAATTGAGTTCAAGCACATGGTTGATAATGAATGGCTATAGCTAAGGAAGAAAAGCCTAAGAAATGATGCAAATTGAGATTAAAATTGAGAATGATCGCTGTGTTCAAGCACCTGGAGATTTTGAGTTACGCTGGATTTCAAAGTGATTAAATCCACCTACTCTGAAACTCAAGCTTCAGATTAATTTGAAAGGCATATCTCTCATAACCAATTCACAAGTGATTTTTCTCTCATCCTTGCCCATTTTGGAAGTGCTGGCTTCCAAGGAATTTGTCCACTGTGTCCGTTCCCCCCTATACCACTTTACATGCCCTGGAAGAAACTTGGTTCTGTAACACCATGACTCTCCTCAATTGCTTCTGTGGAAACATCATTTTTTGCTCTTAGGAGGAAAGGGGGACAGAGAAACAAGAGAATTTACCAGTCTTTGGTAACTACGCTGTGTTTCAGACAGTGTGCTGTGCATCAGCAGCAAGTGGTGGTCCTCACAAGTCAACAAAACCTTTCTGAAATTTTTTGGGGCTTTGCATCATGTCAGTAGTCTACCTGCTTTCCAAACAACAGGTGCTGTGCCGCCTGTGCTGCTTTGTCTGGTTTTTATTTTTGATTTTTTAAAGATACTTGGATATAGAAAAAATGCAAAGTATCATTTTGTTGCTAATGCTTACCACATGATGGCAATGTTAGCTCTTCACTACATTATTCCTGAGGCTTACCCGAACCAGACAACTGCTGCCCTTCAGTGAGGGAACACTGCCAAACAGAGGTGATGGCACAAATATTTCAAAACAATGGGTTTGCTTTATCTGTATCTTAATTTTGCGTTCCTAGTTGACTAAGATGTAGTCTGCCCATCAGGATATACTTCTTTAATTTACTTTGTGGAGCTGAATGTAAAGAAACAGGATCTGCTGTTCAGAAACAGCTGAAGGTGAAGTCCTGGTGTTTATTTTCTTACCTGATTTCACAGAGCATGTATGGGACTTACTGGGAGCAGAGGGGAATATGCTCTGCCCCAGTTTCCTCCTGAGATCAGCAGGTAAATTTTCCTGAACTGATATCAACAGCAGGAAAAAACAGTATTAATCTTTTTTTTTTTTTTTTCCCTGCAAAGTCTGGGCAATGTGAGCAATGATAGGAGCAGGATTGGGCCCCTTGGCATAACCTACAGCTAAAAGGTGTAAAACCTACACTAATGCTTCCGTGAACCAGCCAAAGTTCTGGGCCGAGTGATTTGCTGGTTATGCAGATATCTTCAAAGACAAAACCAAAATAAATCTATATTTAAGTGCTCTTGTTTCTTGTCTAAACACTTCTCTTGCTCCCGTGCTTAGCATCTGAATGTATTTCGGTTTTATTAAAGATGAAATGCACTGGGAAGAGGGATCTCTGGATTTACTGAACCTCCCTTTCAAGTGCTGGTGTCCAAACTGACCTCCGGTCAAGGCTTGCTAGACATGTTGACCATTACATTTTCAAATTATTTGCTCTTGCAATTACCTATATCTTAATCTTTGTCTGGAGAAACTGGGGGCATCCTGCTGAAACTTTGGAGTCATTTTGCCTTGTTCTGGGAGCGCTGCTCCTGTGCGTGGCGAGGAGAGGCCCGGCCTGCTGGTGGTGGCCCTCGTGCTCGTGCTGGGCCCCACACAGCTGGGGGGGGTTGTATGAGCAGCTCTCATTGGGGGCTCTGCTCTGATGGAAAGGTGGATTTTTTTTTGAAAAGTAGCAGTGTTCATATTTAAACAGCACGTAAGGAGAGCAGCTTTCAGATCAGCTGGAGATTTACCTACAGACACCCAGCGGGAGGGCGCAACTTCTGAGTACTTTTCACAATAACTCAGCAGCCGAGACTTCCTAGAGCCACTGTTTGAACCTCGTGTTTACAAAAGCCATCAAATAAAAGAAGCAATAGGAAAAAAAAAAAAAAAAAAAGGAAAAAAAAAAAAAAGAGCTTGGTATCTGTATTACTGCAGTTCAGATGCTGCATGAAGGTGATATAAAGAAAGGATGGGAAATAGGCTTGTGGGCTTTTTCCTTTCCTTCCCCCTTCTCTTCCTCCCTGGAGCTCCTGAATAACTTAAATGATTATTTTTTTTCCTTTGGTTGTTTGTCTTTTATTTTTACTGCTTATCTCATTCACATTGCACATGTGAGCCTTAGCTCATCCTGCAGGTCTCTGTGGGTAATGAAAAAAATCCGAGAGTTTATGGCATAATGAAGCAAATTAAGCCTGACTAGCTGAAAGTGGCATCATTTTTGCTCTGCTTGCTTGGAGCATTTCTCAGGTTCCGGGGGGAGGCTGGCAAGCTGCTGCTCTTTGCAGGGCATGCAGGTCCTCATCCCAAATGGGAGCAGGCCACCTCGGCTCCCCACCACCTGAACGTGACCTTGGAGGGGAAGATGTGTTTGCTCAGCGGTGGTGTCTGGCAGCTGCTAACAACACCACGCTTCTGCTTTAGTGGGGAGCAGGTACCTGGCCCTGAGGGTGCCAGAGGGAGATGCTGTGAAGGGAGTGGACATGAATTTGGGCCTTCCTTTTCCAGCTCCACGGCACCTACCACAGCAGGAATAGGGGTGCTAGAGGATGCCCCCCTGTCCGTTCCCTTTAGTATCTCCATTAGACTCATTTGGGGCTCATTTTGACTCAAAACCTGTGAGGAGCTTGGCTCCGGGGCTATTTTGAGTGATTAGGAGAGCAGCACTGATACATAATAAAGAGGGAGGAGAGATGCTCCCTCTCAACAAGAGGAGTAAAAAAAAATTCCTCACAGACCTCAGAGGCAACCTGTCCTGAAGCATGGGACAAACCTGAGAGAAACATGACACAGAAAGCACCATGGGCAAACCTCAGCTGGGTCTGCTCCTATCTCCTTCCCTGGGGGAGCCAAAAAGCTTTTGGCTAAAAGGCCAAAACCCCCAAGCCTTCCCTCTTCAATATCCCGCCCTCCTGTTTCAGCAGAGGCTCCCAGCCAGCTCCCTCTGATCTATCCGGAAGCTTCCAGAACTTCATGCCTCTGATTATCAGAAACTTTCTAATTACCAGCCTAAATTTATTCATGACCGATTTATAACCAGGAAGCTCCGCTCCCTGCTTCTGCCACCGCAGGGCTGTCAGGAAAGATTCATGAGCCCATATGTCGGCCAGGCCCCGCGTTCAGCGGGCGTGAGGACGAAGTGCCGCTGCGGTGCCGGGTGTCTGTCTCCCCGTGTTCGTGTGTAAGCTTCCTTCCATCCCAGCCCACCCTCACGGCAACAGAGCACAGCACAGAGGTATGTAAATGGCCAATATAGCCTCGTTGTGGACCCAATTCAAGCATATGCCAGTAAGTTTCTTCCAGGAAAAGAAACAGATTGCTTCTGTCTCATTTTCTCTCTTTCTTCTCTCACTCCCCAGAAAACAGCAGCGTCTCCATATCCCCTGGGGAAGGTGTGAGCAGGCATTTGTGGCCCCAGAGACCTCAAGGACTGCACGTTGATCCCGAGGAATCCCACAGGCACCGCGTGTGGGGCAGCTCAGGTTATTAAGCCACAGGGATGGTTTCCAGCGATAAGGTGCTAGTGAAGCAGCTTGGTCCTGGACACAGCCTCCGCACACCCACTTGTCCACCTGAGAAATCAAAAAATGGAGAGAAAACCCTAATTCAATTGAAGCATTACTGTGCCTGTCCCACAAAAGCAAGGCCACGGTCTGAAAAGCGATGCAGAGATCCCATCCCTCACCTAAAACGCAAAGTGGAGGAATGAGCAATCACCTCTGGAGGCCCATTTACCAGAAGATATAGGAGAGAGCAGGGGGAAAAGGAGAAGTCCGAAGGCTTTCTGAGCAGCTCATTTGTAATCAGTGGCTAATAGGCAGTGATTTATCTGGGCAGGGCTTGGGCCTCAGAAATCCATTCAAGCTTCTCCAGGGGAAGGAGGAGGGAGTGGGAATCAGATCGAAATTTCCAAGTGCTGAGGTCAGAGCATCTGTTTGCAGGCTCTGTGGCCTTATCCCGGCAGTTTGGCCACTGATCCCTGAAGTCTGCCTCCTGCAGCAGCCATCCGTGCCTCTTTCTGACGAATTCCTCAGATGTCAGGCGTGCATTTTAAAGGGTTATTTGTGAGGAGAAGCAAGCCGGAGAGAGGAGCCGGAGCGCCTGGCCTGTCAGTCAAGGTGCACGGTGCTGTTGCACCAACAGGAGTCATTTTGACAGAAAATTGCATATCAATTGGCTCACTTCAGAATTACCAGGAGAGGAAAGCAGAAGCCTCAGAAATGGGAGATAGGCAGTCCTCCCACCCGAGGCTGGCACAGAGGGATGTGTCCTGAAGCCGAGCAGCCTTTGGACATAACCTTCCATCTGTGTATTTGCTTAGGGAGAGTTTCGAGGGGCAACAAAAGGTGCTGGGAGACACAAAAAGGGGAAAATAAATGCACTCAACATGCCAAGGGTGTGTGGGGGAGCTGGGACTGGCAGAAGCCCGTGCTGGGCAGAGCATCACGCTGCAACCATTTCTCGCACCTAGCACACAGTCCTGGGCAATGTCACCGCAGGGCTGTGCGTGGTCAGTGGGCTAGAGGGGCTCGGGGACACAGGAGCCACCTCCCACTGCTACTGAAAGGCAGCAGCTCAACGTTGTTAAAAACCACAGAAGGGCGTTTTTTGGGGCACCCATCAGCAGACCTGGGGCTCGCTTTCCCAGCCGCGGTGGAGCAGGACCAGTGAGGTCCCTGGGGCTCTGCCTGTCCCCTGCTTGTCCCAGAGCAGGAGCTCAGGAGGAGCACGTGTCATTCCAGCCTCCTTCACCTCTGCCTCCCGGATCGAACTCGCCCTCTGTATTTATAAAAAAAAAAAAAAAAAAAAAAAAGAAAAAGGCAGCAAGAAGGGCTTTTATTGTGAAAAAGAGACTCTTCAAATGCCTGCTCCCCCCTTCCCAGCCTCAGGGAGGTGGGTCTGGGCTGCTGCAGAGTTGGAAAACTGGCGGCCAAAGTTGGCCGGGCGTCCGCCCGCCGGGAGTGGGGAGCCCACGCGGAGGCTGCCCCGAGCCCCGAGGGAGACGGGGGTGACAGCGCCTCAGGGAGAGGAGACGCATGGATTGGACTTTTTAAAAAACCTTTCATTTATTTTATTTTATTTTTCTCTCTCTTTTTTAAAAAAATTTATTTCCATTTTATGGTTTGCGATGTTCTGGTTTTCTATGGAAGCACTGCCGGGAGCTGGTGCCCAGCCCGGGAGGTGACTGCATGCCACCTCTGCTACACGTGAGGAGCAGGACATCGGCTGCTGCTGGGAGCCATGGTATGATTTGGGGGTTTTCCTCCTCGAGATGGTGCTGGGAAGGGATGCTGGGTCCATGGGATGTGTTGCGAGGCCATCCCCCAGCTGCCTCCATGGATCAAGTCCAGAGGGATCCCTCGTGGGGCTGGAGCATGCAGGCAAGGCTCCAGCATGGATCTGTCCTTTGTAATGCTAGGGATGGGCGAAGCGAATGGTTAACAATCAAGGAAGTGTATTTAATTATCTCAAAGCAGTTAATTAAAAAGCTGAGGAAGCGAGCAGTGCCTTACCCACCTCCACTCTGCCACCCCTGCAAAAACCCGTGTCAGGCAGCGGCTGCAGATGCACGTGCTGGGCGAGACGGGAGGTGCCGCTGCCAAAAACTCTTCTGGCATCACCCACACGTGTCACTGAAATGCCTTTAAGTCCCGGGAGCATGGCTGGGGGGGCTCAGGGGGCTGGTGCACGCTGTGGGGCCAGTGGTGCTGGTGAGCAGCAGGACTCACAGCAGAGCACATGCACGGGCTACTCTGAGTTCCCCGATTAATGATGCCAGTTTCCTACCAGCATCAAAAAGTGTTTTTTTTTGGGGGGTGTTGTTGGGTTTTAAAGCACGGCGAGGCCAGGGCTTGGGGCTGCTCCCCTGTGTCCCCAGCTCCAGCTGAAAACACAGCGAATGCCAGCAGCAGGCTGGGGGAAGGCTGCGTGAGGGAAATACCTCCTTGCTTCTGGCTCCAAAATCTGCTGGTGAGTAATTTCCAGCTACTCTGCCGCTCTCCCAGTACGAGGCAGCACACATAAGAGGGGCTGACGGCGCTTTATTAATGCTCTCGCAGAGATGCCAAATGCCATAATTACCCCTTCAAAAGCTCAGTAACCCCGTGGCTGCTTGCCTTCCCCGAAGGCAAAGCCTCTCCAGAGCCGGGCTGCGATCATTCACCTGGTGGGGTCGGCTGGGAGAAGGAAAAGCAGGATGCAGGAGACAACGACAGGCAGGGAGCAGATTCCTTTCCCTTTTTATTTTTATTTTTTCCCTGCATAGGAACTAAAGGAACGGGTTAAACCTAGGGAAACGGTTACCTTCCTGAAGCTGAGGATGGGCACAAATGAACAATTCTGTTTTCAATAAAGCCAAGGGGATGAATGGCCCCGCTGTCCCTCCCCTCCCGGCCGCAGCTGTGGAATCCCACGAATGCGTTCCTCTGCTCTTCAGGAAGAAAAAAAAAACCCTTAGAGCAAGAGAGGGGAGACTGAGCCAGCCGACTTGTCCATCCTCCACCAAAATGCGTCCAAGGGAATCTGGAGCCAGTTGTGCAGAGCCCCCGCAGGGCACTGAGCACGTGTGCCTCTTCTCCGGGGCTGGTGCGCCAGCTCAACATGAAGACTGGAAATAAATGGATCAAAACCCACTCCCCAGCTCATATATAGGAAAAATGTGACCCCCAATAAAAGGAATAAGACCAGATCAGGTGCCAAAAATGTGTAAGAGCATTTTAGTGGTTCTTCAGGCACTCACCAACAGGATTGGTAAGCTTATCAAGAGCAAGAAGGGAACAAAACTTGTTTTTATTTAAATGTATTCATCCCCGTGTAGCCCAGAACACGCTGCAAAATCAGGTCTCACTTCCCAGCACCTTTGCTCTTTGCTGCTGCGATGCAGGAGGCAGCACAACCCCGCTGGAGATGCAGGGCCGAAGCTGGTGAGCAGCTCAGGAGTGCACAGGGAGAAGCTTTTAGGGTGGGGGACATTGTGAGGAAGGGGACTTGAGAGGAACCCCTGGGCTCCTCTCTGCTGTCACTGTCCTGGCTTTGGGCATCCTGTGGAAATTGTTAGGGTGAGCAGAAAAGCAGCCGTGTCCCTCGGTGCAGCTGCAAGCGAGCTGCTGAGGAGCAGGACTTCTGATTCCTGAAGAAGGTGGGGAAGAAAAAAATCACGTTGTTTTCCAACAGAAGGAAACCAGGCGTGCAGAGGCTGTGCGTGTGAGGGGTTAGCAGCGAAGGACCCCGGCATGTGGTCTGCAGGCTGCTGCCCTCCTCCGGAGCATCCTCCGCGCAGTCCCCGCGGCACAAAGGCAGCACTGTTGGAAGGGAGCGGGCGCGCAGATGTTGCACGAGGGGATGGAGCAGAGCACAGCAAGTTTCAAAGCCCCATCCTGGGCAACTGAGCTTTGTCGTGTTCAGGTTTGGTTTGGACACGCTCATGGGAAGAGCTGAGTGGGTCAGCTTGGGGGGTTCTGCTGGCTCTGCGGGACAGACCCAGCACCACCTGGCAGCAGGTCTGGCTTCTGGGGGCTTTTCAAGCAATTTTTGCTCAAATCGGTCACGGTGGGCTGCGTTGCCTGCTGTCCACTCGGTTCTGTGTTTATCTGGCAGGCTCTAGAGGAAAACAGGGATGGATCCCGCTTTTACAGGCCACGTATTTCTATGGCATCTTCTTGAGTTTGAGGGCTGTTCCTCACATTCCTGGATAATGAAGTTTCGGGTTTGTTTTTCTTTTCTTCCACGCTTGACAAAGCCAGTTCGATGCACTTTGCAAAGCAATTGGAAACAGGCTCCTCCGCTTCAAATTCCGCCAAGCTTCGAGCGCCCCGGGAACAAAGTGTCGAGGATAAAATCCTCTGACCCACACTTGGAAAATCTCACCCTCGAGTGGCCAGGCCATGCCCTCGGGAGCCCGGGCTGTGCTGTATGTCCATCTGAGGAGTGAGCAGATGTATTGCTTACTCCTTGGCATCCTGGCCGTACCTCTCCGAAGCATTTTTTATGGGTTTTTCTTCAGCTTGCCTGCTGGGAAATGTACCTAATTTCTAGAGAAGACGTGCTGTACTGTCAGTTTGTCAAGCTGGCAAAGCAGAGCTGTATGTATGGTTTTCATTTCAGGCTGAATTGAAGCCATAGCTTAAAGTGCAGCATTTTTTTACAGCCCAGACTCTGAGAAAGTCTCTTTGGAAAAGGATTTACCCTGGGTTTATAAATACAGCACCATTTCTGCAGTGTTATATCATCTAGATTATTATTAAGTTTGTAATATTGACTGCCAGAAATAACGTAGAGGCTGTACTTGCACTTTTTTTTCCCCTTATTATTGTCGATGTGGCAGTGAAATCCAGGCTCCCCGAGCCGAGCAGGGAAAGGGCTGCGGTGGCCCTGATCCAGGAGCAGGATTCAGCCCCGGCTGTAACTAAACCGAGCCTGCCCACAGAGGGGACAAAGTGGTTCCAGGCACTGAGGATGCTTCAACCACTCGCCCTGCAAACCACCTTGACGTAAAAAATAAATAAATTGTAATTGTTCCCATCCGCTTGGCTCCCCGTGGCCAGCGTTGCTCTCCAGCTGTGGATTAAAAAGGGGTTTTCCCTCTGTGTTCGCCATGCTCCCTGCATGGCTCTTGCGTGCTCCCCCAAGGGTGTGAGCTCTGCTAATTAAAGCCAGTCTTGGCTGCTGTGCCTGGACAAGTGCTTTCCACACCATTACAATAAGGGGAAGAGTTCCCAAGTGTGTTCATGAATGTTGGCAGCAGAGCTCGAGGTCTGGTTTCAGGGACCCAAAAAGCTTCAGAGGTGTTGTTATTTGGGTTGCTTTGGGCAGGGCTCTGAAAAACACTCAGATGGGTGTGAGATTTCTGGGAAACCCCTCTATTTTTGCCATGTGGGTCTAACACACACCTGGTGCTGCACAGGAGGAGGCTGGCACAAGCTGAGTGTGAGCGAAGCGTTCCTCCCAGCAGCTCCATTTTGCTGCGCTGTGCTGTATTTCTGGGAGAGAAACAATTAAATGAGAGCTATAAAGCTAAATCACTCCAAATGCACCATCACAGGCTTTTGGAAGCTGCTTTAAATCTGCTCAGTCCTTGAGACCTTGAAGGAAAACCCACTTGGGCCCTTGTAGGTTTTTGGGTAGTGCTCAATCAGCTGCTGAGGTGCAGATGAAACATTTCTCCTGGCACAGGCTGCCCAGAGAAGCTGTGGATGTCCCATCCCTGGAGGTGCTCAAGGCCAGGCTGGATGGGGCTTTGGGCAACCTGATCTGGTGGGAGGTGCCCCTGCCCATGGCAGGGGGTTGGATTTGGGTGATCCTTTAAGGCCCCTTCCAACCCGAACCGTCCCGTGATTCTCATGAGCTGCCTCCTGGAAGTCACTCTGGCCGCTGGCTCTCACCCCCAGAGCGTTTGAGCTCTTGCTTTTTCAAGCTTTTCCTCTTACAAACAATTCCTTATCCCTTCCTTGGCAATACACCACCCCGCTATGTCCGCTGTGGATGTGCTTGTGCTTCCAAAATAAATAATTGCAAAGCGAAGAGGAACAAGGCCCTGTTCCCTGCTCGTTGTCCTGAGCCTCATCGCCGAATTGCTTGGAAATGTCTCTGTAAAGCACGAGAGCGGTGCTGGGCTGGAAAGCTTATAAAGAGATTATAAAATACGTTGGCCATCAGGCAGGTCACAGCCCGTGAGGTGGTCTTTGAGCAGAACCAGCGCTGTGATGCCAAGGAGGGCTTTAGGGCAAAGCAGACATGTTGGCCAACGTGTCTGTGACACCAGTGACACTCTCCTTTCTCCTTTCTGACCCGCAGGCCCAGCGACCGTGGCGAAGGATGGGGCTGAAGCACCCTCCCCTGCTGGCCCTGGGGGTCCTGCTGGCCCTGGCCCTGCTGGCGCTCACCCACCTGCCCCCGCCACCACCCGGGGACCAAGGCCGGGCCCGGTCCCTTCGCATGGCACCAGCACCCATATCACCGTCCCCACCCCCTCGGCCTCGGCAGGACACAGCCACCACCCTGTGTGGGGACAAGCCGTCCTCCCGGGGGACAAGGAGGCGTCCTGGGGACAGCCGGCGGCTGCGGGAGCTGGGCCCCCATTCCCCTTCGCCTTGTGTGGAGCGGCCATGTTGGCGGGGCAGCCCCCAGCATGGGGACAGGCTGCGTTTTGGTGGGATGGCCCCGCCGTGGCTCTCTGATGATGACATTCAGAAGATGAAGCTGCTGGCCCAGGGGCAGGTGGTCTCCAAAACCCGTGTGCCGGCCCATGGGCAGGTCCTGCGTGTCCACCTGCACGCCGAAGGGGACCCCCAGCCCCCCAGTCCTGGGGGGGACTGCAGGGATGGGCGCTGCGGGCTCATCAAGCGCCCTGGGGACCTCTACGAGGTGGTGGCTTTCCACCTGGACAGGGTCTTGGGGCTGAACAGGAGCCTGCCCGCCGTGGCCCGCCGCTTCTCCAGCCCCATCCTGCCCTACAGCTACACCAACGGCGCTACGAGGCCCATCATCTGGTGGGCACCCGACATCCAGCACCTGGAGGACACCAACAACGACCAAAACTCCTGCGCCATGGGGTGGCTGCAGTACCAGGAGATGCTGCGGACTCACGGCAGGGCCCCGGTGGTGGCGGGGACGCCCTGCAAGAGCATCCAGCACGGCGAGTGGGGCCGCCTGGCGCTCTTCGACTTCCTCCTGCAGGTAGGGTTGAGGTGAGGGAGGCTGCCTGGTGGGACACGGCGTCCTCCTGTGCACACCTCTGTCACCTCCTTCTCTTCTGTGAGTTGTGTAGGCTGTGTTGTCCTGGGAGAGCATGCCAAAACTTGAGTCAAAAATTACTGCTTTTGGCTGCTGGGGTAACTTTTGCACCTTCTGGGACATCTCGGTGATTGCATTTAGCTGGATCATTGGTGAAAATCAGAGAAGCCTGAGGAGCTGAAGCCTTGTCTGTATCATTCAAAAGGTGGTGGCTCTTTGCTGGCTGAAGATGTTCAGGTCTGGTGGGTGATCCATGGCACTGCCAGGTGCCTCAGGACCTCAAGCCAGCCTTCAGGCTGGTGAAGCTCAGCTGCAGGTTGGGGTGGGAGGAATATGGAGCTTCTCTTGCTGTAGATGCTGAAAAGAAGAGTGAATGCAAAGGGTTCAATTTTTCTGCTCAGCCCACAACATTTCAAGAATTCCTCAACTTTCAAGCCCAGGCGAAGTCTCTCTGACAAAAGAAAAATAAATAAATAAAAATCCCTGCCACCAGGCAACTTCCCTTCATCTCCTCAGCACAGGGTGAAGGCAGCATCTCCTGCGCCAGCCCCGTGGCTTTGATGCAGTCACTCCAGAGACGTGCTGTTGGTGTGGGGAGTCTTCATCCCTCCCCCTCTGTGTGGTAGTGCTTTCCTCCTCCTCCTCCTCCTCCTCAGGGTTAACAGGCTGATCTGTCTGGAAAACCATAGCCTGCTGCTGCAAGGGATTACCACAGCGTCACAGGCAGTTATCATTTATTAGGGAGTAACCTTGAGGAGGAAAAAGGGGTTTCTGTGGAAAAAAAAAAGAAAAAAAAATAAAGAAAAAAAGAAAAAAAAAAAAGGAAAAAAAAAAGGAAAAAAAATGAAAGAAAAAAAAGCCTGTTTATGTACCTCAGGGCTGCAACTTTCATTATTAGACAAGGGGAAACTACCTGAAACGACAATTTTATATATATAAATACATATACTTTAAAAAAAAAAAAAAAGGAGGAAGAAAAAAATACTATTAAAATGTGTGTTCTCATTACTCTTTCTGTTTTTTTGGCACGGCCTGGCCATTAATCTTTATAACCTCAGACTATGGCTGGCAAAGGAGACGCAGTCATGGTTGGGCTTGGAAATATTTTAGATGAAACAGCCAAACAAATGAGAAGATTAACCAGTCCCTTTCCCTCCCCCAGGCCAAAATACCATTGAATGCAATGGAAAAGCTGCGTCTCCAGGAGAAAAAAAGCATCCAGTTTTAAGGAGACTTTCCTGCAGAGGACCAAAACAGAGGAGTAATAAATCAAGGAGCAATCCACTGGCTTTTTCTCAATAACTCAGTGAGATCCTCCCATGTGGAAAAATCACATAAAGAGGCATGAAGCCAGCAGGATACTGTAGTAATGAAATAATGTCTCTAGCATCCTGCAGCATGTACTGAGGAGAGTGGGAAGCCGCAAACTTTGAGCCTTCCCGTGCAGCCCTGAGCCAGGCATTGAGATCTTCATCATCTTCTTCTAAAGGGTTTTAAAATTTGGCTTCTTCTGCATTATTCACTCTTTACATCACACACACACGGTGTTTGCAAGTAGGAGAGTTTCGGGCTGCTGGCTGTCCCCTACAACCTATGTTCACCTGAGTCCCATAGGCCTGAGGTGTCAGGAGAGAGAGGTGTCTCCTTTACCATGGGTAAAACGCAGAGCGCCGTTGAAAGGGAGCAGCTACTGGCTTCATCTTTTGCCTTAAAAAGAGCCCAAACCTCAAGCATACTCAGGCTGCACCCCTGCAGCAGCATCCCTGTCTCCTTCTGATGTTGTCCCATCCTTCCTGGGACCTGCTCGGTCTGGAAATTGGCTCAACTCCCCCAAAATGAAGGCTGTGAGGGTCGCTGCCCCCCTCCCTTGATCAAGCATTTAAGGACGTGGACACTTTCCTGTTTGTTTTCTCTCTGTGTTTCAGAGCTTTTTTTGCTGACAGCTGGGGAATGCAGAAGCCGAGGCGCTGTGGTGGTGGCCACAGGCATTTTTGGGGCTGCTCTGCAAGCCCAGGAGTCTCACACGTGGCTCTCCCCAGCCCCCTTCCTTCCCTTTTCCGTGACGCAAGAGTTAGTCAGGCTCTTTGGCGCCCTACTTGAGAGCTTCAGCAATCACAGATTACCCCTGATGAATGCTTTCCCATCAACAACACCCAGAAAGACCAAAAAAAAAAAAGAAACTTCTGGTGTTTCATCACCTATTTGACCCCCAGATGACTTTGCAGGCTCAGTCCTTCAGGGTGTAGCAGTCCTTGTAGGCCCAACTTCTTCCGGAGGACAGTCACCCCTAGCTTAAATGCTTAAAAGCATTTTATTTTCCTCTGAGCAAGGAAAGCTCCATGTGCGGATCCCCGGGACCTGCCCACCCCAGCTGTCCGCCCCAGCTGAGAACCCCAAAATATCTCCCACAGGTTCACGACCGCCTGGACCGATACTGCTGCGGGTTCGAGCCCGACCCCTCGGAGCCCTGTGTGGAGGAGATGCTCCACGAGAAGTGCCGAAACCCAGCCGAGCTGCTCCTGGTGCACATCCTGGTACGTTCCCAGCCCTTGTGACCCCTTCCCCTGTCCCATGTCCCAGGGACATGGCCAAAAATGAAGGTTTCTGGGAAGTGCTGTCTGCTTCTGGCCCCCAGAGGCTCTCGGGGTTACTCAGTGCACCAAACACCCAGCCTAAAGCACCGGGCTGGTGACTGCCCGTGGTAGCTGAGCTTCTCCTTCCCGTCCCCACCGGCAGGTCCGGAGCAGCGCCCCATCCCAGCTCGTGTTCATCGACAACGCCGGCTGGCCACAGCAGCCGGAGGCAAAGCTCAACTTCAGGCTCCTGCAGGGCATAGACAGGTAAGGCGGGCAAGGCGCACGCTCCTGGTGGGACATCCCTCCCCTCCTGCAGAGCCTTTGGTGATCTCTGCACACCCACTGGGAGTTGCAGTGAGATGAAACCAGGCAGAGAGAAAACCCATCTGTTTTCACGTGTCCCGGTGAAGTGGGTGGGGGTGGCTGATGGCAGTCTCCATCCTGAATCTGTTTCAGCTTCCCGGAGGCGGCCGTGGCCGTGCTGAGGTCGGGCTGCTTGGGCCGCCGGCTGCTGGAGTCGCTGTACGTGGACCGGGAGCTGTGGGACAGCCAGGGAGGCGCCGAGGGGCTGAGACCTCTGATACGGACCCTGGAGAGAAGGGGGCAGGTCCTGCTGCGGTACCTCCAGCAGCACAACCTGACGGCGAGGGGCACGCCACGCTGAACCCCATGGTGGTGGCTGGGCCTCTCATGTCCTCAGTTTTTGTGATGTGGAGCTGTGGGTGGGTACTTGCTGCTCCAAAAAGTGTTTTTTTTTTTTTTTAATTTAACCCCCCCATTGGTGGGATGTCCTGGAAAAGGAGAAGGGATTGTAGGAAATACAAGGAGACCTTCTCCAGAGACATCCCACAAATGCTTGAGAAAGGCACTAAGCAAGGCTTATCATGCAACGATCACAACATGGGATTTTCATCAGATGTCTACCAGATTTTGGGTGCCTTCACTCCCCTCTCCTCCCCAGCACCTTTGAAAACTGCAGTTTTGACCAGCTGAACTGACAGAGAGCCTGGGAAAGGTTAGCCAAGCACTGAGAGGCACTGCTCAGGGCTGAGGGAAGTCACTGACAATCTTCCCATGGTTTGCATCGGGCTTTTTTTGATGATGCCTTTATCCTTCCCAAAATATGAAAAGCAGAGAGTCTGGAGTGGTGTGGGGAAAAGCAGAGGAGACCTTCCTAAAAAGTCACCAGAGCTGAGCTCTGTCTTCCCCCAAGGAAGAGGTGATGCGTGCCTGATGTCTGCATGAAGATTTCTCTAAGGTTAGCAGAAAAAAAAATAAAAAAAATCCTTTAAGAAACATGCAGGGTTACCTCAGCAGAAGGCAACTGGGTGCAAAACTCATTCTGCGAGCGCTGACACCCCCAGCAGCCAGGCAGTGAGAGCGCACAGCAGCATCCTGGCTAAATTGGGCCTCAGGAGTCAGGGCAGAGAGCAAAACAAGCAGGAGGACACATGGGTGCCTGCAGAGAGGCAGGGAAGCGGGCTCCTGTGCTGTCCCCGAGCCATCCATCTCGGCCGTCTGTCAGTTTTAGAGCCTGCGAGGGGGTACTTCCACAGCCACGCTGATAAGTGCAAGCAATTACCTTTCCCTCTTGCTTAAGAGAAGATGAAGTGAGGCTGGAGTGACATTAATCAGCCAGTGTGAGTGCTCTCCGAAAGCATCGGCTCACGACATCGTGTGTGCCTCAGCATCCGGAGCACCGGCAGCATCTTGCTGCACTCCTGCCCTTGAGGTGATAAAGGAAACCCTTCACCCCATCCCATCTCCACCAAGAAACCCCACCGAAGCCCAACTCATGGGGATTCATTATCAAGAGGTGACCTTAGCCTGTGAACTTGGAGAATGAAACGACTCATCCTGGGTCCAAAATAACTCAGCCGTGCCCAGGCACTGCCTGATGTGAGTAAATGAGAATAATAATGTCACACAATGAAACCCAGAAAACAGTTTGCTGGCTGAACACATGTGGGAGCATCTGTAAACCCTTATGTGTCTGAATAAAAATCACTCCTGAATTAACAAAGAGTCACGTATGGATAAATGTGAGAAGCAAAAGCCATGATCTTGCTAAGATTGATCATTAGTTTCCTCTAAATATTATTTTTTCCCCATGTGTATTTATCCATGTAGAAAGCAGAATGCACAGGCCCTGAGATGTGGCCGCAGTGGTTCAGAGAAACCCCTGGGGACTGCTCCAGCCCCATCAGCCTTCACCAGCATCAGGTCCCGTTCACTCCAGCTACAAACACGGTGTGTTTCCTATTATATTTATGCTCTTATACCAGGATAAAGCACCTTCCCTGGGCTTGTAGAGCCTAAATTGCAGGAGGCTCCCACGGGGGCGATTGGAGCAACCCCTGGTCCTAACCAGGCGCCTGCCTGTCTTCAGCCAGGGGAGCTGGGATGGGGAACAGCCTTCGGGGCATGCCCGTGTGCTTGCTGGCTCCTTGACGGGATGGAGGAGAGCATCAGCAAGGAGGCAGGACCGCAGGGAAAGCACTGCTGAAACCATAAGACACCAACACCTTCACCTTTGCCCCATGCAGATCCTGCAAAGCACCCACTGAAGATGATGAAGGCCCTGCTCATGCAAAGGCAAACCCAGCTGGAAGGGAGCCACAAGCCCTGGAAGCCCAGCCCCACACAAATTTATTGTTAAATCACTGGATATAAAAATAATCTGCCTTTTAGAAAGCAATTTATTTCTGCTTTAGGTACTTGCTTAAATATTTATGTGGAAAAGGAAAAAAAAAATCCTCTCCGACGTAGGAATATCATCGTGGCAACGGCCTTTAAGATTAATGGGAGTAAATTAGCCTGACGTTTTGTTTGCATCCAGCACAGAAACAGATAAACTCCCCCCGTGATGGATTTTCTTCATTAGTGGGGAGAACGCCTAAGGTGCTGCTTTTGACATTGTTTCCTTCAAATGGTTAGACAAACAGTTCATCAAAAGAGTGTAAAATTGTCGGGAAATGAAGCAGATTAATGGTCGGTGGAGGGGAGATCGTGGAATTTATGGGGTAAGTAGCAGCATCACTGGAGCCTAGGAGGCAGCTTATTAGATGAGCAACGTGTGCCTGCAAGCACAACCCCAGGGCTGCAGCGGCGCGCGGCAGATTTACAGCTCACGGAGATAAAACGAGGCTGAAACAACGAGGCAGTGCTCGGCTCCTTCCCGAGCTGGTGCTCAGGTGAAATATCCCCATAAAACACCGTGCCGACTCGCAACCCAGCCTGCCCCCGCTGAGCTCACGGGTGCAGCAGTCAAAATCCATTTCCACGTCTAAACACCCAGCACAAGATGCCCTCCCAGGAGAGGAGCTTTTCCAAAAGTGGGTGCTCTGCTCTGGCAGGGAAAGGCTCTGCCACCAATTGCTTCCCCAGCAATTACCTCTGGAATGATAATTAGCTGTCAGATGGGCCAACAGGGGAAAGGAAACCATGAGCCAGCCCCTTCCCCGTGGTGGCTCCCAGCCAGACCCCACAGGCATGTGCTCAGCTCTTCAAGTTCCAAAGAGGGACTTTGGGTGCACGGATGCCTATGAAAGTCCAATTTACATGTTCCCATAAATCCCAGTCTCCAAGATTTTTCTCCAGCAGGTGGCATTGGCTCGACAGGGCTCCGAATATAGAATTGGGATCATCTAGGTTGGAGAAGACCTTCATGATCACACCGTGTTAGCCGGAGCTGCTGAGCGTTCCCTGTCCTCCCCAAAATGCCAGCTGCCCTTCTGCATGTTGGAAGTGATGGAGGCCACCAGGAGCCCTTTGGGGCCGGCTCCCTCCAGCACACGGGCTGGGAGGCAGGGAAGGGAAGTCCGACCTATCTCTAAACCTGTGAGCTTATCTCCCTGCTCCCCCTTTGAAGAACAATTTTGCTCCATGGTGCTGTGGTTTGTTGGTGGCATCTCCCCCACAGCGCTTCCCCAGCCTTGTATCTGCTCCCCACTCCAGCAGGCAAGGGAACACGTCTCCCAGTCCTGCTTTTGGGGCAGATTTTGCTCCATTTGGTTCTTTTTTTTGGGCTGTATCCACTGTGGATGCAGTGGCACAGGCTTCGTTGCGAGTATTTACGCAGGTGTTGGGCTTTAATTGACCATCCTGGCTGCATCACACAAGTCCCAGGGCTGATTATATACATAAACAAATGAATTTTTTATTGCTTTGACCTCTTCTGGAGAGAGAGGAAGATGAAAGCCAAGGATGTGGACATCAGCTGTCCCTTTTCCCTCTCTGCTTCCACCGAAGCCCAGCACAACGTGGTAAAGGAGCTGCTCAGAAGCTGGCTGTCACACCAGGCTGGTGGCCCTGGGGACACCTGTGGTAATGCTGTTAGGGGCTGGGGTGCGACTAAATGGAGGGGTTTGGAGGTAAGGGAGCAAAGGGAGGTGCTGCCATAGCACGTGAGGCTGCTTCAGAGGCAGCCCGAAGGAACGTTTTCGCTGTGATTCCCCAGCTCTGGCACAATCTGTGTCAAAATCTAATAAAATGTGGATGTTCCCGAACAAACAGCTTTTAAGACTTCAGAGACCCGGGCTCACAGCAGCTGAGAGAGAGTACAGCTGTTATTTCTCGGTCTTAAGCAGCAGCATTAGTCATTACCTCCAGCTGGGCTCCAATAATTGCCTCCATAAAACCGGCGGTTTCACAACAACCTGGTGCAGATGATGGGCTCCTGCCCAAAGCTGGGGGCTTGCTGTGTACCATCCCACAGGGATGGCCAGCTCCTGCCCATGCACGGGCCTCCACAACACCTCTTTGGTGCCAAAGTGAGATGCAGCCTCCCTCATCAGCCTCCGCTGGGCTGGAAAATTAGGCTGGGGGGAGAAATGTGAGGTCAAATCAACCTGCGTGGACCGCTGTGGCCACCAGCCCCATGCACACCTCACCAGAGCTCCCCGGAGATGTTGGCACTGCCGTATACTTTGCGCTCGAGGAAGCCTTTTGGTAGCGGTGATGAGGCAACGTTTGTTCTGTTTTCTGCCTCCCTAAAAGCAGGATTTAGGGCATCAGCAAGTCCTGCTGCTCCATCTTCCTTTGGAGGGAAGAGATGGAAGCAGTGGAGGAGTGCAGTGCTGAGAGCAGGCAGGTGATGGGAACAGATGCAGAAGAGGAAAACGTGAGGGTAAGGAGCTGAGCTTGTCCTTCGTGATCATGGGGCATGCTCAGAGACTAAACCTGCCCCGTCAAAACGTGGTATTTTTAGCACAAGGTGAGAAACCCAAATTCAGGCCTCTGCTGCAGTCCCCACAGCTAAATCCTGGGGTTCCTACAGCAAAAATCACCTGGCTGGGACCACAGGCTGCAAGGGCACCTGGCTGCGGGGCAGGAATATAGGGAATATTTAGGTGTTGGGAGGCAGAGAAATGGGGGGAAGAGGACTGACCTTTGAGCCAGCTGTCTGCTGTGCCTTGTAAACCAGATTTTAATCATCTTGGGGAGACCACTGTCTGCTGCTGCGGGCTGCTAACCAGGTCTGCAGGAGTTACCCTGCAAAAGGTACATTTGTGGGGTGTCTCGGTGATCAGGGCCCCAGCTCCATCCTTCGGAGACCAAAGTGCAACCTGAGGAGGTGGGTGCAGACCTGGCCATATCAGCCCCCATGTGACTCCTAAGACAAGCAGCATGTTCCTGACGCTAAGACGGGCTGCGGAGGATGCTTTAAAATATGCTGAACTGCTCTAACTGTTCTCATTCTTTTTTTTTTTTTTTTTTTTTTTTTTTTTATCAGTCATTATATTTGGAAAAGACATTGCCAGTGTTACTGGGAGCCTGGAAGTCTACCTCTTTGCGAGTGGAGAATCGATGATTTGCTAGCTTCTTCCCTCTGTGAGAACACCACCACTAAATCACGTTGCTTTATGAAAAAGGCAATGCCCTCGGAGGACAGGCAAGGTGGCTGATCACAGGCTGCCTGCAGGGAGGCACAGCTCTCTCATGCGGACTGAATTTCCAAAAAAGAAGCTAGTGAGGCCTCTGTGAATGTCGCTGCTAGCTGCATGGCCAGGCTTTGGCCCACATGGACGTGCCCGCAGGTACAGTCAGACACAGCCCAGCGCTGTCTGCTGGAGGCAAGGAAGGGAACGATGTGTTAGACAGGATCAGTGCTGGAAGAAAAAAGACTGAGAAAGTTTTAGCACCTGCAGTAATCCATTAATATTTTCAATCTGGTGCCATTACAATTTAAAATGTTGAAAGGGCACAGGAGAACGAAGGTGCATCATGCCAGCATCTCCTGGTGGGCTGCAGAAGCCAACCAGCACCTGCACCAGTGGCTGAGGTGTCCTTAATGTCACACAAAAACTCCTCGCCCACCTTTCTGTGGCTGCTGGGCTTATAAGGTGCCCTAATTTCTAAGCCAGTTTTGGGGACTCAACTCTGGCCTTGCGATGTGGCAGGTTTTGGATGAGCTGCTGCCAGCCGCCTGGTTTGGTTAAAACCCATGATGGAGGTGGTCTCTGCCACAGCTTCAGCAGGCAGATCAAAGAAAGTAAAAGACAGTGAAAAAAATAAAAATTTTTTATATATAAATATATATACATTTCCATTAGACCCCTCATCGACCTTCCTTACCCCAGCTCTCCCCCTAGATCCTACATGCTGGGGGAGCTTGGCCAGACCCCACACCAGAAGATGTCTATGGGACTGTCCCCGTGGAGAAGTGGTGTCCTCAGCCAGGAGAGGCCACCTAGGGCAGAGCCCCAGCACCCGTGGACCTTGGGAGCCTGCGGGCTCCCAAAAACCAGCTGGATGAGGTCACCGCAATGCAACCTTACTGGAGACTGGGGATCTACAGGCAAGGCTGGCCTTGTCCAAAAATCCTTGATGGGATCCTTCACCCAGTGCCCAGCTTATGAGCACATTCATTTCCCCCTTCATTCTCCAGCTGTAAAGGCAGAAAATTTAAAAATTAAACCCTGCTGGGAAATAAAATAGTCGTAGGTCCCTTGAGACACAAGTTACAGCTACAACCCAGCACCAGGAGTGTGGAAACAGCCTCGCTACGTATTGTGGGGTTTGACAGGTAGGAAAATATTTCTCAGCCAAGCATTCCCCCTCTGATTTGGGTTAACAGTTTGGCTCCAGCTTTATGGAGAAATTCCTGCCTTTCCCAGAACACATAAATTTTAAAACGTAACCAGCACGAGAGAGAAGATCTATCTGCTGGATGCCTGATTAATGCTGAATTCCTTCCCTCCGTACAGCATTCCTCTTTTGAAAGCACTCTGGCTCTTCACAGCTCCTCTCCTTCAGACTTTGCGGAGATGCCTGTGCTGAGGACAATCAGGGAGTTCAGTTTTCGTGTTGTTTTTAGCGTGGCAACACACACGAGATACATGCAATAAAAAGAACAAGGGGAGCTGTTTTCGGCAAACAATTTATTTCTGCTTGTGAATTATCCAGGAGGATAACCACTACATGTTTTTACTACACAGTCAGCTGTCTGTCAGAGTTACTGGGCAAGCCACATCAGCGTATTTTGGTGTGCGAGCTGTGCCTCGTGATGCCTGAACCCCCTGCCTCCAGGAGGAACCTGCTCCCACCAGCAGTGGGGACCAAGGTCAGCACACCTATGGGATGTCACAGATGGCTTTGCAGTGCCAAGACCAAACTTTAAACCTAATTTGATTCACCAGCTTCCAGCCCACCCCACAGAGCCTGGCCACGGGCTCCCACACCCGTGGATGTGGCTGGGTAATGGGAAAAGGCAGCAAGCCCAGCTGCAGCGCTGCCTTCTGAAGAAGTCCTGACATCGCAGGTGGAGCCGAATTGGAAAATTAATTATCCCCATCAGGAAGCTTCAGAGCTGAGCAATAAATGGATCCCTTTCACAGCCAGCTTCAGCTTTGCCCCTCTGCTGTGAACCTGTGTAAATGAAGCGGTGCTCGGGGAGTGTCACAAGTCTCGGGAGCCCTGCTAGGTCTCAGCCCCAGCAAATCCGCCTGTTCCTGCGCGTGGGGCAGGCATTGCAAGGCTCTCTGCTTTGGTCTTCTTCCCGGTAAGCAATTGTATGCAAAGGCCTGATTTTTGTTTATCCCTCTGCACCCCGCGTGGTTATTTACATGAATGCAAAGGGCGTGAAAAAACCATCGAGGCAGAACGGGGAAAAAGAAACAAACATACAAACAAAAAAAGCTGCCTGGTGCTGCAGTTGGATGCTCTGACTACACCTGTTAGCATTTTGGCATCGTCGGCCTGCTCCTGAAACTGTTGCTCTCACCACGTCAGTAATATTTGCATAAAATTAGCAAGATGAGGTGGGACTGGCATTGCAGAGCTCTCTCCACCGAGCAGAGAGCGTTTCCAAAGTCGCTCATCCAGCCCAGAGGGGCATTACCAGTGTGTGTGTGTAATTTTCTTTTTTTCTCTCCCCCCTCCCAAAATGTGACCGCTCTAAAAGGCAGCCAAGAAAGCAGAGCCAAAAAACCCTTGCCCAGGATTTTGTGGCTCGGTGTGCGCAGTGCTTACCTAAGCAGCCCTTGTCCGAGTTAATGATGAGGAAGAATCAAGCCGACCGTGAATATGCTCTGCTCTTGCATTTTAGGAGCTGAGCAGGATTTGCCAGGGATATCAGGTGTGCCCACGCAGGACAAAGCCTCCCAGGGCTGCTGATATTGCAGGTGCAATGCACTGCCTGCATGAACAGCAAAAACCACACAGTGCTTCCTGAAATTGCTCTAAATCCCTCATTTTCAAGCCGCAGGAGCCCCTCATCTCAGCTGGAAAACACCTCCAAGGTCACTCACCAAACCCAACTTGGTCTACTAAGTCCCATCGCTAAACCACAACCCTTGCTGTGGGGTGGGACCCGCAGTGTTTGCCTTGGGTAAAACCTCGTGGTGCCTGCACCCATCAACAGACTGGTTCGTGGAGCTGCCAGGATGCCCCATCCGAAATCCTGACTTCTTGAACGTGCTTAAATTTGGTCCTTCCTCCAGGAGGTGATGGCTCATATAGGGGGAACATGCACCACAGAGGATGAAGGCAGCTGTTCCTTGGCAGGGCTTTCCTTCTGCCTGCATGGGCACACCCAAGCTTTGCAGCGAGCTTTTGGGGAGAAGAGGCTCCCCTGAGGGTCTCACGAAACCTCTGCAATGCAGGTGGGGCCCTCATGTCAGCCCGACTGATTTCACAGCCCTCCCTCTAGCCTGGGAAAAGGAAAGCAGCCTAAATGAAATGCTATTTAATCAGAAAGCACCCTCTAACCCCTAAGGGATTCCTGAAAACTTTGCTTCAAAACTACTTTCCAGTGGAAAGCCAGCACTTGAATTTCAATTCTCCCATTAAAATGACGGTCGTCTCCCTGACAGAGCTTTTATTGCGAGGGGGAGAGGGACGGAGGAGAAATTGCCAAAGAAAGCATTTCCCATAGGAGCAGGCGGGACGTTCAGCTGCGGTGAGCATCCCCTTGGAGCTGTGGCAGACATCCCACTGTCCCCTTTCTCCAAGGAGACAGCATCTCAACAGGGCACCGCTGAGCAGAGGATCTCCTGTGGCCATCTCCTTGCCAAAACGTAGCCGCTGGGAGGTGGGGAGAGCCCGAACACCACACACCTGAAGCCCTCCCGCCCAGAAAACACCTCCCAGATGAATCCTGTTTTTTCCCCCTCAGGTAATCTACCATTCGTAGCACTGCTCTGAAACACCATCATAATCCTGGGGGAGAAACGTGAAGGAAGGAAAGAAAAAGACTTCTCACACACCCCTTGCCCTGTCTGACTCTGAAGCATTCATGTGCAGGGAAAAGCATCTTTCGCTGTCTGAAGGGACCAGAGGACAAAAGATGCTTGTGAAATACAGATGTATTAACAGATGTCTCCTCCTTGCATTAAAACATTAGCTCCTGGATGCTTGCCTGGCCGTGGCTGGAGATGTGATGGTATTTTTCAGGACAGCTCTTGCCCCTGCCCAATGGCCAGCTCAAATTTCCCCTCTTCCAAAGGCAAAGCTGGAGACTTGAAAGGAGGAAATAGGAATCAAAAAGCAAGGTAGAAGCAGATATAAATCCACAAAACGAGGCAAGGCAGGGTTAGGATGAGGGCTTGTACGAAGAGCACATCTCCGTGCCCAGCTCTGCGGTCGCTCACCCCAGGCAGCAGCACTACATCCTGCCTCCCTCTGCTCCTCTCTGCGGGGCTGAGGAGGGAAACGGTATTGCTGGGCTCGATTAGGCTTTAAAAGCACCACATTTACACACGGCAGGACGAAGCAATGCTTAAAGGTGACGATTGCTGCCATGTTATTGGGAGAAAACAGGAGGCAGCAGCCAGGCCCGGCCCTCGCTCCCCACAGGCCACAGGTCGCCTTCGGCTCCATGCTGCAGGCCCCACGAGGGGCTGTGTCGAGGAGGAGGCGACTTATCTCACACAAAGACTATGATGTGCTTCGTACACACGCAGATGGTGCTGCTTCTTGTGCCACCCACAGCACAGATGGACTGTCAGTCATCACACGGAAAGCGGATCCAAGAGCGCTCCCACCCCGAGGCCACCAGGAAGGCACGAAGCGCTCCCGTATCCACCCAGCCCGACGCTGCGCGGGCACCAGAAGCAAAAATATTGTAGCAATAAGCCTGCTATTTATACAGCTCGGCGGATGAGACGCAGCGATGAGGCAGAGATGCTGAAGGCACCCTTTTGTGTAACATTAATTAGATATTGTTGTGCTTATGGGACGCCTCACACCCAGGCAGGCCCCGCTTCTCTCCTGATGGTCTCAGTTGGGATCTTTGTAGGGCTCTGCCAGCCACAAACACAGACAGCCCACAGGGGCAGGGGCTGATGCTTACAACAAACCATTTCCAAAATGTCTTCGTCCAGTCTGGGCCCTGTGAGGAGCAAATGCATGGGGGGGGGGGGGAGCCAGTGGCACCCACAGACATGGCAGAAGCCAAAAGCTGAGGAAATCCATTGGGCCAACAAATAGCTAACTAAAAGAAATAAAGCAATTTAAAAATATAGCAATATTCTTAAGCAAAAGCTGGCCTGAAATAATTTCTGGTTGTCACGGGGGAGAAGCAGCACAGCCTCCTGGGAGGATGGGGGCTGCACCGATGGGAAAGCGTCGCTCGCAGGAGAGCAGCGCCGGCCCGATAGCGGAGCCATCTGCCTCCTGCCTGGAGCTGAGCCTCTCGAGAAACGCTGCTATTCCTGGGCACTGCTTTTGAGGGCAGGTCGGGGCTCTGTGCAACTGAAAATAACTCCGTCGGTACCCAAAGTCCCGTCCCGCATCCCTGTACGGCCTGCAGCTGCTGCTCCAGCACCGTGCACCTGCAGGCTGGCAAATGCCCCCTTAACTTCTTCATCCTCCTCCTCTTCCTCTTGTGTTGGGAAGAGTCCTCCTGTGGCAGCTGGCTGCTCCCTGCTCTCCGGCTAATTAAAATGAGATATGAAATGGCAGCCAGAGGAAATCCTCTTGGCTGATCCATCTCAGTAAGCACACCCAAGGCGGGGGGCAGCGAGCCGCAGCCCAGCTTGCTATTAGCATCCTGCCCTGCCCCGAGAGGGTTTTGGATGTAATCCCAGCTATTTCTCTTTTTCCTGGACAGCGAGGCCTGACAGCAGCACAGAGCTTAATGCATTTGCTCTGGGAGCATCAACAGATGATGCAGAGGTAGAAGGTGCGAGTCTCCTGAGCAGCACAGCTGCTCAAAAGGAGCTCCAAAGCTTGCCTGATGAATAAACTTGTTGGGAAATACAATAAGCCAGCCCCAGCCCTGTCCTCCTGCACATGTGAGTGATGCATCCCCAGCCCCTGTGCACAAAAAACCTGCATTTGTTATGGGACAGAGCTTTAAGCAATGCCAGGCCAGCATTCCTTTTGATCAATGCAAGAAACTTTTGATCCGAATGCAAGAAACTGTTTGATGCTAGAGTTATGAGCTCACAAACCTGCATACGTGACACCTCTGCTCCATGGACGGTTTTGTTGATTAGAACCATTAGGGTAAGGGAAGAAAATAGCTCGCATGCTGTAAGCAATCTGCAAATGTGAGAAAAATTGCACTCATCTGAAACTAATTTTAAGTGAAATGGGATGCTCTACAAATTAGGGGAGAAGGATTGCTAAAAAAAAAGGCACTGAGAAAGATGGGGAGGAGAGAAACACACAGCCCAACAGCCTGCCCATGACGAAAGGTGGCTCCGAGACCACGGGCAGCTCACACACCCGAAGAAAATCACTTCTGAAAACCAATGCAAAATGAATGTTAAATAAATTTCAGGCTGCTTATGGCTTATTGAACACTAGGTTGGCAGGGCACCGACCTTACCAGCCCTGCGACAGCCAGCAGGGGGATGGCCAGCAGCCCTAGGGCTACGCGCAACTTGAATGAAACGTGGGGATGGAGGCTGCTGAAAATCCTGATGTGAGGGGAAAAAAATCATCCACTGGGAGCCACAGGTTGTGGAAGCTTTCCTACAAGCCCGCTCTCTGTCTCCTGTTTATGAAGTTTTTCTCATCTCGGTTCTGATGGCTGTGCTATGTGATGTGCAAGCAAATTGGTACTTCAGGACTCAGCTCGGGCACTTGCTTCCCTTCAGCAAGAAGCCCCTTTTGTCTCAAGAAAACAACAGCTGGAGTATTCATACACCCCTTCAAGATACCAAAGCAAAAAAATATTAATGGGCAAGGCTACGACGGCAAAGCAAACAGACTTTGACAGGCTTCAGGATTTTTTTTTTCCCTTTACATCATAAACAACGTTTGAAAAGAAAACAAGACATAATGAAAATGAATTCACGGAAGTAACACTAGCCTGAAGGTCCAATGTTGTACCGCGGTGTTTTACTCATTTTTCAGCCCTCCTGCTTCTCGTCTGATTTCTGTAGCAGTGTTTTTCTCTCCTCCTCACTAAAACTCGTGTTATTGTCCTGCCCTGAGATGCTCACCTACCAGTCCAGCACTCAGAAAGCAAGCCATTTATCCCACCACGCGAACATCCATCCAGACCCTGGCAGGACAGTAGGAGAAAGCGCTTTTCCTGTTGCTTTAACGTTGGTTATAAACCATGGAGTATGCCAACATCAATCAACAAAATATCTCCACACTTCGGCCCTTTTTTTCCCTCTTTCCCCCAAGTCCTACACCTCTGACCCAGAGCTTTCATTTGTCACTCAGCCCAGCTCAACTGCACCCACGTAACAGCCCCTGCCTGACTTTTCCTCTTCTCCCAGCACCATATCCAGCAAAATCTGTGCCCAAAAAGCTTCCCTTTGGGACTTTGGGATCTCATACTCAGCAAAACACGCGCCTATGAGCAGCTATTATCAACAGATTACACTGATCAAAACCAAAGA
Organism: Anas acuta; assembly: GCF_963932015.1. NCBI lineage: Eukaryota > Metazoa > Chordata > Aves > Anseriformes > Anatidae > Anas > Anas acuta. The sequence continues at coordinate 44,112,972 of NC_088980.1, read as the reverse complement.
AGGATTTCCTTTGAGAGGATTTTTATCCGGACAACCTCTCTCACCCACTGCCTCTTCCAGACCAGCCCTTTCATTTCCCAAATAAATGTACATAGCTCACACAATGAAAACAGATATTAAATCACAATCAATTATTTTACCCACTTCAACCTCCCACCTATGGCTCCAGCTTTTCCTTTTACTATCGGGGTGCAGTAAAATCAGATTTTAAGCACGGTGCTGATGCTGCCGTCTCCATCTCTTCAAGGAAATCTGCTGTTCATATGCTCCTCAGCCAAAATGTGAAAAATAAAAAGCTACCCACGTACACATTTTATCACAGCAACAGATAAATCTATCACAACATCATCCTGATAGACAATAAAATGCAAAAAAGGACCGGGGAGGTTTACAGCAGTTTAATGAAAGCTCTCGTACCAAACCTTTAACTCAAACTTACAGACAGAGTTATTGGAAAAAAAAATAACTTACAGTGAAAAAGCTGATGAGAATTGCCCACCTAGCCACAGAATTAACTGTGGATTAACGCTGTGCTTAGATACTCACGACACAATAGAAACAAATTCAAATCACGACCGAGGTACACACGATTCGCTTCCATTCTGTTTGCAATTACACGTGTTCATCGCGTAATCTGACCCCTGGAAGTTCTCCGAAGAACAGTTTTCTTTGAACACTCACGGGAAATAAATACCATTGAAAGAACACACACGCACACACACAGAGTGCAATCAGATGGACGCTCAGGCACTGGTACAGCCTAGTCCTCTTGAGCCCTCTACAAAGTAGGTTTATAAACCACGGGTGGAGCGGAGAGCAGGGCAGAGCCGTCCAGGTAGAGCTCCAGGTTATGTACTACACAAGAGCACATCTGCAAAAGGTCCCAGGAGATTTTTGTTGAAGATGCAGCGTATCCACACCAGGTATATGGTGAAGGGCTTAATGTTTTCTGAGAAGGTGTGATTCTGATGGGACAATATATAAGGCATGTAAGTGTTTTCCCCTTGCTCTTGTATCCACACTTCGTATTTCACTTCTCTGACCTTCAGATACTTGAGGTTCCAGGGGATCTGCCAGGACACGGAAAGCTTGGCTTCACTCGTGCCCTGGACGGAGGCTTGACACTTGGCATCCCTCACCTTGCCGGGGTAGAGGCCCCCAGCCCACTTCTGCTTCTTGGGCCCGGGCTTAGACTTCACAGCCTGCCTGATGACCTGGAGGAGGGCAGGGATGTCCACCTTCGTGTCCTGGTAGGCACGGAACAGCCACTCGGGGTTGCGGCAGCAGAGGTGCCGCGGCACCTCGGTGCTCCTCATGATGCGCTCCTGCTCAGCTTTGTCCAGGTGAGCAATCCCCCCCTGGTCCCAAGGCCTGTCGGGGTAGGTGACGGTGTCTTCCCTGGCGGTGTTCTGCCAGGCCACGTACTGCAGGTCCATGCCGGGAAGGGTCGCCAGGGTTTTGTACGGGGTGTAGTGTTCGGGGTTGATAGCGTAAGGGAAGAGCTCCACCACCACGGCCCCTCTGGGCAGGAAGAGCGAGGTGACGAGCTGGGCCCCGTGCATGCTGACCAGCATGGAGGCGTTGCTGATCAGCCGGACGATGTCAGAGAACGAATGCTCCTCCAGAGAGACGGTGATGGTTTTCATCTGAAACTCCTGGGCCAGCGCCAGGATTAGTTCCGCCTCGTTGAGGATCAGCCTGTTGATCGTTCGGCTGAACACCACGATGTACTCCTCGCCGGAGCTCTCCTCCAGGCTGACGTTCAGCTTCTGCATCAGGAATTTGGTGAACTGCCTGATCTCGTTGCCAGAAACCAAGATGTTGGCCTTCGGCCCCTGCGGCTGGACAAAGCCGTACTGGTACCAGGTGGTGATTTTGGACAGCCCCACGTAGGATTTGGTAAAGCAGAGGAGCCTGCCCAAGGTTTTCAGCTGCTCCCTGAGGAGCGGCTGCTTGTTACTCAGCAACTTGTAGAGGTCAAAGTGAGCGCCTTCGCTCCACCCTTCCATGAAGAAGAGCCGCGCCTCCGCGCCCAGGTCACTGAACTGCTGCATGGTGTAATAGATGGGGAGGAGGTCGTCGTGGAAGACGTGCATCAGGTTGTCGGGGTTGAACCTGTTGGCGATCAGCGCCACGTCGGGCACGAAGACCGGCTTCGGCATAAACTTCAGAGCGGCGGCAGGCAGCTCCACGAAGTTGAAGTACTGCGTGTTGTGGTCTTCCACCGAGGAGAGGTCGAGCAGAGCGGGCTGGAAGCGCCGGGAGCCCAGGTTGGGCAGCATGACCGAGGCGTTGCTGTGGAAGTAGATGAACTCCTCAGCCTCGGTGGAGTAGCAGAGGGACTGGAAGCGGCAGAGGCGGTCGGTGTGCATCCTGCCCGTGCACACCATCCTGGTCCCGTCCTCCAGCAGCGCCTGGAGAGCCGCCTGGTAGTCGATCTGCACCTGAGAGAGCTCCTGGGACTGGCGCGTGAGGACCAGCTCCTCCTCGACCAGGAAGGCATGCTCTCGCAGCTTGATGTACTTCCAGAGCAGGGCAGCGAGGACAGACACGAGCAGGGCGTTAAACACCGCCGCTATGTTCATTCTGGAGCTGGCTCCTAGCAGGACGACAGGCGGGGAAGGCGACGGGGAGGGAGCACATCATCAGCACTCCTTGGCATGGTGGAGGCAAAGACCTGGGGGAAATAAAATAGGAAAGGAACCATTTAAGCATCAGGTTTACAGGCTTATCGTAATTCATATTTTATGGACTACGCGAGAGGGTTTAGGTTTTTTTCAGCGTTTTTTCCCCCTTTTTTTTTCCCCAGCAGCCAGAGGAAAGACAACCTCTTGGCCACTCACAGAGGACTTGGGCGAGCCAGCTCCTTTTCCTGGTCCTTGTGCCCAGCCACCTTTATCCAGCTCTGCCTCTCGCCTCAGCTGTAGTTAGCAGCAGGTAACAGCAGCACGAGGAGCATCACCAAGGGCAGATTTTGATCCACGATTTGAAAGGTGAGCTGGTGAACATAATGCTTGGTGTTATTTTACTGGGGGTGGAGGGGGACTTGCTGCTGTTCTCCTCCTGTCCAGAAACACTCCTGGCTTGTGTAAGAGCATCGATTGTATTTTCTGCTGCGAACTTCAGCTGAGATATCGATCCGCCTACAGTATTCATGGGCTCCGATTTTCATTATGCATCAAGGCTCGCTGCTGGCCAGGCTGGAGATAAAACTGCAGCCACGACTCCTGGGGAGCCGCAGGAAGAGATTTCTCATCGGGACGCCCCTGATTAGTCTGCTCCTAATTGCAGTTTTTAAACTCCAAGTAGCAATTTAAACTCCCTTTGATGCAAGTTGGGAGGGAGGGGAAAAAAGCAACGCGCTCTGACATCCCGAGCAGTGGTCCTTTAGGATTTTAACCCAGAGATGCTTGCTCTTACATGCCAGGGAGAAGAGAAGGAGGAGAGGAAGGTGGATTTAGGACAAACGCCAACACTTCTCTACTGCCCAGTTCAGTGGGGTTCAAAGGGATCCCTCCAGCCTGCGGGATCCCTGTCTGAAGGGAGAGCTGGAAACACCCAGGAGACTGAATAACGTCGGAGAAGCGAGCGCTCGCTGCGAGCTGTGCAGGCTCGAGCGGTGGTCCCTGGGGAGCTGAGCAACAAATTCATTTCAATTTCGGAGCAGCTGTAACGACTCCAATGAAATAGAAATGAAGTCCACCTCCTCTGGCAAGCGGTCTGAAAAACTGCTTTGTTTAGCAACTCCCTAAAAGCAAGCAGCGAATTTAAGAGGTGCTATTTCAGCCATGGACAAGGAAGGGGAAGGGACACAGAGCGGTCATGTAGCCATCTAATTATCAGGGCAAGGTCAGCTCCCCCTAAACCATCCCCAAAAGACACTCATCTATCCCATTTTTAATGCTTATCAATCTCTCCTGCCAAGCTGTAGCAATGAAGGCACGAAGGGTTAGCACAGACCCCTTCCCAAAGCTCAGCCTCAATTTCCCCCACGGCGATTTAAACCTGATCTTGTCCCGGGTGCAAGTTGCAAGAAATGGCTACAAATGCACAGCTCAGCTTTTTAATAATAATAAAAAAAAACCTCCTGCAAGGCCCTTCTCCACCTCCTCCCCGGCTGCAGCTCTTGCCATCACTTCAGCTAAGTGCAAGGAAGTGAATGAGCTTTGGCTGACCAAGTGCCGGGAATAAATATTGAAAGCCAGCAGCGCTGGAGGAATTCATCTCCGCTCCTGCTTCTCGTTGCTGATCCGTGGATCTTGGCTCACGCTGCTTCGCTGAGAGCTGCTTGTGATGGAAGGGAACGGGGGAAAATAGACAGGAACGGGCTGTCAGGGGCAGAAATGAAGAGAGCATTTCACAGGCTCTCGGGGAACGGTCTTGAATCTTTGCTTGTTTCCCCACATTTTTACCATCTGCTCTTTTTACCTGATGCCTGCAGCGAACACCTCGGGGAACTAAAACCTTGGGGAGTGGCAGAACAAGCAGGAGCACGCTGTCCCATCCGTCTGCTCTCAGATACCCAGGAGAGGCTGCAGCAAAGGGGCAGAGGAAAAATAATCCATCTCCATGTCCCCTGGCTCCTCGGTGTCCCCAGGGTGAAATCAGGCAGTAAGTGCTGCCAGCAGCAGCAGTCCTGGGATGGGAAACGTGCCCAGGAGGCAGCAGGTAGCTCTGCAAGAGGTGAAAGCATTCAGTCCTCCACCTAAAGCGAGTTGCTTCACAGTAAGCTGCCCTCTGGACTTATCCCAGGCACACTTATTAGTTAGGTAAGGAATTAGGAGCAAAGCTACATTAATTTAACATTTGTTGACTCCCAGCAGCTTCTCCTGTTCGGCTGGCTTTCCGGTGGGGAAAAAGCAAGGAGTGCCAATGTGACATTTCACACTCCCCCTGCAAAACGTCTCCCGTTCCTTCTCCCATCCCTGCTGTAGCCGGGGACGTGGTGTATGTAATGCTCGCAGTCTTAAATACCTCCTTCATTCATGCCGAAAGCAGAAGTTGCTAGAAGGCAGCTCTCCTGATCGCGAGGAGGGGGAGTTGGGATCCAAGAACTGGCTTTTCTTCTCATCTCTGTCACAGCTTTCCTGCAGAACCACCAGCGAGTCAATCCCCGCAGCCCGAAAGGCTGTTATCATCTCATTCACTGTATTTGTTTAATGAGATACATACATCTTTCACAGCACACATCGCGTTGCAGAAAGGCTGGTACGCTGAATGATTGATATCCTGGAACATTTCCTTTGTAAAAAGCAGCCAAGTGTAGAAAGGCTGACTTTTTTTTTTTAAAGAACAGGAAAAGAGCCGATTCTTGAAGGGAACAAATGCAGCAGTTAAAGCTACAAATAGCATTAATGAAGCCTGAGACAAAAAGAGGGTATGAAAAATAAGAATACCTTGACTCTGTACTCTCGAGTGGAATTTAAGATGAACTAGAACCAGAATAAATAAAACCAAAACATAACAGCAACTGAAAACAACTGTTTCACCAAAAACTTTAGCTGTCTACGGACAGCTGTAACCAAAATTAGGTTGAACTTCAGTTCTTCTGGTACAGCAGTGTAAGGCAGGAACAGGAAGGAAAACTGTAAGCCCTCCACACAAGGAGACTGGGGCTCTGTGCCATGGTCCCTACTGCAAACATACCTTCAGTACGAGCAGGAGAATACTGGTGGCTACTGCACGCCTACCCGCGGTGCTTATGGATGGAAGGATTTACCTTTTTTACCATTTAATTTCACATTCAGTAAGAGCTGGAATAGGAAGAGACTCAGCCTGACTTTCAGGTTGATTAGAAGCCATGAATTTAACATTTGTTGACCCCGCTGTCTTGACCTACAAGAGGACAGGTAATAAAATGGTAATTCCAACAGCACGCAGCCAATACGTGTAAGTAAACTACAGAACTGAGCTAAAAGTAGGAAACGATGAAGAATACTTCTTGGGCTTTTAAGAACCACTTTTCTACACTCTCTTCTCCAGCCAGGAGAGTACTAAATCCCTTCTACAAGCAAAATGAACCCCAATCAAGAGAAAATTCCCCCAAGTCAGATGCATTTCTGATGAAGATAAACAAGGTTGAGGTGGGAGATGACAAACATGAGCTAAAAAAAAATAAATAAATAAAGTATTTATCTCAGTTCCCAAGTCTTCAAGTCTTTACTTTCATCCAACAGCCCTAAGACCTAAAGATGAAACCTGAAGGTACTCAGAATACCCACAGCCAGCCAGAGGGGGAAGCTTAGCAGACAGAGCTCATTTCAGCTGATCTTTGCACATCTGAGTATCCTACTGAAAGCTCCTGGGTTATGTTGGTAACAGCACTGGCATATGAGTAAAAAAAATAAAGATATCCTTCTGTTTGGTCTCTTGCTTTCAGTCTGCAAGCCAGATGTCTTTGTCAAAAAGAAAAAACGTGTCGGAGAGCAGTAGTTTTACCTGAATCCAGTGGTCCACCTACAGCAAAGACTGAGTGGGGGTGGCTGAGGGTAAAATTTACCAGTGCTGCAGAAGTGAATTTAAAAGAACACGAGGCAAAATCCTGGAAGTACTGAACCCGATGAGCCTTAGCCACTCCAGCCATTCCTTTGAGCTTTAGATACAACTTGTTATTCCTCTGTATCCCTTCTTTCCTCCTCCTCTGAGGGGCAGAGTACCGGTGTTATTTGGATACTGGGACCAGTGCTTAGCAGCACACGCAGCCTGAGCTCTCCCCGCGTCCCTCCAGCACGGTCCTGAGGCCACCCCTGGGTGCTACAAATTGTGAGCAGGGGCCAAAAAGACCAGGAGCACAGCCAAGCCAGGAAGAGCAGTGCAAATCTTGGTTACCACAGGCTCTACAGTATCATATCTTTAGGGGAGAGTGAAGAGGAATTGAAATAAATCCATCCCAAAGCAGCCACTGCCCAGCAAGAAACCTATTTCTGAAAACCCACAGAATTTAGCCCAGACCAGAGCTGTTTTTTCCCCATGAGACTGTTGTTTAAAGCGACAGAGCAAGCTGCCGGCCAGACAAAGAGGGGCCACAAAGACCTGGATTACAAAAGGAACTACTGACCTCCTCCTTCCCACGCAGCCACGGCCACCGAGGAAAGGTTTGGAGTGAAGCGTGCGAGGAGGCAGAGTGAAAGCACATGCTGGACCCCCCCCAAAAAGTACACTGCAGCCAGGAGAGCCGAGAGAGCTGAATTCAGAGCCACACAGCAAGCAGAGCACAGCTACAGCAGCACCCGGCGCAGAAAGACATCAATTCGGGGCGTTTTTAGCCCTGGAAGCAGTACCGCTGGCAGGTCAGTGTTTCAGCACATGCACGCATACCTGGTGTTGCTAAATAAAAGGAAAGGCTATCCGCTGCTGCCCCTCCTTCACGGGAGAAAAGGACAAAAGAAGACACCTTAAAGCTACGTTTTGCATGGGAACGAGCACTCCCCACTCCTCTTCTTCCCCTGCTACCAGAAAGAAAGAAAGGAAAGAAAAAAAAAATCGCATCCACCAGCTCCCGGCACGGCAACCCGGGCACCATCTGCAGCCCCGGCTACCTTTCTCCCCCAGGTCTGAGCATGCTCCGAGTGTGCCGGCGGTGTCCTCTCGCTCCAGCTGGCTCACCCCAATTTGTTAGCCTCCCGGAGGTCAGCCTTGCATGCAGGATGATTTGCTGCAGTGCTCCTGCGAGTCCCCGAAGGGCGGCCGCGCTGGAACCGACAGCCCCGCAGAGCAGAGCCAAGCACGTCCCGGGAGGTGGATGGACAGCACACGGGTGTGGGGACATTAATTTCAGAAACACTGCTTTTAGGTATTATTAATGCCCCTTTTGGGGTATTATTAATGCTGGAGGACAAAACAATAGGAGAAAAATGCCCCTCGCTTGAGGATGCGAGAGCCATCCCGCATGCTTTCTAGCAATTCCCTTGGCACCGGGGAAGCAATTTCCTAGCTGTGATGGTCAGCAAATGGCTCAGTATTGAGCAGCGTCGCCAGTGCCCTCCTTCAGAGCTCGAGGGAAGCGTCATTTTGCAATGAAGTTATCCTTTACGGTGGAAACGGTAATTCCTGAACGCAAAGGCACTGAAATGAGCTGGGTTTTTAAGAGAGCGTCTGCCTGCATCCAAGCTGAAGGTCACTGAAGTGCCTGACACCAGCCTCAGCAGCACAGCTTGAACCCGTGGGGACCTGGGTTTCCGAGTGCCAGTGAAAAGCCAGATACAGGAGAAAAATAAGCTGCAAGAAACAAAGAACCAACCCAAATGGCGTTCTGCAAAAACCGACAGAAGATTCTTCACAAAGCCAGACCTTCAGAAACGAGCCTGCCAGCACGACGAATAAACAGAACGGCCGCATCTACTAAACTAGGGCACCACGGAAATAAAACAGACGTTTTCTCATCTCCTGCTCGGGAGTGCCGTTTTTACACCCCTGCCTTCTCCGCACAGAACGAGCAGAACGGTTCTGGCCAACTTGGAAATATTATAAACCGCTAGGATTACGAGGACAAGGTGCCATCAACTCCAATTTTCCAGGCCTGTGCCACCTCAAGGAGGGCTCTGAACTACAGCACGAGCTATAATAACTAATTGTTAATTACTACAGCACTCTAAGTGTGGCAGTCCCAAGCTCTTTCCAAATAATCAGCACCCCCAGCCTGCTGCAAGTCAGCTCTGCGCCAAGGCAACCTACTCAAATCTCACCAAAGAGCTGGCTAAATATTTAATGCACCTCAAAAGTTGCAACCTCCAAAAAAAATAACAGCACCACACAAGAAAATGAGTTAACATTTTGGAACTCCTACGAAGCCATACAGAACGACCCAAACTTGTTAAGCCAGCCCAGAAGTCTGAACAGACCCCTCTGGGTGTAGGACTGACAAACAGCGGGTAAATTGGTACTTACTGAACCTTTGCCTTGCACATGGTGTGGTGCAGGGGTGCCTGCGTCACTCCGACTTATGACATTTATTATTTATGGGCCTAGACGCATGCTCTGGAAGAAATTGTTCTTCCTGCAGTGCTTTTCAACCAAAAGTACAGCTCAGTTTGAAAGCACAACAAAAATTAATGCCTGAGCTGGCAACAAAAGCCTTTGTATGAATAAACAGGCAAGGCAAGAAGCGTTGCATTTCTAGATACTGAGAAGATCAGGATGCCACGCTTGGAGGACAACATTTTGATTCTGCAGAAGGCAGAGCTAAAACTGATGTCAAAAGGACCAGGACTTCAGCCAGTCACTTAAAAACCCACTACAATACATTTTGACAAGGGGAAAGGTATTTTCTGAAGAGTAACTCAGTGTCCAAAGCCCATTTTGCTCAACTGCTTCAAACAAGACACATTCCCAGGCTTACAGGAGACCTAAAATGCAAATTTTACACCTTCACAAACTTCATACTGATGCAAGGATGATCAAACATTTAACACGTACACACTTAGGTTATACATCTCTACATCAGCCTGAAAACATCACAGATATTTATTCTTCTCCTCCATAGGCACGTGAATATTTTACATAAATAATGCATGAACCTCTCAGGGAAAGGTACACCAGCTCGTGACTACTTGAAATTAGACAATGCTGCTATGGTTTTGGGAAACTGAAGGGCCTCACCATGGTGTTCCCACTGCCTGTTCAATGTTTTTGCTCAGGCAGTGGTGAGACCATCTGCCCTCTCTCAGACTAGACTTCAATATTAGGCCTTTATCACCACAACATCACCTAAGAAACAGGCTTCCCAGTTTAAAGAAGTAAAGACTGAAACTGGCAAAGAGATCAAAACCAAACAGCTCTTGAAAGGAAAAATATCTCTGAAGGTGAACATCTTAGGTGGGAGGTTGGGGTATACGACAGGAGAGAAGTAACAGAGAACTAAAACTCGCCTTTTAGGCCAAGACCTGAATTCTCAGGCACTTTGATGGATACGTAGGAGGAAACATCTAACAGACAGGTGGAAGGATCTGAAGGACAGGGGTTAAGATCTCCGGGCATTTCAGTGCCTTGGCTGGGTTATGCACTCATTTGTAGGCGGGCTGCCCATGTCCCAGTGCCGACGAGCACACCTCTGCTCACCAGCAGGACAGCAGCAGGACCCTTCCCTGCAGCTGCCTTTGCCCTGAGCTTCTTCTGCCTGCTAAGTTCAGAGGCTCTGTGTGTTTCTAACAACCCTGGGGAACCAAAAGCCACAAAACAAAGGTATGGTACTTCACGAAAAGAGCTCCAGAAGGAGGTCGGAGCTTGGATCCCCGCCGGAGCGTGTGCTTCAGTCAGCCAGGCCCTGACCAGCACCTTGGGGTGCCTCACACGGCAGCAACGTAGCTCAGAGCCAAGGCAATGAAGAATCTAAATCAAATCAGGGGAAATTGAAAGATTTACTGCCATTTTGAGTCCCCAAATGGCAAAGAGATCATTTTATGTCCACACACCCTCTTCAGGCCCACCTGCACAGCACAGCCTGCTGTTTTAACGGGAAGCTGCCAGCAGGTAACCCAACCCCGTTTGTATGATTGCAGTGTCACATTAACAGCTGACAGGAGCACAGCACCACTGGATATCCCCCCCTTCAGCGTAGCCATTTCGGCTGGTGCTCTGGGAGCATAAAACATGCCCGTCCTGGGCTGGCAGCACATCCCGGAGGCGCCGATATTCACAAGACGACTCCGAACAGTGCGTGAGATCTCATCCATCACCTCAAGCACCTTGCAGCAGAAAGAGGGAGTTATCTGACAGCACGGGCCACAGGCCTGAAAAATAGCTTCTGGCCACTCTAAAGGCTTCCCCCAAATTGTTTTTTGATTAGTACTTAAATACCCGGTTCTGATTGTCCCCGTGGAAAAGGCCAATCCCTACCTCGTCTCTCATCTGCTTGCAGTACCATCAGAGGGCCCAGCCGGGCAGCAGCTACTCGTGGCTGTGGGCCAGGCACTTACTGCTTCAAACGCTGCTCTGAGGGCTGGCTACTGCTGCTACTGACAAGAGGGAGAGAGGAAAGCAACGTGAATCATCTTTCTCAGCTTCGATGTGAGCCGCCGCACGCAACCGGGGAAGTGTGATGAATACATCGAGCAGCTTGCAGCAAACCATTCCGGGTTCGCCAGGTGCCACACGCAGCAATTCACAGTTCAGTAGCTGGCAGGAACTTCTTCGTGCCCTCGGCAGCCAGAAAATTCATGGAAGGACTGTTGAATCTCGGCTGATTTATCAAGGGCGCAGGAGCAAGAGGAAGAAGTTCAAGCCTGATTTTTCGGCTTGTTTGTTTAAGGCTTCCTGATCCGTTTACTTGAAAGGTGGTTAATTTTCGCCCCGTAAATCCCACCTGCAAATCAATTTGTCGTTCCCCTGCAGCCCTCCTTCCCACCCCACCTCTGTGAAGGTTACGGCAGCCACATAAATAGCTGGGATAATATTTAATACAAACAAGAGGGGGAAAAGTTTCTGAGATAAAGCAGAAAGCATCTGTTGGGAGGGGAACCTTCAGCCATGGGACAATCCTTACCCTGCCCTGCTGCAGCAGCTCGTTTCTGCTCCCTTCCCTTCCATTGGCAAGGTCTGCTGCATCTGCTGAGCCAAAGACGTGCATTTGGGAATGAGAATCCCTTAAAATAATAATTGGAGGGTAACCTGACTGACTCAGAGAAGGGCAGTATTAGCTTAATAAACCAACTGCTGTTTAACACAGCTGCATTTAGAAGCACCTGTTGCTGACGTACAGTTCTGGACCCACGTGAATACATTTGTGAAGCCAAGCAGAGCAGTCTTTCAGCTCCTCTGCACTGTGTTTCAAGACATCAAGGGCACTGCAAGCAGCATCCTACATCAGGACGTGCTTCCCCACCTCTAGACTTCTGCGAGCATTGCTGCTGACGTGGCTGTTCCCTGCAGAAGCTGTCAAGCCCTTCCAAAAGCCCTGCAGCAGTACCCCCAGCACGGGGAGGGTAAATATATATAGAAAGCACCCAAGTCAGAGGCTGAGCACTGAGTAGAAAACAGCCATTTCAGTGACTGACTCAGTTCTACACAAAATAACCAGTTTCTTTACCGTCAAGGAGGCAAAACACACTAAAATCAAACCCTTCTTCTCCAACTGATTTGAATGCATTCGATGCTTAAAGACAAGCATGCATTGAAGAGCCCTGGGCTGCAACAGGACAAAGATATGCACATAAATTAAGCAAGGACTAACAGCGCTTTTTGAATAATGATGTGACTTTGTGACCTCTGTGCTAAATATGTATAAATGTATGCACACACCCATATGTATATGGGTATAATATGCAAGTATGAATAGTAGAAAGTTCATAGAAAAGTTTACAATTCATATACAGAGTATATATTGCTCTGAAGTTCGTGTCTGCATTAAAAAATGATTAATACTCAGCTTTATAAATTTAAAGAAATTTATTTTGATAAGCTGTTAGCTTCCCAGCTTACATTTTATACCCGTGGCACAACTGTAACCCAGTGAGAAGCCAAGAAGCAGTGAAGCTGTATATAAGCATGTGTGAAGCTGTCCCAAATAACCTCACAGGAGGAAGGGGAGAGCAACTCGAGTCTTCATTTTCTATTAACTCTCAGGTCTCTGCATGAACATGAGCAATAACTGAAGTATTAAAGAACTAAGAGCCAGAAGCAAGGAACAGGGGTATGAACAAATCATTAAAAAGTGGTTAAGTACCAAGGGCCCTAACTTAGCTATGGGCAGTAAAAATATACACACAAGAAACCACCTCACGTCTCCTCAAAATGAATCTGGTCGTATACTTTTAGTGCTGAGTAAGTGCCTGCCTCAGCGAGACACCAGTGTCTCTGTTCGAAGGGACAGTATTTCATCTGTGCTCGGAGGCCTGACAACCTATTTACCCAGGTGCTTCTCTCCCTCTTCCTAAAAGAGGAAATTACACAGCAAATTAACTTCTGGGCACTTTTTTTTTATTTTACAGCCCTCCTCGTCTCCCCTCCCTTCACTCCTCCCAACCACTGGAATGATGAAGAAAATTGTCTGAAGTGGTCTTCTGAACAGCCAGCAGCTGAAAAAGGTGCTCCTGGATCCAGCTGTGCAGAGAAGTCCAGCTGCCAAGGGCTCTCCAAAGCTCTGTTTCAATTCTATACGGCAGAGTCAAGCGTGAGGGGGAGAGGAGGACGCTCGCATGGGTGTTTTGAAGGGAGAAGTCAAAATATTTGAGGATGGAAAAAGGGAAATGTCAACAGGTTCAGGTGTTAAAATTGTGCAGCATGGATTGTTGCAGGTATGACAAAGCAAGCTTTGCTGTGGGAGACAGTCAAATGGCAGTGAAAGCTGCAGGCAAGATGGGAAAAGTTGGAGAAATGCTCCAGCTGTTAGTGGAAAGCTTGAAGAGCTGAAGGGGCAAATTACTGAGCTCCCCATTTACACAGCATTTCTAAGGAAAACCTCAAAGTTAAGCCCAGTCAATCGTACTTAAACTGAGGTGTGTTTCTCTCACAAACATAAATACAACAAGCAAATAAAAAGAGAACATAGAAGACATGAGACTAGAAGAAAGGGAAGAAAAAAGAAATGGAGAAGAGAGCAAAAGGAGACCCACTTGACAAAGGATGTACACCTGAAAAACATGCAACCTTCAAGGACTGCTACAGAGAAAAAATACAAGAGTGGGAGATTATCTTTTTGATCTATATTTATCAGTAAAACACCAAGGGATTTCCAGTCATGACCCGAGGACCGCAGAAAGCAAAGAAAATCGCTTAAAACACGGGAGATGGATATGAGAATTGCAGTGCCAGCTGCAATGTTGCAGGACCAGTCAGAGGTAATTCAGGGAAAATAAATGATGCTATAAAATCAGCGCATCAGAAGTCAGCTCCCATCTCTCTTCTGGAGTCTCAAGGACACAAGAGGGATGACATCTACCTCAGCACCCCAAAAATAAATAAATCGTCAATAAAAACATTTCCATTTGTACCCGCAAATGATGTCTCCCCTCCCGGTTAGAATCAAGCTGAAACCAAGCAGGAAGGGGACAGGCAGCTTCACTCCGACAGGAGCACGCAGGCAGCATCCAGAGCAGAGAACACGCTGCTTCCTTCCTTGGGAAGGGAACACGCCGTGGAATTCAAAACAGCAAGAAACATGTTATGAAAATGAACGAGGGTGGAGAAGAGAAACCTCCAGTCTCTTCCAATGTTTCAGCCCCAGTGTGCTGAGCCAGCCTACCACTGCCAGGGCGCTCTGCTCGTGGTTAGCAGGCATGGGTAGAGCATGAAAAATGAGAAGGAGAAGTGCCCGGGTGCACTGCAGGGTAGCAAACACCAAACCACGAGGGGCTCATGCTCATCAGTTCACAAGGGGCTCATCCTCATCAGTCCACGCTGCGGAGTCCAGGTCAGCGACGCTCAGGAGAAATACCTGCGCTGCTCCAGGCTGCCCCTCCGGATGGCTGCATGAAGGCTCCTTGCCTTTTCCTCCTTCAATCCACTAAAACAAATTACTGAGGGCTTTTTAGCCAGGGCTTTGCCCACCCCACACCGCGTGGTGCCAGGTGGATGTACCCCCACGGGAAGCAATGCTCGTGCTGAGATTTCAGCATGCGCTTCGCTCCCCTGAAAGTGCCGGATCAGCACCTTCAATCATGCGTCCTCGTGGGCCAGGGATTTGCATTATTCTGCATCTGTGAACTTCCCAGAGCATTTAATTTGTCATCCTGCCGGTGTTAAAGGAGGGCAACGCTGTGCTTGTTTCTCTTGCACCCGCTGCACTGCAGAAAACAACAAAGCAGGTTTCTCGACAGCAAGGTGAAGGGCAGTGGTATCCCTTTTCGCCCTCTGATAATTTATCTGCAGAGTACCACCACCAGGCTTGAATGAGAAAAATGGAAAAAGACTCAAAGGGAGAAGAAGAAAATGTTGGAGAAAGGGATATTTTACTCGCAGCAACAGAAAAAAAAATATCCATCGCAGATCACATGAAAAGAACATTTATATTAAATGTGATCTCAGAAGAACTGACAAGGATAAATCCGTGTGCAGTTCCTTGTATTTCAGCCTAAATATGGAAAACACACATTACGCTGAGTTCACAGAGGGCTTGGTTTTATCAGCACTATTTATACACACGTTCCTGGTTCATTTTAGACGTGGTTTATACCGTACACAAGCTATAAAAATGAAATGCATGGCCGTGCAGTTACATACCAAAGAAACAAGATTAAACCAAGAGACTTGAGCGCTACCTGATTTTAAAAGACAACAGATCCTTATTTATTTATTTTTTTTTACACATTTTTCTAAATTATGTATGGGCCGTGTATCCCTCCAGACAAACGAACACTGATAAATGACGTTCTGTCTCTAGCCAGGCACTTCAAGCAATCTCCACCCTCCCACCTCCCCGTCGCATGAAATAAAGATGAAGCACGGCAGAGCGTCAATCACGCCCCGGCTCCATCCAGCACCTGCCTCTACCTGAACCAACACAACAGATGTGTCAAGATTTCCATCAGGCTCCGCTATCAGCTGTCCAAATTTCTGCTGCGAGGGACTCCGGCGCTCCCGGAGAGGTTGCTGCCTACCACATGCCCCACACACACATTTAGCGTGACGCCAGCCTGCATCCAGCTCTTCCCGCGGGTTTCCCCTGGTGGAGCTGCTCTCCTTCCAGATAACTTTTATCTTTCTGCCTGGACGAGTGATTTGGGCTGTGTCTGCGGGCTGAGGCACATTTAACAGGCGGCACAGTGCGCTCCACGACCCGGCTGCTCCCCAGCCACGTGCCTGCAGGAGCGCTGCCCGCCGCAGCACGAAGCCCGCTGCGTGTGCCTGAGCACACACATCCCATTTCTGACCTTGCTTCATTACCCTTTCCCCAGCGAGCTCACCCAGAGTTAATTTAATGTGTTTAAGGACTGACGACCAGCCTCAGCTCCCCACAGCGCTGCCAAACGTGTTGCAAGCAGAGAGTTTGGCTTTATTCCACCTATGGGGTTTCTGCCCGAGCCCACTTACCTTACCCAGCACTCAAAGTATGCAGTCAGATATCACAGCAAGACACAGGGGTTGTTCTTCCCTATATTCACACCCTAGAGTTGCTTATTGCTTTGGCACACGCCGTCTGTCTGCAAAGGTTAGTATCAATGTGCCAAAAGTCCTAGTTAGTTTTACCACAGGATGATTAGGATGTAGAATCACAAAATCAGAGAATATCCCAAGCTGGAAGGCACCCACGAGGATCATCGAGTCCAGCTCCTGGCTCCGCACAGGACCACCCAAAAATCAAACTGTATTTCTGACAGCACTGAATTGAACTCCAATTTAGGATATCAGGGCTCTGATAAAAACTGAAGCATTAAAAAAAGAGGGACTGGGGAAGTACTGAAGAGTAACAGAAGGAAAGGCAGCAATGTAAATAAGTGTGAGGGTGCCTACAGATGGAGAGTTAAGGTCATATGAAAATTGAGAAACCCAGCAAAAAAAGATCAATGACAAATCTAGGAGTGAATTACAAACCTCCCACGTGTAATTACAGCACCCTAGGTCCACTTAAATGCACTTGGGTTCAGGTTCATTCATTCCCCGTCCTTTGTTTTAAAAAAGCCAACCACAGGCACCACAAATGAAACGCCACCGATCAAAAGCAATCAAGGCTGCGTTTTTAGGGTTAACTCCGCCCCTCTCCTCTTCCTCTCGGGCTTCCAGCTTCCCATCTCAGGGCTGTCAGCAGTTGTCAGCACATCATATGAGCACACGATATCACTTGAGAGGCAATACATCAGAATACCTAGATGTGACAGCAGCGAGTTCCGCCAGATGGTCTTGGGTCACATCCACTGATTAAAAAAAAAATAATAATAAAATAAAAAAGGAGAAAAACACACACAGAAGAAAACAACACCCTCCCCAACAGAACTTCTGAAGCAAAAAAAAAAAAAATTGGTGTATGTACCATTTCCCCTTTTGTCCTATCCACGCCGGCAGAAGAGATGCACAAGAGCTCCACCTCTTGTCCTCACCAGCTTCTCCTGTCACCGACACCAACCCGTGTATTTCATCCTCCTTCCCTAAGGAGAAGGCATCTAAATAAAGCTGTCACCCCATGAAAAGGCAGAATGTACCAGTAACAATGGTGCCTTCTACCTGAGAAATCTCTTAGCGTTTTGGGCACCAGGTCCTGCTCCAGCATCCTCACTGTCTCTACCTACCCCAAACCCAAGCTCTTCATCCTGGATCACTTCCAACCCCACCATCTCCCACCCTACCCAGCTCCTGGTTGCTCTAGCAGGAAGCTCAGACTCTTCCAATTCATGGAGCCTACAAACCCAAAAATCAGTTTCCAACAAGAAACTAGACTGATCATTCAAAAAAGGATAACATTTGGGTAACACCTTTTTAATGGGATGCCCTTTGACACCCAGAAGTTCTTGCACAAACCCTAGACTAAAGATTTTTCAAAACATCAAATTTCCACGGACAGCAAACACCACCAACCTGCTCCTTTAATTGTTTTCAACAGAAATACTGTAAAGCTGTAGGCATAAGGATAATACCTATTTAATAGAACTGGTAAAATGTCACCTTCTATTTTGATTTTTTAATTATCGCATTAGCAAAACAAAAATACTGCAAATCAAAGTCCAACAATCAGCTGTTTATTTATTTATAGCCATATCTGGAGCGCTCATCACCATGGTAACCAGGAACCCTTTTTTTTCCCTTCCTTGTTCAGAAGAAAAGTTGTAATTTGGAAATGTGATCCTCTGATGGCACAGAACCGAGGCCCTATGCTATGGACACTTAGGCAGGTGCTTAAAGTACACGGCCAGACCTAAGTCAAAGGCAGGGGGGTAGAGGAACAGATACAAAAAAAGGAAAAAAGGAAAGGAATGAGAAGCCAGTTAAAGATGGAAAGAGTAAAAGGCTTGCCTATGAAAATTCACAGGATACCTAGTCCTACAGCAAGTCGTGACCTCCCTGGTGCTTTTTCCTGCAATAACACGTGACTGGTTCATGGAGCACAGTTCAATTAATCAAGAGCGATCAGCAAGTTCCCAATTTATGCCGAAGACACTGGTGAATACTCTCGAGCAAGGATTTCTAAGAGGAGAGCAGCTTACAAATGAGGCTGCAGAGGGCTGCCGCTCTTTTGAGAGCGCAGAAGTCAGGAGCCTCACTTTGCTGCTCACTTCTAATTCCTCAGCAATTAGCCATTATCAAATTCCTCCAGAATTAATAGAGCTTTTCAAATGCCATCTGCTTACAAAATATCAAAGAAATGAGTAAATTAGAATATTGCTATTCCATACACCATTATAAAATGAGTTACTAAATACGTCATGCAATTGCAGTTTCTCCCTGATACTCCTGGTGTGCACAAGCACACAACTACTCTTCAGACCCTCAGAAATGATTGAAATTGTCTTCATATTATTTGTCTGGTTGCTTCCCAGCACCTTATGAAAATATTAGAGATCATGCACACACACACACACAGAGTAGTATTTCAGATCCTTTGAAAGCTAATGAACTTCTAATGGGAATTGTACAAAAATAAAAAAGAGGAGATTTTTAACCTGTTGTCATTTTGTTATATAAGAGAAATTGTCATCAAGATTTCCCCAAGACACAGGTATCAGAAGAACTGCCTTCAGCTCTGCATGTAGTTTGGTCCTGTCTCTTTGTAAACTGACACTGTCCAAGGCAGTAAAATAAGGAGCGTTTGGCTGCTCCTAACCAAACACATAAATCTTTCCGCAAGACTGGTGGTTATTTCATAGTCTTTTAAGCCATTTTCTACATGGGGCAGAAGCCGAGTGTATGACAGGAGGAAAAGTGACAAGTCCCTCGTCTGGGAAAGCACCAGCAGGCATTGTTACCAGAGCAGACCAGCTCTTTTAGAGTGGCCCGATGAAGCTATTTTTAAGAACACCTCATAACATCACAGAGGAGAATCTGATCTCCGCAAAGGTGAGCTGTGCGGCTCAGTACCCCTGGGAGGCAGCTAATGAAACCGAAGCTCGTCAGACACAGGCTGCCTCCAGTAATTGGCTTTGAAAACCTGCAGCTTAAATTCCGCCATGCTGAGCTCAGTGCCCAGCTCGCAGCTAGCTCCAGAGCCCAGGGCTGCGTAGCAGGACCGAGTGTGAGCTGCTGCCCTCCTCCTCCTGCTGCACAGCCAGGCACGTTTGGAGGGCAGAGAAAGAAACCTGCTTTCTTCCAGCACCTTGCACCTACCAGTTCTCTGCCAGGACGGGAGAGGCAGCTGCAGGGCAGTGTTGGAGCCGGTGGTGCGCTGACACAGGAGGGAGCACGTCCTGCCACAACCAGCGAAGGTCTAAAAGGAGAAAGAGGAGAGTCCCATTTCACACGTTCACCTAACAAAGCCACCCCTAGCATGCAAAGTCCCTGATGCACACCCGCTGGCTTCCTTCAGGAGATGGCTAGCAAAACAGGGGGAGCATCACCCATTTCCACCAAAACCTTTCCTAGCCCCAAAATCTTTCCTATGGACCCACCAACCCATTCTGCTCACCGCCCTGAACCACAACTCTGCTGTGATCCCTGATGACAACCCAAGCAATGAGTGTCCCACGTGGGGGAAGGCAAAATTTTGTCTGTGCAGCCCAGAACCTGTGACCGGGTGTGAGCTGCTCTCCTCTCCGGCACCTTCTTTTCACGATTCCTCCTGCCTCCCACTGCTTCCTAGAAAAAGCTGCTGCTTCGCGGCCCAGATAGGCTTTGGTTGGAGAAGACGTTTTAAAAAAAAAAGAGCAGGTCTTCTGCTGAGAGAAGCCGTCTGTGGCTCTGTTTATATGAATTAAATGATCACAGAATTGGAGGGGTTGGAAGGGACCTCCAGACATCATCGGGTCCAACCCCCCCGAAATGATAATTTTGCTCGTGGAGGATCT
The DNA here is from genome assembly GCF_963932015.1 of Anas acuta. NCBI lineage: Eukaryota > Metazoa > Chordata > Aves > Anseriformes > Anatidae > Anas > Anas acuta. The sequence continues at coordinate 44,093,110 of NC_088980.1, read as the reverse complement.
CTAATGCATGTTTTAAAACCCCTCTTGAAGACCTGTTTTAAAACACCTCTCGGAGCCCTCGCTCTTTTAGCACAGGTCAGCTCTAAATTAAACCCAGCTAAAAACTTTGAGGAACTGGAATTGCACCACGGGGGCTGCGGGCACAGGGAAGCGCTTAAACCAACAGCACTTGGGGAAAAAAAAATAAAATAAAATAAAATAAAAAAGACTTTATAGCAAGGGGAACGACAATGCCAATGTGTCATGGTACTGAATGAGGGGACGGAGGCGGATCCCACAGCACCCACCGGGGCCAAACTGAGAGGCACCGACGAGCTCCCAAACCCAAACCAGGCACCCGGGGTGTGTTCCCCTGGCTTCCCGGGACCCCTCACCCAGCAGCCCGAGGTTTCTCCCTCTCGAGGCTCCACGTCTGACCCAGCCCTGCCCGGATCCCCCCCTTCGTGCCGTGCCGTGCCCTGCTCACCTGTTTTTTGGGGCTGCCACCGAGCCGAGCCCAGCCGAGCCGTGCCGCCCCGACCGCCCCCTCCGGCGGTGGCGGTGGCCCTGGAGATGGCGGCGCATGCCCGCGGCCCGAAGGGCGTTGTGGGGCTTGTAGTGCGCCGCCGCCTCACAGGGCAGGCCCCACCGCACCTTCCTCCTGTGTTTTGTTGTGTGTTTTTTTCTTCTTTTGGCAGCTTTCTGGGGTTTGTGTGGCGCTGCGGGGCTGTTGTGGGTGTTCCTTTCCACAGCAGGTGCCCCCCCCTCCTCTGCGTTTCTCGGCTCTTCTCCGTGCTAAAGCGCAGGGCTGCCCTCTTTATTAAGCATAGCCAGCTTCAAATCCCCCAAAAACCTGATCAGTAACAGGTATCTTTACTACAGCAGGGTTCCTTTCCACCGTGGAAAGTGACAGCAGGTCCCACGGCGAGTTTCAGTGAGGTCAGGACTCACCACTGCAATTCGGAGCTTGCCACAGCTTGAGCAACCAGCTGGGAGCACGCAGAGACCAGACTCAGCCGAGCACACATATATTTATGCATTCAGCACCTGTACAAGACCCTGCTCCTCTCAAAGCCAGTGGGACTTTTCTCTTTCTCCACACCGAGGCTTTTTATTTGTCATGGGAGCTTCCCATTTCCACCCCCCCCACACACACACCATCCTCCAAGTGGAAGAGAAGGGCAATGAATGGCTTGGTAGCATCCCTCACGTTAGCGAGCGTTTGTGTGCATAATTAAATCCTCCCAGAGTGGCGGGGCTGCTAACCGTGCTCAGGAAATAATGTAAAACTCAGCCGTCGAAATGTTTGCCCCTGAAAAGCAGAGAGTCATTTGGGGAAAATCAAATTTAATAGCTCAGCACTCCTTCTGCCAGTCTCCTTTCCTGTCTTGCAAATTTTTGTAGCTAACGATCCGAATAACTACCTGGTGCTATAGGAGAGGTATGTGAGAATGAAGGGTTTTCAGAAATGCTCATTGCTGCACTAAATATGACTTCATTAAAGTCTATATAAATTTTAGCGTTGACCTCCCATGGACTGATAAGGCAAGCATCAGGCTTTTGAGAGTCATTTTCCCAAATTCGTTCAGGAACTATTACGCTAATGAAATCTATTGCAAGAGATCCCATCTACTGAGTTTCTCATTAGCTTTGTGAGTTATACTCCAGTCTTGAAGGGACTTCAGAGTGCTAGATCTACATCCTTACAACTAAGCAATGGTGCAAAGGAATAATAATCATCATAATAATTTTCATTAACATTTGCTGGAATAAAACCTAACTATTTATTTCAACAATGTTTACAGTTCTCTATTAATTTCCCCAAAGCATTGTGAGTAGGAGACTCATCTGGAAAATAAGATTTCACAAATACCTGTTTGCATATTCACGGAAATGTCATCTGCAGTGCTACTTCTCGTCCTCGTTATGGAGTATTTAATGAACCAGTCAAAAAGCCAGACATTGCAGTAATTTGAATTAAGTGGCCAGTCACGTACTACAGACAATGAATGGCCAAGTTACAGACATAATCATTCAAAAATAAAAATAAAAAATCCAACCAGAGGCTGAAACATGTTTGTGTGAAATATTCATAGGACTGTAGTGATTTACTGCCATGTCTGTTTTGGAATAATTTGCAGTAGGAAAAGAGTATAATCTGATAAACTTTTCATGCAAAATAGTTTGTTGGTTATTCCTGGAATATCAAGCTTGTAGACTGATCTGATACGATGTTTAAGCCTGTCACCTGTAAGGGGGAGGGAAGTGTTTTCCCAAACATAAGGTTTTACAGGGGATACCTAGTGAAAGCAGCATGAGTATGCTGGTAGAGGAGACAGTCACATAGGTTCCTGGTGCCACTTTAGGCAACTCTGGTTGCCTGAGATGTGTGTGCCAGGCTGGTAGATGTGGCATGGACCTGCAGGACACTGTCACTCATTGTAATGGCAGCTAGAGGCCTGGCCTGAGCTTGAGAGCCAGCACAGTACCACTACATGGCCCAAATCTCCCCAAAAGGACTGCTCAAGGAATGAAGCAGCCTTCAGAGACACGGGCAGAGGATGGATCCACAATGAGGAGCTAGAATTATTGAGTTGCCTTTTACAGCCCAATAGACCGAGCAGTAGCTCCAACCTAAAGCAAACTTTGACATGTTCCCATTCCATTCTTCACCTTTTGTGCTCCCTTTGTACGTGTAACCTCTTCTAATGAGAAAATAATAGAAGGCCTGATCCCAGAAGCTGCCCCCATCCAGCAGAGCCACTGATGTGATTTTTTTGTTGTTGAAAGCCGTAAGTGCCCTCTGCTTGCTTCCTGAGGTGCAGCCCATTATCTGGACAGAGCTGACCTGTGCTGGGAACGGGGCCCGGTGCCTGGATGTGGAGAACAGACATATCAGCGGCTTGAAGATTCAGATGGACGGCTGCCAGACGGTGGAGAGGAAGGGAAGACTGCTTTTAGTTATTTTTACAGAGCCGTTGTGTGTTGAGGTTTCAGAGAGAACCCAGCCAGGCTGCATGCCATCCCTGCAGACCCTTGCTGCAAGGAGGGAGCGCTGCAGTGCTCTGCCTGAGGAGACAGCCCTGCTGCCCTGGCTGCTTGCAGTCCCCCGTGGCAGAAGGACCACGCTGCAAAGCAGCCTCAGCTACCTGCAGGAGCACGGAGAGGGATTCAGTGAGCTGTAAATTCCTCTTGGAGGAAGAAAAAATTATATTCATTCACAAGTGACCCCTTTCTCTCTGGCAAAGTTCATGCAGGTCCAACTCGCTGCTAGTTTTCACCATTTCTGTGTGTGCTGCGCAAACACTCGGTGGGCACTTGTGCTGTTAACCCTTATAAACCAGGACAGAGAGCACCATTCACACACGTTGTTGCCAAGCCACCCAGATTTTTTAAATGCCAGCTTTGCAAATTATTAGCTGGGGGGACTCACGTGAAGCCAAGGGATGCGGCAGCTTGTGTGCAGGGTAGTCACAGCTCAGCAGAGCCAGCCAGTAGGTAAAATTCAAACAATTTTGGATCAGCACCAATGATTCAAGTTTTGTAAGAGGTATTAAGCGACATCCATGGACTGTGCTGCTTGCCTGATCATCCTGCCAAAGAGCACTGTTTCAGCCAAAAACGTCAACGAAAGCATTTGGGACTAAAGGATCTGCACATTTGCTCGGCATCCTCAAAATGCAGACAGAAGAGAGAGCAGAACTAAGGATTTTGAAAGCGCTACATGCCTCAAACCTCTCTTGCAAATTCATGTAATTCACTAAAGAAATGATACATATTAATATCATTCTGCCTCAGGTATATGAATCTGTTTGGATGGGCTAGATGCTTTGTTCCCTCCAAAGAGCAAGACTCATTAAACTGTCTCTCATTTGGCAAATCCAAGCAGCGACTCCACTCTCTGGAGTCCCTGACAGGCAGTAATAGTTGTAGCGTGATGAGTGCCTACCCTCGGTATCAATTTTCACGTGCTGATACCAAGCACATGCAAGAGGGGAAAGAAAAATGAAATAAATCTGCTGTGGCTGCTGAGCGTGAGGCACTGAAGTGGCTGGTGGGCATGCTGGGGAGGGCACTGGCTGCCCCAAAACGGAGGGTCAGTTAAGGCTATCCAGTAATTTAGTTAGAGAACAAAAAGAAGAGCTACCAATCTTGTTTTCTGCCCCGAGTGATCAGGTCCAACTGACCAGAGAAGTGAGCAGCACGCGGCATCTGCACTGCTGAAGGGAGAGAAGCTCTTCCCTAGCTCATCATGGAGTGGCGACAACTTCTGACTGTTTTTGGACTTCTCAGCTTTTTTTAGAGGGGGTAGAGAACAGTTAAATAAGCAAACACTTTATTTATTTAGCTATTCATTGAGAAACTTGAGAAATAAGGGATTTTCCCTGTTAGCGGGGTTGTATTTGGACTTTACATAGGTGGTGCTCTTAAAGAAAGGAAAAGGCTTTTACTGACTTAATGCCGTGACACAGAGAAGGAATAGGTAGTTACCAGTGACAATGAATAAAAAAGACAGGAAAATGGAGAAATTCAGTGACAGTCAGCATCGATGAATGTGCCAAAAGCTTGTGAAAGCTCCCTTTGTATGATAAAGTGACTGTCACATGAAATATTAGCAACTATCCAGAACTGGGAAAGTGTGAAAATCTTGTTGCTGTATAAATTATCTGAGACACTCATGCCAATTATAGACTTGCTGTGAGGAAGAGAGACATTGGTAATCATGACAGCGACTGTGTTTGAGTGCCATGTGAATATTCCCAGGCAATTATTCAAATCAATCACTTCTTGTCTGGGTAGGAAGGATTCATCACTATTAGCACCTCGCGTCACGCAGCGACTGAACGGGTGATGCCTCGCTATTTCGGGTGCTCTGAAATCTGCCCGTTTGAGATGACAACACCGGGATGTGGAGCACTCAGGTGGGGACAGGCGCCCACGGGGCTGTGCACCCCACAAGGGTTGCTCTGGGGTAGGAGACATTGCTGTAAATGTGCGATGCACGTGGTTTATTCGCCAGGCTGTCACGAGCCAGGCTGACTGTTTGGATGTGGACCTTTGGTCTGGGCTGATACAGCCAGGCTGACCTCCTTTTATATGTATCAGGAGGTATAATTCAGCCATGCACGTGGGTTGTAACGTGTCCCATCCATTCCTGCTCCCACTTCTGCAGGCTGCTCACACACAAAGCCTGATTCCAGTTCATACACAAAGCCTGGTTCCAGTTTATACACACAAGGGAGTCACTCAGAGCTGCCAATGCATCCCTGCCAAACTTTAAGCACCTGATTTTGCATACTAAACGAAAAACTGCTTACATGTTGCTGCTGAAAGTGCCAAGGTGAGGTATCAGCTGGCCTTCAGGACCTCCCGCTGCTGTTAGAGAAACAAAACTAGCAACACAGGTGAGCGATAACTTGCAATGGCATTTGTTCTTTAATAAATTAATGAAACAAAGACTGCACCAAGGGGTAGTTTCCTTTATTTCTGCATGGAAGTGTTTGTACCAAAACAAAGAAGTGGTTAACTCTTCAGGCTGGTGATAGCAAATAAAGATAGGGCTCACCTGTGCTTTCACACGCTCGCTCTCTTGTTCCTAAGAGCTCCTTCTCTTTATTCATGAGCTCTTCAGGGACAGGTTTTTTAGCAGTGCCAACTTGTGATTAGCAGAATATTTGCTTTCCTTTTTTTTTTATGCCTGTATTGTGGCTCCTAGGTATCCATCAGTACCTCTCAGGAAAAATATTTATCGCTTGCTGCTAGAACATGTTTTAGGATGCCCAGTTTGAGCAGGTGGCTGTGTCACTGGGTTTGAGACTGGTTCACAGGCTGGAGCTTAAGCTGCTGACATCTGAAAATCACTGAGCTGAGCAGTCCTCTGGAGACCTTCTCTTCAGCCATCTGACTCCTGCAGGTCACCCATCTGAAGTCCTGAGTCTGTCTGGTGTTGGTTGAGCTCAGGAGATAATTTTGTGACTTCCTTTTAAGAGTGCTTCTGCTGCAGATCTGTTCACATTCGAGCCTGCATTACGTTCGAGTGACCTTGCTCACAGCTCAGCAGAACCGTGCCCTCCTCAGCACCAGCCCTGGATGTTGGAGGAGTTGTAAGAGAAGAGAGAGCTGCAAGGGCTACCAGCAGCTAAAGCCTGTGCCAGTTATTAAAGCTGGTTCCTCCCCTTGGAGTCTGCCTGCTCCGTGAGCCTACGTTGCTAGGAGCTCAGTTTTCAGATAACACGGTGAAATGAATGGAAACAAGTCCAACAGCAAGGCTCCGCTCCACCGGGAACGCAGGACCCCGAGGCTGTAACACAAATTCAGCACCTGTCTGTTTTCTGGAGGATTTATGCACAAGATACATGGGATGGGGATTCTCCAGGGCAACATCTCCCTGGGCACTCTTTCTTTTTTTTTTTTTTTTTGTCTTCTTGTAGCCTAAACATGTAATGTTTATCTGTGTATTTGGGGCACAGAATTGGGCTCCTTGTGTTCATCTCACAAGAAGGCAGGGCAGCTTTCAGACAGCATCGTTCTCCCCCTCTCACAACACCCAGCCTTCCCCTCCTGTGCTCTGTGCCGACAGAAAAATCCTCTCCAGACGAAGCAGCTAGAGCCCCCGGGCTGCCTTCCCCCTTCTCCCTCACTTGCAGATGCCACATCCCATCTCGCTTCCATTATTAAAATGATTTCCGTGGGGTCACCTTCTGCTGCACGCCTGAAATGATGTAGGAAATGAAGCTCTTCCTTTCGGGGCGTTCGGGTGAAAATTGTGCATTTTAAACCTCTCCTCTTGGTTCTTTGATTTTCCGCGGGTAGCAACTGCGTCGGATATCCACAAAAATATCAGAGGCACGCCGCCTCACACGACGGTATGAGGAGTGAGGTGGGTAATAACAACCACGCAGTGCTTCAGGCCCCCACTGGGTCTCTTTCCATCTCCTTCACAGCGAACCCAAGCAAGCTGCTGCGAGGAGCGTGAGGAAGGTGGCATCCAAAGCACATCTGCACATCAGGGCAGTGATCAGCCCATGCGGCAGGATGCTGGTGACATGCCTTTAATCCTTTTCCCACAGACAAAAATGCTGGGTCCTGTAAAGGGATGCTCGCACTGAAGGCAGAGCCGGCAGCTGGTGTGACATCCCAAACATTCGGTTCCTTGCAGGTGGGTTTGGATTGTTTAAGGCGAAGTGCTGGATTTCTTTAGGAAGTGTAATTCCTGTTTTCTGTGCTTTGCAGGTGAGAACGCTGCCAGGAGTGAGTAATTCTTCGTATGGGCTGCATATGATGCAGTAAGAGACTTGGGAAATGGGTTCTTCCACCAGAGCTTGATTGCAGATCGGACAGGGTAACAGGGATGGAGGAGAGGAGCAGTCTTTGCTGCTTGTTGGAGGGGGTGGCTGAGCTGTTCCTTAGAGAAGGAAATGCAGCAGAAATAGTCCCAGCCCTTTCGTAGTGGCTCCTGGCTAGAAACACAGCTGTGTAAAGAAGCAGGGGGCCATCTGCTCAGCCTGCCCCGCAACGTGTCCTTTTAGCCAGAGCAACCCAAGGTTACGGCCGGGGAATGAGATGTTCTGGACAAAGACTCCAGGAAGCTCAGAAGTATTGGATTCCTGTTTTCATTCGTGCGGCTCTAATAGAAATCTTTATTGATTAAAGCCACAGCATGAAAATCACATTTCAGCTCGAAGACGAATTGCAGTTTCAGGTTGAAATTCACCCCTCTTAATGGTCTCAGAGCTGAGGATGCAGAAAGCCCCCGTTAGTCCTATTTTCAGGGTGTTAGAGGCACACAGATCCCTCTGCTAGTTCCTCTGCACGTGAATGAGCTGTATCCAGAGCACAAGCCCACGGCAGAGCACTGCTAGAGGCAGTCTGAAGATTATCTTATTAGTTCCTAAGTCAAAGATCTGCAAAAGAAAACCTGCCCAGAGGAGAGACACTGAATGGATCTCTTCTTTTTTAAAAACCTGAGTGTTTCCAAAGTAAAATTGCAATCACTATCCTATGTGTAAACTTTGAGACGTGTGCCCACCCTTTAATCTAATCTGCAGTAGACTATATTTCTCTTCTTCTGTTCCTTCTTAGTGTAGAAAAGAAGCTGCACACAAAACTCATCCAAGCTCTAAGCATCCCGACTGCTGACGGGAGCACTGTAGACACATTTACGCTACAGATCATTTATCCAAACAGCAGCTAGATTTAACTGGTGGCTATGATGGTGCCAGTCTCTCAGCTGTGGCTCTCGTACTGGGATCATTAACTCCTGTTGGGGTTACCCATGGAAATGAGCTCCGTTTTCTGGTTGCCACTCCACGTGTCCATGGGCAGGGATTTTAGAGCAGCGTGAGAGATCTCAAGCAGCACTGAGAGCAGGCAGCCACAGGCAATAATGCCCCCTACTGATACTCGAGCAATTCGAGGGAAAAGCAGCCTCAAATAGCTGAGAAAAGCAATGAAAAAGGTCAATCCAAGCACCAAAATCCATGTGAGGAGCGCTGGCACCAAGCTCAGTGCTCCATGCCATTAAATGGCCGGGTAGCGCAGAGAAATGCCCATGTAGCCACTACTTAAATCAAACACCTCTAATAGCAAAAGAAAGCTCTGATTTTTGAGCAGCAAGGCTGCTGCTTAGCTTCCTCTTCTCCCCAGCAGCTATCCTGTTGCAGAACCAGCCTCCCCTCGCAGCAGCACCCCTGACACGCAGCGCAGTGCAAGCTACACCTCCATCCACGCACCCTCAGCAGGACTTAAAGCACAGCCAGGAGCCACAGCCGTGCAAGAAGCAACTTTCCTGAGTACCTAATTTTCTCATCCCACGTGTATATGTGCTCGAGGACAAGGAAAGAGCCCCCCATTGCCACAAAAGCAGCGTGGTTTGCTTTCTGGTGTGTGGGGCAGGTAAGTTATTTGCTATTACAGACCCAGGCAGCCTCCTCCTGACCATGGACTTGTCTGTAGATTCAAGAAACTTTACTGTCACCATCCCAAAACATGTCTGTGTCTCAGTGTGCCCTTGGGAATCCATTCAGGCAACAAAATCCAGCCTCCATTCACAGCGAACACCAGTGTGTTAAAACCCCTGGCGGTTTCTTACGCATGTATCAGGAGAGGAGGCAACATAAGCAAATCTAAGCAGAAGTTTTGGACATGGAATGAGGCCTGCATAATGACTGCTTCCATTTCCAGCCCAATAATATAACATATTCCTCCCCACACACTGCACAGCGTGCACACATTAAAACATCTTCTCAAATCCGCCTCCTTCCATACCCCTGAATACACGAAGACTTCCCGGGGTTCCTCCTTTTCGAGTTTCCCAGTCCAGTGTCAATTAAACAGTCCGGCAGAGTGGGACCAGACTCATCCTAGTGCCCAGATTTGAGCATCTGTAGCCATGGCAACTTCTGGGTGCAGCTCTCCCAGTCTTCACGCAACCTGTGATGGGCAAAGGAAGCGGCAAGCGGCTCCGTCTGGCGCCGGTGTCACGTACAGGATCTCTCAGGATGCATTTTTAATTACTCTGTTCTCTTAATTACTCCTTTTGATTTCCCTGGTGAATCGCTGTTCTGCAGTTTCTGTGACTCACTGTGAAGCCAAGTTAGGCATTTTCCTTGTCAGTGCCAGGGAAAACCCAGCTCGGAGCCCTGCATCTTCTCTGGGTCAGCACCGAGAGAGCTGGGGAAGCGGGGGAAGGATGCTGGCCCCACTCGGTTACACCCCCTGGTGCACACCATGGGCTTTTTAGGCAGAGGGAAGGATAAAGACCAGGTGTGGGATGTGCATTTAGTGGCCATCTCCATCACTTCTTCGCCCTCTCCATCCCCTCCACGGCCATCACCTGCCTGTGGGACATGGCGATGGAGAGAAGGTCTCAGGTGTGCTCCATCATGGGGAATAAATAGCAATAAACACAATAAAATGGCACTATTTCTCTTTTTTTCTCTCTTTTTTCTCCTTTTTTTCCCCCTTTTTATACCTGGGCAGTAATATGTCTTCTTTTCCTTAAATCCCCCTTTGGTTAGCAGACCCCGTAAACGGCCGAGATGTCGAGGGGTGCTTTTCATCGCCGTCATCTCATCAGGTGAAATGGGGCCGGGGGAGCTGCCCTGGCTTGATGTTTTCCCTCGTGTGTGATGTGGGGTGCTGGTGGTCAAAAAGCAGTGCCCACAGCAGCCGGGGATTAAGGGAAAGCAATGCAAGGCCAGTACTGCTGCATTTCTGGCAGAGGGCAGCATTGAGTTTTTTATCATGCCAAAAAAATAATCTGCTCGGCCCTCGGGTGGTTACGCAGTTCAGAGTGAAGATGAAGGGAAAACAAGGTTTTCGGGCATGGCAGAAGGAAGGGTTTCGCTGCTGTCTGCTCCCAGGGGTGCACAAGGTCGTGGGTGCAGAGCACCCCGAAGCAGGGCTGCCACAGGAGCCAGAAAAAGGGGGCACATCGGGCATTTCTTGGCTGTCAAAAGGTGTTTTCTGCAGGACCTTGGCAGCCTGTTGCTGTTCTGTGCCCGGCCCTACAGGGTGAGCAGGGCGTGCAGGAGGGTGCTCGGGGAGAAGCGAGAGGCAGGGGTGCAGGGGGAGACCCGGGAACAGCCCCGGACCCCGTGGGCTGGCTGTTTGCCCCTAAATACAGGCACTGGGGATTTGGCACTGCTGGCCAAAGGCTCCATCACGTTTCAGGGTATGAAAGCCTCCGGAGGCAGGTCCTGTTGGGCCCCTGGTTTTGGGGAAGCTCAGGAAGGACAGACACACAGAGGGAAAGCAGAAAGTTTGGGAGGACAATCTGGCTGACACAGTGCTGGTGGCAGGACAGGTGCCATCTCTATTTCTCTCTGCCCTCCATCAGAAACAGGTCCTTCTTTCTTTTCCCTGCCAGCAAGGAACCAAGTCTTCTAATACCCAAATATTACATCCTGTGATTAGAAACAGCCCTTGATTTCGGAGTGCCCAGCAAAAGCTGCATCCGGCTCCCGAGTGCTCCTGCTGTGCCACTGCTCTGGGCTCCAGCTGTGCCTTCGTTTCTGACAGAGAGGAGCCAATTACTATATAAAATTGCTAAAAAACACCATGAACTTGGACATTGTGTGTGTGTGTGTGTGTGTGTGTGTGTGTGTGCCACCTCCTTGTAGGCATTTTCATTATAACTTTCAGAAAGAAGTGCTCCGTATTCCCTCTCTGCCCGGTCTCATTGTTATTCATTCATCCTCTAGCGGGCTTAATGCTGCTGTCTGCACAGGAAGAAAAAAAATCACAATAACAGACAATGAAATCGTGGAAGGAGGAGGCGATCCCCTTTAAACCCGTACTGGGGGCAAACACAAGGGTTCATTTGTCCTGAGCCTTTTTTTTTGGGGAGCCCTCAGCACGGTGTCGGTCAGAGCAGGTAGCAGGGATGAGAGAGCTGGTTGGGAATATCCAAGGGCCCTAAAATACATCCACGGATCTGGCCAGCACTTTCCTCTGCAGGGACATGCAAGGAGGAGGAGAGAGGAGCAAACAAGCAGCCTTCAGAGGAGACGTCACCCCGCGCTGATCCCTGGCGTCTCCGACAGTCCCTGTAAGCAGTTTTATTTGTCTAAATCGTGGCTGGCTCTACCCAAATATTGATGTGCCTCTTGCGTGGCTTTCAAAATATTTAAAGGCCTTTGGTCGTGCCGAGCAAAGGTTTTCAAGGGAGCACGAGGCTTGCAAGACGACACCAGCACCTATGTCACTCGGCTGCTCTGGGATAAGCTCCCCGCCGCGCGGCGCAGGCACACGCATGGATGCGATCCAGCTGTCCTTTGGGCAGGCATTGTGCAGCCCTCTGGGGCAAAGGATATTTGGACGAGGAAAGGGAAATGAGGAGATTCCTGCCTCACCCAGTCCCTCGTTGCTTTAGGAAGGATGCAGGCACGTAGAAAGTTTTACCTAGGAGCCGTGACAAATTACGGTCTTTTTATGGGTCTGGTGCAGGGCTTGGGTGTTTCATCCCTCCCGGCCTCCAGGTGACCGAGCACCTGCAGGAAAGAGGATGAGGGGATTAAGCCCCCGGACTGAGCGTGCTGCTGCTTCACCCCCAGCTAACGGCACATGGTGGGGCTGTGGACAGACCCATCACATGCACCATGCACCGCCTGCGTGGACGGGCAGGGTTTGTAGGATTTGTGGGAAAGGAGGGAAAAGAGCTTCCTGGGGAAGGCAGAATTTGTAGGATTTGTGGGAAAGAAGGGAAAAGAGCTTCCCAGGGGAAACATCTGCCCTCGCGGTACCTTTTTAATTATTGAGATGCCAAAGCTGGCAGAGGCTGCAGAGCGGATTGACTTGGTAATCATTTAGAAGAGGCCCAGCTGCTGGCGAGGATTCCCATGTAGTCATTTTCCAACTGGGTAGAGGGAGAAATAAACTCCTCGCGTATTTATTGTTATTACGGCCTGCCAATTACGAGGATTTATTCATTCTTGCCCAGCTTACTTTATCACTTAACTATTGCTGCCATGACGCTGTTACACAGGTGCCAGCACGATGGCAAGGCACGCTCTCTGAACCTACAAGCAATTCATCTTCCCAAGTCTCAGCAGCACCCCACAAGGTGCTGAGCACAGCACCACGAAGTGCTTTCCTCGGGTTTGATTCAGCAGAGCACCGGAGCACACACACCATAACACCTTCATGCCAGTGTGAAGCGCAACGAGACCCATCCCCTTAGCGTTTCCCAGGGCTTTACAGACTGCCGCCTTAAACAATCCCGTCCTCCAGGCTCACGTGCTAATGAGCACGCACTTAAACCCTCTGAAATTGGATTTTCAGCACGTGTAAATCCCCTGTATGCTGAGCCGGGTCCTGCATTTGAGGCAGGTTACCGAGCTCTTTAGGGAATGAGGGGAAGCTGCTGTCTTGCTGTTCACAACGCTCATTGAAGCACAGCCGAGGATGCGGTGGGGGCTTAGCACAAGGGTATTGTTTCTTGGTCCAAGGGGAAGTGGCTTGTGACGCCGTTTTCCTCAGGATCTGTGGCTACTCCAGAGGGAGGTTCTGGGATCTGCTGGTAGAGACAGGATTTCCTCCTTATTCCTCTCCTCTCCTCTCCTCTCCTCTCCTCTCCTCTCCTCTCCTCTCCTCTCCTCTCCTCTCCTCTCCTCTCCTCTCCTCTCCTCTCCTCTCCTCTCCTCTCCTCTCCTCTCCTCTCCTCTCCTCTCCTCTCCTCTCCTCTCCTCTCCTCTCCTCTCCTCTCCTCTCCTCTCCTCTCCTCTCCTCTCCTCTCCTCTCCTCTCCTCTCCTCGGTGTCACCCGGACACCTTTCCCCCAGCATGGGACAAATGCTCACTTGTCCTGACAGAGATATTGCCTGGCTTTTCAGAAGGGATCCAGCCTTGATTCAAACAAGAAGAAAAAACACCTTTTATGTATTTATTTTAGTCCTTTAAACACCGCAAATAATCACCATTAGTCGTGCAGATGGAAAACCTGGCTTTCCTTCCCCCCACTGCCCCTGCTTGATAAACATGGACAAACACTTCCCCAGCTCCCTGGGAAGCTTTGCTTTTCCAAAGCAAACCTCAAACCAGCGCTTCCCAGCTGCTCTTGTTGTTTGTAGTCCCAGAGAGTGCTTTGGGGTACAAAAAAACAACCCCTGATGCCTAAAAATAAGCCTGAACTTCTTCAAGCCAGGAGGCTATATTTCAAGATAGGCAGAAAATTATCCAAGACTGGAGCTAATCTCGCTAAAGCCATGGATGTGATCCCTGCCCTCACCCCGCTCCAGGAGGTGACCACTTCTTTCCACCGGCAGTGCCACGGGCTCGTGCTTGGTGCCCTGCGTGTCCTTTGTCACCTTCTTGTTCTCCTGCACCAGAAAAAACAAATGCATTTCTACCCCCAAACCCAGCAAGGAATGGTTAAGCAAAGCAGCAGGCATTATATTTTACTGAAATAAAGAAAAAAAAAAAAAAAAAAAGACCGACACCTTTATATTTTTATAAACCTGAAGGTCTTGGCTCGGGCTCTCTGACAGCGTTCCTTCCACATGAAACAAATATAGAAGAAACGCGACAGCTGGATATATTAGCAGCCCGAACGCTGCCTTCAGTCTAACGCTGTGTGTTATTGCAGGTTTGAAATGTTATTCCTGCTGCATATACAAACCCTCGCTCTTTAAGAGATTTATTCCCTCGCTCCCCTCACACTTCCCTTCCCTTCGCACCGCCTGTCTTTGCGCTTTGTCTCCTGCAGTCCGGGGCTCGCCTGCCCCTGTGAATCATCGAGATTAATAAAACAATTTATCAGGCATAAAGTGGAAATGGTCTCCTCTCTCCTTGCACGCGGCGTGTCTCGGTTTGGTGCCCAGAAACATCTGTGCTTTGCGGGTCTGCTCGCTTAATGGGGTGATGCCTATGGCTTCCGCAGTGAAAAAGCATCCTGGGGGCTCTCTTTGGGAGCTTTTAGGGTTGGATGAGCTTACCTGCCTGCACCTCCTCTGACATGGTTTATAATGGGCTTTGAGAGCTTATTGATGGGTTATGAGCTGAGGGAGCCCTGCGCTTGTACAGGAGGCTCTCAGCACTAACAGGGAACCGCAGAAGCAAGTCCATCCACAAGCAGCCTCTTTGAAGCACCTCAATAAACCATCCCCCAAGTCCGTCCCTGGGACTTGCACCCAGGATGCTGCCAAAGCCCGGGGAAAAACCCAAACATGCACCTAGAGCTTCGGTATGAGCTTTCCTCAAACAGAAATGGATGCAAAAAATGCTTTTCTTGGGAGACAAAGGCTTCAAGGAGACCTGAAAGATCCTGAATTCCCCGTTTGGTGCCTGAGCTGCTGCTCTCCTCTCCACGCTGGCACGGTGCAGGTAGTGGTGGTGAGCACCCAGCGGGACCCCAGCCGGCACAGCCTGCCCTCTCCTTCTGCACGCTGGGATGTTCAGGGAGCTTCACCTGCCTGCTTTGGTTCAAGCTCACAATTTGTTCCCGTCTGGTTTAATTTGCACCTCTAAAATTAAAACCAACTTCCTTGCTGTTATCAGGCAGCAGGTCTGAGCACACGGCTACGAGGCTGCTATTTTCGTGTACGTGTGAGCTCAGCTGAGCGCAGGGTTCATTGCAGTGCTTGTGTTTCTCAGCCCAGAGCTACAGGACTGGGGAGCTGCAGCAGTGCCAGACAGCTTTCATGAAACATTTTTTTAAAGTGTCATCGAGCTGCACAATGCAAGGGCATCTTAAGACCCCAAAAGGGAAACACCGAAGTTCACATTTATTTATTTATTTATTTATTTATTTATTTATTTATTTATTTAAGACCTGCCATTAATTACTGCTGCTCCCAATATTCACAAAAAAGCAAAGTATTCCATAGAAAAACCTCCATGTCCGCAGGCCACTCTGTAGTGTGGGACCCATGTGGCCAGTGGGGAAGTCCCCAGTCCCCCCAGTTTCTCCTTTCACCAGGCACATGCACAAGGGGGGATGCCAAAACAGAGCATTCGACTGAAGGAGAAGAAAACAGTGGCCTGGAGCAGATCCCTAGCAAGGGTATAGGAGAAGTGCAGGTGTACAGCGAGTCTTCCACAGGGAGATCCCACCGTGATGCCCCTTTGTGCGGCAGCACTTGAAGGGTTCTTCCCTCTTGAATTTGCCAGGTTGCTTTCCAACCCCTTAGGCAGCTCCTGGCATTCGCAACATCCTGTGCCAACAACCTCAGAGGGCAACGACATGTTGAAATACCTTTCCTCCTCCTCCTCTTCCTCCTCCTCTTCCTCCTCCTCTTCTTTCTTCTTCTTCTTCTTCTTCTTCTTCTTCTTCTTCTTCTTCTTCTTCTTCTTCTTCTTCTTCTTCTTCTTCTTCTTCTTCTTTTCTTCTCCTCCTCCTCCTCCTCCTCCTCCTCCTCCTCCTCCTCCTCCTCCTCCTCCTCCTCCTCCTCCTCCTCCTCCTCCTCCTCCTCCTCCTCCTTCTCCTCCTCCTTCTCCTTCTCCTTCTCCTTCTCCTTCTCCTTCTCCTTCTCCTCCTTCTTCCTCATTTTCTTCTACTTCTTCATCTTTGTCTTCTTCTTCATCTTCTTCTTCCTGAGGTTATCACGGCAAGCACAGGGGGGTGCAGCTCCTCCTGCTCCTGCAGGGCTCCCCTGCTGTCCCCACACCTCCCCTCCCGCCCGCCAGCCCCTGAGCACATCACCACCTTTCATTTTCCTTTAATTACTGCTCCTACCTCCTGCCACCAAGAAGCTGCCCACCCTTCATTTCTTGAACAAGGAAGGATATTTTACCATCACTGAGGCAGGCTGGCCAGCAGTACCCCATATGTTTTGGTATCCAACTGGCTTTGAATGAGGACCAGCTGTGCAGTACACTGAGGACTGAGCACACGCAGAAGCTATCCTGTACTCCTCTGTATCAACATCGGGGCTCAACCTTCATCAATTTTCTCTGCCGCATGTTGTATTGCAGTATTCCCATCCCACCTCCCGCTGTTTCATGCCCTTTCTGGCTGTTCACTCAATGGGGAGCTGAATAAAATGGGTACAAAAGGAGGCTATGGCAAAATTTGCACTGACATTTGCCGGCATTGTCCTTGTTTTCTGGTAAGTGCAATGCAGAATGTGCCTGATATTTATCAGGGGAAAAAAATGTCACCTCCTACCCCTTCCTCCTGATTAAAAAAAAAAAAAAAAAAGAAAAAAAAAAGAGGGAGACAGAGGGAGAAAAAAAAAAAAAAAGCAGCCCAGGAGCTTCAGTGCCCTGTATTCTTGTACCAAAGGCACTCAGAGCCACTGTGAGTGTGGTTAAGCACAGATGCGCGGCGTGCACCCCAAGGAAGAGATGATGGTATCTTCAGTATCTCCTTCCTCCCACTGGGTTACTCTAAAAGCATACGATGTGTTTCTCATCTCTGCACCCCACACCTGATGTTCTGGGATTCGCCTGGCCACTACACTTGTACCACTGCGGACCTTTTGCATCCCCACAGTCCCCTGTGTGAAAGCCATAAGGAAGGGTTCTGTGTTCCCCCCTTCCTTGGTCAATTCTGCCTCCTTCCCTAAGGAAAAATGCTGTAACAGGAGCTCCTGCTCAGATGGAAAAACGTGGCCTGAACATCAGTCCCTCCTTCTTTTCACGTGTCTTCTCCCCTTTCCATTTCAATTTGTGCTCAGCTGTGCGATACTTAGGGGAAAAGTCTATTGATTTGAAGGGCACAAACTACAGTTTGTGCCATAGCTTGGACGTATGGGTGCATTTCATGTGTGCATCGGTGCTTTTGTGTGCAAGTATGCATGTATGCAAACATCCGAGTAGCTCCAAGTATTGCACCTGTATATTTATTATGCATTATAATGTATGGCATTGGAAACGATGGCACGTAGGTGTAATATGTAATGCAAATGTCATATGCAAACAATTTATTTAGTGTCACAACAGCAGGGATGGAAGACAATGAACACGACCCTTGGCAAATCCATCAGGTTTACGTTTTACATTGCACACTCGCTCAATTTGCCGGTGATGGCACGAGGGAAGCAGCTGTCATCTGCACTTTGTGTGGAAGCGGACGCAAGGCGCAGGACGGTGAGCGGGCTGATGCAGTGCCTTTTATTACCCAGATTGAGGGTGGCAGACAATTTATTTGCTAAAGGCCAACAGCAAATAATCTTTTCTCTGTGAAATGAATTTAGGCAGCTTGAGGTGGGGCCAGAAAGCAATTAAGTGTATTATTAAAGCCAGGCAGGAGATGGTAATCGTACATATGTATATTATGTACATACATACAGAAAGGCAAACATGTCTGCAGCTACCTTTGGAACCAATATTCAAGTCTGAAACGAATGCAATAAGGCTGGAAATTAAGTGCTTATCTTCCTTTGCTAATGTGTAATCTTTGCCTTTAATCATCCCTACTAATTATTCCGCCGCACCGAGTTTTTGCCTTTCTGCAAAGCAGGGAAGTTAATTTTGCTGCGGTTTTTGGATATTCAGACCTCTTTGGGGCAGCAGAGGTGGGCTGCCCACGGGCAGACGCCTGTCCCCGGGCTCCTCGCCTCCTGCCCCGGGGGAGGAGAGGTTCCCGAGGCTGGTGGTGGCAGTGGGATGCGGGGCTGGATGTTGTCTGTCGTCAAGGAGACAAGCATCCAGGCCGTCAGCCCCAGCCACAGGATGATAAATGTTCGCTGGAGTGCCTGCAGCTTTTGAGAAAAAGTCATCAGGAATCTTCTGCAGCACACAGAAGGGGTTTTGCCTCCCTTACGTCGGGGTCTTTTTAACGCAGGAGGAACAGAAAACAGCAGGTTTTGCATGTGGCTGTAATGGAGACACAAGTAGAGATGCTACCTCTCCACAAAATGTTAATAAATGTATGGAGAGAACATTTTCCTCTATCATAAGAGCCAAAATGACACAACTTGGTGCAACCATGCAAGAAGAGGGAGATGGGGCCAGATGGTCCACCAGGACCTCAGGTGGCATCAAGCACCCTGGGAAGCATTGCCCTGTGTCTTCGTGCTTGTCCTGAGCAAAGCTGATAAAAAAATGTTCTGGCTAAACACTTTATTATCAGAGATTGCCCTTTTACACAAAGTCAAATGCCCTCTGTATTGATTTTGATAAAAATATGCTTTTCTTTGTGTAAGCAAACTGAGGAAAAAAAAAAAAAAAAGTGTTCTGGTCTTATTTAAACATCACAGATCCACTGTTTTATTGAAAGCCTTTCAGCTAAACCAAAATACACTTTTAAAGTGAGTTTTGAATTCCAGAGGACATTTCAATTGTTTTATTTCATTTTATTTTGGATTAGGAGTGGAATAAATAGAGGAAACTACAAGGATGGAAATCATCCTGGTAATCTCTGCATAAGCCGATAGGACTGTCGCGTGTCTGCTTCAGGGCTCTGTGGCAGGAGCGGGCTGAGGCTCAAACCAGTGCAGTGCAATGAGATACAGCCCAAATAATGCAGCAGCTGGCACGGTGCTCAGCCAGCTAAAGGAGGTCACTGAAAACAATGCCAACCCACACCGCTTAATATAAAATGTACTTTCTCAAACTACCTAGGTGCCTTGGATGAGACGATAAATTTTGCTGAAAGAGATAAAAAAAAAAAAACAAAAAAACAAAAAACACGCTTTGCTTGGCATTGCACGGCAATGGCTTAGAAAGCAGAATGGCACAAAATCAATGTGTCAATGTTGGATTGAATTAAGCAACTACAAGCTGCTTAATGTCTACCTCTTAAAATACATCGCGAAGAGGAATCACCTTCTCTCTGCGTATCGCTCGCAGACCACTTCAGGGATCGTTTGCTTTGTCTCCATCACGGCTAATATTTCTCCTGACTTCTCAGAAGAAAGCCTCGTATCCCCGCCGGTGATGCCTGTGGGTGGTACAGGAGCTGCTGGATGCACGGGTGACAACGGGAGGGTGTCACGGAGCAGCGACACCTGGCCAGCCACGTGTGAGCAAGAAACACTCGGTCTCCCAGAGCTGAGCATAGAGCCGAGCATACAGGCTGAAGGCCAGGAGATGTCGACGAGGCAGGAGCCTCATCAGCAGTTTAACACCCTCGGATGTCCTGGCAGAGCCTCTGCACCACCCAGTGTTCAGACGCCCCTCGTCCCCAGCCCAGCTCCTTCTCCTAATGCTTGCCAACCTGCCTGCTGCTGTATTAAAGACTCACCAGAGCTGCAGAGCTCTTTAATCACCATTTTGAGGCCTTGCACGCCCTACGGAGGTGGGCCTGCAGGCGTTTCATGCTCCCGGCCTCCTGGCAGGCTTCCTGCACCCAGATCATCTCCTGGGGACCAGGGGACGTGGGAGCTCGCCTGGCTGGGCCCCGGTGGCCCAGGGTCTCTGGGGGACTCAGTCAGAGGCACAAAACCTCCATCCTTCAGATGCTGCTAATAAATCGTTGGCTTAATGGCCTCGTGCCTGCGTGCCACGCTTTATGTCCTCTCAGGATGTTATATGCCACATAAAATGTGATAGGTCATTAAAGAGAGAAAGTAATTAGCTTGTATTTATACTGAGGGCTGCAATTAAATTATGTTCCTCTAATATCAGGCATCCCTTTTTACATATTGCTTGCTTGGCTAGTACCTTAGCAAGACGCTTTGGTTCTAGAGATTTTGGAAGACCCTTTATCTAACACCGGTTCACCCAAATATCTGACTACCCTTCAGGTGGCACTATCACCAGGCAGGAGAAGATCACCAGCACACCATCAGAAAGGTTACACTGAGGGCATCTCTCCCTCTTCTGATGGCTACATCCCCCTCACAGGCAGACCAAAGAGCCATGGGCCCTTTCCATGGGCCCAGAAACTGCGGGGTGCTGATGTATGGCAGGGATGCACCGCTGAGGATGCAGTGACAGAGGGGAGGCACTGCCGAAGCCTATAGGAACCTAATATCTTTGTGCCATCCGCTCCCCTGTGCAATGTGTCTGCGGCTGGCCAACAATGCAAACGCAGCGGTGGGGAATGCGGGGGGAGCGTGCGGCGGAGCTGTATTTCCTTACCGAGTAAGGCTAAAAATATCAGTGACCTTTCCGAGCTCTGTTTTTCCGTGGTTTGGAGCAGAGTTGTGAAATTTGGCAGGTGCAAGAGGCCTTTGGGGTGTGCCTTCTGCTGTTCCTGTGAAAATCTTCCCAAATTTGGGCTAGGTAGAAGCCTTTGGAAAACAAGACCATATGTTAAGACGCATGTAGGAACTTCGGTGACTTGGTGGTGATAATTTTGTCCTCGGGGAGCCCCCTTGCCCTTTCCTGTGTCAGTGCCTGGACCTGGGGTCTCCGCCCCGACACTCCCAGCCCCGGGGTCCCCACAGAGTCAGGGCAGAGCCCACAGACCCACCTCTGCTCATGGGGATTGCTCTCAGGAAAAAGCTCTGTACGAGCCGCATGCATTCACCTTGGGTGTGCGAGCGTGGAAGCGAAATAAACCAAGTTACACGTTTTTGCCACGCACACAGCTGTGGGGAGGGAAGGTCTCGTTCCTGAGATCTGCCTGCATAACCACGATGAGGAAGAGGATGTTTTGCTTCACAGTAGCTTACTCATTTGCCTACAGTTTAATTAAGCCCCTGAGAAGTCGTTGGCTGACACTGCTTTCTGGCCGGACAGGTAAGAGTCGCTCTCAGCCGAGCCCAAGGGATATTTGCCTCACCCAACTGGCGTGGTGAGTGGTGGCAGGCCATGGGCTGGTGACACAGGGACGTCCTTCCTGTATGAGCCATGGACTTCTCCACATCTAGAAAATAAGGGATTTTTGCTTGCTTGTAGCTCCAGCTGTCTTGTTTTGGGGGTGGGTGACCTTGAGTCAGGGGAGAGCTTTGAGCACCCTGTTCACCCAGAAGGGACACAGCCATGAGCACTGGGAAGGACTGGGCAGGCTGTGGGTGGCAGGCAGGTGGTGATGGGGGAAAAGCTGATGGTGAATTGAATGAGAATGGGGATTACTTGGGAGAAAAAGGTGAAATTTGACTCAAAGGTAAGGAAGAGACATGGCCGGGGAGCAGGAAAATAATGTATTCAGCACTGGTCTCTCTGTGCCCAAATGCAGATTGCTTCCTAATAGAAAGGCTGTTTGGTGAAGGACTCTCCATCCTATTTGTGATAATGCAAAGCCCTTCTCCTCCTATTCACGGCTGGGTAACAGCCCTTGTGGCGAGCGCATCAGCTGCTCACGCAGGACAGAAATCCTGGAAAGGCTGAGTGCAAGTTTAGCCAAGCCAAATGGCACACGAGCTTTCCAGAGAGCGCTGGCAGAGACTGCCGATTTTCAGAAATATCTATTCTTTTAATATCCAGCGGACACGTTCGTTAGATAGCTATTTTTAAAGGGATGAAATGCACTGGGAGATAACGTCAGTGGCAAACGTGTCCGTCCTTGTCCATCCATGCCGTCCGCTGTGACAACACCGTGGCTGATGTTCAGCAGTGATTACCTAGGCAGGTGCTACCTCTGGGGCCAGTTCAGGACAACTGAATTTGGTTGGGGTTTTTACTCAGGTGGCACATTGCACGGTCAGCCACCGTCCCCCTGACCACGTGTGGTGCCTGTCAATGCTTTTTCTACTGCCTGATGCTTTGCAACCTAAAGAGCAGGCTAACATTTTAACAGATGCAGCCTGCCTCCCTTCCCAATCCCCTTATAGGAAGGGTTCATTGGGAGGTTAATAGGATGCTGAGGAGAGGGACTGATTAAAATGAAATTAATCTAAATTAAATTCGGGGAAAGTCGCGTAACCCACTCGGTTCATAAGATTTCATAGCTGGGGCATTACAAGGAAGATGGCTGAGAAGTGAGGGATCCAGCCCTGCGAGTAGTCCTGACTGGGTATCCCCCATCTGAACTCAGCACCGGGGTTTGCCCCAGTAAGACCAGTATGAGAAGTGGCCAGCAGCGTGAAGCACTGGCTCTGCCTCCCCAGGAACAGCATCCCCAGGAGTGTCTGCTGCCACAAGATCTCATGGCCATGCAGGAGACAGGGGCTGTGCCCCAACAACAGCTTCTGTGGGGCAGCCACATCCCGGCTGTGGGGCAGGACAGGACCCGAGAGGTGTTGGGAAGCAGGGGACTGAGGGAGGTGGGCTTGCTGTGAGAGCTGGGCCACAGCCTGCAAGGTCTCCCAGGCATCCTGGAGTCTTTGAGAAAGCATTTTGCACCTGTAAGGGTTTTTTAAAGTAATAACAATAACAATCAGCAGGGCTATGCTCGTCCCTAATGCCATTAAAGCTGTTCCATAAAACAACAAAGCTCTCCATGGGTACCTCCAGGTTGCCCATTCCCCCAGCCTCGGGATTCAGGTGGTTGTGTGCTGCCGCATGTAGCAAGGCAAGCTCTTTTCTCAGCACGTGAAGTTAGAAAAAATGCTTCAGAAACAAATGGTCACCAAATTCTCAACATCCCAGGCTGTGTAATACAGTAGCCAACACCCCCAATATACACGTGCCCACGTGTGCTTCATTTCAAGGTATCTGTATTTGCCTATTTGTCTGGATTTATGCTTTTTTTTTTTGCTCTTACTTTACTAAGAGAGGCTCTTTAAACTCCATGGTGTGCAATATCTCCTTCTATGGAGGTATTCATCTCTTCACAAGATGAAACAATATATATGCAAATGCGCATTAATACATAAAACCCGAAGTAAGACATCCACATCTACACTTTGATGCACTAATCTGGGCCTAGTTACACTGACACAGATGGAGTGAATTATTGGAGGAGAAAAAGCACATCTGTTAAACGTTATTGTTTAATTAAGCCATTAGCAACTGAAAGACAAGAGCCTTTAAATTGTAGCATTTTGTATTTATTTCAGGCTGTGGAACATGTATGGCTCCCCCAGCACCTGGAGTGTGTGGCATCCTTTAGTGCCATCACCAAAAAGGAGCTATTGCCTCTACCCTGCTGATGGGGAGCTGAGCTTTTTCGCCATCAGCCTTGTCAGGAATTTGGGAAACAGAGACGTGGTCTGAGGTTAACATCTTACTGCCAACTTGCTTCACCAGTTGGTGTTGGGAAGCCTTGCAGGAGCTCCAGCTAACCTGTCACCTGCAGGTGAGGGTCTCTGCACCCGGTTAGCCTGGTCGTGGGGTTTGGAGCACACAAAATCTTCTCCTACCTGCCTGCCAGGCTCTGTGCACGTGGCCTAAGAAATTGGCAATAATCCTTTATTACAGCTGCGGGCTCTCCCTGGAAATCTTATTCTCCCGTTCAATTTTACAGTGAATAAATTTCCTAGCTGGATGGAAACTTCTTCCTGCGATGGGGGACGGGATGTCTTCGTGAGACATTTTACCAATGGATTTACTGCAACGGAGAGGTAAGAAGCATAACGTTGTCTTGCTGAGAATGCCCAAGGGGAGCAGCCCATCATCACCCTGAGGACCAAAGGTGAACTGCTGGACTGCTCGTTTTTGTCCTTGCCTTGTCCTCACTTGCAGAAGTGGAAAACCATGTCTTGTCTGCTCAGCGTGGGGGCATCGCTGCTGGTGCAAGGAAGAGGAGATGGTGCTTAGGTGAATGAAAATAAATAACACAAAGCTCTTCGTGCAGTGCTAAGGTGACATTCAGAGAAGCCGGGTCACCGTATGAGGCTGAGAAAAGCCCCCCTTAGAGGAAGAAAACAGCAATATCTGGCCCAGGGGATGCACCCCGCAGCCTGTGCCACCTGGTATCTGCCTCGCTGCCACCTCGTGCAGGGAATTTCAGACCCCTTTATGAGCTGTGTTTGCTGCTGAGATGGAGACTTGGGCATTCTTCTTGTTCTTATCTTGTTGCTCCTATAATAACTTTTGGATCCCTTGCTGGGGTTGACCAAATTTCACAGCGGACTAGAGAGCTTAGAGATATTAAATATCCAGGAGGAGTGCAAAAATGGGCATCCGTAAAGAAAAAGGAGGCCCGTTTAGTGGCTTTAGTGTGGAAGAGGTGAATAGGATTAGCTCTTATCTTTGCAGAGGAATCCAGGCTTCGTTAGTGCTGCTGCCCAAGCAATGCCCGGCCGCTGTTGTGACGGCGGATATTAGGGTCATGAGCAGTACCATAAATAGCTAATTTAGCTTTTATGTGCCATTTACACCACTTCTGCCAACAAAGTGACACATGATAAATACAAGCAAGAAAGGCTTTCAGCTTTAAAAATAGATTTTTTTTTTTTTTTTTCCACTCTATATGCTGCAGGAGGAAGGCCTGACTCTGCTCTCACTTAGGCAGGCATAAAACAAAATTAGCTACAGAGAAATGAATGGGGATGCATCTATCAAAAATGTGCAAGTGGCAGCAGAAATGGCCTCTTCTCTTTTAAACTTCTTCCTATTCAATACTGCACAAGTGTATTTATTTATTTGATGCAATAACCTTTTAGGACTGATGAAATTATACTCCTGCCCTTTGAATCAGAGCTGATGTCATTCAGGAATGAACACGGATGCATCTCAATGGAAAATCAGCCCGAATGGAAAAGTGTAAAAAATATAAAGTGTCTCCACGGAGGGCCAGCATCTACTTCGGTTCCCTAGGAAGGGCTGAAGCAGTTGTGCTCAGCACTGGCAGGCTCCACTCAGCCATCCTCATCCTGAGCCTTTGGCCTCAGCCAGGCAGGGTGAAGCCCCCGTGGGACCTAGGCAGGTCGGCAGATGGTGTGGGAATGTCCCAAGGGGTATGGCAGGGAGAGGAGGAGGAAGAGCTCCCCATAGGAAAGCAGAGAATCCCTTTTCCCCAGGAGCTGGATCCCAGGGCTCTGCTCGCTGAGGCGGCGGTGATCTGAAAGCTAACCAAAAGCGTTGCTGCTCTCCCAGAGTACTGCCTTAAATAATTGAAAAATGAATAATTAAATTAAAAGAGGATTATTTCCCGCAGACAAGCAGAAAATTGCTGCCTGCGGGACAAAGGGCGATGGTAAGGCTTCATTTTCTGCAGCCAGCAGCGAGGTGATGGGAACAACACCTGCGGAGGGCAGGAAGAGCCCCCCCTGGGTTACCTTGGGCTTTTTTGGCTCCCGGTTTCTCTCCCCGTTGTGTTTTCCCAAATGTAGGGATGCTGATGGCTGGAGGAGGAAGCAAATCAGGAAACACGAGATGTGCCCTTATGCGTGAATGTCAGCCCTGGGGTGTGGGGGAATCTGTTTACATACAGGCACACGAGGGATTTGCACAGCCCAGTCCCGCTGACTGATGGTTAGCTGCTAGACATATCTGTGGGATACATTTCTATGTTTAGTCCCCTGCGTTTATTTTACCAGTGAGTGTGAGGGGATGTGCACATGAGCTTTGTTCTGGCACCTTGTAAGAATGGTATTTCATGGCACTATTATTTTTCCTGAAGATGTATATATCTGTTTGAGCAGATGACACATCGTAAGAGTCTGTATTTCTCATGAACTATAATTAAAAATGAACAACTCCCTGCATAGGATAACAATACCATAATATACTTGCTCTCCTCACGGAAATTTAAACAAGTTGACATGCTGAGTGAATAATGATCTTACATTTATACCACACTTATTTTCCCTGAGCACTGAAAGCCCATGGTACACGAATATCAAAACCATGTGAAATATTAGAGTGGGGCCTGAACACGTCCAGCAGGAACCGAGCTGTGCTCCTCCACCCTTCCTCCTCCCCAGTGCCTCAAGCTCTCCTTGCCCTCCCAAACTTCCCACCCAGCCGCCCCATCCCTTTGGTATCCCACCCTCTTCTTTGTGCCTTTCGGATCTGGAAGGCCTCTTTTTGTTCCGTGTCTTTGCCTTCTGACATCCCTCCTCACCCCCTCCTTAAAGCTCCAGTTTCTCCAGCAAAGCACTCTCTTCGCTCGCCACATCAGCACTGCTTATGAAAGGTCAGGGTACTTTGCCAAGAGCTGTGGCATTTTCTTTAAGCCCAACTTCTCATCTCTCTGGCCAGAGACTTCATGGTCCTCAAGGGGGTGGCCATGGTTGTGACCGGACTGTCACAAACCAGATGTCCACGATGGTGTCATGGGATTCAGAGAGACACGTGCGGCCCTGTTAGTCCCCCTTCCTCCCTCCACTCCATACTCATCATCACACCATTTATATCTGAAAAACACGAGCCTGGCCTTTCAGTAACAGATTTCTCATCCTGCACCCCCCTGTGCCAAAGCAGATGGGCAGAGGAAGCTCAGAGAGTAAATAACGTGCTTGACACCGCATAGCAAGGCTGTGGCAGAACAATTTCTGGGTGCCAGCCCCGGTCTCAAACCCAGCCCCAGGAACACAGCGACGAGTTTCCCTCCTGCCTTGATGCCTGCCTGGCCAGATGAGCACACGGCATCTTTGTCCCATGGCACTGTGACAGGGCCCGAGGACCTGAGGGATGCCAGCCACCTGTGCGGGATAAAGGCAGTGGTCTAGGACCAGGGGATGAGGGTATTCTGCTTGGGCTCTTTGGTGAGGTGCTCGCTTTCCCTGGCTTGTCTGGAAGCACTAAAGTACAGGTTTTGCAAAGGTGTGTCAGCCCTGTAGTTTAATCAGTGAGCACTGGCCCTTTTCATCTTCAAAGCCCTGCGGGACCGGCCTGCCGGAGCCTCCTCTCATCAGCCACTGGGCAGGGGAAGAAGCGGTGGCAGAGAGCAAAGGCTCCAGGGCTCCTCAATTCAAGACACCGACACGAGCACCAGAGCATCCGTATAGGGCCAAGCCGATGTCCTGCCTCCCCTGCATCCTGTCTGGACAAGGGTGGGTGCCGATAAAAAGGTGTAAAGCCAACAGGGCCAGCACGGAGCATCCTCCCTGCCGGCGTGCCTTGAAAAATGAGTGATTCCTTTCTACGCCCAACACCTCTGCTGGTGATTAAAGCATTGACTCGTGCTTTTTGGCTTGTGGCGCTTGCATTGTGCAGGACCGTTCGAGTCAAAAAAAGGAAACTCTTTGATGATCTTAATCAGGACTTCCCTCCAAACACGCATTTCCGTGCCTGCTGCGGCGGGAGCCAGCAGAACACTCTGCTACCCGAGAGCCTGCATCCGAAATGCTCCTCCACAGCCAAATGTCACCAGAAACGGGGAAAAATACAGCCCTGCTCGCAAACTGTTAGCCAGAGCAAACAAAAAAGTCCTCCCACATCCCAAGAGCAAGGTTTCTGGTAGGCAGCCCGGTGTCAGTGGAAGATCAATGCATTTACGCCTGGTTTCAAAGCCTTGGAAGCGGAGAGGAGCTTCTCCATCAATTTTGGGGGGTTGGATCAGGTCCTCCGGGAGCACCCATCATCAGAAGCAAGACTGGCCATACGGATCCAAGCTCAAAACCGTGTCAGGAGAGCACGCTGCAACGCTTTGAGCAGGCGCCGAACGACTCTCCACACGCTATCAATCCTCCCTTCTAGCTTGTGAAGATGTTTTATATACGTTGCATCAGAGGTAAAATTTACCCAAGGAATTTAATAAACTGCAAAGACAGCACGCAAACTTTGCACTACTTGCAGATTAAAAAGTCATCCGCTCCCCAGCGACTTCCTCTTGCACGTACCAAAGAAGTCCAAGTGTGGATAAATTTAACGCAGCTGATTCTCATTTTTGCTTCTGGAAAATGTTGCCCTGGAAGATCTCAGAGTCAAGCTATACATCTGTCACTCCCTCCAGTCAAGTCCTTGGGAATCTATATTTATAGTCCTAGGTTTGGTACAGTTAGAGCCTGTGCCAAAGCCTACTGCAGTCAATGGAAATCTTGGGAAAAAAAAAAAAAAAAAAGCCTTGGAAATGTTTTAGAAAAGCACAGTTTTGACTAGAATATGCTAAAATATTAGAGTGCGTACCCCCACCAAAAAAAAAAAAAAAAAAATCAAAACCATTTTTCAAACATTTCAAAGAAAAAACCTAGCTGGTGATGGGCTCCCTAGAGCAGATTGTGCAATCAGCTGTGGATGTGCACTCCAGAAAATGCTCAGGGCAGGGGGATTACTTGGGCAAGATGCGTTACCTGCTGTGCACAGCACCCGGCGCTCACTGAGCTCCTCGGCCCCTGAGCCGGGTCAGAGGGAGCTGTGAATATCTGATTACCATGAACTCCAATCCCACTTTAGCTTACCTTTCTGTTAAACAAACACTGTCCTGCAGCTCTGTTATCTGCCCTTGCCAACCGCGTGGCGTGCACATTAATAAAAGCAGTGGGATTTTTCTCCCTGTTTAAGTTCGCAGGGAACAATAGCGTTTCCTGCCAGAATTTTTGGATGAGTGCAACCTTCCTCTGGGACTAAGCTTCAAAATATTGGCATTTTTTGGGGGTGATGGCAAAATCTTCAGTGCTGGGTTTTTCTGCTTGTGTCAGATTTCCTCTCCCCCTTGAAATCTGTCATGGAAAAGTCCAGAATGCCTGATCTGTAGGTCAGAGGTGCAGGTACCATCAAACAAACAAGCAAACAAGCAAAAATAACACACAAAAACCCTTCAGGGCAATAAAAGAAGAAGGGAAAAATATATACCACAACTTCATAATGCTGGAGTAACTGAAGCTAGTTATAAGAAGCCTTATAAGCATCTTATACCCGAGAGAAAAACAATGTATTGAAATTCCTTTAAAAGACTAAACAGGAGGATTTTTAGTTAGTACAGCCTTCCCGAGATGTCTGCAGTAAAACTGGCTCCTCAAGGTTGAAGAAGGTCTAAGTCAATCCCGCTGAGGCTTGCACAGCTGGTGTAGGTCTCTAAGCTAAAGGGATCTGGCAAGCCTGGAGCCGGCTTTAGCATCACTTAGGAACAGAGCATGATGAAGCCAAATGTCTTCCTGTAGCCTCACGTGCACATAGTGTCATCTGCAGCAAACCCGTGGCTGAAGATATGTAAAAGACACTGATACAGTGGCTCATGGGCTCACCACGCAGCATCTGTGCCACCAAATTCCCCAGTCCCAGTATTTAGGTGCTTCTGTGTTGGGAGAGCAAGGTCAGAGGTGATCCATTGCCTGTGTCCTGTCAGGATGCTGCCCACGTTTTTGGGTGTAGCTTGTCTGCTGCCAGAGATAGGTAAAATGATTTACTCTCAAGGAGTTCCTCCGCCACGCAGGAAACCCAGGCACAATTTCCTCTCCTAAGGGAGTACAAATATGTACATCCTAGACACATGCCATAGCTAGGCAAACAACAGGTTCTGTCCTGGGGAGGTGCTTTATGCCCCAAATAAAGTGGGGACACTTGGCAAGAGAGAGACCAAGATTTGGTGGGGGGGTCAGGAGCTGTCAGGGGAAGTTCTGCTGCAGCAGTCGTGACGAGCAGGAGACTGCAGCGTGGCAGAGGCTGCGGAGCATGGCCACTGCTAGCTTTGTCAGGCTGGTTCAGCATCCAAATTCCTAGCTCCCTGTCTCACCCAAACACAGGATTTTTAGAAAATTTTAGATCTCCCTACACATTTTATGTAGCTTCTCTTCCTCCTCGTGATGCTGATGCTGTGTGCTTGCTCCTTTCGCATGCCTTGGTCTGAAACATCTATTTAACACCTATATTTCGTGGAGTTTGATGCTAGCGAGTGGCTTTTACACGCCTCACGTGGTTGGCCTGCTGCATGCTCGGGCAGATGCCTGCCCTGAACTCCAGGAACGTCTCAGTTTCCAGGACTATACACAAAGTGCCTGTTGGTTTTATAGCACGCAAATATTTGCTTTCTGTCCTTCCCAACCTAACGAAGTTATGGGCCAGTAAAATCGAGAGTAGCCTCACACTGCACAAACCCAGAGGACCGCGTGTTACGCCACGTGCTGGCCCAGCACGCACAGCAAGTAGCGCTGATATTTTTGGGAAGCCTTTCGTGAGCCCAGGGGCAGAAAAACACAGCAACAACAAGAGCTTGGCAGCGTTTTAGTCCCATCAGAGCCCTGTGTCGATACTGGGGGTGCTACAGAGGCTCTGCCCGACTGGCAGCCTTTGATTCCCGGGTGGCAGCGGCCCCTGCCCTTTGCTGCGGCTTCGAGACACGAGGGCCTTGTAAGGGGCTGGCTGCACTTCTTAGGAATACCAGCACTCGGGGCTCCCGGAGCAGCTGCGCCCTTATCCCCAGCATCTGAAAACCACTTGTACTATTGAAGTGGCAGATTTCGGAGCTGGCGCTTCCCCATAACCACAGGTATTTTAAATATTTAGCAAAATAAGATGGCACGCCGGAGCGGTTCTTACGGGTCACGGGTGGTGCTTAGGCAGGAGACAAAAAACCCCAGAGCAAGCTCCATGGGAGATCAGCACTGGAAGCCTTTCCTCTCTGCTCTCGGGTAGGACAGGCACACTGTGCTCCCAAACCGCAAAGAGTCCTCCACAAGCGTCACTCTTCTTCAAACTTTTCATCTACACAAAAACGCTGCCATATTCATAACCTACTTCGGGTTCGTAATGCAAATTGGGAAATAATTGTCCTGGGAAGTGGCTGCCTGATGAAAGCTCCACTGGTGTGAATAACCAGCACGATTACAGGGGAAGGCGGCCGCCTGGAACGAACTGGTAATGGGACACTGAGCCTTTAACTATTAGATCAAAGTGTGAATGTGTCCCACAGCCATACTGATTCACGTTATTAGATGTCCTATGGGAAACATGCTAGTGAAGGTTCATTCCAGCTCCTTAACTCATTAGAGACTTTGCAAACAAAAGCGCTGGAGCCCCTCGCAGACTGAGATGCTTCTGTTGGTCCTACTAGAGTCCTGTCTGCACCTTTGGAGACCTGACCCTACATGGCCACCGCTGCAGCTGACACAGGCTGTCTCAATTTTTGGCCAAGGACAGAGACAGCATGAAGACGAGAATCCCATTTTAGCACTCTTGTCAATTATTTATTCATGAATGCTGATTTATTCATCAAGATGTCTGCCTTCAGCTGTGATTTAACAGCTTTGCTAAACATGGTGTTTCATTTAAGTAACAAGGAACTTCAGTCTGGTCCTTCATCTATCTAATAAGGACCAGCAGGGGTCCTTATTTAATAAGGACTGCAAATGGACCAATCTGGGTTCTAGCTGTAATAGACAATATTAATAGCAAAGATTAATTTCCTCCACTGCAGGAATGAGCATTAGGATGAGCATTACGAGGAAGTCGGGCTAAATGATTGTCATCTCTAAGCCTTAATATCTATTTAGGTAGTCACTTTACAGTAACAAACAACTTAATCTATACCAAAGACAGATCATGCGTGGGGAAAATGAAAGCTCTATGGACCTTTGTGGACCATAAACGCCTATCACCTGCTTGCCCGAGACTGTGTGGAACCGCGGTCAAAAGGCCCAGCTGTCCCTCCCAGTTCTGCAGTCAGAGCGAATATAAAGTAATCCGTTTATTGGTCAGCGAAGATATATCACCGCTATCTCCCACGTAGATATAAATAAATAAATAAAAGCCCTACGACATTCACCTGGCGATGAATCACCAGGACTTTACACAGAGCGATGGCCACGTGCTGCAGTGACGACTCTGTAATGCTGGATGTGGTGCAGCAAGCCTGAGTCGGGATAAGGAATTCATAGTCCAAGCAAATTCACTCTGTAAACTCAAAAATTCCTACTAGATGCTGCTCCTGCACAGGAGGATGGGTAACACTGGGCTCCTGGCAGCTCGGTGAGGATATTTACCACACATGGAATAGACAGGGAGGGGTCAAGGTACCTAGAACATAGTCCAAGACCCAATGGTAAATTAAAAACAGTAAGCAAAATCATCTGATCATAAATAAGTCACCACGAGCGAGGCTGTAAATGGCTGTGGATATGGTTCTAGCCCCTGGCAGTTGTGTCCTTCTACTGATGCTCTGCCTCACAACTGCTGTGGTCCAGGAGACCTTCCTACCAATGCTGAGGTGAAAAAAAATTACCAGCCCCAGCTCTGCCCCAGCCTCCCTACTGGAGTCCGTGGTGCTCAGGTAAATGTTTGCCAAGCTCTCCTGCCAAAGGGACTCATCTCATCAAATGGCCCAAGGGAGTTAGGAAATGCTCGGGCAACCTACTCCTCATCAGACCAGGCTGGGTAGGGGAGATGTGGGGAGCTAGCAAGGAGCTACAGGTGGTGGCCTCCTAAGCTGGCCAAAAGAAGACACGCACCCACAGCCTGGTTTGTCCAAAAGCAGTATCTCCGTCACATGAATATACCCAAGGCCACATCCTGGCCTGCTTTTTCCACTTTAGAGGTTGTTTATTAATGAATCCTCGTACCAGTTTGGGGGAAGGACTGCGGGATGGAACAAAGCATGTACCGACAGTGAGCGTGCACAGAGATTTGCTGTGAGCTTTGCATGCCTTTTTAAGTGCCAGTGTTTTTCTTCTTAATATTTTTTTTTTTTTCAAAGCCTGGCATATTACCATGACAGCTTTACAGTGAGACACCAGTCCAACGTGCTGACATCGACTAAAAAGGCATAGCAACAACCCCGCCCTTTCACATACTTTACGAGTACAATGTGTTACTGTTAAGCAATATTTGAAGAAATACTAGGCAAAACAGTTCCCAGGAAGACCTGGATTCTGTCCTCGTGCAGCCACAGAAATACACGACAGAAAAGATAAATCCCAATAACATTGCTGACGGCCCACCTAGCTTGGGAACGGCTGAGACCTGAGCGTAGGAAATGTCACGTAGAAGACCATCCTCTGCTCCTTGCTGTGAATTAGCTCCACTTTTCGGGACTTGTTTGGTAACACTAAGCAGCATAACAGGGTGAGAGGTTTGCTCGTTTGGCACCAAAAGCAACGTCCCCTTGGTGTTTTGTGGAGAAAACAGTGCTTAATCTCTGGAAAGGGACGGATAAAGGGTTCGGCTCAATCTCCGCTGACACACAGCCCTCCGCTGCGACTTCGCAGCGTCTGTGTCTTATGCAATTCGCTCAGCTTCCCCCGTGCCCCCCCTCCTCGCCTCGTTCAGCGATGGAAATATTCTGCTGGCTTGTGCGCTGCAGCAGCTGCTCCTCTTGACATTTCTGCTGCAGGCTGGGATACAGACCCTGGGAGTGAGCGCTAATGAAAGAGCTAATATAACCCTTCCTCTCCTTTCCCAATATTTCATGTGAAATAGATATTCTAATTTAGGCAATTGTTCCTCTGAGAAGTCCTCCAAGGTTAGCGGAGATTCAAAAATAGTTCGAAACAGCAACAACCAAACCGAGAGTGCTCCAGGCTTTAATTTTCTTCCAACAACTTTTGCTGCTTATTAGAAAGAAAGCAAATGTTATTTCCACCAGGTATCCTGCAGGGAACGTCACACTATTAGTTATTTGCTCCCACTCTTTAGACGGGTGCTCAGGTAAATAGAATTAAGGAGAGAAAGCTAAATTCTGGCACCGTGAGTATATAGGACATGGCACAATAAGAGAGAGCGATTTTGGCCCACGGAGTACATTTGCAGCTCAAAAAGTTTCAGGGAGAAAGTGTCCTTACAGAAATGAATACTAATGCATTTCTGTGACAGAACATGCAATCTGAGGCCTCATCTGCTGAAGGGAGAAATAGAGCCCTGCTTTCTGGGCAGGAAAATGAACACGGTGATTGCAACATGAAAAAGTGGCTTACTCGTGGCGGGCCATTTCTTTAATGGGCCTGCAAGAGCTCCTCATTAGGAGGGTTTTAATCACAACCAGTGACCTCCGAGATGCAAAGACAGCCTCCATTAGTTCCCATCACACTGAAAGCACGCAGCCCATGCAAACATCCAGGTTTCTACAAGCTCCACCGAGGTTCCTGGCTAACGAAACCGTCAGCATCACACCGAGCAAATCTGACAAAATAAGAACAAAGCAGAGTGCCAGTCGATGAGGTCTGGGAGCAGAGACATCTATCTCGAGTTCCCCTTTGTGTGCTTCTGTCCATTGCCTGAGGAAACATGGGACACCAGGCAAGGAGGAATTGCAAATGTTACGCTCTCAGCAGTGACAGACCCAGTTTGAGTTCTGGTTGTATTGCACAGTAATTTCTTTAGGGAAAGGTACAATTAAGTGAAAAATGGTAATTAATTGACATACACACTCCATCTCGGCAAACAGAAAGTGTTCATTCCTGGCACTGGGCAGAGACAGCAGCCTGCTCGTCCCAGGCCATTTTTCAGCTCTATTAATCACCTGCGTTTGCTCCAATGGAAAACATGCTTACTGCAACTGCTTCGCCTCATGCCTGCATACATTTTCTCACCCCGATTCTAGCACAGCCTGCAGGAAGCCAAGCACAGGCAAGTTGCATCATGCAGTTCGCGGAGGCGCACGACGCCACTTGGCCAGCTCCTCTAACACCATCCCGCCGCGTATTGATACTGCTTTCTGTGCATGCAGGTATTCCAGATCAGCCTCACCACCAGTAGCTGACTAAATAAGCAGAATATTGATGGGATGGAAGATTTATCCCACAGTGAGCATTCCTCCATGCATGCAACTCGCTGCTAGGTTGCCATGGGCCTGTCCCCCAGGTTGGATTGACATGGAGCTGTTTCCCATCTCTGGCTTTTTTTTGTACACTGATCCTTCCATACTGCTAAAAAAAAAAAAAGGCCTGGGTGTCACAAGCCCCTGAACATTAGCGAGGGGTGGTCCATTGATCACACAGCCTCTCCCCAGATCCTCTCTCTCTCAGCTTCCTCCCTGAAACCTGTATTTCCATCGAGATCCAGTATTGATTCCTCAGGCTCAGCCCATAGATTATAAATATCCCCCATCTCCCACGTTCCAGTCAACATTTTGTGAGAAATCTGAGGAAATACAGAGACAGGGCTAGATTGTATCTGGTCCTGAAACAACTCGTTAAAACCGACCAAACAAAAACACTCCCCAGGCCCCAAGTCCTTGTTAAATGCAGCTTCCCTTGGTGTAATGCTGCTCTGCTTTAGAAGTCCCTGGGCATCCAGTGGTGGCGAGGAAGGCAGACAGGCAATTCAAGGGCCATCTGCATCCCTTGACACAGAGCCCAGTCCAACCCCCTCATGCTCAAGCCTTCCCGTGCATCTCCTTCAGGCTTCCCCCAGGAGACCTTTTAAGCCCTCTTTTATCACCTCCTCAGCTCTGCCCAGCTGCTGGCGACTTTCCAGCGCTGCAGCTCCTGGAAACACAGGGCACTGCTTTGCATTAGGAGATAATGTGGTCAGCAGAACAAAACACAGCGTGCCGTACAACAGGAGCAACCCAGAAAGCCTTGACGCTTTTGATACCAGGAGACGCCGCAGCTGTAAACCCCTGCGGTGCATTTATAAGGGTTTGGATGTTGCATGGGATTTTAGGGACCAGTCTCCAAGCAGAGAAGGAGCCATTTCCTGTCCCTACTCCTGGTATAAAAACAGCTAATAGAAATCTTTCTTGGACTTCTGTCAAGGGAAAAACAATACTCTGTTCGAGCAGTTCAGTTTGAATGGGTGCAAGCTATTGTGTGTCATCTGCTTACCCAAATCCTACCGGAGTGCTGGGGGTGGGTGAGTGCAACCAGAATCCAGCATCTGTGGGGAGGAGAGAGAAGTGGGTCTGTTTTTTTCCTTAATCCACATGTACTCTTATCCCACGGGGGTGGATGGAGATAGTGGTGCGACTAGCAGCTGAAGTTTAGAAATCGATTCTGGCAGCTGCAGAGTGCACCGTGAGCATGCGAATGCTTTCACCACGAAGCCACCAACGCACCTGAACAATTTTGTTGTTGTCTTTAAGTGTCAGGTTTTACTCTGTCGTACACTAGCCATTACGTGATCCCGAAAATCAGAGCTTGGGCTAGCAAAGGTATCAGATAACCAACAAATACAGCCTCCCCAGCAGTTCTGGAGGTGGAAGAAACTTCAAAAATGGGAAGAGGGTAAACAAAGACATGAAACATAATGTTCATTTCCATAGCTCTGGTGTTGGGAGACTTCCCCCAAAAGTGAAGGCATGAAGAAAGAATGGGAAAGTCATATATTCTTAAAACGGAGAAAGCTGGAGTTTTATTGGAAAAGGGAAGAAATGTTCCGTGCTTCAGACATCCTGCAAGATGACACCATTCTGTAAGCCAACTACAGACTATGAATATAATTTGTTATCACATTGGTTTGGTAACTGTGTTTGTCCATCCTCTTCCAAGTCAGCTGTAAAGAATTTCTATTTTTTTTCCAAAGGCAATCAAAACATTTTTCATTATGCTTATATGCCAGCAGAATACCCCTCAATTTTACAATGAGGTTTTCCAATAGTTTGAACAAAACTCTGAATTTGCAACTGCTGGTAGTGAATGACTGAAACATATTTCTTTATTTGTCAGTTGCAGCAAATCTGTCATTATGAAATCGGAAATTCGTCGCAGAACATAGCATTGTACACTACGGGAAATGTTCCACGGCCAACAAAGGATAATTGGTTTAATCTGATTTTATTTTCTAAGCTAAGTGGCTTTTCATTTCTTCTTTTAGATTCGGCAATGAACATTGTATTCGAGAGCGTATCTCATATCTGTGCTGCTTGAAGCTGTCAAGACACAGCAGCTTTTCTGTGGAGAACGAAGCCAAAGGTCAGCTCGCCTAACTTCAGGATGCGGGCCAGGTCTTGTCTCTGTTTTTCTCTCTCTCTCCCGATATCACCCTCACCCGGTGCCAGGAATAAGGATATTCATCTTCTCTAGGTAAACATCAGTTTATGAAAAGCAGAATATAATTGCAGAGAAGGAGCTATGACATGCCTTGGGATTGGTGAATGCCTCCTAATTGAGCTTTAGTGAAAGCGGCAGTTCTGGCATTATTTTTATTCACCTTGTGGAAAATTATTGGAGCATATTTCATATAATTAGGATCAAGAATGGATTTGGCATCACTTCCAGCAAATGCCCCTGAACACTAATCTGGTTTATTTGGCACCACTGCTGAGGCTTCTCTTGTGGGGAATACAATGACAACAATTAACCTGGCAGTGCAGAACAGGAATGGGAAGTGGGAAGCTGTGTTGTCTTTTATCCACATGCATAGTGAAGTGTGACCTCGTATAACAACAGAGCAGCGGTGCCTTGAATTTATTGTCTTCTTTTTTTTCCCTTCTTGAGGTGCCCTAAGGAATCTTCTCCCTTCTTCCCCCCTGTAGCTCAAAAATCCACATTTTTCCTGCTATCCAAGAAGGCCTGAACAAACGGGCACGTGGGCCCCACTTACTGTGGCAGTGTATTTTAAGATTTCTGGGTCAGGTTCGGTGACGATTCATCCACCCATGGATTTGCTTCCTTTGATGTAGTCACCAAGCCAGACAACGGCGCAGTAAGACGTGGGGAAAATATCCCTGCCTAGCTGGTTTGCAGGGAGGATGCTTGGAAGAGGAGACTTTCACTAGAAGCAGGGCAAAGAGATTAGGTATTAACCTGGGATCCTAAACTCTGCAGAGCTGGAGAGACTTAGAGAGATTTAGAGAGGTGCAGGGGGACTTGACAGGAATCAGGAAGAGCAGAGAGATTTGGTTTAGCTGCTGGGCCAGCAGAGGGAAGGACACAGAAGAAAGAGGGTGTCAGCCAGCTGTGGGCCTTGGATGTAGGATTTCTCCACAAAGTCCCACTTCTAGGGCAGAGACAGAGCCTGCAGCTGAGGAAGGTGTGAGGGAGGCTGTGAAAAAGGCAAGTGCTGCAGCGTGCTCAGAGGCTGTGGACCCAGTGCGGTGGGGCCCAGGCATAAAAGTCCTTTCAAACACATCAGGGAATGCTGTCAGGTTGTCACCCTCATCCTTTCTGAAATCCCAGGGAAAATAAAAGAGACGTGCAGCCTGTCCTGAACATCAACACCCTCTCCCCGCAGCCCCCAAAATGCCTCGAGCGAGTGCCGAGGCTGAGAGCTCCTCAGCAAGTGCCCTTCCTTTGCTTTGAGCCCCAGCCTGTGTGCTGTCCTTTTCTCTGACAGCAGAAAAGGGATGTGGTAAGCAAATCCTGCGCAAGCTGTTCAAGACGGAACCAACAGCTGATCTCCTCAGATCGCTGCTTGCAGTAAAATACAGCTTAGCAAGAGGGAAGCAGCCTGCAGCTCCTGGATCGACTGGAGACGTAGCCCAAAGAACCAGCTTGTTGCAGCAACTCAGCTGCAAGGTAAAGTTAAATAAGAAGTTGTGTTTCTGTGTACAGATGCCATTGTATTCTATTTTTGAGCTCAGAGGCACTTACATTCATCCCCGGGTCAAATGCTCACCTTCTGGCACCTATGTTTCCAAAATCTGGCCTGAACCCTTGACGTCCTTTCTTATGTCAGACGTTGCACAGCCCTCTAAGCAGTGATGGCTAATACACCAATACTGACTTTCTTGAGCCTCTTTTTCTTGGGGTGTCACCCTTAACCATGAATTTCCATCTCTCTTTTTCTAAAATTCTGCGTAATAGCAATTAGCATTCATTACATGCACACCTTGAATGCACACCTTACATTTTCAGCCACAAATATGTTTGCCTCCCACGAAATCTGAAGTTGAAAAATAGGGATGTTTCTCTGTCAGCACAAAGAGAAGGGAAAGATAATAAATCACTGACTTGTAAACTGAGCCTGGGAATCAATAAAATGTAAATGGCTACAAAATAGAAGGTAGAAATACATTAAATATGAATGATAAGAAAGAAGAATAAGACTGGAAAACGATAAGGCTGGGTATTTCATTACAGGAGACAGAAGTGACAGAGAACGGTCCTGGGTTGGTAAAAGAAGTTCTTCACAAA
The DNA here is from genome assembly GCF_963932015.1 of Anas acuta. Lineage (NCBI taxonomy): Eukaryota > Metazoa > Chordata > Aves > Anseriformes > Anatidae > Anas > Anas acuta. The sequence continues at coordinate 44,054,088 of NC_088980.1, read as the reverse complement.
TAAAATCGTATCTGACCATGGATCCCTGTCCACTCTCCCACTAATGGAGATAGAATATATCATAAGAGTGTTGACAACTTTTAGGAACTTTACACATCGCTGATTGCAAATGAAACTGTAATGCATTCTACACATGTTCTGGCTCTTATCTCGCCTCCGGGGGAAAGCATTAAAGCCTCAGCCTGCCATGGAAAATGTAGTATTCAGACATCTGTGACCAGCGCGTGTAGAGAAGACAAGATAAGGTGCATATCAAGCCTACATCTGTGACAGGGGGCTCGGAGTCTCTAGAGACAGATGAGTGAACGCATGTGAAGACTGACTGAAAATTTTCTAATTAAACCTTTGCTTTCCTAAAAGTATTTGCTCTCTACCAAATATTTTGTTTTGAAAGAAAAGCTTACAAAGATTTAAGCCAAAAAACAATGATCTATTATTTTTATTTTTTTTTCCCTTTCTTTTTCTTCTAAGAAATAAAAGCCTATTCTTGAGCAAAGATGCTGTGTATCCATTAAAGACTCCCTGGAGAAAGTTCAGCCTGCTGGCCTACCACAGAAAGGAAGAGGTAAGCTGTTACAGCTGCAGGATGACAAGAAATAGGGGCTGTGAGAGACCTGGATCTTTGAGGAATAATTAGTTTTGAACAGTAGCAGATAAATAAATTGGATCATGGGTAGCTTCTCGGGTGAATGGTGGCCTGCCAGTCAACATAATAAGATGGAAATCAGCCGTACCAGTCAGCAGCCCATACTGGCAGCGTAGGTGAGAGGAATAAGGTACGATTTCGAGGCTTCTGAGCAAGGCTCTTGAGTTTTACAGCTAGAAGAACGACCAGCTTTGTACAGCCAGCAATTCATTTTACCGCTTTAGAAACTTAAGAATATAAAAAATGCAAATGCCCCTTTGATGTGCTGATTACTCAGGGGCGCACCAAGCCATGAACAGTGGCGGCAATGAAATGTCTCCTGGGCGCCTTGGAACATCGCAAGAGGAGCCGGGAGAGGTTCCCTAGGAAACTAGAGATGCACTCCGAGGCATGTGCGAGCCTGGCCAGCTGACAGACACTCAGCTGTGCCCCGAGCATCGCTGCTGGGCCGTACGCGTTTGGGGTCCGGGGAGTAGCTGGTAGGACTGATTGTGGGAAGCCTGGAGGAGGTTGGGGTATCTTTGTTCCCGGTTACGTAAATGTTCGGAGCTCTAGAAGGATGAAAAGACTGATTGCTGCTTTACCCGAAATGGGGCAGAGAGAGGGGTGAATAACACCTTCAATTAATCTAAATATTGATCTTAGTCCCAGATTCTGCTGGCCTAAATTCCACCTAAATCCCTGTGCCTACTGTTTCCCATTGGCTGACACCCCAAAGCTTCTGAGCAATTATTCCAGGGGTCTGAGCAGGGCACTGAGCACAGAGGCACTTGTGTCTGCCAGTGGTTGGCACCGAGCAGCCAGATTTATGTGGAGTTTAGCCCTGAGGTAACCGGGCATGAGGGCAAGACTGCGTGTCCAAGGTGCTTACAAAAGGAGATGCCTACAGACCCAACAGTTCTCCTGCTTCCTCTGACATTTAGGCAAGGTAACCAGTCTAGCATCTCTTGGGAGATATAATTTACCACCCCCCTCTAAAACTTGCTCTCTTTTCTGTATCTCAGCACCTCCAAGCCCCATTCTCAGCCGGTTTGCTCAGGAAAGTGCCAGGACTGTGTGTCTGACCTGGGTGCAGAATAGAAAATGACAGAATCACAGAATGAGTTGACCTTAAGGATCACCTTTTTCCAACCCCCTGCCATGGGCAGGGACACTTCCCACCAGACCAGGCTGCCCAAAGCCCCATCCAGTCTGGCCTTGAACACCTCCAGGGATGGGACATCCACAGCTTCTCTGGGCAGCCTGTGCCAGGGCCTCACCAACCTCTGAATGAGGAATTTCTTCCTTGTATTTAATCTAAACCTACCCTCTCTTATCTTAAAGCCATCACCCCTTGACCTATCACTACATGCCCTTGTAAAAAGTCCTTCTTCAGCTTTCCCTTTAGATATTGGAAGGTCTCCCCGGAGCCTTCTCTTATCCAGGCTGGATAAGCCCAACTCTCTCAGCCTTTCTTCACACAAAATAGATAAGAAAACCATTACTTTTGCTCTCCTTGGCAGCATGATTCCCTACCCTTTGCAGATCCTTTATCTCTTACCACAAGAAATGAAGACCCTTTTAGAAAGGGCAGAACAGTGGATTTTCCCATGAAAGTACAGGAGGTGTGACATGACTGAACTTTCCAGTTGCATTTCCCTGAAATTCCCTTCTTAGAACAAGCCCTTGGATTGCCCAAAGACAGCGAAGTAGTCAAAGCAATATTCAAAATACTGGCTGTGACTCAGCAGTGAGTCCTCCCCAGTGATTTCTGGATCAGACATCCCAAAGATCAAATATTTGGGGAATGGGGTGTTTGGAGTGGAAAGGGTCTGCCAGCTATGAACTTTCCTATGAAGTTTTGCACGGATTTAAGCAGCGCTGTTGTTCTTAAACTTTGTTTTCTTGTCATGAGACAGGTGTGGCTGTAACTCCAGCACGTCATAAATACGTTCAGCAGTTAGATTAGCATAATTGCCTGCCTAGTCAGCTAGCATGCAAAGTGCACAAACAAGTAACATAACAGTTTTATTACATGTACATGCTTGTGTTTCCTTGAGACATGATAAAACAAACAGACCAGTAATTTTAAAACAAGCAGAAAAAATAATAATAAATAAAACACGCAATGAGTAACTTAAAACAAATGTTGAGAAAATGGTGTCTTTAAGAAACCTTTTCCAAGTTGAGCCCCCATTACAGTTCCTGGATGTGTGAAAGAAAAGATATCACGACAGAATGTATTACTGGCCAAAATGGTATACGTTTAGTTTTGCTTTTGTTTTGCTCCATTATGAAATAGATTTCACTGCAGTAATTTACACTTTGAAGTGTAAAACCATCAGGTGTGATTCCATCTGGAAACATTTTAAATGGGTGATTGGTTGAGAAACGTCCCCACCCTTTCTTAGTTCAAACAGCAGATAAGGAATGTGCCTCTTAAGTAGAGTATTTAGTTCTTGCCGATAAGATTGTACAGTTCCTTTTGAAGAGCTTACATATTAGTGAATTATAAATGTTTTAAATACATTTCTAATGATCCACTATAATTCCACAGATATCGCATATGATAGTAAGTTCATTAGTGAAAACAAAAAAGGTAAAACATCTTTGATGTTGCACTGGGATGCGCTCAGCTGTTAAATGAAGTAAAATAATCTGTTGGGATTTGTTCATTTTACAGACGGCACATTGTAGATGTTCCAGCGAACATCTACAGCAAGCAGTGAGCAAGATGTGACTGAAGCAGTCTGTCAAATCCTTGGTTTGATTTATAATAATGGGGTTGCGTTGACATGAGGATTAAACACAGCAAAGCATATACTCACTGTGAGTAATACAGACTCACTTATACGTTATAGCACTACTAAATAAATAGTCTCAATCATTTTCTAAAATATTTCTGAAATGAATGTGGTCATAATGCCATGGCACAATACTGCTTTGCAGGCAGTTATCAGAGAGAAACAAAATTCAAAACTAAAAAAGAAGGGATTTTTTTTCCTTGAGTTTCCAGTCTTCCAACTGGTAGAGTGAAGGGAGTTGAAATTTCTCCTGGTTTGAGTCTAAAGAAAGACTAATTGTAGTCCTCTGGAACAGAGAACAAGCAGAACAGCAGCTTCTTGATATAACTTGCTTAGTTTCAGTCCTCAAATAATCCGGCTCCTTTGATCCTCAGCTGGACTGTTTGCAAGAAAGGGCTCGGTATGACTTCAAGTAAATGTCGACATAGTTTCAGAGATGTCAGTGACACATCCATCGCAGCTATAAAATAGTTACTGTAGGAAAACAGAGAAAGCCATGCATTTATCTTGAAGACTGGCAACGCTTTCAAATGAATGTTCTAATTAGGAACCACGACATCCTATTTCTTTTTTTAATACCCTAATTGTAAATGGGCAACAAATGTTATTTACCAGTGGTTGAGCAAGAGAATGTCATTGTTTAAACATGGAAATGGAATTTAAAGTTCTGCATTCAATTATGTTGGGGTTTGCCTTTCATTTTGAGTTAAACCTGGAGATTTTGAAAAAATGTGGCTCTAATATTGTTTCTCTTTGTTAAATGGGAAGAATGTTAAAGAACATATCCAGGCTGCCAGCAACAGTATGAAGATCGTCTAAAACACAGTAAACTTCTTGGTTGTTCAAATAATGGTGCATTGTATGAACATAGTTATTTTGCATTGTTTGAGTTTCCAACTGCTTTATTATATGACAGATCTTATAAACCAGAGGTTTCTGAAATCTCATTTCTATTTTTTACTTTCCTTCTTCTAAGATACATTTGCTGCGAAAATGGTTCTTTCCTTTCTTTAACTCTCACAGAGACCTCAATTTCTTGTGCACCTACTTAGTGTCAAAAGCAAAATCATTATAAGAAAACTGTGTGTGTGTGTTTTTTTTTCTTTTTTTCTTTCCTGCCTGAATTGAGAAATTCTATGCATCTGCTAGCAACTTTGAAAATCAGAAATCTGATAAATTAAATGCACAGCATTCTTCCCAGTCCACCTAAAGAAAAGGAAGACCGAGTACGGAAAGGAAGTCTGAGAAAAAGGAAAATAAATAAATAAATAAATAAATATAGGACTGTCTCCTGGGTTTTAAGGCACAGGCCAGATTGAAGATGAGATGTAGGTGGATACAATTTCCGTAGTGCTTGTAGGGAAGCACAGGCCAGAGCTGGAGCTGTGAATGTGTAGCTTAAGATCTGCTAACACTGGAAAGTGGCTGTGCCCTTCCCATTTCAGTCCACAGGGTGAATTTAACCACACTGCTTTAACCGTTTGTTTTTACTGCACTGGCAGAGGTCATTTTGACTGCATTTCCTTCAGGAGTACAAGCGATGTGTATGTATTGAGGACAGCATTCACCAGAATACCACCAGCACCCCCTCAAAAAAAAAAAAAAAAAAAAAGCCAACAACCCACAAAAAAAAAAAAAACAAAGGAACTAACATGCCACCACAACATTTGTTGACATGAATTTTTGAAATGAAACATTTCAAAACTAAGATGTTGTGCTTGTGAAAATTGCAACACTGCCCTTTTAGGTGAACATCAGTTATTCCATGGAAACACATTTTGCTGTGTAAAACATGATTACTGCTGTTCCATGACTACAATTGCCCTCAAAGGTGCAATTCTCATGCTTTCCCTCCAATAAATTGCTTATTTTTAAATCTGTGGCATTACACTGCTGAGACGTAGCTTTACAGGTCTTCAGCTACAGGTCTCCATGTTACATCGTGTTATTTTCTACAGGGCGCTGCATGCAATTAATTATTCCTATAAGTGTGTGGAAGGAACTAGTGCTGTTAAACTGGGGGGTATGTATTCCTAAGGACACTTTAGTAGGTAATGTATATTTGATCAGACTTAAAAGTAAGTAGCAATGATGATACTGTAAAAAAGCTTTTAGACATTTGCTTTTTTGGTCTTATGTCATCTGTTAGACTGGCACTGTGGAATATAGGTCATACCCTAGCCATTAGCACTTATGCTTCAGTAGTAAACGTTGGGGTTGGGTAATTTGTCATGTGATCACAGTTCTAATTTTGATTTTAACACAAATTAGTTGTGTACCTTTTTCTTGGAGCAGCAAGCATATGGCTGCTTTTCTGCAAGTCCTACCATTCCAAGCCCATACTTGATGAAGAAATTTAAAGAATCCTTTCTGTCATTTATTTTCAGAGAGTCTCTCACTGTGGATTTGTTCCCCAGAAGTCTAAGGACAATTTTTCTCAGCTCTGCCTTCCCTAGCTCTTCCAAGGTCAATGCTGCTCTCTTTATTCTTCTACCTGGGCAAGGTGGATGGGAAATTTTGAGAATCCAGTTTGTGCAAAGTCTTCACCAGCCAGTGTGACACCTGCATGGAAAAACCTGGCACTTTGTCCCACACAAAGGCCTCCTGACCTTTTTTTCCAGAACAGAAGAAAAAACACTTCTGACTACTATAAAGGTATATGTTAGCACTGAGGACATTTTTTTTTTTTTCTTCTGGGACTGACTCACTTTTTCCCACTCCGGCTCTCCTGGAATTGTTACTGGGAATCCCTAAATAACTTGGGCCAAGCCCAAAACCATAAGTGAAATGGAATGCAAATCACCAACCTTAGAACCACTCCTAACTTTACTATGTTTAATTAGTTTATCACCTAAAACACTAATGGCATGTCTACAGACCTTGTGTTTCTACCTTCCCTTCCAGACTCATACATTTTTATTCTTTACAGCTGAGGTATTATGAGGCCACATCAGAGCTGACTTCATTCACCATTCCCAGCCCCAATTTTCTTTGGATGTCCTGTTCCTTCCTGAGAGGAGCGGGAGCTTTTGAACTGTGTCATCAGCTCACAAGGGCTAGACGTGGGACAAAGGTATCAGAGGAAAGGCAGAAAGGGAAGGTATCAGAGGAAAGTTTCTGCACTACTTCTGTGCTCACCAGGACTCAGAGAAGCTTCACACTGGGTCTCAGTCCAACGTTTTTGTTTGCCTTGCCCTGAGTAAGTCAGGCAGTGCCGCATCCAACTTTCCTCTCACTACAAGGGCCTCCAACCCCTGTCTCCTCCATCCTTGCCTGTGTTATTTGTGTCACCAGCTGGCTTGCTTGCTTTGCTAAAGAGCAAGCAAGGCATGAGGGGACACAATACGTCCTTCCTTCACAATGGGCAGCGACTCTCTAATTGACCTTGGCACCAGCGGGACTTGGTGTTCTCCACCCATAGCAGGAAGCACACACCTCCTTCCTCCACAGCCCTGAAGCACCGCTGGCCTTCCTCTGGGCCTCTCCTCACCCGGTGCAGGCTGTGTTTGAGCCCCTCTCCCCTTCCTGGAGGGAGGACAGACCTTTAGGAAAGCCCCACAGCGTGATGGAGCAACCAACTGTGCAATGGTGGAAGAGAGCAGTCTTCCAGATGTGGCCTAAGCACCGAGCAAGAGATGGCAATCACTTCCCTCCATCTTGTTACAGGCCTCCAGACTGGGTACAGCCCCTGAACCACTGCCCTCTGAGCCCTATCATCAACCAGATTTTTTTATCCATGTGGTTGTCCACTCCATAATGTCCCAATTTGGATACTAAATTGTGGGAGATGATGTCCAAAGCCTTGCTAAAGCCAAGGCAAATGATGTCTCCTGCCCTCCCCTCATCCACAAATGCAGCCATTTTATTATAGAAGGCAATCAGGCTGGTGAGGCGTGATTCACCCTTGGTTAAGGAACGCTGGCTGTCCCCCAACACCTTCTCCTCCCTGTGCCAACAGACGTGCCCCAGGAGGATGCAGATTTCCACGTAGAGTGGAGTAAGGCTGCCAGCCAACAGCTTCCCTTTGGGCTTTTTTTTCCAAGATGGGTACACCTTGCCTTTCTGCAGTCACTGGGGACCTCCCTCAGTCTCCATGATCTTTCAAAGGTAAATGCAGCCCCACAGGGACATCAGGCAGCTCCCTCAGCACCCCTGGATGCAGCTCAATTGATTGTATGGATGTTTATGGGTTGAGTTCTCCCAGGTAATCACTGAGTTGATCCTCATCAATTCCTGGCAGTTCTCCTTGAATCCTAAGCACGTAGACCTAGGAGGCCTTGTCAGTATATTTGATGCAAAGATGGCTTTGAGCACCACAGCCTTATTTACCTGTTTCCACTGTTACCATATCATTTGCCCCATTCAGGAACTGGCCCACGTTTTCCTTTTTCAGTCTCTAACTGCTAAAGTTGTGGCAGAAGCTCTTCTTCTTGCCCTTGAGATCCCTTGCAAATCTCAACTCTAGCTGAGCTTTGATTTCAGAAAAGAGACTGCATGTGACTCCTTTGGACATTGGTAGCAGTTTTCTGCTTCACCTCAGAAACCTGAGTTAGCTATTCTGACGATAAGAACGTACTAAACTTTCAAATGCAAGCACCGAGACTATTAAGAAATGTAATATCTGAATGTCCTCCATAACTTTCAGTATAAATCGTACTCTTCTGTATCTGTCCAAAGGCAGCTGCTTTGTTCTGCTTTGTCAGGGAAACTGTTAATAATTTAATAATGAAAAGGAGCTAATGAGGCCTATGGATTTGAGCCTCATGCTCAGATTATCCAGTGTCTAATGAAGTGTGAATTTTGACTGAAGCTTTTTTCCACCCTGAGGGGAAAAAGCCACTCTTATCCATGCGGATTCTCCTGTGACTAATAAAGGGTGAGCTCACACTGCAGCTTTTGCTTTACAGGGCGTACAGGTAGGGTTACTCCCCAGTACCCAGCCTTGGTTTCATGACACTTAAGAAAACAGGTAATTCTGGAGATATCTACCCCTTTAATTCAGATTCAACCAGTGGGTTCGGGAGTTATTAGGGAGAACAGACAGATTGACAAAGGTGGATCCAAAGTCATTACATAAGCCTCACTCACACTGAGACATCCTCAAAATTTCCACTGCTTTGCATTTCAAACTTCTCATTGGAGAAGTGCAAAATAATTTACATCAAATATTAGCCTAGTTTTTGAAACAGGGGAACTGTCATGATTCATCTTTTGAAAAACACATCCCTCTCCACATATTGTAGAGTAGACTAACAACTTCGATGTGTTTATATACTCCATGCTTTTCCCAGGTGGCTTACACCTTTAGTACCCTACATAAAATAAGGTTCCTTCTAGTGTGAGCCAGGAAGACTTCTATAAAAACAAATATCATCCACCACTTTCTTTCTACAGCAGACTAAGCTGGGATTTAGCAAAGAGGAATGTTGTCTGGTCTGATCTGGATGCATACTCACCATGAGCAACCTCTCAGATACTCGAGGCTGTAGCTGTCACCTTGCCTAGATAAATACAGGCAGGCTATGACTGATGGATGAGGTGTGTTTCTACTGTGGCACAAGTAATGCGTATTAGCTATCTCATTGTGGAGACAAGGCACTGCACTTTTATTGTGAGGTAAACCAGGTGAGGCCAAACAAAAGCAGAAGTATGGTCCTGACCTCCCCTGGCAGCCTAGCTGCAGCTTGTCTGACTTCACAGCCACAAAGCTATCACATTAATGAAGTTTTCACTGTGAAAAACACTCGCAAAAACATAACAAGGTTGTGCCATTGAAGACAAAGCCCAGTATAAGTGGCTGTATATGTGACAGGAGATTTATGTTAGACTGTTGGAGGAATTATATTGGTCTCACCCCAGCAGCAAACAACCTGCCTGGAAAAAGGCAAACTAGCCCGTGCTGAATTTCAGCCTATTGCATCTGCTAGACTCCTTCCAGTCCCTGTTATCTCCCCTTAGGTTTTGTCCTTGGCCTTCTCATTCTTTTTAGACTCACACATACACAGCCACAAAGACTCATTCACAGAACCCCAGAATGGCCAAGGTTGGAAAGGGTCTCTGGAGATCATCTTGTCCAACCCCCCTGCCGAGCAGGGTCACCTAGAGCACATTGCACAGGATGGCATCCAGGTGGGTTTTGAGTATCTCCAGAGAAGGAGACTCCATTGCACTATACAGTAGTGATCTAAAGTACAGTAACTCACATCAGCAGTATCGCAGGTGAGAATATTCACATTTTCTGCAAACGTACCCTTTTCCACCCAGCTGTTCTCCCTCATAAGCCAGCACACAAAGGCACCGAGTGATTTAGAAGCTGAGTACATCTGAGCGTGATACCCCATGTGGCAGCTCAACAGATAATGTGATTTCTAAGAAATACAAGCCCTCTAGGCCAAAATATTTTGTAAAGGGAGAGTTAGTAGCACTGAACTGAAGAATCATTATAACTTTCATACGTATGTAGTCTTTGTAAGAACGTGCCTTCTCCAAAATGCAAGTAAAACATACAGAAGAACAAGTGGAAATTATAGCTTTTTAAACTAGAAAGTGTGAGAAAGAATCTAGATGTAACTTTACAGAACAGTAAACGTTAGGCTTGGTCTGGCTGTGGCAGGTTCAGAAATGCAAGTGGTGCATGTTGCACACCCGTACAGACTTGAGAAACCAGTGGTGATCAAGCAGTCAGGGATGATGGGCTGGCTATTGCAATTTCTTTCATCAGATCTGTGTTGTAAATTCAGCAATCAACTGCGTGTTATTGGTGTAAAATTGGTGCAAGAGGGGAGAATCAGACCTATTGAATGGTTTAAGAGATGACAAAGTGAAAAAATCCTTGTTCTTGTTAGGAAGCATTGATGGAATCAACACAACCCAGTATATTGATTTATAACTTTCCTATTTCTATTTTTAAAGCTTAAAATATGAAATCATGAGGCCCTTTGTATTACTTATGGTCACACTATTTCAGTTTAGCTTCCTAAACCATATTTGCTGGTTTAGTCTATTCACAAATGATTGGTTTCAACCCAAGAAATTCCAGGTTAATTCAATAGCCCCTGCTATGCAGCGTAACATTGGCCATTCATGAAGGGATGACACCTGAATTTTGTCAAAGCATGGGGAAAAACAGAATGGCAATTGCCAGAGATTTCTCTTAACATTGGGCTTCAGTGTAATGATGCCCTGTATTCTGTCTCTCCCCATATACCTTGATTAGCCATTTCTACTTGAAGAAAGGGACACTTCGCAATGTACCACTTTAAAGTCTCTCCTTTTCCTGGCTATTCAAAGATTTTTTTTTTTCCTCTTGATCTTTGGAGGAAAGTCTTGCATTATTCCTGATACTGAGCGATTGCTTTGCTCATACCTTTTAGCACTGAGGAGCCTGAGCACTTCTGTAGTGCAATTGCTGAAGGTTTTCCCCTGCCCTTCGTTACATTAAATGTACAGCTATTTCCCTCTGACACACGTGCCAGGCTCCCTCCCTGGCCTGTAGTAGGATCCTACTGGACAAAATGTCCAGCACACAGCTAAACAAAAACATCATACGATGGGTGAGCAATTGGCTGACAGGTAGGGCTCAAAGGGTTGTGGTAAATGGGGCTACATCTGGCTGGTGGATGGTCACCAGTGGGGTCCCTCAAAGGACCCCCATTTTAGGGCCAGTCCTCTTCAATGTTTTTATGAATGATTTGGATGTAGGACTAGAAGGTGTTTTGAGCAAATTTGCTGATGACATTAAACTTGGGGGAGTTGTGGACTCTGTTGAGGGTGGAAAGGCCTTGCAGAGGGATCTGGACAGACTGGAGAGCTGGGCGATCACCAACCACATGAAATTTAACAAAGGCAAGTGCCGGGTCCTGCACCTGGGACGGGGCAACCCTGGCTATACATACAGACTGGGCAGCCCCACAGAGAGGGATCTGGGGGTTGTGGTTGACAGCAAGTTGAATATGAGCCAGCAGTGTGCCCTGGCAGCCAGGAGGGCCAACCATATCCTGGGGTGCATCAAGCACGGCATCGCTAGTCGGTCAAGGGAGGTGATTGTCCTGCTGTACTCTGTGCTGGTCCAGCTTCACCTGGAGTACTGTGTGCAGGTCTGGGCACCACAGTACAAAAAGGACATTAAACTGCTGGAGGGTGTCCAGAGAAGGGTGACGAAGATGCTGAAGGGCCTAGAGGGGAAGATGGATGAGGAGCAGCTGAGGTCACTGGGCCGGTTCAGCCTGGAGAAGGGAGGCTGAGGGGAGACCTCATTGTGGTCTACAACTTCTTCGCGAGGGGGAGTGGAGGGGCAGGTGCTGATCTGTTGTCTTTAGTGACCAGTGATAGGACCCAAGGGGATGGTGTCGAGCTGGGTCAGGGGAGGTTTAGGCTGGCCATCAGGAAGAGGTTCTTCACTGAGAGGGTGGTCGCACAGTGGAACAGGCTCCATAGGGAAGCAGTCACAGCACCAGGTCTGTTGGAGTTTAAAGAAGCGTTTGGACTGTGGACTTTAGTCACACGATCTAAAATTTTGGGTAGATTTGGGTAGAATTTAGGGTGCCAGGAGGTGGACCCGATGATCCTTAGGGGTCCCTTCTATGTTGGTGGGAAACAGCACTGCTGTCCCTTCCCTTCCCTTCCCTTCCCTTCCCTTCCCTTCCCTTCCCTTCCCTTCCCTTCCCTTCCCTTCCCTTCCCTTCCCTTCCCTTCCCTTCCCTTCCCTTCCCTTCCCTTCCCTTCCCTTCCCTTCCCTTCCCTTCCCTTCCCTTCCCCTCCCCTCCCACCCCTCCCTCCCCTCCCCTCCCCTCCCCTCCCCTCCCCTCCCCTCCCCTCCCTCCCCTCCCCGCGCATGCGCACCACCCCCTCCTCTCTGGCTGGCGCTGCCTCCCGTTGCCCCTCCCCCCCCCCGCCCCTTCCCCCCCCCCCCCCCCCCCCAACGGCTCCCCGCGGCCGTTGTTGTCAGTTGCGCCTCAGAGCGGCCGCCGCAGCGCCGGGCCCGGTCCGTCCGTCCTTGTGTCCGTCCCTCCGTCCTTCCTCTCGCCGCCGAGCCCTCCCCACACGCACCCTGAGGCGTCCCGGAGCCCTTCCCCAGCCTCCCGGCCGCTCCCGCCGCGGGCGGGCCCGAGGGGCGCTGCCCATGAGGGGGGCGGCGCGGGGCGCGGCGGCCCGAGGAGACGGCGCCGCCGGCGGAGGCAGTAAGTTTGGGGTGGCGGTGGGGACGCGCAGCACCCTTCACCCCTTCCCCTTCGCCTCCCCCGGCCCGTAGAGGCTGGGCCCTTACACGGGGGGGGGGCGGCGGGGGCCGCTCCTCGAAGGTCGCTGCGGTGGAGGACAGAGGGATGGGGTGGGGGGGTGTGGGGGGGGAAGGAGGGGATGTGGGGACGGCGACACCCCCCTGTGGGGGCACCCCCACCCTGTGGGGGCACTCCCTGTGGTGGGGGCACCCCGGAGAGCAGTTTGGGTTGGGGTGTGTGTGTCCTTTCTTCTCCCCCCCCCTCCTTCATCTCTGCCTCGTTTTTTGTTGCTTTAAGGGGAAATTAAAAATAAAGCCCCCCCCTGGTTAAAGGGTGGGGGATGACGGTGCATCTCGCCCCTCTGGAGCCAGGTGCTCAGCCAACAGGTTTGTGGAGGATGCAGGCTGCTGCTGCTGCTGGCTTTTCCCTGACACCAGCGTCCCCTTGTTCTTTGTCAGTGCTCGTCCTGTCAATGCGTTTATTTGCGCTGAACCGCCTTCAGGTTACTGTAAGCAGGGGCTGGGGAGTGTAGGTAAGTCCTGGAGAGGGCTTTGTGCTTTCTGCCAGGTGGGTTTCAGCATCCAGATGGTGCTGCGCCGGTTGAATTCATGGGAGGTGACTTTTGGAGATGTTTGAGGTGGATTTAGGGGCTCGGGAATGGCTAAAGGACAGATGCGTGTGGCATGTTTGTGTTTTTTGGAAGTAGGCTGAATAAAGTATTGGAGAGCATCCACTAGGGAAAAAGCCAGTGTTGGCCGGGGGATGGTTGGGGACATATGTGACCTATTTTCACATCGGATATTTTTATTGGTAAGTGGTGCCGGAACACCTGCGAAGGAGAAAAGCTTTACATGGGGTATGGAAATCCAAAAAAGCTTTGGGCTTTTGCTTATGCACAGGTAGTTTCCGACTGACCCTCTTGCTTTCAAGTGCTAGTTAAGAGGAGATATGCAAAGAAGTGGTTTCCTCAATGGTACCATTGCAGTTCCTGGAACAGCTGAATTGTATTGTATGACTTCGAGCCATCTAGCATGAATGAATTGCATGCAAATCTGCTTACTCCTGCCCTCTGTAGTGCAGTCACTACTTAGTCATATAGGCTGCTTTTTGGAGTTGTTTATGATGAGTATATTTAGATCTCCGGGCTCTGGGGAAGGACCAGTTTAATGAATCTCAGCAAAATAAAATCTATATGGAAGTGTTTACAAGCAAATGATTACTAGGGTAGAATTAGGCAGTTTTTGCAAGGCATGCACCATTAAGAACTGGGTTAATGAGTGTTTCTTTTTTTAAATACCTTTAAGTACATCTCAGAAAGTGGGAATTGAGATGATGATTATTTTTGTACAGTTGCTTACCCTTAGCAAGAAGGAACGTGAAACAAGCTTGCAAGCATTAACGGTCATTGCTAACTAATGCAATCAAATTTTACCTTGCCAAACGTTGAAACGTTAATTTAGATAGACTAATACTTGCCTTTTTTACTTCTGGTGGATGAAAAACCCAGATCTGAGAACTTAACAGTCACAGCTAAAGGGAAGAAAGTCCAGTCTGGTCTCACTTTTTTCCTGAATATTCTAAATGGCCAGGAAAGGGGTGGAATGGTGGTGCAGTGCTTCAGGTGACTGGGAAGAGAAGCTAAGCTGAATGCTGGGGCAGTGTTTGGTAAACAAGGTGGCTGACTCTACATCTGTCTGACTGCCTTGAGTGAATTTGGTGCTTCGTGCCTGAGGCTTCTAACAAAGATAGGGAAAGGGAGAAATGATATCTTAAATGAACTTAGGGATAAACTTTTCTTTTATTGTTATTCACTTGGGAAGCAGGAAGGTACAGATAGAGCCTTGCTCTGCGTGTATTTTTGGATACAGAAATTTCTGCACAGGTTACTGACGTTCCCTGAATTGTCTTGCTACGAGAACTAATATTCCCATGCAGTGTGGGTGGTGTGGCACAGTCACTGTTCCCTGTTGCACTGTAGATGCATAGTCTGCTTTCAGATTATTTTAAATAGCACGTTAAGGCTGCATGTTAATATGCTTTTGCAGATACCCGTCTACTTGCAGTAGTCAGCTTCCTTGTGCAGTGTTCTGGACAACCTGGGCTCCTCTCCGGCTCAACCTCTCTGCCTTTAATACAGTATTTGAGTAATTTTGCAGTCTATACCTTCAGTATATCACTGTTCTTTTTATCCTACTAGGAACAGTAATGCCAAACTAGTGCCTTTGTCTTGCTTTGTTGCCTGTCCTGCTTTCAAGGGCACAGGATCCTGGTGTAGCTAGCTTGTTTTTCCCTCTCAGAATCTCTCACAAAATAAAGAATTTCTTTTCTTAGACTTCACCTGCTTTTAAAAATCCACTGAAATGTTTATCTGTAAAACTTGTTCATAAACTTCTGTCCAGTTTTACTTGGTACAGTTTTCTAATTATGTCTTAAAATACATATTTAAAAAAAATAACAGTGAAACATGGTTCAGATCAGGGACACTGCCTCCTGGATACAGCGATGAACTGCAGCTTATGATGAATATACTAATATTAAATTGCATAAGCTGTTAACTGTAGTAACACATGAAGTCCTGCACATCTTCCTTCCCACAGTACTTTCCAGCAGTTAACTGGAATGCTGCAGCTTCTCTAATAATGTAAGGTAGCTGGTTTTTAATACACATAACAACGTTATGTAAGAGCTTTAAGAGGATTTGAAAAACTGTATTCACATACAATTCTAGGATAACTTACCCTGGCAGAGTTCTAGTACACAAGTTGATTAAGTCACCAATGGTAAGAACTTCGTGAGGAGAAAGGGCTGTGCAGTTCTCATGGCTGCAAAATGTGAAACAGTGTGGGATCACTTTCTGAGACAAGCAGTCTCTCTGTTGTACAGTGATCCTCTGCAACTATGCTGGGGCATGCATGTTGGAACTATAGGTTGGGATAGGTGCTGTTTGTTCAAGTAGTTTGTGTCCTGGATGGAAAAGGCCAGCATAAAGTCAATTGAAGTACTTAATATTTATGTTATCAGATGTAATGCTAAACAAAGGCACCTATCTGGAATTTGAGTTCAGAGATGGTTCCTAAGAAATTTAATAGAAATAATGCTATCTTAATGCTAACAATATGCATATATTTGCATCTGAATACGTAACATTTGAGCTAGTGTTTGATGCTTTCTCCTCTCTTTGATACAGAACCAAAATCACATTTGTGATTCTGAATTCAAACAACAAAGTTGATGTTAGGTGTTTAATCAGTGGTAACTTCTTCAAAAATGACTTAATGTTTTAATTACTCATTGATAACTGGTGGGATATTTAGAGCTCTTGCTCATGTTTTTTGTTCTATTGTCTAGCATAAGAAAATTATTTGGTAACATTAGTGCAGAGATACTTGAAAAGAGTGAAACAGTTCTGAGAGGTCTTGAGCACAGAGTAGGTCTTTCTCAAAGAGTTCAGATTGGTGAGATAGAAATTTGACTTGTCTGTGTGTTGCGTTTTTTTTTTTTTTTTAAAGAAGCTTCCAGCGGTAGGTTTTCTGGAAATGATGACGATAAAAAAAAAAAAAATCCTGTCTAAAAGGTAGTGATACCATCATGAATCACAATAATGACTTCTGTCTGATACGCAAAGAATTTCTTAATCGGTTTCATGTTCCTAGTTAATTTTGAAAAAAAATGATGGAAAAAGAGACGTGATGAGCTTTAGCATGTTGAAGCCTTTGAGAAGCTAAATGGGTACTGCTTATCAAGGTTGGAGAGCTGGCTGCTTGGGCTCGGGCGACCAGCTACCTGTCACGAGTTCCTTCTGTTGCTTGGAAGATAGTTGAAAAGCTTGTTGGTTTCTGTGATCTTCAGACTTTTGATATCACATCTTGATTGGAAAGGTTTATGAATATCCGTAACTAAGATGTTCACGTTAATTTCCAATAGCTGAGTATTTTTTCTTTCAACAGTTACTGCAAAAAGGGCTAACTTTGAGTGAAACTGATTTGTTATATAACCTGATGTCACGCTTTTGGAACAAAGTTTTCTAACTGATTTTAAAGATTAAAAAAAAAGTACTAGCAGATAGGAAATTTGGAGCAAGTCCTTTTAAAGATGCTTTTGCGTGCTGCTTTGCAGAAGGCAGTTTAGGGGAGATGATCATTGGGGAAGGTCTGGTGTTCTCTTCTGCAGTAATACTTTAAGAGTGGCTTTGGATCTTAAGTGGCCTGTACTGCTGAAGCACCTGATTTGTGAACAGGGTGGTGGTTAGCATTTCTTGGACTGCTTCTCTATTTGTTTAGCCACATGCTGGACATTGAGAGTAGGCACAAGAGGAGAACAGGCACTGTGAAATGAGCTGCTTTTGCAGCTGTGGCTGGTGCGAAGACTTTAAATGCTGTAAAGCTATTGCTGAGTTCTCAAATCCATAGGGCAGATTGCATTTGTCTTGTGTATTACCTCCTCTTAGAAACGGAAAGTGCCTGGTGAACTGTAGCTATTATCAGCATGGTTATGAAAGGATCTTGGGCTTTTAAAACATTTCACAACTAGAGGCAGTTGGGACCACTGCCAGTGGTTACTAATGATGGTTTGTCTGTGGGTCCTAGTTTGATCACTCTTAGCACAGCTGTCCCCTTAATAGCTTTGGCATCTATCCTTTGGTCACAGTCATGCTCTCACTGTTATCTTGCCGTTGCTTTGCAATGCATACCTACTTCAGTGTTGTCTGCATTTCTTTTCTTGCCTCCTTTTTGTGAAAGAAAAAGAAATAGACACAATTTTTAAATTGGGTGCCTTGAAAGACTAACTTAGATCCAGTAGCTTTGTTCACTTGACTGTATGGAAAATGATTTTTACAAAGATATCAACTGTATTGTGGAGTTTCTACAGCACAGTTTTCAAGCCTTTGTTTCCCAGTGTTCTGCAAACCATTTACCGTTCATTTGTAAGCCCATGTGAAAGAAGAAAGCTTAAACTTACCGTGTTTGATGTGACTGTACTTATCTTCAGGAAAATAGGAGGGTTGATGGCAATCTGTAGATCTAAAACTTCGGGAATATCTCACCTAAGAATGAGATCATTCATCAAAGAACAAATTTTTATCTTACATCATATTCTTTTAAGCTTTTTATTTATTTTTGTGCATTGGAGCTGCCTCAAATCATAGAATCACAGGATGGTTTGGGTTGGAAGGGACCTTTAAGGATCACCTCATTCCAACCCCCTGCCGTGGGCAGGGACACCTCCCACCAGCCCAGGCTGCCCAAAGCCCCATCCAGCCTGGCCTTGAGCACCTCCAGGGATGGGGCATCCACAGATTCTCTGAGCAACTTGTTCCTGTGCCTCACCACCCTCTGAGTAAAGATTTTCTTCCTTATATTTAATCTAAACCTACTCTCTTTTAGTTTAAGTCCGTTACCCCTTGTCCTATCACTCTACCCTCTGACAAAGAGTCCCTCCCCAGCTGTCCTGTAGCCCTTTAGGCACTGGAAGGCTGCTCTAAGATCTCCCCGGAGCCTTCTCTTCTCCAGGCTGAACAACCCCAACCCCCTCAGCCTGTCCTCACAGGAGAGGTGCTCCAGCCCTCTGAGCAGCCTCATGGCCTCCTCTGGACTCTCTACAACAGGTCCACGTCCTTCTTGTGCTGGGTGTCCTAGAGCTGAACGCAGCGCTGCAGGTGGGGTCTCAAAAGAGTGGAGGAGAGGGGGAGAATCACAGTGTCTTGCTCTCAATTCTCAGGTCGTGCAGGTTGTTGTAATTCTGTTCCAAAATAAGCTAGTACGCTTCGTATATCTCCCAAATCTGTAACACTAACACACCACCCATGCATCATATCCGCCCCTAAAAAACTTCTATTTATAGGTCCAGGAGCAATTTTTTTATTAAGCTTATTGGCCTGCCAAACACATCTGGCTGTTCACTGAATAATGGGCCTTAGATTTGAAGCATATTTGTTAGCCTTCTGTTTTTTTTTATTTCTAGTGTAGGGTCTAAGAAGAGAGAGAGAGGCTTCAGTAGCTCTGGTTCCTGCAATGCATTCTAAAATAAAGCACTGACTCTTTACTGAAGGCTTCATAAATGCTTACTGGCAAAACTTTAATTAACAGCTGGCAATTCTCGTACCTTTTCAGAGCAAAATTCTGGAAATTATTTAAAACTAGGGTATACCATTAAATTAATGCAGGTTAAGACTTCTTTTTATATTCGGATCATAGAGCTACTTGATAACTCCTACCTTTGCTCATCATCTTAGGTATAGCCATGCCGAATGGTAGAGGGATTTGCTGATCTGTCTTGACATTTTAGTAATAGTGCTATGAGATGAATGCTGCAGCTGTGGGAGCTGCTGATGAGGCCTAATATGAAAACAAAATAAAGGCATGTACACCTTGGAGAAATCTGCCGTAGTGTTGGGTTGAGGAACTTGTCAGGAACGGGAGAGCTTATGGGGTTTGTCATCAGTGAAGGGGAGGATGTGCTTGTATGCTGTGGTGCAGCATGGGCTCAGCTGTAAAACCTAGCCTGTGCTGGATCTGCAGTGTTTGGCTGTAGGGCAGGCGCAGATTGCTGCCATCTCTTTGAGTATCTTTGGTAGTTGGGAAGGCTCAGGTGGCAGGAAGGCTGGGGAGGAAGGGCATTGCTGGGCCGTGACACCCCTGTGTGGAGACAAAGGCAGATTGCAGGTGCTCCAGTTCACACGTCCCATAGTGTGCCTTTCAGTCAAGACACATCTGGTAGAACAAGGCTTAAAAAGTCTCATATACTGTGAAGGACTTGAATTATGACCAGTTCTTGGAGCATGTGACACGCACGAAGCATGTGCGTTCTTCCCAGTTCACTCATGCAGCGCTTCGCTCCTGTTCAGAGCGTGTTGGCTTTCCCTTGAATGAAGGGAAAGGCGAGCAGAAGCCCTGTGAGGAAAGGCGATTGGCACACTGCGCTATCCTCACGCATAAGCAGTGGATCACGCTGTCACAAAGGTGGACGGCTTTCAGAGCCTCATAGATTAGGCTCTGAAGGTTTCTTACCATAGGGTGGCAGATTAATGTTGGCAGGAAATAGTGAAATACATGAAAAACACACTTGTCCAGTTTGTGTACTGAGATGTTTCCTGTGATACGCTCTCAGGTTCTAACAATTTGAGCAAGTTGCTTTCAAAAAATTGTTTCTAGATCTCTGTGAGCAACTTGTGCCAAAGTTTGGTTTATGGTTTCTAGGTAGAATAGCAATCTAAGACTTATTCTCTCCATATAGTTATTTAGTAAATAACAGCGTTATACCAGTTATTTAGTTATCTGAGACAAAAGAGGCCAAAAGGAGAAACAGACGGCGAAACTTATTTAATCTGTCTGGTGGATGTGTATAATGTATACATCCACAGAACTACTCGTCCTAAGCTCCTGGTACAGAAAATGAAAATGTGTGCTCTTAAGAAATGATTCATTTGTTTTATTTAGCTATCTGCTTTAGGGCGCGATTTGTTTTATCACAGGCTCCTATCTGCGTTGATTGAATCTCCATTTGCCATGAGGGGGGACAGGTCTCTCGCTGGAGAGATGAGCACCAGTCAAGATTACTTCGAGTTTCATGTCTGTTAGCCTGATAATGGAGAGAAATTTTTGCTTTGATAATATTATAGCATTTTGTTGAAATGGAGCCTTGAATCTTTGTTTTCTAAAGTTAGAAGCTAATACAGACATTAAGGTAAGATGAACTAGGCTGGTCTTGCCTGTAATGTATAATCTAATGGAAACTTTATGGACAGGATGAATTGCTTAAAGAAGAGCTAATGTCTCTGAAACATACTGGTGTGTTTTTTTTTTTCTAAACAGATCTATTAGATCTATTCATACACTTTCAGAGATGGTTGAATCACGGTACCGTTGTTAAGTCTCTTAATAAGATGCATGTGATATTATAAAACTGCTGCTGCAAATCTCTGTTACAGAAACTGCAGTACTTTGTGAGGTGGGATATACAGAATCCACCACTGAGCCATGTCCCGAAGCGCCACATCCACACATCTCTTAAATACCCCTGGGGTGGGGACTCCACCACCTCCCTGGGCAGCCTGTGCCCGTGCCTGACCGCCTTTGCTGTGGAGAAATTCTTCCTGATATCAAATCTCGACCCCTGTGGTGCAACTTGAGGTCATCGCCTCGTGCCCTGTCGCTTGTGACTTGAGAAAAGAGGCACCCTTCTCACTGCAGCCTCCTTTTAGGTAGTTGTAGAGAGCAAGAAGGTCCCCCCTCAGCCTCCTCTTCTCCAGGCTGATCGACCCCAGTTGTTGTCCCTTCCCCAGCTTCATTGCTCTTCCCTGCACATGCTTGAGCAAGGCACTATCCTTCTTACCTAAAAAATTGGACACAGTGCTCAAGGTGTGGTCTCACCAGCACAGAGGACAATGGGACATTTGCTTCCCTGGTCCTGCTGGCCACACGATTTCTGACGGAGGCCGGGATGGCATTGGCCTTCTTGGCCACCCAGGCACGCTGCTGGCTGGTGTTCAGCTGGCTGTCAGACAGCACCCTCAGGTCTGTTTCTGATGACAACTTACAAACATCTGTGGAAAGACAGATCCATTCTGAATCTGTTAACTAGTATGTGTCTACATGGCATGAAATGAGCATCAGGGGTGTAGCTGAATGCTGGCAGAATTAGGGAAAGCTGCATTTTGAAAACATTAGCCACCTGGATTAAATGCTGCTCATGGTCAGTAAGTTCACCGACTAGAAAACCCAAATGCTAATGCTGACAAAACAACTTATAAAAAAAAAAAAAAAGTGAGATAATGTGAATTAAAAGAAACCTGGTCAAATATTTTCTGTGATATAATTGGCTCTCAAATATTTTTCCTCAGGCTGTGGCTTGGTTTGCTGGCAAAGCATGTCTGGTTGAAGTTTGCCTTCTCTCAGCTGCTGCAGTGTGCAGCCTCTTCAGTTGTGCTGGTAAAAGTGTGCAAGAGGTCACGTTGTAAACTGGATCACTGAAATGATCTGTGATTAAACTAACCCTCTTTTGGAGTGTGATGGTAGCAGATGTGTTATATCTGGAAGCGTTGGGTGATTGAATTTATAGTTAGCCCCCAGAACTCGACTGATGTAACTAAGGAGACAACTGCAAGAAAAAGAACGAAAGGGTAAGAGAAGCTGGCTTCAGTTTTAAAGGTGGTATCTTGGGTAACTGGACCAAAAGTTGATCCATAAGTACCATCAAAATGCTGCTTTCTTACTGTAGTGAGACGTTGAAAGAAAGAAATCCATTCTCTGGCAGGTAATGGTAGTGCTAAAAGGAAAATTTACGTTTCAACAGTCAGTGCTCTGAAAAGTATAGATACAAGAACTGCAATCTCTTAATTAGCATATTTAAATAGTATTTAAGGTTTAAATTGTATTTAAGGTTTGTATGCATATGCAGTACATGTATATCGATTAGTTTGTACCCACTTCCTGTTGAAAAAGTTTTACTTTTGGTATGTTTACTTCAAACTGTCTGTCTGGCATCCCTGTGGTCAGCTGTGGGAGCGTTATCTCTGAAGATTTATTTTAAACCCACAGAATTAAGAGTTAGTTGGTCTGTTACTGAGCCTTTATGTTAAACTGCTAATGAATCTGCATTAATTTCAACTAATGGGACTGCACCATTAATAAG
Source organism: Anas acuta (assembly GCF_963932015.1). NCBI lineage: Eukaryota > Metazoa > Chordata > Aves > Anseriformes > Anatidae > Anas > Anas acuta. Next base: position 44,031,811 of record NC_088980.1, on the reverse strand, counting down.
TGTATTTTAGCTTCCATTTCAGTAAGCTTTTCTCCTATTGATTACTGTCTGAATATTTCTCCGTGGCTTAAACTTAACTGATTTTTGCTGTGGCTTTGTTGGCAGGTTAATGTTTATGTGTATTCTGTCATTTAGAGATGTGTGTTGAGTTTGTACAAACATTGTTGAAAATGTGCCAAGTGAACAAAGTAATCATGTACGAATTTCTCCTTACAGCTGAGTGTTGTAGATACTTAAATTCAGACAAGTTACTTTCTGTGACATCTGCCTGGATTTGCTCTATCCCCTTCCCTCTGCCAGTAATAAGTTGAGTGCTGGAGTTTGTGGGGTTGGAAGCTTCTATTACGTAGCAAATGGCTGTTTATTGTATTATGACACAGCTTTTACTTCTTTAATTTAAGGGTTCTAAAACTGTTAAATAATTAAGCATAAGGTATTGAGTATAGGATTAATTACGGGCAAAAACAGCTTTGCGTGGGGATGGGTGATGTCCTAGCGGCAGTTAAAAAGATTCTCTGTAATTTTCTTTTTTGCTTTTCTTTAATCTATAAGCAGTGATTAAGGTGTGGTAGAGATGGTTCTTACATTTATTTTAGTTTTACTTTTTTGAAAATACTTGCAGTCTGTTTAGGATTGAGACTCTAGAGTCGTCCAGTGGGGTGAGGCACAGTTTTCCAGTTGCTTCATACAGATTAAGGTTAGGATGTTTACATGTGTTCATGGACTTTTTTTTTTAGCCTGTGTTTTGAGGGTCAGGTCAGTATGATGGAATATGATAGAATTATAATAAAGCATTATGTATGAAAACAAAGTGAGTACTCAGCAGCAGTGTAAACAAAAACCCCAAGAAATTCTAAGGAAGGAGTACTGAACAAAACACAAAATGTTTAGAGGAAGGTGAGAAGAACCCTAAAGCCTATGGAATGACCTCTGCAAAAGGAATGACAAACTTGGACCTGACAAGGTTGAGCTGAAGCTAGGAAGGAAGCTAAGCCTGTGAGTTGCTTCAGGCAAGGTAAATAAGGATATGATAGTTCTGGTTTGGGGACAGACAGTTAATGAGAAGATGCACAAATTATCAGGAGACTGAAAACAAACAAGAGGAAGTGGTTCTTCTCAAAGCCCATAGTTAAGTTATTAAACAACTTGCTGCAGGATGTTCTTGATGCTAAGAAATTGCATGCTTTAATAAAGCACCTGCCTGGTTTCACTGTATGCGTGGGGGTGGAATCCATCAGGCATTATTAACATCTGTAAAGAAGCTTTCTGAATCTGATAAAGATAAGTAGGGTTTCATTATTCATTGTTACGTTTGCTGTTGTCCTCTGCTCTACCCTGTGCGTTCTCTAATGGGAAACTGTTCAATGTGTGGTCTAATGTAGCACATTTTCATCTAGCTTTGTACTTTCTGGAATAAAGATGGGATGGTATAATACGCTTCAGTTGGTAGGGGAAATTCTGTAAGGCTAGTGATATGGGATGTATTGGAAAGCAGATACCCCAACCATACTGGAGCTTCAGTCCTTTAAAGCTCTTGTGTGCAGAGAAGCCCCTTGGTGTGTGATTTTAATACCATGAAGGGCAGTTACTAAAATACAAAGGTGGTTGTTTTCTCTGAAAGAGTACAGAATCAAGCTCCCTGACTCAGTAATCTCAGCCTGATACACAACTTCCCAACCAGTGGGGGCTATTCTGTGCAGTTATTCTTTTCCTGTATTGGGACAACATCTGTTTAGAGGTTCCCCTGGTATTGAACAGGAGTTGTTCAGAGCATTAGCTTTAAAACAAAACCAGAACAACCCTTTCTCCTCTTGTTTCTTCTCTTCAGTCTCCTCTCAGGTATTTCTGGAGTGTTTTTTTTTCCTCTGGGTTACATTTGCTTCCTTTCTACATTCCCATTGATCTAAGTCCCACCCAGATAGGTGGTCATAAAGTAGACTGAGAAGAAGCCCATGTTTGTTGGCAGTTACAGGAAGGCTAATATTTTTGAGGGGAGTTCTCTAGGCATGCTTATCAAGTGTATTATGAGGTTCAGTTCTAATCGCTCACGTATGCGGTATGTGCTGCAATATGTGGTGTGTGTTTCAAAGCAGTACTTCACCTTTCTGCATGAATAAGGATAGGTTTGCTTTGGGTTAGAGAGCGTATTATAAACTTGGTGTGTCTTAGAGACAATGTTTTGTGCATGACTTGAAAAACAGACTTTTGTTTTCGTTTTCCAGTGGGAGGCTCTAGATTTGAATGACTGTGTCCCAAGTGTCCTAGGAAGCTCTTCATTTTTTTTACTATTGCTCTTAAGTTTTGGACACTCATTCTAGTTTTATGGGTGCCTATTGCCCATATATACCTTGCGAAGCCAAATCCAAACCAACTTTTCAATAGAAAAAATTAATGTGTAGAAAACTCGTTTGTAACTTTAGTGCCAGATTTTCATGCTATGGCATCTCTAAGTGAAATAGAATTGTTTTTTGTAGGAGCATTGGAAGCGTGGTGCTTAATAGCTGAGTAGAAAGCTACAGTAACGCAAGCCAATTAAGTTTTTTTCTTTTTAAAGCTTGATTAATATTCTCCCCTTCATCTGCCTCTCCCCTCCTCACCCCCCCCCCCCCCCCCCCCCCAAAAAAAAAAAAAGGAACAAAAACAAACCACCAGCAATGTTTATGTAATAGCTGCACTTGCTCTGTTCTTTGCTTCAGTTGTGAGGTTTCAGAAGTTGATTGATTTCATTCAAATTTTACAGGGGTGGAGGTGCTGAACTGAATTCCCACGGACTTTGTGGAAATAGACAGCTGGATAGAGAAGAGGTTATACCATGACTCCAGCTGAGAGAAGCAGTAAGGTGAGCTTGTTAAACATCAGAGAATCCTCACAGGACCCCCTTGTAATTGAATCCATATGAAACCAGGTTCATTAGTTTACTGCCTGTGAAATAACTTGTTTAGCAAGGAGTGTTTTTAATCTAGTGCTTACATTTTTGACTTGAGAATAGCTAATGTCAGGGGCTGTTGGCTTGCCAGCTTCCTTTTCAGAGCTTTTCTTTTTGAAGTTCCATTTTGAAACAGAGAAAATATATTCTAAAGAAAAAAAAATATAAAGAGCTGTGTTTTCTGTGTTTTATTGAGTTGGCAATAAGCCATCTAATTTTCATATTTCTAGCTGCTTTGTACTCAATGTGGGATGAATGGTTAGCTTTTTGATAACTACAGATTGTTAAACTTGAATTTAAGTTAAAGATGTAAGAAAAGTTTTCGGGAAGTTCTGTGTGAAATAAAATGTCAGAGAGACATAAAACCTTCTAAAACGGGTTTGAATGTGAATGTTTTGTAAATTGGCCCTTGCTTGTTTAACTGTCAGATCAAGTAGTAAGCAGGAGTTCAGCACAAACTCAGTTCCTGAGTTTTTGCTTTGTTCTTGTTCTTTTTCCTCTCATCCTGATTCATTCCCAGGAGTGCTGAACATAGACAGCCTACATACAACCTTCTTATCACCAATTTTTATAACTCTAGACAAAATATGAAATACATATATTTTGCAATAAACGTGCATCTAACCCAGATGTTTCATTTCAGCTTGTAAAGCTTTGTTCATTTGCAGTAATTACGGTATTAACTGTTAGTGCTTAAACTTACATACAAGATTTCATTCTGTTACTCTGGTATGTCAGTATGAGCTTTGTTAAACAGAAAGTTGTTTAAAAGGGAAAAGGTGAAAGTCCAAAGTCATGCCCTCAGAACATTGTATTGGAGAGAATTGTTTCATGCTGCAACACAATAGAGTATGCCAAAATCTAAAATAAATCAAGCATGTTCTGGTCAATATTCTGTGCTGCCCAGCTGATTTCTAAAGTAGCCAGAAAAGTTGTAGGTTTTGGCTCTGTCTTTATAGTGCTGATTTTAAGTGTTGCTTGCAAGGTTTCTAGTTCAAGAACATGAATGCCATCCAGCTTTGGTGAAATTTTCATTATTGCACTGTTGAAACTCACTTTAAATCTGTTGGTCACCACAGTGTGGCTTATCAAACCCTTTGCAAAAACTCTTGAAGGATTTTGTAAGTAAACTATAATAATTACAGTAATTTTAATTGCATGCCAGTGTAACTTTAAAAGAATTACAGAATAACAATTTTGCTTTTTTTCATACCTGTACATAATCTTGTCTCTGTTTTTTTCAGGTGTGCTTGGCAGTGACAATGGACTATTTATTTGCATCAGATACTCTTATATGAAAAGATCACAGTTCCAAAGAGCTTAAACATTATTTCATCTTCTGAAACAGAATGGCGGGCTTCAAACGAGGATATGATGGAAAAATTGCAGGGTTGTATGACTTGGATAAAACTTTGGGCAGAGGCCATTTTGCTGTGGTCAAACTTGCTCGACATGTCTTCACAGGTGAAAAAGTAGCAGTAAAAGTAATTGACAAGACCAAGCTGGATACTCTAGCTACTGGACATCTTTTTCAGGAAGTTAGGTGCATGAAACTAGTGCAGCATCCCAATATTGTACGGCTGTATGAAGTGATTGACACCCAGACGAAGCTCTATCTTATCTTAGAGCTGGGCGATGGAGGAGATATGTTTGATTACATCATGAAACATGAAGAAGGTCTGAATGAGGATCTGGCAAAAAAGTACTTTGCTCAAATAGTTCACGCTATATCATACTGCCACAAACTGCATGTAGTTCATAGAGACTTAAAACCGGAGAATGTGGTCTTCTTTGAAAAACAAGGACTTGTGAAATTAACTGATTTTGGCTTCAGCAACAAATTTCAGCCTGGAAAGAAGCTCACCACAAGCTGTGGATCTCTTGCATATTCTGCGCCTGAAATTTTACTTGGGGATGAGTATGACGCACCAGCAGTGGGTATGTCCTGTTTGAATTCAACTGTTAATCTAAATTTAAGTACCACGATGTACCACTCTGTTTCCTGTTTCAAGAGAATGCCATATGTGGAAGCCAGCTAATCGGCAAGAATTAATATTTTATCACTCAAATTACAGATGACTTAGTGTTGGAGCATCTCTAGAGGAGATACTCAAAAATTCTCAAAAAAATGCTTGAAGTTCTTTTTATAGGAACTGATGCAATTGCGTTTGTTGGAAATGACTTCTCTAGCAAGGTGAATGCAATGCTTATGTTTGTACTTCGTTAGAGGGCATGTCTCCTTTTCTTAAAAGTGTTTATTTTTTTAAAAATCCTCCCAGACAAAGTTTGTCATTCAGGTGAGCCATATAAGAATGACATTCTTACTGCTTACATATTCTGCTGTAAGGTGCTAGGAATCTATTTGCAGTAAGTATGGACTTTAGCTTTCAAACAAGGAGACAAGAAACTAACAAGAGCTTTAACACCCAATTCCCTCTGCCCTTTTCTTGTTTGAGAACTGGGAATACTGAGTGAGTTCCAGTTGCTTTTTTTTTTTTTTTGTTAAGCTACTTGATAAAGGGTCAAATAATTGTATATGCTGACAAGGTGTTCCTGTACACTGTTGAACTACCATTCTTGCCTTACACTTAATGTTTTTTTAGTTATTAAATTTTACCATTGTTGCTTGAATTTTTGAATGCCATTTCATGGCTTCTAATTCTGAATAGATATTTTACTGTGGGATTTCTGGACCTGAAAGTACTTTCTCAAATGTGCTATAATTAGGAATGTGACATCTCTTTGTTTGTGGTTTTGCAAATCCATGTTGATGCTACAGTTGAAAAATTATTTCTACTTGAAGTCAAACGTTTTAGAAGAGTTGGTTCTGGTTTTATCAGTGGCAAAACAGAAATCCTAATTCCTGAGTTCTTCAGTGTTTTTAGGTCTTTTTAAGAATCTTCTAAAGTGTGATTGTAACTGACTGCAGTGGCCTCTGAAACTAGATGGGGAAAAAGCATTTCTTAGATACTCTATTCTCTGTATTCTATACTTCTGTGGATTATTTCTTGAAAAATGTAGCAGTCAAATTTCAGAAGATGAGCCAAAACCTGAAATTTTGATATTTCTGCCTGACTGAAAATGCTTGAAAGAAAAAGGGTGTATGGGGATTTGGGGGGGTTGGAGGCATTGGGAAGAATTGGGTTATACATAGGTTAATGTATCCTCGCTCCTTAAAACCATGTAGCCAGTAGGCGAGAACAGTTAATCCATGGAGGATGGGGTCTTGGGAGGAATAGCAGCTTAAAATAGGTTTGTGTTTTTTTTGAAGGTCTGAACAAGACACGGAAACTTGGGATGCTACCTTTAAGTGGTCATCTTCTGATATTTTTTTCAAGTTTATAGCTTTTGATGCTGCATTTCGTATTCCATGATGATAAATTATCTGTTGTCCTACCGCAGTTTTACATATAAAAAGTTGTTAGTATTGAATAAATGGCAACTGCAATGCAACTATAACATTTGTGAGGGTTACTTTTAGAAACAAATGGTAAAGTAGTGTAATCTCTCTATTCAGCTCTGTATTTGAGGGCATTACTTGAAATACAGAAACATTAGGGTTTGTCTGAAGAGCTATCTTTTTGATACTTTGCTTTGAGAGATTTTCTAGTTATCTTGGAAAGCTAAATTGAAGAGTTTAAATCTGCCTTGAGCCTAAAAGCTTTGACCAGATGGTCCAAATTGAATTCTGTAGTTAATGAAGCACACTTTGGACCTCTTAATGATAAGTGCAAGAATGGTGACATCACACAAAATGTTTCGTAGAGGAATCTGTAAGCAGTTAGGTAAACTTCTAAGTGATAGTACTAGAAGAAAATGATTTGAATCAATTGATAGAGGTGGATCTATCTACCAGTCTGTCTTATAGATGGTGGATTGATGTGAACAGTAGAAGTTAAGTGAAAATGAATTTCTTCTAGCTTACGTTTAGTAATGCTAGTTAAGCTCTAATTACCAGATTTTTTAAATAACTAGCACTGGGCAGTTTTTGTTTGTTCCTCAGTGTACAGTCCCAGTTACTAGGTACTAAAATATCCTTGTCAGCAGATTGCAGTACTTCTTACTTTCTTAGTGGCAGTTTTCACCACTTTGTAATGCACTACGAAAGGGTTGTCAGGGCAGTATTTACTGTAAACTTTGATAGTTCATATTTTCACTCTGATTTGCCAGTAAGATAATGACCTTGAACAGTCTGAATATTCCCCTCTAACCGTGGGTGACAAGGTAAGATACGCCATGTAAGGTTTCTAAATATGACTTATTTGCATATTTTTAATGCAAACATTGTGGAAAAAACGAAAACAAATTTTAAATCCCTCTTTTTCTCATTCAAATAGAGTTGTAGTTGGAGAATCTTACAAGAATACATGTCTGGGGAATTTATTACTAGTCCTGCAACTGAGAAATAAATTTGTGCAAACTTTTATTTTAACCTGCAAAGATAAACTGTAATGCAAAGATGAGGTCATTGCTAGAGGACTACAAGTATGTATAAATTCAGAACTAGACATTTTAAAAAAGTTATATCAGTTACCAGTTACTGAGCTAGTAGTTTGCAAGGTGTGTTTATGTAGCTTGAAATAGTGTCAAAGTGCTGTGAACTCATTCAGCTGTTGGGCTGTTCATATTTCAAGAATAATGACTGACAATAGCAAAGAGGTTTCACCAGTTAGAATGAAATTACATTATAGCTGGACCAATCTAAAACTGGCTGCTGATGAGAAAGGAGGTCATGCTTTCTCAGTGTGACTGAATGATCCTGCCTCTTTGCAAGCATCTGCACACTTGATAATCAATTCAATTTACTAAAATGCCAAAGTAATTAAAAAAGAATTGCTCTGCTTATATTCTGTTCATCTTAGGGTATGCTTCCATTCATGATAATTAAAAAAAAAAAAAAAACACTTGCATTTATGTAAAATTGTCATTAAAAAAATGTATCAAGAAAAAATAGTATGTAGGTTTCTTGCGAGAGACTTTGTGACAAAAATGGCTTTTCTCATGTCTCTTGGATAATATTAGAATGACTAAAAAAAACTGTTTACACTTTGTTGCTACAGAGAGCTGAAATATTCAGGGCAAGCCTTTTATTAAGCTATACGCTTAATATTATGGAGAAGCTTGCTTTATGAAAAGTAACTGTTTCAGCTAGTTTAGAGATTAATCTCCCCTTTGTGAAGCTACTTAAAAGCTTTCACACTTGAAAAAGAGCCTAGGTAATTTAGGTCTGTCATTTCCTTTTGTGTTTAAGGCTGCAGTTAAAGTGATGCAAGAAGAGTATTAGGTAATGATCATATGTTCTCAGGGCTTTCCAAAAAGCTCGGTTAGATAATGAGAAGTTCTGTTGCTTGTAGTTTCCCATGTTGTTTTCACACTTAGTTAAAATTTGTTCTAGTCAGGGAAAAGTGAGAGGGCTCGTGTTGCACCTAAAGTTAATCTGATAAATCAAATAGACGGATTGCTTTAGATGAGATTGCCGTTCTGTCAGGGTCAGTGGTGATCCAGCAAACCCCAGCAGTGGTGAAAAGTAGCTGCAGATGAGGAAGAATAGGGCATGCCTCTGGTAATACTTTTACTTCACTTCTCTACCAGCATCAGCAAAGATCGGATCATTAAATAAGCAGAAATCGACTCTTTTCCGTGTGGTTGTTTAATTAGCTTTTCAGTTTAGTTGGTTCTTTCAGAGGAGAGTGAGATCTCTTTTAACTGCCTGGACTCTCTACGAATGGTAAGTGCTGTGTAGGCTACAGTAACTCTGGAAGGCACTGAGGCTTCTGGCAGGATTTTGTTTTAGCCAGGTATTCATTTCGTAGACGCATGGCAACGTTTGCAGAGTAAATTCAGCCTTCTGGGGATGAGAAATGTGCAAATTCAGATGGTAGGACTGGGACTGTTTATTTAGCATAGTTGAGCGTAGGCCTCTAAAATGGTGCTGCAGTACACAAATAGCAGTGAATAATTGATGATGGTGCCTACAGTGCTGCAGGCTGTCCTGTCCTCACAGCAATGCAAAGAGGATGGGGGAAGAAGTTCTTCATGAAAACACGTGGCTAACAATACTATAGTTACTCGAACTCAGTGCTAGTTGACTTTGTAGTCCAAATCTGCTTTGCTGCCTTCTTTCAAGTTTATTTTCCTGGAGTGTGTTTGGTCTTTCAGAGCTCCAGCCAGGTTTACCTGGTGCTTGAGCATTGCTAATTAATCCTGGTGACCTTATCTGGCCTGCATGGAGCTAATTCTGGTGTTTCTGCATGCATATAGCACTTTATTCACAAACTGAATGGCTGATGTAGGCATAATGCCCAGTGGCTGTGTACAGTGACCTCTTACCCTATAAAAATGCTGAATATAAGATTTGACAGACTTGACTCAAGGGGAAAAAAAAATAGTAAGAGGTTTGTAAACCGTACGTGGTATTGAATCACTCCACATACTTGACAGCTTTTTGGAATTTTAGTATGTTCGGAATTGGATCATAGCCAGGCTTTACAGAAATAAGCAGCAAAAACTCCTTTCCATTGATTGTTTTGTTTTGAAACCCCCCTTTTTAATGTTACACTGCAATGTGTTTTGGTAGTTGGATACATTATACAGTGAGCTTGAAGGTTTGATGGTGCAGAAAGCTGAAATACCGTAGTAAATAGCTGCTTCCAGCATAGGAGGGCTTCCCCTTTTGTTATTGCTTGCATCAGTGCAGAGCTGCCTCTCCTTGTGCTGCACTCTGTGTTGCTGACCATTTGATGAGCTGATTTGGTTAGCTAATTTGGCAGAAGACTCTACATTTTTCTGCAGTCTTAACTTCTACCAGGTTAGCAAATGGAGTGGCTTGTTCACTTCTTCTGAGTGGAAGAGCTGGCGCAAAGGAAGCGATGGGAGCTTCCAGAGTTCTGGGGGAAGGTGATAGGACCTGCCCCCTTTTAGTGTGAAGCAAGTTTAGGTTAGATCAGCTCAGCCTAGCTCATTTATCTTCCTGTTCCAGGCAAGAGAAACTCATTTGACTGAAAATGGGGGTCATTCATCAAGTAGTATTGCCATTGCTTTTTTTTTTTTTCCAGGAAAATAACATGTTCTAACTGTTCAGGCTGAAATGCTTTTTGGAGCAAAACAGGGCTTGATGCGAGCACCTTGTGTGTTGCAGTGCTGCTGTCTGTGCTCTTCTTGTGCTAGTGGCCAGGGCTGCTCTACCTTCTCCCTGCTGTGCTGTGCTCCTCATGCTGCACTGCTGAAGAAATGAGTCAAATTGGAAAAATGAGCAGAAATGAGCTTTTTGTACTTCTCAGAAGGGGCTAATTTAGAGAATTGGTTGTAGTGTGTGTTAAGAAAGCTTAAATCTTTAGCAAGCTCATGTCATGTTAACAAAGAATATACTTTTGTTCCATGCCAGCATGCAGCTAGTAACCTTTATTTTTAATGAAAGGGGAGTCCAATTTTTAGGTGATACTTTGATTCTAACTTTGATTCTGCTTTTTTGTCCCCTCAATCTAATTGCTTTATTGACAAGAAAATTACTTCAGTGCCTCAAATTAGTCAGAGGGTTATGCTACAGGTAGAGGAGCCTTGTATTCAGAAGTGAAGTTACGATGTGACAGAGCTATAATAAAGGGTGCAAGTCTGTGGTTATGATAACTTCTCAGTAAATCCATGTGACTTACAATTATTCACGCTGCCTAATATTTATGAAATAAAATTTGTATTCCATTCTGGATTACTTAATGTATGTCCTTTAATGCATTCACAAATAAATTGCTGGGTGAAGCAAAGAATAACTTCCCCGAGTGGAAGTACAGAGATGCTGTCAAGATAGACTTTGGTTACTAGCCTCAAATAAACTGCAGCTTGAGAAAGGAGATGCTTCTTAGTCATCTCCCCGTGCTCACAGGAGGACTGTTTTCACAATATTTCAAACTGCTGTTGTGGAGAAAGAATCCATTATGACAAATACGATCTCCACAAGACTGGAAGCTTCACTTCATATCTCTTGCAAACAAAGATTCAGATTACTTACATTCAGCCCATGACTGACTAATTTGGCAGCACGGATCTGGTGGGACCTAAATCAGTGCTGTACTACTGAGTTACAAACCAGATGCTCGAGTTTTGCTTGTTTAATCATTCATGTGCAGAGCTGTACTAAGATGTTCATTTTTGTAAATAAAGCATAAATTATGCAACGTACAGCTAAAACCTTGAGGAAAAGATGGTACAGTTGATTGGAAAGTATGAAGGATATCATAGGTATCAGAAGTCTTTGTGTTTTTTAATATATAAGTACTAAAGCAATGCAGCGAAATGTGTATATAAGTTGTATGTGCTATATAGACTTCAATATAGACTTAACTATTTATACTTCTGTTTTTTTTATCCTGGCTAACTTTCTTCTGGAGTGGTAGTGTTAGAAAGTTCAAGCAGATTTTGGTTTTAATTTTTTTTTTTTTACTGTAGATTCGGTAACTTCAGAGATGTGGCTAAGCAACAGAAACCAGAAGAGAGGATGCATTTCTAAATGCAGAACTGATGAATCGGTGAAACAGGCTATTTTGGAGTAAAGGCAGTGACGTGTGTGCAGTAAAACCTTTTACTGCTCGTGTGGGTTTCCTTGGTTTGTTAATGAAGAACATCAACAGTTTGTCTTCAGTAGTTTCATGCAATCAGCAGAACGCAGACGATTATTTTGAGGGGAAAAAATAAGCAATAGTTGCCAAACTGAATGAAAACAGAAATAATTTCCAAAGATAAGACCAGTTACTGATGATTATGTCTTAGTCAAATAAAATAACATATAGAACAGACTGTTTCATCAGACAGATGAGCTAATTATGAAAATAATTTGCTAAATGCAATTTGGTATTTATGCTCTCTCTCTTTTTTGAGGGATAGGGGAAGGAAAAGATTTCTCTTGATTCTCTTGTCTGCTCTGTGCTCTAATAGCACTAATTGGATTTGTAGTGCTTTAAGACAGGGAGAGTACACAGTTCTGCCTGTAAATTTTGGAAAGGTTGGCATTGATTGCAGATGATCTCTGCCTCAGTCTTTTGCAAGGGAGAAATAAATCCCATTTTACAAAGACTGAAGAAAAAATAGCTGAGTGCTGTGGTGATGCCACAGACAGTTGCATCTCTGGAAGCCGGGGAGGTCAGTGTGTGAGCTTATTCAGAGTCTTTTGCATAAAAAGTTAAAGAACGGGAGAATATTTCAAACACTAAAAATTAAATATCCTCAGAAAATATAATCTTCCTTCCTTACCCACACTCTTCAAATTTATATTTTGTCCCATCTGATCATCTTCCAGATTTGCCTGTGCATATAGTAGTGTCAAAGTACTTGGGGTGCACAGAAATGTTGATATTGCTAACACAGGATTATTCTGTACTGTTTTCCTGCTTTTTATGGATGTGTTGCAAATCTTCTAAGCTTTTTATCATGGGCTGGAAATACTTTTCTTATCCTTTTGAAGCAGAAATATATCACTGATGTAACAGGCACCGTTCAACCAGTTAGCATTATGATCCCAAGCTTTACCCTTTATTATAGTGTATAATTTTTTATCACCAAGCATATAAAAATCTATCTGCAGTGTTTGTTGTGTACTTTTACTCTGAAGCTATGTTTCGGCTTTTCAGGCAATGATCTGAAGTTGTTACAAATGCGAGTTTCCATTCTGTTTTCCATAGCCTATGCCGTGAAAATCTTAAATTTCAGTTTGTAGCAAGCACGCTTACCACTGTTATCCTTGTGAATTATTAGTCTAGACCTATTCCTGAGCCCACTGGAAGTTCCATTCCTAAATTCCAACCCAAATAAAGTAGTTCAGGATGAGGGTTTGTGTCCACATTAGAAACAACAGGCTTCAGAAATTGCCCAGTTGCTGTCTAACCCTGAAGATGCCTAGAGTGCAACGATGTGTGTGGTTTTTACATTAGTTTTTCACATTTAGCTCTGCACAGAAAAAAAACATGATACTGGAAGAGCCTTGAATTATCAGCATTCAAGGCTTATCTTCTACAGGTCTCCCCGGACTGGGCTTTCTCCCACAAACTTCCTCTGACGAGGTTGTAGCAGCAGTGGTGAGGACACTAATGTCATCAGGAATTGTCCCTGATGCTGGCTCTTGGGCCCATTTCCAGCCTGCATTTATCCACAGGCTGTAGATACCTTTGCAGTGGTAAAATAAACATGTAAGCATTCGTATCCTCTCCATAAAAGCTGGTTTTTGAGTTTCTTTGGTTATTGAATGAAATGGCTTCTCGTGGAAGATAACTATGATGTTCAGCTGTCACTGGAGTGTTTATTTTAACAGCCAACTAAATCCATATTTCATATTTCTGAAGAAGAAGGCTTCCTGCAGAAAGGTCTGTTTTAGCAACTGAACAATATGTGCTGTGTAAGCTGGAAAAAATACTTCCTCCACTACAGGTCTGAAGTAAACAACTTTATTAAATGGACTCGGTTTGTGTAGCTAAATGCAAATCTGCCCGTTCCAAAAGGGGCATGGAAATTTAGCTTCTGACGATCACAAATTCACAGAGCATACATAAAACGTGACAAGCATCTGACTGAAGCTGTAAGGATCCTCTGTAAACTGTAACTTTCTGAAATCCACAGTGCTGATTTTAGGGTTAAATCACAAACTTCAGAAGGCAACAAATGCCCAAAATGCCGAAGCCCTGCTCGGTGGCTGTGCAGATGAGCGTGGCTGTCCTTCGTTGGACAAAACAGCTGCCTGCCTGCCCGGCGGTGAGGACAGGCGTCGCACAGGCAGCCGGTGACGTGGTTTGGTTTCCATGGCAGTGACTTCGTGTTATGTAAGGAAGTTGCGTGTACACAGCCCTGGTTGTCATGGTTCTGGGAATCCTGCTTCAACAGCCCCTTCCTGAGCAACATTAGTTAGCAGCTTTCAAAACAGATACCCTCCAGTGCAGTTAGCTAGCTAATGCTTTTAAAGGCTAATCTCTCATTTCATTCAGGGCATGGCAAGGGTGATTTCAAGCTCCCAGTGCCTGATTTTTAAAGACTAATTCACATCTGAAGATCTTCACTGTGCTTTTGAAAGAGAGACCCTGATTTTGGCAACTGCAGTGCACAAGAGTCATGTGTCTTCCTTCAGCACCCTCACTTGAAGTTTTGCACCTAAATATGCTAAAGGCATGCAACACCTCAGGCATAAATTCTATTTTTTGCATCCATTTTCTGGAGAGACTAAATTAGGTGACCTCTGGGAGGATGAAGGAATGTAAGCTACAAATGTTGTTGACTTAGCCAAAGCCAAGGAGTTGTGCTTACAAAAAAACCCCACCCTGCTCCATTATCTAGTTAAGTTACCCATTGGTAAACTTACTTCAATATCTATATTTCAAAACTATAAAATTAAAAAACTATATTTACATTGAACTGCAAGTGGATTTTATTTTACTGGTGTAACTCATGTAACAGGTCCCAAAAAAAAACAAGTGTTGTTCTACATGCAGATCCTTCCCATGTAGTTTTGTCTTCTCCTTGGGGTATTTTGACTCTGCTTGTGCAACCCTTGGTGAACTAGTGCCACTCTACCTAGGGATGTGTTTTCTTCTCTGCTTTTAAATGTATTTCTGCAGCTTCTAATAATGTGCAAACAGTAACCTGTCTTAGCTGGGATTTTTCCTCTGAGTTGAGCCAAGTTATATAAAATTAAGAACGTTTTTCTTCTTTAAGTGAAGGCCACCCTTGAAGTATGTTTTTGGAAGTGTGCGGAGATCTAAAGAAAAGTTTCTATACCTAAAACCTTTGAGTTATTATTCTTCTTTCCCCAGTTATTAGTGGGTCTAATAACAGATGTTCTTTCTGGAAACCTTGCTTTGATGAGATGTCGGGCTCCTAATTTGCTGCTGCCCCAACATCTTTCTGGTCTGTATGCACAACTGTCTTGGCAAAGTTGATGCTTTTGACAAAATCAGAGCAGGAGGTCTTGACTGATGAGGTCTTGACTGATGCTTTCACTTTGTTTGATATTGTTTTCTCCCTTTGTAGCAGCCAAGAGCACTTTGTGGGATTTAGAAATAAAAGATCAAGGTTGCCTGCTGAAAGTGGTCCCCCCAGCAGCAGGACCTATTCTTCTTTTGCTCTACCTCCTATGTGAACAGGAATTCACAATAGCAGGGTACCAGCACAAGAATGGACAATGTAGTAACTTAATTGTTGATCGAAACACTTGATCAGTTGCATTCAAACAGCTTCCATCTTCCCTACGTTCCTTGGGATCCAGAGAACACACTTCTCTCATAATGAACAGGAATGAATAATAGAGGAGCTCTGATTATAGCAGCACAAAGCAGTATGGTAGAGCATTTCTGTGTGACTTGGTATATCATTTGGGGAAATACTAAAATTTTGTAATCAAGCACCATAAAAAAAAAATCTCAGATTCAACTCTTACGAATGTCTCAAAGACAGCTATTCTTCAAGACCTTGAATTTTGCCTCTGTCTTTAGCTAAATGGTGCTATTCTGGAAACCATGGGTTTCTCAAAATGTACTATTATTATATTAAAGGGACAACAAAACCCCATGTCTTTATTGGAAGAACATGCTTTCTTTTTTCTCCAAACCTTTTTTGCTGTATATTTTTCTGAAGTTATTTGAAAAATACGCATTTTTGGATTTCCAGTGGAGGAAAATGGAAAGCATAGAGACAGAATTATTTTTTTATGTGTATAGAATGACTTAAGACTAATAAATCAGGTATAAACATTAACATTTTTTACATGTACTGTATGGTCATTTAATTGTTGGTCTGTTAAGTCTTTCAAAACGATATGTGAGTATCACCTCCTATTTTGGAAAATCTGCTCTGAAGGTTTCAGCATCTAAACCTTGGATTTGGATGCTGGAAATTTGCAAACCGACATCCTTGTTTAAGATTGCATGTAGCTGTCTGGGTAATTGTGATAGAAACACCCGTGACCGATGCAGTTCTTACAAACCAGTTCTGTTTTTCCACTGTTCGTGCAGGTTTTGTGTGGTTTTAGTCAATTTACTTTGAAAACTTGCTTAATGTTTCCCTCCCATTTTTTTAACCACTTCCTTTACACTTAGGGCCATCCTTTTTACACTGTTTGGTGCGAGGAGTGAAAAATGTGATTTTTATAGCTGAGTAAAATTACCCCGTGCTGGTTTAAACAGTTCAAGTTGTGCGTTCGTATTACTGACGCTATTTTGGTGCTTCCTGTGCTGCCTCACCCTTCCGTTTTCTCAAACACCTGCAGATGCACTGGTTCTGATGGGCAGAAAGAAGCTCCGTTTGCCTGTTGATGCTGAATACTGCAAGGAGGTACTTTGGGTCTGAGCCTATACCTTACAAAAAGCCTCCTGGAAATCACTAAATCTCAGGATAGCTCAAGTGGTCCGACCCCCCTGCTCAGGCAGGGTTACCTACAGCTTTTTGCCCACGACCATGTCCAGGTGGCTTCTGAGAACACCTCCAAGGAGGGAGATCCCCCAGCCTCCCTGGGCAACCTGTGCCAGTGCCTGGCAATCCTTCCCGTAGGAGAGGTGCTCCAGTCCTTTCATCATACCAGGGAGCCCACAGCTGGACACAGCACTACTACTACCACCATTAAGAAAAGAATATCAAATAAATTTCTGCAACCCATTGCATCTCTAACAAGGTGCCAACTTGCAGCTCACCAGAAAGAGAACCTCATTAAAGATGTTGCCTTATTCTTCTGAGGGGTTGTTTGGTTGGGTTTGGCTTAGTTGCACCTGGAGTTTCAAACAAGTGATTGGCTCTAGTTACACTGGTACAGAGAATAGGCTAGGATGTCCCTTGATTTGTGAGACTACATACGAGGGGACAGGACAGGCGTCTTGAATGTCTCCTCTTTATATACCTGCAGCCATCCAAGCACTTAGCTTGGCTATACGAGGAGAGAGTTGCCATTCTGTGATTCTGGAGGGCTTGCAAAGATGACTCCCAGATGACATCTGTTGTGACTTCGTACAGTCTGCACTAAAATAGGGAGGGAACACGTTAAGTCTTCCAGTGGTTTTCTTCTTCAGTTTTCACACGCAGATTAGACTGACCTAGGCACGCTGTTCCATTGCAGTCTCGCTTCATAATTATTAGCATGCTTCAGGTCTGCTTAGACTTCCACACTGTCTGTGGTGCTGTGAGCAGAGTCATCTCAGTAGCCATGAGCATAGATGCCAAGAGGCTGAAGACCTTCAGCCACAGCTGTAAAAATAGGGTGTAAATAAAAGCCATGTAATTGGTTCTGCACGGTACTACTTCTTGGCCGCATCAGAAAAATGCCTGCTATGCTCTCAGGCTAACGAAATACACTTTTTGTCAGGAAAAAGTCTAATAGTGAATTTGCCTGTAGTATGTGAGAATGAGAGGCGGTTGCCAACCTGGTACTCTTCGCTGGGAGCATAAAAAACTTGGATTGTATGACCAGATCAAACAAAAGGTCTTAAGCACGTTTTTAGTCTAACAAAATGTTTCTCTGCATACACGTGATGACTTTTTAGTAACACAAAATGCATGATGCAATGAAACACAGGAGCAGTTCATTGCAGGATTGATATTTCATGATGATGAATCTGCATTTTTCATGCAGTGGTATGAAAAATAGTAGGATATTTCATCTCACCATTAGCAGGTTGGAAAGACCTATGGATATGAAGTGCAGGATATAGCATCTAATGGAAGAAATTATGCAGAACTCTCCGTTGTGTGCTGCACAATCAGTAACTACTCTTATTTTTTAAAGCAAACAGCAGGTTGGTAGCTGACTGGATGTGACATTAGGGCAAGCTACAGCTCTTCCTTTGCGTACAGAGGATGAGTTGGATTCTGCTCCTGCAAAGTTTTGTTTCTTTACGAAGTGACTGTACATACATGTTGTAGTTCTCCCAAAGTTATTTAAGCAGTAGCTGTCATCACAGATCCTTCCGAAGTGAAATCTCCCAGCGTGTGTCTCTCCAAGAAAAGCCAACCACACAGCTGGTGTGTAGTACGCTGTGTCACTGCTCTGTGTGCAAACCAGAACACTGAATGGATGCTGCCAGCTAAAAGAACACGCGCGGGGATGCTCAGTGCCTCCTCGGCGAGGCTGAAACACTTCAGGGCCTGCTGGAGTTTCCTATATATGGCGATTTCATGGAAATGTAGATGTTTTACTGCAATTCTTCTCCTTTTCTTGGGACTCCTGTGATATTTTAAGCTGGTCTCTTTGACTATTCCATTCTTCCTTCTGTTTGAACTTTTTTATGTGCTGACTTTGAATTTGTGCTTTAATTATTTCGCTTCCCTCCCCACTATTTTTCTCCCGGTTTAAATTTAGCCAGTGTACTTTTAGTAAAGCAAACATAATTTGTCTGTAATTACGAATGCTCTGTGGACTCTCCTCAAATCCTTCCTGCAGAAAGGCAACATGAAGCGTTTTATTTGGGGGGGGAGAGTGCTGAACAGAAAGCTGGAAGATGGGCTGGGCTGTACCACAACACGGGTTTCTCAGAGAAAGATAAAAATCTAGGAAGGGCGTTGCTGCAGAAAAGATGACTGCTTATAGAAACGCACAAACTCACGTGTTCTAGGTTTTGTTATCTGTTACGTGGTGAGAGAGAATGCACCAAAACTTCTTGGCTGCTTAGGATTGAGATCCTACAGCAGTGTAACAGAAATCAAATAACTGTTTGAGTTTACCTTTAGTACAAATTAGAGCTCCGAAGGAAATTACCCGGTAGCGTTCCTGTTTCTCTCTCAGCTAAACCGTAGGAAGTATGGGTTGTAGCCAGCAAAATAAGCATTGTGTGGATGCATGTGTGAAATTTACGTTGTTAAATAAAGCTGTAGCCATCCTTCGGCTTTAAATGCACGTCAAGTGCTTTGAGCAGACCCCAGAAAGCAAGGTGCAGTTGGGTGGCCAGCAGTGCGGTTCTCCCTTCAGCTTCTTGCAGGCCAGAGCTGGTGTGCTCTGCTTCCTGTGACCACTGCCAGCCACCGCCGCCCTTCCCTCAGGAGCTCTCTGCCTTTTTATTTATCTTCCTTCAGCTGTTTGGTTTCCCGTGTACAGATCTACGAAGCGCTAGGCTTTAAGACTCAAAGTTGCTGCTGAAATTGCCATAGCATGGAGTTGTATCTGAAGTTTAAGAGCATGGTAAATATAGTGTAGATTTGATTTGATATTTTTTAATGAAACTTTAGGCGACAACATCTAAGCTTCCTGTACTGAATGCAAAGAGACTTCTGAAATATTTTCTTCTAGGCAAACTTTTAATAAAGATTTGAATTAAATGTTAGCTTTTACAGCAAGTAGGAACCAACTTGCTTCGTGCCCAGCAGTGCTTCTTTTTCATCCTTTGGTTTGTCATTTCAGTGGGGACCAAGGAAGTTGTTAAACGTTTTTTTATTTTACAAAAGCAGGAATTGGAAGGAAAAAAAGAGTCTAATGGAGATCACTGTTAATTTTGTTAAAGACTTGATGGATTTCTAAAAGCAAACAGACAACAACAACAACAAAAACAGTGACCAAAACACCCACTTTTAATGATTGGCCCTTAATGTGTAAGAAAATAGCTTTACATAAATGATTTAATTCGTTACTTATCTTAGTCGCATTATTTATATTCGTATCTTAATAATACTTCACAGTTTTGATGTTAGTTATGTCTGCTTTCTCAACAGTTACTTTAAATTATATATTTACAGATATATGGAGTTTGGGGGTCATCCTCTTTATGTTGGTGTGTGGACAACCACCATTTCAAGAAGCAAACGACAGTGAAACTTTGACTATGATAATGGACTGCAAATACACCGTGCCACCTCATGTGTCCAAGGAATGTAAAGAGTAAGTAGAGTGCTAAAGAACTTAAGCATTCATAGGAGTGGATTTTCGTTATCTTTGAGAGTCCACATACAATGTTACCACAATAATTACTGTGCCTACTGCTTTTGCTTAGTTGTTAGTATTTCTTCACATCAATTGAGTAGCTTCTTGGGCAGCAGTATAACTTTTTTATTTCCTGCATCTGCTTTTATTAAAGGTTAATCCCATGATACTTATTGAGAGTAGGTTTTTTTCCACACTTTTCTGAAACTTTATTTTGATTTTATCCAGTGTTTCTTTCATGTGTCTCAGTTATCATTCATTTTATAAATGATCAGAGAAGCTACTCACCACTGACTGGCTTTGGCCACCATTCCTGCTGGACAAATTACAAGGTGTTGCTTGGAGAATTTTGTGGCAGAGGTGACAAAGTTAATGATTCCTGTAGATTTCTGTTCAAAATACAAGTTGTCAAAAGCCGAGAATATCACAGCAAGTTTTGCACATCTCCTACTGAAATTGCAGCTCCAAGTCAACATTCTAGGCAATCACGGGAGGAAAATAATCTGTCTGCAAATACCATATGCCACTTGGGAATCATGACTCACTTTGATACGATGTTTTTCTGCAGTGTTCACTGCAGCTTTTTTTTTGATATGGTCCAGTATTGATATGTTCTATAGGATGATGGGTTAATGAGGTCGTTAGTCCTTTTAATATATATTCCAGCTGCGTCTCTGTCCAGTCAAAAGTCTACAGCAGGACCGAGTATTCTGTTAGTTGACATGGAAGGAAATGGATGTTACAACTGATCATACTGACTATTCCTCTCCACCTGTCATCTATGTGGTCCAGGAATCTAATGTATAACATTGATGCCATAGCTGGTTTTCATGTCTCGTAGTGTCTGACATTTCTGGTATTATGGAAAAGCTGCTATTAGTGCTCTCGACAGCTTGAGGAGGTTTACGTAAAGGGATAGGTTTAAAGTACAATACAGGAAGGGCTTTTAAAAGCTCTCATTAGTCAATTCTATCAAATCTCTTGAGATGCTGCATATGGTGCTGGGGCCAAGAAATTACTGGGGTTTTGTATCCTTTTGCTTAATATATTGGATAACACTAATTTGCTTAAAGGCCCAAGTAGATCTGCTCCCCATATGTGGCACATCAGCAATTACTGCCGGTTACCAAAGTGCTTGATGGGTTAGGCTCTCGTAGGGATATGGCTCTCAGACTGCCTAAATGTGCTGCTCTGTGTGGAAACATCCGTGGTGTTCTGGGGTGCATAAGCAAGCCTAAAGCAGGAGGCACACGTGGTGGGTTTGTGGTGCACTTTGCTACAGGTGTTTTAGTACAGGCGTAGTTTAAAAACAAAAAGTTTTATGAAGTGTATAATTGGTTCTCTATCTGTTGCAATATTAATAAAACTCCCCTGGGCTCCCCTGTCTCACCTGGACTTTCCTTCTGGTAAAGGCAGAGACCACAGACACTACATACGTGACATTCCTTTTTTTACCGTAAGGTTTTAAGAAGTTCAGATTAACCTCCATTTTTAATTCCTTATATCTCATGCCAAAATAAAATAAAATTGCAATTACCTCTGTGATTTGTGTGGCCTTGCAGTTTTGAAGTTGCATGGTATAATGTAGTCAGTGGAGTAACTAAAGCCATATGTAAGAACTGCTGAACTTTCATTCTGTGTTTTGAAGCAATGAAGTTCCAGCAAAACCTTGGCATCAAAACTGTTACATCCATGTTCAGTTCATTGTTCAGCACCAAAAGTACCTTCCCAAAGCTTTTTTTCATGATATACACTGAAACTTCACATACAGCGAGCTAGTAGTGCTAATCATGTCTTCTTTCTCTGTTTATTTTTGGAATTTATGCATTTCCCTACCCACACTTGTAAACACTCAATATCAACCCATTAGTTTGTCCCTTCATCATCCCAGAGAGTGTTTTTTTCTCTAAGTGTGGAACAGATCCCTGTCCTTTCACAGATACTGAAGAATTGAGTGTCTGATAGCTATTTCAAAACAAAACATGTCTACTTATCTTGCCATTCTATAGTCTTTTTGACAGCAGCAATAATAGAAAATTATATTTCTATTATTGTGCAGACCAGCCTGTAGGCCATCTGTCACAGTTGCCATATAAACCTATTAAAAAATAATTGGAAGAATCTAAGCATAGTAAATGAAAACTATAGTGTTTATGTTATTTATAGTTTTCAATAAATAGTTTCAGCTCAGAAATATTTGAAATGTCTTTGAGAATAAAGAAGTTCTCCTCCCATTGTTTACTGTAGACATTTCTAAGGATCTTTCTGGACTGACAGTAGAAAATTGCTTCTTAATGTTGCTCTTACAGTGGCTGCTGTTTAAACATGTGAGTGCATTTTGTTTAGATTTATTTTTTATTCACAGTCTGATTACACGGATGTTGCAGAGAGATCCGAAGCGAAGGGCATCTTTGGAAGAGATTGAAAACCACGCGTGGCTCCAAGGAGTCGACCCTTCTCCAGCAACAAAGTACAATATTCCTCTAGTGTCGTACAAAAATCTGTCTGAGGAGGAACACAACAGTATAATACAGCGCATGGTTCTTGGTGATATAGCAGACAGAGATACAATCGTGGAGTAAGTTCTCAATCTTGTATGGTTTATTTTGATCATCTGTCACTGCATTTGATTAAAGAATTTCATTAGAGCCTGGGTGTTTCAGTGTTAAAATACCGAGCCATTCAGTTAACAAAATATTACAATCTTGCTCCTCTGAAGAGGATTCTAGGATGAGAAATACTTAAGTAGACCCAGTTTGCCCTTAGGCAAAACTTCAAGAAAATATTTTCGAGTAGTGTTCGATTCCTGTAGTAGTGTGCAATCTCGAGCAAACCTGACTGCATTGAAATCCATGCTTTGACTTGTGCTTCTGATCTGGACTAGTTAGTTAGGTCTGTTCTCATGCATATTTAGCGGTGATAAATTCTAGCATTTTTTCCCTTAGTACTCTTCTGGTATGCCTGAAACTTTGTAATTTAAAATACTGTTTCTTTTATCTGGATATTGCAAAATTGCCATTGTCACCTAGTGAGCTTGCTAGAAAGCCGCCTAGTTTCTTCTAATACATTAAAACCTGCAAAACCCTAAAATATTCCATAAGTTGAAAGAGGATGTAATTGTGTTTTGTTTTGTTTTGTTTTTCTATTTGTTCATGCTTAACCTGGCCTACGAACTTAATTTTATTGTAAAGTTAATGTGACAACCCTAAAACAACGTAGGTTTTTCATCCAGTTACATAAAAGTTAATACTTTGGTTGTATGTGCCAATGGGAAAGCCTACTACTGGTACATAACATTTATGAAATACAATTTTATCATTTAAAGTGTTCAATAAAGGAAGTGTTTTTTTTGAATGATACCCTAAAAATATCCCCATTCAGCCACAGTGAAGTTAATAGACTTGTTGGCTCTTTACTTTTTAGTAAGACCAAGCCACTCTTGTCAAAACATCAAAAACACACAGTTCTGTTTTCAGGTGCTGTTCCTACTATGAGAAGTACAGTGATACGTGAGCTTGCATGTCCAGTTTTCAGCAAGCCGTTGATGTATGGTTTGTTTCATGTTTTCTTTTGTTTTGTACTTTCCCTAGGGCACTGGAAACTAACAAATACAATCACATCACTGCTACTTACTTCTTACTAGCTGAAAGGATCCTGCGAGAAAAACAAGAGAAAGAAATTCAGACCAGATCTGCAAGCCCTAGCAACATCAAAGCTCAGTTCAGGTAAGAATTTAGGAATCTAAGTGTGTTTTTCTGTGTTGGTGATGATGTTTTTTTGGTGGTGGTGGTGGGTTTGTTCTGTTTTGTTTTTTAAAGCTGGTTTGTTATTGAATTGCAAAAGCACTACTACTTGAAAAACTGCAACATACTTATTCATTGCCACTTTTAAGTGTGTTCAGAGTGCTCTGTGTGCTTCAGAATTTGTTTGGAAATCAGCTACCAATATTTTAATTTTCTACCATTTTCAGGATATGACTAAAGGATTTGAATTTGAAGTCTGTATTTGAGGTAGTAAGTTTGCCCACCTGCTAGGAAGAGGCATGTTCATTGACCTTTAGTTCCTCATAAAAATAGTATGTGCAATATTCCTGGAAAAAATCAGTTGCATAATTCCTAAATGTGGTGATGAGGAATTAGGAATAGATGAGAAATCATGCTGAACTTGATGTTAAGGTTTAGTTGTTAGCTTTGGTCTTAATGGGTTTGAACGCTCCCTAAATCAAGCTTTGAGCAAACATCTTCAGGTTGTGTTATTTTATTTTTAATGTAGTTCGATGTGCTTCTTATCTAAGGAAAATCATTGAAATAATTGCTTTAATCATCCATTTAAAGATATTGCCATAGAATTTTTAGTTTGACAAAAGGATTGCTAAAAACACTTATAGTAAAGGTCCCCAGAATTGTCAAAGCTCCAGCTTGTGGCAGACAGTAAAGCAAAAGTGGGGAGAGAGGGATTC
The DNA here is from genome assembly GCF_963932015.1 of Anas acuta. Lineage (NCBI taxonomy): Eukaryota > Metazoa > Chordata > Aves > Anseriformes > Anatidae > Anas > Anas acuta. The sequence continues at coordinate 44,007,559 of NC_088980.1, read as the reverse complement.
TGCCACGTAGCTGGTGATTGGTATGTTCAACCAGTCCATTTGCTGTTCAACTCATTATCAAAGCATCACATATTTTCAGTTACAGAAGCATATGCTTGAAAACAAAACAAAAAACCTCACAAGGTGAATAGTTTATTTGCACACAGATATTGAGGGTGACAGGATTTGAGCAGTTATTTTTCTGAAATACTTTGTTTTTAATATGCTGGGTAAGTATTAGACTAGGACCAGAAATTGCTGGTGTTGAGACGAATCCTCACTGGCCCGTCTTGACGATCTTTCCAGTGAAGATGGAGGTGGTACTGAGACATTTCCATTAATTTTTAACCTCCAATCTCTTCAAAAAGCTGCTTTTTAAGCTTTGTTGAAATATCACTGGTAACTGTTATTAGCAATGGTAACAGTCACTGGCAGCTAATCTCTTAATGAGAGGATATTAAGTGCTTGTGCTGATGTTTAGAGTCGCTGCCTACCTTCAGCGTTGCTGATGTGGCAGAGAAAAAGACAAGACAGGTCATCCATCCCAAAATTTCTTTGTGCAGCTTTCATGCCACACATAAAGTCATATAATAGGAATGACAGAAGGGCCATAAATGCTGTGGTTCCCTTCTGGTGCAAATCCACGTTTGACTTGGCCTAACTGATAAAAGGTACAACTACCTTTAATCTATAAAAGATGAACTCTTGTTACAAATGGGTTCTAAATCTGCAAAGTCTGCTTCTAAATTGTGTGTTGTTTTTTTTGTTTTTTTTTTCCCTGCCTCGGTGTCACTGTTTCAGTAAAACAGCCGCTCCAGTTATATCAGGAACTAGGACAAATAAGTCTGCTGAATCTGAATCTTGAGATGAATTTGTAACACTGAATGGAGTGGTTAAAGCCTGCCTCCCAAGAACGAGATTTCTTTTCCTGACAAGCCCATACACAAAAAATGAGGAACTCTTGCTGTTAATAGGCCCCGGTAGCATTCAGGTTACTCCTTGTCTTCGGGATGGTTCTAAATTCAAAGGATTTATCTAGAGTGACCTCATGGAAAAGATAACAAGGAATGCATTTCTTTTATTTTGAGAGCTTAAAGCAAAACCAACACAAGCAACTGACTTGCAACCTGGAGCTTTCCTTTGGCCTGCTGTCCCCTCAGACCTACTGGGAGCAACAGTGGGGGAAAGCAGGGAGGCAAACAGGGGCTGCTGTGTGATACACATACTGTAGTGAGGAGGTTTATTGCCTGGAAACTGCAGCACTCTTAGATACTATATTTACTCTTTATTGTGACAGCCGCAGAACTCGCTGCCTTTTTGCTGACAAACCAGCCTGTTCCTAAAGCACTGTGCGTGCTCGAAACATTCAGTTCTTCATTTTTGGTCGCTTCTGCAGTTACGCTTCTCATTTACCTAAGTCCTGTTTGCTAATCACTGCCAGTTGTTTGTATTTCAAATACCCACCACAGCACAAGTCCTCAGAAACCCAGGCCAGTGGTTTCCAGCACTCCTGGAGCCAGCTGGGGCCTGAGGAAGGATGCCAACCTCAAACCTAGGAGGACCCCAAGCTGAGGCTCCACTTTGTGCTGGAAAGCTCGGGACAGAGGTGCCAAGCCGCTCTCTGGGGTAAATAGGTGAGAGGATACCAGCAGCTCCTGGCCCTGTTGTTACGGGTGGTGGATTTTTGTACCCCAAAATTTTGGTACCTTTTGCAGACAGGCATCTCACATTTCAGGATCCTTTCCTATCCAGCAGTTACAGAGGGAGCCTTGGGAATGTCTTGTGGTATGCTACCCACGTGTAAAGAGAAGTCTCCTGCTACTGCTTTTCATGCGTTGTGCTGGATTGTTTTAGTTATGTAAAGTCATGTGATTGGCAAACTTTAAAAAAATATAAAAAAAATAGATAACTTAAGTGGTTAGAAAAAAACTCTCGTTCTCCACAAGAAATGTGGAGCTTACACTGAATGAAGGAATTGAATTATTCAGTGTAAAAGTGCTGGTCTTTCAGACTAGGCTTTCAAAATACAGCTAGAGAGGAAAGACCATCAGTCTCTGTTCTTTATTCTGTATGATGTGAAAATTCCAGTATATTTCAGGTTTTAAAGTAAAGTATAAATCATTATATTCTGGCTTAGATACTGAAGATAAAAGATATCAGCTGCTAACTGTAAAACTGATTTACTCTCAAGTGTCGCCTCTTTCATTACATTCATTACTAACACCTGAGGGAACGGCATGAAGCTGCAGAAGGGGAGCTTCAGGCTGGGTATCAGGAAAAGGTTTTTCACGTGGAGGGTGGTCAGGCCCTGGAACAGGCTGCCCAGGAAGTGGTCATGGCACCGAGCCTGCTGGAGTTCGAGGAGTGTTTGGACAGCGCTCAGACACGGCCTGATTTTTTGGGTGGTCCTGTGTGGAGCCAGGAGTTGGACTCCACGATGCTTGTGGGTCCCTTCCAGCTCAGGATGTTCGATGATTTTGATTTGAGGCTAATGCTCAGTACACAGCCATACATTTTGAACCGTGTTTATTCAAGTGTCATGGTCTTGAGCAATTTAAGATCTGAATTCATGCTAATGGATTACTCCCGTTGCTGAGTTAAGGTTAAATAAATGTTTGATCGCAATTCATGTGTTTGAAATCAAAGGTGGTTTTGTAGAACAGAGCTTAGTCTGAATGAAATTCAATGAAAATAGGGGAATATTTCTTCTGACTTACATATTTCTTCTGCCTTTGCTTGTGTTAGTTCTAACCTGATCTTTATATTAAGAGTACTGGGGAAAAAATAACAAAAACCTCAGGCTGTAGTAGTGTTGCAAACTACTTTTATTCAACCTGTGCGTTAATCACCTTGTATCTTCCTGTATCTATACCTGCTTCAGATTATTTTCTTGGAAAGGCAATTATTTAAAGCTCTCTATTACTTAATTCATTTTCTGAACAGTAATTTTTTTAAAGATTTCATTTGACTGTAACCAATGTAATTTCTAAACTTTGCCTCTGACGTTCTTTTCAAATAGCAGCATTTCTAAAGGAACGCACATTCTTTGAGCACGTTTCCTTCTCGGTAACTCAGTATTGCTACTTACAAACACGTAACTCAGCAGGCCAGTCAGTGTGGCAGTGCTTGTGCTCTTCTTGTAGAGATCGTAGATTTTCTTACGTGTTCTTACATGCTCACCGTGATCTGACTTTCCTTTTATCTTTTGTACTTGTTTATGCAGGCAATCCTGGCCAACGAAAATCGATGTACCCCAGGATCTGGAGGATGACCTTACGGCTTCGCCTCTCTCCCACGCGACTGTTCCTCAGTCTCCAGCTCGCACGGCCGAAAATGTCCTCAATGGTCACAGAAGCAAGGCCCTCGGTGACGCAGCAAAAAAAGAAGACATCCCCGAGTTAGCTGGACCGGCAATTTCAGTGGTGCCACCTGTGAGCCTAAAACCCACTACGAGTGGCCGGAAATGCTTGTTCAGAGTAGAAGAAGATGAGGAGGAGGATGAAGAAGATAAGAAACCGATTTCTCTTTCTACTCAAGTTGTTCTGCGCCGCAAGCCTTCAGTTACAAACCGTCTCACTTCACGGAAGAGCGCGCCAGTCCTCAACCAGATCTTTGAGGAGGGCGAGTCCGATGATGAGTTCGACATGGATGAGAACTTACCCCCAAAGCTCAGCAGGTTAAAAATGAACATTGCTTCGCCCAGCACAGTGCACAAGCGCTACCACAGGAGGAAAAGCCAGGGCCGGGGCTCCAGCTGCAGCAGCTCCGAAACGAGCGACGATGACTCGGAAAGCAGGAGGCGCCTAGACAAGGACAGCGGCTTCACCTACTCCTGGCACAGGCGGGATAGCAGCGAAGGGCCGCCAGGCAGCCAGGGAGATGGCGGCGGGCAAAGCAAACCAAGCAACGGGAGCGGGGGAGTAGACAAAACGAGCCCAGGGGATAACAACAAAGGTGGGGGAAGTCCCTCCGGCGGCTCTGGCGGCAGCACCAACAACACTTCGGGTTCCACTCGCAGGTGCGCTGGGTCTGGGAACTCGCTGCAGTTATCGTCTCGAAGTGCAGGGGAACTGGTGGAAAGCCTGAAGCTAATGAGCCTTTGCCTAGGCTCACAGATTCACGGCAGCACTAAATACATTATTGATCCTCAAAACACTCTGTCCTTTTCCAGTGTAAAAGTGCAGGAGAAATCAACGTGGAAAATGTGTATAAGCTCCAGCGGGAGCGCAAACCCGGCTTCGTCGCTGGGCAGCCTCAAGTTTTTTTCTGACCACATGTCAGACACGGCAAATGAGTTGGAACGGATAAAGACCAGGAACTTGAAAAATAACGTGCTACAACTACCTCTCTGTGAAAAGACGATATCTGTGAATATTCAGCGGAACCCAAAGGAGGGCCTGCTGTGTACCTCCAGTCAAACCAGCTGCTGTCACGTCATTTGACGGCGGCCTGACTTTGATAGTTCGATCTACTTGACAGCATCATTCTTCCTGTTCAGAGCTGTGAACACCTTGTCACCGAACCCCCTTTTGTTGTCTTAAGATTTTTAAGTGGGCTTTGAGCAGTTATTTATTACACTTTAATTTTGTGTTTGCTTGATGGTATGACAATGCATGGTCCTTGCATGCTGCTAGCCAATACGTTTTTTCTTTTTCAACAAACCAGAATATTTTATTGTGTAATTTTTACATTTATAATTTTACTATGGAAGATCTGGATTAAATTAAAATGACTATCTGGATCCTAATGTAAATGGAGCACTTAGAAGTTTCATGTTCTGCACTTAACCTAGAGAGAGAAGCTTTTGTTTGCTTGTGAAATGTTAATTCTTGTTCTGACCTTCTGTGATATCTAAAATACGTGATATGTGGCATACTTCTATGTGTCTGAAACAGAACCAAAGCAATAATGTTTTGATGCTGAAAACTCTTCTGGGAGCTTTCAGATGTTCCAAGGCTTGTACAAAGCAAAGATGCACTGAAAATTAGTGATCTTGAAATATGATTTTAAACCCACACCTATTTGTCTTAACCTATAATGTGGATAAAGTTGTGGCTCAAAAATCAAACTGAAAAGATCTTGTTTTGCTAGAGGCAGTTGTGTTTGGTTGTTTGGGTTTGTTTTTTTGGTTTTTGCTTTTAAGGAAAAAAAAAAGCAAGTAGATTTGTAAGGCAGCTTTTTCCCATAGAAATATGTTAATATTACAAGCAGACAATCTTCTTTTTTAATATAACAAAGGTAAATTATTAAGTCTACTTCTGAGTTTTTACATGCTGAGAATAAAGTATTTGTATGACTTACTTTTGTTATTAGTATATCACGACACTTAGTATTTTAGTTTTTTACCTTGTAAGCCTTCCTCCCTCTCTCTCTCCCTGCCTCCCTGAGATTTCAAAAGGCAATAAGGGATGGAAAACCTTTAAGTAATTGGATTCAAGTTTATTGCCATTTACATTTTTCATATTATTAAGTCTAACTCTTAAAATACTGCTGTTTCCCCATACATGCGCCAGTTATTTTCCCTCAGTAATCATGCTTTTTTCATAAAGTCCATAAAAATAGCTTAGAGCAAAGTATTTATTTTACAGCTATTTGCCTTTCTGTTGGATTTCCCATTGCCACGACAAGGTCTTGATTTAGAGTATTTGTGTACAAATGGATACTTTTGACCAGATAAATTAACTTGTGGAATTTTATTATCTAGAATGAAATATATTGCAGATTCCTAGTTTTGGGAAGGGCAAGAATGTTTTATTTTTTCATGCTGTGCACTGGGTCTTCTGAGCAATGCTAGTAAAACTGGTGGTGTTATGTAGCAGCGCCCTGGCCAGACAGCGGATGGCTGAGAGAAGTTTACACTGTTGAGCATCTTGTCACATTGCAGAATGGTCACAGACGACGCATTTCACGTCCACTGTAGAGTGAGTAGAGCACCAAAGAACTGCGTTACGCTTGGTCTTAATTTCTACAGTTCATGACAGCTCTCCTTAATTAGTATTTAAAAAAAAAAAAAAGAAAAAAAAAAGTCTAAATTGCATGGGGTATTCTTACTGGCTAGCCTAGCCAGGGATTTTACATCCTGCATCCTAAACAAGGCAAATGATAAGCATTTTACTTTTAGTTTTAGGAGCTAGTTGCAGTTTAGTCAGCGGGATATTTATAAATCAAAAACTGCAAGAATAGACGTGTGGGTGAAGCCATAGAACATATTTGCTTGAAATTTTTTGAGCAGGGATCTTATAAAGGGCCAGAAATAAGATGTGTGGTTCACGGACAGTGAGCGTAACATCGAAGTAGGAGAAAAGTTTATAAAGGGCATTGGCAATAAACTTATTTGTTGCAGCTTTTTTTCCAAGTATTGTAAATACTCTTTCCTGATATTATGTACAGCCTTGGAATGGCACCTTTTAACTAACCCCAGGTGTATTTTGTTTCCAATGTTTTTATATACAAATGTATATATATGGTGCTCACTTTAGAACAGCAGTGTTGACCATTTATGCTGCATAGTTGTATTATAGCCTTATTAGCTGTGTATGGTTGGTTGAACCTTTGGGTGTACAAATGTTAGTCTGAGTGGTGTCCTTTATCCAGTTGTTGATAGGTGAATGATTGTGCATGTGGTGTACGTTGTATTATGTTGTCCTGTACAAGGAAGGGCGAGAATAACCACTACAGTAAGATAATATTGGACCAAACTATTATTTAGAGCAAGTAAACAAGTTTCTTGTACCCCTTAACGTGTCTTTAAAAGTTGCATATAGTTACAGTAGTGTATAAATTAAATATTGTGGAAAAACAATTAGTCTTGTATTTTTCTGTATGTGTGTATATATATATAAATATATAAAAATGTACCTCTAGCAACTTCATCTGTATTTAAGATGTGACAATCTTGACACAGAATTTTAAGAGTAGCAGTATAAATAAGCAGAATTAATGAACAGAAATATAAACATTTCTCACCAAGAAAGAATCCGTGTGTGCGTGTGTGTGTGTTACGAGGGTACCGAAATAGCAGCTGATCTTATCGCTTCCGGCAGTGTTTGGCTTTTCATTGTACAAAAGCTCACGGTGTGTGACAGAAATGGAAAATCCAGTTAATAAAAGTAATACCTTGATTGACGCAGAGCCTACGGTTCGCATGTCCGTGCGGTTTGTTACTCCGGGTGGGCACGGTGCCGTGCACCGGAGGCCGGACCTCCGGAGACGCGTTGGCTGGGAAGGAGTTCTTGACGCTGAGTGGTCACTTGAACATAGCTGAGCCCTGCCTCGCATAACGATACGTTGAAATAGGGGATAGGAGAAAGGGGAGCGCAGTTGCTTTGGAAAAAATACAACTTTGTGTGTGGTTGCATGTTTATTTGTAAACTTTCAGTTAACCTGGTACTATTCCCTCGCATAGCTAAAAATTGTTAGTTTGGGCTTAAAAGGTGAGTTGAAATTTGTTAATTTGTGCTTAAAGGGTGTCTTGGTTCGCATCTGCTAAAGTAGCTTTTTGCTTAAAGGTTAAGGTAGCTATTTCTTAGGCAGACCTTCAAAAGGATTTAAAGGGCTGAATGTTTAGTAAACTCTACGAGCTACTGTGCACCTAGAGAACATTTACGATAAACTTGTCCAGCTTCCCTTCATAGCAGCTAGCCGCTGCTTCTCTGCCTCGTGTCTGGCAGCTCTGCAGTTTACAATACATTGGGTTTCAACATCTCAGTTAAAATACCTCGCTGCGTGTTTGTCCAAGTGAGCGGGAGCAGCCCCAGCCATGTGCACGTCCATGAAGTCATGGGAGGGCCACCTCACCCACCCTGCTGCTGTCACTTAGGAAAAATGAGGTGCTGCACTGGTCTCAGGTTTTTCCTGTTAGCCAAAACGGTTGTGTACCAGTTTGCCACATGGGCGGAGGTGGTGTGTAAACTGATTTTCCTGTAACGAAGTATGGGATTTGATGTTTCACCAGTGCAGAGAACGTGTTTTTCATCCAAACCTTGACCGGTACTGTTGTTCTCTGTAACATAACATGGTAATAGTACAAAAGCAGCTGCTAACATCAGCACTGGAACACATCAGAGCTAACCAGCAGGACGTGCTGGCACTGGGCACAAAAGGTAGGCACCTTACGACAAAGCTGTTGGCACCCAAAGCACGTAACCCACACAACCAGGCTGTAAGACGTAGCGCGCTCTGAACATAAACTCCTGCTTCGTTTCTGCTGTCAAATGTAGCAGGATGCCAGGAGTTAATTCCCCTTATTTACTGCAACTGCTTCACAGTGTACATTGTGCAGCCCAGGCCCACATTGCAGTGTTTAGGCTGCCATGTGCTGGAAAACATCTGCTCCTGAACGCTTGGGCTAAAATTAAGTGTGTCAGTGCAGAGCTGGGAGAACAACTGAAATACCTAAGCTCCAATACAGGCACGGGCTGGCGCTGTCATCGCTTGAAAACGTCCATGCCTTAACCTCTAGCTAGCAGATTAACGCTTTGGTTGTTTGTTTGTTTGCTTTCAGGGTACAGCGAAAAGCATTTCAAGGTGAGGGGGTAAGTGCTAGCTCCCAGCCCAGGCTGAGCGAGGGCCCTGAGCTGGGGCAGTTCAGAGCCTGAACCTTAACTGCTCCTGTGACCCAAATCCTCACCAGAGACAGTACGACCGCATGGTGTTGAACACATTAGCGGGGGTTAACGGCATTCAACGGGCTGTGTAATTACACGCAATTAATGTTGTGGTGCTTTATGATCAGCTCCTTGCGTGACAATGCACCCGCAGGCCTCTGTAGCTGAGACCTCACCTTGCTGGGGAGCATCCAAGCGGGTCAGTACAAACGGTGGTGGTGGTGGTGGGACCGTATCAGCAAGGAACAGTGCAAATATAGCCTCTTGCTGCCCCCCTGTTTAATGGTTAAGTCAGTCTACGTGGATGAATCAGAGCCAAGCTGTCTGTCACTAATTGTGAGTTATGACTTGCTTTCAGTACGAAGTGTTTGAGTAACAACATCTCGATGTGCCCGTACTTGGGGAAGCACAACTCTGACTCACGTGTTCGCTGCCTGCCGCTCTAGCCAGGGGGATCCCTCGTCAGTCATCGCCGTGCGCTGTCCTGAGGGAGGGCCGGGTACTCTTCTTGGGAAAGAGGGTTTGGAGACGTTTTACCCTTCCCATTCTTAACAGGCAGACTATGATCATCTTTTTGAAGTCTGAAATTGGTACAGCTTATTACAAGTCAACTCACTTTGGCCTATCTGCATGTATTGGAAATACCAATTCCTAGGAGTCCAGAGGCCTGAATTAGTGACAGATTGAAGCCTGTTACACTAGAGGAGAAAAACAAACAAAAACACAGCACTCCTATTTACTTTCCCAGGTGGTAGAAGAATTGTCCTGTGGAAAAATGCAGGTATATTTGGCACTTTAAAAGCAGGGGGCTGTTGTAAGGACTTTGCTAGGCTCTAGAGACATGCCATGTCAGCCCTCCCTAGCAGTTAATTTCAGCGAGCCCTTGTGTAACATCTTCCCCTCGCTACTCCCTCTTGAGAAATGTGGGGCTGGAGGAGGTGAGGAGAGACGGATCTGTTTTCCTCTCCACACACACTCAGCTTGAGAGCCCGAGGCCTGGGAGAGGCTCAGCTGAAGACCTGGGAGCTCAGAGGAAGGGCTGACAGGTCCTCGCACCATGCCTGGGATCACCCTCATCACGCCTCTGCTGACAGACGTGTTTTATATCACGCAGCGGGGCGCAGAGAGAGCCGCTCTCCAAGTCAGGAGGCCCGCAAGGAGGTCTTCAAGGCCTGCGAGTAAGGAACCTCAGCGCGCATTCCCCTTTTCCCCTGCCTTGGGCATGCAGCTACCCAAACTAGGGACAGAGAAACAGATTACACAGCTTGCAAACGGCAGTCACTGGTAAATATTTATTCTTTCCCGTATTTTCATTTGACAGCAGATTTTTGTCAGCAATTTTCATCCCTACCATTTTTTCCACAATTTTTTTTTTTTTTTTTTTTTTTTTTTTTACAAATGCATCTCCAGCACAGAGAAGGAAAATAACACAGACACAGTCAGAAGTGCAGACAGAAACATTTTTCCTTTCACATGAGAAATGAAAACATGGCATCGTGAATGGGAAAAAAAAAAACAAACAACTGTATTGAACAGGCTGAAACACAGCACAGCCCCAGGAAAAGGGCAAAATGCACCAGGCAGAAAAAGAGGAGCTAAATTTCAGCTTCGTAGACAAAAGATGACTTTGCATTATACAGGTAATATTACTCAAACTTAAGTGTTTGCTCTTTAAGAAGTAATGCCCTACCATGTTTGTAGAGTAGCTGTGATGCTAAAACAGGAGAACTATGCTGCAAACTATGGAAGGTCGTAATTCCTCCACGCTTCCTAGCTTTAGGTGGAGGACCCACCTGAGGCACACCGTTATCTCCATTTGTAGATACAGAAACTAAGCTGAAGAGAAGGGATTTCCCCAAGGCAAGGGCAACAGCTCAATGTCCCTTACATCACCAGGTACTAAACCTTACTGCAGATTTTCCTACGAGTCTGCAGGAAACGGGAAGAATGAAACGGCCACACAGACAGCCACGAAGCCAGTTTGCACAAGTCATTACTTTTTTTTTTTTTTTTTCACGTGATTACAGTTGAGACACGGCTTGATTCCTTTTCCAACCCATCTTGGAAAGTTATTCCTGATACCTGATACAGTCGCTACCAGCAAGAACGTGCCCACTTCACACTCCTAAACCAGCACAAATTAACAGAAATTATGCAGTCCTAGCAGAATCCCATCAAAACAGCTGCCACAAGCCCACCAGGATATATTCCAGCAGGAACCCATCCCACAGATTCTTCTCCTGAACATGCTCAAACACACCGACTAGGCAGCGAGAGTATAGCTTTAACAAATGTGAGCTACTTGAGATTAAAGTGGGCAACAAACTGCAAAGCCACAGAGCTTTCCCAGAGAATATGCTCGTCCCCTCCTCAAAATACATCTTTTTGGGGATCTCTACAGTGCTGTGGGGAGCTGTGCACCCCTCCAGGATACCTGCTGGCTGCCCAGGGTAGAGCTTCCCTGTGTGCTGCCACAGCCCTGCTACAGCTTCAGGCACAGGCTGTGAAAGAGCAGCAGCCCCAGAGCTCGCCCTGAAATAGCAGCAGCGTGGGGGCTGCATGGTAGGAGAAGCAAGTACAGGGAGACAGCAGCTGTAGCACGTTTCTGCTCCTCTTCCCAAGGGAATCGAGCCATTTCTTACTGGGTCACACTTGCAGATTTTGATAAATGCTAATTCCAAACTCCAGACAAAATACATTATTTTGGCTTAGTTGTATTGTTCTTCTGTGGGGGCCCTGTGGCAGATATCTGAAATGTGCCAAGCAGGCAAATACCTTAATTGTAATGACAGATTTTTCCACACACCATTCCAGCAAGTATCATATAAAGTTAAGTTACATCTACCACAGATGAAGGTCACAGCTGGAGAACATAAACTGTCAGAGGCTGGGGGGATTTTGGTCCTATTACTGCCAGAAAACAATGAAATATTAGGAAAATTACCTTTTTTTTGTGGAACACAAGGGAAAAAAAGAGCTATTCACTACATACATGAGTACTAGTGTATCAAGTTTAATCGCTCTGTTAGTTCATTTAACCAGAAGACCCATTAATACAATGCCATAGTTCAAGGCCCAAGGTAGTGACACCAAAAGCTAAAGTAAATTAATAAATAAATATACAATTATCTGCCACTTCATCTTCATAAATCACTGATCAGCAATCTGTATCCTACTGAATGCTTTTTACCCAGCTTTTGAGAAGCCTTTAAGTCAGGTTTACTTAGGTAACGAGCACGCAGGACTGTATAAAGCATACCTTATAATATTTATGTTCTAATATTTCTCAGGTCCTATAAGGAATAATCACGTATTTCATTACGTAGTGTATAAAACATTTAAATTAATTTGCTATGTGCAAAAAATAGCTAATAAGCAGTCTTTGAAAAAGGAGAGGTTTAGCTATCATAATAAAGGAAGGAAAGGGGCAGGAAGCCCAAGGGACAGTACCAGCCTACCTTTATATTTCTGTTTTCTTTTACAAAGTTACAGTTGAAAACTCTAGTTTGCTTTTGGATGCTTATTCACCAGATCTGTTTTCAATCACTTCAAGTACGGTGAGTCTGGCAGATTTCAGCCAGACCTTGCATAAGCTGGAGTGCTTTATTTAGTGTTAGCTTCACAAACCCTTGTACATAAGGAACAAGGAGAATAGGATAAATTACCTTTTTTTACAGCATCAAGCAGTGAATATTTACCGCGTATCACACAAGCAGGTGCCACCTACTGAATATATGGTAGAGTGCACACTGTGATCATCACAAACAAATGCTCGCGACGTGCCCACACGTCCATGTGACTGCTGCAGTCATCTTCGTTTCTTCGTGTTTACTCCTTCAGTGACTCAGCCGCAAGTTTCATTTGCTGTGAGAGAAGTAAGAAAGAAAAAAAAAAGCACATTAAATCGAGTGATAGCAGGATGAATTAAACAAAACGGCGGAATTTGAAAGCAGGACAGTTCTGAAGACAACCAGATAATAAAGCTATACAAAAAAAATAATTTGAGCTTTGGTAACTAAAAATAAAAACGTGAGTCTGTCACGCGTGACTTTGACAAACAACAGTTTTAAGAAAAGGCATTGCTTTTCCCATCAAAAAATTCAGCAAATGATAATGCAATTTGTGTGTTAATTAATTCTTTTTGTGATGAATAACAACTCCTCACGCTGAAACTAGTGAGCCCAACAGGTACAGAAAAAAGCTTCTCCTCATGGCCAGGGGGAATTGCTTTAAGAACAGCAGAATGAAAAGCCAGGGGATATTACTGTTGTATTGAAACCCTTCTCTGCCACTCTAGGCAATAACCATGCTCATGAAACTGCAAGCTGGCACTGCCACCTCTGCTCTGCAGCCCTCCAAGTCCTGTCCTGGTTATGCCTGAGCACAGGGTAGCCGACGATCACATCCCCTCACCGCATGCAGCGCTGGCTGCCACCCTAACGGCACCAGGCACGGGTAGACTAGCAGACCACTGATATCCTACTTCTAGGAAGAAATCTACCAAGCTGGAATTACAAAAACTTACCCCGGAATCACAGATTTTATTTTATTTTATCGGTTATTTTTTTATTTTGATTGTTTTAATACAGGATAGTTCCTTAAGATGACTTCAGATGAGCACAGCGCTCATGGCAATGAAGGGCTGCGATGACAATCTCAGACACAAAAGGGATTAAAAATATGTTAATTATTCCTTGTTACAGCAGATATTCTTTCGTCAGTGGGCTAATCTATCTACTGGCCTCGCAGTGTGCACAATTGTACGGTACATTCCTTACCAATGTAAAATGTTCACTGTGAAATCCTGAATATTGTAAAAAAAAATATTTTTACAAAAATCATAGTAGTCATTTAGCCTTAAATATTTAACTTCCTACGGGATCTTAAAAGGTCAATGAACTACTGACACAACACTGCCTCCAATTTCCCATTGCAAGAACGTTCAGCTCTAAGTGCTGAACATTTCTTCTGTATTGCCCAGCTTTTTGCTGCTGAATTGCCTGAAAACATCCTGTGGTACAAGTAAAGGGGTAGAGGACTGCTCTGGTGATACGTATTGTTTCCAGCCCTGGTGGTAACTGGTTTTGTTTTCATTATCTTGGGACGTCACCAGAGAGATCTCTACGAGAAGCCAGAGTAACAGTTCCAGGTATCGAAAATATCTGCCGAGCAGAGAAACCAAAGTTGCTCTTTGAAGCTCCGTGTTAAGGAGGAGGTTTCACAAGGCAGGATTTGCAGCGGCAAGAAGAGCTGAGCTGAAACCCTGCCAAAGGCGGCTCTCAGACGTCACTGGTTATCAGCTAAAGGTCTTTCAATGGCTGGAAGGCTGGAAACCACCTGCTATGCTAAGAAATAGTTGCAGAGGCTTTAATTCCCCCAAGGAAAAGACTGAGGCAATAGTCAGATAAAGTCAAAGGGAGGAGACCAGACAGGGACCAACCCGAAGGACAAGGTGAGGAGTGAAGACGAAGAGAAGCACAGCACTGCTACAATCCAGAGTCCCTAGGGTGGTGTCCAAGACCATGGCCTTCTTGGAGCTTTGGCAGACAGGAATAAAAAGAGATGAACACGCAAAAATGTGCAGTGAGCGTATGGGTAAATGATTTTATGCAGCTTCTCTCTCCTGAGCAGCGGTGTCCTGTCCGTGTCATTCACCCACTGGGTGCTAGGGACACACACTCTGGAGATAAGGAGATAAAGTTCTTTTTTTCCCATTCTTGTATTTTATTTTATATGAATGGCCTAGTGAACAGACTAACAGAAAGACAAACACCTAATAACACTATCCAAAAAATTGGAAAAGGGGGGAAAATGCAAATACAATGGATGCTTTCACTCGATTTCTACCCCAAAGCATACAGATGTCAGATTTCTTCAACACATCACCTTCTAACTTTTGTTTGCTGCGGGTCCGTGCCTGAACCCATTCCAAAACACTACTCTGCATGATACAACCACCTGCAATTACTGTTCTTTACCATTTTTATCTGCATTTCCATGCCACCTATAAGAGAAGCAAAATTAGTTTGTGATACAAATATTTATATGCTTCTCCATGGCAACAGGGCAGAAAAAAACCACGGCTAAATGCAGGAATACAGATTCCTCCTCTGCGACCAGGTTCACTTCTTTGAATAAATCTCTGTGTAAAACTACAGCATCTTTAATTATCACAGTGCCTTCTATCCCTGATGTGAAAACATCAGGGAGATGCAGGACACAACCACCTCACTCGGTTCACAATTCATCAGATTCAAACCTAATTCACTTCTTTTGGACATGTTTTCTTAATTTCTGAGTGCTGTTCGACTTGCATGGGGACTGATGAGTAATGCAGAAAACTGCAACTTTTACTCTCTGCACAGTTCAACAAATTCTGGGAAAAAACAAGCAGCACATGAGTATTAATGAGGACTAGGTGATAATCTGTCCAAAGGTCCCGTGCAAGTGGGACTACGGCCATTTATTTCTGAAGGCTCTCCTCGTTTTAACTGAACTACTCTTATGCTGGTATTCTTTTATCCTGGTGATCTTCAGCTTGCACATTTGAGCTCCACGTGACGAACAAACAAATTTCCCAGATTCTTCAGTGAGCAGAAAAGCTCCTAAAATAGCTTCACACGCTGCCATGGCACAAACAGCCCGGACCAAAGCAGGCCAAGTGCAATCGCTCCCATATTTCAGGAAATGAATCACAAGCAAAGCGAGAGCCCCCAGAGCTGCCGATTTCATCTCTTCTTTAATCACTGCCACGATGCCAGGACCCGTTTCACAATACCTGGCAGCACCGGGCTCCCTCAGAGCTACCACTCTGGCAACGAGGCGGGGTGGCACGGCGAGACAATGGCACCCTCTGCCAAGCTCAGGCTGAAGAATTTTTTAATTTTCTTCTCTTTCACCGTGAAAAGAAACGCTCCTTTTTCTTTTACTGGGAAAATATTTTTCTAGGACGACATCCAGGAAAGGGAGCGTGTTTTTTTCTGATAGCGGACAGGGAACTCACCAGGCACTTTTTTCTATGGTCACCTTTCTCCCGATGGCCCCAACAGGCTCTTTGATAAGCCTGTGGGACCGAGTTACAACTTCTCCATCAAAAAAACATCCCTTTCTAAGCTGTAAGTATTATTTTAAGGGTATTGCAAGAGGAATTTAAAGCTTCTACATCTATTGTTTAAACCTACTGGATACAAAATGACACCAAAAAACAACCTTCAGGTGAGCAGTATCCAAAGCCTAACCCCACCGAGTGCAGCTGCGCAGCTCAGGAAGGAGTTAGCTCAGGGAACAACTCCTCCTTTACCACCAGCTGAGACCGACTCACAAAAGGTTCGTGCTTTCCTCTTGCAGAGCAGGCAGCTAATGCACGAGGGCTGGCCACGCAGCACCTACCAACACGACTCACCCGGGTGCAGCCGCAACAACTTCGTGCCCTGCTTTAGGCAGCACTCCTGGCAGCCTGTGTACACACAGATGCAATAATTCAGGAGTACCTTTAAACTAATATTAGTTTATTTGTGTGTGTAGGGGGCTATGGTGTAGCTTATGCTAACATTCTACTGTTAGGAATTGCTCAAAATATTTATCTGCTGTAATCCAATAGCTTTGCTATTTCCATTTCATTAAGTTTAAATTAAGTTTAATTTTCTTTCTTTTTTTTTTTTTTTTCATACAGGATGCATAATATAATTAAGCAGTACTTTTAGTAGAAACAGCAAAAGCTCTTCAATGCAGGTTCACAAATAGGCTTTACCGATTAATTAGATTTCACCACATTTCAACATTAAATTTTCTGAGAATACGTTAATAAAATATAACAGATACTTTCCCACAGTTGCACTCCAAGCCTGTAGGTCAGGCTACTTTCTTTGTGTGTTTACAACCAGAAACACAGAATAAATTTTAATGCACAGAATACTGGTTGTAGATCAACAACAGCGATGGTCACTCTCCCATTAGAGGCTCTACAACAGAAGCCTCAGTGCGTGGCTTAGTGCCACGAACACTACTGCTATGTGCAAGAACCAGCTGCAAACTAACAGAACACCTCGTGGGGCTGTGCTGGGCTCGATGGCACATCCGAAGCCACAACGTGTCGTTTCACAAGCCCTATCTCACAAATACATCTGTGACCTTCTTTCCGCTTTCCACGCTAGAGGATGGTACAGATAAGCCTGCACTTCCATTATCGGTGCTCATTTCACGCACATTTATATAAAATAACAGACAAAAAAAAAGGTTTATCAGAAGGCTGACATTCTTCACGTTCCTCATTGCTGTTTAAGGTTGATTTCTTGCACTTGAGTACTGCTTGGTCATGGCAAGCCATCCCCTAACTACTCTTAATTTTTCTGCAGGGTATGGAAACAAAAACCAGAAAATTCAAACAAAACTCAAGGAAAACAACTTAAAAAAAAAAAAAACAAACAAAAAAAAAAAACAGTATTTAATGACTCACCAGTATGGTGCTTTTCCATATGCATACTCAACATACACGTTTGTATATATGAACAGACACAAGTAGCCCTATATTTAAATGTAAGAAGACCTAAAGGCAGATGTATCAAATCAGCAACTCCATCTTCTGCTTTGCCTGTATTCACCATGTGGAATGGCTCACCAGTAGTTTACTGCTTAAAGAAAGTGTGGTGCTACAGGATATCTTTCTCATTTTATCAAATCATAGTTTTATTTTATATCCATCGCATTTTCTTATTATTCTTTCCTAACAGTGTAAAGTTAAAAAACTTGTAAAAAGTAAAGTAAAAAAAACAAAAGACAGCTTCTTGGGCCTTGAGCTGTTTCATGACAACTGCATGAACATTATCAGCATTAATAATATTTAAGTGCCAGTCAACTATAGAAAAGGCAAATTAACACCTACTTTAAAACTCAGTCCAACTCTTCCATGTGTAGTATTTTACTCTGTGTGGAAGTGTAAAAACTTATTTAATGGAAATTTGTTATTGCTGAGTATAACGGTGGAAGGTTGTGGTAACTACTTACCTAGAACCATGGACCTTCCCTCAAGGTTTATGCATGTGGCATTTGACACTCTGCAGGGAACATCAGGTCTGGGTAATTTGTGTGCCTCATTTCTGAATCAGACAGGTTTTTCAGCGACTTCTTAAGGTACAATTGCCATAACTGGAGATGACAACTGATGCTTGCTTAGAGTAGCAGAAAACACCTCTGCACTAGTATAGCATAGAAATCCCCATGTATAAGTCCCAGGACTTCTGTGTTACACCATATAGCTGCAATATAACACTGAATGCTTATTCTGAGCAACTCACCCAGTACAACCCTGATGTCTTCTTGAAAGATTTCCAGAATACAATTCCCCCCTGGTTAGGTAATATTTTGAAAGATTTATTCTTTGAGACTTCTAGGAGCAATCTGAAAACTTTCTTATTTAGCAGAGCCAAGACCAAGGGCCCTGCGATGCTCCAAATTAGTGAAAACAACAAAATGCATACACATTAACCAACAAAAATGCAGATTTTTGATAAGGATGTGGAAGAATTTTAAATGGAAGATTAACAGGCAAAGAAACAAATGCTGAGTTGTGTGGCTCTCATGAGAAGGACCCTGTAAGTCCTTTCTGAGGACCGAAAAGTTGCTGACCACTGCAAATACCATTCTCCTCTAAACTGCATCTGGAATACTGTGTCGAGCTTTGCCCCCATGTATGAATGATACTGATTGACTGCACGAGGTCTAGCACATGGTCTGAACTCAGCACCAACCCTGCCCTGAGGCCTCCCAAGGTCCCTTCCAGGCTGAGAGATTTTCATGCTGTTCCCACAGGATTTGTGACAGAGGGGTATGTCTGCACTCCAGAGATCTCGAGTGGCAATCTGCTATGACAAATGGCAGGTAGTAGCAAAGAGCCAAAAATAATTCTCTTCTTCCCTTTTATGCACGCCTATTTCACAACAGAATACCAAGTACAAAAAGCTAGTGTTAATGAAGCAAGTTTGCAAAATTAATAAGTGCAGAGTCAGGGAAAATGTGCAGATTCACATAATATGTGCTTTGGAGTATTGTGTGATTAATAGCACTGTGAGCCATAGCAGACAAAGCAACCCCATTTGTAGTAGATTTTTCCAAGATTTTTTTCTGATCTACTTCATATTTGTCTCTGATTTAAATTGCAAAGTATTAATTAATCCTCATTACAATATTCTTATTGCATTAGTCACCCTTTGCTGAATCTTAGTTCAGTAGGTAGTACAAAAATGTAGACAGAGTAGTAGAAGAAAATACTATGATACTATCTAATGCGTCCTCAAAAGTATATCTTAAGAATTCTTCCAACCCTCAGAACACCTAAATTATTTTTATCTTAATTCATACTTTTTAAAATTCACTTCTTTCACCATTTCTGACTACGCAGCTGCAAAGTGAAGGAAATATACAATGCTAACCACTATGACTGAACGCCCAAGAAGAGCACGTGCTCTGAACGTACCCACAGCACCACAACACCCCAAGTGCTCTCTTCTTCTTTAGGCTATGCAGTTACCCCTCTCGCCCAGTAAGCTGCCGGTCAATAGATTTTGGAGTCAAACTATTGACCAGCTGAGAAAGCAATGATGCAAAAACATCCAAAGCGACGTGACCTTGATGGCGTCTCAGTGCAGAGGGATGGCCTGCACGGTCACTGGAGAAGCGTGCCCGTCAGTCATACGTTTCATTAATGTTGTGACCTGTGTCAAACTGATTTCACCACAGCTTAAGGGTGAGGTTTGTCATGGGGCTAATTGCACGTCAACAGCGTTTGGATTGCTGCAGTGAGCTATGATAAAATTGGGTTTCTTGGGACTTTTGGATAGCATTAATTACCGGTTTTTAGTTGCTAGTTACAATGGAGAAAATAGGTGAAGCGAGCCATTCCCCCTGTCTGCCCATCTCACCTGCTGAGCTGGATGGATGCCCCGAGCACCGACTCACCCGCTGGCAGCAGAGCTCACCGAGGCCTCCGCGCACAAAGCCCTGACCCGCGGGCATGCCTGAGACCGAAATGCTATTGCAGACAGTTCAGTTAGCTTTCTGCTAGCTGCAGCAGCAGCAGCCTGCTCAGCATAGCCTCATTTCCCTCGTACGTGAGGTGCTTTGTGCTGGCCGTGCCTCACGGTGAACCCAGGGTCTGCAGGAAGGCTGGCGGCTGAGGTGAAGGTGGCCTGCGCCCTGCAGGCCCTGCTCCAGCGAGCAAGTTTTCGGATGGTGCTGGGACTACACTGCTTGCCGAGAGAATATAAATTTCAGACTAAAGCTATGTGAGCTCTGTGCTTCCATTTTGGGGACTGAAGGCTAGAAAGGACCTGCTGGGTTATAGACACAAGCCTCCCTCTGGTGCATAAAACCTCGTAGTAAGGGCTTGGCCCAGAAGACTCCACATAACGTCTATTCCAGTGGTACACAGCCAAAACCCACACAAGTTTTGCCAACAGCCTTTAACAAGTTCTCTTGTACCAGAGGCAAGAGACACAAAGTTAAACTATTTAATGTCACAAAAGAGAACACAGGAGAAATTAAGAGCACTAACACGCCTCTGTAATCCTTGCTGCAGCAAGGAAAAGGTTGTGTGAAAAGCCTCAAAGTCTCTCTCAATGAATTATGCCCCACACTAAGGAAAAAGGCAAAGAATACTCT
The DNA here is from genome assembly GCF_963932015.1 of Anas acuta. Classification (NCBI taxonomy): domain Eukaryota; kingdom Metazoa; phylum Chordata; class Aves; order Anseriformes; family Anatidae; genus Anas; species Anas acuta. The sequence continues at coordinate 43,987,319 of NC_088980.1, read as the reverse complement.
ATAACCCCGTTGCTTTCTGACCACAGATATGGCAAACATTTCAACGCAGGCACACAAAGCCCAACAGGGAGGCACCAAAGCACTGGGGCCCTGTGCACCCTCTGGAGCGGCAGCTGGCCCAGAGAGCACAGGGGCACGCCTGTCCCTATCCCAAGTACAGCCTGCCCGGGTGGCCACCTGGGCCCACATTTATTTCCAAATGTGTAAATTTCTGTATCAGTATACAGCTCTACTCAGTTTCCAAAAAAAAAAAAAAAAAAAAAAAAAAAAAAGCAATAACAACAACAACAAAGTTTGCTTCTCTACACAGGGAATTACTTAAGTAATCTAGATCGGACTCCAACCCAACTTACAGCACTGGTTTGGGAAATTTCTATGACAAATTTGATATAAAAAGCAGGTAATATGGAGGACACGTGGCTGTGCTCTATTGTGCTGCCACACACAAATCAAAATGCCAGAAGTATAAAATTTCCATCTCTCCTGCAACAGGCAGCAAACTTCAGCCTGAGACCCATGTCAGATGATATTAGAGAAAACGAACAACTCAGCAGTATAAACAGAAAATGTTAAAATGTACTTGAATAATAAATAAACTATGTGTTTAGAAATACAGTTTTCACACCAAGTGCTGGGCAAATATATAGCAAAAGCAATCATTTTTTTTTAAGGGATTCTTTTTGAAGAAGGAATTTGCCTTTCAGTTTATCTGCCATAACAGCATGAAAAGTGAGTTTAAAGAAACTATTCAGTATTTAAATTGGTGAAGAAGGACTGCTCTCAGTTCTGCCTAAGAGCTGGATAAGATCTCTTCCAAGATCAGGAAGGGAAAGGATCTGCCAGGTCACCCAATTTGGTTTTCCTCCTTGCCCTAGCTTCTTGTCCTGCCCATATCATTTCCAGCAGCATTTTCATTCTTGTATTTCTCTTCAAAGACCAGCTTTCTTCTTGCAGGATCTCTGCTATTATCTATTCACAGCCCGGTAAAAAATTGTCAATGTTAAGCTGGAAACCAATTGCTAATTACAATAGCTTTATTATTACTATGAGGAAATCAGTTCTACAAATTTAGAGTGTATCAAAGGTCCCTCTGCCAGTACTTTCAGAATAGCACAACTGACACAATTAATTTTTCCACCAAAGATACTTGTGATGAGGCAAGTGCCTTGTCTGCCAATCAACCTATCCCTTGGAAACAAGGAGAAAGAGGCAACTTGTATCCCATTAATTAAACACCGAGCTAAGCATAAGGATTGATCAGTTATAGGCACTGACTTAGGTATTGACATAAATATATTTTTTAAGCCAATCTGTCCAGATAAGTCCATACACGTACCCAGATAAGGTCAATACTTGAATTTGTTATGGTAGGTTTATGGCTTGATCTGGCTCAGGAAATTCTTGAACTGAGCACAGGCAGAGGACCAGAAAATATTACAGGGAAATAAAAACATTTGCCCTGCTCTTCACTCTACCCTAGGCACCTGTTTATTGCCACTTTGGGGCCTGGCCTAGAGAAAACCCTTCATCTCACGGCCCATATGCAGACACAAACACATGCACGCAGGACACACATGGCTTGCCAACCTTTCCATTTTCATTTAAGATGCACAATTGGTTATGAACCATTACTCGCAGAGAATTGCATTAGATTGCCTGGCAAGCGTGTGTGAGAGTCAGAATAAGCTCTGAAATAGCTTGCAGACAGTTTGAAAATGAAGTAAAAGATGTTGGTTTGGTAATTTATAACTCTGTATTTCTTTCAAATAACCTAAGCTACAACAGCTGACATGGTCCTAAATTACAGATAGCACAATATTTATAAAATTACTTCGCTAACCTGTAGCAATTTTAAACAACCGAGCAAAAGATAGAGTTCTCGTTTACTTCAGAATTTCACGTCTTACGCTTCCTAAGGTTACCCCCTTTTCCTTTTTTTCCACCAAAGCAGTGGGAAGGAAGCCTGTTTGCTACAGGTTGGTGACCTTTCCGTTCAGAAGCGATGCAGTGCTCTACTAGAAAAGCTTGCAGTTTGCACTACAACAACCATGTTCCCCTGTGAGTTACCTCTGTGTGCCTATTTGCAGTACTGCAATGCCCTAGATACTCTCTCTCCATAGGCCCTTTTTCAGAGCTATTGCTATAGTTATTAGAGACCCTAACAAAATTTGTGCCTTTCTGTTAGTAATCGCTTTATCTGTAAGCAAGGATTTATGAAATTATTCTGCAATAAAGAGATATAGGAAATTAAAGATATATGATAGCTACTACTTCCAGGTTGAAGAGTTTGGGCATTTAAGCAGCTTTGTAACAGGAAGATAAACAATGATCTGCAGATATGCTGATTTATAGGGATTTAAGGGATATAACACTATATCCCTTGCTGATTCCCTGTCGTTTTCTGCTGTCCTAATTGCACCCTCTTCCTTTGATTTTTACTTCTTTCAACTGAGAATTGCTCACATCTGCATCTAAATCCTGTGGCAGGTAAGGGCCAAGCTCACAGGCAGAACTGCCTCCTCCTTTTGCTCCCACCCTGCTTTTGAGGAGCAGTGGGAAGGAGAGGAGGAACAAGTGAGCACAGCCCCACTTTGCCGTGCTGAGGGGCTGGATAAAGCCACGAGATGAAACAAAGCCAAGAAATGGATGTGGTGGGCAGATACATAGTGCTTGAGTCCAGCCCCTGCTCTAGAGCGACCTGCTTTTGCTTCAGAGGAAATCAGAGCAAATGGTGCCAGCTTCAGCATGCACCGAGGGATTAACTATTGTGATTCATGTTCAATTGCCACACTAATTTAATTCTATCTGACCTCGAGGCTTTGCTTGGAAATGTTTCTTATACATTGTAAAGTGCTTTAACGGGTATCCTGGGTTACCAGTCCCATCACATGCTTATTTCTCAATTTCGACCTGTCGCAACAACAAATATATTCTCTAGCATGCAACCACAAATATCTAGAATAATGTCTCTTCACCGCATTAGTTGTAATACATTACAAGTGTGTCCTATTGCTATAGAAACGCTGCACAACATTACCACTTGTCAGAATATGTACTCTGTCTTATAAATTTTATAAGACGACCTGTATAAAATAGGTTGCTACATCTGTCAAACAAATCAGATTTTGAAAACACTCCAGTAAGTGCTGTCAAAGGACTCTAAACAAATGTTTAAGGCATCATATGATTTTTGCATCACTGAAGTGAGTTAATATTATCCACTGAGTCACTTAGTTAATTCGCTGTGAATTTATGTGATAGTGTAAGATGGGTGGTGAGCACACATTTCCACAGATCCTTCAGGGCAAATCAAAAAAGCAAGCCGGGACAGGACAAATAATTACAAAATACTAACAAGGCGGAGAAATCCATTTTCTGCACTTTGAGCTTGATATGTCAGTGCTCGTGTTTCCTTTTTGGTACAAACAGAGTGAAAATTCTGTGTTCCATACAGGATCAACAGAACTGCAAAATGCATGGCAGTCAGTTGCATCCTTTCCTAAAAAAAATAATAATTCACAATTGCAGTGAAAGATTTCTTCAAGAATCTATGGCATACACCTTTCACACACCACAGAGCACATCATTTTCCTTATTAATAGGAAATAACAGTAATTATTACTGGTTTAAGGGACCATATCAAAAGAAAAGAGGATATCCATTAAAAGAAATGGAATTGTAGGCTGTGGTTTACAACACACCATAACGAGAATGCATCTACAAAAAGGAATTCAACAGCATCTGCACACACAGATCTCATTCTGCTTTCCTGTACACTGTCTATATGTACACATCAACACATACTACAAGGAAAAGAGGAGAAAGCATGCTTGCAAAGATAGAAGCAAATAAAGAAGACTTTAACAATGCTAGGTCCACAACTATGAGCAGTTTCAGTAAAATGTTGATATGCAAAAGGGTGTTCTCAACAATATTAATGGGATATTAAATACAATGTTCTCAGCAATATTAATTTAGACAAAATTTTAAAAAATATATATTACTAATAGTTTCAAAAAATACATACAAATAGGCTGAGCAAGGAGAAAAACTGCCAGAAAAAGGGAACTTATCATATATGGAAAGGATTATTCTGCTTCTCTCCTTACTCACCAGTAATAAACAAACAAAAAACCCAGGCACTCAACACAAAACCGAGAAATGGGAAGTTATAAAATTAAGCTTATCCCAGAGGAAAACATGGCCTTTTATTTTTAGTGCTCTGACACTCAAGGAAATTTGGAAACAAACCTGCTAACAATCTTTTTTCCAGACTAAAGGAAAATTAATTTGCAAATCTTTCTAGAATAGTCTATTTTTTCTACCCATAATATTGCATGTAACTGTACAACCTGATTTTTTTTTGCAACTATTTGCACATCATTTGAACTCATGTCACTGTTTTATTGACATTTACTGTTTGAATTGTTTTATTGATACTTACAATGTGAATAAAAAGAGCTATGTCTGAATTCTTGCACAACTTTCTACAGCATCCCTTCCACAGGCAGTCCACTCAGGCTTGTGTTAGAGGAACAAGTGGTTAAGAGTCTCAAAACTCACGTAATTCCTTACTCAGGCAGGCATGACTGCACAAAATGGAATTTATAAAACAAAATGCATGGGAGAAAATGAACTGTCAAAATCTTTTCAATATTAGAAGCTGAGTGTAGGGGTTTGAGCTGAAGGGAGACGTACTCATCATTGATAAATTAAAAGGGAGACATCCAGTAAAAAATGACAAATAAAATTGAAGACTTAACACAAAAAGAAATTCGGCACAGGCCTGATATATACAAAATGACCCAAAGTCTCTTTAAACAGATGTAACTTTGGTCAGGACAGACAACCTGTGGGGCAATACGAACAATTTTTAAGGACAGTCAAAGACGCACACAACATTTTACTTCTGATCTCACCTCAGGACTTTCTATTCTTATTGAAACACTACACTAGAAATCAATGCCACATTGATATAATTGCATTGCAACTACAGGCTGATTACCTTTCAGTAGTACAAACCTCTCCGTAATTTCTGTGTATACCTAACAGATTTCTTTTTGCTTCCATTTCCAACACCTGTGGTAGCGGTCCCTTTTTAAGGAATAGCCTAAGATCATTGAGTAAGCAATTTCAGTCTCTGTCTGCACTGCCCTTGTCACAAGATATTAGAATATTATGTGTCACAGCCTGTCAGAAAAGAGAGATTAGATTTGGGAGAATAAGAGAAATAGAAAAAAAAAAAAAAAAGACGTTTTGGAGGTAGATGGTGATTTAAAATCTAATTTGAGTCATGTTTTTAATTTTTGGGGGAGCGTAATTTGTGTTTTCAATCTTATTTACAGGGAGACAACTACAGAGCTCAATAACAGGCTGTTGGTTTTCTATTATTGTCTTCCCAACTCAATAACAACTTTTACTCTGGTAATTTTATTGCAAATTTTGCCTTTTTAAATGTACTAGTATACCCAATGGGTCACTAACCTAATACCTCAAAACCTAGTATTTCTCTTTTCTTGCTAAGAGTAAAAATAAGCTCTTTTTTATTACTGAAAAAAACATTCAGGTATTCTGTACAAGTTTCCTAACAGCGAACTGTAAGAGAGCAGCAGAAAAATTGCCAGATTTATGTATGGTGATTGTTCCTTGTCCTTCTCTAGCTGCAAGACTGTAGGTAGAAGGCATACAAGAACAAAACCTGCACCTTCCAGTTTTTCTGTTCTTTTCTATTAGTAAGTGCTTGTACTCTTCTCAAGAATGCAGAAACCATCTTTGGCCCAGCAAAGCAGCAGTAGCTCAGGCCTTCTGTCCCACGTTCGGACAATTAATGGTATCTATGCAGATGACAAGAGTCCTCCTTTGGAAGCCTCTGAGTTAACAGAAAAGAGAAATAGGGATGCTGCTAACATCACAACTTCCCTTCATACCTTCCATACTCCTCATTCTTCTTGTGCATCTTTAACTCCAGGTTAAAGGGTATTTTTTAGCAGTGGTTCTGACTGTCTGCGTAACCAAACAGGATAAAACTTCTTTGGCAAGCACCCCAGGCACTCAAGCATGTGGACTGATGCAGCCTTATCAACTTTTGATAAAAGAAATGTATCCCACTGAAACTGCTGTCTGCTGAACTTGCTTCTTGACTTTACACTGAACTTTCTGTGACATGGGAATAAGCACAATGCTGGAAAAACAATACAAACAACACCTTAATTAAAGGTTCTCTCAAGGAATCTGCAGGAGTTCCACTAAAAAGAAGTCTTTGGCTTAGGTTACTGAAGGAGTGAATCTCTTCTTGATTTCTGCTTATCAGTGAAAAAAGGGGAGACAGGAAAATCCAACTCATAATTAAATATCTCTATGAATGCTCTTGTGTGAGATTTCTATATGACAAACAGGAGCCTTCACAGAGGCATTAAAAAATCACCTTGTTTTGGAACCAGGTATGCAAATTCTCCTGATTGATGAGATAAGCCTAATTCTTACTAATTGATACAGAAAGTAAGCAATCGCTCCCATTAATGGTTATTCCAAAGTTTTAACTGTGTTTGCTACAGTTTCTTACCCATCTCTTGGAAACAACAGGAATGATCGCTCCCAGAGAAGAAAGTGTATGAACTAATTAATGGCTTGGTCTGATAATTTCAACATCACCAAGACAAAAACAAGTAAGGGAAACTCTGGGCGTGCCCCACTTGCAGAAGAAAGGTGTCTTCTTACCGCATGTGAGCGTAAGTTACCCACAATTTCTCAACTTGGCAGATCAGCTATATTCTAGCTTTGCTCAACAGTACTTCTTCCATCAACCCAAACCCATCTATCTTTTATTTCATTAAGATTTCACCTCACTGCTAGTTATCAAATGTCAGCTAAGGGGACCAAGCCTTTTTCAAGAGACAGGCTGATTAATTTGATGGCATCTATCAGAAAAAAAAAAACAGGAAAGACAAGGAGCTGCAAGAAGCTCATCTATTTAGCAAATTTACCTCTCCTTTCATTTATATATAACCGGGAGTGCTCTATCTTAAACAAACAAAAATAAACAAAAAACACATCACCTTAAGACAATGCTAAAAACAATTTAAAACAAAACTTCACAGACTCGGTATCCAGTTATCCAGTTCTAACACAGGCTCAAGAATTAAAACAATATTAAAAAAAAATAAAAAAGAGCCTATAACAGAGATGAAAAGCAGGGCAACTAAACTCTAAATTTTAGATTCTCCGAATGCTTGCTAGGAAAGCAAATCTTTCTTTTGCAGTCCATTTCATAGGAAATATAGCCACGAACAGTGCACGTTACACCTATTACTGGTTGAATGACCTAGCAAACTACAGAGGAGCATAATGCTTGAAACAATTTCTTAAGTTTGCTTGTTGTCAATAGAAACAAGCAGAAGAATATCACGTATTACCTGAACTTATAAAACATTCTATTAATTTCCAGTCCTGCTCTTCCATTTAATTTTAATGCGTTTTACTGAAACTTTAAAATACAATAAAGCTTTAAAAAGAGTCTGTATTTCTTTTGTCAGGTAGTTTCCTCCTGGCTTCTCTAAGCCATCTTATGTGAGCTGGCATCTCAAAAAGCATGCTTTGGTATGCTCTGAGCAGGGCTCCCTTTTGCATATCAGCTACTTCTCACGACATGCCACGCTACCTGTAGTTCATGTAATTGCACAGCAGAGAAAAACAAGGCTGAGAGGTACATGCAGAAGGACATACTCTTCTGTGTAAGCATCCAGTTATTTATATAATGGTATAACACTTTCCGTTTACATAAATAAATTTGTTTTTCACACACAAAAAAATCTCTAAGTGCTGAAGACTTCAGTCTGTTATCTAAGAAGGTAAACACAGAACAGCAACATAATGCTGCTTCCTTAACAGAACAGTATCGAGTCTGATACTACAAGCAATGATGCAGATATATGCCCATCTGTAGAAAACTATAGCACACCTCATGATTTTAAAAATTTCCCAGCAGAACGGTACACTGATTTGACAAAAATAAAACATCAAACACTTCAGTTTGACACATGTTTCAGGAAGAGAAAGTTAAGGGAACTCCATTGACGTCTACTTTCTAAAGCACCTCAGAATACGTTTTAGTGTTTTATAATCTGTTTAAAACAGAACATCCTTTCCTCTGCATGGATAATCAAAAATGGCCACTTTCAGATTGGAAAAATGTTTACTGCTGCTTGTACAGCATAGCATGCAGTGAATTAACCACACACTAGGCAATAAGAATCTAAAATATTATCTGTGCTAACTGATAAGGATGCCGTGTACTAATTAAACACTGGCATGCTCTTTGACCACAGCCATCTTTCTTTGAACACAGAGCCCCCTGAACTACCCAAATGTCTTCCTGCTTTTCCACAGAAGCATGAGAGACTTGAAATCCAGCAGAAATACTGCATTCACGATGCACTACAGGACAATGAGAAAAAGGACATGCGGTTATTTGTGTGCTGACATTTACAGACGTTCATGTTAAAAAATATCTTTCATGAACACTCAACATTCGATCCAGTTAATGTACTTCCTCTTTTGCTTCACACTGAAATAATCTCGTATTAGTGCCACTCTAACCTTCTTTTATTCATTTGTCTTTGTTTAATCACTTTGCACTTCCATCACTTGACAGTTCAGCTGTTGTTTCAACGAGATGGCCTACGACAGATTTGCTGGCAGTCTGAACTACGTGTAGGTTCTGTTCAGAATGGCATTTCCCCAGTCCTGTTCCAGGAACAAATCTGATTTAAAGAGGAAATGCAACCGTAATGAACGTATTTTATAGATCCATTTTGAGTGCATTATGATGCATCATCCTACTCTTGAGTTCTAAATATTTGCCTTCCCCTCAGGTTTGTTCTTAATATTTTCTTAACATTGTGCACACAACAAATCTCACCTTCCAGGAGGACTAATACCAGCTATCGTTATGCAGTTTTGCACTGAGGATGCGTATTCATAACAAGAAGCACAGCACAAATACTTTTTAGCTCATCCATCCCCCTTAGAGCTTGTAGATGCCCTGTCCCCTCATGCTAGACTAAAATAGGCTTTGAAGAAGGTAGATGATAAATCTGCATTCTGACAAAACATTTCTGACACTCCAATTATTAATGGTTTTCTCCCTTCGATGCCCATCCATACGATCATTCACATTGCCACTGACTCGAAGCAGTCTCCTCCCACATATTCATAGTTGATTAGGAGTTAGATTCGAGCCTTTCAGCAGGACTGCCACAAACAGCTTTGCTTCTGGATGTTTCTTAAGCTGAAGAGTGTGGTAACACAGCAGCAAACACTAGGGTTACTTTTCAGATGTCAGGACTACAGAATTTTCTGAGGGTGACACTGTAATGAACACTGATGTGTGTACCTGGGTACGTACCGACAGATAGCTCTTTGCAAATTGTGATCACTTGCTATCCAGTTAGTCTCCTTCGTGACAGGCTTATATTGAGTATAATTATCTTGAGTAACCAAACATCAAAAAGAAAAAAAAGTCTTGAGCCCAAGCACTCCAAGCACATGTGCATCCATCTGGACAAGCAAACACCACCACACAAAGATGCACTTGCATTGACAGGATGCATTACTACAGTAAACATTAAGTCATTCTTTAAAGTTCAAGATAGAGTCTGAATTTCAGTCGTGGCCAACTGTGTCCTAAAAGACACGGCTTTCATGGTGACAGTTTGTCTCCCCAAAGTTACCTGGCTCAGGTGTTTAAAGGGCAGGGGCCATGGCGAGACCATGAAGTAACTTTCCAGCTAGCAGCCAATTTCAGCAAAAGTTATCAATTTGCAGAAGCCTGAAGGATATTAAATACCTTTTTTTTGACCTCAGTTTTGAAAGTTAGTTACTTGGTAGGAAGGGAAATCCAAATCAGCACCCTGTCATTGAGAGCACAATTGTAACATAACCCCTTCTGCTAGGCAGTAAGCGGCTGCCAGGTGTTTAATCAAGCTGCATGCACAGCTGTATGTAGGCTCAGGAAAGACAGAACATAAATCCTTAGGAAATTGGGCTTCATTAGCTCTGCTAAAGCAGACTGTGGTAACATGAGTACATGAAACTGAAGTTTATTGTATAAGAAATCAGGCCAATCGCCTTCACAATATCTGCCCCCATGCACACTTGAGAAAAATCCTTTCATTCCCTTCCCTGGTTATAACCTGCATTTATCGGAGAGCTCTGTTATTTTCACTAGTCTCTCAGCACACAGGTATTGAATTTTCAGATTTCTTTTTAGCTTTATCTGATTTATTTGACTGTGAGGCTATATGCAAAATAAGTTTTCTCCCTTTTTGTCTCTAAACAAAAGTTATTACTCTATCTGAGAGCAAGTGAGGTACAAAAAAAAGTTTAGAACATTAAAAAAATTAGAGCAAGCATACGACAGAAGGAAACTGTCAACAGCAACAACAGAAATCAGAGTAACTACAGCTCACTGCTTTGATAAACTTGAGAACACTCACAGTTTATAGAAATTTAGCTCTCCAAGGAGCCAGGAGAATAATATCTGCCATGGCAACCAAACAGAGCAGTCTTCTGGCACCTTCTGAATGAGCATTTAGGAGGAGATTAATTCAATACTCCGAATGATGAAAGGGCTCTTGAGATCCATAACTGTCTCCCACAAATTACCCTTATTGTACAACTGGATGTTTAGAACAGATTGCACATTATCTATATTGAACTAGAGCTTTCACAGCAAATTTATACGAAATAGATTAAGCCCACATGATGTGTCACACTATTTTCACCCACTCTTTTCGGTGCATTTACAAAAATGAGTATTTTATTAAATGGATCACTGCGGTTTTGCAGGATTTATTTTTAAGCTTATTTATATTTAGAAGCTATTGTAAACCTTTTTACTATACAACTTAGAAATTTCTGAAAACATGTAAAAGCATAAAAAGCTACAAAAATAATTTACAGTACAGTATATGCATAGCAGAAAGACTGCCACAGAAGTGAGCGTTGTCTTTTTTTATGCATTTCATGTTTCACATAGATAGTAAATTCAAGTGATGGCAAACCTCAATAAATAACTATGCATCTTCCTATTCAAACCATTTATTTTTTTTCAGCAAATGCAGCACCTGATGAGCACCAGACAGATCACTGGGGACAAGCAGCTTTTGCAGAACATTTCAGAAGAGTGAATTAAACATCTAGCTGCTTCATCACAATCTAAATTACTATGGAATTTAGCCTCCCAGGATTAAAGTAGATTAGTATTTTGTTTACTGATTTCCTTATACTACAAACAATCACACTGTATGACTTACAAAATAGAAGAAATTTGTAATAAAAGAAGATTTGTAGTGAGAATGCACTTACAAACAATTCTAGCATAAAAGATCTATTCAGCTAGTTTTAGGAATGCAAAAGCATGCATTGTCTCTTCTGAGACCACTATAATAAGTTCTTCTCCACAGTTGTTGTTCCAGCAACATTGAAGACAGTACTTCACTTACTATATTAAGTGAATATCTTGCCAGTTCTTTGCAGATATGAGTAATACCCGGATTGCATCGACTGCCGCGGAAGAGATACACCTGAAAATCAGTGTTAACCAGTCTGATCTAAATTATTCAAGATTAAAGATAGCAAATATAATTTATTTTGTTTTGTATCTGGCCACTAGATTACTCGATGCAACAATAAGAGGCTCCTGGCTGAATACAGAAGGCCTCCTCTCCTAATCTCTAGTACATTCTTATAAAGAGACGGTATATTATTTAGTAAGTATTGCTAACTACCATTCAGAAACGTTTAAGATATCATACAATGAGTAAAATACTAAATTTGTAAAGTGAAAAATCTAAAGAACAGGGGAAAATAAAGTTATTATATGCAATTTTTAAAGCAGCCTTGAAATGAAAGGTGAACTCCTCAAGAATTTCCAAAGGCCACACTTAATTTTTAGTGACATACAGTGGAAGTCAAACACAATCTGCTAGACCATTTCTGAAAATCTTAGTTGGGTTTTTGATTTCATTCTTGTATGTTATTTCTGCAAAATCCCTACCTTCAGAACTCAGAATACGTCAGGGCGTCACCACAGGAACAAAAATTGGTGAGTACAATTACAATTCTGAAGATCCAAGTTATGGAGAACTACCATTTATTTGCAAATGAGGTGTTTCTTAATTTACATTACTTAAGTATCGACTGTGCTCTAGAAGGAACTGTGTATCCTGAATAGCAAACAGCATGTAAATCAAGGAGCAACAGTCAGGCTCTAAACAGAAGGGATTTGCTTAGCCATGAAACAGCAAAAATAAAAACAAATGTAGGTAAAGCAGCCTCACTCACTATCATCTAACTTATCACAGATGGAGGTTAGGAATAAAAATAAAATCACACTGCAGCCCTAAATAAGGATCCAGAGCACAAGGGGCAGAACTGTGGTTTGGCAAGTTCCCTTCAGTTTACTATTTCTCACGTGTGCCTCACTTTAAAATGACTGTATCCCATTACAAGCCTTCAGTCCCCTTTTTGGTTTTGATAATTTAGACTGTCTAAGTGTTAGGTCTTTAAAAACATCACAGAAAAAAAAAAAAGCAACTGCAACTGTGGGTTAGATCTCCTGGGAGGACAAGGCTCTTGAATCTAATGGAGTTAGGCTCATTGCAGCTGAAGACTTTTGTGCTTCTCAAGTTGTAAAAAGTAATGAAGTGAAACAGATTTGTGCATTTCTTTAGGCTCAATGGGAACGCTACACAGGTTTTAATACCTGTATTTTAGAAAACAATTGAGGCTTTCAAAATTATTACAATGATAGCTCTCGGAGATGTATATCTGCTGATTAATAAACCTCCCAAACAAACCAATCTTTTCTGCGTAAAGAGAATTAAATAGGTTACAATTTCAAGTTAATATTTCCATGGAATTAGAAACTGTAATTTGAAAAATCTGTCTCAAAGGATTTGCAGAAGTACTTGCATTATTTAGTAAACCACTTCTTCCCAATTCACCTGCCTCAAGATCATTATTTTCCAAATCTACCATTCACTTTACAAACAAGCTAGACAATCTCCAAAATGTGTTAAGAATTTTAATGTGCACATTCATGAAATAAAATGTCTAAATAAAGAGCAAAGAATCGTTCACAAACTTGCAACCTGTCCCAATGACATATTGCTTTGTCCCCCCATCAGCTGAATCTTTTCTGAGTCTTTATGCCTGCATTCATCCCCCCTTCTCTTATAAAGCGAAGGGAAGGGGTGGGAAGGGACGGGAAAGGAAGGGAAAAACACAAATGTCATTGTTAAAATAATCTTTCCAGTTTGCCTCTTCGATTTTATGATCTTTCTCTCTGGCTTACTATTCCTTTGCGTGAAACTAACTTCTTCTGACTTTCAGAATTTTTGTAATCAAGTCCTCCTCATCCACTTGCTCCATTATGGCATGGAGAAGCTAACTCTTCTCACCCCTTTACCAAGGAAATGCTATCTTTGCTTCCTTGCTAGAATGCTTTTCTCTCAGAAATCACTGTTCTCTCATGTCGTCACACAGGTATGAATAGCTCTCCGTGAACATCTGTAAAGTACACAGGGGAAAAAAAAAAAAAAATCACTTTTGATGTATAAAGGACATTGCATAAAACCCTGATCAGGCATTAGTGAGTCATCGTGATCATATCTTCTGGGGCGACTGAGAGCTGTTCATTAGAATGAACGGTGATTAGATGTGTTGAAATACCTGTTATTTTTTTTCCACACCCTCCAGAGCCTAATTTTTGCTCTAATACTGTACTTTAATGTAATAAGTGTTAGATAATCCTAGCTATAGATATCACTACTTGTCTTCTGTAGTAGTCACAGTGAGAAATTAGACACGCAGCACGAACTGCAACATATTTAGAATATGGTGTTGGGTAGGGTACGTACTTTGTAGGAGTGAGTTCTTCTCGTGACCGAGCAAAGATGTATTGAGAGTTATACAGCACATCCATCAGGAAAGTTCTGTAGCTCCAGGTACTTTCAATGAATGCAAAAATCTACATTTAGTAAGATGTTCTCCGAAGCCAACCTTGTCACTTAAGCACCTTTCTTGTCCTTAGGATGACAGCCGATTGTTGCCTTGGAAACAAAGCCTGCTCTCTACCCTGTTCATTTAAGGGGATTCAGTCAATTTGAAGACAAAATCCCAATTGCTAATTTTATACCTGCCATGGGTACAAAAGTTCTTAAGATTAGAGCTGAAGGAGTTTGTTTGTAATAGCTGTTCTCTATTTTGCCAGTTTGTTCTTCTGACAAGAGTGTACCTGCATTTTTTTCCCACTTCTCTTTGTCAAACTCCATCATTCTTGTGTGCTCCTCCGCAGGAAATTCAATTGCTTACTTCCCTTCTGTGTAAGGTGTTTATGATAATAGAAGAAGCAAACCCAAAAGTGAAAATGAAAAGATCTTAGGCATAATAAACAAGCAAATACGTGGATACAAATAATTCTGGTCCTAGCATTCTGTAAACTGAACCAAGATATTTCTAAATAAAACAAACAGGATAAGGAAAAACAAAAAAAAAAAACCACCAACTATGCTCTATTTTAATGCATACAGTTTGTGTGTGTGTGTTTGTTTAGATAAAGTGCATGCAAAAAACCGAGGAGTACCGCCTGAAGAGACATTCCAGTCAGTTATTTCAGTCAGGCCACATTGTTTAAATACAGCTTAATGAAAGACACAAGCAGACACCATAAAGCAGGACCTTTGATAGGGATGATACTCACATTTTCTGAAGCTTAAATTCAGCCTTGTGTTAATACACCCCATTATTCACCCTTAATTAAATTATGACAGATCTCATTTTGTCCTTTATTTGCTCAAAATGTAAAGGCTTTCATTTTCAAGCAGGATTTATATTATGGCTCAAGCTCTTAGCCAATGTCTCTCCGTGCAGATACTCATATTTTACCCTAAGGGAGACTCGTCTCTAGATTCTCTGTGTACAGTTAACAGAGAGGGGGTAGGTGCCAGCATAGATGGCTTGTAATTCAGAACAGGAACCTAACTTTGAGTTATCTTTCAGATGAAACCTTTTCTTTTTCAAGTAGCAGGACAGACTAGCATATCTAAAGCCAATTCTACCAGTATGCCTATATGATATTCTGTGCAGATACAGCACTGAGGATTTTTGCTTTCACTAGAGACTGTGCTTCTGTTTACTTTTAATTATATTAGCCACGGTATCAAAATGCTAGTGCTATGCAAATATTTCCAAGCAGTTACAACGCTTTTACACTGTAAAAATAAATTTTCTTCTTCACAAGCAAGAGGCTCCTGAATTGTATAACAACCTGCTGACCTCAACAAATTAGGGTGTATGGCAAATATCTGCACGTGGATACAGCAGGCATTAGGATTGTCCTTAGATGGTACAGAAATGCTGTTCTTTGTCCAACAGCCAAAGCAGCTAACAACTTTCCCATACAAAAGTGCAAGAATTTTAATCCAGTAGCATGCATCTTCTCAAAGCAGTACAAGTATCAAGCTCATTGCATTTGTGCAATGATGCTCTTATTATTTTTGAGCCATGTTTGGAAAATAAGATTGGACTGCCTCACACAGTTTACAGATTCACAATGTTTCTGTAAAGTTATTTTTCTTTTCCCTTTTAATAGTGACAAAGCACAACCACATAGCATTCATCATCCATCCAGGCTTCAGAAACTGTGGTTTCCATTCAGCTGTAAAAAAAAAAAAAAAAAAAAAAAAAAAATAGAAAGAAAAAAAAAGACACTGGCTTGGCCCTCTTACAACTGCATTCTCTACTCTCAGCCACTGAAATTAAACCAGACTCTGTAACAATATTCCAGGGCTTAATCTATCCAAATATAATAAAAAAAATTCACATGACCAGCGTAGCCTTTCTAGTCAAACTGCAGAACTTCTGTCTCAGAGCCACATGCAAGTGAAGGTTATTTTACAAGAGGCAGAACAGCCCATGCAGATAAAGCTGTGTTTCCACATAAGCCTTTGCAGTACCATGACCATAGGCTGTATATATACCTGAAGGGGGGAGCAAAACAAAAACCAACTCACAAATATTAAAGAAAGCCTGAAATTATAAATAGTAGTTGAATAAAACAGCTGCAGAATGATTCAGTATCACAATTACTATCAAAATTGTTACTGACAGGTTAAGTCAGAATTACAAAAAAAAAAACAGTAATAAAGGGCATAAGGTTATGTACACAGCTATATGCACACGCAGGTGTACAAGGACATGCATACATACAGAGGAGTCAGCACGTGAGAAAAATAAAGATGCACTTCAAACAAAAACGAAAAAATTCAGAGTTAACACTTCAGCAGATGACGGCAGGAATCGCTCGCTAATTTTTCTACTGGGAAGACACTGAAATTGCTTGATTTTGGTATCAATGCAAAATTAAAAATCAAATGAAGGCATGTCTTAGAAGCATGCCATTTGCAGCTACCTTTCCTGTCACTCCTCCACCTCCCTCCACTTTGAATTTCAGGTTTGAACATTCAATTTTGTTTTCAGGAGGCTTTCTTTCCACATCAGAACATTCTGTTCTCATTGAAATGAAGGCCTTGAGAAGGGAGTATTTTGAGAGCTACAACCAAAATGTGTGTATAATAAGCGTAAAGTAAATACAATTTAATCTAGCTGAGAGGCCCGAACGTTTTATTGAAATATTGAATATTGTGATGAGTGAACAGTGCAATTCAGAATAGATTCTTTTATTCCACAGTTCTTTGTTTGTTTCCTAATAAAATCAATATAAACAAACTGCCTAGTGGATGGAGCAAGGCTAGCATGGGTACTTAAATGACTTTTTTCAGACCGTTTCTTTCCCTGGATTAATTCCATTGTCACTGCATGCAGAGCTGTGGACCACTCAGAGTGGCAAATAAATGGATGTTTTCAAAACACTCGCTCTATAGGGACTTCAAAAATTCCTAAAAACCGGTTAGAGCTCAGGGTGAACTGCAACGAGGCAAAGAGTACATTTATTACACCAGGGCCATGAAACCCACTGTGTTACAGCCTAACAATGTCTTTTCCCATGGAGGTCATAAACATCAAGTAAAACAAAGAAATGCAAAACTGAAAATATCAATAGAGTCTACGCACACAATGAATAAAGACAAACATCCTTTCAGAATAAAGCACACTGGACAGAACAAGAAGAAAAATTGGTACAAAAATTGGCAGATTAGGGCATGAATAGCAGACCATTTTTAAACCACATAGTCTCCATAAACTACATTTATAGTCAGGGACTCTTTTTGTCAGATAAAGGTAAGTCTGGCTGCAGATTGGACAGAACTAGGACATGGACTTAACTTGTTTGGCCCTTGTTTACCCACAAACTGAATACCAAGGACACAATATTTTCCTTTACCTGGTTCTTTAACTTATATTGCATGGATTTTGCTGTCGATACACTTGACACCCATAATGTGATATGGCTGTCCTTGAGTCCCAGCTGGAGAAGGAACAACCAGCTCCCCATTTCTGTATCAATAAGGAACCAGCAAGACCTTAAACTCTGAAGATGCAAAGAATTTTGGTTCATTGTAAGATGAACTTAGACTACACACCTTGAAAAACAACCAATTACTTATTACAACAGGTAAATAATTATTCTTCAACTGTCCACAGAGACCCCTCTCTCAGTGACTAGCCATCAGTTATCACATGCACTGGAGTTGTGCATGAAATGTTATATTTAGGCAGAACAGGGGCTGCAGGCTGGTTTCATGGGGCAATCTTTCTAGACATGGGAAGTCAGAAGAGTTTTGTGTATTTTCCCCCAAGGAAAACACTCAGTTTGCACCACAGTAACATAGCAAAAAGGAGTCACAAACTAGTAAATGAGATCCTAACAACAGCAAGGTGACAACCTGTAAGTTTTGTGGCACTAATGCAGGAAAATGGGCTGCTTTGCTATGGCCAAATGTTCCCTCACAGAGGTAATGGAAAGCTGTACTTGCTGCAGGACCAGCCCACAGGCTGACCCAGCAGAAAGTGCTTTTCACAGGAAGCTAGTGGTTAACATGAGACTGCCAACGGGCAGAATTGCCTGCATTTCACTTAGCAAGTCAGGCTCCATAAAATTTTGTTCTTTGTTTCATGGACAAGAAGGTTGTGAACTGAATCTCCCCCACCTTTGAAAGACATTTTGAGGAGAGGCCAAGAGATGAAAGAGAGCACTCCTTGCACATCTGAATCAAACCTTTCCAATAACTTAAGGAGAAGAGAACACCTTGTAGAGCTATCATCTGTTTTACTTGTTAGAGTTACTGGATACAGTGATTTAAACCATTTAACTTGTAATATAAATTAAATCTGGCACATTGTGAAGAAGGTGCTACTGCTATCTGACCAAAGAATGAGAGTCATGCTCTTACTGCTACCATTAAAATGTGCTTCTCCGAGTGGAAAAGGTTCATTATTAAACACCTTTTGATCTTGCTCTTAAACCATGATGAATTAAAAAGGCCTCTGCAGATTTTTCCCACCTTAGGTTTTTTTTTTTCCCCCCTAGAGAAATATCTATACTTCTTTTTGCAAGAGAAGTCCAGTTAAATCTTCAGAAGATTTTACTAGCAATATCAAAAAAGCTAACAAAAGCTGAGCTGCAGTTCTCTTTTCCAAATTAACAGCAAAGAAATGCTTAACTGGCCTGTATGTGAATAACAAGTCCCTCCGGCTGGGCCTAAAACCTCCTGACCATTTCAAACAGTATTGAAAATACATATTGAAAAATATATTTAAGAGTATATACCTCTGCCGTACAAGGTATCTAAGCTGCTCTTTTAAACTGATATTCACTTTGTCAAAAGAAAATTCAATTATTTTCTTATCTGATTTTGTTGTTCTTCCATGTCACTCTATTTCTGCTGAATATAGTCATATGTACACCTCCTGCAAAACTGCTGCTACTAGTGTAGAAATAATTTCGATGCACATTTCTGAAGCGTGCTCTCTGTTTCTCTGCTGGCTTCGGGCGAGTGGTGGCTCGTTTTGGAAGAACAGCCAGTGACCCCGAGCACCAGGGAGCCCTTATGTAATGTGCTTATGCACCTTACGTAACTTCCATATACTGTGACAGCCAAGTGATCGCCGGGATATTTGACGAGCCGACAGCTCTTCCTTTCCAGCTCTCACTACCTGGCTTTTAAGGAGATATTCAGAAGAAAAAAAAACTACCAACAACCCCTGACCTCCCTTGATTACATACACTAATGGTGTTGCACTGACTTAACAGCTGAAACAGAAGAGTTTCTGCTTTTCTGATATTTTCATCTATATCCCCTCCAAATAGAGCCAACATTAGAAAACCACAAGTTATGTTTCCTGACTGGTATCAATGCAAAAAAACAAGACACTTTGCTCTTCAGAAAGTTCTACTCGTCTTTTCTAGAGTAATTGTACAGTACACAATATTTTTTTTTCCTATGTTTGCTTATAATTATTTACAGCTTGCAGAAAACAGAATTTGTAAAAAAAAAAAAATTTTCAGAAAACTAAAAATGTAAATTACTTGAAATCATACTTTCTGGTTAGCAAAAGCACACTGATGTAACAAAACATCCTCCTTTTGCAGCAGTATTATTATATTTACACTGACATTACAAAAACTAAGTAATATTGTAAGTATAATACAACTAGCATTTTCTTTAAGTGTCAGCTGTAAGCAAGTAGAAGCACTATCTTAATCGTGTCATTTAAATTGGGGCCTTAATTGTGAGATTACCTCTCTTTAAACTCGTCAACAAAACCACAACATGGAATTTGAATTTAGAAAGTAGCATTTAACTGTAGCATACCCAGAAACACTGGACAGAGGATGTAAGATAATTTGGCCTAAAAAAACTAAGAGGCTTTGGGCATTAAAACAGACTCTCAAATGTTTATCTTAGTGCAACAGTTCTGCCCTCAGAGCTACCCACTGCGATTAATGCTTGCTGGAAAACATGATGCACACAATACACGAGTAAACAGATGGTAACTTTTAAATGCATCTACTCCAGGGAAAAGTGGCTGCTTATAATTAGCTGAACTTTTCAAAAATTGCCTATTGTGACTATAAAGATGCCTTTAAGAAAATAAGGGCATGCAGTAGTTACAAAGAAAAGATGTAACAATTCCTATGCAGAAAGCATGGGCTGCAGGAATCTGGCTGTAGATTACAGAGGTGCTGCCACAACTCCATAACCAAGATGTCCCCTTGAAACCCAAGAAATCCCAAACAGACAAAAGATTCAACCATTTAGGATTTGAGTCCGTCAGTCGTAAAACAAAGGCCTGACTCTTCTATACATAACTGCCTAAAAAGCCAATATAGTTAATAATGGAATAATTATTTTAAATTTATATTTATAAACCCATTAATATTTTAGATGTAAAATAAATTTTTATATGAGTAACAGGTGAAGATACCCAAATATATTAAGCGACATAAACTTTTCTTCATCAATACAATACTTCCTTCTACTATAAAGTCACCAGAGTTTGGAAGGTGGTCTTATAAGTGCTTCAGTCCCATGTGATAAACCTGACTTTAGGTTGGTTGGTTGGTTTGTTTTTTAAAAAGAAACCAAATGTTATTTGTTATGCTGTGCTACAATGGATCTGCATAATTCAAAGACAAAACAGGCCACGAGATCAATCACCACCAACTTCTGCATATGTCATCTAAAGATAACTACCAAATTAAAAGTTCTCAGACTTCTCATTTTTTGGGCAGATTTAACAACTCTCCACCACAAAAGAAAAGGAGAGACCAAAGTACGCTCAGGGCAACAGCCCCGTGGTGGAAAGAAACAGAGTAGGAAAAGTGATTCATGCAGCATGCCATAGTGGAAGATCAAAAGCTAAAAGAACCTTGCCAATTTTTATTTTCCCAAATCTAGTCATCTGTCTGGCTCCCGCCCTGTTATTAGAAAGGTAACCTTGCTTCCAAGAAAGATTTCAGCCACTTCACATTATTTGGCCATTTATGCATAGGAAAAAAGGGAATTATCTAAAACCCTGAAGCACAAGTTTTAAGTATACTCATTGTTTTAAAGGAAATTTGCAAGTATCATTAATAAGTTAAAAGTAAATCAGGCAGTCATATTTTCCACAAAGCCCATGAAATAAAGTTATGGAAACTCGAATTCACAGATTCCAGAAGCCAAAAGGATCTCAATGATAATTCAGTCGAACCCCTCCTCTCATATATAAAAGCTAAAGAATTTTTCTAGGAATAGAAGACCACTAAAGAACACAAGCAAATTGCACCTGGCTTAGAAATCAAAGCTAAAAAAATCACTGGAAAGTTGAAGAATTTTAGGAGGATGCACAACACCTACTTGCCATGTTTTCCTGCTCCTTCCTGACATTTTTTGTGGCTGCTGGTAGATATTGCATGCCATCTTTGATAAATGTTTCTTTTCCCCCCCAATACAGCTGTTCCTGATACACTCCATTTCTAGTCTGGTCCAGCATCCATCTGTTTTCACAAATACAAAAGGATACCTACTTTATGTAGGCAGGCAATTTCTAATTACAGCCACTGGGCCATGTTAAACTCTTATCAAAAATGTTAAACCCCAAGCAAAAGCCCAAATGCAGTGTGTTATTCAGCTGTGGGACCTGAGCAGCTCAGGACAGTAATTTGACTAAGAGTCAGTCACCTGCACTGCCTGCCAGGTGGGTGTCCCAGTAAGACTCCTCAAGAGCCAGAGGCTTTCAAAGCCTGAAAGCTCTGTATAAGAACTACTCTAACATTAAAAAAAAAAAAAAAGTGCTACTAAGTCTTATGTACAGTGTATTGCTTATGGACATTATGTAATTTAAACAAAATTTATGCATATTAAACACAACGTTACTCCTCTTATGCTATTCAGACAAGAAACTACACATCGTTTAAGAAAAAAATTGCCAATACATATATAGCAAACACTTGTCTATTTGGTGTGCCTGTACACCACCCCAATGATGTGGCAGATCTGATTCAAAATGAATAAAAGCCCAGTGGCTGGAGACGCAACATGTATCACACTTGAAACTTGTTCTTAGAATTGCCATGATCAGTCTGTGCAGAATGTGCAGAGACTGTCAGGGAACAAGTATCATCACTAGCAACACATGGGCATCAACCCCCCTTTTATTTTTTTGGTCTCTCTTTCAGGAATTCTGTGTACTGCTTTTGATCTCCAGCTGGTCTCACAAAGAGTTTTCCCTGTAGACAGGATGACAGAGAAGCCACCTTAAAAAAAAATAACGAAGAGTTGATTTTCTTTTTACTGGGGGTGTGAAGCAGTTTTTGCAACCAATACTCCTTTGTTTGTTTAAAAATCACCTCAAATTCTTTTGAGTATTATAAAGAGAATTTCATTATCCAATCACGGTAAGTACAATCTTTTGGAATCCTTTTCTTTTGAAGCAATTTTGACAAGATGAGATTTCATTTTGTCTCTTGCTCTATTCCTTCACCTTCTTAGCAATAGGCACAGCCATTATGCAGAAGTCTGTAGGTGCAGGTACACGAATGTCCTTTTGAAAGCTGGTTAACAGAGTTCCTGAAATCAACTCTCACCATGCTTTCACTCTCATTTGTATGGGAAGTGAAACAGTCTTTCCCCTTGTATTCAAACCAGTTCATACGTAACTGGGGTCCCCCACAGGTTCTGAAACTCTGAAAGACGGATCTAACTGCAGCATTGTTCTAGTAGGAACAACTTTAACCTAGTTTTATCCTACCCCCTTACTCCAGGTTTCCTTCTTGAGATCACTCCTTGTCAATGATCCGGGATGTCAGGCAAAAAACAAGGACTAAACTGACTGATGTTGATTCCAGCAGCAGGCTCCAGCTCAGGACGTGAGAAAGCCGAAACCAGTTACCTTTCCAGGGTGGCTTGGCTGTTACAGAAACATAACTGAATGGACTATTTCACCCTGGAAACAGTCACAGAGAACAAATGGATTGCTGGAAAAGGAAATTACACCAACATCCCGGGAGGGGTACTGTTTGCACACTCAAAGGCAAAAGAAGCAAAGGTATCAGTTACCATCAGATTATTCTCATATTTATTTAAGTCTGTACTGATACAGTTGACTCTCAGTGGTCACATACTCAAAAGTTTAATTAATCTATAAACCAGGCAGCCATGGTGTCATCTCACTGTCAGCTGGAAAGTCACAAATGGGGACACAAAGCCTTCTCCATCAAATTAATTATAGTTTTTTTGTTTTGTTTTGTTTTTTGAGGATCATCATTTATTTTGGTTCTGCCAATACTTTTGCATTAAATGGAATTTCCAAAGAAAGGACCAGAATTAAGGAATTCGTGTTTAAAATACACTGGCAAAACTATGTGTGAAGACAGCTTGTTCTCCTATAGGGTGCAAGTCTCCCTGTGTTTAAAAAAATGTGCTATGAAAATATAATGAATCTTGCATTACACTTGTATTATATCCCTGCAGCTACCAACCGCATGCAAATGGCACAGTAAGGCATGTTTGGAGGCATTCTGACTATTCATGGGGGAGAAGCTGCATTTGCAAAGCTAAATTAATAAGTTTGGGCTCTTAAAATAACAAACCAGTAAACAATTATTAGCAATGGTGCTATTTTAACATCATCTGTGAGTTGTGTCTGATTATGCAAACCAGTAAACTAGCCACACATTTTTGCTGGAAAAATGAGACTTCGTTAAAATTAGCAATGTTTCTCCCAAAAAATATAATTTTAAGGTTTTGGGAGGTTAAAACAAAGTGGGTGTTTTATTTCATCGCATTCTGTTTTAACTGAAATTCATCGTTTGAGCTCAAGTTTCACCAGGCTTTCTGACTGGCTGTCTTGCACATCTTTGACTAGTTGAATGAACTCTTTTCATCTTTGCTATTTTGTCTCTCCTGACTGCCTGCAGGCTTGCATTTGCTCAGCATTGCCAGCAAGCACCAAATAAGCTTCTGCTTTTAGTATCAGCAGTGTTTTGAGGGTAGTCCTGAAGCTACGCATCCTCCTTTTTGAGCCCTCTAATTCTAGTAATTATAACACTGAATGAGTTCCCATTTTGCAAGATAAATAAGCAGGATGTTAAGCACTAACAACTCATGTTCTGTGTTAAGTAGTAAAAAAAGGATCTTGATCTCCTCCTCCTCCCACTATAAAAAGACATTTCTGAGGCTCACTGCTGGTTCAAGCGGCTATGTTGGCCATCACACCCCCAGTCACATTCGGAGACATATGACATGGAAGCGGTAAAGCTCTGCAAGAACAGCTTGCACTGGTACAAGCAGCAGCAAAGATGCTGCCCAATGCAGAAGAGCCTTAAGTTAGAAACATTTCTGTTCTGAGCTACAGAAGGGTGTTGTCAGAGAAGCTAAGAGGACCAACAGGACGGCAGCCAGATGGGCCAGCAGACTCAAGCTTGGTGTATACTCAACGTGATTAGTGCCAGCAGGATGGACACAGGTGAACAGATGGACACACTTCTTCAGAGGAGGTGCTGAAAGACTGCACTGAGAAGAAGGAAAAGGTATTCCTGTTAAAAGACGCTGGCCACTGAGTGCTAGAACACCTTGAAGAAGGAAGCTGGAGCACAGGGATGACAGGACTTTCTTAGACTGGCTCCCTCCACACCTGCATTTCTGCTCAAGCTTCACCAGTGTTGTTTTTTTGTTTTGTTTTGTTTTTCTTCCCTACAGTTATTCTGATAAAGTGAACTCTTTTACGAATATTTATTTCTACCTTTATTGTTGCTATCAGTGCTATGTTTATTCTGATGAGATAGTGAAAGAGATGCTGTAAGGAAAAGCTTCTTTATCTAATTCAGAAAATTCAGACTTTCAATGCAAAAGAACCATTTAAAATTCTTTTTCCTTTTTTTCTTTTAGATATCAATAAGCTTTTGTTTTCAGAATACTGATTCTGTCTAGGTAGTTGCACTTTGTGAAGAGATACACCATTCCCCACTATTTAAAATTTTATTTTTCCTGAAAAACCATAATAAAACCTGTTAGAGTTCTCTCAGTATTTCAAGCTCAGAATATAACTGCGTGAATAATTACTTTCCATCCATTTGTTTCTCATTTGGTTTCCCTGGGTCCGATTTCAGTGAAGATATTCCTTCTAATGTTTGTCTTTGTCAGCAGACAGCAATATTGGGAAGATCTCATAGTACCTGAAAGCATTACTGTAATCTAGCCCACCAAATAAAAGCTACGCTGTTTAATGTGTGGTTTACTTGTGTTTCTGGAACTTGATCTTTTGTGAGGATAGATTGCTGACCCATCTCCAACCATGAGGTTGGACCCTTTTGTCTATTCATCAAGCTGTGTCCAGAAACCAAACTGCTTATCCACGTAGCTTTTAATGTCACTAGAACACTGCCCTGAAAAGCTGCAGCGTCGTCACACTCGTTTTACAGCACTGGGATTCACCTACACACATGGTCATTCCTGAACCACATGAGAATTAGCTGAGCGTTCCCTTGCTGCTTGCAGGCACACCTATATTTGGTCTTTCTTCCTTAAAATAGGATTTAGATCAAACAGCATGGCATGCTTCTGCACTTGCAAGAAATAGTTGTGACAGAGACAAGTACTGCAATGAAGCAAGGGGAAAAGAGTCTTAAGCACCTCACCCCAGTTTAGAGTTAGCTACTTCCTCATGAGGGGTCATGATGCTCACCAAAGGGCCCATCACCCCAGTAGCAGACAGTACCCATTTCCAGTTGCCCAGCACCCAGGCTTCCTTCCAGGTGACAAAAAAAAAATAATAGAACTAAGACAGAACTTTAGGGATTGTGAATAGCAATGCTTCTGCTCTTTTTCCAATAATCTTTCACCATATTCTCCTTAACCCTCTGTTAAAAAAAGTCTAACAAGTCTTGCCCTAGAGGACAAAAGGAAAATCTGAAACAAAGTCACAGATGTAGCACACATTTCCCAGTTTGGATTCAGAAAAGTTAAAGCATTTTGTCTTAAGTCAAACACATACATTCAATATATCACATTGTCAAAAGAG
The DNA here is from genome assembly GCF_963932015.1 of Anas acuta. Classification (NCBI taxonomy): domain Eukaryota; kingdom Metazoa; phylum Chordata; class Aves; order Anseriformes; family Anatidae; genus Anas; species Anas acuta. The sequence goes on along the minus strand of NC_088980.1, from coordinate 43,961,294 downwards.
ATCAAGTTATTACAACCTATTCAACAGTCCACTCTCTTTCAACAGTCTCAACACAAACTACATAAAGAAATATTCAAAAGAAGCATTTCAGACTTCCTAAAAACCCTCCTTACCTAAAGTTCTCAAACTTCAAAATGGTAGACACTCATTCCAATACAAAACGTTGTGGCTTTTTGTTTTGTTTTTAATTATGGCATTTTTCACCAGTGCTTGCACTGCCTAAATGTAAGGATCCCAAACATAATCAATACAACTGTTCAATATAACTGTTCAAAAGTATTAAGAGATTTTCTCTCTACACACTATATATGCAGCTTAATAATCTATTTCAGCATCTTAGAGATTTACAGTCTGATCCTGTTAATACTCTTCTAATAGCTACATCCCAAGACAATGGTATTCTAACACTTTGAAAAAGTGCACATCACTTTTAACACAATGGCATGCATATCTGGATAGCATTAAAAAAGGGATGAGATTCACACTTACATAGAAGTATGTGAGCCACTTTCTCTCTAACATGACACAACACATTTGCCCCAGACATTTGCCTCATACCTGTTCTTTTAAACAGCTTTTTCTATTATTTTTGTTTGTTGTTGGTTTTTGCTTGAAAGAAAGACTTACGCTTTAGATTACCTTGATGACTCTCAGTAACAAGAGGAAGAACCTGAACATGTACTTCCAAAATAAGTGGTTCAGTAGGTTTTTGCACTGCCCACAAATTACTTTAAAATGCATGATTTTTGTACTGAAATTCAGGCAACAGAAGAAAAGCCCAAATCTTCACATTTCTATGAAATACATAACAGTTATAGATTACAGGAAATGTAAAAACGTGATGGTAGGTACTCGTTTTTGAAGTACCTACCAAGGCACTTAAAAATAAGTCAATGCTCTTGCAGGTTTTTGGTTCTTACTGAAATTGAGACCAACTTTTCGCTATTGGATTAACAAAACCCTGAAGAACCTGGGATCAGGCATACATTAGTTCAATGAATTCAGAGATACAAGTGTAGGAGACAAAGTCCTAACTGCGGACACACATTTTCTTTATTAAAAGAGACTCTGTATATATTCCAGTTGGTATGCTATAACCAAAGGTGACTGTATTCACTTGAGCTTAAGGTTGTTGTGGATGACCTAGTTTTGCCTGTTTACAAAATGAAAACAGAGAAGGAACATCTAAAATTGAATTGTAGCCCTGCTCCTTTTAATATCATCTAAAAAGTACATGTGATCCACGACTAGCTCCTGGTAACTTCACACCAAAATACTAGAGAAAGGCAAAACAAAACTATCAGGCATTAGATTCAATTTCAATTTGGGTTTTATTTGTTATGGCTGATTATGGAAGACATTGCTGACCTCAATAGTAATGTTCTGCTACCACATGAGGCTTTCAGTGTGTGTAACTAGAAAATGCAGCATGTTCTTTGCAGATTTGGTTTGTGCAGAACTGAGAGATCACTTTGTCACAAGAAGCTGTGGTAGATATTTAAAAAAAATAAATTGCCAATTATACACAAATACCACAGAATAGAGGAGGTTACACAGCTGCACCTGGAGCACACAAAGGATATGTTTTATACAATGTTAAAGGAATTTCAACATCTGGGGATTTATGTATTTATTCTTTAAAACTAAAGCAGAATATTCCTAATTTATTTTTTCCTTCAGGCCATCAAAATCTTTCACTGCTGTACAAGTCAGTTACCCTTACCTGTTGTTTGAGAGCCTCTAGAGATTCAAATTCCAACTTGGCCAGTTTAATCTGGATATCTCTTGGTTTATCGGGAATTACAAATGCCATGACAAACTTTATTGCTAGCAGCAAGTGCTGGAAAAAAAAGTAAAAAGAAAAATATTATTCAATAGAGTTTGAAGCGTGGATAGAATAGTATAATACTTTTTCCAAGTGTTAGCAATAGATATAAAAACAATGATTTATTGTGACAAGTACACAGATAACATAGTATAACAATATTTAGGCTCAGCTACTCCATATTTTTCTATTTACTGTCATCCATAATTTGAATATACACATATATTGTTTAGTTTATTTTCATAAAAATCCCATTTTCACTATGTACTCTTATTTTTCAACTTAAATTTGTGTTTATGATTCCAGATAAACAGCTTTTTAAACATTTTATTCATGCATAGAACATGAATTATGGCACCCAGCAAATAGTCATTTATAAACATTTAAACACACCAAAACCACATATAATTACACAGAATTATACACATTTATAACAACACGTATATGCATGTGCATGCCATAATAGAAATGATAGAAACATTTTGTAAAAATGTTGAACAAACCCAGAATTTTTGCATTTAAAGAGTTATTAAAATCTAAGAACACTCCTAAGGATCAGATTAGAATAAAACACAATAAATTAATACCATCTTCAAATTGGTATTTGAGTATTTGGCAAAGTATTTGGTATTTGGCAAAGTCATGAACAGAAACTTTCTAGTAAATGGAGAAATGTTCTGAAATTAAGATGCCATATTAGTCATCATTTGTCACAAAATATTGTAAGATTATTTATGAGAAAATGTGTATGAACTTCTGTTGAACCTAGTGCTTCCCAACCAGCCTTTAAATTTCACTTCAACATGCACCATTCCCCTCATCTCACTGAATACAAGTCAATGGTTCTGTTTCTTCATGTATGTTATATTTAACTATTACCTAAAACAAGATTTAATCATTCTTGCTTATCAATGGCTGAGCTAACAGCATGATGCATTTTTGCAATCAGGAGCTTGCCCCTAGTTGAGAAAATCCTGAGCAACATAAGGCAACATATAACATATGTGCTTAATTTTAAGAGTGGCTTAGGTTCCACTGACATGATGATGGTACTCAGACACACCTAAACGTAGACTGCATGTCTGAGCTAATTATCAAATTGCCCCAAGTTTTCATAAAAAAGACTATTATTTCCTTTCTGAAAAATATTTTGCTTAATTATATGATCTTGATGCACCAAAAATCCCCAAGATCCTCGAATTAGGCGAGCAAGAAAGTAGCAAAAATACTACAGATCCAATAGCAGTGGTAGTGAAACTCTAAATTAGTCAATTCCAATAACAAATCAGATAACAGGAACAAAGTAAGAGAACAAAAAGAGATTAATGAAGAGCCAGACATGAAATTATTTTTGAAAATCTATAACAGAAAAAAGTTAGCAGGCCCAGAAAACAGACGGATAGTGCAAGGAATACTAATTTGAAGAGCTGAGAGGAAGACTAAAACTTAATGTGACAGTAAAACATCATCGATGAGAACCTGAATACAGATGAAGAGGTTAATGAAGCGATTAACACGTCTGCTGTGTAAAGCGATGTGCAATACCATATTATTAAAAAAAAGTCATGACAACAGTAAAATGTTCTCCTACTCATATAAAAGTTTTCTTTTCCCACTCAACTTAATGGTGTCCCAACAAAAAATGCTGCAGCTAACCCTCAAAAGAAAAAATATATATATATATATATATATATATATGTATATTTAATAAAAGATTTAGGAGAATAATGTGTTTTAATTGCTTTAGCAAATGAAGAGTTTTATCATCCTATCACCTGAACAAAGCCCAGTAAGCAGTACTCCAAAGGTCTTTCATTTATTTTGTCAACAGACCTGGTACCCACACATAATGAAAACTGCTTTTGATACTGTTTGCCAGAAGTCTGTTTTCATGGTAGCCTTAAAAAACACATAACACGAGGGCAGAGCCTCCCATTCAGAAAGCCTTCATGCCAGAGAGTGCTAGATGGACAGAATACAGATGGGAACAGTCATTATTTTTGGTTGCCCTATGACTCATACAACCTCTTTAAAAAAGAATATATCTAACTTATTAACAGTTCATATTTTATTTTGGAACTGCCATTTGACTAAGGAAACGTAAGCAGTTATTCAAGAGAATTTGAGGGAAGAAGTAAGGAGATGAGTAGTTGTATTCATTTTATCATTCATATTCTGTACGGATTTCTTAATGTTGTTTTAGTATCATTTCTGTATATGAGATCCAGGAAAGGGAACCATCTGCTTTCAAAAAATAAATGTCTTAAAAGTACAGTATAAGTTGCCAGAATATACAAAAATTTCTCCTTCACAGCATAAAGTTACATTAATACTAGTATGAATATATTACAAGAAGAAACTACTTAAGCTTGTCCAAATTTGTTACACAACTAGTGCAAACGTATTTGTCCAATACTAAAGCTTCTTCAGAGCTGGTTTGGGCATTTGTTTAAAGCAGGTTACAAAAACAACCACTAGTTCTAACTGCAGCCATCAAAACCCAGCATCGTTTCCAAGAACATGCCCCTCAAAACAATTTCAAGAGGACTATTTCACTGTGAGCAAAACCCGGGATAACATTAACACAAGCTGTAAGCTCCCTGATGCCAGCAGCAAAGTCCCCTCCAGTTTTTCAATCTGCCAAGTGGGCACAGAGAAAAACAGCAACAAGTCCCCCCCCTTGGTAAACTTGGTGCCATCAAACTCTGTGGTCTCGTGCCAGGTGCTCGGAGAGCTGGAGGAACTTTTCTATTCTGCGCAGCTACTGACAGGAGGAGAAGCAGCAGCTGTGTTTTGGAGCAGCGTCCCCAGCCCCGTCTCTTCTAAAACGGAAAATGCAAATTAGGGTTAAATTCCTGGAATTTTGAACAGCTAATTTGATTTCTGCAGCGGTCTGACTGCAGCAACTCCTGTCAAAATCTACTCAAATGAAAAGAAAAAAAAAATGGGAGGAAAAAAAAGAACAAAAGCAGTAGCTTCGGTGCTGGTTAGTCGATAAAGTGCATGCCAAGTGTCAGCTGGGAAGGATTTCAAAACCATTTTGTAAGAAAAGCCTATTTTACAACCTAATATTTACCAAAAAAATATCAATTAAAATCAGAAATCTGGACACAGTCCAGTCTAGAACTACGTAATATGAAACGATGGTCTGTGGTTACTCAACTCCACATAGATAAGCAACTCTACATGAGAGCCAACATATGAGAACGGTACATCACTTTGAGCCTCTGTCCTCTACTGGTATGTGACTATTTCACATCCAAAGAAAGGCAAGGTAGCTGGTGAAGGATCTAGAAAACAAGTCTTAAGAAGAGCTGCTGAGGTTGTTTAGCCTGGAGCAGAGAAGGCTCAGGGGAGACCTTCTTGTACTTTACAATTATCTTTAAGGAGGTTGGAGCGAGGTGGGGATTGGGCTCTTCTCCCAGGATCCAAGTGATAAGACAAGAGGAAATGGCCTCAGACTGTGCCAGGGGAGGTTTAGGTTGGATATTGGGAGAAATTTCTTTACTGCAAGGGTTGTGTGGCATTGGAACAGGCTGCCCTGGGAGGTGGTGGAGTCACCATCCCTGGAGGTCTTCAAGAAACAACATAGAACTTCATAGCATGGTTTAGTGGTGGACTTCAGTACTGGGTTAAAGGTTGGACTTGATGATCCTCGAGGTCTTTTCCAACCTGAATGTCTCTATACAAAAAGCCTTTGCAAACGTGAAGAAAAGTATCACTGCAGGACCGTGCTATTGTCAGAGCAGAATGCATGGAAATGATTAGATTTTTTGCTACGACTCTGGTTCACAGTATGCTGACACTAAACTAAGCCAAGATCAAAGACTAGGAAGAGACCAAAGAATAATTCACCTCTTTCTATGGCAACAGTGTTTAGCTTTGAAAGTCTTGTATCCTTCTGAGAGCACGAAAAATGAGGAAGGGAAGTGAAAAATCATTCTGTCAAGGGAGCAATACAGGCAAAGAAAAATTTCCACGGAGCTCAGGAAGTCCTATTAAATTAAATTGTCTTTAATAGACAGCAATAAAACAAATTTATGAGAAAATATTTCTGCAATATACATAAAAAGAAAGCATGAGCAAACTTTCCTTCCCACTTTTAGTCCAAGCTAGCTTTATTAGAGTCCCACTGGTGGAATAGAATTATCACAGCTGAGGGACTTTAAGAAAGGCCTTTCTTCTGCTACTCTGATAAATCCTGCTTTAAAACCTCACATCCCATATTATTATGGAACTTTAATAAATTTTACACAGAATCTTAGTGGGGAAAAAAACCCCTCTGATAATTCCCCTCAAAATTTCATTTTACCCACAGAAACGTTCAAATTCCTGGGAGGTGTGGATGACACAAAAGGAAGTTATTTCATGCTTGTCCTATTTCAAGGTTTCTTTACCTCTCCCATTCAGTTTTCAGACTGTCTTCTGCTCCCATAGACATACACATGGACACATTTACAATCTAAATGCCCACTACAATCCACATGTTGCATCTACCCCTTTTATCTCCAAACCAGCAAACCCATCTCTCCTGCATTTCCATGACAGTAAGCTTTCTCCTCCTTGCTGCCAAAACTCAAGGAAAACACCAAGAACAAAATCATCCTGCCTCAGACTTAATGCTTCTTGCTACTCTAGCACTAACACGGTGATATCCATCTCTGCTCTCCCATCTCTGCTCTCACCTGGAATATGCTCAGCACAGGTGAAATTTTCATGCACTTACACCTGATGAGCTCCTTTAAGTCTCTACATGGCACGTAGAACAATGATATTTCAGACAACGATGAAAAACAATGATTTTCAGCTTAGATCTTCACCATGTTTGGGCAGTTTTCTCCTAGGAGCATCAGAAAGCACATTCTGGAGATCAGAGTAAGCCTTTTGTCAGCCTGCTTGCTGCCACGTCAAAGCACAGAAGCAATGCATCTTTTCAGCACAATAGTAATCTATCTTTATATATTAAAAAAAAATATGCATTTTCTCTTTTCTTAAACAGGACTAGGCATTTGTGTAAAATGCATAAACTCTAAACTGAAACAAGCATCCTGCAGCGAGAGTTTGGTAGCAACATTTATGACAGACCATTAGAAAGGTAAGCCCAGATCAGACATCTTCTCTCATCTGTACCAGCACATTTCTGAAATTGAGTCCTGCTCAACAGAGTATTTAAGCTTATGTTTAGTTTTAAGCACATCTGTAAATACATTTATGTTCAGAAAAACACATTTAAGCACGTGCTTAAAATTGGAAGATTAATAAATAATACAGTCATTTGCTGAATCTGGGTGTTAATATTCAACAGCTGAATCACGACATGTATTTCATTTTTCTGGAGCTGGTGCCATGCGACATGTACTAAATCCACCTGTCTTAAGAGATGAATGCTGGCTTGCACTGTGTCCGCACATTTACATTTCTCCAACTGCTTTAATTAGTGCAGAAATCCTCCTCTGTACTTTATTACCAATCCGCTATAAAACATCACAAGTAGAAATCTACACTGAAAAAGGCACCAGGCATAATATGCAGCTTTGAGGCATATTTCAATCACATAAAAAGTATTAAGCTGCACAACATGGGAGCCAGGCTTTGTTTTGTTCCTGTTACACACACACCAGCAGCACTGGTCTCTAGCAGCACTGATACACAACCCTTTTCCAGTCAAGTCTTGGCCTTATGCCTCCAGACTATTGATTTGGTTTCTTTCAGAAGAAGCAAATTTATTCTAAACACTACAATCGCTTTGCATAGCTCTCATTACTGAAAATAAGCCAATTCCAGACCAGCGCTCCTCAGCAAGGGACTTGAGCAGATAAGACCACATAAAAGATTTCAAAAATAATCTGTAAGGAACCTTCTCTATTCGTGTTTCCAGGAAGTAACAGCAAAAGCAAAAAGTGAAACAAAGCAGGAAAAAAAGGAAGAAAAATTAAAAAAAAAATTCAAGCGTCATCCCTTGGTGAGGGAGCTGGTGAGCAAGGGACAGTCCCTTCTGCCCTTGGGTATTTTTGGAGTTCCTGTTTTCTAAAAAGAGAGCCCAGTTGGAAAGCAAACAAAGCAACCCAGTATGCCTGCTGGAACTTGGTCCTGCTCTCTGAAAGCCTGAGGAAGAATTTAAGCCAGACACAACTTCCAACATAAATCAGTGGCAACCTGTTAAGTATATTCTACCAAGGCACATGCTAAGTGAAGCTGAAAAGTACAAGCAATCTGATCAGTTGGATAGTCATGGTAGTTTTTTTCCTCTTATGGCACCATTATATTTTCTACCAATTCCGTCTTTTTTAAAACAAATTTCCTGTTTATTTATAGACTAGTTCTTACCAGCTTTTCAACCACAGCTGCTCTACATCATATTTCGTCTAACTACTGAACTGAAGTGGTCTGTTTGGGAAGATTTAGATGCATAACAATCCTCCACAGTTTTCTCCAGCAGTGACATTTAAGAGGAGTCAGATCTGGCCCTTTCCTCTGCCACTGAAATTCATAGGAATTTTCTCCCTGACTTATTTGACGCTGCAATAAAGCCACTAGTTACTTAATTCTCAGTATTTACATACCTGATCAGTCTTTTTATAGATCTTTTACACTGAAAATGTTAAGCCTACTTTCAGAAGACTTTTTTTTGGTTGGTTGGTTTTCGCCCCAAGACCCTGAAGCATGAAAAAAAAAGAGTAAAGGCTGGTAAAATGGGAATTTTATTTATATACATAAGCCTTGCACATTGCCATTTTTGGATCTATCACTAGAAATTAAACATTAAGCAGGTTCTGGAAACACCTGCTGAACTAAAATACTAAAAGATTGTAAAGAAAAGATCTTGTGATATCACCCTTATACAAAGGCTTCTAACTGACTGCGACTTGGGAAAACACTTACAGGTACATAAGCTCAAACGCTAATAATCTTATTTCATAAACACGGCATATTCTGTGATGCAAAGTACGATACAGCACACTTACAAGACTATTTCCTACAAGCTCTCTATAAAAATACAAAGTACACAAATGAGCCTTTCAGAAATGTTCTAAGACATGATTTTTCTCTCATTTGTTTCATCCTGAATCAATTCCAAAGACATGAAAAAATGCTGTAGGTGTAAATTTGTCTCGGAGCTTTTAAATATTTGCTAATGGTTAATTTTACAGTAACCCAACAGTCTTTAAAGCAGCATGATAATGCACCCATCTCTGTGCTACCATTTGATAATCCTGAAATGTTTTGGCACAACCCTTATCTCAATTTATGGATAGTGTTTAATAGGAACTGGGATAAGAGTTGCCAAAAGCCAAATTAGCTAATGCTGAATGTAATGAACAGCAGAGCTTTGATCGTGCTCTGAAATAAATTCTAAGCGAAAAGTGGAAAGAAGGATGCCCATGGAATTGAAATTGACAGTATGATTAATACCAAGCCTTATGAAGTGCCTCTTAGCTGATTGCTAGCATTACATATAGGCTCCCACTCTGACAGGTATAGTTTATTGTCAAAATGCCCTAATGTTCCACACTGAAGAAGAAAAAAAAAAAAAAGTTCGCTATTTTCTATTTATCTACAAAACTTATATTTCTTTCTACCTCTATGCCATACATTTTTCTCCACCAAAAAAAAAAAAAAATGCAAGTTATAGTCAGAATTCCACAGATTTCTGTTTGTCAGGACTCAAATTCATCATCCATTGCACAAGTGGATGACCTGGCATCAACAAGGAGGTAAAAAGCATTACTTTTGCCAATGGTTTAAAACTAGTGTAAGTCAATTCAGTGCTAAACAGAAATTGTCACCTGTTGTAGGCACCACGGTCCTTGAAAACTCTTTTGCCCTGCCTCAAGCCTCCTTTGCCTTAGTCCAAGCCAAGTGGACAGGTTTCTCCCAACTGAGTTTTGGACAAGCTCAAAGTTATCAAACTGTACACATATGAAAGTAAATCCAGTATTTAATGAACCTTACAGATGGCTTTCCCAAAAAAGCAGGCTGGTTCTGGATATTGTGAGTTAATTAACAGACTTTTCAATTAGACATTTTTCTTCAATTTATGCTAGGACAAGTTGCTGTTGCATCTACATTGGAATTTAAATTATTTTAAACATTGAAGTTGATGCTATTGTTAATTGCCTTGAGAGTATGTAGCACAAAAAAAAAAGTTATCTCAGCCAGCTGTTTTTCAGAGATGTTGTGCATTCAAGTTTTTACCTTTAACTGTGAATAGTAAGTTACCTGATTAAATGAATCTCTTCTTATTTACAGACATTTCCTTATTTCTCCCACAAGTACCTGGCTTTCCATACAACTGTCTTATGATGCTTTCAAAGCTGATTCACAAGAAAATTCTTCCTCCTGAAAAAAATCTGTTCACCTCACAACACCAAGATAAGAATTTTATCTGAATAAACACATTTAAAGCAAAGCAGGGTATTTAACCACAGTGCAAACACATTTTCACTGGGTGACTAATAATTTAAATGTAATTCACAGCTTTCTTCTATGTTTCCATCCTGTTTTAAGTGGCATATTTTACTCTACTTCTGTTTGAAGCTATAGGTAAATTTAGCAGGACACAGCACATTTTTTCATCTGGACCAAAAGGTGAATCATGCAATGCTAAATAATGTACAAAATGTCATAGCCATGAGTCATGAGATAAAAATAATGGATTGTGATATATCACAAAGTAAGCTGCAGATTAATTACAGTCTCTATTCCTGTGCAACTTTAATGAAATCAAATTAATTGAAATGTGTACAATAAAACTAGCTAATCTGAAACAATGGTATTCTGTAGGGAAAAAATAAATTAACAATTTTCATATTGGAAACTCATCACTTGCATTCTTCCCATTAAAAAAAAAATAGAGGTTTGGGGGTTTTGTGTTTCTGGTGTTTTGTTTAGTTTTTTTTTTCCTTCCCTTTTTAGAACAATGCAGTGTTAAATAATCCTTTTGCTTTTCAATAAAGGTCAGAAGAGAAGCTTTCCATTCAGCTGAAGTGTTTTAATTAAACATTGCAGCAGGTGTTTGGATATGCTGCCAACTCCTGAAAAGCTTGCATAAAAACCGTATCTTTAAAAAAAAAAAAAGCACAAAACAAACCTTTATGTCCTCAAGCCCTCTTTATCTGTCTGTTCCATGAATGGGTGTTCACAAAATTACACAAGATTTTCTTTCTTTTGGACCACCAGTACCTGCCCTAGCTATAAAAGAGTCCTTTATCAAAGCTGCTGGAAGGCAGCCATGCAGCTCTCAAGTCAACTTTCATGGCCATAGCAGATCTGTGCAGCAGAGCACAGCCCTGAGTTTAACCTTAGCTGCTGACCAGCTTGAACTTTTGGAAACATACCTGGTTTGTTCAAGCTCATAAAGAGAGAACCTTTAGCTATGAGCCAAATCTGCTTTGAGACAAATCATTGCTGCTAAAGCACATCCCTTTTGTAGGTCATACTCATACAATCAAGCTTTTCCAGTGGTCACCTATCTCACAGCTGTAGGCCTTCTTACACTCCCATAAAAGCAGGCTATGAAATGCTTCCAGAACTGCTTAAATTCGTAAGGAACATGAAGCTCATATTATGGTGTAGACTCCAGAAGAGAAACAGGAGAAAATGGAGAGTGAAAGAGAAGAAAAGCTAGCTGTGTTCACCAGCAGTAAGTACTGCTGTTGGGTACCGAGTCATTCCATCAGCTGAGAAGTCAAAATGTGAAACCCCACGTAAGGGCTAGAAAGCAATAATCTCCTATGCAGTGGGATGGATACATGCAGCTGCATCCACGTAGTATTGTTATTCAAAAGCAGACAACTTCTATTGGGATAATCCAGCAATTGCTACTTGACAAATTCAGTGGACATCTAGGACATCTCCAAAACCATCACCAGGAAGGGGCTCTCAAGAGGCTCTGATCTCAGTTCTGATTTGTGATGTACAAGAAGAAAACCAAAAAGTTTAATCTCATTGGTGTAACAGCTCTGACAACATGCAGCGAGCACAACTTCTCACCTCACTACAGCTAGGGAAGCTGAAAGAAAAAGAAAACAGCAGTACTTACAGCTTCAATTACAATTGTGAGGCCATTGGGGAGTCAACTTACAGCAAGGGCTCAGCATCACTTTGTTGCTATGAAACATCACAGCTGATTATTCCTATGTGCTAAGAACTTGAAGCTGACTCATCCTCTGGCTGAAATGAACTCAGCTGAGGAGGCCATGTTCAATTTGAAATGAATTAAGTAGGAATCCTGAACGTGGCTCCAAAAGAAGCCTCAAGCACGTCAAATAGGCAATACTGAGACGCCAGACAAGATCTTGGACCAGTGCTAAAACTTGAACAAGTCCTTGAGTTACTACAGTGTAATGTGCAAGCAGAGATAGGTAGGAAGCTGAGACTTTTCAGAGATAAATCTCAACAGAGATGATCAGTGCTGCTGCACAGTCTTAGGGGCCCAGGGACTGAAGGAAGAAACCATCTGTACCTGTATGGGGTAACATGGTACTGAAAGCAGTTGTTTGTCTCACTTTCAAAAGTCATTCAGGAAATTAGAGAAACCTGTGAAGAAGTGTAGATGTAGAGCTTAGAGACATGATTTAATGGTGGACTTGGCTATGCTAGGTTAAAGGTTGGACCGAATGATCCTAGAGGTTTTTTCCAACCTAAATGATTCTAGGATTTTATGACAGGAGTAACCCAGTCGCAGTGATTTGGCCCTGCTGTAAGCCAGGAAGATGGCACAATGGAAGCACACATCCTGCAGACCTCCAGTTCTGAACCAGGCCTGCGTCTGGGCAGATGGAATGATGAAAAGCAAATATTTATTTCCTGAATATGGGGCCCACTCATGTTTACTCATTTTCCTTATAACCAGACTGAAAAGGCATCCTCTTTCTTCTTTGAGCTGAGGAAATGCCAGACGCATTTTACAGTGGCTTTCTGTCCGCTTCTAGATGCAGCAAAAACGCCGTTCATTTTTGTGCTGAGTTTGGTTAAGGTGAGTTCTTCTGGAAAAATGAGAGGAGCATACGGAGAAAGATGAAAGTGAGCAAATGTACAGGACTGAGCAAGCCTGATGCATGCAGTGAGGCTGTTTTGGGAACAGAGAGTGCCGAGGAACTGGCTGTGATGCTCCTCACTGCTCCAGCAGCTCTGCTGGCCCCAACCTGCAACGCAGGCCAGCTTAGCAGCCCCAAGGCCTGCTGCCTCCTGAGGTGACAAGGTGACTCCTGGGGCGAGCTGCTGGTCAGCACCTCTAAAAATAGATGCTCCTGATAAAGTCATGCAATTCCTATCTTAAAAAAGTCTAAATGTTTAGAGAAGTGAAGATCATAGCCCTTCAGGTCAGATCTTTTATCTAAACAGACTCCCTCAGTCACAGGAATCTTTGCTAGAAACAAATTAATAGCACAGCAAACAGCCAAAACATGAACAAAAATTGTCTTTCTTTTCAGAGCTGTTATTTGAGAAAGATATCCTTAAAACCTCTCATCCTGAACTTTTACATATACACGTATCTCCTTGATCAATTGTTCTTTATGCTTTCTTTTGTATAAAAGAAATATTTCCCATATATTCCAGAAGGTTTAAAAAAAATACAATAAAAGATCTTGTCCTGGGATGTCTGAGGGATCTGGCAGTACTTGAGGTTGTACAGCTTTTCTGTGACATAATGATTAAAGAATTATCTTCTAACATAGTAAATTGCCACACAAAATCCTAAAAGGTTAAACGCCTGTCAGATAACAGGCTTATAAATCAGTTTTGCTACTTGGCACTTCTTTCCTTACATCTCATCTCATAGGTTTACTGGGAGAAGTATCAGCATGCATCAAACATAAGCAGGAAAAGAAATTCTCAGTTCAACAATATTCAAAAGTATGACCTTCCAGCATGACATACAAGTATTATTAAAAAAAAAAAAAAGTATATTTTTCCTTCTACCCAGAAGAACATTACCATTCTTTGATAGTACTGAACAGGTTAGACAAGATGTCTTCACCATAAATAGCAATTTAAAATCAATTTCTACGATGAATCATTTTAGCATCACAGATACCTAGCTCTCAAGCCAGAAACAATGTTTTTATTAGTCAGCAGACATACAGGGTGAAGTTATACCATTTTGCTCACTTTCAGTGGGAACAAGCATATTATCCTGTCACCTCAAACCTGAAAAGCATCCAGAGCCTCCTCAGAAAGGCAGGGATGCCAAACGTAAACTACAGAGGTGTCAAACTGTTCTGCTTCTGTTAATGCGTTTTGGTTTTTATTATTATTACCTGACTTTTTCATATATTTCACATACTATATCACTACACACATTATACATGTATATCACCCTATTTTATCATGGGTCAGGGTTTTAGAAGTTTGCAGGTTGTCTCCTGTTGTCTTGGAGGGAGGGGATGTTTTTGATTGATCTAAGTAACTTTGCATTTTTCCATCCTAGATTTACCGATTTTTACCTGACTTCGCTCACACACAAGAAGGCACTAAGTAACATGGTTTAAAACAAAAACATTTGGGGGCCAGAAGCACTCCAGGTTCTTCTGAAGATATATGTCAGTCTTTACCATCATTATTCTTCAAAGATGACCACTAAGACTTTGAAACCACTTAAATTGAGACTTTTTTTTTGGTGTAAATTTGGTCACCTGAAGTGAATACAAACATGCTTGAAAAATCTAAGATCGGATTTCTAAAAGGAGATAATATAATTACAGTAAGGTCTATTTATTTTTTTTCCCACTGTGACATACAACGGAGGTTAGTTTTACAATACAAACACAATACAGTGACCTCGACCAGAGGTACTTTGTTACCCGGTTATGAGGTTTGACTCCTTGATCTCATTAAGGACTTGCTTGGTTGTTAGGACTGGTAACCTTTATGAAAATGTTTTGCTTTTAGAGGGACACAAATTTAATTTGTCCATGGTTGGGTTAAAAGTTCAAATCTCTCTCTTTCCCTTCTTTTTATTCCCCAGCATGCCAGCAGTCTTAGCTTCACATGGCCTATTCAATTTTTTGTCCTTTTATTTATTTTTTAAAGCTTAAATATATATAACTGACTTTTATTTTTAATATAAATTCTTCTTCATACTTTTAGAATACTATCAAACTTGTTATCTCTAGGTGGACTTGCTGCTACAAGTCTTTTTTGTGCTTTTAGCAACAGGATATACTTAATAGGATCAGTAACTGGGCTTCCCTCATCAATCTGGCACTTGCACAGCCAGTTCTCAACATGTTGCCTTTAAAAATGCACTGTAATACTTTTTGCTATGGGCCAACATTCCTATGGTGCTATGCCTCTAGAGCCCTCAACTTTATTCTCCATACCTGATGTTAGAGTAAGAGTATAGCCATTCACACTGGTAATTCCCAAATTTTGGGTTAATAATGCGCCACTCTGTAACCCATCTGTGCATCTGTTTGATGCACAAGACCACCCATTTGCATCCCACACAACAATATCCCAGCCCATTCCAACCAGCAGGTACTAACAGCTGAGCATCTAGGATTACTACAAATATAATGCTTAAAACTTTCTAATTCTTACCTTACCATAAGAATTTCTACAAATAGGAAGCACTGCTTTGGCTAGGCTAGGGTGATGGCTCACATTTTGTTCTCAAGTGTGGTGTGTCTCATCTCTTTCTTGATATTTGCACAGCAAGAGCATTTAAAAAAAAATAATTTAAAACCATACTTTTCTGAAGATGTTTACAACATCACATATGTGAATCTGTTTTTCAGAATATGTACTCTTCTCTCAAATGAAGAGAAATGAATAAAAGGAAAGACAACTATCATTTCCTTCAAATCTAATCCATATTTTCTCATACAACGCTTATATACGTTCTCTGAAAATAAGACTAGTTAGACTCCATCACTGGAAATGAAGTGATATTATTAACCTGCAAAGACAAGTAATCCCTTGTATATAAAAGTATTTACAACAGTGCAAGACTCTACCATAAAAGCAAGGTTTTAAAATAGAGCAACAGCATTTTCAAGATTAGCTGTTTTTACCTGGAATTACTCCCAATACAGTTTCCAATCCTGATGGGGTAGGCTTAGGCTCCCTTGTTCACTAGCTCTACTTACATGGTGCAAATGACCCTTGCTGATTGCAGATGGTCAGCAGGTGCAGTGGGTTTACATGGCAAGGTTTTGGTAGCAAGGGGCCATAGGGGTGGCTTCTGTGAGAACAATTTGGAAGCTGCCCCATGTTAGGTAAGGGCCCCACTGCTGACCAGAGCTGAGCCAATAAGCGATGTTGTTTGCACCTCTGTGAGAGCAGATTTAAGACAGGGCATTCACCCTGTGCAGGGAAGCAGCCTTCCCACTAAGCATATGTAAGTCTGCAGGGCTGGGTGTTGTGCTGCATGAAGACAAGAAGCTTTGTGAACTACTTTTGTACAGATGAAGGATGTTGAGACTATAGGACTGGAGAATGTCTTAGAAAAGATTTTCATACATGTTCTGATGTGCTCAGTCATTCTAAAATTATTCTATTCCGATTAATGACCACTGCATTATCAGGGGATAAAATTACAAACTCCTTTTAAAAATGAAATAATATCACACAAAGCTCTCTATTTTCACTAACTCAGACATCCTTCTCCATACAACTAAATTTGCTAAGAAAAAAGTCAATTTTAAATCTGAAGACAAAAAGTCACTAAAATAAACAGCGTTGTATTTTTTTTCTCCATTAAAATGCTAATAGCATCCTTTACAGTTGGAGAAGTCTCCAGATGACAGAGGGAAAAAAAATGTAAGATATCAGACACTGAGTGGAGGCAGCCCAACAGAATGCACAAAAGCTCCAGAGAAGAGTTACTTGATTCTGAATACAGTGTGAGGTCGTAAGATATAGGATGGTGTCCCATGGCAGGTAGTAAACCTCTCTTAGGAATGAAAGGATAGTTAACAGCAACAAAAGGCCATACAGATTATTCAGAAACACTGTAGCCTCAGTAACCTGGTGGTTCCATTTGGCTAAGTGTCACACAGTTCTGCCTTTCCACTCCTGACACTTTCTGAGTGACGCTAATTGGACGCCAGTGGTTAACTGTGAAGTCTAGGTCTTTAAATGAATTCGTATGTTGTTTTTGGAAATGTTGGTTGTGGCTTTGTAAACCAAGATCCTAGCTCACCTTCTGGTACAGCGCAAACATTTGTATGTGCACCTCAAAAGAAACTCAGGAATGAAGCACCATTTCCAAGCATCTGGGATGAAGTTGTTCCTTGTTTGTATACAGGAAAATTACTGACTTCATTCACTTCCTCAAAATATACAGACCACTTGGCTTGCTGGACCTCCCTCACCACTACCCAGCTATGCAGGCTACTTTATTGCTGAAGAAATACTTGCTGAAAAAGGAAGTTGAATCACCCTAGTGTGAGCCCCACACCAACAAACTCTTCCAGCCTGGTTCTCCTGATTGAACAGTTCCCTCAGTTACATGGCAAGAAAACTCACTCCTTAAACTACATGAGAGCAAACACACAAAAGCTCACCTTTGCAGGACCAATGCGCATAAAATGATAATTTCTATTTTTAAACAATGGAGAAAGAAATTTGGGGATAAAGCAGTATTCTGAAACTACTGAGAATATGTTCAGATATTTTCATTGTAGTATTTTCCATCAACAAGTCAAACATGAACATTTTAAACTTCATTAGGCTTCAGTAATCTCAAATCCCAATTTCTTCATTATCTACTAGGTTGTACACCATCTCAAACTGGAAGAGCAATTAGTATTGTATCATCACTTAGCATCATAAAATAAACTATTCATATCATCCATTATAGAAGAGCTACGTTTTTCTCCCCACTCTATTGCTAAAAGAATTGAAGTTAATCGATTTCCTCAAGGCTGTGCAGCAAACCAGAAGAGCAGCCTAGATTAAAACATTGAACTCTAAAGTTTCCCATTGCATGATAACTCTTATCTTTTCAAGAACCCAGATGTACAATTAGGCCAGTGTTAGTCACATTCCTTAGTTCTAGGACTCTTCTATTTCTTGAGACTGAGTTTTTTTTTTCCTTTTTTTTTTTTTTTTTTTAACATTTGTATATTATTATCCATAACATTATTACTTCAGTGCCAAGATAGTTCAGCTGGAGAATCCAGCCTCTGCATGAGATGTTTAAGACAGTTATTTCAAGTGCTTCAGGTCAATAAGCCAATACCACTGCACTCTTTTAAATGAGGCCAGGAGTTCTCCTGAGGTTTTACCAATAACTTCAGAAATACTAAATTATTCCTGTCATGCTTATTGTCTTACCTAATCCTGCAGATCCCACTAAAAAAAAAAAAAAAGGTGTTCCTCTATGCAAATAAAAATCTGAACACACATCCAGCTGTAAAACGAAATTCTTTCTACATTGCCATCTTATTGTTTGCCGAGTGCAACAATTTGAATTAATTTAGAAGTACATTAATTTCCATATCAAAAATTAAAGACAGAATTCACTACACAGGAAAATAGTTTTAATTGGCTTTCATTTACATGTTTCATTATTTTTTCACGCAAATAGTTTCAGAAGCATGTGTTTCAGCCAGACACAATCTCCCTCACAACTCAGTTTCTGATATGAGCACCAAGGTCATGAACACTGGAAAATCACAGAAGAACCCCTGTTAGGAGAATGCTGGATTTGAGCTCAAACAGAAATATCTAAAAATATGAAAATGATTATAGAAGAACAGAATTAATAATGATGGCTATAAGTATTGTCTACATTAAAGATCAATACCGAGTGGAAATCCCTTTTTGAGTAGTTGCAGTAAGGTACTTAGATGGACAAATGCTTTGATGAAGAAAGAAAAGAAGGGTCTTAAAGTCAAAGCTAAGACTTCTTCTAGGCTTGGCCTGTTCAACTGTTTCCATAAATTTTGGAAACATTACAGATTATTTGCTTCTGTAAGTGGAGCTCCCAGCTAGTTCATATGATGTTGTGAAGTTATTTATACCCTAAACAATATAAAATTTGTTGCTGGATAGAATTTTTAAACAAGGAAAAAACAGAGATTTCATGGCCCAGGAAAGTTCAAAGGAAAGAAAAATATCTACAATTCTTCACTGAATTATCAGAGGGGAAAAAAATTACAACTTTTATTTTAATAAACATTTGAAGATTTGAATTCTAGTTAAGTTACTATAAAACTTCAGTATGCCTTTTTCAATATGATGAAAATACTAAAACTAATAAAAAATATATAAATTTTCAACTACAGGCACAGAGAAAAATAGAAGATAAACTGTATAAGTACACATCTCATCTTCTCTGCCACGTACCTTCTCAGACGTGCACAGTCCCCAAGACAGATTTTTAAAACCTATCTTTACCATTAGAAAATCAAATGCAGCCACAGCCTTGCATGCATGGACCACTGACTTATACAAGTAACTCCACCTGACTTCAATGCAAGCTTTGAGGACACAGTATCCAGAACACAATTCCCCTTAAAAAGTGCAAAGACGCTTTAAAATCTTAAAACTTTGCTATGATATTAAGTTTGTCTACACACGAGTAGGTCTCAGAGGAGTATGAGCACATCATCAGGCGATGATAAAATCTGGGACTATAACACTATTTACCACGCCTCATATAAATCAAACCGCAGCTTTACCCAAATGTGATAGGATTCCTACGAGACAGGAGCTCAGTGAACCATCCCGCTCTTCTAATGAGTAAATTCCTTTCTGTCTATCCTAATCTCTACAATAAATACCAGTCCGTAAGTCTAGGCTCTCCCCACACTGAGATGTAATTCCAAAAAGATAACTGTGATTCTTTCGAAAGAATAAAAGATGGTGCAAAACAAATGGCTAATAACAACCTTCCTGTGGGATGCAGTTAGAAGGCTCCCATATTGCAAATGAAAGCTTTTTCCAGTTTTAAGTCACAACGGGGTACGCATGAAGCCTCTAACATGTAAACTCTACTATCAAAAATATTTTATCCACCTTAACTACCTGATACTGAACAAACAGCACTCAAGTCTAATAAAATAAATAAGCTACTCAGGTGTATATAAATTCAGTTTGCATCTATCCAGATTTAACACACATGGATCTTTTGGTTTACCAGAACTATAGCAATATACAGCATGATGTTGTATTTGTTGTGTTGCTTATCAAGGTTTTTAAAAGTGTTTTAATGAAGCTGTTGTGTTGTTTTTGTGTTTGATTGTTGTTGTTGTTGTTTTTAAGATTTATATATATATATATTTTTTTTTTACTTTAAAATTTACCGATGATCCCAAGATTTTCAAGATTGCTTGCTTTAACATCTTCAGAAGTTTCCTTAGTTGTTAAACTTAAGAAAATGTTGAATATATGATGTGCGATTACATCTATCAAATAAGAATATTGACAGTAAAAACGTAGTTTTGTAGAAACAAACTGACGATGGCCAGTTTTTCCAGGCAGAAGTTACATACAAAATTTGGTAGAAGCCTACTCTCTCTGCTGGACACAGTCTAGTTAGAGCTTTCAAAATTCATACATGCACAATATGCAGAAATATATTCCTCTAGGCTTTTACTTCTTCACTAAATGTAAGTTAAGTTCTCACTTGCAAAATTTTTCAAGCATTAATTTATTACTTAAACACAACTTATTAGAATTAATTCCAAGGTAGTTGTTCAGCCCCAGCAAGTGTTTAAGGATAACCAAACCTTTGAGCTGCTTGTTTATGCGGTACATTTCCTTTAACGATAAAGCTAAACACGTACGTACTATCAGCAGCGACAAATCTGAACAAAAGAAAGCATATTAGGACGGTGAAGCAACTTCTGAACCCAGCTAAAAATAACATATTGTAACCTGGATACCGCAGCACTAACACATGGACTGTCTAACCCTTCCCTCCACCCCTTTCAAACAAATGGGGGGTGGAGGGAGGAGTGCATGTTGCTCCAGTTATTTAACTGTGTATTACAGAACCAAGCATTCTGTCTACTGCTCATTTTAATCTTGAGTCATTCCTCCTGTTTAAGACTTCTCTTGGGCTAAAGGACTTCTTCCTCCCTAGATTCTGCCAATCTAGGGGGAATGCAGCAAAGATATTTTCACCCTCTTCCAGAAAAACTGAGGAGAGGATTTTTATTCTTATTTTCATTTTACTTATTTAAACAATTGCAAATATTTATGGCCTGATTTATCTCACACACAAAAGCAAGCACTTAAAAAATATTACAGAAGTCAGAACCAGGTAACATGGCAAGAAGCCACTTCTAACTCCATGACTTTGTCCTTGATGGATGGGGGGAAAAAAAATGGCGCTGTGCTCAAGGGAAATCTAAGGTGACATCCTACTGAAAACAAATTAGTCCTTGGTCATTTAGGATAAAATGAATGAGCTCACCTGAATTTTGCAGGGACCAGAGCCTTGTCTTAAAACCTTCTCAAGAGTGGGTGAGAAATCATGCTGAAGTTGACAACATACATACATGCTATATCACGTCCGCATGCTCATGTTATTGCTTTGTACGTTTAACAACCATTAACTCTACCTTTCAGTTCAAGAAACTCAGGCAGTGAGCAGACATGGGGCAGACATTTTCCAAGAACACAACAAACAAGAAAGATGAGAGTCCTGGACTCCTAAGGTTGCCTACTATAGTAAATGAACATTGCTAAATGTTAATTTGCTATACTACTACCAGATTTGCCTCCTGTCCCTCTTGTGAAGTCTTCTTCCCATCTCTGGAAGCATACGAATAAATCACTGCTCCTCTCAGGCTAGTTAAACTGTCAACACTCCACCCCAGCATGTGCTGAAGACTAATCTCCATTTGACAGACACTACATCATCATTAGATCAATTTTACAAAACTACAGGTTAGAAAAGCCAAACAAAAGTTAATACCCCAGCCATGTTTCAACAGTACCTCAAGAGCCATCCCTCCAAAATCTGGAAATTACAAAGAGGAAAAAAAATCAGAAAAAGGAAAAGCTCTAATTCTCATAAGGCTCTGGTTCTTTTGATTAGCCTGGAGCTGAATTAATGGTTCAGCTGCAATTCCCTGTAAATAATGCTATAACTAGCAGAATAGATAGAGATATTCATGAGTCAAATAGTTTCTACAGAACATGAAAGGTGAAAAATAGATTTCATCATCTGAAGGTCCTCTGGTCAAAAAGTTACTAGCTACAGATGAGGCTCTAAGAATCCAAAATAAAGATTCCCAACAACTCCGTAACCAAACAACTGATGGGAAAACCAAGAATTGCGATCGTGCTGTAACACAGGGATCTTAGTTGCTCTCAGAAACTTCTGAAATCAATGAATCTGTACTGCATTAGCTGCTTTACTTTTACTTGTACTCTTTTACAAAATTTCTGTTATGTTCTGTGGATCAATAGATCAAAACAATATTTTATTTATTTAGTTTGTTAGCAACACTTCCATTTCATGTTTTTATTTTTAAGTTTATTTTAAAATGAAGAGAAGTACTGACCAATTTGAATACAAGTCACCTGTCCAGACCCTCCTGGGCAGCACTCGGGAGATTAGGTGATGGGAAATGCTTAATTCTCGCTTCAAACTATACCTTCTCAGCCCTCACATGTCAAAATAACTGCCTTGCAGGACACATTCACTTTACAGTCCAATTTCTATGAAGTTTTGTATTTCAAGGATTTAAAAAAAGAAAAAGAAAAGAAAGAAACAAAACCAACTTATTTCCTAACTATAAAAACACCCTATGTTGATACACATATACTCATCCCTATAATTGATGCATTTGATATTCTACTTACAATTCCAAGCCTTACAATGCATTTGATATTCTACTGCAATCCCAAACTACTACTGAAAGTTTAATCTTACACCTGACCCTTGAAATTAAAAACATCTATATGCAGCAGTGATATTTTTGGTAGCGGAATCAAAATCTTCACACATAATGAAATGAAACTGGAATTGATAGGTTTTCACAAAAGGGAAATCATACAACAGGATTATTGGGGCCACGGAAGTTTGACCCTCTCTTCAGAAAGTAGAGGTTTCCTTTTTTTTTTTTTTTTTAAGCCAATTCAGATTTAATATCATGATCTGCTGGAACCTTCACACTTAAAGAGAGGAGGCTGGGCTTTGCTCAGGGAAGATTCAGGGAAAGGAGCTTTTATTCCAGTGGAATATTGCATTACAATCATTACCATGTGTTTACCAGCAAAGTAAAATGTTCCTGATAAGAACTAGAACCGACCATTTCATTTTACTCTATTGTTTTGTAATAGAGGAGTAAATATACAAAGTAGGCCTTTCTGAAACGAAACCCTTGACACACTATTAACAGAGAATAATCTTTATGTATTATTCAAGTGTCACAGATACTTCGTGACACAAATTTTATAATACTAAAGAGGGGGAAAAAAAAAAAAAACACAAAATGCACACATGGGATATAACCCACTGAGCATTTTTGGAATTCATTGTGCATACAGGTATCAATCACCTGAAATTATTTTAGCAGTTCACATTTCAAAACAGTTTGTCTTACTTCCCCTCACTATGAGAAGTATTAACGCTATTGGGAAGAAGGTGCTTTCAATGTATTTGTAAGAGTGCCTCCCGTGAATCAACATCTATAATGTCTAGGAGGAAACGCTGCCCATCAAGGCTGACTAGCAGCCATATAGGTCATGAAAGGAGTTGCACAACCAAGCAGCGTGGACAGAGCTACTGTATTTAGGAAATATTACTGTGCAGCAATAAAGCAAGTGAAGTGTCTAAAATAGTAAGTGAAAATATACTGGATTGAAGTATGTAGATGTTTCTGCTCTTCAATCTTAGAGAATATATTTAAGAAGCTGAAGGTCCCAATCTTCATTCAGAAAGGCAAAAGAAGCCCCGTACAATAGGGAATGCCTGCTTGTTTTGCTTTGCTGCTCTGGTAGTTATAAATGCCAGGTCTAAGGAACTGCTGCTGCTTTGTTACCGTGAAGTGACAACTGAGAAAAATGATGCTGCTGAAATATGTGTTATGAATATACAAATAGGTGAGAGCCAACTGATTCCTGCAGACAGGAGTCTAGACATTTCATTTAGCAAGTGCTACCCCCCTCCTCTTCCCTTAAGTTCAGCAACCCACCAAACCTATAAAGTCTTACCGAATAATACCTTAAAGAGTGTGCTTCTGGAATTATTTTGGTAAATAATGGAGTTGCCATTATTAGAGATTAAACACACTTGGCAGCTGTAACAACAGCATTGATCTCACTGTCATAAAAAAAAAGACTAGTCCAAGGTTTCTGAGCCTACTGGGACACCGAGTAGCCACCTCCAGACAGAGCTGCTCTGTGTGCACAGAATAAATTGAGCTATTGACAGAACCATATTTGGTATCACTCTAATGAAAAATGGTGGTGAAGAATGCAAATGTATCTATAATACAAAATATAAAGAATAGCTTTCCTAAGAAGTTGACCATATTTTTAAAATTTTTTAGTAGCTTTAATACCATACAGGAGCTTCTGAACAATACTTCAGTGTGCTGCATTTCTAGCCATTTGTTTATATTTGCACATATATCTGCTACAGCAAAGAGCAAAGGGTTTAAGCTATTTACCAGAGAGCAGGAAAAAAAAAAAGAACTATTTTTCTTCTTCTACACACAAGTCAAAAGGACAGGATACACTTTACCTGCATACTACAAGCTCATTTAATTCATGTCTGAAGGACGTAGCTTCACATAGTTAAATAATGTGTTCTTGGAGTGTGTTGACATTAAACCAAACTTATTTTTTTTCACATGGAAGAGAAATAGAGTTTCAAAATTATTGTTCATTGACACAGTGGGCATTCTGGTAGTTGAACACAGATAAAGTGAGGAGGGGGAGGTTGTTTGCTTTCTAGGGCTTGGGGTAAGCTTTTCCTACCCCACACTGCAGTATAATTGTTTCAATTGTCTCTGAGAAAATCACAGGCTCCAGATGACGGATAAATTTACGCTGACAATTACCAGCCATTTCAGTTTTTGTTGTGTTTCTATTGACTTTTTAATAATCTACTTCAATACAAGTGTAGTCTTGTTTTTTAGCAGTTTCCAAGTTAATATTAAGTACAAAATTACAAAAGGAAAAATGCCACAGATCATACAATAGCTTATTAAAAGAGGCTGAACCATCTGAACTGAAATCAAGAACTACTTGTCAATAGCACTCTACATTCGATGACTACACCAGTAAATTTTAACAGAGTCCTACAGTCCTACACTGCAGGGCACAGTTGTTATAAAGGTAAACTTGATGTGGCCATCGCAATAGGAAGTAGATACTAATTGCTGAGAATCACACTCTACAATACCACTCTCGCCATCCCCTTGTATGCAAATTCCTAAATGCCAAAGGGAAGGACAAGAAGACTGTCTCTAGTGGGACGGTCTCTATTTTTAGGCCAGGTATTCTTTCTGCTACATATTCTTTTTTTTTTTCCATGTATTTACAGTCACAACTCAGTTTCCTGAATAACTTAATTCCCAAGTCATGCATTTGTTTTATGGCACATCATTCAACCTAGAAAAGAGCAAAAGGAATGGATATACACGTAAAACTAGCCAAGAAGGATTTGATACACAGACACAGAATGCAACACAGAAAGTTTATACCATTACTGTTTGTTTTATGCCCGAATCAGAAATTCTTGTCAATGCTAATAATTAAGAATTAGTACCAATCAACCTGCACTGCCGTAACAAGCATTAGATGAACTAGATATTGTTTTTTGAGGACAACATAAAACTTGGTTGATAAAAAGCATAAAATACCTATACCTTCTGAAAACATGAGTTTCCAAGTTAATATTAAATATAAAATTATGAAAAGAAAAATGCCATAGATCATACAATAGCTTATTAAAAGAGGCTGAACCATCTGAACTGAAATCAAGAGCTACTTGATTTTGCATTAAAAAAAATGGTTTTACACAACTTTTTGATTAAATAGAATAAACCAGCATGATATAAATTAGATAGGCTTAAAAGTCAGACACATGCTACAGCTCAAAGAGATCATCCAAGTATGGTTGTACCTTGTCTGCAGCACGGCATGAACCATGACTGCACAGTACTGACGAGAATGTTCAGTTGATGATAATTTGAAAGAAAAGTGAAATAATTTCTGAAAAAAAAAAAGAACCTGTAATGACTAGCAAGTGATAAATTCTGAAGAAAACTGGGCATTCGTGCAGAACTTCATCTCTTCATTTACTGCATGCAGCCAAGAAATAAAACTTCAGAGCAGCCAAGTGAAATGCTGTACCTAGAAATGGTCAAAGAGATCAGGTACAAAGGGATAACTGTCCTCAGAAGCTGTAACTCAAGAGAGATTTGGGTACTGATTTGTAATCAGTTTATTATTCCCTGGACAGCATGAGAACCAAGGCTAATCTTGTACTTTGTAAACAGAGGAATTGGAGAAGATAAGAAGTGAAATTACTTTGCTTCTGGTACCAATTGACCAATACTGGCAAAGTCACATCTTTTTCAGGCTTGTGTTAGAAAGTACTGTATTTGCAAGAGTTACTCTATTTAGAAAATAATACACAGTGCAGGAGATTTTAAACCAATAAAGCTAGCTAAGTATGTCTAAAAGTGCAAGTGAAAACATAGCAGACTGCAGGACAACAAACGTCCACATACTTTAATCTTCGGGGAGGGGGGGAACACATTTAGTGTTCCTTGCTTTAGGAACAATGTCGAAAAACTGAGAAAAGCTCACAGAAGAATCATACGAATGATTAAAGGATCAGAGAGACAAAGTAAAGAAGCATCTTTTTTTTTTTTTAATTTAGGAGAAAATTAAAGGGTAATTTCATTAAAGTATGTAAACGAGATATCAAAGGCAAAAGAAGGCTCTTGAACTTAGAGACAAAGAAAAAGAACTAATGACAAGAAATTGTTGGAAGTCAAACTCCAAATAGGTGATTTCCTTTTCTTAAATAGAAAGGATTATTTATGCTGGAAACAATGTACCAAGGATCACATTTTTTACAATTTCTGTACAAGTGTGCTACATGCTTATAAGCTACAAGTTCAGCTACCAAATCTTTAAAAAGCAAGGACTGTAAATATGCAATCTTGTAGGCCTATGAAGGAAACCTGGCATCACGTAAGATGTTATTACTGATGGTCTCTTACCCTGCTCTGTTCAAAATACCATAGATAAGTAGTTCAAACTAATAAGTATTATACTGCTGTATAAACAAATACTTATAAAAAATATTTTGCAGAGAACTGATTTTAAACCACGAAAGAAAACTCAGAAAAGTAACACCATCTTTAGCAGACCTGGACTAATATTTTGGAAAACATCCAGTAAAACATTCATCTACATATCACATATTCACTGAATTTTTATTTAGCTGACAGTCAGATTTAAGAGGTTGTGTTACATGGCAAATTGAGTCCCAGAAGACTACAAGAAAAAGAACACTGATCATTCAATTTCCTCTCTAGTCATCTCATTTTACTTCTAATTTATTTGAAATCTACTGTAACTCCATTATATCAACAAACCAAATCCTGCACACTCATTCCCAGCGATAGCAGGTACACTCTTCAAAAAGCAGCAACATAAAATGTAAGTTGCAAAAATGCTAATTCCTTGCAAACTCTTCTCAAACAACCTTTGTCATTTACTGTAGTGTAGTGAAGGAAATATCCTCCATTTTAAGAGCAGAAACTGTCCTGGCAGGGTAGCATTTTGGTGCTAACAAAAGAATTAGCCATCAGTATGAAACATATGTTTTTGTAACTTCAAAGTGAAGAATGAAAAAAACCACAGCTATTAAGACTCATAAAAATAAATAAGAACCCTTTGAAACCAGACTCTTTACATTTCAAAAGACACCTAAATCATCTAATTAACAGTGAAATAAACTGTCCTTTCTCTGACATTGGAAACAGTGAAAACAGACTGAAAAGGATGACAGTAGGAAGGAGCCACTGAATGAATGAGCAGACCAAGAATTCAGATGGTCTCCTAGTAAATGGCTCCAAAACAAGTTTAATACTTCACTTATGTTTCATAATCAGTTTTTCAGTAAGATGCAGGACCTAACAATCCTGTTATCACAAATTAAGTTTGACGATGCAGAATTTTGTTTGCTGTTCAGAGAATAAAAACAGCTGACCTTGTGCTGCATCAATTCAGGAAAAGTCAGTTCTTTAGATGAGTTGTATGTCCAGTCAAATCAATTCTTAAGTAGGTTTTAGCACTCAGTGGCAAAATTTGAGAGATTTGTTTTGAAACCGGCAGTATTAAGCAATGGAAGTGGTGTGGTTTGTGGTTTTTTATTTGTTTGTTGGTTTGGGCTTTTTTGGCCAGTTTTGTTTCTTCTAATTTCCCCCTAAAAGTAACGAGGGCACTCACAGTATCTGAAAAGATCTTCAACAAAAGGACAGGGAACCTGCAGAGAGCACTCCTGTGGAAGATAAAAACACCTCACATAATGAACTGTGAACTCAAGCACAGATAGCCACCCCTTACTGAAGAGCTGAATACCAAGACAAAGGCAAAATAACAAAACAAAGGTGCATTTATCAAACCATTTTAAAAGATACCAATCTCCTGAAGATACCTTACAGCCCTTCTGAGATGAAATTACCTTGGAGGGATTTAGAAAATGGTCCAGGCTCAAATTCCCCCTATTCATATAACATTAACATACACACACAATATCCAGGAGTGCTCATGTGGAGTGTAAGGGGGCTAGGTAGCGTGAGAAAACATTTGACATTTCACATAGCTTAATGCAGATAATATGCTACTGTATTAGAAAGATTTAGGTGTACCCCAAATGCTTTTTAACAAGCAAAGGGAACCAACATTTTCCAATGTACTTCCGAACATTTGTTAGTAAAATAGGCAATAAAGGATATTCTCAAGGAGGAAGAAAATGCAAGTGAATAATCACCTTTAATGTTAGTTCCCAAAATGCCTTAAAATACATGAGATAAACAAGATGTCCTTTCTTTCTTCAGTTCCCCAATTAAGGGATTAACTGGCAAGCAGGTCAAGCTAGTTGCCTAAGGGACTTGAAAAACAAAATAAGATAAATATAACCAGTTAGAAGAAAAGAATGCAAACAGCTCCTTAACTTGGAATCACAGTAAACAACTTGTGAGACAAACAAAAATGTATCTCAAGATGTAATCAGAGAGGAAAAAAGACAGACTGAAAAGATTGGACCTCCCTACCAGAATTCAGGTGGTATTACATGCTGCTATAATTGGTGAAGGTATTTTATTTTTAACCTGGGAAATGTGACTCTGTTGTCATGGATGAACTGAAGATCCTGACAGTGAACAAGAATAGGAAATAAAGCATCTGTGAATGAAAATTATAATTTCTAAAAGCTGCTTCCATGAACAGATTTTTCTGAAGATAGAAACTTTTCATTGAAAACAGGACTTGGAATTTGCATAAAGACATCACTGACCTTCCTTAAAATGCCTATGGGAAACTGAAATATCTTTTCCTTTTAAAAAAGTGGGTAATGAGATTGAGTCATCCATTCTATTCTATATTATAAGGGGCATTACACAACTGTAAAAGACTTGCCACGCTTACTTTGAGAACACGAAAGTAACTAAGAACAACCTTCATGGGAGTAAATTAACTCAGGAATAGCTTTAGCCTCTCTCTTCCATTTTTCTTAGGGTAATGGAAGGAGGATCACTCAAACATTTCAAAAGAATCTGATATATGAAGTGCCACAGGATCCCTCTAAGTTCTCTCAATTTCAGGTTCATGCCAGTCTGTGCTATTCTTGTCTATGCTTCTCACAGAACTCAAGAACAGGTTTATGGAATAAATTGGTCATAAAAATGACAGTATAAAAGGAGAAACATACTTAATGATTTAACATCTGGAACTGTTCAATCCTTTGGAGATATTTTTATTGCAAATTTCCAGCAGTTAGCCCACGTAATCATTATGCACTATTTAAATAGACTAGAATTATTACTTTTCCATCTGGATTAAAAGTCAGGCTCATTTTCTTATACCACTATAAAAAATAAGATAATATCTGTTCACTTTTTTCTTACATGTATTTTCCATATGTTCATTAGTTTTATCCTTAGGTTGTTTTACTACCATTTCATAAACTGTAACCACTAGCAATGTAGAAATTCAATCTAACACACACATAAATTACCTGTTACATAGCCCCAGCAGTTTACACTGGGCTATCTGGAGCAGCAGAGCATTGTAAACATACACCGAAGTCACAAAACATAACACACTTCAGAATTTTCTCTATCATTTCCTTCCAAGAAATGGCCAACGTGCAGATGCAGATGTGGAGATGCATTTATTTCGATAAACAAGGTATTTTATTAATTGTTTTCTCTTGACTAAGATAACTACCAGCTATGCACTGGAGTATCTTTGGTTCTGCAGCAGCATGAAGGTCCCCATCTGGACCTAGATCTTCCAGCAACCATTTCTCCTCTCTTCTAAGCCACGAACTTAGGAATGGGCTCTTAAACATTGGCATATGCATTACCAGTGCTAAAGAAAAACATGTTAACAGTCAAGCACAAAGCTGGGAGTTGCTGTCTCTACCAATCTCATTTCAAATGAAATTTGGGGTCTCCTGAAGCAACCCCTACAACCAACATTTTCTATTACATTTTATTAACTACCAAAATCTAGGAAAACAATAGCAATGGCAATTAATTGAACTGCTCAGCTGTACTTTTAATGTCACACAGCACTGCAGAGTTGTACAAAAATAGAAATGCATGCATCTCAAAAGTCTCATCTCTATATATTGATTCAAATGGAAAAGAAGGAAGGCAAGCACTGCTATTTGCAATAGTTATCAATCACTGCATTACCTAAAAATAAACACCTAACTCAATATTTTTGAGTTAGGTGTTTATTCCTCTTTGCAATCAATGGAACCTGGACTCCACAGGATATGGACCTCTCTTTCGACTGTTAGGACAGACAAGTAAGTTAAGCATCAAATACAAAGTCGGATGGTACGGATGACGTGAATACTCTCCACAGTATAAAAAAAACATGCAATGCTACTAAAAAAGACAGCTGAAACCCAAATGACAACAAACTATGGTAAAGATGTAGTGTTTTTCTCCTACTTGCTTGCAAAACTTTTTTATACATATAGAAATCATTTATGCAACTACACTAACTATAAGGCCATTCCATCAACAGTCTGTAAATCCTCATTCATAAACCTAGAGGTTACCATACCACAAATATATGATCAGAATTTAAATTCTCTTGGCTCACATCATTCTACACAAAGTAATTGTTTTCTGCTGAAGGACCCTAATTTCGTATCAGGAAACCTGTACATTTGTCCATGCTCTTCATTCTTTCTTTAAAATTTATCACAAAGCCTTGGCTGAGCTTTCCTATGGAAAACATCCCTAAATGTATAGGTAATAACAAATAGTAACAAAAATGGATGCATGATATATATGATTTTAGTAAATATGTAAAGCTGATTTACATACCTTCCAAGGTTGTTAACTGTTATTCACCTTTAAGCATTCTATTTAACTACAATGCAAACTTTTTTTTTGAGACAGAAGTATGTGAGTGACAGGTACAGTGGTGGTCCATTCTTGAACACATAGCTGAATCCATTAAAAAAATACCCATGATGATCTTGTCATCTCCACTAGTCACTTTTTCAGCTAAAACAAGATTCACCTTTAAATTACTTAGTAGGAATTACCTTGTAAATTATCTCCTATGGTAAACAAGTAACATTAAAGTGGGTAAATGCACTCGATTCTATCAACTTTTAATTAAAATCAACTAAATTTCTATTAAGCTTCCAAACAGACCTCAGACGATCTCATCAGAAGTTTAAATTGTTCTCCTTCTATCTTTAGCTAGGAGAGATGATACAGTTTTAGAAACAGAAAGATAATCTTCTTAAAAAGGAGAAAGCAATCATACTTAGCTGCAAAACAACCACGGAGATCTTAATAAGGCAAAAGTTAGCTGTTATGCCAAATTACTTTGTATTTTAATACGCACTCATAGCATATTAGATAAGAATGTTAAATTAACTGACCCCATGCTAAAGATACACATTCTATAATGAATTGTTTTCTTAATTTTTCTTGAATCGATAGCATAGGCAGTTAAAGCAAAAATTAGTTCTGTCATCTGCGAAAACAAATTTCTTGTGAAGCCCAGAACAAGCATAATTCCAACACACTGAATAAAGTTTAAGCTGCATTTGCAAATACTGAAAGTCAAGTTTTACTTCTGTTTTGGTAAAATAAACTAAAAAAGTCCACATCTGCCAATCCAGCAGTTTCATAGTAGTTGCAGTGGTCTAAATAAATCTCAAAAGGTAGAGAAGTTCCAGGCTGACAGCACAGACTGTGTTCACAAGAAACACATACATGCTTCTACAAATTAAAATAATCAAATACCTTCAGTCTTGTTCAACTTTCTGCCTGGCAATCTCTTTTTCAAAACAAAACCCCAACACTGAAAACAGAACACCGACACAAAAGGAAATTAAAGTGCTATTTTTCTATTAAAAGAGACAATGAAATAACAAATCCAGTGTTTCTCATTTCTAACGGTTACCATTTAACTATTTCACTTGTAGCTTGAAGGTGAGCAAGCAATTTTTATTACTTGGCCCATGCACTGTTCACAATATTCAGAGAGCAAATAATTCATTTTGTGGTGTGTTCCAGATATCAAACAAGAATCTCTGGCTTACATCATGTGCCTGCTTACCTGAGTAACTGATGTCGTAATTACATCACTCAGATCTTAATCTTTAGCTTCCAAAGAAATAAGACAATACAGCTCTGAGGTAAAAACTATCCTTCAGAGGACAGAAGTTCAGAGTACTCATTTGTACCCATGTAGATATATAATGTGGAAAGGTCTGTACAGTAGTAGTACATTTGCAAAAGAAAAACCAAAAACTAAGGAATGCGCCATAAAGCAGTAAGTTATGCCACTTTTTATAATGCCTAGATCCTTTCAGGTATTCAGCATGGACCATGTAAGTTCCACTCCAAATGCTCTTTCTCCATCATCATTGACTAGACTAGCAGTTAGTTCTGTGGCAATATCACAGGAATTTTAGGCAAGATACAGCAATAGTCAGCACTGCTACTGCAGAGCTTTGGCAACTATCACATGCCTTGTTCTAACTTTCTACGTGGAGAACGAGTCCTAACCAGAATAACCTAATACTAAGAAACCAGCACATGATGTGGACCTTTGCAGATTTACATAAAGTAAGCTTGTGTGTCAGGTAAGGTAAGGTCTGAAGGCTAGGATATGAGAACTGTATACAGAAATAAACACAAAAAACAAGGCAGCTTGGGGAACAGGGGAAGGAAGGAAAGCAGAGAGAGGCTTGAAGTCCAACTCCAGCATGAAAAAAGAAGTAAACACAAGTCCAACAAAATTCAGGAATCAAAATTAGAGGCAGTTACTACTCCGTACATAAAGTTTTGATAAAGATAGACAAGCATGAAATTAATTTTAAGGCTGTTTACAAGGAAGGCAGTTTGAAATTTTCAGTTTATATATGAAAACACTCTAAGATTTATACTCAACATTTGTGCCTATCTTAAAAGAAAATGTATTTTGGGTAGCTGAACAAGATGTTAAAGGTTTCTCTTTGGAACTTCAGTGTATTTATCTGAGTGTAAGTTTTAGCAGTAACAGTCTCACCTTCCAGACCTTGTAGAAGGTCACCACGTTTCTAGTTTAGGAACATTTTACAGCACTCTCTTCAAAGCCCTATCTATACCACTTGATGCGGATCCAGTCCTCTCTCTTCACGGTGTTCCTAAGAAAGCCGTATATATTTTCTTGCCATAAATTCCCCCTTACACAATATGGATATTACAAATACAGGAGGAATGATCAAGCATTCTAAAGCACAGTTTGCTGTTTCTATCACTATCGTAAGGGACCTTTCCTTTCAAAAGCAAACTAAGGTTGCCCTTATACATATACTTCTCACTGACCAACATGTTTATGTTGTTAGAAACAAGAAAAACACAGCCTCAGGAACTTCATTTAACCATGTGATGTGTGACCGAGTAATGGCTGAAGAAACTTTCCACTGCGATTATTTCTCATCTCCTTTTGCATCCATAAGATAACAGAGAGGGCCATAGTAAGCATTTGCCTACACCAAAACAGCTTTTCTTAATAACCACTAGGTGTTTTGTTTCCCCTTCTCTAAGATCATTGTCAAACTACAAGAAAAACATACTCTAAGCTATGCATCCAACAGTATCTAGCACAATTTGATGCTTCAAAATATTTACACGAAGCAGCTTTTAAGCTTGAGATGTGGGAGGGAATTGTGTTATCACATGTAATCATGAACGGGTTTTGCTATTATTGAATATTCCTGCAGACAGGCAAGTGGGAGAGCCTACCAGAGGTCTTTCAACCACTAATATGTAACTGTTTGAATCGCTATTTATGTATCCTTGTCAAGTTTTTTAGCATCCATTCCCTTATGTGCATAAGTATACCAAAAAAAGCAGTCAATGCATACTGCTGATCACACACTGATACAGTAAAAAACACACTTTTTTAGTAATTCCCCTAAGCACTTTGTGTAGCTTTTATTACAAGCCACTCTTGAATTAATCCCTTTGACTGCATGGACAGGGTGGATAATCATTTTGTCACTATTTGACAAGAAACAGCTGCGCTGCCACTCCAACAAAGTTTGAAAAATCAAAAAGATGCCAGAGACAAGAAAGTGGCTTGAAAGCCTGTTTTCTGAAATCTCGGGAGGAACTTCATGCATTCCAAAGAGTTCAGTATTAAATGTATAGAAACGCAAACAAAATCCCCAGCTTTTTGGGAAGAACTCCAACCCAACACTCCTGTATATCATCCTATGCACATCCTCCAACCACCCCAGCCAACTCAAAACTCCTTCACCTCTGCTCAGATTCACCTTGCTATGCATTATTCTCCTTTCCTCCTCATCATGTACCTTGCTTTGGTGTCCAGACTGTCTCAAACCCACTGTGCTCTCCCTGCTCATAACACTGCTTGGGGTAAGACAGCTACTCCTGCAGAGGCATGGCCATTCCCCAGGCTCCTGTCCTTCACTCCAAATTAGTTCTTTTGACTCCACACACTGAAACAGGAAAACTTTCCTCTTGTGCCTTCAGCCAAAGAAGCTTGCCCTGCCTAAAACAAAACGCTCTGAAGCAGTTTGTGTTGGACTGCAGACTACCAAGAATCGTGTGGGAGAAGCCCTCACCTCCTAAGTCACCTCCAGCTAGGCCTTCTCCCTGTGCCCTGCACACTTCAGCGGGGTTTTAAAACAGAAGAATGTTAAAGCTGCTTTTCCAAGGTTATGAAAATAAATGCTATTGTGTTACTGAAGAACAGAACATATAAACATCCGACATCCTGCCTTTGGAAGAAAGAGCTGAAGAAAAGGCAAGTGGATAACGATGGCTTCCCCAGCGCACCTCCTAGCAAACTGCTGCTTCGGGACTCCTCAAGCCAGAGATTGTATAGAAATACTCATCTACGGTGTTTTTTTTTTGAAAAAATTTTGAAAAACATGACTGAAAAACATAATGTTATATTTTGAAAAACATAACATCTTGAAAAACGTAACTGAAAATGTATCCATTATTCCCTGAGGCCTGATCACTGTGCAGCACTGCTAGAGGGAAAGAGACCAAAAAAAAGCTTCTTTTCATCAAATTACTTTTTTTAAGCTCTCACATTTGGTCTATACATGGATGAAGCACATCCCCCACCATGGGACCCATCCTAACAACATATTCCAAAACTATATATCTTACCTTTAAGCAACTATTGCAAAACAACTTTGACAGTCCTGATCAAAGCTAGTACTTCTGTTTCATCATTAGCTTACTTTAAAAATAGACAAACCTGCACAATAATGATTTTGTTCTCAAAGTATCTTCTAGATGTTGAGATAAAAGGGCTAATTTGTGTTTTAATATATAAATACATTAAATCTGAACTGCAGAGGAAGAGAGCAGCTAAATTAACCCCATTGGGGTTCCCAGCTCTGTTGTTTTGCTTGTTTTGTTTGTCTTTGTTTGCTTGTATGTGATATAAATATTGAAATATTTGGCTCAAAACTCTCCTGAGTATACACAGGAGACTTACAGAGTCAGTTCAGTGTCAAGCAGAGGAAAAGGAGAGCAAATGACATCCCGTCTGCTTATGTAAGATTTTTCCAAAGTTTGCTTCCCACAGTTGGGATCCAAAATAGCATCTCAGCTGCATTATAAAAGCATTCAAAAAAACTTTATCATTTATCATAAAATGAGTACGTATCAGATAACGGGAAGGAATAAATTAATTCCCCTGTATCAACTTCTAAACCCATCATCATACGTTTTTCCATGTACTTTTAAACACAGGAGAAAACATGCCTGCAAAGGGAAAATGAAACAGAGCACTGGCCCTTGTCAGACCATTTATTTGTGTTTAGGCAATTTTCCCAACTGCTGAGATAACACAGTGATGTACATGGGATCACTACCTACTTTCATAAATGATTAAAATACTTTTCTTTGCTTAAAATGTGTTATTTACTCAAAGGATAAGCAGCCTAGTTTTCATGTCTTGCCAAACATAGTGTTTCCACACAGCAACAAAATAGATGTTGTTCTGTGTGCACTGTTCAAAAAGCTTTCGATGTTGAGTGAAAAACTCTGCTGAATGCTCAGATGACTCATTTCAAGCCATTACAGACTCCGTCTTCTCCAATATACAAAATCATTATTTTCTTTATTCCAGCACCATACCTATGTCATTGCTGACAATAAATATCTACCTGTTAAAACTATTTTACGTCAAATTTCATTGAGTTTATTTTTTGCAGTCCAAACATCCTGTCGCTAGGGAAACATCTGTGGAAAGGAATGCAAATTATTAATTATGTCTGTGGAGGTATAAAACAAAAAGTGTAAGAATTTGCCTTTGTTTTTCGAAAACTCTACAATTGGAACTAGTTTTCAGAACCACTTTAAAGTTCTCTTTTGAAACGATCTTAAAGTTCTGGGATTTTTTCCTTCATTTATTGTTTCAAAAAACCCTCCATAAAATTATCCTATAGATAAACGTATCGAATACAAGTACATTTGTCCACTGATCTGGACTAAAATCCCCACTTCCCAAACAATGCTAAGGAACTTTAACACTGATCAAGTAGCAGAATATGGTTAAAATGATGATGGAGAAAGAATTTAAAGTACTTAACACTAAACAGGCAGAAATTGTTTGAAGTTTTGAGCATCCTGGTAATTCAGCAGGGAGAAAGGGCAACTTCCAAAGCAACATTAGAAACGTTCAGAGCTTGTCTAATCAAGAAGTAACACTAATATGGGATAAAGCATGAATTCATACAGCTAGGGTTACTTCAGTATAATTCTTTGGAGATACTTCTACGTTGTTTTGAAGGACTGTCACAATGTTTATCCATGCAGTGCACTGGTACAATCATTGCACCGAATCATACTGATATCATTGTAGCTTCCCCAGACTAAAAGTCAGAAACAAATCAGATCAACCCAAAGAAAAATGAAACCGCTGTTTAAGTTTTGAGGTAATGGCATTTGTCCAGACAAACTTTGTCTCTTTCTCATTTTAAGATTGTTTTTGGAGTTGATGTAAGTAACAATCAGATTTATTCAATACTAAAAGTTGAACAATGATATATAAAAAGCAGCATTGTAACAAACTTAAAAGTCCTTTTTATAAAATTTAAAAGCCCTTAACTATGTATTTTATACATCCTGCTTTTCAAAGTTATTTTGGAAAAAGAACTATGAGGTAACTCTAGCTGAAAGACAAAACCAGCCATCTACTGAGCAAAGATTATGAACAATCCTGTGCAGCATAACTTTGCAAGTAAAGATAATGACGGATTCCTGGAGGAACCCGTACAACATAAAGCCAAGTCACTAACTCCTCAATACATCTTCTAGTTAACAGGGATTATAGCTCTAAGTGCATGGGGTCACTCAGTAAGAAATGAAAGTCTTCCAGGAAGAACTCAAGAGTTTTTCAAAAGAGAAACTGTTAAAGAACAAATTGCTACAACGAAGTAACATATACAAAAATGTACTTCATAAAATATTTGAAATGTCCAATTCAAACAAAACCCGACTCATTTTTTCATGTGGTAAGATTTTCACAAGGAATTATCAGTGTGAAATGACAAAACAACTTCAAAAAGATGTTTACAAAAATAGAGTTATATTTTTTAGTAGCCCCAAAAGAACATGCTGCTATTAAGAATACATTAACTTCTTTAACTTTTTTTTCTTAATGAACCCTATTCTTGAGAAGATGTCCTATGTTTGTACAGGTAATCACCACTCTGCAAAACAGTGTTACTAATGTAAACCCATTACTGCATTTAAGTCAGAAAATATTAAGTACTAGAAGACCTATGGAGTATACACCTTCAGAAAATAAAAGATACAGCAAAAAAAAAGGCTGCCAATTTATATCTTAGTGAGACAACCCGCACTTGGACTATAAAATTATCTTTCTCATTATAAACTCCATTTTCATAATTATCTCTGTCCTATAAAGTGGCTCTGCAATCCCACTTGCTGTATTTTCTCTTTGCTAACAGGCTGTAAACATACTACCTCTCCTTTTTATTAACCTTGACTAATTAACCATCAGCTTGACAATCTATACATCTGTCTTACAGACTTTTTTACAGTTTAAACAAACTTACATTTGTGTACCACTTTGGAATAGTATAAATTATCATTATGCAACTGAGCTAGCCAAAGTTTTAACATAATTCTCACAATTTTAAATGGGAAAGAAAGAAAAGCTTATCAGTTAGGGAAAAATAGATGGAAAAGTCATCAACATTTTTCTGTTCACCACATACATGATCCTTTACTATCTGTGTAGAACTTTTAACAAACAGATTTATATTAATTGCAATATCATCACAATAATGAAAGTGGAGATACAGAAGGCTTTAGTGGTCAAATATGCATTTGACTCAATATTTGAAATAACTTTGTGGTGAATGTATGGAGGTTCCATTTCAAATACATGATCAAGCTGCATCTCTAAGATATATGTTGTAAAAGTGCTTGCACACGAGGCTCTAATACAAAGAAAATTTCAAAATAATGTTATGTATTAAAAGGTAATAAATTATTTCTATACAACAACAAACTTCAGCTTTCAGGATTTAATTTAAAAGATACATCAGCTAGCTAAACTCACTATATTGCTTCTGTTCTGCAACTCCTACAGTCATTAACATAATGTATATTACCTGGATCATGCACTGCACTGGGCCTCTTTTAATGATAACTATACATTTTCCAAGTATTTCAGAACTCTATCCTTTCTTTACTTTTTCTTACAGTAATTTCCCAAGGGTGCTGGGGTATCTTTATGTTAGTTATTCCAAGATGACCTTTACAGAATTTGAAGGTCATATGCCCTTGTTCCGTTTCAAGTTAGATAAGCAAACATATATAAAGTAACTCATTTTGACTGCTACAGATATAGAAATGCTCTCACAACTGATTAGTAGTGATACTGCCTCTGACAAAGGAGTGGAAACATGCAACTTGATCCAGAAAAATGAATTCTGTCTATAAACTTCACCTTGGGCATCTATGAGAAGAAGGCAACATTGGGTAGAATAGGCTGATCAAATTCCAAGTAAGATGTTTATATTTTTTCTATAATGTAAGTTATGTAAATGAGGAATTTGAATTCCCCCTGCTTAGCTCTGGTAAAAAAAAACATTCCTCAAGTCCAGTTCCCTGACTCATAAATACAGAAATTTGACTGTGCCAATTTCAACCAATTTCAAGAATACATTTATCAATCAAATATTTTTGGATTAAAACAAAAAACAAAAAACTACGTCCTTCTGTTAAAATTTTCCACACAAGACTGCATACTGCAATCAATTATCTCACTTCATGATTATGAAATTCTTAAAGTGTGTTGCATTACAATTTTTCCTTCAGTTACACTTTAGTTGATCCAAGGTATCTGCAGCTAATATTCTCAAATAAACCAGTTTTTACCAAACAACGTGGCAATTCACCAAGCCACAAAAACATCATGCACGGACAAGACAAATCAGTACCTCCCGTTACAATGTGTGATTCCCTCCAGCAGGAAAACCAATTAGCAGATAAAAATAGATTAGCAGAGGCCAGGATGGCTTCAAGCTAGATGAGGGTTTGAATGAGGATTGACCAAAAAAAAAAAATAAATCAAGCAAACAAAAAATAACACAGCAACAAAAACAGTGGCAGACAGACTATATACAATTAGGATAGCATACATTTAGAATTGGTTGCCAATGCTCTCTGGTAGGCAACAGGAGGCAATAACACTGTAATAAAAAAGCAAGAGAAAAAGAAAATTCTGTAAGCAATATACATTCCCCTCATATCTCAGATACAAGAGAAATCTGAAAAGAATGCCCAGCATTTATGGTATTCAGCATTAAAAAGACCTCTCCTGTGCAAAATAAAGGCAGTTTTCTGCTATGTGTCTTCATATACAGAGCTGGACCTAAACTGAAACCTACATTTAAATATGCACCAACACAGATTCAAAACCTGGAATCACATTAAACATTTCCAATAGTCAGTGGATCAATGCTTAGGCTATTAAGGGAATGTCTGGAACCTTGGATCGGGTGGTGGGTCTGGATGAAATTTTGATTTGGGAACTGGCAATAAAAAGAAAACTATCCAAATATGCTAGAAAATAACATTCAAAGTCTTGCAAAACTTCAGAATTTTAATGTTCGTTAAGAGACATGAATCACTAACATTAAATCTGTTTGGGACTGATTTTTTTAAAGTAAAAATCTCAGCATTCCTATTTACAGTATTAAATGTATTCTTATTATTATTACTAATGTTTAAACTAAATGGTAAAAAATAGAAAGCTGCTACAGTATGGAATTACTTGTTTAAATTACAGTGTATATTTCTGGAGGGATTTAGAAAATTAACAGAACCCTTAAAAATTATGGCAAATTATTAACTGATATGCAAATATGCTTTAATAATTCCAACCAGAAGAGCTTTGATCTAGTCTTTTCTTTCTCCAAGCCTCTGTACAGTTATGCACCTGATGCTCCCTAATTATGAAGAGCTCCAAGTATTGAAATGACTCATCCACATTTCATCTTGAAATTTTTAATTATTTTATTTAATTCTCTCTCTCTCTCCAAACTGCTGAGGCTGAGAACATAGCAAACTTTGTCTCTCTCCAGTTCACAGGAGCAAAGAACATTAACTCTGTATACAATAATATAGATTGCCTTGAGTCCCCAAAATACACGAGCATATGGAACTACCCAAATCCAACTTATCTGTACCCAAACTGTCATGTATATGGACGATCGTTGATATAAGGAGTATCTGTTTTTTTCAGTTTCCTCCAGCAAGATGGAACACTGGCCCTTCTGAAACTCTCTTTTTGTTTATTTCACAGCTATTTTGGAGTGGTTTGAGGACAAATGTTTATGTTCAAATATATTGCGAGTAGTTAGGGTCAAACCTGTTTTTCCCCCCCCTCATCTTTTTAATTGAAATACTCAGAAACAGTTTACATTCCTCTACCCAGTATTTATGACCGTCTCTTCCGCTCTGAAATAGAAGCAGATAAACATACTGACAGGTTATCTAGTTACAGCAGCTTTTCCTAAAACCCTGCACATCCTCTGCCAAAGTGCAACCATGTAATCTTCACTGAAGGATTGTATTTTGGTCCTGCTTTCTAGTTTTGCTGAAGTCATAGACAGCGTCTCACCTCTAAAATCATTAGTCCTTTATTTGTATTTTCTCACTGGTAAGTCTGGCTCTAATGATCCTGCATTTCAATAGACTCTTTTGTTGGACATTAAAACTTCACTTTTTGCTGAGATAAAAGAAAGAGAATATTGTACTTGGTGTTTTCTTTTTACAAATTTCAGTCACCTAAAATAAGGTTTAGGCTCACTACCCAGCCCTGCAGCCTGTCTGTATTCACACATTTGCCTTTTCCCCTCCCTCTAGAAACTACTGCACCTCTTTCAAGCCAGCTTAGTCTCCTTTCATGCTCAGGTGCTCATACCAAATGCATGAACAGGTAACACATTAAATACATGTTGGTCTTCAAATTAATAAGCACATCCCTTTCAAGTCTCTTCAACCACGTTCACAGACATACGTGCTCCTTTCAAAGCTGCTGAAATATTCCAATACAATGAATGTGCTGCCATTCTTTTTATCCAGAAAGCTAGTGCCAAACAGAAATGTCAGGGATGGAAAATCACTATTCCTTGTGCCATATGTTTATATGAAGAGCACTTTTACTTCCGAGTAATGCAGAGCCAAACGCTTTCTATTTAGAGCAAGAAAATTAAAAATCAGTATTTGTATCGCAGCAGTTTGAGAATTCTCTTTTTGAGAATACACTTACACAGATATTTCTCGCAGAGCTAAGTCTAAGAGAAGTGGCACTGCCAACAATGAAGCAGAATCTGAATGAGCCAGCTTTGCATCTATCGGCTCCAGAGACAGCTCCGCAGCTGCCACAGCAACAGGCAGAGGAGCCAGCCAAAAGACCAGACAAGAAGCCAAAGAAGAGGTCAAGGCTTGGGAGCCAGAACTTGGCATCTGGGTCTTACAGCTGTCAGAGACACTCAGTGAGAGAAGTCGCCGTTGTCCAGTTTTTGCAGACACTTGGGACAACAGGAAGATGGAAAAAAAAATAATCATCTGCAGCAATTAAAAGCAAGTCAGTGTTGAAAGGCGATACATGCTACCATTTGTTTTGCCACAGCAGTGCAACACCAAGACACTATGCCAAATGAGAAGGGCATCGTATGCACAGAGACACAGCTTTGCAGCATTATGGACTGTTAGACCTCCAAGGAAGTGGCTTCCTCTGGAAAAGAAGTATCAATGAACAAAAAATAGACAATTAGTCTTTTTTGGGGGTGTTTCAAACTACAAATTTGCCTTTCAAAGGTTTTTGGTTTTGTTTGGGCAAGGGGGGTTAAAAGGGAATATTCTTGTCCTCCTTACATCAAACTTCCCTTTGAACTCCCCATTGTGTAACTGCTGCCAGCACCAGTAAAACTCTGGTACATAACCAACAATTTTGCTGCCAAGTTACATGCACTTTATTTTTTACCCTGTATCTAAGGAGCATTCAAACACCATGAAGCCCCACTGCCTACATTATTCCATACCTCCTAATCACAGACCAAAAACATGCAGATGTCATTCCACATCTTCAGACTCACTAAACAAAATTTGCAGGACTTCTACACAAAAGAACAGAATCAAATCAACAACTTCAGTTTTGCAAAATTTGATTCTAAGTGCATATGCATGCAAAACCCCAAAGCTAGTAGCAGTTTTCAGGAAAGCTGTCTGCACAGATCCTGCACTGACAAGCCAAGCAACTGCCAAACAATGTTTAAAAACAAAAGGGAGGCTCTTGAAAAGTGCCAAAAGAGATGCTATATGCTGCCGTTATGATTCAGGCTTTATGAACAGGAAACAGAGAATACTTGCACTGGGATCATAGGCTCTGTGAATGAGGCACATTCCATATTAAGCACATTCCCAAGGAAATATCTTCCATGTTAGTGCAAACTGTTAAAATAAATAAACGTTCATCTGTGATGAAAAGCAAAAGAAAAGCAGAAACCAAGATAATGCAACTGATGTCAAAACATACATGGTTCTGGTAAAGAGATCCTTTAAACACAGCTCAGATTCATGGCAAACCTCTTTAAAAACATATTGGATGGAATATTTTCATTTATTTTCTCCAATCGTTTCTTACTCCTAATCAGCCTCTACATCTAATTGTAGATTGAGATATAATCTCTCATTCCATTTTCCGAATTTAGAAGAACCAGCAATATCAAATTGCTAATTCATAACATTCTTAACTTCATCATCTGATACCCATTTCTTCAATGTCACACACTTCCATATGTGTTCTCTGTTTTTCTTGGATCACACGAATCACCAGAAAGCTGTCTCAAGGCTATCTTCTCGAGCATACTTTTCACTGTTATACAAATAAGACCTCTAGTGGCAGAAGAATCACGAGAGCTACTACCATACTCAGGAGTTTTTAGCCTCCTATTCCCCAAGATAAAATCTATCCATTCAAGGTGACAAACTCACTTTTCTTACACCTGAGTGCATGGCTTAGTTACTAAATCCAGGGACAGAAACATAATCAAGAAAGAACAGAACTGTCAACAAAGATACAAAAATAATTCCACAGATTTCACATAATGCCATAGAATTCTCCAGATTTTAAGAATTTAAGAAATATACTAATAAATAAGTAATAAACTCCACCACACTAGCATTTTCAGAATCCTAAGTGAATGCTTTGTGGTCTTTTCATTTGAAGCCACTGGATTTTCTTGCCCTTCCATAGGTATATTTATTCTCTAGTTTTAAACTCTAGTCAGTGACC
This sequence comes from Anas acuta, assembly GCF_963932015.1. Classification (NCBI taxonomy): domain Eukaryota; kingdom Metazoa; phylum Chordata; class Aves; order Anseriformes; family Anatidae; genus Anas; species Anas acuta. The sequence continues at coordinate 43,916,962 of NC_088980.1, read as the reverse complement.
CGAAAACAGAAACACGACCAACTGTGAGCACATCAGAAATTTCATCTGAAATTGTACATCAGCTCCAAGCACTGCCAGACCTTTGACTGTCTAATATTCTTAAATATGATGTTACCACAGATGACTAGCATGCTACCTAGTTTTGAAATAAAATAAAATAGATTTTAGATAAGGAAATATGGGTAAATCTTCCTACACACATACTTGCCCTCATCCTTTAATGCAGCAATCCAGCTGATTCTAATTCCATTAACAATGGTCCAAAGGCATTGTGCACACAAAAACAAAAAAAAGCTTTTAAAATTGTAACAGTTCTTGTCTCAAAGTCCGAGAACCAATAATTAACTTTTTGGCCTCTGTAAACCTTTTCTGTGTGATTTTTAACCTTTCACGCACACATTTTAACACAGACATGACTTGATGTAATACTGATTGTTTATTGTAGATAAAACAGTGGCAGAGGACTCATAACACATCCTTTGTTGTAATTTGTTAGATAACTAGAAACCAATTTTTTACATTAACATAGGCTTCTGAAATTCCTTGTAAAACCATTCACAAAGGAAACTGTAGTGCTGAAGTGTTTACAACTTCAAACATGGGTTGAGAAGCAACAATAGAAGTAAATGTAAGTACTCTGACAAGATTGATAGTAGTCTCAATGTCACAACAGTCTAAATCAAATTGCTGAATAGGAAAGCACACAATTGACTGGGAAAGAAAAATCCTCCAACAGTAATCATTAGCAACTGTCAACCTGGAAGGACTGTCCTGGGGGGGCCTACAAAGATCTGTGCTGGATCAGACCCTCATTTAATAGTTTCATCAACAATTTGTGTGACTGAAAGGGAAAACATACTTAAAAACTGTGCAGATGACATCAAGCAAGGAGAAATCCAAGTGTACTCAAGAGCAGGAATAGAACTCAGCAATCCTGAAAAACTGAAGAAATAGTCTTACTGAAAAAAACTGAGATTCAGGAAAAACAAACAGCTACACATTGAAAGATGTGTACACCAAGTCAGAAGAATCAGCACGTTACTGAAGATAAGACAAACCTTCTTGCATGCTAAAAAGAGCATCACAACATAGGATGTACTTGAACTTTTCTATAGGAAAAGGAGTCTGCTGTAGGAGTACATATGACAAAATGATGCTTCATAGATGTAGATGGTGCCTAGTAAGGTACAAAGAATCTAATATGAATTTACATTTTATGCCTTGACTTTATAACAAAGAAAAAAAAAAAAGGAAAAATAAAAACAACTATGCTATCATTGTGTGTTATAAATTCTCTATATACAAGGCAAAATCTCTAGACAATGCACTAATGGAAAATGACAGGACAGGAAGCTTCTTTTGTTTGAAGTAGTCAGTGAAGTTGTAAGTCTTCTCCCAAACTTTAACGAGCCACAAAGCAACTTTTTACACTTTTTACACATTAGCCACAATTCCTTTGTGGGACCAAAAGAAGCATCTGTCTCATTTTATGGCTTCTAAGATTATGCTCTTATCACTTGCAGCATCTCTGCAGTTCGGATGTCTTCAGAGGGAAGCTGAGCAAAGATGTAGCTGCAATTATTAATACAACCCGACACTGCAAGGGAAGCCGCAATCCTACCCCCTTTTTCTTCAGTGTTTGTATTTGAAAGGCAGTTGTAGTAAATAGCTTCGCTAGCTAAAATTTCAGAAATATATCATACAGCTGTATGTACTCTGACACTTGAGAAGATATCTTACAACATACGGCTTTTGAAAAATTGCTGTACTTTTTTTGCGTGTTTTTTTTTTTTCCTTTTTTTTTCTCAACTTAAACTGCAAAACTACAGCTCTCAAAGTGTAATCTATGACCAGAGAGGGCGGCAAAGAAGAACAGGCTGCCATCGCTGTTACTCTCTCCACCTTCAGAAACCGGGAGAAGTGGAGATTCATAAAAAACAGAAAGACAAAATGGTAAAAAGCTCTACTGACACTCAGCAAACTCACAGCTTGCAATTTCAGCCATACTGACACAAAAACCGTGCAGTCCCCGAGAGCATGCAGTCAGTACTATTTAGGATACCAGCAACTACATTTTGTGCTATATGGAGCCTTAAAGTATGCGCTTAAATAACCCAAAGCACAAGTCCTAAAAAGGCAGACCCACCCATCCATGCTGACATATCCAAAGTCAGTTTTTATGTGGTCATGATAGTACCCAAACTTAGGAAGCTCAATTAACAAACTTACTAATGTTATGATGTCAGTGTCACTTTTCCATCTGCTGTCTCCGGGGGAAAGATACGGCCACATACCATTTTTACTACCTGCTGTGCTTTTTAAGTACTCTTTGCAGTCAAAATTTAAAAGTAATTTTAGTCTCCTGTAATTACGGAGTGAAACAGAAACACAAGGACTAACAGGAACACTTCACAGTATCAGTAGTGGATTCCCTAATTCACACCTAAGGAGTTAACCTTCAAATCTTTCCCATACACACGTTAGTACACTTTAAAAAAAAAAAAAAAATATATATATATATATATATAGACATTCCCCCAAATTTGTTGAACTGGCATGAGAACCATTGGAAAGACATTACCGTAATATTCAATTTCTCCTACTTGCCCCTCTAGTTCCTATAATTATACAGGAAAAAAAGCAGAACTGCCAAATGCAACTGGTGTTAAACTAATACTTCATTTTTTCCAACATAGTGCTCTTCACGATGCATGAATTCTTTATCTGCTAAAATACTTCTGGTGTAGTCATCTTTTTTTAAAAATTAAGCTTTTTAGAAGCTAGGACGAGAAAGTACTTGAACTCACCAACTTTATTTGCTAAGATATAATTGTAAAAATTTAAACACTTTTTTAAATGAACTGCTTGTTCCTATTTCACTAGATTTTGAAACAAGTTTCACGCAGAACAATTTGCAATGGTTATGAACTTCAGAACAAAATACTGAGATGAGAAACTCGAGTATTGCAAACATAATGATAATATTTCAAGTTAATAAAAGATACCCTCATATTTGATATTGGTTTAGCTGTAATCCCCATCACATACACACAGACATACACGCTTACTTTATATCTTATGATAAATCCTAACTAAAACTAACCTTGATCAAACTTATTACGGTTTATGAATTCTCAGCGGATTCTAACTACATCCTTTGTAGAAATTCACTGTAGAAATTTAGCAATTACCAATGCATTACCAATCTCCCATGTCATCAAAAGCACTATTCAAGGTATTGGAATAGAAAATAGCACATACCAGGCTACTTGCACGCTGCCACAGTTACTGAAAAATCCCTCTAAAATTTATGGATCACACCACTAATTTCTTCTGATCATAAGAGTGACTTTCTGGATTGACACTTCCTTCCAGTATAAGATAAAGACAGTGCAAAACTGAAGTAATTAAGCCCCACTTTCTTTGACATTTACTTTACACCACAACTCATGACCATCTTCAGTCTGTGTTCAATAAAATGTTTTCAGAGCCCAGTAAATATATATATGTACAACAGCTTTTCAGTCCAATTAGGCATTTTGTTGCACAATTTAAGTTCCAGAATCTGTTAACTGTGTCAGGTGGTTCTCAACACTTTAAATAATAATAATAATGGATTATTTATTTATTTTAATAACTCCAGATTTTAAAAAGCAAATGATGCTCTGGAACTTATTCTGAAGAGAGGCAGGAAGGGGAAAAGTATAGCAAATAATTTAGCTCATTTTTAACAAAAGGCTCCAGAATTCATGCTGCAAGTTCCCAATAAATGACTACTAATTGCATCTACAACACTGAGTAGGTGTATAATACAGCTAGAAAAATGAAAACAAAAGTGGATCCAGAAGTAATTAAGACTCCAAGACCAAACAGTGTCAGTAGTCATTGCAAAAAAAAATAAATAAATAAAAGAATATTATTCTGCAATTTTAAAACTGGAAAACATGCAAGCAATACTATTACATCATGACAACTCTCTCAGAAGAGAGATGTTTTTATGTAACAGACAATACAGAGGCTCTAGCACAGGTATGACTGGTTTTCTCCTGATATTTTGAGACATTTTTATTGAACTTCTGTTCTCCATTCCTTTTCTAACTACAGATGCAAACCCTGCATTTTCTACTTTTGGATTCCCTTACCTGCTCAGAGCTGCTCATTTTCACTCTCAGAGATCTAGGGATTAAACAACAAATTGGATTTATCCTCAAATTACAAACAAACAAAAAAAATAAAAAAAAAAGAAACACTTCCCTAGTCAAAGATTTTATGTTAAACTTTGGAAATGGGAAGAACATTGCGATTCCGCAGAAGGAAATCTAGTAAGAACAATACCCCAAAAATGTTATTGCAAACTACATCACAGATATATGGAAATACGGTTTCTGAATCCTATAAGCTATACATATTCTCTAGCTAATGCCACTATTCAGGCTTGCATTGACAACTATAAATACCACAGTAGCAAAATAATAATAATAATTTAATTGAATAAGCTAATACATTATTTACAAAATAATTCAGTTTCCTGAAATGCTAAACTAACCTATGGAATAGTTGTGAAGGCAGGCAGCTTTGAATATTCATATTCCATCTTGTCATTAAACAATTAATAAACAATCAAGTAGAAGGTAAATAATGAATATTAATAGGTATCAAATTTGTCTTTTGTTTGATAGGTCAGCTTCCAACTGCCAGCAAGGAAGCCATACATACTGATCACGACTGAGCTGAAAAAGAAACATTTATCCATGAAAGGAAACCTCTTTGTGGGCAGTATTATGCTAAGTGGGTTTTAAAGAAATCTGAAAGTCTGATTCTTAAAGGTTCTTTAAAATGTCTTGTAATCGTCTTCAATCGCTCCCTATTCATCTTCCCTTTTGAAGTTTTGTCATTTTGGCAGCCTTATACAATCCCAGAAGGGAAAAAAATAAAAAAATATACTCCTGCACAGTCTCTTCCTGCTATTTTTCCAAGTTGACAGTTCTGAAGCATTTATTAGCATAGTTAAGGAATATTTTCTCATCTTGGAAAACTTCCTAAGGTATCTTTCCCCATCCAGCCTTTCTAGTATAGGAATGGCTTAAAAATACAGTACCAACTACCAGCTAATGTTAGATTCATGAGGAATGGTACAAGCCCAGAAGACAACAATTTCTGCTGCAATTACTGAAAGGACAATTATGAGCTAAAATATTGCTGTGATCCTTCTTGAAAGTCCAGGTCTTTCAGCTGAGTAGCACCTGATACCTTTTGTAGCTCCCAGTTCCTGCTACTACCTGGCGGATGGCAAGAGACGAGGATTCCCCTTTCGCTACCTCTGCTTCTATGAGAAGTGTCCTTGTATTTCATTTCCAGTTAGAGTGCTTCCTATGGCACTGATTTCTCAACATCCACTGTTATATCACCCTGACAGCATCCAATCTAGAATTGGAAAAAAAGCTAGAAAAAAAACAGAGTAGAACCAAGATCCATGGTAATTATTTATTATGCTAGGAGTACATCAACAGTAGTTCCCTAACTTAACTAGCTTTTGCTATAAAATAATCAAAGGTCTTTTGTAACAGTAGATATGCCATTCTAAAAATGCTTATACGCTTTCATAAGCAGTTCTGGCCAGCTCATTTTCAATAATGAAATGGGTCCTTAAATGGGCTGACATCACTGAAGCCTGGGAATTAATTCTGAGGAAGAATGACTACAAACTTAGCTATACTAATACACTCTGCCCTTGGCCTCTGCCAGAATTTGGCCTAGATAGTCCTATGATCTGACCTAGCTTTGCCATGTCTTTGAGCACACTACTAGCCCATTTTGATTTTTTTTTTTTTCAAAAAAATCTGTATTTCTAAAAGCTACCAAACTATTTAAGAACAAATAGATGTTAATATGCATTTACATTTCTGTAGGAAATGCAACTTACCCAGACCTTTGATTTTTTTTTAATGTTTGTTTTCATTTTGACAAGCTTTTGCCACTAAATGACCAAAACCAAGTTTATACTAAATCAGAATGAGTATTAAAAAAAAAAAAAAAGACACTAGGTGGCAATAAAAAGATCTGTGATAAAGCTTCATTTTAGAACTAAATATATTCCCTGTTCACAGACAACCAGCAAAACTGACATTTTTTTGACCTCGTTGTTATGGTCGCAAGAATTTGGTTCACAGCAAGCATTTTATACAATTTTAAATAGAGAAATCTATAAATCCTCCTTCCGTCTGAAAGGAGAAGCCTCTCACTGAGGTGAGAAAAAAACACTCTGAGAAGCAATCTGTTCCCCTGTTACAAAGAAGGCTAACACATCTAAAATATCCGACATCTTTACATTCAAACTAAACCTACAATTTAAGCACAGCATATACAAAATACATAGAAATTTGAGCTAATTTTTATTCTTCAAATATTGTCAAACAAACTGAAAAACCAGTACACTTTAAGTTTTTATACTGCAGCAACCTTTAGAAACTTCCAGCAAGGTGTTATACCAACACTACCCAGCATCTTCTGATAACTATTCACAGGGCTTCAGCTTGAAATTAAAATATCTGAAAATATTAAAAACTGTTTTTAATTGCTCACAATTGCACATTACGGAATAAATTGAACTGTAGTTGCTTACCTGTTTAGCATCAAATATAAAATCAAATGACCATTCTGTACAATATTAAAAATGAAAACATCCTTTTTATGTTTTTGTTTAAAGGAGGACTTTTAGATTTGATTTCTTATGTATATTAAGCTGTTCCCAACTGAGGTAGAGGTATTTGTAAATGGAAACAATATGTTAATTGAAATCACCAGTGGCTTGGATTAACCTTTTTTAACATGCAGAATTAGAAATGATGCAGAATTACTTCATGTATGTATACATCAGTGAACCAAATAATTACTCAATTTACATAAAGGAGATTTTTCCATTAATCTTCCTACATTTGACTATTTTCATCACAATTGCAAGCATAGATGGGTCTTGGCTAAGATATCTGTGTTACTAGAATAATATACCTGACGAGTATGCTTACTAAGTATTTTCTTAAAAAAGATTTGTAAAGCTGTCAGTAACATTTGTACCTTATCATTAAACATTTCAGAAGAACCATATGCATAGCTTCCCAGATATTATTTATTCTTCAGAGCTAATCGCTTTTTCCTATAGTTAACTTCTTTATGTCAAATCAAGCTATCAGACAGAAATCTAAACCACACATCAAATATTTTTCAGTAAACACTATTTACATTTGTACCTGAAAAATGACAAACTATTTATAATACACATGAAATAGCAGCATTCCAACCAGACACTAGAAATGAAACGCCCTCGAGGAGCATACACGCGTGCATGTAAATAAGCATTATCAGTATTAAAAGGCTACAATGCCCCAGAAAATTAGATGCAGATGGAAAGGCAAATACCTGGAGACTATTGATGAAAAATTTCAGCAGTAGGGAAGTTAAGAGTTGTCCAACAGCTCCCATAAATTATTTCAATTATTTTCTCTAATTAAAGAATTACGTTAAGGACAAAGAAAGAATACACACTGCAACTGACAGAAAGATATATGGAGATGAGCACACATGAAAAACACTCTTCTCGTTTCTTTGAAAGTGTCACTGGCAACTTGGAAAACAAAGACGGAAAACCTGGAGGAAGCCTACTGGAGGGCCACCAAGATTACAGGGCTGAAGAACGTGGCATACAAAGAAAGGCTGAAGGAGCTGGGTTTGTTTGACTCTGAAAAGAGCAGGCTGGGTGCAGGGGATCTAATCACAGTCTACCAATACCTATCAGGTAGTTTCAGAGAGGACAGAGCTGCTCTCTTCACAAGGACAAGAAGCCATGAGCCACAAGATGCTTCAGGGTGTTTTTTTTGTCTTGCTATAAGAAAAAAAGTAAATTCTTTGCCATAAAAACAATTAAATGCTGGAAGTTGTTGCTCAGAGAAGGGGTGGACTTTCCCTCTCTGGAAGTATTCAGTGAACCTTAGGTTAGCTTGGCGAGGCCCTGTATAACCTTATCTAGGGTTCTGCTTTCAACAGAAGGTTGTGCCAAATAACCCCACAGGGCCTTTCCAGCCTACACAATTCTGAATGTGAAACTATGCAACTAATACATTTAAAGTAGTTTCTGTCACAAATGCAGAAATAATTTAGCAAAAAAATTGCTTTATGCTAAGCTGTTTTATTTGCCCTTTGCACTGCTAAAACTCCATTAGTGTCAATGGATGTATACCTGAATACACTAATGTATTTTTCTCCATTTTTTATTTCTTTGCCACGTGAAGTTACCAATACATACGTGTACTTTGCATATCTGATGAACTGCAATCTCTTGAACCCTAGACAAAGCTATTTGCTCCACACATGCAGAAGGCATCTATATGGTACCACGCCTCAGTCCCACCCTGTCATAATGCTATTCATGTATGTCATTTCTGAGAAATAGGGCATCCCATACTGTTTCTTAAAAATAAAACACACACACGCGCTTTATCACTAAAAGAACCATAAATCACTGAAGTTTGTCACAACATTTCAGGATTTTTTTTTTTAAGACTATAAGGGGAAAAGAAAACTAGAAGCTAACAAGACACCTAAAACTGCTTTTGCTTAGGAAATGGATTCAAAATATTTTCAGTTCCACTCTGGATGCAATGTTTGATAACTCCCAAGGTTATCTTGAAAGCAGATAACGATGCTACCTAGAACCAGATGATAAATATACCTTTTCATCTACTCTCTACAAGCCAAACTGCTTGGCTCTAATAGAGTTTGCCAGATCCTTTGGTATATTATTTCAGAAACAACTGCCAAGTTTACTGCTGGGCTGATTGAGTGTTGGGGCTGTAACATTAGGAGTGCTCAAAAGAGCCTCTACTGTACACCAGGATGAAGAAAAACAATAAAATTGAATGCTAGAGAATAGCTGAGGTATGAGGCACCCTTCAACCACTTTGATTTAGGATTAGCTATAACTCTTAAAAAGAACACGAACTTCTCTGCTTTATTAGCAAGCTCTGATTCCTGCTTTCAACCCTTTGATAAATGGACTGTCGGTTTTTCCTCACTGAGAAAAACAAACCTTAAGAACAGGTTGCTTCTCTTATTCTACTCCTTACCTCTTACAGAACTGACACACACACGAAGCTCATGAACAAATAATTCAAACTTTATGAGGACTCCATGAAATCAAATTCACATAGCCTGGCTGTTTATTAAACCATGTTTGCCACAAATATCCTATTCATGTACTTATGCTAGGGTTCTCATTTTCATCTATACGAGACCTGATGGCATTATACATTATTCCCAAAATCACATTTGTAGATACTATTTGTAGACTGTAAGATCAGGTTTTATACTACAGCTATCAAAAGGGCCCTCTGTTATTACATAGCATTTCCAAGCTAATGCCTTTATGTGATGTAAAGCATCCAGACTGCATGTACCTCTGCCTGTAAGTTTTCCATTAGTTTACTACATTTGAGTGCTAAATACACGAGTTACTTTTGGAGTTCAGGATACATTGATATAAACCTGTAATTTATAGCTACTGCTTCAAAGCACCTCTATCAATGGACCATTAAATATATATACATATATATACATATATATATATATATATATATACACAACTAGGAGTTGTACATGGAACTGATCTCTGGAACCCAGCTTTCAGAGTAGTACTGAAAGCGAATTAATTAACATCCTTCAAATTTATGAGATTCTAAATTAAAAAGAAACGGTTATCAAGAACAAAGTTCTGCACCAACAATTTTTGAAACAAAAAAAGCAAAAAGCACTGCAGAATTAAGGTTGTATCATATGTTAACCTACACCCTGACTATTCACCAAATTTCTTTACGAATCTTTTCCCCCCCCTCAAATCAGTGCAAGAAGAGAGAGGTGACTGGAAACAGTCTTACATGAGCACAGGCATTTGCTTGCTCAGAATGCTCAACTTTGCACCTGTGGTTCACAACAAAAGTGTGCATATACAGCTGAGCCTGAACTAAAGCAACTATGGGACATAATCACTTCAACAGGATGTTAATGAGGGCTTGTTGTTTACTGCTTTAAGGACATGCACCTACTTCTTTGTTTGAAAACTGCACTTGCTTCACTCATTTAGTACCCGCCCATAAGTAAAAGAGGGGAGTTTCATGATTCTGCTCCTGGTTCAAAATCATGTTGCCATGGAAGCAGATGTTGGATTGATGAAAATAGGTCAACTGTTCAGAAAAAAAATCACTGTTTTAATACTTCAGAATTATTATTAAATGTTATTATTTTGATGCTTACTATTATTTATTATGAAATGCATGATATTTTATTATATTTAATTAGCACTTACTTTGGTCATGTATTGTCACAAAGAGTGTAGGCAGCAGTAGATTTAATGGTGTTAATGAAAAATTATTTTGCATAAATCTGTAAGGGCTTGGTACAGAATGCTTACAAGAATACCACATGTTCTTCATTAGATCTGTAGTGAGTGGTGTCAGACGTTGCCACATAAACACATTTCCATTTGAAAGAGTACTAGTAACATGATTACAAAGCACTTAATAAAAAAAAATTAAAAATAAAAATTCTGGACATTGCTACTAGTACTTATGCTTGGCTTTGGTAAGATCAGTCCTTTTTCTGTCTCGCTTTGCATCAAACAGAGGTATAATTATTCAAACGGAATCTCAATTACTTAAACCTGATTAAAATATTTAACAACAGCTAAGATTGAAGTAGGCTACCCCATCAACTGAACATGTGAAAGAACATATAGTTTGCTAAGTTTCTTCTGTTCCCTAACATTTTCACACCACCTGCCAAGCCATTGTCAACATAGCACAAACACACCATCAAATTCTCACACCCACCTGCAGCAAACACCAGAAATTAAAATAACTCATCTGTATTGTGTTTCTGTACAGAATCTCTACTAGGTGATCTGAAATGTTCTTCTATCAACACCCTGGCACATGTGACAGTTTTTTTTCCTACCTTGACACTGACGCACTTTAGATGAACCAGGTTTGTATTAGAGGCTGAGAGTGATGTACTCTGCTCCTGCATTTTTTCTGAAAGTGCACAATTTAATCATTAATATAGCTTAGTAAAGGTGCATGGGAATAGTGCAAATGCATGACACTTGTGCTCCTCTCCTAGTTTAGGCATGAAGCAATACTTAAAGGAAGAACAGGCTGTGGTGCTGAAGCTCTACAATTTAATCCAGCACAAACCTGCAGCACTACTATAAAGGGCAAACCCGTCTTCCACGCACTGTTGTTTCTGCCCTTCTCCCTTTCACCAGTGAACTGGGTCAGACAGCTTCTGCCAGATCAGTTTCTTAATCTGATTCATCGTGTACCAGATAAAAGAAAGTGCCAGTGTAAAAGATAAAATAGAAATAAATACCCAGGAAGAAGGCAAAAATAGACCCATCTCTTTAAGCTGCCAAAAATCCATGCTGCTGCTGAAACTGGCTGCAGTCCTACAACATCTACTCATCTTCCCTTCCTTCTACCTTTTGTAATCAGTGTTTTAACCTGAAATATGTACAATATAACTACTGATAAAAAAGAATACCTTACTGTAACTGAGAATATGTAAAACTGCCACCACAATGGAACTGTCTTCAACAGAAGTGGAAGCCATGCTTCCTGTAATCACTTTCATATGGCTTTGTGAAATAAAAACTATATATAAATGTGTTTCACTTTGGAGAACTCTTCTAGACTCCAGAAACTTCATAATTTATGTTATAAAACTTGCAAAACTGTATGACCCATGCTATTCTGACTCTCCCAAAAAGAAACCTGTGAAGGTATTAAATATTGTTTAAAATACACTGCAGGTCTGTCCCTCAGGAGACTTCTGAAGTTTTAACTTTCACATTCAAGAGTTTTGTAATTGTTTATAAGCAACAATATTTCAAAAGTCACATGGCTTGTTATGCTGCAGAAACGTGCATCCTTAAAGGGTACTATAAGACTTCTATGTTTGGTTTTATTTTTTTGTCTTCTGTTTCTCAGATAATAAACAGTTTATAACAACACAGAAACAGTAGATAGATTATAACAGTGTATTTATACAAGTATCAAGCACGCTTTTGATTCAAGCTATTTTTTAACTATACCTTTTCTGACAAGTACATAATGAGGCTTATTTTTACTAACCAGAAAAATTAAGAGAAAGGTTGACTGCTCTATAACCAAACAGCTGCCTTTCCTCTCCTCTGGCTCATCCAGCATTAGTCTCTACTTGCCCCTTCATACAGTGTAGTTAATTCTAGATTCGTAGCCTTGGTCAAAGTTGCTTCTTGATATAAAACAACATTCTTGTCTTTTCTCCCCTCAGTACTAATTTACCTTTACTAATTTTCCTTTAGTCATTTTTTAAATCCTCATTTCCACAGGATTTACAGATAATTTGTTTGCAATGCACTGTTAAAAAGGAATTCCAAGGGCTTCCAAGTTAGAATACAGGAATCACAGCACAGTAAAGGATTGCATATAAACAGAACTTAAACTGGGGGAGGAAAAATACTTGTGTTCTCCTATACCTACCAAGAAACAGAGGCCTGCCCAGATACCAGATAGCCAGCCTGACATTAAAACTTCACTCTGCTTACATTTAGTCACACAGTTTTGATATGACCTCTGGATACATTATCCAGCAATGAACTAATTATAACGTTGCATTTAAATTGCCAAATTAATTTTACATTAAAATATTTCACTGAGGTTAATGCAGATGTTCACACGTGATAGAAAAAAAATCTGTCTCGTTGTCTGTAGACTCAAACTTCAGTAAACCAGTTGACAAGTGATTCATATTTAGAGTTAACTCTGCAAACTTCAAGCAAGCGCATAAATCATTGCAGAACCTGTAACACCTGTAAGAACAACACAGCAGTACCTACCTGCTGCTGCTACACCTCTATAAAGCATTTCAGTTGAACAACTACACATAAACAACACAGATTTTTTGCCACAAGAAAAATAATTGAATTCCTAAAAGTTAAAACAGCATAATTTTTTGAAGTTGAAGCAATGCAATACAAGAAAACCGGAACAGAAAGAGACGTAAGGACAAACTCCTACAATTTATGATATAAAATGCCCAGTCGTTTGCCTGAAAAGGAAAGACACTCAACTGTTTACTACATAAAATTAGGAAAAGATGAAGCCCAAATGTTATTATAAGCATACATATAGTCATCATACATACTTGTTTCAGATCAGCCATTATGGGAAACATTTATAAAGATGATGCAGGACATTTTTATAAATATGCTGGAGTCACAAACCAGGTAGAGAAACATCCATTTCACAAAAATAAGGTTATTTTGCTTCTTGAAGCAGTACTATTAAATTCTTTAAAGACATGAAGCAACAAATAAACAGGATCTTGGGAATGTACAGAAAAAGCATGGCATATCATCCACAATACATGAAAACACAGAAAATAAAAAGCAACATTTTGAAACAATTCTTTGGTTGGGAAAATGCTAAAATCCTTTTAAAATAAGGGACGAAAATCTTCCTGGCATCATTTCCACAGTCGTCCATGTTGTTTGCTACTAAAATGTTTGAATGTTATTTGAGGCCAGACTTACCTCTACCAATGCCACAGTCAGAATGAGGTCCATTTTTGAGTCTGGGAAAAGGGCATTCACTTGTGGAGACATTCCAATCAGTATGCAATTAGTAACTACCGATATTACACTCATGGTTTCAAAAGCCAACTGAAATAAAACACAAATATATTCATAGTTATGGCCATTATCTTTAATTTACCAGTCTCCAAACTGCGCTAGATATTTGCTCTCTCTTCATTAAATGCTCAGAAGACCCATTATTTCGTGTTGTGTTTTTTTTTCCTTCATCTTTCGATTTCTATAATATAGAACTTTTTTTTGGCAATTCAACTAGACTTTGTCAGCTGTAAAAACAGGCAACAGTAAGACCACAACAAGGCCTGCAGTACCACAAAGCCCACCTCGCAGCCCTGAATATTTCTCTAATTTCACATCTCTATGTGTGTATGTGTATTTTCTGCGAAGAAGTTAAGCAGCATTCTCCCACAACACCATAGTACTATAAAGGCTTCAAGAAATTATTTGAAGACTGCTAACATCCCAGATGTCGATAATGCCAAATAATGTCCTGAAACAAATCAGAATAATCCTCAAAAAAAGTAGCGGTCAGGAAAACAACCTAATCCTTGGTATCTTCACAACTCATAATCTGAGCACATGAAAGATGGTGAATTCATCTACGGTTACATTCCTAATACTGTATTTCTTTTGAGATAAAGGAAAAGACAACAAAACTCCTGGAGGAACTATTGTCCCAGCATTCTGTTTTTGTTTCTTCTGAAAGTTAAGTAATGAGAAAATGTAAGGATGGTTCTGAATAGCTTTCTTAAATCACAACCAGTTATACGAGCTGAAATTTGTTGAAAGAAAGATTTACATTTAAACACATGCAGTTGCATAAGGCTGAGAAGCTCTTGCCAGCAGAGCACCCACAAAACGTCTGAAAATATTACTACAGAATGACAATTACTTTTGCAATATAATGGCTACTTATTGCAAGGCCCTCTCTGGAATGAGCAAGACTGATACTGAAATGTAGCATTGTCACAATGAATTAGCAGCAATAACTTTCTCTTTGACAACAAGCTGCTGGTTCAGCTCACCTGACAAAATAATTCCAGTTTTTCTTTAACAGATATCTTTCAGCCAATGCTCTAACTTCCCACATAAAACAGATGACTAAAACTTAAGTCATTTTTTTTCATTCACAAAGCAACTGCATTTCTACTATTGCTTAAAAAACTATACTACCAAAAAATAAAGCTCATGACTGTAGCATTAGTGTTGGAATTTCACAGCCTATTTGCTAGGCTGAAACAAGCTATTCTAGCAAAACTAAATGCTGTACCTGCAGCTATGCTTGGGACTTAATGACCATAGCCTCATTTAACTGGTGGTCACACCTCTGGGTCAATGCCGTCAAGACGTTGTCAGCACAGAACTGGACTGTGAAAATGCATTAAATGTTACAACACTATCAGATTACAAATTACATTTTTATGACTTAGTATTATAAGACTTTTGCTATAATTTCACTTCGTTATTCTCTGTGTGCATGTTTAACAAACACTGCTCAGAATAGTTGGCTTGCATATTTTCACAGTACATTTCATTCAATGTTTCCCGATTTCATCTCTCATCTTCCATTCGTTTCAACATTTACAATATCTCTAACTTAAACTATCTATTAGTTTATTGCACCCTTCATCTTTATTATGTATTATCAGAAATCTTGAACAACACTAAACCACAGATCATCCCCTAGACATTTCCTCCAGCTTACTTCACACTCGTCAGGCCACTGCTGTTACAGCCAATGTCTCTGGATACGACTAAATATCCTTCCTTTTTATCAGAAACACCTCTGGTTTTGGAGGAGTTCTGCAGGGCTATTTTTAGTTAGAATCAGTTCATGGATGTACTCAACTTGGCAGGCCCCAAACTAGCTGGTGCTAGCAAAATTGTATGGCTAAACAACTGAGGACAGAAAATTCTTAACCCAAGAACTACTATAATTAATTTGTTGAAATAGAGTACACCTGTACAGGAAAGTACTGCTCCTGCATGCAGATCTAAGAAATTTTAAAATCAGTCAGGCCTGAGCACCAGTACCCACAAGAGCGCATAGACAAGTGTGGCTCAGGAATCCAAGTACTTACCTATCACTCCTCAATTTTCTCAAACTACCTGGGATGAACTACATGCTTCTGAGATTGCACCAGATGTTAATATTTTTGAAAAACATTTGCTGTAGAGCACTAGATCTGGCAGCTTTGCTTTGTTGGAATTGCAACAGGACTACAACATACACACACACACACACAGGGACTAATGATAGGATTTCTTTTCTTTTCAAAGGCAACTGAAAATAAAATGTGGTTGAAAACCCTACAAAATGCAACACAGTTCAATAGTATCCTAAGGCACTGAAGATGACAAAATATTTATTAAACTTCAGAAGTGGCTGATTATCAAACACAGCTTAAATAAATTTGGTGAACTTCATTTAAAATACATGATTAAAAAGGAAACAGAAAGATTACCTGCCAAACACCAATATTCGCTGTGGGTTCTGCAAATGGGCGCTTGTAAACTCTGCACATTTTTAAGGCATCAGAATATATCTCTGTGATGTTGTTTAATACTGCAAAGACAGCTGCCAGTGGATAAACACATGAGAAGAGACTCACATAGCCAAACTGTAAAAACAACTCCAAGTAATCATCAAAAGTACCCTGAAAAACAGAGCAAAAACAACTTTTACCCACAAAAAAAAAAAAAAAATGAAAGCAGAATTAGCAATACAACTGTAAAAATGCTTCCTCGTGCTAAATAGGTAGTTTGGGTATATCTGGCAGTACAAAACAAATGAACAAACAAAAATCCTCTAGTTAATTTGAAAATACTTAATTACTCAAAATTCTTGATAAGGGAACGCCAAGGATTTTTCTCTTGCCTAATGCAGTTTCTGCAATGGTAACACTACTTACCCTTATGTGAAGCATGCGAATTAACTGTATAAACAGTTTCACCCTATTTACAGTCCTGACTATCTCAGAGAAACAGATACTGAAGCAACAGCACTGGATAGGAAAACAGCATCGTGCATTTAAACTGGCAGAACATTTTTAGTAAGAGCATTGTGACGAGAAATGTCCTAGTATTTCAGCCTGCTCATGAAAGACCTAACCAGAAACACAGGTTATTAAATAAGCAACTCTTCACTAGTATTGTTTATCTATTTTAAAATGAGTAGGTCTGAAATAATTGCCTATTTAAAGGCTGAAATGACAGGATGTAGCACTGACATCTGAAAGGAACAATTAATGCAAACAAGAAGCCCTATTGTGGCAAATTTGCAATGCATCTATCACCTGATTTTTGAATCAAGAATGTGGGTACTTAAATGCTAAGTAGTCACATGTAGGTTATTATACATATTTACATACTAGTTTTGTTGTATCAATAATGGCTTTCTGTGATTGCATCAATAATTTATAAAAATGAATAACAAAACCAACTGACTTCTAAAAAGGATTCTGTTCAGTTTGTTCATTGAACAAAGGATAGTGAAATATCATTAACTACCTAAATTGGCATACGGCTATTTTCCTCTCCCTTAAAATATTCAAAATAAGGGCTTGACAGTAACAGATTATTACAAGAAATATAAAATTAGTTTTGTCTCCATGCAAACACACGATTCTCTACTCTTTTTGCTGATGATAATTAAACTGAATGCCACCTCTAGCACCTAGAGATCTTCTTCCAGCAAACAGAGATTGCATTAGCAGCCTGCAAGCTCAGAAATCAACATGAGCCGGTCATTAGCTACATTCCTCACTCAAGCTCATTTTCAAACCACATAGTACGGCTGGGTCCAGTGGTCTGATGTGCAGGCTAGACCTTGAGGAGCTACATAACTTAAAATTATTGAGATTTTTTCACAAATTTCGTGGATGAACTCTGAATTTTAGTGAGGTCTTTGTGAGGGACACTTGGGCAGCATCACTCACCGGAGTGGCGGTCATGTATTTATTTGTCCCTGCTATCAGTTTCCCAGTTAAGTGTTGCAGGCAGGGACCAATGATTCCCTTTACAATCCTCTTCCTGGTAACTGCATGATTTCCCCTCTGCTTCCTCATGCTCCCTTCTCATTTCCTTGCCCAGTACCCATTGACTATCAACACAACAGAGCATGAAAAAAAAAAGAGTATTTTCCTCCTATTTAATTTATGACACTTTATGCAGGAAAAGAGAAGTCTGATCCAATGTCAAAGACAAATTTCAAACTGTGCTATTAGCAACCTTCCGTTCTCTCCTTCTCCCAGCCATAGGAGCAGCACAAAATATGGCATCAAGGTAACAGAATCTACAAAGAAATTCAGGATAAAAATGAACTAGAGGAGAGAAGCAGGAAAAAAAAAAAAAGACTGCAGAATGAAGCTTTTACATTTTAAACCAGGTTAAGGTCTCGAGAGATTTGAGGGGGAGGAAACAAACATAAAAATTAAAATTAAACATTAAAGAGTAAGTGAAAGAAGGAAAAGAAAAGCGATGAGCCTGAAATACAGCATTCTGTCAACACTCCTAAGCCCCTCTGTTACTAAACATAGTCAAATGCTTCCCCCTTGTGACAGACATAATTTTAGAAGTACTGTTGCCTGCTGACAGCTCAACACGTGCAAACAAACCAGTGGTCTAGTGCTTGTTTATTCACAAGTATAGTACAATTGAAATATTTAGATTGAAAATAAAATTTAAAGTTTTGAATACACGGTGCCTTGAACTGAAACTGAGGCTACAAGTAGACACCCCCAAGGCAAAGTGATAATTCTGCAATTGACCTATTGTGTCCCCTCGGAAAATTATTCCAAGCATAACAAGTGCAGATGCAGCTCTGCACTGGACAATGTGACTCAAAACCACCACACCAGCTTTGTATTTGCCAGCTCAGAACAAGGAGTTGGTTCTGGGACAGGAGATAGAGCTTATTTGTTCATGCATATCAACGCCTGGTGCCATTCATGGCCTTTGGACCTGTGCTGGCATATTATCTGCAGGCATAGTGCTGGACTGTACTGATCTACCTGTTCAAATCACTACCTTAGGGATTTCTGCTGTGTTCTCCATTGTAAGACAGACACGCTCTCCATCTCCAAATCCATCCCCCCATATAAATTCAGAAATACCAACACTCCCAAAGGACAGTTTGTATAGTTCTTCAACTGCAAAGATTTCTTTTTTCCACTTCCCATTTCACTGCACTCCCACATTTGAAAACAGATTTCAAACTCTGCTGTTCTCTACTGTTTATATAAAAGTTACACGATCTACTTATAATTCTTGCTCTGTAAGAATATAAGCCACACAGCATTAAGGCTCTCGTGACTATGCTTGCAGCAGCTTATCAAGCAAGTTGTGAGCCAATCTGTGAGGCCTTAACATACACACTAATGTTTATTTTGTCAACTCCTTTAGAACACTGAGTAATGAACCACACCAAGTCTGTGAAATGCAATAAAACAAATTTAAATCAAAAAGTGTAGTGGGGATCATAATATTCCAAGAAAAGTTACCAGTGCTAATAAGGCGATACAAATATATCTTAAAATTTTGCAGATGGTAAACAAGGAGGAAACAGAACTTAAAACTGCTAAGTCTTAAAACCACTAAGGGAAACCAGTGACAATCTGAGGCTGCCTTGTTTGCCATGAGTTGAATTGGATGGAGGCCATCATGAACCAAACTAGGAGGACAGACTACAAATGCCAAAGCTGTATTTTCAATAAGCAAGAACTTCCAGCAGTAGTACTGGACTAAAGGGTTGGTCTCTTCTACCTGCTTCCATTTCTGGCCCCAGAAATTTAATTTAATCGGCAGTTTTAACTAGCCTAAGTGCAAAGCCAAACTAAAACGGAAACAGAACCACCCTCTCTTGCCATCCTTTCCCCATGTCACACTGCTCCTCCTTGTGCCTTAGAGATTAGGGGCCTGTTACATACGTACCTCTTTCAGCAATAATACTGGTTTAAGTAGCTCCCGATACAGCTGTTTACTCCCACCCCTTTGTGCTGATGTAACTGGGACCATGTAGGTACATAAACAACAGCACCAGCAAAACTGATGAAGCTGGAAATAACTTGCTGGGCCAACCAGCCAGAAATATTTAGGTTGCATTGCCTGATGTCCACATCAGCTACAGCCCAGAAAACTTTTAACTCTTTCCTAGTTGTTTTCTGTTGTCTTTGTGAACATTAAGGTGACTGCTCAGTCCAGCACAAGAGACGGCCAGAAATATAGCTGGGATCAAGAATAGGAGAGAAATACAGAAGACTGAGGCTGCTCCAGGACTGCAGCCTCTATTGTGCCACTAGAAACATTTCTAGGACAAAGCCAGAAAGCACGAACAGGCTCCAAAGAACAAGAAATCTCTACACCACGTTAAACAGAAGCAGAGGCAGCTAACAGAATGACAACCAAAACTATTAAGACAAAAAATAACTCAAAAAAGTAACAAATGTTAGAAAAAGGATATGATGACTACTTCAAGCACGATGAAAGGTATCAGGTATGCCTCTGCTATGGACATGCCGTAACTTAGAGAATGGTTACATATCTGTCCTCCCACCATCCTCAATTATAATACAATTTTAAACAGTCCCCATTCCTTTCCATTATGACCTTCACACTCGTATGTTCTCACCCCCACAGCAGAAACAGCTGGCTTATTTTGGCAGTTACTTTTCAGCTGGATCAGTTCCCTGACCTGATTCGCTACACCTCTGCAAGAATAGCTTAGCACAAGCAACAGAAAGCATAAGCAAAGGAGTGAAAGCTAAATGAAGGGAATGTCTAAACTAGAACTGCCACCCAAAAATACATATAAAAAAATATACCCCTAGTCTCCAACAGAAGAATAAGATGGCTATGTAATCTTTACATTGAGAATGGTGGGTAGTGCCACTGATAGGAATATGGATCTCTATTTTAATAGACTGTCCCAGCTAGTGTACACCTCTTAGTAAACTAGTGTATACTGCTTACTAGAGCAGAATATATTTCCTTTTATGCAAGTGTGTAAATGCTCATGTATTATAGGAAGGAAACTCTCTCTTCCCTAACTTGCTGTGCCTGGTAAGCAACACAAGTTGCATTTGGAGGATATAACAAAGAGATCAAGTCACTAAGTATCAAGAGTCACAAGGTCCCACTCATAAGAAGACACCAAGCTTTCACTTGCAAGAGAGAATGTGCGCACTAGCGAGTCTCCAAGAGTAGCTTACCCTAAGGAACTGACAGAACATGATCAAATGTTTCAAACGCAAAAATTGCTATCAGACTTTATAATGAGAATCAAGCAATTCCTTACTCTGTTCTCTCTTTGTTTCTAAAGAGCACGTTATGACTACCACCCAAGGCCCAAACTGTTCTTACCTTGTATTCAAACCTCTTAAATTAAAACAGTTATTTCTGCTCTAACGTGCCATGCTGCAGCTAACAATTAACCCGAGGCTGCTTTTCAGCAGCCTATAATCTAAAAAAATACATATTCTAACAACATTCATTCAACGTACCAAATAGGTGCCCATTTCTTTTTCTGAGTTGACTTGTTCGACTAATGACAGGTCTGTATCCATCTTCAGAGAATGCATGCGTTCCTTCATCTTCTTCATGTGTCTCTTTTGGAGCCAGTAAGGAAGCAGGGATTCTGCAAACTGATTAAGTATCTGCGAAGTTATCAGCAAAGTGGCCAAGCTCTTAAGTAAAAAAATAAATAAATAAATAAAAATTAATAGATCTGTAATAAACCTATGATAATTTCCAATTTTGTGTGTTCCAGTAACACTGAAAGTTGTTATACTATGACAGAAACAGGCTAGCATAACAAAACTAACAATAGCAAATGAAAAGTATAGCTGCTCTAGGTCCCATTCTTGGTCACATACTGAAAATAACTGAATAGGACTTAGATGAGTAAATATTTTGTGGATCTTGGTTTAAGAATCTTGGAAATAGTATAGAAAGTCCAATGAAGGGTAGAGATCCACACTTAACACACACCATTTATTAATAACAGAGCTAAGCAATGAACTTTAAAGAAGACAAATTAAGTTTCATCGGTCAAAGGAATAAACATTCTAGAGCTTTAGAAAATAAGTGGGGAAAATAGGATTATTAGCAATTCCAAAAGGCTCAGAAACCTCCAGTATGAAAGTAAAAACAACGAGAAAACAGGCTTAGACAGCACAATCCATGGAATAGTTATTTTCTTTTAAAAGACTGACAGTTCTATTAGAAGTAAAAAAAGAAAAAGAGTTTTTAAGGTTTCTTGGAAGGAAAGGATGATCTGTGGGACATACAAAACAAAAGCTTAAAACAACTCCTACTTTTTAAGGCAAAAAGCAAGAAGAAAAGACTTTAAATTACAAGAAATACCATGAATGTCATGTCAGCTAAGGACATAACAGGTATTTTGCTAGATATCTCTTTACAGAAACAGAGATCTAGAGTTTAAGTTCTTATTTTATTCATATTTTTAGAATAAAAATATTTTCCTTCTACCTACTTTTCATGTATTTTAATTCAAGAGATGATTTAAACTAACAACCACAAATTATTTTTGCTTTGCTTTATCCTTAATTCCTCATTGCAGTCAAACTTAATCATTCTCCTATCCTCAGGAATCTCTCAGTGCAAACACTACAAAGAACAACACTTTTTTAACATGAAGGAAAGGAAGGGGAACAGAAATTTCTCCAGCATCATCTGCATGAGGGAGCAATCAATTTATTTTAAAAACAGTTACTCATTTATAAGGAGGGAGTGAATTGTTCTACGTTACTCTGTTATGATTCTGTAATCGTGCAAGAGCAGGTTAAATATGGAAGCTGTATTTGTAAAAAAATTTAAATTTGACAATGACTATACATACACATATATATTTAGAAAAACTACTTAAAAACTAAGTCCTATTTCAATCTATCCTTTATTTTCCTAGATGCATCAGTGTTCTTAGATGTTTATGGAACTCACCTGTCTCAAAAGTTTCATATCAAACAGCACAAAAGCAATGTAGAAGAGAGATGCAAAACAATTTAAGAAGTTGAACTGCAAATAAAAATATTTGTTATTATTACACAAGCAGAAATTCACGTCCTGAGAAAAAACACAAAGTATCATCTAAAAGTTACTTTGACTAAATAGCTTCCATGTAGATAAAAGCTGTCTATGAAAATAAATTTCTTTACCATTTTTAGAATTTAGGTCAGAAACAATAATTTTCAGTATTGATCCTATTCAGATTTTCATTAGATAAGCTTAATGCTTTCCTAAAGCATGGTATGCAAAGATAAATACATTTAAATCATGAAATGGGAACATTAGAAATACCTGTCATCTTCTACCTAACTTTTGTAATGTGGCACTTTCTCACAGGTAATGTTATGGAAGGGACACCTTGATCTTACTTTAGACTGATGACTTTTCCCAAAAAACACTTCAACCAAATACATGTGTCAAATGACATCTCTC
Organism: Anas acuta; assembly: GCF_963932015.1. Classification (NCBI taxonomy): domain Eukaryota; kingdom Metazoa; phylum Chordata; class Aves; order Anseriformes; family Anatidae; genus Anas; species Anas acuta. The sequence goes on along the minus strand of NC_088980.1, from coordinate 43,893,828 downwards.
TAAATATGTAAACTGTTCCTCAATATATGTTAATTAAGCGTTTTGTTTAACCACTTCAAGAAGTTTTATGATCAAGAAAAATATTCCCTACTTCTAAAATGAGAAGTAAGTCACATTGTACCTGAAAAATCATAATCAAATGCTGAAGTAGAATAAAACGTTTCTCCAGATTTGCAGTACAGTTCCTTAAAATCAATATTGCATTTGGTTATGTACATAATCTGCTCCTATGCAGTTTATAGTATATACAGACAAACACACAAAAGCAATTTGTTCAGAGACAAAAAGTAAATATATCAGTATATACTGTAAGCTGTATGTAAGCAGAATGACAGACGTGTATACCAGTCTCCTCTGACTGGTTGGCTGAATGTTAGTACAGATGGAAGTTAATGCATGAACTTTTTAAAATGCCATTTACCATAGAATCTTGAAAAAATATATATATAGTTCCCAGTTGAAGCCAGAACCATATCAATTACAACAAACTTATGTATCTGGTATCCTAATAAACAAACAATCAATATAAATAAAAACCCAACTCTCCACTGTAAAACAGGACATCTAGGACAGTCTAGAGGTTACTGTAACTACAACAGAAATCCTCTGATTTACTCAGATATTTATGCAAATATCTGAACAAAACCGTAAATCAGGCTGGGAATGTTAGGAAAGTGCTAATAAAAAAAACAGTTCTCTTTTTAAATAACTCCTTACAATACCTACTTACCACTAGAACCTTCAGGATTAAGTGATTCTGATATGAAGACTCCAGCCTGTGATTTTCTAAAAACATTAGCAAAATTATTCATTAGTAAACAGCAGAAGCACACACCATATACTAGACACTGTTATACAAATGCAAACAGGTATTTTTCCTCCATGTAGAAATTATATAAGTAATTATATAAGGGGAATAGTTTCTCCAAAGTTTTATGGGAAAACAATTTATATTGTACCAGTTCCTCATTTAAATTATCAAGCCAAGCTGATGCAGAGTGTTGACTTACATATTTTTGGCTACAACTCTAATGTTTTTCCTACTGCAAAGGTTTTACCTTTTGCAATATCTTTCTTTCTCAGTAGAGCTGTTTTGTAACAGAAAAAAAAACATCCATTTTTCTTAACATTTAATAAAATGTAACTAGTTCGTGACTTTTCTTTGGCTGAAATAAAATTCAAAACTAATTGGAGTACATTATGAAAAATAGCACTGCATCTGATTTAAAACCTGTAAAAGCTCACAGAAATATCCATACCCATCTCCAGGGACTTTAGATCAGACCTTAAGCTCTAAATCAAGTCTAAAGTACAAAAATTTCAACAGATGCATTACTAATTCTAAAGTGAAGATTTTTCAGTTCATTCAGGATAATCTGACAAAAGCTGATGTTAGCGGAAGGGTGGTTAAGTGGGAAGGAAAGGGAAGTGAATGGGAGATTTTCCATTTCTTTTTGCTGTTTTGTCAGATAATATCTTTACAGTCCTGGATAAGCAGTAAATAAATGAGGAGGCAACACATTAGCAGGAGCTGTCTCAACATAGCTAAATTGAGAGACTGTCACCGATGGACCTTGTTAAGGACAGAACAGCAGGAATGAAATTGGACCTGACAAATGGAAGATGCACTCAAGGGACTGAACAGGATTTTTACTTTAGCTTTCACTTAATTATTAGTTCTCGTGATAAATGGGTGTAAAAGGTGTGCTGAAAAACACCCTGGACTTTCAACTCCAGCTCAGAAGTTCTACAAACATTTCTTCAGTAGCAGCTGTGACACAATGCACAGACCCTGCAACTTCTCTGGTCACCAGCTCCCATGCCTGGATTGTTACCTATGCCTCAGCTGCTTAAATGAGATCTCAGCTGAAAATATGCCAGGTGAAAGTGGAGGTAGGGCAGCCCCAGGAGTTCTTCATCCTATTCACTCTCTTGTTATAGTGTCCAGAGGAAAATATTTTGATAGAGACATGAAATCTCAGCCTCTATTTTTTATATAAATGTATATAAATTTATTTTAGTACATGTATAAAATATATGCAAACATTCTCTTCAGACAATTTAGTTGGTGTTTTTAGATTTTGTTCTATTATCTTAGCGCCCTTGTCCTCTGCACAACATCAGGTTGTGGATTAAAGATTCCAGGACAGTTTCTCCTGCCATCTGCCTCTGAGCTCCTGTCCTGACAATCTCACCTCTTCACTTTTGCCAACACTATGGCTAATATAGCCAAAGAAAGAGCTAAATCAGAGAGGGAGGCTTTTGCAGAGAGAAGCTGAAGAGGAAGGCAGGGTCATTCCTTTTGATGTCAAGCAAATTAAACCAAACATGAAACTGCAGTCTCATAACACTAAATAAATTTAACAATCTAAAATGGCCAGCTCTTTAACAGTTGCAAGTAAGTTGTAACAGTAAAGTCCTAAACATTTGGAATTCTCACTTCCAATGCAAAAGGAAGAATATAAACAACTTTCTTACCCCATGATGTTAAGAATTCAGCAGCATACCGATAGATACGGTTCATAATTTCGATCACGACAGCGTATATGATACTGGGCACATACAGCATCAGGCTGCTAAAGTGGGACTTATTCTCCTCATGATAATCCAGAGCCCACTGTTCTAAGTCAAAGTAAATCATCATCACGTATAGTGAGAAGTAGAGGCAAAGGCACACAAATGGTACGGACACGAGATAAATCCGTAACTGTCTCTTAATACTTGAGTACACTGGTTCCTCTCGCCCAGTGACAGGATTGATACCCAGAACACCGTGGAAACCTGGTCTTGGCTCTTCAAACTGTCGTTTCATCAACAGGGTCCCCCAACGGTATGTCATCACGGCACAAATCCGTTTCCAAACTTCCAGGATCACAGTGGACCAGAGCAGATTGAATGTGGCAAACATCACGTATTTGTCATAGTCTTCCCACGCAAACACGTAGTAAGGGATCCCAATGACAGCCATGGGAATCAACGCAAACGTGAAGTACTCTAAGAAGCCGAAGTAGAGCGCAATGGTCTCACCAAAGTAGCAGCGTATCTCATCTGCAGAGGAAAATGAATCAATTAAGACACTTAACATACATGTCAGTATAACATCAAACCTGACTTTACATGAATTCCTTGGCCCGAGTTTCAGTTTTCTAAATAACACAATGAACATTATGGCTGTTTTGTTCCTCCTCCTCCCACATCCCAAAGACTTTGAACATTACTTGTCTTATATAAACACAGACGTATCTAAATATACACACGTAGCTACATATATTCAGACCGTAGGGAAGTCAAATATCTCAATACCTACAGTATCAACACCGGTTATCCAGGGGAAAAGAAGCGCTAATATTCTTAAAACCAGAATCCATAAATGAATGGCTAGGATGGCACAGAAGTCACTTGGTATAAAAAAAGTATGTGACACCTGACTTCTGAAGCTTCTCACTGGCATACGCAGGCCTGAGAACCAAATTTGTTTCAGTCTGCTCATCATCAAAAGAACTAGTTGTGCTTTGCCAGACCTCAAGGAACTAAAGGAATAGATAGAAAGGCATATTGAAATCTTAAACACATCAGAAGGTGCAACCAGGCTGAGACATTCCTTTCAGCAGACAACTGATAAATGAAATGCACAATTGTTGTTCTCACTGAGGTTGTCTGCTCAAGTGTTCTAAAGACTTGGAAAGTGTGGTAGTAATGGGTATATTTCATGACAGACACATTACCTCCAAGGAAAACACTGAACTTACTGCTAACAAAAAAATGGAGGAGTATTATCAATCATAATTTAGAAACAGCATCACATAATAACATATAGAAATGCCTAGCAAACCAAGTTTAGAATGCTGAAATCTGTTTTATCTCTGTCTCCTCGGAAGACCAGATCCTTTATGCTTGCATGCTGCTGCTATGTACTCACCAGCATAATAAAAGAACCATGACATCATGGCCTCTGAATTGACACTGTACGTGCACTCTCCATAAAAGACTAGTACATCAAAAGCTCGCATGCAATGCCAGAATATTCTTACAGCATACAGTTTACAGAAAACTGCAGTGGAAATTTATAGCTTACCATCAGATAAGCTTCTGAAAGCCAGAGGGAAAGGCAAACAAACAGAATCCAAATCACTGCTCCAAAGTTGCTCTCAATCAAAAAATTATTATCAAATGAGCTCAAGTGCAGACCATTAGCATCATTTCAGACTCAAAATGCACAACATGAAAGGGATGCCTAAACTAGTGTATATATATAACCATATCCCATATAGTTCATGGGATTTACTTGTAAATGTTGTGTGTATTTAATGTCAGTCAAGAAGAACCCGTCCTGTATAAACAAGAGACAAGCACAGAAAAAAAAACCTCTAACACCATAGCCCGGAGGCAGGCATTATCAAGACAGATCCTTAACTTTCTATAGTTTAGGAAAGAATCTCAAGAAACTGACAGACCAAGAGATTAATAAATATTTTCATTTAAAACTTATTCAGTGTATAAAATATGCTCAAGTGAATCTGGCAAGCAACAGCATACAGTCTTCATACTGACAATGAATTTAAATCAAGCAATTGTAAACACACTTTTGACATGCCTACAAATCAAAATAGCTTCAGGAATCTCAGGCTTTGAGGAGCCTTCTTGCCACGAGTCAGTTTGAGAGAACAGCTTTGGGTTGGTCCCTTACTGCTTTGAGATGGCTAGGGAGATTTTGTCGTATGCAGACTGTTGCTAAGATGGAAGCTTAATGACACTGAACCTGTAGGCACTAAGCCACCAATTTCACAAGTCATGAACTGCTTCAGGGAGCTACTCAGGGAACGCTGAAAGAGGAAAAAACCTGCCCAACCAGTAAAAATGGGCCAATTTCAAACTCAGTGCTGTGAGAGATGATCACAGTGCCTTTGAACTGCCTGCTCTCTCTCCTCCCCTCCAGCTTGAAAACTATGACCGAAGGCCTATATGGCACAGACCTCCTGCAGCCACAAGAAATAAAATCATTAAGAATCAAGAGACAGCAGCCTGCATGTCCTCTCGGGCTCCAGCTTCACTCCAGAAAAGTTGCAATGCTAGTTGTTATAGCAAAAGATTATCCTACAGCTATCTTTGAATCAAGGAGGATTTGATGAAGAGACATCAATTGTGCATGTCAGCAAGTCCAAAAATGTACATGGCTCTTTACCCAGAACCTAAGTGCCTTGTTGGTTCCAACATCAATAACAGCAAGTTGAGGTAAAACAAGGACTTCAGTTTACAATGGCCAACAAAGCAACTTGGGCAGAAAGGCAATAAAGAGGTGAACTGTAGCAAGTAACTGGGGAGGCGACAAGGCATAAACTGTTAGTGAAACAACTGACTTCTTGGTACAGTGCTTACGTTTCACACACAGTTATCACTTCTACAGAGGCTAAATGCTGGAATAGAAGTGGGTAAGGACCTTTGGTATTCTCACACAAACTGAGGAGAAAATTTCTCCAAAAGAAACCCTGCACTTCATTTGTAGCAGAGTGGGTGTTCACATACCTAGAGGTTGATAGCCAATTTTGACTTGTCCATACCATGTGTGCCGGAGCTTTTTCAACTCTTCTCTGTCATGCAGCGGGAAAATCTGAACTAGAATACCATTGGTCAACAATCTTCTCACTAGAAGGAAAAAGAAGTTCTAGTACTCTTTCCAAAGACAACGAAGTTAATATGAACAAATGGGTTACGTTACGTGCTTATCAAGCCTAGAGTTCCTTTGAAATAAATCTAACATTTGAGCTAAGTAAAATACACCTCCATGTTAGCTGACAATAATCTAAAATAGAGAGAATGCATTCTAACTATTCCTACAAAGACTGTGCTGTCCACTGGAAGAGAAAGAGTAATCCATCAGTTTGCAGTTGTTACCAATTGCTGCTTGAGCAACAAGAAGCATTACAGGTCAGAACTGAAATGCCATGTGTAGCTTTGTGCAGAAGAGGTCTACGTGCTGCATTTGAGCAACAAAAAGCATAACAAGTCAAATACAAATACAAAAATAAGAGAATGTCTAAGAAGCCACTTTAATTTTATGGGAAAGATACAAAAAAAAAAAAAAAAACAACATTTTTGAGTGATCGATTTATACTAAATAATAAATCACAACACACCTCCATTGCAAACAAACCACTTATTTAACAATTTTGTATTTAATTTCTGTTATGGAAAGCAATCTACCTGTGTTGGTAAACCATTAGCAAACTGCTCAGGAAATCACAAGTAAGCAAACAATTGAGAAATATTGAAAGAAACATCAATTTTCTTTTGTATGGGTGCACTGGAACTGCACTAAAGTTATGCATTAGTTTTTCCCTTTTCTCATAGACATCCACTTGATATAAGCAGAAAAACATATTAGCTATTTACATTCATATATATGAGTGTAAACTCATCTAGCATATATGTTTAGTTACATTTCTTGAACCACTGATAACTTACTTATTCATTAATGGGAACATGCTTATTTTGATGACATCTTGTGGCCTTCCCTTACAGCTTCTGTTAAAAATAGTTTGGTGGTGGTGTTTGTTTTTTAAAGGCAAATATTTTGGGTACTAATTATAAAAATTATGGAGTCTCAGTCTCAGGTCAGAGTCTCAGTCTCAGGTTGTAATGACCCTCTGGAATTCATCTGGTCCAACCTCCTGCTCAAAGCAGGTTCAGCTTAAATCGGGCTGCTCAGAAGCTTGCCCAGTTAAGATCTAAACATATCCCAGAACAGACTTTCCACAACCTCTCTAGAATTCTCCAATATTTGATTACCCTCATTATAAAGAACATTTCCCTAATATCTATTTGGAATTTCTCTTGTTACACTGCACATTCATTGCTCCTTGTTCCACCACTGTGGAACTCTGAAAAAACAAAGCTGATTAATATTAGTGTGATTTAATGCCTTACAGTTTCTTTTAATTGCAGGAAAAGTAAGTTTTTTCTGCTATGAACAGAGCCCTAAGTCAAGACATCGAGTTACAGACAAACTGCCTTACTTACCAATTGATTTTCCTGGATACAGCTTTGCCTGGGGATATCCAGGGATCATTTTTTCATCTTTAGCTCTCAAATTTTCAAGTTCATGTTTAATGATATACTGACATTCTGACATTGTAAGGAAATTCTGATTGTCATCTAAACAAAAAGGATGGTGGTAAGAAATCGTGCGACACAGTAAGACAACCATGGCAACAAGTAGTTATCAAAAGTGATCAGAACCAGAAAAAAAAATCCATGTATATTACATGACAATTACAGCCAAATAACATATAATAACAAAAACCTCTGCTTTTTAAAATAAATATCTTAGGAATAAATTTTCTCTAAGTGGCACACACTGGCCACTGCATTTTTGATGACCCAAGTGAACTAAGAAAACAAGTTACTTCTCAAGGCTTTATAATTTCAGTGAAGCAAAGCCACAAAAATAATACTGCAGAAATTATTCAACACTGCCGCCTTCTTGATTGTAGTGTTGAATAAACATGCAACAAAGAAACAATTCAACTTCCAAAAAAAACTATTTGTTCAGACAGATCCAAGTACCTCTTATATTGAAGATATGCTGAAACAGACACATGACGTATAAGCAAGACTAACCCAGAATTCCAGTGCTTAACTGGAGAACAAAATGAGTTCTGCCACTACCACACTGGGGAAGGGTTAAACACCTTGCAGGTAGCACATTTGAAAGAAAATGTTACTGTGCTGGTGCATCCTCAAATTAAAAGAGGAAAAGTAACTATTTTTTTCACTAATCATGCCCCAATTCCATTGAATGACTCTATAGTGTTATTCAATTGTGTTTTATATATAAATATACTAAAACAAAGTATTTCTATTTTCTCCATCATACAATAAACATCAGAACTGGCTCACAAGTGTTAATAAGAGATTAAGTAAAAGTAACGTATACTATTGATTGTTAATTCTGCGCTCAAGTTAATCAACTATTTTTTCTTACTTTCAGGAGAAAATTTTCATACTACATCAGAAACTGTTTGGAATACACAAAAGCATAAAGTAAGAAATACACAAACAGAAGCCACATGAAAGGACAATAAAATAATAATTTCAGTAATGCTCTGAATTTCTTTCTTCCAATTTCTGTTTACTGCTACCATTCCAAGGAATAGAAAGACCATTAAAGATGTAACAGTGTAATTGATTATAATCTTTAGCCACAGCTTTGTAATGATACTAGATGCCTTAAAACGCTTACCTGCAAAATCTTTGAAAGTTTTTCTACTGCTGTATGTAAAAGCTCTCATCGAATTATCATTACATTCCTTCACCAATCCCACATTTTCAGCTCCCAGCAAGAGCCTTAAGTGGGAAGCTCCAACCAGATAAATATTTTCATTTCCATTTTCTGTGACCAATGGTTTAATCAGAAGTTGTGCGCCTTTAAAGTAAAAAATAAGTGTGAGAAAAATAAGTGTGACATAATTTTTAGACAAAGAGTATATCTAAAAACCCAATGTCATAGCGTACATCATACTGGACCTAATCATCAGGAGCACTGAAGCTTTATCTTTTCAAAGGCATGAAGAATGAAAGCTTTTTCAGCACCCAAATGGTGCTCAGAATCTTGCAGGTCACCCTCTGCTTTAGCACTGTTTCTGTGGAGTGCTCACAGACAAGGAATTGGAAGAATGCGGACAGTTTGGATCTATACCTGTACAGCTTACGTCACATAAGCAATCGGCGCTTCTGCAAACAGTCCCACTCATTTTAAGGAGACTTTTGAAATAGACACATCCTTGACTTCCCTAACAGAAGCCTGAAAGCAAGTTTGTAGCCACAGAAAGTTTACCGACCATCAGATATAAACTAGAACAGTCATAAACAATGCCTTTATAAAAGAAAAAAAATCTAGAGGTATTACAAACAAATTAACCTAACTTTAATTCCTGGAAGCATATTGGAACAAGTAATGAAATATTCTAAGAAATATTCTAATGAAATATTCTAAGAATCTACAACCTAGCAAAAAGATAATTAAAAGCCAACATAAATTTATCAAGACTAAATTGCTTCCTGCTAATTCAGTTTAATTCTACAATATGGTGCCAAGGCTGGTGGACAGGATAGTAGATGGGATGCATCTTCATTTTGGTGAGGTTCACAGCTTTCTCATAATCAACATGAGAAACACACTGTAGAAGATGAATATAAAAACTGATTAAAAAAAATACAAGAGGTTACCAATGTTTCACAGCCAAAATGGAAGGCTTCTAAACTTCAACAGGCATGTGACCTTAAATCAATATTCTATTCTTAAATTCAATTAAGCAACTTCAAAAATGCAAAAGGGAGTAGGACAGGCTAAATAGTAATTACTTATATCACAAGTTACCTGAAAACTAATTTTCTGCTTGTCTTAATATTATGACAGCCAATCCATTGCAAAGTGTTCTACAAGACCATGTCGTACTCACCTCCATTTGCCTTTTTGTCCACTATTCTTTTAGTGAACCATTCTATGGTTTCTTCTTTGGTGCCTTTTGCAAGCTCAATTACTACCAGAGGCCTGAAGTTTGTCTCAAGAGTATCCACGGAAGACCAGCTTTCCTTCATCTTTTAAGAACTTGCTGAGTACAAAAACAAAACAAGAATGCCATTATTTAAAAAAATACTGTTTGGTGTCAGCCTAAAGAGTGCAAAACTTTACCATAGTGAGATACAGGTGTCTGTGCTTAGCAGAGTGGCAGGTGCCCATTTCTGTGGACCTACTAAAAATAGTACTACAGGGCATTTGAATAACTCTAGGATTGTTGCTTGGGGAGATACTGCCAGTCCTTGGTGGCATGTATGTCTCACTCTCCAAGCAGCAAAACTTTTTGCTACATATAGCAAAGTATTGGTGGTGAGAAAGAAGAGAAATAAACAAAAGGAAAGTAATAAGGAAGAACTATCATTAAAAACTACAGCTTGCAACACCAGACAAACAGCTACCTAATGTAAGCTTCTCCTGCTATGAATGGAAATACATTATACATTTACAGAGGTACCTGCTCAGTTAAGCTTGTGAAACTTTAACCAAGTGTTCCAAGGTAACTTACACCTTCAGTGGATGAGGACACCTACCATTCAGATAGACAGATTACGCCCAGAGCAATTAAATGACTTGCTGAAAGCTGTAGGACAAGTGGTTCTGTGACAAAGTCCAGCTGTATAGTGCTGGGCACCAGCACAGCTTTGTACGTGAATAATCTAAATTGTCTAACTGAGCAATTATGTTGACTGTGCAATTTTTATAGAAACAATTCTACAGTGATAGTTATATGATGCTTCATAAAGCAACAGAGCAGTGTTTAAATAAAAAGATAAATCTGGTAATTAACCTACTCCATTTAGGCAGAAATAACCCACAAACCAACGAGAACAAAACCGAAATACCACAAACTGAATTTACTAAATTTAAAACAGTGAAAAGTTTGCTTTTTTTTTTTTTTTTTTTTTTCTGCTATTAATTTCACTGAAGAAAGGATTTTACCTATTCTGATCAAGCAGTTTTCTCTCTCCTGTTCCAAGAGTGAAATTAAGTAATTTCCAAGTCTGTTCCCCAAAGTACAGAGCTTGGCTTTCACAACCCAGCTTTATTTGTATGATCCATAGAGAAATCATGATCCCTGGTATTTCATTAAGTATTTCACATAATTTACTACAGATTATAGAATCACAGAATGATTTGGGTTGGAAGGGCCCTTAAAGATCATCCAGTACCAACCCCCTGCCATGGGCAGGGACACCTCCCACCAGACCAGGCTGCCCAAAGCCCCATCCAGCCTGGCCTTGAGCACCTCCAGGGATGGGGCAGCCACAGCTTCTCTGGGCAGCCTGTGCCAGGGCCTCACCACCTCTGAGTGAAGAATTTCCTCCTAACCTCTAATCTAAATCTCCCCGCTCTTAGTTTAAAACCATTCCCCCTTGTCTTTTCATAATCTGATTGAGCAAATAGTTGCTCTGCATCTTATAAGTCCCTTTTAAGTATTGAAAAGCCACAGTGAGGTCAGCCTGAAGCCTTCTCTTCTTTAGGTTGAACATCCCCAGCTCTCTCAGCCTTTCTTCATAGGAGGTGCTCCAGCCCCTTAATCATCCTCATGGCCCTCCTCTGGACCCTCTCTAACAGCCACACAGCCTTCTGGTGCTGGGGGCCCCAGACCTGGATGCAGCACTCCAAGTGAGGCCCTCACAAGGGCAGAGCAGAGGGGGACAATCACCTCATCACCTCCCTCGCCACCCCTCTGTTGATGCAGCCCAGGATGCAGTTGGCCTTCTGGGCTGCAAGCACTCACTGCTGGCTCACATAAAGCCTTTTGTCCACCAGAGCCCCCAAATCCTTCTCTACAGGGCTGCTCTCATCGAGTTCTCCCAGTCTGTGCTCATGTCTGGGATTGCGCCAACGCAGGTGCAGCACCTTGCACTTGGCCTTGCTGAACCCCATTAGGTTCACATGGCCCACTTCTCCAGCTTGCCCAGGTCCCTTTGGATGCCATCCCTTCCTTCTGGTGTATCAACTGCACCACTCAGCTTGGTGCTACCTGCAGACTTGCTGAGGGTGCACTCGATCCCACTGTCTACGTTGCTGATAAAGACATTATACAGCACCGGTCCCAGGAGAATCCCCTGAGGGACACCACTCATCACCAGCCTCCACTTGGCCATAGAGCCATTGACCACCCCCCTCTGTGTGCAAGCTTCAAGCCAACTCCTTACCCACTGAATGGGCCACCCTTCAAATCCATCTCTCTCCAATTTGGAGACCAGGATGTCTTGTGGGACTGTGGCAAAGGCCTTACAGAAGTCCAGGTAGATAACGTTGGTCATCTTCCCCTGTCAACTGATGTTGTCACTCACTCCATCATAGAAGTGAGTCACCAGATTGGCCAGGCATGATTTTTCCTTGGTAAAGCCACGCTGGCTTTCTTGGATCACCCCTGTCTTGCATGTGCCTTGACACTGCTTCCAGAAGGATCTTTTCCATGATCTTCCCAGGCACAGAGGTGAGGCTCACCAGTCTGTAGTTCCCTGGGACCTCCTTTCTACCCTCTTTAAAAATGGGAGTGATATTTTTTCCCCTTTTTCCAGTCACTAGGGACTTTGCCTGACTGTCAGGACTTTTCAAATGTGACGGAGAGAGGCTTGGCAACTACATCAGCCAGTTCCCTCCGGACCCTGGGATGCATGGCATCAGGCCCCATAGACCTGTAGTTGTTTAGTTTCAGCAGGTGGTCTTGAACCTGCTCTTTACTTACAGTGGGTGGGACTTTGCTCCCCATCCTCCATCTACAGGTTCAGGGAAATGAAGGGCTTGGGAAGCCTGACTGGCAGTGCAAACTGAGGCAAAGAAGTTAAGTTTCACCTTCTAGCTCATATATACAGAATCATTCAGATTTTTAGCTCTGAACCTATGCATGCAGGTATTTAAAGGAAATACACTAGAATTTTAAAAACATTTCAGATGCACATCTGCACAAGCAGGATGAGTCAGACAAAGGACAACGTTATTGGCAATAATGCACTGCAACCGCGACGGCAGTGATTCACTGCGTTTTGACAGCCGTTCCGCCTTGCAGTATCACTTCCCATAATCAATTTTATCCCGAATGTTTGCTACATTGTGCACATCGCAGCTTCTGAAGGGGCTTTTTAAGGTCTGTGTGTTAAAAATGAAAAGCATTAGATAATTGCTAAGCATTTATTGCTGGCATCAGCGTGCTTGGTGCGGCGAGCAGCTATGGGACGCCGCTCGTTATTTTTAGCTTTCCTACTACCACCGCCCGAAAGGCAGCCGAAGCCCTCTTCCACCACTGCATTTAGGGCTTCAGCAGCGGGACGCAGCCAGCTGGATCCGGGAGAGCCGTGACCCCTTCCCTTCCCTTCCCTTCCCTTCCCTTCCCTTCCCTTCCCTTCCCTTCCCTTCCCTTCCCTTCCCTTCCCTTCCCTTCCCTTCCCTTCCCTTCCCTTCCCTTCCCTTCCCTTCCCGTGCCCCCCGGTGCCGTGCTGTGGGCGGGCAGGGGGCGGCTCCTCCCCCTCGCCCTCCCCCTCCCCGGTCCCCGCCGGGCGGCGGCGGCGGCCGCCCCCTCCCCACTCACCGCCGGCTGCCGGCGCCACATCCGCGGGGCGGGGTGGGGCGGGGCGGGGCCGAGCGCCCTCCCCCGAGCCGTGTCCACGCTCCCTGCTCCCGCCCACCGCTGCCTCAGGGGCGGCTCAGGGAGCAGGCGCGGGAGGGCTGAGGCGGCGCCACCAAAACCGTGTCCCCAAGCACCACGTCCAACCTCTCCCTGAACACCCCCAGGGACGGTGGCTCCACCACCTCCCCGGGCAACCCGTCCCGACCCTTGACCGCTCTTCCTGAGCAGAAATTTCCCCTCATTTCCAACCCAAACCTCCCCTTGCGCAACTTGAGGCCGTTCCCTCTGGTCCCATCACCAGTCACCTGTGGGAAGAGGCTGATCCCACACACTTTTCAGCAAACTTGGAAATACATTCACATTTAAATTTTGTAATGGTTTTCATTTTACCATGAAAAGTATGGGTCATACTCTGTAGCCAGAATAAAATGTCTCTGGTACTGAGGCTTTCTGTTATTTATAGCCCTTGAAGCAAGGCACCTCAGAAAATGGAGATAATGTGAATACTCGAAATCCAGGTGTTACACACCACATGGAGCAGTAACACAATTAGTATCAGCTAATTTGGGCAGGATGTATTAGTCAGACCTTTTAAACCATGTCTCAGTCTAGTCCAGCTCTCGATGGCCTAATCATATAGTTTATTCACCACTCAGTATCTCTGACCGTGAAAACTCACTTCCTGCGAAAATAATGTAGCAATAACAGGGACATAGATTTAACAAAAGGGATTTTTTAAAAAAACACTTTATTGTTTTAGTTTTAATTTATTATTTATTTAGTTTTAATTTATTTATTAAGTGTTTTTAAAAAACACTTTATTCTTGAGTTTTCCATATTGGAAATCTCTGGTCCCACTGCATCCTGTCAGTATCCACCAATGTCTTTGTGGGTTTTGATTTCTGTCCTCAGGGATCTCTGGCCTTCTTGGCTTGACATCTGCTCTCTGACACCTTCTTCACTTTTGAGCTTTCAGTAAGGACTTCCTAACAACCAATTACTTTGGCCCTGTGCATAGAGTCATTCAAAATCAATGTATTTTCTGATAGCAAAGTCATTGTTCTACTTGATCGTGTCATTTAATGTCAGTATTCCTTGACAGTCTGTCATATTTCTCAAATGCCATCTATCCACTAGGTGTCACATTCTTGCTATGCAATGAATTCTTGCTAGCACACTATCAGTTTCTTTCTAAAAGGTTCACGTTCTGCTAACCATGCATAAAGGTTAGCACATAATCCGATGGTCGCCAAAGTAAAATAGGATTCATAAATAGATGGTGGGTGTGCCTGTATGTGCATAGTAATCTGCATACACGTACACTGCTGACGCAGTGGAAACAGACTGACCATGATGGCAAAAGCAAATTACCTTGTGCCAACTAAATTGTGTTGTAGTAACTAGGCTGTTTCCATTAGGATTAGTTAATTTAAAGATGGATCAGGTTTGCCCACCCTAAATTGCCAACTGCACTATAATTAGAGTTAAATACAAATCCCAAGCTTGCGTCCATCAGTTGCTGTAGTCCACTATTGCGATTGTTAGCTGATTATAGCATATTCATGGTCTGCCTCTGTCAGGCACAAAGCAGACTATAGCCACAGTGTAATGGATAAGCTGTAGTAAAGTAGAAAAAAAAAAAAAAAAAAAAAAAAAAAAAAAAGGAGGAAAAAAGAGTGTGAGAGAGAGACAAAAGAAAATCCATCAAAATTTCAATAAAGGAGCTTATTTTTATTCTGTGGTTGTCTCTCTTCACCTTGGACTAATAATTAACACAGTACTTAACTAAATTAAGAAGCCATTCACATTGAAGTAAAATTCTCTTTTATACCTGGTTGAAACTGTGATCACATTTTGGGTATAGTTCAGTAGCTATCTGTACCCAACATTAATATTTCTTTCTATCTGTGCCTTCATTGCTAGCTCCAAGGCTTTGCCCCATACTTCCACCAATTCAGATCTTTCTCTGAGCCCATTCAGTTTAGCAGCTCCACAGGAAACTACCCTTGTTTGGCTGCTTCTGTTTTCTTCAATTTTAGTGATTTGAATAGGCTCAAAGAAAGGCTGGGTAAGACCGAAAGCTGGCACAAGGTAAGCACCTTTCCGTACAGCAAACCTTGTAATTCAAATACATATAGACATACATATGGTATGACAACCATACTTCATACAGCCACATAACTGAGATGAATCACAGAATCACAGAATTTCTAGGTTGGAAGACACCTCAAGATCATCGAGTCCAACCTCTAACCTAACACTAACAGTCCCCACTAAACCATATCCCTAAGCTCTACATCTAAACGTCTTTTAAAGACTTCCAGGGATGGTGACTCCACCACCTCCCTGGGCAGCCTGTTCCAGTGTCTAACAAATGAATATTGGCTCTACTCTGAAGTCACACATAGGAATAATCATCCTCTTAAGATTTAACTTTACTTCGGGTTAGAGGCATACTGGAACAAGTAAGGAGCAATTAACAGTAAAATATTCTTCCTATTCGCAAGCTAATGACATATTGATTAGAGTGTAAAATGGATTATTGGACTTTTAAAGTTTAGGGTTAATATGGTAATTACTTTTTTTTTTTTTTTTTTGTAATTGAGTTTCAATTGATATATTTGTTACAGTAAGATTTGGTGACATTTTACGCATCTTCAGTTGTTTTTCTGGTCAGATTATGCAGGATTATATGGGATTTTTCCAGTAATATAATATTACTAAAATGTTATGTTTATACCTTTCTGCAAATGGAGAGGAAATTATTTTTCAAGTCATATCTGGCACATTTTTTACATCCTGCTAGGAATCTCCACATAAATCTGTTGAGGCAGCCCAAGCACTGTTGGGGTCAAAGTGTGGAAGCTTTGTTTTATAAACATTGAGCAATGAAGCTGATCAATTAAAATCTGCAAGGTACAAGATACGTCTTCCATTTCCCACTGGGTCTAGCTGATTAGAGATACCCAGTTTTATTCCAGGTTTCTAATCCCAAACTAGGTCATGAAAGAGCAGAAGGTTTGTCTTGTCAAACTGTTTGTCCTGTCAAGACAAATGGAAATAGCATAAAAAGAGGAAAATCAGCCTGCCTAAGCTTAAAAGAGGTGAGAGAAACCACTCTCGAATTATTACCCAGGGAGAGCAGGTAAAAAAAAAAAAATCTGCATTATATATTAATCATATTTTATACATGAATTCAAGGAAAGTGAATTAAAAGTCATCAAGATTCAAAGTTCAGTCCTCCTGGACAGAATGTGCGTGATTTATTTATTAGTCCATGTCTGGGAACAATTCTGAAGAGTCAGTTGATTAATTGCTATGAGTTATCAGATGGCAGAACTTAATGTGCTTTAAGAAAACTGGACTTGTTGGTAGCCCTGCTGTGACTGTGACCCAGAGAAGTCTTGGACTTCACCACCCGATGCAGCCTTTCACTAGAAGCAAGAAGTTTGGAAGAAGCAAGTTCAGGAAGTCCGTGTTCAGTGAAAGTCTTCCCAGCCACTACTTTCAAAGTAACGCTTGCCAAAGATAACGAGGTGATAAATTTCCTTACAGCCCTACTCTGCAGCTCTGAATCACGAATGGTCCTGGGAGGGCTGAAGAAGTTCATGATTCCAGTTGTCCTTCACCCCTTGTGCCTGAATTCAGCTGCTGGTCAGCTGCTGAACCACCACAGTGTAAGGCTTTAAGCAAACCAAAATGAGACAGCTGTAATATCATCAGCTGTTCCAAACTACACCAGATGTGCTCCAAACTATGCCAGATGTGCACGTGGGTTTTTTTTTTATTGCGCTTCAAGAAATATTTCTTGTGTTCTTGCAGACAACTTCAGGAAGGTATCTAGATAAAATGCGTATGCTACATCTTCACTGTATAAGGTCTGTTTTACTCTAACTTTTAAGGAACTTGAAGTGTAAGTTGGGAAGTGATCTTTTATGGAATTCTTGATTATGAAAAGAGGAGTTGTGTAAGTTTTTATAGCTGATCCTTCAAGCCATCATAAATTGATTTCTCCAGGGAGATGCATTTGCTTATCCAGTTGGACAAGGACTGTAGCACTGGTGTACTGCTAGCAAAACTATTGCAGATTTGACAGCTGTCCAACAGCATAAATCTGAAGACTCTGAGCTCTGTTCTCCTTTAATACAGTATACACAGTTTCATTGTATGATTCATTTGCAAGTCTGTATATAATTTCTCTGCTTACTTACTGTCCACTAGTATCAGTTGTACATCTGTTCATTTGACTGTTCTCACCATTGCTTGGAAAATAACAAAACTTGTTAAATCTGTTAAACTGCAGATAGCTCGTTTCCATTAATTCCAATTTCTAATGACCTAAGCTTGTCATTATTACTGTTGTGTCTAGTTTACATGCTACATCTACATGCTCAGAAACACAGCTTCCCCTTCATTTTCAGAAGGGGATGCATATTGGCATTTACGCATCTGATACTCTGAAACAGAAATAAAAATCACAAGCCTGGAATAAATCACTCTTTTCAACTAAAAAGTTGGACTTAGTCACTGGACTTTGCAAAATTATGGAACTCCCCTTAGAAGCCATCAACACCAAGAACAAAATACTGAACTTGTGAAAAAAGTGGCATTTGACATAATCAGTGAAAGACTGCAAAGCAATCACTAACGTAATTCTAGCTGTTCAACAAAAAGTGGATGAGTCAAAAGAGAAAATCTTTTGCCTGTGATCTCTTCTGCAGGGCTGGCAAGCAAAGTACTGACAGAACAAGGAGGTGTGCATATGCTATTGTTAAAGGACTGCATGTGCTGATCTACTTTTGGTATCTAGCTCGTTTCTTCTGGAATACAAAGTCTGGCACAGTTTTTCACCATCTGAGTCCCATGGGTCCCAGTGGTGTCATCAAACATACAGAGCATAGGGTAATAAAGATATATGGTATATTCTGTCGGTTTAGGAGAGCACTAGGTACTCATTGAAAATGAAATAAATGTTTAACCAGACCTGACTGCTACAGTCATGCATTCAGAAATACCAAAGATGTAATATTTGTAAATTTAAAGATTTTTTTTGCCCCATAAATTCTACCTTATTAGAGATTAGCCTATTATCTTTATTAGCATCAAGTGGTCTACTTAAAATTTAGTACTGTAAGTCTGTACAGAAAAAAACTTTGATTTTTATCATCAAGGTCATTTAATTTGTCTTTTATTTCTGTAGTGCATAATTCTATAATCTGATTTGAAGCACACTCAGATCCATCAAACCTAATTTTAAAAAGTCTTTATTTTAGTGAAAATCATCTCCAATCGACAATTAGAAATTCAATGTGATAGAAAACAGGAATCCTATTTTTGTTCTCCTCATTTAGTTCCTTCTGAAGCAGATGTCTAGTGTTTTTCAAGATCAAACTGCAGACTAATATAGTACTCGCCCCATTTTAAGCTGCAGAAGGGACTGCTCCTTCTTGCTAGTACTACAGTGAAATAAGCTAAGGCAAAACATTAAATTAAAAAAAGGATCCTCCATTCTTAAAATCAAATGTCAAGTCAAATGAAAGTCAAGAAAAGATTAACAATTAATATTGCCCTTAAAAATCTTTTTCCTGGCGGATCTGGAGACGTACTGAGAACAGAGCTTGGAATAAAAGTTCCATTTGGGGTTTCTTTCATTTTTTAGGAAAAATAAAACTGTGTTTTGGTGTTACGTTATATAAACAAGAGTCTGTTTTTGGTTCAGATCAGTGAGAGTGACAGGTGTCTGGGTACAGACCATCTTTCTTGGGCCAGCCTGGGAACGAGTGGGTGTGTTTAGAGCTGCGTGTGAGTCGCAGCAATCCCACTAGGACTGCCTGTAAGGCCCAAGAACCCATGGGACCATAGTCCCCTATATGTTAATGGGGTGGATGGAGGCTTCTTTCTGCTGCGCAGGGCTGTGAATTGGAGGCACACACCTTGGCCGTACCAGGCCCTGTGACAAGAACCCTCTGCCTCATGGCTCAGGTAAGGCAGGCAGGCTCCCTGGACTGGGATGCACAGTGGGGTGGACCAGCAGCACCGTCAGCAAGATGTACACCTCTCAGCTGTCAGAGGGAGCCACAACTTCTTCCCAGGCCCATGGGACTGAAGACTGAGTCAAGCCACGCTACCATACTACTGGCACCACTTACCCATGCTAACAGCAGAGAACCAGGAAATGAATGCTAATGTTGAGGCACGAAATGATTAAATCCTCTACTACTTCCTTTATTAAATCCACACCTGTGACAATAACGATGAATCTTTCCTACTTAACTGTGACAGAGCTTGCCTGCTCTTCTGGACACGCTGGAAATGCTGGGAGATAGTGGGTGACTGTCAGCACACATTTGTGTTGTCGCCCCGAAGCTGGCAACTTCCTAACCCCAGTGAGAGTACCAGGGGCTGGTCTGGGTCCCAGCTGAGCCAGCTCTTCTGAACTGAAATCCCTCTTCTAGACTACAGTGAGATTTCTTCACATGTCCACAAGTAGTCACTGCACCCACAAACCACCAAGAATTTAGCTGGTTTCAGAGCTTTATCAATTCAGGGTAGTTTGAAATTTATGCTAGCCTAGATTTGAAATGCTCCCATTTAAAACATTCTGGGCTCTGAGACATTTCTGAGAAGAGGGAAAATTGGTAAACGGCAGAATTAGGATAAGTAACGGTGAAATTAAGATGATGTAATTAAAGTACCTCACCTCACTCTGAAGGTAACAATCCACTCAGCACCATTGATATAGTGTTAACTGGGTATCAGCATCACCTAGCCAGAGAAAAAATAAGTTGTGAGTATACTTAAATCTTCCATGTCTCTTGCTTAAACAACTGTTAAATAAAAATATTGAGTTATCCCATACATTGTTATCCCATACATATTTTTTTCCATATCCATTAGCAACATAATCAAATACACATCCCTTTTCACCTGACATATTTAAAGAGGACTTTAAGATTCAAAGGTGTAGGGCATTTTGCCTTTGACAGACATCTCTGCTGCATTTAGTTAAATGGTCCTTCAAGAGTCCTCGGCATACTCCTAGGGTTTTGTTGTATCATCAAGGTAATGTTGTATGATATTTATTAAGAAAACCAATGTGATGAGTTTGCAAAAAAAATAACATTGGTTAAATAAAATGCAGAGTTCTTATGGTAAGGTATACTATTATTTGTATAAAGTTCTCTTAGAGATTTTTGGATTGATGGAGATTTTTCAGATTGTTCTAGATATTAATAGATTTCTGCACATTTGTTATCTAGGTCTGCAGTTGCAGTGTTTTGTTTGTTTTTTTTTTTTTTTTTTTATATACTTGTCTGTCATGGGGTAGTTACATTAATTGTTGATCTATTCACTATGTGTGATTATTCAGCTCTGAGGGATGCAGTGGAAAATAAAGCTAGTTCAATTTTTAATTTTTATAAATAAAATTTACATGTATTTGCTCTTTTAAATGTGCACATCTGATACAGGACAATTCCAACAGCATCTTAACATATCTATAAGATGGAAACACCAACAAGGAGGAAAATGGTAAAGAAATTATAGTTCCTTAAAAGATAAGAAGAAATAATACATTAGCACTTAGCTTACCTTTCTTCAAGTTTCTTCTATACTAGATATCAAAATCAAGTAAAAATTAACCAGATTAGTGTAACCAGACAGCACTCTGAAAATGTGCAACATGTGATCTGCTCTCACGTACGTGCTCTTGAATAACTCATGCACACCGGATTTTTTTAATGTGATTTATTTGCATTGCTTCCCCTGAGTTCAGCCCATGTAACTAGGACATAAGCATTTATATTTATGGGGCTGCGTGTAAGTGCTCTGACACATCTAGGTGAGGGACAGCTTCTTCCACGCTTCCGCTCCTGACAGCGTGACCTGAAGGACAGTCAGGGAAAGCCCCCTCCCAGCTGACAATTCAGCTGGCACTCACAGGGATCATCTGCATCACGGACTGCCACCTGACACACCCTGACACATCAAAGACAGCTGCAGAGGGCTGCCAGATACAATGCAAGACTGATGATGGATCTGCAGATTACTGAAGCAACAACTGGAAGCCAGGAGCTATCACACAGCAGCTAAAATGGTACTAGACAGCTATGTTTAGATGGCTCATTTGGCTTTGTGCTTCTCTTCTTAGGTTGGCACTTTATCCTGTTTCTTGGGAGAGCAATGCTCTGCATCAGCCTCAAAAGCCAATAGTTCTTTGCACAAGAAGCTACCCATCAAGAACATGATCGTATACACGTTTCTCATTTTGATTGTTAACACACATATGCATTAGTTTTCTTTCACACAGCCTTCAGTAACTTCTTCATACAAGTAACTTGTGATACTGCTGTTGATAAATGGAGTGCCTGAAGGATTATTTCAGCTGGGGATTGCATCTGGTCACTATCTTTGATGGTCACCAACAGATAACTTCCATTGCCCCACCTACTCCCTCTTTTATAATACGGGCTCCTCAGTCCCCAGCAGCATCACGTTGCGCTATTTCCATCACATGGAAAATATTTCCTTCTGATTGTTTTCCAGCTGTTATGTGATTCGCAGGATTCCTCTGATTCCTATATTGTGAGAATATGTGAGTGCTTGTTTCTTATTTACTTTTCCATGTCATCCATTACTCTAAGGATCTCTCTTATGTTGCTTTCTGTTTTCCCTCTTCCAGGCCAAGAGCTCTAACCTATTTAACTTCTCCATATACAGCAGCTATTATTTACCTCTGTCATCCTTCCTCAATTTTTTCTTGCTCTACTCTACATTTTTCATATAAGCAAAACTGCATACAGGAGTAAGAACACACCATCTCAAATTACAAGGCTTTAGTTTATTTTTGTTAACTACTTTTATTAGCCCAAGACTAAAACAAGAAGGTGAATCATACACAATGCTCCAGGAATTATCTTGCAGCTACACTAAAACACAGAAAGAAAACTGAATATCTATTTTTTTATCTATAAATATTAGTATTCCCATAAGTTACATAGTGATTGGCCGTTCCTTGGTGTAATGGTGTACATTTTGTAACTGATGTTAACTGGTATTAATTTTGTAACTGATTGTAAAGAAAAGCAAGACCAGCAAGGTGTTCTGTGTTACGCATAATATACATAAATATATATGTATATAAATATATAGAATATATGCCCTATGTTACACAGAATATACTATATATGAAGTTGCAGACAATGCCAGTTCAGATCTGCAGAGACCAAAGTTCTGCTGAAACAAAGGTTTCAGACAAACCAAATACTTTTAAAAACCTGAAAAAAAAATCAATAACAATCCATTTGTATCATCCAAATTACCAGAAAGCAAGATGAAACCAAGTACTTGACATAGAAGAGGGAAGAGGCAAGTGTATCCAAGAAATAGCATTAAGACTCAAAAGAAATAGGTCATGTGAAGAGAAGCACTTAAATTTAGTAATAAAATGTATATTCAGCAGCAAAGATAAAGAAAGATTAGTGAAATAACTTCACCATCAAGAAAAAATAAAGAAATTATAAGATTCCCAATCAGAACATTTTCTGAAGTTGAAAGATGTATGAGGCAAATGCACTTTTCTTGGTTGCAGCAGTGAAAATGATAAAAAGTTCCATTGCAATACACAGAGTTAAATTGGATGAAGCATAAAATAACTCAGAGCAGATTATGGCCCAGTCTTTTACTTTTGACCAGCTCCTGAAGTCCTGGGGGAAATACCAGTGGGAGAAACAGAGAACTTTTCCTCAGAAGCGATAACATGTTTTTGGCCACAGGAGAAAGACACAAACGCAGCATTCATGCTGCCATGTACTGCAGCACTTCAAACACCAAGATTACATAAATATGTATTTATATTTTATATCACTTCATTCCATAGATTTGCCATCTCTGAGAATAGCCATTGACTTTGATCTGTGGGCACTGCCGAAGATAATGGACAGAAAAGATCTCCCTAATCATGCTAAATTTGTCTTTCTTTATCAATAACTTTCACAGTTAAAAACGCTGGCTGAAATCCAGACAAGTTTGACAAGGCTGGGGTAGTAACTAAGATATGTGGCATAAAGGTTAGTGCTGTGGTTTGAATGTGAATGCAAAGGTTGAGTATTGTTTGGAAGGGCAGTATGTGTCTGTGTGTCATGAGCACCCAGCAAGCAAACAAAAGAAAAACAGAAAAAAAAAAGGCAGAAAAAGAAGAGCCACAGGGAGAAGCAAGATCTGTATGACACCAAGAGAAAGTCAAAATAACAAACTGTAAGCACACAATCTTCCTCGTGTTGTTTGGTATTTCCTCTTTTCGGGGAAATAGGACTTGATGTACATTCCTTGTAAATAAAAACAGCGCACAACAGACATAACTGGGTTGTCTGTCACTGGGTTCCCTAATTTAAATAATACTTGCAAGGATGAATTTGGCCAGCAACGGAGACTACCATGTAGGAAAAAATGTATTTTTAAACTGAGTTCAAGCATTTACTAATCTTACGAAAGGGATCTTTATATTAAAAAAGCCAATCTCCAAGGAGATAAGTATTTTCCATTACACTGCTACTTACTACTATTTTCTACCAGCTGGAATCAGTACAAATAGAAATACTTCTTTTTGCCAAAGACTTATTATTTAAAAAAAAAAAAGGACAAAAAAAGAAAGAACAATTTCCCTCAGAAGAAGAAGCAACTATTAAAAGTTGTAATGAAACATGTTTACTGACTTTAAATATTGCTTTCAATATTTTCTTGACACACATAAAGCAAAAAAATTTACTAGTTAAGGTAATTGTTCTTTACTCACATAGAATACATAAATAACTGGGACTTAACAGGGCTGGAAAACTATCAGTTATTTTTATGAATCTGGTTGAAAACATTAGGAATTTTTTATTTTATTTCAAGCGCAGAGAAGTATTCAAAATCATATATATATATATATATATATATATATATATATATATATATTTTTTTTACCAAAATTCCTGCAGTATGGAATTATTTCTGAAGAGTAATGACTGGAAATTCTCAGGCTTGGAGCTTACCAGATATGACGTACAACACCCACGAGACACTTCCTCTCTTTACCTATGGTAGACGTTTGAAGATTGTTGACCAATCACGTATTACAACATGAGCTGTAAGGTTAAAAAAGAAACGTTGCTTTGTGTAAAAAGAAAACTCCAAAAACATTGCACAAGCTTTTATTTACAACCAACAGGGTTACGATGAGATCAGGATTACACCAGAGAGGTTGCGCTGCGTTTCGTAGTTAACAACTTCACTAGGAACGGGATTATGATGTGGATTTTAGGGGGCTGAAACCCTCCAACTATTATCAGCTGGGGTGGCATGGATGCCAGGACACGTGGTGGGATGGTGAGTGTGCTGGTGGACAGGACTCCTGCCCGCCTCAGCTGGCCTTGATGACGTTAGCATATGGACTGAAACACAGGGCTGACAGGTCCTCAGAAATCCGTGTTCTCAGCCTCCCTGCCTCCAGGCAGCTCCCCTACCCCTATGACATCTCTGTTTATGGAGGACACGATATGAAGGTAGCCTGTTCTTACAGACCCTGACCATACCCCGACAATCTTTTTTCCATTAACTATAGCCTTAAGGAACATTTGTCCTAATGTTTAACCTAAAATGCCCTCGTTACAGTTTCTGCCTATCATGGGCAGCAAAAACAGGTTATTCCCATGTAGTCATAAATTCTCGCATATTTGTAGACTGTTCTCATTCCTCCTACTCAGTTTTTAATTCCGTAATTAACCAGTCCAGAACCATTCAGTTTTTCCAGTAGGCCCCTGACATTCTGGTTGTTCCCATCTAGGCGCTCTTCAGGTGGTCCACATCCTTCTTGACACACAACACCCCAAACTAGCTTTACAACTGCTTAGCAAAGCAGAATTACTTGCCAAGTCTTGCAAACTCTAATCCTTATAATAGATCCCAGCAGAACGCTTATCTTTTTTTTTTTGTAATAACACACCATTGTTGACTCACACCCAGTCCGTGACCACTCAAAGCCAGAGTTACTATTGTACAAAACTGCTACCTAACCAGTTTTCCCTACCAGCTGATTATTCCTGCTTAGGTCTGCAGCTGTTTCAGTTGAATAGCTTCCCATTTTTTTGTATTTCTAATTGAAGATCATTTTATATTCTGTCCCTGTCCTCCTGCATACTTACTCCTTCCCTGCCTGATACACTTATGAATTCAATAAGCATTTTCCCTTTTATAAGCATCCTTCAGGTCAGTAATGACTAGCACCAGATGTGGGATCTGTGCAATCCCGCTTAATATACCCATTGCCAGTTTGCTAGAGCACCATCCTGTTACTCTGGTTTTCCAGATAGCTCTGTATGCACCTAGCTGTAGATCAATGTAAATCACACTTGATTAATTTGTTTAAGGGAATCAAATGAAAATTCACCTGAAAATCAAGACGCATTGCATCTATAGCTTGTCTCTTTCCATAGGATAGGTCATCTGGTTATAAAGTCAGTCAGATGTTTGACACATAATTTCTTGCTGACAGTTACCAATCTCTATGCTGTTTTTTCATGGATGCACATTTATTTCTTTCACTGTTCTTCTAAGAATTGAAGTTAATTTTATTAATCTACCTTTTCATACCTCCTTTTTTCTCTCTTCCCTCCCCTCCACTGTGCTTGTCACTTTACAGCCTTCCTCTGTGCTACCCAACAATCAAACTTACCCAAAGATACTGATTAATGACACTGATATTCTGTGAGCAACACCTTTAAATACCGTAGGATGGAGTAAAAGAGGAACTTCAGGTCAACCTGAAAATACCTGACAAGTACTCTACCCTTTTCTTAGCTGCAGCTAAAATCTTATCTTCTGTTGTTATTGCATCAGTTTCCCGATTTTACTGATCTATTTAGTGAGGCTTAGAAGGCACTGCCCTTCTGACACCTTTAGTCTTCTCCCTTTATAGTTAGAGAACCATTTCTACTTCATACAGTTAGCATGTTTCTAGAGTGATTTTTTTTTTTAATTATTATTTTGCTTGCTAGTTGCGTGCCATTTTATGCTTGTGCTTTTTGAATTTTGTTTCTACGTACTTCAGTTTTACTTTAATTCTCAGCTTTAATATCCTAACCTACTTTTTTTTTTCCATCCCTATATATTTATTTCTTGAGTAATTTAGCCAAACTGGTTCGTTAACTATACTTGCTGACTTTCCTTCACAATTAAAACCTGTGTTTGTCCTTAATAACACTCCTTTAAATAACTAGCTGCTCCTGTGAATTCACTCTTCCTTTTCTTTTTACCTGTTATACAAGCTTTTCTGAGGACTCCTAACTTCCAGTTCTCCAAGTTCATTCAAGTCTGCCTTTCTGAATGTCACAGGTTTTATTTTAATCCTACTCTTCATACTCTTCAGATCGCTAGATCTGCTGTTTCATGGACAGCCTCAACTAATGTCCACCCTGACCTTTTCAGCGACTTGCTTCTTACTGGTTTTAATCAAAACTAGCCTCTTGCTAGGTGCAGACTTTTCCAGCAGCCCTGGAGGGCTCCAGTTTGTGTGTTCATGCAGGTATCCACTTTCAAAGGTGAAGAATATAAAATAAAGTTATGGCGTTGTCTAGATTACACACCCTGTCTCATGCAGCTGAAAATGTCTCAACATGTGCTCTCAGAGCTAGCACACAGACCCAAGTAGACACAGTCTACTAATGGCAGCACCCTTCCACCCACCAGGAAACATGAAACCTTGTCTCTTCCCAGCCATTCCTGTATCCAGGAGGGAATTTTCAGGTTAACCATGTGTGAGTGACACATGCTGGCATAGCTAAGTGTGACAAGAGGGGAGTTCTGGCTAGCAGCACAGCTTGTCATGGCCCCAGCTGTCGCTGATACTGAATATAACAATAAGGACAAATCTCATCATCACCCCTCTTTGCAGTATGCTTGCTTCTTGAAGCACTTAAACTTTTCTTGACCTCCCCACAGCTGACTCCTGCACACAGTTACACAACTTCCTACCACAACTGCTGTGGGCACAGTTACAAACTGGTGCTACAGGGGCTCTGAATGCAAACATAGCTCCTTTTCAACCTGGGCTACCTGCAATGCAAGGCTCGAACTTCCAGCTGGAAGTCATGCCTGAACTACTACATGGACAACATGTAGGGTAGACACTCAGAGAAGAAGGACCTGTGGGTGCAAGAAACAAAGAGCCTGCAGAGGCTTTATGGAAACAAATTATGTATTTGCTGAACCACTACAAGGATGCAACTGATGGGAACTCCTTCAGTTGTGAGCTGGGCTGCCATCGTAATTGTTGCTACCGAATCAGAATAGGCATAGTTTATGATGTTCCTTTTATCAAGCTGCTGTTTTTATCACTTTCATATAGAAAACAAGCATAAGCAATATTTTTTTCCTTAGTGTGTACATGCTTGGCCTGGTCAGCCTTCTTTATGGTTTTTGATCAGATAGGTTTTAGCGAGCTATTTGTGATGCTGTTTGGAAAAGTAGGATACTAAGTGGGTCATTGTAAAAAACGATGGTGATAAACACTTGCACTCTTTTCATGTTTCATTGTCACAGTCAGCTCTAGCTGACAAGCAGCTACTTCTATTGGATCAAAAGTAGGACTGGAAGTGTAGTAAATATAATATAGAAATGCTTTGTGTTTGAGGTGTATTGACATAGAAAATAGTACAACCTCAAGTCTGAAATAGCTAAGAATGATGACAGTTACTGTGAACTGACCTCTAATATAGATGGTCTCAAAGTTATTGTTCAAAATCCAGAGTAAGCAAGATGGCTTTGACACTCTGGCTTCTATAATGTCACCTGGAGTCTTTCTCTAGCATGGAGATTGATACTTTTATCTTAGTCCAGGACAATGAGGCTTTGTGAGGTCAGATGGATTGCTTTTCTTCTCACAGCTAAGAGAACTTGTTTTTTTTGCTCTGATGTTAGCAGGAAAAGACTTTTGCCCTGAAAAGTGTATAACAAAGGAATCTCACCTGTGTTACAAGATGGGATCTGAAAATAAAATCCTGGCTTATAATAGCAACATTGGGTAGCATAGTTCTTCTTAAAGAGAAGGCCAGCAAACTAATTCAATAAAAAGGACCAAATATAAGTCCTATTAAAAATGAACATTGGGGCTTATTACTGAAGTGAGAGAGTAAAACAGTGGCAAGAGCCATCCCTTCAGAATCCGAGGGATATTTTCAGTGTCCAGAAAATTCTCTGAAATACCAAAACGGAAAACCTCACCTGAACTTTTTGCTTCTCATCATGATCTAGCTATCCTTCATTCTTCTACACCACCACATCAGCCAATTGACGTGTGACTGACCCTCTTCCATTGGCTTTATCGCAGTCATTTCTTCATGCACAGAAATACAGCTGATTTATCCACGTATTCAAGTCAACTTGAAAGAAACTGAGCTATTTCTATCAAGAAAGGAAGTAAGAGAAAGAAACTGATGAGTGGAAGTGCATTATTTGTGTATTTACATTCTTAAATATGTGTAACAAATGACTGCTTGTGTAAACACAACTGAACTGAAATCACAAAAATAGCCATGTCTAACACCTGCGTGTTCCACAAGTAGGGCTTAAATCTTACTCACGAGGTTTTAAACATATTATTTCACTGGAGTTAAGAAGAAGTAACAGCATTCAGGGCTATTATTTCAGGCTCTTCGCAAATTCCATGGAGCATCACTGCAAATGTTGGCAGTAATCATATAGTTCTGCATGCACAGCTATTCGTATTTTCAGTAAGTAGGATATTTCAGAGAATAACTGGAAAACAAAACAAAACAAAACAAAACAAAACCCACCTCTCCAGAGAAAAATGTTAGATTGCCACAGCGTTGTGACACCGCCAAACAAACTTTAGCTGAGATTGTGTAACCTTGACGATGGCTGGCGTTAAAATTGCAGAATGGCTTTTGTGTTACCAAATTAACGTGACAGCTTCGCTCACAGGATTTCAGAAACCTGAAGGAGCAGCGATTGCTCTGCCTGTTTTTCTGAAGTGCCTGAGGTCCGCGGCAAAATTTGGGAAGAATGCGAGGCTTAAAAACGCCTCAACAGTGCTTCCACTCGCTGCATCTCTCTGTTTTATTTCAATTGGAGTTTGCTGATTGTTTAATGTGAATGTAGTTCACACACTGCTGAATAATTAAGCAACCTATGGCATGGGTTTGGATGCTGCTGAGAAGCGCATCCTTTTTTTTATCCGTACCAACAACCAGAAACTACCCCCCTGAGAACCCAGGGCTGTGCAAAGCGGGGCGGCTGGCTCCTGTCTTTGTGTGAGGGGCTGAAATTGGGGACACGGTGCTTGGGGACACGATTTAGGAGTGTGACAGCGGCTGAGGGACGCCCCTCACGGCGTCCCCTCACGGTTCCCGCCCGCCATGGCGGCGGGGGCGGCGCTGTGGTGGGGGTGGCGGCGGCGGCGGTGACGCAGCGCGGAGGAGGAGGAGGAGGAGGGAGGGGCCCGTGATGGCCGGGGCCGCCGCCGTCGCGCTGTCCCTTTCCGCGCTGCCCTCCGCCGCCGCTCCGCCACCGCCACCAGCAGCCGG
This sequence comes from Anas acuta, assembly GCF_963932015.1. Lineage (NCBI taxonomy): Eukaryota > Metazoa > Chordata > Aves > Anseriformes > Anatidae > Anas > Anas acuta. Next base: position 43,864,091 of record NC_088980.1, on the reverse strand, counting down.
CTGCCGCCCCGCCGCCATGGACGAGGAGGAGACCGCCAGCGACGGGTGAGCGCGGCGGGAGCGGCCCCGCCGCCATTGCGGGACCGGGGACAGCGGCGCCTGCACCGGGAGGGAGGGAGGGAAGGGGGGACAGCGCGGTTTGTGGGCGGCCCTGCCCGGCTCTGCGAGCCGCGCGGCCCCTTCCCTGCCACCGGCGGCCGCGGTGCGTGCCCGCTGCCCGCTGCCGGTAGCAGGGTCCCGCCGTGCCCCACCGCCGGCTGCCCGTGGGCAGCGCCCGCCCCACGCCCCCCCCCCCCGCGGCTTGGTCGCGCCCGGCGCGGCGGGGACGCGCCTGCGGCCGCCGCCCTGCTCCGCAGCGGGGGCGCGCACCCGCGGAGTACCTCAGGGGGCTGCCGGCCCCGCGGCGCCTCGCCTGCCCTGTCCCAAAACACATCCCCTGCCGCCCCCAACACACCACAAAATGCCCTGGCTCCCAGTCTGTGTTAAAACACGACACCCGAGCTGCTCGCTCTGAGTTTGTGCTGTCACAGCTTGCGGTTCCAGCCCCGAAAGTGCCCGATCTGACTGTATCTGGCTTTGCTCCAGTCATGCGTGTGCTGTATCCCTCTCTATCCGATGTTTAAATGTGCTCTAAACGCGCTGTTTACATCATTTTTTTCCTTCTCCATCCTTTAAATAACAGGTGTTGTCACGCATTGCTCATACTGCTGGTTGCCTGTCCACCCCAAACTCACTTCTTGCCTTTTCCTTCTCCCTTCTTTCATAATTACTGTTTTTTGAGGAATTCCACTTAAAATTCTTTAACAACATACATGAAAATCACACTGTGCTTTCATAACTTTATATCCAGGATGCTGTTTGCATGTTGTCATATGATACGTCTGTTCTCTTACCTTCCAAAACTATCTGCGTGCTCAGTCTTCTTCTCTGTGTAGACCTTTTTTGATTTTTTTTTTGGCATTTATATTTCATCTTAGATGATTTACTGTTGCCAACTCAATCTGGATGGACCAGAACTGGACTATCCATCTTTTCCAGGTTCCCCATTGCACCTTTACAACTGCATACACACGCTGTTCTCTCTCCAAGTATAAACGTCACAGGCTTTTCTTTCAATGTGCAATCCAGTCTAACTTGTAACTGCTCTTTCCTCCTTTCCTCAAACTTAGAATGGCTTTTTTTTTAATCATACAGTTGTTTTTTTTTACACCTTCTGCAGCACTGTACATTTGTAACCACAGTTCCCTTCTTGGTTCCGTGTTCTTTCTCATCCATTCGCATCCATAAAATACATCTCATTTGCAAAGCCTCTTCTCGATGATTTACAGATTTTCTAAGCAGGAGTCTTAAAATAGCTCTGCCTCAACCTGTTTTGTTTATGTGTTCATTCAGCGCATTAGCCTGAACTGTATTAGTTGCCTGATTCGATCACACAGGGTACTGAGCGCTGCTTAGGTGGTGCCAAATGCCCTCAACTTCAGTAGCCCGTCAGGGCTGCGGGGTTGTTAACATTAGATGATCAGGACATAGGGTAAGGAGTCATAGGCTAAATTTTTCAAAGAGGATTACGAGAAATTTCTTGTCATGGCTTACTCCGCTGGATAGCTTCTAAAAGGGACTTGATTTTCAGGAAGTTGTCCGTGTCACCCTTCTGAACAATCAGGCCATTTAATGTGAAGTCTTTCAGAGTAAGCCCCCAGTTCATTAAAGAGTTCTAAGTCTTCTTAGACTTCTAAGAACAAAATCTCATGCTTTTCCTTGAATTCGGAAAGTGCATTAGCTGTGATGAAATGTTAGTACTCCAGGTTGTTAGCACTTTTTTGGGGGGGCTGTTTCTAATGATCAGCATTTCTTTTTTTTTCTTTTCAAGCAGAGAGCAAAACCCAGTACCTGGAAGAAATTTATGAGTGAAATGTGTTAAGTACTTTTGGACTTAAAACTTTGTAGCAGTGAGAGGAAGGCGTACTCTATGGCATTAGAGCCCTAAATTAAATTGCTAGTGGTAGGTGTATACAAACAATAAATATGAAGTTTATTTTATCTGCCTAGAGAAAATAGTGTGACTCACCTTGTTATGCAATGTATGCAAACAACTGGTTTGTTGAAATCTAGTAACTGCTTAAGTAGGGTGAAAACAGAAAAGCAGCAACACGTTCCTTTGTAGGAAATTTTGACTGAAAGATACTCACGGCCTTGTCCTAACCTAGAATGAGAAGTTGAACTAAACAAATATTTTGGTCTCTATCAAGGAAGTGATCGCTTGTTTAAACACATCACCTGCTAACGATGCCCAAACTTCTTCGCAGCCCTGAACCTTCTCTGTATAAGCTGTAGAAGTAGACTTCTGCCTGTGAGACCAACAGACAACCACAACCTTTTTGCTGATGTTTGGTTCAGTTACACTCACTCTGAATTCAACAGGACTGTTTATGGCTTGTAATACATCTAGTAATAGCAGCTACTAAATATATGCATGTATCCGGAAAAAAAATCTCAAAAATTCCCCCTTTGCCCCCTGTGAAAAGTGGAATGACTTCCTTTAAAACAAATTTTAGGGCAACTGCACTTGTGAGCCTACATCAGTTTGCTTGCTTCTGACCTCTAGCCTCACAAAATAACAGCTTGGAGAAATATGTAAGGACATACGCTGTAAGTTCCACTGCAACACCAGTAACCACAATTATTTTTGCAATACCATTCAAGCTTGTTTGCATTTTGATTCTTTCGGTATGTGATTTAAAATGGTACAGAATTATTTTTATAGTTTTGAAGTGAGGTGTTTGAAATAAAAGAGGAATCATTTATCGAGCTTGATAGAGCTCTGACTCTTAGTAAGACAGTTCACAGTGATACCACACCGATATATTGAAAAGTAGTATGAAAGCATAAAGCATAACAGGACACTCTCAACTCAGTCTTGCTTTATTTTTCTGCTGGCTACATCATTTAGGTTCTAAAGCAAGCTAAATGGATGTAGACTGATGAAAGCCGGGTGGTTCTTACGTTTCTTGGTGAAAGGAGACTATTTCTAACAGCATGTCCTGTGGCACACACGGCTAACAGCTGGTTTGGGACCTACAGCTTCCATCTTCGAAGAGACACTGAAAACATAAGTGCCCTGTGAGAAGCGTGTGCAGGAAAAGGTTAAGGGATGTTTCCTTCCTCTTCTGGTTTTGTCTTCTTCACTGTTGTGTCAGTCATGAAGGGCTTCAGTGCTTGGTGCCTTTTGCACTGCGTTTGTGTGCTCATCTGAAAGTGCATGTAGTATACAAGCAGGTTTTCAGGCATTTATAAGATTGTTTTAGTTTTCCTGTCCTTGTATGAGTTTGGGAAGGGAAGGTCTGCAGTGGTTGGGAAGATCTCTTCTCCCCCAGCACAAACTCGAAAAAGGGAGAGACAGCAAAATATAGTAAGGGCTATCTTCTCCTTCCAGCAACAGCAGCAAAATGATCTTGGCAGTGTGTGTCCTGTCCCTGTACAGGGAAGAAACTCACCTAAATGTCTAGCACCTGCGAGCGTTATGGAAAAAAGGTTTAAAAATATATATATTTGCAGTGAGAATATAGAAGTAGACGATTTGTTCATCTCTTTTAATTGGTATTGATGACTCTTTGGAGTCCCTTGTTTATCAGAGATTCTTTGGCTCGTGTTTAGGACAAACATTTAGGGAATAATTTCTTATTTTTCAATTTTCTTTATGTTTTTTCACATCGATCCTCAGTAGTTACTTGTAATGGACTTCCCGTGGTGTTGTGGCTTTTCAGGTAGATCCACTTATAACTTAACCCACTGCCTTTCAAGCGCCCTCAGCTTAGTGGGAAAGCAGGTGATGGGGCTGCTGGCACGGAGCTGCTGGGGAACCGCGGCCTTGGTCAGGACCTTTTCACCAAGGTACAGCCAGGTTGCTGAACTTTCTTTCACAGTTTAACGATTATAAATAATAAGATTGGGGCATCCTATTTATAACTCAGGAAATACATTTGTGACTTCTGAGACTAGTTTTTATTTCTTTACAATTCTTAAGGGAGATCGCCTTAGGAGTCATCATGGAGAGGTTTGAATGGCACAGGTTAGACACTGCTGTGCTAAAGGTTTTCTCCTCCACTCTTTCTGCAACTTGTTCTTGTATTAGACAACATGAGGAAAGGTACCACCAGCTGACTCCAGAGAGCTGCAGAAGGTCTTTTCCCCTCTTTCCAAGCAGCAGGGAAAAAATCCTTTCAGTGGCTCCCTTCCAGTTGCATGTGGGAGCACTGGTGAAGCAGCATTCAAGTGCTTTGTTTCCACTGTCACCACCAGGCCCAAACACAATCCCAGAGTCAGAGTGTGTTACACATGCTTCATTTATATAACACGTGGATATCCCATTACTAAAGAACATGCACTTCTAATGGCTCACCTGGAGCTTTCCATTGCCTCTGGTAGAAGATCCCGTTCTCCTTCCCTGATTATCTGGCTGAGTCATCTGTTATGACAGAAATCCCCTATAAAATGTCTTACTAGGTCGATTAGTCACCTGGCTCAAGTCCTTACATCTGAGAAGGAAAATGAGAAGTGCCAGGATTAGCGATCCTTTTGCCAGGGTTGCATGGTTTGGGGCATCCTCTTAAGTTTTTATAGAGTCTGTTAGAAGTGCTGCCCCTGGGCTCTGTATTTTATTTGGGCCAATTGGGCTGTGCCTCGTAGGCTCAGTTAGAGATTAGCTCTCTGAAAATAATCTTGTCTGTGCCAGGAGAATCTGCACAACCTGCAGTTTTTCTGCACATTATTGAGAGAATCTGAACCACTTTCCCCACTCATAAATTATGAAAGCATCTTCATTTTCCCCCCTCATATTTAGTGGTTTATTAAAATTGTTTGTTGATGAAATTTCAATCAGCGTATTTCATAACTCGAGTGTTTTCTTGCAACTCTGATCTTCCAGGATAGGTTTTTGTCCATAATTTGTCTTGAGAGCCAGAGAGAAGAGGGCATGAGAGGAAAGGTGAGTGAGTTGACGTTGGCGCTGAAACTGAAAGATCCAGATGAGAAGCTGAACAGCAAGGGAGAGGTCAGTGGAGAAGAGAGATTTGTGAGTCCGTGAAGCTGTGTAATGAAATGAGGTCACTCTGGAATAAGGTTAAGAGGGTAAAAGAGGGGGATTTTAAGGGTAAAGCCTTGAATGACACTGAGAAAATATGGTGAGGAATGCCGGAGTAGGAAGGAGCTCTGAATGAGTTGTAATAGAAAACCAAGGATCATACGAGGTGACAAAAAGGAGAGGAAAATAAACTCCCCAAAATCTTTTCTGTAATAAAAGATGCACAAGTGCCTATTGCCACTGAGGAAGTCCACCCATGTACTGGAGTGAGGAAGAGAAAGATAGAGCAATGAGGAGGAAAAAAAACGGGGTAGGTTGGTGCTAGCAGGCTATTCTAGGAACTTTTTTCTTCATTGCATTTAGTACGTTATACTGATCCTAAAGGCATATTAATTATTCTGCACTTGTCCGAAAGGGGATATTTGATGCAATGGCTTTTTGCAGCCTTCCAAATCCTAAAGGAAACCTACAAGAAAGCAGGAGAGGGATTCTTTATCAGGGAATGTAGTGACAGGACAAGGAATAAAGTTCTTAAACTAAAAAAGGCTGGATTTAGATTAGATATTAGGAAGAAATTATTTACCCTGAGGGCGAGGCACAGGAACAGGCTGCCCAGAGAAGCTGTGGATGCCCCATCCCTGGAGGAGTTCACGGCCAGGCTAGATGGGGCTTTGAGCAACCTCGTCTGGTGGGAGGTGTCCCTGCCCATGGCAAGGGGTTGGAATTAGATGGTTATTAGGGTCCTTTCCTATCCAAACCATTCTATGATGATGATTCTTACCTCTTTCTGAGGTTACTTACGTGTCTTTCTGACACACTAAACATTTGATGTGTAGTCACGTAAACAAAAGCATCTTTTAGTTTGAGGATGAAGGGAGGGGTTGTGCCCAAGAGTTTTACAAGGAGTAGCAATGAGGCTAGGTAGCCCAAAGTTCAAATACCAATTCTTGAAGTTTGACAGTCAGTCACTGTAGGTGACTATGATAAGGAACACATCGAATGGCAAGCAGCAAAGCAGTGCATCTTCAGTGTGTATTTACACTCACGTAGAGACAGGTTGGGTGATAGGAGTGTGGTTTGCGTGTAGTGTGTTTGGAGCTAAGGGAATAATGATATGCTTTAGGTAGTCTTTTATGTGTCTTTCTTTTGTGGTTCTTTACAGAAAAATAAACAAACCCATCTCCTATTTAAGTTGTGATCTAAATTATGCATAATACAGTATGGGATGTAAACAAAAGATAAACAGGGTAGAGCGTGGATGGGCAGCGGTGTATGTTTATAACAGGCGGTTGTTCTGTGTGGATTTTGTTATTGTTCTGTGTGATGGAAGTCGGGGACGGTCTGAAATGTGGGCCTCTGGCATGGTGGGTGTTAGAAGGCTGATAGGTAGGGTTTTAACAGTATATAAAGGCTCAGGTTATGCAATATCTGAAGGCCAGCACAAGTGCATCAGTAGGTGGATGAGTGAAACGAAAGTAATAGAAAGTTATGTATATCTGAAGGACACCAGGAAAGAGTTTTCATTTTCTTTAGTTCATTTATACATTTCTTCCTAAATTCTCAATGCAGTATGTCGTGCGATGTCTATGAAAACACTTAACAACTGTGGCAATGCCGAGTTCCATCAGATGTGAATTTGCTGTGGAGGAGGCAAAGGGGTGTAGGTACTGTCTGGTAGGTAAGCTGTGTTACATGTATGGTCCCTGTCACAGCTTTCCCGAGACTGCAGCTCCCCCCTTTCCTCTCCACCACATCTGCATCTTTGTCTCTGCATCCTGAATTCTTTCCTACCTGGTCTGTAGCTTCCGACAGGATTTTCCTCTAGATTGAGTTTAATTTTGGCTTTTAAATTAAAATATAAAATCCCAACTCCTTAGAAAATAAGGCAGGAAATAACTGAGGGCTTGATTACTTGGTTACTGTTAGTGGTATGGATAAACAAATGGAAAGGCAGTACTGGGAGACAGAGAAGAAACTGGGGAAGAAGGAGGCACAGTGATGTAAGGTATACAGCAAGGCTGTGGCTGAATTTCAGCATGGGAGAGAGCAAACTGTGGATATACCCTACTGCCTGAATGCTCAGGCTGCTCAAATGAGCTCAAACACCGTGGTAAACTTCAGAAGCAATAAAATAGCCATCAAATGTTCATTGTTTATGGATTTACCTTATCTACATTCTCAGGTTAATTCCGGTACACAGTAGTCCTGTGTAGCACTGTTGATATAAATAGAAATGGTAATAAAATTTCCTTGCGAATTTTTACAACGATCTTGATGTTGAATGTTCTGAATACAGAGTTCAAGATGCAGTAAGTGCATGAGGAATGCATTGTTTTTACCTCTGGCCCAGTGTAGCAATATTCTGCAATAACCAGATACCATGGGCTTCTTGTTGAAATGGACCTGAGGTACATTACACTTCCTAGAAATATTATGCAGAGGTTTTCAAAACATTCTATTTTAATGTTAGTGAAGCATCCAGGAGTTTCACAACATCTAATTGCATGGAATGTCTTGGCTTGACATTCATCTAAACAGAACTTCATAGGCAGGCTTATGTCATCTGTGAAAAAAAAAAAAAGCTTTCCTTTTTAACCCACTCAGCACTTTCATGTGGTCTTTTTGTCATCTCTTGAAAATGGTAAATAGACATTTGTTACAGGAGTCGGTGTCTTGTTCCCCTATCATGTTCCTAATTCTTGCTCCTGAGTCTTGCCATCATAGTGTGCTCCTCAAGGTGTCTCCCTGATGATTGCAATATTTTTTGATCTTTTCATGTGATGATTGTAAAGTGGACCATGAAATATTTTTCTTCTGATGTTTGCAGTTGCCAGAAGTTAATTTTTGTCCTTGGAGCATCTCATTCAAATTGCTGTGATGGCTGCTACATCTAGCTCCTACTGTATGTGCAGAAGCTCTGCCCTGGTTAGGCAGCCCTTGCAATAACAGTTACTGTGCATAGATTGTGTATGACTGATGATACATTTATGATGGTGTGATTGAATGATTCTGACTGCATGCATCATCTGCAGAAAAGTGAAGTCCTGAAGAACATGCTGCACTTGGGGGACAGGAAGGAAAGGCTGCAAGAGGGAGTCCTAAAATTGGTTACGCACTCATGAAACCCTATCCTCAGCCCTGTTCCGGAGATATCCCTGCCCAGTTAAATCCAAACCGACCGAGGTCATGATTATATCTTACTGTCAGTGGCACCTCTGACTTTAAAGCTTGCCAGCCTCCAGCGTGCCCCACTAGTCTTTTTTTCCACATTATTAGCCCATAGATCTTCTGGTTAACTGCCTCACTTCTCTGTCAGCTGGGTCTCTATAATTAGTTGGCTTAAAATACAGCTTCTTTTAAAGACGAATCTTTTCACAAACCTGACGGAGAGAGAAGCCACAAAAATAGTTGAACAAAGTGGAAGGAACACTAAGTTTTTATGTCCGATCTAGTAGTGGTGATTGCCTGAGATTCAGGCATCAGGTCACCCATTTCACCTCCTCCTGACACCAGCAGGAATAAAAATGCAAGAGTGGGGTGCTTCTCAGAGATGGACTAACACGTGGACTCCTCTATGCATTTCGTCTTTCTTTTAGAAAAAAAGAAACAATTTAGAAAAAAAGCCAATTTTAGAAATTGGCTTTTGTTACTTAACAGACTAACAATGAAGATTAACTGTAGTTAACTTTATCTGGTAAAGGTTTAAGTGTAATACATATTATTTGCTTCACCCTGTTCTCAGTTTTATGCAGAGCATGTTGCTTTCACATGATAAGTGTATTGTCCTAGTTTCCTAAAATTTGTAAAATTTAATTGGGAAACTAGAGTTTTCTTTCATGCTAATCAGTAATACTTTCTCTTATTGTCAATTCAATGTCCTTTTCTTTATACCTTTATTTTAAAACCAATATCTCCCAGTTACATTCTTACATATCCTTTGAACAGAAGGAAGATTTATCTTGGTCTTTAATAATGTTTTTTATTTACTTCTCCATATTTAACCTTTCTCCATCCTAGCTGTCATCCATAGCAAGATTTAAGCTCTGCCTATACTGGTACCTAGGTTGCATGTATAATTTTCTTGGATTTTGAAGGTTACAGCTGTTGAAATGCTAAAGGAGGTCGGCTTGTCTGAAGCTATATTGGAGAACTGGAATGTGTTCACAAAATTAAATCTGCAGTGATTAAATGACATCCTAATTTTAGTGGTAGTGCCTGATGCATTTTACATTTCATATCACTATTAGTCATTTAGTACTGTGTTACGAACAGAAAAATGTTATCAAGTATGATCCAGAGATGTGCAGTTCCAATACATAATTAAAAACTTTCTTGAATTGGAAATAGTTGCTGGTTCTGTATCTCCTCAAGTTCACTTTTCGGTTTACTGTGGCTTTAAAAGCATGTTTTTCTGTTCTTTCACATACTAGTTTGAAATAGGTTATTACATTTTTCTCCAAAGTATTTTTTTTTCACTGAATTGTTACACAACTTATATCAACAGCACATTCTCCAAGGTGTAAGTAGAGAACAAGATGGAACCTGAATATAGTGAATGGCTTTAAACCATCTTAAACAATGCCTTTAAGCTAAGAGAGGGTAGGTTTAGAAATTAGGAAGAAACTCTTATATATAATAATTAATGAAATGAGAAAGGAAGAGTGTGTTATAATTTAACTCTTAGACACAAATTAAACCTGCTTCTCTCTGGTATTTTGACACATGAAGTCATTTTTGATTTTGTCATCCTTGACAGTTTCTTTTGCTTTGTATTGCTTCAGGTTGTTGCCCGTAAGCTTGAAATTTAACAGCCCAAAATGGAATTGGCTCTAAAAACTTGTTATTGAAGAGGCAAGAAGCCACATGCTATTCACCTCTTAGGTTCTGTATCAGCTACAACTGATGCTGATGAAAACGCAGAAAACATTTAGTTAAACAGACTTATTTCTGCTGTTCCCCTGGAAAAAAAAAATAAGACCAAGTCTTGGTGTATTCGCTTAAGCACCTATGAAATCCACATTACAGCGTGTTTTTAGAGCATTATAGTAAAACACTGTTTTACTTTTAAAATTGACATTTTGCCCTAAATTTGATACATTGAACTTTTGCCCCATTGTGAATATGAGGAGCTCCTCTTCACTTCTGTTTTGTCTGTTCTTGGTATTTTTGTAGAAATTGAAAGGGCTGGCTGGGTTGCTTTTCCTTGCGGTTTTAAATGATATTGAAACCTGCCATAACAGTAGCTGTCCCGTTCTTTTAATTATCGATGTATTTTGACTGTCACTTATGCATTAATGATAATATACAAGTATTTAGGGTTTCTTCCCATAACACACTGAGCACTATAGCCTCAATTCAGCAGGACACTTAAATATATGACTAGTTTTATTGAAGGACAGTGCTTGAGTATTTTCATGTGAATAAATTACTTAAAACCTTGGGAATAGTTACGGTGTTTTCCATATTTTGATTTTTTGATTAAAAAAAAACATTAGTTCTAAATTCCTTTGCTAGCACAGTACTTCGAAAATACTTTATACAGAAAACATGAGATAATCTGAGCTGTTTTTCCATTAACTTACACGTTTTTCTGTTATAGTGCAAACTTCTCCTTAGTTTGGGACTGGCTCAAGTCAGCTGATGTTCATAATGATCTTGCTGGCTAGATGGCCTGAAAATCAGAATGCCATTCCACTTAGTGTTATGCAGAAACAGTATAACAAAGTCCGTGCATTTAGTTGATGTTACTCTCTTCCTTACAAATAGCTAGAAATAATTCTGAGAGAGGAGAGGGTTAGGGTTTTTGAAAGATCAGCTTGATTCTAATAAGCTTTAAGGGTAAAGCTTGAAATGATATACCAGTGAGATCACTCAGTGTTTTAGCTTTTTAAGCAGAAATTCAATTAAAAATATTAAATGCATTCATTTGTTGAGAGCAGGACAAAAGCAGATATGCAGCTGTGTTGCTCAGGTATTTACATTCCCTCAGTCCTTTGTGAGTTATTGTGTAATTGTTGTAGATGCTGAGCTCTGATTTTCCTACTGGTGGAATTTTTAAGTCCAGATAATATTTGTGATGAGAAACTATCCTCCACGCTTCCGTCACTGACACATGTTTCAGTGTCTCCTTTTTGATTAGTAATGGGAGTTCTAATTACCTTACTAATTACAAAATTTGTAGTCAAAAGTAAACACTGTAGAAAGATCTCTGCATATATTCTCTCAGAAGGTCAGTAATTTTTGACAAGTCACCACATAGCAAATGACATTGCTTTCCTTTACTCTGATATAGTGGAGTTCTGTCACTTACAGATTTTGTGTTTTCCTTTTTTGACACCCAAGCTTTCCATAGATTATGGCAGCTAGCTCTACAACAGTATTATACATGGGGAAAATACCTCTGATTTTAAGCTTAATACACCTTCAAAGTCACACATTCATACAACTCTAACAGGAGTAATTACATTGTGAGCTTGAAGAGCATGTGAAGACTGTCTGTATATTTATATCTCCTATATAGAGTTACAACCAACTTCTGTTGAACATTCAGTTGAACATCTTGATATGGTAGAGCTTCATTTTTGAAACCAGCCTTACAGGCCAGAAATCAGGTAGACTGTCAGCTGTTCGAGTGCATGCCTCAACATAACAAGAAGTGTTTACAGCCCTTCAGTATTACTGGAGCTTGCATGAGCTTTTTTTGGAGCATGCCAAATTTGTAAGTGGCCACAAATCCATCAGTGGTCTTGCACATAATCGACTCTCACCGAGCTAAATAGGTTTAATCTAGCTGTCAGAATGATAGTTATCTGAGTTAACCTATTTGCCACATTCTTCATCTGATTTGACCTAGTTCGTGGAGGTGGATGGGTGGGTCGCATTCGCTGTGCCTCTGCCTCTACTTGATGCTCAGTTCTTTTGAAAGTTACCCTCGGGCAATTTAAGTTGAGCTGTGACAGCAAATACTTGTTTCAAATTAATGTTTGAGCAGCTAAGAAAAAGAAGTATTACCCTTTACACAATATTCAATTATTCTTTACCCCTTAGATTTCTGCAGACAGTAATCATTACTTATTTTTAATATCTGTTTCCTTTCTTATGCTTGTACACGCAGAGTATGTATTATAAATGAAAAATTGCTTGCTTAGCTCTGACATCCAGTACCCTCTAAATCGTAATACTTTCACTTTGAGCATGCTTACATATGAGATTCACTCAGTCAAGCGCACTGCAGTTGACAGGTAAGTCAAAAATTTGTCTACAGTATATGTCTTCATTGAGTGGAATAAGATTTTTACAATTTTCTCAAGTTAGATTTACCTTGTTTGGGTGAATAGGCTTTTTCATCTCTTTTCAAAAAGTGCAATATGAACATGGTCATATAATATATTGAGTTGAAGCTGGGAAAATGTAGTAACATTCCCCATCACGGCTTGTAAGGCTTAGTAGAAGGAACAGCAGAAGTACAATTATCACCTCTCAATTGTTTTTTTAATTCTTTTTTATTATTGTTTTTATGTAGCTGGGAACTCTTGAAGTCTTAAACCCTTTCAAACTATCAAGAATGATTAGTTCCTGAGCAAGGAAGCAGAAATACAACCAAGACTTGAATAGAACAATTTCAAATAAACACCCTTCAGCTTTGAGATTTTCCTATGGGAAGGAGGAGCTAAGGGCTGTGAAATTAGGTCTCGTTTTCTGACTTTGGGTATTGGAGGTTGTGCCTCTCCATGCCAACAAAATTTGCCAGGTGTGCTACTTGTAGGTTAGGAGCTTCCATATAACTTCTCCTGTGAGGGTGGTATATTTGGGAGCCTGCCATGACTTGCTGTGTTTGGGAAGGCCTTCCCTCAGACCATCATGTCCCATAACATCCATGTGTATCTCCAGAGGAAGGCCTTCACTGACTTGTCTGGTGACCAGAGTGGCACGATAAGGGCTGCTTACTTCAGATCTTTAACTCGGCGTCTGCTTGGTAAAAAATAGTCTGGCAAAATACATGGAAATCAGTCAATTTATAGCATAGACAACAAGCATCACACCATGTGAGGCAAGGCAGGATTGCTATACATCCACAAGTTGCCTAACAGTGAAAAATTAGATTAGTTTGAGAGATCTCTTTCCTCTTACGTAACTTCACAACAATCTTCTGTTCTGAGTGGTTCACAGACACCCAGGCCTGCCACTAAAAGTAGGAACGTTGTGCTTGATTGAGCAGGGTTTCTCGTTAATTAAACTTCATGCTATGGTTTCCCGTTGTTTGCTTTTGATTGCATAGCAAATAAGGATGTGATTGGGGCTGTCTGTTATTAAAATAAGCCAACAGCAGACTGTCGTGGGGGAATTGGGTGAGGCGGCTGCAACACCGCACCGTGCTCCCCAGTGAGGTACAATCTGAAATGTATTTAGTAAGCAGGATAGATACGGCAAGTGGATAGTGACTGAAATTATAATTTTTCTGTTCTACAACACAAACACACATCACACACAAAGCTCCAGCCCTCCCAGTCTCGTTTAGACCAGCACCACATGGACCCGGAGAAGCAGGACTGCCAGGCAGTGCGTTGGGGCCTGGCCCCTGTGCAGAGTGGTTGTGGCTCCAGCTTCTACAAGACATCAAAGATCTGTGTGTATTTCCCCCAGGGGCTGCTATTTTCAGTATTTGTTACCATATTTGTCAGCATAAACTACCGATCGATGGTCTCGCTAATTTAGCCTCATGCCGGTCACCTTGGCTAAGGCCATGTAACACTTGTCTCTGGCACTTCCCCGTCCCTTCTGGCCTCCTGCCTCAAACACGTACAAGAAGTCTGGAGGTCAGTTACGTCTTACAGACTCGTGTGTGTTAATTGAGCCCCTAGCAGGGCATCAACCCCACTTCTGACCCCCAATTTTTCCTGGCTCCAGTACTCCAGGCTTGTTCAGGTGGCTGTGAAAGTGGAACTGCCCCCAAACAGATGTGAGGAAACAACGTGAAACTCCATCTGAAATCCTTAGTTTTCTTTCATGTCTTATCTACATTGCTGGTGAACAAATGGTCTTGAAAGAGCCATTGCTTCTTTTTTTGATGCTACATAGCTATTTTAACTTAATATCACAGTAATAAAAATGATAGGTCATGTAAGCAATTGACATTCTCGTGTGCATTTAGAGGACACGTTTAGCACAGATGTACAGAGTAAATGATACCTTTGGAAGGCTACAGGCTGCCTATAGCAGGGATGTGATTAAATAAATTAAGTAGTTCATTGTTCTCTGCATGTAGAAAACATCAGGCAATTTGTTGGAAGGAGGGGGGAAAACAAAGGAATAAGTCTTGAATATAAATGATTAAATATTTTCTTTCTTAAATTCTTAATCGCTTTTTTGACGGAAAGTCATCTTCACTTGCTCTTTTAGTTCAGCAAGTACAGAATGACTGAAACACATACAGGATTTTTATTCTAAGCATTTCAGCTTGCTGACTTTATTTGTCAAGGTTCACATGTGTGTGATGTCTCTTCTGAATGAACCTTTCTGTATTTATAAACATTACTGATAATTAGCAAAAGGGAAAGAGTGAACACTTAGGCTAAAATTTCCTGATTCTGATACAATTCTGTAAATATTTTTGTTGGGTATTCAGGTGGCTCCCTAGTACAGGGAAATGAAATTCTGAGGTTGTGAACTGTAGATTTCATTTTTATTTCATTGTGGTCATATCTCTGCACTGTCTTCATGTTGATATGTTACAGCCATACAGTTCCTTTGCTAAATCAGTGGTTTCCCTAAGAATAAATATATCATACAGTTTTAGCTTGAGGAAAATAGCGACTGGATTTTGTGCTTCTGACTTAAGAATTATGAATGCAAATGGGTATTTCAGCACCTAACTAGCAGAAAGTTTGGCTTAAAAGGGTGGTGGCATAACTATTGTTTAGTAATCCACCAGAGTAATTCATAAGATCAGACACGCTGATATTGTTAAACCCAGATTCAACAGTTATTTGCTGGTGATGTTGCTTTTGGCAGGTGCCCACTTTAACCTCACAGATACCTCTCCTAACCCTTTAAGATATCTATTTTAATGTGGAAGCCAATCAGTTGAATACCGTTCCTGGAGGATGCTGAGTTTCTTTAGGTCTAGGATTGCAGGAGGCATCTGGGCAAGCGTACAGCATTCAGCTGCCCAGCTCTCAGTCCACACACCATCAGCGTGCTTTCCACGTTCGGGGGTTTAGGAAGGTTATTTACAGACCAGCCAGACATCCGTGTGTTTCTCAGGAAAGTAAATAACGTTGAGTAACAGTGGCCATGGGTGATTGGATGATGAATCCTTCCTTGACCAAGTAGGTTATATTTGATTTCTTTTTTTCCTGATGTTCCCTAAATGCAGCACAGCTTGCAGTTGCATTGTGTGTTCCCAAACACCCTGCTGTGTTGTATCATAAACGTAAATAGTTGTGCAGCTGGGATAGCTCAGCCCCTGAGAAGGGTGGGGAGAACGTCCTTTGGATAAAGAACTTGGAAGGAAAAATCATAAATTTGTTATTGATGGGTTGTGCAAGCTCCGAAAAATCGGATGCTAGTAATCTTTTAAGATCAATTTTTGTCCAACTGATGCTTGCAGCATTCAATCCTAAAAATACTGTAATGAATTGGAAAGGAATTCAGTGTAGGAAAAAAAAGCTCTAAAGAAAGAAAATTGATTGTGAGTTTGGTGTCTTCATGTTCTTCTCCACGAGGATTGGTTTGAGGTCCTACAGTAGCAGCCTTTGCACTGCAAGTAGTCTGAGCTGCTTCAAAAACAGGCAAGGGAGGGAGAAGGGTATTCCTTGTTGAAAAAGGGGGAAAAATAGCACCTAGGAAGAGCTGCACCTAATTGCTGTGTCCTTTGATGTCCCTGAGGCTGTGCTGCTAGCTGAGTCATTCCCCTGCTCTCATGGTCAAGAGGGTACTATAAAGATAGCAAGTGACAGCTGAAAAGTAGCTTCTGCTAGGGGGGCTTGAAGTTATTGTTTGATTTTCTGCTGTGACTTTGTTTCTAAGTCTGTAATGAAGTCCCTGGTGCTTTGCTTTGCTCGAATAAACCTGCTTATTTTCCACTTTTTGAATGTATTTGGTGTGTGCATCTTAGTTCGGGTTAGGCTGGCAGGCACAAGGCTTGTTGCTTTTCTGGAAGCAGAGGGTTCATGCAGGGTGGTGTATGTGCAGGCAGGCTTCCAGGGGAACCTGAGAGGGGCCTGGAAACCCCCACGATTGTGTTTTATTTCCTGCCAAGCTTCTTGGGTCGCGGTGAGGACTCATGTCTCCGGGTTCCCAGAAGAAGCCTGCTCTGACGGAGATACATCGGTACACCCTGATAAGGGACAGGCAGCGGAGGGACAGCGTGCTGTTTGAACAACACCCCTGAGCCTTACACCACCTCATAAAAGACAGGGGAAGGTGGATTTCTTCCTACTGCTCACTCCTGTCCTGCAGGACGTGTGGTATACATGGGGTCTTTTAAGAGCAGCAGAAGGAACTCCTTCAAAACATCAAATGCTGCAGAATGGGATCGTCTTGCTCAGGAACTTTATATTCTGTATTGCTGTTGCAGGTTAGGATGGCTGTTCAGCTGGCTTCCTGCTTGGTGTCCCACATCGCTGCTACACCTTAAAGAGGCTGAGGACAAAATGCTAAAATGTAAGTCTGTTTTTAATAAGATTTATAGATTTAACAAAATTTTCCATCAATTTCCATAATCAGGAATTTTTTTAAATACAGCTTCTACATTGTGATGAAATAACCAGGTTTAGAACTGTTTTCATTGTTCCCTTATTTATGATATTTGCCTGTAGGCTCAGCTTTGAAAGGGAAGTCCTATTCCAAACAGTAGTTTCTATAAAATGTCCTTTATCAGTCTAGCAATATCATTTTTTCCCACTTTTTTTTTTTTTTTTTTTTTTCAGGCATTACAAGCACATACAATAAGCGGTATGTGTATATAGCCAATGGAAATAAAATATGGACGCTGACATTCTCTCCAGACCTCACACGTAAAACTCCACTTGTCCTCCTCCATGGTTTTGGAGGAGGTGTCGGGATGTGGGCTCTCAATTTTGAAGAGCTCTGTGAAAACAGGACCGTTCATGCCTTCGACCTCTTGGGATTTGGACGTAGCAGTAGACCCCACTTCGACGCTGATGCTCGGGAAGCAGAAAATCAGTTTGTGGAATCCATAGAACAATGGAGAAAAGAGATGGGGTTAGAAAAAATGATTTTACTTGGACACAACTTAGGTGGATTCCTGGCTGCTGCTTACTCACTAAAGTACCCATCGAGGTATGTAAAAATAAAGGAATGAAGAAACTCCTTATCTTTTTTTGACTGGTGATGTTAGCACAGGTTTTATTTTATCAGTCTCTTTATAGATGATCTTTAAGGAAATGACTGTGTTGATTTAAAAGAACTTGATAATGAATTTTAAGCCCCAGGTATTAATTGTGTGGTTTGTTTTCAGATGAGTAGAAATAAGTAGGTATGGTAAATGCGTTTTGTTCCATGTACTTTTCTTTACTTTGTTTTTGTTCAGTACCCCTTGCCATGTTACAAGGCTAAATAGCAAGGATCATATTTATTCGTGAATGTTTGAGACATCTCTGTTCAAACCTATTATTTTAAGACAAAAATAGGCCTTTTTCTGTCAACTGTCCCCTTGTTACGGCTAACAGGGAAACTTCTGAATTTAATTTCCCTAAATAGTTTATGCCTATATGTTAGCAGTCAGCCTCGTGCAAGCATGATGATGTAAAAAGAGTTTTAGTGGCTGTTTGATTTAAATTATCTCCGTGCCACTTCATATTTCTTCTTTGAAAAACAATCCAGCTGTAGCAGTGCTGTAACCACATCTCATCAACATTTTCTGCACCACATCGTGGTTGACAGCCAATCCATTTTTTACTCTAAATTAATAATTTGTCTCTTTTTCAGTGTAGTCAAGTAATATAGGCCCTGTTGAGTGAGGATCCTACCAGCTGAGGTTGTTCTGTATCAATAAATGACCTTACTTTTGTCTAAATAGTCATAGTGGACCCTTGTTAAAAGATGTAAGTCCAGATTTCCACATCATATGGGAGATTCTATACTATACAGAACAAATAGCTTACTTTATATTAGCATCAATTGATACCATATGCATACCTTGCTCTCTCACTTGGAGATTATGGAATAAACCCATACATCTGTTTTTTCCTAAAACGCTTAGTCTCTTTCTCTGTCAGCTGGTTGACAGCTGGCACATGCTGCTAGAAGTGAGGTATGAAAGCAGGCTTGTGTCTAAATCCCGAATTTGAATGAATACAGTCCTCTGCCTTAGGGATGTAAAGCTCTTATCCATTTGGGTGTAAAGCAACTTGTAGCTGACTGCAGGTTGTTGCTTGTAGGGATCGCTTACAAGTTTCTTACCCTTTCTTCTGAAATACCTATAAGTGGTTCTGTGTTTCTGCATTCTGCTGTCTTACATTGAAAGTGACTCTTCTGTGTTTTCATGCTTCACTCTGCTTAAGTTGAGGTCAGTTAATTCGGGGGTGTTTTAGTTTGTGCTCTCACATTACCAATGTTTCTCTGAAATGAAACTAACACCATCAAGTTATCACACTGACTGATAGGATCTTAGGACAGTGCTGAATCAAGTGATAAAAATAGTACAGCTTCCAAACAGATTATCTAACAATTCATTAGAGGCTTAAGGGATTCTGGATCCATATTGTTATGAAAGTAGATCTGTTTCTGCAGGCTTACATGATCCATTAATTTACTGTGTTGTACCAAATTTGTACATGGGACATCTGAGATTGTAAATTCAAAAAGATTCCCATTTAGAGTATTCCTGGGTGATGGTGGGGTTATGATTTTCAAATACTGCAGCTTCTGGACTATCACTTTTGGAATGATTTTCATGGCCAGCCTCCTTTTATCTCAGTTTATGCTTTAGACTTGATTACCAAAAGGAAGAATGCAAAAAAGGAAGGAAAATATTAAGAAACATTACAAAACAAAAACACTTGCTCTGTTTTTATTTATGTGTATGCTGTGTTTAATGGCACGGTTTATGCACAGAATATTTAGTTGTCCCGAACAGCCCCTCATGGCTTACACTCCTTAGCCTCTAATCTCCCCTGCTGGGTTTGTATAGTTCAATTCTGCCCCGTCCTCTGTTACCGTTCTTGTTTGCTGCTGTGTGCAAATACGCTCATGGCTGAGCTGACAGCCAAGAAACATCTTTGTGAGCTTAATCCTTTTCAGCCCCTCATTTCAAGCACAGATTTTTGGTTTCCCAAATGATTATGGTCCAGAAATAGCCTGCGGAATCACTTCTAAAATCGTTTTAGCCACTAAGAACTCTGCTGTATTAAATACCTAATCTCCTGGCTTTGAAAGAGAAGGAAGACATGAAGAAGAAAGTAAAGTGTTGAAGCTTGCAAGCAAAATCACCTTAAATATGCAAAACTATATTTGAGTCACTTTTCAGGGTATCAGCAGTATCTAGCACAGTCCTGTCAGAGTGGGTGTTATTATGGGATTAAACAAATGGATGATTCCAATCCATCAAGATGAAATAAGTTTTTTGCTTGAGGGGGACGTGCAGCATGAAGTGATTGATTTGTTACATGTGCTGGAGACTCCTACTGTACCCTCTGTACTGAGATTCCTTTGAGTGATAATTTTATAAGTTGTCTCTCAGGCATTGCTTTTATCAACCCAAATCAATAAATTTAGAAAACATCTGCTAATTTTGATCTGCTCCGCTCAGATCAAGTTTTACTTTGATAAGTTTGTTTTTCTGATAAATTGCATCCCTTCATAGAACGGAGATCTGAGATGGCTTGGAAAAGAGTGACAGATTTTTAAATGTTTTCTTAAATGAAACAAGTGCAATTCCCTTTTTTTTTTTTTCCCCTCTCAAATTAAACTGCTCCTTCATAAACCAAGTATGTGGATTTGGTCATTTTTTTAAATAGAAGAAGGGCTCACTGTTTTCTCAGATGTGTATGACAGTAGGTATCTATTGAATGCTGAATTTCTCTTTGTGACGTGAGCTTCCAAGCTTCTGGTATTCCTGCATATGAGTAGTTGAAATTCATCTTTGTTTAATTAGCATTCAAATGCAAAATCATCAAGGGCCCAGAAACGTAATAAGGCCACTATGACAGAAGTGACTAAAACAGATTGCGTCATCCTCAGATAGCAATTTTATGGCTCGGTCAAAGGAAAGTTACTGTACTCTCAACCTCTGAACCTTTTCTGCCAACAGGGTCAAACACCTTATCTTAGTGGAGCCATGGGGTTTTCCAGAGAGGCCTGACAATGCTGAACACGAAAGACCAATTCCGATCTGGATCAAAGCACTAGGAGCTATACTGAGTCCATTTAACCCATTAGCTGGGCTGAGGATAGCAGGACCCTTTGGTGAGTTTTAGCTACTCCTAAAAACTGTTTGCTTTAAGTGTGAGCAAGGAGCAGATACCACATTAACACACGCTTTGTTGCAAGCCCACATCACCCCCAGAGAATATAGTTTGAGGAGAAGGTGGGAGGGCTTGAGGAAAGATGAACTCTTGAGGACAAGAGGCCAAGATCTTTCTGTGTGAAATACTGGTGTGACAGTTTATAGCACGTATTGTAGGCTACAGCTACGATGAAACAGATTATGTGGACATCTGCTGGTGAAGCCTGACAAAGAGGCGTTGCTGTGAAAAGGTTGTCTGGTTGCCTCCAGTCACAGTCAGTTTAGTTTCCCTTCCAATTGCAGTTTGATTGACAAACAAGATTTCCAATTTTGCTTAACATTAGAACGGAGTCTCTCATAAGTACATTTGTCTTTTGCTGGAGCTTAAAGAAATTGAAACCGTATTCCTTCCACTGGCCATTTTTCTGTTACTCGAGCAATTTTGTGAGCCTCAGCAGTGTCCTGCATTACAGCAGCAGTCTGTCATTCATATTTCTACATCTCTTCAAAAGCACTGATGAGATAGAGATAAATTCTATATACCCTAACACTGGGACTAGGTAGAGATGACCAGAATACTGCAGTTTTAGTTGATACAGGGAGTGGGGAGAAGTTCATGGTCAAATCTTAAATTCATCATACGTATTCCTTCTAGAAGACAAGAGGTAATCTGTTTATTACTGTTGTATTACTGGAGTATCTGTTGGGGAGGCTTGAAAAAATATATCCTTCAGACCCCTTAGAAGTTATTTATAACTTTCTGTTTACCTCTCCATCATTTTTAGTGTTCAGTCTGAAAGGAACTAGTGGCATTTCTAGGCTTTGTATAAACCACATCTGTTTCTTAACTCTCTTCCTATAGAATGTGTATTTTAACATGCTAATATATTCGATTGTTTTCAGAAGGATGACAAAATGAGCTTTTCAGACAAGCAGTGTTTTGTACAAACAGATTTTCTTTTTAAGTAAAATGCTTTCTAATCTGGTTGACAAAACAACTTGAAGCATATTGAGTGATAAGCACTGATTTAATGCATTTTATCCAATAACAAATGTATGCATAAATCAATCCAGCTGGAAGAGTTCAAAGCTGAAGTTGTGTCTCCCATAGCAAGTAAATGCAGTCAGAAATGTGCTGTGGAAACAGACCCTGTCTTGTCCAGGTATCCCCAAACTAGGCTTGCCTGTAGGTTAAAGTTGAGGGCACTGCTTTTCAAAATTTTTCATCAGTTTCTCACTCCAGATGTTCAAAACGTTTCTCATCATCAACTTACTGTGCAATTCTTGACAGGTGAGGCGTAGTTCTTAGAAGGGTAAGTTTAAGCAGTGCAGGCATGAGACCCAACCTGATGAAGGCACTGAACCAAACCCAGGTTTCCTTCTACATACACTTGTGCTTGAACTGCTGGGCAGGTGTAACTGTGTGATCCTCAATAGAAGGCCTCTTGCTCTTGTTCAAAGGTAAAAGTTCAACATTTAAATGTGGACAGGGTTCTTTGGGGTACCACAGTGGTGTCACATGGATATCTAATCCAACCTGCAGGCAGATACCTAAACCTGGGAGAGAAGCAGAATTGAGATCTTTTTGTTTGAGGGGGTTCCAGTTAGTTGATTTTCAGAAAAAGACAGAAGTCTGGCAACTGAAATCTGTATAGAGAAAATCTAGGTGGCAGAGCACATTGCAGAAAGTTTGCAAAATCTTCATCATTTTGGGACTTAAATCTCTGTTTCATAAGCAAATTGTTTTCTCTTTCACTGTATTCGTGTTCTAAATTGACTTAAAGCATACAGAATGGCATGTTGCAATAGTCTAATCTCAAGGTTACAAAAGCATAGCTCACTGTTACGAGGTCTGCAGAAATAGTGCCAGGCCTTTGGTCAGCAACAGGTGACAGAAGTGACATCATCGTGATTGCACCGATTAACAACAGTATTTGTAGTTCATAAACTCGAGTAGCAAATGGTGATGTAAATGTCTTCAGAGGTGAATAATATTCTCAGACTAAGATTGCCCTTTTATGAGGCTTTTGTCCCAAAAATCCACCTGGTCAATTAGAAGAGGGTAAAATTAGAATTCCTAGATTAATTAACTTCAGAAGGAGACTGTTGTATAAGTAGGAGGAGTACAAACTTACGTGTAAAGAAAAAAACAGCCCAGTTTTTTCATCAGTGCCTTCCGATTCTAAAAGGTTGGATGCTTTTGGCACACCCAGTGCTGCCAGAGCAAGAAGGAAAGTGTTGCTATCGTGCAAGGCTAAATTTTTGGCAAGATATCTGCTTAGTCCTTTCACTGGTTTCCTTTGCTTGTTTCTTTTGTTTTCGCAGTGGCCCTTTGCAAATATATTTCCCATATTCAGTAAGGATTAAATTGCCCCTCTTCTGGTACAACGTAAAGTCTTTCAGAATTACTACGTTTAGCTCCTGTTTGCTATTGTGTTTTCCTAAGACTTGTAAGTGGTGTAACAAAGCATTGTTTCAGAAGTCATCAAAGTTAGCCACGAGTTTCATGGGAGCATGTTCGGAGGGTTTTAATGGAAAGTGTTAGGCAGTCTGATAAAGTTGTCTCTACTAACATTTCTCTAATTTTCTGTTTTGACAGGACTAAGCCTTGTTCAGCGTTTAAGACCAGATTTCAAGCGAAAATATGCATCGATGTTTGATGATAACACAGTGACTGAATATATCTATCACTGCAATGTACAGTCACCCAGGTGAGTGTGAGTTTCCTAGTGTGTGTTTTGAAGTCAGCCTTTTGTTTACTGATGGCCTGCTGCTCCCTCCAATGGTCATGGCCACAGTCTGCATGTGGTTTTTGTTTTGTTTTATTATTATAATATTTACTGTATTAATTGAACAAAAAATAGCATTGCACTTTTTATGGATTTCAGAAACTAGATGTAGAAGCTATCCTAATTTGTTATTTCTTCTACATTACCTGTGTCTTAATTCTGAGGGGAGGATAATTTTTAATCTTGAAGTTGTTACAGTGGGTTAAATTGTAAAGATTTTCTCAAAAAATAAATAAACTTGTTATCTTATTCTTTTAAGTGTTACCACTCAGCACAATATATATAAAAGGCTGTTGAAAACTGCTTGAAAATCTATGTTTCTTAATAGTCAAAAATCCCATCCTCATGCACTCTTTTATCTATATTACCAAAAGGCACAGATACTCCCAATTCCTAGGTAGGTATGGGGAAAGAAGAGAAAAGGCAAATACATTGGAAATTTAATTACTCTTACCCTTTTTGAATGGCTTGAAGTGGTGAAACAGCTTTCAAGAACATGACTATTCCTTACGGATGGGCAAAAAGGCCGATGCTGCAACGGATTCCACAAATGGACCAAGACATTCCTATCACGGTGGTCTACGGAGCACGTTCATGTATAGATGGCAATTCTGGCAGCACTATCCAGTCTCTGAGACCAAATTCATATGTGAAGACAATTGTAAGTTCAATTTCTAAGCAGCTGTTTAGTTCGTTGTGTGGATTTGTTTAAATCATATCAGCGTGTTTTTTCTACCAACGGTGGAAATGAGGGCCCTTTGATTTAAAGACCAGGGAAATAACTTCTGATTTCTTTAATGGAGAGACAGAAAACAAGTGTTAGCGTGTCAAAGAAAGTGTCAAAGAAAACCCACAAAAGAATATTTCCCAGAGGAAATTAAGAAGCACACAATAGCCTACACCCCCTGACAAAGAGTCCCTCCCCAGCTTTCCTGCAGGCTCCCTTTAGGCATTGGAAGGCCACTATAAGGTCTCCCCGGAGCCTTCTCTTCTCCAGGCTGAACAATCCCAACACCCTCAGCCTGTCTTCATAGGAGAGGAGCTCCAGCCCTCTGAGCATCCTCGTGGCCTCTGGACTTGCTACAGCAGGCCAACAGGTCCATGTCCTTCTTGTGCTGGGGGCCCCAGACCTGAAGGCAGCACTCCAAGTGAAGGAAATTTAGCTATAATTAAGGCAGCGTGTTTCAATTTAAAGACTTAAGAGGGAGTGTTTAAATGGGGGGAGAGGAAAAATAGATTTAAATACAAGTTTAACCTTGGATTGACTATAAGGTTAAAATACTCACGTACCTAGTGCTTAAGTACCTAGTACGCTCATCAAGTGCTGTGCAGGATGGCTATGGCTTGCTTCATACCAGTTTTGTCAGAGAATGATAAATCATAGAAATGCAGTAACCACCACGTGCCTGGTTACTTAAGCCCCTAATGTTTTATACATAGTTGCAGTGGAATGATATAGGCCAGATTTTTTTTTTTTCCCGTATGTTGCATCATTTGGATTTGACTTTTCCCTGCTTAACACAGTAATAGTTAATTGGAAGGACTGAAATCTGCTTCCAAAAGGCTAGGAAATCCTCAGCAATTTAAGTCTCTGAGTTCTTAATCATTTATCCTAGTACCTTCTTTAGTCTGTTCCATATAATTTTCATAATAAGGGAATAGAAATGATTATATGTCATGCAAACACTTAAAGAACTAAAGAACTACTTTGCAGAATTGTTTGAGCAGAGAATGAAAGGGGTGAACATTAATCAGAGGTTTTACATGTTCTTCTAAGTTTGTTTTGCAGTTTGTTTTACCTGTATCTTTTTTGAGAAAGGTGTGCAATTGAAAAAGTAGTGGTTTTGTCCTTCCTCCTTGTTTAGCACAGTTCATTAAACAGGTGAAACAAACTTTCAGTTTGCCTTATATTTACAGTCTTTTTTAGGATGTAGGATACCACCTCCTGGCAGAAATTTTGCTAGCTTCATTAACACACACCGGGTGCAATAGATCAGTCTCAGTTTAGAAACTTTTCCTTTCAAGTAATACTGTTGTTTTTTTTTTGTGGTGATGTTCTCCACCTAACCCAGTATTTATTAATTTATTATTTTCTTGTCCTTTTGACCTGTTTGTTCACCTTTGTCCTCTAGGCTATCCTTGGCGCAGGCCATTACGTGTACGCTGATCAGCCTGAAGACTTCAATCAGAGAGTGAAAGATATCTGTGATTCCGTGGACTGACTGTCTTCTGTTCTTCAGAAACTCATACCGTAGATAACATTTAATAGCAATACTTTCTAGGAAATTATTAAAGAACGCGGAGCTAATGGAACAGGCTCTGTTTGCACACTGTTTCTTCTAAGAAGCCATTTGCACACTTAAACCACTTAGTGCCTTTTTGGGGAATGGGGAATTTTGAAGCAAACTTTGTACAGCTTTGAGGTTTGTTTTTAGATCGTTGGCCTGCCGTACATGAAATTACTTACAACTTTTTAAACTGGAATTTTCTTCAAAAATGGAATTGAATTTTGTTCGTGTGTTGAACTCTATAAAGATGCTGAATTCTCCATTAACACAGAGATCTATACTAGTATAGACGTAACACATAAAATGTGATTTTGTTTCTTCATAAACATTCATATTTTCTAGTTGATGTTTCATAGCAAGAATATGAAATTGCTTATATATTTTATTTATGGAATCCAGAACTCCATATACAATATTTTAACAGGGTTGTGGTTTTTTTTTTTTTTTTTTTTAATTGAAGTGATAACAGCTTATGAAGCTGATTCTGGAAGAGAGACAGGGCCAAAATAATGAGCAGTCTTTATCACTGAAAAATGTGTTACTTTGTAAGGAATCAGGGCTCGATATTGGGAAATCTTTCTTCTGCTGGGTTTTACTTCTGTTTATCTCAAGGCATCTTTTTCCATGTGTGCAACTTTTACAGAAGCTGCAGTTTGTAAGAGTCAGTGATGACACCAATGCTCATGCTTCCATAAATATTTTGATATGTAGATTTCAGTGATTTAAAGTACAGAAAATAGCTTGTTAGTTATTCTGTCAATTTTTAACTCTTTATGATCATTGCAAGATTTGTTACTTGCCTAAATCTAACAGTTGTAGAGAAGTTGGCAAGAAGATTTTGATTAGGGGTAGGGAATGCTCATCTGGGTAGTGAGCATAATTCCCTTTTCCTTTAGCTAGAACTTCTAGTCTGCTTTCTAGTAAATTTGGGGTGGGGTGTGGGGTGGGTGCAGAGGAATATTTTCGAATTGGCAATTCAGCAGGTTAGTGTATTGTAGTTAGCATGCAGCCTCCTTATAGGAAGGATTATTACTGGAACAAACAATACCACTGTAACAAATTATGGTTGTATGTTTTGGAGATTTCTTTATATAGTTATGTATTTTGTGTATTTTGAAATTGGAGATAATCCAGCCTCCGCATCTCTTTGAAAATATAGTTTGATATTAATTCTTTACCAGCTTAGTAAATTAAATTAAGCAAAATACTTTGTCACTTTAAAGCCAAATTATGTGGTGGTTTGTTTTTTAACAAAGAGTTTACATGGAACTATTGATCTGCTTTTGAATGTTAAATTGACTACTGAAGAATTCCTGATACTTTTGTACACAGCGAATTGAATTAACGATAGCACCGTCTTCAGGCTTGAGTGGAATTCTGTGCAGTTTTGCTCACGTTAATTGTGGCACACATTGATGATAAAGAAGGCAAAGATACCTAAAATCTTCAGGAAATACTCAGGTTATGTTCCCAGCTGAACATAATCTCTCTTTCTGGAGGAGATGTATATCTATATGGTGCTATGTAAACATCAAAGTCTTCGTACTGCCTCGACTGCTAGCACTTGATGTCTAACAAGCTAAAGATTTTAATTAAAATAAATTATTGAATTAAATTTCTTTTTCACTTTAGAAGATGCCAGATTTTTAAACAAAATTCTATGTTATTTGCTAAATTCTTGAGTTCAAATGGAAAATCAGAATAACAATTTATTTAATGTATGCTATAAATTATCAGTCATGCCACCATTTAGGTGGATTCCTTTGGTATGTATTTTTTTTTCACCCTTCTTGATGTCTAATTTGTATTTATCAACTTGAACAGTTGTTCTAATTGTATGTAAAGGCCTGATGGAAAAATACGTTTTGCATGTCTTCCAAATAATAAAAGGTGAAGTGAGATATTGGCATTTTCAGATAGCACTTACTGATGGGAATTCTAGATTCCACATCAAGAGATGGAAGTAGGGATAAAAATTGCACATTGAATGTGAATATTCTTTTGAATATCCCTTGCTTTTTCAGCTCATTGTACTAGTAGGACTTACTTGTTGCTTAAGTTTTGCACAATAAAAAAAATAAAAACACCTCTAAAAGGTTGTGTTTGGTTAATGTTAAGGTAAGATGTTGCTTTTGTAAAAATGTGTAATTAAGCTCTGGAATTCAAGGGTAATGAATGCATTAAGCTGAACCATCCAAAATACATTTAAAATATAGTAAAGCTTTCTCTTCTAATGTCTCGATGTTCTTAGGGTTTCTTATATTTAACTGAAGAGGTCAGTACTGGTGTACCAGTGGCTGCACGTTCAAAATACTGATCATATACATAAAGAAAAAGTTTGTTGGTTATCTTCCAGGCAGTATTAGATACCCCTGTGACAGTCAAGGTGGAATTTCTGAATATCCTACTGTATGCAGCATAACCTAATAAAGTTATAGCAACAAGCATCGTAAAAGGTGCTGAACAGAGAATGATGCATGTGATGAAAAGACCTGGAAGCTAGAGCATTGAATTACTGCCTGGTAATAAGCTTGGCTTCTCCAGACACTCTGATTCAGTGCGATGACCAGTTTCTTAAATGTTCTGCGGAGAATACCGTCAGCTGGTGGTGCTATTTTTATTAGAGTGCTGTCAAATAAGACAAGAATCACTGGCGTAAGCACGCCCAAAGATCTGTCCTGTTCTAGCATCACAATGAAGACAGCTTTGTGTCAGAGGCCAGGGCATAACAAAAAGAATCCAAAATATTAATAAAAATCCGAGATTAACTAAGTTTCCAGGACATGCTCTTCCTAACATTGTTGTGATAAAAATTTATTAAAGTAACTTAGTGATATTTTGTTTGCATGGCTGAGTTCATCTCGTTACTTATTGAACCCTGCCAGATTAGATTTTAGTTCTAAAAAAACTGATTTTCAGAGAAGTAATTTATTGATAAGGCTCAATAGTAAAACATTCACAACCAGCACAAGAAAGTCCCTGTTTGCACCCGATTGTAAAGTGCCACTGGAGAACGTGGATTTGTAGGCAGTGAGCTTGGAAATGGGTCCAAAGAGGAGAAATGTTGGCATTATCTTGTTTCACCTGGACTAAACCTGTGCTGGCATTTCTTTTCAAACCTTATCTTTGTAAGGCTTCTGTTTTAAGAAATACAAATAACCCCCCCTGGAATCAGTATGTGGGCAGGCATATTCAGGAGTGCCTCTCTTCCTAACATTCATTTCAACAGGAGCCTCCAGAAGCATAGGGCTAATGGGCAGCTCCTCGACGTGTTTTCCCCATAAATGTCAGCAGAATGAAATGGGTAAGGGTTTCCTTGTTCACCACATCACTTTTCTAGCCCTTTGCTTTTAACAAGACTGCATCGACCAAACTGGTATGAGGTATGGGGTGTGTTCAGGGTATTTCTCCCTGTCATCTCTGCATAACTCTGAGTTTGGTACGCCATTCATGCCTGGGACTTCCCCTTCACCAGAGTCAGGTTTATTCAAAAATTAACTGGATAAAGAGGAGGTAGCTGTAGAAAATACGAAAAGCCCTATTCACCTTTCAATAGAGCAGTAAAGAGAAGTAACTGCGGGGATTTTGCTAGTCCAAATGCCAGCTGATAGACTTAGTGTGCTCCGTTTTCTGCTCTAGATGTTGGATGAGGATTTACATGGGTAGTTCCTTGGGGCTCATCGAAGCATCTGTCATTTTATTGGGTTCTTTTACATGGGCCAGTTCACCCTCAGCCCCGTCCTGCTATTTTCGAGCCCAGCAGGTCAGTTTCTAGGCTTCATCTAGGAAATTTTGTGGGTGACACAAGTGAGAACTTGTCCAGGGGTGAGCAAAGGTGACTGGAGAGAGGTGGTGGTGGGGTGGGTGAGCTTGGAAGAGGACACGGATGTGTGCAGCAGTGCTTTGTGGTACGGGAGCAGAAGAAAACTGGTGGGGACCTCAGACTTTGGGGAAGGCAAAATGTGAGGGGCATGGCCAGGGAAGGTGCCCAGGGCACAGGCGGCGCTGGAAAGAGCTGACAAGGCGGAGGGGAGGCTGGCTGGCATCCCTGCGGGCAGGTGGGTGAGAGATGGTGAGCTGGAGCAGGAGAGAGCCTGCGGCTGCTGTGGGAGCCCCTGCGAGGAGGTGGCAAAGCCCTGGGCTGCCAACATCTGCAATCCAGGTAAGTGCTGCAGTACCTCCTCAGATAATTAATTCCTCCTTGCTGCCCTACAACAATGAATCTTTGTCTTCACCAGAGCTTTCTCTTTGGCCACCGGGACTAGCATTTACTGCTTCTGTCTCCAAGCTCCCTTCTCTCCACTTTTATGTGCACCTGCCAAGACTGCCACACAATAACGAGCATTAATGAGATAAGAAGGCCTGCAGCACCAGCTAAAATTCAGAAATATTTCAGTAAAATATTTGTTCAATGGAAATAGAAGATCTAGAAACATTTGCCACGTAGTTTAAGAACATGGCACTGTACAGAAAATTATACTTTTGATATCTACATAATCTGTGGTAGTAATTAGCAGAGAGGTGGAAGTGGTGGCAGTGAAGGCTAGGCCCATGGTGCACATATATTTCATGTTTTGCATTAGCAGATCTATTCCTGTGCTTCTGAATTCCCCTCATTCATGTGTAAATAACCGGAGCTGTATGTGGAGCAAGGTGGGACCATCGCTTCCCGGCTTCGTGATGTTTTAATACCCGCCTGATATCCAGCTGCCTTTCTGCTTTGCCTTCGTTGAAAGGCAAAATTTGCGTTCGCTCAAAGCTCAAATCTAAAAGCGAGGCTGAAGAGCTCAGTGGATGCAAATCCCACACGCAGAGAGCCCCCTCTGACAAGGAGATCACTGCCTGCAGCTACCTGGGGTTCATCTCCCCCACAGCTGGTGCCTGCCAGGAGGGAGATGGGACTCAGGGAGCTGGGCGCCGAGCTGCTGTGTTTGACCACACTAGGGCCACTTGTGTATAGAAGGGCTACACTTTGTATAGGAAAAAAACATAATTCGGGTGTGACATGCAGGCAGAATCACCATAACGTTGCATAAACTTATGGTTTTTTATTTAAAAAAAAAAATCTGGCAGATTTCAGCAGTAATTAGGGGACAGCCACTCTTAACCACACAGCAGCGTTTGCCTGTTGCAGGCTGACTGGAGTTTTATTTTTTCTAAGGGGATTTAAACCCAGTGTGGAGTTAGATGCTAAAGGGTTAGTGAGGAGCTGCGTTTATTTCTCTCCCTGGCAATATCCGGAAAGAGATGAACATGCAGCCAGGTGAATGAATCTGAACTCGGATCGAGTCACATCTTTAATTAATAGGCAGATGATTACAAAACCATTTCCAGCGGCTCCAGGAGCACAAGCCAGCTCCTAGCTGGGGCTGTGTGTCCCCTCACCCCTGAGACCCCAGTCCCCTGAAGTCAGCCCTATAGGTGTGGATGCCTATAGGATTGGCAGGGGAGAAGATGAAAGTGGAAAAGGAATTTTGGGGATTTTATGCCCCCTTTCATATGGGAAAGGGAGGGCTGTGGAGCAGGAGGGTACAGCGTGGTGCCATCAGCTTGGAGCTCCGTAGTCCTGTGCCATTGCTTTATTTACCCTGATGCCTTTTCACAAGGCAGAGATGAAGCCCACGCAAAAAGACTAGATGGAGGGGGGGGAGGAAGTGCAAATGAACCTCCTGTGTTATTACAGACCGGCCCCAGAAGGAGAATAAATGGTGATAAGAGGAAAAATAGCTGCGACGGAATTATTAAATAAGGGGCAACTTCGAAAGTGGCTCCAGTCTGGCTTCCAATTTTGTTCCTGTAATTTGATTGCGGGTTTCAATGGGGCTGCTCAGACACCAGCCGCTCGATCTGGCAGCAGGTGAGCAGCGCGGAGGCACGCGCCCTGCGTGCCATCGTGTGCGCAGGGCACGGCTGCAGCCACGCTTTCGGGGCTAAGCAGGGCGCCGTGTCCTGCCAAGAGGAGGGATTTCATCCCTCCTGCTTGGGAATGTGTCACGGGCAGGTGTCGAGACCCCAAAGATGGGGAGAAGTGGGGCGCAGGGTGTAGCACGAAGGCAGACGAAGGCAGCAAGAGCGATGCGAGTTGCTCCCAACTTGCTCCAGAGCGCGGTGGCACCTCAACCCTCCATTGCGGCGTGCCGCCACTGCATGTCACTGTTAGGACAGAGCCACAGAGGAGGGATTCAGTGAGGCTGGTGCAGCTCTGGTGGGGACAGACCCCGCTGCCCCCGAGGGAAGGGCCACGGCTGCGGCAAGGTGACCCCAACACAGGAGGGGAGGGCAAAAAAAAAAAAGTGCTCCCCAAAGTGGTTGTGCCCAAAGTGACAGAAACAAAGAGTCTGAGTTATATGCTTAATTAAGAGTATTCATTTTTTATTTTATATTTTATTTTATTTTTTAACTGGGGTCGAGGGAGCCCCACCGGCGTGACAGGGTACCCATGGTGCAGGCAGGGGTGGCCTCCCCTGTCCCCTTGCCCAGCTCGGGCTGGGTGGCTGTCCCCTGCGTCCCTCCTCTGGCTAGAGGGTGGGAGCACGGCAGCAGACAGCACGAGGGAGGAAGCGTCTGCCAAAAAAACAGCGTGTTACAGAAGCAGGGCGTGATTCGTGGTTCAAGGGGAAAGCTGAAAACGCGCCGTGTCCTGAGTGTTAATCGTCGGGGACTCTGCTGTAAATAAATGAGAGACTCTCACTCGCTGTCTCCTCACTCCCACATGCTGCCAGACATCTGACTCCCTCCAGAACAGGGATTTTTGCCGAGGAGGAAGCACTGCAGTGCCCAGGGAGAATCACAGTGGTGGTATTTCAAAGGAATTTGCTGTGCCAGTCCCACGGGAGATGCCCAGGGCACCCCATCCATCCTGTGCGCCCTGTCGCACCCCCTCTGCTGCATCAGGTCTCGTCGGGAGAGGGATGCCTTGGGGGTGCCCATCCCACCTGAGGAATAGGGACAGCCGGTGGAGATCCCAAGAGCAGGGGTGGGCAGTTTTGTGGGGTGCAGCTGGCCGGGAAGCTCCTACAAATGTTTCCCCGGTGCCCATCCCCATGGCGAGGCCGTGCCGATGGCAGCTCAGCAGGTCCACCCGGTGCTCACGCAGGGGCAGCCTGTCTCAACAGGATATTAAAAAGCAGAGATTATGAAAGCAGGGCTCGGCACGAGGCGAGGCAGTGCCGGCATTTATCTTCTCCCCGCAGCTCACGCTCAGCAAACATCTGCAGTGCCAGCACATGTCCCCCTCCTCCTGCTGCCATCCGTCCCTCCTGGTGGCTCCGCGGTCGTGGTGGGGACCAGGGGCAGCTCGGAGGGACGGGCAAAGACCAGGCTCACCGTGCCCCGGGGCTGTGGGGTTGCTCTCTGTTGTGGCTGCCAGACCCGATAATTGCTTGTTCCTGTTTTCCCCCCCAGCCCACAGTCACTTTTTCTCCTTCCTCCTCCCTCCTGGTTTTGCAGTCTCTGGATGGAGGGATATTTTTAGGGCTCTCAATTACTTTTCAGATCTATTCTAAATTTATCTCCCAATAATCCGAAGTCTTCGAATCGCGGCAGTGGGATTCACGTCTGCAGAAGCAGCAGCTGAAAGCATGGCACGGTGGCTCAGGCCTCGCCTCCCCACTGCAATCCCTCCTGCTCCTCACCCACCACCTCTCTGCGATGCATCCCCCAGACAGGGAAAGGGGCTCATCTCCACCCCAGACAAACCACCACGGGTACAAAACAAGGAGATGGGCTGATGGGTGGGCTTGCAAATGCGATGCATTTCGCCCCGAAGCTTCTTGTACCTGCAAAGCTTCCTGGGGGAAATAATATATATGTATTTCTGAGAGTTAACCGAGAAATGCGGTGTTCTTGAAGATGCTCATGCTGCAAACCCCAGGCAAAATAGGAAGGGGACCCAGGATCCCTGCTGCACAACTCCTGTAGGGTGCTCATATGCAGAGCCAGAAAATATCAAAACTTCCCAATACACCTCCAGAGCCTGCAGCCCTTTGATCTGCTTCCATCTCCTCCCTGCAGCACATGAAGAACAAACGTTTTCTCCCCACTGTTTCACACCTCCCCTAGCCAACCAGCCCAAAACCCTCAGTAACTGCCCTTTTGGGGAACCAGATGCCAAAAATTTTGTCCTGTGACCGCAGACCAAGGAAACTTGAGTCTGTCGGCGTGAGGCTGCGCCCCATCACCCCGAGCCATGGGGCTGCCAGGGCAGGATCCTATTAATTTTGTTTCCTCCCCTGCCCTTCCTACCTGCCGGAGCCCAGGTGAATCAAAGGGGCGATGCTCTGGGTGGGGGAGCAGAAGGAGAAAAGGTGGGAAGGGGTTAATGCTCTTTCCGTCTTAAAGCACCGAGGCTGCCTGCCAGTTTTAGGAAAAGCTGCAAGTCATGCTGCCAGGACTGAGGAGGAGGAGGAGGCTTCAAGTCTCCGGGATGCTCTAAGGAAAGTGCCGCAGTGCAAACCCAGCCCCGCTGGTGCGGCAGGCGGGGAGGTGGCAGGGGGGATACGAGTGCAGGGGGATCTGCAAAAACACTGCTGTCCCCTCCCTGTTTCCCTTCTCACCCTCATGTGCCCCCCACCCTTCACCTTCACGTGTCCCCATCCTTCACTGCCCTGGGTGCCACCCACTCAAGAAACAAAAAATTTGGGGCCCTGGGGTCTGATCGTGCTGTGAGCCCAGGGTGGTGAGAGGATCTCCCCGGGGCACAGCTCCATCCTTAATTCCCTGCTCCTGGGTGCTGTGAGGCAGAGCCGTGAGGGCTGGAGGCAGCTGGGGCTGTGCCCCCCCAGTGCCCCATCCCCACAGGGGTCCTGCTCCAGGGGAGAAATCCCCCTCGTCACTGGGGTCCTCTTTGATTTTGTTGCTTGGCAGCACGGACACCGTGCAATTAAAGGCGAGTAAAAGCACCAAAGTAATTTCCTCTCTTACATTTTTACATTTAGAGCGCATTACAGCCAGCGAGACCCAGGCTTTTGAGGGAAGCTTTGGTCAATTAAGATTAGCTGTCATTTTGCATTTATTACCATCATTTATGAATCCTCCGCGTTGCCAACAGGCAGGAGAAGAATATGGTGCATAGAATAAATAGATAATTGGCGGGGGAGCTCGTCAGGGCCCTGATTTCTATCCCCCATCATCTCTGGCTCAGCTCTGCCCTGTGAGTCAGCGGAGGGCCCTGTAAAACCATCGCCATTTCGGCCCTGCTATTAATCCCTACGCATGTATCCTGTTGGCACACGGGCTGAGACCGAAGCAGTGCCCTGTGTAGTGTGTGTGTGTGTGGGATGTGGGCTCAGGGAGCAGCACAGCATCCCCCTGGCACAGCCCCAGCCTGCAGGCACCCGGGGTTGGGTGCCCCATGCTGGATATGGGCTGCCCAAAAAGTGGCCAAATTGAGGCAAAACGTGGAGATTATTTGAAATGAATATAGTTAAGAGGACAGTCCCAAAGGTCTTGAACACCTGGGAGAGCTTCAAAATGCCCCTGTCTTTCTACCCCTTCAGTCCCTGCCGTGGCTGTGCAATTGCATAATAGCAAGATGACCTTGAGAGGGAAAAACAAGACTCGAGGATGCTGGGCTGGGTGAGGAGAGCTTGTGTAACACGGTATTTCTGGCAGGCCGACACTCCGAAAATGTGTGTCCCTAATCAAAGGTAGCTTAAAAAGGAATACTCCTCTCTGCTGCCACAGCACTATTCCAAAGGCACGTGCTGTTGTTGAGAGACGGGGGTCCTATCACTGCTGCCTGGATCTGAGTGAAGACGAAAGAGCTCATTACTCCTGAGAGGCAAACAAAAAGCACCACGAATCAAATTTATCAGGCAGGGGGCAGGGAGGGGGGTGTGAGGAGGATTAGTGGGTCCCCATTGTCCAGGGTGTCTCTTATCTGGCAGGGGAGCCATGGAGCAAACAAGGCCCTGGCACGTGAGGAGCTCCTTACCTGAGCGAGGGGCTCCGTGGTCTCACACCAGTACTCACTAAGCCCTTTTGAGAGGTTAATAATTACAGAACCTGCTGAAAGCAAACGAAAACAAATGCCATTTGATCCTGTACCAAAGGGGAAGGTTAGGGCCGCTCTTTGTGCTCCCAGACAATGGGCTTTGCAAAGCGCGCAGGGGCGGCGCCATTTTGTGGGGGTGAAGATGCAAAGAGCCACTATCAGCAACCTTATCTGGAGAGCCACCACAGGATTTGGGCACGGCTCCTCACCGCCTGTTTGAGAAGGGCTGCCACAGCCAGCCCAAGCACAGCCTCATCAATGAAATGCTAACGAAGGGGCAGGAGTTAAAGGGGGCCCAGCCTGAAGGCTGCATGCCAAAGGTCACTTGGTACCAGCCCTGTGCATCCTTTTTCTTGTGAGAGAGAAAACCACTGTTTTTGTCCAACGGGGTCTGAAGGTGGCAGGACACCCCCTTGAGGTCGTCCTTGCATTCAGGACTGGCCAAAAACAGGCTCAATATTTGGAAAAGCTGGATCCCCTCTATCCATAAGCACTGTGTCCCTCCCCTGGTCTGCCCCACACCTAATCTATGGAGTGGATTTTTATGAAACTATCTTCAAAGTACGTGTGGTCACCACATTTCCCATCATTTCACCACTTTTAGTTATAAGGTGCACACATTATTATTAACCACAACCTCCCCTTCCAACAGCAACAAGTAATGCCATTTACTCCAAAGGGCTTGGTTGCTCCTCACTGTTAGGGACTTGTGTAATTATCTTTCCATGCCCTTCATTTCAGACACTGGTCCAGCACTGAAGTCTTTCAAGCAGCTGGCAACAGGACAAACTAAACTTGGAGTTACACCGACTCATCTCCAAATCCCTTTTTGCAGTATCACCTCACTGGGGTCAGGAGAGGCCAAGCAGTGACATGGGGAAGGACTGTTGCCCTTGCTCTGAATTGTGTTCATCACCAATGAGAAGTTCCCACACCCTTTCCTTGAAAAAGGAGATCCTGCAAAGTAGAGACCATGAAAGAAAAACCTGCCCTTTGTTAGAGTTGATGATTGTATTTTATAATGTATAAATACATGTATTTCTCTGTGCTTTGAGAAGGTAGTGAGGGACTGGTATGGATACAGCAGATCTCTGGCAGAATTGCAGCACTTACTCTGTTGAGTAGGGGATGAGTTTTCTAATAATTTGCAAATAAATTGGATAATTTGCCTGTGTTAGAAGTACTTTGAAAAACACATCCTTTGACAAATTTAGCAGCAGACTTCAGACTTCTTTCTTCCCATGAATGCACCAGAAGAAATGTGTAGACTTTTCTCCAGCCTTCCCTTACAGACAAAGTGTTTCTCACAGGTGGTATTTATGGGCTTTCAAAGGTCTGTGTGTGTGTTCCTCCCCCACTGTTGAGAACTAAAGCCTTGTCAGCTTTTGGAGGGATGTGGGTGGGAAGAGGACACAGGGACATGTGAGGCGGCACAACCTGGAGGGGCAGCAGGCAGGTCTGTGGGGTGGGACGAGTTACCTGCTCCAGGAGCTCAGGTTCTCTGCATCCCTGCAAGAAAGCCAGGGCTCACAAATGAGCATGGTCATGAAAGACCAGAGACCTAAGTACGACTGGTATTCTCCATATTTCAGACATTTATTTCTTTCATACTGTAGTATTCCCTTCGCATGTCACAGTTGCTGTACAAATCTGACATTTTCAACATACTAACACATATGCACTAATACTAAATGCATCTGCCATTGCAATCTGAAGTGATGCAAAGATGGAATAAAACATTAGTAACGATTGGAAAGTCACTATTAGGGCATTCCCAAACCCCCAAGTCTATCCGGTGTTGATAACATAAGAAAATAAAATAAAAAGGGATTAACTAGATGATCCTGTTTTTTGGAAAACAGGATCATCTACTGTCAAACTAAAATATTGGTCAAAATATCATAGTTACATGACTGCTTCAATGTCACTAAGGGGCAGAGTTAAGGTTTGTCTAAGAGTACCAAATACACAACTCCTTACTCCAAATAATTGTGTTTTCTTCTTAACAGGTATTTCCATGAATCCAGGGTTTACAGCATTTTGTTTTGGCATAATCAAAGCATGCCAATGACATACTTTTCCTTAAATTACTGATGTGGATATTATATGGGGATATGAACCACCTGGAGGCTGTCTAGATTTGAAAGGGAACACTATATGTTACACGGTCCTGTGAGAGATGAGCAGTGCTTGGCAGGGTAAATCAGTCTTGTGGGGAAGGCAGTGGGGAGCCAGACACCACCCCATGGCCAGCCCCACGGCTCAGGGCTCCTCAACCACTCCTGCCCATGCAGAGTCAACACACCCAACCATGCCATCCCACCTCGTTTCCTTTAAGCAAGGAAGCAGCACAGCTGCTTTTTGGTGGTGTTTCCCCTCCTGTCTTGGTGTAGCAGGCTCTGAGGGTGCATCAGGCAGGGAGGTGGGCATCGTAGGGCTGAGAAGCACCCCCACGTACCTGCTCGGTGCGCATCATGGCTGACCTCCCGAGGAGGCAAAGTGCTGACCACAGTTCTTCTCTTCCTCCTCCTCTGCTTGCTCTCCAGCAGTAATGCACATGTGCTTTGTCCATAAATATATTATTTTGTGTTCCTGCCAGCCCAGACTAATAGGGCTAATGTTTCCTGAGGAGCAGCCCAAAGCTACATTAGCCGCAGATGTTTGATTGATTTAAAACAAAGAGCCCGACCGCCAAACTGCTCCATATGGTTTCTCTTCCTGTCACTTTGCCTGCAGGGTTATCTCTGAAATGCAATTAAGGTGCTTAAAAGTACATTTTCAGGAAGATGCAGAATTGATGAGGGTAGGTTTGCCGATGGGTGCATCCAAATTGTTAGAGCAAGAGCAAAGAAAGTCGTGCCCTACCCTTAGCAGCTGCACACATGTTTTTTCCACTCACATGAAGATCCTAAATAGGAGGGCAGGCCCAAAAATGCCCCCACTGTAAAGACCTTGCCATAGAGCTACTTCACCAGTCCTTGTGCCTCCTGATATTCTGCTCATTTATTATTGAAGCCAAACATTTCTCTAATTAGATATTTGCTTGGGAACTTAAGTGCTGCGGAGATTATATCCAGCCCCACCTCTCCTCCGTTCCTGTCGCATGGGCACTGAAGACAAAACCCATCCCAGTGTACCTGCGGTGAAGGCCCAGCTCTGCCTGTCCCTTGCTGTGAGGGGGGTGCTGGTCCAGTCTGAGCACCAGGAGACCTCCAGGCAGGCTCTGCAGACCTAGGGCAAGCACTGAAACCACTGCACAAAGGGCTGAGATCCCCTCTCCATGTTGGCTTTCATGAGGCCAACAAAGGGAAATGGTGGCCAACCCTCCGTCTTCTCCTTACTTCAGCTATTGTGAGCAAGTGGCAGCCCTCTACACTGCATCCTTGAAGATCTTAAATACTTCGGTTTCTGAAAACACATTTGTTTTAATCCTGTTCCATGGAAATTCCACAAATAGGTGCCTGACATCTGGCATCTTTATGCACTTCTTGGTGCCTAAGCAAAAGAGAGTTGGACAAGCCACCTGCAGTGACCCAAGGGACTGCCAGGACCTCAGAAACTTTCGTCCCTCTCTGGACCACTCATTAAAAAAGAAACCATGGATTTGAGCAGGGAATCCTAAACCTTTCTGCAAAGGTTTAGGATTCCATGAGCAAATCCATGGTTTCTTCCTAAACCATCAAGCAGAATTAATTTCATATTATAGAAAACAAAAATAATTACATCGCAACATGTCTGAAGATTCATGGCAGCAGTACATGCTGGAAATACACAGCAGCTCCCATACAAGCACGGGATAATTATCTAGTGCTCAACTGTCTTCCAACTAGACCTCTGTTAACCTTGTCCTTGCCTCTTTCAGAATTAAAATCCTAAGGTAATTCATCATAGAAATTCTTGGTAACTTCAAGTATAATTGCTAAGTAATTTTCAGGCACGTGTAATTAACGTGCCCGATTAATCTCATCATGAGTCTCAAAGCCAGGTTGTTTAATGGGCCTCGGATCTAAATAAACTCTCATATTTATATGTATATGTATGCATACATGTGAGACTGTTTGTACGGGAGAGAAGGATAGCGGCCCTCAGAAATGCATCTTCCTCTGTAGCCTGATTTATTCCCTGATGAGGCATTCGCAGAAATATTACCCTGGTTGTTGCATAGTCCCTGAATTCACATGCACGATCAACACTATCCAGGTCTCCACAACCATTTAAAGTGAAGTATTTCATAGAAAACTGATTGTACAAACAACACCATATTGCTCCATGTTTATTTTCTTTCAAGGGCTGCCAGAGCAGCTCTTCAGCTACAAACAAGACAAGCTTGCTTGCATTTTTTTGCCCATGCTGCAAAATCAACCTGAGATCTGAAAGCTCAGCTCTTTTTCCCTTTTTGGCTTTCACCCCCTAGCAGGGATGGGAATCATGGTTTAGAGGAGCCTACCCAGTCTTCGCTGCCTGGCCTGGGAGACCAATTCCCTCTTAGGGTGGATGGAGAGCACTTTGCTGGGGTGAGCTCCCAGGGACATCAGCAGCACTACCTGGAAAGTTAATCAACAACAGGCTCTGTTATGCACAGAGATGAGGCACCTAAGGCCTTTGGTACTTGGGGAAGGTGTTAGAATAATACGATGAGTAGCTGGAGTCATCTCGTGCAACAAATTTCTGCCCAGCAACTTGCCATAATCTGAAGATTTTGCCTCTGACCTGAAGACACCCACAGGAACCCAACTGCGCCACTTGGAAACCTTTAAGAAAGACAAGCATGACTGGCCCAGGGTCCTTAGAGCTGAACAGGTCCTTCAGGCCTTGACTGCATTTTACAGAAATCACTCAGAAAAGCCTGTTGAAACATTGAGTGAGATTTGCTGTATGAAATTTGAGAGAAACATCTAAAGAGTTCCGTAAAGAGAAAGATCTTTTTTTTTTTCTCCTGCATTCTGCAGCTTCACATTTCCAAACAGGCTGGAATCTGCAATTTCATGGTGTCTTTCCTTTCTTCTGAGAAATGATCTTTAAAGAGAAGTGCCAGGAACGTTGCCAGCCAGGCTAATGCAACGGGAGGCACCACGTGTCGTACACCTCCCCGACCCCTGCAGACAGCTCTGTCCCTCCCCTTCTCACCCCTGCAGACGCTGAGCTTGAAGTGGTGCCTGTCCTTGAATTTTGCTGTGCCCAGTCTCTGGGACAGCCCCACTGCTTGCTCTGCAGAGGGATGCAGCCTGGTCTTGCCCTACCTCTCTGCCTCCAGAAAAATATTGCAGAAAGCCCTGTGCAAAAGTCTCCTTTCCCTCAGAGAGGAGTGGGCGCAGGCCTAGGACGAGATGGCTTTGAGCAGCAAGAAATGTTGACATGGAGGGAGGCTTGTTAATAGGAAACGGCGTGGCACCGAGCCAGTGCCAGCTCCAGACCCTCCTCTGATTCTTCTCTAAGCTACAGCAAATTCAGCTGGTTCTCGGAGCTGCGCTTTATCTCCCCTTTGGGAGGTTTCTGGGTCAGCTGTATTAAAATGCATTTATTCTTAAGGGGGTCAGTAATCTGCCACAGTAGTGATGTACGAGTGAATGGGGAGAATACATAAATTTCTAGCAATGCAGGAAGAAGAATCCCAGAGTTTTGCTATCTGTAGAAATGGAGCATGGGCTCTGTCATTTTGTGTCACGACAGCCAAATTAAACAAATGGAATCTGACAGGAGGAAAAGAAACAAAGGACTTCTATCCAATTACTTCCAGAAGCATATTAAATTACGGGGGCACTCGCTTTTGTGTTAGCAAATAAGTATTTAAATGGACCTGAAGTCCTTCATATTCTGCAAGTTGGGTTTATCTGCAGCGGAGATGCCGGGGATGCTCAATCCTGAAAGGGAAGCAGAGGACAGGCTTGACACAGGCTGTTGGCTGACACACGTGGGTGGCATCTCCCACCTGAGGCATCTTGTTCTGTGTGCCCTGACTCTGAGCCCGGAGGTGCAGGGAGGAGGTGGCTGGTTATGGTTGGGCACCTTTGGGTGCCAGCAGGATGCGCAGCCTGAACACCGGCTGGTAGGAAGCACTAGGAAGGAGCCACAGCTGCTGCACCGGGTGGCTGTAAAATGCTGTGATGGGGGGGGGAATGCATACGTGGAGCAGGAGGTACCTCCCAGATAAGTGCAACACACAGGGTACAAGACAGACAGCTCCGTGGAAGAAGAGCTTGAGCCTACCACCCTTGCTATGTGCCCTGACCTCCCTGGTGAGAGGCTCCAGGCACTCCAAGCCGAGCACAAAGCAGGGTCAGGCACAGGGTGGATTGGAGGAGGCAAATCAGCCATGGCCAGACTGCAAGGACCAAGCATCCTCTGTGCTGCCTCCATCATCAGAGAAAGTCAAATTTAAGCTGTGGGAACCCTAAGAAAAGGCTAGCGGGGACCTGCAGCTTCTTTATGAGGACAGCAAGATCACGGCAGCCTGTCTGAGAGGCAGACTGTGCAAAGGCACCTCTCAGGAGGAATACGGCTGGGAAAGACAAATCCTTGCAAGCTCTGGCGTATCTGACATGCGATGCTGAGGCGCGTGGTCAGAGCAGCCTGCAGCAGAGCTGAGATGCGTCATCACAAAGCAGGAGTGTGAGTCAAAGGCGCTTTCCCTTGGGTACACACAAGGAAGAGGAAGGTGAAATTGTCAGGAAACATCAAGACGCTCATGACAGAGAGAAAACAGACGCTAAAAAGCAGCTGTGAGCAGCGATGGGTGAGGACCACGTGCTTCCCCTGAAGGTAGGTGGCCACCCAGCGCCACCACCCAGGAGATTGGCCTGCGTAACCCATCACCACGTCCAGCAGGAGGTTGCCCCAGCTGTCGGACCTAAAAGTCAGAGCCTGGCATCTGCGTGCTCCATGCTGGGACAGGGGTGCCACGGGGCTATCTTACAGGTGGTCCAGGTGTGCAGGTGGGTCCCAGACGAAGGGAAAGCTTTGCTAGCCATCAAGGTTTGCATGCTCACATAACATCCACAGTCCCAAACAGTGCACTTGGCCACATTTGGGGCTGATTTATAAATGTTCTGCCACATTACCTCTGCCTGCACAAGACCAGGAGTGTCCCCGATGAAGAAAGAACCGCTGAGAGCTCCTTTGGATTATGGGCCGGTCCAGTCAGGTTCTTGAATCATTGAAGGCCGAAGCAGGGAGGGAGAAAAGAGAGAAGGCCAAATTCCTTTCTCGCATACCCTGCTGTAAGTCCAGAGTAATCACATTAAATGTAATGAGCCTCCACACTTCCTTCCCCGCTCCCACTTGGGAGCAATCATTTGCTGCGGGCCAATTCCTGCCATAAACGATGCTCCTACCTCCTGAGCTGGCAAAAGTCTCCTGGCCGGGGGATCAAGGGGAGAAGAAAGCTGCAGCTCTTGCCTGCCTTGTCCTCATCCTTATCCTCTTCCTCCTCTGGAGGACCAAGAGCTGCTCAGTGTGCTTCCAAGGGTGCTGATCCACAGCCCGATCTGCGCCGCCTGTGATTGTAATCAGAGTTAATTGAATCCTGGTGTGCGGGTTGCTGAGCAACTGGAGGCATTTATCCCGAGGGACCATAATCACGTAGCCTCGAGGGAAGCTGAGAGGGCAGCCAC
Source organism: Anas acuta (assembly GCF_963932015.1). NCBI lineage: Eukaryota > Metazoa > Chordata > Aves > Anseriformes > Anatidae > Anas > Anas acuta. Next base: position 43,820,861 of record NC_088980.1, on the reverse strand, counting down.
CTCACCCTGGCACTGCCCACAAGTCGCTGGAAAACGCTGGTGTTTGTGGTGCAGCAGCCAAGGGGAAAGCATTAGGGTTGTGTCTTTCTACCACAAGTTGGAAAAGTTGGTTCATATTGGGAGTAGGGCCTTGTATGGACATGATACCTCAAAGCCCAGCTTCCCGTTAGCAGGTGCTGCTGGACACCTCCTTTCCCCGATCTCCTGCTGTTTGTCCCCATCCTCAGACCACCAGCAGCTACGAGGGGGCAGGCAGCATGCTGACACCATCACCCAAGAGCCGAGCATCCCCAGCACTGCCCATGGGGTTGCCTGCCCTCATTAGGGGCCGGCCTCGCGCAGCACCCACTATGCCATCATCAGAGCCATTTACTGGTGATGAGGGGATTTTGGGAGGCTGGTTTGGCTGGCACCTGCTGCATGGAGGGACAGGATGCTGGGGGCAGGAGTGGCGGGCTGATTCAGTGCTGCTGCAGGGGAGGGGTCCTGCCGTCACCGCGTCAGCAATCAAGGAGAAATTTTCCTTCACTTTTTCTACTTTTTTTTTTTCTAATTGTTGTTATTTTCTCCAAAACCAAAAAGCTTTCATGGAATTTAAAGGCCCTGGGGTGCATTGAAAGAAGGAGGGCTGGGGAACAGCAGCCTGTTAGGGAAAGGGACCAAAGTGTAGTGGGACTCCAGGCACACGGGGTGACTCTTCACCCCACTTGCCCTCTCCTGCCAGTTCCCCAACATGGCACTTTTTGGAAAAGTAGACACTGCAGAGCATCACACTCTGGTTAGTCTTGAAACCTCTCTCCCAGAAGGAGGCACCTTGCCAGGCTCCATCCTACAAGGCCAGCAGCATTCATATGACAGCTTCACCCTCCTCGCCTGCACAGGGGTAAATGAGAGGAATGAGAGTCCATGTCCTGTCCCACAAACCTTGCTGGCTCTGAAGCAGGAGCTGAAGGGGAAAAAAAAAAAAAAAAATTTTTTTTTTGTAAAGCAAATTTTTTTGCTTTACAAATAGGCGTGTTTATGGTGGTATACTATTTAACATGGCCAGGCATGGACCAGCCGAAGCACTCCTGTTCTTGGCAGGAGATTCAAAGCCTGCTTCCACCTCAAGTATACATTTATTCCCATGTTACAGGCCTTTTTTTTTAAAAAAAAAAAACAAAAAAAAAAACTGTAAAGGAAATATTAATTTCATGCTTGGCTTGGCTCTCAAGAAGTCTTTTCCCTCCTGCACCATGATGTGGTTTTCCCTCCACGCCAGGAGCTGAGGGGCTGCCTTTCCCCAGGGCAGCTTCACAGCCACCACGGTGCTGAGGGACCACAGGGCACCCTCACAGGGGTACCAACCCACGTCCACCTCCCTGCCTGGCCTGGTGGTGGTCTCATCCCCTTGCTAGAGCATCCCCACTGCGTGCTTTATTTTGGAGGGGTGAATTTTCCGAGTGTGTAGCTTTTGAGGAGGCAGCTGTGCTCATTGAGCATCCCCCAACATCCCCTGCAGCCAGGTATTTGGGGTGGTTTGGGGGATGTTCCTTACGGGTTCCTTAACAAGGATGTTCCTTATCAGTGACCTTCTCAGGCTTACCCTTCACAGGTGGGATCTCAGAAAGTTTCAATTAGTGGTTTTCCTGTCATAAACGGCATGAAACAAAGAGATGAGAAACACCCAGTCTTCCACTAATAAAAAAAAAAATAAATCTGAAGTCCAACAAATAATGGGTAAAACTAGGTCTTTAAATGGCTCTTGAACCTTCTTCCTTTTGAAGAGAAATGCAGCATGTGCCCGCTTCAACCCATGTGTCCTGGGCTGGCATACTGCTGTAGATGCAAACCTTATTGTAAGCACACACTGGGTTTTTCTGTGTTAGAGTCCAAACTAATGCTTGAATGCATTAAAAGCCATTTATATTACTTGTCACATTTTTTTTTTTTTCTGAGTATTTGCCTCTAAGTCCTCAAACTTTTAATGTGCTTGCAGAGCCTCGACTGGTCCATTTACAGACTCGATACCAAGAGCTTGAAGGTATTTACAAAAAATAAAATCTGTGCTGCGTGTGTGCCCAGAAAAACATCTTATTTAGCTTGTTGTTAATTTTTCTGAGTGGCATTTATTCCTAACACCTTTACATCCCTCTGGTCTTCTGAAATTTCTTTCTCTAAGTAACTGCATAGAAAGCAAATGCAGAAGCAGCAGTTTGGTAACTGGCTGGGTGACTGAAGATTTATGCTGACATACACGCTGTGCCTATGGCTGAATTAATAGTGCCACTGAAGCATTTGTATCCCCTGCTTTTTTCATTCCGACTTTGGAATTGGAAAAATAGCAACACCTGCACAGAAGGAGTATGGATGACATGTGCATGTATTTAATCTATAATTTTTATTTATTCTCTAAAATAAGGGATTGTTGAGGTTACTGGTCCAAAAATGTCATCAAACTTCTCTGTGTTTCTCTCCTACATAGGCGAGTGTTTGCCTATTAGTAGAAGTTTTACTGCTGACTGCAGACCAGATTTACGCCCAGGTATTTTCATTGTCTTCTGTAAAGTTTGTCTTAACTCCTATCAGGGTAACTGAGAGCAGAACCTAGCCTACACTTTCTCACTCACCTCAGCAAACACTTTTGTTCACTTGTTACTTCAGAAAAACTGAGTCAGAAATATTTTCTTCCTTCTGAAAATAATAATAATAACAATAATTCATTATTCACTTCCATAATTCAGCATCTTTCGGGGCCAGAATTCAGCTATCCCAAATCCATTTCCCAGCTTCCCATGATGCAGCAACACAAACAGCTCTGTGATTTTGGACAATCTGCTCCTTGCTCAGACTGTATTTGCTGGTGCTCAGAGTTCCCAGGTAAGACAACACACTCCATCACGTACAGCTGTGAGCCACAGCAAAAGACGAGTGCCTTAAAGGAAAAAGAAGGAAGGAAAGAAGAGATGTAGGTTGTTAAGTGAAGGTGGGGAGCAAAACAGATGAAATTGATAAAGTGGAAAGCTATATTATTCACTCCAAGGCTCCATTTAGTCCCTCTGCCCTGGTAGTTTCAGCAAAGTGAAACTCTTGCTAGAATCAATACTGCTATCATTTCACAAAATTACAGTGGTTTGAACAGAAAACTAGTCATAAATCAACTTCATGCATGGACAGCTGGAGGAAATATTTCTTGCTTCGAAGATTTGGGTGCTTCAGAAGTAGCGAGGGGGAATTTGACTGCCTGAGAATGCCCATTTGCTGCCTTGCTTGGAAATACAGGCTGGCGTGGCACATTCAACCAGTGCATGAGTCAAAATGGCAATTTGGAAGAAGACAGCACCTCCATTTTAATCAGATGAAGAATTTTTACACTGTGATCCTGCAACACCTGAGTGTGCTTGATTTCAGTGGGACTGAGGTGTTTTGGAGATGGTCTCTTGCTCTGAGGCTCCTCAAGCATCCCTTCGGACTTGGCTAGGTACGTGTCCTCACTGCTTCTTTTGCACAGACCTAGGTTAGATCCCACAGATTTTGGGAGACTTTGGCAGCTCCTCACTTTCAGCCTAGTGACTTAATATGGATGGAGCCTTTCAAGTCATTGCCACTGGAAGAAGTCCAGCCCTCTGCTGCCAGGGAAAGGGACTGAGCATGGAGACTGATTTCATCCTTGCTATGTTGGGAACACCTCCTTAAAGGCCCTCCTAAGAAAAGCAAGATGAGCACGGCTGCTGCCCACCTCAGGAAGGCTTCACTATGCTCATTTGTGTGGTCTTGAATACTTCTCGAATTAAGGGTTTTCTTGTAGCTCTTGTTTTGGAAAAAAAAAAAAAAAAAGTAGCACCAGCAGTGAGAAATCACCTCTGTGTATGCTGGAATCTCAAGTGTGAAATGCACAGCAGAAAAGAAGCAGGAGAGATAGTGTCTCCATGACCCTTGATCTCAACAGAGTTAAGAGTGGTTGGGGTGGCCCATCCATTAAGCCTGAGGTATCTTAGATGTCCCCAACACCACCAGGTGTTGTATCCTCTTCCTTTAGCTGACATTACGGTGACATCAGGGCTATGTCCATAGGGCAGGGCTGGGATGAGACAGCCCCACCTGTGCAGCCATCAGTGGTGGCACAAGCTGAGCTCCGTGGCTGGAGAAACCCATGGGAACCATTGCTGTGGTTTGGAAAAGCAACTTTTCTTTTTTAAAGTAGGATGTTTTTTTGCCATATGATCTGAAGCTCTGGTTCAAGGGAACTGCATGATTGCATCTCCAAACCCTGAAAACGTTTCCAGTTTCTAAAACGTAGCTGGTATCGCAGCCTTGTCTTGATGTAGAGCCTCAGAGCAGCAGGCCCTCACGTGCACTTGCCTTTGCTCAGCTCACCTGGAGAAGGGCCAGCCACTTCACTGCATCCCAGCTGCCAAGCTGAGGTGGAGATTTGTTAGTACTAACTCCAGGTTGTCTCTGAGGCACCTCCAAGCTTGTTTTTAGTCTTCTCAGGTGCTGTTCAAACACACATTTAGGTGCTGTCCGAGCATCGTATAGCTCTAGTTATTTGTAAGGATTTCTACTATCTTATGCATTTAGTAATCTGGAATTTTCTTTTAATTTTGATAGATATTTCTGGAAATTACTCAGTTAAATTTGAAATCATTAAACAGAGCAATCATAATTATTTGATAAATAGCATCATTAAACCCATTACACAATAAAACATCGCAAACATGAGCACAAGTAAATATTTGTGTGAGCATTCACACTGGATTTCCTCTCCTGGCATTTTGAAAAGCTCTTTTATTATCTCGCGACAGAATTGCCAAGTAGCTACAAATGTTCATGCATCATCTGCAGAGAGGAAGAAGGCTGCTGTTTAATAAAATTTAATTTACCCAATGAGGGAACAGGGAGAACAACATATGATGTAAACAGCCAATTAGGTGGCATGTGCACTGATGACTAACACCAGCCAATTTGTTAACAAGAAGCAAATAATAAGCCGTAATCAAAAATAATTCAGACAACTGAGGCTAATAGACATGTGTACTTAAACCATGACCTGTTCCTTATTTCTCTGACGTGAGAAAACAGGCTGAGCTTGTTGTGTGAATTGCTTTTTGCAAGCTGCTCTGGTTCCAGGTGTTGGAAATTCAGAGAGAGGTAAAGTGGCTCCAGGCAAACTGGGGAGGGAGCTCCTGTCCCAGAAAGGTGGGGCCATGGGGAGAAGACCTCTTAGGTCCATGGCTGCCTTGGTCTTCTCCTCCAGAGCTCTCTTCTACCACCAGCATCCCACTTTCCCCTCTGATAAGGAGTCAGAGAAGTGCCTGCATCTCCAAGGAAAGGCCTGAGGTTGGTGGTGGCCCCATAGGAGCAGCATCTGGTCCCACATCCTGGTCCCCACAGATGCCCTCACCCCATGGGATGTGTTGGTGCCGTCCTAGACACGGGCACCCAAGGAAGGAGGCACCTGTCTACTGACAAAGGGGTGAGAGCTCAATGACAGGCTTTTACAGCTTATTTCAGCCTTATTTCAGTGGGGTAGAGGTATTAGTAACAGTGAGTGGCCGGGAGGCTTCCCTAATGCCCAGCAAGTCAAGCTCCACCGCACTGGAGCCGCATCAGGGAGGCAGCAGCCACTTAATTAGAGCAAAGCAACTGACAGCAACTGCACTGTAAATCTTCCCTTGCCGCTTCTGAGGCCTCTGGTCCTCTGCGTCTTAATACTAAATGATGTCTCAATGATGGGAAAGCGGGCAAAAAACATGCATCTGCATTGTGCTGTCGCAGAACGGGAGGGCAGGGCTTGTAAGGGAGGAGCTCGGAGGGTAGTGATGCAAGACGAGGCTCCCATCCTCCTGATACTTGAGTTTCCTGGGGAGACACAAGGCGGTGGGTAACCAAAAAGAGTCAGTTCCAGACTGAGCCTTCCCTTTGAGGATAAGGAACAGGGAAAACACCTTTGGCAGTGTGGCTGCAAAACCTCTCTGCTGACCCGAACCATCCATCCCAGAGGCTGCTCCATCAATGCTGGTGAGACACGGCTGCTGGCACAAGCCTTGAGGAGAGAAATGGTGTTTGGATAATAATGTACAGCAGCCTGGAACAGCATTTGTATCCTGCAGGAGTTGTTTCCCCAGTCTAGGCAGGTTCCTGTGTGCCTGTCAAAGAAATTGGGGAGGAATGTAACTACACTGATGAATGCTGATACGGTAGGGACTGTTCTCCCTACCATAGTTCATCTGAGGTATATTAAAACAAATGTGTGCACCTAGTTGTGTAAAGCAGTGAGCAATGGGCATTAATTACTTGCAAACTGCAATAAAATCACATCTACTGCACATCAAGAGTGGAACACAGCTAACTATCTTACAACAGACAGCAACAACTCACTGCTTAGAGTAAGCAGGTCCCTAAAATATTTTATCTTCTCTAGAAGATGGGCATTCATTCCTTCAGAGGGCATTTTTGCCATTGCCAGAAAACAGATTCATTGTTAAATATTTACAGGTTTACTTTGCAAATGAAAGCATCATCCTCACAAAGTGACCTTGTGGTCACTTCTCACTGCTGAGGGCTTGGGATCCCACCAGCACTTTGGACGAGCTGCATTTTCCATGTTGCTGGGAGCATTGGGTAGTTGTTGGATGGTGAGTGCCATTCCCACCCACTCTCCCCTTTTCGTGCTGCAGAAAGATGAAGCCACGTGCTAGAGGGATGGGTGCCCAGCCTCATCCCAGATCCCTTCTCTTCCATAGCGAAATTTTCTCTTGGTCTGGGTCCCTCCCTTCTCATGGCTGACACCAGCCTCAATATCTCCTAGGGCTGGCTGCTCTGCTGAAATTGTGATTTCCAGTTCAGGTCTTGGTGCTACATTTTAAAGGCATTTCAAGGACTGGGCTCTCTACAGACTTCCTCTTTACTTCTGCCTTACCAGGACAGCACCAAGACTATGCTCAGGACATCGTGGTCCTACCCTGGTGGAGCATCCCCCTTCCTTTCCCCTCCCTGACCCACAGGCTCTGCAAACCACGGACAAGGCGATGCCTTCCCACCACATCCTACACACTCTTTGTTATTCCTTTGCTCCCAAAGTCATTTCCCTGCATTTTAGGAGCTCCTGAGAGCTTCCCTTAGCTGGGGACAGGAGAGGTCTCCTCACCACCTACTGCTACAGCTGCTGGCACTCCTGCCCCTCATCTCCTTCCTATAATATCCTGCCACGGGCTGGCTCCACCTGCCTGCCCAACCTCAAAGCCATCTCCTCCTGCTGCCTGTCCCAGCCCTGCCCTTCCCAGCCCCTCACCGGCATCCCACACATCCGAGTCACCCCCTCCTGTGCTCTCTCATCCAGAGTATTGAGGATTATCTCCATGAGTCCCCAAGTCACTGTTTAAATGTGGTATTACATTTTCCTTTCAACCTCTAGCTTGTGCGTTCCTCACCCCATAAAGCATTCAGTAGGTACAAGGCATTTGGGCTGATGTACATGTATATGAATGAAGCGCACAGCATTGCGATGCATAAGCCATTACCTCTCAGTGCCTCTCGCAGCATTTTTTCCTGCTTGTTCACCGTTAGTTTTAGAAGAAATGATTTGCAATCAGTGTGGGGGTTAAACGATAACCTTTCAAGGCAGCCTCGCTCAGGAGGACGCGGAAAGATCAAGTCCTCTGCCTTGGTGCAATCTCTTTTTGAATACCCGAGGTAATTCGTGCCTAATGCCTTAAGCAAATGTGTGGGGACATCATCCAGGCACCTTCTGGAGGCACATGGCCTCTGCAGCTGGGGCATTAGGAAACCTTGGCCAATGCTGGAAAAACATGGCACGAGCGCCTGTCCTGCCTGGGGTTTTGATCAGTCCTGGCTGGCACAGGTTAGCATGATCCCCAGGCTACAATATCTCAAAAAATAAATGACAAATTGCACAAAATCAGAGCAAGTGTGGAGGCAGCAGGGGGAATACTTACCTAGATCTGGCTCAGAAGGTGGCGCAGGGGCAGCAGTGAGTGCTGGAGGAAGGTGCAGAGGATAAGTCACAGGGATGGGGGGACTCCTGGCACTGCTGGAGAGCAACGTCTGGTGCTCCCCACTGATCTCACGAAGCTCCCCTGCGTGGCATGGGCTGGTAAAGCCTTTGGGGCACCTGAGCAGCCCAGAAATGAGGCCAGCCTCATTCTGCAAACAGGATTCCTGCACTGACAACACTTCAGCGCAGCTCTACGTTAAAAATCATTTGCAAAGCAGTGGTGAGGAAGCCCTGCTGGTCAAATAGCCACCAGAGACACTGCATCAAAATCTTCAGGGAAAAAGCTGGTTTTCAACCATTTTCTATGGCTCACCCCATCCAGACAGCTTTAAAATAACAAATTGTTTTTCCTGAAATTGTCAGTAAGTAGCCAGCCTTTCAAAGGCTCAGCCAGCCCAGGCCCTGCAAGCCACAGCTGGGAGACATCACCACAGCATTTGGGATGGCTTCAGCCTTCTCTCAACATCAAAGTTTAATGGGGCAATAATTATGGTGGGGCTGGCCATCCCATAGCTCTTGTGAATGGTGTCAGCACTTCCCGTAGATGCAGCAGGAGATGTTCCAAGGAATTTCCCAAAGGATAAGCCATTTTGAGATGAATCTGGGGTGAAACAACCATCATCTCCAGACCTGGTTTCCTTGAGGGTGGAGGGCACCGTCTTGGTTTTCTCCCTGCGGTCTTCTCCCCAGTTTCCCCTCTGCACAAAGGGTCCAAACAGCTCATTAAGTGGTTAATCATGGTTAATCATCAGTCTTCAGTGAAGGTGCAAGGCCCAGGACTCCATGAGTAGATCTTGATGAAGTCCTGATGGGCTTTCTAGTTGTGTCAAAATGTTGGGGGACCCTTGGTATTTCCATAGTGAGAGACTGAGAGGTACCCAGTTGCTAAGCAAAGCTCATATACATTTATCTCTGGGTAATATTAGATACTTTGCAGTAAGGAGTTCCCTTGTCTTTAAAGGATACTGCCTCAAGAGGGCTGGAGTGCTTTCTACTGACTCTCCAGGGCCTGCTCCATGTTTGAAGAGGTACCTGGATGACTGCATTAAGCTCATCTCCACCCATGGGTTCATTGTGGTCCCTGTCCTGTGTTAAGGCACAAGGCCTCCATCCTTTTCCACAAAGTACTACACAGCCAAAGTACTAAACAGCTCAGATTTATTTATTTTATTTTTGGTGCTTGCTCTCCCTGGGGAACCTTCAAGCCCTCCTTGCCGTGGTGCCAAAGGCAGTGAACAAGGAGGAAAGCCTGGGCGAGCAGGTGCTTTTCCCTCGTCTGCTGATTTGAAATAGTAGAGGCAGCACCGGGCTGTGTCTGAAGCGCAATCATTATATTTCCATAACTTTATCTGCAGAGGACACGGGAGCTACAATGCAATCAGCGCTATATAGTTTAAAGTGGAGCTGAGACGTATTGTAAAGTCAGCTGCAGCAAAGAACATATGGTACAGCTTGCCACCCTGCTATAGTATTTCTTCAAAAGACGTTTTTCTTACAGAAACTAAGACATTATCAGTCAAATTGTAAGTAACCCATTTCCATTTATAGTGTACAGTCTACCCTCTGAGTCACATACAAGATCAGCGCTAACAGCTGCGAGACTTCTAAAAGTGTTGTGTTGTTGTGTTGGTTTTTTCCCCTTCTTTTTATATTCCTATGAATGTCTCCGCCAGGGTGGCGAGTCTTGCCTCCTCTCCACTTCACACGCCAAGCATCGCCCCGTCTGTGCCCTGCTTCCCCAGGCTGTCCCACACAGACATGAATTGCTTTACTCCTCTTACTAAATCCTTTCCACCTGCTGCCTTACCTGGAAGAAATACATCTCCATTTCTTCTCAGAAGTGGAAGAGCTCTTTGAAATCCTTAGCAAGACCCGGGCACCTCTTGCCATACCTTTCTTTCACAGCACGTGTGGTGTATCTTCTTACTCCACTGAGTTTTCTCTCAGAAGCCACTCTTCAGGATTTCTCTGCAAAGAAAAAAGGTCAAGGTTATTTCCTCAGGGAAAAGGGGCAAGAGGAAGGTCAGAAAACTATTTGACCAGATAAATAATGCGCTCAATTGTCAGAAAAGTATTGAAGCAGAGCAGATGGGCTTTGTTTGCAAGCTCATTTGCATCATGAATACTTTGGCATTGCCCAGATTTTACATAAGCCTTCTCTTTAATATTTCGTTATTGTACAATTGTCCCTGTGATCCCTTCTGCAAACATGCATACACAGGCAATCTTTTCAAACAGCTCAAATTCAGAACCAGTGAAAGATGATGCAGCTACAACGAAGACGTATTTTTCTGTATGTTTAAGATGCTTGAGACAGCGTGTGTGATTGTCCCCTATTGCCCTAGGCCATATCCCACAGGATGTATTTAATAAGGGCGTATATTGGTATATTGGTTTTGTTTGTTTGCTTGCTTGCTTGTTTTGGGTTTTGTTTGTTTGTTTTGCCTTTTTTTTTTTTTTTCTACAGCTTATTTATATCTGGAGTAAAATTAGGTGCTGAAGCTTCAGTCCCATATCATTTGGAAGGGAGGATGGCCATTGTGTCCACAGAAAAGAAACATTTTTTCCTGTTCAAAATACTGAAATAAGAAAATAAGACTTGGCATATGGAAAAAAGTTATGGAACCTACGGTATTTCGTTGTGGAGATGGAAACTATGAAGAAGCACCTGAAAGAAGCCTTCAAACCTGTACTGCAACGTTATGCTGGTGCCATTTTGCTGTGCTCTTTTCAGGTTGAATCAGCAGAATGATGTTCCTTAGTAACATCAGTCTCCAAAACAGGACATCCAGCTCTAGAAAATGGGGGGTACACTCTGACCTCCTCAACGACCCCCATGCTGCAAACGCTTCACTCACAAGCATCATATCCTGCCACAATGGATGAGTTGATAAGTGCACAGAGGTCAAGTGGAGGTGGCTCAGTTGCAGGAGACCCTCCGAGGACAGTGCAGGAGTTCATATTACAAATATCCCAGGATATTTTATGAATCTATGAAGGAGCATGAGGGATGTTGGAAATGTTCAGTGCTATACGAAGAAAGGATGTTGTGTCAGTGTTTGAAAATGGAGCAGACGTGAGAATCCTGCATCCTCTGAAAACCATGGTGTTACTGCAGGTGGGCACCGAAGCTTTGGATTTCAATCCTCTCTTTCTTCTTTCTGGTTCTCAGATTATGCTGGACACCAACGGAGAGGTGAGCTCTATCAACAGCTGCACACATTTACCAGCTTATCCTTCACCCTCTTAAGAAGTCTGCTTAAAACTCTCTAGAAAGAGATGGTAAATTGACCCGCAGCCTTTCAGAGTGTTTGTGGTGCCTATCAGCCTCCAGACAAAGACAAAGAAAGCCCCATGACCGCATAGTACAAGCTTTGCATTTCCCCAGCCACCATCTGCATCCATGCCTTGCAAGGTAGGGATCTGTGCTGCCCACTCTGCTAAAGAGTAATGATTGCAACGCACCTTGCTGCAGCAATCCATTTCTTTGTGTGGAGAAAGCACTCGATGGCCAACTTGGCTGATTTTCAATAGAAGAGCAAAGATTTCAAGGTGTGATTCACTGGTTCAAAAGGCTCCCCAAATAAAATGGATCTTTACTTATTGGAGAGAGGTATCCAGCCTCTGTCTTACTGGGCTTTTAAGTTCTTTAGAAGTAGCTGTAAATGAGGATGGGAAGTGGTTTTTGTTTTTTTTTGTTGCTTATGAGTAAAATCACTTGGAATTTAGGACAATTTCCTCCTCACATGAGCTAAACAAAAAAAAAGTCCACGTCCTGGATTTAAGACCTCAAGAGTCAAATGATATCACAACAGTTTTGTACAAATGAATAAGCACCTGAATTTGACTGCAGAGGAGGAAACAAACCAGGAAAGGGACCATGAACTGAGATACACACTTGAATAGGTAGAGAAAATAGAGCGGAAGACAAAAGTTTTACTATTCCGCCCCAGCTGTGGGAGCCTTCAGCAGCAGGTGATGGGCAGATTCCTCAGGCTTTGGTGCCAAAGCTCATACACACAGACCCACCTACCTGTGAGAGCTTTGTAGCAGCCTGGTAAATCTGCTCCTCCACAGCCTGCATCACTGAACCCCCTCACGGATGGAAAATTTGCCTGGAATTGATCCAGCAATGGTCCAGGACACTGGGCTGAAGCCTTTCACTCCTGGCATGTTTTTTTTCCATTTGTTTCTTTATACCTTGGCTCTTTGCTCTAATAGCTCAGGCAATCACCTCTCTCCCTGCTGGAAAAGTAACCAGCATATTTCTATTTGCAGGCTTCTGGATGTAAGTCCTTCTCATGGGTGTTCTCAATTACTTCTTCTCTTGCAATGGAAAGGAGATGGTATATCAAAAAAGCTACTTTGTTGAACGCTTTTTTAATAAAAGTATTTGCTGTTATTAACATCGAATTAAGACAGCACACCTTCAATGGCAAAGAGATGAAGTTTGTTTGTATCTGCAGAAGGGAGGTGAAAGGAGTAAGAGGAATTTATATAGAGAGAAAAAAGAAGTCTTAACTCCAGCAGGGTCTGCCCATCACAAATGGAGAGAAACCTTTGTGCAGCTATTATTATTAACACATTCAAGTAACTGCATGAAACCAGAGCAGCCCCATTGCTAATACACCTGCCTTGCACAAAGACTTGTACTTGCACATCCCCCTTTGGTTTGGAAGCAGAAAAAAAAATAAAATAAAATAAACATGCTGGCAAAAGGCTCCTCTTCACACTGAAGAAACAGACCTGTGTGGAGGCCTTGCAACTCTACTGATACAAAACCAAACCGATGTACAAAACAACAGCAACAACAACACTATTAATGTCTTCCCCCCAAATGAGATCTTTGTTCTAGCTTTTGTGGCTTCTTACTAGCTTGCGATCTGTGTATACTCTTTCAACTGAATAGACTTGGAGGATTTTATGCCACAAGGGAATCTAGGCCCGCAAGCTTTCACTTGGTAACAGCAATCACTATAGAGAGAGAGTTTTTTTTTCCGCTTTGCCAACTATTTTGTAACTAGGTGTGGTGCAGTCATGCAAAGGGCTGGCATGGAGCTCGGGTGCTGCTGTACAAAGCCAGGCTGTGCCACCACGCGCGGGCTGAACCCCAAGCCCACTAGGGTCTGCCTCTCCCATGTCGGAGGTGTCGTCCCTTCTCTTCGTCTTTTGTCTTGCTTTCTTCCCCCCAGTACACAGAAGACTTGTTCCCATCCCTGCCTGCTGAATTATTCATCGAAAATGTTCCACTGGTATCTTCTTGTCTGCCAGGGAGCTCATAATCCAACACCTCCTCTTCAGTCTTGATTTACAATCAGAGCAATTAGCAACCCATTAAAGGTCTCGGCACACCCATGGCCGTGAGGGCACGGTGTGCGTCTCAGGAGCAGTCCCAGTCCAGCTCTGAAGACCTGTCAGCTACAAACTGTTGAGAAGGGCTCCAAACCTACAGCAGGAAAAGGTCCTGGGTGGTTTTGGGTCAAACCAGTGAAACCACTGAAACCAGTACACCTGTTCAGGTCGATTGCAGTGACAGCAGGATGAGGCCCCATGTGTTGCAAAGGCGTGAGCATCTTCCTTGATGGGCACGCAGCCTTGCCTGCTCCCAGAATGGTTGCTCAGCTCCCCAGACGTGTGGAGCTTCCTCCCTGCAAGCTACAAGCCCCCCACTCCTACCCCCATCTCTTTTTTTTTTTTTTTTTTTTTGGGATGCGAAGGAGCTGACGGAATGTAAAGGGCTATGAGGGGTCATTGATTAATTCCCTCTGATGCTCTGAAATCGATCAAAAAATGGTAAGAAGCTGTCAATGGACAGCAATGTGGCAGAGCCAAGGCTCTCATCTCTTTTGTGGGCTCGTTGGGTCTGTTTTGGGGAAATCCACGGTGCGTTTGCTGGCATCTCATAGCTGCTGCTGCTCAGGACCAGTGTGTTTCAGGGTTGCAATCCCACTCTTCAGCCTCTAGAAAAGCCCTGATTCAGAAAAGGGCAATGAACAGCTCCTCCAGGTCGGTGAGCTCCCAGAGGAGGAGGTGGTAAGTGGAGGAGATCTCTCCCCAGCTGCTGCCCGCGCTGCTGATTGACCGACCAACACGCGATGCGAGGTGATGCACGACCTCGGTGGGAAAGGTCGACACAAACAGCATCCTTATAAACATTCCCTATAGAAAATAGGTACATGGATTTCCTATTCCATCTCCCAATCTGCACTGGAGGCTTAATAGGTCAGGACCAGGGTGATTTATCACTTTCCCCCCTTGTCCTTTGCCTTCCTAACGTATTGGAGATGCTCTCCTGCATTTTTGGGCACTGCCTCTGCTAACGTCTCTGGAAAGATAATCTGTCAAGAAAGAATGTGAGAATTATTAAATCAATAAACACTGCTAACCTTTCAACTGTGTCCATCAAAAGAGATCTTCTCACTGCCGCAGCAATCGCTTGCTTGAGCAGATTGAAAGCAAAGTGTTCTCATTGCATTTGTCAAACACGACTGGGAAAAAAAACAGGCTCTTACTCTGTCAGGGGAGCAGTGGTGCCCACGGGGGCTCACGGTGTTTTCCTCCTAAGCCTGTGCAGTGTTAGAGGGAAACACAAGCCCCAAACCTGTTGTTTCCTGTATGAAATTCTCCCACGTTTGCTGTTGCTGCCGGAGGAAAAGCAAACACATTCACACGCAGCCAAATCCAAAGATGTGAATAACACTTACAATTATTTCAACAACTTTTGGTAGGCTTTGTGTTCCCGAGTGCTCAGCGGTCAGGCTATGACTAAACACTTCGCAGTTCTCACAGGGGCCAAGGTCTCCGATAAGTACACGGAGCCTCCTCTCGGCGTGAGCAGCAGCAGGCATTGCGTGTGCTCATCTCGCTAGACGGTCCTAGGGAGTGTTTGCTTCTGTCTGCACAAGAGGTATCTGTTCTCAGAGCAAAACGTGTAGCCTGGATCTGCAACGCTGACTGGGGAGACAAATTCCACTCATTCAGGAAATGTTTCCCTCCTCCAAATACCAACTTGTTTGCTCAGCTTCCTGGGAAACACGGGAATGATCTCTCATAGGCTGTCTCTCTTGGGTTAGGAAAACATGATAGGGTTTGTATTTGAGGACTGTCTCTTTTTTTGCACCCACAGGGGTTAAACCTGCTTTCCAGAAGCTGTTTCCTGATAATACCGGTGTGCATTCCCCCAGCTTCAAAACAGCAAACTCACCGCTTAAAGCTGAGAGTGGAAACACTTCTATCTATCTGCAAAAGAGATCCCAGAAACACTTATTTTAAGCTGCCACAAAGGCCACCCAGATCATCCTGAAGCCTGTAGTATTTATGGTTTTTCTAGGAGAAGTGCTACTCTGAATCGCCTTTATCTCGCCGTGTGAATGGGCCAGGCTCTCGCCCTTTGTGTGCGCGGACGCCTTGTACCAGCAGGCTTCCCGGAGACTGCGGGACAGTGATTTTCAGGAACAGCCTTATCAAAGCTAATCCTTCCGGGGAGAAGCACACTGAAATCTACTGCAGCTCTGAACGGCACTTGCAGGCACAACTTGTAGCAAGAAGTGATCAGGGTTGTATTGTTTTTTTCTCTTCTCGTGTTCTGAGGAGCAAGCAAAACCATAAATCCCTCCGTGTGCTTGTTCCTTACCACGAGAAAAATGCATGCAGTTAAACAGACTGTCCTTTTCGCTGGGCTCGTCCCAGCCTCTGCTGCAGCTGGCAGCCCTGCTGGCTGTGCCAAACCCTGGCTGTGGCAGCACAGCAGCTCCTGGGGATGCCTTAACGCCGAGGAGCCATGCCGAGCCCTCAGTCATACCATGTGCAACTCATCTGGGATGAGTTAGCTGCGTGGTTGTCCCCCAGGACAACCCCACAGGTTATAACCCCACAGGTTATAACCCCACAAGGTGCCTTCTCCATCCCCGCAGGAACAATTAATGAGAGCACCCCTCTTTGTATGGCCCCATCACCACCACGAGCTTGAGCCAAAACCCAGCAATAACATCCAGGGGAGCCCACGGGGGATGAAATACTGGAGGACACCCTCACTGCTAAGCAGGTGGGTTGCTGTGGGATTTTGTGGGGTTGTACCCATCGTGTGTCATCCCCACCATCAGAGCAGTTTCTGCAACCATTGCAGCGTGCTATAGGGATGGGAGGTGCAGGATGCTGGAGCTCACACCGAGACCTCCCCACACCTGCTGAGCAGCAGCACCCCAGGGACACCCCCCGAGCACGGGAACCACTGGAGCTACGTGGCCAGCCGCAATAAGAGGCGAGAGCTGAGAGTTGTGTAATATTTACATTTAATACGATCCACTGACATCTGACATTTTTCTGGTAAATTTTACTTGGGCCATAAACACTTCTGGAGCACTGAGTAAATTTTAAGTGCTCTGATGGTCTTTTGTGCTGGTGGTATCTACGTGAAGGTGAAAGGTTTTGCCACCTTCCCCCCCCCCCAAAAAAAAAAAAATAGGTGTCCATCCAGATTTGTGACAATCACTCATGAGACTTCTTATGCACCCTACAGGCACCAACACTGCAGAAGCACACACACACCCTTCCCAATTTGTCTTTGGTGTGGTTTTCCTGCTCTGGCTTTCACCCCAGGTGAAACAGCAAATGTGCAGCACACTCCCATGTGCCAAATCCAGATCTGCTGAGGCCAGGTCCTCGGAGGATGCTCCATTGTCCCTCAGTGGGAAAATGTTGGTTACTTTACACAAGCTGCCTGGCTGCAGCAGCACTGCATCTTCCTGGAGCGACTGGTGCCCAGCTGCCCCGTGGGTGCAACGATGCCACAGACAGACACCTCTTAAAAAGCAACGAAAGATCAAAATTGGGGAAAGGAAATTAATAGCTGAGCAGCCAGTCAACCTCTGCTAGTGAAACAGAAAGCAGATAGACGGCGAGGACCTGAGTCGAACGCGATGGCTCCAGCCTTTGTCTCGAGTCTCTTACCCTACAGCCTTGGACGGAGTCCAGCCGAGCACTGTGGTATCTGAAACAGTATCCGACCCTGAAGTTGGGATCAATCTGTGCTCTGCAGCCTGTTAACTATTTTATTTTTTTTTTTGTTAATCCTCCCCACGTTATTTTACATCTCGCCTTCCATCACGGAGAAAGAGGGAGCGGGGCACTGCCAGGGTGACTAATGCCGAGCCCCCCAAGAAGCAGGGGAGAGTTCAAGTTGCAGCCAGGTGCGGGGCTTAATGGGCCTGGGTGAAGCTGCCAAGGCGTAATTGCCGTAAATCAGCCTGCGCCGTGTGGAGACAGTTCGCTGTGTTTTGAAGTCCATTTGCCCTTATTGCTTGTTCAGCTCCTTAATGCATTAATGATAAGATAGCGCGGTGGATGCGCAGCGCAGCCGTTCGCCCCCAAATCCTCAAGTGGTGAATCGATCCTGCACTTATCCAGCCTGGCCACGGAGGAGGAGGGGGACGTACATCAAGCTGGATGCAGAACGGACAGCAAAGATATTTTTTTTCCCCGAGGTTTCTTTCCCTCTGCCCATCCCAGGGGGCTGAGCGTCTTTAAGGAGCGTGGGGGCTGGTTTGCAGAAGCGTCCCCCAGCTTTGAGGAGACTGCAGCACTCCGTCACCTGCTGTCTGCCCGCACGGGTATATTTTTATTTGTGCCTACCAGTGCTTTTCAAGTGCCTTTCCCAAGCCAAATGTGCTGCATTAACAGAAAAATGAGGGAGCACCACCGAAGGGCTGGAATGCTATTTCTTAGCGGTCTGAGGATGGGCAAGCGACCCGGGGAGACCAGTTGTCCTCACCTTCTGGAAAGCAAGGTCACTGGGTCCCTGATGGGAGCCCCAGCACACAGAGGACAACCCCGGGCCATGCCCCTTGCAGGCAGCTGATGCTGGCCAGCACCGTGCAGCAGCAGCAGCTCCCTTGGAGCTGGCTGAGCCTTGGCAATTTTCCCTTCTACCCCCCCGGTTAGTGCATTGCAACTGCTTGACAAGTCACCGTTGGACACATTTGTGCTGCTGCTTTTTTCTCAGCCAGCCAGGAGAAGCCTGGCTGCTGGTGACGGGTGCTCGTGGGCTTTACACATACCCTGGGTCTCACGGCACATCTCGTCCCTGTCCTTGTCACAGGAGGGGCTGGCCTGGCCCCTGCCTCTGGGGGGTTTCTTCACATGGCTGGGAGAAGCACGGCCAGCCAGCTCTGCTCTATTAGCAACATCAGGCAGCAAATGGGAGAAAGACTGGAGCTCTGATTTGTTTCTCTAGCACAAAAGGCAGCCCCAACACCCTCCTTCTGTTTGGCTTCTGAAAGATCTTTTAACCATCGCCTCTAGAGAGACTTTATGTGCTGGATCAATTCGTGTCCTGAGCATCACGATGTACCCGGAATGACTCTGCAGTCTGGTGTCACCCGTAATAAAACTCCTTTATTTACTCTGCTATCCATTACCAAATGGCTCGCACTAACTTCTCCAAACACTCCTGGCTAACTGGGCTGCTCCCTCGGCAGAGGTCGGGGTCTGAGGGAGTGAAAATGGGGAGTTTTCTTCCTGCTGCCGCACGCATGCCCCTGGCTGTCCCCCAGCGTTGTCCCTGCGTGCCAGCAGGCTGCTACACCCCTGGCTGCTGCCAGCAAGGCTAGGAGGAAGAGGAGAGATGATGCTGTGCAATTTGTGAGTGGCTAAAGCACAGGGGTCGCCTCCTCGTGCTGTTATCCGCTGCCTTCGAGGCGTGACTCAGCTCTGAGGCGGGCGCTGCAGAAGGGAGACCAATAGCCCCACATCACCAAAAAGAAACAAATCCCCAGCGCTTGGATCCTGGAAAGACTTATCCGCTGCACCCGCTGCTCAGAAAATCTGCTGGTTGCAGATTTGAACCTTCTAGTGTATTTTCAAGCCCTTTTTCTAGTCTCGTCCTAACTAACCCGAGAATTCACAGGTCCCCTTAGGAGAGGAGTTCTCACTCTGAGAAATCTCTCAGCAAGGAACCATTTCTCATGCTCCCACATGACTTTTCATCTGTCCAGTTTCACCCATTTCTTCCCATACCACTCCCAGCCTGGCAAGGTCCTGGGGATTCTCCTTGCTCCCTGGTGCCCAATTCCTCACTTCCTTGGGGACAGCAATAATGTTCCCTCGAGCTGCCATTCAGCTGAGTGCTAACTTTAATCTTTCCCCATAAATCAGCTTGTTCAACCTTATCTCTGTGTCTCATTTATGAGTTTTTTCCCCTCTCTGCCATCTTTGCAGCATTATGGAGGCATCTATAAGGGAATTTAGCAGTATATTCTCAGCCTCGTGGGGGAGGACCATCATTTTCCTGAACAATGAGGTGACATATACTATATGATAGGTGTTTTCTGAGCTATATGACTCTTCAACACTATACTTATTTTTACATCCATTATCACCGCTGGATTCCTCTCTGCAGTAGAGATTTCCTACTGATTACCCCCCACCTTCAACTTTGCTCCTTAAATTGGACAGCAAGTTCTGGAATAGGCACTAAGCTGTTTTTGTGTCCTCTGCCAGTCTGAGTACTAAGGAACTATGTGAGCAGCAGGAGGAAATTATTCATCTGCACGGTTGTAGTGGTTATTTATTTATTTTTTTATTTTATGCCCCTCTTTGAGGTGCCTGACACTGGCCTTGCCCAGTATCCCATCTCCAATGAAGTTGAAAAACTTAGTAGTTCCTGTGATCTTAACAAAGATGATTCTTTTCACAGATAAATCCATACCTGTATTTATTTTTTTTCCCTGGAAATGAAGAACTGAGACTGCAAAAAGTCCCACAGGTCCCCATTCCCCTTGGTTACAGGCAGCTGCTCGAAATAGATGCTTCATCTGGAAGAGTCCACAGCACTTCCAATTTATGTTCATGCCAAACAAGGCTCTTTCCATCACTGTTGCAGGCACACGACTTGTGGTACAGAAGACCAAAAGCTACACAAATAGCAGTAGGCTTCAAGTAAGGAGCAATGAAGGACACTACTCATGTCCTAAGTCCCCACACCAGCAGGAAATTTGTTAGCTGAAAATGTCCAAATGAAAGATGAATCTCCATCCTTACAGTATTTCTAAGTGTTCTTTGTTGTCTTTTGCCCAGATGACTTCAGTTGTTTCATAAATCACTGCAGCTCCACTGACGACAAGCAAGGCACCCAGACGTGCCCTTGTTCAGAGATGAGTGATGCTGAGTTGTCACTGTCAGCTCAGAGAAAAAGGAAAAGACTTTTCTGATCCCGTCTTCAAAGTGAGAAGTCTAAATTCACGCACTCAAGTCTTTGCATAGGCATCAGAATAACTAACCTGCTCTTAACCTGGGCGGTTGTAGTCCCACTTTTTAATGCCCTTACCAAGCAAGGCACATAAACACTTTATGCAAAAGCACAGTGAAACATAAGCAGGTTCATAAACACTGGTGAATCAGGGCCTACCCATCAAAACAGGGTTGTAAAATTGTTCCTTTACGTGGTACATGGCAATGGACTTTGTGTCCATGTGTTTATTTCTTCTCATCTGAAATTCTACACAGTGTCATCTTTTCTGCAGCAATAAAACCAAGGTGCAGTGAGCGAAGTGCTTTACATTTTACAAGTGCTTTTCACCAACTAGTTGCAAATAAGTGTGATGGAAAGCACTGCTTAGAATCTGAAGTCTTTAGTGCATTGGCAAAAAATGCAGGCCTTCCTGTGCAGATACGGACCCGTGGTCTGTATCCCTGTTGTGTCACGGTTTGGTTTTTCAATGGGCTGGAAGAACATGGAGTAGAAGTCTGTGTCCTTCGGAGAGGCCCGATCTCCTTCCTTGGGAATGCAATCAGTAGCACAATGAAAATAATTCATCAGATTAAAGTACAAATAAATCCTGTCCTGACAATTGGATGTTATCATGTTCAATTTCAACTTAATTATTTTTGTATTTAATTACAGAATGGTTAATTGCTTCATTTTAATTATGTATCTCTTTTAATTAGATTGAGGCTAGAAAAACCTGATAAGGCTGCTACCACCCCACAGCCCTTCCATTTTCCTCCCCTTCCCCATATCTCACAATGTATCGGTTGCTTCCCCTCGCTTTGCCATGAGTTTCCAGCTCCAGCTCTCTCCCAGGTCCCTTCATAGCTACCTCTCCTCTTCATAATTTGGCAAAGCCCTGCCCCACCTCACTGCTGAGCAAGGAGATGGAGTGAATTAAGCCCAGAAACACCCTTGGTCTGCAACACAGCAGGAGGATAGCTCAGCGTTCTCCTTAAAATTTGCTGTATGAACCCCAGCCATTCATATTAACCATCCAAATTCAGGAAAAAAAAAATATACTGGTCAAGGCTATTGAGACTCACACTTGCTAGGATGTCTGAGGCAGAACCTCATCACCATTTCTGTTATTTATTTGTTTCTATTTTTGCAGAAGGAGTAAGGCTGGATTCCTCGAAGCACAGCTTGCACCCTTCGCTCCTGTTCTGTCTGTAGCTCACCACAGGGGCACAACATCCCTCTGACTGGAGAGTCCAGGCTATGTGTAAGCATCCCAACCAGGGAGGGAGCAGTGCCCTTGGTGAGCAGGGAGAAAACAGCCACCTAAGCTCCTTTGCCTGGAGGAGCGAGGCTGAAGCCCAGTAAGGTTGGCACACAGGCTCCAAGAAACAGGAAAAAAACTACCAATTCACTATACGACTAAATAAGTGAATACTTCAGCCTGCTTAGTTCCATTAAAATGCCTATAAATATGAACAAAAAGCAAAAATGCAGGAAATGTACAGGCAAACAGTATTAGCCAAACTAAATGATAAAAAACAGTTAAGTATTAATAAAGCTTTTACTTTAGGACTAATCCTATTCCCTTCAGCCATAAAGCCCTTTATAGGAGCATGTGCTTCCTCCTCCCGTTTCTATGACCATTGATATTAACTACAATACAAATGGCTCTTGTAGGGAAAAAAGACTAAAACCTGCCTTGCCTGGGGAGCAGCATCTCCTGCACCTTCTCTTATGCCCTCCTCATGGCACAGCCCTGGCCTGCTGCATTTCTGCCTTGCATGGGGGCTGTTTCCTGCTCCAGCCTTTATCTCTTCATGTGTTTCTTTATCGCTTCTGTGATTCTGTGAAACTCAGCAGCTACAACGCAGCCTGGGCTGAGATGTTTCCTGGCCAAAACTACACCAGTTCCTGGTGGGGATGGGAGGCCAGGACAGCCCAGCTCAGCACATCCCAGGGATGCAGCTGGAGAAGGGGAGTGGAAATGGGATGGGTATGGTGTGTCATGGGGGAGTTTGAGCGAAACGCTTCCTAGCCGCCGTCTCGAAGAGCTCCGATCAAGTGCTTTATTTTTAATGCTTCAATTTGCTTTCCTCTTCTTGATTGTAATACCCTTCTTGAACTTTGCAAATAAAATGTGCTTTCCCTTTTGATTTTTGTCATCATCTCTCTGGCAAGGTGTCAGACTTTTAATTCCAAGCCTTCCATTTCCCCCCCCAGCTCACCTTCCTGCAGGGCGAGGAGCTAACAAAGCATTTCTCCCGGATCCTCCTGTCTCCCGTGGACCAGCACCATGCCTGCAGCCCTGGGCGAAGTATATTGGGATATTGGCACTGCCTCTTCTCCTCATGGGAAGGCAAAATTCACCAAAGTCCACTCTAGTATGACCTGCATTATACTGACTGATCTTGCCTCCATCAAAACTCCTCGGGCCCACACCTGACCAGGCCCCTGGTCCCCATCACGCTGTCCCCAGTACCAGCCGGTCTGAGCCCTGTGCCCACGTCTTTTGGGGTCACCAAGAAATAGGATATGATGGAGCCACCTCGC
Organism: Anas acuta; assembly: GCF_963932015.1. Taxonomy (NCBI): domain Eukaryota; kingdom Metazoa; phylum Chordata; class Aves; order Anseriformes; family Anatidae; genus Anas; species Anas acuta. The sequence continues at coordinate 43,798,092 of NC_088980.1, read as the reverse complement.
AATGCATCAGCCAGGCAATGGCCCAGCGGCAGTGGAGCTGACCCCGTCCCCAAAGATAGCTTCTCTGGGTGTGGGGAGATGACACTTCACTGTCGGGAGTGTGGAGATGTCTATGAGGGCAGTTAATTGAACCGGTGTCATCGGAAATGACTTAGGTAATGACAGATCATGTCAGCTCACGTTGCTGCTTCAGTTACTGGAATAAATGGGAGGAGAAAAGAACAGAAATAGAAACAAATGGAAGAGAAATTTCTACCAGATGTCAGGGAAGGAGAGGGTTTTATTTTTATCTCTCCATCTTCCTTCACCCAGAGCATAAGCAGCCCGTGCCACCAGAAGGGCTCTGACTGGACATGTGGACATCAGCAAAAGTGCCCTGCTCAGCTCCAGGCACGGCATGTTAAGCACCCTTGTTCCCTCCTCTTCATCCCAAACCTGGCTGGGACATGAGATGAAAACTGCACAGGTTGCTTCAAAGACAGGGCAGCACCGAGGGAGTCCTTGGAGAAGCAGCACCAAACAAGCATCCTTGGTACACTGGCAAGATATTTGCATTGGTTATGGAAAATGAGGTAAAATATGAGGGGTTGCTCTGCTGCAACCACTGACTAAACTTCCATTGATTTCTGAGGGATCGGGCTTTCACCCCAGGGATTTTGCATTCCCTTGGCTGATGCTCCTTCAAGGACGGGTGTGCTCCCACCTGCTGCAGCCACTCCATGGGAAGGGATGCTGCTGCTGCAGCCTGGGTTGTGTGTTCCTGTACCTCCGTGTGAAATATTAAAATCTGACCTGGTGAAAGATAGCACAGAAGCACAAACCACTGAGGGCTCTGACTTGTTTTCACTCGTTGGCTGTGCCTTTCCTGGCAGCCAAGCCAAAGGAGACTCAGGCTTGGCGAGAGCAGGGCACCGAGACAGAAACCAGGACATGCATGGGGATGAGAGAAAAGCCAGCTATACCCTGGGGTGGCTTTACTGTGCACGGCAGAGGACAAACCATCCATCTATGATGGAGAGAGGGCCCCAGCTCGGGTAGCACAGGGGATCCTGCCCACTGCTGAGACAAAACATGAGAGCGTCGAGAGCATCTGGCTGAAGGGCCTCTGTGCTCTCAGTGGTGCTGAGGGTTAGCCTATTTCTGGCTCGTTCTGTGATAATGCAGCTTGTGTTTTGGATGCTTGCTTGCACTTAAGCCTTTTAATCACTTGTTCATTAAGAAAAGGTTTTCAGGACACCTTGCTGAGAGGCAGCATCTCATATACCTCTGAGGAGAAAAAAACAGCCACTTAGTCAAACACTCAAAACACTCAGATCCTAATGATAGAATAGTAATGAGGGTGAAGTGTATTATCAGCTTAATGATAAACTAAGAGATTTGGCACCCATAACACGGGCTCACTCTCCAACTCCCATAGCTGGTTCAGGAAGGCTAAGTGGGATGCATCTGATAGGGGCTGCAAGCTGTATTTCCTGTTGGGACCTGGAGCAACCAAATTGCAATCTAAAATGATTTAGTGAGGCGTGGAAGGAGCGATGCAAAGTGGTGAGAAAAAAAGCTAGACCTTTCTTGTGGTGACTCATGACATAACAGCATCAGAAATCAAATTTACAGAGGCAAAAATCCTTACGAGATGCCTATAATTTCCTGTTTACTTCTGTGCAGATCCATCTTGGTGGTGCAATCACCCTTTCTTAACTTCTGTGGTGGAGGAACCAGTAATTTTGGGCAGGCATGCAAGTGAAGGCAATGACCAACCCCATGTTGTCTCCAGGTATCCTGGCCTCAGCCCACAGCCAGGGCTGAACCCCTGCAGCTGCTGGTGCCTTCAGTCGGGGAGATGAAAGCCCCATATCCTAAATGTGACGGGCTTGGTCCTCACACCGCCCTGGACCAAGGAGTGAGGGTGGTGCGAGGAAGGTGAGAAACCCCTTCTCTACAGCACAAGAGTAAGGATGGGAGACTTATTTCAAGGAGTAATTACAAAAATCCCAGAAAAGTGTAACAAAGCCAATAAATAAGCCCATTACCCTCTGCAGACAGAGCCCTTCATGGGGTGAAGAGACACTGAATCAAGGGCTCCCATCGGCCCTGAGAAACTTCTTCTTGCCATTGCCCAGTGCCACCACTCCAAAGCTGGTAGCAAGCTCCAATTGCAATAGATACACTGATTTATTTATTTGTTTATTTATGCTAAATGTTGAACTGGTCAGTATTTCCCTGCTCTTCTCCTGGATCATCACCACAGGGCAGCCGAGGTGCAAGGTATGGGATTGCCAGTCTCACATTTACTGCAGGCCTTGCCGTGGGGAGACAGGGAGAGACACCTGTGACACCACACCTCCATGAATATTGCATTTGCCAAGAACTGATGCAGTTTTACACACTTGCATACATAAATGTATCGATCTGTCATGCATAAAGTGCAACCTAATGCAACGCCGTGACAGATGCTGCCCACCAAGGCAATCTACGATTGCGTTAACAGATTCCTTTCCTGGCAGGGAGAATAATTACTAACCCACACAGACATTGGCCATTTAGCATGGTTTACCTTAAAGAGTGCTTCTCAGCTAGGCCAGAATGCAAAGAAAAAAAAAATTGCATCTGTAGTGAAGATCTAGGGAGCCTGCAGACAGCTAGCAGCAAGGTCTGGGGTTTAAAATTTCAATTTCCTCTAATATGGGGCTAATTTTTTTTAATTTTTTTTTCATCTAGGAAGTCTGGCCCATAGATTGCTGGGCCACTCAGACAGACCATGCCCTTTAAAGACAAACCAAGGCGCATGTTGCATCTCCATGCATGCAGCATTATGTGTGCATGGGTGGTTGTTGAGGACTGAGGAGGGTAGTCAGAAGTGGGTAGACTCAGACCAAATGCTTCTTAAAATACAGATGAAACTGAAACGGGTTCCCAGCATCCATATGAAATTCTTCACATAGCTCTAAGATGCTGAGATCGATGCATTTTTCCCAGAGAGGGTGTTTCAGTTTTGCTTGAACTGCGTGGTTTCAGGGCCAAAACAGACCTCGTGATGTTTGCATGGTTGGTGGAAAAGCACTTTTTGGACAAACCCAGCTTGCTGTACTGGCGGGCACTCTGGGCAGCTTTGGAAGAGGTGGTTTAAAGATGACCGTGACTCAGGATCCCTGACAGTCAGTCCCAAAGGAGCAAGCACTGTGACATGGAGCCAAGGGCATGGTTGTCTCCCTTGCCAGAAGATGCCCTTTGTGGCACCTGTGTTACTGGGACATCGCTGGCAGCAGGGGCCAAGCACGTTGGTGGTTGTCACGCTGATACTTGTCTCCCAAGACATCTTCCAAGAAACGTCACTGATGCCTAAGAGCACTCTGTCATCTCTCCTATCCGTGATCCGCATCTTGCAAACTCTATCCCGCTGCAGAGGGCTGAGGTGCATGCACACACTGCCCTGTAAAGAAGGCTGCTTTCCTCCGGTGCTTTCCTGGGTGCCAGGAAAATCTGACCAAACCAAATCTGTCAGATAAATACAGTATTATTGTTGTTAGTAATAAATAAAGTAGCCGATTCTTTCATTCACTGTATATAAAAAGGGACCAGCTTTCACTGGGGTTTATTTTTCCCCTGCAAACTCCTGCACTTCTAAATCCAGACCTCTCAAAATCAGTTCTATCCATGATGTTCCTTTAATATTCCTTTAATAGAAGAGTTAAAAATGCTTCCCACCATTACAGACCGTGGACTAAGGTGCACATATCTCAAGCAGTCTCAGACTGCCCGCTGGCTCAGCCACGAGAGCAGTGTCCAGCCTCGAAGTCTGCCTCTTCTGAGATCACAGGACGTGGAAAAGCCGCAGTTCAGGCTTGCTTCATGATTGATGTGTTGCTGCTCGGTGCTTTTACAGATAAAGCAGTGGAGAAATAATTAATGAGAAAATACAAGGATGATGCCACCTGGAGCAAAATCGCATCCACACTGAAGTCAGTGGGGATTTTGCGTCCTGCGTGGCAAGAGTTCACCTGACAGCAGGGAAATAAAATACGCAGATGAGGCAGCAGGTAATTATTCTGGTGTTTTTCCCTGTGTCTTGAGGCCCAGGGACTCCTCTCCTGGCTTTCTCTTTGCACCTACCTTCCCCAGCTAGAGGCACACTGCACTTACAGACCCATGAGACGGGGCCTCGCTGCGGGAAGCTGCAGCCTAGCCAAGAGCTTGTTTACAAAGCAGATTGCAATGCAACACCAGCTCAAACAGCAGTCAGGTTTCACCTTCAGAGCCTGTTTTCTCATTTCTGGTCACCAGACGTAAGATAACAGGGGGAGATGGGGAGGAAGGACCGCAAGGTAGACGTGCCAGGCACCAGGCACTGTGTGGTCTGAGCCTTGGTGGACCAGCAGATACCCACAGAGAATTTGTTCCCCCCATCTGCTCCTCTGTAGATCACTTTAAAAATTAACTTACTGTATTAAAAAGAAAATGTGATTGTTACAGTTAAGTGGCTGCAGTGCTAGAGATAGTTTGTCCTCCTCCCTTTTAAATTATATCAAAAATGCACAATTAGTAATACATTTACTTAGCCAGGAACTAGTGAGAATAAGTCAAGCTTTTGTTATAAATACATTTTATTTTGTGTCATAAACAGGTATTTTTTTCCACACATATAATATTGCAGAAGTGATAATTCTTCTCTACAGCACATTTCACACTCCCCTAGTTTCAGACAGATTAGTACAAATGACATTTTGTGCTCAACTCATCTGATTTTAGAAAGCACTCGTCTGTTAAGTCATGCTACGTTCAGATAATTATTCTACAAAAATATTCTTAAACTAATTGTATGAGTGGAGCAAAAATACAGTTACATCAGCTGGAAACCCTCTCCATGTCCAGCAGAAAACATGGAGCCCAGTGAGCTGCCAGGGTCCTTTCCCCAGTGAAGAGAGTGGACATTTGAGAAGGTCAATATTTATGTACAGTTCATATGTAAAAGTAAAATCACTAAAGTCACTAAAAAGGTAATATAAATAAAAATAGATATTAATGTTTCAAAACGCTCAGAGGAGACATATAAATCCATTAATTTTTCAGCAAGACTGAATCCATCGGAGCCCAGATCTTTCTTTCTAATAAATTCGGTTGTCAGACTCTGAGTCATTTACTGTAGATGCTGACAGTGCTCTATCAGTATCCACGTTAGGCTCTGCTTTTGCTAGGATTTTCTTTCTTTGTCTTTAAATTGATCATGTGATAAAGCCTGCTGCTTGAGCAATGGGTCTTGCACCAGTCAAACCACTTAGCTTATCAAATTCTTCCATGGCTAAAAATAATAAATGGCTATGGGTAATACTTTGCTTCAGAGTGACCAAGGATCAGTTCTCTTATGAGAAAACCAGTGCCTGAAATTAGATGTGAGCTCTGCTTTGTTACACTCCAGAGCACAAAGCAGCATAGTGGTGCTCAGGAGAGCTCTTTTCTGAACGTTTCCTCCTAAGTATTACATAGGTATCCTGGGCAATGAGAAATGTAGAAACTTCTTTGTGAAGTTATCGGCAAAGATGACCTTTGAATGCCAGATGGGTACGTGCTACATGAAGGTCTCCAATACCGCTTGTCTTGGCTGGTTTTGTATTAAACCTTTCTCTTAAAGCTTCTTTGCAACATGTCCCAGCAGTTGTGAGTTTCTAGTGCCTCTGATGTTCAGTCCAGATGGTATCACTTAGATATTGGTGGAGGAGTCACGAGAACTCTGGACATTTTGTATTGTGCCTTGCCCTTTGTTGGGTTTACATCCTACCATGCAGAGTGGTTTTCGTCAAGAGATGACCAGCAGCCAGAATGAGCTTTTTGTCCTCCAGGCTGTAAATAGACAGGGGCTTGTGACCATTCCTTTATTTATTTATTTATCTTTCCCCATGATTGTACCTCTGTGCTGTTTCATGATAGCATGTCTTAAACATGGTGATGGTTAAGCTGGTGCAGAACTTGGTGATGTTTCCTTTGCGGTAAGCATGCTCATGCTACAGAGAGCTGCATCAGGTCCCTTTTGGCTTCTGGGTGGCTTCTATGGTAAGAAACTTAACTTCAGAGACACGTGGGCACTGACCCAGTTTGGGGAACATCTGAGGGTTCAGCCAGGGAAGATATTTGGCCTGAAGTCTTCATCCTACCCATTGCAGAAGCAAAGGAGCACTTCCAGTGATAATTCTATAGATCTAGGGCTTGGTCCTCTCTTCAGCCTGCCATAATTCAAAGGGGTTAACACCAGGGTGGGACAAACTTTGAGCCCCACTTTACAGGATTTCCCTATGATTGACCCACCCTCGCACTCTAATGGTTCTTCATTTGGAAAACACAACTTGAGCCTGGCCCCCTTAGCACCTGCCCTTCCTTTGATGGCCAAATCCCAAAGTGGCCAACAGCCCCCAGTGTGAGTTGACACAGTGCAAGCCATCATATCCTTCCCGTTCTTCCTCACCAACATTTTTCTTAGACTTTTTGGTGTAACATGATCATGGTGCTGCATGTTATGGCCCCCGGCTGCTCACCCTCAGGCGCTGCTGCAGGGCTCCAGCTCATGGCCTCCTCGCCAGGTGGTCATGTTTCTTTTTGCCACAGTGCACTCCCTTTCTGCAGGGAGTACTTAGACAGGGGAGAACATAAATAGTCAAAAACTTACTCCAAAGGGTAACAGAAGAGGAAAAAAAAGAGTTTCAGGGAAGCATTTTCAGCAAGTCCCAGAGGATTGCTTCACTGCAGGCAACTAATTTGTGGGGCTTCGTGCCAGAGGGTAGAGTGAAGCAGCACCAGGTTTCATGCGAGCCCAGAAAAGGTTAGAGCTGCATTTTAAATGCCAGCAGTATGGAGAACGGCAACAGCTTCTCTTTCATCCCCAGCTAACCTCCTCTGCAGAGGGACACCCCGCTGCCTCTCGGTGGGCAGAGGTGGGCCCACAAGGAGACATCCCTGGAGGGAGGGGAGCGACGCTTTGCCCTATGGCCTAGGTGAAGTACTGTGTAATTCCACCCAGTGCCTCGTGCTGAGGTGTTATCTAGATGTAGATAATGTATTTGAAACGCTCTCTTTTATGGATATATAAGTAATTAGCATTCCTCATCTGCTTCTGATCGCGTGTAGAGAATAACTCTAATAAAGCTATGTAAAATAAAGATGGGAGGCATAAAAATCCCTGTGAATTTTTAATCTGAGAAATAAAGAGCATACTGTTAATACAGTGCAATTGTTGCATTAAATATTTAAAATATACCTTCTATATTAAATTTGTATTTTAACAAATATCTTTCTGTTTATAAACTTTTAATACATTTAATGAACATCGCGTTCAGCCAGCAGAAACTTCCTCGATAACAAGAGCTAAGTCTTTACATGCTCATCCTCTTGATCAAACATTTCCATTTTATATCAAGATACATTTGTACTTTTTCATTACAATTTATATATTTTCTACTTAGAGATAATGCAGTTACAAATGTTTCTTGTAAATCTTCCTCCCTCACATACCATTTCATTTAAATATCATTCTATTATTTACAATTGCTTCATTTTAATAAGAAAAGATGCTCACAGACAAATATTTAATCGAATGCTGCTTTTCCACACACTATTCATTTATTTCAAAATAATTTGTATTTTGTGTATGTTGAGCAGATACTGGAAAAAATATTATTTTGTCAGATTGTATTTCTGCAACATGCCACTGTTTGGGGTGAAAGCTGATATGAGAGTGGAAATCTACAGCCTCCCCAGCCCTACCAGGTCTCTAGCCTCCTTTACTGGATGGAATAAATATGTCACTGGAGACAGCCCATCAATGGGGTTAAGTCAGCAATTATTTTACACCCCTGAATACTAAGCAGAAAATACGCTAATCTGGTAGGGGATCTTACACCTGCCTCATTTTTCCATCTTCTCAGAACAGTCCACAAGAAACCCTTGCTGGAAAGGAAAAGAAACCCTTGCTCAACCCCACCAAATCCCAATAAAGATATCCATAGAGTACTCAGTTTTATTCTTTTTCCCCTATTTTTTTTTTTTTTTTAATTATATTTTATAAAAGTCCAGGCTAAATGAGGTGAACAAAAGGAGCTGGATAATTAACTAAAATTGCCCATAGGCAAAGAGTATCTTCATGCAATAATCTTACACAGAGTTTTGACCCTTTTTCTTATGGTGGGTTTTAGTTTTTGCCCCTTTTCCACACCATTGAGCTACATATGAAACAGTACTTACAGGAAGCCATCTGGCACTGGCTGGTAGAAGAAGCAGGGTTGGTGTCTTGGTGCTCTTCAAAACACAAATGCCAAAATGACATGCCAGATTTTCAACAGATAGAAAATACTGATGTTGATGTAACCATATTATCTTAGGCAAATAGGATGTGCTCAGACCTTTTTTCAACAGTTGCCGAAACAGTTGGTTAAGTGTGTTATGTAAGATCTCCTAAACAAGCACCTAATTTTGAATGGTTTTCTGAGCAATTGTTACCAGTTCCTATGGGCATGTGGGTTATGAAACATCCTTAATTATCTCATTACAATACTGTTGTGTTTTTTTTTTTTCTCCTTGACCCATCCCTCATTAATTGCTCCTCAAGATCCTGCTCCTCCTCATCTTCAATGCATGACTGTCTCATTTACTGCACGCTGTTCACACCCTGCTCTGCACACAGCATTATTCACGCCTTCCTGGGCTTTGCTGCAGCGTGTGGTGTCAGTGTTTCACGAACGTTTAACTAACTCCCAAGGTGCTGCTGGTGAGACGAATTATCAGTGGATATGGTTACGCACAGAAAACCGAGACACACACAGAGTGTACAGTCAAAACTACCCACTAATTCAGGGTGGAAGATTTGAAATACCTAAGGCTTATCATTTCATAGCATATCATATTTTCTACAGCACTTCAACTCAGAAAATAGCTTATATTGATTTCAGATGCAACTATGCATGCTAAATACTCCCGCAAGCCCAATCACAAGATTTCAAGCTGGGTACTGCAACATGCAAATGGTCACCTCTGAAAGGCTTTGTTCCTGTGGCTTTCCACTATCACAAAGGCATTTTGTAACAGAACAAAACAACAACAACAAAAAAAAGGCTAGGGTTCAATCTCCATAGGGGATTCGATTGAACCATTGAAGAGGATTTAAGAGGTTTTCTCTGCCCATAGCACCACGTCCCTTGCTACACGGCTCTGATTCAGTCCAGCAGCAAACCCAGGCTGTGCACTCAATGCCAACACATTTGTTTTAACAACCCAGTTGGTTTCAGAGAATACAGTCTGGCCATAACAAGCAAAGCAGAGTGAAATGTGAACTGCCTGGACTGCCTTCATTCTGGCAGTTCTTAATGTCTGGGATATTTCCTTTACCAGCCTTATGATGGTAGCTCTTCATGCAATCTTCCACATTCTTTTTCTAAGAAAGATGATAGAAAATTAATCACATCATTTAGCATCAGATACCATCCATGTGGTCTGTTTGGGTTGGCTGTAACTTCTATATTTACAGCATAAACCTGCAATGCTGGAGCCAACCAAGTAACTGGTAACAGTGTTAAGCTTTAGTGGGCCAGAAGTAGAAAAGGATGAGACAGGTGAGGTTCATGGATAACCAACACATAGCTGGGGAACAGCAGAAGTCATGGATTTGGGAGTCCATTGCAGGCTCTAGAGGCTTGTCCATCTCTCTTGAGGTCAGCAGTGAGGGGAAAGTTGCTGGGTACACTGGAGAGAAATGTTGCTTACTCTACCCCACTTATGCAGTCACCATGGGAAGGTGTCAGGTGAAATCAGTGAGCAGTAATCGTCCAGCATAGAAAACCTGAATACAAATTGTTAACTCTTACCTAAGTTCTTAGAAACAGAAAGGAGTCACAGAAAATAGCAGGCCTTTTTAGCCAAAAGCAATACCCCCCAAAGTCATCTGTAATTAGAATAAACTCTGCAGTCCTAAAGAGTCATTTGAAATAGTAACATTTTGCAAGCAATATTATTTAACTAAATAATGAGTCACAAGCAGGAATCTAGAAAGATCAATCCCGTAGCTGTTAATGACTTGATATGCAACCCTGGAGCTGCCAACAGGTGAGTGTGCCCTGCTCTGCAGTGGGAGGCCAACACCTTCCAGGAGCACTGCCTGAAAGTGATAATTGACACCCTTTTGATCTCGTATTTCAGCTTTTGCTTTTCTTTTTACAAGTGGCTCTCTGATTGACAGTGTTAAGTTGGATTTCCTGTAGGTTTGTGTCTCTGGGCCGAGATGCCTAGCTGATGTGATACGAGGCGTGGACAGATGCTGGCTTCATTGCCAGGATCCCTCTTCCCTTCCTTGTCACCCACGTTCATGAAAACTAGTAGAACCTGTCCACAAGTCCTTAGGCAAATTTTGTTGGAAACAAGGTTCAAAATATAGCAGGGAGGGCAAATGGATACGATACGGTCATATCGAATTTTATTGAGAAAATGGAGCTGGAAAAGTGTGTGCACATAACTACTGCATGCAGCAGGGCAGGTCTGCGGAAAGTGCTTGTGAGCAGAGCACAGCTGAAACAGCTGGAGTTATGCCAGCTGACGAGAGCTGGAGATTGTGCCTGTATTATGTATTCTAGCCTTTCATCAGCGTGGTGTGGTGAGAGTCCGAATGGTTTGCTTTTCTTAACACTTGAAGTAGATTTCTAGGACATAATTGCTGTAGATACTCCATGTATTTATTATCTTTGCACAATAGCTGGTTCCAAGGCTTAATAGAACAGGGTATCATTTCTTCCACAATACTGATGCCTTGTTAAATTATTCACATTATTTATTTGACAGATACTAATAACCGTTATTTGGTATTCAAGAGAAAGACAAAAATGACTATTTGTTACATTCCTCCATTATCTAATATTCAAAAAACGTATGTGATGTAAAATGTCTCTCTGATGGATGGCCATCTAGGGTGTGTTTACATGTTTTGCTTTATTAACAGAGAAAACAGCTACTGAAACTTATTTACAAGTGTCCCCAGGTACCCAGAAACTTCAGTTCTAATCGCTCAGCCTCTCTCTTCCAGGTGTAGAGAATGTCCTGCTTTGGAGCAGGTCCCTCTCACGCACTCCTTGGCCGTTTTCTGTGTGTCTGACAGCCCGCTCTCACCTCCATTAAAACCCTAAAACATGGGCAATGGCTTCGTGCTGTGACCCTCTGCGTGAAGCCGACGTCCCTCAGGGGGTCTCACTTAGCCCGGAGGTAAATTGATGCTGACATTTGCCTTCAGAGATGAAAACCTATTGTATTAATGTTCGCTATGTGTCCCACCAACGCCGATACCCCACTAGGAAAAAAGCACCATTCATAGACTCGATTCATATGACAGAATGGGCTACAGGCAGGATTTGTTTTCCCATTGTTGTTTCCCATTGTTGTTTCCCATTGAGGCAAAGGGAATTTACATTTGTTAATAGACATTAGTCATGTAAATCTGCATTTAGTTCATCAATGGGAAAAAGGACTCCAAAAATTTTTAAATCTGATTTTCCACAAGATTAGAAACAAGCCGTACTTAATCATGTGCTGCTATCACTACTCCTCTTTTTTTTTTGTTGTTGTTGTTTTTAAGACTGTTATTCTGATTATTCAGATATAATCACCCAAATATATTCAGTTATGCGGAACAATGAAGGAAAATCAAGTGTCCTTGATTCCATGACATGCTCCTATGGAAATAACTGATTGAACTTTTCAAAGCAATGTATTTTCTCATCTTCCATATTAATCATCACATTATATATCGATACTATTCGAATGCAAAAACAGAAGTTTACTTCTAAATGTGCATCCAGCTTCCCTGTTTGATTTCATCTTTTTAAAACCTGCAAACAAGCTATCAGCTGATTCTATTACCTCAAACAACAGGCTTTTACCCTAATTAGCAAACAGGAACAAACAAACCCCATCAAAGAAGAATGGTTCCAAGTTTCCCAGGTGGTATATCCCATTCAGGGCATAACAGCCAGGCTCTTAGCTCAAAAATGGGAATTCCTCAGGTAAAAATGAGCAAAGCAGAGAAACTAGGTTGGTCAGAGACGGCTGGGAACTGCCAGCAACATGAGGAGACTTCTGCATGGTGAGCATAACACTGGTTCAGAAAGATGTATTTAAATAGTAGCTGTCAAAATCTCAGAAGTTGCTGTCAAAGGTAGAGGGATGTATAGGATGAGATTAGAATTCAAAATGGTCTTGGTAACCCTGTGATCCTTCCTCCAGCAGGAGGTGCAATCCAACAAACACAAGAACACAGTAGGAATAATACACCAGAAAGTGTGGTCTGTGTTAAAGCTAAGACACTTTGTCAGAGACGATAATAACGATGTTTTCTGACTCTGCCCCAGCAGAAGACCCAAGAGATGGTGAAGTTTGACCTAAAATGTGGAGCCCTGAGTGGAGCACAGAGGAGCCAAGGAGCAGGGACTCACCTCTCCTCCAGTCCCTGAGGAGCTTGGTTCAGCTGACGCATGAGGGTGAGAACAAAACAGAGTGCGTGCTGTGCCTTACTAAACACTGTGCAGAGCATTTGGTGAAAGACCTGTCATCAGCTTTTGGAGGAGCCAAATGAATTTCGTGGAGAGGGTTACATCCATCTACAGCCTTACTGACTCTTCTGATGTATCTGCAAAGCAGCACATCCTTCGTGTTTCCACCCAACTTTTACACCTGGACTTTGTTTCATTGCACCATCTGACAATTTGCTGGTATTGAAAGCAAAGACAAGATTGTTGCTTCTCAGATCCCTCTTTTAAAGAATCAGTGTGCTGTTCACCACCTCCATTTCCTGTTGTATGACTGACTGAAGGCACAGGTTACGCATTGCACTTGGTTGTCCAGCAGTCTGGTAATTGAGTCTCCTCAGGAGCCTGGGGTGAACCCCAGCTGGCTCTGGTTATTTGCTGCAGTTCATTTCATCAGCTTGCTCTAAAACCTCCTCCACTGACAGTTCAATCTGAGACAGCTTATCGCTCGGCCCCGGTAACAAAATGTTCTGGCGTGGGAAGCTTCCCGAAGCTCCTCTCTAGCACAGAGGGCTCATTTGCCTTTGCTGTTCTGGTCCTGTCATCCCTAAGTGCTTCCATTAGGCCGCGGTCATCTGTTGGCCCTACGTGCTCGCTGGCAAGTGGCCTCTGCCCAATGTAGTTGAGAAAGGCTCTATTATTGGTTTTTATGCCTTTTAGTAAATTATTCCTCAAAATCTGTTTTGGCTTCTTTTACTATGGCTTTGCATCTGATTGCAGAGCTCACTCTCCTTCTGATTTTCTGAGCTTGGACACAATGACCACTTCTTTGACTGCCCTCTTCTCCCAGCTGCTTAGTCTGAGCCTGTTTTACTTTGTTTCTAAAATATTTTCTGATAGCTGGTACTACCTCTACTGTGACCCTGTAGCAGTCTGTCTTAACCTCCACGCCACCTGCAAGCATTTTACCCTCTTGGCTGTTGCTTTTCGTTTCCTTTTAAGAAGGAAAAGAACTGTGTGAACTGTGAATATTGGTTTCTCTCAAGCACCCAGATGCTTTACAGGCTCTGTTGATGCTTTAGCTGGTGGACACCTCCACCAGGGCTGAAAATGGACCTACCTTCTTTACCTACCCTACTTTAGTCCACTTGGTAGGGACTTTGTAGCACAAGGAGCCTTCTCCTTTTCCAGAGTTGGGGACTGGGACATCTCTCACCTCCTTCTTCTCCATTACCTCAGCTGGAGCAAGTGAAGCATCCAAAGCTGCCCGAAAGCACTGTCCTGAGCTCTTTCTTCTCCATGCCTCCCACAGCATCATGCCCAACAAATGAATGAACTGGCAAATAGCACGGCCTATGGAAACTGGCCTGCTCTGTAACAAAGGAAGTGGTCAAGTCATGCAATTACCTCTTCACCGCCTTTGTTTTGCCTCCTGTAGATCCTTCTTTTAAGATGTCCACTCACTAAATATTAATCTTTAAAATGTGATGGCTCGTCTCTTAATATGCACTTGACTGGACTCATCCCTGCATGCAGAAGTCTTCAGTGGCTTCCTGTACATTTCACAATCCAGCACAAAATCTGCTTCCCAGTCTTAATGACTTTGTGATTTATTGACCTGTCTGTCTTTCCTCACTTCAGCTCTGTAAGCGTTATTTATTCCGTTTGTATACCAGCTCAGGGAAATAAGCAGCACACACATCTCTTTTACAAACAATAAATGTATGATGGTGATAGAGCAACAAAAACATCATTAAGAAAAGTCCCTCCTTCAAGGTACTCATGCTCACTGCCTTTTCTGCAGCTTGCATAACCAGGCCCACTAAACTCTGAGTAATTATCCCTGCTTGGGATTTCTCCCTGATGCCATTATCCCTAATGGCACTAGCAAAGATTTTGCTTCAAGTGCGGCTTTCATTGACTGTGTAATCACCAACACGTTCACACAAATCACCTGCTGTACATTGGAAGAGATATCTTGGGTTTAACTAATGGAATTTGAAAAGCTTTCAGTACAGAAATTTTCAAAAACTTATTCCCTCATTATCTCTTCAGTGGTTTTCCACAAAATGAAGTATTCCTCTTTTCCTGAAAAGTACTGCTCCAGCTGTGATCCCAAGCTGCACTCCAGTTATTTCCCTGAGACCCAGAGACCTAAACTGGCTCTGACTCCACCAGCCTTGCAGTGTCCCTCTAGACTCCCAGGAGACCGTGGTTTTTTTAAAGAGAGCCTTCCCTGGTGACACGGACATGGTGCGATGTTCTCGGTACTCAACCCTGTTCTGGTTATTCATGCACCTCGTGTACACCAGCTATTCTCATGCGCAGGAAAAAAGGAATAATGAAAAAGCTTACATTAGCCAATGCCCACCCAGAAAAGCCTGGCTTCCACAGTATAACAGACACTAAAAAGAACTGGCCAAGATTAAGCAAGTCACCGAGCTGTCCTCACATCAAAGACTGGATGTGCCAGCCACAAGATCTGAGGAGGAGGGATCAGTACCACAAGAAAGACATCGTGACCATGGGGACAAGCGGAGCAAAGTAAGCTCCAGTGAGATCAGATAGGTGATGGGAGAGACATCCTCCGGGTAAGTGTGAGGAGGCTGAACAGGGGGCCCTCCTTGAGGCTTGCACATTTATATCTTGGCTTCAGAGGGTCAAAAGTCAAGCAGAAGACATGCACAGGTCAGTCCAGGTGGCTCGAACTGGAGAGCCTCTTCAAATAAACTGCAACACGACTAGAAGCAGCAAACACTGGTTGCACCTAGAAAATAGAGGTCTGCAGCCTGGAAAGGGTTCTTCAGGGAAATCCGCAGATCCCAGTGGTTAAGGAAGGAAAGACTATTAAAAAAAAAAAGTTACTAAGCTCGTCTGTATGCAGCACCGATGGAACTAAATGGGGAATACGGAGTGTACTTTCTGACATCCATGTTACCAGAAGTATTTTGAAAAATCAGCAAGTATACGAAGGAAGGAGCCACAAAACAATGCGACAAACAGAGAGCT
Organism: Anas acuta; assembly: GCF_963932015.1. NCBI lineage: Eukaryota > Metazoa > Chordata > Aves > Anseriformes > Anatidae > Anas > Anas acuta. Next base: position 43,782,598 of record NC_088980.1, on the reverse strand, counting down.
GCTCTCTGATGGAAGGCTGGGAGTTCAATCTGTTTAGCTCATCAGAAAGAGAACTGAGGGATGATTTGATAGACAGCAGATAAGCACTCTGAGGGAGGAAAAATGTTGGGTATTAAAGAGCTCTTTTAACCTCGTGGAGGAAAGGGACAGCAAGTATCACAGACTGGATGGTGAGTTCAGACCCGTTCAAATGGGAAACGTGGCACACATTTTTAGCACAGGGGTTGGCGGGCACTGGGAGCAAACTGCCGCAGAAAGTTATGGATTTCCTCCTCCATAATTATCCCGATGAATTATTAAAGTCTTTCTGAAAGATATGCTGCAGGGTAACGTGAACATCCTGTGCTTCGTACCAAGATAAGTGTGTTACGCAGAGGGGCAGGGGAAGCAAGGGGAGACAGGAGCAGCTTTCTGGCCTTGGACACAGCCACCAAGACAAACACCTCTTGGGCTGTCATCCTGGCTGCCCCTTGCAGGAAGGAGGCAGATGTTTCCAGACAGCAAGCTGGAGCTGGGGGCCTGTTTCTCTCTTAGAGAGGGGGCTCTGGGGACCCGGCTCCTGGGCTGACTCCCCTGCTTCAAGACCTTTGACAGCAATGCAGAAGACAGCCATGGGGTTTCAGCCTTTCACCACTTTTTAAAGGGAGGGCAGTGAAAAGTATTTGGCTTGTCTGTAACAGAAGAGACTTCTTTTTGTTTAGGTTTTGGATATTTACACGAATGATTCTTCACTTAGCCTCCACTCCTAACATGCATCCATCCATCAGCTGTGACTGATAAAATTATTACCTTGTTAGTTTTGTTTCGTTTTTTTTTTTGTTTGTTTGTTTGTTTGTTTGTTTGTTTTTAATTTTTGCCTTGTACCCCTGGCTCTGTAAAACCAGCACTATTTTGTGGGACTTTTACCTGGTTATCCTTTTAAACTCTACTAACCACGAAACCATGTCAAAACAGGCGTCCGCAGGCTGCTCCCTGCTGCTGGATGCACTCGGCAGACACTAGCTGGCAGCACCATGTCTGCTGCACACACGAGCCCATGAAGTTATTCATACCCAAGTGCATTTTTGCTGTTTAGTCGAAATCCTATCTTCTTTACCCTTACAAGGTTTTTCTTGGCTCGGGATGCAGTTGTTTTTGTCGTTTTCTCGCCAGGCACAACACAAAGGCTTTATTGACTATTCTAGCTTGAGTAAAGGAAGATACCAAGAAGAATTTTGCTTATCTGGTAGGCTCCAGCACATGAAAGACTTACATTGAAACCATTTTCAGCACAGTGGGAGCCAGGGCTGCTGAGAGCCTGGGTTAGTGTTATTAATTTTTAATTCTTTATTATTGCACCTAATACACTTCAGCCATTTACAAAAACAGTTCTTAGTACATGTATTTTCCATCCTTTTACTTCCAACTTTGGGCACTTAGCATCCACAAGCCTGGTTTCAGCTCTAGCAGGGCAAACACACCTTGCAGAGCCTTGGCCTGCAATCCTCTGAACTAGGAACCAACTCTGGGAGCAGAGTTTGCTCCTAAAAAGTGTGAGAAAGCTGAGGCTATTCCTCACCACGCTGAGCAGGGAACTAGCAAAAGGTGTACCAGAGCTGGGGAGCAAGGAGAAAATTTCCTAAGGATGCTCTCTGGGCTGAAAAACTCTGGAGAAGGCACCTCTCCTGCATGGGGAAGGATCCAGGGCAGTCACTTCCATCTGGGCTGGTGAGGATGCAGGCCATAAACACCTACGTTGTGCAACTCCCTCAACATCTGCACAAGGATGGGCGCAACCACTTCCCCACTGAAGAGAGAAGCTCAGCATTTGATAGACAGGGGATTAGTTGGGATTTCTTCCCTTTTGTCTACTTTGCAACCCATGTGATTTTGGTGGCACCATGTCCTGTGGTAATGGGTTCCTTGGCACACCTGTGTGCTGGTTGAGAGGCATCTCCCTGTTTGCTTTCAGCCTGCTCCTCAGCAGCTCAGTCTGTTCCCCTATTTCCCAAGCTGGAAGAGCTACCACAACCGTAAGTCTTGCTTCGGAGGCTAAACATGCCATCAAGACCTTGAGCCACAGCACAAATTACAGCAACCGCTGGCCCCTCCAACAAATGCCAGCACCAGGTGGCAGGGGAAATGGAAATTGAAACCGGTCCCTGACATCCACCTTTATTCCCTTTGCTGAGCCGCATCCAGCCTTGGCTGACAGTCAAGTTCTGCGGCACAAAAATCCCAAGACCTTGTACGTGCAGCCCACGTGAGCAGCTCTTGCTACGGAGAAAGCCCCTTGCAAGTCAGGAGCTGGCCCAGGAATAGGTTTTGCTTTCATGAGGAAAGGTTGCAGGTTCAGGCTCTAATTTGTTTGATAATTTTTTTATTGTGCTGGCCGACATGGTGAAAAGAGATTTATTCATGAAAAGGGCAACGTCAGCATCTATTCCCTGTGCAAACAGATGAAGAAAAAATCTGTAAACAGCAGAAGTAAGTGAGAAAGCATGAAGAGCAGCATACGAAATTACCCCTGCCTTGTGGGTCACTTTGGAGCACCTTCCTATTTTATTTATTAAACAGTTTTCTGCACAAAGCATGTTTTGCTCTGCTCAGGCATCACGCAGTGAATACTAAAAGGATGCTGTAGCTCGGAAGCGCTGGGGGCAGGGGGAGTGCAGGCACGCCCCTTTTATTCCTGGAGTTATTGTTTTATAAATAAAAGGTGCTGCTGACACGGTGTGTACAGCGCAGATAGGGCGTAAAGAATCACTGCAGTGGTTTGATAGGGATGATCTGTCGCTGAAAACCCATTAACGCAGACGGTAGGTGAGGGAAATGTGCTGAAATGTCAGGATGTGGAACGCCGGGAGAACAACCCTTAAAATAGCTCCTCCAAAAATAGCCTCTGTGGACACCAGGAGGGGGTTCTGCCCACGTTTATTTCTGCTACCAGCTCCTTGACACGCCGTCCCTTGAGCGCAGGAGCCCGGGGACAAGGCGCACTGTCCCATGCACGTGTGCCGCTGTGCACCGCTGCAGCCTGCTGAGGGATGGCAGCACGGCTCGGGAAGCAAATCCCCTCCATCTCCAGGCAGCTGGGGGAGGAAGCAAAGTCCTCGAGCAGCTGGCACATACGCCAGGTGAAAACCCAGCTCCCCAAATGCTTCAGGGCACCCGAAGCCAAGCACATTCCTGTTCAATAACACGGTAAAAATCACCTCTTAGTAGCGCGGATGTTACCTGCAGAGCTGGACCAGCCCTCAGGGGCTACAGGTGGTGCCTATGCAGTCTTTATTTGTTTGGGAAACCACTTTTGTGGTTTTGGAGGAAAAGGCAACACTCAAGGTTAAAACAGCACAAAGTTTCGGGGTGTCTGCAGAGGTGCTGAGCGGGACCAGTGTGACCCTAACTAGGGTGAAGGGGAGGACCTAGTGATGCTTTTTAGTTGCCAAGTACATGTCTCAGCCACATCTCATGAAAGGATGAGACCTAGAGCTCCACCACATTTCCCCACCCACGTTTGGTTTCTGCAGAAGAAAAAAAAAAGAGGATAATTATTAAAAAACAAAAAAGCCAGTTAGGCTAGGACCAGGTCAGCACGTGTCCCTGAGCACGCTGGCCACAGGACTAGTCATGCATCTTTGCTCTTGGTGCACACCAGAGGCACAAACCAAGGCAGAGAGGGAAAGGAAAACTGTAGCAGAAACTCACATTTTGGCACACGGTGAAACACAGCTGTGTCAGCACCGTTTCATCTGCAATGTGTGCAGCGAACATAGGTGGGAACTCAGAGCCTGGGTTTGCAGGCGGCAGCTTGCGATTCAGTGTGATGACTCAGGACTTTCGGTTTCTCTGCAGGCAAAGGCTGCTCAGACCTTACTCAGGCAGAATTTCCATTTTTTTTTTTTTCATGATAAAAGGCTGCTTCTTGCTCTCCTGGGTCCTGTCCTGATAAAGCTAATATTGCTAACTCACGGCACGTTGGAAATTATGCAGACGATAGTCATAGCCCTGAATAGAGTTGTAATCATTGTTTGCTGGCTTTACAGTCACTTTTCTATGCTTAGAAGTGATGTTCTCACACTCTTTTTGAAATCCACTGACCTCATGTTGTATCTGCCCAACCTCCCTGGGATCTACAAGGGAAACAACCATTCCTGAATCCACCTCCATCAGGTGCAGGTGTTAGAGGTGATCTCTTGCTCCTAATCACAGAATCACAGAATCACAGAATTTCTAGGTTGGAAGAGACCTCAAGATCATCGAGTCCAACCTCTAACCTAACACTAACAGTCCCCACTAAACCATATCCCTAAGCTCTACATCTAAACGTCTTTTGAAGACTTCCAGTGATGGTGACTCCAACACCTCCCTGGGCAGCCTGTTCCAGTGCCTAACAACCCTTTCAGTAAAGAAGTTCTTCCTAACATCTAACCTAAAACTCCCCTGGCACAACTTTAGCCCATTCCCCCTCGGGTTTCGTTTGCCTGGTTTCGTTTTTCCATATACCACCTGTGCACCTCCACCTCATATTCAAGTCTGCAGGGTCCAGTATCTCCTTAAAGCAGGAGGCATCCAATGCTTTCAACATCTCCAGTGCTTTGCTTTCCTCCAGACAGCAGAAGATGGGAGTGAGATTTATACCTAGGTCAGACCCAATTAAATAACGTGGGATTTGGAATAAATGAAGTGTAAGCTGTTCATTTCAGGTGTTGGAAAGGATGAGGTGGAATGAAATCTGAGTGATGCTGTGACGGTATGAAGAGTGGAGTGAGCAGAGGCGTTGCTGCACTTGGGAAGGTGTCAGGAGGAGGCAGAGTGTAGCCTTCGGAAGCGTAAATCACAGATCATATCCATCTTCTCCAGTCATTAGGAAAAAAGAATGAATGACAGAAAAAGAGAAAGGAGAGAAGGTCAACAGAGAAGGGCTAAAGGTTAATTTCCTGATTGCTGGGATATGAAAGGTAATGGCCCCAGATGCCTGTGAATTTCCTTTCAAAAGAGGCATCATCATTTAATGCACTCTTTTATTACCGTGCTCATGTCAGCTTCCTAGTGTTCCAAAACGTTCTTTTCTTCTGCTATTAATGCGATAACAATTCACACAACGTGGTCTTCTGATGGACCTTGAAGTTTTTGACGTGTTAGGTAAGGGCAGTAAATCTGTCAGAAACATAACCTGCTCCTTCTGAAGTCAATGGGAACTTTGCCTCCGATGTCTGTGGCGATGTGAAAGGTCCGATTGTGATGACTAATGGCATTAGTCACATCTTTACTGGAACCTGTTGTTTATGAACAATTCCAAAATGTTTGTTCAGAGGGCTCAATTTGGATGCAAACATTGCCAGCTTGTACTACGTTTTATGATATCAGGAGCTCTCAAGATCTGCTGCGTGTCACCGGCAGCCTGCAGGCTGCCCACTGCTCCCATTTTAAGTGAGCGATTTGCATTTGGGACGGCGGGTACCTTACAAAAGGATCTTTCTTATGGGAAGCATTGTACACGATGGAAAAGCTGGAGGAGTGATCTTAGACCAAAGGTTGAAAGGTAATGAGGAGGTGGAACCGCTCCCATCCTTTTCTAAATGGACAGTCGCAGTGGAAGAGCTGAGTATCAATGCCTTAAACTCAGCCAATTCACCTCAGTAATCCCACAGAGATCAAAAATTATTGCAGGCCCTTTTGTACAGGCAACAATTCCGGCTCCATCATTCCCTGATGGCGGGCAAGGGGCACGGCAGAGGACGTCCACGCTGCAGCCTTGCAGTCACACATGGACTGGCACCTCTCCCCAGGAGGGTTGCTGCCCCATGCCTGCTGCAAGGGGTCCAAAAATGGTCCTCCCTGGGGCACAAGCACCCAGCAGTCCTCCAAAGGCTTGAGCTGCAGGGAAATAGACAGGGAAATAGTTTGAGTTATGCCTTGACCTCTTTAGTTTGGGACAGGAACTAAATCTGATTGAAAACTGATGCACGGATCCAGCACGTGTGACTTATTTTTGTACCCTCCAACTACACTGGAGCATTTTACACTTGAGCAGGGAGCTGATCCCTACACAAACGGGCACTGAACAGAGTTACGCCCTATCGGCACATCTCAGGACGTCAGCCCCGTATATTGCCATTTTTCGGGATGTGGGATGTACGATGAATAGATTTCATACCAGGACTTCCAAGCCTCCGTAGCGGGGCTGCTGATCAACCGCCCCATTCAGCGCAGCTATGGCAGCTATTTGTGCTCAGCAGATCGCAGGCTGAGAGGCTGAGATTTTCTCGGGGTGATGTGTTGCTTCAGCTTCTTTTACGTCAAAAGTTGTTCGTGTAAGTGAGGAAATACCATAATCACATTCCCTTTGGGGAAAAACAAAACAAAACAAAACAAAACAAAACAAAACAAAATAAAATAAAATTAAATTAAAATAAAATAAAATAAAATAAAATAAAAAAGAGGAAAAACAACAACAATTTGCTCACGGACTCAAGTTTAGCCATTTTTTTGTTAGAGATGTCCTCTGGTGCGGGGCTGCACAGGCTGCTTCCCAATGACCATTACTTCTTAAAACCCTTAACTCTTCCCGTGTTTTGTAAGGAGACCTTTATGGCAGATGCAGTGGTAAAGACTTCCCCACGTCCCATAAAAATAAGTTTATTTTTCATATTTTCGGCCCAGATCCTTTCCGACTGAAGTCACCAACCTAATTCCATGCTCTGTCAGGCAATGAGTACTTCTTTACGTACCATAAGTTACAAGACTCAAAGTAATCAACTCCTTATGTTACTTACAGCTTGGTATTTATTGGGATTAGAGTCAGATTCTTTGGAAACACTTTCTCGCACTGTTTAAAGACTCTCAGTTTTCTGTTTTACGTGGTTTAACCACTTGGAAGCTTTTGTTCAGAAATAACTCCGCAAGTATTCTTATGCCATAAGTATAATGGGATGATTGCATTACTACAGAAATCCTGGAAATTTATATAAATACGATGACAAATCTTCCCCTGCTTCCTTCAGGCTGCTCGTGTGTGCTTCCTCCCTCTTGCACGCTCCACGCTACTGATGAATTGATCTGGGCTACTGATGAATGGGTGGATTTCTTCTTATTTTGGTACAATTGCAGAAACTTCTGTTCCCTTCTTGTAAGAGGATAAGGAAGCAGGAACATCAGGGCTGTCCCGTGCAGGCAGGGTCGCAACCCTTATTCCCCGGTGTCTTTGCCATCCCCGCTGTCCCAGCACAGTGGCCTCCTCCACCAGCTCCACACTGGGCACATCCACCCAAGGGACCAGGAGCGGAGCTAAGGGGGTCCATGCGGCCATGAAATGGGGTCTTTCCCTGAGTCCTGCCAGCAACAGGAGAGCAGAGGCCGGCGTCGTGCTCCGCTCGCAGCCAGCTCCTCCGGGGCTCCGCTGCTGCTGCCTCTCAGCGCCGAGGGCTTGGAGTGCCTGTGCATCACCTCCCTAAATCAATAGCCTCCTGTTGCCGCAGAAATACCTAACTGGAGCAAAGATGTTTATTTTCAGAGCGGGAGATGTTGCTCCTGTGACAATGTTTTATTGTGATGATTTTGATCCCGAACCTGCAATCTTTACACGGAGACAAGGCTCCCCTTGATTTCTGTGCGAGCTTTGTCTGACGAAGGCTTTCAGAATTAGCTCTTTGCTTTTATTTTTTATTGGAAAACAAGCTCGCGCTTGACAAGGGAAAAGCAGTAAGTGGATCATGTCAGGGAGACAAGTTCCTGTGAGAAATTTCTAGCAGGGGAACCGCAGCCTTAGGATGGCACGGCAGTAAGCTACAAGGTCACAGCTCTGAGGTTTCTGCAGGGGAAAAATGGCAAAGGCGCTGCTGGAAGGGGGCCCGATATCCCCAGGGAGGGAAACCCAGCCCCGTGCCCACCTTGGGTACCCCTCCATAAAACAGGCTGTGGCCCTGGGATGAACCATAGGGAAATATTTCCAGGAACATTTACAACATCTGTGTAGTGGAATTAAACTTGTTTCAACCCGAGTGTTCCTGAGGGAAGGCGATGTGGCAGTGCTTAATGCCACCCCAAAGGGCTGTGGTCCCAGGGGGGCTGTGACCCCAGCACCTGCAGCAGCGACACCGAGCCCAAAATAGGCGATTTGGTGGCCTCGGGCACCCCATATCCCAGTGGGGTGCCAACCCACAGCCCCCACTGCCCCCTTAGGGACACTTTGTCCCCTCGTTGGGTGGCTGCTGAGCCCCCACCAAGTATCGACCGCCAGGAGCCGAGGTCGGGCCAGCACGGGGCTCTATGAAAATGAGACTTTGTGATGGCTCGTCCCTACAGCAGCCTGCCAATACGCCTTAATGGGATTTCACAGCCCCGGCGCTCACGCTTTTCGGAAAAAAAAAAAAAAAAAAAAAAAAAGAGAGAGATAACACCGGGGTCAATATTTTTAATTAAACTCATTCCTTCGCAGGGCATGAAGCGCAGCCGGCCTGATGGCCAGCGAGGCGCTGGGGGGGGGGGGGGGGAGCAGCGATGGCTGGGGGACCCCCTGCCCGACCCGCTGGTGGTGATGGAGGGGTTTGATGTAAAATAAAATATAAACGAATGGAATGGAGTTTATTGTATTGATATTGATTATTTATTTATATTTATTTATTCTTATAATTTATTTTATTTATATTTTATTTTTATAATTTATTTTTATTTTATTTTTATTTTTATTATATTTTTTTATTTTTTATTATATTTTATTTTTAACATTTTACTCTCATTTCTGTACGTTTCATTTTTATTCCCGTCCCTTCCCTTTCCCCATTTCCTTTCTCCGCTTCATTCCCATTCATTATTTTCACCCTTTTTTTTTTTTTTCCCCTTTTCCCCCCATTTTCTCCCCGACCTGCACCCCCCCCCATTTCCCCAATACCCCCCCTAAAGGAACACCACTCCACGTGTGCAAGGAGGGCGGCACCCCCGGGGGGGTCCCCGTGCCCGGTGTGTGTGTGCCGCGTGTGCGCGCACCCCGCGGCCGCCGCCCGGCTCCGCAGTGCCCCCCCCCCCATCACCTGACCGCCGCGTGTGCGCGCACCGCGCCGCCCCCCCCCCACCACCTCCCGTTCTCCATCACCCCCCCCCCTTCCCCTCCCTCCCTCCCTTCCCCTCCCCTCCCGCGGGGGCGGGGGTGCCCGGTATATACGGCCCCGCCGCCCCCGCCCCTGCCTGCCTCCTGCAGCAGGGGAGGCCGCCGCCGTGCCCGGCCCCAGCCCCAGCCGTGCAGGTGGGCGAGCAGCGCCCCTCCGCAGCGGGGCCCCCCCCGGGGTGAGTGCTGGGACCCCCCCCTAAAACGCGGTTGGAGGTGGGGGGGGTCGGACCTGGTGCGTGGACGGCCCCCGGTGGGGTTTTGGGGGGTGTGTGGGGGGGTGTGGGGAGCCCCCCCCCTGCACCATGCGGGTCCCTAAGGGCTGGGGGTGGAGTGGGTGGGGTGTGGGGAGCCCCCTGGCAGCGGCTCCCGGTGGAAAAGTTTCCGCAAGTCCGAAAATGCCGCGAGGGGAGGGTGGGAGGGGGTCCCCGCGGGGTACCGGGGGGTACCGGGTACCGGGGGGACACCGCGGTCCCGTCTCATGATGCGGAGGGTGCAGGGGAGCGGCCGCCTCCCCCCCCCCCCCCCACCCCGGGCAGCCGCGGTGCCCATGCTGTAGGGTGTGTGCTGGGTGGGTGCTCCCCGCTGTGATTTTGGTGGTTTGGGGTTTTTTTGCTTGAAGTTACAACGCCCCCACCACCCGTCAAGTCCTGTTATCCCCCGAAGTCCCACCAGCATCGCGTCCCAACTGCGCTGTGCCCCGCGTGGAACCACCCTAAAGCACGCCCTGTGTTGCTTTCCCAGCCCTATTTCCCTCCGGAGAGCTCCATGAGCCCGGCTGTGGGGCCATCGCAGACCCCCACCAGGAGTCTGCCCGCATTGGGCATCTGGGAAGGTTCCAGAAGCGTGGTGTGGCCGTGGGAGCGCCCCATGCGCCCACCTCCCGCTGGGGGCTGCGCCAGGGAGGGGTCCATCAGGATCCAACCCCGATGCCGGGTGACCCAGGAGGCGGTGGTCCCATTGCTGGGTGTCTGTGGGGCCGTGACGAGTGCTCAGCCCCCCTTGGGCACCATCCAGGCTCTGGCTGTAGGTCGGAGCAGTCACAGAACCTGAACACCACCCAAATGTGGTTTTGGCACACCGCTCGCACCAGGGAGGTTGTAAGACAGCCGTGTTGGTGAAGGAAGCCAAAAAGGATGGGAGTTGGTGATGCTTCCTTCCAGCAAGTCCCTTCCTCTCCTCCTGTGGCGTTGCAGCAACAGCTGCCTGCCCAGCATAGATGTTAAAGCACTTGGTGCAGCAGGACGGGTGGTTCTGCTCTCTAATGAGCTAGATAAATTACACGAAATTGGCTGAGAGGGACCGTCAACTTGGAGGAGAAAGGGAAAAAGAGTGTTTGAGGAGACCTTGATTTCAAACGTTGCGGTGCGGGTCCACCATTTGCCCTAACCAAGCACCTTCTGAAGGTGTGAAATAGGTGGCTTAAAGCCTTTTTTCCCCTCACTGAGCTTTGACAGGGAGGAAATGGTTATGCGTAACCATGCGCTTTACGTGTTTCTTAAGCGCTCTTTCCTCTTGATGGTGTAGCCCTAACATTGAAATACCTGGGACGCGTCTCTCTGCGCCTTGCATACCGCGTTTAAAACGAGAGCATCACGGGCGAAATCCTAGGTGGTAGGTCTGGGGAAGGGTGGGGTGTTTTACGGCTCCAACCCGCCAGGCACGTGAATAACGTCTTCCCAAATCCCTGGGTCTTGCAGGTCTCCACCATGGCTGGCGCCGCCAGGGCTGCCCTCCCGCACGCGGCTTGGTGCGACGCGTAAGTACCAGGCGTGTTGTGTGTCTGTGCGGATTTTGGCAGATGATTATTTTTTTTTCTTCCCCCCTCTTTAAATAGGCGGGTTGATTGCGACAAACGGGGATGGCAGCATATTGCAGATGTTTTTTGGTTGGGAGGCATTGTGGGTAATGGCTGAAAGACTCCGCTTTTTGTACCGAAAAAAAAGAGTAACTTGCCAAGAACTTGCCTGTATTTCCAGTGCTCACATCACCAGCACCCATTTCACCTTTTCATGTGAAAGCATGAGATCTTTCCATTAGTTTGCGGCAATGCTATGGCCTTTCTTGAGCCATTGAGATGTCGGCAGGTAGGTACCCCAAGGATTGCTTTAATGCCACTCAACACTCAATGACTAGATGAAAACCGCAGAGCAAAGCTGAGGTATGGTAACGTATGTAACTTGTTTCACGTGAAAATTGTGTTTTTTAATGGAATAAGAATGCAAACTGCCTTATCAGCATGAAACATCTGCCTATTAAATGCCTGTTCCGAGGGAAGAGTTGGCCACGTTTCACCACAGGTTAAGTAATTGTGGGTTAATAGGATTCTGTCAAATACATGCTGTGAAATATTAGTGTAACGAGTAACTATTCTTCTTACCCTGCCTGCGTTTTTACCTTCAAAAGACGCCCGTGTTTCTGAAAACTCCTGGTACCGCATAGATGCGTGATGGCTGTCTGGAGACGCAAAATACACTTCAAAAGATGCCGTGGAGGGGAAAAATAATGGATGCTCATGAGATGAGCAGTTTTAGAAATGGAAGGCGGGGGCGATCGGGCCTTTCTGCGCAAAACGTGCCCTACCTGATTATTTTCCCTTCAGTACCTCGGCTAAATGATGCTCCATTTTGACTCCTGTTAGCATTATATTGTTGTTGGCTATTCTCGGTCAGGCTCGCCTTTCAGAAGGCAAATAAGGGCTACAAGTTTTGGTTTTAATTAAACTGAGCGTACGCAGCGAGTGAGTCCAAAGAGAATGTGGTATTACTTAAAATTGCTTTGAAAACAGAAAATGTTGTCTGTACTTTCACGGTGTCTTCAGTATTCTCTGATAGCCTGTATTTGGTATTTAACGTTGAGGCAAACCTGCCTAAAGTCATTCATATAAATGGCGATGAAGTAAATGTGATGCTCTTTCATGAGAAACTTGCACTTCGTATGAATTAGATGGTTAAATCCATGTGTTTATCGAAAGTTTCAGCACTGGAATTTCATAAAGTTTTTAACATTCTTTTCACATACTGTGTGTGTGTGTAGCAGTGCCAATATATATGCATGGTGCAGGGAGAGGAAACAATAACATTTGCTTCATCTTATTTTAACCATTTTGTGCAGTATGTCATATGCAGATAGAGCGAGGGCGATGCAGGCTGCCTTGTTCAAAAGGTAGGGAGGAAAAATCCTCGCTAAAAATATTGTCAGGAAAAAATTATTAATACAGGCTCCCCTGCCTGTTTTTTGGTGTGGGGGAGTGGGTGCTCTGGAGGAGGGTTATTTTTGTTTCTTCTGGTAATTCTTCATTTGTAAAGAACCGGTTTCCTACTTTGGAAATCAGCGAGGGAGGGAGGGATGGGAGGTGTTATTACAGGAAAAGGTCAGCGCTGCTCTCTTTCTTCATTGTTTCATTCATGGGGCTTTCCTTCTCGCGTCTGACCTGCCAAAATATTATCTGGGAGGGAAGGAGAGGAGGAAAAGAAGTGCGTGTTGAAGATGCACGGGTGTGTTGGGGGGTGCTTACTTAGAAGACTGTAGTACAGCCCTACAGCCTAATGGAGTGAAAACATGACAATCCTGAGTCAGATGGGTGGGGCACAATGCAGTGCTAACTGTAAGCCTTTTGTCTAATAAAAATGCCTGAACCAAAGTGGTTGTCTGGCAATCAGCATCCTGCCTGACCTTTTTAAAGACACGACAACAAAGTTAATGAACGTGCCTTTCAGCTGCCCTGCAATATGTCGGGATTTTTGTGCATTACCAGAGAGCCAGGGCTCGTTCCGCTGTGGCTCGTGTCGCAGCATGGCTATTCTGGAGTTCGGGAGAGTATTTATGAAATTATTATTAAAGCCTTGAGCAAAACAGCCTGCCTACAGCTCCCGAACTGGCTTGTCTCATTCTCTTTAAGGCTTCTTTTCTTGGGAGTGCAATGAATTAACTTCACGAGTTTCACAGGGCTGCTGGAAAATAAATTCCTAAGCTGCGCTCTAAGACTTGTGTAACACCGAATAGTTGGAATTGCTAGATAATCACAGAAAACCTAGCGCTTTATCTCAGTTAAATGTGGGCATTGTTTAAAAACCTTAGCTTAATGAGATAAAGCATTATTAAGCCTTCTTGCTAGGAAAAATGTTTGAGCTTTTCCGAAAGCTGAACATCCTGCGTGATTATTGCAGAATGCGTTGCATTTCGTAAGCGGGATGCGTGCAAGGTGCATCAAGTCGAATAATCCCAGATGCGTGAGCAGCTATTTGTTTTGCTAAATTTGCGGTGGAATAAAATGTACAGCTCCTACAAGACTCGAGTAAGCCTGCATCTACTGAAAAATCGTGTTGTGCGAGGGTCTCTCTGTTCTGACAGAGAAGATCATCAGTGTGAAGGGAATTCTATATGGCTGTGAGGTACCTTGGAAATAATAAAACTAATATTTGTGCTGGCTTGTTAGCCCATTAAATGCTTAATTGCTTCCTTTAAACAGGATTGAGGAATTTCATTTACAAATTAATACTTGTTCTTAATGGTAGGTGACAGTTTCGCCACCGACGTGCAGAATTCTCTGAGGCTTATACTTTCTGTAGAGACAAACAATTTAATTTGCATGTGTCGAGAAGAAAATGGTGGCTTCTCCTCTCGGTGAAGACTGAATAGAAAACTAATGTGGTGACATCTTAACGCTGAGGCACTGTTTTGCAAAGAATAATGCATACGCTGGAGCATCATCATAAATTTAGACAAACTTTAAAATGAGCAGTGAATGTTTCAAGAGGCAGCTCCTTTCTACTACGCTTTAATATCTGTATGTTATAATGGGTGTCTGCATTAATAGAGCCCACTCAGACTTACGATTATAGATAAAATGTAAATAGGGAATAGGCAATGGAGGGAAGTAAAGTGCTATCCAGGAACTGATATTTTTTTTCCGAAGCTTACTCTAGAATATTCAATGGTAGGATGAAATAGTATAAATGGTAAACGGTACATATTTATCATCTGTGCAGTATTGATCTAGATGAAAAGGAAACAAGTAAAAATCAGCATTTTAAATGGAACTTAAAAATGAATCTCTAAGATTTTTGAAACCTGTAATCAGCCTAAATTGGAGGGGAGGAGAAGGAGGGGATTGGGGGAACTGTTGCGGGAGGAGAGCACATGCTCTACTTCAGCTGTGTATTTAAGGAAGTAGGTATTGTGATGGGGAAGATATAAAGCGACTGCCTAAATTTACTGGGTTTCAGATCAACTAGTAGCACTTGTGAATTACACAGCATATTTCTGAAAATCAGCGTGTTGCATCTGTGCTTTGTTTGAGCAGCAGACCTATTTGCGAAGCTGTTTGTCACACTGTCATTTTTATTCTAATAGGGCTTATATGGAAATATTCCTGCAATGCATCTAAAGAGAAGACAAATGGCAGCGTTTATGGAAGGCAGCAGATTGTACTGCAACGTGCGTGTAGGGTGGAGGAGGCTGGCGTCCCGTCCCCCTGCTGCAGCCCCTTGCTAAAGAGGGATTGACATGATTTTGTTTAAATATGATGCGTGTTACACCGGCCTGATGTAAAGATTAACACAATAGAGTCCTTAACCTGCTTAAGGACTCTGGGTCCTGCCCCAAGGTAAATAGTGAATACAGTTGTGTTTGCCCAGCGGGTTTGGCTGTGGGGGAAAAATAGCTGGGAGTCTGCTCTTTTTTTCTTGCTAACTGCTGGTCTCACACACCAGTCAATTCCAATCCAGAGTTTTTCTGAGGAAGTAGTTCAGCCTTTCTAACAAACCAAAAAAACTTCTTGGATATGGTAGCTCTACTTCAGCTCAAGTCCCATTTTTTTGTATTTAAAAAGCAAACCCATCAACTTGAAAAAAATAAAATAAATGCTGACCTATCTAGCTGATGTAAATCAGCAGTTGCTCTTGGAGACTTGGGTTGTTCAACCTCCATAGCAAATGTGGTCCTTAGGAATTCAGCAATATGCTGTTAATTTCATGTATGCTTGGAATTTCATTTTTTTTTAAAGCAAAAGAGGGGAGAACACGAATGAGAAAGACGGAAAAGAGGAAAAATAGTATTTTTTTTTTTCCAGTTAGCAAAGAACTACTTTCCCTGCTGAATGGATGTTATTTTTCCCCATTCACTACGAAGGGGTAGCACATGAAGAAAGGTAAATCTTAGGGTCTGACTCAGGTTTAATAAGAAGGAAGGTGCAAGCTCCATGGTGTCCTGATGAGTTGTCACCTTCTTCTGGCATCCTTGTGCTGGGAGGCTCCAGCCTGGTGACGGATAGGTCTGGCTGAGGTTTTGGCTGCTCTTTATTCTGGTGAAAATCAGCATTTGTCTTGGAGGTTGGTGAATAATAAATGGATTATTTTAAGGATTTACCGGAGTGTGAGTCTAAATTTGAATAATTTTTTTTTGGGGGGCGGGGGGGAGTTCAAGTCCAGATTTCTTCACAAATGAAAGAAAAGTATTACTTTTTTGCTTAGCTGTTAAGGTAAGGACACCGTAGGTGGCTTGAGCATCTTGCAAGGAAGGGCTGCCTCCAGTCATCTCGGCTGTGCGTCCGGCAGTGAGAGCTCTTATCCAAAATCATTGCTGGTGCCTGCTCATGTTGCAGTTGGCCAGGTGGGGAGCCTTTCGCTTTGGAAGGCACCATGCACTTCACCTGTCCTTACACAGCTCTGGTAGCACGAGCTCTGGGTTTTCACTGAGCTTGCCTGTATGCTGTGGACTTTATTCCAAAGTGCTTGTCTCATCCAGGCTTCTTGAACCAAATGTTCACCAGGGTGAGGCAAAGCACTGCTGTCAATAAAACTGTGTGCATTAGCCCTCAGAGCTACGTAGCGGTGTGCATTTACCCTCAGAAACCTTCTGTGGGGAAGAGGGTCTGCAGAGGCACCAGAGGAGCAGATGGACAATGCAAGTCACCTGTGAGGGCTTGGGGGTTTTGCTGGTGGAAGAACTGGGTGTGGTGGAGGGAGTGCTGTGTATGGAGATCCTGTGAGCGTGCTGTCAGGTCTGGTGTTTGTGAAGGTGTTCGTGATCCTTTGGGGAGAAACGGGCATCATGCTCCTGCTTTGTTACCCCATTCATATGGGTGAGGTGGGAAGCAGGGCTTGAATTCCTGCCCCTCACAGCCTTGCAGGCTCCTTCCCAAAACACGGGTGGTGTTCCTGATAGAGAGGTTGATCCCCGGGGTGTCTGCGTGCATCTAGCTGGCTGTCACTACCAGAGCATATTGGAATACACAGTGTGCGGGTCTGCGTGCAGCCTTCTTTTGGGGGAAGAAAGGCTTTTTCCTTCAGTGAAAGCGATGCCCGCTGGCTGGAGGAGTGGTGGGGGGGTGTTGTGTGCTCCAAAGCCTGCTGAGGGGCTGTGGCCCTGTCGGGTGGATGGGATGTAGGGCTGTGGGCGATGCGTGCTCGGCAGGAAGGCCCCGTGGCTGTCTGGCTTCGCCCCTGGACAGCATCGCTGGCTGGGTTATGGAGGCTGTCATTTGTCATCACCGTCTGTGACTGAAAAAGGCGGCCCTGACAGAGCGACAGGAGCGCTGGGGATGGCTGAGAAGCAGCTTGCAGGGCTGGTGGGCCTGAGGGAAGAAGGCGAGTGCAGAGGAAGGAAGGAGGCTGGGAGGGAGGCAGAGAGCGTCCCCCAAACACCCACAGCAGCAGCTTTACCCTTGCACGGGGGGTTGAAATTTGCATGAACTGAGAGCAGTGCAAGTAAATGTGCCTACTTGATTGCTAATAGATAAGGATTATTACTTTAAAAAAGGACGACAGGATTAATGCTCCTGCCAGTCGCAGTGCTTGGTGGCTTGATGGTGCTCCTGCTACTCCACCTGGTTTCTGTCCTTGGTTCCAGCAGGTGCCTCTGCTCAGTGGGAAGGAAATCACCTCGTGGTGATAAACTGCATGGGCTCACTGTTAGCACCAAGAAGTGCTGAGCACTCGTGTGCCTGCTGTTCACGCTAAGAGCTGTGGTACCCTGTACTGCTTTGTGTGTTTGAGGGCTGCTTGTCCATTCATGCAACATGCAGTGTCCTGGAGACATGTCTTTCCTTCAGGTATGTCTTCAGCACCATGGAAATAACTTCTAGGCCAGTGTGCTTTATGGTTTCAGCCAGATAATCCACTGCTTGTCTTCCTCAGCTGACATCCCAGCCTGGATTACTTCCTTTGGTGGGTCGCTGTCCTCAGGAGCGGGGATCTCTCAGAACACACACCCCATGAACAGCCGTGGCAATGGCAGTAGGAAGCTCCAGGATGCATCTCCATCCACACCCACAGCCAAAATAGTCACCAGAACACTTAGCAGTCGGCAGTCCAACACATCCTGGGTGGTACAGATTTTATTTTTATGTTTAAAGCTGCATTTGGTTAGTCAAGAATAGTATGACTTAAAGTTTTTCTGGAGGCTTAATACTGAAGTGGCGACAGGTCTTTTTTGTGCTGTGTCACGCTCCAGCTCAGGAGCACCACTGCTTATCTTCGGGGCGTGTGTGTGGCTGTTGGATCATGACACATCATGTTGGGTCAAAACATATCAAATACCAAGGAACAGCTGAACAAAACCTGTTTTAAAACAAACAAACAAAAAAAAACCTACACCAAACCTCAGAGGCCGCAGCAGTGCTGGTTTTGCAAGAGAAATCCTGGCTAAGTCAAGCGGTTCCTTAACCCTGCCTGCCCAGAAACCTTGGAGGAAACACCCTTCTTGTAACTCAGTGGGTCAGAATGTGTAACTTGGGTGCCTGAGGAAATAAAAGGGCTGTTGGGATGCCTGCAGCTTGCCTGCTGCTATGGAGCTGCTGAAAACACAGCCGAGTTGTTGCCGCTGCCTTGTGAAAAGGCTGGCAGGGCAGTGTTGCTGGATTTCCTCCAGAAGCCTGTGAGTATGAAGCGGAGGTGAAGGAGATGTTTGTGACGGGCAAAGTGGCACAGGTTGTTTCACGGGTACCTGTTCTCGCATTGTCTGCATCTTGCCTTGTGTTGCCTGCTTGTCTTATAAATAGATTGAGGCAGGAATATGCCTCATTATATAAATCTGAAAAAAAAAATACAGGATGCTTGGGGTATTCTACAGCTCACTGAGAAGGTTTTTTGGTTTATATCTGTTTCTGGAGCGGCCATGTGCCTGTGATCCGCAGTCCTGGCTGGTGTGTGGGTGAGACACGAGAGGCAGGAGGGCCTCTGAGTGGAGCAGCACAGAAACAGCCTTTCCACGGCAGGGATTTGCAGGGGGCGAGGTGGGGATCCATGCCTGGCACATTGGGGCTGCCCTGAGCATTTTGATCCTGGGGGAAGATTGGGAGAGGAGGAGAGTGTAGGACTTCTGTATTTTGGCATTTATCTGGTTTGGGGCTTTTCTTCCTCTGTCCTTGCACCCAGTCTGCTCTGAAGCCACCTCAGAGGCTGTGCCCTCGGCCACAACCGAGCATCCCGAGGGGAGCAAGAGGCTCCCTGCACTGCCAAAACACAGCATCACCCAGAGCCCCCATCCCTCCCTCAGACGTGTAGGGGGTTCAAAAACTGCGCAACCCAAGTGCAGTAATTCCAGAGCATGAGAATCCCTGATGTCTTATTACTGGGGAGAAAATGGCTCTGCGTGTGAACAGGAAAAAGGAGAATGTGAGAGTGCGTTTTGTAAGGACCAAAGGGTGTGGCTCAAGCATCAGTAACAAATGCTGGGAGGAAAAAATGCTCTTTGTTCTGCAGTCAGGTGGGCTGACAACTACTCTCGCTCCATCCCTGGCATGCATAACACCCAGCACAATTAAAAGATTCGGGAAGGTTTGATGCTACGGAAAGGGCTGCAAATGCAGCAAGTGAAGAGGTTCATCCTCTGATCTGCTTCCATCTTTTTTTTTAAATAAGCAGTTAAGTTGCAGAGCTCATCGATACCAAATTCAGTGTATCTGCATTGTGCTGCTGCATTGTTTCAATGTAAATGTTTTGTGTGCATAATGCTTCAAATGGGCAAATAAGTTAAAGCTCTTCAGCACTAAAATTTATGTTGGCCTTACATGCAACTAGAATTGGACCGAAGTGTACATTAAAGTGTATGAAAAACGTGTCTATATATGCATGCAGTACAGCAAATCAGCTCATAATGATAGCCTTGCTAATCGAAAATAATTTGAAAGCTGTTCCTTTTAAACCACCCGTGTTTGGCAGTTTTAATTGCTTTTTTAAAAAAATAGGTTCAGTAGCTTTTAGTTTTTTTTTTTAGATTGTTCCATGCTAAAGGAGCATCTTGAGCTTAAAAAAATCATTTCTGAAAAAATTTTTGCTTTCTCCACTCTTCTCTAAGTTGGTTTGATCAAGTGAATAAAATATTGGTGTCATCACACTCACATGTGTAACCCCCCAAACATCAGAACTAAAACTTGGTCTCTGCAGTTGATGGCAAGAAGTGTAATCTTTTTGTATAAGTGAAAACTACCAACTTTTTTTATGAAAAGCCAGTGGGAGCAAATATACGAAGCAATAAGAGGATCTGGCCAAAATACATCTCTCTTCCAAATTTAAGTAAATTCTTTTAAGTTCAGGATCAGGAATTTAGGTGGACTTTTTATTTTGTGTCTTTTTTATTTTGTGTTCTGTATGAATGCATGTGTATTTTCATATCTTCTAAGAATGTCTTCTTTCTTCTGGGAGGGAGAGAAATCTACTTGCAAATTTACATCTCGTGACATTTCCTTACAACTGTGCACTGGCTTATGTACTGCTAGGGGCCAGCCCATCATTTCTTGGTAAAAAGAACCTTTCAGCTCTGTTACCTCCTGTAGAGAGCTAATTTTCCAGCAGTCAGGCTCGATCTGGATAAATAATTAGAGAGCGCGCGAGAGAGATGAAGATGATCACATCAGCGCTGCCTGTAATTCAGTTAATACCGCCAGACCCTGTGATTTCGTGTCTGCGGCGTGCTTGCGTGGTCTCAAAAGCCGCAGAGGCGAGCGGCAACAAAGCCAATCGCTTACATTTGTCTTGGAAGAATTAGCGGCACTTCGCATTCATTTGCCGAAAGCCAGCAAACAGCTGCAGCGTGCATCTGCAACGCGAGAAGGTGATTCTCCACGCGTTCGCGCTCCCCCCCCCCACCTCCCTGTATGCAAAAAAATGTCACCGTGCAATTAATTCAGGGGTGCCGCTGTCCTGAAGGGGAGCGAGTGCTTCCTCTGCGGGTTTGTGTTGGGTTTCACGTCGCTACCGTGCACGGCAGGGCGAGAGGGGACCGGGTGAAGTCTGTTCTGGCACTTGGCGATTTTATAGCCGCCAGTCAGAATTATCTGATGGCAACACTGAGCTGAAGAGGTGGCTGTTTCTTTGAGCAAGCTGTAGCACTTCGCGTGGCTCTTAGCTCGATCTCTTCCACTGATGCTAGGGCAAACTTACGGTCTTGGAGGTTGTGTTTGTTGTTGATGCAGGCTCCTTCATCCCGGTGCTACGAAGGGGTTAAAAATGCCTCTAGTTCACTTATTCCCAGTGGTAGCTCTGCAGCATTTATACATGGATCAGATTAAAATAGGTCAATATCTTTTGTGGAAGGTCTTTTGCCACTTTGGTGCCTGACTGTAGTACACCTACCTTGAGGATGAATGGACCCTGAGGAAATCGGTGCATTAACAAAAACACAGCCTAGGGATGCTTTAGGATCACATTCCTTTATTCATCAACTGAATCAAAGACTTGACAGAGGATACTTTGTCATCAAGTCGGTCCAAATAATACTTTGTGAGGTGATGGATAACTTCTGCTGCAGAAATAAAGCCATGTATTTTCAGGGGGAAGAGAGACGTGAGCTGTGTGGGTCTATTCTGTTCTTTGCAGTGCGTCATTTGCGTTAAAATTGAAATATTTCAGCTAGAGCTTATACACAGAACCTGATTAAAAAGAAAACTGTGTATTCAGGAGTTGCCTTATGGCAGGAAGTCTTTGTCTGCCTGTTTGCTTTATTGCGGTTGCTGACTGCCTTGGATTGATTTTGGCTACCAAATCAGTACGGTGAGGACGGCGCGGGAGGCAGGGGCGCAGTTCTGCACTTGGTGGGACTGAGAAGCTGACTGCTGCCTCTCGGAGTGCAGGTTTTCTTGTTGTTTTTTTTCTTTAACTTGGATTTTCCATATTATAAAGAGGAAGAGGCTTCTCTCCGATATAATGGAGCCATTAACATCTATTAATAATGCAGACAGGGTAAGTAGCTGGAGTTGGAGCTCCCCGGGGGCCTCGTAAAACAGATGTGCACTATATCTTCCCGGATTTGATAGCTGCTGGGGTCGAGGGGGTCGCTGTGGTTCCCGTTTATTTCCTCCGGCAGCGGTTTTCTAATTTAAGCACCTCTGTCTCCTGGCTACGGCCGCCCGCCGCGCTGCGGAGGGGGTGCTCGTGCCTCGCCGTGCCTGCTGCGAGCAGGGGCACCGCCGGGCGTCCCTGCCTCTGCTCCTCGCACTCCGTCTCAGACGCCTTTCCCACGCAGGTGCTGCTTTTGTTGGCTTCACAAATGAGCAGGGGAAAGGAAAAAAAAAAAAAAAAAAAAGGTAAGCGTTTCCTCCTCCTGAAATCCGCACTTTCTGTTTTCCTTTCTTGCATGGGAAGCGAGAAATATTTCAGCTTGCATTTCATGCACTGCATCGCTTGACAGGAGGGCTAGCCACTGGAGGAGGGTGCAATCGCCGTATCCCCTCTTCCAAGATCGCGCTTCTTGGTTTTAATTGAACGTATTCATGGCCTCTGAATAGATAGTGCTGCATGGTTTCTCGGTAGCTGTGTGCCCAGCTTGGGAACTGCACGCAGGGGAACTCAAAATATCTTGCATTTTATTGTAATTTTCTTCCTGCAGATTGCTCTCCAAAAGTGGTGATAAAACATTAGTGCTCGTAGTGCATGGCAAAAAAAAAAAATCTTTATAATCAGTATTGCGCTTGCATCGTGCAGGCTTAGGATCGCCTCCAAGCAAATAGGGATGTGAATGTCTGTCCTTGTGTGCGCTTGTATTACAATATAGCCTCGCTGTGTGCATTTAAATGTAGAGGTATGCACTCCTGCTGCCTTGTCACAGATGCAAGGGAAAAACCCTGCTACTGGCTCTGGATCCTTTTCAGCTGCTTACACCAGCTGTGTGTTATGGTTAAAAGTTTAGAAACAGAGGAAGGTCGTGTACCTCTTTTTGGAAGGAACAGACGGAATAGTTATTTTTTCCCCCACCTCTTTTTTTCATCCATTACTGTGTATGCAAACGACTGCTAGTGTTGCACTCTGAAGACTACTGTATTATATAGGGAAACATAATTTCTGCTGCTTTCCCTGCCGTAATACCCACAGAACTGGGTTGCATCAGTATTTGCAGAAAGCCAGGCACATCAGGTAGAAAGGAACAAGAGGGGTGTGAGCAGTTTTTTTTGGAAGCGCTGCGTAAGCCACGCTGTGGCTTCAGCAGGCAGCATTCAGAATAGGGTGGGTGGGCCTTACTCTTCCCCAAATTCATTTCAAAACTGAAAATAAAATCTGCCGATGACTTTCAAAACCCCTTCTGCTGCATTGCATCCTTCTTCCTATGCACTGGGGTACTGCGCATCAGCTCGCCTGTCCTTGTGAGCGTACGGCGCTGCGCCAGGCGCCTCGCTCAGCATGGTGCTGCGTGGTCGCTGCCAGAGCTGGGTTAAAGTTGGGTGGGAACAGGCATGCCAGCAGTCTACCTGGCAGATCTAAAAAGCATATAATGCTTGTTCAGGTACATATTTTTTTCTCTAATAATGCCTGAAAAATTTACAAGTCAAAAATTAAATGGTAAAAATGATTATATACGTTTTTGAGGGGAAACTAATTAATATTGAGTTGCATATAAATGTGCAGTTTGGCACTTATTTTCTTTTTTTGGATCCAGACTATTCTTGCAGATAGGTGTCTTGTAATATACTGATCTTATGTTTCTGACATATATATTTCAGCATAGTATTAGTATATTAGACTCGAAATGTGCACATTTTACAAGCTATCTCAATTAAGTAGTGTGTAATTTTAGCTACTGAATCTGCAAATCAGTTTGTTTTTTAAATAGGGCTGTTTTTCTTGGGAAAACTTGCTGCCTGTTACTTCTGTGTTATTTGGGGAAGAATTGCCAGGACACTTGCTGCTCTCCTTACAGAAGAGGTCAGTAAGGCTTGGAACTGACAGGCTCAAAAGAACAATAAGATGCTGTTTTAAATCGAGCACCGAAGTCATTGTTTTCTGTTAGCATATTGCTAATTTATAATTGGTTTGGTTAGAGCTGTTCCCTATTTGTACAAACCTCTAGCAGTCAGCCCCTTTTTCATGAAATCAGTGCATGATGCTACAGCTGCTGGTGATGCTTAACGATACTTTTCTCCAGGCTCTAAAGTAATCCCGTCAGAATCAATGCGAGACCTAAACATCAGCCAGCAGAAGTGTAGGTGGTAGGAGCAAGCCGTGCATTTTGCAGTTTTCCTACTGTGTGGTTTCAGAATTGGCTTTAACTTTTTTTGTTTGTGGCATCAGCAGCTTATTTGAGCCCCTTTTGGATTATCGATAGAGCAAATTTTACATCCAAAATGCAATTCAGATGCACAATATGTGATGTTTTAACTTGAATCATAATCAGGAATTAGATACGTAATAAATATAAAATAAAACTTGACATCAGTGAGTTTCTCTGTGGAATGAAGGAAGACTATATGGCTTTTGGGGGTGTTGACTGTAGAGTGTGTTTTATCCTTATTTTCCTGTAAGGAGGCAAATACACACAGATACGATCAGTAATAGGAAACAGTAATTTTAATTACTTTTATGATTGCCCTATAGATAATAAAAATGCTTTTTAAGTAATAATAAACTAGAAACAAAATTGTATACTTAGGGAACTTTGCCGAGTATATAAATACATTACTAGAAGTCAGGCTTCCGCATTCTTTGGGAAACAAAGGAAAGATCCTCTTTCTTTGTTAATGGTATTTATCATCTTTAACTCATTAGTTGCTGAAAGCAGGGAGGAGATGTTGGAGGCATTTTGCATTTTTTATTTAAAATTTACATAGATTCTTTGAAGAACGCTTATATGCAGGTATTTTGTAGATAAAATGCATACAAAAATGCATAAGCTGCAGGCATTGTGCCTTCATGATGTTCCTTAAAAATGCAGTATTTTTATCCTTTGTGTTTAATGCCTTCTAAATAAAGAGGGACAATCATAGGATTCCTTTTTATCTGAACTTTGGGTGCATCCTTCTATAAAATACAAATGCTTTGTGAGGCATCTATGAGAACAGAACAAAATAGAAGGAATTATGGTGTGGTGCCTTATGACATGCCATGATTTGACCTTTTCTGAAAACATAGCATTGTGACTTTGTCTAAGCAGCTTTAATTTTCTTGGAATGTTAACCTTTAAGTGATTGTCTGCAAAACGGGATCAATTATGGGCTGGCATACAGCAGCATAAAGAAAATACATAAATATAAATTTCTCTTAACACGATCTCTTTTGTTTACATCTTCAGGTAAAAGATGTGTACAAAATGTGAGGAATGTTTTTTATTTTGGGGTAGGTGTAGAGTTCTTGTGACAGTCTTTTTGCTTTTTCCAAGTCCAGTAAGTCTTTCACTAATTGAATTTTTAAAAAGGGTGTTTCTGTGAACGCTTCATTCTAGTGTATCGCTCTTACATAGGATTTACAAATCCATAAATTGCGCAGCTTTTTCTATTTATCCTGTCTGTACCCATTCCTTGAACTCTCTGCTAAGAGACAAAACATTCTTCCTTCTAGTCTTTCATGTTTTTGCGTGAGATCCTACAAACCTCTAACTAGGCTCCTTACAGTAGCTGCTTGTGATAACCTCCAGTGTGTTGATATGAGGGGAGGAGCAGAAATCTAACAGCTCACACTCCAGACACCCACGCTGATTGCAATAGAAGAAACTCTGTACAGCAGCAAAACAGAATAGTAAATACAGAGTAAGAAATCAGAAGAATGTGGCAAGTAATTGTAAAGAAGGGACCTACAGAAAAACTCAGCTTGATGTATATAGCACAATTGAATTCTTGCAGGTGGAAAAATCCTCAAATTTATATACGGTATTCACTTTTTGTAAATCCATATTTGTCTCCTGTTTTCTGATCAACCAACCTCAAAAGAAAGTCCCCTTCTCCAGATGTTAATCTGGCTTCATGCTTTTAAAAGATTCACGCTTGAATGTAAGAAAAGGGTATAGCATTGGTTGAAGAGACCTGAAGAGCAGCAATGAATCTCTGGGGATATAATTTTCCCAGTCTGCGTTGCTAAAGTCAGATACATAAAGTAAGCACAGACAAATATATATGTGGCAGGGTGGCTGTGAGTCTGGCTAGGAAGCCTGTGAGAATTCAGGATGCAGGTACCAGGGATGGATGGGACAGCACTTCCACGCCCTTTGAGTTTCAAGATGCAGGAATTTGAATTGCTTCTCCCAGACTCGTCCATCTGGGGACAGGATTGTTTGGATCACAGAAGGGTATAAATTAGTTATTTATTGAATGTGCCTTGAAAGACAGGAGACTGAGTTTGTGTACAGAATGGGAGACGACTACTGATTAGGTATGCTATAAACCATACATAGCTTAAATGCACATGTGATTAATGTCTTTATTGTACACCTTTGTCCACTTTATCAGCTGCCAGTGCATTCAATCATCTCCCTGAGGACTGCTGTAAATATTGCAAACGCCCAGCCCTTTTTAAATAAAACAAAACCTGTCGAGGTAGTGTTGTTTTTTGTGTTTTTTTTCCTCACTGAAGTGATGAATTTTCCCCTCCACATATCATGCCTTTTGGTGCTCCTCAGGTGTTTGAGGGGAGCTGGCTTGTTGCATGCAGGTTGGCCTGAAAGGGAGGGCAGGGACCTGCATGCTCACCACGGTGCACAGCTAGGAGATGAGAGGTGGTGTTTGCAGGGCTGTGCTGTGCCCAGGAAGGGCTGGGAGGATGTTTGGGTGGAGCTCTGAGCTCCTTGTCTTGCTCCTTTTCAAGGTCTGTCCTCTTAGTACTCCAGAGATGCAAGTGGCAGGGGAAGCGCTGCATTTGAGTGAAGGAGTTAAGAAAATGTGACTATGTACCATCTTGCCTCTGCATTTAACAAATTCCAATTTATTAAAATGCAAGTTCACTTTTCTGATATTGGAATTGCTCTACTTTGACCTTCCCTCAAGGACATCTGTTATCCCAAAGGTATGTTTTTTTTCTTGATGGAATAACATCACTGTCCCTCCCTCCTGCTTATTTTATGCCCCAGCTCCTCATTTATGTGAGAATCAATGTATCTTCTTTGTGTGTTTAGACCATGAACATCGCATAGGGAGATTAAACTGCCGTGCATGACAATTATGTGTACGTGAAACTCTTCATTAGCTTCTGTGCTAAAGAAAGGAGAAAATAGATGTCACAGACAAATTTCTGCCCAGTTTAGCTGCTGCAGCAGATGAGTGGGAGTTCTGAAGTACCTCTTCTGATTCTGGAGCAGCAGCATGTGGGTTTTCAGGCAAACCTCATCTCAGTATTAGGTGAACAGGGACCACAGCCACCATGCAGAGGTTTGTGCCCTGTTCTAGTTGTATCCCCAGGCTGGGAGCACCCCTTAAGTTTCCAGGCAAGCATCATATGTATCCACGTTGTTCTGTGTTAGCCTTTATCTCTTACCTTCAGAGTAAAGAAGCAGAGTGCAATCCTTCATGAAACCATAGCCCCCAGTGGAGGGGCTGAAAGTAAGCCCTTCATAAGAGGGTTTGGGCTTTCAATTATTGCTAAATCTCTGTAAAAAGCTGTGCTAACAGCCCACCCCAGCTGGCAAGGCAAAACATCCTTTTCTGCTTGAACGCCAGAGGTATTTTTCCTAAGTGTGGTGAAAGCTCTTGCTCTTAAAGTTGAACTTTGAACCATTTAAAATTCATAAAACATCTAGGGATATGCAGATTTTCATATCAAAAGTCAAATCCAAGAGCCTTTTAAATACCTAAGTACTCTATAATTGGCTTGATTAGGCTAATATTAACTCCAAGTGACACTTCAGTGACATCAACTGTGACAACGGAAGTGACATTTCTGAATTGCCTTGTTTTTAGGGAGGATGTTGATCACTGCTTCTTTGATTGTCAGCGTGGAATAATGTTCACAGACCAACGTATTTCTGGCAGGCATGTTGTCTCTGCTGTCTGCAGAGGTGCAGATGTTCAGGTTTGCTGCTGTGTGTAGGTTTCATGTGCTGACAATACAAAGACGCGGAATCTGTGTCAACAGAAACCCATGGATTTCTGTCAATCTGTTCAGAATTAAAGAGATTTTCTGAAGTAGTTTCTGAAGATATCAGTGATCTTTACAATGGCAAGGGGGAATTGCCACTGTGAATGGCAAAGCCTACAAAACAAGGGCTTCAGTGGTCCAAGCATATGATGATGGTGTCAGCACAGCATCCTTTCCTTTCTCCACCTTGGTGGGTTCCATGTTTTCAATTCTGGCGTAGCTTTCAGAGGATTACAACTTCAGGCACTCAGCATCTAGAGACAGGCAGCTTGTACCATTGTCTAGATCCCTGGTCCTGTGTGGCCTGATGACTCCCAGGCTAATACAAGATACACAGAACAACCTTCTCTAAGTGCTGTGCAAGCATTTGCTAGGCCCTGCTTGAGATCTTGGACGTAGTGTTAGCCTCGGTAATGGAGGCCAATATTGCTCTTTGAGCTCATGCCCTGGCAGGCTTTATTTCCAAGCTGTTTGGGCAGAAGCCTTTACTTCTGTCTGGACTTCAGTCAAGCTCTGTAGCACAGTAAGAACGCTTAGACCAAGGCCATGACTGCACATCGAGTGGGGACCCAACAAGTCTTTCAGCACCCATACGACACAGTCCTCTACTGATATGTGAACGTACCAAGCTGGCTGGGTCCACTCCTAGAAGAAGCTCGTGTCTGGATGTCTTAGAGGACCACCAGGCTTGAGCTGCCCCTTAGACACACAGGGCATAGGTCTCAGAGCAAGGTGCATGGTGGTCTGTCTTTCAGCCGGTTTCATAACTGAGGGACTGTCCTAGAAAACCTCTTGCAAGGGAAGCTGTTTGTACTTTGTCCAGTACATAACTGTACTAAATATATAAACACTTAAAATACCTTTTTCTTTTGAATATATTTTCTTTTTGAAGAAATATTTTCTTTTGAAGAAAAGTAATATTTTTAGTTATTTCTAACTGCTTGCTTGTTCAGCTATCAGTAAGAGATAATCTCTATGTAATTTATAGTAGTCAAAATCGTAATTGCTAAAGCAAAAATTCAGTGGCTAAAAATTCTAAGGATCTATTTAGCAATGCTAGCGTTTTCTCTAAACTTCCTACCTACTAGAATGAACCTTAGCATTAAATATAAATGAATGCTCCCACATCAGGGGGCAAAAGTGTCCACTAATCAAGAACTAATAGCTCTAGACAAATTTTCTTTTTGAAAGAAAGCTTGTTTAGTTTCATCAAAACTTTATTTTTTTTAAACTTATCCTATTTTCATCTATCTTTGTGCAATTGTTTTGGTGATAAAAGAGATGGTTCAACTTCTCATTTTGGCAGATCATTGTGATTGGGGTACCGCTTCCCGAAAGATTCAATGTAGGATTTCTTTTTTCTTGCGTGGGAGCTGCAAAATGGATTGTATCTAAGCAGATGGAGTACTGTCATTGTCTCTCCTGATTGACTACAAATAACCATATCTTCTGTTCACTATTCTGTTCTCTTTACCTGCTAATTCTTGTCTTTTAGCTTTGAAGGCTGTTGATATACAAGCTTGCACTTTCCCTGTCTGTTCCTTGGGCAGTGGAACCTTGGTCAGCTTTGCTGATAAATTCTGTAATATGTAATATGTTGTAAGCTGGAGAGACCACAGCCTGGGTGGGAACCTGATTGCATTGGCCTATGCTTCCTTTTTGCTTCCCTTCTTTCTGCCATTGATTGGATTTCCATCCAGCATCTTTTAAGTAACTTAAAGAGATGCAGCTGTGTAGAACCTATACTGCTATACATATCCAATTTGTTCCAGTGTACACAACCATATATGTGACAACTTAGCTTTGTATCCAGATCTTAAATGTTACCAAGCAAGAAAATTAGCTTGCTATCAAGGATTTTTTTGCAGGTGCATTTTACACGTGCGCACACAAAAAAATTTAGACTATTTTTTTCCTGTGTATTCTTGCTGTACGTCCTTTCCAGTAGGCTTGCTGAAATTAAGTCTGATAAGTCTATCATTCCTAAAGATCGGGGATTTTTGTCTGTTCTCACAATGACATGAGGTAGAATCTATAGAAGCAATATTTACCACAGATTGCCTAATCCAATTACTTCATTTTGAAAATGGGACATTCTTCTGTGCTTTATGGCTCTCGTGGCCTTAAATTCTGACACTGAATATTCCCTCATTGCTGTTGCTTATGGCAGAGGAAGAGTGTGTTATTCTCAATTTAATATTTTCTGTATAAACATATTCTAAAGCCGCCTCACACTTAATGCTGTGGATATGACAGGATGAAATCATATGTGATTAAGCAGGGGCAGTACATCTTGTTGCACATCTATCCAATAACACTAGATAAGCTCATTCTAATATGTTGCAGCTCTGAGGCTAATTAGCTAAGAGCAATAGTAATGTTCAGTTTACCTTTGTGTGATGTGGAGTGTATCCATTGTTGTATGATCTGGAATACCACTTACTATGACAGCTTTGTTATATAAAAATGCTTAATGTTAATGTTCAGGTGAAAAGGAGCGAATAAAGTAGGATGCACAGAGTAGGTTACTTGAAAATTTCTTTGTTGCCTACACAGTGACCTTAGTTCATGTTCAAAGGTCAGACTCTTCCCTCTGTTTTGCACCTCAGAATTATGAAACATGTACGTGTCCATAGCTGTGTGTTATCTGTGTTTTGGTGAATTCAGCTTACCTTGCAGCTGGATCAAAGCAAATAGCTAGAAAGCTTGGGATTACCATTACAGTTGGAAGGATGGCTTACCTGTAATGGCTGGAAACTTGTTTGTCGTGAAGTCAATGGAATGTAATTCTACATAATATTCAAAACCAGGGGATTTTTAGTGTAGTTTAACAACATAGTGGGTAAGCAGCCATTACTCTAGTTGTATGCTGTTAGGCAGAGATGGTATGTTCATCATTTGAGCTTAAAGATAGCAGTCTTTTTCCAAAGTAGTATTTATTTATTTTTTTAGTAAATCTTAAAAGATTTTGCATGCAGCTATGTTTTTGTGTTTCTAGAAAAGACAAATAGCAGAGTTGTGTGGGATTGTCTGGAAAGGGGCACCTGTGAGTGACTGCCAACCTAGTGGCTTCAGCAAATTTTGAAGAAGTTCCTTGTTCCACTTTTCATGACTGGTCTGTTTGGATAATGAAGGGCTGCTGCTGGCTAAGTGGCTGACAGGTACAATCCTCATACTGCCTGTCTCTGTAACAGATTTTAAAATCTCAGCTTTATGCCCTACCACCAAGGATCCTGCTGAAGTGTTTATGTTCTTAATATCTGCAAACAGAAGAAAGATGGGTCTGTCTGTCTTTAAAATGACATGAAACAGATGGAGAAGGACATGGATTAATGGTCAGCTGGACTGGAACACTTGCTAGGTGTTCAAGTGAAGTGCTTTTCTAGTTGTACCCGTTGACTAGAGCTCACGGGGGGGTTGTCTGTTCCTGCTGTACTTCTGTAAAAACCTCTGACTATGCACATGATCTCCTTCATGTAGCTGATCGGTTGTCCCAGTTTTGCTTATCTGAGAAAATCCTGCAGGAAATAACTATACAGTTGGGTCATACCCTAACACTTTACTCGCCAAATAATGCGAACCCTTAATTACAAACTCTGCCACATCAAAAAATGTGGAGGGCTGACATTCGTGCCTGAATTGTGTGATGCATTTGTTGTGGAGGTATGAGGCTGTAATTAAGGTTTTATGGGATATGGTAAAAGGAGATAAATGTGTAGTGTTTCCTTATCAGGAAGCAGGAATTAGTTCCCTGCGATAATGTAAAGTCCGTCCATGTCCCTGGACGTGTGCTGTGTAGGCATTCATGTGGGCTTGAGGAGCCCGTCAAAAGGGCCTCCATTAACTAGAATTTAAAAACAGTGGAGAAGCAGAGCTTGGTAACATAGAAGCCATGAGTACTTTGGAGGCTTATTTCCAGGATTTCCTTACTTAGTGGCAAAGTACCCCTGTCTGACCATGGCACAGTGCCTGGGTGCTGCAGCAGGGCTATCAGAGGGTGCTTGGAGCCCACCCCAGAGCTGGCGTTCATAGCCCTGTCCTCCAGGCAGTTGTTCAGTAATGAGGGGTGGCCCAGGAGGCAGTGATAGCACTATCATCCAGGTGGTCCTGGTGGGTGGTGAGCTCAGGCACGTTGCATCTCTCACAGCAAAGATCAGGGAGCTGCACAGAGGCGCATCTGGGTGCCTGTTAGGGGAGGGAGTCCATCTGTGTTTGTCTTCTGGGACCTGCTGTGGTTCCTAAGTTTGCATCTCCGCAAAGCTCACACTGAAAGGCCTGTTTCAGCTGGCCAATTCTTCAAAGCAATTTGCTCGTACATCCATCTCCCACTTCCCACACCTACGCAGAAGTCTTTTTATTGTTTTCTTATTGCCTTCTCCCAGCTTCTCTCTATATGAACTAAGCCACACAGCGAAGGTGGTTATGAAATCTTTTGCATACCGACAGGGTTGATGTTTTCTACATCTGTCCTCTATTAAGTCAAAATGATATTTTTAACTTCATCTGCAAGTCTCGCTTCTTGCTTTTTATATAAAACACAATAGATGGGAAGGGCCCAGCTCTCTGCATACACTCTTCTATTCTTTCGCTCCCTAGACAGGA
Organism: Anas acuta; assembly: GCF_963932015.1. Classification (NCBI taxonomy): domain Eukaryota; kingdom Metazoa; phylum Chordata; class Aves; order Anseriformes; family Anatidae; genus Anas; species Anas acuta. The sequence continues at coordinate 43,750,639 of NC_088980.1, read as the reverse complement.
AGCCCTGATTTCCCCATCTTGTTTACATAATTTCAGGATTCTTTAACGCCACCCACATGCGTATGTAAGTGGTTTACTGAGCCATGCATAATGTGGTCACTTGAATGCTTCTCGAATGCATAGGTATCATGTGAAGATAATGATCCATATAAATGCGTTTCCTAGCAAGAGGCTCATCTATGGGTTCGTTGCGTGTAGGTTGCCATAAGTGTTGGAGCTGCTTTTTCTGTTTTGTTCTTCTCTCCGCTTGCTCAGCCTCAGATCCCTTTTTTCCAAATTTATACTTTAAAACAGATTTTCTTTTGTTAGCTGCATTAGAGATATTAATTATACTCATGGAAAGCCACAGTTAGGTGCATGTGTATCAAAAAACCACTACATTCTTTATCTGGAAGAAAATTGCAGATCATTTTCTTTAGTGATTTGAGTGGTTGGTTGCTGCTCAGTGGGAGAAGAAAGTAGAACTGTACTTCATACATTTTCTATGTTCTTTTTTTGAGGAAAAGTGTCAGGTTTTCCACACATGTTCATCCTGGGTCTGCAGCCTTCCAGAAAGGTTGTTCCGTGCTGTTCTTTTGGACGATAGAAGTAAAGCCATAGGTTTGCAAAACTGTTAATTAAAATCTGCTCCAAAATACATTCTTCTTAATTAAACAGCTGAAACGATCAATAATTGTAGGTGTTTGCTGGTGAGAGCTGGAACTTCCTTTTCCTGTGTGCATGTATAAAAGCATGGCTCGCCTTTGATGTGCCAGAGCCTCGTGGTCGAGCCATCCCCCGTGGCCCCCATTCCTCTTACTCTGAGACTTTGCATCACCCTTCCTCCTGCTGCACAGCCCCGTTACTTCCTGCCGATGGTATGAATCATGCACGATGGGTGTCTGAAGCTGGAGAGCAATTTCGGAAATTAGGGAGCACAAAAGGTAATTATTGCCCTCGCCGTGACCATACAAAGACTGCAGTCTGATGTCATGAGACCTAAAAGACCACGCCATCTGGCTAGCCTTATCCAGTAATAGATCTCGCTTAAAATGAGCTATTTTCAATGTTGGTCATGAAGAGTTGATAAGGTAATAAATATTATGACTGTGCTCCTGTTCATGGCTTGGCACTGCAGGCGGCTTAGCCGATGCTTTGTGTCTACACTACCAGTCTAAAAAATGGGCTCAAAAGGGATCTGGCCCCATAAACATGTAGGTTTTCCATCCCTCGCACTGATGTTCTGCCACAACTTGCAAAATGTCCCCCATATTTAGGAAGACCTGAGTTTAAGCTCAAGTGGTATCCTACTGCCTCTTGTGAGGGGGAGATGAGATATGAAGAGCTGTGAAGGGGCTTCTTGAGGAGCCCTAGTTTATATCTGCTTGTGGTGTAGCTCAGAGGATACTTAAGTTTCTCTGCTTTCATAGAGGCACTGCTACCATGTTCTTCTTAGGGCTTCTTTGGCAGTTAAATGTCAGATTGGCCTTGGACACAAGACTTCTTAATCTATAAGACCATGACTGTTGGTCACAAGCTAGTACCTTAAATTTTTTTTAAAAATACACTTGGAAACGTGAACAATAACTTATTTTAGAAAAGTACATTACTATTATCAATCATAATGCTGAAGACAGACTGCTGACAATTCTGATCCATGTCCAACAAATTAGTTAAAACAAGGAATAAGACTTGTACAAAGATGATCTCAGAATACTGCAAGGCCAAGATGTTTCCATCATGTCACGGAATGTAATTTATAATCCATTGCAGAATAAACTCCCGAGTTTACATTTTGTAATGGAGGCTGCCAGAAAAAGCTAGAAAGCTTCTAATGCAGTTCATGATTTGAAAGCATTCATAATTTGGGGTAAATGAAATATTGATGGAGGACTGCCTATGACTGAAGAGAATGCACCCAGAGTCCCTGACAAGGAGCAGGTTCGGTTTTAAAGGGAGCGAATTGGTTAGCTTTTTTATAGCTAGATAGCTACAAAGGCATTCTTCCTGAGACCAAAATTACCTTGGCATAAGATCAGTTTGTAAATGGCATTGTGCATCAGAACACAACCTCTAATTATTATCTGTATTGTAACTTCCAAGTAATCTCTTCTCCAGAGCCTTCATACTGTCTTACCTAATCAAGCAAGAGGTTTTCCTAATGTCTCAGCACGCTCATGTGTAAAAGGAAAGCTGTTCCAGGGCTTTGTGGCTCCTGAGCAGGTGGTTTTTCCTCTAGTGGTTGACCAGGGACGTTGAGCTGGTGAAATACTTGACCTTTCCTGCCTGGCAGACTACAGCAACACTTGTTCTGGTGCTGCAGTGTCAAACTTCTGGCTTCCTCTTGGAAATACAGTTAGCACCGGAAGAAGGTACCCGCTGGAAAGCAGCGTGGAGGTTTGGGTATCTTCCTCTGCCACAGGTGCAGGGTGGCTGTGCTGGCTCCTCCTAGTCTGTCATGCTCTAAAGAAACTCAAGGAATGAGGGCTTCTTGAAATGGCAGTCCTTGGCTTGCCTGCTGAGGTTGCCAGAGGTGTAAGGTGCAGGGGGTACCCATCCCCTACAAGAGCAGCAATCATCCTGGTCCATAAAAGAAGTTGCTGCGCATTGATGGCTTCCAGTTTCTAGCAAAGTGCAAGAATTGCACCTTGCTAGGTAAAAGTGTGATGACAACTTAGCATCTTCTCTACCAGTTCTTAACACGATCTATGTGAAAAGCAGCAGCTATTTCTGTCCCTTCTGTCTTGTCCCAGTGTATCTATTATCTTGTACCATGCTATCTCCATGTCATAAAACATGCTCATTGTTTGTATTTTGACCTGTAGATTCAGAATACAATTCTGTCTCATTTTAGGTTTATTGCTAATTCTTCTATTGAGCAAGACAAAATATGGTAAATGTTATCAATGAATAATTGCAGGAAAACTTAAAATACTTGCCTTCAGGACACTGTAGGGTCCCCTGTGAGATGCAGTAACTTTAGATATAGTACGTAACTCAAATTATTGATGTTGGATAGAATACATAGTGTGGGATTTGTGTCCTGCTTTCATCACATCCATAGCAGCTTCCATGTGAGGCTTGCAAAAGGAAGGTCTCTGAGGTTAAGCAAGGCACAGAGCAAGCGGTGTGTTTGGAGCACTGGTATAGATGCTGACACTTTGCTTTGGTTTGGCCATGTATTTTAGCCCTTGCAGTAGCAGTGGCCTTCCATAAACCAGAAATGGGAAAAGAATAAGATGTTGCTGTGATTGACCTTTGAGTGAAGAGATGAAGCACACAGAGCTTGTGAACTGAGCCCATGCAAAATGTGAGCACACGACACCGCATGGAGGGATAAGTGTGTTTGCACTGGAGCAAGGGTTTGTTTTTTATACACTAATTGAGGAAATTGATCTTTCATAAAGTAGATTTGGAGTCTATCTGCCCTTGTTGAAATTGGTAGGGTATTTTCAGTTGCTTTTGGTTCTGACTGTGTCAGAAAAGATGATAAAAGATGTGGAAAGAAGTGCTTGGGCTTTTCAGAAAAGCCCTGAAATTATCATTTTTACCCCTTTGGCGTGTTAAAACAGCAAATGGTAATTTCTGTGAATCATTAGCATCGTTCAGGAAATCCACAACAATGTGAAGATTAGTCAAGATTGATACCTGGCTCTTCTGTAATTTGTGTTAAGCTCCTAAACCTTTTAAACTGCACTAAATTTGGATTGAAATAGCCTTACACTACTGTAAGACAGGACGGGTATTTGGAAATATGGTTGTGCTTTACTTACCCATCACTAACTGCGATCAGATTTGATGTCCCTTCTTAGAGCTGACCTCATCAATGTCACAAAGGTCAGAGCCAAGGCGTGTGGCCCCTGTGTTGCCTGGCCGTGACATTTCAGTGGCAAAAGAACTTCAGTGTTAAATGGAGGAGGAGGCGGAAGGGACTGCAGGCTCTGCTCTACAACCGGGAATCTTTATCTTATTAAAAATGTCTGGGCAGAAGCTTTGTTGTTCATCTTTCCGTATAAGTGGATATATTCTCATTGTCTGCTGTGAAGAGGGATATTTTTAACAGCTACAGAAAGGTCCTTGGGGTACACGTGTACAATAATAATTTTTGGCTTTTAAAGGAAATCATCTGTAAATCCCATTAGTTATCATTTTTCAATTTCCATGTTTCTAAGCATGATTTAACTTCAAGTGTTGCAGTTCTTAAATCTAATTAAGGAATCGCTTTTAGCTCCCATCTGAAAGTCAACCCATTGCAGATTGTTTGATTAAACTTTGGAGATCAACGAATTAAAGCCCGTGCCCGTTGTGGTGTGAAGGAGCTGCAGGGATGCTCCTGAGCTGCGGTGCAGAGCTGAACACGCCCGTCCTCTGCATGGGAGATGCAGACGTGGCCTTGCACCCGAGGGAGGTGAGAGGGGGGTGCTGGCAGAGGTGGCTCCCAGAATTTGGTCCTTTGCAGGTTTTGTGAGCCCCACGTTGTCCCCCGTCTCTGGATGGGAAGCGGTTGTTGGAAGTACTGCTCAGGCCAAGATGCTGGGGATGACGATTAGAGCAATCAGCAGCCCCTCTTGCAGCCTGTCTCAAGCTATAAATTCTGGTTGCTGTGAAAGAAGAGTAATGACCCGCCATCATCTCAAGCACTGCTACTTGTGCTCTGCTCCTTACGGCTCATCCTCACTCCAAACCTCTCTCGAGGAGAAAGCCAGGGTTCAGCTGGGGTCCTGCTGCTGTGGGGCCAGGACAGCAGCGTGTAGGACTGGCAGTGGACATCCCTTTCCTGGGAGATGCTCCCTGCCGAGGGCACAGGGCCATGAAAGCAGCCTTAGCTCTGCCCTGGGGTGGTCCCCACGGTCCCCATCTCCCGCAGAACAATGCGCTGGCCTCCCCCTCCCGCTGCGGTGGCGCTTTGTGCTCTGCAATATCCGATAGCAGAAGCCATGGAAACAACCGCCGACGGTGGCTTGCAGAAGGATTTGTTAATTAAAAGATTTTTAAATTATAATAAAGTCGCTATCTTAAATCCAGCAGGGATATTGCGAGCGGTATCCCGCTCCACCATCGCTCTCCAAAACCGAAATGCAGCTGGAGATGAAGTGCCCCTCTGCACCCAGCTCTTTTCCTGTTATATCCCTTGTGATGGTGTGCTGAGATATTGGTATTAGCATCTCTGTAGCTGCAGAGGTGAGGGCTCAGCTCATCCCTGTGGCCACCCATAAGCTTTGCTATGTCCCCCAGCTCCTCATGGTGTGAGGCAGCGTGGGGTTCGTCCCCATCCTTGCCGCAGTCAGGGTTTGGTGGTGGAGCTGTACCCAAGAGTGAAGCTGAAGTAAAAGGATGTGAGTGAGTGTGGGGGTCTCACAGGAAGCAACAGACTGCCTGTGTGTTTGAGGGCTGGAGCCGTGCGATGTGTGAAACTGAGCATCGCTTCCTGCCTTTGCACGCAGGAATCACACAGTGCAAGGGGGTTGTGAACCTGAGAAATCAGCAGGCTCTGCTAAAAACAGCTCGAAATGTCGCTTAAGGAGCATCTAGAGCATCTTTTCTTACAGGAAAGCATCTATGTGGAACAATGTAAGGCAGGTGAAGCAGAAGCTGATGTAGGAATGCTCCTGGGGAAGAAGAGCTGGTGCAGGTCTGATGCTGGCTGCTGGCTGATAGTTTCCCTGGGGTAACTGTGGTGGTGTAAGTACTGGCACGGTGGTGTGGCTGCAGGAGCTGGCCCTGCTTGCTCCTGGCAGACCCCATGTGAACTCTGAGAAAGGGACATTTGGGGTTTGTGTGGACAAGCAGGCAGGTGTGCTATACCCCCACTGTGTCAGGGCTTCTTTATGAGCACGCTTTGGTGGTTCTCCCCTCCCATCAATGAATAAGCTGCAAGTAGCTTTTGCCAGTGTGCAGCAGCTCTGATGGCTGATACTCAGTGCGGAGAGATTCAAATGTGTGGTATGCAGAATAGGAAGAATTCATTTGTTGGTGTGTTCCTTCCTTTGGAAAAGGACAAACAACCTGGACATTGAAAATCTTTTTTCTTCTTGCACTCTTTTACATGGCAAAAGAATTCAAAATAAAGACTGTATTTAAACTTTTCAGAGGAAAGTTTTAACTTGTTGCAAGGTTGAAGCCTCTCAAATTCTTATCTGTTACTTCATTCTCACTTATCTGAAATTAACTTTTTCTAAATCAGCCTTTTCTCCCAGAAAAAATAATTGATTCCAGCCAATAACAAATGCTCATCTTTATTTCATTGGCTTGTATCTTGGGCAGCACAAGGGACAGTGAGTAATGGCTCAAAAATACCCTGCTGTATAATGGAAGTAAACCACCCAATGAATCCAGTTAAACTTTGTAACCTTCAGAAGTTAAAACCGAAGGGCTTAGACCCTGCCCGCAAGTAGAATTGAGCATGCTCCAATCTTTTTGCTTTGTCATTTTCACATTAATCTACCCTTAAATGCAGATATCTGTATTGGCTATTTCTGTTCATTAGTGCCGCCAACTAATTAACTTTACATTAAAATGAATGTATTAAAGGGAAGAAGTGTCCCAGTAACATACCTAGAGTTATAACAATGTTATGCTCCCCTGTGCTGGAAATGCAAACCAGACAGCTTGTAATTTACTTCCTAAGTGTCCTAACCTCCAGGAGGAATGAAATGAACTGTATGAAGGAAGGAAAAACAGAAGTTATATTGGTCTGTCTTGTTGAATAAAGCAATTGATAGAGTAATTCTTTGTGAACAGCAGAACTTATTTCATTGCGGAATGAAGCAATGTGCTCGGAAAATCACTGCTCTCTTTCTGGCAGGGTTGTTTCCACATCTAACACCTACCGCTGCCACTCACAAGGGTGCTTATGACAGTTGAAAGTTGCGTTAAAAGGAAGGAAAGCATTTCAAGCTGACTCATTCCAATAAGTGAACAATAAGCCCAGGATCCTCTGACAAGGGCACGTAGAAAGCGTGTGCTCATGTTTTTCCTTTGCTAGCGATGTGAAATAGGAGTAAAAGGGTTTTTTCCCCTCATTTCCCCCTGAACAGATACAGCAGGGCAGGACAACAGTAGATGTGCCATAGCAATGCCCCATCTCATTTCAGACCTCTGCCTTGTGTAAGTGCTGGCAGCTTTTCTTCCTCATGATATGCTGCTCTAACCAAAATATTCCCGAAGTATTTAAAAACTGGGTTTGAATCAGGTGAAAGTGTATGTTGATTGACTGGACTTTATCAAACTAAACAAATTTCAGATTGCATTTTCTAAGATTTCAACTCAATCTAATTTATCAGTGGTGTTTCACAACTAACCTGTGTGCAGGTATGAGAGCAGGCAACTGTTTTATTCTGGGTTCAGACCAGAACAAGGGTTTGCTTTCCACATTTACTGTGAAAGTCAGATGCAAGTCAGAAGGGGGAAAAAATAAAAGGACCATTTTTGCCAACTGTTGAGGCTGGGTTTCAGGAAGAGCCACCCCTGTGTGCTGCACACAGCATCCGTCTCCAGCAGAGATCAAATTGTGCAGGGGTCTTGCTTTCTGGCTCCCGGGCAGTGCCGAGCTGTGGGGCAGGGAGCAAGCTCTTTGTTGTGAGGCACAATGCATTCCCACACAGGCTTCACATCGGGCTTGAGGGCCAGGATTCGCATTTGGCTCCCAGCTGTGTGCTGGATGAACCTGCTGAGGGTCGAGCTGGAGGCTGATGATAAACAGAGGGTTAAAAACTCCCAGTTGTGTGTTGGGATCAAATGTGTAACAGTAACAGAAATGGGATAAAACTGCAATAATGCTGGGAGTTCAGGTGTGGGCCCACGAGTGGCCCATTGGTGCCTAACAAGTGGCTCCTAAACAGTGTCACCCCTGAAGCAGATGCACTAGTGTAATGTCCTGCATGGCTGCACGTGGTGGTCTAGTTCACTAACTTGCTCTGTCTTCGTAGTTTGTTACCCTTTGCAGGATGATTTGTGTGGTTCACTGCCACTCTCACTGGAAAGGAAGGGCCTCAAGTAAATGGAGACACCAGCCTGCAGCAGGTGGGATGCAGCTCCGTGGGATAAGTGAGGATGGTATTTATCCAGGGCAATGTGCTGCCCAAGCAGGAGACAGCTCTAAGGCGTGTCTTCTGTAGCCTGAAAGTGGCACAAACTAGATGCAAGTCAACAGGGACTGTTGCAAGGAGTCATTGCACATAGGATGCATGAATTAGTCCTTTTGAGTTGGCTGATACCAATAAGGACTCGTGGAGAATATTTGCGTGCCTGCTTTGGCTCACAAGACTTGAAGAAGGATGCAAGGAGGTGGGAGAGGTTAACAACAGGCACGATGAGGAATTTAGAAAATAGGATGTAGGACAAGTTGAAACAATCCGAGCTGTCACCAGGTCTCTTTGCTGGGCTGTGTGACCTTGAAAGGTATGAAAGTCTGCTCAAGAGAAGGGAATAACCTGTAATCTGTCTGTTGTGAGCAGGATAAAGAGCAGTGCATCGCAGCACGGCAAATGTAGGTTAGGTTTGAAGGAAACACTTTGCAACAGAAAATAGAGAGAACCTCCTGTGGCAGCCTGGGCCATCCAGCACTGGGAAGTTCACAAATGATGGACAAGTGAAGGGGATGGAGGCTTCCCAGGGTCTCTGGGCTGTGTTGGTTTCCAATTCTTTGTTGTTTCATAGGAGAAAATTACTGCTGTGAGTGTGATTCTTCCTATATGCTAGGGGATGGAGGCGAGTGAAGTGGGGAGGTGGCTCTGCCGGCCCCTTCAACATATCAGGGCAATTGCAAATTACAGCATCAGCAGGTAGCGCTGCTCCTCTTGAAGATATTTCCTTCCCTATCTGTTAATTTCTTACATTTTTAATCTCTTTTGATTGTGGGGTTTGTACTTTTGTCTAAGCAGTATTTTTCTATCTGATGTACACTGCATAGAAATAATATCAGCACATCTTCTAGCCTTAATTCTGCATTGCCTCGTTGTGTTTTTTTTTTTTGTCATGTGTCAGGTCACTAACATCACTTCAGTAGGGTTTTATAATTGCATTTAATATGTCACTTACTATGCACGCCTCATCTGATTTCTATGGCAATAATGAGATAATTCATCTGTGCTGGGTTGCACAGTCAGTTGTGTGTTGATAACGCATTTAATTTTACCGAGTTTCAAAATCTTGGCTGATTTTAGAGAAGGGTTCGAGCTGAGATAATTTCATATTTTAAAATACTTATCAACTCCAAACCCTTAATGCTAGCTTTTCTCTTTGTCTTTTCAGATAGGGCAACTCCGTCCTGATCCATTGTCGCTGCTGTCTCCTGCAAAATTTTACGCAGAGATTTCATACAACTTCTGTCATTTCATTAATAGAGGAGACAAAACGAGAAATTCTGTGCTAATGTTTATTAACTGCTTAGGGCTCACCTGGGGACAGGGTTGGAGGCAGGGGGAAGGCAGCCAGCTTTTCCACCATCACTGCTATCGCACAGGCCCTTCTGACTCCCAGCGATGAAAGCACAGCGAACAAATTGGTGGGGAGGTGGAATATTTTCCGTGATTTGACAGGAATTTCTGGAGCTGTGCTTTGTCATTTTAGCCTGAGTGAGAGGTACCGTTTTTAGGAATATTTTTAGGTTTTACCCACTTTTTGAAGTACTATATTTCGCTCCTGTACAACAGTTTGGTTGTGAAGTTAATTGCTCTTTTATTTTACGGTGACCTTGACTGTATTTCGTAGCTGAAGAAAAGCGACATTTAGGTTTTCTAATTTAAAAGCACAAAAGAGGTTGGAGGAGACAGTGTTAGTACCCAATTCGCATGCCAAGAAAAGGTGCTTATGTTAAATTATAGGCTGCTGAAGCTGGGACCGAAGATAACATTATTAGACTTTTGCAATAAATATGATTAATGGGACAACAGGGGTATAATTTGGGCCACCTCTTGTGTGTGCAACTTATTTATTTTCATGGGTAGGATTTTATCATTTAAATCAAATATATGCATGCACGTATTTTCTAACCTCTCTCTCCCTCTATTTGGAGGTTTAAAAGGTACCTTGTCTAAAACTGTTCTACAAAACCTACTCTGGCAGAATTTTTGGTAAAAGTGGAATTTCCCCTTCTGTATTGCCTCTTCCTCAGATTAAGATCCGCAAGGTTTGGGAGAATACAGGTTATTCTCTGTCACAGAAAAACCTGCCTGAGACGTGAGAAGAGTAGTCAGAGTGCTGCTGGGTTTAGAAAATGTGAAAGGGGAGGATGGAGCGAGTGCTCTGGCTCGTGCTGCACGCTTGGAGCGGCTGCCACGCAGGACTTTGTCTGAAAGCCTCGTCCAAACAAATAATTTAAATACAGAATTGTTGCTTTACCAAAGCTGCAGTTCCTGCAAGATCTGTCATGCCTGCGCTCGAGATGGATGGATTGTAGTGGGGAAAGCTACAATGCATCTTTCAGTAGCCACTTAACCTCTTTTTAGTGAAAAGGGGATCAAAACACAGGACAGCATTTGCTTGTGTTCAGCAGTAGCTTGTTTTTTGTCAAGTCTGGAAAGAAACTTGGAGTCCAGCAATAATGCTCGCCCCCCCCTTACCTCTCTGAATATAGATAGAAGCTGTATGAATTTCCAGCTGTTTTTAAGACTGAGATAAGGGGAAAAATATCCTTTCACAAAACCAAGGGCTTCTTAACCTTTAAAAGCACGGACGTGGAAGACAGCGGTGGATGGTGGCATCGGCGTGATGGATTGGCACAATTCCCGTGCCTCCCATGGGGTCAGCGGAAGTGTGCATTATTCTGACACGCCGCTTTTGAGGGGAAATAAAAGTCTTTTAGAGCCCTAAATCATCTTTTGCAAGCAAAGATCAGAAAAGGTTACTCTGGCAGCTGAGATGGACCTATCAGCTATTTTCCCCTCGAAGCACTGCCGTGCACTTCTTCTCACCACCTCCTTGCCCTGACTTCAGTGCGCGGCACAGACCGGTGCCTTCGTTGTGTTTGTGTATTTTTCCCAGCCTCCATCGTATCTGTGTGCTGAAATTCTGCGTGTCTGTCAACTCTCCCCTGGGAAACAGCTGATTTCTGTATTTTGGCAAACCGAAATGTAAGCTGAAAAGAGTGTTTTTCAAATACCAGGGTGGCCTGATAAGCCGAGAGTTCTTGACTGTGTGCTTGTGTCTCTCAGCAGGGTGTTAATCACCATCTTAGAAATGGAAAATCAGTTTAAAAGGCCAAAAGGAGAGATTTGGCCTTTCTGAAGTTTGAAATATTAACGTGCTTTCCTTAAGGGCCTGGAAAACCCTTAACTGTAAGCAAGATTTTGTGAGGAATATGAACATTAAACAAAGGCTCTGGGGGCGCTTTTCATCCTGGTGGAAAAAAAAAAAATACATTTTAAGCCTATGGATTCCAAATGCTTTCTGCTTATAACCCTACCTGCGGGTGGTAATTGAGCATGGTCCAAGAACTGCAGGAGGAGCAGCGGGACAGACATCCGTCCTGCTTGTGACCCCTCTCGTGGCTGCTGTCGCTGCTGCACGTGGGAGTTGGGGCTTAATGTGCGACCTATTCCTCATACTTTTAAAGCTTACTGGGGCTTTGCTAACACAGCTTCACTTTGGAGCTTGGGCTGGTGCCCAGTGCAGATTCACCACCAAGTTTTGTGTGCTCACCAAACACGTTGCTGCTGAGGTGGTGCAGTGGCTCTGCAGCTTCAAACATTGCTCTTCGCCCTTTCCCAGCCCTCTTTCTGTGGAGAATAAAATAGGAAGCACAGCTTCTTTAGTATGTCTTCCTACCTCTGCCATCTAAGGATGGATAAAATATGTTTTGAAGACACGGGCTGTCGCCTCATGCAATTGTTTGGTTTCCCTCCTGTAAAACTGGCTGCCTTCTCGGCTAAAATCCGGTGTCTGCTCTGGAATGGTGTTTGTAAAAACAGTTTTAATCTAGGCACGGTGTGTTAAACTGACACCAGCCCAGCAAAAGGTCTATTCCGAGAAGCGTGGCAGCTTGCGATGCTCTCTGCAGAAAGTGCTGTCTTGTAGATGCTTGCTTTTTAAGGGAACAATGCTGAATTTAAATAAGCAGCAGGAACAGCTCGGCTGTTTGATCCCTGCGCTGAAGTGCATCCACATTTGAGGATCAAGACAACTCTGGAAATTCCTACATATTGAGCTGTTAAATGATGCAGAAACCTACAAAATGAATATACATACGGCGCAAAGGTGTTAGCCAAGTGCTGAAAGCAGAATAACTGCATCGGTCTGTGACAGAGCCTGGATGAATAAATTTGGCCCCTGGGAGTTTTCCTGGCTGGTGGGAGCCGCTTGCTCTGCCTGCTGCTGGCCCTTCTAGGTCCCGTGGAGCTTGTGCTCAGATGTTTGCACTATGGGTCTTTGCTCAGCCTAGATGGGTGCTCTGATTCCCCTCTGGTGTTCAAAGGGGGAAACTCTTTGGAGAAACACTGGGGTGGGCTACATCCATCTCACTCTGCTGCCCAAGCAGCTTGTAGCTGATGGATGTGAGGCTTCATGGCAGTGGTGGACGGGTATGTATTTCCAGGGAAGTCGCTGGAGGGGGAAAAAATGTGAAAATGTAACACTGTTTTCAAAAGGATGTGGACCCCATGCTTTCTACTGTCACAAATGCGGTGCTTAAAAGGGAAACATGCTGGGGATTTCTCATTCCAGATATTAACATGGTCCTGTACCAGAAATGTAGCAAAAGGTTCCGATAACTCTACACAGAAAGCATCTTTAGCATCTATGTATTTGGGATTAGCCTTTTTTCTTTTTCTTCTTGAAAAGAAGCAAGTGAAATATTTTTATTAAACATCTTTACCATTTCCTCCTGTTAACTTATTAACTGATGAATGAGCAGATATTTGCATCTGGCTGGCCTGTAGATAGTTTTAAGTGTCATCACATCAAAAAAAATGTATCTGGGAACCACATTTAGCTCTTGAGTGGGTAGATATAGAAGAATGTAGGAATCTCCTTAAAACTGATAAATGATAAAATTAAGGAGAAACGGGAAGAAGTTAATTTTAATTCCTGGCAGGCTGAGGTAGAACTACTTTTATATATCTCGCTTTGCATGTGTTGAAGACGTGTATTTTTTCCTTATCTAGGATCGCTGTCAAATTATCAACTTGGGAAATGAGACGTGTGTTGAATTTTTACACCAGTGACAGCCCAAGGAAGGGATCGGTGTGGTTTTTGGTACCAGGTGACACGGCCGTACTGTGCTTTAGCAGCTGGCTTAGTGATCTCCAGGGTAAGAATTTCTTCCGCTTCATTGCCAGCATCCTCTTCCGAGGAAATCAGTGTGGACTTCTGCAAATAGCTTTGTCCTTTCTCAAATAGGCTGTGCTCTTAATAATCAGAATGAGTCGCAGGCATTCCATTAATTGTCCAGATAATTAGCTTTAGGCAATCTGGCGTTTCATCTTTGTCTCAGACTTAATCTCAGCTAGTTTTCGCTCAGTCACTGGCATGTGTAATTCCTCATCTATTTTGACATTTCTGTCGCATTAGCATTTATCATATTTCCATTCCTCTAGACCTGAGGAACCTTTAATCAATCGTACTGTTCTGTGACTTACTTATGCTACATAAAACGCATATCATTGTAACTTTTTGCATCCACTGACTTGATCAATGTGCGTTTTATTTTGCTAAAGTTCACTTGCAGCCTTAGCTGACTTTGTTTTTCTTGTAGCGCCTTCGTGTAGGTTGTTAAAATCTTCAGTGAGAGTTCTCCTTCCCTGGGCACGTTTGTGGTATTTTAAACCTAACTTTGCATTTATTAATCCCCAGAACAATGCCAGATGGTGAAACCCAGGAATATGCGATATGGATGCATGTGTGCGCCCATGTGCACACATTTTATCTCTGTGCATGGCCGCACAGGCTGAGTTAGTGTGATGGGAGGTTTTATTAGGTAATAAAGCTGTGTTTCAAGTTATGCAGGTCACCTCAAGTGAGGACCAAAAAAAGGGGTTGTTCAGCTCTGTGCTGTATATTGCTTCGAGAAAAGCTTTTTAGAAAGCTCTGCTGTTGCTGGCGGGAAGTGCTTAGATTACTTTTCTCCAGAAGTTGGACACCTTCTGCTAAGTTCAGACAAAAAAGAGAAACCGTTACCCTGTGTTCATTTGGAAAACTGTGAACCTCCCAGTTAGTTATATTGGTCCCAAAGTGCTAGTCTGAAACACTGCATGGGCATCAGGGGCTAGGCCTTAAATCTGTCACTGCTTCCCTAGGTATTGCAAGCTTTGTGTCTGAGGCTAGTAACGAGGTGGAGAGATTTGGCAGTAAAGGAGGGAAGCATCTTTCTGCTAAGTAGACTTTTAATTAGGTTTGGAATTGCTGAGAAATTCAGAACATTAGAGCAAGGTGGACAGGAGGAGCTACATGTGCAGAGGAAGAAGAAGTGTGGTACCTTATTGAAAATGGGGGAAAGATTTCTAAAAGGTGTGTGCATTAGTATTCATTGTAGGAAAAAAAAAAATAGCTCAGTTGCTCTATGCTCTATTGATTTTTCTATCCTTGGTTTGTTTTTAAAAGGAGAAACACTGCTGTTTCTTCCCCTAAGACCAGATCTTTCCTACTGCCTTGTCATAGAATTACAGAATCATTAAGGTTGGAAAAGACCTTCAAGATCACCTGATCCAGCCGTACCCCTACTGTTTATATTACCTGCTAAACCATGTTCCAAAGTACCGTGTCCCATGTACCAAGTCCATCCTTTCCTTAAACACCCCCAGGGACGGTGACTCCACCACCTTCCTGGGTAACCCATTCCAATGCCTGACTGCTCTTTCTGAGAAGAAATGTCTCCTGATTTCTAACCTGAACCTCCCCTGGAACAACTTGAGGCCAGTCCCTCTGATCCTATTGCTAGTTATCTGCGAGAAGAGACCGACCCCCAGCTCCCCACACCTTCCATTCAGGTAGCTGTAGTGAGTGCTAAGGTCTTCCTGAGCCTCCTCTTCTCCAGACTAAACAACCCCAGTTCCCTCAGCCGCTCCTCACAGCACTTTTGCTCCAGGCCCTTCACCAGCTTCATAGCCCTTCTCTGGACACGCTCCAGGGCCTCGATGCCCTTCTTGTAGTGAGGGGCCCAAAGCTGAACACAGCACTCGAGGTGCGGCCTCACCAGAGCTGAGTAGAGGGGCACAATCACCTCCCTGGTCCTGCTGGCTACAATATTCCTGACACAAGCCAGGATGCCGTTGGCCTTCTGGGCCACCTGGGCACACTGCTGGGTCATGTTAAGGCGAGCATCAGCCAGCACCTCCAGATCACTTCCTCTGCACAGCTTTTGAGCCACCCTGCCCCAAGTCTGTAGCACAGCATGGCATTGTTGAGGCCAGAGTGCAGCACCCAACACAGAGCCATGTTGAATTTCATCCCATTGGCTTCTGCCCATCGACCCAACCTGTCCAGGTCCCTCTGCAGGGCCATCCTACCCTGTGGCAGGTCGACACTTCTCCTCAGCTTGGTGTTGTCTGCAGACTTACTGAGCATGCACTCAATTCCGTCGTCCAAATCATCAGTAAAGATATTAAAAAGGATGGGCCCAAATAACACTGGTGACCAATCGCCAGCTGGATTTCACTTCATTCACCACCACTCTCTGGGCCCAGCCGTCCAGCCAGTTGTTAACCCAGCACAGAGTGTGCCTGTCCAAGCCATGGGCTGCCAACTTCTCCAGGAGAATACTGTGGGAGACCATGTCAAAGGCTTTGCTGAAGTCTAGGTAGACTGTCAGCAGCCTTTCCCTCATCCACCATGTGGGTCACCCAGTCATAGAAGGAGATGAGGTTGGTCAGGCAGCACTTGCCTTTCATGAACCCATGCTTGGCTGTCTTGCATGTGTTATGTGATTGCACTCAAGATCTGTCTTATTGTTTAAGGATGGAGGCAGTGGAGCAGAGGAAACTTTATCACAACACAAGTGCCTTGGAAGCTGTGCTAGGACAGTGACCTTCCCTCAGCCGGAGGGAACTGATCTATGTGTGACAATGAGTGGGAAAAGCACCAGCAGCATGGCAAGCAGAGCACCACTTCCATGAGGCCCACCTTCTCTGCTCACACTGGCACCACTGTGGGCCGAAGCTGCACCAGGGCTCATGCAACCAAATGGCTGCCAGTATTAAAGATGCTGTGTTTCTGCACAGGGAACCTGCATTGTGCTGCTTCTGTTTTGACAGGAAAGTCCAAGGGGGCTTCAGAGCTTCTGTGTGGTGCTGCTGTGAAATATGTAGCCAAGGTTCAGCCGTGAATGGGCTCACATCAAAAGGTGCCTGCTGCTCAGGAAGGGTGTCACACACAGACATGGATTGAGGGGATAATAATATATAGAGCACTGGTTTTGCATGTAATAAATAATGCAAAAATAAGTGCCTAACTTTCTCCACGTGAGTAATCCTTCCTAAGCACATCATGGATTTGGAACCCATCAAATTCATGACTTCATTGATATCAAGTTGCTGTGTAAGCCATCTCAACAGTTTTAAGTGCAGCTATACCATTTTAAAGATCCTCATCCCCTTTGGGCTGATGCTGCAGCAGCTATTTTTTTTCTTTTTTTTCCAGGGATGTAGCATAATAGATGCAATTTTCTTGTTTAGGGTTCAGTTTCTGAAACATAGTAGTGTTTGTAGCTTTTGGTAGAGTTAAATGGGACTCACACTATAATCTGTTTCTTCTTGTGCATGATTTCTTCTTCAAATATACTGTCACTTCATGGCAAGATATGTTATTTTCTATAGTCTTTTAGAGTTTGGTACAAACTGTTCAGAAGTTCCAGGCTCAAAGGTTTTACTGTAACTCATCCAATCTCTTTCATAACAACATAAACTTTTCACCCACTGGCTTACATGGGGCTTTGTTTGGTCTAACAGGAAAAAATTCAAGGCCATGTTCACTTTTCTTTTGGTAGAAGGATTTACTACTTGTACTGGACTTGGTAGAGTAGTAGGTAGGTTTCCCTCCCTGAAAGATTTTAAAACCAGAAGGGACTACTAAATTATTTAGTCAGCATAACACAAGCTATAAAATGTGATTTTCAGCTAGGTATCTTCCGCAGTGAGTCCCCCATCTGTAATATTGAGTGTGCCATACTGCAGATGTTGAGGATGCTGTTGGAGCAGCATGGTGATGAAGGTGAGGAGCAGACCGGAGCCAGCTTTGGCAGAGGTGAGGTAGGGAGGGGTAGGAGGAGGCTCGGAGCAGCACCTTTTCGGCCCTTTTGGGTTGAAAAAATATATTCCTTTTTGGCCTGTTCTGGAGCAGCTCGTTTTCTTGATTCATTTACCGAAGGAACAGAGACAGCGTTGGTTGCTTGTCTGTTCCTGTGGTGTATACGTACCATTTGTTTCTAATAAGGATGACTTGAAGTCGTATGAATTCTTGTGCTTGCAGATGACTCTTTCTCAGCCTCCCCACGCACTTTGCAGCTGTGGGAGGAAGTATTTGAACACAAATATGATTCTGGATTTATGGAGGCTGCTCGTGTGAGTAGAGTTACTTATTTGCATTACTATTTGCCGGCGTAAGCTCATGCGCTGTGACTTTCCCTCCGTGGATTTGCTCCTGCCTTGCACAGCTTTCATCAGGGCAGCAAACCTTCACTCCCGTGAGCTTGCAGGGAGGCATACAAGCATACAGCAGGTTTGGCTTCAAGCTGCAGCTTCAGCAAGGTTTTTACGCCTCTGCTTTTTGACATCTGGACCGAGAGCTTTACTGATTCATTGCAGGTCTTCCTGGAGTACGAGGTGAGCTGCTGCGTCTCTGCCACATGTGTGAGTGCTAGATAGGCATTCAGACAAGATTACCTGAAAAATGGGCTAGGGAAACTTTAAAGCCGATGGAGCTAATCAGCATCCTGCATGCCCGGTCTATCGGGCACATCAGATTCACCAGCAGGACAGAAATCTGGCGTGCAGGAAATTAGGGTCAGGAGTGACGGGTGGGGAGGAGAGGGAGACGCTTAAGAACCATCCAGCAAGAAAATGGAAGGAGTCAGAAATGCATTTGCTGATGCTGCCTGTCAAAAATCAGAAGCTGATGTATGCTTATGAAAGGAGCTGGGTTTTTTTGTTTTGTTTTGTTTTTTACTTGAACGTCTCCTAGGCTGTTGTTCTGCAGTGGCTGGACAGTGTAGCACAGTGAGGTCCTCTGATTCTTTGGTTGTCTTTGTGGTTCTCTCCTAAATTATAGCAATAAATCTAATAAATTAAAGTAATAAGATTTAATGCTTCTTTGGGGGTATGACAGCAAAAATTTGCCTTTAATCAAGAAGTTATATCTTCCTGAAATTTCATTTATAGGCTGTTTCCTAAAATTGGGAACTTAGACTATTTCCTGTCAGTCTTAGTCTGCACTATTTCTCCTACATTATTTAAGGGTATTAAAATTGCATGGCACATACACTGTACCAAGTTTGATGAAAGAAAAGATTGGTCCTGACTTTACATGGAATTACACACTAGCCATTATTTATTGTTGCACTTTATTTCATTTGGGAAACAGGATTAACTCAGATGAGTACTCTCCGACGGACATTTCTCAGTAATATCCCCTATGCTATTTAACATATTTTGTAGATCTGCACATTCTGTTTCCAAAGAGCTCATTTTCCATTTGAATTGAGATGTACAAAGTCACCTTTTTAAATTACACGAATTTATCATGATAAAATAGAGCATTTTTTTTTTAAATCATCATGTGTATTTCTGTCTCCAGTCAGGCTGGAGGGAGTTGAATAAAAATTTCAAGACAAATCCTTTCTTCCTCTCCTCTCTCTGTAAGTCTCCTCTGCAATATATTTGTTTCAAAGCAAAAAATCAAATCCTTAAAACTGTAAAAGAATGTTGCATCAGGAAGTTGCAACCTTGTTAAAGTACTGTAAAGTGAAGTATGAGTCTTGAGCAAGTTGCCGTCATATTTGGGACCTTCCTTTGACTGGAGAGTCTAGTAGGGTAGTAAATAGTAAAGCAATTCCTCTGGTAATTTGACATGTAGTAGCCTGGCTTAATAGCAAAGTATATTGTTGGGAGAACGTATACATTGATCACAGAAAGCATAATTCTTTCTGCAGGAGCTGGCGGTGGTGGGGACTGGGACTGAAGACCCATGAGTCGTGGCTGGGTTCTGCCTCTGTGCATCACGGTTACAGCAGCGGCATCTGCATGGACGGGTGAACGCCATTTGATTCAGCTTGTGCTTTCTCTCTCTTGCATCAGCAAGGCTCATGCGCTGGTTGAGATCTTCTAAATTCAGCACTTCAAGGAAAAAAAAAAAAATAGGCCATTTGAGGAACTGTGCGCAGGAGGGCTGTAGTTCTGTTGCTTAGCAGAAAGGCACCATGCGAGGCTGTAGTTGCCCAGATCTCTCTTCCAGGTTTGCCACGGTCCTGTTTCTCAAGGTGTCTTTTCTTTTGAACCTGTGACGAGGAGTGGGATTGTTCCCTTAGCAGCCCTCATGTGTCCGAAGCCCAGCTGGTCATCCCCATCTCTCACACCTTCTGGTGAGTGCTTGACCTGAGGGCTGATCTCCTGGCCACGGTGTCATCAGGAGGCTGAAGCCCTGGTGTCAGAAATGGTCTCTTTTGTAGTAAGACAGCCCCAGATGAGAAAATTGTAGCCAAAACAAGGAGTGACCTTGTCATTTATGCTGGGTGCAGTAATTTTGCGCATTTTCATAAATGTTGCTAACGCGCTATTGCTGCCGTATGAGCCGGTCCTTGCTTCGCTGTAGCACAGCACTGAGCTGTTAATTATAGGAGTCAGAGGAGAGGTACAGCTGCAAATCTGCCCCGTCAGGATTTATCAGGCTCCATTTTGTAATCAATGGTTTATTTATTAAACCATCAGAAAATCATGCATGCACTCTGGCCACGACAGCACGCAGCTCTGCTGGGGCATTTTGTCTGAATCGATGGAAGCAATCATCTGCTTTACATCAGCTATCGAACCCGCACGGGTCCTCCAGTGATGAACGGCTTTATCGTCTGCGTGGAATCGACTGCTGCCGATGCCTGGAGCTGGGAGGGTGGTGTTAAAAACACTGAATTTCTTAATAACTTGCATTTTTGTGCCTTTTTTTTTTTTTCTGTATCTTGCTCTGGCTTCCGTGAAGCAAACCAGAATCTTAACTCTGCATGGCTGAATCCCCTGCAATTAGGGAGAGGCTCGTGAAATGGGTTGGGAGGGGAGATGCTGGGAAGCACAACGGAGGGTGGCTGCAGCACTGCGACCAAAGCCTGCTGGTCTCATTGACCCGGCCAGAGGGTTGATTCTAGGGTCAGCAGATGACAAAATTTCAAAGCACAGTAGCAGCATCCTTTTATTTTTCAACCTGCTTTGTGTTTCCCTGCATGCCTGTGGTAGTTGATTAATTTTGGGAGATGGCAGGGGTTTGCCTTATGTTCATTTCCGAGCACAGATTTTAATGGGGGTAGCACGTCCCTCTGAAACACAGGGTGTTGGGGTAGGTGTTTTGTGTTCTCCTAGCTTTCATTTTTCTCTTACCAGAGCTCTGATAAAGAACCAGAGCTGCTACAACTCCTGTTACCCACTGAGGGCAGCCCCTGTAACATAAGAGACTTCTTGCCTGAGGACGTTTTGGTTGGAAACTAACTCCAAGGACCACCATCCTTTCCCTGTGTAATCGTCATGGTTGTTACAACAGCAGAGGCTCTATTCCACCAGGCATTGCAATAGTGACTAACTTCGGGTGGCACGAGGCTTGAAAGATGCTCTGCTCGTGGTGCTCGCCCTGTTGTCAGCAACGTGCCTGTGGATGCTATGAGGGAGGAACCTGGCTTGCTGTAAATCGTTTGTCCGGGGGTTAATTTCAGCCCCAACCTGTTTTTGACAGCTCGTTCACCCTAACGTGGGCTGCTGTACTGACACCGTACCATTTGCCTGTTGTGTGAGGTCTGTTATTGACATAATGGGGCTTTATGGGATTAAAGGGCTTACTGCCAGCGCTAATTATTCAAAAGAATATATAGGTTTTTATAAGCCTCCAAAACTAGCCTTTATTAGATCTGCATTAATACGTTTCAGCTCTTTGCCAGCAGTAATTCAGGCACACTGTTCCTTGCTTATGACCAGTGCTTACGGGAACTTAGAGGATTGGCAGGGAGACGGGCACGCAAGCTAGCACTGCTTGTTGCAGTATCAAGAAGCAGCTCCTGCAGAGTGCTGCTATCGGGGGCTAGTGTGTATTTCGTGCCATGCTGGCACAAGACACACGCTCTAAATGTCCCCTTGTAATGCCTTGGTTGGTATCCAGTAGTGTAATACTCAAGAAAAGACTTGTCAATGTATTATAAAAATACTGCTTTAAGTATTTACAACCCGTGTTTGCTAATACTAATTAATTTCTCAGAATGATCCCTACAGCACAAGAGACGAGGGTACCCAAACCATGCAGCAGGATAAATGTCTGCCTGACCCTGGGGTGGCTGTCACAAACCAGGTGTTCACCACTCCAGGTGTTCATTTTGGCCGGTTTTGTGCTGAATTATAGCGAGACTCTGCAAGATGAAGAGTTAACTAACTGGTGATTAATCCGACGATATCCTTCACGTATGTATCTACACTTAATGTTTTCCCCTCCATTACGGTTAGTAATAGAAGCTCAGTGAATGTAAGAGTTCTGTAAAGCTGCAGACGTTATCTTCTTTCCATCAACCCATTTTCTGTATAAAAGAGGTCAAATCACATTAGGTTTTTACCATTGAGATCCCAGGGCTTCAAAAAGAGCCCTGTGAGTCTGTTCAGTGGAAAATGAAACTAAACTAACGTGTACTTACATCGGTGCACTAAGACCTGCACTGATTTCTTCTTTTTCTTGCATTAGTTTAGAAGAGAGAAGTTAAATATCTGATGATAAAAGTGGATGGTAAAAGATCATGAATGGAAAATGATTACTCTTTCAAACGTCTTGTTGGACAGCCAGTTACACAAAAGGGAAAGATTGTTACCTCAGAGTTACCATCTTGCTCCTCGCTTGGGTGTTAAATGCATTCAAATTTATACTAGCCAGTTCTTTGGTGTGCAATTTGTGTGCATGTTGATAGGGTTTCAAAAAGTGCTTTTTTTTTTTTTTTTTAACCCTCTAGGGACACTTGATGTGCAAGCCAAGTGCTCCTACACGCATGATAGAGCAATTTCTTCGCTCTGGAAAGTGCTGCTAGATAGAAATAATAGCAGAGCAAACATTGACTTCCTCAGAATTGTTACTTGTTCAAATAAGGATACCATAACAAAACCGTACACTGGGTCAAAAGTGCTCTGCTCTGCGCTGATGAGAGCTCAGTAATTTTGGTAGCGTTCCAATAGGAGGATGGAGTTGATAGAAAGTTGGTGCACAGTACAGAGAATAGGCTTATATCCGATCCTGAAAGTCACTTAGGTTAAGTTTTAAATCTATTACTAAATATTTTCCTAATGCTTTAGGACTTTTTTCCTAGAACAGATTGGCAGGGTTTTGTTTTGGTCAAAGGACTCGTACTGATTTGCCCTGTTCGAAAATCTGAAGTTTGGTTGAGGGTGTTTTTTTTGGAAACTTGGCATTTTTTCACTGGAATTATTTAATGCAGTGCCAGTGGCACCTGGAGAGCAAAGGCATGTGTGTATATTCATTTACAAGAGGAAGAGCAGATTACTCTTCCGCGTTCACTGTACATTATTACATGGCAATCTGTCAAAAAACTTGAACCCGAGTTAAGCGTGTGCATGTATATGCAGAGCCGATTTCAAGAACAGTTCCGCAGCACACACAGATTTCGAGGGGATTAATAATCTATGAATAAAACATACCCAAGCTACGTAGCAGCACTTTGGGTTTTGACACGGCGACTAGCGTGTGAAATGCAGAGGCTGTGTCCGCCTGGAAAAATGACTGGGGGCAGGTCTCCTGCTCCTGCACGGCAGCACAAGGCCGCTTCCCTTTGCGGAGGGGATGCTGTTACAAGCCCAGGGAACATCCAGTTCAATCTGCATAGCATGCTGCAGTGTCTGCCTATTACCATGGCGCATAAGTAACAATTTCATAGTAGCATTTTAAACTATTACTCCCTCCTTAAACCGTATGCTAATTTTCTTAAAGAGAAGTCTAATTGCTCTCTTTATATGCAGCTCCGAGTCAAAAGCTTAATTTCTCCCTCCAGTTGGATAATTAAATCATGCAACGTTCATCTCTTGTGACTCCTCCTGTCCCAGAAATCTTACATTTTTACTCTAGCTGTCTTCCACAGCGCACAGCCACTGACAAAGCCTTCACCTTTAATTTACTTGTGCCACTAAGACAGCAGTTTGTTTCAGTTCAGAAGTAAGGATTCATTTTCCTTTCCTTGAGTTTCACCGCGTATTTCCTTCCCTCGAAAAGAAACCCCGTCTTTCCCACAAGTACATTCTCCAGGCATTGTAAAACAAAGGATTTATTTTTTTTTCCCTGTGACCTGATTTTGCAAACCTGCAAGTGCTCCTGTTTAAATCAGCAGCCTGGCTCGCATGGGGTAATAGTTTTGGGAATGGATTAACTTGAAAATCAAAGAAGGCGATTTGAATGCCTTCGTGGCACGGTGCGAGGCATACTGTTTGTGGGCAGCTAGAGCTAGCGCTGCAAGAGCAAAGCTGCCACACAGAAACGTGTGGTCTCCTTGCTTCATTTTCTTCTTCAAAAAAAGCATTTTTGAGATCTGTGGGTGCTCAGCAGTGGATCAAGGAGACCCAAGCATGAGCAGCCTTGCTAAAGCCAGGGGGGCCACACATATGCCAAAAGTAAAGACCACCTTAGTCAGCCTTGCTCAGAAATTTGGAAGGACTGAACCCAGTAAGAAGGGTGAACATCTCTGAAGGACTTTTTCCTTAGTGTGCTTGTGGAGTTTTAAGAGATAACGGTTAGCTAATTTGTGAAGTGGTGATTCTAGTGTTGAAACATTGGTTCTGATGTTATTTTTTGAGCACAGCAGTGCTTGTCACCGTAGTCCTGTTAACCGTGGCTGTTATGCTCTGAATAGTTTGCTATCCAGATTGATAGATTGCTGTGTTAGGACAAGGCTTTGGTGAAGCAAGAGAAGCTGCAAAAAAGCACGTGAAGGGCTAGCTTTGTGCTCTGCTTTGTGTTAGGCTGCTGACTTGCTTCTGAGGTTTCACAGTCTAACATGTCCACTGGTAATGCTGACTTTTCATTACGGGAGCTGCAGGTCAGCATCTCGGCATTTCCCCATTGATTTTTAAATGCCCATATTTTCCAGTGCCTTTCGTTCGTACCACTGCTCAGCATCAGTACTTAAAATGACTATACCAGTTAAGGAGGTGCTCAGATGCTGCTCCCCCTCCTTCCCTATCTTCCCCAGTACTTCTTCCAGTTCTTAACATTTAAAATTGGGTACAAAGCATTTTTTATTTTAAATTTGTACCCGATGGCATTTGTAGCATTGGCTTTCGCGGATAAAGCCCCGGCTGCTTTGGGCCTTCCCAGCTTAAATGGGAGCACGGAAGCGATGGAAATGTCACTCTCCCTGCAATTGGCAGGGGAGCAGAGGTGGGTGGCATCACAAGGATGAATTTTTTTGCCTTCCCTTTGATTTTGAAATAGCTCATTTTTTTTTGGATTTCAGGTAACCGTCTTTGCTCTTGCAGAGGTTGTAGGCTCTCAAGAGAGCAGGTTTGAGCACAAACCTGCTGCTCTGTGCAGCTGACGGGAAGGTAGGCTCTTGCCTTGCGGTCTCGTACTGCTGTAGGCTTTCTTTAAGCATCACTAATGGCTCTTCAAACGTTGTTTTATTGAAAAGTTGTTAGAAGAGCACTGCTTAAAGAATTGACCGTAGTTGAAAGAAGGGGCTGAAAGCCCTGAACTAGTTTCGGGAATAGTGTGCTCCATGCTGGGGGTCAGCTTTAGCCTCTAGCAATAGGGTTTTTTGTGTGGACATTAGCCCTGAGACAGCAAGGAGCCGCATGGGAGGAAACACGGTGATACTGGGGCAGCGATTCTGCCAGAGGTCCTGTGTGCCTCTCAACAGGCCTGCTCCCGAGATCACCTGGGCTGTTGAAGCCACGCAGAGATGTGGACTAGGAATCCCTTTGAACGCCGACCTTTCGCTGTTCCCGTTTTAGTGATAAAATATTCAAGGGAGCAGAAAGTGACCCACTTTGTGCACTGCCTGTCAAAGCCTGCAGAAGAGGGGAGAGTACAGCGAGGGCACAGGTGGAACCCAGCAAATACAAATGATTTATGGAGTAGCTGCTTTAAGCCTTTCCAATTACCTCTGTCATCATCCAGTAACATCTATTTATGGGTAGGAGCTTAAATTACGTTGTCTAGAAGAAATGGGTGACATGGGCAGCGCTGGGACTGATGCACAGTCCAGCATCTCTCCATCCCTCTGCTAACCTGCATGTTTGCCTGGTGAAAGCTGTGCAACCCTGTGCTTCAGCTTGGCTTCTCCTTGCCCCAGAGCTCAGTGAAGCAAAGTTAGATATTTGGTGCATCCAAATGATTTGCCAGCTTTAACGGTGTTTTCCTTGTAGCCTGGAAAGGAAGGAGCTTTACCTGACCTAGTTGCATCTGAGCAGGAAAGATGCTTGACACGGCAGCTGGTCACTCAAATATATGTTCTTCTCGTCTAAAATAACATCTTCTTCAAACAAGGTTTGCTGAAGGAGAGGAGGAGGTTGGGTTGAGCTGACCCAACTGGTTGAGCTGAAGTTCTGTTAGCAAGAACCACCCAAACCAAAGGAATCAACCATCATGCTGCCCATCTGCTCCCAGTTTTGTGCTGCGTAAGGTGAAGGTGGGCTTGGCACATACCTTGTCAGGTTGCACAGTGGAGGTTTTAGAGGGCTTCTTGCAACAGTAAACAGAACACTTTACGCTCCTCAGAGGCTCGAAATACTTTATTTTTTTTCCTCCGTGGTGACAAAAGTATAGCCATATGAAAATTTGTAATTAAAAGTGATAGCAATAGATCAGCTAAAAATATGACCGTTAGATGAGACTTAAGGGGTGTTACAGATCTTTTTCCTTTATGCCAAAATTTTTGAGCGTTTTCAGGAGTGAGAGCTATTTTGGGGAATCTTCTTTATCTTTCCTGTCACTTCTTAACTTTTCCATTAAACAGTGCCCTATTTCTGTTCAGCACACCGGAGAGCACGCGTTGCGCTGGTGCCACTAGTGAATTGGAGCTGTGTCATCTTCAGGAAATGAAAAGTGATCAAATTCTCTTGTCGAGGAGGACGCCGGTTTGGAGAGGTTGCATCCCTCTTTTTATAAAAATAGAACCCAGAAATCAAACTTGAACAAACTTGCGACCCAGATATAATTACATGCCTTTAAAATGTCAGGAGATACAGTTGGGTGTAGGAAACTGCTTATAAGCAAAGAGCCTCCAAAAAACCACTGTGCTGTTTTTTCTTTCTGGGCACTTAGGCCCTATATAGTAACTGATTTTATGAAATCCAGGATAACTGTTAACCAGCAGAACTGAACTCTTCAGTTGCCTTAGTAACTAATCCAATCCAAGGAGGAAATAAAAATAGAATATATAATTTTAGAGCCTTTAGGCCCCTTGCCAAGCAAAATATTCTCACTAACAGCAGTCAGATTTGTGATTTGAATGGGTTTTCTTAATAGAATAGATTCTATTTGTTTTATGGAGATAAATGGTACTTGCTTTTCAAATCTGATTAATTACATATCCGGGCCATTAGGTCTTGTAGCTTCTGTACTCTTCCACAAGTTTATTTAACTAAAAATATAACATAACTAAATATAATATAAATAAAAATGGAAAAAATGTTTTAGTTGCCGGCTCCTTTTCAACCTTAATCTGGTTAAAAAAACGAAGACTGCAGTATAACTCAATAAATCACATTAAATTGCCAGGAGGAATGTCATAAGCATCTGCTTAATTCAAGTGTGTTCTTTTTTCTGTATTGATTTGTAAAGCTTGTTGAGAGAAAAAAAGGATATTATTTTTCAAAAGTTATTATTGGTGAAAATTGCCA
Organism: Anas acuta; assembly: GCF_963932015.1. Taxonomy (NCBI): domain Eukaryota; kingdom Metazoa; phylum Chordata; class Aves; order Anseriformes; family Anatidae; genus Anas; species Anas acuta. Next base: position 43,723,661 of record NC_088980.1, on the reverse strand, counting down.
TATCAACCCGTGGCACTGCTCATTCAAGCAAGGTAGGAACTTGGTACCTTTCAGTTGCTCTAAAAGGAATTCTCAGCCTGACAAAACATGCCTCCCGTTTTTAAAATACGTTGTCAAAAATGTGGCATTTGTTGTCAGCAGTTTTAGAGGCTTGCGCTGCTCGTGCACATTGCCTGTGCTTTTGCCAAGCTTTGTACGCAAGCCTTTTGCAAATTCTGGTGAGGGTCTGCATTTTTTCTCCCCTACGATTTTATCGGTGTCAGCAGTGGATGAGGGGCTTGCCGGACCGAGTCCTTCGTGTGTGAATGGCATTCCTGAAGCCAGCTCTCTTGCCCTTGTTCCTGAACGAGGTACGTGGTACGGGATCCTTTATCCTTGTACTTGTATCCTGAAACTGTCTCAGTGCTTTGGGTTATCAAAACAGAGAGTGCTCCTTCCACAAAACAGTCCAAGTACCTGCTTCTCAGTACGTCAACTCTGATCTAACTCCCTGCTCCTCTGAACTGCGCATTCGGGAAGTTTTTGTGTATTCCTTAATCTCTTCCAGTCCGGTAAGTGTTTTAAGGCAGGGCAAAAGGCAAAAGATTTGGTTTCCTGTGGCTGGTGTGTTTTGCTTGAGGACGACTACATTTTTAAGATGTATGATTCAGCAGGTTTGCCGTTCCACTTTAGGATTATCATCCTATAGGGTAAAAAGCTAAATATAGCAGATACGTGCTCTGCACAGCAGCTTTAATGCATTTTGTTCAGTGCTTTTTTTTTTTTTTCTCTATGCTCATGGAATTTCAGGCGCTGCTATTCTTATTTTCGGCATTGTAATTTATTAATACAGCTAACAGGCTCCTCTGAAGCAAATTAAGATTTTTCATCATTGTGCTCTGAAAGAACGGCATGCCAAATCAAGCAGGAAGCTTCCACTGGAACATCGCTGTAATTAGTTTACATGCCTGCAACTAGGAGAGATGGAGTAGGTATGCCTGAGACTGGAGAACCAAGCCGCAGCAGCGTGAGCCCATTGTGTGGCTCCGCTCTCCAAAGCAGGGGTTTCCAGATGAAGATTTTATAAATAACTAAAAAAAAAAAAGCAGGAGTTGTGTGCCCACCTCTAATTCAATAGTCAATCATCGCCCTTCATCCTCTTTCCTGTGCCAAGTAGGGGTTACCTGCATCTGCAGCCAGGTCCTGGGGCTGAGCACGAGGTGAGGACCTTCCTTCCACCCCAGCTTGGCTCTGGTGGGTTGTGTCTGGCTTTCCTAGCTCTCCCTTCATCTTTGGTCATACAACCCATCTCCTTGTGTTCCTCACACACCTTCACAGGTTGCTTGTGAGACGTATTTCAGTGGAAAGTGTGCCCACACAAAGCTTAAAGCCCCTCTGAGACCTGCTTGCAACCTCCAGTAAGTATCTGGAAGCATCCCAGCACGCTGTGGTGGTATTTGGGGTGAAACCAGCTGGAAAGAGGAAGCTCTTGTGTGGAGCCAATGCTCATTTTCTTCCCAGAGCTCCTGGTCTCTGCTGCCTTGGCAAGTTGCCGGGCCTCAGAGGTCTTGCTTGAATGTTTGTGTCTTACTGAGGACAAAAACAAAATGCAAGTGCCATGGTAAAAATGCAACTTGATCTGCTGCTATTTTTTTTTTTCAGAGAAGTTCAGAAAACATTACATTAATACAATGATTTGTGGCCAAAATGTATTATGCAGTTAATTCAAGTAAATTGCAGTTACTCTGTAGCAAATAATTACCACCTGTTTCACATCTGCCTCGAATCCACTCAAAAAACAGCAATCTAGTCATCATTCTTGTATTATTTATGTAGTTTGATTATTTGCAGTCAGACTTCTATTTGCTTGCCCCATTTATAATAATTTTTTCATGCCTTCTGTACACAGAATGGCAAATTTAATAACCTCCTTAGGATTTGTTTAGAAAACCTTTCCAAATCTGTTTGCAGTGCACGACAAGGGCTCCTGATACACCGCAGATACTCGGTGGCCTTTCTCCTAATGAACTGCGGCGCTGAGAGCACTGCTTGCTGCTCTCAGATCCCCGTGGCTCCCTCTCCTCTTTAAAGCCCTTGCACGTCGAAGTGTCACCCACACTTACACAGTTTGCTGAGCTTTTTCACTCTCGGTTGAGACAGAAGCTCCTGAGATGCTTGTTCAAAGCATTTTGGGGCCAGGCAGATGCTTTGCTGAAACAAATGAGGGATTTGAGCAGGGACGGTCACCTCCTGTTACGATGGAAGCGCAGAAGGGTGGTGACAAAAGCCAGATGTACCCTTCTTTAAAATTCTCAGAGCAATATGCCAGTGGAGCTTGTACTCTGTGATCTCTCAGAGCAAGATGTGCCATCGCAGCGTTTCCTTTCGATATTGCATTTCACAGCAAAACTGGGTGTGTGTAAGGGAGGGTGAGGGGTTACCTCCTTGCAGCACACCTAGACCATTCCCCAAAAACAGCTGAGCAGTGACTGGGGCCAGCATCCCTCTGCAGGGCAGGAGCAGCAATCAGAAACCTTGCCCTCAGCTGTGCAAGGCTGAAGAGGAAAGGAATGGGGAAATACAGCCCCTTACTCACCCATGAGTTTGTCTTCTCCATCATACCCAGCTCATATGCGTGTTTGCAGCTCCGATACCAACAGAGTCCCCTATACTTTAACTCTGAGGTAGGGTTGCTGGCCCCAGTAGATGTATTTCTGTATCAACACCCTCTCTCCTCATAAATTTTGGGCTTCCATGAAGGCAACTCGATTTCTGCAGTACCCCACCGATGTTAACAGCTTTTACAGCACGGACAAGTTCCCCTCCCCAGAAGCATCTCCATCCTTCTGTGGCGTGGAGCTTGTGCCCCTTGTGTATGGGTGAGGGAAGCCTGGACGTGCATTTCTCATCACCATGCCCTGCTTTTTTGGGAGGGGAGGGAAGGCATGGGCTGGGGTCTCAACGCATCTGCGAGTGTACCAACCCCAAAAAATTGCAGACCTGCTAAAAGTTCAGCTTGGAGGATTCCGAGCGAACGAGTTGCAAACTCAGCAGCGCTACTGCATGTATTTGTGATACCTCTCACAACTGCCTGTCAAAATTCCCCATCAAGGCACGTTGTGGATTAGTAATTATGCGCATCTATTAGCGGAGCATCCATTCTGTCTGAAAGGCTTTGTGGCAATATCTCTCCAAAGAAGCGCATATCTCATCTCGGTGTCTGCTGGATGGCCGTAACACCTCCCCGAGGGAGATGCCTCTGATAACACTATATTAAAGACGGGGCTTGGTTTTGTCTTTTAAACCTCTATCATACAAGCCAGTGCACAAGGAAAGACACCTATTATAATTTGGTAGACAAACGTTAACAAAAGCTGCCTGCACACATGCACACACGGAGAAGAAATTCAATGTTAACATTGCAGGAGGCTGTGATGATGACAGGAGTACTTTTATTGTCATCTCTGCTGGGGGAAAATAAAAAATAAAAAAATATATTTAAAAAAAAGCCTTATTTGTGCAAATAACCTGAGCTTAGCTTCATTCCCGAGCAACCCATTTGCACATGTGAGTATGTTTTGTCAGCTCTGTCTTTAGGTAGGGATTAAAATGAAACGCTGTGCAGTTCTCATTTTCAGAATACTTGTGCTTGTTTCTGTTAAACAGATTAGTGCCGTAATAGTCCCATCCCCCCTCGGAGACGTGAACGTTGTACAGTAAAAATCCCGAATACATGCTTTTCTCCCCCCCAAAAAATGCTTAATTGAACTATTATGCTTAGTTTTCCTGATTGTATTCTGCTCATTAAACGAGAGCGAATCTGAATAAGAACTGAAAGCAAAGCTAGAGGCAGAGGGCAATAAAATCTATGGCTATTAATTCAGCTGAAATCCTCAAACATGACTCCTTCCAACTTGTTATCTTCCAGACACTAGATTACTTCGTTCTTTCAGTGACTACTGCTAGACAGACGCATCCTGTTGTGATAAAGGAGACCAGCTGGATTTAGGACTGCAGCTTCGTGTTTGTGGTATGACTGACCATATGTGATTCTCTGTCAAGTTTGCAGCTTTAATGGTAAATCTCCACAGTATTTGCGCTTCAATTCATGTTTTTTTTGCTGATTTGCTAACAAAATAGGGGGTGGCTTTGTGCAGCTGGTTTGCACTAACAGAGGTTGCACTGCAGTCTCTGCAAAGTAAAGGAAAGCTCCTGCGTACTCGAGAGTTGCTTTGAGATGGGTTTTCCTCTTTGTTTGGTATGTTTGGGGGTGTGTTTCCTTTTGTTTTCGTGTTTTTCCTGATTTCTTCATCTTGGTTTTATTTTCTGTTTTTGTTTGTTTGTTTTGTTTTTGTTCTGTTTTTATTTTTTAGGAAGAAATGGTGTACCTATGTTTCATTAGGAATATAATTTTGAATTCTTACTCTGATCGTGGTTTTTATCTGGCTTCACCAGAACTGAATAATTCTGTTAATTCTTATTGTCTTCCTGCCTGCTTTGAGAAATGTACGTCTCACGCCTCTGCAGCGTATGGGGATGGGGGGGTATATACTTGTGAAAGAAGCATAACAGACAGCAGATAGAATTTGGAGAAGTTTTGGTTCTTTTTTTTTTTTTTCTTTCTTTTTTTTTTTCTTTTTTTTTTGACTAAGGAGGAGTGCTATCAAACCCTGGCCAATTTTGCTTTATTTCTGATCTCAGTGTATTTTAATTGGCAAGTCACTGCCGGGTGAGCCTGCATCCCGACCTCCGAGGTCCTGTCCTGCTCCGGGTGAATCCTTCCCATCCACCGAGGGCTGATGCAGAGCCTTCCCTTGGGAGAGGCACCAAATGCCATTGTAGCAGCGTTTGTGTGGGAGCCTGAAGAAACAAGCCAACCACTTGCAGCAGGGGTTTGCCAGAGATGCTCAAGTTCACACGTGCAGTGCTGCGCACGCATTGTTTAAAGCCTGTCCCCGCACAGTGGGTGTGCAGAGTGGATTTTGGAGGCAGAAGCCAGTGCACCACCTCGCAGTGGCTGCATCTTCACCTGGGCTGGAGGGCTGGCATTTTGGCTACAGGTTTGTAAAGCGCCAGAGTCTGTGTTTTCACATACCTTGTGATTTTCAGCCTGTTTGGCACGTCAAATCCAATGGAGTTCAGTATCAGAAAGCACAACGCGATGTATCCGAAGCCCCAGCTAAATGCAGTATTGGCTCCTCCACATTCATCTGTTTTCAGTTTCTCTCCCTTGTTCTTCTGCCACACCACAGCACTGCAGAAAATCCCGCGTTCCTGCAGCTTTTGATCTCCAGTTACCCTGGGTTATTAAGCTGTCGTGTTAGCTCTCCCTGTCCCCAGCTACGATTTGGCCATAAAAGGTTCGGTGGGCAAGAGCCGAAGGTACCTGTGATATTTGGCTGCGGGCAGAAGGGAGAAACCAACATTAATATTAGTCTGCAGCTTTATGAAGGCAGAGAGATGAGGAGCAGGGGCCTCTTCTCAGTCATCAGGGTTGAGAAATTCTTGCAGGCTGAAGAGTGGTTTGCTTTTCTTGAGACTTGAGAGCAGTACACATCGGAGCAAAGGCCGGTGGTGGTCACAAGGATATGGAGGAAATGCAAATAGGAAAATCCCCTTCTTTTTTTTTTGCTCTACACAAGTTTTACTAGGAACGCACAGCGAGTTTATTATCAATTTGAATGGGTTACTTTCACCTCCATTCTCTTGGCTCCTCTGAGCTTTCTGGGTTTCAGCCAGAAAGTCAAATGCCACAGGAAAATCTCATCATCTGAGATTCGTAGCCTGAGGGCAATTGGAGAGGCATCAAAGCTGCTAAGCCAGCCAAGTGCCTCGAAGTCCCCTGTTTAAACAGAGAGAAAGTGTAGGTTAGCACCCCGTGCCCAGCCCCGTTTTCGCTTTGGTCGAATACTCACTGTGGTTGTATCTTGTATTGGACAGTGTCTTCTCTGCACCTTATCAAACACTTGACCAGCACCTCAGTTATAGTGATCAATGTTTACAAACAGCATCTTTTGAGAAAGGGTGGGAGAAAGGGAGAAATTATGATTTCTTTTCACCCTGGACCGTTAAAGCCCAGCGGCTGAGCACAGCAGGAGAAGGGGGGAGCAGCTCCATCCTCCACCAGCAAGGAAGATGCTCGGCAGCACCGGGCGACAAGATGGGAGGGGAGGGATGCTTCTGGATGCATCGCTGAACCTTTACGCTTCCCCTCCAGGATTCTCAGTGCAAAGCCCTCGAGCCAGGAGGAGCAAGAGAGGAGGCACCCCAGGAGCAATGCAGGCATGAGAGCTTCTGCTCATCCCATGAGGGCTCGATGGCTCTCCACGCATCGGGGTGAATTCCTGCCCTTCCACCACACCTCAGCGCTGCAGGGAGAACGGAGCAAGAGGCGAGGGTGCACAAATGCTCTTCCCAAATGCTCTTTTGGGGTAGGTGCTGGCCACGCGGGGAGCTGGTGAATAGAGGCGGAAAGACTGAGGCTGGTGATTTGTCACTTGGTTTTGCTGGTAATTCCTCTAAACAATGAGCAGGCAATCTTGTAATGGGCCATAGATTTCCGAGATGAAAGCCAGCTCATTACCGTGTAGATGTGAGTGTTTTCCAACAAAGAGTTTCTGAAATTGAGGGGTTAGTATCCAATTATTTATGAAAATTGTGCCTATATCTAAGTGGAGGCTGCATTATTTAAGTACTCCGAAAGAAAAGGGTGCACTTAAGCATTTTGTGCATATCCGAGATCTGTTTCCTTTGAGGCAAACCTAATTTTTCCGGAGCTAAAAGCTGTCCAAATTAAAAAGGAACAGTGCAAAACAAAAGCTCTCAGCCTGTGTCCCCCACGGGGCCAGACCACGGCAGAGCATTTAGCAAGGACCACGCTGCTGCCTGCTCCGACAGCGTGATGCTGGTGTGGACGTCGTGTCGGTGCTGGGGGCAAATAATACCAGCCCCACCTTCTGTTTTGAAGCGCTGTTCCCTGTTGTGTAAATCGGTTTCCTAAAACATAATGGTGTTGGTGGTTGTTTTCTCAGACAAATGCAGTTCAATACTCCTCAATAGTTGTTTTTTGAGGCACTAGACCCCAGTCTCCCAGCCTCTAAGCCAGGATGTGTGAGGTACCACGGGGTGAGCTCTGCAATGAATTGTAACAGCCCTGTCCTACTGCTGCTAGGATGACAGGGGAACGGCTCTGACTTGTCCAAGGACTGCATTCAGCAAGCAAATCTGTGTATTATTCCTTCAAATCAAAACAGGCAGTGACACCCTAAACTAATGTAGCGCCTACCAGAATGGTACATTCGCTCTAAATGTATCCCAGAGACTATTTATTTTCTCATTACGGAGAGTATGCTGGCCCAATGTAAATGTCAGTGAACTCGGCGCATTTAGTGCAATGAAATGGGTAGATCTGAAACAGCAGCAGGTCAGAGCTGGAGCCTAAGAGCTGCTGAAGAGCACTTGGTTCCTCGTTTCTTTGAGTGCATCAAGTCCCCCTGCCTGCTGGTTTGAGCCCATCATCCTCAGAAGTGCAGTGACTGTACACACACCTGCAGGACCTCGGGGGGAGAAGTTATTCTTCATGAAGTCTTCATCTAGCATGTTGGGGTGTTTTTTGTTGTTTGGTTTTGCTTTTTTAACGAATGTTTTCTTAGGCTGGATTTTAAACGCTTCCATATCCACTCCAGGAAACGTGAAATGTAAGAACTGGTTCTTAGTAAGAAGCAGTAAAACATCTGTATTATTGGGACGTCTAAAAACTGCCCTGAAGTCCTCAGTGTTAATGATCAGCATCCAGTACAAGGTGGTTTCTCCAACAAAGAACCAGCTCACTACAAAAGCATCTCGCTCTGTCTGTATAGCACATACCAGCCTTTATTAGGGGATCAGCTGATTATTATTCTGCTACCAGCCTTTATTTTCTTCTTCCTCTGACTCGCAGGAAGACTGCATACAAATACAGCAATCGATGGAGGGGAGATATTCTTCCTTTACGAGATTAATTACAAACATAGGGATGCTGTGTCTAGCCTGCGTGTATGATTGATCTTGCAGGAGGAAATGCAATAGGAAACTAACGCTTCCTTTTAGCCAGTAAGCAAAGTTCAAAGATGTTTACATTCTGCTAGGTAAGCACAGCTGTCTAAAGACGCCAAGACGGATGGACTGTCCTGTCAGCACAATTCCTGCCAAGGTAACAGGCTACACCGTCTCTGTGGACCTCTCTCCGGCCAGGAGGCTGTAGGGCCAGAATCACTAATTTAGCAAACAGCTTAATTGTTGCACGTTTTTATTATTTTTACCTGCGTGGAGATCCACGCCGAGGCGATGTACTGGGAGGGGTGGCGAGTGGGTCGCCGAGGTTGGTGGGACCGTGCTGGTTTTTTTTATTCCTTTAAAACCTGGCTGGTGTAAGGAGCACTCTGCGTACTCTTTCAGCGGCTCACAGCATGTAGTTGTGGAAGCATCTGCAAGAGGTGCAGTGCTTAGCTGCCCTCGTCTCTGTTTGTGCATAAATACAGCCTTACAAGCCGTGGATTTGGCTCGGGGTCCTTCCTAAAAGGCTCCTTTCATTCCTGGGCACGGGCTGGTGCTTGCATTTAGGATGAGAAACAGAGTTAAAGGTGAGGGATCCAGCTTAGTGACTCAGCCCTCTTCCTGGCAGCATTTTAAATAATAGATGCGCTACTGCTGATACTTAACTCCTGCCAGAGCTGCTGAAGTATACGGAGTATTTGAAATATTGATAAAACGCTGAATCTCTGCTCAGATGGAGGAGATCCCCACCTGGGGCTGGTTTTCTCGGAAAGAAAAAGAAACCAGCGGGGGGACCCCAGCTTTAATACCTGGTAAGGGCCTGAAAACCCTTCCCCGGAGGTTTGTGGAGAATCCCGAAATCGATGCTGCAGCCCGTGTTGCGTTTGTACACGCGTATGGGGAAAGGGCTTTAAAATAAGGGGTGTAACACATACAGCACGGTGAGCGCAAGGGGAAGCTGGCTGCCTTTGTTCCCATTTCCCCCCCTGTCGCTGGGTCTGGCGGAGTTCAGCTTCGGATTGACTTGGCCTTTTATTTCCTTCCTCGAGGTCCGGGGCAGCGGGTCCTGCTGGTGCCCGAGCTGGTGCCCGAGCTGCCTCCGAGCTGCAGCCGGCGTGGCCGCCGTCCTTCCTCACATCCCTCTCTTTGTGCGTGCCAATCCTGCCGGATGAACGGGGATCCGCTGGCTGTTCAGCAGCCGGTTTACTAGGCTTGACAAAGGTTATTGCAATAATTGATGTTCCTCTTCTAATAATTAATGTTAATGAGTCCACTAAACAGTAAACAAGACAACAAAGAACTGTTAATGAGACAGTCTTTACTCATTTGTTTAATCTTTTAGTAAGATAATGGGCGATAAATATATCGCTATTCAGCCATCTTCAAGTCCTTAATGCGTGGAGAGTGTTTTAAAAAGAGATTTGAGCTGATTTTTTACACTTGCCTTCAGTAAATTCAGCTGACTGGGTAGGTGGGGCATCTGAAAGAGTTTGGAGACCTATATAATTAAGTGCCTTGACATTCTGCATCTGAAGGACATTGGCAGATATCCAAACACTGTGTTCTGCTCTCAAACCATTTAATTGAAACCATACAAAGTTGGGGGGGGGGGAGGGCAAAAAGAGAAGGGAGATCTTGGCAAAAACCTTCTCTGCGTTTTTTTTCGCTATTGGATTGACCAGACAGGGCAACAAAGCTGATAAAACAGGATTAGCAAAATTGCATTGTTGGATATTATATGCTGTGTGACATGTACTACAGCAAAGGAATTTGGCAGGATTAACCTGCAGAGGATAAAGATGTACCAGACAAGCGGGCTGAATTAATAGACTGCTGTGACCAAAGCAAGGAAATCTATTTGCATGGAATATTAACAGCGATAGCAGAGCCCTGGCGGTGGAGTTGCATTTGCTGCACAGACCCAGATACCCAGGCTCACCAGGCAAAAATTTGGGTTAGAAAAAGCATCTCGTTGGCAGGGTTTCTCGTTACCCTTTCCTGTTTCTAAATGCAAAATGCTAATTCATGGGGAGAGTGATCTGGGTGATTGGGTTGTCTCCCCCCAGACAGAGAAGTTAGTTTTCCTGTTTCTAGGAGATGAGGTTCTTCTCCTAACGTACTAGTGTCATCCTAAAATAAATATTTGGTTTGGGTGTTTTTCCTCAGGGCTTGTAGGGCCAGCCAGCCAGTATGGGAGAACGCAGTGCTGTAGGTGTTGGTTACTCAGCTGTTGAGGAAATTGTACACTTAAATACGTGTAACCTAGTGGAAATTGTAGGAAAGCTTTCCAACCATGGCGTGTTAGAGAACGTGGGAACTGTACCCCACAGATGAATGAATAAAGCCATGCTACGTAAAAATGGAAGAATATGGATATTTCAGGTTGTGCTCTAAAACCACGTTGGACTATTCGAGGAGGTGAAGAGGCAGAAAACCCGCATCCATCTGCGGTACAGTAAGGGCAGAGAAAGTCTTTGATTAAGCGTTCATTTCTCACTCATCTGCTGTACTTCTGCACAGGTTGCACGAAAGCTTTCATAAGGTTTTAAACAACCCTGGAAAAGGCTCCTATCGTTTGTTTTTCTGTTCCCACCCACAGTCCTAGTGGCAGACTCTGGTGTTCCCATGGAAGAAGGGATGCACAGAAAGCATTTGGCCTTACCCTGGGTGTGACACGGCGTGCTTCAGCCGGTGTGCTCCCTGCCACAGCGCGCAGGGAAGGATCTGCTCAGGGGAATCATCTCCATTTCCTCCAGCAGCTCCATTGTAGAGCTTGTTTCTCCAGGATGTCTCCTGTTAGCGCGTACGTTAGTATCTTTTCTGCCTACTGCGACCACATCTCCCATCTCTGCAATGGAAAGACAACGTATGGGATTTCCTTTGCATTAAAAGGTGTGGTGGGGAGGCTTGGGGTGCACTCTCCTTGTCACCAAAGGCAGAAGTGTATTGCCTCCACATCAAACACATTTCAGGAGAACTACTGGAAATGAGCAGCTGGAGGACTGCCAGGCCTCACATCACTTGCTTTCTCTCCGGTTTGCTGAAGGACTCCTGCGTTTAGTTCTCAGCCCCAGAGGGATGGGGCCATGGAGAGGAACAAAGGGCCTGCAGACTGGGTATTCGTGGGTCCCTTTTGGGGGCAGGGTGCATCATCCCAAATGCCAGCACACCGTGCAGCTCCTGGCATTATACCAGGCACGTGCAGGCGTCTCACCTGCCTCGGGTAAGGTGCGTGCTGAGGGGTGTGAGGCTGAGTGGCAGAGCGGTGCCGAGGAAGCCACACAGTCCCTGGGGCACCGTTCTCCTTCTGACAATGCCCTGGCACCGGTGAAGAAGCAGCAGCCTGTTTCTTCCGTGTCTCTTGGGGCTTGGCTGAGTTTCTAGGTTACTTCCCCTGCCTGCAAGCCTCCATCCTCCTGAGGTGGAGGCAGGACGTGAATAGCAAGGATGCAGCCGTACCCGTATCGCACTGCAGCAACCACCTCTACAGAGCTGTAGATCTCGAGAGTGGCACTTGCTGGGGGAGAAACAAGCTTCACACTTTCATACCACTGTAACCGGGTGGGGGCACGTAACCTGTGGGGTCGACGGACTTAACTCTGTCCCTTTGCTTTCCAGCACGTGATGGATGGAGCGCGGAGGACCCGGGGCCCCATCGGGTGCCGTGCAGCAGCTGGTGTTGTGAATCAGGCCGTCGCCAGTCGGAGAACGGCTACTTCACAACACCAGGGTGGCACCGCACCACGCTTCGACCGCTGGCCGGGGAGGAGCGGAGGTTCCCCAGGACGGACGGGCACACGGCAAGGGGGAGCACGGCCTCGCTGCCTCTGCCCCCAGCCCAGACCTGCAAAGGTAATCAGGTGCTCAACTCCTATTTAGGCACCAGCCTCCCACGGCAGTCTGAAATAGAAGTTAGGCCCCTAAATATCTCTGCGGGTCTGGCCCCGAGGCGCCCGGCCTCACTGCGTGGCGCGGGGCAGTCCTGTCGCGGCTTCTGGCGGGTGGTGGGAAGCTGCGGGGTGAGCACAGCCCCGGCGTGCTCCACGTGTAGCCCAGCGGACACCTCGTGGCGTGTCGTCCTGTAAAAGGTGCTGTAGGCAGCGGGGAAGAAGCCAGGCTCCTTGGAAATGACACTGCAGCAGCCCCAGGTGCGTTGTAATGAACGACAAAGTACCGAAAATAAAGAGTGGGGTTGGCCAGAAGTGGTGCCATCGTCTGCTGTTGTTAAAATGGAGGAAATGTTTGAGTTTGCATTGCTTGACAACCCCCCAAAAAATGGCTATTAGACCCACACTGTCCAGAGGGGCCCTATAACACTTGCCATGTGTTTCAGGTCTGAATTTCAGGCTCTTCCACCTCCTCCCTCATACCATAAGGCCCACATGCTCTTAGCTTTAAGGGCTGCAGGGCAGCACTTCCCACCTGGAGCCACGTCGTGTTCATGGAGGTCCACAAAAGCTGATGGCTGTGTGCACCCAGTAAGTGAAACAGAAACTCTGCTCAAGTTTTCTCTCTGAAAGCAGCCACATTCTCTTGGGCTCAAGATGTGCCTTTTACTGTTGGGGTGTCAGGACACACACAAGATGAGCGATAGTACAGGACAGCCTGGAAATGCAAGCGTGAAGTGGCAAAGGTGGTTGTGTTAGACACATCCTAATCTTCCTCTTCAGGTGGGCTTTCTACAGAAGCAACCTTGCGTTCCCTTCCTAGCAAAAAGCCACGCAGGAGATGTATGGGAGGCACTTTCGTTCATTAGGAGAGGGCAGTCTGGTGATGCAGCTTAGCACTGGTGTTTTTACATTGACGAGAGGGAAATTAAGACCCCGTTTCTATTTCAGGCACCATGGCAAGAATGAGCATGAATTTGTCAATCTGATGTGCAAGAAGTATGTTTTATTAAATTTGTCCTCTGCTAATGCAAAATGTGTCCTCTGTGTAGTAGTCTCATTGTTTATTATAACCTTGCTTTAAAGCCAGATACCTTTCACTGTAAGGTTTGTTTCATGGGGTAAAATACACAAGCCTTTAGAAACAGGAGGTGACAGTGAAATAACCTCAATAACCCCTGCTCATACACTCTATTTACATCGGCAGCTATTCAAATATGGAATTAAATATCATTTCATCTTACACTGTGAACTAGAAAACTGTTCGACCTATTCAGCTGGTCTGTAAATACACATAACATTTGAAATAGGCTCGTGCTTAATATCCACTGCCGGGTGACCTGGCAGACTGTCTCCGTACTTCGCTAAGTGTGCTGTGTGAAGGCACAGTATGGGTAAGACGGCTCATTTTCGGTTCCCTTTGTTAAAGAATTTCTTGGGAAGTCACACTTCAGAGGTACCTTTGGGGCCTTTATTGTACTCTGTGTTTCTAACTGGAATCCATCACACTTTATGCTCTTCTGAAGTGATTTCCTAGCAAATTAATGCGTGCCATAATGTAGCACTGCTGCTGAAAATCAAACGCTCCTGCTCATCATTAAGGAGCCTGAGCGTGCCATCCAGTAGGGAGGATCGTGGGCTGAATAGCCGGCTGTCAACTTTAGATGATGGAAGCAATTTCTGTTTGCTCCATTCAGCAGTTAGAAGTACTTAATTTTAGCATGTACTACAAATGAAAGGTGAATGCACAGAATAAATAGCTCAACATGGGTTTTAAATGTGTGTGAGTGTTATTCTTAAGTAAGCCCCTGTGGTTCCCCATTTTAACGGGAGTTCTGGCTGCTGGGATGGAAAACCCTCACGTGTGCTGGGTTTCTGGTAGCCCCCCAGACTGGAAGCCCTTGCAGTCTGTGGATACACATGGAGAGCTTCCTGGTGCTTTCTGGATCTTTTTTGGTACTTGTGGTCTGTTTCTTCCCAAAATACCACATCAGAATTGTTGAAAGACCTACTTTTGTGGTCTTAGTTCAGTGATGGGGTTAGAGCAAAGCCTATCAAAACTGAAACATGGGGCTGTAATCTCGTGAGATTATTATTATTATTTCTAAAGGGTTGTTACTCTGAAAGTGCTTTTTATATTTAAGCAAACAATACTTAATTTTACCCTTGAACCCTTTAAAATCTGAATCTGATGGATTTATTTATTCAGTGCATCTGTGTTGTACTATAGCTGTTTTTCTCTTATTTTGAATGACTGACTCTTGTTTCTTTCTTCCACTTGCCAGCAGTGCATGCAGCACTTCAGAGAGTAGCATCTTGGTGAATTTTGCACTCTCTCCTGCATGCAGAAGCCATGCTGACAGGCACAGGAGGGCTAAGCAGCTCTCATGTTGTGTTTTCACATGCATGCTGCTTTGTTATTGTGGAGTTCCTCATGAAATGTGGCATTAATGGGTTTCTTTTTCAACTCTTTAATAGGGCTTCCTCTTTTGCAAACAACTAATATGAAATTAAAATGATATTTAAGACCATTGAAATACCAACATTAAAAAACAAAAAGGAAGTGGGACTGAACTGTTGTATCCACAAACCTGAGTCAAGTTTTATTTCAGTGCTATAAAAGCAGCTCAATAGGAGGGAGAAAATACGGAAAGTGTCTTCAGGCATCTTAACTCAGTGAGCAAGAGGTGACACTGGGTAGGAAGGAAAGGGGCTTCTTCACAGCTACCATTTTAAAAGCCAAAGCAGGTCTTTGATAGAAAGGCTGATCAGATTAAATAACCTAAGAAACCCTCCTTGATTTATTCTGACACCTTGCCTGGACTTGGTGCTTCAAAATCACTTCTGTACAACTTGGACTTTCTTCAGCACGTGGCAAGACAATGGCCAGCGGCAAAGAGAGCACAAGAATGGAAAAGAGGCAAAATGAGCAAACAAAAAGAAGCCGAGAGGGATGGGGATGGCATCCCTGCAGCGGAAGCTGAGGATGTGAAGTCAGTCTGCCTTGCCCAGGTCTCCCTGTGGTAAATGACTGACAGCAATGGTTACAGTTCACAAATACAAGTATTTGTATTATATATACATGGCAGTGAAATCAGAGTCCTTTCAGTGTATCGTCAGGCCTCAAAAATACAAATAAATGGGGCTGAAACACCCCCATTATACAATAAAGTTGTACCACAAATAGTGTAGAAGTCACAAAGTAAAGCTAAAAGTCCATTTCACTCCAAGGTTGATATAAATGAGAGATGAGAATAAGCAGTCTCTGCAGATCATATGGACTAAAAGAAGTTTTATAACCTATCCTTCAGGGAGATACTCCCTGCCTAAAAGCCAAAGCAGAAGAGGTTTTGCTGTGTCATGCTCCTTGTCCTTATTTTTAAGGGAAATTCCCCAAATTACATTTCTTTGGCAGACAGTTGCTGCCATTCTTTAACAAGGCTAGCTCCGTGTGCCTCAATAAATGAGTTTTTATGTTGTATTTGATTAGACCTAGTCCTCCAAGCATTCACTAACAAGAAAGAAGTACCCAGCCTAGCTTGCATCCGCAAGCTCAGTGCACAGAGCTCCTGCCACCTGAAGCGGCTGCTAACGCTGCAAATTACATCTTACACCAAAAGCTGTGGCTGAGTTTCATGGTCATAGAGCTGAAAAGTCCAGTAGAGGTTTAAGCAGGAGGAGAAATAAATACTGGAGGAGAAATAAATAGAAGGTGAGGCGCTGGGGCTTGTGACAGGCAGCACGCAAGGCCGGGCCTGCACCTCTTCCTCAGGGAGCGGCAAAAGGCAGAGGGCTTTTGTGAGGGTTTTTTCCATGCCTGTTCCTTAGGATGTAAAAATACTAGTTTCCATAGTGACAGCCACGTGGCCCGGCACTTACCCCAACTCCGGAGACACGTTACGGAAAACTCTCTGAGGATACAAATCCCCGTGCGCCCCAGGAACCTCGGCACTGCAGCTGCTGGTTTCCAGGGCAGCACTCCCACTCTGCACAGCCTTGCCCTTCGTCAGAGTCTAATTTATCTAATTCATTATTTGGTTGTTCCATCTAAACTTGTGGTTTGTTTTGTCCTACCTCGGGGACCGCCAGCCTGAGCTGTGGTACGACGGCGGCATCTCCCGTGATAGCTCTCCAGTGACAAGAAACGGCTGTTTTCCTCCGGGAATGGGTTTTGGTCCCTTCCCACTTTCTGCTAGTCTAAATCCTAAAGTGTTTCATTGCATTCTGACAGCCGTGTTGCTGAAAAAGCCTTTCTAGTTTTATTCTGTGAATTAAAACCGTATTGTCCTCAGGCCTGGAAATCAAAATGGCAGCATCCTGGCGGCCTGATCGCAGGTCAGGGAAGCAGAGCTGATGCTCCCCGCCGCTGGCCCTGCCAAGGGAACAGCATTATCCTGTCATGGGGGAAAAGTGTGTGTTTTCAGGGGAAAGTAACCCTTTAACACCAATGCCTCCAGCCTCAGCTCCCCTGCCAGGGTTGCCCGTGTCCTGGGTGCCTCACAAACTCAGACACCTTCACTGTGTCCACATCTTCATTCACGCTACCCAAAGACCAACTCCCTCAAAGGTAAGATCCAGAAAAATCCCAGATCGCAAAACACAGATGTTCAAAATGACTGAAACATTCGGTGACCAAGAGCAGCCTCACATGAGCTTTCTATTTTAATAAACTGAACAGCACCGCCTTGTCATGGGAGCTCGTATCCCTGCAGCATGGCTTTGTGTATTTATTCCTTGCTGATGTTGCTTTTGATCGCTACTAGATGAAAATGAAATCTTTGATGCTTCAGGGCTGCTGGTAGGACAGATTCAATGAGATGAAAACGCATTTGGGGAAATACCACTGAAGCCAGTTTTTGTTTTAATTTCCGGGGACATGCAGGGCTCTAATTCCTTCACCATAAAACCCTGGAGATACGAGGAACCACAGCAGAAGAAAGGCATGTTGGAAACACACATCAAAAGTCTGTCCTAACCCACAGAAGCAAACGTCTTTCAGAGGCATGACTGTTCCCCCCATAATCACAAGACTATTCCTTTTGAGGGCAATATCTGGTGAATCTTCACTGGCTTTGTGATCACTTCCAAGGGCTGTAGCACCACAGCATGCTCCCTGCGTGCCAGCCCCACAGCCTCCAGTCTGTCTGTCTTCAGTCCATCAGTCTGTCCCATCACTCCTCTCTCCAGGTTCCTCACAACCCCACGGGGGTGGAAGAGGGGACCGAGCCCATTCAAAGCAGTGTGTCCTGATCCTGCACACCCCATTCTGGAGCTCAAACACATCCTCTGCTTTTGAACCACTCATCCAGAGGAGGAATCATGGCTCATTTCTAACCACATAAGTGGCCTAAGGCAAATGGTGCCATACCGGATAATTTACACAGTGTAAATCACTCTTGTGCACAATCCCCGTGGCTCAAAGCTGACGTGAATCAGTTTAACCTACATCTGAAGAATCAGGTCTCTTCTTCTAATTTAAGCACATGACTGGAGTCTACTGGGCCTCTTAAAGCTGGTCAGGGAAAAAAAAAATACACTTTTCCCCATACATTCATAGAAGGAAAAGTCCAAGTTTGGAAACAGCTTAATTGAAAAAAATCAGAGTGTTCCTGAATATAACTGAGATCAGCAGTGAGAAATGCTGGGATTTTCTCAGAGGGAAAAAAATACCCAAACCACTTAAAAAAAAAAAAAAATCCTATAAAAATAGCACTAAATGGGAGTGAGCAAAAATTCTGGTGTGCTGAAATTAAAGTTTACTTTTGTTGAATGTAAGGAAAAACCCATGGCTAGTGGTACTTGCAGCTGCTAAAGGCATTTATGTACATGAGGTGCAGCAGCAGGGGAAGGAATGAGCTTTGGGCCAGGCATGGTGCTCTCCTCCTGCTTTTCCTGCCATGTCAAGGGGGCTCAAAGGGCCAAGAAATTCAGACCTTTTCACATTTTCTTTCAGCATTTCCCCGGCTTTCTCTGTCTATGCCCAGCACATACCACAGAGGGGTTATGACACACAGCAGGGTTTCTAAGCATGCTTACGAGGAACAATGACAGAGCCCCGACCATCCCAACTGAGGGTCGCACAGAAACAGATTTAAAGACCTCCTAGCCGATTGTGTGCCACGGACAGGGACACCGGCTACAAAGAGGCCAACAAAATCCCACCAGGGAGGAGACCTCACCACACTGCAGCCCAAAACTGTCTCTGCCTCCCAGGTCTCCATGTTGGTAAGGTTTTCTTGAGAGAGGAAACAAATGAAGCTGGCTGCAACATCAGCCCTCAAACCTCCCAACAAGCCACCAGACCTGGTACCTGGTGTTATTAGCAGGACTGATTTGCAGAGTGAGGTCCTCCACCATGCACAAGGCGGGGCTGTGTTACCATGGACAGGCCAGCATCGGTCCTCTGCAGCATGAATACATTGATGTATATACACTGGTGAAGCAGTTTGAGAGTTAATAAAAAAACCTCGTACCTTCCTCTTGTTCAAAACCACGGTTTGGGTGAGGAAGAGGTCCATGAGAAGAGTCCCAGTGCCTTTGGGAAATAAACTTTTGTTTTCGTTTTAGTTACCCTGTGAGGGAGCGCAGCAGCCTGGGTGAGTCCCCCTTTTGTCCCATGGCAGGCTATTATTTAGCAGAGAAAAATGAAGCAAAACAACTACAAACCCAGGTAAGAGTTCCCGAAACTCCCTATAACGTGTTTCCCCTGACGATATGAGCTCTATTACATGGCCACTACATAGTAATTTCACCTTCATTTAGAGCAGAAGACTCTGAAATGGAAACTTGGGGGGGAAAGAAGCCCTTCCAGACTGAAATCAAAACAAATCACATTTTTGCATATTAATTAGGCTCCTGATTGAAAGTGTTCTAGCTGCTCACGGAGGAATATCAACAGTAGTTGCTGCTAATTTAAGCCTGGCTAATTAAAAGGAAAAAGAAAAAAAAAATTGCTCCCCTAGAAACAGCCACGTGCAAGATGCATTCATGCAGCACATTTCATCAAGCTCAGCTTATTATATGTCGGCTTAGGGAAACAACCCGATGGGTTTTTTTCTCTCCGTTGGCTGGGCTTTCCACACAGCGCGTGGTCTCCAGGCCCCTGCCCCTTGCCTGCAGAGCTGTGGTTGGGACCTGTGGGAGCACAGGGATGTTTGGGGGGGCTTGGGCAAGGCTTCCCCACCTGCATGGGACGTTAGAAGTGGCTGAGCTGGGACTGTCCCTGTGATGGAGCTTGCAGAGATTGTTGGCTGCCAGAGGGGTGTTGAGAGGGATCCAGCTCTTTCCCTAAAGTCTCAGTAGTGGAGGGTGAAATTAAAGGGTTATCACAACCTAGAAGGATGAAACACTGAGAGCTCTACATTAGTGGCTCGGAGATTTATGAATGAAATTACCAGGGCAGCACGGCCACTCATATTCACTATTTTGAAAGAATCGGGGAAAAGGGTTGGATCTGCAACCCTCAGATCTGCGGGGACCACCTGGGGACTGGGTTTCTGTCCGTGGCTGCTCTGCCCCCATGGCTCCTGCAGTTCCTTTTTACTGAGCTGGGTTTGTGCTCTGCAGCCTGAGCACAGCGGAGAAGTGCCTGGGCAAGCCTGCTGCCAGTCAGCACATTCGCACCGAAATGGGAAGACGGAGTTTGTTCTCCACCCTTTTTTTTTTTATGGTTATTTATTGTGCCTCTTTGAATTTGCATCCCAGGGGCTTCTGTATGACAGAAATGTAATAGTATTAGTCACCGTTTTACACATTAGGGAACATAATATTTAGCACTTACAACAATTTCCAGCTTCCAAGTGCCACACAAACATTAAAAACACACAGTATTTTTTACTTTTTTATTTTATTTTTTATTTTTTTCAGAGAGAGCTTATTCTTGCCTGCAGCTGTACAACCTCTTTCTATTATCCCCCATGAGAAATGGGGCTTTTCTGTCACCACCTCTGCCAAGTCAGAGGCTATCAGTTTTCTGGCCTCTTACTCTGAACAAAAGGGAATTCACTGGCTCTGCTTTTCCCCACTGATCTGCACATCCCATGCACTACCTGACCACTGAAGCCCACGACTAGCAGCAGGCAGCAGCAGCAGCGGTGAATCAATCCTTCCTTCAGCAGCCTGTCCCATTGCCTGTAGGATCAAACCACACGCTGTTAAATTAGCTCACTCTTCACACAGGACTGGAGATGTGCTGTAACCCACCTCACAGCCCCGTGATTTTAGTCTTTACAATGACCCAGCTGACATGCAGAGCTCATGGGGGTAATCATGAGGCTGCTCTGCATCATTTTGGGGATCAAAGAGACCTTGCCTAGTAAATCTGTGTGCTGAGAGGGATGCGGAGTACATCTCACAGGGAGGTAGATCGCATTTATGTAGGAACATCCAACTTGTAATACAGTTTCATAACTTCCAGTTCTCCATAGGAAATACAATTGTGTCATCAGTGAGATAACATTTTACATGCCGTGACATATTCTGAATTCTTAGTCCTAGAAAACGAGAAAATTGATTAAAAGTTTTAAGTCCGTTCTCTTAACATCATTTTTCCACCTGCAATGGCGTCTGAAAGTCTTGCAGGATCTGTGAAATTCCTCCAAGTGTCCTGCAGAAAAGGACTAAGATGAACAAGCTTGTCTGTTATTCAATATATGCCTACATCCCTGACATCCCCAAAGGGCTCTTCACCTCTGCTGGAAAACATTTGGGATCCCCAAATCAAAAAGATAATTTCTTCATGTTATGCCTCAAGAAATATTTTTTGATCCTTTGCTTAACAGGTCTTAATCTCGCCTTCAATTTTGCTGTGTTTAGACAACTGTGAAAGAAGGATTAAGAATACTGTCTCAGTCGGACACATCACACGGGATTTATATTCGTTCCCTGATTGTGATTTGTAGTGCAATGAATTCTCGGGAAATATCTTAGGCTGGCAAGTGTGTTTCTCATGATGAATGACTCAGGCTGGATGGGATCTCTCTTGGGTCACCTAGCCCGTGCCCAGTAGTCATTGCTTCAAAAAGCAGTGATGTGGCATCGGTTGCACTGAAAGGTCTGCAGTGAAAGAGCAGGAGACTCTGTCATGATACGTATGTCACACACGTTAGATGTGACAAATAGAAAATAGTAAATCTAAGAACAACGAAGCATATAAATATGCCAATTCTGGAGTCATAACAATCCACAGTTTCCACAAATTGCGTGCATTTTTCTTCCACCAGCCACAGCCCTGCACGCCTCACGCATTTTAATGCACACTTGCTATGCAAATGAGTTTTCAATCACTCCTGGTTGTCAGCTGAACGAAACCCACAAGTCTCAACCACAAAAAGTTTCTCCAGACTCCACAGGCGACAGGCCATGCTTCCCGGCCTAGCTACAGCCACGTCGGTGCTTCTTTTTTGGCAGGGCTGAGCTCTGGGGAGCGAGTGGTCCTCCACCAATCTGGGTTGGAAGAGGGGGAAAACTGGCCACCAAGAGTCTGTTAAATTGCAAAGTGGCCTGGTTCTCTCTCCCTGACAGACTGCCACGTTAAAGGGAATTTTGTAGCCTGTTTTCAGGGAGGAGTTAAGACGTAATGCTTGTAGTGCTTTAGCTGGTGCCTTTTGCCATCTTAATATCAAAATATCAGGGCTTATATTTCACTGAGTGCCTCATAGGGTCTCTCGCTTGCCACAGATGTAAGCACAGATGGATTCTCCACAACTTCGAAGCCACACATGAAAACCTCTCCAGCCCCATGATGGAGGCACCAAGTTTCACATGTCCACATGCAATTCCCTTCTCTCATCCTGGCCTCCACAGCCCTCCTGTAGCCCCCTGGCCTGTAACTTGCCCTGGTAAGGCTGGCACCCCCTCTCAAACTATCTTTTCTCCTGACACATTTAAACAGGAACAGTCCAGGGTACAAAGCAGCTCTGTTGTGGGGCTTCACAGTGCTTTGCTTCTGAACCTGTAAAGCTGGAAACTCTGTTTTGAGTTTACCATCACAGGAGATGTGAAAAAAAAAAAAAAAAAAAGATTTGGTGCAAATTTGGTCCTATCTACCTGTTTTAATCACTTTCTAGCACAACTGAGGGACATGCAGCACAATAAATTTTTTTAATCTCTGTGAAAGCATCATTTCTGAACTGCACCCAGCATTCTCCACATTAGCATTTGAAATCTTCCCGTTCTTCTAGGGCAGAGATATCTCTGAAAGGAAGGACAGGTTGGTGATGATACGCTGCTCTTCCCTCAGCAGCTCCGCAGTTGGTGCCATGCTGACTGGCTGCAGGCAGAAGCAAAAGTCATCTTGTAAGGAGTGCATGTTCCCGGTTCCAGTTTGCAATTAGTAGGTGCATAAAGGCACCTAGGATCTTATATGAGGTTAAACTGGAGTCCTGACCTTGCCCAGGTTTACAGCAGAGTCAGGTTATTGTCCACAGGCTTTGCTCCAGGTCGCACACCATAGAGCAAGCTGGGAGGAGGTGACTCTTCCCTGGTGGTGGCTCGTCTACATAACAAAGCTTCAGGGTCATCTAGGTTTTAGAGGATAGAAACATCTACATTTCTGTTCCTCCACCCAACCCACACACCTAAAATAGACCGTGGATAAAGCCACGGCCTTGTGGCCACCCCTTGTGCTGGCTGAATTAAAGCTATTGCTGAAGGTGCCCTGTTGGCAAGGCTAAATGGCTACACGTACGGCATTCGGACAATGGGAGAACTGATCAAAGGCACTGAACAGCTTTAGAAATATTAAAAGCTGTAACCTCCTGAAGAAGGAGGCATTCAGCCAGTGCATGTTCATTCACTGTGACCCAGAAAGCAGACGCACGGACGCTAACTGAGCAAGCCAAGCAGGAGAAGTGGGCAGCAAAGGGAACTCGGAGTGACTGATGATCGGAATCGGCAGAGAGGTCATAAAATAAATAACGGGATAAGGAGCCAGACGTGAAGCAGAGACGTCACGCAGAGCATCAAAATGAGCAATTGCCAGCGGGCAGCGTATCCATCACACAGCCGTGATGCCTCAGAGGAACCTCACAGGTGATCAGAGGGGGAAAGCACATGGGGAAGTGGCAAAAAGCCCCCGTGGTGCCGCAGGACCCGCTCCAAGAAAGTGGGAGCATGGGAGCAAGAGGGGGCTCGGCCTTTTTCTGGGAGCCACTTAATTGAATACCACTCACAGCATAGCTGCAGCAGGCATGCAGAATTTCAAGTGTCAAGGAGGTAAATTTGTATGAAAGTAACTGCAATTATACACAGCCTGCACTCACTCCCATGGGAGGCTGCGGCAGGTTTGCGATGGACTTCACTGGAAGCAGAATTAGGATGATAATCGATACAAGCACAGCCATCATTTTGCATTTTCTTGTAGCTGCCAAAGCCTGCGATAGTAAAAAGCAAAGGGCTTTTTAGATTACAGAGCAAAGGCCTGCAGAGATTTCAGCTACTCTTGGAATAATGGCATGTGATCAAGTCCTTTTGTGAACAAAAAAAAAAAAAAAAAGAGAGAGAGAGAGAATTTCCCACTACGTGCATGTAATTCCAATGCTGTGATAAGTTATTTGTTTCACTGCTGGTTAGATCACCATACAGTGTTCAGTGGCACAGAAGGTTTTGGTCAGTCGATGCATTTTTCATCTCTAGCATAAATATTGTTTCATTCCCTAACTGCGTTAGTGGTAGATAGATCTCAGGTGTAACAAAAGCAGAACTAGTTGTAGCTGTTCTCCAGAATTAACCATTTCCTTCAACTACACACACTACCAGGCTTCTGAAAGAGTCGTTCAGTGTATTAAAAGTTTGATTTAAAAAAAAAAAAAAAATTGCCATCCCTAATAGTGGCTGTGGGCTGTCTTTTGGCAGCAGGACAGGGGATAAACGGGAGCAAGCAGTGCTGCAGCTGGGTGTAGAAAGATGCTCCCCTGGTGTACCTGGAGTCAGCTGGGAAGAGGACTGCTTGCTGAGCACCACTACCATGGAAAAAAAGCTGAGGGCTGTAAGATGACAGTGTGGTGACACTGCTGAGTGTCCAGCACAGAATACCATTGCCCCTTCCCAGATAGCTGCAGCTTATTCCACACTTGTGCTCTGAAGATTATGGCAGGGAAATCCTCATTTGGCTGCCATGCCTGGCTAACCTAAAGAAGTAACAAGGTCTCTAAACAGAGTTTATTTTCCAAGCAGATAACTCAGCCTGCTTCGGGGTGAGCCCAGACAATTCCCATGGACCACACTCAAGGGGGACTCGCTTGCCGTCTCCTCCAGGAGCCCACCTGCCCTGGGGCAACCTGATAGTGCCCCTCTTCTTCCTGGGACACCGATTTCCTATTGATGAGACCTCTAGATTTTAGTGGGTACTTACAGAAATGTGGTGAGAATTTTGTGCAAGGAGCCAGAAGCTCCATTCTGCATCCCAAGGCAGAAACCCAATGCTGGCTTGCTTTCATTTGGTGCCAGCGATGGGACTCATTAGGAAACTTCAGTGGTTAGAGGAGAAAGAGACAACAGAAATCTCAGAGGCAAATAAAAGAGGCAAAATAAAAGAGTCCTGAAGGAGCTTCTGATAGAGAAGAGGCTCTGCCCAGCACCTTGGCATGCAGAGACCCAGCCCCAGGGAGATTTAACCCATTTTGCACAGTGCTGCTAATAGAAAAATGCACAGTGTGCATCTTGTAGAGAATGGCCAAGGCAGAGACAGGGGGAGGACAGAGGAGAGGTGCATGGAGGAGAAGATCCTCACCAAGCAGAAAACCTCATCTCTGCACAGTTTCCTTCTCCAGCAGCTCATCAGCACATGCTGATTTCTACCCCTAGGTAGAGGGGCAGAGGGGGATGCATCGTCCCTTGCTCCTCCACCTGCTTGAATTCCTCCTGGGAAGATGGAGATGAGCAGCAAGGGCTGCTTGTGCTCCCTTCTGTCACTGCGAGAGTGCAACACTGAGACACAAGGCAACTTGTCCTGAAGGGTTTGCTCCTTTACCCAGCTAATACCAGAGCCTGGGAGCATTTTTCCCCTCCCTGCCTGCAGTCAGGAGCAAGGCTATTTCAGGAAAATGCCCATATAGTCTTGTCGGTAGAAGGTCCTGCTAATATTCAGCGTGATTGCAGGGGTTAAAAGGGTCTCAATTTTCAGCACTTTTCCTCTGCGTATGCTCCCGTTTGACAACACGATGCCTTCTCGCAGCTATTCCGCGGCTCCGCTGGCTATCCAGGAGAGAGATGTGACAGCAGATTTGGCTACAGCCCGGGCCCTCGGACAGGGCACAAGGATGAGGAGGGTCAGAGCCAACCTCTGGCTTCCCCTGGGTACCCCGGGGTCAGCCCGATTCGATGTTTGCATTCTGTTTGATTCATTCACCGCGCTATCAGTGCAACCCAAGACAACATGGGGGACATTTGTTGCGAGCTGGCCCCTTTTTCATTAAGAATTGGCCTAAATCCATCCACATTTAGCGGTAATTGCCAGGCAGGCAGCACAGAGCAAATACCTTTTATTTCAAATCCAAGACAAGTCAGCGCTGGCTGATAGTTTGTTGGCGCTTTCCTCCATTAATTAAGTACCTCTCATCTAATATTACACATGGTCTTTCTGAAAACCTCTAGTGAAAAGTCTATTTGTTAAAAGTGCCAGTTTAAGTCAAAACAACATCCAATATTGCAAATTAGGATTCCAGATTCCAGGATGAGATCTATTAGTCTTTCCCCTGTTTAACTAATTAAAAACGTGCAGGGACAGAATTTGTTTTGTCATTCTTCTGTCCGTAGGACTCCTTCCCCCAGCTAAGAAAAGAACACAAAATTCCCTTCATTTATCTTAAGATATCGGCTGCCTCACCCATCTGTGAGCAAAGAATGTTTTTGCTTAGCTTGCTTAACTAAATGAATCTTGGTTCACTTGCTTGCAGCTGAAGACAAATTAGGCTGATTATATACGAAAGGGCATACAGTACATCTAGGAATTAAACTGCGCCGGGGTATTTAGGATGAATGAAATGAATGGGCTGCACCAGCTCTGCCTCGCTTTGAACAATCAGCAGCTCCCCTCCGCTGTGATCTTTTTACAGCACTTTCAGAATAATCCCCCGTGTTAGTCTCGCGGGTGTTTAAGCTGCTGTTTGCCAAGGATGGGTTTTTAAAGAAACAAACAAACAACAGCAACAAAAAAAAATCCGCATGCAAACTTTCTCACTGTGGCACGGGAAGCACCGCAGAGCTCGGCCCCTTCGTACATCGGCTGTAGAGCTCCTTCCAGCCCACATGCTCAGAGGACAGATATAACAACAGCATCACATCCTCCAGCACGTTGTTTCCCTCATCTCTCCCTCCATGGGATGCTGGGGGATGCCTGCCCGTCCTGGCAGCTGGCACCTCGCATTCCCTGCTCTCGGTGGCATGGGGTGGAGGCAGCGGTGCCGAGCTCGTCACGTGCGGGTGGGTTTTGGTAATGAGCATATTTCAGCCCAAATCACCAGTCTTGCCCCTTGGAAAGAAGGATCACCGGTGACAAAATCTGTGACGCGCAGCTTCATCAAATGCAAATCCAGGCTAATCAGATGGGCTGCACCCGGGGAGCAAAACGCACCATACTTTCAGGAAGGAGTAATTTCTGCTTTGGGCACCACGATTTTTCAGAGAACAGTCGTAATTTTAGTGTTTACACAATAAAGTGGGGATTCAAAATACACAGATTTTTAAAAAAATTAACCTTATGGGAATGTTCTTGTGGTGTGGAATTAATATAAGGCCATCCCATACATGATTACTTCCCAGTTCGACAGTGAAATATGTATCCATCTCCATACAGACTCAGGGCAGTGCTAGCTCCTTTGCAGTGCTGGTTTTGAAGCTTTGCAGCTTCACAACCCCATCACGGGGTCAGGAAGATGTTTGCACCTGTGATTGATGTCAACAGGGGAAAGAAAAGCTATTCCTCTGGCAGCAGAAAAACATACATGTCTTGAATAGCGGGTGTTGGCCCTATAGTGCAATCGGATGACAAATAAAAGGGAAATATTTGTGCCAGGACAGGACAGAGGTTTTGACCTCTCTGTTGAAATCAACAGCCTCTGGGAAAGGTGGTAGAGGCTTGAGGTGGTCAGAAAGCTGTGGGAGAACTTGGCAAGGAAATCCCACTAAACACAGAACTACGCCGAGGTGTTGTTTGGAGCTCGTAGACCAAAAGCCTTTCTATATTATGATCATCTTAAGGAGAGGTGGTCTTTTGGGTCACTTTCACTTGTATTCCCAACTGTGCAGGACACCTTACATTTGGTATTGCACACCAAATATATAAAAACAGATACACTGGTACCTAGAAGGTGCCCGTGGGCAACTGAAAGACAGAAACACTGGGTTGTTCACCCGCTGAGACACCGGGACCCTGAGCCACAGCAAATACTGAACCCATGTCCTTGGAGTCTCGGCTCACGATTAATTAAAGCCATCCTTTTTTTCCCATCACACATTTCCAAAACCTGATGTTTCTTTCCATCTGCTCTCCTGCAGTTTGGCCAGCCTCTCCCGCAGCTGACCCTGCCTGCATTCCTACCACCACCTCCTCTCCCTGCCCACCCGTTGCTGTGGGTGGCTCCAAAGCCCGGTGTCATTCTTGTGTTTTCTGCACTCTGTTTTAGCAGCACGGCTGGTCATGGTAGGCTGGCTCTTCTGCCTGCTCATTTCAGCTCTTTTAATGAATATTCAGGCTATGGAGAAGCAACAGAGCACTTTCTAAACCATAGGCAAAACCTTTTTTCTCTTAATAAACATATCCAGGCTACTGCAAGAACCGCAGAGCCAGTCGGTCTCCGTGCACTGGAACATGATTCTGATCTTATTAAGAAATCAGAACAAAACTTTTCTTGCAAAGACCTTCTGGCTGCAAAAATGGGGGAAGCAAATCTAACAAGCCAAATCCCCAGCGTGAGATAACTTGGTTGATACAAGGCAAAATATGGCTTTTGGCCTGAATTGGATGCTCTTATTAAATGCTGTTAGGTGCTCATGAATATAGGTTGGGAGTTTCCTTTTATTTAATGTTTTGGTTTTCCTCTGATACGACAGGCTTCTGTATATTATACAGGCTTGGTTTTGATGTATCGATACACCAAGAATTTATCAATCATGGGGAAAACAAGACAAACGATCGCAATATTTTATTTTATTTTATTTTATTTGTAACACAATTGTTGAGCTTTCATGATATAAGCCCCAGAGCAGAATGATTAACTGCACACAGAAGTGCACATCCAGCTTTATTCTGAAAAATCGCATTCCAAATGCGTGCACATATATTTCGATAACAGCCATACAAACAGATATTCAGTCACATCCTACCTCCCGAGCCATACACTACAGGCAATCAGAGAGATAAACCCTCGGCTAACAATGAGCAGCTTTGTCTCTTCCCCAGCTACGATTCCCTGCCACGCCGAAAACAACTCCGCGTCTGCTGGAGGATCCCAGCTCTGAAATCCGAGGATTGTCACCGTGCGGTACAGTTACCACGTGCCAGATTAAAATACACGCGGGCATCAAATTATTCCATTATCAGACGAACACAAATATGTCTCCCTTCATCATTATTTATATGTGGTTTTTTTTTTTAGAAGCTGCATTTCTTCCCAGAAAAGACTGCTTTGGGATTTCTGTTTTTTATAATATATTAACATCGTAGGTAGCTAAAGGGGGAGAAAAAATTGCAGCAGTTCATTTAATTCATTTTGTACAGAATGGTTCATTTCTGGAAAATCAGGGCGAAGTTACACCCAGCAGAGCTGCGAATGTTTTGCAAAATAACAGTGCTTTTCTTGTTGTCACGACGGATGAAATATAATTAAAATTTTACATGACTTGACTGCTGGAACACATTGAATGTAGCAAAAAGCACCCCCTTAGCAATGTTAATAGCTAGCTTGCCCTAGCAGCTATCAACTACCCGATCCTCACAATGACTTTCAGTGGAACAGAAAGCCACAGTGTCCCCAGAAGGGGACATGCAGGGAAGGAGCAGAGCAGGGAGATGCCCTGTAGGATCCAGGGAGCCAGGGATAGCCCCAGCTCCTGGGAATAAGCCCCTTGCGGGCACCTGGAGGACTTTCTGGGGGAAAAAGATTTACACACAAGCCAGAGGGTGCTGGTTTTCTATAATGCGTGAGGATGAGGCAACATGGCTTACAAATAAAATTACAGCTAGCTACACACACGCTGGCATTGCAGTCTCAGTTGAGCTGCATCATTCACACTACTGCTGTGTAAAGAGAAGCACGTACAGCCTGAGCCCTCTGGACAGACAGGGATTCCTCAGACAGAGGATTAAACAAATGCCCAGGTAAGAGGCGTAATGAACATTTTTTGAGGATGTCTTTCTCTAGAAAATGCTCCTGTACACAGATGTGAGCTGGGGCCACAGTTTTTAAACCCTTCACAAAAGGCTTCTTGTTAATAAAATAAGATTTCTCAGTTAGAGTCTTCCTCTCCAAATAACAATAATAATAATAATAATACAATAAAAAATAATTTACAAATAATTGTTAAAAAGGTTGAAAAGAAGAACAAAGCCAGAATTAGGGTTTATTTTGACTAACATTTGCCTACACGTCATGGGTTCAGACAGGAGAGACCAGACCAGTCCTGAGCCCCATGTCTGTGTGTCCGTACCGCTGAGCAGATGTGTGAGCCACTGCCAGCTGCTGGTACAAGCCCACACTAAGGAACAGCAAGCCATCCTGGGATGAGAAAGTGAAAAACTTTTCCCAGGATAAAACTGGGTTTACCACATTTTGGTTTACTATTTCTCCTCGTTACATTTTGATTTTGTGTACACTGAAATTTCCCAGTGTCGAGCAAAACTGAAAATAAGTGCCAGCTCTCTACCACAAAAACAGGAAGGCACAGATAACTCACAGCATCACTGAGCACATTTGCAGGCTCTCTTCTTTCCCAAATCATCTTAAATATTTGGTTGCTAATTCCAACCTACCCAGCAAGCCCTCCACCCAGGACTCCCTGGAAATGACCAACCTATTCAGGGTACCCAGCAACTCCCTTTTCTGTCAGGTTCACAAGCTAAGAAAATAAGTGTGTTAGATGAGAATTTTAAAGGAGTAATTACAGTAGCACGAAACACGAGCCAAAAACGAAGCCTGTGCCTAGCATCCTCTAACGTTTCCCCTTTCATATTATCAAAAGATCAAGTTCTTAAGCCTGCTGAACCACGAGGGCTATGAAACCCAGAGCTCAAACAGAAGCTGACAATGAGAGGCATTTCCTAAAGCTGCCTTAGCAGGTGTTTCCTGCTGAAACGGGGAGGGTCACGAATGGAAATCTCATTTGGAAAGTTTCTAACCCCGGGGATAATATTCAGCGATGCTGCCACTCTCGCTGCCATCTGCACTAGGCGAGTGCTTCAAACCCAAGGCGGCGGCGCTCCCGTCCCACTGAGTGAGCCCAATTGTTTGCATTCTTGCACAAATGTGTGAATGGCAGCCTTCCGGCGAAGCAAATGCTGGGTCTGCTCCCTTCAAAGGGTTTGCCAGTGATCCTTGCCCTGCTGGCTTCATCCTTAATTGGCCTACGCAGTGGGGAGCAATTAAAAATAAATGGTGGCTTGCTGCGCTGCTGGAAGGGGAAGTTCTGCGACTCCAGGCATGAGCGCAGCTACCTTAGTCCACTGCAGGCGCCAAGTGCTGGCAAAGGAGATAGACCTGAGCGTTGGGAGTGAGCGCCGTGGAAAAAAATCACCTCGTAGGCTGCGATGAATTGCCACTAGCCTCATGCTTCAAGGCTCGGTTGTGTGGGGCAGGAGCACGCTCACCCTGCTGGGTGTGGGAATGGCATTTCCTACCGTGCCCGTAGCTCAGAAATGGGATTTTTCACCCTGTCTTTGCAGAATGGCTCATATCTGATCAGGAAAAGGAGGTTTCTTCGAATGAGACATCCACCATCAGAAGCTGTAAAGGTTTTAAATGAAATTTAAACTTCCAATTTCCAACTACTTCTTAGTGAAAGTCCACTATAAGGATGAACCAAAACTCCCGAATAGTTGTGGAATAAAAAACTAAAAATACAGACTCTCGCTATACACCAACCCATACTTCCATGACATTCAGAAGTGTATTAAAGCACAAAAAGGGGGAGCTGGGAGTCACTTGATTTTCCTTCACCCCTAGAAGACATTTGTTACTGAAGGTGGTCAGCTTCACCCAGGAACCAAGACTTTTTGCATCCCCACAGGGTAAACAGGTTATATAAACTGGAGCTCTGCACAGAAATAACTCAAGTCTTGTGTGGCCAAGTAGGAAACCCTGTGAATTTCACTGACAGCATATGATTTGCTCAGCTGCTGAGCTAGGACGTTTATGTACGAGCACACACGTTCGATGCATTGTTTGTAGACACCTCCAAAACACCTGCAAACCTGCAAGGTTTCCGCAGCAGCAGGACACTGTGGGGGCTGCGGAGGCGCTTTTCGTGTTCTCTCCACAGAGGCTTGGAGAAGAGAATATCATCTATAATTCTTCTAAAAAGCAATGTCACTCATCCGAGGCGCTTTCCTTTTCGTCCATTAATTTGTGGTAGCTTGTAAAAAAAAAGAGAAAGTTCGAAATGATGCAAATCTCTATAAAACAGCTCTGAGCAGAGAAACAGCGAGGGGCCAGTTGCTTAGTGATAATCACAAAGGCAGGGGAGAAAGCACTGCAAGCCCAGCTATATCTGTGCAGTCAATGCGATGAAAAGGCCATGGCCTTGCAAAGGAAACAACACTGAGCTGCTTTGCTGTGCTGCTTGTGAAGATTTCTTATGTGCTCATTCTACTTGATTACACTCAACACTGATAATCAAGTCTTTTGACTCCGGGGTTAAAAATTTCCTGCTAAACAACGTTCAGGGTTCTAATATAATGTTACCATGACCTTGATAATAAGGTCCCTAAAATCAGGTACTGTTCCAAAGCACAGAAAAATGGAAAATGTCTCACATATACTTTATGTTCCTCCTACATATTCAAAACTCTGCTTTTAAGCATTACGAAAGGTGTTTTGATGAGGCACAAAACAGGCCAGTGATATGAAGGCTGCCCTAAAAAGTTTGTCATCTCCAAAAATTAGACAAATCCCACTAAAAGAAGTTAATATTAAAAGCAGGAGCAAGTCAGCAAAATGACTTCTGACTCCTGCTAGTGCCCTCCTGCTGGAGATATGCAAGCCAGCTTTGTTGGCATTCAGGTTGTTTCCACTCAACATGTGCACAGAGAAATTTGCAGTGTCTTCAGGATCCCCAGTGCTTTCCTTTGATAATATATGCACACATCTGTGGCCTAGGAGCTGCGTATCAAGCTGGTGGACAATTACTGGCACTAGGAAGACAACCAGCCTGAGCCCTTTCTTCTGCTCCATCTCTCGCTCAGGTCCACCAGTGCAGCACCATCTGCTGGGAATAAGCACACTTTGGACAAGATCCCCACCCACCCTCCTCAACACAAGAAAAAATCCTGAAAATTTCCACTTCTCTGCTTATTCTTCGTGATTAACCACAGCCATTGACAGCTAGAAGGACCTGGCAAAAAAAAAAAAAAAAAAGAGAGAGAGAGAACAGACCACCAAAAGTTTGCATTTTAAGGTCCTGTCCAAGAAGTCAGCTCGATACAGTGGCCTCTAATCTCTGCAGGCTGACTTCACGGGCAGGAATTGTCAAGAGGCTGGTTGGTGCAGGTAACTGATGCCAAAATGAGCCTGGGGACCTGAGGTGGGACCCTTAGCTGGTACCTGGACAACCCAAGAAGCAAGTGTTAATTCAGCAGAAGGTGCTGCTAGGTAAGAGATCTGAGCTAATGAGCATAAATCACTGTGTTACTTTGCCAGCGTTAAATCTGTGGGAGAATTAGTCACATTCCCACAGTCAAAACTAAGCTTCATGATAAAGTAGGACATAACATCTTTATTAGCTATGAAAAACCTCGTGCCTCCTCCCCACATTAATGGCAAGAGCCAGCTGGAGAATTTTGGCAGGCTATTTTTTTTTTTCTCTCAGAGATTTTTGTCTGCTCAGAAAAACATCCACTGGAGGAATCTGAACCTTGAATGGAAATCAGAAAACTTTTCTCTTGACAGGGTATTCCAGGACAGAATTTCTCCACCCCCAGAAGGGCTGATAGGGCTTAGGCTTGTCTCAGGCAATGTGCTGAGATAACCACACTGCTCCTGCTATGGGAAATATCTCCATTTGTCCCTCCTTGGGGATTTCCTCACCCCATCCTGCTGAGGGGCACAGGCAGGGCCAGAAAGACATTAGTGAAAAATGGCCAAACTTTTTGCTTGCATAAAGAAATACTCTATTTAGTGATGCTCCTGCAAGCTGGGGTTTGGTGGGCTGGTGTGTGGTTGTGGTTTTTTGTTTGTTTGTTTGTTTTTAAAAAAAAAATTCTGAGTGAGTTGTAGGCATTATTTAGTATCAGCAAACCAGCTGTGCATGCTGTAAAGTGGCTCAGGATGACAGAGAGAGCAGCTGCATTTTGGAGAGCCAATTCATCTGGTTTGTTAAAGAAACTCTTTTCCACTCTTACTGGTAATCCCAATGGACTGAGTTAGAACAGACAAAGCTGCTTGTTTCTTCAGGTTTTGAGTGAGAACTAACTTTTTATAAGTTCTCAATGATCAAGAAAGGGTTATCCATTATGTTTTTCAAATAAATGCTTCCTGTCTGGACTTATTAATATATACCAAAATTTTACTATGTTTTCGTCACTGTTTGTCTATGGCTTTGCAAATCCACGATGCCGCTGTCTTTTTCCCTGCAGCAGAGGCTGTAAGCAGAGCAGCCATTCAGCCCTGAAAAATCCAATCTACCCTCCACAACCTATATTTCTCCTAAAACATTTTATGATTCTGCAAAACAATTTATATCATGAGAATTTCATAAAATAGCAGGCAAAATTGAGTGCATAAATCTACATAAACACCTAACTGTAACAACCTCTGGCACTTTAATTCAACATAGTTTAGTTTTCTCATCATAAAAATGACTTCATTTCTCAAAGGGTACATTTTAATCTAAAGATTACTATAGTTTGAATAATCTGAATGACATTTCTGATTAATTCTTTTTCCAGCTCCCGTTAGTAACAACGAATGAACAGGAGGGAAGGTCACTCTGACCAACAGCGTTCCCCGAATCCAGCTGGAGACTGCTAGCAGTAGCTATTTACAGTTTTAGAAGACAAAATCTACAAGCCCCAAATATTTTTCAAGTGCTAAATCAATTAGTCAATATTTAAAGGCCATATATGATTAAACTTTTCCTTCGGTTGCCCCTGCAAACATTCCTGCTGTTCTTCCACATGTACAGTGAGTGCACAGTGGCAAACTGCAGCCTCCACCAGCAGGTGCTTCATTGTGGGGAGTCAAAACAGCAATTTCTGACCCAAGAGCCTGAAGTTTAAAAAGTAAATGTCCCCAAAACAGTGATGTAAATGGGAGCATATATGAGGGGGGACAATGAAAATATATGGGTTGTGCATTCTAGTGAACACTATTGCACTGAATACAGCTCCTTTTCAGAGCAACATCTTTGAATCGCTACATGACTAATGAGGTGTGCAGGTTTAATTTGCTTTCATTTCACATCAGCTATGTAGTATTTTATATCATCTCTTGAAAGCCTCCTGCTTCTCCTTGTCTTGTCATCCCCAAATGCAGAGGTTTGCAGGTGCGCAGGCTCCAGCTGATGGGGCCAGTGCATGCTGGCCGAGGAGCGTAGCTGTTGCTTTGAAAGAGAGCAGACACAAAACCTGAGGTGAGGGTTCAGGGCCACAGGTTTTGGCAGTATGGGGTTTGTTGTATGAACTGCTATTTTCGTTCACGCTGGGGCATGCCTTTCACATCTACTCTCACATAAAAGAGGAAGACACAGGCCTCAGGGAAATTGTTGGCCAGCCATTGACTTCAGGCAGCTTTCAGGTCATTTTTAAGCCTTTAGTGAGAGAAAAACGTGGTCAAACACGGGGAACGTGGTTTCTCATTCAGGGTCAGCCAACAGGCCAGGCTTCAGGGCCCTGAGGCGGCATGGGGCGGGAGCAGAGCCTCGCCGCCGCCTCAGGCCGTGCCCGAGGCCTGTGCCTGTCACACACAGCTGCCTCAGGCTGCTGCCTCCTTTCCACCCTTTATAGCGATTCTTGTATCGGGTTTTGTCCTGCTGATACTACCCAGTTGAATCTGACTGAAATGGCTCTCTCTCTGTCTAGCTTTGCTGCTCAGGACGCTCAGGGACGAAAGGGCAAACCTGCGTGCCAGGGTGTCGTAGTGAGGTATCAGGCAGCTCCTTGCACGGGACCACTTAACTGCTATTTTTCTACACTCAACCAATACCAAAAAAAACACATCAAATTGCTCTCTGTGACCCCATGTATAGCCTCTCAGCAATGCATTGCACTTGGCTGCACTGAGAATTGCCCAGAGGCAGCAAGGTCTCAGCTATTTACATCGGCCTTCTTTCCATCTCACTCTGTGGAAAACATTTGTTTAGGCAAAGGGGAGGGTATCAGAAAACAGGTGTCAAAAATAAATGCTGCACATCTTGTCCAACCTCCCAAACAAGGCAGCAATGTGATAATTCATCGTTTTAACAAATACAGCCTCTAAACTAAGGGAACATATTGTGTGCACAGAAGTCTATAATTACACTGAAGTAAAGATGTTCGTTAGAAATATCCAAACACACTCACAATTAGGAATAATCATTTGACTTTGGTTACACCTTTGAATTTGCTCAACAACCAGGAATAACAAGATGACACTCCCTGGGGATTTATATGACAAACCACTACCTGAAGATGAAGTTTAAAGGTTAGGGGATGGTGGGGAGAAGACAAGGCAAGACAATCCTGCCCCACAGGACTGCAGGGTCCAGCATTTGTCTAGCCCTGATCACCTGGGTCTTTTGAAGCATCATTCTTAGCCCACAGAAGGCAACAGAGGGATTTCACTTGTCTTTTTCAGACAGACAGATGAGCATACAAAATGAATTTGAACTATTACCTGGCTCTTTTCAAGGTTCAAAACAGAATATGAAACTCAAACATATACAACAAGCAGGAATAGATATTTGAAGACATTTATATAATGTAAATAATATCTACAAATTAAATAAGTTTAATAAATGATAAATAAATATATACAGATTTATTACACAACATAAACTACATATAAAAAATCTTTTGCTGTAAATTCACATGGACCAAGGAAGAGGCTCATTTCTGGGAAGAGCCTTGAAAAGTCATTCAGACACATCACATCTGGTAACGAGACGGTCACCTCATCAAAGTTAGCTGCACAGAAGAACTAATAGTATGTCTTTGGGAGTTGTGTTGCTTTCCTCTTTTGTTTACAGGTACAATTCAGGCTCTTGATTTCAAGTCTACCAAAATCAAGCCTTGTTCCTGCCCCTTTGGCAGGCCATGATTTTAGACAGGTAAGAAGCCTAGCAGCTGGGCTCAGGTAAGAGTTTAAGCATC
Source organism: Anas acuta (assembly GCF_963932015.1). Classification (NCBI taxonomy): domain Eukaryota; kingdom Metazoa; phylum Chordata; class Aves; order Anseriformes; family Anatidae; genus Anas; species Anas acuta. The sequence goes on along the minus strand of NC_088980.1, from coordinate 43,687,265 downwards.
AATTCCCCAGGACTAAGGAGACATGGCTTGTGGTCAGTGGATGATTCTTGATGCATTCACAGGTTTACCTGCAGTGGTCCAGTGCGACTCAAGGTAGCACACTTTTAGGCTTACACTTTTTTAAGTCTTCTGTAAGGAATGTGGCTTTTCCTAAGTTTGATAGGAATTATTTTATTAGGAATTGTTACGAATCATAAAGCATTTTTATGGTAAATTTATATGGACATCAAGTCTTGAGATATTTTCCAAATGAATCAGTTCTGTAAGTTAAAATATGAAAAGTGGTGGGAAAAGCCACCAACCTCATCTCCCCATTACCACAGAGATATTTCATTAGCTTAAAAGACAATAGAAACCACAGGACACATTTCTTCTCTAAAGCTCACAGTACTTCCAGTTTACATGTCCAGTACCTCACACCTTAATTCTGTTTTCTTGGAAAAAATCAACATTATATTCATCTTATGTTATAGCTTGTCTAGAGTTAATAAGATTTGACTAGCAAAAATGGCCAGTAGATTTTTTTTTTTTAACATTTTCATGTGACTCCAAAAAAATACAAGGACGCCATACCATGTTCTTAATGCACAACGCATTTTGGTAGCAAAAATACAAGATACACAGAAGTATTCAGTGCTGTAACAGTGTCTCCCCTTGCGTCCTTCTCAGCTGCACACAGGTTATGGGCAAGAAGGGCTCACAGCAGCTCCACCAACAGGCAGGTCGATACCAATCAGCATGGACTGGAAGGAGCAATTTTACTGGGAGGTCATAGTAGACAGGGAGAATGAAGAATTGTGGCCAGAATAAAAGACGTCTCCCATGACACCGGGAAGAAAACAGAGGACAGAATGCAGCTACATTAGCTACCTGCTAATATAAAAGTACATAAAACTAGCACTGAATCATACTGTCTCAGATAAAACTGTATTTGTTCTTCCTTAAATGAAAATTTAGGAGCCAAACTCCAAGATAGATTTGTTTTTATGCTTTTTGTGATCAATATCTGTTCCCTGCTGTTAGTCTTTTTAAGATCCTTCCAGCTACAAAGCGAGGCATCTCTTCATATCAGATCTGGATAAACTGAGGAACCCAGTGTAGTATGTAACACAGGTATTTGTTGATTAAGCAAGGCAGCTTTCCCAAATTTGGAGCACATGCAGTTATTTTTTGACGGTGGTGGATATAAACAAGAAACTACAATTAAAATGAGAGAAGAAAAAACTTCTTGCAAAAATCTTATCACCTCACCCTCCCCTCCCCTTCATTCAGCCTGCTACAAGCTGCCAGCAAAGCACAGAGCAAAGGAGTCCCAGCCAGCTCGCTGAAATCCCTCCCACAAAGCTGAGGTTATTTCACTGATGCCAAATTTCAGTGGCAAATGTCAGGTGCAGGCACAGCCCGAATGGTAGCGGTACCACCAGCAAGGGAGACACCTTTACATCCTCACCACTTCCTCAGAAAGCCACTAATCCAGAGGCAGTGTTTATGCAGACTGCAAAGAGTAATATCACTTTGCAGCTGCCATCCTGTGTAGCACAACTTCAGGAACCCCTGAAGTGTGTTCTGGCCAGAAGGCTCTGTTACCAAGTGTAATTCACGTGAAAGCTCTCTGCACCGGCAGATCTTCTAATAACCAAGATGTCCCCAGACAGAAAGTCCTGCCTGAAACCCTACTGCAGAGCTCAAAACCCATAGCTCTGTCAGCTGTAGGACAAGAATACCTGGTATATGACATTTCTTTCTTCTCTGGACTCTCTGATGTTTAATAAAGGGTGAGCCTAGTAGCCTTTCTCTTTCCACAGACCATTTTTCATCTACATGGATATCTATCTTCATGAAATATGGAGGAACTTAATATCTCAGAAGTCTTCATCCCATCGCAGTCAAATTTAGATGAAACTGCCCAACGTTCAATACTTATTCAGAGGCCAGGAAGGAAAGACTGTCATAAACAGAAACACATACACTAAGTGCAACACCAAGAAGGAAATTAACTGGGTTGATGTTCTGACTTGTCCTTTGAGTGGTGACAACACTGCATTGAATTTATAATAATCACTTATTGCCAGCCTTAATACCAAAGAGTAAGCTTTTGAAAGGGTGTCTCTTTCCATAGGTTACCCTGGTTATGCCGGAGGCATTCAGCACATGTAGCATTCAGCAGTGGTGATGCTACCACGTTTTAAAAAGGTTGCATGCTGTGTTTGTCGGGGACATGCTCAGTACTGTTCAATACAGTCAGCACGGCTGAAAAAATATGTTTCAGCTGCAAAAGGTATTTTCATTGTTAGAGAGCAATACTGTCTCCAAGGAGAAAATTAAAAAAAAGAAAGAAAAGGCAAACAGCAGCCATTTCATAGATCTGCAGCTCTGAAAAAGTCATATTCAGGTCTGAAAACATACAGTAACTGTAAATATACTCCTCAGGTTCAAAAGCAATATAAACTACAGAATTTATTGGTGGATGCGGAGTGATCTGATGGTTATGGATGAAGCACCCAAGGAGAAAAAAAGGCACAGAAAGCTATTCTGACTGTAAGGCTCCACACTTAGCATGTCAGACACCTTGACGCTATTAAATGGACACAGATGTAAGGTCTTAATGGATGTCCACAGAACAAGAAATGGAAGCTAGGAGCCAGTCACTGAGGATACCTCAATGTCCAGTGGTAAGATTGATTAGGATTCAGATCTGGATTCTAGTTTGCCACTTATCAGTGTCACCATCCAAATTTCAAGGCTCTTTCCTTTTCCTTAGAGCACTGCTGAAGATGCTCCTCTACTGTTTCTCCAGTCCAAACCACAAAAAAATTCCCACCATGTTTTGTCTTCAGCTCTCCTTTCTTTCCACTTTGCTTTCATTTTAAGGGTGATTTTCTGAAGCAATTTTATAATCTTTTAGTCTGATTTCTCCATGGCACACTTCCCTGTTTATTTACTGTTTTATTACACTGCCTATGTCTCATTCACCCCTACTGTACGGCTTTTCTAGCTCTGATTTACTGAACTTCCATTTCCACTTTTCCTTTCTTCTTTAATTTTCTCATTCACAAATCACATTTCAAAATCCTTTTTGGCAGTGAGATGGAGGCGTCATGTACTTGCTGGCTTGCAGATGCTTTCCTCTAAAGTCTAACATCTCTTTCATCCAGCCACTAAAACAAGTTTATTCTGAAGGCAGATTTAGCGGTAGGTATGTGGTTACATACATGTACCATAGAGTTCAAGCAAAGATATACTTTATTTGCAGCATTTTAAAATAAATTGAAACTTGGTTTACGGTCTCCTACTTGAATAATTAATTCCTCTACTGTATCTCTATCTTCTGAATTTCAAGTTCTAGTTAATTTATTAATCTCCTAGCAGTGTAAGCTAGGAAAAAAAAAAAAAAAAAAAAAAAAAAAAAAAAAAAAAAGAAAAGGAGAAAAAAAAAAAAGACAGAAATGAATGTGAATAAAATGGAATATGAACCTAAAGCAGAAATTCCCTCGTGGAAACTTAAAACTGATTAGTGCCACTTTCTACAAGGTTCAGATCAGATGTGATCATCTGGAAAGCAGGTCTTCCAGAATAAATGTCAAGCAGCATGATTATCAAAAAAAAAAAAAAAAAGGCGATTGGTTTAGATGACTTTCAAGCTTTGCAAAAGCTCAGTGTGAGAGGTCCTTATCCCTCCTAGGACCATCCTTTGACAGAAACTGAAGGAGCACAAAATGTGCCAGAGGGAAACACTGATTCCACACAATCGATAATTTTGATTTTTATGCTGTCACAATTCAGTAATAAATTAGGAATCAGAGGATCTACCAAAAGAAGCCAGATGGTTCATTATGAAATACACCAGCTGTCCTTTTCCCTCCGATGTCTCATTTTAAACTGGTGGAAAACGCAGTTACTTTAATCTACTCTGTACAGCCCTATAATAAAAAAACAGCCACCAAAATAAAGGTTGAAATCCCAGCTACTGCCCAGATTCATGACTCAGGATGTCACGCAGTGTAACCGCTTTGCAAAGCGGATCACATACCTCCACTGAGGTACCTCTGCTCCCAACACCATACTGGTTGCACATCACTTAATCGTTGTATTATTACTATATTTATTTCTAACAATATCAGCAGTGAGCTCTTTGGTTTCCGAGTGTATCCAGCGGTTTCCAAACATGACCCCTGTCTCACTGAGTTTGTAGTGCCAGGGTAGAAAAGCTGCTAGCATGAACTGGGTCAACACCTTCACAGCTGAGCTACCGAGGACATCAGCCCAACATGCACATTGTACCTCAGCATAATGAGGCAAGGTAGCACGATTCTCATTACAACTCATGTCAAAGGTGAATGGAAAGCAAAGGCATTTTTAGAGGGAAATACACATATTATGAGACAAATAATATGCATAATACGAGACAAAACTCCTGAGTTCAACAGGCTAGCAATAAACCTATTTCCAAAACAGCCATATATTTGAATAGAAGGCAGGGGGGCAAAAGAAGTTACTTAAAAGTCATATCTGTGGTAATACATGTATCTTTGGGTGCTAACTTCACAAAACCAATACATCAGAACTGTTAAATAACCCTCCAGGCTGTAGAAATACATTTTCGCGGACATGTTGGACTAAAACCCTTCCCTGTTTGGTTTTAGTTGTTTTAATTTGGCATATTTTAGGAATGTAACAGACTATGAACATTCTTCAGAGCTCAGTCTCAACTATTACAGCACAGACAAAATCTTTATGCTAAGGTTTGCTAGAGATAACAAATCTATTCCTCAACCAAGCATGAAGATGTAAGGAAAGGATGCAAAAGGAAGCAGTCCTGGGGGACATTTTTCACATTACCTCACCAAAAAATACAAAAAGACAATTAATTTTCAAGTTAATTGTTTCCAGTTCCCTAGCTCACAAAGAAGACTTAATTCTTGTTGCTAGGTGAGTATATCAGCAATGTCCAAAATACAGCCCAGTAAAAATTGTTTAGGATTTGCTCACCTATGCAGCTGTTATTTACGGGTTTCTAGATATTAACCCTTCAAAATCTTTTGGAAGATTGGTCAAACGTATCAATGTTAGATCTGCAGCTACAGAATCCACACTGGTATTGAAAATGAAGTTGGTTGGGAGGCTAAGAGCAAACACTTGCTCCTCTGGGAGAAGAAAGAAAGAAAAATTTAATGGACTTTACATAAATGTAGTCACATAAATTGCATTTTTCTTCTTGGAAATTGCCAGTTATCTTTGAACATACCAGTTATTCTGGGGAAAAAAAAAAATAATGGTTTTAGGCAGCAGGATTCCCTTTTTACCTTCAGACACTGGGTACCTAGTATTTCTGTGACTGTTTAAGCATCTTGCATGAAGAAGAAACCAATGAAACAAAGAAACAGATCAGCAAAAGCTGAATTAAGTCTAAAGCTTAGATATTGCATTGAGGTACACAATTTACAATACTCAGGAGAAACAGGCATTTATCTTTTTTTTTTTTTTTTTCCAAACAAGACGGAATTTTACAATAAAGTTTAAACATCTGCTTGTAGTATTACTAATTCAGATGTTGTTGGAATGTGACAATAATTCATGTTTCCCCTAAAGCTGTTTATTTGATTTTTTAAGTTACTTACACTTTAATAACCTGCAGTTTTAATAAACGCTTGACATGGAATTTCCTTAAATAATACGTCCGTGTATTAAATCTCTGCCTCTTATTTCAAGCATTTTTTAAAAGAAGGTTAAATTGCTCTGCTTTGTAAGATAATGTTTACACTACCTCTTCTTAGCAATATTTTTAACTGAATGCAGTCTGTTTTTTAACATAATCCGCAGCTGCTTCAAAATGTCCTTTCTGAGGCTCTAGCTCTTTTTTCAAAGGACTTGCATGAAGAATGTATTTAATTAGTATTCATTTCAAGTACAGTTTTTATTCATTTCATAAAAATCTGGTCTGACTAAAATTCTTATTATTGTAAATAACTGACGAGATACTAAATCTTGAAAATGATACCAGAGAGCAATAAGCTAAATCAAATGCCGTTCTTCCAGCTTTCCTTTAATACTGCTTTTTGGCATGTTTTTTTCTTTTTTTTCCTTTCCTGGCTTGCTACCAAACTTAAAAGACTATGTTACACACATCTGAACCAGAGAAGGTTAGATTTTGCCAGAGCCGAATGTTTCATGTAACAGGAACCCCGCAGCACACTGAGGATGGCAAGTGCCGTACAGTTGGCTCCCCTTTATCAGGTCTTTTCTGTCCCGAGGACATGAAGCACTATACTGAGCTGAAGCAAAAAGTGACTAAAAGCCCCTGTATTTTCTGCTTTTATAAGTTTTAGTTGGCCACTCACTGACTATTTTTGTGCTTGAACATGTGCGTAACCTAAGAAGTTTTCAAGCCTGCCTTTTATTTTTTGTCACTAATTGAGAGGTTTGCCCCCTCTCTCCCTCAAAAATAAAACATAAAAGAGTGTTCCTGACTTTATTAGGATAGTGAGGTATTATCTCTACCTGTGGATGGAGATAGAAAGGTAAAAGGAGTGGTTTAGCCAGAGTTGCACAGTGGGCCAATTCCAGCTGGTTAGAAATCCAAAGATGCCTTTATTAATTTCAGCTCCTCTTTCGCACCCACGGCACTCTACTTCTGGAAAGGAGTGACACAAAAGGCTTCATTTCTGGTCCCAGGTCTCACATGAGGGAGCACTAAGTCAAGGCGACTGCCTCCATTTGATCTGTGAGTGGAAAATGGCTGTACCCAAGGAGGAGGCCATTTATGAACACCTGCCATGATGCTGACAGCATTGCTGCTGTTAAAGTAACACTTTGCTGTTAATAACTTAAGTTTCAGCATTTATGATTTCCACAGCATTTATGGTTTTCATAGCATTTACCACACAAAGATTTGATCTTTGTACAACCTTGTTTTTGTAAGCTCGTTTCCATGTGTTCATGTTCACACACAGTGAATGCTCTTTAAGCTTGGGTGGCCTCCATTTGTATTGGAACTACTACTGCATTTGCAAATACTACTGTATTTTAAAATACAAACGTCAATTTTTGCAGTTTTCTGGCTACACAGTGTTTGGACTATTTCGGTCTGACTTCAGTATCTCCTCAGAAAACGCCGTATTTGAAATACAAAGCTTATGTAAGGTGCTGGTACAGACACGAGCATGTTTCCTCGCGGTTTTGGAGGGACTTTGAAGAACTGCAGGGCTTATTCTGGTGGATGAAAGACCTAAAAAAATAATAATAAAATAATAATAATAAAAAAGGGCTGGGCAATGTGGTTTGAGGAGGGAAGGGGGGGGAGGGGCGTGGGGGGGGGGGGACGTTGTTTGTGTGGGCAATATATGTGTTTTTTTGTGGGGTTAGGGGGTTGGTGTTTGCTTTTTTTTCGGGCTACGTGACTCAGGCCCGGTGGAGCAAGACCCCTGCCGCCATTTGGCAACGCCACCGCAACCCCTCAGCACCTCCAGCCGGGGGGAGCGGAGCGAAGCCAAGCGGCGTGGCCGCCACCCGGCCCGCCCCCGTCCCCGGCTTCGGAGCCTCCCTCGGGCGCTCGGCGGTGGCTGTGGCCAGGCGAGGCGTCGAGGGCCGTGGCGGTGCCCTGCGAGGAGGGCGAGGGACACGGGGCGGCGGGGGGAGTGAGGCGGGGAGGTGCGGGGCCGCTGCCTCCATCCCCCTCCCGGTGCTGCCGGGGCCGGGGGGTGGCGGCGGTGTCGCCCCGCTGAGGTGAGGGCTGAGGCGGGAAGAGGGGGTGGCCGCCTGCGGGGCCGGGGTGGCCGGCGTGAGGGTAGGGGTGTGCAGGTGAGTGGGTGCTGTGGGCTCTGTGGTGGCTTCTCCAGGGTGCTGCCATGCTGCAGTTAAGGTCGGGGAAGGTGGTGGCTGGTGGTGAGGTGCCGGAGAGGGTGGCTGCCAGGCTGAGTGCTGTGGGTGCAGGGGTAGGGGGTGAGCCCAGGGAGGTGTTGTTAGGCAAGAAGAGCTCTCGCCTGGCACTAAAGAGAGGAGCCGAGCAGTCCTTACCATCATCTGCACGCCCTGCTGTGCTGGCTGGAGTTTGCCCTGAGCGGCGTGCTCTTCTGTTGCCCGTGCAGAAGAAGCAAGTTGAGAGTCAGAGATTCCCCGGTAAGAAAAAGCAGGGGATCCAGTGCAGGGTGGCATTGCCAAGCAAGAAGGGTGTCACCATGCAGGTACCCCACACAGCCGTATGCAAAAATCGGGTGGCAGGAACCTCCTGGGAAAAGACTGGAAGCAGAAGGATGGGACAGGGTCAACAGCCATTTCTCTCACAAATTACCCTGCAGAAGAAAGTCTCAGCAGAGACCGGTAGCCCAGAAGGGCTGAACCTCTCAGGTTTCCCAGAGGGTTTGAGGAGCCCAGGAAAAAAATGCAAACGTTCCTATATGGAACTGAAATTACAGATCCCAAACTTGGAGGAGGAGCTTGACAGCACAGAGAGTATTATCCCCTGTTTGCCAGAAGCAGAGGTGCTGCAGCCTAAGAACAGGGCATGTAGTACTGGAATTAAAGGCATTGGCTCCTTAATGATACTGAAACTGCAAATCCCAGATCTTAAAAAGAGTTTGGGGAACGAGGAATTGTCCTTATCTGAACCTCAACCTTGGGAAGTGGTAGATAACACAGGGAAGATGAATCTGTGTTCTTTAAAAGGTTCAGAAAAGACCAAGGAACAAGGAAATAAATGCTTGAGAAAGAAAAGCAGTACATCTTTGGTGAAATCAAAACTACAAGAACCAAGAAAGAGAGGTGGATCTGCCTTGGTAGAACTCCATACAAAGTGTCTGGAGTCCAAGAAGAGGGCTCTGAGTCTGAAGAACAGGGACTCGCTGCACGTACAGGGTGTAAGTGGCCAAGAACAACCAACAGCCAGAGGAAAGCTGCACAAGCATTGTGTGATAGAGCAGCAGCAGAGCTCAGACCCTCAGAAAGGAGCAGATAGCCTGAGGAAAAGTGGTAAGCATTTGTGGAAATACAGGTGGAGAATCTGGGCTTCCAGGACGAGGGCATGGTGCTGCAGTAAGACCTCGTTAGAAAGTGAAAAATCAGATTTATTTTTTTTTTTTCCTGTGGGTAAGTGTATGTGTGGGGCAATGTCCTGCAGGCAGGAAGGGGTGGTCTGTGGCCTATCTCAATGTGGCCGTCAGCACGTGGCTGGTAACCTGGCTCTTACCTCGCTGCTTCTTGAGCTAGGGACTTTATAGTCCCTAGCTCAAGAACTGTGAATACCAGTCTTGGAAGAAATTTTTAGGAAGAGGAGAGGCTTTTGTTGAAGTAGAAAAGCAGTTCTGTAGCACAAAGGAGAGGAGACCACATAAACTGGTTGGGGGCAGAAGGGGAAGAGAGAAGGGGTATCAGTAGCAGGCCCTGAATAAGAATTCATTTTATTTGTTTTCTCCTCCAACATGGTGTACGCGTTTACATGTAGAAAGTAAGGCACAAGCAGGAAGAGAGGCAGTAGTTTTAGCAAAGCTAAAATAAAAGATAGCAAATTCTGCAGTTTTTTGTTATTTGATTGTTTTCAAATGTGTATCATGCAGGCATTAGTGGTTGCCTTTGTATAATGCTGGGTTTTGTTGTCAGAACTTTCAGCTTTTTTTGTCACTGTTCTCTGCAAAGTCCTAAAAGATGCCAAAACAAATATTTTGTTCTGGTGTATTAAGAGAATATTGTATCAAATGAACAATTTTGAAGGAGGATTTTTAAAGAATTCTCATTATCTTCAATGCAGTTGTCTGTAAGGCATTCTTTTTACTTCCAAAATGAGTATATTCAAATGACAAATACTTGCTGCAGGTTATTAATGAATATTTCATCTAGATAACAATTCCTGAAAAATTTGAGATACTAAAATTATGTTTGACTTTGAAAACTGAGGTCTTATAAAACCAAATTTTACCAATACTTTCTCAAGTTCATTCTCCATATGAAATTTCACGTGTACAGTTTACATAATCTGTGTGTGCTCTCAAATAAAAAGTAGCATTTTAGAAAAATGCAAGTCCTGGAATTTTCCAGGATTTAATTGGACAATATATCAGAAATAAATTATTGCATTGTTATAAACAAGCTTTCCTATTATGGAGAATGTACTATGTAAACAAAAGTTTTTAAGGCTGATGGTGCAAATAACCTTGGTGTTTCCTTGCCAAACTTGCTCTAATTGGTTTCTGCCTATTTTAAATACACAACTTCCAATAACCCTGTGACATCTTCAGGTTCTGTTCCTTTTTTTTTATATACATTTTCTGAAGACCAGGCAATTTGGTACTCTCACGTCTGCTAATAGCGCTCATTAAAAATGAAAAAATAAGATTTGGTGAATTGTAACAAATGTTTAAGGCTTATACAGTGTCATGTGCTTTGCTAGCCTTGAATGTTTTTGTCCTCTTTATAAAATAACGCATTAGGGTGTTTTTTTCCCTAAGTGTATTCTTTAATGAGACTACTTTGTTTTTAAGCAGCGAAGAAAAAATGGAAAAAAAATGAGCAAGACTCAGGTACACAGGCTGTGAAGAGTTGTAAGGCAAATCTAACTAACTCAGAAGATCCCAATGAGAAGGAACCTCGCTACTCTGAATCTCCTGCAGCTGTTGCTTTAGGTGGGACTCAAAACAAGAGTTTTCTTTGTCATCCTGAAGCAAAAAGGTCTGTTGCACAGCTTAAAAAAAGGAAAGCCAGAATTGATCATATCGCGTGCATATCGAGTGTAGCTGCAGCAGAAAAAGTGATAAATAAATCTGCAGAACGTGTTGCTGACCATTGCAGAAACACCCTAAAGCATTGCAACAGCTTGCTCTGCATAACAAGGAAGAATCCAGTTGTGAGATTAGAGGTTTGTAGTTACATCAATACATTTGTGAAATCATTTCTTGGTGGAACTGCCAGCACTTTTGATTTAAGTAAATTCTTCCATTTAGCTCAGCGTAAGAGAAAAGCTGCTTGTCCTGACAGAACAGTAGAACAGAGTGAAGTGAATTGCAGCACTAACACAATGCAAAAAGAAAGCTCACCCATAAAAAGCAGTTCGTTCTTTAATGAAGAAGTAAAACCTCAACATAAAGCAGGGCATCTTCCATGCCGTCAGAGTCGAAGCGGTAAGTTTTTGAGTGAAAAAAAAATGAATGTTGGTAGAAAGTGTGCAAAAAAGATGAAAATCAGTGAGATGTCAGCCGTGCAGAATGTTTTCACAAATGTGCCTGATGAATGCACCAAGTGTGAATTAAAGGCAGACGTTGCCACGTCAGGCTCCTCTGCTGTCTTAGGACAAAACCATAAAGAAATGACTCTGTCAGATTCATGGGATTGTACAGCAGATCTTCATACAGGAAACAATACTCGTGAAGCACAAGAGGCATCAGTACAGGGAAAGAACAGTACCAAATCACTTGCATTTGAAGGTGGCTTGAAGAAGACATCCAGGCTCTCTGTAGTAGCAGAAGGAGAAGCTTCAAGCTGTGAGGCAGCACAGCAGCACTCTGCTACCTCAGGTAGTCTGAGGGCACTAACTCAGGCCCCTGGTGTTTCTAATTGTCTAAAAAGCATGACAGATGGAAAAGTGAATAAAGCTAATAAGAAACTGTGTCAGTTTACCTGTCAAAGAACACTGCCTATGACTGGTAAAAATGTTTGGCCTCGTGAATCTTGTGCCAGGACTTCTGAATGGGTTCCCAAAAATCACTGGTCCATCTCAGAAGGAAACAGACTTCTAAGTCCAGTCTTTGAGGGATCCTCTGATCCAAGCAGCGTCAAAGCTGTAGGAAACAGTGCCGTGACAGAAAATTCGAGGCAGTTGGATTTGTGTACATCACTGGCAGAAGTTAAGGAATGTGCACATGAAGCAGTAGACCTAAATGCCAAATGCCCGACTTCAGTTGAAGCCCCAGAATCCTCTTCTATGGATATCGATGAGAGTTGTGGAATGAGCAATGAAAACGTGGAATCGCCAGTTGATATGGTTAGAAGTGCTGTGGCTTTTAACCCTGATGATATGCAAGAAGTTAAAACGACCTCAAATCTTACAGCAAAACCAAAAAATAAAAACAAAGGAGCTGTAACAAAGAGAAGCCCATCTGTGACAGTCCAGAATAATCCATCTACAAGTAACAAAAGCAGAATAAACTTCAGCCCTAAGGCACCGGTTGTGAACCAGGCGCTTCCTGACGTAAAACTAGTGAAAGCATTGAACACCAGAAACCTGACAAATTTCAAAATTCCCTTACGCAGAAACAAACCCGAATCCAGGAAATCGGAATGTGTCAGTTCACCAGGAAGAAAAGCCTGTAGCCCACTAGAGCTCCTTGACAGCTCTGGTGGTTCACAAAGGCAGAAAACAGATGAGGAGACTTCAGTAAATCCTGAGCAGCAGTCCCTTCCTGTGGCTAGTGATGCTACATCTACAGCTTCCATGAAGAAAAATGCTGGTAAGGTCAACAGTAAGGACTTGCATCACGATGGCTCTGAAACCCTTTCAAAGGAGATGCCCCCGCTCCCTGAACACGCCTCCTCATATCCGTGTCCTGCTCTTGAGAGGCAGCAGGAGTCATCTCCACGTGGCTCCAGTGCTACTGACTGTGGGTGGAAGCCAAATTTTCCAGAGCGTTCAGGGAATGCAGTTGACCCTCCTGCTGCATTAGAAATCCGTGATGGTGGCAAATCAGGAGTGAATTGTTCACAGCCCAGAAGTGATTTTTTTCCAGATGTTCTGGAAGCTTACAAAGAAGATGTTCTTGTCATTGACGTGATTCAGGACGACCCTGATCTTTTTGGAGCCAGTGACGAAGAAGAGTCTGCACTCACAGCCTGTGAAAATTGGCCCGCGAAGGCATCCTGTGGTAGCATCTTCATTAAAGAAGAGAAGCAGAATAATAAGCCTGAGTGTGCTGTGATTTCAGAAAATAGAGGTTCAGTAAATGCTAATTTTAGGTATGCTTATCATTCTTTTTGATGACAGTAATCCCAATTACTTTGATCTCCTATCAGTATACTTTGGTTGTAGTTGTAGGCTTCCTTGGAGAATTTGGCTGATGTCTGGGCTGGCATTAAGCCTCAAAATTTGATTGAGGTACAGTAGGGTTCTGAGTGCAGATAAACTGTGCTCTGGTTTCCTTGTAAGGACAAGGATAAACCCTGAATGGAAGGATCACATTTTCACATCATTCATCTTGATGATGTGAAATACAAAAGTATAAGGAAAGCTAATTATTAAGAGTAATATTCTTAGTAAATAACAATATTTTTAAGTATCTGGCTTAAGCAGTATCCCCTTGAGGGCAGTTTTTTAGTTGTAAAGTGGTACGATACTTACAAATACTCCTTGCTTTTTAGGTGTAGCTTATACTTTTGTTGTCTGTGTTTGAGTTAGTGGCTGTCTCTGCAGCAGCCCTCCATTGTCTTTCTCCTTCCCCACTTCTCTTCTACCCCTGGACATGTGAATAGTCTTCAGATCTGTAATTTGGCTAACACGTTTGGGATGTTTATAAGCCTGCATCTTCATTCAGCAGAAGCCTAGTATGCATTATCAGGCATTTATTTATTTTTTCTGGGTTTTGAGGTGATAATAAAAGTCACTTTAAAGTAGCCACAGGCTTTTATAAAACAAGCAGTATTCTCTTGTGGAATAGATGAATTCGTCAACTCACCAGTCCATTTTCTTTTCTCTAGGCTCTGATACCTCTGTTTGATAAATGAGTTTTGAGTTTGAATTTTTTATCTTAGAAAACCAAAGTTTAGAAAGCAATTGTATGAGATTTTGTTTCTTCTGAAGATAAGTTTGTTATTGTTTTTAATTGGATGGTGTTTGATTTTCTTCCTTGGCACCTTATGGGTTGTTTTACGTTACCTTTATTTAAAAAAAAAAAAAAAAAAAAAAAAAACAACAACAACAAAAACTAATAATATTCAAAGTTGCACCATCTTACAACAACATTAATTTTTTGACTCTTTGCGATCTTTATCCTTCCCTGTCATTAAACTTGTGCAAAAGAGGAAGGGAATCTTCTTCAATGTGCTAAGAAGGTTTTAGACATGAGAATATATTAAAAAAAAAAAAATAGAATAATACTTTTTACTAAAACAAAACAAAACAAAACTGAAGAACAAAGACCTTCCTAGCCCTTTACTACTGTAACCAACATGTGAGTGTAAAGTTTGGTATGTACACTACTATCTGAAGATCTGTTGGGTCTTGTAATTAGTTCACAGGGAGGATAAATACTCCCCTTACTTAGTAATGACATTGAGTTGGAGTAACATTATTAAACCATTAGATGAAGACTGACCTTGAGTTCTGTTTATATTGTACTACATATTTTAAAACAAAATGCTGTTTCTGTTCATGGCCCCTCCTTAGAAATATCCTGGTATTGTATGTATTTCGTTGTTTGGCTTTTTATTTTATGCATACTCAATTTTGCTTTGCAGCAGCATCAGTTTGGAAAGCTGCTTCCATCTGTCCGCATAGAGCAATGAGTCAGAACTGCACTGTTGTCAGCCATCTCGAGCTCATGTAAATTCTAGTATATGCATAAGGGGGTGTCGAGAGGCAGGAGACCTTTTCTCCATTAACACCAGCGACAGGACCCGCGGGAATGGAGTTAAGCTGAGGCAGGGGAAGTTTAGACTTGACATCAGGAGGGGGTTCTTCACAGAGAGGGTGGTTGCACACTGGAACAGGCTCCCCAGGGAAGTGGTCACTGCACCGAGCCTGACTGAATTTAAGAAGAGATTGGACTGTGCACTTAGTCACATGGTCTGAACTCGGGTAGACCTGTGCGGTGTCAAGAGTTGGACTTGATGATCCTTAAGGGTCCCTTCCAACTCAGGATATTCTATGATTCTATGATTCTATGTTTTGCTTCGTGTTTGGTTAATACTAACCATTACACTCTAGAAAAATATAATCAAAATGGTTTTAACTAGAACTAGAGGTGCAAGGTCTTGATGCCTGCAGGTGGTGGCTGTTGCTGACTGTTTTCTCTACCTGTATCAGAACATTGCTCTGATTTCCCTTCAGACTGATGATGGGCAGATGATAAGAGAAAGGATTTGGATCTTTGCTAAAATTGTTTCACTGCGTGTGTGCATGGGGATGGACTTAGGTAGATTAATTTTTGTATGATGGTATTTCGCTCTGCCGTTGATACAGAACAGGGAGAGCTGGATGTCTGCTAGCAGCAAGTTATTCTGAAAGCACATAGCTAGGTTGTTAAAGCTTTTCAAATCATGTTGAGTGTTATTTAGGAGTTTAATAATATTAAAATTGCAATTGGAAAGGACACCATTGGTGCATTAATTTGTGCTCTTCCTCCAAACACAAAAATCTGAGATCTAGCAGCTCAGAGCCAGAAGATTTGGTGGCTACCTTTGGAAGAGCATCAGCAGCCATTCTTGCCCTGAAGACACTCGTGCATTTTATTTTTTTCCTTTCAAATAAGATCTATAAACTTTATTCCCTTTTCAAATGTGAAATAGCAAACTGAACAGCACTCTGGTTCATGTAACTTGTTCTGTAAAGAGAGGTTTGTTTAAACTTGATCATCAACAGCATACAAGAGCATTCTGCATTCACTACTCAAAAAAATTCTGACGTGATCAGTCTGTTTCCATTTCTGAACTCAAAAAAGCATTGACTTCTGCAGGTTCTGTCAGTGCTCCTAGATTTGTCAGGCTGGTGAGCAGAAGCCAAGTGTTGTAATAAACGTAGCTTTCTGTAGATGTTTGAGGCACCTTCTTTGCAAGAACTTGAAAAGTGGTTCTCATAAATATTTCAGCCTACACAGCAGAATCTGGTAAGGATTTGGAAATGGCATTTGACCTGAACGTGAAGATTGCAGTCTCTCGATGATGTTATATATTTTCCATTTAAAAAAAACAAACCTGTATGAAGATGACAGCTTTCTGGAAATGTCTGCACTGCAATTTTACAACAACAAAAAAAAGTCAATTGTAGGCAAAATCACTCAAGCTCTTCATTTCATAGAAATGTATGGTCATGTGGGAGAGAGATGAAATAAGCCTGCCGAGAGCCTGCTTCTAGTAAAAATCCATCTTATCTCTGCAGACTTGCTCTAACTTGATTAAACTCTGTTTTGTGGTATTTCTTGTAGACTTGCATAGGTGCCTGTGCCTGCATATCGTGTAGTTCAAAGTTACGCATGCTGGGAAGCTTTCGTTTCCGTTAGGTTCTTGCAAATTCCCATTGTTCCATTTTTCTGGGTAGCTTGCTGCTGTTACACTTGGTCTCATTCACCAGGTGTAAGCTTCCAAAATCTGCGATGATGACTTTGTTGTTTTATTTATTCTGTTTATGATTTTTAATTTATTTTTACCTTCTGCACTTTTTAAGGAGAAACACACAATATTTTTCTAACTTAGCTTTAAATAGGTGAACTAAGTAACTTTCTGTAAACCTTTTTCTTACTGTCTTTGGGATTCATCGTTATGCAAAGTGTCTTGAATGTGAAATTGCTATAAATCACATTTTATAGATACTTACAAATTGGTTTATTAGCCCAGTATTTCCATAAGTTGCTGTATAGAGAAGATTCCCTTTTTCCCTGCTTTAAGCAAAGGGGAAATGAGATGATGGGCTTTTACTAGAAAATTTGGATTTAGAAATCTCTTGTTTTTACTTAACATGTCTAGGTGTATGTCTGTAGGAATGGACATATAGTCAAAAGAGATTTAAGAACAATCTAATGAGGGTAGCATATTGTAAGTAAGGATTCTGTCTGTAGCTAAAAGTATTACTGAAAACTTTAATTTTACACAACTGGTTAGATGAATTCTCTTTTTGCAAGATGGAGATCTTAAATGTACTTCTTGTTTAAAACAGAGACCTTACCGTACAGGAATCTGGGATGTTGAATCATGCTGGAAATTCACAGGATTTGGCAATAAAAGGTAAGCGTCTGAGGAAGGAACCACAAAGATGTTCAGTGGGAAAATCTGGGATTTGTGCTTTCCACATAAAATGAGAACTTGTCAGTAATAATGTTTTATTGTAACAGTGATTTATTTCCTAATTATGTAAAGTGCATGTCTTTTGAGATGGTACAAGCCTCTTACAGAGAACATGTCTTTCCCTGTGGTTCTTGTCTGTTGATAGTACTGTCTTTTTTTCTGTCTTTTTCTTTTTTCTGTCCTTTTCTGTCTTTTCTGTCTTTTGACATCTCTGGCACTTCAGGAAAGGAACTCTATTCGTTGATGAGACAACAGTAAGACATTGAGTGTTTTTATATTAACGTGTTAACGTTCATGTAGGAAGAGTGAGTGGTTTGGGCTGAAGTAGCATCTTGGAGAAAAAGGATTGAATTTCCCTATGGGAATAGTGAGCATTTCTGGGAGAAAAGGTTTCAAGCTTCAATGATTACAAGACAAAATAGTAGTTAATGGGGGTGTAAGAGCTCAGATACCAAGACTGCTCAGGTGCAATAGGCAGCAAGTGTACAGCTAAGCCTCTTGTTATATAAAGAGAAAGGGCCAGATGATAGAGCATGGCACCTGCAGTACTGATGTGTCTGAACAAAAACCTGGAAGCCAGTCCTGTACTCTTCAGTAACTTCTACTTCGAATAATCTTTGTTGTTTTACAGCATATTCTAATGGAATTCGAAGTCTTTGGGTCTTCTTGTGGGGCTTAAAATAAAGAAAAAGGTTTAAGCAGCTCGTTCTTCACAGGCCTGAGTAACTTAGGATCCAGTCGTGCACTTAACTTACCACATGCGTGTTGATCTGTCCGTGATGACTCTTGACTATAACCTTTTAAAAAGATAAATGACCTGATGATGATACAGACACCGGTGACTCTGTGACATGCTGAAATAGTGAATTTCTTTCCTTTTATTGTACTTAAAGAACTGCGTCAGAGAGCTGCAGTGAGGTGGCCTCTTCATTTCCTGTGGCACTTACAAAAGGTGCTGAATTCCCTTGCACTGAATTCTCATCAAGTTCACTGTATCACAGGAATTTGATTTTTTTCAGAGCTGTCTGTATTTACTGCTGAGTTCCATCATGTCATTATGATTAACTTAGCCTCTTCTCCAGCAGAGACTTAAGTCTTTATTTGAATAGCAAATTAACATACATATCTTTGGCTGTGTTTTAATAATAAATCCTAACTGAATTTATTTTTAAAATATTGAATTCAATGTGATATAAATAAACCTGTTACACTGTTCTACTGGGACTACTGCAGAACATACAGCTTGGTTGGAATTTTAATTGCAGATTCAGTTTAATGTTTATTTGAAAGGGTTTGTGCTTTAAAGTGAAATAATTTTACATGTAAATTCTGCATTTCAGAAGTCCTACAAGTTCTTAAATGTCGTAGGTTGTAAGTCTTCGTAATATCTAGGAAATAAAAGTTTTGTTGTCTTGTAGTATGGGAAATATAAAGTAATGTGTTTGTACGTTTTCAGCTACAGATATTAAAACCCATAATTCATCCAGTAGAAACAGTCCTTTGCGAGGTGTTACAGAGGGCTCTTTTGAAGATGGGCAACTGAGAAAGCAAGATGGATTTCTAAAGAGTTTTGAAATTAATGAAAAGGTACCGAGAAATCATTCTTTCTGTCACTGAGCAGTTTAAGAAATGGTAATCCATGTATTTGGATAGTTTTCATTGCTAATTTTTAAATTCCTGAATTTAAGAGATACTACATCCAGAATTTTACAATTACTGCATGCTGTTGACATTTTAAGTTTTGCTTGATGGAACTAGTTTTTTTGTTTTTAACATGACATCAGTAATTTATCTTCAAATTTGAAATGAAACAAGATGCTGTCATCTCAGTTGTTAAGGTAATTCTGTTTTACCAGTTGTATGAAAAATACTGTTTCAATGGACACATGAGAGCACCACTGTGCATATGTAATGTTTTTAGATAACGTACTTAGTAAAAGTAGGTGTCAAGTATTTCTCAGCGCACAGCCTCAGAAGGAAAGGATGGTGTTTGAACCCTGGGGAACTGCACAGCCGTCCTGCCTCTAAGGAGAAGCATTTTGTGACTGATTACTTGGGCAGAAGTGCCGTGACAGTATCATACTGATTTCCTTGCAGTTCTGAGGGAATGTTAAGCAATTTTCATGCTCAGTGACTTTATTTGACCTTTATACTCTCTCACCTCCTTCCTCAAGATAATAAGTCTAGGTATTTTAAGAGTTGCTGAAGTTTTATGCTATTTGATAATGGATTGGAATTTGTATTTCACTGCCACTCAGATGTAGGTGCTGATAGTGTCTACTGTTTTTCATTACATCTGGAGTGGATAATTATTTTAACTGGGTAAGTTAAACTACAAAGTTCAGATGGCTAAAAATTGGTAAGTGCAATTACGAGGTAATCGAACAGTAAGGAATGGGTTTCCCTGGCAAAAACGATTTTTAAAATCAGAATAGAAGCATTTCCTTCAGCAGTGGAATTGGTGCTCCTAACACATGATTCATAAAGTGAACAGCACTCTTTTGTCCCTAGTGTTAGAGAGGATGAAAGGGTCTGTCAAATTGTGTTGGTTGCTGGAGGAGCAGTACTTGCTGCAGTATTGCCAGGCCAATCCCCAGATGGGCTACTTCATGGTGTTGTGGCTTTATAAAATCAGTGTCCTAATATGTGTGCTCTTCTGTGCCGTGTTGGACAACAATAAATATCTCCAACTAATCTCATCCAAACCTCAATCTTAACCAAAATTAAGCCATAAAGTACATTTTAAATATCTTCACAGTTCAGGTTTGAAGATGGAGTGGCTGCTCTTGAACCAGAAGAAAAAGGTGAAGCAGAAAAAAGGTAAATATACTGTGTCCTTCAAGTAACCTGTGATGTTCCCCAGTCACTTTGCAAACGAAAGGTGATGTTTTTGCCAAAACACCACTGGCATTTTAATTCATTTTTTTCTATTATGACTGATTTAAAAAAAAAAAAGTGTC
This sequence comes from Anas acuta, assembly GCF_963932015.1. Taxonomy (NCBI): domain Eukaryota; kingdom Metazoa; phylum Chordata; class Aves; order Anseriformes; family Anatidae; genus Anas; species Anas acuta. Next base: position 43,667,334 of record NC_088980.1, on the reverse strand, counting down.
AAATAGCGTAATTTGTAGTGCTAAGTACAAGAATATTACAGCCATATTACAGCAGTAGCCTAACAGACGACAGTTGGTATTTTGTCTTCTTTAAATATAGCCACCTTGTGCCAGTGTCTCACCTGTGTTGGCATCTCTATATGGATACAATGCAAGATAGACTTCCAGCCACAATAGCATTTACTAGAACATAAAAGAAACTCTCAGCTTTCTTTTCTGCCTCTTGGGACTGTATAAATTCATGAGACCATTTAAAGATTTCACTCAAATTCAGACGGACAAATATTTGAGCAGCAGTGGAAAAATGCGCTTAAAAACATGGCACGTGGAGTTAAGCATGTGCTCAGCTGCTATGCTGGCTTCAAGCTGTGCTTACTTTGTTTATTGTACTTAACAACTTGAAGCCTCAAAGTCATATGCTTCCATTCAACATCAGCCCAAAAATGAAGCAGAAGACAACTTTGTAGAAAAAATAAACTGAACTCATGGAATACTCAGGTAAATAAGAAAGAAAGTGAGTCACAGACATTCAGAGTCATTTTCACAATAGTCAAGAAAGTTTGGCTGGCATAGAAGAACTGTTTTTTTCCAGTACCAGTCACATTTCTATGACAGACTTGAAGTGTACCAGAAGTACATTACACACAGAATATTACGTCTTTTCTTTAATCGGCTAGAAGCTTCAAGCTCTTCCTCCTGTTAAAATATTTTAGATTTACTATATGCCATAAATGGCTCTTTATGCTACAGAAAAAAATAGATTATGCTGGATAAAAATATTTGTGCAAGTTGTAGCAGATTAATCCATCTCTTTCCTTAACAGAGCATTAGAGCTGAGATAAACTCCCTTAGTTGCAACACAGCACTCTGTGCTTACTCCAATCCTTCATTTGGAGTAAAACTTTTCTCTAGTCTTACTCAAAAATGTCAGTATTGCAAAGTTTCACCTAGAAGAAGACACGGTTACTGTCCCTTTTTAGCAAATCCTGCCTCTAGTGATGATGTCAGTTAAAAAAAGAATTTGATTGTTCAGCTACATAGTTCGGCTTTCTTGACTGAATTGTGTAGTTTGACGTCTAGATTAAAAAGCAATCTGAGATTGTTATCCTGAAGGTAGGCTGCTATGAAAATCCTGTTGTAACACATCTGAGGCTGGTGTGGTGAAGAAGCATAAACAAATTTTTACATGATAACTTGAAAATTCTGGGCGATGAGATCCACAGATTTATTTTTTTTTTCCTCTGAGGACTAATGCAATATATTGACTGGAATAAAAGTGAAGATTGATATTAATGAATTTGGTCTTATTCTATGGAATTTATTCTTCTCTACATTAACACTTTTGCTTCAGACTGTATTAAAAACAGTGTGAAGTTTCAAAAAGGTTTTGTGGATAATACAAGGAAAATTTATTATCCTTGCTATAAGAAGTAATAAATAGCTAGAACATGCCTCTCATAGGGGATAGCAAGACTATTGCTTTCTCCAAACAGCAAGCACGCTGAAATGTTGTTCATACTGAACCTAGATTCTTAACGGAAGGGAAGAAGATCTGGTAAAAGGGCATTTAATATAATACCCCCTTAATAAAGTTGTTGGGACTGCTAGCCATTTAAATATGCAGTGAGTTTTTAAGCATTGGTTTAATTTTTACAGAAATTCTAATTTTTTACACACTTAATCCCTCTTTATAGGTGTTTAATATATGAGAGAAGCACATGTTTAATTTGGCTAACCAAACGTTTGTTTTTTAACACTTAACAGTGACTGTAAATACACAGACCTTATGAACTGTGAGCTGCTCTCAAGATCTCCACTGCATGAACCAAAAATAGATGTCCTCAATGAAAGTACAGTGCTGAAACCCAGGAAGAATGGTATCGTATGCTGTATTAGTGAACCCTCCAGAATTTATTTTTGCATGTGTGTTATCTGCCTATAAAGTCATAAGGATTTTCTCCAATTTCAGAAGTCATTGGTCGCAATTTGTTTTATTTTTATACATGGAAGCAAAAATAAACACGCTCATGTAAAAAGTTAGGGTTTTGTTTGTTTAGGTTTGTTTTCTTGATTCTTGTTTTGGATTTTTTAGCAGATTCCTACTAGGTTGGATGAAATATCAATCATTTTATCTTGTTATTTATAGTTCTCAAATACTTTAATGGTACAATAATGTCTGTATTCTTAGTATTTTGACAGCTTGTGTTTTTAGCAAATAACTTACTTTTCTTTATTTGTGGTCGGAGAATGTGACAACAGGTTTTCTTGATTGATTGTTATCTGTCAGCAATGCTTGGCAAAGGAATTTGCCCACCTTGCCGAAGATCAGAAATTTCTTGTGTATGCCAACTCAAACGTTTCTGAAGCATTTGCTAAAGTGCATCAAGGAAATGATCTAGATTTAATAAGCAGCACCTCATTTTGACCTGGTATATTTCACAACTGGGACAGGTACCGCTGAAGGGTTTCTGCTACCAGAGAAATCATAATGTAATGGAACCATACTCATAGTTTCTGTATCTTTTTCCCTGCACATGAGAACTCTGATGTTTAGCCTTACATAAATGCATAGTTTTACTTGGCAAATGAGATAGAGAAAAACCAGGACTTGATTACTTATGGATAGATAGGCATTCTGTTCCTTTGCAACAGCTGTTTTGGGAATTGATGTTTTTAGAATGATTGGTTAATGTGGATGTTTATAAATGTGGATTTTCTGAATTGAGATCAGTGGCAGACGTTCTTGCTTAATTTCAGATTACACTGCCAGTCGGAGTTTGTAGAACAATTTTATCATCACATCACTTAACAGTATGTTTAGGAAGTGCAAGAAACATAAATGCTATAAAAAGCAGCTGTGAAGTATGTCTCCAGACTACAGTGGTTTAAAATTGCTCATGTCTTTGGCCTTAAAAGTGTACTCATATTCTGAAGAGTTCTTGTAAACCTTCCTTGGTATCAGTTGAAATGGTTAACAAAGCAAGAGCTTCTGCGCTGGGAGAGAGTAAAACAGCCCTTTTCTCCCCCAGAAAAGTGCAGGCCAGGATCAAGCTGTTTCACTTCCTAGTGCCTGCTCCCCTATGAACTTGGCATATGGTAGCAGGGAGAGTACAAACTGTTGTTGAAAGGACCTGGCCAGAAACTCTAGGCTGTGGGGACAGCAAGAATCTAGAGGAAAGACTTCTGAGCTGAAGTTGACCGTGGCATTTTTCTGCAGCTGCTGGCTGTTTTCTCAGTCTTGTTCCTGTCACTAAATCCGTCCCTTCCTAAATTTACTGAATTCCCCATCATCTCTGCACAGAATCGTGCAGCCATGACAGTACTTAACATCTGCATATTTAATTGTTCCATTTCTACTTCCCATCCTGTGATGGCCCTATCTGCTTAGAATGACATACCAATGAAGAGCCTAGTGCAAATCTCTACCAGAACGTGCCTCTTTATTGGATGTTCTTTATTTAAACTGTAGTTTTTCAGAGAGCACTAAGCACCCTGCCTTTTGAATACCCAGTTCTTTCAAGATGCCAGATGGGCACCGTAGAAAGCAAGGCATTCAAAAGCTTTTACTTCTCTTTATATGTGAAGTTTAAGAAATTGAACTCTTATCCTCTATTAACATTATTCATTCTTCAGAAAAAGAAATCTCCATTATCGGCAGTAATTAAAGATCTAAACCCAAGTTTCATGTTTAAGAAACCAGTAACTTCCATTGGGCTTGAGCTTGATATTGCACTGCTTGAAACATAGAGGTTATGAAAGGTTTTATTTCATTTCAGAAAGATAGTTTAAACTTTTTGTTAGTGACGTGGCAGTGCAAAGATTACTGGTAAAGTCTTTTTTTTTTCCTTTTAAAATTAAAACTTCTGGATATTTTGATTCCATTTCTTTTCTCGTCTCTGAAAGTTAGATAAGAAACTTTGCATAATGTTGTGAAGTTTAATTGTGAATATTTGCAATTAGGTCCTTACTCTTGAAGTTTGGTTAAAGTCTCAGTTTTAGGATAACTAAGAAAAGTACAAGTTCCATTATTGGTTTTAGATTGTATTAATCAAATTTTCATTAATCATTGCCATGACTTGACAGATTTCTAAATATAAGGAAAAATAAGATAAATGAGAATGGTTTCAGTATGGTTCACTTTATTACGTGATCCATTTATTGTCTTCATACTAATTTTTAGATTGTACATTTTCAGGAAAAGACATTTCACTGCCATTGCTAAACAATGGAGATTCTGAGCCATGGACAACAGACAGAAATGCAAAAGTGAGTTGCAGAATCTGTAGTGATTTCAGATACTTCGACACTAAATTTATTAGGGATATCGAGACAATTCTCCACATGTCCAGTAAGAAATTACAAACCTGTTAGATTTATGTTTCTACTCCTCTAAAAACGTTAAAAATGAGTAAATACAGTTTCTGAGAGCAAAACCAGTGATTTGTTCACACTAGAGATTCGCTGATTTCTGTTTCCAGCTTAAACAAAAACGAAAAATGCTTTTTGTTTTACTGTTTTTGTAGAAGTGAAAAGCAGACAAAGTTTCGTATGTTTAGGAGAAACTGCATTATCCATTATGCTGGGCACTGAAAAGGGTAAAGGAATCTGACAATCTGACCCGCCCAGAATTATCATCTTGTTATCCAGAGCCATGCAGTGCAGTAGTTTTTCATCTTTCTTCTTCTAATACTTTGATATTTTGAAATTCTTTAAACAAAACGAACAAAAAAAAACACATGCATGCTTTCAAAAAATTTTTTTTTTTTCTGCTTGTTTTAATTTTATTTCTAGGCTTCTCATTCAGTCCAGCAGATCCTGGAGATGATTGATATGCCCCGTAAATATTGCAGATATTATTTCATGAGTTTGCGTGGCTGTGAAAGGGCAAAATGTTGGTTTCGGCACGTTCCTGAACAAAGACATGAAAAGGTAAAGAGATTTATTGAAGAAAGAAGCAGATTGTAAATGTGAACACTTTTTTAAGCCAAACAACATCTCCTGTGTTCATTTATATATTGAGAGAGAGTAAATGTCAGAGATTGATGGATCAAAAGATGTTCATCTTTTGAAGTTCATTTAAAAATATGCTAGAATTGTGAACTTGCAGACTTTTTGAGTGCAGACATCAACAAAAGAGCAAGAATTAGGCCATACCAATGAAGACTGGTAGAATGGGAAGGTTCTGAGATGTTTCCATGCCAAGCATCAGAGCCCTGTAAGCAAACACAAACTTTTGTATAAGTTCTTAAACTCAGAAGCCATATATGATATGTAACTTTCTGCAAGTTTTGTGGAACAGGTGCATGTCTATTTAAAGATGCTGTGAGCTCCTCCAATGGAGCAGAAATTCCCGTATTTGCAGGCAATATTACTTTTCTGGTGGTGGGCAAAGTAGATGTGTTTTCAAACCCCCTAACAAAAAAAATCTACTTCCAAGAACTGTGCAAGGCAAGCTCATTGTGCTGTCATGTAATAAGATTTTGGCATTAGCTGAGACTTCGGCAGGTATGTAGGTCACTTAGAAGGAAATAAAACATTAAAACAACAAAGACAAATGCCTAAACTTGTCCTCATCAGGTCTTACAAGATTATTTCTTATCTAGTTGATATGGGTTAGAATTTTATTATTACTGTCCTTAAGTAAGAAATTACAAAATAAGCATGTAAAAAATAATTTGATGTGTGTTTTTCATTGAACCTGATGATAGAGGCAAATAATATTAAAAATAATAAATAAATAAATAAATGTACTGTGTCAGAACTTTAAAAATAAGTCCCTGTAATTTGGTGTTTTCTTGATGTTGTTTCCTTCCTTGTTATGTTTTGAAAAAAGCTGCCTTTTTTTTCTGATGCTTCGCAACCTCTTTGAAAGTTTATATGACATCTTAAAAATACTAAGATCATTTGAAAATAATTCTTTATGGTATGTTTTCCTTTTGCCTCAGTTGTGAAATGTTTTTGGCAGGCTGCAGTGAATATCAGTGATCTTCAGCTAGTTTGTGTGAATTACCACGGTTTGTAGCGCTTCTTTTTACATATATACATTGCAAAACGATAATTTTTGTGTTAAGCTATTAAAATCCTTTCCATATGATTTTACTTACGGTGTAGCACCCCAGCACAAGTACAGTTCTGCCCACCTAACGTAGCCTAACTTTGGTGGTAGTCTGGAAGCATATTTTCATTTTGTTTTGTTTTGCTTTATTTATTTTATTTTTTGGGGGGGAACTATGTAAAATGATAATAGGCCGTACACCTCATGGTGGCACCAAAGTACATAAATGGAAGACAGGTACAGCAGCAACAAAGAAGTCATCTAGTCAGTTTTAGGGCAAAAATAAATCTCTTTAGGAACTGTTAAGCAGACCAGCAGTCCACTTGTTCAGTATTAAGTTTCCAATGATGATTGTTAGCAGAATTTTTGAAGAGAATTATCTTTCCCCATAATGGAGCTTCCTTCATTTTCATTAGGTAACGTGTTGATGCCTGATGGCCTAACCCGCTAAGATTTAATACTCTTCACAGTTGTGATTAGTCACACAGCAAAGCAGTGATCTAATTCATGAAAACATTGTTTGTTTTGAAAATCAGCATAGTCTTGAGCTCAGCACCTTCTGCAAGTTACCAGTTTTATTTATTTAAAGAAAGTTGCCTTTTGTTTCACACAGTGAAATCTCTTTTATATTAGGCAAAGTAAACAAGACTATTAAGACTGTTTTAAATACTCCCCAGAGGTAAGGTCATGGTTTTAACTAGGTTTAGACATCAGTTAGCCTTCCAAGAATAGCTGTCTTTCAGAGAGTTTACAGCTTGGTTCGTCCTGTCCATTCAGCAGTTACAGGAAATAAGGCTTGAAAAATCCCGATCACTTAATATTTAAAAGGTCATACAAAACTAAATAATGTATTGATTCCGATGTCTGATAAATCTAAAGGGTTTTGGAGCATCGTTCAGCACAGAATGATGATACACTTTTGCTGAGGTTTTCATACGTCTCTGTGGACCATCAGTGTCTCTGCAGCTCTAACAGCTTCAGTAGTTGCAGGCATTTTCAGAAAGCTAAGTGCAGTTGCTGTCTTTAAAATGAAAAAAATAAAAGGTTTTGTGTTTGTCCAAGAGTATCTCACTCCAATTTACAATTTTGTTAGTAAAAAGGAATGCTTTTGACGTTTAAATTAAAATGGCAAAAATAGTTAGTTGATAGTGCTGGTTTGGTGTGATTGGAGTGGCAGTATTGTCATCAGTTAGGGGTGGTTTTTATGCAGAAATGCAAAACCAGTTTATTAAAATAATGACTTATTAGTACATGGAAGTATCTCCTCTTGTATCAGGTGTCTTGTTCTGCAGATGTGTTCTTTGCTACCACTTACTGAAAGAAAAAAACTGTTATTTGGAGGAAAAAAGGTGCCCAGCATCCTTCTTTTTGACTTATTTGACTATATATAAGTAGCTTGAACTTCCTTCTTACATTTTATTCCCTTTGGTTGCAAAAAAGGGATTAAGCATTTGCCTCCAAGGACAACAGATGCATGTCACATCCTGATGAGATACCTTAATTTGACAGTTGAGATTTTTTGCTGTATGTATCTTCTGGTCCCCTGTGCTGACTGAGGATTTGTGTCACCAAGATACAGAGGACAACAGATAATTTTGTGTTGTTCAGCTTCAGCCACATGTAGTACGAAATGTCTATCCTACAGGTGCTAGTGTCCTGTGAGAAAAGAACCTCTTGTAAAAAGGATCCTGGTTTTGATCTCACTGCGCAAAGGGCTGCAGCGTGAGGTTTTCCCTCTTGATAAACATCAGAGCGCACATGGAGAGATGCTGAAAGATTCCGTGAATTTTGGTGACTGTTCTTGTAATTTAAGCACCTCTGTGTTACCGTAGTAAAACCGTTTGACTGGGCAGCCAGCTGCTTTTAGAATATAAATGGCCATTTTGTTACATTTCTTATTAAATTGTCATACCAAGTGATTTCTGGAATCAGCTGGTGGGTGACAGAACAGTGTGATCTCTGCTGCTTTTTTTAATGTATTTTTGTCTCTTCCTAGTTTCATGCACCTTCATTTTAAATCTATTACAATTAACTCAAAGGTTAGAGATTCTCACATTTTACGTGGTCTATAGATTCAGTTTTAACTTTAAATTTAAACAATTAAATCGACTGAAGCCTCCTAGAAGCTGTAACTGAAGCACACAGTTCACTCCTTTTATGCATGTAGTGTAACACGTCCCATGATTAAATCCTACTACAACTGGATTTTCCAAGCAATTTCACTAATAGTTGGAACAGTCAGAGCTCCAGATGCAATCTTGGCTTTTTTTGGCAGTCAGTCCAAAGGAGGAGGAAAACAGATTCCTAAAGAAAGCAAACTAATTTACATACTGTAAGCATGTGCTAAAGTTTGTTTTGGAAATGCCCTCAGCCACCTGGGATTTTGGATTTGGATTAAAAGAGTTAACCCCTTGCAAGAGTGACAGCACGCACATATCAAAGATCAAACATTCGACGTGATTTTCCACAAGGGGTGGCTTAGGCCACAGTTCAACAACATTGTGATGCTGTTTGAAAATAAAAATAATAACCTTTATAGTCGGTGTATTTAAATGTACAATTTTTGTGTTGTTTGCCTTGGGGATCTGAAAAGGTTAATAGTCTTAAAAGAAAGATGTCTTGGCCACAAGCCAGTGCTTTCATGGTAATTCATTCACTGTAACAGACTCAATGAGTGGATCCTGTCTAATCGTGAAGTTTCGTTTAAAAATAAACCCAATTCAATTCTGCAATAACACATCTACAGTCGGGGGGGGGGGGGGGGATTGTGTCCCTTCATTGTTTGTTATTTCACAAAATAGTGTTAGATGTAAGACCCATTTTAAATCGTTTTGCAGAGAGACTGTACATTTTTCAGAAGTGACAAAGGGGATGCGAAAGGTTCTTGTTTTTGTGTTGTTCTTTTTTTTCCTAACTTGGAATTTTAAGATTTAATCTGTGTAGTTTTTACTTTTCATCTGCAGAGCTATAGCAGAATGTGTATCACAAAGCTGAGGTTAATGTATTTCTAAAGCAGCTTAAGACATTGATTGCTGAAACATTTTTGTCTTAGTGTTAGCAACATCAGTTCTCGATGATTTTATGACTTACTACGTGGTGCATTTGTGTAATTTTTATCATGTTTTCACTTTTACCTCTTTGCTGTTCTGTTTGCTTAGTGTGCGACATTTTTACTAATTCCAGGTATTTTCAAAATCCCTTTTTTGTACACACACGTGCATACAGCTGTGATTCCAGCAGCTCCTCTCCCAAACATTTATGTATGTTACGTATGTTTATGTATGTCATCTATGTTATTTTCTATTTGATTTGCTGTATTTTGATGGTGCCTTTGCCTTCAGACCCAATTACCTTCTTATACCTTATGTTGGTACATAAGGGTCAAATAGAAGCAATGTAAAGGTTGTTTCCTTATACAACTCATGTTTGTGGGTAGATCGTTTGGCATAAACTGAGGTAATGTTTTACTTATTTTTTTCTCTTTCTCTAGGTTTGCATGGAAATACTTAAGACATACATTAGTATAAATGAATCAGGCCTTCTAAAACGTGCAGGTATGATAAGTATCTTTTTATGTATATCTGATATTTAGCTTATTTAAAACAAGTAGACTTGGGAGAAAAACAGATGACACTTCCAACAATGAATAAAGTTCTTATTTAGGAGGAATCCATGTGCTTTTCATGTACCAGTTTCCCATTGAGGATGTGTGTTTAGATAGGCAGTTATCTCAGGAGGTTGTTAAAAATCTTACTTCCCTAGAAAATGATGTAGACTTTAGAATAGATATTGGGGCAAGGGGAAAGGTTTAACGGGACCGAGATTTTGTTAAGGCAGTTTTGAACAACACCCTGACTAAATATTACATACCCAAAAACTTTAGAATTAAGCTCTTTAAATGAAGTGCTGTTACAGCATCCAAACAGCTTTAATTTAGTCCTTTCACACTGCTATATATGCAGACAATTAAAATCAACATATTTTAGAGACCAGAGTTGATATAAATCCATGTGAGCCTATGAGTTGAGTCATAAAGGGCTAAATTTTAGTCTGGACAGTCGTTCTCTTTTTACCTATGTTTTTGAAAGCTTACTAGGATGTAGTACAGTATGAACATGGGATCCTGTTGCACCCTGTGTAGTAATGTTGCCTTACTGAAATACTGAGTACTTGCATCTGTCATGGTTAGCCCTGGAAGAACTGGTAACACCGTCCACCATGACAGCACTGCACTTCATAGAGCTTCCCGTCTGGCAGGAGCTTGCTACCTTCATGTGCTACCACATCTAACCTGTTTTTTGTGCATTCTTGTGCTGCGCTAAATTAGCTAAGCTTTCTTGAAACCTTCAGCTCAGCTCAATGATACGAGGTATTTCAGAACAGTCAGTCTTGGTTTAGTAATGTTAACGTTGCATTCAAACTTTCTTTTTACCTATTTTTCTCCACATCCCAGTGCCATAATATTCTGGATAATTAAGAGTTGTTACACTGCTTTTAAAATTTAAGGTAATAACCTGTCTAGAAAGCATCAATGCCCCCAAAGTGAAATTATTTTAATTGCTTTTTCAGTCCAAATATTTGTCAGGTATTACAGAGAAGTTACTCCTGGTGAGGATTTTGCTTTTCAAGTGCTGAATGATCTTCTCATTTGTTTGCTCAAGAACTGTTTGTTGCAAGAAGTGTTTCAGATACTGCGGGTAGCTGTACAGATTAATATACTGGTAGGTCACCTTGAAATATTTTGAACATTTTTGATCCATAGTTTCTCAGTTTTGGGGGGCAATACCATTTGTAGTAATAAGTTTGTTTTTACTTTGGTACTCAATTCTTGAAGAAAAAAAAATTGTAAGCTCCTATTTGAAAAACTCGAACCTTTCTAGTTGAACAAAGTCATAAAACTAATTGTGCTTTTTTTGTCTAAATTATAGCCAGCTGTGGATGTTCTTCTGAAAGTTTTCGAGCACGTGGCTTCTTTGAATATAAGAAATGCTGTGCCTACTTTAATCAGTACCTTTCGTAAGGTATGAGTTTGATTGTACTACTATTTAAAGGAATTTCTGAAAATAGCTTGCCTGTTTTAAAATGCAAGGTAGTTCTTAAATATTTTTTCAATGGTATTTTGTAAAAGTTAAATTGTGGCTAGCTGAGTGTTTGATATGGGTTTTTGACTGAGATTCAATGTGATATGTTTTTCACTGATGCTTGCATGTGGATATACACGATGACAATTCTTGCATGCTTACTTTTCTTCCCCCTGTTTGATATTACAGCTCGTTGATGCTGGTATGTTTCTTGAGTTTGAACATTTTAATTACATTACTAAACTCCTTCAACAATTGCAAGTTTCCAGCCAGGAAATAAATGTTGTTTTGAATATAAAATCCAGGTATGCCTTTAAGAAGCTATTTTTATAATTATATCTGTCTAGTTCCTTCTTCAAGTTCTATTTCATAAATTTATGTAAAAACGTAAAAGGTGACTAGAAAGTGTAAATTTAGGGGTTTGGAGGAAAATACAACCATATTGTGCCTAATTGTATTTTCAAATGCTGTCAATTTGCCATGCTTCAAAGATCAAGGATCATTACTTAAACCTTAGATTCAGGCTGCGTTATGATTAGCCTTTTGAATATTGTCATAGTACAGTTTGATGGGTTGCTGTTCCCAACTATTTGGAGAAATTTGTACAAGTGTAGTCAAATTAGAAATGTAATTATTTAATGCATATTTTAGGCCAGCAGTACTTCTGCAATAAAAATCATGTAGGCAGTAAAATTGTTAGTTATAATCTGAAGTAGTCTTCTAGTTTCATTTACTGTGCATCTTAAACATATGTGCCTCCACAAGAGAAGTGTCAAGGAGGGTGATTTTTTTTTTTTTTAGTACCACTAGTTTATGCTGGACAAAACATGAAATCGGAGCCCAAACCTCTTCCAAAACTGTTGATGTTCCCCATCTCTTGCCCGAGTTTTTTTTGTTTAAATTTCCTGCATCATATATGCATGCACAAGTTGAGAAACTAAATTTATGGTTCATAAAGGAAGATTTGATTCTTAAGGGAAACCAAACCTGCAGCAGGCATCTACTTTGTAAAAGCAAGCCATCACTGTTTCAAGGAAAAGCACTCCAGAAATTGTTTGCTGCTTTTCATACTTTTCCCATACAATACCTTTCAACTATGGATTTCAGTGTTTTATACGTGCAGTTTACCACCTGTGTTAGTGGTGATTTCACTTTTCAGACCAGGAATCACATTCCACAAAGGAATGACCCTTTCCAAGTTGCCTCAGTATGTATTGTGTTTTCGGCACAAACTGAGAAAGAGTTTGTGTCTGGGAAGTCTGAGCAGCTTTACTGCTTCAACTACACATGCTAGCTCGTTCATGTGTAGGTGAAGTGTGTCTACATGATAGCATCACACTGGGTAGGTGGATTCACTGTTCCAGTGGCAGCATCAGAACAAACCATTGCATTCTGAGGTATTTGAAGCTGAATTACACTTTGGTTCATGTAATTAACTTTTTTTTTTTTTTAACCTTTTTGTCAGACACATGTACAGTGTGGTCTGCATTTACTTAATGTATTGTAAGTCTTATTCCTGCCTGTTCAGTTACATTTATACCAAGAGAAGGGAATATTACCTGTTGAAAATATTGCTCTTCAGTTATTTGCATAACATATGTACTGACTCCCTTTGGCATCATCGTGAATGTCTGTTTTCAGTGTCCATTTTGCGTATTATATGTAAATCAAATAAAAAATTACATCAGTTTTCGATCCAAATACAATGAACTGTTGATCACCTGATAGTTCATAGTTAATCAATAGGGTGTGTTAAAATTAAGTTTTAATATTTTTTTTCCCCCTGAAGATATCAGGAAAGACATTTTAAAAGCAGCTGGCTCTTTGACTTCAATTTGATTATGGCTGAAATTCAGGTACAGTGTGCATTTTTCAAGCCTTTTGGAATGTGTAAACCATGACTTTTTTAAACCTACATAAAATAGCAATTTTTACATCATTTTAAATTAATGTGATAATACATTTCCATGTAAAACAGTTTTGGGGAAAGATTAACATGCGGGGAAAAACTGCCTGGCTTTTCTGTGATGTCCGTACTTATTTTAATTTACATACTTGTAGCTTTTATCCTAGTTTTGCATCTAATTCAAAAATCTTAGAATTGTCAGCATTTTTGTTGTGCTTTTAATTGGTCATTCCTCATCAAAAATTACTTAATAATTCAGCAGAGTCAATACCTTATATAAAAAGGCGTAATTCTGACAGGCAGGTTATTTTGAAGAATAAGAAAATACTACAGCATAACTTCTTTAATAGGCTACTGCATTTTTCACCCTGAGAGACGAATTACTTTTTATGAACAACTATAGTATAGTTTACATATTATTAGACTCATTGCACAGATCCTGAAACCTAAATTTAAGAAGGCAAGAACCTGGACTGTGACCAGAACTGGTCACAATTTTGTCTAGTCAGTTCCTGAAAACCTCTGTAATTCCTTGTTGGCATTTGTGTGTCACATACCTCATCTCAATTGGCTTACCTGCAGACCCTGCAGCACAGCCCTATGCTGTTATCAGTAGAATCCTGACGCACGTGGTTTAAATTTAACTATTCTACGTGCATGTGCATATGCAGCCTGTGCTAGATTACAGTACAGAAATGTAGCCTGAGCTCTAAACCTCTCAGAAAAGTTGCACCAGAGTACTGAATGTCTCATGAGGAGACATTGATTAGTCCTAGCCTGCAGTGATAGGAGGATTCAAGTTAACTTAATCCTTGACGAAAGAAAACGGGTTTGGTGATGCTAACAAAATTTTAATGATATATATTATAAAAATATGTAATATGTTATAAAAATAAAAGTGTTGGGAGAGAAGAATATAAAACATTGAGGTTTAATCGTCATGTCATTAGAAATGTCTGTATTTGGTTATAATCTCTTCAGATTAATTTTTTCTGGACTCTCAGATCTGTTCCTTTAAGAAATGGGTGATACTCTGTTAAAGTGAAATGTCATAAATCAGAATACATTCAGTAATGTCACAGGACACAGGGTATGTATTAGCTGCATTGTTTTCTGCTTTAAGTCTGTCTCAGGATTATCTCTTGAATTTCAGTATATTTTCTGTTTGGTGTTCTGGAAGCAGGCTTGCTTATATTTGTCATTCGTCTTCTTCATAGCATTGCAAGGAAAAAAACGATTGGAGTAAGATGGGAACGTTGTATGTTAACGCAAGAACTGGATGTGAACATTTTGATGATCTTCAGAAATTGTCTTTATGTATTACTGAAATACTAACAAGAGATTCTGAGAAAGACAGACCAGGAGTTCCTTTTTGCGATTTTGCTGATGCAGGTAAAATCAAGATGGAGAAAATGCTTTATTGCTCATCCTACTCTTGGTAGGGTTTTTATGAGGTCAAAAATAAAATTGTGTACTGACTGTTTTCTTCACATCAGTTACTTTTATCTAATACAGCATTCAGAATTTCTTCAGGCACAAATACAGTCAGGTGAAATTATCAACAGACGTCATTTTCTGGTAGAAATGAAATCTGTGATGCTTACACTGAAAGAACTACTTTCTCTGAAAAAAGCACACTTGAGCTCTGTCAGATTATGAAGAGAAACCAAAACGCTTGGTCTTTTAAGGAAGAATGTCCTGTTCTCAGGACAAAGGCAAGCATGTTTAATTATTGTCTGAAGTGCAACACTCTTCATAGCATAAGTAAACTTCAGAGCTGTAAATACGGCTGCATGTACTTGTACATACAAAAACACATTGGACAGGGTTACATCAGGTATGTATCATTTGGTTGGTTAGCTTGGTTTCTTTGGTTTTTAGCAATTTGGATCTTCAGAATTTCTCAGTCTCCTGAAGAACCAATAATTTTTGCAAGGGCAGGGTCCTCAAAACACCTAGTTCTTTAATATTTCTGGCAGGTTTTCTTTCTACTTTCCTCTCTATGCCTCTTCATTTACTTATCTGCATCCTTCCTCCTAATAAGATTGTAGAAGACGGAGGCTCAGTGAAGTAAGTGTCAGTGGGATATTACAGCTTTGTATAATGGATGACTCACATCTTTTTCAACCTGTATTAACTACTAAAACCTGATGAATATTTATTTCAGTTATGTGACACAACCTTTCTGGTTACAGACTCTCAGAGTATAAAACAGCTTCCATTTATGACACGGACAAAAGGCTTTGATGGGGCTTGAAACTTGGTCTGTCTTCTCTAGAGCAGTGGTCTCCAAACTGACAGACACCCTATCACTAACAGATTTGTGAACACTTACCCCCAATCTATGTGTATTTATTTATAAATTATATACATACAGTACTGCACTGTATGTTTTATTATGTGCATTATAAAACATACATCAAACCAGAAATTTAAAAAAGGATGAAATAAACACTACTTTAAATTTTTTATTTAATTGATCAATGGCACAAAAAATACTTTCCCGCACCTGTGTGGGAAGAATTGTTTGTGTACCATCCCACACTGGAAACCATTGTCCTATAGTACTAACAATGCTTCCAAAGTAGTTAAATAATATGGCTTGAAAAAACTTGCAATTACCCAGTTCTGTAGTGCCAGATTGAGAGCTTACTTTACAAGTAATGATGTTGCTAAGTTATGATGTTACTAAGTTATGCCATGACTTGTCCAAGCATCTTATGGATAAACTTGAGAAAATAATGTCCGAATAAACTATTGTTGTTGTCAGACTTAGGAAATAATTACATTTAATGCCAAGTATTTCAGAAAGTGTATTTAATATTTCACAATGACTATTGTTTTTCAAGTGTAAGTTCTGTGATCTGTGATCAAGTTCTTTGAAACAGCATTTACATGTGAAAAGAAAAATAATACACATTTTTTCTTTCTAGTAATAACAAACCCGACATGTAATGAAGCAGACAGGGTTTTCATTGGAAGGACTGGGATTAGCATGATGAATTCTTATCGCAAAGTGCTACAGTGGAGAAAGGTATGCTGCGCTATAGTAACCTGTTTGGAAGAAAAAGAATTTGTCTTTACCTTACCTGGTGCCAAACTGTTTCTCCAGTTGAGTATGTGGATGTGCCACCTGCCTCCCCACAATCTTCTTAATGCTTCTTAATTGTCCAGCTGGATCAAAGCATTTCATTGTGCCTTTCTGGGCAGTAGTCTTCAGAGCCTTGCATGTGTGGGGATTTCTTCTTGCTTGCTTTGTTGGTTAGGGTGGAGGGAGTTGCTTGTGAGAATTAATACACTTTTTATTTTTCATACATTATGTAATTACAGCTTTTAAATGAGCAAAATATACACAGGCTGTAGAAATTGTTTTCCTTATAGTGATAGATGCACAAGGTATTTGTACTGCCTGGTAGAAGAATGCAGCGTGGTTCAAGACAAAAGCACGTAAATGAGCATGTTTCTGTCTGGTCAAGTCTGTCATAACTTTGTCTTGCAACCTAGAAACTTGATTGTTCAGGGTCAGCTTTGCCTTTTCTGAGCTAGGGACAAATCAGGGCTAAGAGACTGGGCTTCCTGAGGTTCTGGATCAAGCTGGTGATGGTTTCCCACAAATGCCATTTTCCTCTGTCTGGTAATACTGCTGAATTCCAAGAACACCCAACTGGAGAAATATTTCCTGCACCGATTCTTCTGAGCCTGATCTGAGATGGAACGGCTAAGGTCAAGAAGACAGAAGAGAGGCATAGCAGGGCTCCTGCTGCTGCACTGGGTAGTGCTAATTCCCCAGAATGTTACTGAAAGTGGTTTTCTTCCGGGTTCTTTTTCATTTCATACATCTTGCCAGATTTGGATTTATGAGTTGTGTGAATCTCTCAAAGAGTTGGACCCCACCAAGAAATACCCTTTACAGTCCTTTCCTGCTGTCCAATATTACGATGAGCCAGTGTTCAGACTAGACCTTTCACTGGATGTCTTCGCTCTTTAGGGCTCATCCAGTAATTGATCATAAACTCACTGCAGCAAGTTCTGCTCCGACATTAAATTATTTTTCATGGTGGAAGGAAGCAGTTTATACCAATCTGCCTCCCCTATACAATGCAGCATGACCAGTGCCAATGGGAGGGAGAATTTGAAGCACCAGTGCTTCTGGGATGTGTTTTGGTCAGTGATTGTATTCTGAACTTGCCTTTCTGTCATCAGGGCTGATCCCTACAAGTAATAATTATTCTGTACTGGTACACTTCTCATCCTATACGTGATTTCAAAGATGTATTTTTACAAACAAAATTAAACTCTCCCTCTCCCCTTTTGTCTTTTTATTCTTGGGGATCCCTTTCTAGTTTGCATTAAAGAGCTAAAATGTCTTTTGAACTACTGCCTATAAGGCATGACCATGAAGGATTCTGTTACATGAAACCCATGCGCTGCTGTCTGTTTCCAGGGCCACCCCAAGTCCCAGGGGATAGCTGATAAAGGTTCTTGAATTAGACACTGTACATCCATTTTGATGAATCAGAAGTTTTGCAGCATCAGTTTGTTGAGAAGAAGGGTCTCTAACAGGTCCTGATCAAGTGTGATGCTGCCTTGAGAGTAAAGGGAAGCAAGGATTCTTTGCACTAGCAGATTTTTAATACTGCACTAGAATTTTTAAAAGTGTTTTTGTTCCACAGAACTCACTTGTAGAATCATTGGGAGATTCCTGGATTCTGTTGAGGTGGTCTAAATTCTTGCCATTGAGAAGTGGTTAGCGCTCTTGTTTCTCATTTAAGAGCTTAGTTTGGTTTGTTTTCTGGCTGTCATCTTCAGCAGAGGCAGCATATATTCAGTGTTTGCAGGGAAATACCTTCACACTGAGCTATTTTCCAAGATCTCCTGTGAGGGAAATCTTGATACTTGGTTCCGCGATCTCATATTCCCAGGAAGTTCATCTTCATTTCCTGACATCAGAGGCACAAGGTGCCAAAAGCACGCGTATTGTTTCTCTTGTATGATAGAGGTTACTAAGAGCAGGCAGTTCTTATGTTACTACTTTTTTTTTTTTTTATGTGTAGAGCAAAAGATCATCACTCCTTTGACAGGGTGTCAAATCCCTCTCTCAATAGACTGCTCTCCAAGATCCTCAAATAGCCTCACAGACAACCTGTGATGACCATATTGGAGTGTGAATGAGGTGGTGGCTCTGAGTGATTTTTATCAGAACTGACAACCTCCAAATTGATCTCTGCTTCAGGGATGAACTAGAACTGTCATTACTGCTTCTTTCCAACCAGCTTTGCTCCATTGTAGCCATGAAATAGGTCCGTAATCCTGAGATTATGGGCTATCTTCCTGATGCCCTGTCTTGCTTCTTCAAAAAAGTGGTCCAGAAAATAAGACAGGATGAAGGATGTGATCTAACCATAGATGATAACTGCAATCATTTCGTTTGTATTTTTCTACAGGTTATGTTGAGATAAACCATTGCAGATTCCTGTAGGTATCTAAAAGTCTTCAATTTGGGGCGTATGCCAGTTCACAGTACTTACATGCATACCCACAAGGCATTTTCAAAAAGTTAGCTTCCTAATAAGTATGTTTCATTTTCTGTCAACATCTCCGTTTTCCTAAAGCTCCCTTTCCCTCTAAAGTGCTAAACCCTGCCTGTCTTTGCCTTGCTGGGGACATTAATTTAGTATCCCTTTTCGGCTTCATCAGCGCTTTTTTAGGTTGGTCACATCTTCATTATCTTTGAGACTGCTACCTTTCTTTTATCTGTGACTGAGAAAGCCAGCCAAAAAGCGGAAGAAAAAGAAGCTTGACAGGAAACTTTTATAGGAAACCAGACTAAAACTCAGCTTGGTATATGATGATAAAACTGTTGGTTCTTTTACTGTTGGTCAGATGGGCACAACTTCTTCCTTTTTTTTTTTGTCCTGCTGGGTAGAATTATCTGTTCTGTTTGGCTTATGCTGGATGAATTATTTCAGGTTAACTATTATGTCTCTACTGCAAAAAGAAAAGTCCTTATACTCTTATATTCTTGGAATTACATAAGTTATACAGGGCTGAACAGAATCAAGAGTGAAAATATTAATATGCTAAAGCAAGCAAATGCAAATAAATTACAAAGCATACTAAAATACTGTCTAGGAACATATACTGTGAACATACTAAAAGGAATAGTGTGCTGGGAGCTGTTGAACAATGACTGTTTTGTTTTGTCTACAGAATCACAAATAAAATCTGCTATTGTTCATTAGAATTTTTACTAAGTGATCCTTTTCTCACTCCCCCCTAGTTTGGATAATGTCACTAAACTGATGTGTACAAAACTTTGTCACCAAATTAAACGTGCTGTATAATGTGTAGGTATTAATGTCATTGCTTTCTCAGACCTTCCCTGTTTCCTTTCTCACTCTTGTGCTAGGGAAGGAAGGTTTTGGATAAATTGCATGAGCTACAGATAAATTTTACAGTCTTGAAGGGACTTATGGGTGCAGAGAACTTAGCATCAAGATGCCAAATTGTTAATAATGCTGCAGAAATTTTTCTTAAAACTGGAAGTTTGGATGGAGCGACATGGGTATTGAGAGGTAAGCTTGTCTTACAAAGAACAGAGTTTTGACGTTCAAATTTGAACTGCCCCATTTGGTGAAAGCTTTCAGCTACAAGTTACAAGTTGGTCTGTAAATTAAAATAATACATAGTTGTTGGCTTTTTGGAATTCTGACCTACTGAAAGAAGAAACTCAGAAGTGTATAAACAAGAATAGGAGGTGTTCTATAAAGTAACATGGAGGATCTAAAATGTTCTATTCATGTTTGTTTTATATTATTAAATAAATACATACATATCTGTATACAGATATAGTTAGATATGCCCCTGACAGTTCATTTTACTATTGTGATATTTAATAAAAGGGATTATTTAAAATTAAAGGGTTCTGAGAATCCATCTGAGAAGTCTTAGTGATAAGGAAGAAGTTATTAAAAACTGCATTTTATGATAAGTTTTGAAGTTTGTTTTCTGCTACAGTTTACAGCATACCCTTAAAGGCCAGAAGTCACAGCATCCAGCAGCTTTAGTTCATAGAAATGACACTATGCCATTCTTTGCTGCAGAGTCAGAATGGACCACAAATACACCACTGTGGCCCTGTGATGAAGAGGACATCCTCAATCGGCATAATCTGTTATATTCACTAGTGCACAACTACATGAGGCAGAGTTTATACAGGCAGGCACTGGAAGTTCTGCAGAATTTACCAGGTTTCCAAAATAGTACTGGTAAGTAAGGAGAGGTACTGTGTTAAGAGCTAAAAATGTAACAGATTATTCTGTACTGTTTTTTTTTTTCTTTGTTTTCCTTGTCACATTTCTTGAAGAAGATGGATTTATACAAGCTCATTCTTTTCCAAAGAGGGTAGTGTCAGTGAACTCTGCAGCTTTTGTCTCACAGATGTGCACTCACGCACACAGTTTGTCTGCCTGTCCTGTTCTCCAGTTAGCTCAGTTACACAGGCCCACAAGGAAGATCCACTAAATTTTTAAAGAGCATTCACAGCCTGTACAATAGGATAGAAAACTGAGCAAGCCACCCTAGACTTTTATACATTGAACTCAGTGCTCTTTTGGGCTCAATTTATCTGACAGTTCCGATGTGTACTTCAGCTTGAGATGGGTAGTTACTTAGGCTCCACTGAGGAAACCTCAGCTGACTCCTGTCTGGAGGTCTCAGTCCTATTATCAGTGTGTGCTTTTAGGCATTGCCTTAGTGGAAGACCGTCTAGAGTAGAAGCAGATCTTCAGAGACCAAAATGTTTTTTTATTGGTGCAAATTTTGAGAGATCAAGTGAGGATTTTATTTGTAGACTTAGGCAAGTGAATATATTTTTATCTGATCCTCTTGGTTTTCAGAGCAAATCATTACTTGGACGTTAATACTTCCTCTCTCATAATGTAAATGAAATGAGTATAACTATATGGAAAGAATTTTGATGAATAAATCATCTCAACCTTGTGCCATCTTGCTCCTAGAAGCAAAAAGCCTGATCTTGGTGCTGGTCCCCAGCATTGAGAAGCGATTCTGCAAGTAGGCTTTGATTTGATTTGAATTGAGTAGTAAATATTCTTCTTTTCATTTCAGATACTGTTGATGTTTCTCAGTATGGCTGCATTTTTAACTTGCTGATAAAAGCCTGTTTTGAGAGCAAGAACCTTGGGGTCTCATCTTCTGCAGTAGACTTCATGCTTTCAAAAAATATAGCTGTTGATTTTTTTTTACTGAGGGGATTAATCACAGGTTTGGGAAGAAGTTGTTTGTGGAGTAAAGCTAGAACCTACTACAAAAGTAAGTTGCTTTTTAAAAATCCTTCCAAGATTTTCTTTGGATAATATTATCAGCTCCGTGTTTTGGGGAGAAAAGGGTAAGAGTGCTCGTCTTCTTGCAAGGAAGAAGACGAGCACTTTCTTTGTCAATGTCAGGAATTTATTTGTAACCAAAATACTTATTGGGATATAGTGACAGTTGGGAATATGAATCAGTGGCTATTACGGGGCATGAAGAAAACAGATCCATGTTCAGTATTGGTAATCTTAATTTCTTATGTTTCTGCATTTACTCACAGCTGCTTTGTCACTGGGTTGCTACCCGCCACTAGAGGGAAATTTACATCACAAAATCCTGCCAATTCCTTTTTACGTGTCTGAGATTGAGATGCTGTTGGCCATTGAATTATTCCTCGTTTCAAATGCCAGCGATATTCAAAGTCCAGGGGCTACTACTCAGTCTCTTCGAATAATACTGAAAAGGTTTGTGTCAGACATGTACCTTATTTATTGTACTTATCAGTCTAAACATGTAATTAATGAGAGAGTTTATTTTCTATTGGTTAGGAAAGAGAATTGTTTAAAAACTTGTTTTTAATCCTTTTTTACAAACCGATGATGTAACAGTAAATGTTTCTGGTTTTATTTTTTACATGTGTAGCATGTGTTCCTGAGTGATACTGGCCTCTGTTCCCTAGCTGAATGTGTACTCCTGTATTTTCAAAAACAGGATAAGTTCACTATAGAGTCTTGGGTTGTGGTTAAGCATCGGAGGAGAAAGGCACAGTCAAAATGTTAACTCCTTTCATAAAGCAAATGCAACTTTTTTGGCTGTTCTTTGGCAAGTGCTTGGAACCATTTTATTTGATTCTCTCTCTAGGGAGTATCTTGGTATTAAGTGTGATTTTTTTCCCTTCCTGTGAGACTGAGTAACTGCAAGATAAAAATTTGTTTCATTGCTTTTCCTTCTTGTCCATAAACCACCAACCACTGTCACTGGATTATGCCTGTAATTTGTTTTTCAAGACCCTATTTTCTCTGGGAGTGTTTGGCTCAGAATCAAGATGTGAAACTGCATAGCAAAGCTGCATTTGTTAAGAAGGATGAATGAGGGCATCTCAAACTTGAGTGCTATGTCTTCTTTCAGCTCTACCCATCCTGAGAAATACATCTCTTAATTTTGTGGGCTTTTTTGGATAAATTAGATGGTGGTTGTTTTTTGTTGTTGTTGTTCTGGTGTGTTTTTTTTTTTTACCTTGTCTTTTTTGAAAATCTTCCCTTTAAAGACACACAATTTGTTTAAGTTTTTGTGCTGTCTTTTAAAGGAATGTTAAATTTATGTTTGGAACAGTGGTTACTTCAGGTCAAAATAATCATGTCCTGTAAAAAAAGAAACGTATATGTTACATGCAGCAGAAAAGACAAATCACACTCAGTTTTAAGTATGATCAGATTATTAGGAGAACAGTGCTGGCCAGAACAACAGTATCGTTTAGAGAATTTTTCTCATCAGAAGAATTTTTCTGATTATGCTTAGGATATATTCTTCAGCTAATTTGACACTCAAGGAAATTAAACGCCATAGAGGGATTTATTATTTATGAATATTTGTTGATGTAGAAGTTGCAGCCTATACTAGATGACAGTTTTGCTAGTATGCTGTCATACCTCTGCTTGTCTGCTTAAAGAGTAAATTCTGCTCTTGCAAAAACATAGGCATGTCACTTAGGCACATCCTTATTCCAAAAGTGATTACATGCCAAGCATGAGTAATCCTTTTGGATTCAAGCATGTTATATAAATTCTTGGAATATCCAATTCATAAAATGGTTTACATTCCTTTACTGAATTTGCCAGCCCTGACTAGAGCATTTCTTCATGAAATGTGAATATTGCAGACCTGCTTTGCACTGGCATTAAATCCTATTACGTTTCAGTACTGCAAAATATGTTAAAAAGATGTCTAACTTATTAAATTTAACTTCTTAAATTCTAAAGTCTTATTAAATTCTTCAAAATAATCAGCTAAAATTTGTCTAGAAGTTAACATCTATCATAAATGAACACAAGGCATTAGTTTAATGTTTTTGTGATCTTGTTGCCAGTATAAACCATGAGGCAAATGGCAGAGGGAGGGCCTGCACATTGCATAATTTTGTATTTGTGAAAATTCACTTACAGATGTGAAGACCAGACAGTTCAGAATAACAGTGACTATCAAGCAGGAATGGAGAGACTTAGCCTGGCTGCTCATGTGTCTGATCCAAGGCTTTTTCTTAAGCGTATGACAGTGAATGTTAATATGGAAGAAGTTTACAGCTTGGAGCATACATCTGCTCTAAAGTGGCTTCAGGAGAATATGAAATGGGCTGGAAAGGTCTGGCTGTTTCAGTAGTCATTAATTAATAAATAAAAATAAAGACTTTGGGGGAGGGGGTTCAGTGGTTTAAGCGATCATTGTTAAAACTAATAAAAATTACTAAAGGTATTTGCCACTGTGTTCAGCCTTACTGACTTAGAGCAGGGCTTCAAAACTCAAGTTGTATTTTTATGTATTTAATATCGATGATGATGCAGATAGTAGGACGAAAAGAGCATTTTACACACAGTAAAAAGCAGTGAGAATAAAATACCTTCAAAATCATTTCCCACATGAGACGTGCCTGACTTAGGATACCTTTCCTTCACAGAACTGAGAGTCTACACAAGTCGCTCACAGCTGAAGGTTTGGCTGTGTCTAGATAACTGCCTGTATATGGCTTCCCATTTGTGTATCTGTGCATTTTCACTGAAAAGGAAAACTTTCTCTCTCCCTTGATGGTGCTTTTAGAGAAAAGTGTTTTCTGCCTTCACATCTGATAATTGACTTTACCGTTTTAAGTTTTTTGCCAACTATATGATGAGCTGGAGGCTTGTAGCAAGCTGCTTGTAGCATTCCTATTTCTTCAGGAATTCTTCCATCTGATACCACTGCTCATCCAGTCTGTCTTAGAGGAGGCTACTGGAGGAAGGAAGATTCGAGTCTGATGACCTCTGAGATCACTGTCCCACCTGTACAGAAAAATACTGGGATAGAAGCTCTTACGTTTTTGCAGCTTATCGTTCTTCTGTCGGGATCTCACCTGCTTTCCTCATAAAAACTAGCAGGTTCAGTAGTAACAATCAGATGGCATTTCTTTAAAATCCGTGTCCTTGAGAAACAATTGACACTAGCTCAGAGTTTGGGTTCTACCACTCGGTGTTCTCTGAGATGGCTCTCCCATTTGTAAGGCTATCCACTTAGGCAAATCCAGTAGCGTTCTGCTGCTTTGTTCCCTAGTAGCTGAGTGCTGGATATGATGGATACGAGGTTTCAGATGAGAAATCTGAACTGACGTTCTGCCAGCCACTCCAGCATTACAGGCAAGAGCAATTTTGGAGATTTCAACAAATTAAAACTGGCAATGTAGTCAGCAGTAAGAAACTAAGTCATTTTTGCTAATTACTTCTTGTAAGATCCTTTGTAGCTTAATCTTCCTTGGAATTAGTCAGAAGCTATCTGAACTTCAGCTAAATCCCACATTTCTGTAAGCAGTACCAGATGTGGCTAATACTGTGTTTGAGAGATGCAGGAAGACAAAATTCTCTCAGTAATCCTTACGGCTTCAAAGTTTGGGATGTTCTAGGGACAGCATTATTTTTCCATTATAAGTAACCTTGAATTTTTGCTTAGATCAGCCCCAGAAAAAAATATCCTAATGTTGATTTATTCTTCAGAGATTAGCCATCGACTTTCCAGGTTAGCTTGGAACTGTGGAAAGTTTGTGCAATGTTTTGGCTCCATCCCCTGAGTACCATCTTCAGCTGATGTGATGCAATCTCAGTCATATTTTATATTAACAGGCAAAGCAGCCTCCCCACATCACTGCTAAGAAGTTCTATTAAAACAGGTGGGTGCATCAGGATCCAGCTGTTTCTCCCTATCACCATGATAAACCAGTAGGCAATTTAAGTAGTTACTGTTAAGTCTTATATCTCACACTTTCATACTTTTTGGGTCTTTGAAAGACTGCATAAATCTGGTTATTTTGTTGTGTATCAAAATTTCAGAAAGGTTTCTTGATCAGCGTTCTTAGTACCCTTTTGGTGACAGAAATTCCACGTGCTAAAAGGATGTAGCAAGTGAGGAAAACTTCATTGTGGAATGGAAATGCTCCTGAAAAGATGGAGAAATATTTCAAAGATTAAAGTTAAGGACAACAGAGAAGATGCATTTTTGCAGTTAGCCACCACAGAAAATATTTCTCTTTTTGCTTTTCCCCTTATACAAGTTCCCGTTTCTTAATAGCTGAAAGAATTTCTCCGTTAGAGACTAGCAACTCATTTGATAGCTTTTTTTTCTCATATAGGAGACAAAAGGTACAGTTAGGTGTTTGCAGACAGAGACAGTGCTTCAAAAAAAAAATCACAGAATCACAAAATTGTCTAGGTTGGAAGAGACCTCAAGATCATCGAGTCCAACCTCTGACCTAACGCTAACAATCCCCACTAAACCATATCGCTATTAATAATAATCCTGTGCTGCACTCAGTAGCTAAATCTAGACAAAGCTATTCTAATTCAGTATACTGTTAGTTAATGACGTATGAGAAATGCCCTTTCTCTTTATGGAAATCTTCAATTTTCACTGATTACAAGGTATGCTCTTGGAAAGATGACGTTTGTTAGGTATGGACAGTTTCTTGTAACTAAAACAGAATAATGTAGTTTGGAAGACTTGCAACAATTTTATTTCGAAGCATTGATAGTTTTGAGAGTTTTTTAACCCACCTCTTGGATGGAGGTGAGAAGCTGGAGATAGAAGCTTGATAGTTTTATGATGTTTTATAATGTAGTAAAGGGAGGTATCATTCTGGAAGATTTTTTAAGATGTTAATAAATGTTGGGTTTTATTCTTTATGTGAAATACCCAAAACACCTGTGAATCAGTCATTAAAATATTTAGTTCCATTCAGATCTCTATAATTAATATTCATAGGTATGCAAAAGCATAGGCCAGTGACGTAGAGACTTTAATATCTAGGAACTACTACAAGGATCTCAAGTACGATATACTGTGTGAGGAGGTTAAGAACGTGTGAAATCAGTCCGATTATGCATTTTTTCACCATGCCATAGCACATAATGTAGCAAATGCTCATGAATAAATTGGGCTGAAGCTCCCAGCTGTGGACATGGCCAGCTTCCAGTTTTAACTGCAGGCTCGAGTGGCGGATCTGGGGGAACGGCCTGTGTGCTGCGCTCAGCTCGCTGAGGAATCCTAATGGGATGCTAGTGAGACTTCGCACATGGGGGGAGAGAGTAAAATGAAACGTCTCTGGTGTAGCAATCAAGCATTTAATTACCAAAATCTTCGTGCCATACTCCTCAGCTTAGGAAAATATGGCCACATTAAGAGCGATTGCTGGTTCATGTTTCTGTCTTTTCAACATTCTCTGGATATATCTTGTATCTTTATCTTGTGGCAAATCTCAGGTCTACGTTTTTCAGTCGTAACCCTTCTGCATCTCCTCTAAAATGACCGGTATCACATCTAGTATCAAAAGCTACTAGTGACATTGTTGGCCTCAGAGCTTCCGTGCTTTTGGGTGTAATGAGATGGAGAAACTGATACCACTTTTTGACTTCCCTGCAGACTGAGGATGAGGAAAGAAATAACGGAGCAATGAGAAAAGGGCTCTGTAGCTGTTCCTAGCAACTTTATTGTTGTGAGAAACAATCTCCAGCCAATAATACAGGTTCAGGCGAGGATCTCCGTGAACTAACATTTTTACTCACGATTGCAGTGGCAGGTGTCCTGCAAGCAGCAGAGCACAGCAAAAAGTGTATCATAACCTTATATGCCTTATTACCTCATGCTTAATTCCTCCCATTTTCTTACTGGCTGAATACTACAGGTTCACAAGCTACTCAACACTTATTACTATGCAGTATATGTACAATTTTATTTGACCAACCTTTTATTTCTCCTTTTCCTTTTTTTTTTCTCTTTCTTCTCTTGTGACTAGAGGACTTGTGATTTTTTGTTTTTACTGATTTTGCACTGCTCATCTTGTTTTTCTTAGCTATTTTCCTTAATCTGGGGACAGTGGGACCTTCTACTGTCCCCTTATCTGCTTAACATACTCTCTCCCCACTGTTACGCCTCCACAATCACTTTGGAATATGCAAGGTCAGTGGAATTTTCCACTACAAAAACATAAATTCTCACAATTCTCACATTGTGATGTTTCCTTCTTATGTTTCCTTCTGTTAGGGGTCAAGAAGTAGTCAAAATGCCTATTCTTTCAGATGTTTAGATGTTTACACTTTGTTGTAAAGTAATCTTTCCATTCGGAAATGTGTGTGCCATATAATAGAAATTATTTGAAGGTGTAGAGTACCCATTTGTTTTTATGGACTTCTGGCCTTTCTGCTGAAATACATTCACACCTGAAGTCCATTCCTGCTGAGCCAGTGGGAGGAACCGTGCATAATGACAGGTAAGCCCAACCTATAAAGGAGAATGAGACCAGATAAAGCCACAGTACTACTCCCACGGACTACTGTGACAATATTTATAAACAATAAATGGTGAGAGCTTTTGGCCAAGAAGGAGGAATTTCCTTCCTGTGCTCAGAAGGGTGGGAGGAGATTGTTGTCCTGGATCTGTTAGAAAACAGGTACCCTGTACAATGGAGCTGGTATCTGGCAGCATCACCTCCTGGTTATCTCTCCCAATTTATTTTTTTCCTCACAGAGTAAAAAGAAATCCCAGGTGAAAAGAACAAATGAACAGCACACTTTTCTGTTGAATCAATTAAAATTATTTTCCCATCTGCATAATTATGCAACCAATTTGCTTACATAACGGATGGCTTCTATCAGGAGGCAAAAACATGCCGTGCATTATGAAAATTATGCAAATCCCCCAAGGGTTGTGCGAGTGTTAACTTGATTTAAAGCTTCACTGAACTACACGTAGTTCCTAAACCTTGTCAGCCCTCTTTTTTAGCCTTTTCTGCCCAGAAATGCAATAGAGTGTATGCGAATAGTGACAGTCCCTAATAGTTAATCTCTTTTTGTTCTTATACTCATCAGCCGTAGATGTTTTTGCTTTGGGGTTGAATGTCTCTGTAGCAGCATGAAGTACCTTGGAAGCGAAATAGGTGTATAAATGTGTTTGCTGTTGGGAGTTGCAGGAGAACAGCTTTTTGCTTTTCCTCTGGTGACTGCACAGCTCGTGGCTGATTTTGCTGCTCACTTGGTATTGTCTTTCTGCAGAATGAAGGAAATTGGAGGTGCATGTGAGTACTTTGATAACTCCTACGTTCGCTTTGGGAAAGAGCACGTTTCTTGTTTCAGGGCTATTCCTGCAACGGGAAAGGGAAGAGCTGGGGACACGCTGCACATGGGAAGGGACAGCATCTTTGAGTTGTGTGTTACAGGGCGGAATGGACGGAGTGTTATCATGGAGGTTACAGGGTGGGATGCAGTTTGTGACCAAGGCACGGTGCCAGGTGGAGCGCGGTAGCCATACCCCTTGCGTGCATTTCACCTGGCTATAACTTATTGTCAAAAAGCGCTCAACGCCACCACCAAATTCCACACTATTCTACTTTTGTGGTGGAAAAACTGCTTGTTTTGGCTGTTTCCGATGCATTTTACTCAAAACCAACACCTGAAATGTGCTGCTACCCCCCCACACCTCAACCCCCTTCCCCCCCCCATGAGGCGGGGCAGCCATCGCCTCCCCTCAGCGCCTCCGCGCCGCGCATGCGCTGCCCCCGCCCGCAGCGGGAACCCCCCTGAGCGGCCGCCGGGCCCCGCCCCCTGGCGCCGTTTCCGGGGCCGGGGCTGCGCCGGGCGATGGGGGCCGGGCCCCGGCGGGCGGCTGGGCGGGCAGGGGCAGGAGCGGGGGGCGCCGTGCGGTCGGGCCGGGCAGGGCCGGGGCTGCTCGGGCTGCAGCAGCCGGGCCGCCTCGCCCCGTGCTCGTTGCCGGCTCTCCGAGGGCTGCCCGAGGAGCCAGGCGCAGGTAAGCCCCGACACAAGGCGGTGGAAGCGGCGGCGGCGACCCCCGCGTCCTGCTCGGGGGGCTGCGGGGGGCGCCCTGCTCCTGAGGTGCCCTTAGGGGGGAAGAGGAGGGAAGCTCCCCCCCCCTCCTGGAGCCTGAGGCTTTAATTTGGGACGGCTTCCGAGCGGTTAGCGGAGCGTTTGGAGCAGGAACAATGATGCTTTTGTCTGGTTATGTAAAGCGTCGCCGCAGATTAGGGAGATTTTGGTGTTTTTTTTCCATCCCCTGTCCAAATAACCGGAGGTAAACTGGCAGGGGGAGAGCTGTCCCAGCACCGGGGAGCCTGCTGCTGCTGCTCCTGGGGAAAATCCTCACTTAATACCATTGCCACAGGCACTGAGAAGCGGAGGGACCATTGTCCCGCACTCCTGGATGATAATCAGAAGGTAACTTAAAAGCTGGAGAAATTTATCTCAGCATATCTCGCCTCTACCTGCACGTAATAACATAATCTTAATAAACTATATTAATCTCAGCAAGATGCACTTCTCAAACTTCAGCTGTTTTGCTAAACAAAGTAACTTTGATGCTCCGTTGGAAGCCAGGCCGGTGTCCCTCAGGTAATGCCTCACCCCAGGTGAAATAACACACTTGGGGTGCTCACTATTTTAAAAGATATAAAAGCCAAGTTTTTTCAATAAAGTATTCTTAAAAGTGCACCGAAAACCTACAAGGAAACATTGCCCGTGTGGATCTTCCCTCTCAATCCCCAATAATCAGGTGCATGGCAGCAGTCTGCTGTGCTGAGTGTTTTATCTCCTGTTTGAAAACGCTCAGTTTACGGATGGATAATCCAGAAATACGGATTCTGGTAGAAAATGCTGATTAACTTTTGTGAGTGCCAGCAAACTTTTCAGAAGGCTAACAGGCGTTATTGCATAACAGTCCTTCCCTTTGCTTCTATGTCTCGGTCCAATAAAGTACTTGGCAAGTAAGTTTTAAAATACCATCACTTGTTTGAAAGTTTTGGACTTAGTGGAGTGAAAAATAACCTGGAATTCCATTAATTGGACAGGCTAATGCTTGAAAAGGTTTATTTTTTTTCTTTTCATTACTTAAGACAAAAAATGAACATCAGGAGAAATGGGAAACACTTGCAATGCAATTTTTTTTTCCCTAAGTAGAACATCTTTATTCATCTTCTAATCAAAACACAGTAGAAACTCTTGATGTTTGTTAGACTCCTTGCAGTCTGTTTGCAGAGCAAACAGGAAACTGTTCTTTGTGAAACTTTTTTTTGTGCAATTTCTCAGTTTTGTACTGCTGTTCTCACTTTAAAAGTTATCACCCAAGATTTAGAGAAATGCTGGTCTGTGCTCATGTTCGCTACTAAACAGTTTCTTTTATTTTTTTTTTTTTAAGTGAATGGATGGCCAAAAGCTTTCTTGAGCATTGAGTCGTTGAAATGTTTTGCTGCTTGAGAGTCGTGAGAAGGTAAGGCGTGTTGCTGACTTAATTAGCGTGTGTTTAAAAGTTTGCTTATGACTTGCATGCATGTAAAATTGATGAGGTGTTTTTTGTTTAATCCTTACTTCTTTGGCTTTTTCATCTGTACAGCCTGAAGCTATCAACAGAGCATCCAGAGCTGAGAATCCCCAAAAGCTATGTGCTTGTCCTCAAGCAAGATGCTAAAAAGGCTCTAAACAAAGCAAGGCCTTGAAAATAGCTTAATTATGAGAAAGTGGTATTCTAAACCTGAATACAGTATCCAATATGTTACTGTATTACTGAGTTATTAAAGCTCAGTGCTTAAAAATGAGTGAATACATCTGTAGTAGAGAGCTTAATTTAACAAAGCTTTTCAGTGCAAAAAGTTAAACTTCAGGGAAATGTGAAGAAAAAGTAGAAAGAAAGCTGAAGGGAATTAATCAATAAATTAAATCTGCCCTAGCGTACGATTGCATAATGTATTCTAAGAGAGATTGTGTTTCACGTCTTTCACGGAGCGGAGACGGCTGCCCTCGAAGTGGTTATGACCTTGATTTTAACATGAAGCCTTTCTCTGCTCTTCAAATCAGCATGAAGCTCTGGGAACAATCTGTTGCCCCTTCTGCAAGAAGCCATAAGCATCTTCCTTGCATTTTCTCTCCCTAAATTCATTTTGATTCATATATTTTGTCACTTCACTTGAAGGATGCCTCAGAGTTCTGTCTTTCATTTTCGGTGAATGAATTCTTCCTCCTGTCACGCAGACTAATTTTGGCCTTTGAGCGTTTCTCTTTAAAGCAAGTTCAAAATAGACTTTTGGCTGGCATCCTGAGCCTTCCTACTAGCATGACAGAGTTGTTTAGATACAAAACAAGTGCACTGAAGTTGTCCATACTTGGACATTTTTCTTGTAGAATAGCAGATGGAAATGATTAATAATTTCCAGGTGCGTTGGAACTTTTCCCCAAACTACTGGAAGCAGCGTGCAATGTAGCTGGAGGGTAAATGTGGGATACAGTGTACAAACAAGGTGAAACAAGAACCAAACCCTTTACT
The DNA here is from genome assembly GCF_963932015.1 of Anas acuta. NCBI lineage: Eukaryota > Metazoa > Chordata > Aves > Anseriformes > Anatidae > Anas > Anas acuta. The sequence continues at coordinate 43,635,407 of NC_088980.1, read as the reverse complement.
TCTTTCTTCCCAGCAGCCAGGCCTAGAAGGATGTGGGTTTCTTATGTGGCTGTTAATCAAAAGCTGCCATCAGATAGGTAACTGGTTGGATTCACTTTTTTTGTTGTTGTTGCTGGAAATAATTTTTTTCACTCTCGTGTCCACTTGCTACAAAAGACAAATATGAAAGATTTTTTTTTTTTCTCAGCAAAACAGTTGCATTTGGCTTTCCGTGTTCAAAATAATAAAGCCTATGACCAAGTGGACTTCCCATCTGGTGTGCTTTGTTTTCTTTTTGCCAGGACAGGCAGAGGTTTTTTTTCCTGTGTCACCGAGCATCTCTGTCACATTCTTTTTGAGAGCTTTTGTTCTCCATAAAAGCATGATATTGCCATCTCCTGCTGTTTCGAGTAGGATTGTGAGCTATAGTGATGACTAATCTCAGAGCCTTCCTCAGACGTGTCCAGCAAGGAGGTAGAAATGTTTGCCAGTAATAAATGACAGACTTCTGTCTTCTGTTTAAATCACACTCACAAAAATTATCTTTAGTCATTAGCAGTTGGAAATTTCATCACTCTTCTTACGTTACAGGTTTTCCTTCCCACTTCTCTACACAAACTTCTCCTGTTTTCAGCAAGCTGACTTTTAAGACCTGCTAATTCAATATTTGCCTTCCTCTTAGAGGCAGAAACCATTAGCTTTAACTGCTTTTATGTTTCTAATTGAAGAGCTCAAAAGGTTGACAGAAGAAAGGTAAAGCAAGGGTCATAGCATCAGCTTAGCAACTCAGCTGTTTCATTTGCCAGTATGAGAAATACTGTCTGAGCACAGACTTAGGGCTTTTTGGGGGTGGGTTTTAATTAATGAGAGCAGTCAGAAAGAGTCTCACGTGTTTCTGTGTCCAAGGTTGGCTTTTTGGTATAGGATGCTGAGCAAATAGCTCTCTGAACAAACAGTCTTGCTTAATATTACTAACATAGTTTTGTTGTGTTTTTTTTTTTTATGTGAATTGAAGCAGCTTTATTTCTTATCTTCTGTATATTTCTTACTGGGGCTTGCAGTTGGAATGAATGTTACTGTGAGGAGTGAAACAGTATTGTATTGCTTAACAGAGCATAATCCCTACCCTTCTGAGTTGCAAAACAAAGTTAACGTTAGTCACAGAGGAAATGATTAGCCTGTTGAATTTGTTACCCTGTGAAATCAGGTAAAGGGGAAATATATCATTCAGTATTCACACTTTGCCTCTTCTTGCCATTTTTAAGTACACTGTAGTGTATGCTGACTTGAATATCAGCTTTAAGCTGTGGCAGGAAATGGTGGTGGTCTTTAATTCAGAACTTGCTTTTTCTTCAATTTCAGTCTTCTGTTGCACAAATGTGCAGTTTGCAGAACTGTTGTTTAATTTATGCGTAATTGGAGGTAGTCAATCTTTTGCATTTTCTCTACTTCCTAGAACTTTAATTTGACTTTTCTTTGTGGTCTTACTTGAAACGCTCTTCTTTTCCTACCACTGAAATTCGGTTTTGTTGTCTTTCAGTGAAGATCAAAGGACAAAAAAGTGCTGTCATCTTACTAGACATCTCCTATAAAGGAGTAAATGTTTGGGAAATTAGATTGAATCTGTTTCAAAATTGACATGACTATGTGACTCCCAAACAAATGCAGAACTTTTTGGTTGAATTGCGGTTATTATTTCTGGGAAAAATTTAATACTCCTTGGCACTGCTTGAAGAAAAAATGGGGGGCTGGGTTTTTAACTTGGAGGTTCAAAAGTACGTAAGGGCTGGTTTTTAGAAACAGCTGCAAAAAAATACCACTAAAGCCAGTCTTTATCATTCTAACTGCTTGACTGGGAAATTATCATTTGAGCCTACTTTAGAGGAAAATGTTATTGTACTTAAATGTCTTTAATCAGCCATTAGCATCCACCGTGTCTGGAACCTGTTAGGTTTGCTCTGTATAAATGCAGTTTTGTGAGTCCCAAGGGGAAAAAAAAAACAGCACTCAGACTTCTAATAACACTTTTAAATGATTACACTTGCAATTGAGAATGTTTACTCCATTCTGTCACATTCTAATGTAATTTATACCAGTTTGTCACTTGATTGGTTGCATCATACATAAACATTTTATTATTTTGTTAGGTTATGTCTGGAGAAGATATTGCTACAATGCATTATTCAGTCAAGAACGTTGTCAGGAGCTGATGCCATCAATGCTCTCAGACCTTTCTATTTTGCTGTGCATCCAGATTTCTTTGGCCAGCATCCCAAAGAAAGGGTAAAAATCTTACAGTGGGATTTCTTTGTAAATGTGGCATGCATCAAGGATGGAAGTGTGCTGTTCTCCTTGCTTTTGGGGTGGGGTAGCACTACAGCTGAATACAGTTACAAAAGAACAAAAAGATGCACTGCTTGATTTATTTTTAGCAAGGATAGATCCTTAAACGTTTTTTTATTAGTCATATTTTCTGTTTAATTTTTGTAATGAACATATGGAATCTTTTCAATTTAACTTATAATATTGCTTGAAATGCTGTGCATCATATTTGAAATCAATGGATTCTTTTCTTAAGCCCTTTTTTGAAAGCCATAAAAATGGGCTTGGGGAATCTGTCACAGGAATGTACAAGTATGTACATCATACAGTGTATTCATGCAAGGTAATTATTCATTTATGCTGAGAATATGAACTGTGTCGTTCAGAGGCAGGTGACAGATTGTTAAAAAAAAATAAAAATGCTAATTTTGCATTTGAGATTAAAAAGGTTTAGATGAGAATTGGCCTATTTGTGTTTTGTTTTTTGTTTTTTGTTTTTTTTTTTTTAACAGGAAGTAAATGAAAACTCTCTGAAGAGGTTAAATGGCTACTTGGAGAATCTGCAGAAACCAGGATTTCGCTCTTTTAAACCAACTCAGCTTACTTTTTATGTAAGAGAAAGAGAACCAAACTCTTCTAATGTTCAAGAATCCTTCAGTACTTCAGGTGCTTTTATATCATGCAGAATGTATCTTACTGTATTAAAAATCTTGAAAGAATTTTGTGCAGTCTTTGATGCCTTGTGCAGTCATGATGACTTTTCAACTGAATAAAATACTGTCAAACCATGAAAACGTGTATTAGATCAGGCCAGCTAAGACCATCTTAATTAAACATCTTGAACTTTTAAAAGTACTGAAAGAATGAGAATTTAAGGTTGAGGTTAAATTGCAGTATAATGAAGTAAAAAAAAAAAACCACAGTTTGATGTAAGTCATAATTGTTGTGCTTTAAATATGTTATTTATGTTTAACTTGAACAACAAGAGGGTCCTTGTTTTGCAGACAATGTGTGGTACTCAATATCAGGGTGCCTATAGGATCAGCAGGAATTTCTTCTGAAAGCAGATGCTGTATGTAGTATCTGAAGCTTTAATTCACCACATGTTCTCTTAGCTTTGAGACTACAGTCAATATTGCCAAGCTCAGAATAGAGGTTTTGATTATTTTTGTTTTATGTATTTGTCTCTCGTGAACCAAAATGCCTTATCTAACAGATGAGTTTTATGTTCTGTATTCTGCTAGTCAAAAACTTGAGCAAATTGTGAGGGACCCTAGTGCCAGAAAACAAAATCGTAACTGTGTTTCAAGAAAATAGTAGCAGTATGTCCAGTCTATTTATGCCAGTTGAACTGTCAGCAGCATTCTGCTTCTGACTCCAGAACTGGCTTGCTTTCTTATTGGGCAGTTAGTCCAATCATTTAACTACTGGACCTTAATTTTAGCCACTGTGTAAGCGCAAATTCCATGCAAATTGATGATCAGTAATAATACGAATTCTTTGTTGCACTGCCACTGCTAAAGCAAAATAATATTTTCTTGGATTTTATTGCATCTGCGGCTAGATTTCTGATTTGACCAATGATTCAGATACTTAAAAATGTTTATAGTTCTGGAGATAGATGACTGTAAAGGTTAAACTGCTTTGAATTTTGCAGTGAATATTGAAAAAACAAAGCCATAATAATTTCTGCATATTCACACCCTTGTTTTTACTTTTTTAAGATGAGAGAAATGTGAATGCAGTTAAAGTAAATCAGTTAAATAATGCTAATTTTTATGACTTGAATTTTTTAGGGTTTCGAGCCGTCAGTTTTACACTACATACTAGAGATCTCCTGAGCACAGTATTAGATATTCTCAACTCCTGCAGTTTGTCTACGGAGCATGTTCAGAGTTTGAATGTGAACTCTCAGCCCCACAAGGAAGCAAAAAGCACACTGAACAGACCGATCAAATGGGATAAAACTTACTATTCGTTTACTGGATTCAAGGATCCTGAGGAAGACCTAGAACAAGCCCAAAGAGTGGAAACTACTTTAACGTATGTAAGGCTTGTATTTGATTATATTTTTGTAACCTAATAATACATGAAAGGAGGTAATACACGAAAATTAAGGTTAGAGTGTTTCAAGTTGCCAGATGGCATAGCATTGTGCTTCTAAGGGTCTACCATCAGTTACAAATACTAAACTTGTGTTATATGCAGCATGTTATAATTTAGAAGCTGGTTGTTTATAAGCTGTATGTGCTACTTTTGGGGGCAGGGTTAAAATCAGCATATCAAAAACTTTTTTTATAACGATGAAACTTCTGTCATTGGAAAATAAAAAATACCTGTTATCCTACCTAGCATGCCACAACGAAAATCACTATACTACGCACTACTGTAAAACATTTATTAACTGAGATTTAGCAAGTGTATAACATTTTTACTTGTTTTTACACATTGACAAGAAATGACACATTGCAGTTATCTATTAACAGTCTGGTTTTAATACCTAGCCATTTGGCGCTGGGCTCCTTTTTTTCTTTGCTTTATTCCCTTAGAATACTTTATAAGAATTGAAGTATTTGTTTGTAAAAATGAGTGTGTGGGAATAAGCTCATGCTATCAGCCAAGGCTAAATCTCTTAAAGAGTAGCTTTCCCCTAAAAATAGAATGAACTGTTTATCCAAGGCCTTAGATGTGCTCTGTAAGTCGTGTTTCCAGGGTTGTGATTACTGACAAAAGAACGGTAAAACTTTGACCTGCATAATCCGTGCTCATTCCAGCTCTCTGAGAGTTGTGTAACTTTAGTACCACCTCCTTTATTTGACAGTCTCTTAGGATAATTTATTTATTAAAGACAGATGATTGGGAACTTCTTTCATTAAAGCACTGATGTCTGAAGCAGCTCACCTAAATAAATAGCACTAATCTGCTGCTCTACGCCTTTCACACCTCTCAAAGTTTTATAGTTGCAACGTTGTCAAAGTCTTTCCGTTCAATCTGATTGCCTAGTCCCCCTGAAGATACAGAGCAGCGGGTTTACCTTTGTAAATAATTTAATGGCAAGCAGTTAGTGCTTTGAGTTTTTGACCTCTACTTTAGAAAGAAAAAATCTCTTTACCTTGTAACTTGAAATAAAACATCAATGTTAGCAGTAAGATGTACTGTTTGTATGAGAGAGAAAATTCAACTTTCTACTTTTTTCCTTTTTTTTTTTTGGATTTTTTTTTTTTTTTAGATCATGGCTAGATGATAATGAAGCAAGTGCAGTTAAAAAGCTAAAGAAGAGTTTGCCACTTAGAAAAGAACTTGAACGTTTAAAATTTGAACTTTCTCATCAACTCCAGCTCTCGGATATCAGGTAATAAATTACCTTAGTCGGATTTGCATTAAAACAGCCAAAGTGAGGCATTGTGTAATATGGTGCCATGAGTTTTAAAGGCCTGTTCTGGCAAAGCAGCTGTATTTCATGTATGATACTGTTATTGCATTGAACAAGATTTCTCTGGAAGAACTGTAGCGGGACAAAAGTTCACTGTTACAATCTGCTCTGAAAGACCTAACATGTGTAACTAAATACATAGGTTTGCTAAGTTTTGAGGAGTTAGGAGCCTTCCAGGAGTTACATTAACCTTCCATCATTTGGGAAAGAATTCAAGTATCAGGGGTCTGAAAAATAAATATATTAATAGGAAGCTACTATTTGTGATACTCTAGCCTAATGCTCTGGTGTTTAAAGGTTGAATGAGAATGTTAGCTTTGTTCATTGAATGTTAATTCAGTACTTTCTATTGAGAGGCAGGTGTTTAGACCTCAGCACTCATAATGGTTGCTTGGGAAGACAAATGCCATAACCAGGAATGGCCGTGTCCCTCTGGTCATCTGGAGTCCTCCCACCTTGCCCACCCCCAGTCTGCTCCCTGATGGGGGCAGAGCAGAAGAAAAAGAACCTCAGTGCTGTGCCAGTGCTGCACAGCAATAGCCAAAACATCAGCGTGTTGTCCTTGGTCTTAGTCAAAAATCCGAAGCGCAGGGCTGCTATGAAGATAAGGAAATCCATCCCAGCCAGGCACAGCACAATCCTGGAATGCCAATTTCCCATTTTGAGATAGTTCAATATCAGCCAGCAGTTTTTCCAAATATGAAAAACACCTGTTTTTTGGTATGCTGGCAACTTTTTAATTTAAACACTTTTTGAAATTATTAATTAATAGCTTGTCTCTTCTGTATGATGGAAAGAGATGTCAAAACTATGTTTATTAAAGTCACCAATAAAACACCTGGCTACTGAGTGGTTTAACAAAGATGATATTATAGAAGCAAAACTTATTCCACTCCAAATGTGGTTTAAAAAAAAGAAAAGGGCAACTTACTGCTAGAATCATGATATTTTGAGCTAGGAACTTAAAAGACAACTTCCTTTATATACAATATTTGCTGCTCTAGACAAACATTACACAGTGTGCAAACAGAAGCTGCATGCCACATGAGTGGACTGAATCCTGGCTCGTATGTTGCTATTTGCTAACTAACCCCCTTCTTATTAGGCAAGAGGTTTAATTTTCAAATTCTGTTCCATCCACCAGCTTTTATATTTATTTTTCTTAGACGAGTTTACTCTTATCTGTTTTTATCCCGTATTGTTCTTGGCACTTATTTCAAGGGAGATTGTGAAATTTTATTTAGACTTTTATCTCTTCAAATAGCATGACATGGACAGCTGTTTGATAGGTCTTTGCTTTTATCACTGTCGAAGAAGTGTTACTTTGAGTCATTTGAGTTGTAAGGTTCTTGTCTGTATCTCTGCCTGTGTGTTGTTGTTTTGTGTTTGTTTGTTTGTTTTTATAAAGCTGAAAATGTTCGTTTGTATTTTTATCCAGGTGGCAAAGAAGCTGGGGTATTGCTCATCGCTGTAGCCAACTGCATAGTCTAGGTCGCTTAGTCCAACAGAGACCTGAAGTAGTAAAGAATGTTAAAGGTATATTTCCATTACTTGTTCCATATATCCTAATAAAGTATTGATTCAGAGGTTAGCATGACTCTTCTCTGACAAGGGAGCTGTAGTATTTTTTCATGAGTGCTTTTGATAACAGCAAAAAAAACTTGTAGGCTTACTAAAAAGCTGATGAGAATTTACATCTTAAGCTACTGGTTGTTTTTAGTGACCCTTCCTTACAGTGCATTCTCTACACTCTGCTTTTTACTTTTTGATAAATGCAAGAGGAGTGAGGTGAAGGCACAAGACTACGTACTACAAATAAATGCAAAAAATTCAGACGGTCTTTGAAAGGATAGTGGGGAGCGACAGGTTGTTACTCATGGTAGATTCAAGAAAAAAATGCTAGTGGTTCTCTAAACATTCAATATAAGGAGGACTTCGTAGAATCCCTTTAAAATCGTATTATCATGTGTGTTCAATAAAATACTCTCAATGAAGTCCCTTCTCAGGAAAAAAAATATTCTGTAAATCTGACATACTATTTTTTTTGATATAGCTGTTTGGCCTTGGCAGTAGCTGTTTGCTGTAATTGTAGCTCCGCATTTTTTGCCTGTTTCCAGATACTCAGTTTTGGGTGGCTTTCATTTGAGGGTTCACTTAATCCTTTGTCAAAAGACAGAGTGAGTAAAATAATAGGTATAAACTGTGTCAGATTTCAAGTTAGTTTCTTTACCTAAGCATGGTAAGGATGTAAAGTGCTAGAGATGTCTGTCCTGTGACCCTGTTGTAGTTTCCTTTTTCAAACGTTTTTAATAAAATACTGGACAAATAATTGTGAGTACCTAAAAGTACAGTTGGTCTTGCCTTGGGGTAAGAGGATGGACTAGATGTCTTGAAGTCAGTGTTGCTCACTCTTCAGAATTTTGGAAACACGATTGCTGAGAGCAGGTTGAAGTGTCTGTATGCTGAGGTAGAGAGATGGGTTCAGGAGAAGCTTTTTTTCTTCCCCTAGGTACGTTTTCAACATAATTAGCTGCCTTTTCCATCTAGACTCTTGAAGAGTAATAACTGGTCTCATAATTGGAAGCCATTATGTTCTATTCTTTTGTCTATTTTTTCCTGGTTAGAGATCCCTAATTATTTCAATCTCATCCTTGTAGTTCTTGCGGAGCTTAACATCAAAGATGGAATGACGCTCCCTTTTTACAGTTGTCCAGTATGATTCGTTACAAAGACAACACCTGCCCTTTTGATCTCAAAAATGAGTTACTGTGGAGTTACTAGTAGCATTACTTTAACTTACAGCTGGTTCAGCACGCAGCATTATATTTAGTGATTTTAGACAGTTCCAGCCATGTAATGTTAATGCTGCATAATATAGAAATTGTCATCTATTGTTTTACAGCAGTGAAATTAAGTTGTTTTATTTGCTTTTGTTTTTTACATTCTCTAGGTTTGGTGTCTGGTACTTTCCAGATCTTCTATTTAAGCCTTGTCTTGCAGACTAATGTATCACGCTGAAGACATCTGTTGGAAGTTTATTTTGATAAATAGTTGCCTCTGCTATTTCCCTCAAGAACACTTGAGAATCTTTGTGCTACACTTAAAAATAGCATTAGACTTCTATGTTGCTTTTATTCTTTCTTAAAAGCAAGCCAATAAAAAACCTAATACGAAGGCATTCCTGATGGCTTGAATGCTGCAGATATCTTTGTGGAAATAGCGTTGGATGATTGTGCTAATAGTTCTTTGACCAACCTTTTCCACATACTTTAAGCACACAGCATATATTTCTTTGGGTATGTATTATTTGTACGTATTCTTTGAAGATGCAGTCTGCTGCAATTTTCTTTTTTTAAGAACTGTCTTTGTAAGAAAAAGTCAGGTTAACTAAAAATCTATCAAGTCTATCTGTTCAAACAGAGAAAATAAAAGCTAGTTGAGGCTGGCATGGAAAAATTCTGGAACCAGAGTTTTCAAGAATCACTTTTTCAGATTCTGAACAGAAGGAAAGCACCTGTTTATTTTTGTTCAGTGAAAATGTGTTGCTTATGACATACGTGGCTAGACCTTAGGGAATAATTACAATAACCAAACTTAGTAAAGAGCTTTCTTCAATCTTCAGGGCGCACAGTGGTGTTCACAGACCGTTCAGGTATGAGTGCAGCAGGCCACATAATGCTGGGGACCATGGATGTTCACCATCACTGGACCAAAGTAAGATTTCAAAGCAAGTGATGCTGTTTGCTATGACATCCTTTCTTAAACTGTAACCAAAATATTAATTGTTGCAGATCACTGATGAGTAATTTAAAGGAAATAATGCAGCTGCTATGTTTAGCATAACTGTGTATATTGCATCCCAAATTTAATCCTGTGATGTATTTTTACTAACAATCTCTGTCAGATCTTTACTGCTGCTCCTGCTAACAAACAAAGTTGTATTCCTGATTAGATGTAAATCAAACTAATTTGTTATGCAAAGCAAGCGTGGTGATGGTATTTGCTTTGGAAGTCAAAGAGGTCTGTATTCAAACCTGAAAACAAGGGCTTTTTATTTAAAAGTGCACCAAAGATTAAAAAATAAACAGAAAAAGTTGATGAAGATCTTCATGAGACTGGTTAGCTACTTGTTTTTTAGAGAGTAGAAACTTCTGTCACATTCTAACCCATTTTAGGAAGCGTTCCTATGTTCTAGTGCTTTATTTAGGAATTACAAAAACCAAAACGAAAAGGAAGTAATAAAATAATGTCCACATTGGTCTGTAAAATGGTTTATCATAATGGTACCTAGAGGATTTTTACAGATTTTCCATACAAGAAATGCAAATGCTGAACCAATGGAAGTTATGTCAAAAGATGCCTGGATTCCACTGCTCTGTCATTTCTAGAGAGATTGTAACAATTTCAGAACAGTGGCAGGATTTTTTTTATATGAAAAGATGCATTCTAGTAATAATTGGGTAGGTGGTAGGAAGTGACTACTATGGACTTTCCTTTTTCACTTTCTTCCCTGTTCCAGCCTTCTCCCTGTCACCTACCTTCTGTGTCTTGACTCACAAGTCTGAACGTTTCTTAATCTTTTCTGGTGTAGATTTGTAAATCAGGAGCCTCATCCTTCCCTCCCCTCCCTTCAGACTCCAGACAAAATATTACGAACCAAATCCTTAGAAAGAGCTTGTTCCAGCAACAGAGACTCTGCCTTTTTTTTTTTTAAGAGTTGATGTAAATTAGTCTGTCAAAACCACTCATGTTAACAGTGTGTAGAATACCTCTACCACTGTAACTGTGATGATAAACATTTTACGTAGGCCTTAAATTAGAATTGTTTAGGGATCTGGGAGTATTAATTTTCATAGATTGAGAGATAAAGGACATCCATCTATCTTGTTATGGCCTTTTGGTGCCTTTATAGTGTAAATACTGAAAATACTTACAAACATTTTCCGTTATATCTAGCATCAAAATGTGTATATATAATGTTTCTCATTTTTTTTATATGGTTTGATTAATTTTTTCCCTTGGATCACGTGTTTGCACTGCTCAGTGTCTCCTTTTTTATTTTTTTTTTTTGAATTTCTTACAATTACAATGTTCTGTGAAACATAGGAAATGTTTGTTTGTATGTGTGCCTGCACAGATTTTTGAAAGACTGCCAAATTACTATAAACTTCAGAAAAGGCTGCTGTTTTTGGAAGATCGGATAAGCCAACTTCTGGGAGGCATACAAGTTATATACATAGAAGAGCTGCAACCGCTGTTGACTCTAGAAGAGTACTACGAGACGCTGGACTCTTTCTGTAATAAATTACTTGACAGTAGGCTACGTTTTCATCCTCACAGTCTGCGAGGCTTGCAAATGATTCTAGAAAGGTAGGTATTTACAGGGAAGATTTCTTCCTTCTAGAGCTTTTACTGTTGTGTGGTGGTTTTTCTTTGTATTTTTTGTTACACTGATTATTGCTTTCACTAAACAGAAAACTAAATTTCAGATTTTCATGTCAGTCTTTTAGTTCTCAAGGTTTTGTATGCCTTTTTGTGGGTTCAGAAGGAGTCGGACTGAAAGACATTCTGCATGTTTTAATCAACTTCAGAGTCAAAATTAGAGTTTTTATCTTACAGTGTTGTGCTGGTTTAAATCACAGAATGGTTGAGGTTGGAAGTGATCACTGGAGATCTAGTCCAACCCCCCTGCTCAAGCAGGTTCATCTAGAGCACACAGCACCAGATTCACATCCAGATGGGTTTTAAATATCTCCAGAGGAGGAGACTCCACAATCTCTCTAAGCAGCTGTTCCAGTGTCTGTCACCCTCACAGTAAAGAAGTTTTTTTTTATGTTCAGTTGGAACTTCCCGTGTTTCAGTTTGTGCTTGTTGCTTCTTGTCTTGTCACTGGTCACCAGTGCAAAGAGTATGGCCCCATTGTCTTGACACCCTTCTTTAGGATATTTATACACATTGATAAGATCTCATCGGACTTCTCCAGGATGAACAGGCCCTTTTCTCTCATATCACAGATGCTCCAGTCCTTTGATCATCTTTGTAGCCCTATGCTATTCTGTCTCCAGGAGCTCTGTGTCTCTTGTTCTGGGGAGACCAGAACTGGACACAGTACTCCAGGTGTGACCTCACCAAGGGCTGAGTAGAGTGGAGGATCACCTCTCAACCTGCTGGCAACACTCTTCCTAATGTACCCAGGGATACCATTGGCCTTCCTGCCCATAAGAGCACACTGCTGGCTCACAGTTAACTCGTCGCCCACCAGGACTCCCATGTCCTTCTCCGCAGAGCTGCTTTCCAGCAGGTTCAACTCAGCCTTTGTTGAACTTCGTGAGGTTGCTCTCCAGCCAGCTCTCCAGCCTGTCCAGGTCCTTCTGAATGGCAGCACAGCCCTCTCAAGTATGAGCCACTCTCCCAGTTCTGTATGACCAGCAAACTTGCTGGGACCGCATTCTGTCACTTCATCCAGGTCACTGATAAGTTGAACAAAACAGGACCCAGTACTAACTCCTGGGGGACACCGTTAGCTACTGGCCTCTCACTGGACTTCATGCCATTAGTCATAACCCTCTAAGCTCTGCCATCCAGTGAGTTCTCAGTCCACCTCACTGTCCACTCATCTAACCCACACTTCCTGAGGTTACCTATGAGGATGTTGTGGAAGACAGTGTCAAAAGCCTTTCTGAATTCAAGGTAAACAGCATCTACCCAGCTGCTTTCCCCTCGTCTATCCAATCAGTCATTCCATCATAGAAGTCTGTCAAGTCAGTTAAGCATAATTTTCCCCTTCTTAAATCCACGCTGACTTCTGCTGATCACTTTTCTTCCCCACGCATCAGGATGAGCTGTTCCATTGCTTTTCCAGGGATGGAGGTGAAGCTGACTGGCCTGTAGTTTCCTGGGTCATCCTCCTTGCACATTTTGAAGACCGGAGTGATACGGGCTTTTTTTCCCGTCCCCAAGCACCTCCTGTTCTCTGTAACTTTTCAAACATGATGAAGAGTGGCCTGGCAATAACATCATCCAGCTCCCTCAGCACTCATGGGTGCATCCCATCCAGGCCCATAGATTTGTGGGTATTAGGCTTGCTTAAATTATCTCTGACCCTGTCCTCCTCAACTAAGGGAAAATCTTTCTTTCTACACTCTCTCTTGTCTGTAGGGTTCCCTAGTCTTCCTCTTGCTACTGATGTACTTGAAGAAGCCCTTCTTCTTGTTCTTGACATCCCTTGTCAGATTTAATTCCAAATGAAATGGGCCGTAGCCTTCCTCATTGCATCTCTGCACACCCTGACAGCATTCCTATGTTCCTCCCAAGTGGCCTGTCCCTTCTTCCACGTGCTCTTTACTTCCTTTTTCTGTTTTGAGTTTTTCCAGTTGCTCATTGCTCATCTGTGCAGGTCTCCTGCCCCCTTTGCTTGGCTTCTTACTTGTAGGGTGCACCAATCTTGAGCTTGAAGGAAGTTACACTTGAATATTAACCAGTTCTCAGACCCACCTTCCTTCTAGGGCCCTAACCAGTGGGATCCCTCCAAGTAGTAGGTTCCTGAAGAGGCCAAAGTTTGCTCTCCTGAAGTCCAGGGCTGCAATCCTACTTCTTGCCCTGCTTCCTCCACATAGGATCCTGAACTCCACCATCTCATGGCCACTACAGCAAGGCTGCTACCAACCTCTACATCTCCAACTTGTCTTGTTAGCACAAGGTCCAGCAGCACACCTCTCCTCGTTGGCCCATCCACCACCTGTAAATCAGTTGTCATCAGTGCTCTGAGGGAACCTCCTGGACTGTTTGTGCCTACCTGTGTTGTCTTTCCAGCAGATGTCAGGGTGGTTGAAGTCTCCCAGGAGAACCAGGGCCTGTGATTGTGAGGCTACCTCCAGCTGTCTGTAGAAGTCTTGGTGACTTCCTGATCAGGTGGCCTGTAGTAAACACCCACAGTGGTGTCACCCATGTTACCCTGCCCTTTTATCCTTAGCTTCAAGCTCTCAACTCGCTCATAATCCACCCTGAGGTAGAGCTCCATACGTTCCAGTTGTTCTCTCACATAAAGAGTAACTTCACCATTAGAACAACACAGTTAAGTATAAAGGTGTTGGTGTATTTTTTTGATGCTTTTTGACTGAGTTGCTTATGAAAAGTAATGAAAAGATTTATGTATGATGCTTCTATGTTCTTACAAGCCAAAACTGATTAATTTTTACCAGCTATTCTGAATATGATTTAGTGATATTCTTACTCATAGTTAAAATTCATTCTGAAAGTAATTCATGTCAATGCTTATATGAAAAAAAATACCTTGGTTTTTATTTCCATCATGTTTCATTACAGTGATAGATATACACCAAGCTTACATGAATTTGGACATTTTACTATCCCAACAGTCTGTGATCCAGCAACCCTTCAATGGTTTATTGTTGCCAAAGCACAGGAAGCAAGAGAGAACCTGAAAAGAAAGGAAGAGTAAGTGTTTATATGACTCAGTATGCTTAGCTTTCGAAAATCTTTGTATACTTGTAGCTGTTATAGAACTTTGAAGAAAGTATTTGTGCTCTTCTGGTGGAAATAACTTCTGTTTCTAAAGTAAAACTGTACTTACCAGCTTTACTAAGCTAAAAATTCAAGTGTTCTGTGAACAGTTGTCAGAAAATACCCAGCCTTCAGCTGATAGAAATAGTTGTACTTTATTCAGAAATTGTACTTTATTCAGAAATTTTATTCAGAAATTCAGATCCTTGCCTACAAGACATTTTTTTTAATGACATCCCAAAAGAAGAGTTTTTCTTTTTTTGTTAACAGAGGAAAACTCTTGCTCTTCTATGGAGTAAGGAAAGCAACATACTTCTACTTATGCTACTTAAATTGCAACAAGAAAATGACAAAATAAAACTAAAAACAGTTGAGACTGACTAGAGAATTGTTATTTCTGGTTGTTTGTCAGTTAGATGAGGAAAAGATTAGGTAGCACATAATAAGGGGAAGAGAAAAACTAGGGATAGAATGATGGAAAAAAATACATCCTTGGTACTTTTTCACAGATGCTTGTGAGATGAGAGTGACTACAGTGAGTCTCAGTACCAGCACTTAACATTAAGTCCGTAGTATGTAATATCCAGCACTCTTGTGAATTTTGTTGTTGACCTTGTATGTTCTATGTGTCTTTGAGGATTAAGAAGAGTGTGAAGTAGAGATACCAATTTTATTTCAAATAAAACACTGTGATGGATAGCTGAGTGTTACTATCCTTTTACAGGTCGTTACTGCAAGTTTATCTTTCTACTTTCAAAAGCTGTTAATGAATTGCTGAAACCTCACACTTTGTCATGAGCATATCTATGATCTGTAAGATCCAGCTAGTTTTATGAAGGTTATTTTAGGCATAAGCCTTACTGAAAGCTTTTATGGTTTTAGCTCTGTTAAGATCTCACTCCTTGGGAGGACTCATCTGGGAGGACTTTGGTGCAGCATGGAGGTTCTTTGGAGTTTTTCCATGATCCAAGCACAGCTATGAAGGGTTGGTTATTTTTGCCAGTGATAACTGTTGAATAGCTCTCTATCCAGCTTTCAGTATGTGACAGCTGGAAAAGTGTTGTCTATAGAGGTTGGGAGGGATGTTGTAGCAAATGTATGCATTTGCATCTGGTAACTCACTCCCCCCCCAAAACCCTCACGTTACCCCACATCGTAAAGACACTCATCCAGGAATAATGACATCTTTAGGTTAACAGTGAAAGAACTGTGGGGCTCCCCTCAGAGTATAAGCAGCTGTGTTGTAACAATGTAAGAGGCAAGCTAAATATCTCAGCTCTTCTGTGTGTTGCATGATTGCTGGTTTGTATGAAACAGTTGAGAACAGCTATACTCGGTCATATCAAAGGTCTGTTGAAACCCCATCATCTGTTAGCTTATGGAAAGGCTATGTGAATGGGGCAAAATTATGGTGTTCTTTTTACTCCGTACTCCTCTCCAGTTTCTGACAGTCTGTACTTGACTAAGTACTTGAAGCTGGAAGTGTTATCTCATGTTAAAAGCATTCACTAGATCTTTATTCCCTTCTTAATTGTCTAATTATTTTTTTGAGCCAGCTTACACTTTGTGGCTTCAAAATATCCTGTGGCAGCAAATTGCAGAGTTGAATTAGGTTTACCACGTGTATATTGAAGGAGGGAAGAGGTATTCTTTATTTTATAGACCATGGCCTGATGATTTCATTTGGCGTTCTTGTTCTTATGCTGTAGGTAATACAAAACAGTCACTCTGTATTTACCACCTCTTCTTTTTGTGTGTGGGTATGTCATATTTCTCTGTTAGTGTCTCTTTATTGAAGCTGAAAACCCCTTTTTCCTTTGAATGGTTCCTTGAAAAGAGCCCTTTCTGTACTTCTGATTTTCTTTAGCATCTTGTGGCTGTAAAGGGGATCTGAGATAAAGGAAAATATTTTGAGATGTACTAGATACACTTTGAACATGCAGGTGAATGTTTTATGTGTGGTAAATAGCATAGCATAGTTGGAATTCTGTATGACCTGATGTGCTGGAGAGTTTGGACATTGCTGTTACACAAAATTGTGTTATTTGTGCGGATAATGTCAGTCTTCTAGTATGAATCCACTTCCTCACTCTCAGAAAGTAGCTGTTTTGTATTGTGGTAGAGGTGTAAGCGTGCTGAATCCGATCTGAATCTGCATCATACAATCCACAGTTTCAGTGATCTTAATTAATTCTGCAAATTAACTTTACTTCTGAGGAGCTTGAATTTGCTGTGTGACCTGTCCTAATACTCTTTGTTTGGAGTGAATGGAAATAATCATCTGCAAGCTATGAATTTTATATTCTGTATATTTCCTACAATTAGTAAGTTACTAACGCATTTAATACACATCAAGTGATTGTACCTGGTGCCTGTCATCCTTTAGATTTGATGGCATGCAGAGTACTGTTCTTAAGAAGACAGAGTAGCTACACAGTTTTACTCTTAAACTTCATACTTCCAAGGTTGAGTACTTCAATGCCTTATATTAAAAATAGACCTCACAGGATTTTTCTTTTGGTATTTTTCTTATTACCTTGTTAGCAAAAAAAAAAAAAAAAAAAAAAAAAGATGCAGGCTTTCAAGTGTGTAGGCATGGTGTTGCCCATGGTCGTGGAAGAATATGCAGTTTAGCTTCTGAGGCAGATGTGGGTATTGTCCTGCACCAAAATTACAGCTGTTTACATGCGTGTAATCTGTAAATGTACTTATTTAAAGTTTGGTTCAAGTTAATGGTTTTTGAAAGCTCTAATTTTGTCCTCGTATGTTGTCTTCATTTGCTAGGATGATGATTACAGAAAAAGAGCTCATTGGTACTTCCACTGAGAAGTTTTCTTTGGATCGGCTGTATAAGGAACCCAGCGTTTCCAGTGCACAGATGATAGATTGCTGTAAGCGGCTGCTGGAAGAGTCGTTACCGTACCTACAAGGCATGCACCTTTGCATTTCACACTTCTACTCCGTGCTGCAGGATGGAGACCTGTGTATACCTTGGAACTGGAAAAGCTGAGGACCTATCTGATAATCAGATGAATTGTTTATTTTCTGTAAGAGGCTATAAATATGAGTGTTTTTAAGAGTAAATTATTTAAATCTGTATTTTGATATCTGTACTCAACCCTCAAATTTTCTTCTAACTGCTGCTCAGAAAGGATTGGGGTCCTAGGCAATTTGCACAATGCACAGTATTGCAACTTCTAGGTAAAGCATCTGTACGTTCTCTGTACTGCTGTAGGAGTCCCAGTGTATGAAAGCAGTTGCCAAACTGCATTTTTGTAGTTAACGGTGAAAAGATATTAAATTGCAAGTCTGCAAAAATGTGCATGTATGTTTTTAATACACACGAATATTGCCAGACAGACTTCCATGAATATAGAGTATAGTACTCAAACCAGACACTACATATCACCTTAATGGATTTTTTTCAATGCAGAAATTGAGTATATAAGTTATCTGGTGGCGATATTGGCATTTCATATTGCTACCTCTTAATGAATTTAAAAAAAAAATAAATAAATTTACTTCTACTCTGCAGAAGAAAGCAGTACATTAACTTGGTCTCTATAGTACAGTTTCATATGCTGGTCCCATATTGTTGCCTTAGAATTTCAAAACATGCCAGTTGTACTGTCTGCACTTACTGTAGAGGAGATGTCATTCTATTTTTGTTTTCCTGTATTTGTGAAGCAAATACAATTCAAATTTTGTGAAGACTTATCTTTATGTACACTACTACCAGATTGCAAATCCCATTCATGGCACTTGGTGCCTGAGTAGTTTAACGTGACATCTGAGGGAAGGAAGCATTGATTTGAGTGGGGTTGTCTGCAAGTGTTAAGTACTTCTCAGTGAGAGCAAGGAGCTTGCAGTAAGGCTCTGTAGAGCAAACGTGTCTATACTGGTACTTTATTGCTTAAACAAAATGAAAGTGTGTGAGTTTGTCAACGCTTTTTCATTGTAATACGTGCCAAGATGTGTTTTGTATCTGGGTTACTACTTTGCAAAATATCCTTTGAGGAAAATCCAACAGCTTAATATTTATGGACTTCACCTATAGCAACTGGCAAAAAGAAAAAAAAGGATTTTTCTGATGGTTACCTGCCTTATATTTACATCTGTATCGAGGAAGGAAATTGTTGGGGTTCTCTAGTTTTTCAGTTGAAAGGTTCAATTTCAAATTATGATGTTTTTTGTCATCGTTGTTGTTAAGGTTGCAACACTGTGATCTCAAACGTCTCTTAATGGAGAGGCAGAACTGGAGATTCCTCGGCCCTTAGTTCAACCAAGGTTTTAGCAATTCCTGCATAGGTTATAAAGTTAAGTTGATAGTTTCTTCTGACTAAACAATTTATTTCTATTGCCTGTTACTTCCCCTCCCTCCACTTAGTATTGACAATAATGTTTGTGTCCCATTTGAACTAAGCAACTGAGCCAGTCCTGTCACCTGTAGCTCTTTGAAAGTAGGGCAGCTCCTGTAATAAAAGCTGCGTAGCAATTTTCTTCTTCTTCCTTGAATTGAATGCCCCTTTAGAGGCATTCAGGCAAGAAGCAGCTCTCCAATTTCTCTGTAGAAGAGAGAAAATGTTTGATGAGGGAAGGTTAGTAGACTCGATCGAGGGTCTAGATGTGATTGTGACAGGAATCCCGCTAGGGATTGAGTGTGGCTGACATTAATGTCATAAAAAAACAGTGATAAGACTTATGGACCTTCTCTGAGTCTTAAAGAAGGCAGCTAGAAGTGGCTGGGGAAGGAGAAGTAAGCTGTAAAGAGCCCTTATGAAATGATTTGGGATCTTTCAGCAAGTGTAAAGGGTCTGTCAGGACCCCGGCCTGATAGGAGTAGGCAAGGACGGGTGAGAGGGAATCGGATGATGGAGTTTAAATATGGAAGTAATGAAAATAATTGCAATTAGATGCTTCCAGTCTGGAATACATCTCATGAGTCTCGCCATTCCGTTTAGCAGGGAAGTAGCTAAAATCCTCTGACAAAACGTGTCAGCCCCCAAAAGGCTGGCAGCCTGCTCCTTGGATGCTCGCTGCCTGGCTGAGTTCTTGGGTTTGTGCAATAAGCCAGTCACGGTTCTGCTGCTGTCTTCCCAGAGAAAGGGGCTGCGTGCTACAATCTCTTAAAAACTGCTCAAAAATTGAGCAGCAGCAAAAATTAAGATTCTTTCTAGTTCAGTAATTCAACATTGTAAGGTCTGTATCTTTGCTGAATTATAGCGCACTTTCTGTGGTTCAATTTTACTGGAGAACGGTTGAGTTTACAAACATGCTGTCCTCACAACCTTCTTTTTATTAAATATATGTAGGAAAGCAGCGGGGAAAAAAACTGAACTTAATGTGCATGTCATAGGTATTATTTTATTTCAACAGGTTTGATTTATTTTAAACACTGTCCTGAAAGTAACAGAACTGTCCGTTTAGGTAGCTGTGTGTATGGTTTAAATCTGTCAGAATTATATTTTATGTTACAGTATTTTAATGGGGGGTGGGGAGGGAGAGAAATGGGGCTAGAGTTCTGAAAGCCTTTCATCACAATGGCAGAGTGGAAATGGGAATTTGAAACTGTGACCTGCTTTTAAATGGGGCAGAACACCTCGCCTTCTGCTCAACAGACTGTATGCTGTCGGCTCGTCGTGCTGATAGTTTTAAATGAGTATTAACATCTACCGTGGTGTTTTTTGGTACAGAATTCCTGCTTGCTCTGTGACCAACAAGTGAAAACACGCTCAGTATGAAGTTTCAAGAAGTGTTTGTTTTGAAAACAAATTCTAATATTAAATTAGGTGGAGTTGGTGTCTTGCTGTTTTGGTCATTAATGTTTGGCTTAATTGGAGTTTTCCTCCTCCTGTTTAGAAATCTGCAATAAATGTTTGAAAGATAAGTAAAAATCTTTCCCAGTGATCAAAGACTTGAAACGTGTGCTGGTCATCCGTCGTGGGTTAATAAACCACGGTGCCCAGATCGTGTCATTCAACCTCTCCGGAAGGTTTATTGTTTTAGTGCAGTTGCCAGAAGGAAATTCAAAGATTCAGTGCTAGAATAAAAGACACGGGGACTTAAGAAAAATAAATTAAAATCACCTTTAATGCGTTATTTTGATGCTGTTTAATACTTTGATCTGGAGATGCATGCAGTGGCAAACAACAATTTCCATTTTGTCAGGTGTATGCTTAACATTTTATGGCATCAGTTCTGTATGGATTCCAGTGTTACAGTTTCCTACATGTGTTTTAACAGCTTAACATGCAATTTTGATTCTCTGAGCTAAATATAAAAACTGTATGAAATAAGTGAAATAATACCCATCTGGTCACTGTTCTTCTGGCTATTAATTGCTGTGATACGCTTTCAGGGACCAATTGGCTTGTATTCACGTTCTGCAAGACACTCAAAATGTTGATTATGAATCTTGAAAAAGACTTTAAAATGGTATAATATCGCAGAAGGTTAGAGCTGATGTATTTAAGCATGTTTCAAAACGCATCAGAGCTTTTCTTGGAGAATTTGAATGGTTCTGATCGAGATTGTGTACATTTATAGCTAAAAAGCTTTTTTATTGGGAAAATGGTGAAATTTTAAAGCTCATTCATTTAAAATTGTCATTCTGAGAATACAGCGTGCATCTGAACAGGGTTATTTTTGTGATTCCTTGGGCTTACACACATACTGTATGTCTGTAGTACGTGGATCCAAAGACGGGACTTCCCTAGCATTTCTTTATAAGCATAACAGTGTGGGAATTTGTAACAGAGGAGGCTTAAAATAAATAAATAAAAATCAAATGCAACACAGCTGTGAGAGAGCATGGCTGTAAATGCAGTAAAAATACTAAGTTAAATTCAGAGATACAGATTGTGCTCTTCTGTTGCATATAAATACAGGAAGAATTTGACTGAGATATGAGGCTAAATTGGGATCTCAATTCTGTGCATGGAAAAAATGTTCAGATTTTTACCTTGCCCTGTTAAAACTACAGTATATATTGAAGTAACGGGAAAATATTCTTCTTTTGCAGTTTGTCCTTTACAGCTACGTATTCCTTACACGATTGCTTAAATACTGAATAATTTAGTACTTCATTTTTGCTAAATCCTCTGATGGGGCGCTGTATGTCTAAGTAGCCAGACTGATTGATTGCGATCTCGGTAATGTCTTAAAAAAAAAAAAAAAAAAAAGAAGAAAAAAGGCTTTTGATGATATTTTATTTAGTAGAGATGAAATTTAGTATTTTCTTGCTAGCTTTTACATTCTGAAAGTCTCCTTACAATCTTGTTTCCAGCTTTTGGATATTGTGTGTCTCCATCTGTTGATAAACTTAAATATTTTTTGAACACTTTTGCTTTTCCTCATGTGTTTATCAAAAGAGAAGAGGCTTAGATTGGCTCTGTCTATGCTGTGAGTTTTGCTAACTGTAGCCCCACTCCCCCTAGACTGTGCTGTTAACCTCTTTGCAAACTTCCCTTGGATTTCAACAGCAGAAGTAAAAAGGTTTTGGAACCATGGTAGAGGCCAAAGGTGTGCTGGCTGCAACAACAGCATGAAATGATGTTTAACGTAGAGGTTAGATAAAAGAGCAGGGTTATAATTTTCTTGTTAATTCGTTTCCAACATCCCCACCTAGCTGCGGTGGGGATGTTGGAGAACAAAAGCAATTGTGGAGAACAAAAGGCAATTTGATGTAGTTTAAGATCACAGTCCGCTTTAATTTTTTTGATTAATTCTCTTTAATCATCCGATTTGCTGTTGGGTTGTTGTAGGGCCATAGCTGAGCAGTCAGCTCATGCCTGCAGTGGCTGTGCACACCCTCCGCCTGTAACTGGATATTCTGGGACCATTTACTAAAAGCAGCGATCGGATGAGAACCTGATGTCCTCCCTCAAGACCGCCCTGTGATCTGACAGCCACAGTTCAAGATCAAGGCATTTCCTTGATAGCGCTTTGTCCAACCCGCACGTTATTTTACCCATCAGTTTGTCATGCTCCTGGGAACCTCTCATTCGGGGCTGGTTTTTTAATGTCATGTTTCTAGTTCATTAAGTCAGTGGGTCATAGTTCTAGGCTGGTTTTGAATTGTGCTTGTTTTGTAATCTAAGGGCGTAGATGACTTCAGTTTTCCACCCACGTTCATTTCAAGCAGTCCATCGAGCCAGAGCTGTGACTTCTACACAAAGAATGCTCAAAAAAAAAAAAAATTCAACATTTTGTAAGAGTAAATGCAGATCCATAAATTTCACAGTTTCACACAAGGGAAAATTCCTGGGTGATGTTATCAAAACGGACAATCCCTCCAACAGGTGGTATTTAAAGACAGGGCAGTTGGTGCATTGCATGATCACGTGCATATCCTTCTCCGTTTAATCTTTGAGCTGGTGAGACCTTTCTGTAAAGGTCACGAAGCTTTAATTTAAATATGACTAACCAGTTTACAAAGCTTTTAGCAAGAGGGAATCTTGTCTTGGATTGTATTCGTCTGATGCCTGGAACAGTCTAAGAGCTCTTACACCCTGTGTTACCAGAAAAATCAAATTATTTAATCAAAAATCAAATGAATGAATCAAACTTTAAAAGCCTGTATGTTTGCAAATGTGTTATTACTGTCCAGATCTCTGCTGTCCTGATATGACAGACTTTGGAGTAAAAATAATCTGTGCTGTAAATCGGGATGTACATGCCTTCTGGTTTTGGCCAGAAATCCCCTATATCAATTTTGGAATGGTGAAAAGGGGGTGGACCAAAAGGCCCTGCGGACACCAGATTTTTGGCTGAGACCAGATCCATCTCCAACAAATTATTTACATTCTGTAAATTCATCAGCCTAATACACATCTGGACGAGAGACTTCTAAAAACTACTTAAAGCTTCTACTCAAAGTGTTGGTATGAGGCATTATTTAAATTAAAGATATAGGTACATAATAAGTTGAGAAAGACATGGCATGAAAATAGATAGAAACTACAAACGTTTTAAGAAACATCAATAAAATCACTAATAGATGAATTCATCCCAGATTATATCTAGTGATAATTGAATCAAGCTTTTATCTGTGTGTTGCCATATATACATTTCCCTCCTCTTGCCTAGTAATCTCCATTCATCTGGTCACTGGTTGGCCATGGGACCATGTGCTATAGGTAGGGCTTTCCAAAGAAACGTGGTTGTTCTTGGTGATGCTACCTGAGTGACCAGCCCTCTAGCAGCCATGGAGACCTTACTGCCTTTGGAGGTATCTTCAAATGTCTCGAACAAGTCCTCACAGATCTCTCTCAGAAGCCTTAAAACTTAAATATGTCTTAATTTCAAAGGTCACTTCTGAAAAGCTCCTCTCTTATCAAGTAAAGCACTAAGAGCATATAACAAACTCGCTGTATGGGTTCTAGAAATTCCTTCTGGAGAAAAGCAGCACAGCTCTGACCAGGTGAGTGGCTGCTGATTTTCTCCCTCAGAAGATTATTCTTGGGAGGTATTGATAATGGACGAGATTACTCTAAATATCCGTGTCCAAACAGAACAGTGTTTAAGAATAGAGTGGAAGGGATTCGGTGCTGAGCACGTCTCTGTCTTGCTCCTTCCTCTCCCCTCCATTTGCCTCCTTCAGCACCGGTGCTCCTGGGCAAAGGCTTCTCTGTCTTGAGTGAACAGGGACCATCGCCTGGAACAAAGATCATTGAAAAATTACAGCTTCCAGAGCTGCTTTCTGCTTCTGGTGAAATAAAAGCAGCTCTGGGTACAGGCTGTCATCCTGAGCCTTAAAACCTCATGCCCAAATAACGTCAGAAAACTCCACCACAGCTTTACAAAATGTGCTTGCGTTTAAATACATCTCTAGAGAGAATCTGTAGAAATGGTGATTTCTCCGTGACACAGGATGTTTGAAAAGTTCTCTTTTTGTTCTGAAGATACATTTTTCCTTGTTACTTTGCTTTATTACCTTTCTTTCCAAAGATAAACCAGCCTTTCTTGAGGGTAGAGTTAATACTAGGTGAAATGCTATTATGCAGCGATTAATGGCAGCCTAGGTGCAGTTAGCGACTACTTCAAGTGGGCCGGGTTTCCTAATGATTATTTTGTTCTGTGCAAATTTATTCTGCAGACAATTTATTACAGCGAGTTCTTCTCGGTTAATGAATTTCTGAAACGTTTGCAGCATCGCCCCGAGGCGCTGGCAGAAATTGCCTTGTCGCTGCCCGTGTATGACAAATAACCAACACGGATGGGATCGGGCAGGTGCCCGGCACACTTGAAAGGTCTGCACGATTCCTTGCTTCTGGGGGGGGAAAAAAATTAAAAAGGGACTGTGTAAGTGAAGAGGACTGGAAAATGTGAGCGTTACAATCGTGCTGCATACTGTTAAAGTTGTGGAGTAAAGTCTGTAGAGGCGTCCCTCTTACCTAAGGCATAACAAATGAGATGTGAGAAACAAATTGGAGTAACAGTAAGCTCTCCTAATGTCTCCCTTTCTGCTTTATTAGTCATTGTAAACCTCCTGCTACACAGGTTGCAACCTTGAGATTTAATTTAATTTTATTTTTTACGATGAACATATTTAGAGTGAAATTTCGTGTCCCGTAACTTTAGCCGTAGCCTATGTTATTAAAAATTAATTTAATGGTCCTTGAGGATCCAACTCTGGAGGTAGCAAACAAGCATCTCGGTTATATATTGTCTTCAATTATTCATGGAGAACTATGGGGATTTTCTAGAACATATCTCTAGCAAAGCACAAAGCTGTTCTCCTAATGCCAGCAACAAAGCTCCACTACTTAGTTTCACAGAAATGGACATGATTTCCCCATTGGGTTTCTCTGTTTGAACTGTGTAATATTTTATCACATTTAATAAAGTTTATTACAAACATGACTTGGGACGAGAAAAATCCTGGTGGTGAGGCTAAAGCATCATTTAATTTTGAAAGGACGTTTTGCCAACAAGAATTTTAATATATCACCATGTGTGTGAGCATAATAAATAGCCCAGCACAAATTACCCAGCAGCGTTATGAATCATTTTCTTGCGCACTAGAGCCATTTCCTTGTCTCTCTGCACTGCTAATTGCGTTTCTTCTATCTTCGGTGTTGTTCTGGTTTAGATCCTGTTGTTGTTGAGACTGCTTTAAAAAGAAAACCTGTTTTCCTCAAGGAAACTTTAATTACGGAGCTGCTTCTTCACCCTGGGTAAGGGCCTCGTTCCACCTGGTTTGCCGGAGGTACAGGTGTAAAGGGCTCTATAGGAAGAGTTTATCTGGCAAAAAAAGGTTTTGAGAGCCAGGGTTGAATTCAGGATAGCCAAACCAGTGAAACTTTGTTTGGATACTCACTCTAGTATTTCTTTTTTGTTGCTGTATTTCCTTAAACATATACGTTTTGTCATAACTAAGCTGAAAAAGCGTTAACTGCTCTAATACTGTTCCCAGCCAGAACTGCACCAGAGTTATCAGAAGTTACATGTACGCTTAAAATGCTGTATTTTTTGCATAGATGAGCCCTTATGTGGCTTCAGTGAAGGTGTTTGATTTACACCACAGCCGATGTGTTTTAAAATACTTCCCCATTCCTCGAGCGTGGCATTAGAGTGCAGTGCTGCTGCGATCCCCGCTGGATGCTTCGCATTCAGCAATCTCTGCTCAAACAGTACAACACCAAATATCCTGGATTTCTCTTTGAAGATTTCATTTTTAATCTAAAAGATCTGTAACTCCTGCTACAAGCAGATCTGATGCACAAGTTTTCTGAAATATATCTATTTTTTTAACCTCTTATTTTGTAGGGCAGCGCTTTCTCTTTTCCCTGTGATTTTACTGCCCTAATGGAGGGGGTGCACAGATCTGTGCAATTCTCAGCACACTTATTACTGGACTTTCTCCAAAAGTGACCTTTCCCTCCCAACTACAACAAGGTTCAGAGGAGAGCGTTGTGCCCTGAACTTCACACCAGTGAGCTCCCCCTGCGCAGGCAAGTATCGTCATTAGGAAACTCCACTGTCACTTGACCCTGGCCCTTAGTGCTTCAGTGCAGCTTTCCTGCAGGGCTGCTGGAAAAGGGCCTTGCTGTTCACATTGCCATAGCTGCTGCCACGAGAGCAGAGTTCAGCCTGCAGAGCCCCCTCCCTTTACATCTCCTCTGGCTATTTGCTCGGTGTTCAGCTGAAAGCTGATGCGTCCAAACCCAGCTGAACTGCAGCCCTGCTGCTGCTGGCCTGCTCCTCTCCCGGTGCCACGAGGTGACAGCCTGGTGACATCTTAGTGCTGGCCTGGGGGAGCACGGATCAGTGGGGTCTCCATCAGGAAGGAGGCAGGAGGGCTGGGTCGATGCAGGGTGCTGCCGGGGTGAGCCTCAGGCCACTGGAGGCAGATGTGGAGGCTGGCACAGCTGGCGTTTCATTTCTCCTGTGGATTTGCTTTTATCCACCTCCTTCACCACAGCATCTGCAGATCAATAGCGGCAAGGTGATAATGCACAGGCTGTGCAGCCCAAGGGGACGTAAAGAGAAGCAGGAGGTGGCAGGGGCTGTGCTGTGCTTCCCCCAGAGCATCGCCTCCTGGCAAGCTCCCAGCTTTTAAGCTGGAGGAGCTGGGAGCTCAGAGCTTCTTGAGGCCTTCTTGCTTCAGCTACAAGAAGCATTGCACTCGTGTGCCTTCATCCTCATCTTCAACCACCCAGGCATCTGCTGGAAAAGCTACACAGCAAGCTGTACGCAATCCAGGAAACTCCTAGGATGCATTGAGGATAACTTCCAGGACAAACCAACCTGAGGACAAATGCTACTGGGCCTGGTGCAGATGAACTCATTAAAGAGGTTAAGATTGGAGGCAGCCTGGCTGCAGTGACCATGCCTTGCTTGAGTTTGTGACCCAGAGGAACACGTGCACAGGGTAACTTCTGCATACACCTTAGATGACCTCTGTGTTTTTTTCTCCTCAGCAAACATGATGTTTGTTGCTTTCTAGTGCCAGGGCGCCTGCCCCCACTGTATTTCTGGAAAAAGCTCTGAGTTTGTAGACCCCATACTTTCCAGATTCATGTTAGAAGTCAGCATGGTTCATGATGACCTGCTGCCCACACAGTCCTCCCACTTCCCATGTGTATCTTTTCAAATTGGGAGGGAGTTTTCAATATTCCTGACCACACTTAGTCCCTTTCAGCTTTGCAAATGGCTCAAAAACCTTGGTCCTCCCCTCTGTTCTTGCTGCGAGGGGAAGGTTTTGATGATCCTTCAGTCTGGTCCTTGTGGGAGGAGATTCATGCATATTATTGGATTTCCGAGTCTCCCTCATCTTTCACCTCTGTCGCCTCTGGGGAGAGCATGACCCAGCGTTTGAAGTACCCATTGATCTGTACACAACGATCAAGGAAGCAAAGCCATTGGGTTTCTGGCCATCATTCGGGCTGTGAGCTCTGAGGAGTAGCAGCCCTTGGCCCTACAGGGTACAGCAGAGAGCAGGCAATGATCAGCATCCATCTGCAGGACAGAGCTTCTCACCATCCCCACGAGCACCTGGCTCACCAGGAGGGTTGAACTGGGGGTCTTTTATGATTTAAGCTTTTATTTTCTACCTGCTAGCAGAGAGTGCGGACCAAATTCAGCTCAGTTTGGGGCCAACACAGGCGGCAAAGTGTTCCTTGTTGCTCCTCCTGCCTTTGCCTGCCACCACCGCTGCATTGCCCAGGAGCACACCCAGACCAGCCCCACCAGCTCCAGCTGTGGGGACACTGCCTAGGGACCAGCAAGGCTTCATTAGCTGGTAAAATGAGTTATATTCTGACTCTTTTTATGGTGCAATCAAAAAGAGAAATACCTGGATTATCTGTATATCCTGGTGATTGAGGATTGTGTTCAGTCTGCCTCTATGGATAAACTCTTTGAGTCTATTTTTTTTATTTTTTTTTTAATACAAAGCAGAAAATGCTTATTTTTAACATTTATTTATCTATGTTGAACATAAATCTACTTAGAGGTCCAGTGCAGAATGAACCTTTCAAATGCTTTAACAAAGGGAATGGCACTTGAGACCAGAGCTGTGTCCTGCTGGAGCAGCAGCCCAGCGAGTGCGATGAAAGATATTCCACCGGGGCGTCTCTGACACACGCTGCCCGTAGATTTCTGGTATTTATTACGGAGGGACGGGAAGACAAAAGCTCAAGGGAAAACAAAAATCTAGGTCTGCCTCAGGTTATTATAAACTGAGAATTGATAGGCAGTCTCAATTGCCTGTTGCTAAGCAGCCAAGAGAATTGGTTGACCATACCCTTGTCCTTTTTTTTTTTTAAAAAAAAAAAAGAAAAGAAAAAGCAGAAAGCTTTGTGTGTGTTTGTGTGTCCATGTGCATGTGTTAGGAGCATGTTAAATAACATGTAAATGTTGTGTTAGATTGCAGAACTGTGATTTGTGAGGGTTTTTTTTTTTTTGATGAATGTGTTTGGGAGGTGCTACTGCATGGGTGATGCCAGGTCCCGGGCAGACAGAATAACCCGTGCTTTAAAAGAAAAATAAGGATGGAGAGAAAGAGCCAGAGAGAGACTCTGTCATGTCAGGGAGGGCAAACAGCACTTTCTTGGGTTTGAAGGGTCCCTTTAGGATGTGATTTTGCATTTCCCTGAAAACCTGTGATGGTCACAAGGACTGAAGCCCAACGAACCAGCATGAGATGGCCGCCGGTCCAGAAGTGCCCCCGGGCCCGGAGATGCTCAGCATGCAACGGGGGGCACCCGCAGGGGATGGACGCCAGGCCAGCCGCACGGCCGAGCAGGGTCCAGCCACCCCGGCCCCCTCCTTCCCAGAGCACGGGCCTAAAAATAGACATAATCAGGTTTCAAAGAGGAAGCGAAGCGAACGGGTCAAGTGTCGTGACCTCAGGCATGCTCCGAGGCTGCTTTTCTCCCGCCCTGGCTCTCCTCCGCTGGGCCTCCCGGCGCCGTTTCCGGACCAGAAGTGGCCGAGCTGCGTGCCCTGGGCACGGCCGTCAGCAGTGACCTCTGGTCAGGGGTTTCCTCCTTTTTATCCCCCTTTCCCCAGCTCCCCATCCGCTTTCCTGCCGCCTGCAGCCGCTCCTTCCTTGCCCGCAGCTGCGACCCAGCCCTGCCGGAGCCGGTTGGGTTTTGGGGCGCTGGTGCCCCACACCGTGCAGGGTTTTTCCCTTTGCAAGCACACAAGCAGCGGGTTCCTAAAGCCAGCCCG
The DNA here is from genome assembly GCF_963932015.1 of Anas acuta. Lineage (NCBI taxonomy): Eukaryota > Metazoa > Chordata > Aves > Anseriformes > Anatidae > Anas > Anas acuta. The sequence goes on along the minus strand of NC_088980.1, from coordinate 43,605,973 downwards.
TCCATTTGTAGGGTCAGATGGTTGAGCATGCCTGTGCAGCCATAAAATCAAAACAAAATCAGCCATAAAAGTCATAAAATACTGAAGCAGCGTTGGGAACTCAGGACCCGGCATGAGGAATGCAGAGGGCAGTGTCTTGGCAATTGCGGCCTTGTTTTTCCCAGCTGGTGAGAAATAACTTCACCTTCCTTGGCTTTTCCCCTGCTCGAATAACTTCTAAAATGTTGGGGTGATTGTTTTTAACGTGCTTTGCTTTATGTTTCCTTCTGCAGCAGTGCAGGGAGGTGCACGGCGGCCTGGCAAAGTAACAAAACAGGACGTGTTGTTTTTTTCATTTGCAGATCTGTCTGCTAGCATTTCACTCCATGGTTTGATTTTACTGCAGCAGTATTTCTGAGGTCTGAATGGTTATCTTAACCATTGCCGTCAGTGTTTGCTGTCCCCTCGCTTTGTCCTTGTCCCTTGCTTTGTCCTAAAAGCTCCGGCCGCCACATTCCCGGCGCTCCGCTCTCGCTTGCCTGTGTCCAGCCTCCTCCCGCATCCTGCATACCTGCGATCCTTTCCTGTAAAACACGGCGGAGGATTTCAAAGACAGGCGTCTCCATGCCAGTCCACCCATCCTCTCCCAAAATAACCGGGCCACACAGGGAGGTGGTGGCCGGCCTACAGAAGAAAAAACTTTCCAGGAGCAGTGTGGAACCATGTGCTCTTCAGCTACATTCCGATTGTGTGGGTACAGTAGGTCAACATACATAGTACATATATCAACTAGATAGTCAATACTTATTTAATATTCACAATGTTAATACTGCAAAATCACTCTAAAATACTATATTTAGAGTAACATCCCTTTTTATTCACACAAGAGGAAGTATCTACTTAGCGGGCACATTCCCTGCGTAAAACATTCATCGGCTGAAAGCTGCACTTCTGCATTTTTCTGCTTCTGTACGTTTTAAATCTATTCCGCGCACGTGCCTGTATCTGTAATGAAGTGTGGAAAACTTGGTGCGTGTCATTTTGATGTTTATTTGCTTCCTCTGCAAAACCAGGATCCACCATCTGAGGCGCGATTTGCCTTAGGGTCCTGAAAAGACTTCAGCTCTGCAAATAAAGCAAAGAGCTGCTTTAAAAAATAAAAAAAAAAGTCCAAGCTCTTCGAATAGGAAGCTTTGCTGGCCCTGATGGGATCTGCCGTGCAACCTGGTAACAAAAATCTCTGTAGGAGGCCGTGTCACTTCAGCTGACACCTGGAGAGTGACAGCCTGGAGACCAGGCATGTGGCACAAGCTTTTGGTGCTGTGGTTAAGCGTGACATGAGGCCATGGGCATCCTCAAACCCAGGCTCATGGTGAGCTCTGTGGGGCTGCAAAATCCCTGCCCTTGCCAGGGGTTCACATGTGGCCTTGCCACCACCTGGGCCTGGTGAAACCCCGTGGGGAACTGCTGGGCATCTTGAGTGAGTGAGGGCCCTTTCTGAGGCTTATTGCACCAAAGTATTCCCTCAAAGCCTTTGAGGGACCAAAGTTCTCTCCCTCAGCCATGTAGGGACACCCAAAACCAGACCCTGCAGGTTTCCCAGGTCCCCAAGGACAGCAGTGCCCCGGGCTGCCTGCAGGAAGACTTTGGCTGCTGCCTTGATGCCCTCAAGCCCTCCTGTGTGTTGGATTACCATGTCCTGGTGTAGTGCAGGTTAGCAGGAAATGCCATTTTGGGTTGAAATCCTGCTTTCAGCAAGCTGGTGGGGCTGCCATAGGCTCTCCTTTCCAGCTGGTGTCAGCAGGCACCCACAAAACTGCACTGTATTGGCCATGCGACGGCTGAAGTGCACGGTGCTGTGGCAGTCACAGGGTTATCATGTGTTCAGCCCCTCAAAAAAAAAAATGTGGATTTATACAAGCACAGACTGCAACATTTCCTGAAAGCTGAGGAAAATTTCCTCCTGACTCTGACTTGTTCACACAAGGAAAAATCCCTCCATGTCTGCCCCAGCTGAGCACCTTGGGCAGCTCAGACATGGACGCTGAGCCTACGTGAGGAGGCCAGAGCCAAACCTCATGATACGTGGTGTGACCTCTGCAGGCCGATGAGGAGCCATGAGGGGAACTGAGCTCAGGATGCTTTTCTCAGGGCTTTTTCCACAGGGCTGGCTGGCTTCATTTGTGTGTGAATTTCTGCTCCAAGTGGCACAGTTGTACAGACAGGGACAGACAGACAGCCTGAGCTACCAGTTGATTCCTGTATCCTGCAGCTCAGCCCAGGGCTTGTAGTGTGAGGCTTCCCTACCTCTTCTCATTCTTCCTAAGAAGAGAGCGAGTGCTGAAAATAAAATCCTCCCAAGAGGAGCCTGGTTTAGACAAGATTGGGAATGGTCGTGGTGTGGGATCAGAGATAAACCACACCAGCTAAAGGGGAATTGGGTGCACTTGGAAACGTTTTTTTTGCTGTGAACAACACTGATTCCTCGTGGCATTTTGGTGTGAGCTCCTTAAGCTTCACCAGCTTGCCAAGCTATGTGTCTTGCGCTGGTTGCTCTTGAGAAACTTCACCCTTCAGCAGCTGTGTGGTGTGGCACAGAGTATGGCCCATGTCCGTATGGGTGGTTTGCCTTAGTTTCCATACCTTCCTGCAGGCAACTTGGCTTTAACCATGGGCAGAGACCCTTGCTCAGCAAATTAAAATGGGATTTGGTGTACTTTGTTCCTCATGTTGGACCTGATTGGAGGAACTGGGCAGAAAAAGATCCAGTAGTGAAGGGTGTTTAGGAGAGGGACTGGGGAAAATATCCACTTCGGATGGGTAACTCTGCAAAAGCAAGGTCATCATGCTCCATTTGTTTGACATGGATATGTTTTGCAAACCACAGTGCAATAAATTGATACCTCTAATGTTTGTTCAGTCCAGCAAGACAGACCTGGCATAATTTAACAAAAGCTTTTTAATTACCTTTTAGGAATGCTGATGAATTACCTGGGAGAAAACATCTCATCTGGCTGTTCTCAGAAAGTGAAATGGGGTAAAACACGAAGAATACATAGCAGAAAGCAAAAGAGTGGTGACTGTAGGACTGATCTGATGTGTCTCCTCACCCCAACCCTCTCTCCAGCAACAACGAGTAGCAGATGTTTAAGGAAAGATGAGAAGCAGGGTAAATGCAAAGTGATCTTCTCCTTATACGTCCTCCCAGCTTTCAGCACACAGTGCTTTTGGCAAAGTTGTGAGTGCCAGGGGAAAATATATATATGAGATCTTCTCTAATTCTTCTTTCTGATGCATGAATGTGGGATTTTTGTCCCGAATCCACATGAGCTCATTCAGCCACCGAGCAGGCTTTTCAGAAAGACGGCATTATCGCAATAGCCAGATCTTCTGTGCGGCTTGCCACATGACTGCTGTGAGAGGGCAGCCTGCCAGGCTACCCAAATCCAGCCAGGAAGCCCACGAAACACCACTCAACAAGTCACGCTAACTCCAGCTTCCTAGTGGTTACATTAATGGTTGCGACAGTGACCACAGGCTGAACGGCGCGTGTTCCTCTGCGGTGTGAGAGCAAGGCCGCAGCCTCGTGTTGCTCCATCCTCAGGGGCTGAAGGACCAGTAATGGCTGCAGGGATCGTTGCAGCCGGGTTAAGCATCCCTAATTTTTTTTGTAGGCAAAGGAAATGCCTGAAAATGCCAGCGAGGCAGGTCAAGGAGAGGACGTGGCCAGCCTGAGGGGCAGCCCCAGGCTGTAACCCACACCGGAGACCGCCTGCTCGCTTTCCCGGCCTGAGCCGGCGGTAGGAGAGGCGGGGAAGACTTGGGGCAGCCTAATCCAGCATTAAAGTCCTGGCTAATTCTCTCCTTCCTGAGGACACCTGAGACGCGGGGCTGGCGCGTGGGGGCCGGCGGCTGCTTCCCAGTTGGCTCCGACAGCTGCGATCTGCAGCGCTCGTCTCTGGCAAGGTACGGTTTCTATGGGACTGGCACCCCAGGGTTGGGTTCTGCTCCTGGGGGCCACCCCAGACCTTGGGGAGGGAGGGATATGGCTTTCTGGAAGAATGGAGAAGGAATATTTCATGTAAGCATCTCTCCTTGGTGCCAGGTGGGGGATGCTAAACCTCTGTTTCCCTCCAGCAGCACTGCTTGGGAAAGGGGAAAAGTGGTTGCACAAAGGAGAGGTCTCCTGTACCCCAAATATTGGACCTCCTAGGATCCAGGAGGAACACGATGTCCTGAGCACCCAGCACAGGGAGGAAGGCAGGGAAGCCCTATCCCATGCAGGGAACAGGGCAGGCCATGCTGCGTGCAGTTCATCTGGAGATGTTGTTCCCCCATTTGCTGCCAACAGCTAGGGAAATTGATGAGTCTGTGAAAAGGCAAGATGAAAAAACTCAAAATGGTTCTTAAATGTAGGCTTGTAGAGTAGTGGATCATTGCTTCGGATCTTTATAATGTGGGGATGCATACATGCAGATCTGAACTAACAGCAATATCAACTGACCTGAAACAAAAAATCAGTCAAACCAATGCAGAATTTGAAAGGAGAAAAGAAATAAGAATAATGTGCTTTGCATTTCCCTGTCCTCTTGAGTTGTTTAGACCCACTGAGGCTGAAACATCTTTAAAAACGTATAAACAACTCAAAGAACTAAAAATAACACAAAATGATTAACTCGTCCAGCCATATGTTCACAAGTGATGCTTACTTTCAAAATAATAGAATCAAGATTGTGTTTTTTTAAATCCTTGCTGCATTATTTAAGTACTCCATAGTCTGTGGTTAGCATACATATCTACATCCTTCAACAACTTTGCTTTCTAACTTTTGCACTGATTTCTTCTTCCTCATTATTTTTGATTTCTGCTATTTGGAGACTGAAATCGGCTGGGCCAAGTAAGCTTTCTGGCTCTTCTGCCCTGGCACAAAGCAGTCTTCTGGAGAGAAGAAGAGCTGGTGGCTCTGAGCAGTCCGAGGGGCAGGGTGTGAGGTTCAGAAGATGCTCATGGAGGGCAAGGACATGGGAGCAACTCCCCTGAGTTTCAGCACTGGCTCAGCTGCAGAACTGCTGAGTGTTCTGGGGAGGTTCTGGGCCACTGTTCCAGAGCTGTAAAATGGGGGTAACACTTTCAAAGCTTGCATGGCTATTGGGAGGATAGTGACTATTAATGGTCACGAGAAGCTCCACCGCTGGGAGATGTGGGCCTTATAAGGGCTGCTGTCTCTCCCTTGAGAGAAAAGGCTTAAGTAAAATCAGCTGTCTCCACTGGTATTAGAATCGTTATCACATCTTTAAGCTGTCTGGGTGTAATCTTTCTCCTTTTAGAACTAAAACTGCATTTTAAAGCTCTAAACTGCAATTTGACCTTCACAACTTGGCCAGATTCCTTGAAAACAAGGCTTGGAGCTTGCATTTGATTTTCTTCTCACACTCCTGGCCACAGCTGGGTTTGAAAACATAAATACCAGCCATCCACATACAAATAAAAACGACTCTGGAGTCCGAGGAAAAATGCAACCATTATTTGGAAGCTGTACCAAAAACTGCCGGTTGCCCTCCTTCAGAGTAATAAAACACAGATAGTTTTAGTGAAGAAGTAAAATTAGTTCATGAGTTTCTGGCCTGATACAGCCCGCTTCCTACCCCTGACTGCTATTCCAGACTGAAGTTTAATTCAAGAGTTTATGTGAAGATGCCCTATTGGGATAACACAGTGAATCTCGCCAATGTTGCAGAGATGAATGCCTTTATTCTTCTTGAAATAAAAATGGTGCCATGGGATCTCTCATGCCTCCCTGCAGACAGGAGCTTGATTTAAAATGTCATCTGAGGGATCGCATCACTAGAAGCACATATTACTTCCTAGCTCGGTGCTAGGGTGTTGACAGAAAGCAATAAAGTGTCCTCAGCCATGACATGCAGTAAGATGTTGTGCTCCGGAGGCAGAGCGAACGCTCAGCACCCAGACACCTGTGCTGTGGAGAGGGACAACCAGGTTCTCGGGTCCCTAGACGACGCTGACAGGATTGTGCCCTTCGCTGGAGATATTTTTCTACTCTGTTCAGTATAAGTATGGTTTTGTAAAGAGCTAATGAACTTGAAACATCCCCACTGCAGCATTTACTCAGCTCAGCTTCTGACAGCGTAATTTACTTTTCCCCATCCGCGCTGCTATTTTCAGACCCAGTTAGTGCCGGTATTTCAAGTGTAAAGATCCTTGTTAAGCAGAAAGTTTTCCATAATTTATCTATGATTTAAACCATCCCTTGAAATGTGTTTCCTTAGTGGTGTCAGCAACCTCCAGCACTAGGACCCCCATCATGCCCCCGAGAAGGGCTGAAGCCTGGGGCAGCAGCAGAGCCATGGACAAGCAAACAAAGGTCCCTGCATCATGATGGGGCAGCAGGCACCACCATGCCCTCACCCAGTACCTTCATTAAATAAGCACATGGGCACATGTGTGAGACCATTAATTTGGGAGGGACAAAGCTGAGATGATGATGATTATCATGTGAGAGGTTTCAATGGCTGGCACCAGCTCCTCAGGCACATGAAATCTGCTTGGGTTTCTGTGCAGCTCAAATCGCTGTGCTCAGGGACATGTCTGCAGGCAATGAAACCCGCTGGAGCAGCTTTTGCTCTGGGTCTGGTCCCAGGAACATCTTCTGAGCCTAGTCCCAGAAAGAGCTACGTGCAACGCGTGCTGGCGGAGGCTGAGGTGGCAGGCTCCCCTCTTGCCCTTCTACCAGTGGTTCTGCTGAAACACAACCCTCGCTTTAAATCAGCTGCAGTGAAACGGAAGGCTTTGAGAAAACAAACTCCCTCCAAACATATCCTTAACTTCATTTCCTCTGGTGGCCCTCCTTGTTTCTCTGCTAGGTTTCATGGGTCACTTTGTATTATTTTTTTTTCTTCTTCTTCTAATTTTAATTCTTGTCCCACCAGGGGTTGTTCTTTCAGAGGATTCCAGCCATGAGTTCTCAGATGGCAATGAGAACTGAGACAGGGACCTGACTGTGTTCTCTCTCCTTTTTCCTTTTCTCTGTTCTCTAGTTTTTAAGCTGAGTTCTAACATACCCCATATTTTATTCATTTAGGAGGATTCTCTTACACCACAAGAAAAGTAGATTGTCTGCTGCTCTGTAATCACACTAAAAAGATTAAAACCAATAATAAATATAGCTTTTCTTAAAACATTTTTTCCACCAAACCCCACTTGTATTGAAACGTAGCCATTTGAGCACCATTTATTTATCACACTTCTAACAACACAGCCGGATCATCCTTATCAAGAGTCTGTCCTTACAAAGACAGCAACATCCCGTGCTCTAAATAGGGGTAGGGCTGAGGTCTGCTCACCCTATGGGTTCAGCAGGAATTAAAAAAGGCAGAATTTGGTAGCATTTCTGTTGGAGCTGTCTTGTGGATCAGATCCACAGAGGAAGACGAGTGATGGGCCAGCTCCAGCTCTCCCTCCTGCCTGGGCTCAGTGGCCCATGGGCTCCCACGGCTGCGTTGCTCTGGTTGTTTTCCACACCTCCAGCAGATACCACCAGTGTTTGCTGCGGGCTTTGGGGCTGGTTCACGCGGACTTGCAGGCCATCGCTTGCTAGGCATGATTAATGTGGTCTTTGTTACTCTAAGGCAACGGGTTACATGGTTTTTGCCAAACATCTGGATCAGGAGTTGGGGTTAAGTCTGACAGAGGTTCTTTGCAACTACCTCCTCTTCCACTTCTCAGTCTTGCCAGACAAAATTTCACTTTGTCTCTTGCAATCCCGCATCCTCGTCTAATGTGGGCTCCCTCAGAGCAAAACCCAGGGCTGGGAAAACCTCTCTTTCTGGTGTTTGCAACGATGGTCCCCCCTCGCCCACCGCCTGGAGAGGCAGTGAGGGGAAGATCAGTGTGATGGAGGAACCAGCCACTGGGTGCCACTCTTGTCCTACCAAACCCCGCCGGAACAGCTGCCGAGGAGGAGGAAAACCCCAAAAGTAGCCTGTGGGGCCGCCATGCCCACAGGCTATGGGGTGGCAAGGCGTGGATGGAGGCACCTTCTTCTCCTCGGGATGGCAGGGAGCAGGCGGTGGGCCTGCCCATGAGGGAGGTGAGGTGCTGAGGCATATGCCGCCAGGAGATGCTTCCCTTGAGGAGATTCCTGCGACCACCATCCCAAAGGGCTCTCGTGTGATCAGTGTTGCAGTGTCTGGTGTGACCAGGGAGAAGCTACCCACCCTGCTGTAGCTTATAAATCTGCACAAATGGGTAAAAAAGCACGTTGTCTCCTCACAAGGATGCACAGACTGCGGTCTGCGATGCACCCGCTGTCTGCCTTGCTGTGTGGGGTGGACATTGTCTCCTTAAGCTGAGAGCACCGCCAGGTTTGCACCTTGTGTTTTTCATGCAGCACCCACAGTTCCTACTGAAAGTATGTAACTGAGACCACAATATCAGAATTCACATTAAAAAAAATGGGAAGCAAGTGCTTACTGCAACCGTCAAATCAAATGTCTTGTGGTAATTATTGTTAAGTTTTATGCCTACCCAGCAGTATACACAGAAATTTCAGGTTATTTAGGACATTTACACTGATGGTTGAAAAGAAAAAAAGAAACAAGACATGGGAATGACTCTGTAAGTACAGATTTCAGATTTAACCTCTACTGAAAAATTTAATGGTACCTACCTACCTCTCTGTTTGACCCTAAGACTATTAATCCCAGAGTGAAAGCCCTGACAACTACATCTCCATGTAGGCTTTCAGAGCAGGCTTTCTCCTTGTGCTGCATGGTCCCCCGCAAAGGAAGCCCCCATCCCACATGTGCACAGCAGCAGTGTCCCCATAGCCCGCAGCAATGTCCCCGTGTTGCTTTTATGACCGCTGGAGATGGATGGACCTAGGTCTCCACTGACTTCTAGCCATAAAACTCCGAGACACCTTTCTGCGTGTCTGCGGGCTATGGTCAGTCAGATGAATCCCTCCTGGAAATGTGAATATTGAGGGAATGTGGATTGTATGGGATTTCATATGCTGTGAAATTAATCTCTACTCAGCCCCTGTGGGGGAGAGGAGGGTTTAAGCAATGTGCTAGAAAATTTTGCCTCCTGAAGACACTGATCTTTCTCCTTTCTTTTTTATTGCCATGTTTTGCTTTAAGCCTTCTTCAGGAAATAGCTTGTGATTTTAAGGTGAGATCTCAGATCTACCAACAAATACATCTCACAGTGGCCAGAATCTGCACCTCACCCACAAAAAAAATGCTTTAGCTATCTCAGTATGTAAACCAGGTAAAAGAAGAAATACAGAGAACTGAAAAAATGTGCTCCTGGAGCTAAGGCAGATGAAAAAGCCCACCTCTGGGGCTCAGCAAGGAGCTCTGAAAGCCAGGACATGGCACTAGTGAAAGCGCCACCAAGAGCAGTTTGAAAGACCACAGAAAAAAAAAATGTTTACCTGAATAATGATAATAATAAGAATAAAGTATATTGAAGATTAGATATTCCTTTTCCTGAGGAAAAGTGAATGCTATTGTTTGGGTTGTCTGAATTTCTGAAGGCTGTAGTTACCAAATAGTCCAAATAGAGCATGAGTGGGAGTTCTGCCTTTTATTGCCCTGGGACAATAAATCAGACCATGGTCTGGCTACACCTAAACTGCTCGTTCCCATAGGGTAAGCATGAACTTGAAATGCACTTATCTGCTTCAAAACTGCAAAACTAGCAAGGCAGGCCGAGGAGTAATAATTATCCAAAATCCTGCAAAAAGCTGTGAAGATTTCAGTCTTATCCAAAACATGTAATTAGACCTTCTATCGATTTTTGGTAATTAGAATTTTCCCAAATATCTCTGAGCATTTTCATTACTTTGTCAATTTTCACCAAATAGTTTAGACAAATTATTTTCAGCAGATGGCTTGTTATGAATAGCTTGTGAATTTTTCACTTTGACATCTGTACTGTGTTTATTGGGAGGTTTAATCAGTTCCTGGGCTGCATGACTGAAATGTTTGCAAGGGAGGAAAAACGAACCCAGGATACTAAATAAGAAACAGTGCGTTTCAAGGACAAACATATTAAGCTGACTGTAGTCACAAACACTTTCAGAGATTTCCAGCCATCGCCGACTAGATTGTGGATGCTGGATGCCATGATAGTACGTATGCCTGCAAATCAAACTCGTGTTGCTCATTCACAAGTGTAATTGTGAACCTCTTCTCGTTATTTAACAGCCGTGTTGTGTAGTCAGAACTCATTAGCAGAATTTTTGTTCCAAAGAGTTATATTTTAACCGCATGCCCAATCCTTTCTGTCTCAACACTGATGGAGGGTATTGTTAAGCAGAGCTGCGAGTCAAAATGGGCTGCATTTATCTCCTTGCTTTGTCTTTCTCAAAATAACATTGGAAGATAAGGTACACTCTTTCTTTGATCAGTAATCTCCGTCTCTTGAAGGGTGACCACAAAGGATAAGTATGCATTGAACAGAAGTTGTGATGGCCAGCACATGATTACGGTTTCAAGGAATGGGAAAACTAAAAGAGAAAGGAAGAGCCCCAAACATGGGGGAGGGTGGAAAGGGAGGAAAAAGGGCCAGTATAAAAAACTTCAAATATCTTCAATGGAGCAGAAATGTAAGGCAAACATGCATTTAAGGGTGGGAATCAGCATATTCTTGCTTTAGCGCCTCTCTTCCCTCAAGATAATTTTGGAAGCAAATCACAGTAGTAGAAGCTAACTACTGAACAAGGATCGTCTCTGTGGTATATGGCACATGGTGCCATGGGCTCTTGGCTCCTAGCACTGCCAGCATGTGAATATTAAATAAAAATAGCACTGGGAGGAGTGGTGGGAGGTTGTGAGGCTGCAGCAGAGCTGGCTGCAGCAGCGCAGGCTGCAACATGCTCCAGGCATCAGCCGTGCCTTTCCTCGTGCTGAAACTGCTGTGCCGACCACCTCGGGCCACCCCCGCGAGGCCTGGCAAGCCACGGCCAGCCTCAGGTTTCTTGAAAGGCGTGCAATTTTCTGGGCCGAGTTGCCATCCCAATGGTAAGTACTAAACACTTTAATAATTCATAACCAGTCAGCAACATCTTAAATAATTTAACAAACAATTTGTCAGCTTTCCTTGTGATGGGAGATGCTGGCTGAAGAGTGGCTGCGAGCAGGTTCGTGTCCACCTTGCCCCCTCCCCAAAAGTGTGCTTTACCCCATCCCATTCAGTGACCTTCTGCCATCACCACTCATCGTACTCAGAGCCTTTTTTCTGGGGCTGTTCTCCTGCCCACCAGCCTTGGTGGTGAGACTTTGCTCTCCCAGCTCCCTGGTGCCCACTTTGCTCCAGTTACACATTTTGCTTCTCAGCAGAGCAGCACAGACACGGGATGCCCCAGGAGCTCTTGGTTTGTCACCCCAGCTGCTGTGCAGAGGGACGGCAGCAGCCCTGGGGCAGATGGCCCTTCGTTCCCACACAGCCCGAGCAGCAAGTCCCAGCAGGATGGATGTTATCTTCCAGAGGCGTGGAGAAGTCCTCGGAGCGATGCTCAGTTCAGAGAGCCTCGCTGGAAGATAAAGCCCCAAGAGAAGTAAGAGACCACCTACGCTGGAGTCAAAACCAGCAGTTTGCCTTGGTTGCACTGTAGCATGTCAGCAGCATAACCCAGGCGTTGCGTTAAACACAAACACCACCCCGTGAAGCCAGCCAAGCTCTCCAGGTGCTTAAAATCATGCAAGTGCTTAAGACGGTAATTGAGCAGAGCATGTAAGGATTATGAGTGGTGTCAGCTTAGGAAAAAGAATATGTAATAAGGCACAGAGAAGCACTCTTTTTATTACGCTTTGAAAGAAGACTGCTATCACTTCCAAGTAGTTCCAGTCCTGCTGATGGATACAAGCCCCTGCACACAGGCTTTTTTAGCAGAATTTTTTAGGAGAATTTTTTAGGAGAATTTTTTAGGAAGAGCTGGTGGTGGAGGCGTGAGGAGCAGAGATGAGCACCATGAGGGATGGCAAGGGGAGCAGGGCAGAGCATCAAAGGGCTGCAGTGCCCCAAAACTGTGCCCATTGTTGCCACCACGACATCCGCCCATGCTTTGAGGGCGAGAGCTCAGGCATTTTGCAGGAAGTTGTCCAGCCCGGAGAAGCAGGTGAAACTCCAGCAGAGTCCTTCTTACCCTGCAAACACGTCTGGGGCTAATTGGCATGGCACTGCGCTTTCAAAAGCACCAAAGCAAGGCTTAGGAGCTTTACCCGTCCCCTGAACAGGTGTAAACTTCTAAGCATTAAATCACTTTGAAAATTCCCTCTAGGCTTAAAAGTCACTTTGGTGTTTTTGAGAATTTGCCTCGTGACAGGAAGCCTCTGTTCCTGGACCCTGCTAGCGGCAGCCCAGGGAAGGAGCCTTGCCTGGCTCAGGAGACTGCTCACCCTCCACCCACAGGGATGTTCCCTCACACGGACACATTTCTCTTGTTCCAGGCACACCAGGGCTCCTGGGCACAGCCCTGGCCCCTGCAGGAAATGGCTGGGGATGGGAGGATGAAGCAGCTCTGGAGATCGCCTTGAACCACGGGACTTGGACTTTGCCTCGTAAAGTTGTCTTCTCCCTCACGGGTGACATCTAAATTACCCTTTGTAGCAGCGAGTAGGTTTGTCAGCAGTGGCTCAGTGCTGTCATTTGCCAACAGGAGTTTCTACTTGATCTCATCAGTACCCTTACTCACAGGTCTGCTCAGCCACAGTCACGAGCAGAAGACTAATTAACTTCTCCAAAGTGCTCTCATAGCCCTCCGTTCCTGCTGATGGTTCTTTGATAGATTTTACTGTGCTCGGGAGAATCCCAGCTCTGCAGACGCTGCATAACGGCAAGGCTGCCCCAGGACTCACTCCTGTTTTATAACTGCAGTAGTTTTTGACTTCTTTTCGCAGCGGTCCTCCCCCTCCGTGCAGGTTTTTCCCCTCAGTAATCTCAGAACCCTTTTTGACAAGATATGAGCTGGCATGCTTGGTTGATGTCAGGAAAACCGTCAGTTAGTGCATGGGCAGGAACCGGCCTTCTGGGAGATGCAATACATTATTCATCATCTTCCGAAGATCATCTAAAGGTCAGGCTATTTTGGCCTCAAGGTGGATAAGATATGCATTCGGCCTCACGGGCTGGCCACGGTTCCTATACCTGCGAGCCAAGGGTATTACACAACGGGCTTTTATCAGAAACCTGCAAAGCAGAGATGGCTTCAGAGCCTTGCAGATCACTAGTGCTGGGATCAGATAATTATCTACCTTTTCTTGAGACAGCCTCAGTCTGTCGTGTCAGGAGAGAATCAGCACTTCAGGCTTTGCTAAAAGGGCTTTTCTCTTTAGCCACGGAGGAACCACCACTGGTACTGGGGTTTCTGCTGCCGTTTGGATCCACGCAGCAATAGAAATCCAACAAAACTTCATCATAAAAGACAAATACACGAGTTCAGTTCAGAGCCTCTCCATGCCAGGGCCCCCATGGCAAGATGCCCAAGGGCAGTCAGGACAGGGCAGAAACTGCCAGGACTCTCAGCTACTGCTGGAGGGCTTGGAAGTTTTATTTTTTGTTGTTGTTTTTTTTGAGTTTCACAGGTTCCCAGGGGCACTGGGAGTTTTGTTTTGACAGTCACGTAGTCAGCCTTCCCCCAGCCAGGCCTTTGACCAATATTTAAAGTATCTTTGAGAGGTGCCTAACAATCCAGGAAGTTTAAAAGTTAAAACTTTTCCATCTTCTGCCATTTTAATTGTGGTCATTAGCTGTCACCACAGCTTGGAGCAAAGCTGGGGACTGCTCTGCTGTGCCCCAGCATCTGAGCACACAGCGAGAGGGGATGGGTGCCAGGGTGAGACCCAAGTAATGAATCCCCTGGTGCCAGACTGAATGCCCTCGGCCCATGTATGAGATGTTTTTATTCCACAGCAGCAGCTTTAACTACCACCTAAGAGAAAGGCAGAGTTCACCTGGTCAACAAGAACTGCAAGGAGTTGCTCTGTATTTAAATGATATCTAATTTTCTGGCTTTTATATGGGGCGAGCACCAACCCCACCAAGCTGTGATCTGCCCAGGCACATGGTTTCCTACCTTCCATTGCCATCTGACAATGGACTTGGAAAAAACTCATTCAATCCTTTCTTTGCCTCACTTTTACTGGCAAAGTCTGAGCTCAGTGCCACAGACAGGGGAGAGGAGCCCTCCCCACGCTGGAGGATGGTCAAGCTAAGCACCAGAGAAGTAAGCTGGATGGAGGCAAGTCCATGGGACCTGAGGATGCTGGGGACGTTGGTCCATGTTACTGTGAGACCACTCTCTTATATCTGGAAGGTCGTGGCAACCAGGAAAGGTCCCTGATGACCAGAGAAAGACGCCTGCCTTCAAAAGAAAGGCGGAAAGGAGAATGTGGGGAAGGAGCAGCCGACAAGCCTCATCCTTGTGCCAAGGAAAATTATGAAGCAAGCCCTGAGGGACTCTTTCCAGGGAGGGATCCTTTCCCTGTTTTCAGCATTAGTGAAACTGCAGGTGGGGTACCATGTCCAGTTTGGGGCTCCCAGTACAAAAAAGGATGTGGACTTACTGGAGCAAAGGATCTCGAGGTGGTTAGAGGACTGGAGTGTGATGTGTGAAGAAAGGGTAAGGGAGCTGCGTTTGCATCACCTGAAAAGACTGAAAGGATGAGAAGCAGCAATCATGAGCTGCAGGGAAGGAAATCATGCCTGGACATAAGGAAAAATTCTTTGTTGGTGGAGGGGAGGCAGCAGGGGGCAGAGAGGCTGGGGATTTCTGTCATGGAGATTTTCAAAACCGCCCTCATAGCTTTTTCTCTGCCTGCTACCTATATAACATCACTCTTCCAAGGACTACGATATTCAAACATTTTTACCCAGCTTATTCTTAAATGCTTAGCCAGAGCAGAGCAACAAAAAGTGCCGAGTGATGAGCTGAACACCTCTGGGGAATGGAGAAGCTGTGGCTGGCCCAAGGGTGGCACGAGGGCAGGAAGGTGAGTGCCTAGGGCTGAGACAACACTCGGTCTCATCGCCTTGGAATGGGACTTTACGAAACGATGGAGAAAGCTGCTAGTGGCCACGGCATAGCTGGAATTTGGCCTGGAGTGAAGTCAACAAGAAAGAAGGAGTAAAACCTCCAACATCAAAGCTTTCCTCTCGGGGTCAATTTACACCTTGGAGTTGTCTGCCGCCAACGTGTGTCAATCTAACAGCTCGCTGCTGAGCAGGGAGGGGCTGCGTGGCTCGGGGACCCCAGCCCGGGACCTCAGCCCTCCACCTCCTATCACCTCCTGCGAATCCCCAGGGAGCTGGTTTTCCTCCATCCACCTGGCACTGAAGAAGCAGGATCTGCAACTACACGTTGATACCTGGCACAGCGACTGGCCAGGGGAGATTACTGACTAGCCATTTACTTTTACCTGCAGGTCAAGCTGTCTCTCTGCTTCCTGCACCGCCACCTCGAAGGCTGCCTTCCTACTGCCACAGAAGAGCTGCTGCAAATCAATCCTTCGAAAAAGTTTCCTGGCGCAGCCCCCAAATCACTTATCTTTGATTATTTCTAGTTCCACCGTGCAGTCCGTCGTGTCTTGAGGGCACGGGACAGAAGCCAGGAGCCCTCCAGCGCAACCACTCGCTTAATTCCTTGGGTGTCTTCCCTGCTGATAGAGAGCAGAGATTGGCAACTAATCTATATATAGTACAGCACCGCGGCCGAGACACAATGGCTGCATTCAGCGTGCATGCATGGTGATGTCAGCAATGGATGCTTAATTGCATCATGGGAAGTGAGGGGAGAAAAGAATTGGGAGAAAAAAAAGAAAAAAAAAAAGAAAGGGGGCCCCTCGCCCCTCCACTTTACATAATTTCCTTCGCCGCCAGATGGGAAGGCATGGGAATGCCGTCCCCGCATCTCGGGAGCTCCCTCCCCTAAGCCTGGCACGGCCACATCTGTTTCCCTGATTTCCTACGCTTCTGATCTTCTTCACCTGCCCTGCACCCCAGCGTCTTGGGAGAGCTTCCTGAGATGCCGCCTCCACCGTTTGAGTTGGCTTCCTGAGGCTCGCTCCCTCCTTCCTTATTTTTACCTCTCCGCCTCGCGGTAGCATCCAGAGGCTGGTAGCTCTGAAATGCTGAGGAAGGGAAGGGTCCGCACCGCAGAGACCACACAAGCCCCTTGGCTGCTTTTATTGAAACAAATGAGCATCTGTACGGCGAGGCCGTGGCTCACAAAAGGGGCTGTCAGCCTCAACACAACTCCGGCGCTCCGCAACGAGCAAACAGAAGACACACAAACTTCTCTTCCCAGCTGCCATCCATCATCCTAACGTACGTGGGTTTTATTTGGAAGGAGAGACAACGCCCTGCTTCAGCAGAGCAGAAAAAGGGGAAAGATACTCGGAGCTGTGGGGTTCCCCTGTGTGAGACCTTCAGCATCAGCCAAGTCCTGGCTCAACGGCTCTAAAATTTCCCCGAGTCGCCGCCTTCCCTTTAAAGTTCCCGCTCTTGCAAACAGTTTCTGTGGCATCCTCTGCTTGAAGAAAGCTTCCCTTTGTCTTATCCCCCGGCCTATTTGTGGCTCCCGGGGTGGAGGTATACTGGGAGGGATTTACACCAATGTGCCCTTCTGCGTGCGGACACGAGGCGCACTGCAAAGGGACACCGGAGAGCCTCCAAGAAACCAGAGGGTCCTCAGGGTGCATTTTTGGGAAGGAGGCTGTAGCAAAAAGATGAGTATTATGCCATCAGCATGCAAGAAGGGCGTTTACAAAGGACCATACAAGTGCTGTCAGGGTCCCGTGTAGGAGAGGAGCCACCCCAAGAGCTTCTCATGGCCAGGGAGAGCTGCCTGAGCAAGAGCTGCTCCCTCCTTGGCTGCCTTGTGGAGCCAAGTGGAGTTGGGATCTGAGACTTGAACCTCTCTCATGTCCCGCGGGTGCACAAGAGCCTCATCCTGTAACCTGAGTCTGGAGGTAGCGAGGTAGCAAAAGCTTCCTCTGAGCCCACCTTATGGCTTTCCCTGCAGGAAATGCAATTATAGCCAATTACAGTACTCGAGTGAACCCGAAACTTCGATTATCACTCTGCAGGGCTACTGGCTTGTGTATTCCCTCTGGTAAAGGAGCGTGTTACCATTGCTGTACTCTCACTGACCAGTCGGTTTCAACACATAAAACCCTAAACATTCGAGCTCCAGGTTAGCTCTAAGACTATTTTTCTGCTAAGGATGCTGCAAAAACACCTCCGCTTTTCTCTCTCAGCATCCAATTCACACCTCTGGAACAGACCTGCCTTGGTCAGAGCTGCTCCTGTGCTAGAGAGCAGGGTTAGGATCGGTGCCACAAGTGCTTGCATGGGTCATGGTCCACCCATGCTCCAGGAATTGTGGTCCCTGGGGAATGAGGAGGAGGTGTAAGGGCAGCACTCTGTCCCAGCTATCCTGAAGACATGCACAAGGGCCATATCCTGCCCCTCACAGGGCTGGCCGTGGCGGTGCTGCGGGGTGTTTGGGGCCAAACTGGGGGCTGCTAGCAAAGAACCGAGGTGCCCAAGCATTTCGGCTCCCTCCAGCAGGTCTGGAGGGAGCAGCTGCTTGCACCCTGAGTTTACACAGCTGCGTGGAAGCGTTAGCAGCTGGCAAGCCTTTCTCCCCCGAGCGGCAGCGTGTACCACCTCCTGCAGCTAAATGCGCTCCCCCAGCCCTGTAAAAAGGTCCTGGGGGGGTGGAGGACAGTAAAGGTGGGGCTGACTCGGGAGTTACAGCCGAGTTAAGCACGCAGAGAGGATAAACGCTGAGGGAGGTATCGGGGCAGCGGCGCTGTCATGAAACAGGAGACTAATAACGAAACGTTTGCAATTATTAGCCCGTAATGTTGGCACCTGCTTGCTGCCCCCAGCTGCGCTGAGCTTGTGTTCCTTGACCTGCAGAGCGTGTTTACAAGATGTGTCTACTCTGCCAAGCTTTTCCTGAAGGGAAAGGGGACCCGATGGGACTTTTCTTTGAAGGTGAGTCGAGAACCCTTTTTAACACCACTCCAGCATCAGTTTTTGCGCGTGTTTTATATAGCCCAACATCCAGTCACTTCCCTGTGCTCCCAAACCTGGATTTAGACTGTTCTTAAAGGCAAGCATCACTTCTGAAAACCATGACAGGATTAGGGCAGGGCTAGGGTGAGGAGAACAGACATTTTCATCTTCTGGCCTTGAGCCCATCCTGGAGGGCAATAGTTGTGCAGTCAGCATGAGATTAAAGCCAACGCAGGTACTTAGTGGAGCAAGGGATCTGATTGAACAGATGGTGAATACGGAGAGATTTGAGAGGTCTGGAAACTACTTTTTGAGATGCAGTTACTGGGAGAAAAAGGTGCTAAAAGTCCTTGAGATGTAAATCCCTCTCAGTGGTTAGAAATATATGATTTTCAGCCAGAATTTCTGAAAGAAAGAAGAAAGGAATCAGAATGCACAGGGAAAAAAATAGTTCTCAGGAGCATACCAAGTAGCAGGAGAGCTAGAGAGAGGCTTAGGTGTAAAAGGTGAGACTATCAACATAAGTGAAAAAAACTTACTTTAGCACATCCAAAAATTGACACCTTTGCATCGGCTCTGTGCTGTCAGGCATGACAGCTGGGGCTTACTGCTCTTGGGAACGGAGAGAAGAGCATCGATCCCCTAACCTGGTTGTGTCTGGGGTTAAAAGCATTGTCAGCTGCTCGAACACAATATCCCTGCTTGCCAACAGCCCTTGAAGGGTGCAAAGATGCAAAGTTGCATGCACGCCAACACGATCTAGAGATTTCACTTGCACATGTGTACCAGGGAGGCTCTCTCTTCCCCTCTGGATCCTACCACATCCCAACAAGCACATCCTTAAACTCAAGGTGACCCTGCTGGAGGGGAGATGGATGGGTGGAGGAGGGGGCATCAAGAGCTTGAATTAAATTGCTGCGCAAGCCAGTTCCCTGTGATTTATACCGTGGGGACAACACTTCACTGCTCCTTTACTCCCCAGCCCTCCACCCTGCTCGAGACCCAGCATACCATACGGGAAGCTCAGCAACACATGCAGAAAGTTGAACTTACTACTGTACTTACTAATGGATCCAATGACAGATATATGGTTGAGCGAGAGTCAGTGCGCAAGAGCAGGCATGGCAAATTTGGAATCTGAGGCAAATTTAGAAGTTTGTGCTTGCGAGAGGAAAAATGAGGAAAGGGGGGGAAAAAAGCACAAATCAGCGCTAAAGTGGCTGGACTTAAGTGGCACAGTTGTCCATGGAGTACCGTCATGGTGAAAGCCAAAAAAAAAGATGGATATTCCTCTGAGTGTAGTGAAAAAGCTGCCAACAGCGAGCTAAGGAACAACAGCAAACCCTTCCTCTTTCACTTATTTCGGGCTATTCGACAAATGTGAAATCCCCAAAGATGGAGGCAGCATCAAAGCCTTGCTGAAGCCTTTACTGGGATAGATCTGCTGGAAGTGACCCCCTCACACACGGATTGAGCGGGGGAGGCAAAGATCCAAGGAGGATGCAGCGCTGCGTCTCTTGCCTCTTCCTCACTGATAACAAATGGAGAAGGAAGGGGATTCTCAGGTGCACCAGGACGGGGAGAGTTTTAGGCTTTTATAATCCCTAGAAAATGTTACACAACACTTAAAATGATGAACTACTGGCTTGTTTTTTATTTTTTTTTATATATGTGGACTCCTTTGGTATAGCAATATCAGGGATCGAAATGTTTTCCAGGTCCTTAGGAGCCAAAAAAAAAAAAAAAGCCACAATGACAGAGAAGTTTGTTCCTATATGTTTATTATTCTTATGTGTGTGTGTGTTCAGGGACTTTTACCAGCTACTCATCCTCTTCTGTTCACACACCATAATGAGCTTTGAGCTTGCGTGCTGCCGTAATGCTCAACACAGCAGGGCAAAAACCGCCCGGCTGCTGGACCGTTTCACGCAGGTGGTATAGGGGAGAGCTCCTTATGTGAGTGTTTGCCTCTAAAATTACAGTAAAATATCCCCAAACCCACAATTACTGTACCTGGTTCTATTTAACAAAGCTTTTAACCTTCAGACCCCTGGCTTTTCCAGCTGTATTGCTTTTGGCAGGAACACTGTTCTGTTTGTCCTGTCGTGCTGCTGGCAGAAAGCAGATGCTTTCCTTCAAGCAGACAAAGTTTCCAAGCACGGACAGTGTGGAAAGCACATCCCGACATTTGAAGCAGATGCTAGGGAATGATTCAGGTGCAGTCTTCCATCCTAAAGTCTTATTTTTTCTGAAATAAAAGGGGAAAAGGAAAAAAATAATAATGTATTTTTAATGCACAGGTCAGCTGCAGTGGCTGGGCGGTTAGTCAAGGGCAGGCAAACGTTGCCAAATAGAGATTTTCCAATTAGGCAGGAGCTGGCCCAAATCCTCGGAGCTATTTTGAGGCTAGGTAGGTGTCTCCGAAGATCTGGCCAGTTGTGCCCAGATTTTCACATTGTCAGAACGTTTTAACATTTCATATCTTAACACAGCTCCGATGCGATCGCAGCAGAGTTGTGATTTTGCCGCAGTCTAAGTGAGGGACTCGCCTCGAGAACAAGCTACGCCGTTTCAAATTCAGATGGCAACAGCGTATGAATGGGGGACAAAAGAAAGATGGGAGAAACGGGAGTGAAAAATACAGGAGAGAAGGGAAGAAATGCGAGAAACCTCAGCAGAGTGACACAAAGGAGAATGCCGAGAAATGCCTCGGACGCTCACGTAAGCAGTAAGATTTCATTTATTTGGCACAGAGGGACAATAGCCCTGCTAACCAGGATAGCTATTGTTCTTTTGTTTTTAGGAAACAAAAAGGGTAGATGCGAAGCATGAGCTTCCCAGGGAAAAATCATAAAAATAAGTTCTCATCCTGCTGTCTACCCAGGAACCAGCGGACCCCCGTACTTCACCTATCGCCCTTGCGCTGTTACTCACCCCTGTGTTTGTCGGCTTAGGAAACAAATGAAATATATCGAGGCCTTGCTCTGTCTGAGGAGAGCTGAGGGTTTTTTTATAGCAGAAGAAGTTAATTGGATCGAAAAGCATCGAGTCAATGCACTAAGCGGAAAAATGCTCAGCGCTGTCTGCTGTGTCGCCGAGCACACGAGTGCTCCAGCAGCTGATGTTTCAGAAGCGAGCGTGAGATCGGTGTATTCCCTTTAGCTTTATTTCAGTGCTTTTCATAATGAAAACAGAAAGGCATCCATACCTGAAAGCCTCAAAACGCTGCATTCCTTCGGGGCGGTGGAAGGAGGAGAAAAGAGGGACTTAGATCTAGAAAGACAGAGGTGCCCAAACACGAGGATGACAGTCAGGGAATAAGGACCCACTGTCTGGGGACAGGGAATGCTTATAGGTTTTTACAAGCTCGGGGAGGGTTTAAGTGGTACAGGAGGTGCAGGAGCTTTGGCACAAGCACAGTGGATCCTGTCAGCAAAAAAGGACCTTCCACAGGCAGGTAGCCTCGTGAACCCGCAGGAGCCATTTGAAGCATGGAGGCGCAGCATTTCCCCCCTCAGCCGGCTAGCTGAAAAGCAAACAGCTGTCACCGAGGAAGGCAGGGGTGTCAGATATGCCTGGAGACACGCACCGGGGGATTTCTGCCCAATTAAAATATTTCTGAATGCAAAAGGCAAGGATTTCAAGCAAGGGGGCTAGCGGAAGGCGTTATCTGGGAAACCCAAACAGCCCGGCTGGGCGTTTGTTGTTCGGGGAGTTACCGCTCTGCGCAACTAACTGGCTTCATCTGGAAAAGGACAAGCTCCACAGCATCATAATCCTGTGCGTCAACCACAGTACAAATAAACAGAGTCGAGTCAAGGCTCAATGATTTTTTAACCTCTGCTAGTCAAAGCCGTGGTGGGTTTCACCTGCACGCTCCGCTGTGAACATATGGATGCGGGATACAAAGAACAGAGCCCCGGAGCCGAATCCTTTACTGATAAATAACGCAAGTTCCCAGCTGCATACACTACTGAGGGGCACGATAAATATTCATGCTTGTTTATAACCTAATGCACGGGAGCTGCCCTGTGGACTTCTTCAGTGATTCCCAGTGCGCGGTCTGGCATAAGGACGCTGTGCTCTTGAGTTTCTTGGGTCTCTGAAGAGCTTTTGGAGATGCTTGCAAGCATGGCTCATTGCTGGGTTTAGTACCTGTCAGCAAAAGGTGTTTTTATTTCTAAGTAGACAGTTTCAGTCAGTGCCTAGTTTTGTATGTCTAGGGCCTAAAGAGAGGAGGAACATCATACCGTGTCGTTTGATAGCCTGTTTTCCTTTTCACTCTTTTTTCCCTTATTTATTATCACTGCTTGATGCGCATTTGTTTTGAGTTCATTTGGCTTTTTTTGTTTGTTTGTTTAACCTCTTCCATGCACAGCCCTGCAGGTACCCTTCCCAATCTCAGCTCTTTGCTCTCCAACATCTCCCCCTGCGAGGGGCGCGACGCCAGTTGGGATGGATGCAAGCCCCCCTCGCCCTGCTGCTGTCACAGCCGGGATTTCGCGGCGGTGCGAGGGGGGTGGACGCCGATTTTTTGCTGGCTTCGTGGTCGGGAGGGGAAGGAGCAGGAGAGCCGGGGCCGGCCGCAGCGGCGCAAAACGGGCTGGGCGCAAGGATGCGGCAGGTTTGAAGCCACCTTAGCGCCCCGGCGCTTTCGCAAAGCCCCCAAACGAAAAGGAATAAATAAATTAAAAGGGAAAAAAAATAAAAATAAAGGAGGTGGTGGGGGGGTGAAGGCGGCTGGGGGTTCCCGGCTCCGAAAGGAGCCACGGCAAAGGGCGGGGGGTCCGGCAGGGCGGATGGGGGCAGGTCGGGCAGCAAGAGGAGAAGGAGGAGGAGGAGGAGATGGAGGAGGAGGAGGAGGAGGGCGAATGTTTCCTGCCCGCCGCCGCCGCCCCCCGGCCGCCCCCCGGAGCCGGGCGGAAGTCAGCCCGCGCCGTCGGAGCTTAAAAGGCTCCCGCACGCCGCCCAGCCCCAGTGCCGGCGGCCGCAGCGGGGCCAGAGGCAGCGCCGCCAGCCCTGCCGAGGCCGGGCCATGCGCTGCCCCCCGCCCTGAGCCCCCCTTCCCCGGACCCTTCCCCACCTCCCAGCCGCGCCGCCGGGGCCGGGCTCGGCCCCGCCGCACCCCCGCCGGGCCGGGGAAGGCGCCCGGCGCGATGGCTCTCCCCGGCTGCCGGGACGGTGCCGCCGCATCAGTGAGTAATTGCTGCTAATTCGCCCCCCGGGGCCGCCGGGCTCCGGCCAGGCGTTTTGCAGGGGGAGGTGGGTTTTAAAAGGGGGGGGGAGTGTGTGTGTGTGTGTGTGGGGGGGTTGGCTGCTTTTTTTTTTTTTTTTTTTTTTTCTCCTCCCCCTCCTCCTCTTCGCTCCCTCCGCCCGGGTTTTCTATTATTTTTGTTTTCTCAATAAAACCCCACGCGAAGAGGCGCGATGACAAAGGAAACGTGATCCCAGGCGCTGCAGGGGCTCCGAGCGAGCGAGAACCGAGGAGAGGAGGAGGAGGAGGAGGAGGAGGGGGCGAGCGGAGCGCTCTCGGATAGCATTGCACAGCGGCTCCAATTTGTGCGAGCGAATCTAATCCACCCCCCATGAATAATTCAGGGCGGCCGGCGGGGACCTGCCGCTGCTCCTCTGCCCGGCCGCGGCGTGTGCGAGCCCAGCCCAGGGGGGCTGCTCTGCTCCGAGCAGCCTCCGGATCCCGTTCCCTCGCCGTCCCCGCAGCCTTTTCTGTAATTTTTTTCTTCCCTCCCTGCCCCATCCATCTCCTCCTCCCCTGGGTCCCGCCGGTGGGGTGGGCACCGAGGCCGCCCTCCATCCCCACCCCCAGTCATGCGGTGGCGGAGCAGGCGTCGGCGGGGGAGGACTGGAGCCGGAGAAGTCTGCCCGGCCGCTGTGTTTCAGTGCCTCTCTCTCTCCTAGAGCTGCTCTGGATTGCAAAAGTGGAGGGGGGAACTGAAACGAAATTTCCCCTTCCCCCCCGCCAAGCACAGGTTTAAAGGAAAAGAGGACAAAACCCAACGCCCCAAGAAGAAAGAGCGAAAGTCGCGCTAAGCCCCGCTGCCCCCAGCCCGGAGGGAGCCGCAGCGGCCGGAGGAGAGCAAAGCAAAAGAGCCAGGACAGAGCAAAGCAAAGCAGAGCTGAGCCCGGGCCCCGGCGGCCACGGGGGGGGACCTGGCGCCCGGCGCCCATGCACTTTCCGTCGAGGGAGAAGACGGGTAACCAAAGCGCCTTGTCAAACTGCTGACCCGAGGGGGGAAATGAGAGGACTGCGTGAGGTATTGACTGCTGCGGGGATCGATACAATTCGGCTAATGCAGCGGGGGATCGGGGGTTAAGTACATGGAAGGGAAGAGAGGATCCATTTGCTGAGGGAGAGCGGGTCGGCTACACCTTGATACCAAAAATACCCCCCCCGTTACCCCCCTCATCCCCACGGCGGCGAGGTACGAGGCGAGGATCCAGCAGCTCCCTGCGGACGGCCGGATCGATGACACCCTATTTGCAAACCCGGCCAATCGATCCCACTTGGCAAAACGACTGATCGATGCCAGCGTGCTCGTAAAGCCCTTTGCAAAACTACCTTCGGCACGCCCCCCCCACACCCCTCCTCGCCTCACTTTTCCTTTTCTTTGATTTCTTTTTTTGCGTGTTGAGGGGGAGATCGGCTTTTTTTTTTTCTTCTCCCCCCCCCCCCTTCAATTCCACCCGGATCAGGCCCCTCGCAAATGGCTTCGTTCCCGGAGGCCGACTTCCAGATCTGCCCGCTCTGCAAGGAGATGTGCGGCTCGCCGGCTCCCCTCTCCTCCAACTCCTCCACCTCGTCGTCTTCCTCGCAGACCTCCAGCTCCTCCGGGGGGGGTGGAGGAGGAGGAGGAGGAGGCGGCGGCGGCTCCTCGTCCTGCGGGGGGGGCCCTCCGAGGCGGCTGCACGTCCTGCCCTGCCTGCACGCCTTCTGCCGCCAGTGCCTGGAGGCGCAGCGGCACCCCGGCGCGGGGGACGCGCTCAAGCTGCGCTGCCCCATCTGCGACCAGAAGGTGGTGATCTCGGAGCCGTCGGGCATGGACGCGCTGCCCTCCTCCAACTTCCTCCTCAGCAACCTGCTGGACGTCGTGGTGGTGGCGGCGGCCGCCGACGAGCACAAGAACGGCCGCCCCGTCGCCCCCGGCCCCTCCGCCGCCGGCTCGGCCCCGGGGGTGGGCGGCGGCAACAACCGGCACCACGGCCGCCCCCCGCCGCACCGCTCGGCTCCGCCGGGCTCCTCGCCCGCCGCCGCCGTCTCCTCGTCGTCGTCCTCCTCCTCCTCGTCGTCCGCGGCGCCTTCCTCGACGTCCTCGTCCTCCTCCTCGTCGTCGGGGGGCGGCGGCGGCTCCTCCACGGCCGCGCTGCTGCTGCGGCGGCCGCACAGCCGGCAGGGCGAGCCCCGCTGCAGCTCCTGCGACGAGGGCAACGCCGCCAGCTCCCGCTGCCTCGACTGCCAGGAGCACCTGTGCGACAACTGCGTGCGGGCTCACCAGCGGGTCCGCCTCACCAAGGACCACTTCATCGAGCGCTTCGCCGCCGGGCCGCCCCCCTCCGCTGCTGCTGCTGCCGCCGGGCCGGCTGCGCCGCTCGCCCTCAGCCCGCCCTACCCCGCCTCGCCCTACAACATCCTCTCCGTCTTCCCCGACCGGGCCAGCTACTGCCAGCACCACGACGATGAGGTGAGGCCGGGTGTAGGGCTCTGGGGCCCCTCCCGGGGTGCTGAGAGCCGTTAAGGGTCGGTATGGGGCCCCCCCGAGGGGTGCGGGGGGCGAGGAGGGAGGGAGGGAGGGAGGAAGGGAGGGGTGGGGGAAAATGGCCGCGGAGCCTCCCCGAGCCCCTCGGGGGGGTGGTGGGCACGGAGCAGACCCGAAACCGAGAGGGTGAAGGGTTTTTTTAACCCTTTGACTCAAAAATAAATAAATAAAATACATGTTTTCCTTGTGAAGTTGGTAAAATTGATCATATTTTTGACCCAAAGTTGTCCACCCCTGTGCATCCCACCTCCGTCTCCCGCCGGTGGCTGACAGAGTTTCTTGTGGGGGGAAAAAAAATTTTGCTCTATGTGGTCTCTTTTTGCCTGAAAGCTGCCCTCCAAATGATTTCAAGCGCGCTCAAAGAGACCGCTCCTTCTTCAAAATGTGCTGGAAGTGTGTTCAGTCCTCTTGGGATGCGGCTCCTCGCTGTGATAACTCAAAACTTGATTTTTCTTCTCCAAGTGGGAAATGGTGGCTTGCTGTCCTCCCCCTTCTGGGGGGTCAGGATGGGGGGCTTTGCTCGAATTTTCCAGTCGCCTCAGTGCTAGAAGTAGTTTCCTCCCCGTATGGGATCTGCATAAGCTGCTTCAGAGGGAAAGACTGGCTGAAGACAGGGTAGTGTGAGGGGTGTAAGAGTTTTCTGTGGGATGCCTGTTTAATAAATACTTGAAAGCATTTAATGTTATGAAACATGGTGATGTCCTTAAGGGCAAACTGAAAGCAGAGGCACTTCTACCTCCTCTAACTCTCCTGTGTCTTGAACTTTCTAGAAAGCTCTGGAAGACCTCTTCTTGTTTGTTAAAGCTCCCAGTGACTGAGGAGGGAGAGTAGGAGTTCAGTGGAGAAAGGGGAAAAAAACTTAAAATAGCACTGGGGGTCAGAGGGTGTGCTCGAAGGGCGAGGAAACTTTTTAGGTTTTGTTTTCAAAACCCATCTTACTGGCCATTGGGCTGTTTTTACAGCTTTTTATGGTATCTTTCTGCTTGTGGTTTTCTTGCTATACGTAACAGGGAATACTGGAGTGCAGGGATGCGGGATTCTTAATATGCTAAAAAATTGTGGTTTACCCTCATTTTGGACTACACCTTTGGGCTAAAAACTTCTCGTGTTTGCAGAACCCAAAACTTCTTGTTGGAGTGTGTTAAGTGACATGTTGGAGCATGAGCTGTGGCTGTATCACAAGTGCGCAGCTCCTAGAGTAGATGTTGAATAGTCCTTACCACCCAACAAAAAAAAGTGGCAGGGGCAGGAGCTTCAAGTTATTTTGTAGACTTGTTAAGTATAAACACCAAAGGGAAGACATCCTAGGCTGGCTCCAAAGGTACAGCTTAACTAGAAGTGACCTCTAAAGAGGCATGTTAACTTAATCTATGTAACTTTATTTTCAAAAGTGTGCTTGGAAAAGGGTGTATGCATCAAGATCAGTCTTGGGTGTCCTTGTGTCCTGTAGACCGAGAAATTGTTTTAAAACAAGTGAGTGTTTTCAAGCCTTCAGCTCCTGTTGAGAAGCTTTTATTCTGCAAATTAATGATCTACGGCTGTTCTTGATTGGTGAGTTTTGGTGGTTTCTTAGTGTGGGTGTGCCTGATTAGTATTTGCAAGTATTTATTAACTCAAGGGGAAACATTTGGGAGAGACTATGAGAACAGTTTATACTGTAAATCTTTCTCAATTTAAAAAAAAACCAACACATGGGATGCAAGATGTACAACTTTTGAGAGAGGGTGGCTGCAAAACAGTGAGGGTTATTGCTTGTTTAATTCAAA
Source organism: Anas acuta (assembly GCF_963932015.1). NCBI lineage: Eukaryota > Metazoa > Chordata > Aves > Anseriformes > Anatidae > Anas > Anas acuta. The sequence goes on along the minus strand of NC_088980.1, from coordinate 43,578,411 downwards.
GAATGCTATTTACAGCCTCATAAAAGGTATGATAAATAGAAAGGCAGCCTTCCAAGAGAGTGCTTAAGTGATGCACTAAACGCATTATTAGACAGCCAAACAAAGTAAAAGCAAACCTAAAATGCAATGCTGGAATGGTAGCTCGAAATGTTAGTCTGCACAGTTGTAAAATGTGGTTCTACTTGGTATGCAAGTAGAAAAAGCTGGTGCAGGATATTCCCTCACAGGCGTGTGTCCCGCAGGTAAGTTCAGGCACAGGCAATCTAATCTGTAAGCTGCTAGAACAGTAGTTCTCAGATGTAGAGTGCTGCTTCCCTAGGATATATCCTCCTCATCCTATTTGAGATAAGTTGCAAAGAGTTTGACCCTGTTCCTGCAGCTTCTCTGGGCCAAAGCAGCTGGCTTCCTTATCTTCTTCCTCTCTTAACGTGATATTCCTCTGTCCTTCCACCATCAGTATATCACTTGTCACCTTTTGGTTCTAGTTTTCAGTGTTTTTTTTCCTCCCCTCCTCCTGGGAAGTTCTGTGTAGTTCCAATCCTCCCCCCTTCCCACATCCCCATTTTGAGACCCCCTCAAATGAAAGGGGGGAAACAGCACTGCCGATGGCTGCTTGCTGGGTGTGTTCCAAGTCTCAGAACAAGGCTACTGAAACATGTTTGCTGGATGAAATCAACATAGCTGCTCATCCTTTCAGTGCAGAAAAATGAAGATATCAGCTCTCACTGATGGTAATTAGTAAGTGACTGCAGGCACGCACAGAATACAATTTAACAGCTCAACTTCACTCACAATAATAACAATAACAACATATTGTTTGGAGGCAAATATTTGTTTTCTTTAGGGAAAACAAAACTTCAGGCACTGCTTTCAAGGTGGATAGTGCCTGTAAATACTAGAGATGCATGAAAGGAAAGTGAACTGTGTTCCTGGGGAAAAAGTAAAGGCCAATCTTTCTGTGTTTGTTAACAGAGCTTCTGTTGATACCTGGTCCAGTTGGGCTAGTTAACACTTGGAGCTTCATTGCCTGGTATAAAATGTTTTTTGGACAGCAAGGGGAATACTTAATTTCAGCCAGATATTTCAAAGCATTCTACAAAGGTACCAATACTTCTGTTGCAGCCCTGAAGTTTTCGTCTGTGTGACCATGTTTGTATGGATAAAACTGTTGCAGTAGTAACTGGATGATGCTGTGATAAAAGCCAGTAGAATAGGACTTCACCATGGAAAAGGTTCTACTGCAATCCATAATCAAATCAAATGAGCTGATTGTTTTTCAGCGTACCTGATTGTCTCATATCTTGGCATGAAAGATCTATTTTTCTTTTTGTAGAATTATCAAAGAGACTGCAAACCGAAGTAGGTGCTTAGAAAATGCTGGAATTGCTGTAGGATGTTTGGCTTGTTGAGATGAAAGAAAGTAACTGGATTCAAATGACTTCACTATTGCAAGGAGTGGAAAACACAGCAAGTATCAAGTTAAATGATGTGGAGTTTCCTTTATGCCAGCCCTCAGCTGTGCTACATGGTTTAGTTAGTATCATTTGGTACTTGGTCAAAAGACTACAATAGCAGACTTCTAACACTTTCTAGGGAAAGTGCAGAGTGGCTAAGCTCAGTCAGCTTAATGGTCTGTGACCCCATAGTTCTCATACTGCTTTACAGGTTCCATCTCTAAAGTGGTTCAGAGACCATAGGCAAAATCCTATAGTACCATGGCTTACCCCTGCTGCAAGAAAGGATTTCATTTTTTTTCCTTTTTTTCTTGTATCAATTATGGTTTGATTATGGTCAGGTTCTTCAATGATTTAGATTATTTCACAAACTCCTTAGCAGTTTCTTATTGGGTCAGTGAGTTAAAATGGATTCATGGGGATATCAGTGCACTTGGGCAAGACTGGCTGAAATTAGCAGCTATTTTGAATCCTAGAGTGGCATATATTCCCTATTTGTCTCTTTAGACAACAAATCGCATTTATTGTTCTGCAGGTTGTAACAGAAAACTTTGAAAATTTGTGTGTCCCTAGGAGAAGGAATACAAACATCTGCCATCTCAGCTGAAAGTCCGGTACCTTGGCTAAAATTGCTGACTGAATTCATACCTAAGCTGCTCTTATTAGTGTGCTTCTCTGGTTCCACAGCAAGAGCAAGCTGTGTGGTGACATCTCATGGTTCTTCAAAGAGGAGAATCTCATCTCTTCCCACCAGGCTTGGTTGTATGTGCTCAGCAGATGAGTCTGAGCTTGTTCAGCTGATTAATGTGGTAGGAAACTTGTCTTCCTCCTAGCATTACTGCAAATTTGAGTCACAGAAGAACCTGGTTAAAACTGAAACTTTACAAGGGAAAAGGAGTAAGAGTGTTCCTGGGAAGGAAGCGTAGGTTAGATATGGTCCCCTTTTGTAATGGTTTGCCACTGCTGCCAACGTTGAGCTTTGCTCTATGGCACTCTTTATGTTGTCAACCCTAATGTCTCACCAAAACAGCTGGCATAAGGGGAAATATGCCTGTCCCCTTAGTTCTATCTTAAAGGCTATTTGTATGAAACTGCAGTACGTGATTCAAATGCAGGGTTTTCCTATCTTTTTTTTTTCTGATCATTGGGATTTTTTTTTACCTCCAAACAAATAACTAAACTCTTAGGACTGCACTCTGGAGGCATCTGTTTTCGTATGTACTTCATAGTAGTGCCTCCTATATACCTTTAGCTTTATAGGACAACTTCTACATGATCTAGAGAAATGTGTATTTCCAGTATATAAATTGTGCACAGACTTCTTTAAATATTGTTGCTTCATATCTGCTGCATCTTTTTGTATATCAAATGCATGTGCAAGTGTCCATTCTAAAGACAGTACTTTGGATTCAAGTTGTGACATTTGTTTTCCTGTTTTTTTTTTTTCTTTTAACCTGGTAAAGAAAGCAGAACACTGAGTTACTTTGTTCATACATGGCCCATGGAATGGGGACATAGCTTCTGGATGTTGAAGGGCTTTATAAACCTCTAATTTGACATGTATTTAGTTTCTTACTTCCAGACAGTGTTCAGATACCTGGTGCTAAGCAGCTCACCTCTTAAATTGCCTTGCTTTCCTCCAGTAGGTGTTTAACTTCTGGCTCTTATGTGTATGAAAAGATATTTTCTTCAATTGTTTTATTTCGTAAGAGAATGCAAGTCCTATTTCATAGCGGTTAAAGTTAGCAATATCATACTGGATAGAATAAAAATCAGTTAGCAATACCATATGGGACAGAACAAAAACCTACCCTCTTCTCCTCTCCTTTGGTACGACTGACATTCAAATGCTCACAACATTTAGGGAAAATACAGTGAAGCTTTTCCTGGTGATAATTTGATACCATTATGTTCCTGGCCTAATTAAGCATGACTTCAGATGGTTTCCAGTGAGTTAACTGGAAGAAATATAAATGCCTTGCCTGTTTGAGGGACTTTCATGAGCTCTTTTTACTTGGAAAACTTCTTAGAATCCAACAGTATCAGTACAGTAGAAGCTTGCATACAGACCACAGCATAGACCTATGATGTTATAATAACTTTATAAAATACGGCTGGATGTGTGCATACAGAAAGGCATGAAACTAATCTCCTCTGTACTGAGGAGAAATGAAAATTCCTGTTGTAATTCCACTTTCACACTTGGAGACATCATGGTTACAGTATCTTTACCTTCAAGAGAGGGCCTGTCTGAGTTTTGTATCAATTTGGCAAACAAATCTTGTGTGTTTAGGAGTATCCTTTCAGCTAAATTTTCAGTGTGTAAACGTGAGTGCCAGACCATGCTTCCTTAGAGGAAAACTACCTAGTTATCCTTTTTAAAGTTAAGAAGGTATCACTCTTCTTTTGGTACTGTCTTGGCCCTGTTTCATCCTAGTTCTCCTGCCATACTCCCTTCTTTCCAATAAAGCTGTCTGTCTTTCCATCAGACAAAGGATCTTGATGTGTTGAGAGCAAAGATCTTAATTTGTATGAATGATGTGCTGAACACAAGACTGGTGTTACCAAATACAAGATTTCACAAGTTTATTGTCTTTACCTGTAATCCGCTTTCAATAGAGCAATTAAAAATATAATCTTGGATCTTAAATACATAGTACATAATTCTTAGAAATGCTCTTACCCTGTCACTAAGTTTTAAAGTGTAGAAATACTGGATGGGAATGGAAATACTGCTTGGTAATGCAAAAACTCTTTAAATTTAATGAATGGACATCCCTGATTCTAAACATCAAGAGTGTGGTTGTGTTGTACATGGAAGGAGCTGCAGCCAAGTGCATGTACAAATCCATTGACCTACTCTCTAATTTCCATTCCTGTGCTTGTTGAAGGGCTGTGGGGATGGGATGGTATTGTCCTCTTGTCTAATGAATTGTTTGTGTATCCAAATCAACTTTGCAATTCATAGAAATAGAAAAAAAGATTAATAAAGAATCAGTGATCCTATCTGACTACTAACTGGAGTTCAAAAGCTTCTTTACAGTGCAATTTGATATTGGACAACTCTATCTTTTGTTCTTCTTTCTTCCTTTTCCCAATTTAAAGAAAAACTGTATGTAGTTAGTACAGTAGTCCTTTTGCTAAAATTCTGCGTCTAAGCTACTTCTCCCTTTTTCTTTCCTTTTACCAACCTTCAAATAATTTGTCAACTATGGCATCTATAGCTAATCACTTCATTTGTGAATGAAAAATGCTGAACGGTTCTGAATGCTCTAGTTCTTCAGCATGAAAAGGAGTGAAAAACTTGGTACCCACAGATGAGGCTTATGAATGTATGTTCTGTGTTGTATTGCTGTGCTACATTTTGGCTATGTGGACAATACAGACACTTCAGAACAATTAATTCATAGTTACATGTTCAGCTGCAGGAAATAAGAGGTCCAGCCCTCCGTTTCACTTGTGTATAGCATGCATTTCTAAAATTTGATGATATCTGTTGTGAAAATAGTCTCTTCTAACCAAAGAAATGTGGAAAAATCTTGTCTTAAATAAGCAGTAGACAAATAGTCAAAGGCTGCTGCCTTCCTGTGGCTACCTGAGTAGTTATCTTCCTCCTGTCAGTTACTCTGTGGCATGATCCTCACCAAGCTCACACTATCACCACCAAGGCTGGTCCCAATGCTTTCCAGGACTGCTGAGTAGCAACTGCCAGCCCTTGCAAGGGTCTTGGTGCTCTGGGAGGAAAAACATGTATGCTCTCTGGTGATTACCTAGCTCTGAGCTAGAGGTAATAGCTAAGCTCATGTTGCATCATCTTCCCTTTAATGTTGGCCTGCGTGCATAGCCAAAATGTTTAAAGGTATTTTAAGTTTGCTGAACCTTATCTTTTTCTGTTTTTCTGTTGGTCTTACATGTTCATCCCATGCATTTTGTGGGTAGGCAATGTTGCTATAAACTGCCAATTACTGTAAATATTTCCTTTCCTTGGGTAAGGTGTTGTCAACATACCTAACTACTAAAGGATGTGTTCAGCTGAGTTAAAGGGCTGTGAGGGACATCTCATTCAGAAATTAAACTGGTGGCATTATCAGATAGCAGTAATTCTACCTTGTAGCTGTCACCTTCCCCTTGTCCTGTGCTGTCCTGGGTTCTGTTTGGACAGCAAGTACCTAAGCATAGAGAGTGGCAGGCATATGCTAGAAGACTAACTTTATGCAACTTTTTCTTCAGCTGATCTTGGTGAACAAAAGACAAACTTAGCTGGCATTTTCCCCTAAATATCAACTTCAAAACACCTCCTTTTTCTTCATTTAATTGCTGCTTATTACTTGTGCCATCCATACTGTCAGTAAAGTGTACAATATAAAATTCCCTAAATGTTTGGTGTAAGCAAAGCTTGAAAGCTGTCTGCTCCGTAGATGCCTTTAAGCTTTGGAACCCAAGCCAGTGTCGCACCAAGGAGTGAGAGGATGCTGCCCTCCTACTGGGAACTAGCTGGCACCAGTCCCTGTCACCTGAGCAGGTAACCATTCCTGATCTTCCCTAACATTGAGTAATGTCACATCAGGTGATGGGGGGTGCAAGATAAAAATCAGGTTGCTTCCAGTGTTTTGCTGCGTCTTTGTCATTTGGAAGTCAACTACAGAACTACCGGGTTCTCAAATGCCTTGGTAAGTGCACAGACATGTGGAGCAGAGTGCATCTCTTCCCTTGAGGAAGAACCTCAGAACAAAAGGACTCCTCACGCCTCTAAGCCTCCCCTTCCCTTCCCAGGGCCTGCTGGTAAAGGGTTAAGCTCCCCCAGCAGCGCCCCCGCCCCCACCGCTATATATGGTGTGCCCAAAGGCGCTGGGGATTTAATACATTGAAGTCGGAGCGTGAAGGGGGTCTGCAGCCTGCTAGACAAAGTCACTCAGATTTCAGGAATACTTGATCCATACAAGGATGTTACTTGAGAAAGGCACTTCTCGGCGAGAAACGGGTTGCCAAAGGAGCTGCCCCAGTGGGTCAGACGCAGCTCCTCTGGCTACGTGGGCAGCTTGGCAGCCAGGCTTTCTGTGGCTGGCCATAAATAGGAAGGGCAGTCCAAATTCTGGTGAGAACCATCTTTGCAGAGAAGTCACTATTTGCAGGGGTAATAAAAACCCTGCTTCTGCTGCTGAGATGTTTGCAAGTTACAGAAACTGTTGCATGGATAAATTCTTGAGTTATATTGAATCAACTGAGTAAAAGATGAAAGAAATAACAAATTGCATTCCCAGTTACTGTAGAAGCAGCTGCAACATGACAAAGGTGTCCCAACACAATGCCTTTGGTGTCAACTTCTGCTACAGGGGTTTAAGTGGATGGGCAAATATTTTTGGAAGAGAAGGGAGGGACTGTTATTTAAAAAAACAAACTCTAAAGCCGAACTAGAGAGCTGGCAGTGGTCAGGAGTAGATGAATTTCTCTGGAAGAAATAACCAAACTAACAGACAGCCTTAAAATTGCAGAAAACAAAATCAGAAAACTACTGAAACAGTGAGGTCCCTATTTTTCTAGTGCTGCTTTTACTTAATAAAATGGCAACTGAGGATGGTTGGGAGGGACTGTCATACTTTCTTGCTTCCCTTCTTTCTCCCTTTGGAGTATTGTGGAGGTACTGAGGGTTAGGCATGAGGTCAAGGTTAAAGCAGGGGCTGTTGGTGATGTCCAGAAAGGTAACTGTGCTCTTTCTTAAAGTTGAGGTGTCTGCTGCTTTCTACATTGCAGACTGTCTATTTTACCTGACAATACTGTTTCATGGTGGTTCTTCTAGCATCACCTGTTTTCTCAAGGACTGTGGGTCTCTTACCAGAGCAGAAATAACTGATATGTATGATCCTAGAGCTCTCTGGTGTGAGGCATGGCTCCTTTACTTGAGGTATGCTGTATGGCTGTAGGTGAAAGGGCTAATACAGAGGTTGGCAGGCTGCTGTGAAAGGAAACAAGCCTGGAGGGTCTTGAACTGATTCTTTCTGCATATCTGGCATGCTGTTGGAAGGCTACCTGCTCCAAACTTCAGGCCACTCTTAAGGTTTACTTTTGCCAGGGAGAAACTACATACAGATGCTTATGAATTTGATATACTTGATGGGATAGATTTTGGAGAACTGTCACTTGTCAAAAAGAAAACATAATTTATCTTCATGTTGTTGCCTTCCTAGTAAATGTGATGTTATCTTTGTATCTTGTCAAAAAGTAGTTCAGTAAAGTTCAGTAAGCACCTCTGAATTTGAGCTGCTAACTGAAGCAGTTGAGTGAAGCCAGCTGAAGGGATCAGACATGCTCTAGTAAGTTATGTCTTTGTACCAAGGGTAGGAAACCTCTCCTCCGTGTGGGTTTGAAGGGAGGGAAGAGCTGCTTGTGGCAGGGGTTGCTGCAGTCTTACAGTGAAACAAAGTGACTGAATCCTTGGGGTTTGCTTTGCAAAGTATGTGTAACTGTGGCTAGGTACCTACTCTTCTCCTTATTTATCTTTTTTTTTTGTCCTTACTTAGGTTGAGGGTAACCAGTCACCACTAAAACACTTAGCAGCTTGAGAATTAAGTGTTGGCATCTTACATCACTGTCATTAAAACAGACTAAATAGATGTGAGGGAGTTGGAGATGGAGTCACTTTGGTGTAAAATATTTTTCAGGGAGTAATTGTAGGTTTTAACTGAGTGTGGTGCTGTTATAATAATTCCTGTACGATCTAAGATAAGCCTTCAAAGGAGTGTTAGAGAATCTGCTGGAAGCTGTACAGCACTGAATTAACAGTGCACACATTCATTTTCCCTTTCAAGAGCCTTTGGCATTGACTGGATATAGGTAAGGTGGGCTTGTCTTTGTGAAGACTTGAGTAGTTGGGTTCTGTGGCCACTGGAGCTTCTAGTGGTATACTATATGCTCAGGTCTGGATCAGATCCAAAGGCTGCTCTTCTACCTGATCACTTACTTCCATGTCTGTTCTTTCATTATGGCTTCTCCGTCTCTGAGCTAGCAAAGTCTGTAATCACAGAGTACTTCAATTACTTATTGGTGTTCCTCATAGCTTGGTCTCCTGGCAATGATGCCAAAAAAAACTTGTGACACTGAGAGCAAAAAGGGGACAACCTTAGTTTTATAAGTACAGGTGTTGCAAAAGTATGCTTTTTTTGTCACTAGAATGCAAATTCACCTTGAACCACTGTTTCGGTTAATAGCTTCACTTTTGTACCTCAGTTTGTAAATGCTGCACAGTAATTGAATGTCAGAATTGGCAGAAAGGACCTTAGTTTAAGAAGTCACTAAGTTAAATAACTTAATAGCTTCATTTTATTGGTAAAGACAATGAGGATATCTTAATTCTATAAATGCCAACAATTTTGAAACCTAATCTTGGTACTGGTGTACACATTCAGCAAAGAACAGGACTGCTGAGGCATTCAAACTGATGAAACCACTTGGTGAGTGGACTCTAAGCAGAGTGTGGGAAGAGGAAGCTGCATATTTTTCTGGGGAGGAAAAAATGAATTGGTGTTTAACATGCAGGCAAAGCAAGAAGACCTACACAGAACCAGCCAGTTGCATCACTTGGCACAGGTATCTCCTGTCATCTAAATCTGAACTTCCTGTGCTTCAGCCTCTTTCAGTCTGTATATCCTGTATCTGATCCCTTTACCCATTCATTGGCAAAAAGCAGCAGGGTGAGCTGGCTGAAAACTAGGAGGAAGGAAGCAAATGCCAGGCTGGCTGAACTCACTGGACAACAGAGGTCGGAAAACCCTGCAGCTGTAAATGCGGTATGGAAGCGGGACAAATAAATACTGAAGTTGTTCCGTGTCCCTTGTCCAAACTTGCTCTTCTTCCCTGGCTCTTCCATAAGTTTAGCCACCCAAACACTGAAATGGAATTAAATAACTAATATGCTTTGCATGGATTTTTGTTGAAAGCTGTAGCTTGCCTTTTATTATAAAGTATTCTTGTGATCAAGTATCTCACTATTTGTTAGTTCTGGGCACTGTCTAACCATGCAACACATCACTTCTATTTAGTAACATGCTTTTGTTAATTTGTTGATTGTATATTATCAGTATATGTAAATATTTTATATAGTATTTATGAGAATTTGGCTAGCATAGTAAGGCAGGCTGGCTTTTCTTGAAGAAAAGATAAAATTTGATAGCTAATCAATCTAAGAGTAGTGTATTGAACCAGAGTCCTGTTAGAACCACCCTTCTGTCTTAAGTGTTCAATGCAGATGCTTCAGGAAAAAAATACGTGAAGTTGTGAAGTACACAGTTCTAAAGTAAAGAGTTTACAAGGTGTCCTTCTGTTGTAACTTATTTGTATCCTAAATTACTATTGGGATGTCGTTTGTATCAGTTCTCTGAGCAATAGCAAAAAGTCTCAACCTGAAAATACCATACAACAAATGAAAGTTTATCTTCTCTAGAAGACAGCATTTTCATCTGTTTTTACTTTGAAATCTAAATACCTTTTAATGCCATGTAAGGTGGAAACATAAATGGAAATATTTCTCATAAGCTAGGGGGTAGATTGGAAAGAGGAAGTGTTGTATGTAAAAACAAACACCAAAATAAAGAATGAGTAGAGAGATGCTTCCCAGCTGAGATGACTATGTGCTATCCAAATATGCTATCAGCAGGTGAGAGATTCGCAGAAATGCTGTGCTGTCTTGGAAATTGTTTATTCTTCCAGGTATTCCTTAGCATATGAAAGAGCAGTTACTGCCTTCCTGAAATTCATGTGCTTTTGGATATGGCTTTGGCATGAAAGTCTGCCAAACTACTCATTCTAATGAAAATACACTCTGATTATCAGTCCTGTCACTTCTGACCACTTGGTTTGTTCCTTGCTTTGAAGAAAAATCACCTTCCATGTTGTGGCTTATGATTTTCTTAGGAAAACTGAAAGTATGTGTGTAAAGAAATAGTTGCCACCTGTATTAGTGGATTCTCATTTTAGAAATGTGCTGGCAATTTTCCAGTTGGCTTCCGTGGCAGAGACTGGGTTTGATAGACAGCTATATAGTTCCTTGCTCTTAAAGAAGGGGAAATATCCAAGGTGACTTCCACAGCTGTAGATCTAGTTACTTGGTTTGGGTGCATGTATTCTAGTGCAGTAGCACATGCCTCTTGAGCAGTATGATGTGAAAAGATATAAAGTACTACACATGCAATCTAAGAAAGGAAACTCCTGTCTTCAGAGACCCCTGCCTGACCCAGGCAAACTGCTGCCAATAGTTCACTAAGAGCAAATGGCTGTTGTTGAAAGATACTCTCCTAAATTGGTGAGAGAATATCATGGTGTGTGGGTTGTTTTTTCCTATTTCATGTATCTGTTTTTCTCCAAGCACCAAGCAGGGGAAAGCTCCTGCCAAATATGTATGGCATAGCTTTTTTATTACGATTAGGTATGTATAAATGCTTTTAGCATGAAAGATCTCTACAAATCAAAGTTTAAACAAATAAAAATAATCAAAACCAACCAAACAAATTCTCAAAACACCCAGCTCTCATGTGGTGAAAGATGCCACTTCTTGGAGTAAGCTGACTTGTTTCATGTTTGATCCCATATGGAGTTACGGAGGGAAACCATTCCTTGAGTGCTTTTGTTAAATAAAGCTGTTGCCATGAATTAAGCAACACTGCCCTGGAATGTTTCTGATCATGGTCTTGCAGAGCTTGTGACCTTTGCACTGAACATGTGAACTGAAACTTCATCTTCCAGTGTTCAATAACCATGTTAAAAATTCAGAGGTGAGGCAGTCTTGGGATTTCCTTAGGCTAGCTTAAATGCCGAGTGAAATTTAAGTACTGATTTATACAGTTCCTCTTTTTGTAACCAAGTCAAAAATGAGAAAGTAAAATCAGATTACTTATAAAACAGAATTTTGTCATATTAAAACTACATTGGTGGCCTTTTGTAGCTCTAATTTATTGGTACATGCTAAAACTTAAAATATCACTGCCATGTCTAGAAGCATCCAGTTACTATAAACCTAGATGTTTGTAGTGATATACTACTACTGCTACTTAAAACAATTACTCTAATCTGACTAGCCTCTTCAGGCTCTACACCCAGTTCTTGGTTAACTGGTTTGCAGGTGAAAGGAGTAGGAGAAGAGGAGTTTAAGACTCACAGCATTATGTTGCTGGTCTTCCTAACCTACTAGAATACTAACAACAATTAGTATTCTTCTTTCCCAGATAGAAACACTGCCATCTCTTGGCTATTCTTTGTTCTGACCTTTTAAATATATTTTTCTAATTTCTTGCAATGTTTTCTGATATGATTTGAGTAATTGGATGAGGATGGCTGTAGTATACATGTATGTTAAGCCTTCCACAAACTTGAGATTTCGTATGGAAAATCTAATTACTTTACTTATCTTACCCTGGAATAAAAGGAAAGAGGGAATGTCACCTCTAGCAACTCAACTTCTGACATACCTGTTATCTTCTTTAAAAACATTAGGTGAGGATGGGCTGTGTTCTTGCTAAACTAGATGACCAAATAATTTTGGCAGTAGTGCTGGCGTCTGAAAGTAATGATGTCTGGCGTAAGGGGATCCGGTCTTCATTCCCTACAAAAGGGATTAACAATATTTTTCAGTGATGTTCTTTTGACCAGATTCAAATAGTGTTGATCTAATACTAAATTCTGAATTCTTTAGAGTTGGGGAAGGAGAGATGTGTTAGGTTCTAATTGTTTCTTATGGCCAGCTTCATTGGAACCTCTTGAGTGGTTCAGTATGGAACAATTTTAGTAATGTGTATGTTGAGTGGGGTTACGTTAATTGTCTCTTCATTCTTGAAGTTTCCCCAAGTGAGAGGGAAGCAGCACTTCTACCCAAATGCCTTTGCTGTGAGCAGCAGCATCTTTTCCTGTACGTGTCCAGCATTGTGCTGACCCAAGTGTTTGGTTGTGGTGAGCCTTCTTCCTGAAAATGTGTAGAAAAGGGTGACTTCAGGCCAGTCAGTCTACCAGATCTGAAACCAGCCTTGAGGAACACCCAACACTGGTTCTTAATCCTGACAAGCCCTTCCAGCTGGGTGCTGGGAAGACTTCATGCTTAATGCTTGCCCAAGTGAGGGAGAAGTGTGGCATACCACTTCTGAGGACTCTACGCTAGTTCTTCTATGCAGAGAGCAGTAATGCCCATGTCCCAGTGGGGATAGGCTTGAAGGCTATAATACCAGTTAGTGCAATCCCCACCCCATGTAGAAAGTCTTAGGGGAATGCAGAAACTTGAGAAAGAGACAAGGTGCTTACAGAACATGAGAGGACAGCAGTGGTGGAGTGGGATTGTCAGGTTGCTAACAACACCCTGACTTCTGTATTAGCAAATGGAATTAATTTCTTGATGTGTAACCTAAGCTCTGGGATGGGGAATAGCAAGTATGGGTTTCCAGCATCTGTTCAGAAGTTGCATCTCAATCCCTCTCCCAAAGGTAGTCAGGTCTCCTTATACTCCCACCCCCTTCAAGTGTGGGGCTTGCTGGTGGGAGGTCATGGTGGAGAAGCAGCTTTGCTCTTTTGTACTCTGATTGCATGCACTTGTCAAAGATGGGATGGGCATAAATCAAATTTCCTGTTTTGTGAATGAACCTTCAAGTCTAACTTCTGGGATGGTGTTGGGGTGTCTTTGGTGTTGTAGAGCAGAACCTCAGGAACTGGCCCGAGAGAGAACAAGGAATGAGCCTGGCTTTCCTTCCAGTAGGAAAGGAGCGGGTCTAGGATGGCACTCTGCTCCAATGGCTCTTATTTCACATCATTAAATTCTTTGTCTTGAGTTAAGCAAAAAGCATGTTACTACAGTACAAACTAGAAAATAAGCAGGAGTTGCTATTTAAAAAATGCTATGGCATAGCAAATCTCTTTTCACCCCAAGCTGTATGCTTTTTGCAGATTTTAGAGTAAGTAAATTGAAAAGGGTAAAAGATAACACATTCTACTAAGCCTTCCCTTACATCTTGACTTTCATTAAGAACTTAGTTGTCTGTCTCGTGAGTCATAAGGTGTAGGAGAGCTCTGAAATGTCATTCTTGGATTTAAATGGTAAGTCATACAAAGGTCCCAATGGTTCCTAAAATATTTGTATTGTGTTCAGTAGCAGAAGTATGTTAAGTTCTGATGGCATAGAGTAAAAGTGCATTATGCAGAGTACTGTTGCCACGTCCTTGATAAAATCTGCTCTTCAGTGTGCATTTACCAGCATCCTTATTGCTGAGTTTGGCACACTGTATAAGCAGGACGGACTGATTTTTGAAATGGAGGATTGGCAAAAAAGTGCATTAAAAACTAGTTTTCTGGAAATGATTTTGTACTGAGAAATTCATTAGGATAAAATCTTAACTGGATAATTCTGGTTCGTTTGTGCAAGTAAACAGACCGCAGAAACTTCAGAATTGCTTGCAGCTATTCTGGTGGCAACTCCTCTGAATGGAAGAACAAAAACCTACCTTAAGGTTTCTTTGCAGTGCTCTGGCAAAGCTTAAGAGTTTTTTAACATCTCAAAACACGTTTGACCTCCCCACCCTTAAGCTATTCTGACACTCTTTACCCCACTGCATTTCAACAGGAAAGAAAGATCCTTTTTATAGCCAAATGGCTTCCTCTTCTCTTCTCCCTCTTTTCCCTTCCACCCCCCACCCCAGAGTGCCTTTCTAGTGTTTAGGCTTCAGCTGCTGCCCGGATACTGGCTACATCTGTCTTGTTTAGATGGTCCTAAGGAAAAACAGCACAGAGCATGACCAGAGGGCCAACAACAAGATATGTTTCTTTTCAGATCTGAAAGGAATCCCTGCACTTGCTTCTGCCTGTTTGCCTAAACTGTTTTTAAATCAATCACAGCTAGGGCTGGTAAATGCCTTCTCTTCCCTCTCTCAAACTCCAAAACGCTTAGATCCTAACGAGTTAAGTATGGTGGTGTTCACAGGCCATTTCCCCTTGTACCACTTCCAATCGGATGAAATAAACCCTTTTTAAGGGCTCTCTTTGAGACAGCCATTGGGGAAAGCTTGAAAGTGGAGTGGGGTGGGACTGGGAGGTCTGGAAAGCCACAAAATGTTTGCACTTACCAGTAGGCTGGGCTTTTGTATGGGCATTAAAAGGGATGGATTAAAAGGTGATTTGGGGTCTGAACACTGCTTGATGTTTTGTGGGGGTTGTGTTGTAAGAAAGATGGTGGCTGTCAAGAAAATAACTGTAGGGGCTGATGGAGGACAGTGTGGTTCCTTTTTTGGGGGAGTCTTCTGATTTTTGAAGTGGAGGATGAAGGCTGAGATGTGACAATCTGTGGCAGTCAAGAATGGTGTTAAATCTTGGGCTGGTGGGTCTGTTTTGTTAAAGGTAACCAGCTGGGGCTGGGAGAGGGAAAGGATGCATCTTCATGAAATGCATTTATAGTTGAAATGGATTTGTTCTTGTGACAGTATCTTGTAATATAAAATAGGAGGCTTTAGTACAAGCCTCTCAAGCATTTATTTACCTCCCAACTTGCATGTTAGCCTGGCTCTTCTGAGGTGCCAGTTTTTGGTTAGAGGTCACTTGTTAGTGTGTTACTCATGGAGTAAGAGCAAATTGCACAGGGTTAGGAGATGCAGCCTAAATGGTTGGTGTGTTACTTGGCTCTTTAAACTTTGCGCGAGCCATTGCGAGGGTGAGACTCTTCTGGGTTTCATCTGTAGTAAGTGCTTGAACTTTGGAACCCACTTTCCCTGCTTTTGTGTGGGGAGGCAGAGCAAAATGGATGTTTGCACTGAACTCAGCACGTGCACCGAGCTTCAGATAACAATTTGGCTTTTTAACATCTGTGTGTTTGGCGTGTTGAACCAGCAGTGCAGGGCTGCCTGCGTATTGGCACTCTGGGCATAGGGAAAATAACCCTGTCAGCTCACAGGTGCTTTACCTTTTGCCATGTGCTGCTGAAAAATAGCTTGTGATTCTGTGCTGGTGCATACCCTAAACTTGCTCTGAGGCTTCTTGCGTTGGTGAACAGACTCTGAGATTTGTGACTAGGATGTGTTTTAAAAAAGGCAGCCTCTCCCAATATATGGTGCAGAATAATGTGAACTAGTAGTTCAGGCATATTTTTTGTTTTTAAAAAACACTTTCCTAAATGTGGATTAAATAGGGAATTAGGTTGACACACACACAAAAGGATTTAATAACTGAGTCCTTTTGACTTGAAGGGGTAAATTTCAACTTCATTCACTGATTTAATAAACAAATCTGTGGCCCAACATTAATTCTCAGCAGACCTGGGTGGCCACATGCTAGAATAATAGGCTGTGCCCACCAAACTGGCAGGACTCAGGTGCTGGCACAAACTGCTGTGTATACTACCTGGATTTTTATTGTGACCAAGAGACCTGTGGAGCCCACAGAGTCGAACACGCTTGTAAATAAACCGGAGCTTTGTCCTGACCGCTCTTAAGAGGAGTGGATTTCCCCAGCTGAAACGACCTGTTAATCCCCAGGACCTCCCCAGTTTGAGACTTGTGCGCTGTTTTACAATCTGTGGCTTTCCCCTGCAGAAACAGTGGGATGGCGTAGAGAGTGCAGATTAAAATGGTGTGTATAAATTAAAATGATTAGCGCTTGCTTTCATCTTCAATTTAGCGATGTTTTGGGTGTCCTGACTTAGCAAGAGGATGCTGTAAGGGCTGGTCTGGCTGCAGGAATCCTGCTCTCCTTGTCCCTTAGCCCTGTGTGCTGCCCTCTTCCCTTGGTGTGGGGTGGGAGGAGGGGCTCGGCACCCAGGTTGCTGGAGAAGAGGACCCGAAAGGTAAATGTTTCCTGTGCACAGGGGCAGCATGTGGCTGGAGAGAACCCCAGTGGCATTAATGATAGACCATGAGGGGAAGCATGAACACGGACCTGCCATTTGTATTCCTAGCCACCGAAAGCTGATGTTTGGCCTCTGCAGGCTGCCCCCAAAGCCTCCAGCTCCTCAAAATGGAGGCTGTTTGCTGATACAAAGGCAATCAGCAATGCTGCCGGAGGGCGTTCCCTCCCCACCACTTTGCTCCTTCGGGCTGTGGTTCTGCAGTGGCCAGAGCGAAGTGCATGCTGCTGGGAGGAGGGGCAGGGCAGGCTGGCCCCTGGCTCCTAGCTGCCTGTTCACACAACTTGCCTTTGCTCTGGCAGCTTTTTGTACCTTCAGTAGTATTCCCAGTGCCTCCAACAATCGGTACAACATGCCGTATCAGGGAATGGAGCTGGCTTGTCAGCAACTCTTAGATTTGGGGCAGCTTTCAGCCAGATCGGGTCTTCGATGGCATTGCAATATGCTAATGCCTGCAGGAGGGAATTCACTAAGAACTGGGGGGTGCTGCTCTTTAATAGGAGAGTCTTACCTCAAAACAGTTGTGAGACTTCAGCTGAGTATTTGCAAGCATAAATCTGAGGTCATACTTTCATCATGAAATAGATGAATGTTTTTATAGGTTCATAATCTGAAAGTAAAGCTGACTTCCCTGATTGGTCCTACATAGCAGCCCTAGGAACTTGCAATGTTGATGAAACTAGACAGAAGAAACTGTGAGACTGGGGTAACTATCAGGGGCTGAGAATCACTCAGGGCTGCTTTGGATCTGCTTGACACCACAAAACCACAGGAGTAAATAACTATCTCTTAGAGTAAACCTTGAACCGCATTCACCTTCATAGCCAAAGCACTGCCTGCAGTGGATTTGCTTGGCCTTTTTTCTTCCACATTAAGCTATGCAGTTAGCACAAGCTCAGTCTTTGTCAAGCAGCAGCATTGGTCCAGTGCATGACCAGAAAAGTGTTACAACTGCAATCTGTAAGGGTGGGTTTTCCCCCATTCCTCTATTTACATAGGCTCTCTATAAATACGGTCTTACAACGTAGCTATTAATGCTTGGTTGTTAAGTTGTTGTCCTTTATCTTTTAGATTTGTTGCTTGTGTCTGGCACCACAGCTTTTCACCTGTCTTCTAAGTCAACACTTGCTTTATTTTTTTTTTTTTTTGAAACAGGCTTTAAAGAACAAATGTAACTTTGGGCTAAGGGAAGAATATTAATGTACAGTGTAACTGGGGCTTCTGTTCACTGTAAGGGTCTTTTGACCTGCTTTATTAGTGGGGGCATTGTTCTGGTAAGCCATTCCAGGACCCATCCTGCCAGTCTTCTGCACAGGATTAATCATTTCCTCTTGACCTCCTGCTCTCTTTTCCTAACATGTTGCATTGATCAGAATCCTTAACTCGCAAGTTTGCTCCTGTTTTTTAAAAATGGGAGGAAAAGGAGGGGGGGAAGGAATGCAAAGAAATTAGATATAATGTCTGCTGTTAACATTCTTAGTAAGCTTTTTTCCTTTTTTCTTGACTCCTCCCTTCTTCCCCCAAGAAAAGAAATCCCTTCCTGGTCTGTATTAGCTCCAGATCTCAAGCATCTTGAGTGCCTCTGTTTCACTAGAATTATGTTTTCTGAGCATGCGACTTCCTGCAAGATCAGTTTTGCTTATAGAGGTCACAGTTAAACTTCACCTAGCCGAGGCTATCCGCTGCTGATCTACCAGATTAGAGCACTGTTAATGTTCTCTATCTGCAGTATTTCTACCCTAGGTAAGCCAGCATCAAGAAAATACTGCATGTGACTCTTATGTTTTATTTATGCCAGCAGAGAAGGGTATTAATGAGGTCATATAGAGTACCTCCTAACAGAAAATTCCATGTTTGTTTTTTGCTGGCATCTGTTAGGCCTTCAAGGGAGCTGTTGACTCAGATACAAAGGTCTGCTGCCAGCCAGTCCCAATTACATCAGGAGCAGGAAGGAATACTTGCTCTGTTCATATTACCCAAGGGTCCCTCTCTTCCCCTACTGCCTGTTACTGGTGGCTAAACTGAGCTCCCAGGAGCAGTCCTCTCAAGGCTTCTTGGCTGAGCTAGTTGTTCTGGCCCACTGTCTGAAGTGTTAATGGCAGCTTCATGGAAGAAGGAGGCTGAAAAAAGCTGGTGTGGTTCAAAACAAAGCTCTGCTTCTCATCTCTTTGTGCAGCTATAATGTCCAAGGTACTCTTCCACTCTTCACCCTTGAGGTGAAAGCATCTCAGCTTTTGCTTTTCTCCAAGCAGGAAAGAAGGCAAGGTAGGATTTAACGCTTCCTGGAAATAAGTTACTGTATTTGTGTGAATAGTGATGCCAGCTGGTAAGCTGTTAAGTTCATGGCCCTGATAAGATCAGTGCAGTGCTAGATGCCAGTGCCACTCCCAGGAGCACTTTGTGCTGCCCGGACTGTGTGGGGATCAGTCTTGGCACTCCAGGGTTGGAGTCACTCAGGGGAGTGGCTCTAGAAGACTGAGAAATGTGACAAAGCATATATCCGAAGACTTTGTATTTCTGAACATTGGAAATGAGAGTGCCAGGAGTGGATCATGAGCTGGGAAGTAACTCAGTGTGGTTCTAATAAAAACAGACTGTAAACTCTGTCTCTAGTGAAACTGTTACTCCCATGGAGCAAGAGAGGTCAGTGTGACTAGAAAGCCCATCCACTAAGCCCATGGAGTCTGCTGAGGCTGAGACAATAGCCCTGTGTTCCCAAAACTGTGGGGGTTATTAGCTTTTATTAACCATTTGTTTTGGAGGAATCTCTGAATTCCACTTCGGTTCCTGCCCTGAGGTAGGGTTATGGATTGTCCTTCCAGTAAAAAAAAAAAGGCAACAAAACCCAAAAAACTGTCTCCTCATTTCCAAATAAGCAGCAAGTCTGGACCAAGCAAGAAGACCACGTTACAAAAACGAAATTTTTTGTTGCTTTGTGTGCATTCACAAAGGAATTAGAGGTAAGAGGTCCTTTCATAAAAGCACCTCTGTGGAGGAGGAAGTGGGCCTGCTGCCTGCTTGGTAATAGCCCAAGTAAAACAAGCTACCTGCCCTGAAAGAGTTCAGGCTGATCGCTGTGCATAGGAGCTCTGGGGGAGCTGCACCTTTCCAGCTTCTTGCAGAAGGTGTTAAGAGTGTGTGAATGGAGGGTGCTTTCAGCCATGCCCAAGGCTTTGCTTTAAATAGTTGGTTTTGGCTGCTGTTGGCCACCACACCCAAACATCCAGGCTATTGTCCCCAGCTTCTGCTGCCTGTTGTTCTCTCCAGCAGCTCCCCGGTATCTGGCTCTAGTGATAAGAGGCACAGTAGTAAAGAGGAACGTGCAGTTGCAGAAAGGGGGCCTCTTTGGTCACCCCTGGTGTAACTCCCACAGGCCTGTCTGTCTTCTCTTTTGTGCTTCTCCTGTAGAAGGCTCCAAGGTCCTTTGTTGTCATTTGGTGATAATGGACTGCTTCAGCTGAGGAGCACGTGGGGATACTGCATAACATTGTGCCTTTGTCATGTGTTATCTTGATGGCCTGTATTGGCAGTCATTGCTATCATCAGTCAATCTTAGATGATCTAAGAATTTCCTATTGGCTTTTCAATTTTTTTTTCTTTCAGAGCAACTGCTGTAGGGGTATGCGTAGATTATTTCCATCCTTCAGACCGAGTGCTTGAGAAAGTCATATTAGTAGTTTTCTGGGAGTTCCTTGTTGATGGTTTTGAGTTTTAGGGTGTTTTCTCCCACTGTAAGCTTGAAATATTAACTTGAAACTAACTGGAAATACTGGCTCTGATCCCTTTGTAGAGATGAGAATGGAGGTGTAGCAAATCTTTCTAGTGGAACTAGAAAAGTTACCTTCCCCATAGCAGCCAGAATGGGGCTGAGGTAAGATCAGGGCAGTTGGTCACCTGGATGACTACCATCTAATTGCATTCCCATGGCACTCTTCTTTCTGCTTAAGAGCAAATGGCTGTCTGTAGTATTAGGCTGCTCCTTATGGTTCAGAAGGTATACTTGAGTCCCTGGAGAGCTCTTGGGCATAGATCTGTCTTGCTTCTAGCTCAAACAGAAGGGCCTTCTCAGGAAAGTATATCAAGTAGCTGGATTTTCATAGGTTTTTGACAGAACCATAGAATCAGAATAGCTTGGGTTGGAAGGGACCTTAAAAATCACCTTGTTCCAACCCCCCTGCCATGGACAGGGACACCTCCCACCAGCCCAGGTTGCCCAAAGCCCCATCCAGCCTGGCCTTGAGCACCTCCAGGGATGGGGCATCCACAGCTTCTCTGGGCAGCCTGTGCCAGGGCCTCACAGCCCTCAGAGTAAAGAACATTTTCCTTATATCTAATATAAATTTACCTCTTAAAATCATTACCTGTTATCCCATCACTACACACCCAACAAATAGTCTCTCACTAGCTTTTTTATAGCCCCATTTAGGCACTGGAAAGCTGCTCTAAATTCTCTCCAGTGCTTCCTCTTCAGGCTTAACAACCCCAAGTCCCTCAGCCTGTCCTCACAGGAGAGGTGCTCCAGCCATCTGAGCATCCTTGGGGCCCTCCTGGACTCTCCAGCAAGTCCACATCCTTCTTGTGCTGGAGACCCCAGTGCTGAATGCAGAGCTCCAGGTGGGGTCTTATGAGGGCCGAGCAGAAGGGGACAATCCCCTCCCTTGTCCTGCTGGCCACACTGCTTTTGGTGCAGTCTGGGACACAGTTAGCTTTCTGGGCTGCAAGCACACACTGCTGCCTCATGTTGAGCTTCTCATCAACCAACACCCCTGGGTCCTTTTCCTCCAGGC
Organism: Anas acuta; assembly: GCF_963932015.1. NCBI lineage: Eukaryota > Metazoa > Chordata > Aves > Anseriformes > Anatidae > Anas > Anas acuta. Next base: position 43,557,313 of record NC_088980.1, on the reverse strand, counting down.
TGATGAGAAGCTGCATTAGAGGATGGTACCCACTTTCAGAATTACAATTCTAAAACAGCCATATTATCCAGTCCTAATGTAACACCATTTGAGCTCTTTATATGAGAGAAGAGGACTACAAGTTGGAAAGCTAGAAAAGTGTGGAATGGCTACTTTTAGCAAGGCCTTTTCTAGCTTTGAGTACTGTGCACTCTTTTCAGGACCGTGGCACGGGAAGGCAGTGCAGCAACAGCCAACTTTCTAAAGCTGTAGCGTGCAGACCTGATGCAAATGTTGCCCTGCCCCTCTTGTAAGGAAAGCAGTGGTGGTAGAACCTATCCTCTAGCAAACAGTGGGTGCTTATTACCTTTGCTTCAAGCAGCCTACCATGCTGTCTCAGGAGTGGGTTGGAGTATGTGCTAACGTGGTTAAACCAGAGTGCTGACCAAGTAAGAATCTCAGATGACCTTTCTCTGAGATGTCTTGACAAAGTTGTGTCCTCAAGTCTCTGTATAGGGGACATCTGTTGTGTTATTCTGTTCCTTAATTGCTACCTGAATTGGGTACCTGCAGAAAGGTTTGAAGGATAAACAGCCCATCTGTAGCTCTTCAATTTACCAGCTGGATGAACTTTGAGGTTGTTTGAGAAATTGCTGGTACGGTCTTCCTGCATTCTGTTCTGGTAGGATTTGTTACTAAAGCAGACTTAAAGTTAACAGTAGGGTTGGACAGAAGTTTCACTTCTTGCGATGAGCTGTGTGACCTGCATACACAAATCTGCATTCAGAACCAGTTATATGCATGCTGGCTGCCTGAAAGTGAACATTTCCTGGAAATAAAGGGTGTGAGCAGAGGGGTTGGTGTGCCCACCCTTAGTTGCTCAGGTTGTGTGCTTTTCCCGTGGGCAGTGGAAATACTGATTGCAAAAAGAACAAGGTAGCTGGCAGTACAGGGCATGTTTTCACTGAAGTCATCAATGCCTACTTGCAGTTTTCTGAAAAATATTTCTCCCATGCCATGAAGGGTTGTGGATATGATTCAGTCCATGCCTGGAGACACTGCTGTGACTCTTAGGCATCAGAAACCCCTTTAAATACCTGTACTGCCCTTTGCCAGGCGGCAATAGCCACAACTCCATTCTAGGAGCTTGGAAGCTGATGGACCAGAGCTGAGCATGCACAGCCTTGGTGTTCAGCAAGGCTGTGTGTAAGGACCAGGTTGGGAACTCTTACCAGAGGGGGCAGTAGCAGATAAAATTTAAGGTCTTGGAGACTAGAGAGAGATGATAGCCTTTGTTTCTATCTTTGCTACCTCAGCTGTGTTAAACGGAGTGTTCTAGTTCTTTAGTCTGAAGAACCATGATCAGTCGCAAATGTATTGCTTAAAAATACATAGCCAAGACTTTAAACTGTGACTTCTAAACTTAAATCATTCCAGGAAAAATGCAATTTTCAGATATTCTCAAAAACGTATTAATTGCGGTTTTAATTTCTCCTTGCTCTCCCTACTAGATGAATAGAAGTTACTGGCATGATTCAAATGCTTGAGTGTCTTTGCCTTAAAGCTTGATAATTTTCTAATTGCGCTTACAGCTAGCAGAGCAAATTTTGTCTGGAGAGATTGAAGGGTTTGTTTAATCTTTGCCTGCAAGACCTAAACTCCTTTCCACCCCCACCCCTCTCAAGGATAATATTCCACTGTGCCAGATTGCCCATATTGCCACCAGAAAATTGCTTGGACCACTTCTTACAAAATCAAAGGTCAACTCCATGCCTTGGTGGCAGCTGGGAAACTAATGATTTAATGCTGCTTTGACCTTTGGCTTCCTAGTCCGTTTGAGCCTGACCCAATGTTTTAATTTTCCAATACTGCTGGGCAGTTGGCTTTTGTCTGTTTCCAGATGTAACTTGCATATTGAGGCCTGTTACTGAAGTGAGAACAAAACAACAAAACATCTCGGCCTAAAAGGGGAAGGAAAAATAACAGCACCTAAGTTCTTTTAAACTACAAAATACAGCTGCCCAGCGAGGCTTGACGTTGCTGGCTGTAGCTGGGTTTATCATAACAAAATGTGAATATTTGTCCAGCATTTGCATCTAGACCTAAAGCATTTTAACTGCAGTCTCTAAAATGCCACTTTTTACAGGTCTGTAAAAGGTAACTTAATAAAAACAGTAGCTCTTTCCCATTCTGTTCTCAGTCTTTTTTTTTTTTTCCCCATGATATTTATTGGAAGAAAAATCAATGTTTGATCTGATTGTGGGAAGCAGGAGAAATGTGAGCAGTTGGCTCATGAAAACGTGTGTGCTGCTTTTTGATGGAGGGAAAGTGTGAAGTGAGATGGAAGGCAGTGATGCCTTTGCTTTTACTGATTAGGAATTTCCTTTTTTTCTCTTTTTTTTTTTTTCAAAGCACAGCAATGTTTGATCAAGCATCAGTACACTTTGAGTACTTTGTCGTGGATTTCTGGTGTATAGGGCGAGGTGAAAATTGCGCTGTTTCTTTACAACCCCCGCACCGGGCACAGCTTGAATTTGCTATTAATGGTGTGATAATGTTGGGGAAAGTACCCTGAAGTGACCATTCTTTCAATGAAAAGAGGAATTTCCATATGCATCAGTACTTGAGTGGAATCTCTCCAAGCACTCAGCAATCCATTTTGCCTGGCCCGGCTGCCCACCAGGTACCAGGACTTGCTTCTTGCCTGAATTACAGCTCAGCTTTCAGCTTTCAGAGGTCGGTTCGTACCCGGCCTTGTGTGTGAGAGGTTAGTTTTGCAGAGCAGATGGGCTCCTAAAACTTTTATGGTCTCCAGTCAAATCACCTCAAGCTGTAATCTCATTAAATCCTAAGTGAATCAGTGGTCTGGTTATTACTTGAAAGGGGAGTTACAGGAAGCGATGTTCCTGATGCAGTAGGTCTGTCTTGGTACTAAGCTACCAGAGGTACTTGCCTGTGTGTGTGGCTCTTAAAGTTGCTCCATTACTTTGATTACAGTGGAGGTGGTATGCGGGGTGCAGCGAGTTAACCTCTTGGTAGGGGACAAAGGTAGAGCCGCAGCGTTTCCTGAAATCCCTATTGTGGGCATCTGTTAATTTGCAGAGTTTAAATTCTCCCCTGCACTTTTGATCACACACCCCCATTACACTGTCCCAATAAGCCTTTTGTCTTAAATTAACCTCCGAGCTGACTTGAGGAATCACAGCGGAGTGCTTAATGCACACAGTTGCTGTGAAAGAGCTGCGTGAGGACCTTGTCAGAAAACCCTGGAGCTCTCCCTTCCTCCTTTCTTTCATCAGCATGTTGTCTTTGGGAGTTCCTGTGCTAGACTTGATTAAACAGATGAATAGGCTGACGCAGAGGAAGGCAGGTAGCTTCCTTGAGAGTCTTTTAACCAAGCAGACTTCATTTAGTAAATTAATTTACCTGTGCTTGGGAATGTGGTTAAACACATTTTGTTCTTCTGCCAGGATTGCAGAAAATCTCTGTACAAAAACTGATCTATCCCCTGAAAGTTTTTTAGCAGGTAGGGGACGTGAAGGGCTAGCTTGGCAATGCACTGAAAAGAAACCTGGCTGCTGCTTAACTCGTGTTTTACAATTTGATGCATTTGTCAAAACCTTTGTAACTGAATGCCAGCAATGCCTGGCTGTAATGCATGATGTGTGGACATGAGCATTTGTGAAGACTTCCTGCTGATTGTGCCCAGTTTTTAAGAAAATATTTTGCATTGCCTACCTGGTTCCCCCCTCAGGACAAAACCCTCCTTTGTGTAAACCCTGTCTTTTGGTGAAACTGTGTACCCCAAATGCAGTCGAACTCCTGGTGCTTGTCAGCAATAGCAGATTTGACATAACGTGGATGCTGCACTTCCACATCTTTGCTTCATAGGAAAGGGCTCTTCCTTAAGAGTATGTTATTTAACAAGACAGTGCCGCTTGAATCACAACACAACTTTTTTTTTGTAGTTAAGACTATTGCCTCTGTTCTCTTCCCAGGCTTGAGCAAGGAGTTAACCATGTCAGTTATCCCTTCTCCCCTCTTCCTTTGTGCCACGTCTGGTTCTCCTCCCTAGTTCTGCCTGGATAGCTTTTCTTTTGTTTTTACTGTCGCCTATTGAACAAACCTTCTATATTTACATTCATCCTGATTTAAAGCTCAAACAAGGCTACAGTTGAAGTTTAGATAAGGTTAACTTGCTACACAATACAGAAGCAATCTAAAGCTAGGAAGTGTTGCGTGGAACAGCTGATGTTGCCGTTGAGAAGGTTGGTGCTTTTGCTTAATGTTTTAAAGTATTTAAGCATTTAGAAAACCAGAATGCTTTCCAATTCTTAGTCTGATGTATATTGCTGAAGCATGCTGGGGTTGGCCCTAAACCTATTGTAGCTTGTTTAGGGCAAAACTATAATGCTCCATAACAATTTACTTGACAGCAGTGTGAACATATACGCTGTATACTACACTACATACTTGACCCATGGGAGCCTCATGGAATGGGTTAAAAATAGTGTGTGAATCATAACTTAAACCTTGAGTGGGACAGAGGCTTGTCTTTGGTCTCTCTAGACTGGACATACTACGCAGTAACCATATCTGTGACACAATGACAAAATACAATTTGTTTACTGTTTGTAAGCAGTTCAAATCTTCACTGTGGTTTGAAGGAGTTATTCTGCTTTCCTTTCATTGTTTAATTGTATTCATCCTGGGATGCTTCTCTTCCCTCATCTCCCAAATTCAAAAGGAAAGCTTTCTTAATTCTCTACATGAGGGCAAATAAAAATAAAATTGCAGTACTTGCTTTCTGTCCTGTCATAGTTACTATCTTGTTAGTTTAAAAAAAAAAAAAAACTTGGAGGGGGGAAGGGAAGCCATAGGATTTGAACTTGTTTGTTCCTGTATTTCACCAATTTGGAAAGAAGAGGAGGGCAGGTAAGTGAATAATTTAGAGCTCTGAAACTTCTGAGGTCTTGCTTCTGCTCTGTCACTGGAGAGACAAGGAGCCAGAGGAACATAAAGACATACTTGAATTCTCTATCAAGACTTGTCTGAAGCCTTCAGAAAGAAATATGTTGAATTCTGTGTTAACAGCTTGTAAACAAAGGTTTCGGTTCTTACGGTTCTGTAATGGAGATAAAATTATTCTGAGTAAACACATCTGCCTTCTAGGAACAGATCTACTTATTCTTAGATCTGTTTTTCTTTTATGATTTACAGTACCTTCTTGGCAGCAACTGCAGAGCCGTGTCATTATATGATAGATGGACAAGAATTTACTCATTCACTCACAAGGGATTAAAGAGTAACCTGCAGTAATGTTTGTTATATGATTATTGAAATGCCCTGTGGCTGTTAAGACAGCTAGGTCTTCCAAAACAAACACTAAATACTAGAGTTCATTTAGAAGTAATAGTGCACTAGCACCCAAAGGATAACGCTTTCAGGAGGAGTCTTTCATAAAACGTGATTGTATAATCCTCTCTAAAATTAAGGGGAATTGTAACAAGCATGCTAATCTGATAAATTTGGTCTTGGCTTTCTACTACTAGCAGCAAAGCTTTGATCCTCACGTTCAACATCATTTCTGGGAATAATATACGCAGACATACATGCCAAGTCATATGCTGGGAGCAGATAATGATTATTTTGACATGGATGGTACAATTAGATGGTATTAGCCAAGGAACCCCAATACGGTGCCTATATAATATGCTATGAGAAGCTACTGCCTGGCTCTGCAACTCACCACTCTTTCAATGCAGTCCAAATTTGTTTTTGCTTAATTAAGTTTCCTCATTTATGAGGAATCCCAACCAAAACCTCAACATGTTGTAATCTTTCTTCCTGCTCTGAAACATGTGTACGTAAGCTAGTAAAGTTTTTACACTTGCATATTTTTAGTGTGAGCATTTGGGAGGATGATGGTAGAGAGGGAGAGTCTGAATGCTTTTAAAGAAGATTTCTTCCAAATGTTCATGTTAGCAATTTTTAGGTTTCAGCGACGAACAGTAAGTTTTTTCAAAGACCTCACCCAATAAGGAGTTTTTGTATGTGGGTATACAGCTATAAAAATAGTGATTGGGACAGTGTGAGGCAAGAGGAGCAGAGAAGGCAAAGAACAGAAGAGCGGGCCAATTCAGTGCTGCCTTTGTGCTTTCCACAAAACCTGTTCCACATAAGCAGTAACTAAAAACACTGCAGTATAAAACACTTGGAATGGGTTTATATGTCAGTTTTCCCAGACAAGTCTTGCCTGTATTTCCTAATAAAAGGCTACAGTCGGTCATATTTGCTTCGACCTGAGTTTGATGTGCATATGGCACTTGGAGGTAACTGGACTTGTTTAATAGGCATGGATTGTTTCACAATTAAAGAAAAAAAATTAACAGCTCCTGCTGTGTGTGAGTTCAGTACCACGGCCATTCTTGTTACAGCTTTCCTCTAAAGACAGCCGAGCTGGAAGGCAGGAGCAGGAGGAACAGCCAAGTTGCTGTTCCCCATCAGGTGTCCAACCTGCAGTAGCAGACAATGCCGAATGCTGGGGGGAAGAGGAGAAGGGTGAGACTTTCCCTTCCCCTGTCCACCTCAAACATGTGCACACTTGGCCAACCAGGCAGTTTCTCCCTGAGAATGTGAGAGGCAGGAGGAATTCCTTCCTAATATCCAGGTGATCAGCTTATGCCCTAAAGCATAAATCGGTAGCACTGTTCTTTGTTTTTTGCTCAGCACAGCTTAAACTGTCATAGGGTAGCAACAGAGTGCTGTTTGTGAATTTAAACTGATGGAGGTATTTCTTTCTTGTATATGCAAAAGTGTTTGAGCCTTACCACAAGGCGTCATTGCAAGCAGCCCAATCCCTTCAGTAATTGTTATCTCTGTAGTGATATTAGCTTGCATAATGCTAGGTAAATCTGTTGGAGAACTGATAGTGGAAAAGGGGGAAGGGACAGCATCATCCACAAGTATGTGGGCTGATACTGCCTACGAGGCTGTTACTCTTAGCAGAGTTTAGTAGTGGCGGTGTTAGATAGCAGAATTGCTTCATTTTGCTAAATTTATATCTGCAGTTCTTTGTTAAAACGGCTTTGAGGTTAGCTAGCCTAAAAGTCGATGTGTTTTTCCATCCATCCTAGCACAAATCCTCCTTTTAAAAAGGCACAGAGATGCTTTTCAAATTCTCTAGAGATGATATAACATTATTAAAAATATTTTTTAAGAAATGGGAACAGACAAATCTCCCTCTGACTGGGGGAGAGAAATGTCAAGATAGAAATTAAAGCTGTTGATACTTATATTTTTATATCAATGTCACTTCCATATGGAAACATCTCTGAAACTTGTTATTTCTGATCTCTGTTCTGTTCTAGTTTTGACTCTGGGTTCCCTTACTCATCATTGCTACACAAGCAAAGAGGGGAACTACTAGACTATAAAGCTGCAATATAGGCTAAGAATTCAGCTGGAGATGGGAATTCATAGTTGGGGGTAGTTTTCTAGTATTCTCTAGCTGCTGTAGTTTGAGTTAAAGGTTAAATTCATGTGGTGTTTAAACAGTTTATCAAATATGCACTACAGTATTCTCTCTTATGAGTATTAGATGCTGTAGTTGAAGTGTTACACTGTGAAAGAGAAGGCAAAATATTATAAATACTTTTCTGAATCAAGACTCCTAGTACTGCTTGTTTAAAAACAAAACTACCACAAAACTGATGTGGATCTGTGTCAGTATTTTAAAAAGTAAAAATCTGCAAAGCCACAGTTTCTCTGGGTAAATGTTCTTTTCCCTCAGCTCCCTAACAATTGAGCATTATGAAATTAAGATGTCTAGCCTGGTAGGTTCTCTGCCTTGTGTGCCCACCCCCCCAGTGCAGCCCACTAAAAATATTAATGGGAATCTGTTGTGTAAATAAGACTTAGCTCACCAAAGAATTTTCCTAGGTAGCAGTGGTTTGACTACAGGCTCTGTGAGAAAATCCTGCAAAAGACCTGTTTGTGCTGGGACTGGGAAACCGCTCTGGCAAACTGTGCACAGTCCATCAGCTTAAGATGTTCCCCAATTGACTCCTCTTGCATGAGGAAGAGCTGGCCTTTGAAGGAAAGCTGAAAATTTTGGAGTTTGATTTCTCACTTCCCTCATCAAATTAAAAGGGGTTAGGTGTTTCTCCAGTATGTTAAGAGACAAAGCTTCTACCTATTTGTTTGCAAGGCATATAAATTATAGCATCCTTGCTGTCAACCCTCTGTAATGGCCAGCCAAGGACCTGAATGGAGGTGGTGGTCTCTGTAAGGCAAGGAGCAGGACAGAGCTGAGGAACACAGATGTGAAGGGGTGAGGACTCTACTGATGGTACCCACAGGTGAGGGACTGGGAGCTCCAGCATACCTTAACTCCTGTTTGTAGCTCATCCTGGGCATGGAAGAGACTTTAAAAGGCTCTGATATTGAGCTGTGTGAAAAGAGGAAAATGTGCTGAAGAAGTTGATAGGGATGTAGAGATTTATTGGTTTTCACTTTAAAAAAAAAAAAAAGCTTCGTGTGATAGCAAAACAATTGTCAATCCATTGCAACTTAAAGCATCAATGAAATTGTGGGCAAGCTTTGGCAGAGAAGAAGGCTCTCTTTTAAGAGATCTAAGGAGTCAGGGATGCTGAGCAAGTGACCTGTAGGGACTCATGACAGTGGCTTGGACAAAACGGCCTTGAAGTGGAACTGGGTCCTGACCCGCTCTAATATCTGCATCCACAGCAGGCTATTAATGTGCTTTCTTGAACTGTTGAATATTTAGATCCGCCCACTGTCCCCTGTGCCAAGACCACCCTGCTGCTACTCGTGTCATGTAGATTTGGCATAGAAGCTGCATTTAAACAGCTAATGAGTTGCATGCTGAAGCACAGGCTGGTCTCCCCTATTGAAAGCTCTAAAAGAGCTGACTTATCACTGGCTGCATAATCTACTAGCTATTGATACTATTGCATTTGCCAGCAGACTGGCTACTTTACCTGCTTAGCTGCCAAAGCAGATGCTGTGACTTTTTCTTAAGACAAAAGAAATGGAGTTTTCTTACCCCAAACAATTTCTTCAGAAGAAAATTCTGGAATGCAGGTTTACTGTTACACACTGATAACCCACTGTGATAATTGTACCCGTGCCACTCAGTATTAATATTAGAACAACATTAAGCCTATTTAGGAAGAATTGGAGCAATGAGTTCAAGGTGGCTGTGAAATGCTCTTTCCAGTCTATGGATGACCAGAATCTCAGAGGCAGTATGTTGTTGCATCAGATATCCCAGTTAACCTGCACCCAAGAGCTTCAAGGAAGCTAGCTGATGAGATGTTAGTCTCCAAATGCCAGACAGACACCAGGCAAGTGGTGCAGTGCTGTCCATGTTTGGAGTGGATGACCAGGGTCCTGCAGCTGGCAGAGGTGCTGTTGAGGTACTTTGGATGCTGAGATTCTGGGGCTTCAGGTGGGTGACTAAATTCTAGCTGTAAGACTTCAGTCCAAAGCACAGGATTCAATTTTGTATCACGCTGGAGCCAGAGGAGCCTTAAACTGGCTTTGCCAAGGGTGTGACTTCCTGCCTCCTAGTGCAGACTGCTGTGCCACTGAGGATGTGCCCTTCAAGGTGGAACTTGGTTGTCCTTTCTAACCCAAATCACTTTGAATTTGTAAATGGTGCTTTCTGCTACAAAGATGACTTAAATGCTCTTTGCTTCCTCGCAGCTGACTAATACCCACTGGATTTTTCTGATTTTGGTTAGTGGAACTATGCATCTTCCAAAAAACCTTTTAATGTAAGTGATCTGACTACCAACGTTGCCACATCAGCTCTCTAAAATATGCAGCTGCTTTTACTGGCTTTATGACACAATAGCAAGACTGGAAAAGGTTAAAAAAAAAAAATCACAAAATGTAGGGGCATGATATGTTTGGTTTAAAAACCTCTTTTAGTTTGTCAGACTCAAATCTGGTTAGCCAGTGCTCATCTCAAGTTCACAAGGTCAGATTGAATAAACCAGTTCCTAAAACGAGTTTTCTGCTGCTTGTAAAGATCCCCACATCTCTTAACTGGGATGGAAGGCATGAGTGGTGAAGGGTGGTGTGGAGGTAAAGGAGAATGCAGGAGGTACAGGGCTTCCTCTTCCAGCAGCTGCCAGCTAGCAGGGTGGTTTAATTTTAGGGTGAAACAACAGCCCTGAGCTGTGGCTCCACATCAGGAGGACTGCTGGTTAAGCAGGGGTTGGTCTTCCCCTTCATGTACTGGGCCTCGAGAGCTACCTGTGTATTCGTAAGTTATTTGATGCTTATCTTCAGTATTTCTATTTAGTATTCATGTTTCAAGGGTTATTAGTGGAGAAGTTAAGGTACCTAAAATGCTACTCCGATCCTGGTGTGAAACAAACTAATTGTTGCAAGTCCGTTCTCCAAAGTTGCATTTAAAATGGGAGCTAAGAACCAGGTTTGTGCAGTGTGAACAATATTACCTCTTTCCACTTAAACTCTGCAAGAATTGTCTACATCAGGCTCCGATCCAGTTCTCCTGAGTGATGTATTTATGCTGTTAAAGCCTGTGTGTATTTTAAATATATATATATAGCTGCATGAATGATGTGGGGAAGCATTTTTTTCTAGATCTTCTGGAAAAAAAAAAATAGTGGAAGAAAAGGACTGAAATTCCCTGGAAAATGAGTTTATACTAAATTCATAATGCTCAAAGCCTCGCATAGTACCTAACAAAGCCACTGGTGTTTGAGTTATTGTCAAGGGAATTAAATAATAAAACACCTTTACTAATGGAAAATTTCAGACTGGCTACTTTTTTCCAAAAGGTAAAACCAAGAGACTACTGTTTTGTCTGTGGGGTTTTTTGTTTAAGATTACAGGCCAGCTTTCAGAGCATCAGACTTCATTTGTGTTTTAAAACATAGCCTCCTGTGTTGCTGCCTTGTGCCAATTCCTAACACTGGAGGCTTGAAGAAAAATCTTGTCAGGGCTCTGAAATGTCGTGATGACGGCGTGTTTTGTGCAGTGCAGCTATGTTCCACATGCTTTACCGCCAGTTGTGTGCATACATGGCTCTTGTGGGCTCTAAAATGAGGGAAATCAAGTGTTGGCAAGCTGGGGGATGAACGGCATCAGCAGGATGGCTGAGAGGCCGCTTATTTAAATGCAGGTTAAGGATAAGCCTCCTCAACTGCTGTTTTTGCTGCATTTTCTTCTGTCCCGGTGCCTACTACATTCCACTGCTTTTGTCTGCCCTTGGTATTTGGGAAATTTTGGCGAGGGCTGGGAGGTGGGGGCGGGGGGAGCGCGCTGGAAGCTGGTCAGCAGCGAGGAGAGGAGCGCTGGTGTGGGAATTGTGGAGTGGGGTCAGGGTTTAACTTTAGTGGCCATTCATCAGATGATGATTGATTGCTGTGCAGTCCCAGGGGACGTTTAACAACATCTCCGCCCATCCCCCTGCCCCCTTTGAAAGCAGATGGACCAAAAAATGGGGAGAGCGACACCCAGGAATTCCTGCTGTTGTAAAATGTTTTTACGGTGCACTGTACAGCCTTTCCTGAAGCAATCACATTTATGGCCTTGCTGTTGTATTTCTTGGGCTGCTGTGGCTGTAAAAGATGAATAGCCCTGTAATATGGTTCACTGATTCTGTTTAAATTGAAGTAGGCTCCCTTTATTGTTTTGTGTCTAAAATTGTGTGCCACCAATTCAGGAAATATTTCCTGTTTGGGAAATAATCAACCCATAGCTGATTTATTTTAAAATAAATCACTTGTAACTATCTCTGAAACTATTCTGCTTTTGCTGCTGACTTTTATCTCTTCATTTAATTTTGATGGAACTCTAAAATACGATTTAATGTAACAAAACAGCTCTCTTAAAACATACTGAACTTGCTCACGCATCTTTTTCTTACTGGAAAGCTTTACTGAAATGAGTGTTGATAAGGTAAGTTTCTCCCTAAAAAACAATCGTGGTTTTATGTAATTATATAGGAGAGAAAAAAAAAAAACACAAACTAGCACAATTCAGAAATTCTTTGAAAGCAATCTGTTTCTGCTTTCTCCTTGCTTATTTCCTTCCTATCTGTGTTAGAGAAGAAAATACGGTTGAAGGCTTTACTTGCAAAATGTCTTTGTATGTTCAGGAAAATGATGAAATTAACAGGGCGATGGTTGATTAGCTTAGATCTCTTTAGTTAGCTTGCTTAGTATTGTCTCTGCTTCTTCAGGTGGAGGGGGGGATTTTTTGTCTTTGCTCTTTAAGTGCTGTTTTCCCGGCTGTGTGTCATAAGCAGATCCTGTTTTGGAGGACTTGGTAGTGCTCTTCCCTTCCACTACCCCCACCCATCCACAGTTCAAGACTCTTCTTGTTGTTTTAAGGGCAGTGATCTGGGCACAGAAGGAGCTGTATGTTGCTGTATTAACAGTGCAAGAGAAATTCAGGGTGGCCTTGCTGCTGAGACAGGGGGAGGCTCCACCAGCTTCTTTCACCCTAGGTACACTGCAGCTGCATTGAGGCTGAAAAGAGAACAGAGTCTGTATCATCCTAAAACCTGTATCAGGAAAATACAAAATCAGTATACTGGTTTTTAGATAGGCTGCTTGTTTATGTGTTTGCTTTTCTCCCCCCTTCTCCTTAGAAGCACGTATAGAAGCTCTACCTATCAGTACCCAACCTCTGTTCCCTGACCTAGGAACTGGGATGCAGAAAGACTCGAGTGTAGCAATAAATGAGTGGCTGTGGATGTGAGCACAGACAAACTGGATGCTGTGCTCCAAGCTCTGTTGGTCTGACTGGCACAGATCCCCCTTTGCCCTGCACAGCTGAGTACTTCCCAGTATAACTCTGGATTGCTGAGAGTCCTACTGCTTGGTAGAGCCAATGTACATCCTATTGGGCGCTCCTGTTCTTGTTTTCTCATTTGGGGTTGGTGTGCCCAGAGAGGAATTTCTGGGCAGATCTTAGTTCATCTAGGAGTTGAGGGGCTCTTCCAGTCTTTTGGTGACCACCTTCATTCCCCACTGAGTGCCCCAGGGATATTAGGCAATTGTTCTTTCTCACCTGTGTATTTAAGAACTGTTTTAAATAACAGTATACTGATGGAGATCAGTCCATCAGTCTGCTTCTTCCCCTTCTTTTTACCTAAGCTTGGTAATTCCTTTGCTCCCCGATTTAAATCTAAGTAACTTCACCATTTTCTATTTACAAATTTTCTATTTACAAAGGAACAAACAGGAGGCTTTGTCAATGACTTTGTAGTGTTTACCCAAAATACTTTAACCCACATCCTACATAATCTGCACACTTCTGAAATGAAATTACGGCTCTTGTCACTCCTCATTCTAAATTGAAGAGGGATGTTTTCCACCACATGATGGTGGGTGGCAAGAGGCAACTGTGAATGTTAAATTGAGTTTCTCTTTGGCTTGAACAGCGGGATGATTCTTTGCAGTGGACACCGTCACCTTCCAGGAATGCCTGGCTGGCAGGACAGGTCTGTGGTGTTTACCCTAGCTTTTGCTTCTGGTGTTGCCTACTTTGGAGGGCTCGCAACAGATTTAACTTGCTTTTGGACTTCTGTTCATATGGTCACCATTTTCCTTTCAGCTGCTCTGCTTGATTGAGGCCCCAAATCCCTCTTGTATGTTTTTAAAGTATATCGGATTCATATGACTTAACTTGATACCCTGTCTTGGTTTTCATTCTCTCTCAACTTCTCAGTTGCTTAAGTGGAGTCATTCAGCAACATGTAATAAACATTCCCTGTAATTTCAACAGCAAAATTACAGAACGGCATGAGCAAGTGAACATTGTATACAGATTTAGACAACCGCAGTGTAAAGACAAGGAACTCTGTCGTTGGGGAAGATGTATATAGAAAAATGCATTCCAGAACTGAGGCGGCTTTTACATCCTTAAAAAAGGCTGAGGATCTGAGACGGTGCTTAAGGGTTTAGTGTTTGAACAGAAGCAAAACGAAGTCTGCTCCAATTTCCCTACAGCAAAACTGAACCTTCAAGAAAAGGGTTTTAGTAAAATCTGACACGTGCACAAATGCACACATACCCCTTTGAGAAATTAATCCGTGTACCACTTCAGCTGTTGCACTTACAGGAGCTTAAAATGGCAGTTCATGCAACACAGGAAATCTGAGGGAATCACCTGTCCCCCTTCCCCCTTTCTTTTGTGGGAGAAGGGAAATGGGGATGTCATGCGCTGTATGGCAGGCTGCTAGCTGCAGTCAGAGGGGCTGGATGACAGCTGTGAGGAGACAGGCATATCGAATACTTGCCCGGGCTTTGTTCTACTCTTGCTGCCTTTTCTGAGGTAGACCTTAAATAGCTGGTGATGGAAATATTATTTGTACTGTAAGCTGCAAATAAGGCTCCGCAGTGGTTTTCTGACTCCTCTGTGGTAGCCTAGATTTTTCTAACATTATTTAAAGTCTTGCTCTTAGCTACGTACACTTTCTTAGAGACTTTCTTGTGTTGAAGTTTTGTGTTCCCTTACTTGCATCTTTGGAAACAAACCAGCTGATCTGTTTTCTTCTAAGAAAGCAGTTCCATGGAAGATGCTATTTTTGTGTGCTACTTCCCTCTACTGGATGGAATGGAAATTGTCACGGCTAGTGAATGGACCCAACTATTAGGCTGGGCTGATGCCTTGTGTAAGGCTTTCATTGTGAAGTGAAAATACTTTTCAAGTGCTTTGTGAGTAGAGTGGGATTTAGTTCTTACCCTGAGTTCCCCATAACACAAAAATGCTCTAGGCATGCTACTGTCTTGTCTTGTTCTCCTCCAACTCAAGCATCTCCAAGTATCACTAGTGTAGAAATACTGTGGCAGAGCAAAGGTTTTGTTGCTTTGCAGTTGGGAGTGGTAGGATTGAATTCTGCCTAATACTGTCGTTGCCCTAAATAAGCATAAGTGGTTTATGTGCTTTGAGAAAACGGGATGGTTCTCAGCATGCGTAATGTTTCCACTGGGAGGGGGAAAGGTGGGGATGCTCTATTTATTCTCCATCACAGTGATTATTGTGACCCACTTCAGAGAATGTAGTGTTGTGTACGCAGGAAAAGTCTTCATCTGAAACTTGCCATAGATGACATCTCCAATCTGTAAGTGTTGGCAGATGGCTTCCGTTCTTAAGAGGAGCTGATGTGGACATTCTTCCTAGTATTGTATTGCAAAGAAAACAATGACACTTCCATCTAACTGTTAAAGTACAATTTGGAGCTTACTAGGAGGGATTGCTCTTCCTCTGTGGAGAAACTATTGTGAAGTCTTTGCCCATTGCTACTGCCTTCAACCACCCTTTTTAAATTATCTGTTTTTTCCTGTCACTTTTTTTTTTGCCTTCAAGTCTTCACCAGACAATGATACAGGTTTTTCTCTTCTAGGTACTGCATTTCTACTGTGATACTTGCTCTGTCCCCATATGTCGGGAATGTACCATGGGACGACATGTGGGTCACAGCTTTATCTACCTCCAAGATGCTCTTCAGGACTCCAGGACTCTTACCATCCAGCTCCTGGCAGATGCTCAGCAAGGACGACAGGCTATTCAGGTAAGATACTCCCAACTGAAGTGCTTAATTTTTCTCTTCTTTTCCCCCACAGCTTTTTCTTTACAGGGCAAGGTGTCAGGCAAAAAGCTCTCTGCTTCTTCTGTCAGTCTTCTCACCCCTTCTGTTCTCCCAGAACTGACAGAAGTTGCTGTGTAGGTGAAAAGAGTGCTGTTATGAATTTTGCATTCTTGCAGCGTAATCCTGTCATGCAAATCATAACATATATGAAGATCTGTCCAAACACACTTGAGCATGAAGCATTTTGAACCAAGTTCTGATCTTATGTAGCAGTGCTGAACACGTTTTTGTTTTTACAGTTGAGGCTTATTTTCACATGTCTGTCTTGTCTGTACAGCATCTGTACTGAAGCCACCTATAAGTCTGGTCATGCGTGTTCAGTGTTGCCACCAAATGTAAAATCAGCTGTTTGGATTAGTGTGGGACTTCTAATCTGCCTGGGGAAGGGGTTGGTTGTCTCCATACAAGGATTGCTCTGACTACACAGGTGCATGCTGCATCCTACCTTGGCTATTCTACAATGCAAATACAAATACTGAGTGAGAACAGAAAGAAAGTAGCACAGTGCTTCAATCTACAGAAGGAATTTACACAGGGAATTAACCTGCTGAGGATATGTAGATAATTAACTTGTGCTGAGTGTAGTATCTAGTACTAAACTTTGTAATACTGCCAGTAGTTTTCTTTGCATGAAGAGGCTTTGGACAGGCAAGGCATGGTGCAGAGCTCCTCTGCACTACTACCATCTAGTTCTGTCAGCCTTAAATGCTTTAAATTTGAGCTGGATACTCAACACTTCTATGTGAGACTTAACCATTTTGAGTAAACACTAGCAGAAGGAAGCAAGCATTCCCAACTGGATGTGCTTTCCTTGCAAATACATGGTACAGGAAAAAGCTTTCCATTCATCACTGCTTATTTCCAGTAGATGAGTATTTGGGCGGGTCTTTTAAATTTTCTTACGAAATCTGTTAAATCTCATCCTCTGAAGGGAGTGGTTGCTGCTAGTAGTGGTGTTTCCTAGCTCTTTTCTTGTGGTACTACAGAATTCCTGTGTACTCTGGGCAGGTGTAGGACTTGTGTCTAGAGGGCTGGCTGCTCGGAAGTTGGGATCCCTTTCTGTGATGTGAGGTGATAACTTCCTGCCTTGCTTATAAGTGAGAATAAACCCAAAGTTTTAGCCTGACATATAGCTATAACCTTTTCTAGGTAAACTCATTTAGTGGATCAGGAGCAGCTAAACTTTCTCATTTGCACCTGTGGAATGAAATAAGTATTGTGATGATATATCGATTTTTAAAATGTTGATACCTCCCTTCAATTTATGGTGTTAACAGCTTGCATACACCAGAACAACAAACACAAAAGTTTTGGAACTGAATGACTAATTTAAAACTGCATGTCAACACAGAATCCTGCAAACCTTACCTTCCAAGACTTGCTTTAAATTGAATTGTAGGGCTCTTCAGCAGAATCCATACTGAAACATTTAGCATGTCCCCAGAATGAGCAAGAAGGAAGGGATTATACTAGTTTAAAGAACCTCAGTAGTGCAGTGTTTTAAATTTCTCCAGGCTGTCCTGGACAAGGGCTTGTCTGTTAGTAATTAAATTACTGCTTTTGACCTCCCGGGCTCTTAATCATTTAACTGGTCTGGATAAATCATCTAAGTAGTGACTGTCTCTTGGAGTACACACTAGCAGAATAACACTGAGTACCACTCTGCTAGTATTGCGGGCACGCTGTTGTGCCTCCTTGCTTCCTACTGGGTTTACTCTCCTCCTTCTAGTTCTCTTCTGGCTTTTCTACTGGAGGCTTCTGCTATTGTGGTGAGCTGACTGCTTTATGATGGCACGGGTAAAGGGTGGGTGGCACTGATGCTGCTCATGTAACTCAAGCAAATAGCTCCATTGAATTATGCTTGTCTAGTTTTGCCGTGGTCCAGATACTGTCCATGCAGGTTAAGAGGCATCTTGGAAGTGCTAACTAGTCTATTTTTATGAAAAATTCTGTAAAATAAACTCAGTTTTTCAAGAACTGACTTATCAATGCAGTGGTTCTTTTAATCTGGACCACTCTACAGAAACGGGTAGTGAGTGAGCAGATCTGTGATGAAGTTGAGGTAGTAATCTGTGAGTGAATGTGGGAAGACTACAACTCTGGTATTGCTACCTAAGCAACAGCAGCAGCAAATAGAACTGACACGGTTGAAAGCAGAGGTGTCTGACTTAAAGGTTGGTGCAGTGAGCCTGCTACACAAGGCAATTTTTATAGAGCAGAGCTTTCCTTGTTCTTGGGACAGCAGGACTGCGAAGCTATGTGTTTATCCCAGGGAGGAGACAGCGTGTCAGCATGAATTTAGGACAAACCCTGAATGAACTAGACTCTAAATTAAAATAAATTGGCTTGAATGCTTTTTCCTAAAGCTTGGAAGCAGTCTGTAGAACTAAATGCCAATATAAGCTGCAATATGAGGAACAGCCTGGTGTTCGAAGGGAGGTTGAAAAGTAATATGGTGCACTAACACTTCTTAGCGGGATTGTTTCATAATGCTGTATTAGTAACTTTCCTAATAGGCTAGGAAAGCGATACCTCTTGGACATGCAATGTTGGGGATGGATGAAGAGGGGTGGCTGGGAGGAAAGGGAAAAAGGTGGACTCCGAAGGGCCTTGCAGGAGAGGGGAAATCAAGCCAGGAGTCAACTGGCTGGAGAGTATCTGGTTAACCAAAGTTGAAGGCTTTTAGGAAGAAATGTTTATTTAAACTCTTCCTGTGGCTTTGGAGGAAAGATTGTTTTTCAGACTTGGGGGGGTGGGGTGGGGGGAATTGCTGTGCGTTAGGATACATTTCAGGACTGACTGACCAGATCAAGCTTCAGTGAATCAAGATGCTGAAAAGCACAAACCTGACTCCTCAAAGGATTCAAATTCCCCCCAAAACAAGTAGAAAGTCTGGCAACACGAGGCTTGTTTTTTTTTCCCCCCCTTATTCATTCTGCAGCAAAGGAAAGCTGCTCGCCTGGTGCTGCCCCGCTCCTGGCTTGGAGCGTACATTTCTAAGCCCATCCCCAACACAAGAACTTGTGCATGTGTAGCTGAGTGGTGAGCTGATCCAGCGGAGAGGGTAACCTTTCGGTAGGATTACTCTTTTGGCTGAGTCAGCTCCCTAGGCTGCTTCACTACAGTGCTACAGGGACTGATGATGCCAGGAGCAGAGCAGAACCCCCCCAGCCCTGTTGCTTGTAGGACTCTTTCTGAGCAGGCTTATCTCATCACAAAGCTATCCTCCTTGCGGAGATAATTTTCTAGCATTTTCAGTGACTTGATTCATATAAGGGTCCGAAAGCCCCGGTTGACATCAGATTAATGGGGTGGGGGTGTCACACGGGACTGTTCCCTTTTGATACCCGTCAGCTTGTCCCGCTGACTTGCTTTTACCTTATCAGAGTGCACACTTAGCAGTCTTCTTTCAGAATTTTTTCCAAGGAGTGGGCCACAAACTGAACGTAAATCTGTTATGATGATAGATAGATGGCTTCTTCAAAATGTCATGTTCTTAAAATACATCTATACATGTGTAACTGTATATATGTATATGTATGTGTGTGTAATTTAATGCACTTGAGGAGTAACAGTAAAGCATTGAGTGCTTGCTTCTGTTTAGGGTTAATTTCCAGGTGAACATGGTAAAATACGGTTTGATCTCTGTATGCCAGCTGTCTTAAAAATAGCTTTGTTTTTTAAACTATCTCAGCCTACAGCTGTGTTTGTTGGGGTGTTTGGCAATGGCTTCATTTAAATGTGGAAGCCTGCCGTGGGACTGGTCATTAGCAGAGCATGGAAAGAAGTGACTTGCTTTCCAGCATCAAATGTTTAAGCTTTGGTAAGGAGGGCCAGCCAGTAAGGCAGTGCCTCTTCTTGCAGAAATAAACTGGTATGAAGTAGATCAGCTGGACCTTGAGCACCTTCCCTCTGGAGAAGGGGGGAGAGAGGTAACCAGGAAATTTGGTCCTCCAGAGGAGGAAGCTGATCTGTTGTCCTGAGCCTCTGGAGCTTCCCTGTGGGTTCCCATATGGAATCTGTGCTGCTGCCGGGAGGCCGATAGCTGAGAGGGATGGCACTGCTGTGCTGCAAAGCATCCTTCTGGTGTTGTCACACTGAGTAAGCTCAAACGCCCCAGTGCATGGCTTTGAAGTCAGGCTTGCCGGATGGAGAATCTAAAAATGAAGCCTAGCAAACAAAACAGAAAAGCACAATTGACTCTTTCCAACAGCCCAGATGAAAGGAAATATAAAGCAGAATACAGTTTCACAAATGGTCAGTTAAGTCCTTAACGTAAATCTAGCCTTTCTATCAAGAGCCTGAATTTCTATAGGTACTTCTAATTAGATCATGCCCTATTTTAGTGAATTTCTTAGTTTTATATACAAGTAGATAATTACCTAGGAAGACAGCAGATTTTCACACTTCAAGTCCATGGTACTTTACACTGTAAGTCCGTGCTACTGCTCTACCTTTAAAGTTTAGGCAAAAATCACGTTCCTGCAGTACAAACCAAAGCGGTTTAATTTGTCTGCCATGAGCTAACCTCAGCAACGTGAGGCTGGAGCCCTCCCTGTGTCAAAGCTCTTTGAGATTCTATAACCAGTGTAAGTGAGAACATCTTAGTTTGTTCACACTTTTTATGGAAATCTTTTAAATTGGCCCAATGACTGATTTGTGCTGTGGCCATGCCAATATTACTTCAAAGCAACTGCAAAGCCTATTTATCTTCGTGTTCTTACTGTAGCTATATTTTATATAAGATCTCCAGTTAATTTCTCCAGTAGAGGAACAGTAGGAAGTTTACATCCAGTTCTTGATGGAGAAAGCTGGCTCTTATGGCCTAAGTAATTGGGGGAAAAAATCCTGTAAAACCAGCCCTCTATCTGCTTGTTCTCGCTTCCTTGTGGTAACAAAATATTTATGGGTGGGACACCCTTAGCATGTGGTAAAAGGGGGCTACCCTGGGATATACAGACTTCCCTAGTTTTTTATTTAAGTTGCTTTTAAAGTCTAGAGAGGGTTTGCCAGAATATCTCAAAGCTTTTCTTCCCAAGAAAAAAGCCCCTCCACCCCCATCCTTCTTAAGTAGGATAAACTTGCTCTTAAGTTCCTTAGTGTTTAAGGTTTAAGTCCTCCATATTGAGGTGGGAAGTGTGTATTTAAGGTTCTTTATCCCCTGTCTATGAAAGGACCTTTTAAACACTCATGCAAGCTTAGCGTTGATGGTTGGCAATTCAATCACCATAAACCGCCTTTACATGTTGCATGGTGTTGCCACAGTCGTGTTCTACACAGCGCAGTGTTGTACAGCAGTGCTCAAATAGAGAACTTTCTGAACTGATCGGATGCAACAATGTGCATCTGGATTATAAGCATCTGGATTATAAGGCTCTTCTGTGTGGTCTCTTTGATTAATTGTGTACTGTGTGAACCGAATTGTGAGTGTACCCAGATAATTAGGGTAGCAAGCTGTAGAAACTCATAGCGAGGGTTCTTACTGAGTGTTGCACACTTCTGGCCATAACTTGTATTTTTAAGGAAGTGGCACTACTGAAAACTCAAGCAGTGATTTCTAGAAAAATACTTCCAAATGTGTTATAGGAAAACTTAAGTTAAGCAAATATGAGATGCCAGAAGGCTTTTCGTTACCTTGAGGCTGTGGTTTCTGGTGGAACCAGCTCTTGATGTCCAAGAGAAGATAAATCTGGAGAACTGTTGAAAACTGAAAATGGCAAATCCTGCTTTGGGCCCCTCCATAGTCAGCCCAGATATCCAGAAATGCTATCAGGTTCTTAATACTACTTTGCTACTTCTGACTGTTGTAATGTCAGAACTGCAGTAGCAAGATCATTACTGGAAGCTTTTTGCAGGTTGTTAGATGTTAGCTGAAGGGGAGCTCACAGAGGTGTCCTAAAGGGCACCAGGGGTTCAAAACAACTCTGCTTTTGGCCTCTTATTCACAACAGGCTGGAGCATATAGAAACTAGCCAGGCACATCTGGGTTTCTAGTGGTCTTGCCCTGAAAAGGAATGGTTGAATTGGCATTCTGTATGCAGGTCTGGCACCCTGGCTGCCAGTGACACTTGACATGTTTGTGCAGAGCCAGGACTAATAAGATGCAAAATGCTGTATGAATTGATAGGTATTGCTACCTTGAACGTTCAATGGAGTTGTCTTTTTCAGCTTGTACAAAATAGCTGGAGATCATGAGACTTGTGCACTTAATAATCCTCATTAAATGCTCCGTAATCTGAAAGTACAGGTAATACTGCATGCCATTGTCCTCTTCTCCTGAAGTGTGTGTTCTGTGTTGCTTTTTGGGTAGGTTTATAGAGAAGAACAAGAAATTCTGAAATGGGCTGGTAACAGCATCCAGTGGTGGATGTTTGCTGGGTTGAATTGCATTCCATCATGAAAACATGATTGCCTGCCCCCTGGAACCTTGATTTGCAAGGCTTCCATTTGTTGTGGCTCTTAAACACACTCCACCATTACTTGAATTTTAATATGACAAATTGGAAGTACTAGTTTCAGTCTGAAGCTTGCAAGATACATTGCAAAGTCCTTTCCTTAATTTTATTTTAAGCAACACAAGACACTGGTGACATCCATAATAGAATGGGGAACATCTTGGTCATTTTCTGGCCCCTGGGCACTCACGTAAGTGCAAGCTGCAATTAGGCAATTTACTGTATCTACCAACAGCAGGAGCCACAGTAGTTGTTCCAGAATTTGTGATGGATAACTGAACTGGATGGTCTCCTAAACACAGTCCTTGTCTCCAGTTTCTGAAGCACATGAACTTGTTAACTATTGTGTTCACAAGCACTGGAATAATTATGCTAGGAAGCGTGGCATACAGGGTGCTCTTTAAAAGGATTTGTTGTAAAAAGATCATGTGCCTGACCAGAACGAGAAATGCTGCTTCTCAACGTTGTTCCCAACAAGTTGACCTGTCCAAGGACGAGTTCTGCATAAAAATACCTGCTAAACAAAAGAGGTTCATTGTGGAAGAGTTGTGATACCTTACAGTAATTAGTGTGAGGGATTTCCATGTAGTGAAGGCTCTCAAAAGTTATCCTTAAAGCTTCCAGTTCCTGCTTCAGGCAGGTAATTTGCCCATTGCTGTTCTCCCACATACTGCTGCCTGCTGCCCTGCTTGCTGGTTAGCCTTCCCAGGCTGTTGCAGCCTGTTTGGGTAGAGTGTTATGGGATCATGTGAATTTTCTAAAGCTTTGTTAATGTTCCGGTCAATGCTAAAGCTGTAGCATTGTAGCATCTTTGCCATCCTTAGCTGCTTTGAACTGTTTAGGCTCAGGCTAATAACAAATCCACGTGCCATGAGTTGTTGGTAGACAATTTAAAGCTATAGAGTGCAGTTCTTGCAGAAGGCATTGTGAGGATGCTTTGCCAAACTGTAACTGGTTCCTATGGATGAAAAATAAGCATCTCCTATTGTGATGGAGTTCATGAGTGGTTTTGGTAAAGAACTGAGAATAGTTGAGATTCTTCATGCCTTATAGCTAATTGCAATGTGCACACAGCTCAGTCCTAATGGGTACTGCTGTACAAAAAGCTCAAATTCAACTAAGACTTATCTGCTATCAGAAATACTTACTAGAATTAGAATATGAATGGATAACATTTTCCTATTGCTTACATTCTTAAAGATATATCCCCATCTCTTAGCAAGAGGAGGGTATCTGCTGTTCTTGACAGGACTAAGTCTGCTTTGGAAGAAATAAGTTTCCTGACAGTAAAAGCTGGTTCTGTATTTAAATGGTAAAGCAGAGGTGATATGGAGGCACTGTAATTCTTGCACGTGGACTTTCTCAGCTAGGACTGAGACTTACTGGCTCTTTATGAAGTCCTAGTCTGGGGGCAGTTGTGAAATGTCTGCTTTGCAATTGTTGTAACAAGATTTTCGTCCTTTCTGTGGACTTGAAGTGGTGAATTGAATTTGTCTGCTAGCTTTGTGTGAAGGCATGTCGGGTCTGGGTGGAGTGGGATGTTCAGGCTGTCCCTTCTAATTTGGAGGAAAAAAAAAGTTGGGGATTCTAACCTGGAGCTAGCTGCATGAAGGCAGAACAGCTGAGGCATGCTTCTCTTCCTGAGCCCTGTCCTGCAGAGGAGCTGTAGAGTAGCATTCACATCTTCCTCTACCAGATTGCAAGAGACTCCTCATTAAAGATCAGAACCGTTGTCTTCTTGCTTTTCTTACGCTTGTCTATTTCATCTTTTCTCTAAGGGCTAATGACTTGATAAAGTTAGTCTTCATTTTCCTTGCAGTTCTGTATTCCTACATGACCTGGAAACATACACTTAATTCTGTAACTCAAACTTGCTCTAGAGTAACTACCTGGAATGAGGAAACACTTATTTTTGTTTGACAGGTAATACTCCTATTGTTGGTGTAAATTAGATGCTGTTAATTTGCCAGTTCAGACTCTGAAAATACCAGTAACTCTGCTGTACATAAAGGATAGCAAAAAGCCCTGCCTAACTTTATAGGCAAAGCTGGAACCAGGTAGTTCATGGATTATCATATCTGCTTAATTCTGAAAGTGCCTGTGGACTGATCAAACTGAAGATATTTTCTGTAAGACCCTAGAAGTGAAGCCCTTAAATTACATTTGTTCTTTATCAACCATCAAGACTGCATTTCAGAAGGTATCTTGAGCAACACTACACACAAAGTTCAACTTAAAAATTTTTCTTCCAGAGCTTTCCCTTGCCACCTAGTCTGAAATAGCTTAGGGAAGTTCTGAGATGTACCAGTCTTTCAAACCAAAGTGAGGAAAAGGAATCAAAATCTACCAGAAAAATTCTGTATTCAAAAACAAATATTCATGGATGTTTCCATGGCTTTCAGTATGCAGTGTGGAAAATGAAGTTGAATTTTCTCATCTGCCAACAAGTAAAATTTTTCCTTGTGAAGCTGTCAGTGGTGTGTATTGTTGGTAGGATGTTGGATTTTTTGTGTATGTCAATGTTAACATCTTTATCAGTAACATGGATGGTGGGGTTGAGTGCTACCTCAGCATCTTTGACACCAAGCTTTGAGGTGCAGTTGACACCCTGGAGGGAAGGGATCCCATCCAGAAGGACCTGGACAGGCTTGAGAGGGTGGCCCTGTGTGAGCTTCATAAGGTTCAACAAGGCCAAGTGCAAGGTCCCGCACCAGGGTCAGGGCAATCCCAAGTACAAATACAGGCTGGGTGGAGAGTGGATTTGGGGGTGTCGGTTGATGAGAAGCTCAACATGAGCCAGCAACGTGTACTTGCAGCCCGGAAAGCCAACCATATCCTGGGCTGCACCAAAAGAAGCATGGCCAGCAGGTCAAGGGAGGGGATTCTCCCCCTCCACTCTGTTCCTGTGAGACCCCACCTGGAGCCCCGTGTTCAGCTCTGGGGCCCCCAGCACAAGAAGGACATGGAGGCTAATAAACTTATTAAAAGAATAAAATCATGTCTGTTTTCAGGCTTTGAAGTACAAAATGGGTGAAGGCCTGGTAAAACCTTAGAAATGTCACTTCGTGCCTTCTCTTGAAGGTGTAGTTAAATGTCTGTTTTTACAGGTTTGGTTGATCCCGAAATGTGTCTTTTTCTTTCCAGTTGAGTATTGAACAGGCCCAGGCGGTGGCAGAGCAAGTTGAGATGAAAGCTAAGGTGGTACAGTCTGAAGTCAAAGCAGTGACAACTAGACACAAGAAGGCCTTGGAAGAGCGAGAGTGCGAGCTGCTCTGGAAGGTAAGTACTTAAACATTCGTGCTTCGTACACTTGAAATTGAAAATGTGTTCTTTAACAGCACAGGGCTAGATTCAAATGTCTTTCCTCGGAACACTGAATTGAAATACCACTTCAATTGAAATACTGTTTTCTAGGAAGCAGGATGCTGGATTCTGGCCCTGGTTGATTTTGTTTTGGAAGTATCTTTGCATCACAAACTAGTTTTTGGTAGGGACTACTATATCCTGAGGCAAGCTCAGCATCACAAGTAAGGTGGGCGCTCCCCCTGCTGGCTCAGCAGCAATACATCACATCTCCAGTGCTGAATGATGAAGAGAATGTCCACGTTTTGTTTAATGAATATCTCTTTAAAACCTAAAATGTTCCCGTATAACTATGTATGTAGTATACGGGTGTTCTTATAGAAGGATCCACTTCTCATACACAAAGGAAAGGAGTAAAGCTGTATATGCTGTGTCCTTAGAAACAAATCAGTATAAATCTGGCAAGACTAGCTTTCTCGACACACCCAGGAACTTGCTTTATTCTATAAAAAGTGTAGTTGCCTTTTCTGATTAGTGAAATGAAGTAATATGGCAGGGTTTTGGGTTTTTACTAGCAGAATGAAAATATTTCCCAGCAGCAGTATCTGCACTCAAGTACTTTCAGTAATCTCAAACTCCTGCATTTGCTTCAGCTGTGATAAATGTGCAGGGTGGGGAAACACAATGGGGGAAGTATCCAGAAAGGTAATTTAATGGTCACGTTTTTTTAGTGTCTAGCAGTGGTCTTTTGAGACCTAATGCAGAACTGAGCAGAAATGCACTCTTTTTGCTGTTGGCTTAGCTCTTTTAGATCAACCAGTCAAATGGACTCTTCTGTGACCACAAGATTGCTGAAATTGGTATAGGGGAAGGAGCAAAAATGCATGGTAAAGGTGAGAAAGCTTACAAGTAAATTTCAAGTGCTCCTGTAAACCTGCAGGTGCACTGGATGAAGTATAGAGGGGAAAAAAAAGGTTGTGTGCCCACTACCCTTATTAAAGGCCAGGATGGCCTGTACACATGGTTGAGGCACTGGATGTCAAGAGGCAGTACCATTCTGCTAAATTATTCCTGCCCTGCCTCTTCTCATGAAATGGAATGGAACAGTAATTTTCTGGTTTAATCTGTTGCTGTAGATACAGTGAGTAATCTCTTAAAGTAGAGGTTTGTGTTTTTATAGTTCTCTTGGTTTTAGACATTCTTATAAGAACAAACTTGATAGTTACTGTTTGAAGGCTGCTTTCTTGAGGTACTTGGAATGAGGGAGAAGTTCACTTTCCACCGTTGGCCTTGCCCAAGAAACTTTGGCAGCCTTTTCTTCTGAGGTATTACTAGTACAGAAGCAAGAATTTGTATCCCAGCATAGGTGCATTTAAAAAAAAAAAAAGCCCATACTGAGAACAAGTTTTCTTCAAGTTATAAAACTGTTTCATTTTCATGAAGGAAAAAATGGGTCTTGATTGCATACTGGTGTGAGAAATGATTCTAGCATAAAAGAAAAAGCAGAATGCATGTTTAGGCCTGATGTGAGGAGTGCTAGTGAATAATTTTGGGTACTAAAGCTGAGGTCAAAGTACTCATGACTGGTAATCTTTTGGAAACTGGTGACTTCAATGAGATATTGGAGGAAGCATGTTTGATACTTGTTTGGAAGCAGTTGTGTAAAAATATCCCTTAATTTTAAATGAAATGGCGTGTTTGTACATCTGTTAACTGCTCACTTTGTGAAGTCTGAAGACTCGGTTATAAACTGTGACTTGTCCCTCACCAAAATACATCGGTATTGTTCTGCAGCCACACAAGTATCAGGCATAAAGAAATGCATTTTAACAACAACAAAGCGATTAATTAAATTTACAAAGCAGGTGTATTTTTCCAGTTGTCAAAAGTGATTTTGACAAGTAAAGACAAACATGGGTATATTTTTAAAAACAAAACAGAACTATTGTTGGTTGAGCTTCCAGCCCTAGAAGGGGCTGGCAGCAACTGTCTGTCCTTTGAAGTGACATTATGGCATCCTGTTGTAAAATAGTAGCTCAGCATGACTGCCAGTATTTGTAAGAAAATATCAAAATAACTGGATCCTAAAAGGTCCTGGAGATAGGTGTCTGGTAGTATCCAGTCCCACGAAAACAGTTTGGGCAGGCAAGGGAACGAGGAGAGCCCATATCCATTGGCTGATGCCAACTCAGCATCAGCCTTGTGTGCTAACAGCCCACCCTCTGAAATTCTTCTCTATTCTCCTCTTAGAGATGCTTTGGACTCTGCTCTTTGAGAGCTGCAGTAACTTTAGTCTTTAGAGTCTAAATAAGATGTGCCTTCTGATGATCTGTCAAGTACCTTGCAGGTAGGGGGTAGAGTAGCTTTTAAGGAAGCAAGTCATTATTAGCTACTAAACAAGTGAATCTTTCAAGTAGAACAAATAAAATACTGATGCGGCAGTTCCACAGAGCAAGAATGTGTGATTTTTTTGTTTTAACTGGAGGACTGGAGAAAATCTGAATTTGGATAAATAGTTGCTTTTCCTCACTTGTGTTCTCTATGCCATAGTTTCTAAAGGCTTGTTTTACAGTTTATCTTATCACGTCCTGTGTCAGCATCCTGCAATAACTACGTAACTGTTTATGTAGAAGGAACATTAGGAAGTGTTTGGGTGTCACGGGTTGTCTTTCCCTGATAAGTGTGCTTTTCTTCCCCCTTCCTCTCCCCCAAGGTGGAAAAGATTCGTCAAGTCAAGGCTAAGTCACTCTACCTGCAAGTTGAAAAGTTACGTCAGAACCTAAATAAGCTGGACAACACCATTAGTGCTGTTCAGCAGGTCCTGGAGGAAGGTCGTACCATGGATATTCTTCTGGCCCGGGACCGTATGCTGGCTCAGGTGCAGGAGCTGAAGAATGTGAGGGGCCTTCTCCAGCCCCAGGAGGATGACAGGATCATGTTCACGCCCCCTGACCAGGCCTTGTATATGGCCATTAAATCAATGGGTTTTGTTAGCAGTGGGGCTTTTGCTCCTCTGACCAAAGCCACTGGGGAAGGCCTCAAGCGCGCGCTGCAGGGCAAGGTGGCCTCTTTCACAGTGATAGGCTATGACCACGATGGTGAGCCTCGCCTTTCAGGAGGCGACATGATCTCTGCAGTGGTGATGGGTCCAGATGGAAACCTTTTTGGGGCAGACGTCAGCGATCAACAGAACGGGACCTACCTGGTCAGCTACCGTCCACAGCTAGAGGGAGAGCACCTGGTGTCCGTGATGATGTGCAACCAACACATTGAGAACAGTCCCTTCAAGGTCATGGTGAAATCTGGGCGCAGCTACATCGGTATCGGGCTGCCTGGGCTCTCGTTTGGCAGCGAGGGAGATAGCGACGGCAAGCTCTGCCGCCCCTGGGGGGTTAGCGTAGACAAAGAAGGCTACATCATTGTGGCTGACCGCAGCAATAACCGCATCCAGGTGTTCAAGCCATGCGGGACTTTCCACCACAAGTTCGGCACGCTGGGCTCCCGGCCCGGCCAGTTCGATCGTCCCGCTGGTGTGGCCTGTGACATCTCACGTAGGATCGTCGTGGCTGACAAGGACAATCATCGCATCCAGATCTTCACCTTCGAAGGGCAGTTCATCCTGAAGTTTGGGGAGAAAGGAACGAAGAATGGGCAATTCAATTACCCGTGGGATGTGGCCGTCAACGCAGAGGGCAAAATCCTGGTCTCTGACACGAGGAACCACCGCGTTCAGCTGTTCGGGCCCGATGGTGCGTTTCTTAACAAGTATGGCTTTGAAGGGGCACTCTGGAAGCACTTTGATTCCCCCAGAGGTGTGACTTTCAATCACGAGGGCCACTTGGTCGTGACAGACTTCAACAACCATCGCCTGCTGGTCATCCACGCCGATTGCCAGTCAGCACGCTTCCTGGGCTCGGAGGGCAGCGGCAACGGGCAGTTCCTGCGCCCGCAGGGAGTGGCGGTGGATCAAGAGGGGCGCATCATTGTGGCCGATTCCAGGAACCACCGGGTGCAGATATTTGAGTCCAATGGTAGCTTTTTATGCAAGTTTGGCACTCAGGGAAGCGGCTTTGGTCAGATGGACCGTCCTTCAGGTATAGCCGTCACCCCTGATGGCATGATTGTTGTGGTCGACTTTGGAAACAATCGAATTCTCGTCTTCTAATCTGTGTTTGAATTAGGAAGAAACTGTCTCAGGGAAATTCTTCTAAGAGAAAATGAAAAAATACAACGTTGATTCAAACCTACCTCATCTTTAATTTTTTTACAGATGAATGTACTTATCTTTTCTGCAGGGAGTGAGCCTGTAAAGTTAAATTCTATCTACCTCATTGTCCTCCCTTCCATCCCCAGTTTCTCTCCTCCTCCCCGCCCCAACACACTCACAGTTCAGAAAATTTTTACCTCTCCCCCCATGGGGTTTCATGCACAAACATGTGTTGCTGTGCACATTAGGTGGTTTGTGTGGTATATTCTGTAGGCTTAAGCCAAAAAGGCGCTATAAGTTTTTGTTTTTTTAATGGAGAAAATGGTAGTAGGTATTCGTAGAGAATTTGTGTTCTTGACCATACTGCAGTTCTGTGGGTGGGGACACGGGAGGGGGATTTTTTTTTTTGAATTGCTGCTGCAGCAGAGAACTTTTTCCTGTTCTCCTTTTTATACCTCAGTGTGTTTGATTTACTGGTGAGCACAGTGTCTTGTTCCCAGAGACTTTGAACGTTTTGTGGAAGTGAGTGGGATTTACTTGCCAGGAAGAGCAAGTTTGCATCTTTTTGGCATTTCTGTGTACTTTTTCTGAAACACAGTAATCCAACAGCACAAAGAGAAGCTGATGAAAATGCACAAAAATTCTTTTGAGTTGAAACCAAATTGTTCCTTCTAGTGGCTTAGTTCAGTTGTCAAAAAGCTTAGACAAAGCAAGGCTTCCTGTAGTGTAACCTGTCCTTGAGTTATTTCTTTTTATATCTTTTCATCTGAAAGTTTAGTATTAAAGTCTTTTCTGTTATCAGTATGTATGCCTAATCTGGATAAGAAGTTATGAGGAGCATTGAAACAGGGAAAATCAAGCCCTTGATTTAATTTTTTTTTTGTGAAATGACTAGCTTTTTCTTTTTTTTTTTTTTTTGGCCCTCCCCATAGGGAGACTTTAAGGGGGAAAAAAAGTTCAATGGATTTGTTAGAAGTGGTACCTATTTCCAAAAGTAAGAAATAAGCACAGCTTTGGAGATTCAGGGTGAGTTTTGGAAAAATCAAGTCTCTTGTGTTTAGAGGATTGCAATAACTATCAGTGGTGAAACTTTTTTTTCATCCTCTGGCTTTCCCAGGGAGCTGGACTGGAGTAGTCCAGAAGCTCTAATTCAGTATTTCAGGTGGGGTGAGCCTGTGGCTCCATGTAGCTCTTGCTACAGATCCAAATGAAAAGTTACTAGTTCCAGCCTAAGGCAAATTATATCAAGATGAAACTTTTTTTTTTTCCAGGGCAGTACCAAAGAATTCTGTGTAAAAAATAAACTAATGATCCTTAAAAGCTTGGAGGCAGGGCGAAATTAGCCCTTTCAGGGATATAAAAAAATGCTCTTTTGAGAAGCAGAAACTTTCTGGGACAATAGATATCTTTCTAATAAACGAGGGACTTTGAGGCCCTGGAAGTTCTAGTTCTATTCAAAATTTTCAATTCACATTTAGCTGTTAGTGCAGGTATGGTCTCTGGAGTTGTTGCTTTATCCTCTGGATGAGGCACTTAGTGGCAATGGTTAAAATTAGGGAGCAGAGGGCTTTTCTGTCACTCAGTGACGGAAGGATTCGTGTATCAGTAGTCTTTGCCTTGGAAATGCTATGGGATTTATATTACTGTTTGCAAGAGAAGATCTCTGAAACATAAACATGGTCAATGTCTGAAGGGCCTTTACCATCCTCTGCGGAAAGGGTTCATCCCTTTGCCAACTATCATGCACAAAAGTAACCTGAGATTGAAAGGCTCTTCATAAATTTGTGAGAAATCACAAGGTGCACTTTCCTTCTTGCTGCTTTTCCCCTCCAAGGAGTGTTAACTTTCTGGGTTTTGTAGAAATCCTGATGTGTTGCATATAGACTTCCTCCACTTAGAGGAGGCTTAAACTTAAAGGACCAGAAAGAAACAGACAAATTCAATGAGATGGCAAAACCTTTTAAAAGAAGGGTGAGGAAAACCACCTAAATTAAATAACTGTGCTGCCTTTCAGCCAAAGCCTCAAGGAAGCAAACTCTTCAAGGCAGTATGTTTCAGCTGGGCTTAATCTTAGGATAGCATGTTTTAAAAACAGTCTTCAAAAGGATAATCTTTTATACAGATGTCTGTCATTAAACTTGTGTGGCCACTCAACACGTGGGTATGAGAGAAACCTAGTTTACCTTCAGCTTCAAGTTCTACTTGTGTGCATGCCTCCCATCTTGGGGGTGGCCAACATTTATGGCAGATATCCGTGTTTGCTTTGTATTATTCAGCCCAAGAATTAATTGCAATTTTGGGCTGTGAAAAGTAATACCTGCAGGATCTAGATACCAAAGAAAATTGGTTTTAAAAGCTTTAATATTTAGTTTGCTGTGTCCTTGCATTTAACCTATCATGTCTTAATGAAAATGCCAGGTCTATCAATATCTTGACCTGAGTGGCTGTCGATGTTAGTGTGCTAGAAACGCTCTTTCGCTTTGATGCTTACTGGGTTCCTTCTCTGGGGCTGGGAGAAGGGAGTTGTTATCCAGGCCTTTGAAAAAGAAAAGGCTAAGCATGTGTTCAGCATTATTGAACAGAAATATTCTTGCCTTTTTCCAGCCCGCACTGTGTAGAAGGTGACAGACAAGTTGCCCTCTGCTGTTTGGTGTGGAGCCATTGCACAAACCGCCAGTCCAGCTCTGTCAGGGAGAATAACTAACTTTTAACTTGCTGTCCGCCTAATTCAGTGGACTTGCTCACAAACCATTAGGCCTCAAGCGTTTCACCTCATGTGTTGGGGAGCTTTTTTGTTTTAAAAACACTACTATTTAGCTACCCAAACTAATTCCTTAACTTTGTCACAGGTAGTGCTAAGCACACTTGGTCTCAGTGAAAAAGCAGTAGTGTAGCTTATAAAATGGAGTTTTATATGCAATGAAGATGAGTATCGATAATATACAAGTTCAATGCCAACATCAGACACTTTCTAAAAGTTCCTCATAGGGTAAGATGTAGCTAATGAACAAGATTCAAACCTTGTCCTGTTTTTTCCATACATGTTCTCATGCTATGAACTTTCTAAGGTTAATGGCCTGGTATAATATGTGGTAAAAGTGTACAAAGGGAAAAAAAGCAAGGCTTTGAAGCTTGATTGCAAACCAAACAAGCCTAAGTGTTCGGAGTAATCTTCTGAACCGGTGGAGATGATGGCCTGGAGAAGGGTAAGGTGAGCTTGTGCCTCTTTCTCTTAGCTCTAGCGTTGGCAGATGAGATGTGGGTAACAGACCTGTCTGCTAGAAATCCCAAAGGAATCTCACCACGCCAGGTTAAAACAGTGGCTCTCCGGCAAACTTTTTGCTTGACAATGTTATCAGCGGTCAGTTTGGCTGTTCCAGGCTTAGCCTATGAAACAATCTTGTCCCTTCTCAGTTAAGCAGGAACTTCAGCCCCAAACCACAGCAGACACAGTACTTGATAATGCAGGTCCTTCAGATAACTCACTCCTTTTATTTAGTACCTTTAAATAACTTGAAGCCCATAAACCCAAACTACAAAGATTTAGTGAATGATGACAACACCTGAAAACTAATGCGTATTGGGGCCAGACATAACCAAGTTGGGAGAAAGAAGAGCAAGGTACTTGGATGTGGCCTTCCCTTGTAATTGCAGGAAAATGGGCCCGGTCTGTTTTGTTACAGTTACACCAAAATTAATTTTGGAAGAGAGCAGGTTTATCGGCTTATCTGGCCATGTCTTTGATCATAAGATTTCTGTTCAGTTCTGGTTTAAAAGAAATTGTGCCAAAGTGTTTTGTTTATTTTTTTTAAAGGAGTGTAAGCCAAATGGTGCCAAAAGGTAAGAGGGTATTTAAAAATAGAGATATTTAGACACAGTTTGGAGCTGTATAAAAAATGAACACTGGTACTTGCGTTAGACAAATATTGTACCTTTGGTCTTTTGTCCTTGGGAGTTTGAAACCCAGTTTGTGGTACAAAATGCACAACTAAAGATGCCACTATCTATCTTTTCTCAAAGTTCTACCTCACTTTGCAGAAGTTAATCATCTACCTCAATTTAGCATCAGACAGGTTTGAGAAATAATTGAGAATCTGCCTGGGGGAAGGATTCATCCTGCTTTTTGGACAAGCATTTAACTGAAACAGATATTAAATGTGTACAATACGGTGGCTTGCTTTTGTTTTTTGTTTTTGTTTTTTTTTTCTGCCTGCCCATGGAAATACTAAGCTGCCCTTGCTAGAGAATCTGTAAATAAAACCAAATGTTCGTATACTTTGGCAAACAGGACTGAGATACCTGAAACACTTGAGTTTGATCCGTTTTCACTACGAAGTATGGAAATGTAACCTCCTTTCAGTATTATGACACTACTAGGCGACATACTTCATTTATTTGCAGTGTTCTTATGTCGATGAGACCTAAAGGTCTTCTCTCTACAAGAGAAACTTTTATGCATGCCTACGAGTATGTCCTGTTCCTGTGTGGAAAGACTAACGTTATGATTGCTGTAAACACAATGCTGTACCAAATGCTTGAAGGGAATAAGATACTGATTTTCTTGACTTGGTGATTGTATTAGTAGCTTTCTTGACACAATGGGATTTTTTCCACCATGACAAAGCAACCAAGTTCCTATTCCTGGAGGGCGGTTTAAGTTCAGATATTCTCAGGAGAGGCAATTTAAAACCAGTGTGTTGGGTTTTTACACAACTCTAATGGCGACACACAACGTGCCCCTTGTTTTACCTGTGGAGTAAAGTTGCAGAAGCACATTTTCAGATCACTGTATTGAAAGATCTTTGTTCCTCCCCTGCTCACGTTCGGGGGTGACAGAAGCGGGTACAGAGACTCCCTAATAACGATAGGCTGTGTTGGGTTTGGTAAATGTTATGGTGGAAAATGTACATTGATGTCTCTAAGTGATCTTACGGGTTAACAAGCCAGAGTGGCATCTTTTTTCCATCATTGTTTAACCAATAATGGTTCTAAAAATGCTTTGTGTACCTGCATGGTCTTAGACCTTCTATTAAATGATTGTATCAACTTACAAACTCAGGTAGATAATTTTTTAAGCTCTTTTCATGGAGCCTTACTGACTGAATGTTAAGTGTCTGTGTAGTGACGTAGTTAAGTAACTTCCTTTTGAGCTACCAGACTAGTTTAAAAAAAAAAAAAGTCCTTTTATAGGTTTGTAGAGAACTTTTCAGACGATGTAGTAGTTTTTTCCTTCAGAGGGAGAGATGTCTGTTTCTGGGTTTTGTTTTTAGTTTCTTTTCTAAAACGACTGAAGCTTTTAACTAGGTTGTAAGGTGTGGTTAGTCACCGAAGTTGGTGGGGGTATCTTACTGTACGTGACTCTTGTTCGTGCTGTGCATTACCTGTCAAGTGCTGCTGGGTTGGCGCAGCGAGGGTGTCAAACGCGTGCCTGCAGTGTGAGGAGCTCTGGCCTTGCTCAAGTAGAAATTGGAAGCCTGTGACAAAATGGAGGTCGTGCACTTGAAACCGGTGCGACAAACTTGCATTTTCTGCCCTCATTTAATTCATTACTAGTGTATAACTGGTATTGCCTCGATGCAGGCTCACATCAGGATCCAGAATGATTTTGTCAGCCCGTGGATGTTGGGCATCCTGAGACAATTGGGTTTGTGGTTTCCCGTTCTGCTGCAGTTGTTTCTCTTAAGCGATTAATCATGCTGCTCTCCTAATAATAATAAAAATGTCTCAGCAGGACAGACAGTGCTTTGCTTTTAATGAGCTGCTCAGAGCTTCTGTATCTAATTGATAATGAAACAGGCTGTGACAAGAGCTGCCATGCTCCGGGAAGGGCATCACATTTCTACTTGGACAAAAAGCAACATTCCTGGCTGGGGGATGTTGAGTACTGCGGCGAGGCAAGCACGACAGGTTATGTGCAAACTTCTATGTAGAGTAAGCGAGCAAAATGTTAGAACTCTTTTTGTGTTAATGGAGGCTTCTGAATGTATCTCTGTGGTCCATAGGGAAGGCTGAAGGATGTAGCAAGGAGATGATGTATCAGCTACTGGCAGCCTTAAAACAAAGTCAGTGTCTCTCTGGACTTTAAAATGTTCCTATGCAGTTTATTTTATTTTTGTTTAATCAAATAAATGTGATGAGTTTTTTCATGGCAAACTTGTCTGTGTTTTATTCTGCATTAATCAACCACAGTCTTCTCTTCTCCCAGGCTGTAAAAAGTGCTGCTATCAACTGGAGACAGCCAGGTTCAAATTCTGGAAACTTACTTAAACTTACAGGTGCCTGAGTGGAAAGGGGAGGAGAAATTAGGTGCTAAGGGGACAGGGTGGGCTTTTTGTTTGTGTTCCTGAAAGGTTCTGATGTGTTGCCAGCTTCTTATTTGTCTGGTCTATTAAAGACCAGTCTCGACAGAAGGAAAGGTTCCAGAATTAAGGTCACTGCCTGACTTCCCAGTGTGGAAAGAAGCGGAGGTAGATCCTAGTCTCCTAAAGTACTGACTTGAAAATACCTTCGAGCTGAAATGCTTTCTGCTCAGAGCTGCATACATCTCTAGGACTGCTCAGCAGTGCCTTGGGCTCCAGCCTCTTGCTCTGACCAGGCCCTCCCTCTGCAGCTGGCACCATGATGGGCACAAAGATCACAGCAAGCTGGCAGAGGAGGAAAAGGCTGACAGGTGAGTTTGAGAGTTTGAAAATGACCAGTGGCAGAGAAAAACAGGGAAATGGAAGAGGCAGCCTGGGAGGACTCTATGCCCCCCTTGAACACAGCTGCTACTTGACAAAATCTCCACCTGAGCTCCAGGGGGTTGGTACAGCAACAGGTGGGGCCCACTTCTCCTGGTCTGGGGCTAGGGGTTTCTACAGGCTGCGAACCAGTACGTTGGCCTTCACTTCTCAAGTGCTGGATTTTAAGAAGAAACTGAGGCCACCACTGATTACGGCAGTGCCAGAGAAGAGAGGTCCCTACCCAGAAGGGTTTTTGATAATTTCTTTCCTTCGTGGTTGGGCAGCTTCATTCCTGCAAGCTGCCACCACTGCTCACCCCTTCTTGTTGGGGGAAAGGAAATCCCAAAGGCAGAGTTGCTTCTTTCTGAAGAGCTGGGGATGAATGGTTCTGCTCACATGCAAATGCAGCTGCGATAAGCGGTGCAGGGGCTTGGGGCAGGACACCACCACCATCCTTCCCCGAGCCGCAGGGCAGCGCTGCATGCCGCGGGGTGGAGCCGGGCGCTGTATTAGCATTTTTTGCATGTGAATGCCCTGCATTCCTCGGGGGGCTGGGAAGGGCAGAGAAGAATCCGCTCTATTCAAGACCTGAGACCACACAGCGAGCATCTTGAACCTTTTTGTGTTTAATCAGTCGCTCCACTTTGACTTGAAAGATGGATCAGCTTCTGGGCGCCTGCCTTTTTA
Organism: Anas acuta; assembly: GCF_963932015.1. Classification (NCBI taxonomy): domain Eukaryota; kingdom Metazoa; phylum Chordata; class Aves; order Anseriformes; family Anatidae; genus Anas; species Anas acuta. Next base: position 43,520,302 of record NC_088980.1, on the reverse strand, counting down.
GAAAGGTGAGCCTGAAATGTTTTGTTTTTTAAGAACAATTTTTAAAAAAATTTATACCCCCTCCACGAGGACAGCAACGGTGCCACCTCCTACTGATTAAAAAGTTGCTGAAATATGGCATACCTTACTGAGGCAAGTGCTAAAAATGATGTTAGGGAAGCCCATCAGCTACCAAAGATGAGCCTGTTAATGTAGTTGCTTCATTATTCCTGCTGAAGGGACAGCCACTTCTGTGCTCAGTCTGCAACTCGCACGTTTTTTAATAAAAGCTGCTGTCCTGCTCCCAGCTGTTTGTTTTGTTGGGGCAAAGCTGGGACAGCCTTTGCACAACTCACCTTACAGAGAGCAGGACTTTCCAGCTCTGCTCTCCCGGTAACCACTGGGCTCTGTGACCTTCTGGAGGGGCGATGTTAAAGGCCCTGAAGGGCCTGAAGACAAAGTACAGTAGCAGCAGAGACACAGCACAGGGAGATAAGGTGTTATCCCAGGTCTCCCTAGGAGATCACCTCAGATTAGCTGAAACAACACAAAATAGGCAGGAAAGGGGGAGGGAGAGAGTGGCTACATTCCACACTGGGCCCTGATTATCTATTGGGTTAAGGCTCAGAGTAGGGCGGCTCATCTGTTTTCTGGTGCTTGTGCTGCTGTCTATTGTACACCTGCTTTGTTTCTTCCTTTCACTCAAAAATTTTTCTGAAATACAGTCTTCTCAACCCAACATTAAGCAAACAAACAAAAAGCAAACCAAACCCTGCAAACCCAATCCTTTTTCTTACAAACCCACACTTTTCACCTGTACCTACACCATCCACTAGGACAAAGACACATGGACTAAAGCAACTCTGTGCTGCAGCACCAGGCATTTCAGGCCACCCCCCCTTCCTGCTAAGTGAAGTGCCATTCATGTCTGAAACAGATACCAACATCTCTTCCTTTCTTAAAGAGGCTTTACAACCAAAAAGACATGACTAGAGGCATTTAGGTGTTTTATTAAAAATTTACAGAAATGAACACACTCCAGCAACCCCGGGTATGCAGGTGTCCTAGGTTAAAAAAATATACAAAATCCCAAGCCCTCATAGAAAGGGCAGCAGCAAGCTCACTCAAACCCTCACTTCCTTTGAACAGTGGTGAAAGCGGGCATCTGAATGGGCTGGATTGAATGGACTGGCTGAAAAACAGGCTTCTTCCGCATGTCAGAGAGTGTTTTCACAGAGGGGAGAAGCTGGTTTCTCTTGATGATCTGCAACGCCAGCTGAGTGTTACCTGCAATGCAAAAATAAAAAGAGGTGTAAGAGCTTTGTATGACTTTTCAGCTCCTTTGTGTCAACAGTGATGCCTAAGCCCTGGCATCATTTCCTTGCTAGACCATGTACAAAAGCAAGCTTCCTATTCACTGAAGGGCACAGCCATTAAAAAACACTAACAGAAGTAAATCTGGACTCCTAGTACTTGATTCCATCTCTGCTCAGCTGAAGACATCAAGCTTTAACCTTGGAGCTGGAAAGTGCCAGAGCCCCTGCTGAACTCCTGGAGGCACCTCTTCTCACTCACTCCCACAGCTAGGGCAGAGAGGTTCTCTCACACAAAATACCCTCACAACGTCACACTAAGGAACAGGAATGCAAGTGTCAAGAATAGATGTAAAATCTGTTTTTAAAAGAAAAAAAGTGTGATTTTTCAACTGTATGCATGGCCCATCAACTAAATATCTATTTACTTGGAAAAGGAGCTCTTTGTTAAAAATTAAGCCAATATAATTGTAGGAGGAAACCTGTTAAGTTCTGAAAAGAACATCTTTCCTCTTACCAAATATTTTACTTTCATTAATGTTTTAGTTTTAGAAGAGAAGTGCCTTTTTCTTGACATTCTTAGAACAAAACATAGCCTTAGCCCCTTTGGTACTCTTCTGTTCTGTGCTTCTTTGTTGCAAAAAGAAACGTTTCTAAATTGGAATTTTGGAAATATCTTTGCAAGGAAAACTTTTTTTCAGAATAAAAAAGTCATGGCCTCTGCTTCCCTATAATGCAAGAAGCCTAAAGGAAAACGACTCCACTGATTCAATCTGCTCACACTGCAGAATCCAAGTACAAGTTTTCCCATTATGTAGGTTTTTTTTTTTTTTTGAAGGTTCACTGCATTTTCATGAAGAGAATGGATTTTGGAAGAGTTCCCAACAGTACAAGCTTTGCATCAGAGTACTTGCTGCACAGCCTTTGACGTAGCTTCTTTGGGAACTTGCATTTGAATTTTCTTTTATTGTACAACCTTTGAAGCTCTCTTATTATAGTATAAACCTCATCACAGGTTTTACTGGGCCTATTCAAGACTGCTGATTTCTGGACAAAGTATGGGAGATTTCAGCTCAGAAGATGCATCTTTAGAACGTCAGGTGTTTACAGCAGCCCTGCTCTTATATACGTGTGTTTTACAGGTTTAACAGCAGGAATTGCCAGCCAAAAAAGATAAACTGCCTTCTATCAAAACACTTAACTGTTATCAAGTTATAAAACCCCCACATGTTCACAAGTAATTGCTCCATAGAAATGAGGGTACAGATACATAGATCCGTGGCAGTGTAAAAATGGAGATAGGGCCTAAAAGGTATCCTTCAAAACGCTGGCACAGCTCTAAAGATCAGGAAAGATGACAACTGTTCTTCCCCATTCATCCCAAATCTAGATTGACAGAACATTTCACAACTTTACAAATGTGTTCTAATGCTTTCCCTGTGTTAATTGTGAATTCCAGGGAAAGACTTAAGATGTTATAAATACCAAACATTACACTCAACATTACATTTTCATTTTATGTATTAAATCAGCATTTTAATATTGGAAAAAGAGTAATATTTACCATTCTGTAGTTCAAGATATACAGCCAGCAGAATAGCCTCTGGAGGGATCTCTTTGGGGTGGATCAATGAAGCAGCCTTATGGAAAAAGAAGGTGGGAGGGGAGAAAGAGCGCTTAAGAGACGTATCCAGCTCAAAAAATGCTCCTTGACAAGACCATTAACATCACCTGAACTGACAAAACCAAATAACAATCCGTAAAGTAAGATTTTTCAAACTAATACACACAGTTAGATTCATGCATGCAAGGAGAAATTGAAAGATTGTCTGCCTTGCAAGATTGTTTCACACTAATTAGCAGCACCATCTGCTGTATGCTTATGTCAATATGAGTCTGTCATTCTTGGGCCAATTGACTGCGATTTCCTGCTGAGATGATGGGTGAAGGTAACCTCCATTGCTCCGAAGTTCAGAATACGAAGTTAATAAGGATCATCACAAGCAAATATGTACGTTTTTTCATCTGTGAAGTCAGTGATGCTGTCTTCTGTATTAGCTCCAGATCTGACTTCCCTACTCTTGATCTCCTGCACGCCAGGTACGTGCCCTTGATTTCCTTTGGCTTGCAGCTAAGTCCCCGTGCTCCAGCTGAGACGTGTCCAAAGCTGCGAGCCTTCAGAACAATACAGCCCTGCAGAACTGCCTCCAGCAGGCCCCAGACAAGTCCCTGCTTTCTGCCTCACCAGCTTCTCTGTCAGGAGCCATGCCAAGTATCAGACTGCTGCTCCTTCCCTTCAGTTCAAACAGAAGGGCTCCCCGAAACTTCACTGGGAAAGGGAGGAGAATGTAAGAAGATGAAAGCGAGCTACCAGGCCCTTCAAAGGAAAATGTTATTTCTCTCCTTATCCTTTGCCTTCCCTCTTCCCAGGTCACTGGGTATCAGCATCATGTTGGTGTATGGTTTGGTACTGCAGGGTAAAGCCCAGCCATGAGTAGCAAGAAAAATGACAAATAATAAAGAATTTGTCCCTACCTCTGAAACTTACTGTTTTCAATTATTTATCAAATGTGAACACTTGATAATCCTAGTACAAGGATGACTCCTGTAATGGCAGTAAGGCTGAATCCTGAAATTTTATCTTTTCTATAAAGGCCCAATTCAGAGGGCAGGAAAAATGCGTATTTGTCTCTATACATTTGTAGAAGTAAATTGTGTTTGAGATCAACCCATTTCCTGAGAGGCCGGATCTGCACAAAACATGAGAAGCTAACAGGACTGATTCCTGATCAAAAAGAGGTGCCAGATGATCATTTGTTACAGGGCTACCTGGCAGTGGTACCTGGTATCTGCATCCTTCTACAAGAAGCAGATGGTGGAGATGCTCCTCAAGGAGAAACCAATTATTTAACAAGCTAAAATACGGGCTGGTCCAGCCATCCACTGGACCTGCTCAAGAGAAAGTGGTCTACACAGTTCAAATTCAGCATCCAGTAGTAACTTGTGTCTGTTCTACTGAAAGAAGGGGAGTGAGCAGCCCCCAACAGACCTGATCTTACCAGGAAACCAGGCAAGCAAGAACCAGACATCCAGCAGATTGTAGCTGTTCTCTCAGCCTAAATTTCACAGCTTAGATGGTGAGTTCACTGATTAAAGACAAGGAAATTCAAGGCCCTCAAGAACCTTCTTCTGTAGAAGATAACAATTACTACTGGACTGTTAAAAAATTAGAAAAATGGCTTCCTAGTCATCTTCCACTGTTTTGACACAATCTAAAGGAAATCCTTAAAAATAGTACTGAACTATTTACAGGTAGTAACTTTAGAACTCCTTCACGTTACAAGTAGAGGTTGGTTCATTAAGACAGAACAGAACTGCCATCTCAGCAAAGCCCACAAATGAATGTTGAGCTGTGAAATCACCAGGATTTGCTGTGATCTAACTGGCACTTTGAAGGACGTACGTTTGTCCCTAGAGCTGCCTTAAGATTTGTTTTTCATACCTGATGGAGACACTTTCGAGCTTTGTCATATTCACTCCTCAAGCAGTAAGCACTTCCGAGGTTGAACAACATCATTGTTCGTGCAGATGTGACTGAACTGGGATAGCACTGTGGGGTCTGCTTGCCAGCTGCAATTGAAGAAGATATATATTTTTAAAACCTTTATTCAGAGCTGCCCAAATAAGTTCCTGTACTCTGCTGAATATGCTGGCTGGTACTTACAAGATTCCATTGCCTCATTCTCTCCTTTGTCAGACCCTACAAAATAAAAACAGACACAAAGATATCATTTTCTGTGAGCTTTTTTTAAAGCTCATTACAAAAATTATAGTTACAGGTCAACAGATACAAATTTGCTTCTTCCTTCACGGTCTGACATTGCAGAGGGAAAACATATCAGTTTGCTTTCTAAATTTAAGCTACACGTTCCCATAGTTAACATTTTGTTTCCCTAAGAACTTTTAGATTTGCAAATAGGAACAATGAAGTGTAAACTGCAGTCATCTGACTAAAATCAGAGCTGCTGTAGTCTTAATTATGCAGGTGGGCTCTTGAAGTATTTTTGTCACAGACTACACACTCCCAACTGGAAGCACTGCAAAATACAGATTACATTCTCCCTGCTCCTATCTCTTAGGCAAGCCCTGGCTTAGAGATTAAAAAAATGGAGCAGAAACTACGAAGCAGAAGTTAACAAAAGGAATTTTACAACATTATGCTTAACGCTACAATATACGGTTCTATTTATATTACAGAATTAGACATGCCAAAGGAAGGACGGGCATGCAAAAGACAAAACAAAATCAAAGCAGGAACTAAAGCCTGGAGGAACAAACCAACCCCAAACAATCTTGCATCTTAAAACAAGCGATCCTAATCGTCATCATATTTATACACAAAGTTACAGCAAGAAAGCAGCCGAGAACATGACCAGTTCTAATCAAGCGTGGATTCACTAACCTTGATCCTGTTCGTTTGAAGAGATCCCGAGGGAAACATCAGTGACGTTCTCAGGGTTCAAGTGAGTGATGGCATCAGATATTCTGTCTAGAGAGATGAGAGCTTCTGCTGCATACAAATGCCCAAGAAACCTACAAGAGAAAAGGGTCAGGTACAAATGTCAGCATAACAACCCCCAAAATTCACTGTTCTTACACAAGACAAAATTAATTCAGTTCTTAACTTCAGCACATGACGACTGCTTAATACACACGCATGAAGTAGGCTTGCTTGCGTAATTCCCCATTCTGACATCTGCTTTTTACACTCCAGTGTTCCAAAAAATTCTGTACATGAGTAATGCCAACTAATTCATGCACAGGAACAGCCATTCTAGACAGACAGTACTCAGTATGGCTTCATCTCAAAGAATTAAAAAACAGAAATGGTTACAAAAACACCCCCACAATATCGATACACCTAAAATTTGAGGTGTTAAAGTGACCTCACATTCAATAAAAAGTTAAACTAAGTCTGTAAAATACCTTGAATTTCTTGCATCACATAGCAGTAACACTGCCTTTAGAAAATTATGTGTTACCTGGCAAATCCTCTAAAATCTTGCTTTTATAAAGACTGCACAAAAAGATGAGCTTCTACTGTAGTTTGAAGCATGGGAGCCAAAGAAGTTAATTGACACGGACAATTTCAGAGAATGCTGCCAGCATCCATAAACACAAGTTAGCTTGCTCTCTGCTTGTACTTTACCAGTTTTGCCAAATGTCATTAGTACCATAAAAGCCTCACGTGTATTTTATTCAATTCCTGTCATACACAGGAACACAATGCACAAACAAGGTCAAAAGGATGGGGCCAGAGCTCCCTTTTTTTTGAATTTGAAGAGATGCATCAGAATTGGTGAGCAGAAACAGAAAGAAGTTTGTGCATCTTTCCAAAAAGATAAAAGCTAAGTTAGAGCTGAAGAACAGAAATCGAAGAATGGAACTCCTATAAGCAACAGCAAGATGTGAAGTGACAATCCTGCACATCCAAGGTCTGGTGCCCTGCCGTCTGAGCAAACCCACCCCTCCGACGTGGTAGTTTGCTAAGCGAGTTTTCAGCTGCATGCTGGCTTGGGCAGTTGTCGGCACCTAGCTGCTTACTCCTGCCCCCTGTGCTGTGCCAACACAAGTAGGTGCAGCCCACAGTGATCCACAACAGAGATCTGACAGTCCTGCACTGAAGGGGAACTGCAGCTGAAGATTAACAAAGAGCAACACGAGCAGCAATCGGTTCTGAATTACATGGAATTCACACACAAACGAGGGGACTCACGTTCCTGCGTGTCAATGAACATTTAGTCAGAGCTTCAACAAGAACAGGAGCACGCCAAGCAATTCTTTGCCTCAGATACAGAACGGGCAAGCAGCTACAGACATGGGAAGCTTCAACTCAGAACTCTCCAGCAAAAAGCAGGGCTGAGAAAGAAGAAACGGTCACGTCAGACTTACTTAAGAGACCCTGACAGCTTTGGTTGCTGAAGGAGTTTATCTGCGTGATTCAGTGCCATGAGGTTATCACCCAAAGCCAGAGCCACGTAAGCACTACAGGCAAGTATTGAGCACCTGGAGGGAAAAAAAAGCAGAAAAAAAAAGGAGGGAACCAATATGTTAAACAGAAAATTCTGTGATTTCAAATGCAGCTGTAAAATTTCTCCTTTATCTGGATTTGCTGGACATTTGTTAAAGACATTTAACACTTCTTACACAGAGTATAAAAAGAAGCAGGAACAAACAGCACAGTCTATAATCTTTAAAATGTTTCTGATCCTACTACAAATAACTTCTGTTTTCATACTACATTTCAGACATTATTTATATAGGATAAAAGCAATAAAGAAACTTCATATACAACACAAACAGTTTAAGATATTAACTACTCATACACAAATGTTTAAGTACATATAAAGTACATACAAATTTTCACAGCCACAGAGCATCCTTACATTCAGTTCTTACTTGAAGTTATTTCACATTCAAGGAAAAATATTTGGAACTACTAAGTTATAGTCATACCTCAAAAAAAAACAAAAGACAACAAACTTACAGCATGCTCCAGAAGCCAGCAACAGCAAACATGCAAAAGATTACGTTAGCTTTAATATAGTCACTAGACAGAATAGTTTTCTACTAACATATTATGTTTCTACTAACATAAAATGCAAAGACCTCCACTTTTCACCAACAGTCCAGAATCTCAAAAATGAAAGACATTTAAGCGTTGAAGAAATAAATTGTAAGTCTTCAACAATATCTTCACATCCAACTACAAAGCAAAGGAGCTGGCCTTTCTGTAACGGTGGCCTCAGTTGCATTTCCTGCATGAGGAGATGCACACGCTGTGTTCAACCCGTACAAACCAAAGATCACCACAGTACGATTTTGAAGTTTTGACCATTAATAACTGATGGACCTCACCACACATGATATTTTTCTCATGGACTTTCTCATCCTGTTTTTATTCTTTAAACCCTGGGTTTTCATTCGCGTTTCTCTGCCCTCCCCCTCTTCCTGCAGCAAAGAGTAACAGATTTCTGTAACTCCCAATCCTATAAATCACCTTGAACTACAGCTGCCTTGTTGGAGTCAATTAAGTTGTAAAATAGAAGAGTGAAATATGTTACAACATTTGTACACAAGGAGACCAAACTGTAGGGAGTTTTGTTGTTTCCAGTTCTGTGTTACACTGAGGATTGTAATCCTCTGCCAAGAGCCTGATTTGCTATGTGGCATTTTTGTTGCTGTCGCAGACTTTGATGGGTTTCCAATAGCGCAAAAATCTCTGACGGCTCTTGTAAGGCAATCTGAGTGACTCTCATTTTCCCTCGTCACACAAGAACCCCACGTCAGGATGCCAGCATTAAGCCAAGCTTTCCAGTTGGTAATAACTCCCCTCCGTGTCCCTGCCCCAGCCTGGTGAGCGCAGGCCCTCTTGTCCTCTCTTGGGGCAAAAACCTGGGCCTGCTTTGCCTTGATGTGAGCACGGACTCCTTTCTCCTCCGGGGAAGGGAAAGGGGATCCTCTTAGCGAGGTCTCACGTTGGGAGAGATGCAAGCAGAGCCTTCGACTCTCCTGCCAGGAGGTGGGCTATTACCCCGCCAACCTTCTGGCAACTGTCAAGCCCACTTTGAGTCCAGCAGTAAGTCATGTAATTCACGGCAGGGCCTGGGGTGCCTTTATTCCCGGTTCCCAGGAGGCATGCTCTTTAATTATGCACAAGCAGGATAAGAAACTTCGCCAGTGTTTCCCCCCTACCCCCCACTTCCTCTTTACCATGCCCAGATGTCACATCAAATCTGAGCACATACAAAAGCTTTCAAGAAAGAGAGGAAAGCTTCCCCCGGCTCAAGTCCCCGACCGAAAATATTTCTGAAAGGTTGTGGCTGTGGGGAGGGGGAGGGAAATGGGGGGAAAAAAAAATCCCTGAAATAATGGCCTGCTTCTAACCAGCTTCTTTTCTTCTCGACCTCAAGGAAGAGCAACTTTTAAACGAGCAGAGATGCTAAATACCTTTACACGCAAGTCAAGGCCTGCAGAGTTGGGTGCTCCTACCCTTTAAGTCAATACAAGCCTTCTGCTCACCACAGCATTTTAAAACTACTTTTTGTTTTTTGAAAGCATAAATGCAAACAACAGGCGTGCTCCAGTCACACAGCAGATGGGTCCGACAAGATGGAAACCTCTGCCCGAAGGATTCAGGGCCTGTTAAGCCCTTCAAGACCTCGAAGAGATCCTTCAGCAGAAGTCCTCTGAAGAAAACATCCACTTTTTCCTCAGTGCAATGCTTGGATTCATTGTTGAACCAGCCAAACCAAACGCTCAGGAGATCTGACAGCTAATCAGAGCAGAAGAATTGCACCACAAGGGAAAAGCCAAACTAGTTTTTCACCCCGGTCGGGATTCTGACAAAACTCCGCAGGTCGTCTTTAAGCACTGGAGACTTCCAGCATTACTGAGCCCCTCCGTTCCCTAAATAAAACTGCCTTTGCACTAGGAAAAAGAAAAATGTTTTTTTAAACCGCCAGATTATGTCAAACAACCTCCTGAGTAGGTTTAGGCAACGAGATTTGTCAGCCCACACCGACTGAGGGGTTGTACAACCTAACCTACGTGCTCAGCGTAGCTTATTCCACTGGAAAAAAGGCTAACCAGAGCAAATCCACTCCTTCAAAACTTACCATAAAGGCATAAAAATGGCTCCTCTAAACGATTTGGAGAGCATTGCTAACCTGAAAAGTCTGTCCAACTAATTTTCACACAAGCAGCAAACAATACGCCCAACGCTTAAAAATGGACTCTAAACAAAGCTTAATTTGTAAGAGTCATTTAGGGGCACAGTCAGTCATTTTAAACTTATATTAGGATGTTCAACTGTACAAAATCATAAAAAAATCCCAAACATTTAAATTCTCTATGTCGGTACCAGAAGCAATGGAGACTTCACAATCCAGTGATTGTCAGCAAGGGGAAAAACTACTCCTCAGAATAATCCTCGCCATTTCAGTATCTCTTTTAATGTTCCCTGACTGGACATGGATTTTAACTTTCTCACTTAGCTCCTCAGTGAGCAAGCCAACAGTAATACGTTAACATTTGAGCCTACCACATTTTCATAGCCATCTGCAGAAACCTAGGAACGGTTTTAGCAGTTACACTCTAAGGATGTCTAGTCTCATGGATTTAACCAGCAGTCAAAGCAAGTATTGAAAAAGAAAAAAGATCAATGCTTTTCCTTTCTTTACATGACATTCTTTACCAGAAGCAGCATAGTTCTTGCTAAACTGGTAGGTTTTTCCTGACAGGCTGTCAGGTTTCATCAGTAGATAACAGCTGATTGTGAAAGAAAAGACTATGCAGTTAAGAAAACCACGATGTGACACCGTGTGATTTTGACATGTGGCAACCACATTTTCAAGTCAGGAGAGGAAAAAAAAAACAAAATCACACCACACCACTGTTTTTAATCCACTGCCTTCTATTTCAAGGAGTATCCTCTTGCATCACTGCAGAATAAATAATCAAGGTCTCAGTAATGTCTCCTCACAGACTACTGCTAAATTGCCTTTAAACAAATACAAGTAGATTTGCTATACACAAGGCAGCAAAGTAAAGGTTACAGTGGTCATTATAAACCACAGGTTACCTGGGGTTAGGCTGGAACAAAGTGTTACTCAAGAGTTTAAGTGGGAAACTACTGTATGCTTTGTCCATAATGGAAACTTAAACCAGATTTCTTCTTTTAAGAAGTGGTGCAAGCTTTATAGTAAGAGATTCTCAGTGGGCTAGCAGCCACCTGAACAATGCCATTAACATTTCAGTATATGATGATTTAATTGGGGAAATATAAAGAGATTTCAGACAACACAATAGTCATTTGGACAAATAGGAGTTACTGTGTTTGGTAGTCCACGTTCCTCCAAGTATTTCAAAGATCTTTGGGAATACAAAAACACTGCAGTCAAGTTTCATTCATGTTCTTCCATGGTAAGGAAGTCAAATGCCAGGACAAAGGCAACTTTTCCTTCTATTCTGTGCAAACTATGGATTTGTTTCATGTGGCAAGGCTACCTGCTGAAAGGGATTTTTCTGTTTTGCCATCGCTGTTCATTGTCACCCGGGACAGAAGGAATTTTATATAACATGCAGTAACAGTTTAAACTGTGAAAAGAAAACTACATGACAAAATGGTTGTTTACACTACAATACCAAGAAATTTAAGGCTTAGAACAACAATCAAGTTACAGCACAAATTGTCTATCACACTGGGAATATTTACATATTACTAGCCTGCTACAAAAGCAAAGCTAAGTACACTAGCTTAGGCTTCTTTTGTCTAATTAGCCCTGTAACCTGTTGTCAGGCTCGCATTTGTCTTAAATCTATTTTCAGTTGTTTCTACAGTATTGCAGCAATCAAAGAAAAAAAGAGCTGTGAAGAGTCCAGAGAAGACTAGGTTATCTGAACTGAAAATTATACAATATTATAGATGATAAAATCTAGATTATAAAATAAGACCTGGCCAAATAACGTTGAATCAATTCTAGGCAGATAAAAACTCCAAACTGCAGATACCTGTGCAAATATTTAGTGCAAGATTCCTTGCTCTCTTTAAGTATCTCTTCCAAAATGCAAAGTCAAAACTGAGACAAAGAATCCATGAGATCTGACAAGCCAAGAATCATCTCACAGTAATTCATTATCACTCACAGAAAAACTTGATTTAGAACCAAAACATCTAAAAAGGTGTAAAAGCAATCTAAAAGCTACCATCACGTATTAGTATACGTGATAGTATTAAAAGTATTCCTAGAGCATTTATTACTTTAAAGGCCAAGTCACATATGAAAAAGTGATAATAGTAAGTTAATTAAAAATAAAAAGGTTTTAGTCTAAGCCATGCTTGGGAGAAGGCAGAAAGTGAATAAACTGAGGGGAAGGGTGGATTATTAAAGGTTTCAACCCTAGTCCAGATGAAAACTGTGTAGGGGATAAGAGTTCACAGACCAGCCTTACCAAATCTTTAAAAGGTAAGGGTACTATACTGTAATTTCCCCCTCTTCTGCTAGTCAGAAGAGCCATTGTCAGATTTTTAGCTTTGTCATTTATAGACCTTGATTTTTTGGTTTTACCAAATATTTAATGGCAAGCCTATAACAGCGGGATCAGAGACTTAACTATAATCTGATCTGAAATTCTGCAGAGTTTCTACTTGCTCTGACTCAAAGCCTTGAGGAAAGGAAGCACATGCATGTAAAAAAAAAAAAAGTCATCCTTACATCAACAACTACAATGCAATACTGCAAGTGCCACACCATTAAAAAACAAACAAACAAGCAAGCTAGTAATGACTCCAGAATCATAACACAATTTAAGAGGGGTCTCATTTAGTTGTGACTATTTTTTGTTATTTACTTGCCTTAAGTTTTCTAATTCCTGTTTCTTCAAAGGCGAAGAAGGTGGAGCTGCAATGAATTTATCCCCTTCATGACTTTTATTGCTAGAATAAAAACAGTATATTAAATTATTTGCAGTCACTCCTTATAATTAAGATCTCAGCATAATAAGCATTGATATTTATTCACTTCATTTTAAAGGACTGCAAAAATTCTATAGCCTAAAAAAACAGGAAAATGAAGCTATGTAAAAATTGAGGCAAATGCTGCTATCAAATAGTTAGGATAAGGAAAAATGGGGGCATTTACTGGGAAAGATTTGACTGACACACCAAACAACACATGCCACTTTCCACAGCCTTGAGTTATTTTTGAAGTTCCTTGTAGTACAAGAACTTTAAGCTCCGGAGATGCAGAACTTACTGCATTTGTAACCTTCTCCTTCAACCAGTAAGAAAAGCAGTAAACTAGCTGCTGTCCTAGACACCTTAGTGATTAGTTACATACATATTCTGTAAAGAAAAAACCCACAAAGTACATATTCCATTAGATTTCTAGCTACCCTTTATTTTTATTATGTCAAAATACACCCCTTAAAAAAACAACAACAACAACACTATCTTAAAATTAGGCTTGGGGTTTGTTTGGGGGGCAAACATTCACTCTATTTTTAAACATAAGCAATTTCACTCCCCAGTAAGCTGATAGACACCCTGCTTCTAGAATGAAAAATGGGAAGAGAAGGTTAACAGTGGCACCTTGGCAGAGAGATGGTTTATGAACAGATCAAACAATCTGAATTGAAAATGAGTTCCAGCCATTTAACAAGCGGAGCTTTTTCCACTGAAGTACAGTTTCGTGTCTGTTACAAACAGGTAAGATAATTCCAAATTAGACCTTCAAACAACAGCACTGAAGGGAACTTGACAGTGTTGTAGTGAAGGTACTTCATGGGACACCTTTGCTAAAGATAGATTTTAAAAATACCTGTAACCACTGAAAATATTCACAGATGTCTTGTGAATGAGAGGAATCTGCCCAATAGTCAGCCTGTTCAATTAGTGGGATTTGCTTCAAAATTATCCTGTTCAATTAGTGTGATTTTCTTCAAATGCCTTATATCTTTTACTGCTCTCTCAGAGGGTCCCTTGTCAGAGGAAACAAATCCTTTTAGAGCCTTTCAGAACGTGACACACAAATTCAAGAAGAGCCGGGAGATTTTGAAATTAGCAGTGACCACTGAGAGGCATGAGGGATTCTTTTTTTATTCTTTAAGTGAAAGAAACATCTGCTTTTGAAAGCAGAAGGTAATAAGGGATTTTCCTGTACAGGGCATGCTTTTCTTTCCTTACTTCTACAAGGACAAGGCAAAGAAAAAACAAGAAGTAGGTCTTGGCTGAGTTAAGGCCACCATTTTATTTTCATTGTTGCTTCCCAATGGGCCCTGTGAGCTTAAGTCAGAGGAGCTTCATTTCAATGGGCTGCATAAAGCTTAACAGGTAAGTTAGCTCAAGTTTTATATTCAAAAAATATCGAAATATTAAAATTAATTAAATTCAAGGTGTAATTCAAAATTCTGATTACCTGCATGCTTCACTGCTTTCACTGTTTTCTGCATTTCCACCTAGCTGATTACTAGTTTTAGAGCCATTTTCTTGCTTTGACTCCTGCTGGTCTTCTGGAAGTAACAGCAAGGCATTTCTTAGACATATCGCTGCAAATTCCATGCTGGCTACAGGTATTGCTGAAGACTGCCCATCACTGAAAGAGACACAGAAGATAGCTGGTGAGTACCAATCCTACTAAATTTAAAAGGAAAAGCAGAGCTCCAGAAAGACCTGGATGCAGAGCAAGTTTTATTTATGAAGATATATACACCCTGATATTCTTATGTGTGGAAAGTATACCATGACATCCAAATAGCACAGGCAGGTTCAACTACATGGCAATTACAAGAAGTTCTCTTGTTTTGATTGAATTCACTTCTTAAAAGTCTTATGACAGAGGAACTAGATTCCACCTGTAATTTTTTAGAGTGAATTACCAAAAATATATATTTAAAGTGAGAAAAAGATTAATTTAGCTAACTGGAAATGCAAATTTCAGAAAAATCAATTTTAAGTTTTAATGACTCTCAGTTACAACGAATACACAATTAAGCCCTCTGCTGGCCATAACAGAGGAGACATCCAAATGATGTTTAAGTAGGACTTGAGCATTTTAAACACACCTCTTTTCACTACACGAGTAATTCCAAAATGAACACACAATTATTCCATGAAAATTTAAGAGTCCTGATGAACAAACACGTACCCCAAACAAAGCTCTGATAAAATAAAGACCCACGGAAAGCATACTTACTTATAAACAACATTCTGTATTGACTGGGACGCCAGGACTATCTTACGGTGGTAGCCTTGACCTACTATAGATTGCACAATTCCCTTTTTGCTTGGAAGACCCTTAGTCTCTTGTTCTGAAGTCTAAAAAAGAAGGGAAAAAAAGAAAGAAAAGGAGGACTAAGATATTATGGCTATTGAATGAGAGTTTTGCAAAATACGTGAAAACTGGAAGATTACAAACCCAGCTACAATGCAAGAATAGTTGTTTTTTTTTCCCCACCCCATATGGGTACAGTTTTAAATTTAAGTACCATGAAGATTCAGATACTTTCTATTGCCTTTGTGTCGCAGAGGGATTTAACTGCACACAGTGTTTTCACAGATTAGTTCTGACAGCTTGTCTGATAGCCTACTGACCTAGTTTCTCCTCTGTTTTGAAAGCAGAAGAACAATGAATTAAGTCGCATTAGAAGAATTGCTAGGATATCAAAAAAAAATCATACGATCAGCCAATAACATCAGAATTGTCACTAGGATTTGCCATCTTCTCTCCCTGATTACACAGCATTCAAAATGCTCTCAAACTGTTCCATGGGGAGCACAACGCTGAACTACAACATATGCAAAGTTACATTAAATTAACTTGTTAAACAGATTTTGGTGTATGTAGATATACTGGGGATCAAATGAATTTAACACACTAATTATCAGTCCCAAGAATCAACTCCACACCACGCTTATTTTAAAAGAATAAACAGAAAGAAAACAACTATAAGCCAACTTTGTTGCTAAGTAGAATTAGTGACAAAGAATTGCAGTTCTAAGGAAAACTTGTACTAGTAAATAGGTGTCACTTTCCAGAAAAAGTTATCAGAATCCAAAGAGGAATATTTTATGGTAAATGCCATTATCACGTTAATAGTAATTTGAAAACAAATATTAAAAAGATGCAGTGATCATCTGTCTATAGCTTATAAACTACAATACTAAAGCAAGTAAAAATCTGCCTCAGTAAATTAATTTTCTGTAGGATGTTCAGGGAATAAATATGAATCCACAGCCAGACATCAAGGTATATTAATGTAAATTGAGCTACAAGGTCGAATAAAACACACCATTGGTTTTAAGGCTTCACTTGTCATGTCTTAAATTACAAGATTTGCGAACACTTCCCTTTTGTCTTTAAATATTAAAAGCACCCAAAGTGAACTTCTTCCTCATAAGATTACAAATTTAGGAAACTTCAAGCTGCTTTTGTTACCCAAATTCACACTCCATGATACACCATACAATGTTACAGCTGTAGGAGGAAGAGCATTAAGCTCCAGGTGCCTAACACGATCTGCTGCTTTAGTTGGTCTACAGTAAGTGAAGAGGTGACCCATAACTTTATTTCCTTGTCCCAAACTGCTAAACACTGTTCTTGTAAACAGGTTCCTAGCTTTTTTTTAAACCAAAGGCATTTTGGACCCAACGCTCTCTAAACTTCGATGTCGCATCTGTGAAATGGGGGCAGAAGCAAACCTACAAAACTGCTGCGAATAGCTTTTCAAAGTTTCTGAAACAATCACAGAATGGCTCAGGTTGGAAGGGGCCTTAAAATTTAATTCCTCTGTTCACAAAGACAAAACGTACTTCATAACCACAACCAAACACAAGGAATTTGCAAAGCCACTTACCCCCTTGTTGGCAGCAATGCAGCATTCAGCTATCCTCAGCCAAAGGCGAGGGTTTGAGTGATAAACCTGGACTGCCTCAATCAGGCATTCGAAGGCAGCTAAAGGCCTCCCGATATGCAGGAGCTGAATTCCGCAGTTGTAGAGCAACTCATACCGTTTGTTGGTCAGCAGCGTACACATGGGCCTCCCTGAAAATTTTTTACCTGCAGAAAAAGATACGTAATATTGGATGTGCAGCTCAGGAGAGCTGATACCGTGGACCTCTTGCAGTGGGGGACAAGAGGGAAAAGTAAGAGGGAGGCTGTGGGAAACACCCAAAAAAAACCAAAAACAAACAACAAAAATCACTATAATTAGAGAATTCACTAGCCTCCCTCTGTAATCAAAGCAAGAAAACTTCATAGTATTTATTTTCTATCTACTGTTAGCAGGATCACAAGTAATGTACCACCAGTCTTTACTGATGCATACCGGGGTCACAGAAACTTTGACTATCAGTCAGGGAGATCTGACAAAACCAAAGACTAAAAACAAGACAGAAATAATTGCCCTAGCCCCATGGCATACCAAAGAAAACAAGAAAAAGGAACAATTCAAAAGAGATGGAACAGGAATTTTGTTGGCAATTAACGAAAGCTTTTACTTTCTTCATTTGCCCATCCCTTTTCCACCACCCATTTTCATCTCTTGCAAGTCTTACCTGGATCTGAGCTACCTGTTCCTAGCTGCGCACATGCATTATCGTTTTCCTGTAAGGCTTTTTTGAAGTAAAAAATTCCTAAATTGTGCTTTCCCATTGCAAAGTGGATGCAGCCAAGATTGTTCCAGAACATGCACCTTAAGCATTCACCTGAAAGAAGAGCGAAAGAGTACTTTCATAAACTGAAAAACATCACTGAACCCACAAAACACTTCCACCACTCATGCATTATTACGGTAGTTTATTAAATATGTTCTTCAGCAAGATGTTCAAGGATTATGCAGTTATGTCCCTGTCTCAAATATTTTAAAAATCTGCATTTCTGTATATCATTCTATTTCTCTGGGAAAGTTCACCTAAACTGACCTACAAGTAAGAAACCAGAGAGCTTCAGATCTTATGCACCATGTTTCAGGACACCCAGGTATAAAGCCAATTTGACAGACTGCAAGTTGAAGTAAGTTTTCTGATTTTTTTCAGTGTTTAGTGTGTATAAACACTTTATTTTTTTTTTTTCTAACAGATGGCTCTTGTAAAAAGGAAATTCTTTAATGACGTTATCTACCTACATTTTACAAAATAAACAAACATGTTAAGCTAACCTTACAAGCAGGAAATGCGCTCTCCTTCCTAAATAGACCATGTTGACATAACACTGTAAGAAGCTCCTTCTACACAATAAAGGACAGAAAAATAAACTTTTGACTTATCTGCTGGTAACTGAAGCTTTACAGTGTTACTATTGTTTAAAAAGAAAAAAAGAAAAAAGAAAAAACCCACGCCGCTACAAATCAAAACAACGAAAACCCAGATAATTTCCAAACAAACAAATTAACCTGACATTATTTTAACCATAATTTCAGGAGACTTAAGTGAAAATTCCACTGTTGTTACACAAAATAGTAATTTTAAAATATTACTATATCTTCAACAAAATTCTGAACTATGGAAAGGACTTTAAGCATAAGAATTGCCAAAAAGTAAGTTACAGTAAATGCCAAACATAAATTTAATGCCAGAATAGGCATTACTGCAAATATTTTGAACATTTTCTAAGTCATGAAACTTATCCACAAATACAGAATTTTCTTGAGAACTTTACAGTCCTATGATAAACCCAGGGCCAATTCTGCAACTTCTATCATCTAATTGCAACCTATGCAACAACACTTCATACGTAATTTCTTGTGCTATAAGGACTTTTCTATAAGGACTTTTAAGAGTACTATCACAGAAAAAAACATTGAACCAAAGGGAATTAAAGATATTTAGTAGCTTTACGCTATGTATTTTTGAAACCCTCACTCTCTATTAATACAAGACAGCTTTCTCTCCAGATTTTTTAATAGATGACATCTAAAAATCTCAAACATACTTAAGTAAATTAGTATACATTGTGTGTACACATACAATGTATATGTTTTTATTATACAAATAACTTTAAGAGCATGCAAATACTTTCTATGCATATGTACACATATATACTTTCTAGATATAAAAGTAACTTGAAATGGCATTTGACAGAAGTCAAACCTTAACACATGAAACATTTGAGTTTTCCCCATAATAAGCACCATAAGTGCCATAATTTCATCTTTGGGTACAATCTAAAAATCTCATTTCTAGATCTAGAACGTTGCCTTTTGTTTCACGTTTTGATTTACAGAACTGAATGTAAGCCTTGCAAATATCACATTTACACCTTCAAAAATCCTTAGATACATAATACATGATGCACAGATACATAATCCAGTGACTAAATGAACATTTGATGAAAACCACAACAGTGTTAAGTGCAGAAGCACAACAGTATAGTTGAAAATATACCTAGGATATAAACCCATGACATTTAGAGCCTGCCTCTATATCAACAAATAGTCCTATTTGTACCACACATTTAAGTACTTGCAGGATGAAGGTTTTTTATTTTACCTGTTTTCATGAAGCCTGGATGTTCAGCAATGTTTGCACTGTTTAAAAGTTTGACTGCTTTACGGTAATTGCCCCTCAAATATTCAAAATTACTCTTAAGAAAGAGAGAAGGAGCTGACTGTGAAGGAGAAAACAATAGTTAATTATCTCATTTTATGATTTCTACTTCAAGCGTTAAATCACTCCACATTCAGCTTGCCCCCTGCTGCCATTTTAAGGATACTTAGGCCCTACCGATTTCATGAAGCAGAATTTCTTTGTTAAATACTTACCTCTGCTGAACTACAAATCTACATAGATTTTTTGTTGTTACTGCTCTAAAACCAAAAATTATGCTACAGAACTCTGTCATTGCAATGGCCAAGTGCAGAGAATCTCCCTTTTAAGAGGATCTTTCTCCAACCTGTCTTCTAGTACACTCCTCCCCATGCTTCCCTCCCTGCGGAGTTCAACAACTTCCTCCTGGGCTGTGATTTTCCTGGTCTGCCACAGACATCATGATCCAGAAAGATTTCTGTCAAACTAGCAGCTGTTGAGACTGGCAACAAAAGGGAAGTGCTCTCCTCCTACTCCCTGCTCCTCAGTTAATGTAGAATATATCTGGGATGTTGGACGTAATTCTGAGTTGAGAACTCCTACGTAAAAAAAGAAACTGCTTTCGAGCAAGAGATAAGCCTCCAAAAAACTTCATCAAATATAAAAAACAAGACACTGAGTACCCCCAAATTAATCTGTTATTAACGAATTGAAATCAGTGACATCAGAAGACTTTATTTCCCATAGCATTTATAGTAAACTAAAACTTGTTTTGCATTGCTTAAATTATAAACCAAACTTGACCTGTTTATTATATCGCTTCACTTCTTTTCCTGTCATTAAAAATAAACAGCAATTTTCTGCACAACTGAAAACAATGTAAATAAGAAAATCCTACATTAATTACATTTACAGAAATGATTACAAGCCCAAATGACAATATACACTATTATTTCAGACATCCATCCTCAAGAACACCTTCCTTGTAAAACAAGTTAGTAAATTCAGCTTTAAAAGAGGGAACAGACTTAGATTGCAGAAACAAGAACTTTAAGAATACTTACGTTTCCAGCTGTATTCATAACAGACTTGATCTCCCTTTTGCATGCTTTTAGTGACTTCATCTGGATATAGGCTCTCACCTTATACTGTTAAAACATTAAATTTGTTCATTAAAAAGAGTAACTTATACAGGTTTGGAAGATGAACCATAGCTAGAGATCTGTTACAAAACATTCTATATACATTTTAAAAATAGGCAGTAAAAAGTTGCTCAAAAAGCCCTTCCAAGGAAGAAATTCTATTCAGAGTACCAGCAAGTTTATAGGCTTCATATTTACAAGAAACAGAAGCGTGTTTTGTTCTTTTTAATTCCAGCTATTTACCTGCCCAACTGACAATACTGGTATACCAGTAAGCGAAAGATCAACACTTTGTATCTCCACGTGTTTTTCCACAAAATACCATGAAGAAAAAAAAAAATGTAGCTGTTTTAGACTGTTTGCAAACCAATAAAAAATCAGCAGAGCTAACTGCAGTTTAACAAAGCTATGATAAATATGCAGGAACTGATGCTAGGATCTTTTAGGTTAAGTCAGTTTCTCCTGTACATGTATCTCAGTAAAGGAGAGTTAGATAAATCTATTCTGTTCTTTTACAAGATGAAATTCAAGGATAATATCACAATTCATGCTGAACTAGATTTTACGCAGGTGGTACTCAATTTTAAGAAAGACTGAACTGATGCTCTTGTATAAATCACACATAGACACCTACCTGATGTATCTTAGATTTAGCAACTTCTATTAAAGCTCCACTTTCAGCTTTTTGGTTAGAGGAGTCTTTATTAGTATTATTCCCTGACTGTGTCAAATGAAAAAAAAAAAAGAAAGCATTAATAGTATTTACTTTTAACATTCAGTCTACAGATTCCTTCTTCAGCTATTTTTAATCACTTATGAGGAAGAAAAATAGTTATTTAATGATAATTAAAAAACCATATCCCGCTAAATATTGTGACTTGAGCTTTGTGATCAAAATCCAAGAATGACCACACCAGCCTAACGTAGTTCTGTGTTAACAGCAGTGTTAGGCTACTATGGCATTGAGATGTTTCAAGAATTCTCCTACCCAGAAAGATGATATGCACATTCTAGATTCTCTCTTTCATATTATCTCCAACAGAATTATTATGTACATTAAAATAAAATGCAAGTATGACATCAATGGGAAAAGGCAAAAAAAGTGTCCTTTCACTTCTAAGCCATCATTCATTCTATTATTTTTTCTGAAAGACACATACCAAAGATTTTATTTGAAATTATACCTAATACTTTCAGGAACTGTATCAAACAGATGCTTGATTTCACACATGACGACACACAGTTTCAATTCCTCTGACATTGATTTTCCTTTCAAACTCAGGGGTCTTACATGGTCATAATCCAAGACACATAAGAAAAACTAAGTATATTTGACACCAAAGACAACTGTCTTGCTATTGCAAGTCTCTGACTTCAGAGATGCCTCTTAGCTCCTTAGCAGTAAGAGAAAAGGGTGGAATGGAAGGAATATGCAGCTGCTGTACGCCCTTAATATGTGTACGTTATCTGAAGTTACAGATGTTCTAACAGTTCTAAAATTCTGAACTACTTTAAAAGACTAATTCTTGATTCATTAAAAACATGCCTCTGTTAAAGAGGCAACAGCATTCATACGATTTTAAGCTTACCTCATTTTTCCCATTCTTGCTATTATTATTGCCCTGTGAAATCATTTTTTCCAGAACAGCAAGCAGATGCAAGGCTTTCTCAGCTTGGTAAGTTAGCAGGTACAAGTCCACAAGCAAGAAGCACACAGCTTGTGCAAACTTCTCTTCTGTATAAAGCAAAGAAGCAGAAATGACTTTACAATTGCGTAAGAAAAAAAAAAAAGACTCCTACATACTGTGGATAAGTACATAAACACAAAAAAAGGAATTCATTCAAATGATGTTAGTATGGAAGCAGAGACTATAGCTTAATGTGTATTTAGACTTTGAGAATTGGTGTAAGTAAATCAGCACCAAAGATCCAATGTCTAAACAGATGGAGCCATGTGCCTACATAGAATCCCATAGGACTTAAGAGGATTCCATACAAATACATCTCTGCATTTCTGGCTTCACTGAGTAGTTCCCAATAGGTAACCCAAGAACTGGGAGGCATTGAAAGAGAAGCACTAACACTTACTAGATTTATTGAGACCCACACACAACACATGCTTCAGACTTGTCACTTCATAAATACCTCTTAAAGTTGTCAAATATCCACTTCAGTTTCACTATTATTTGTCTGCTAAATGTCTCTGAAATACCTTCCACACCCAAACTCAAATGTTGTCCTTGATTTAAATAAAGCATATTCTTCATTCCTAAGCCTATTTTTTTTTTAATAAGGCAGTTACAAATCACTTTTCTGGTAACTACAGAAAGATCATTTACTCGTTCTTGTTACTGCGTGAAGAAAACTCTTCTGTCTACACACCGAAAGGCTCTATAAACTGGTACAGCTTCTCTCCAACTGATATAGCTTCAGTGTACTGACGCAGATGGTACAAAATAACAGCTTGATTGTAATAAAGCATACTATTTTCAACATCGTCTAAACCATCCATTTCTTCAACAGCAGAGTGAACCTGTAAAAAAAAAAAAATTGTTTCATTGAACTTTCCATATTTACGATTTTAAAGTGTCAAATATTTTACAAAAAGAATCCAAAGGTATTAATTCATCTGAAGAGAGGTCAGAGTTATAAGCCAATAAACTTCACTGTTGTTCAACACATACGCAGTGAAAGATTTATATTGAAATAGAAAACCTTCAGCTGAGTAGTAAAGTAACATTTCAGCTTTTTATGTTATATGAGAGTAGTTAGACTTTCAGGCTAAGAAACCATCTATTCTAAGAACATAGCAGTTCTTCCTACAGTTAACCTCTGGAACACTTAAGGTCCAAATCAATTTCAACAGTAAGTGAAAACTATAAAAGCAGTGTCTTCAATGATTAAAGAGACTCAAAGGTTTAAAAGTAATGTTACTTTTCTATTCATTTATCAAATCAAGGGGAGAAAGAGCAGAACTTTTCTTTCTATTTCAATAGTGAAGATCCCATCACCATTAATAGTACTCAACTATCACCTTTCACATCAATATGTTTGCATTACCTGGTTCTTCAGCTGGTTAAGGGTTTGCCTCAAATTGTCTGTTGTAGTCTGGTTACTTTTACAGAACTCCGCAACAGCAGTATTCAGTGTTATTTTGTAGTCATCTTTGTTTATGTCTTGAAGGGTATTTAGGTGTTGCAAACAAGCATCATAATTTCCAGCCTAGAAACGGCACATATCAGAAAGGTATTAGAAGATATTAACTTGTTAGTTTGGACTTTGTAAGCTTTAATGAAAGTATCCTCTGTATAAGTCTACAAATGCAATATTTCCTTTATCAACAGGGAGTGAACTAAAGCTAAACAGCCACACACATACTTTAATTTTTATTCACATTAATAGGTATGCGAAGCAAGGCAAAAAGTTGAGGTTGTAATAAAACCAGAAAAAAAATGTAGAGGAAGACAATGGATTAGTTAAGTGTTATAAACAGATGTTTCTATGAAAATCATTATTCTGATACTTCATTATAGTAAGTTTCGAGATTATTTACTTTGTTTTCTTAACCTTTCCTCATCACATGTACATTGAACAGCTGCAGCTGTTATCTAAGTCTCAGCACATCCTTTTTACATTCATTCCAGATGAAGTGAGGAAAATTATGATTTAGCCTGTTGAAGTCTGCTTAAGACAGGTTGGCAAAAGAGGGGAGAATCACTTTCCCAGGACAGGTTTATATATATACACATACATATATACATGTACACGTTTTAGCTGTTGAATGAATTATTCAAACATTTGGGGACCTACACATGCTTAAGTGAAACCACGACCCAAGCGTAACGCTCCTGAGATGTGATTTAATGAAGACATCCCTTTCTTTGACCCCAGGAATAGGCAAATTATTTTTAAGGGCTTCAGAAACACATAATCTATTTCAGTTTTAGTCTTTTCTGTCTTTTAAGTCTCCTTTGGGCAGTAAGAATTTAGTCACACTGAGTGGTGAAAGAACTCCAGAGTCTTTCAACTAAGTCAAACCTAAGTTCTTTGCTTTCTAAAATTTGACTCATATACATAAATAATCACCTTCACCTCTTCCAGATCAGGTCTACTTCCAGTCTGGGCAGATACACAGGATCATTTCCAGTTCTGTCAACATTTCACAATCCAAAACTATCTTTTGAGTACCACCACTACTCCCCACTGACATTTTCTCCTGCTTTTCTAAGTGCTGTTACACTGTGCTGCTTCTGTGCACCTAACTCCCTCTGCTGAGGGCACCTCCACTGCAGAGAAACCCTCCCTGGTCCTTCAGGAGAAACCCAGCCTTTTGTTCTTCCCAAAAAAGCAGCCATTCCGCAGCTACTCTTAAGAGAAGCACCCTGTCCTGACCCTTCACTCTACTAGGACAGCACAGTTACACAATTTGTGGAGACATGTAGCAGGATGTTGACACAAAGTATTCCCACAACTCTGTATCAACACCTTGGACTTCCTATTGCAAAGATACATAAACACAGGGATTTACAGCTCAACTGCTGGCAGGCTCTGACTGAGACAGCCACCTCCCAAGGGTTTTCTTCACTTGTTCTCACTCAGAGCTCATCTTCAACAGGAGCTGCTTACACATCACGGCCACAATGCTTCTAAACATGCTTTGACTAAACACTTTGAACCCTTAAATGCTCAGCTTATTTTGTGGTGTTTTTTCTCTAGTCCTTTTACTCTACCCCATTAGATAGGACCTAGTATATAACATACATGGATTTTATAGTAATTCTCTCAAGACAGAAATTGCAAGTGCAACATGATAACGTAGCATGCAAGACAGTCCACAAGGATACCTAGAGCATCACTTTACAAAGCAGAACTGACAAATAAGGCACATTATTAATTCTGCTCCCATCTGTCACCTCCTCAGAGCATCACACTTACAGAGCTTACAAAGCTCTCAAAGCAAGAGAAAGATCATGAGATAAACAAGGTGCATTGGACCAAGATAAGACTAAAGCTGAAGCTGTCAACAGATCAAAAGTATTTTAGATATCTGTGGGTAAGCTGGAAAAGAGGCAAGCCTTTCCTATACCTTCAGTTCTCAGGATCAAATGTCAAACAGCAAAAAAGTATTGAAAAAGAAAAATTGAACAAGAAACTCAAGACATCAGCTGTAGTCAGTTTAAGGACGAACTACATGAACTTGATGTAGCAAAAAAGAAAAAAGGGAAAAAATAAAAGTAGTAACAAGTAAAACACACAATCAGGAATTTCAAAAAGCAGTATTTAACTTTTTACCGGAAACCTATTTAACATATCCAAAAGTTTAGCAGTTATGTGGTGAGTTAGAAGGATGGGTTTGACGTTGTCTTACCAGAAAAGCTTGTAGTGCACTGCTCGACAGCTCCTTCTCCTGATCGGTAATCCCTGAAGTACCTGCTCCTTCATGTTTCTCAGTACCTTGATCTGTAAAGTGGACAGATGATTACAAAAAAGTCTGCAAATGTGATAAAAGCTACTCAGCCTACAAATATTGTTTCTGCTGGTTCTCAAGATCCACCTGCCAGCAGGAATAACACTCCACATAACTGCAGCACTCTGTCCCACCTTCACTAAAACATCTCCAGTTACCCAACAATCCTAACTACGTTACCGTGCTCTCAATCGATAACCAAAGTCCCGCAAGCTAACTTGATATGCACACATTTTAGATTTATCTTAAAAGCTGCAATCACACACTAGAAATAGACTTTATTTACATAAAAATCTGTAGGGAAGATCAAATGCTATCCAGTGATTACACGGCAAGATGCCATAAGGAAATGTTGCCTATACGCTGCCTCAGTCCTGATCTCGCAGGTCTTTCAGTGACCCATCTCTCTTCCAAGGTGAGCAGCCATAGTTTAATTTGCATCTTCCTCACACTTTTTTCCCCAGCACCTTCTCCAGTTCTACTTATCTTTATCAGGTTAAAAATAGAAGAACAGCGTGTAGAATTTATGATGGTGGCCCCTCTGACCACTTACACAGTAACAGAATAAGGTTTTCATTTTAATGGTCTTCAATTCATTTTAAATAAAATTTCTAATGTGTTTTTTACTTGTTGGGCACTGCTGAGCTTACTGTTCAGGAAGGAGTCTCTCTGAACTCTTTTGACATCATGTAATGAAGAGTTCAGTGAAGTTGCAAAGTTGCATTGAACTACAGCACAGATGTTCCATGTTAGAGCAGCTGAAAATAACAGCCAGTCCCTGCCTTTTACTGAACATAAACTACTGGAGGAAAAAAAAAAAAACAGTCACCACACAAGACCCGCTTGTATCTGGAAGCAGTAGTTCTAGAAATACTTCCTATGTTTCAGCACGAGTTAAATCACTTCATGTTTTTGAAGCATAGACTATAAACATCCAGGGTAGGAATAAAACAGAGTTAATAATCGATTCATGGTTTGTGCTTGTTGCTGGGAGGACAGCAAGATCCTTTCCATCACTCCACACAACAATACATTTCCGTAAGAACCATAGCCTTCATCCTGCATCAAGACGCCAGAGAAGATGAGATACTAAAGCCTCAAGAATCTTTCACCAGCTAGTTACAAAGCAAACACCATGATTTAGACAAACTTTGGCGTTCAGCAATTTCAGCCCTCAGGAGGGATGGCTCCTTAGGGTGTTACAGAACTGCACACACCTGCTACAAAATCAACTGCACATCATGCAGTTACCGATGCCACTTGTGCTGCCTCTTCCTTAGAGGGGAGAGGCAGAACAGAAAAAAAGAAAGTCAGAAAAGCCCAGAAAACTTTTGGGATGCCCAGGTTTTCCCACAGCAAAAGAGAAAAGGAACAAGAAGCACTTCTCCTCAAGCTAAATGTCTGAAGATCTAAATCCTTACGGCTGGACAGCTGAACAAAAACCTGTTGCCTTTCAAGGACAGCGGTGAATAAATAAACAGGTTTTCCCTCCAACTTTCATGCTAACAGACACATTATCTGCTTTACTTGCTCAGCAGGCCTTCAAGATTATGCTAGTGCAAGTAAAGACAACGCAAAGACTTGAGAAGCCAGAAGCTTTGAAGTTGATGAGGCTCGGTCTAGTCAAGAGGTTCCTCGTGTACAGGTTTACCTCTCAGGAGCGCCACCCAAACCAGCGTTGCCCACTGCTACCACCCTATAAAAGCTCATCGAGCAAAGCACTGCCAGTGATGGAGGGCTTACAGAGGCCTGAATCCTGAAGTGAAATGTCCCAAGTGAAAGTTAAACCAAAGAGACTGGTAGCTGCCTAACAAAAAGTGCCACTTACTGCTTTAAATGCTGCTTGGTGCACCTCCTAGGGAAAAATCAGGACGGGTCTACAAACACACCTTATCATATGTTAAAAAAAATAAAAACAAAAGGAGGGCTGTTTCTTCTAAAAAGTCACTTTTACCGCCATAAAACGATGAACTGCATCTCCTACAACGCGTTAAAGAAAGCAAGTTTGTGAAATCTGAACTGTTAGCTTGCTGAGACTGAACAAAACTGAAGTCCAGCCGGAGCAATTCACAGCACGGCTTTTTTTCTTTGAGAAAACCACTTTGGCTAACAAGTCCTACGAGGAGCGGCTGAGGGAGCCGGGCTTGTTCAGCCTGGAGAAGGGGAGGCTCAGGGGCGACCTTATCGCTCTCTACAGATACCTTAAAGGAGGCTGTAGCGAGGTGGGGGTTGGCCTGTTCTCCCACGTGCCTGGTGACAGGACGAGGGGGAATGGGCTAAAGTTGCGCCAGGGGAGTTTTAGGTTAGATGTTAGGAAGAATTTCTTTACTGAAAGGGTTGTGAGGCATTGGAACAGGCTGCCCAGGGAGGTGGTGGAGTCACCATCCCTGGAAGTCTTCAAAAGCCGTTTAGATGTAGAGCTTAGGGATGTGTTTTAGACTGTTAGTGTTAGGTCAGAGGCTGGGCTGCTCCACGAGCCCGTTGCGTTACCCCGGCCGGGCTCCACCAGAGCCATTTTCCCTCAGCGCTGGGGCACGGCACCGACCGCCCCCCCCCCCCCCCGCCCGGCCCCTGCCCCTGCCCCCTCAGCCCCCCGCGGAAGGACACCTCCCTCCCTGCGCCTCACACCGCGCCGTCCGTATCCCTCCGCCGCGGAACGGCCCGGGCTCCCCCAGCACCCGCTCACCCGCGGCCTTGTCCGCCGCCATCCCCGCCGCCGCCGTGCGAGCCGAGGCGGGTTACCGGGACGGGGCTGCCGAGGATGCTCCCGGTCCTGGCCGGGCTCCGCGCCGCTCTCCGGGACTACTTTCCGCCGCCCGGACACTGCCCGCCCGCCGCCACCGCCGCTGCCGCCGCTTCCGGGTTCCCGGCGAGCTCGCGACGTGCGGCCGTTGCTGGGGAGCGTGCGTCTGACGTCAGGGCGCGCCAACGCTCCGCCTCGGGAGGGGAGGGCGGGAGGCTCCCCGCCTCCGGGCCGCCGCCATCTTGTGGGGGGCTGCGAGGGGCGGGGGTCCCGGCATGGGGTCACTGAACTGTTAGGGTTGGAAAAACCCTCCGAGAGAGCTGCTCCGACAGCCCCCTAGCACCAGTGTCAGCACCAAACCGTGTCCCCAAGCACCACGTCCAGCCTCTCCCTGAACGCCCCCAGGGACGGTGACTCCACCACCTCCCTGGGCAACCCATCCTAACCCCTGACCGCTCTTCCTGAGAAGAAATTTCCCCTCATTTCCAACCCGAATCTCTCCTGGCGCAACTTGAGGCCATTCCCTCTGGTCCCATCACCAGTCACCTGTGAGAAGAGGCCAGCCCCCATCTCCCAAGCAGTTTTTCACACCTTTTATGCCCCGGTTCCCAGTGTTTACTCTCTCCCTTGCTTCCTCGTTGGCCAAGCGCTACCATTTCACAACCTGTCCGACGCTTGCTACTAGTGTACACTGAATCTCAGTTTGCTTTTGCATTAATCACTTCAGAATATTTATTAGTTTGTGTGGATTATCTGCCTGGCTGCCTGAAGTGCTGTTGGGTTGCTTATTGCCATATCAAACACAAATAAAATCAAATGAAAGGTTGTGGGTTGAGGCAGAGACAGTTTATCATGACAGAAATGAAATGAATACAATAATAATACTAGTACTAATAAAAATAATGTGTACAAAACAAGTGATGCACGATGCAGTTGCTCACCATCTGCTGACACACCTATCCCTGAGCAGCCAGACCCCCTGGGAACCCTTGGTCCATCCCAATGGAAAGGGCACTACCTGGGCAATAGGTCTTCCCATAGCAATTGCTACGGTTGAGGCTCTGGATAGAATATTTCACCCATTTTATCCAGGCATTTGCATCCCTATACACACCCCTTGTCAATTTCAGATGTTTGCCTGAGATCCTTTCTTATTTTTCCAACTTTTATAACTGTAGGACTTTGAAGAGGACTACCCCATCTTAGAGTCTCTCCCCATCTTAGGTGACTTTAGAGGACGATTCCCATACAGCTATCCTAAACCTGGCTGTTGGGTCTTTCCCAGTCACATCTGGGACCAAAGGTATGGTTAATAAGGTCATCAGCCTTATTAATTGTTATAGTTATTGGATTACATTGTAGAGGTTGGCAGTTGGGCTGAGCAGTTCCTTTAAATATGCTAATTTGGCTCTTTAACCTTTTTAGGCTATTACTTGAGCTGGGTGTATACGTCCACCCTTTGTAAATGGTCGTCCACCAATACATTACTCCATCCTGGGCAAGGGGGCCTTTAAACAATCCACTAGTCTTAGGTTTAGGACAAAGATGTTTGTTCTCACTGCTCAATCGCTGTTGGGCGTTTAAGTTCCCACAAGTCAACATCTCACAAGCATCAAAAGTGACATTTTGTGGTAATTCATTCTTTGTCATGTTTACCCATATCTTGACGAGATACCCCACTGCTCCTATTTCCCAATCACCTCTTTGCCAAGTGGTTATTTGGCAGAAGTTCTCTCTAAGGCATATAGCCACCAGGATCAAGGCTAATAATTGGCCTCCCCCTATTGCCATTTTTAAGCTTTAAGTCTCAAATAATTATGTGTTGATTTACAATTATGAGCCTGTACCCAGAGTCTATCATGAAGCCTTCCTTTTGATTTTGATCTTCAGTGAGTCTTCTGTAGGTATTGGGATTGATGGATGCCTTTACTCGTGCATAATGAGTCCAGCCTTTCTCCGCCGTTCTTACAGCTGTTTCAGCAGTAAGTGGTATTTGGAATGGTCCTTCCCATTCAGGCCAGAGTTTTGATTCCTTCCAGGTATGCATCAGGACCCAGTCTCCTGCATTGAATGGGTGTAGTGGGAATTCTGAGGATGGTGTCTGAGCCAACGGTCTGTGAATCCTAAGAAATAGCAAAGAAGAACATAACCTGAATACACAGTTTCTGAGAAAAATATCCTTAGTTTCAAGAGTAGGTATTTCACTGCTCCTACCCAGGTATGGTAATCCAAGCATACCACATGGTGAGACTCCTCTGCTTTCCTAGCAGTTTGAATTTTGAGAAGAGTTAAAGTTAAGCATTTTGTCCAGGGAAGTTTAGTTTCTAAAACCAGTTTTGACAGGTGTTTCTTTAATGTCTGATTCATTCGTTCCACTTTCCCAGAGGAGGGATGCCATGGAGTATGAAACTCCCATTTTATTCCCAAAATTCTCATTAATCCTTGTAAAATATATGAAGTAAAATGACTTCTTTGATCTATTTGATTCAAAATAGATTCAGTAAATCATCTTTTTCAATCAGTATAGCTTCATATTCTAGAGTCTGTCAACCATCTTCCTGCTTTCTGAGTAAGGGTAGTCTTCACTTGGTGAGGGGTAACAACTATGAATTGCCCCCCAAAGGTCAATTTCCTGCTTTCTTCTACCAGTAAGGCAGTTGCTGCTACTGCCTGAACACACTGGCCATCCCTGGGATACGAGATCTAATAATTTAGACAGATATGCTACAGTTTTTTTGTATCTCCCCATTCTTGGGTTAAAACCCTCAAAGCAGCACCCTCATTTACAGTTATAAAAAGATGAAATGATTTATTTAGGGCAGGAAAAGCTATGACTGGTGCTGTAATCAGATCCTGTTTTAGTTTTTCCACTCTTTCTTTTTCTTCTTCTGTCCAATTCAATGTATTGGGGTTCTCCTCCAATAATTTGAGATATAATATCTTTGTTTTCTGTGCATATGCCTCTATCCATAATCTGCAATATTCAGTTAGACCTAAAAATTCTCTTAATTCTTTCTTTGTTCAAGGGAGAGGAAGTTGCACAATTCCCTGAATCCTTTCAGGGTTTATTCTCCATCTGCCCTTAGAGACTAGATATCTGACTTCTTTTTCCACATATTGTAGTTTATTCTTAGATACCCTTAGCCTGTGTTCTCCTAAAAAATAATAATAATAATTATAAAAAAATCAGGAGTTCATTTGTGGCTTCTTTTACCTTTGATTTTTCCTACCACAGATATCAACAAATCACCTACATTTATAACAACATCCGCCCCTTCTGGAATCTGAAATGTTCCTAAAATCTTCTCCAATACTTGCCAGAACAAATTGATGGGATTCAGTGAATCCCTGAGGCAAAACAATCCATCTATATTGTCGTTTATGGACCATTTCTAGGTCTTCCCATTCAAAAGGTTTTCTAATAGTTGTTGGTTCCACCCTTCTGTTTTCTGTTGTATTGTATATCTATTTGTATATTTGGCCATGCTTTCATCATGAAATTAACCGTTAAAAGCCCCTGTGCTACAGAGTCATCAGGATTCATTCCTGAATACCTTCTCATCCTGTCTCTAAGCCTTTCCAAGAAATCACTCAGAGTTTCATCTTTACTCTGCTGAACCTCAAAGGCTTTAATAAAATTCTGAGACTTAAGTACTGATTCTCTAATTCCTCTAAATACCATTTCTAACAAGTCTGTCATATTAACCCTATGCTGAGCCTTATTGTTGTCCCAGTTAGGGTCCACATTTGGAAATTTTTGCTCTGCTGGAATTACCCCATCTCCTGGAGGATGATCCCTTTCCCATTCCTGCATTGCTGCTCTTCTAACCATTCCTCATTCTTCCCCTGAGAATATAAGATTCAGAATTGCCATCACTTCTCCCTGGGAATATAAATTGTGTCTCAGAAATTGATGTAATGGCTCTGCTAATCCAATGGGGTCCTCAGTGAGAGACTTCATTTCCTTCTTAAAATTTTATACTTCTCCACTAGTGAGGGGAGCATTTACATACCCTATTTGTCGAGGTCCTAGCAGAACTTCCCAGAGAGGATACATAGCAGCTTTGGTAGCATCAATAATGTTAGTATTAGGGAATGGAAAATTCTCAAGATCTTTTCAATATTATTCTAATTCTTTTACAAGCCTGGGGTACCTCCTGCCTCTAACTTTGTTCAGTTCCTCTTCCCTTCTTCTGGAGCAGCTACTACAGCTACTGGAGCAGCTTCTGCTGCTGCAGCTTGGGGGTTACAAGGAAGATAAATTCTCTAAGGAGCTCCATTCATTACTTCTTCCCTCCTCTTTTTCTTCCTCTTTATTCTGATCTTTGCTCAAAAACAAATGTGTTTCTTATATCCAACAAGCAGCATAATCTGATTCTTCTTCTGAAATTGGAGAATTGTTATTGACATATAAATTTGAGGCCTGACATACCTAGTCTTCATCAGACCCATATTTTGGCCAAACATACCTAGTCCTCATCAGGCTCATATTTTGGCCAAAATGCTGCAGTTCCTTTGTTTGGTTCTTTTGTCCAGACTAAAACACAATATTTAGCCATTTTCTTCCTATTTTTTCCCTTAGTTTTGGGGTTATTCTTCCAATTTCTTAGCATTCTTCCTACAGGACTGTCAGTAGGCACTACCTTTGGGGTATCTCCCTGTTCCCTGTAGGGTACCACACACTAACTTTCTGGTTCTAGAAAATGGGGGTGTACTGCTGAGCACTTTACCATGCAAGGGGTGCTGTACACCACATTTCCCAAGACTCTTCCCTTCTCTCTCTTATGTCACACTTTGTTTGTCTCTGGCCGTGCCCCTCATGAAGCTACAGAACCACGGATCAGGACTCCACACTCACTTCGTACAAAAGTATGTCTCAATCACACGTCACACGAGAGCCTCACCCAATTCCCAAAGCAATACTTAATATTTCTTACCTTGGTCTGTGCACAGAGTTACCGGGTCAATTCTCCAACCCAGAGTGCCTCCCTTCTCACAGTACTTCATGGATGTTGCTTCTTTAACCAGTCTCGGGCCCTCTGTCAGCTCTCCCTAGAACCACTGCTGTCAATGCGCAGGACTACTGAAATCAGCGGGGTCCCCCTTCCTGCTGCTGCAGTGTCGGGGTCCTGGTAGGCCACTGGATCCCAGATGAGCTCCCAAATTGTGAGAAACACTCGCTGGCCAATAACACAGGCTTAAGCAAGGATCTCAGTGAAGTAACCTTTTATTCGCGATTGCAGTGGTGAGCATCTCACAAGCAGGAGAGCACTTGTGGACTCAATTTTCACACCTTTTATGCCCTGGTTCCCAACTCCCCTGGTTACTTATTGGCCAAGTACTACAGGTTCACAACCTATCCGACGCTTGTTACTAGTGTCATACAAACCTTATCAACCTTTAATTCTTCCCTTTGTTTTCTTTATCTTTTGCAACCCCCCCATGCTGTTTTCAACAGCTTTTCAGCCTTTTGGTCACGTACTCCCAGCCAGTGCTTTTCCGCTGAATATCAATCTAGTGCTTGTTTCCCCCCATACATTGTGCAATCCCAGGAAGCAACATGCCTTGCATTTCCTATGCTTATGTTACCAATTCCGATGAAAAAAAAATAAATAAATTGTTCCCATATCGCACACCAGAAGGGCTTTCACCTCAGCATTCCGGCACAAAATTTGATTATTTACCTACTGCTCATGCTGCAGTTTCATTTTTTGCCTGAGTGCAAGAAAAAAAAAAACAGGCTTTCCTGAAAGAACCCATCTGGAGTTTCAGTTTGGTTTTGCATTAATCTTTTCAAAATATTTATTAGTTTGTGTGGATTATCTGCCTGGCTACCTGGAGTGCTGTTGGGGTGCTTATTGCCATAGCCATTAGGGTGGATGAGGCAGCATTGCGCCTGCGGCCTGCATTCCTTGTTGGATGGCTGCTTGGGCAGCAGCTTAACCCTGCTGGGAGCCCCTCATGCTGCAAGGCCACTGTCCTCTGGTGGGAAGGACTCTGATTAACATTTTCTATCATTGCCATTATCCTTGTGGTTAAAGTACAAGGTGAACAAGACAACAAGAGGTGAAAGACATGGGATAAATGGCATTTGCAGTGTCTGGAGTAGTCATAAATATTAACGACTCTTAAGTGTCTGTAATGACTTAGACATACTGTAAACCTTGAAGCATTTCAAGACCCCCCAAGAGAGCTCTTTGCATGCCCAGCAGCTATGCACAGCTCTGGCCTGTCATAGGGACAGCGGACAGGCCTGGAGGAGCCACCTCCACCCACAGGTAACTGCAGGATGTGGTGAGGCTGTGAGCAGGGGCCTCATGGCCCTGTCTTGCTGTCCCTGGGGACACACGGACAGTCCCGTTAGCTGCCACTCTGTGTACATGACTTTCCATCACTGCCCCCCCCCCCCCCCCCTTCCTCTGTGTCAGGGCGGTTCCTCTAAGACTCTGCTATAATTTTGGCATCTGTTAATACGGGAACAGTTTATTGCATTATCTTTCCAGATCTGTTTCTCCGAGACTTCCCTCCATCCACATCTATTCCTGCTGAACATCAGCTTGTTTTCTTCTTGCAACAGGAACCGTGGATCTTAGTAGATTCTGCATTATATGATTTCAACCTCGTTGCCAGCTGACAGCATTTGTCAAGAAAGACCAGGCTATCTAAAACATACCACACCTGTTGCATGCCTGTTACACATTATATAAAGATTTAAGGATGAAATCTGTCTTTAGGGAAACTGACCGCAAAACTTGTTTGCTGGAAGCAGGATTTCTTACTGGTCATCTTGTCATAAGTATCCAGTTACTTTATTTTTCTTAACTCTCCTGTTCAACACATGGAAGAGGCACGGTTTGTAAGGAGTGGTGATACTTTATTTAACGAGGGGATACGGTTGGAAAGAAATAAGCACACATAAGAAATAAGACATGCCAGAAAGACACTATAAGAAATAGACACACCAGCTCTGAACACCTTTAAACTATCACAGCTTTTAAGGAGCAAATCTGTATGAACTGACAAATTTTTGAAAACACTGGTTTTGGAATTTCAAGATCAGAGTAATTTTTGTTTTATTTTGTAGTTAAAATTCAGAATATTCCAACTTCTGTTTAGTGATTTCTGTTAATCACAGCTCCTGCAAATCCTCTTCAATTTACCCTGATCTTCAGACTTTCTTATGGACATGTGTACACATATAGGAGAAAATCCTGCAGTCCATATACATAAGCATTTTATTCCAAAGTCTCTGAATTTGTTGCATTTCTTTTGTGAGAAATAGCAGCTGGCCCATGCTGTTAGCCCATATCTGTATTAGACAATAGCTGCCAACAAAGTAATAGCAAGCCCTCCTGATGTGTGTATATATTTACTAGCCTTATTAATTATTTATGCTGGTATATTCTGGTTTGGTAATCAGTAGAAACTACAAAAGCAAAAGCACTTTACTCCTAGTATAACCGTGCGTTCTCTCTGACTATTATCAAAACAAGAAAGTTGCTAAAAAGCCACCCTGACACAGTAAGAACACCTAACATGGACCCAATGTGAACATACATCTTCCTCTCTCAGGTTTGCTACTGGGTTTGTCACCAGTGCCGAAACGGCAGCTTGCTAGTTCCAGGGCATGCTGCTCCGAGATAGATGGGCACCACGATGAATTCACTGTTCCCTACTATACCTCTTCTTTGACAGTCCTGTCAAAGCTCATTCAGCTTGAAGCATGGCAGCACTGGTATCCAGCTTCTCATCTCTTCTACAACGTGACATCTAGAGGACAGTCACAGTAATTTGCTTTATCCATCATGCTATGAATTTACTGCAGGGCTTCTGTACCTGAGGGGTACTTGCAGCAATTCTTGATATACCTCCTCCATTGTTTTCCCATGTCTGTGGCTTCTATTTCCAAAATCAAAATATTTATTCAATTTCTAAGGCACAGATATTTTTGCTGGCTAGTTTTTATTTTTTATTATTATTATTATTTTTATTTACCTTTTATCAATATGGATGATTTTTTTTTTTTAAGGAACGTGTCACAAGTAAAATAATTTTCCCCCTTCTTATTAATAATCATATCTTATTTGCTTATGTGGGAGTGAAAGGTACTGAAGGAAGGGAAGAGACACATGCCCTTTGTTAACATTGCAGTTCAAGCATACAGTCACGCAATCAAAATTGTTATTGACATTTTTCCTTCAAAAATGAATACTGTGATAGCATCACTATATTACTGTAAGGGTAGGGGAAAGAATTTCTTGAATGCATGTACATACAATTTGCATTCTGCCTGAGGTGTAGTAGATCTTGTCAAGTGAGCAGATAATAGAACCTGTGACTGGGCTCAGTAAGGCAGGTACGCCATCTGCTGTGGAAGATACTGAATAAACTCAAATATCCTTTGAGAGAATTACTATTATTATTATTATTATTATTAAAAATTATTAATAACAACAACAACAACAACTTTTTTTTAGTATTTGCTTTTGCAGTAAAGAAATAGTCCCAATTCAGGCTTTTAGCTGAAAGCTCAGTTTGAAAAAAAACAGCATGGAACAGAGATTGACAGATTATTCTAGGTTTCTTCTGCTTATTTCTAGGTCATGTCAAAACAAGCAAAAAGGACCCAACTGCCATTTATAATGTGTAAGTGGAAAAAGGCAGTTTCAGAGGAATAAATCATGTCTGTTTAGGGCCAGAGTATAGTCCCAACATCTCACTCCTTTCCCATGCAGTACCTTCCTTTAATACACAAGATTAATTAGGCCAGGGTTTCCTCTCTGATTTTGGCCTCACTAAGCAAGCAATTTTTCAAGACTTGCATACTCAAAGTTCTTGCACACTCAAAACCAGCAAGACAGCCATCTCCTACCCAGCCTTGCAGCAGCAGATAACCTCTCTGCTGCTCATGTACAAGCAAGACCTGTCTCATAGAGGAGAAAATCAGGATTTACAACATCCCGCACCACCTAGGAAGAAAGGGAACAGCATAGCCAGCTCCAAAGGCAACTTTAACAGCTACAGTTCTTTGTCCAGATACAACCGTATAGAAATCTGGGCAGCACTTTGTTTTCCTAGTAAATTCCAAAATACAGATCGTTTTATGTAATACATCTTCTATTAATAGGGCTTCCCATCCCTTGCCCCTCTAACATTAAAAAGCGCTTAACCCCTAGGTGGCACTATTTAATAAAACAAGGCCTGTTTAGGCACTATATTTTCCCCCTACAGATGGAGTTCTTATTTAAAATGTAAACTAGTGTAAATGCAAGTATGTTGAATGCAGCTATTAGTCTCAGTTTGGTAATCCTCTTTTTCTGAATCTATCTCTCAAAGCCAATAAAATACACTGCTGTGAATCTCATTTAAATACAGTATTTGTGCCTTCAGAGCGCTATGGAATATATTTCCTGGAAAATTACGGAGCATTGCAAACTATTATAGTTTTTGTTCTTTCCGTGAGCAGTGAATAAAACAGCGTAGGCTGTGTTTAGCAATTCGCTTGGAGCAACAGTAGAGTGATAGCTGTAAACAGCTGGTGCAGAGCTTCCCCACATCTCCCGTATAATCTCAAACATTATTTTGGATCAGGTGGAGGCT
Source organism: Anas acuta (assembly GCF_963932015.1). Taxonomy (NCBI): domain Eukaryota; kingdom Metazoa; phylum Chordata; class Aves; order Anseriformes; family Anatidae; genus Anas; species Anas acuta. Next base: position 43,481,976 of record NC_088980.1, on the reverse strand, counting down.
GGCCCAGCACCACACATCTCCTGTGCACATTTTGAAGCTCCCTGAGGTACAGCCATCTCACAAAACTTTACATCCTCAACCACGGGACATGTAGGGAGCAGCATGCTCCCCTTCCATCTGCCTCACGTAGGTAAGTTTCACACCAGCCTCCACTCCACGTAAAAGCTTCACAGGTGGGAGCCCTTTGACTTTTCTCACTCCTGCAGGTTCTGGAAGACACTGGTTTAGTCCTTCCTGATCCTGCTTTTCACACTGATGCTGGAATTTGCATTGCTTGGTGGTGCAGGGGAAGAATGCTAGACTTCATCCTGCAGCCACAGCAGCAGTACCCCAAAAATACCTTGAGTAAACCCTTCTTGCACCTTGTTTCCACAGACAAAAAGGAGAGGCAGAATACCCTGAAGGCAATGTTTACCACTATGACAGCTTTGCTCGCAGTCAAATGTAGGTGACGGTACTGGGAGACAAGCCAAGGCTGAAAGGACCTCAGCATCCCTGGGGTGTGGAAAGAGAAGCAGTGGGTGCAGAGCTTCTGGGTGCAGGAGGTACCACTGGGAAACAGAACAGCAGAGCTTAAGGCAGTTAGAGGAACAGTGCTACAATCTCCCCAATAAATCTCTATGATTCTCCTCTTGAAAAGATATTATTTTTTTTCCCTCACGTTGTAGTACCTGATAAATAGCTCCTTCATGGCATCTCTCAACGCCCCCTTGCCTCATTCTGCTCTGATTTTGCCTGTACAGGCAATTCTTATGTATATTCTCTCCATCTGGCTTTTGTGATAGCTTCATTATCTTTTTTTTATTAATAGCTTTAAGTTTTGGGATCACCCAAATTGCGTTATTTTGTCAGACTTTCTTTCCTATGGTAAGAAATGAAACGTTTTTTACACCATCTTTGTCACTTCCCTTCTCATATTGTCATCCAGAAAACAATTGTGCATCTAATTACAATTCTCTGAAAATCAACATGGTCATGGAAGGAAAACTGTACTTTTTGGGTTATTTACTTTTCTGTATAGAAGGCTACTCTAAAGCTTATGAAGCTTTAATTTCTACTTAAATCCTAAATTGACAAGAAGAGCATTTATTTCAACAGAAGCATACTGAGGCCCAATCCTTAATTCACAGGGGGCAACTTTCCCAGTGTGACACTGCTAAGAGGAAAAGGATCAGGGCTCTAAATCATTTAGTAGCTACATCAGTGACTTTTAGCACAAGCAGGAACTGATTTGTTCATAACAGTAAGATGTCTGCTTGACTACTGCCCAATGCGCCAAGCACTACTTTATGCCCTTCCACATTGCAGAGTACTTTGACCCTGAGATGCAGAAATAGAAAGTGAATGTACCTGTGTTCAGTCAGAGACCTTGAGCAAATGCTGGGTCTCCGTCCCAGTCTTAATTCTTCCTGTGCCAGCCTAAGCTCATACATACACTGCAGGAAGTCTAACGCTCGATGTCCTTGCTGTTGCAACAGTTAGGAAGCTGATGTTTGTTGAGAAATTTTTATATCATCAGGCAGGAACAATCTATAAATCAGAAAAGATAAGTAAATTCTTACTAATTATACATTTGTGGTAGCTATTATTCTTAGTATTTCTCCAAGCATCCAGGAAGAGATGGTTTCTTTCCTGAGATATTTCAAGCAATTTGTTTCTCTCCAAAGACACAAATTAAGTATTTTGCTGACAAATACTATTATTATTTTTTTAATTCTCAAAGGCATTTAAGTAAACTTGAAATATTTTTTCTTCCAAAACATTTATGAGCTTAGGAATGTAAGCCTGAGTATATTTTATAGGTCACACAACTTGCTATTTTGAAGAGATAGAAGGTTTGCTTATTCATTTTTGCCTAAAATAGTAGGCCTCTGTACAACTCGCATCTAAATGCTTTCATACTGCACATCTGCAGATCACATGAAGATACCCAATTTTTTTGTTGAGAAAACCAACAGGAAATACACGATTGGCAGCTACCATGGTTCTCTGTGTGAGACTGTAAGGTTAAGCTCTGTGTAAGGCTGTAAGACTCAGGCAGCCTCCAGTTCAAGTCGAAATTTCCGTATGTAATGATATGCTATTAAATACAAAGGCTTTATCTTTTCTTTTTTTTTTTTTTTTTTGGATTAAATTTTAACTTGCTGAGTAAATTAATCAACAATTAATAATTAAAAACTAATTAAATTTAACTTCCAAATAAAATTCTGTGTATGACCCTGGATGAATCCAGGACAAAAATCTCCATCCATATCATGATTTATTTACTTATAAAGATTAATGTAGATTTTATTTTGTTTTAACAGTTCATGTTAGCCTTTCAAGTTCCAAATATATTTGACTGTAGTAGAAATCTCTGAAAGCTGTTTTACCTTCTTTCTGCCTGTCCCTTTGCCTAATCCAAGTCAATTATAAATGAATGTGGCCTCAAAGGATGGAGGAAAAAACATAATGAAAATAGTCACATGGTCCAAAACATTAAAAAGATGGGAATCTATTTAAGGAATGAAACATGTCTCAGGAGCTGTAGAATCTCTGCGGACTGACATATGGGAGTCGTATGTCAGCATATGCCTGTGCTGCACGTACAGCCTATATCCTTTGCTAAATGCCATTTGCGTCCATAGCTGTAGCAAGAAGATCAGGTTTTGGTGCAGTTGGAAAAATGCACAGGCATGAAAAAATGTTTAAATTTTTAATTATCTGTAGAAGCAACCTTACACATAATTTATTCTTTCCTTACTCCTTTTTGTGACCTCTGAGAACATCCTGACAACCAAAATAAATCTACCCATCTCACCCCCTGTTAAATTCTCAGTGTCAGGAAAGATGGGACCAACACTCTGATTAACCAGAAAACAAACACTAAAGACTTCTGGAAAAACTTCCGTTTTTACTCTTTTTGGCCTCTATGTGAGAACAAAGCTCAGTTGCAGAGAAAAAAAAAAGATTCAGAAGATGCAGTGCATACCAACATGTACCCTGCGGGCAAGAAATGTGGGATTAGGAGAGGGGAATACTTCAGTTCCAAATCTAATCATATAATAACCTAACAACAAAGTCACAGCATTTGTTTCTTATTTCTAGACTAGAAATCCTATTTTAAACCTGAGAAATCTCTCTCTTTGGAAACATTTTTTGAAATGAGTACAATTTAAGTTTCAATCAAATAGAAAATAAGAAAAATGCTGGGAAATTTCCAACACCAGTCAGCCGCAAACTAGCTACGAGATATGATCTAGCCTCAATTCCCATGCTGTTTCCCTGAGAAACCTTCCTTCCTACGTCCCAAAGTTGAGGATAGCTCTTGGTTACAGTTTTAGGGGCCATATTAGAGTCAAATTGTATGTGTGACTATTCTGGCAACTAGAAAAAATAGGTTATTATGAGCTGCAAATATCAACAGTTAACAGTAATAATTGTGAATGTTGTGTAATATTTGATGGGTCTTTATTATTTGTTACATTACTCAAGTATAAATGGAAAGCAAGTGTTGTAGTTGAAGGTACTGCATGACCGTGAATTAGGTTTGAGTGAGAAGAGAGTTAAAGCTGTAGAATTTCCAGTGTAATATAGTGTTGATTGCTTATAAAAATAAAGTAAACGGTTTATTTATTTACTTTCTATATGGAAACAATTTAGATTTCTAGTCAGAAGGTCAGGGAATGGATTCTCATCTCAGGCTAAATCCAAATAATTTTACCAACATCAAAGGAGCATCCTTAAGCTGACACTGCTACACTCAAGATGAGAAATTCACTCACATTTCTGAGTCCCAAGCACAAGTACTGAAGCACTCATTTAACCATTCAACTTCATTAAATGGGACACAGAGTAATTACATGCCAACAGCTAGAAAAAAGGAAAGCTGCTTTTAACACACATAGATCCCGGAATTAGACAATCACCAGTATTTCACCAGAATTTCTGCCTGAAGATTGATGCACTGAAATGGAGGTTATTATCCTAACCAAACACAGTGCTGGCAGTTCAGGAGGAGAGGCTGTGTGATGTTGACTGTGGTTTCTGCTTCACTGCGCTACCTCACAGTGACATTAGCACATATTTTACATTCTGTGAGGGGAATGCTTCCCTCGTCCTCTCTACCACTTGGAAGCATTGAAGAGATGAGAGCTGACACTTGAAAATACTATAGTGCTCATGATCTCGTCAGAGTATAAGATGGCCTTCTTGGATGCAGAAAATTCAGCTGCCTGGAGTGGTTTTGCTTTGTCCAGCTGGTGTCCTACCATCTCCAGTATGAGCTGAAATGCAAAGCTGCTTCCAGACACCACTGCTTGTTATTCACTTGACTTTACTAGCCTTGTCAGAGTTAATTGGATTTGTGACATGGTCAGATGTTTATTTCTTGATTCCGTTGTCCCTTGCCTTACAGGACACGTATGCCAGGAGAAACTGCAGTACATCTAGCAAATACTAAAAATGTGGAGAGATACATGGACATGCTATCAATGTTTTTAGGATATAAAACCTAAGGAAATGTGACTAAAACATCCTTTATTCTAATCTTTCCTAATATTTTCAATTAGCCTCTGATTTGTCAAAACAATTAAAGCACTCAGGAATCTTTTTGTTTAAATACACTCATGAATCTTTTGACAGTCTAATATCACACTCGTTAGTTTAGTCAGGCATAAATGCCCAAGTATTACTGTAGATGAATACTACTTTGGGGAAGAAGGCAAATAAATCACAGAAATATAAGGTTACACTTCCAGTAAAATCTCTTAGTTTATTAAGTATTAGACAGACCTACACTATTTATTAAAGCCATTGCCTACAGCCGTAATTTTAGTACACTTTTCTTTGTGTTAGAACTTTTTATGTCTTGTATATAAGATGACATAGTCTCAGGCTATAAAATAGCTCTTATGCAATTCATTTTCTAAATCTTTCCTACTATTACTAATATATTTTCCTGTAAACTTTTTAAAACACAATGAAAAAACAGGTATTAATAACTTTGGAAAAACATCAAGCCATTTAAATCAAAAGCCACAAAAGAAGAGGACTTCACTTACATCTGCTGCAAAAGATTGTGAATCTGGGAGCAGATTCACTAGAAAGGATTTGTTCTGAAACACAATCTATCCGATTACAGAAGTTTTGGTCAGATGAGAGGCCCATACATTGCCTTTGAGAATGGATACAAACAGACAGACAGACATATAAATACACCTACAGGACTCACAACACACCACAGTGGAAGTCACAGTGGATATACCAAGTCATTACACCAGCCTTTTGTTTGGTCTTGGAACACAAGTAAATCAATCACACTTTGGTCTTCAAAAATGTATAGAAATTGTTGAACATTCCTTTGTATGTTGGTATGAGCTAAATTTCATGTATATGATATTAAGAGGAAGAAGAGAGAGATACATAAACAAAGCATTTAGGCCCATGCTTAACCTTAAATTTGTATCTAAATCCTTGTGAAGTCAACAGCTATGCAGTTGGAGCTATGCCAGTGTGTAGCTGAAAACATGACAGTCATGATATTGTTTTATACAGTCATGTTGTTATTAAGTTTGCAGGCAGACAACAACGATGCAACTACTTTTAGTCTGTAAATGTTGAGGTATGTGGGTTTGTGAGAAACGTATTAGCAACATTTTGATATTGACAGGTACAAAAGAAATAAAATCAAAGACAAACTACTTGTCATCATTTCAGCGAGAACTGGCGGATATGATTTATCTCTACTTCATTCTCATTATTAGCATAGGTCCAATGCTTTCAATACACATCAAGCTGGGGTAGCACAGATGCAAATCGATTGAGTTTGGTTTCATTTTGGACAACTTATTGAAAGCATCTGCTAAATGCGCAACAAGGTCAACCCTCTCCACTCCAGCATATCACATTAGCTGTGAAACAGAAGAACTAATAACTTATCTTTTAAACTACAGTGCTTCCATCCTTCAAACTGTACCGATTTAGATAAGTCATTGCTCCAACCAAGGAAGGCAGGGTTTGATTTTTCAGTATTACATAAAGTGAAAAGATTATCCATCTAGATTCTGAACCCATTAATCTGCCTGAGGAGGAACTTCAGGAATGGACCTAATAACTTTTGGGGCAATATATGATGTAAATTAATACTATGATGAAGCAGATCTATCAGAATCTCATCTTTTTCAACATCACTGCTTCTAATGGACAAATTAATTATAAGATATAGTAATTATCTTATGCTCTAGTGTATTGTGTTAATTAAAAATTCTTTATTACATTTCCTTGAGGGTAATTATAAAAAATGTATCACCTCCAGACAACAGTCTATAAATATTTGCTGTATCCTAGTTGCTTCATTACATTAATTTTGTGTCTCTCAATATTGTTACTTAACTTCAGTAAAATGGAGTGGGTTTTATTTTTTTTTATTATTATTGTTTATTTTATTTTTATTTATAGGGGCATCTGGTAACACTTACTTGAAAGTAGGACTGCTACAAAGGGGCACGTTGAGTGCATACACCCCTCTTCTCAGATACAGGATCTTCCTTAGAGACAGGACTGGATATGCCCACTGATAAACCTCTTCCTCAGAAAACTACTGAAAACTGGCACAAGATCAAACATCCCCAGACCCAAAAGTTCCTTGGCCCAGCTCCCTGCCTGGAGGCTGTTGCTGGAGTCTGTCTGCATGGCACATCACCCTGTGATGCTGAGGACCCTTTGGGTGGCACCTGCGAGGAGGTCCACCCAGCCACCCACTGTGGAGCCAGCAGCCCTGCAAGTGCTGCCATCCTTGACACAGAGGCAGATGTGTATTTGGGAAGGATGGGCAACCTGCCAAGCGGATGGGTAGATGAGCTGGCAGGGAGCCAGAGAGTTTCTGACACAAATCTGACAAGCTTGGGTTCCATAGGGTTCCTTATCTACATCATACACATTCTAGATCCTATTTGTACCAAAGTACTCAATAGCTTATGTTAGGAAGTGCATTTTATAAAAGTCCATTTTCTCCCTCCAAAATGCACAGGGTAAAATTTAACCTGACAGTTTTTCATAAAGTTCAGATGAAAGTACACATTAAGCAACAAACGCCTAATTAGAAAAATTGCCATCAAAACAGGTGGAACCAAATAATCTACCTGGTTACTCAGTGTCAGCTGGTGCCTGCCTAGTGCAGCACTGTGTGTTGTAGAAATTCTGCAGCTACTGCTAAGAGACTAAAGAGATGAAATATCAAAATATCACAAGCAATGAATCTGCTTAAACATGGCACTTCTCCAGGCAGGCTAAGGCCATTGGCAAGCAATGACTACAAATATGGATGTAAAATGTTATCACTCACCCAAGTTGTGTTGATTTCCCCTAGCTAGAATGAGTAGAAAGGAAAATGTGTTCCAATTCAGTTCGGTATGAGGTTGCTTCAGTACAAACTTTAATCAGTCTCCAAAAGTATTTTAGACATAAAGTAGCACCTCATAATTTTAATGAGATTATATTACTTACTGTATCTGAGATAGATCCTTCAGCTTGCATTGTGCAGTGCTTGCTTGCTCACATTTTTACAAGAGCAGGTAGATCTACAGCCTTTCAGTTGATAAACAGTAGAACAATTAAGTAATTAAGTAACTACTACATAGTTCTTGGAGTAGCTAAACTCTAAAAGAAGTTTAACCGCCTGTCTGCTTTAAAAATAAATAAATAAAAATATCTGGGGACTGAAAGTTGAATCAGCGCTGATGAATGCCATTTTCCTGTTGTACCTGTGTCAACGCGTTGCACTCTGACCAGAGAGCTGTCAAGCTATGACCTATGTATTGCTTTACAGCCAGGAGCTGTAATAACTGATAAGCAATGCCGACAGAGTTGCACGCTGTGAATACTTCCATGTCACTGTGTTTGGTTTTCAATATTCTTCCTTCACCATCTCACAACAAACACAGGATTCTTGCCTCCCCCTAAGTATTATTTAGCCTGAGAGCTAAATAATTTGGGAGCAACGTAGCTTTGTGTGGTGCTGTGTTCATTCATTTCTTATAATTACTAGAGCCAGTTTCAGCTGTTATGTACACTCTAGCTTCAATTTCTTTACAGGAACCTATGGAATCTTTTAAGGAAGACACTCAGGCATTCTGTCTTTTGCCAAGAAGGAAGGTAGCAGCATGTACGATACTGGTTTACAACCTAGAATTTCTGTTGTACCACTACCAAACTTTACAGAGAAAATATCTGGCAAATGAGGTGAACCATGCTGTGACAACAAGCACTCTTAGGGCTTTACTGTTAGCACAGGGGAGCGAGTGTCCTGATTTAAGAATTCTGCTCATCCTCTGTCTTTGGTAGGGATGTTTGCACTTATGAAGAGTAATAGATTGGCAGTTTCTCAAGAGTAAGTTATATTTCTCACCACAGATAAGCATGTCTCATTTCATTTTGGCAACAACAGTTGTTTCTATTAATTTCTGAGCTAAAATCATGTAGTTTGAGTTCAGTGCTTTTTCCAAAGAGAAACCTCATCTTCTATGAAGAGCAGCCTTCTAGTTTTTTTTAGCACATATATTTTACGTCATGCTAAGGAATAATTTGGCTTACATCCCTCTGCCATGTGACAACGTTAGGCCAGGTTCCAAGGGAGAAAAAGTAACACCTGATGACCTAAAACCTGGGGCTCAAGGGAGCCCAGGGAACCAGAAGTGGCACGAACACTGCTTTCTTCTAACACTCTTGCAAAAAGCCTTGTCTCAAAGCTTCCATATTCATGTATTTCACAGTATAACTTTTCTGAGTTATGAAGAAAGGGATGGCCAACTTTTCTTCCCAGACAATCAGACAGAATAATAGAGCCAAGAGGCAGACAGTATACATTTCAATGTACTGCTTTGCCATGCACTCTCTGGAGCACCAAGAGAAACTGCACATTCCTTCAAGTCTTCTGTTATAGTGATTTTTTCTGTTTGGCTCCCTTTCCTGACAATATCTAGCAGCATCCAGAACACATGCTCATACTATGTTAGACCATGATAATAATCCCACAAATGCAGAAAAGATCTACATTTTGTAGATCTGTAAGCCCTGGCTTTTCCTACCTTTATTTCACGCACCTGTAAGAAGCTGAATTTCTGTTTCCACCTTGTATGTCCTTGGTCACCGGCATTTTTCATGAGACAAACAAACATTGCTTCTCTACAAGCTGTAATGGAAAATGGCTGCTAGTTATAAGGAGGATTTCAAAAGTACTTGGTCAACCCAAATCTTCCTAGCAGTTTGCAGCAGCTACAGACAGTATTTCATCTGTCAAAGTGGCAGCAAACACAACATAAAATATAGAGTAGGCCCAATTTTTAGTGTGTCAGTAGAATCAGCCTGCAGTTATTTTTAACTGCCTTGAAAGCTTAGCAGGAAGATACAGTTAATCCTTTAAAGGATTTGCAGGTATTCATAGCTTAATAAGTAAGCATAGTGGATTAAGCCAATAGAAGATTGTAGTCAGTCTTCTAAAGACAACCTTTATGTGCTCATATTCAATAAAATAAAATAAAAAGAACAATGTTATATATACTCTTGCCTGACAATCATTCTCAATTGTCCATATGTGCCAGAAGCTCACACTGAGATTAAATAAAAACGTTAATTAGAGACATTAAACTCAACATGTGTGATAATTAAATCATCAAATACCAGTGAATTTCGGGTATCTTATTTTCCCGTTATCCTGTAAAGCCTTTGAAAAACAGAACCATATCCTGAAAATGAATTCAAAAATGCATCTACCATAAAAAAATAAAACTAAAGCAGTAAAGATTTATTTTGGAAAGAAGAAAAAAAGGAAGGAACTGATTTTAATAGGTCAGATTTTATATTGCTTTTATTCTTCACAGAGAAAAATTCACACATTATAATGTATTAGTATTCACTGACAGTGTCCAAGCTACGAGAGATCTGGGTTCTTCAGCATATTCATAAGTGAAAAGTAGACACGTAATAACAAAAAGACAAATTCAGATGACACAAAATTATTAGCCTGAGGAAATCTAAAGCTGGCTATGAAAAGCTTCAGAGGATGGTTCAATACTGAATGGTGATAAAATGCTAGAGGCTATTTGATATCAGTAAATGCAGTGCACATTAAGAGAGGAAGGGAAAATACACATATGTATATATTCATGTGGTGTTAGTCAGCATCACCAGGAAAAAAATCTGGAAATATTTTATTGCCTAAAAAGGCACTTAGAAATTACTAAAAATTGTCAGAGAACAAACACAAGAAGTCTTTGCCCTGTATACATTCAGGCCAGAGACACATCATGAATAACATACGTAGTTTTGGTCCTTCAATTATCAAAAAGTTTGTGGCTGAATTAGAAAAAAAGTAAAGGAATATATGATAGAGATGTGTTAAATCACTAATTTTATGGAAAAAGTGAACGGGGAACAATTATCCACTAGCTTTCACAATGAAAACATTGGAAGGCACAAACATTTTTCTGGCAATAATAAACTGAATTCATTTCCATTAGATATCATGAAGGCCCAAACTGTACGTGAATCAGAAAATTCATGACTTCATGAATTCAGCAGTTCTGTTCAGTAGTCCAGCAGTAACTATTAAACAAAAGAGTCTCCTAGCCACTGAAGGCTAGAAGAACATGATAGAAAAATAAATAAATAAATAAAATAAAAATAAAAATAAAAATAAAAATAAAAATAAAAATAAAAATAAAAATCACTTCAAGCATGACTGCCTCCTTACTATATTTTACTTATTTTACAAAATAAATACCTACTTACTCAGATGGGATCCTAGGTTACATGGGCTTTTCATCTGGCTGAATTCAGCAGTTCTCAAGTCCTCGTGACTAGAATAAATGAAAAAATGACTTACACCATTTGGCATATTTTTAGAAGAAATTTGTCCAGGACCTCTCCAGTTCTCTACTACTTAAAGAGAATCAAGAATGAACAAAATTGTCTCACGAACTGTACAACTGAAGAAGGCTAGTGCCCAACATATTTTTAATGTTGTATAGTCGGATTACCAGAGAACCCTCTTCTTTCACCATTCAGCTCTGTTAAATGAAATATATGTACAATGACTGAATATATATGAAAAATGATAAAAGAAGACTATTAAGATTATAATTAGGACCCTGCTCTTCTCAGATTATTCAATAGTGGAATTCAATTTTGACTCTGCCCCATGAACATAACCACGAAACACGGGAACATAGGGCCAGAAGGGAACTCCAGAATCACTGTGAATGATCCAGTCTTATGCTTGTAGTCGTATCACTTAATCCCTTTCAGAAACTGACCAAATCCCCTTTGATAAATGCTCAATCAGATGGCAGTCCCAGAGCATCTTTGCCCTCATAGAAAAATCTTTCCAGTTTCTAGATTCAGTGTATTCCTCCTAGTCACTCTTATGCTTATGACTTATGCTCTTACACCAATGCTGTTCCCTTGTTTAAACAGAGCTTTTATATCTCTGGTAGTATATTCAAAGACGGAATACTCTGTACTCACACACCTCTTGTTCTAGGAGCTGTGTAGATGTGCTAGCACATTCCTTTCAAGCCATAAGCCCTGTCACCAAGGCAGACAGCCTTTCTCAACATGTATTCAATGCCAAACTAGTGTCACCGTACTGATTCACATCTGGAAATAGTTCAGTGGCGGTTCGCTCAACTATTTCTGTACCACAGTTCCCTGTGCAGTACAGCTATGCTCCTTATCTCATGTGGTACCCTTCTAATCCCATGGGTCACCAAGCTGTCTTTCTCCTTACTGCCTCTGTTCCGATTTGTCTTTTGGGAATGCGGAATTTCCACAGAACAGATTCTAATTTTCTCACATATATCAAGTTCTTAATGTTTCTATGACAATCTCTGACATACAAAAACGACTGAAAAGATTGTGGTGTTATTTGCCTGGGTCTTCAATGAGTTTGAACTGGCAGCTTTGCTGGAAATCTTAGCCCTATGAGTCACCACAATGATTCTGAAGATTAGTGACGACTCTACTGTGAGAAAGACATCACTCCTTACCATTCTGGAAGAAACACCTCCTTAATATAGTAATGGCAGACTGGTATCATCATCTCAGAGTTCCTAACAGATGCCTGAGAAGAGAAGAAATTCAAATAAAGCAGTAGGAAATGAAGATAAGCTCAACACCTGTCAGTGGTTCTGCTTTTTTTTAAAAAAAAAAACAAAAAACAAAAAACAAAAAAACCCAGAGTCTATCTTAATTCCTCACATGTTCCAATTTTCCCGTGTAGTCCATTTTGCTTAGCTAGCCTGGACTAAGCTAGTCCCTTCTCTGGCTCTGTTCCACACTGCAGATTTGTAAGAGTCACTCTTACAAACAGATAGTGCACAGACTTCAGGAAGCCTGCCACTTACCTGAATGAACACTTCACTTTCACATTAGTTAGTACTTCCTTTAAATTGAGGAAGGGCAGTGGTCTAGGAGTGGGAATGAGAGCAACTGCTTGGACAGCAGGCTCTGTTTTGACACAATCATGAAAGGAAGACCAGCATGACTATCTGCATACATGCTAAAAATAAAAATAAATCTGAGGGCAGAAAAGGGCTCCAAAACACAGGGAAGCAGGAAGAACTTTATCACAATGTGAAGACAGCACAAGAAGCTCCAGGATGCCAATGGCTCAGAGTGACTTGGCGGACAAGGAAATGAGGGATATCCCTATGTTTTATAGATTAATTAGCATGGTGAGAGGGAAAGTGCTGTGAAAGACACAGTGAATTAGGAAAAAGGATATGTTGGAAAAGAATTAAATGGAGAAACAATTTAAAAAATCTGCCCTTCTGCTCACATTTAAATGCTGGTACTGGATATAACCACGTAACAAGACAATCATATATGAAATATTTATTCCTATGGAAGTTATATAAAATATTACTGAAGTCACATATGCAGACTGCATATATTTGCTACAATATGAAACCACAAAATGTTTATTTTTAAAGCAATTTGTTATGGCTACAACTTGCAGCCTTTAACATATATGTATATTTTGGAAATCTGTAACACATACCTGAAATCAGACTGTGTAATTAGACGGAGTCTAATTTGCCTGTATTTGCCGGGCAGAGGAAGCAGCATAGTCGTCCTTCCTCACTCCCTTTCTGCTGTCATGATGGATGTCCTCCTGGCACTGTATCTGGCTTCTGTGTTCCTCATGTGCTGAAGAAATGAATGAATAAGAGGAAGCAGCCTGCAGAAACTCTCTGTGATTGATCTTTCTTTCAGGCTTACTTTGCATTGCTGCAATACCTCTACTGTAAAAGAGGTTTCACTTGACTCAGTAGAAGAGAAAAATCAGCCCCACGATGTGTCTCTCTGCCACTGAATCCATATACCTATGCATACACCCCTAATGCTCCCGACTGGCATTTCAAATGTCTGTTCAGAGGCAAAACAAAGCAATCAGAGATTTCAGATGCAATCTGAATGACATGAGCCAGACAAATTCTTCAGCTGAAGTGCTGCTGTTAATCTCTTTCCAAAACGCTGAACGTTGTGTTAATAAACATCAATATTCATTTCAAAACCTTAGGAATATGTGGCTGAAATAGTTACTGTATCCCTGCAGTGAGGGGTCAGCAAGTTTCCACCACAAATCATCATCTTAAACACAAATGCAACATGGCAGCTTGTAAACAACCAGGGGAAAAAAAAGTTAAAGTACGCTCAGTAACGTCCAGTGAGGAACAGAATGCAGAAAAAAAAACAACATGAAAGTCTTATAAAACATGTCATGTTGAATAAAACAACATTTTTTCCTTCCTTTATTTGATTTGGTACTGTTCTCACCCAGGCGGTCTTGCTGTGAATGAGTTTCATAGCACAGTACTTCCCTGAAGTAAAATACAATCCTGTGATCCTTTTTCTTCACCTTGGCAAGATTCTTGCCAAAGTAAGGTGAGATTGTTTCATTTTGCCATGAGGTGCAAGATTTTTGCTTTTATCGCGAGTAAATAAACGTAAATAAATCTATGAAATATTCTGGTTTGAGTGATAAGAGGAGAGTGTTTGATGTTAAAGCCTGAATCACATACCATTGAAAACACATTCAATCACATACCATTGAAAACTTTAAATTCAGATAAAAGAATATTATTTTAGAAGACCGGTCAATCCTCAGTCACATCTACAAACCTGCTGCCATCATACAGGGTTTAAGAATTAAAGCCAGGCCTTTCACTTGAGCGCAGCTTCACCGAGAGAAGGGCAGGGAGAAGAAACTGGCAGGTGCTGGGAAAGGGACAAGAGCGAAGCATCTGTTCCTGTGGGGATTTTTCTGTCCTCCCACACATTAAGGGGAGAGAGGCATATGAAGAGTGCACAGCGTTTATTTTTAGCCAGTCAGACAAAGGGCCATCACATTGCTCCGTCTCAAGGATGGCTACAAATGCCTGGTGCTAAGATCTGATTTTTTCCCACTCATGTTTTGATTTTTTCCCCTTGCTTTGTAAACGCTATCTTGCATTGCCCAGGCACATTTCTAATATATATCTTCCTGGCACACTTGGTTCAAACCTGCTACATAGCAGAATTTTGCACATAGCACCTCTCGATACAACATAAGGATGTATTTCTTCAGGATTTAAATAAAAGCCAAAAAACATAAGCCTCCTTCCACTCTAAAGAACCTTCATAGCTCTGTTTACTGAATATATAGAGATATATTTCAAGGTTTGCTTTGAAGTGAGAACTCTTACTGCTAGTATTACTCTCCTTATCACATTAAAAGCATTAAAAAAAAAACCTTCCTAAGAACTGTGAGGCAATCCTAAGGCAACTATTAACCATCTCGTTCCCCCTATTGCCAATTTTTGTTTTCTGTTTGTTTTCTATTGGGTTATATTTTTTCTATCAATTATCAGATTACATTCACAATTTGTTTATATTAACCAAAGTAATCCATTTGTTCAGTTCAGAGGATGAAAATGATTTTAACAGGCAGTTCTACTGAAAAGGACATAATTCTTAATTGAGATATTACTCACAATTCAGAGAAATAGAAATACAGAAAAGAGTATCTCCCTCCACCATATGAAACAACATACCACTTAGCTAAAATAGCAGTTTCTAACCCAGGAATTTAAGGAAGTAGACACATATTTCTGAGCTCTGTAGACCTACTGGACTTTTAAAGGGAAAAAATTGAAGGAATAGCATAGGTTTGTGTAAATAAAGTAAACATATTCTAAAATTTTTGACTGAATGTGCCTTGAGGGGGATGTACCTGGTGTCCCAAAGGGCAGGCAAGGCACTCAACTCTTGGTTGCTCAGACCCTGCATGGTTGTCTTCTATGCATGCATAGCAAGCACATATTTTTACTTGTCGGGTATATAAGGCACATTTTAAATCCCACTGATTCCAAGTAAATTTCAGGGTGGACTATGTTTAAGGTGCTCTACTACATCAGCTGCAGAATGTTAACTAGCTTAGATTAAAGAAATAAAACACTGTTCCTGTGAAAGAAAACTCCCTTGTCTCCTTTGCAGCAGACCATAATACTCTGCTTCATAAAATTACAATTAGCCACGCACATTTTTAAAAATTCAAGATGAAGTATGCAGAGAAGAAATGCAGAAGTGTCCACATTGCTGTGCGCTCTACAGAACTTAGATCACCAGCCTGCCAAAACACATCACTGGATGAGTAACATGACTTGCACTTGGTCAAAAGAAAAACATAAATGTGTTAGACAAAACTAGTCATTGTCTAATATTTCTTATGGATTAATTCCATTAAGTCTCCCAAAGTGTGGTTGCTATTCCCAAGTATTATTCATACCATTCACAATAGGAAATTTCAGCATTCAGGTTGAAATACTCACCCTGTGCTGATGTTGTCCATTTGCAATTTGTGCTATTGTTGATTATTCAGCTAAGTCAAACAGTATTTTTTTTTCCATTTCCTAAAGGAACAATTTGAGCGTTGTAAACATGAAAATAACCAGTGATTCACTTTCAAGATACAACAAAAAAGCACTTTCAAAAATCATTTAACATCTTCATGAATGCTGCCTGAATGTTAATCACACACAAATTCACATCAACAAATGATGACAAATCACACTCGTCTTTTTCTTTTAAAGGTTTGGTTTTGTACTTTTAAATAAACTATAGCCAAAGGCAACAACGTATCTTGCTGGAAATTCTACTTTTTTCATTGCTGCCTTTTCAAAGAGATGCTTTCTGCACAGCGAACTACTAGTGCGTATTGAGCGCTGTGACCTTTATGATTTTGATTTCAACAACAAGGTCAACATTGCTAAGAAGACAGTTTTGCCTTAAAGGCAAAATCTCTCCAACAACCTAAAACGAATCTTTTAAATGTAATTGAACTGTAACAATTCATTTCCATAGGCTTATGAAAAAAGTTGCCTTCTAAATTCACAACCAATTTCATAGTATTTGGTCATTGACAATACATGCAGACAGAGAAGCTAGACATTTACTTTGGGGATTTTGCGCAATGTTAATTCAGACAAAAGTTTTTTACATGAAGACTGACAGCCAACAAGCAGAAGAATACAGAATAGCCAGCGCACATCAGAAAGCAAGAAAGGCACAGAATACATGAGAAACCAAGCCCCCACTCCTGTGAACACTAACAACTGTGCACAGGAGGTGTCTTCCTCTTATGGTCCCCCCTTGGTCAGCACAGTGCATCTCGCTCAAAGCTGTACAGCTGACTCCTCTCAGGGTCTGCACTCTGGCATCACCCCAGGGCAGCTCACAGAGGGATGTAGATCTTGTCATTAAGCCATGAACAATCTCTTTTTCAAGTTAAAACTGTCACTAACAATCAACGCCTGAAATAAAATTGTCATCATAATCGATGGACATAGTTCTTCATTTTGTATGTCTTGCATAGTCAGACCTACCTCTGCAAGTGTAAATACAACTCCATATAAGATACCAAATCAGAATGCTAATTTTCCGCTTGGATATACATAGACATCACAATATTTTAAGAAAATGCATTCCAAACTTGTAACTTGAAAACTTGCAATTTGATACTGGGGAAAGATATTTAATGTGCTTGGGTAAATCACTACAGGTTGGGTGAGGCAGCAGAAAATGAGGCTTTTGCATTTGCTGGACATCATTGTCATCAGCTCCTGTTTGCAGTTTTCTTTGGAGTAAAGGCTGCATGAAGTGGTTGTTCCCATATTTTCACAAGATCATCTTTGGCAGACAGAAAATTATCTTACAGGGGAAGAAAGGAAATAATGTTTTGTAGATTTTCTTTCTTATTCTGTCATTGCTTCATCTCTGTTACAGGCTTTTTCTAATTTCCTCCTCCTAGCATGCGCACAGTTGAGTACGAATAACACTCACTGCACAGCAGCCCTGCTTTTTATTCAAGATGCTGTATCAGCGTACTACCTAGTTGATGAAGACTTGATTCTATCAGTGTTTGTTTGAATCTCGCTGTTCTCTTTTTTTTTTTTTTTTTCGCCCCAAACTATCCTGAGAGCAGGATGACCAAGCATTTCCCTTTTCACCTTGTCTCTATTTCCTGAGAGCGAACTAAAACGGAGAGGAGGAATAATAGGAGGGAGGGATTGCTTCGGGTGAAGGTAGCAAATACGTCAGCCAACTATTATCAGAACTGTCAGGTGGGAAAATCTGGTATGTGAATCCTCAGAGAATTTCCACTGTACACATCTCTCTCAAAGGCACACGGCAAAATCCTCCATTACAAGAGGATGAGATGGTGAAAGCCACCTTAAAAAGGCTCCACAGTGAATGGATGTCAGGGGAAGGAGGAGGGGAGAAAGAAAAGAGGTGGTCTTTTCTTTCACTGTGACTAAGCTTTGGCAGATTTGCAATCACCAGATACATTTTTTTTTTTTTTTTCAGCTAGCAACATTAACCTCTGTGAAAACAGAAGGGCAGGAAAACTGCACCATCTTTTCTCAGCATCAATATGTTCCCTGCTCAGCACAAAACAATATGTTCTTATTATTTTTCCTCCATGTAGTCTTTTATTTTCTATAACTTTCACATACTTAAATACTGCTTGCTGTCATCCACATTTTGTTTTCAAAAAAGACCTAGGGGAATACCATTTACATACCTTAATTTAATATAGGTAAAATGCAAACAATATATGGCTAATTTATTTGTCAAACAAAACACAAATTGTGTTAAAACCAGTATCATCCCTTTTAGCTGAAGTAGATAGCTAAAATTTGGGGGCTTGGAAGTTGTTTCAGTTAAGGGATGTATAACGGGACCTGCTGTTTTGTTGCTTTAAGTTATTTGCAAAGGATATAAAGAGAATTGTTTCTCTGAGAAAAGCAGAAATCAAACAAGAAGTTTAGGTTCTCATAATTCCAGCTCTCCCTATAAGCTAAAGCTTGCCTTACTGTTTCCTTCCTTTTGCTGCAAACTGCAACTTCACTTGCAGCTGAGCTGACCAGACGTTTGCCATCACAGAAGGGCCATA
This sequence comes from Anas acuta, assembly GCF_963932015.1. NCBI lineage: Eukaryota > Metazoa > Chordata > Aves > Anseriformes > Anatidae > Anas > Anas acuta. Next base: position 43,463,504 of record NC_088980.1, on the reverse strand, counting down.
CCCACCCCACTGCTTCCTTAATTCATCCCTCCCTCTGCCTTCTGCTCTTCCCACTTTCCTACTATATAAGCAATTCTGCTCCTTGCCCTCTGCTCTGGCTCTGCCACTTATCAAGCCCTTTCCACAAGCTGATTTAACTCGCTAAATTAGAAAAGTTCTGCCTGTCTAGTAATCAATTCTCTGCTATTTTAGTGATTTATATCAGTTCACACAACAGTGAAGAAGACCAGAAATAACAGAAGAGGATTCATGGCAAATGATATGGAGGGAGGGGAACAGATGGGAGCAGAAACTCCTTTTTTTGGTTGTGAAATGTTAAAATGCTCTGCTCTCTTAGGAAAACTTTAGTTCATGCAGCAAGCGTTTTTTCTTGGTGGCTTTTCAGCAGCATTGTTCTGTTTCCTGGTCACTGTTTAATGGATGAGACACCTTCACCAAAACTTTGCCATTTTCTGTACCTTGTCTACAACAAAATATGTCTGATCAATAACTGGGCATCCATTATGATGAATTCAGTATACTGGTCTCACTGTTTCAATTATTTATACCTGAAGGACCTTGCCAAAATTTGTTTTCATGAATTGTGAACTATAAGTTCTGGTTTGCACCTGATCTCGGCTAAAGCAACAGATGAAAGGAACATCCTCAAGTTGCGCAAGGGGAGGTTTGGGTTGGAAATTAGGGGAAATTTCTTCTCAGGAAAAGTGGTTAGGGGTCGGAATGGGTTGCCCAGGGAGGTGGTGGAGTCACCGTCCCTGGGGGTGTTCAGGGAGAGGCTGGACGCGGTGCTTGGGGACACGGTTTGGTGGTGCCATTGGTGGTAGGGGGGTGGTTGGACCAGGTGATCTTGGAGGTGGTGTTGAGCTCTGTGTGGTGCTGAAGGGGTTCAGGTGTGGCTCCTCACAAGGTGTACGAGCACCCTGAGGCCCCCCAAGCCCCGCCTGAAGCCTGTCCCCCCCTTCCCCACAGGGGCTGGGGCTGCCTCAGGGAGCCGCACGGCCGCAGGCCCGGCCCCGCCCGCCGACATCCGGGCTCCTGGCGCCGCCGCCGCCCGCCCGGCGGCTCGGGGAGGCGGCGGGGCGGGGAGGCGGCGGCCGCAGCAGCGAAGATGGCGGCGGCGGCGGGGAGAGCCGCTTCCTTCGGTGCCTCCGCGGCCGGCCTGGGCTCAAACGCCGCCTTCTCCTCGGCTGCGGCCGGCGCCGGGGCAGGCAGCGCCGGCCCCGCGGAGCTGCGGGCGGGGGGCGATGAGGACGACGGGCAGAACCTCTGGTAACGGGGGGCGGCGGGGCGGGGGCGGGGGGACGCCGAAACCCGCTAAAATCCCCCCAAAATCCCAACCTCCGCGGCCCCCTCGTTCCGTTTCTCGTTGAGGGGGCGGCGGGGGCCGGGTGTGAGCGGCTCCCCCCCGGTGATCGCTGTCTCTGTGCCCCGCACCAGGTCCTGCATCCTCAGCGAGGTGTCCACGCGCTCCCGCTCCAAGCTGCCCTCGGGGAAAAACGTCCTGCTGCTGGGTGAGGCCGCCCCTCCTTCCTCCTCATCATCCTCATCCTCTTCATCCTCCTCCTCCTTCTCTTCTTCCGTGTGCCCCCATCCCCGCCCAGCCGGCTTTGGGGCGCAGGGGGGAGCGGGCGCCTTCATGCATGGGTGTCTGTGTGTGTGTGTGAGGGGGGGATATCACAGCTGGAGGGCTGCTGGGTGCTGCTACCAGCAGGTGGATCACTAAATCAGCTGCTTCGCCCCTCCTTTGTCAGCCTTTCCAGCCCTGCAGGGAGCTCTGGTCAGCGTCTGGGGACACACTCATAACCCTGCACACGGTTACGTGGCTGCTGTGCGCCCGCTGATTCTCCCTAGCCTCGTGGTTTATATTTCCTTGAGTTCTTTCAGGCGTGTTTTTTCTTCCTCCACACTCCTAAAGCCGTCGCTGCGACCCTTTGCTTCCTATCTGGAGAAGTCAAGTGGTGGCCTACAGCGTCTCGTGCAGGAGAAAATTGCGCGAGGGCTGTGGGCTGGCCTAGTGAACCTGTTACATCCTCGCCCGCTGTTTGTTGCTTTTTATACGGTACAGCTAAGGAGGCTTTCGAGATCGAAAGGTTGTGTTGATGTTAGAGAAGGGAAAGGTTGCATAACGATTGACAGCTTTTTGTGGATACTTTGAAATTAAATTGGACGACTGTCCTTCTTGAAACTTGCATTTCCTTTTTCTTCAAGCTGTGATCCTTGCCAAGAAGATTACGTTCTTGGCTTTTTGGCTCATCATAGGCTACTGTACAGGATACTGGCAATCTGTAATTCGCAAATTGAGACTGGACTTCTTTCAAAACTAAAGAGGGTATCATGAATGTTTTCAAGGACTCATGTAGCTTATGTTTAATTTGCTGCACAGAAATATGCTAGTCCCTCATTTACGTAGAGCTTACAGAATGACTAAACGTAGCACTTAACTCATGCTTTTCTTGTTTTCTGTTTCTTTTTTTTTTTTTTTTTAAACAAGACGTGCAGATTTGTAGAAGAAATTCTAGTGCTTTCTCAAGAGTTGTATTCTCTAGAAGGATGCGGTCCAGAAAAAAAAAAGTTTGGCATGTATTTAGGAAAAAGAGCATCAGATCTGAGGACTGGCCAATGAGGATTGTGGTCATGTTTTTTGTATGAATATGTAATCTATGTATTCTCTTGGCTGATCATTTGCAAGCCAGCGTGCTGGCCCTGAAGTACACTGCCTCTGGAAAAGGAGAGGTCGCGTGTATTCTGTACTGGCCCGCTTCAGGTGTGCAGTATGTGAAGTTTTGTCTCTTCAGGTTCTTGAGCTGTGTATTTGCTATTTCTCTGTTATCTCACACTTCCTCTATTTTTGAGCTTTCTTCCTTTAATTAGTTTTCTACTAACTTTTGTTCTTAGTGTGGATCACTTCTTGTCATGGCTACTTCCAGCTGCATCACTCTTAGAATACTTTTAAGCAGCAGTTGTAAAGCTGCTGATGAGAATTGACAGCTCTCACTGTTTTGAGTTAGAGGAGTTACAATATTTACAGTATAAACAGTGTATTTGTTAAAATTTCCCAGTTGAAACATGATTTGTAGCAACAAAGTAATGCTTTTTGATATGAACTGCATCTTAAAAAAAAACAAAACAAAAAAACAGCAACCCACACTTGGTGTTTTTTCTTTTGCCAGGACACTTTTTTTTTGGATTTGCCTGCAGCATGTATATTTTTCCAACCCTATATATACTTGTAAGCCTAATTGTTCTGGGAGCCTGGTTGTTGCAGGCATGCTAATTCTGCTATTTCAGCAATTTATTTTTAGCTTTGTTAACATCTCAGTTTTAAGAACCTGGAAAACCTTTTAAAACATCACGAAAATAACTAGAGGAAAGCAGAATGCCAAGTGTTAATCTCTGGATAGGACACATTTTGTGAAGTGAAAGTTATCAGTATTACGGTAATTTTCTCCTCAAAATCGTCAAAAAGCAAACAAAGGCCAACCTACAGTTGTAGGTCTCCGATATTATTTCATTTTTTTTTCTGTGGAGACTTCAGGCTTTGGCAGCACATGTAGTATAAAAGCATTTTTCCGTTATTGTATGAACAAATACTAAAAATGCAATCTTCCCTAAACGTTTCTGTACAGCAGGCGTGCTCTGATTCATGGGCAGCTCTGTCATAGTGACGATAGCTACCTCATTTAGCAAATTATACCAGCAGAGAACATAAGACAGTCCCTGCTTTCTGAAGGAAATGGGGTGCTCTGGTTGCCATTTCTAGCTACTATTTGCAGATAGCCAAAGGCTTTTGTTGCTGGGATATATTTTTTCCCTTTTTGGCTGGTTTGATTTTTCTGATCACTTACGTAGTAAAGATAGCTGATCAGAAGAGAGTGATGGTTTTTGTCAAGTATGATGACAAAACTGATGCTGACAACTGGGAGCACTCATGCTCATTGCCTTCCTGCTGAAATTACACCTGAATCAGTAGGTGGAATAGATGAGACAGCTAAAAAGCCAAGACTGCGGGTTGTGGATGGAATCCATAGCACTGCACAATGTGTGAAGGGATGAATTCAGAGACCAAGGCTAGTCAATAATTCAATCAATTGCAGCATGTGTGCAAGCACTAATATTCAGAATCATTCCAGGATGCACAAGCAAACAGGCTCCCTAGCTTGCAAGTGAACTGAATGGCTGCTTTCTATCAGGCTGCACATTTTCTTTTTTACCCCGGACATCTCACTCTGCAAGGCCAGGCCTGTTTGTTCGAATCTCTGAGCTCAGCTCCTGGCCAAGGGCTGTCAGGATGCTCGAGGAGTTCCCGCAGTCCACAGCTAATTTACAGGTACACTTTTCTGTGTGCATGTGTTTGGGAAATTACTGTTATTGTGGGAAGCTGCCGCATCTCAAGGAGCTGTTTCAACTTGCTGCTTTCATTTAGTGGACCCTTGAACTATAGCATGCTTCAACATTCAACATTTAAGCATTAAACAGCAAATTGTTGTGAGAGGATATAAAATCAACATTAAATCTGCTTACTTATTATTTAGTGTTGAGCACAAATTTACTTTTCCATTTGATTTTTTTTTCCCTGTTCAAATAGCTGAAAGTTTCGCTGTGATCATTTCATCATTACAGTTGATGAAACATCGCTTGCTGATGGAATCCTGATCATTCATCTCAAATGCTTCTTAATTCTCTAGTCCTGCAGTTGTCAGATAACTTTTCTTCCTCTTCAAATCTAAACTTGCAACCTTTTCCACCCTCTGCATGAAATGAAAGCCTTCCAGATGTAAGACAAGTTTTATTTCAGTCAACAGTCGTAGTTCTAAAGTGTCAATTGTTTTGTGGGACACTGACCTAGGTAGTATTTTAATTGTTAGCTTTGCATCTACGTTTCTTAGAACCCCAAATGTACTTTTGGGGAATATTCTTCCTGCTATAATACGTTTCCAAAAAGCCGGAATTAAATGAATGTTGTGTAGTAAGCCTTATTTAGTCAGAACCAGCATGGGAAGTTCTAGAATTGTTGAATTGCATTTATTTAATTTGCCTGCTTTGCCAGAGGTGCTGCTGATTACTGGATCTCTCTCAGAAATAGCTCTGAAGGTGAGGATCGTGGAAGGAATTGTGTTTCTGTGTTCTCCAAGTAGGATAGTGACAGGAATACCAATAAAGACGTCCCTTCAATACCAGCACAGGATTATTCTATTTCAGTAGTGAGCCTGGGTAAAATGCACTAGATGACTTACGGGACTTAGTAGGTGATGTTACAGGTGGCTCAGTGCTTGCATTCGAGATGTGTGCTGCTCATACTCATTGTAGAAATTTCTGCAGTGTTTGGCTTTCTCTGCCTTAGGTTTTTCCAAGCATAAGTAACACTGCTGTACCTGTTTCCACGGTCAGACCAGGTGTTCTTGTGTTGCAGGACTTGGCAAAAGGCATGCTGGAACAGTTGTCTACGGTCTGCTTTCCATCATGTTATGAATAAACGTAATTAATGTGCTCCTGGTTTAATTTTGTACTGCCAAAAAAAAAAAAAAGGCAAGTGAATGATATGTGAGGAAAAAGGTGCGTTCAGTGGAGTAAAACAAACTCAGAGGAGGAAGGTTTTTGTCTAATGAGTAAATTCTAATTTAGTGGCAAGTTATTTGAAGACTTGGTAGCACTTATTTATTGTGAACTTTTGTGTCATTTTTGAGGAATTCTGGGGAGGAATCTCATCAGCATAATTAATTTTGTGCCTCAACTCTCTGAAAGCAAACTAAATTTGGCTTACTCCGATTATTTTGGTCTTGCTCTGCAAAAGGCATTCTTCAGTTAGTATAGTATGTGTAAACAAGTCTCTTTCACTAATATGAGGCTGTGGAAAAGGCAGTTATTAGCCTGTGCTTGAGAGAAGTGTTTATCTTGAATGTAGCTGTAGTACACATGCCCTTGACTCTAGCAGGAAGGCTGTTGTGTCTCCACTCCTCTGGATTAAGCTTCAGAAATTCCACGAGGTGTGGAGCAGAGATCAGTCGCTCTGTGACTCTGGGAAAGCTGCTTTGCCTGGTTTGATAACTCAATTTCAGCTTTGACTTTGCTCTATCACATTTAAGAGAGGTTGGCTTTCTTCTGTCAATACAAATATCTGGTGTTTTATTAAATGCTGTGAATCTTCCTACCCCAAAACTGTCTTCTTTTTGTAAAAGCATAAAGGTAGTTCACAAAAAGAAAACCACAACCTTTTTCTAGGGGAGGGAGAAGATTAACTAGGACCGTTGTCTGTAGTTTTGCTTGGCTGTGCCTGAATATTGTTTTTAGGGATGAGTTGTAAAATTCCCGTATCAGGCTGGATTTTAATTGATATTTTTAAAAAAGCAAACAACAAAATCCATCAAAGAGCCAGTGCTGTTATGATTACACATGTTGGATGCATCCATGGCTTTCCAAAGCTGTTGAAAAAAATCAGAGCCCCTAACATAAGAGGGACAGACCAACAGTGCTGATGACTGAAAGGAAAGGTTTCGCTTTTTCTTTGCCTTCTTATATTTTAATCATGCTTGACAGTTTACAGTGGAGAAAATTCAAATGAAAAAGTCTAATGGCTGTCTTGGAGATAATAATTGTATTTATGGCAACTCCATGAATAGGCTTCTGTGAGAATTCAGTGTCATGCTTGTTTTAAGTGTCTTGCTTGCTTGTTTTTTGTGCTTCCTTTCTCTTGGAGGTCAGGAGCACAAGGATGGGCAGGTTGCCCTTCCTGGTGGGAGCAGCACCGTGGACGGAGATGCTTTGACAAGCACAAAACCAAGCTCAAGGAGCTCATGGGAGGAGGAAAGGAGCAGTATGGGGAGAGAAATGAAACGCCTTTTGTTTAGTTGAATGAAAGGCTTTCCATTTGGTTAACAAGACAGCGAAACACTGTGTGTAAACAGATTGTTTTGACTTAGTTTCAACTGCTTCCTAGCCTGACTTTTCCAGAAGAATTACATCTGTTGTCCCTCTTGTGTTTGTGTTCTGCTGTGGTGTGCAGCACCGCTTGCTGGCAAGCATGGCTTCTGTTTCTTCACTGTATTATTAAAGTACAAGTGCAGTATGATGTGATGAAGAGCTTTAGTTCTTCAAGATTTATTTTGGAAAAGGAAGATCTTCTATGTTAAAAAAAACAGGATGCAATATCTTAAATTTGCATCTATCTACCTGAGTTTTATTCTACTTTGCAGTTCTGTATCAGGAATTGTGTGTTGGAAACTACATGACCTTACATGTAGAAGTTGGTTGTTAATCTGATTGTTGAGTGCTATAGAAATAAAGAAGCCAAAGGATTTTCTATCTCAATCTTGGAGGAGGAGTATGATGATTACTCTACTTGGAGGTGCTTAGTCCTTTGTCTTATGAAGTATTTTAGTAGAGCTTTAAAATCAACTATAAAACAACTTGTTTAGGAGAACAAACTTTCCCTTTTGTTTGAAACTAAGCAGCATTGCTTTTTCTTGTACTTCACAGACATCTGGAGATAACAAAAGATATTCTTAAATATATTCATTTTTGTAATGTTGTGCCATATGTGTGTCTGTATATAAATACTCTTGTTTAGGAATAAATGAGTATATGCACACATTCTTATAAGTGCCTGGCAGCATTTACACTAATTGCATTACAGTGCATTACCCATCAAACCTAAAAGAGCTAATAGATTTTAATTTCATCACAAATATTTTCCTCTGCCTCTGGCAGACAGAAACTTCATACATACTAAAATATTACTATAAAAGACTTTGAGTTTTGAGAGGTCCTAAAAGTTAGCATTGCATGCAAATAGATTTTTTTCTAATAACTATTCAGGAGTTTTAGATGAGCATTGTTTTAAGATTTTTCCTTTATATTAATGCTGAAAAATAACTACAAATTAAAATTACATGCTGCTGTTTCCCATCATGACTTTATCTATTCAAGATGTGTTGAATTTTCAGGAGATTTGTTTTGAAGATTTTAGGTTGGAAAAAAACAGCAAAGATACAAATATGTTTTTGCAGCTGTCATGGTTTTTTTTGGATGTTGCATACACTTTTAAAGAAAGTTAGATGGAACCTGAAGTCTTAGTTGATTTGTGTAGGCAAGGGGGAAAAAGTCCTTATGTCATATGTGATGGTCCTGTTATTCCTTTGACAGCTTTTTCAGAATATTGATTGTAATTTGGTTTATGAATATTTTGAGGTGATTGGGTCACCTGTGGAGTAGGGCACATCTGGGTAGGCAGCTGTCATGCACCCTTGAGAGTGAGTAGTCGTGTTTGTAGACTGCTTAGTTGATGCATTGCTTGTTTTGAACTGCTTGTCAGGATGCCTTTTAATGCTTTTCCCTGTGTATATTTTGGTTTCCCTTATATCATCTGCAATCTTCCCTATTCTCTTCATTGACCTGAGTAATTAGTTAAAGTAATTGTGAGCCCTTTAAGCCCCAGTGATGCATCATTCTGGTTTTGTAGTGAGTGATAAGCACTACTCTCTGCATGCAGTAACTTGTAGGATAGTTATATGTGCCAGTGATCCACCTACCTGATCTTGGTGTTTTGAAATGGGTGGATGTTTGATAAGAATATTCTGATCAGGCTTCACTAATTCCATGATGAGAGGCTGAAATGAGTACTTGGAGAAGAGGCGGCTCAGGGGAGGCCTTATTGCTCTCTACAGCTACCTGAACGGAAGGAGTGGGGAGCTGGGGGTCGGCCTCTTCTTGCAGATAACCAGCGATAGGACCAGAGGGAATGGCCTCAAATTGTGCCAGGGGAGGTTCAGGTTGGCAATGAGGAGACATTTCTGCTCAGAAAGAGCAGTCAGGCATTGGGACGGGTTGCCCAGGGAGGTGGTGGAGTCACCATCCCTGGGGGTGTTCAAGGCAAGGTTGGACGTGGTGCTTGGGGACACGGTTTAGTGGGTGACATTGGTGGTAGGGGACTGTTGGACCAGGTGATCTTGGAGGGCTTCTCCAACCTTCATGATTCTATGACTCCATACTGCGCATGCACATGTGTTCAAAGGCACTAATTTTACATCCAGTCAACCTGTCTTACGCTATTCTGATACTTATTTCTGTGTGTGCGCTGAAGATAATTACTGGGAAATGTTAGGAGTGAAAATAAGTCGTTTTGTTTTGTTTTCCCAGGGGAGATTTACAGCGCTGAATTTCTCTTTACTTCAGCTGTTAGGCATCATGGGGAGTAGCAGAGCACACAACACAGCCATGAAAAGGGGGCTTGTGGGATGTAGATTTCAAGTTTGTCTATATTGTTTAGCTTGGGCTCTTTAAAACAACAAACTTGTACAGATAGCATTGGTTTAAGTACGGCTTAGTTTAGACTCCTTGAGTGTGCCTTTGGAAATGGTTAGAATTTTTCATAACCACAGATGTTTCTTAGATTTAAGTTTTAGGCACTTCTGTTAAGAACTGGCAGATGTAGTGTGCAGAAGGTGCTAAACTTTCCCAACACAAACAAGTTGTAATCTTTCTTACCACATGTGTAAAACAATAGAAGGCAAGATAATGTAGCTAGAGGTCAGCTATCCTGAGAAACTAGGAAAGCTGTGAAGTGCAATCCTCTGCAAAAGGAACAACATTTTGTTTCGTCTCTTGAGAAGTCTGATGGCACAAATGAATTGAAGGTACCTTCGTGTGTGCTTTTATTACCTGGTGAAATGACAGAATGACTCGGACAGATACCTTGGCAGAAGTAACAGCACCTTCAGCAGCACAGCTTGCCTGTGTAACAGCTTGTAGTAGGGTCTCCTCAGCTATTTCTGGGTGACAAATAGAAGAAATTTGGATAAGTACTTGGGTGAGGGTAAGAGAGCAGTTATATTTCATCTGTGGTGAAGAAGCTTGAGTTCTTCACTTTTCAGGCAGAATTTCTTGTTTGAAAGAATATCCTCACAAGAAGAGGAACACTGATGAACCGAAAATAGCTGTCCTTTCCAGCATTTCCCGTAAATTACCTGTGATTGTGTTTTCTTAGGTGCATCTACATTTAATAAACATAAGGACCTAGCTAGCTAACTCTTTCAAATAGAGTTTAACTGATACAACTTCATGTTTCAGTTTTAACTGCTCTGCTGTTATCCAGATCTTAAACTTCAATTCTGGTCATGTTTTCTCTTTACTCAATGGAAGCAATTTAGTATTTAAAGAAAAGTTGTTCGGGTTAATTAGAGTAAATAGTTATTATGCTTTCTGGTAGCTTCTACACTGTCAGTCAAATCTGAACCTAAAGTTGAACTCTAAATTGAATGTTTCATGTGATTCTCTCTGGAATTTTATGTTGGGGAAATTCAACGCCAGTTCATCTGCCACCTTTTCTGCTCTCTTCAGTGGTTATACCTATGGTATTCTTAATGTAGCCATCATGTTGTCTAGAAGATGATGGTCAAGTTCTTTTGAAGGGGAAACTTCAGTATGTGTAACAGTGAAAATTACTGTCCTTGAACTTTTATTTTTTATGTAGTGTTTATATTTACAGTTTTGCTTTATAGGAGAGTCAAATATTCTGTTTGGCATAAAGCTGATAAGGCCCTTCTTAGGAAGCTGCTTTTAATTTTATAACCTGTGAGTGAATTCCAAGAACTTGCTAATGTCTGTCCTCAGTAACTCTTAGGTACCCATCCTCCTGTTAAACTAGAGAAGCAGAACCCTGATCTGACTTCACATTTAGTTTGATTACTCTTTCAAACTGGAAAAATTGCACATAAAGTCTTTGAGCTCTAGGACATATACTTAGAAGATTTTCAAGAAGAGCCTCTTTGGCAGGAATTGAGCTGTTTACAGTTCACTTATGGTGTAAGGTTCACTAGTTATCTGAGCTCCCTTTTGGGGGAGAGAATAGGTGGGCATTAACAGTGTGGTGAATGGATGTGGATTGCAGGCCATGCATGTACCAAGGTATGTGAATTCTGGTCAGAATGTAAGGCAATGAATTACGGTTTGAAGAAACTTTAAAGAAGTGACAAAGCTATAGGAAGAGAGGGTTCGAAGAAATCACCCAGAAAATGAGAAGGAAACTGTTTTGCCTTGCTCAGCCTGGTGTTCTGCCCTGCTTGATGGGGAGAGTATTCTTCTGATTGTAAGATGAGCTTACTGTTACATGAACTCAGTAAAGACTTTGTTACCACCTCAGTTGCTACTAAAAGACTGAAATTGTTTGGAGTGTTAAACAAGGCTTAAAATGTGTATAAAAACTTGTTTCAACTAGGGTAGTCACTGCCATGCTTGCGTTTATAACAAATTAGAAATAAGATTTAAAGGAGAAGCACAGACTTTGAACAAATGGATGAGTTGGGCAAAATCCTCTATATTTTGAAACTTTAATGAGTTTGGTCATCTTGTTAGCACAATGTTTCTTTTTTGCCACAAGTGTTTTTTAATATGTAACTGAGATTAAAGATTGAGTGGTTTCTAACTTCTGTCTCTCCAGGTGAAGATGGAGCAGGTAAAACTAGCTTAATAGGAAAAATTCAAGGAATAGAGGAGTACAAGAAAGGAAGAGGAATGGAGTATTTGTATTTAAATGTGCATGATGAAGATCGAGATGGTAAGTTTGTATTCGTAATAATGCCTTAAACCTACTTTGGTTTAAGTAGTTCAATAGTGTGATATTTGGAATGAAAGTGGATGGCTTGCTTTCTTGATTATTTGCAGGAGTTCAGTTTAGTCCACATGAGTGATTTCTGTATCTCGAGACAATTTCTCACTCTAATCTCATTTAGTGTGTATCATGAAAGGAGAGGAGCCAGTGAAAAGGCTGAAAAGACCAGGAAAACAGCCTTATTGTGATGTTCTGAATGCATGCTAGGCAAAAGCACACTTCTCAGACCTAGAAGAAAAGGTGTTTTAAGTTCCAGACACCAAATACCTGCACCTATGGAATGGATAATGTCTGGGTATTGTTCTCAAAGATGATTTGACCAAGGTTAAAAGTATTGGGAGTCTGTTCTGAACGTCTTCACCAGAACTTGTGTAATGAGAGAGAAAAACTTACCTAAAGGCAAAATGTAAATATACTAATCTGTCTAATTTTGAATTGCCAGCTCTTGATTTATCACTGAAGTTGTGTCTATAAGATATAAAAGTACACTGTTTTGGGGGAAGATATTCTTACTTGTGTGGTGATTGGCCTTTTGCAAACCTCAGGAATAACTTCCTTGTCTTTTCACTCTCCATCTAATTCATTAAAACTTAGAAGAAAAACTTGCAGTTGTGCTCTAGGTTTCTGACAGGTCAAGGTACCTTGTGTTCTTTAAGAGTTATGTAGACATATCATATTGGGTGAATTCAGCCATCTCTTCTCAGCCCTTGGTCTGTTCACCTGTCAAAGACTGCCACCTCCCTGTCAAAAACTCCAATTTCCCCTTTCTAAGTTGCTTCTTGAAGCAACCCATTGTCCCTCTCAAATGGAAATGTTGAGTTCCATCTTGGGGTTTTCACTCTCAGGTAATGTGTTTCAGATCTTCAGATATCAGCCATTAAACTAGATTCTATAAACTTCAGGGTCTTAGAGGGGCAGGTCTCCACAAGCTGCATTCTGCTCTGTTGTTGCATATGCGTGTTCAACTGATTGATAAAATGTGTCATTTTCTTTTTTCTTTGTATTTTACATGTCTAATTCAGATTTAATAGCTACTATGTAGTGGACTGTTTCGAGTAAATCTCATAAAATGTTTCTGCTTTTGTTGTAGACCAAACAAGGTGTAATGTATGGATTTTGGATGGTGACCTGTATCACAAAGGTCTTCTTAAATTTGCAATGGATGCAAGCTCTCTAAAGGACACTCTAATTATGTTGGTAGTAGACATGTCTAGACCTTGGACTGCACTGGATTCTTTACAAAAATGGGCAAGTGTTGTAAGAGAACACATTGACAAGTTAAAAATTCCGCCTGAAGAAATGAAAGAAATGGAACAGAAGTGTGAGTATTGCACAAATATATAGGAATCTATTTAAATCAAATATGCTTAATGCTTTCTGCACCACTTAATGTTTCCATTGCAGTTTTTTTCTTGTTTGGAAAGGTGACTTAAAGCTAGGAGTTCCAGATCAAGCAAGTCAAATTTCAGATAAGTCTTAAGTAACTATATGAACAATGCCCAATACTAGTGTTTGTTTCTAATGGAAGTACTTTAAAGAAACAAAAAGCTTTAAGAATAAACACAGCTAGGTCGAGTTTATAATCTTGTTTCTTACAGATTTTTGTAGGTAAGATTTGACAAATGAAAAAAAAAAAATCATAGCTTTCTATTTTATTTAATAATTGTAAAGGCAAATCTTGGTCTTTCTACATTACATCAGTCTTCTACCTGTTCCTGTAGCTAGTCAATCTTACAGAATTTTGGATCTTTTCTCTGCCTAATGAAAGTGTAGATGTTGAAAGGATTCACTCTACCATAGTAATGTTTTAGGGCCCTTTCTACTTGAGGTGTTACATTACTATTGATGCTAATGCAGCTATATGGTGCGTGGTTTTGAGATATTATGTAGGTCTATCAGTTTCATGACTTTTTAGCTTAAATATACAGAGCACAAAGTTCTTGCAGGATTCCTTGAACTATTTGATGAAACTGTCCAATGTCATTACTCCTTATTACTTTCAGGCATCCACTGTATTTCGCTTGGGGTACTAAGCGTATGAGTCCTTCCCCCTTCATTCCTACAGGAGTGAACATTTGGGAGAGCTGTGTGTCAAGATCAGATAGCATGAAATCTTACAAAATCTAGGAAATAAAAGTGATTAAGTGAGTCAAGAAACCACCTAGCCGTTAAGAGTTTGGTTTCTGGTTTAATACTTAAAGACATTGATGGTCTGTGTGCAGGGTATAGTAGAAACCCTGGACACAATCCAGATATGAATTGGAATATGAATTTGAGCCTCTTATGATGTGACTTCATGCATTCATTTGGGTAGCAGGCTGCTGCTGCTGCCAAAAGGAGGGAGGAATCTTGCTTGCCTGAGTTTTGGCTACGTAATCCTATTCTTGTATCAGGCTCATTGCTCATGAGAGGCTCCTGTGAGCTGGTTTAACTTCTGATGGGACTGAAATCTACTGGAGGGTTGTGCATCTAGTCTTCTGGAGGTGTTCTGCTGTGCTCATCTTCCAGTTTTAGCAACTGAACCCTCCTCAAAGAAGGGACACTGTGAGAACCAAGACAGGTACGGAAGGCATTAAGGGATACGTAGCAGCTGGGTGTGAAGGGTTGTGAGAGCTCTTCCTGTTGCTGAATTCAGCAGCCCCATTGCCTGGTTGCTTTAACTGTGCCTCTAAGGAGGACCCGAAATAATACCTCACAGCTCAAAGGCTGTGGAATATAACATTCATTTCTTCTCCTGTTTTTTGTACCCAAATGAGTACAACTATATCATGATCACACAGCAGGAGTTCTGGGAATCCGCCAGAGGACTGCCAGCGCTGGAGTAGTGTGATTTTTATTTTAGCATGTGATTTTCCCAGAACAGACAGGATGCTGTTTGAGAGAGGCTCCCTTGACCTGCTGACGTATCTTGGTGAGAGGAGATCAGGGTTTAAGATATGATCATTCTGGGAGGCGCTCAGATCAGATTGAAGCAGCAGTGTTCCCTGAATAAGAGCCTGAGCTGACTGTTGAAGTAGAGATGATAATCTGTACTTGTGCTTTTTGTTAGTGTGAACTTTGAGACCTGTAGAAGAATGGAGTAACCTCAGCCTCAGGTCTTCCTCCAGAGCCTCCAATAATTCAGTGGTGTGTTAAATCAGCTGATGCTTTTCTAAGTATGAACTCAGGGCTCCAATCAGTTCGGAGGAAGTAAGGATGGATTAATGTAAATCAGGACAAAGCAGTGAGGAAGTACAAGAGCAGCTAGCTGTGGGTTTGCATGATGCAGCTAAATTTGTCTTGCTGCCTGAGTTCGTAGCTGAATCAGGGAGCGCTGCTCATGGAAAAGTAATCAGTGGTGGTTTTGGGTAAAATACTGTTTCTGCCATGTGAAGCAGGACACATGATGTGAAAGTACAACATCTGATGCCTAATATTGCATCCCTGGCAGCAGGAATATGAAGTGACCCTGCAATTAGAGGCTGGGGTGTTTTGCAGCAAGCAGAACCTTGCAAAAGTTATAACCTCATTTTTTTTTCCTTCCAATTCTTGTTGTGTTCCAACTTATCCTCCTAGCTAAATTTTGAAGTAGTATCTGATGTATTGTGAAAATCATGCCAAATATTAAATATACTGTTAGCTAACAATGCATCTAGCCAATAGTTAATTTCTTATTTGTTCAGTAGTATTGTAGATTGTCCACACTTCTCTCTCTACAGTCAAGAGATTTTTAGGTCAAAGCTGGTATAAGATAGCAGCTAAGTAATACGTGTAAGGCTTTCTTATGTTTATTCTAACAAACTTTAATTATTTTCACCAAGATGAATGCAAGGAAACTTTTGTTCTTTAGGAGACATATCAAGCAATAATGATTAATAGCAACTGCCTAGTGGTCCCACGGTGATAAAATAAAGATGTGTTAGTGTTGTCCTTGCGGACATTGATCTGGTTGTGTTCTTCTGCCTGTCAGTAAAGCAGATCTGACTTCCTAGTTCTCTCTCGTGCTACATAAAGCCAAGAAATGGGTGGTGCTCAATGCATGTTCAATTTTTTCCAAATAAAGAAGCAGAAAGTACTATACAATCGATAGTGCTAGAGGTCAATGGCAGTGGAAATCAATGTTGAAATAATAAAGTAGCTGATCTTTTAATACAACTCTTTTTTACTTTCAGTGGTAAGAGACTTCCAGGAATATGTAGAACCAGGCGAGGATTTTCCAGCTTCTCCACAGAGAAGAAATACTTCATTACAGGAAGACAAAGATGACAGTGTGATTTTACCCCTGGGTGCAGATACACTAACATGTAACTTAGGCATTCCAGTAGTAGTAGTTTGTACAAAGGTTTGTTTCACATTTTAGTTTTTTTTCTGCATATTTTATTTAAGGAACTCTGTCAATTCTGGATTTGGGTTGGGGAAAAGCATGGTTCTTAGTTCATTATGGATACTTTAGATAAGAATTCTTTAAAACATGTTTAATGTTAAAGATTGGGAATCTTCTGGAAGCCCTGATTGCATGTTAATTTGGAAGTAGTTTTTCCTGTGGTTATGCCAGTTTTCAGGGAATTGAGATATTTTTCAGACCTAGTTTTGTGCACAGAAGTGAGCTAGTCAGCAAACAACTAAAATTCCCTTTAATCATCACAGTCTTCCTTTCTTCTGCAAACAATGTTTTGGATTTTTAAATATTTTTTTTCTTTCTGTGAAAAAGGTTTAGGGTTCTGGTGCTGCTGTACTAACTCTTCTCAGTTGTTGGTATTTCTGTGGCCTGTTTTGGTTTGTGTTAAATATGTAACATTTTTATTCTGAAAAGAAAGCACTGTGGTTCTCTTGTGTGTCCCCCAGCTCTTCAGTTCTCATTGGCATTAAGCATACTGCATCTGCAGCCTCTGGCCCATAATGAAAGAGTAAACCTTTTGATGCATATGCTGTTACTTTGCTGGAAGGTTAACCCTCTCATTTGAAAAGCATGTTTTTTCTCTATTCCCCACCAGCACCATTTTTGCCTCTTGCTTCCATATTTCTTGCTTTTGCCCCCTTTTGCAAAGTAACTGGACAGAAAGATGGTATTCTGTAATACCACTGTGTAAAAACATTGTGCAGAAAATGGTGGTATCATTCAGTGAGACAGTGTTCAACAGAGGCTTTGTCATATAGCGTGGCAGGAGGTAAGGGAATGAGAAGTGGCAAATGCTTAATCTCTCAATTTAATGTTGATCACAGTACACGCATGCCAAGTTATGTATTGGTTTTAAGAGATTTTGCTCAGTTACAGCTTTTAAATGATCTCAGCAGGTTTTTGGGTTTTGTTTTTCTCTCTGCCACTCGCCCCACTCTACCCCCCATTCCCCAGTTGTGCACTGGAGGTGCAGCACTACTGCTATTTCAGCAGATAACTGAGAGTGGTATATTAATTCTCTGCTTATCTCAACAGTGCGATGCCATCAGTGTTCTGGAAAAAGAGCATGACTACAGAGATGAACACTTTGACTTCATTCAATCACATATCAGACGGTTTTGCTTACAATGTATCCTTAAATGCATCATAAAGACAAAAAGAACTCATTTTTTTCATTAATTATGACTAGCTTAAAAGAGTATTTGCATCTGTACCAAAGTAGTACACACCTCCTTTACTGTGGCTGGAAGTCTGCTTCAGTTACCCCCCCCCGCAGACGTTGCTGAACTAAACTTTTCTGCTGATTGATTTTAATGTTTTTTTTTTTTTTTTTTTACCAACCTCTAAAAGCCTAGAATGTCCCCCTTACCACGAATTCCTTTACTTGCCTTTGTTTCCATTTTAGGAGTCAGTTCCTAAATCAGTAAGTCTTAGCCAACAAGACTAAGCCAACACGTCCCTAACACAGCAGGAAGATAATTCATATAAACATTAAATCACATCAGATGTGCATAAGATGACTTTTTTTTTTTTTGGCCAAATATGCAGTCCCTTCAGTGTTTGTTAATTCCACAAGAGAAGGTGATAAGGGGAGAAAAGCAGTTTGAATTGCTGTAAGAAAGATCCACTGGGTTTTGTGTTGGTGCAGATGCAACATACATAAGCTGTCACTATGATATTATTACTTTTTTATAAATTAAATATGTATATTACACTGGTTAGTGTCATTTAGTCAGCTAGACATGCCAAGAACTAGATTTAGATGCTAATAATATGCCTTCATTATGTTATCATCATTTGTGCTGTGGTAGAGGGAAGTTTAAATACCAGTGGGGAGAGAGCAGTTAACAGATGGAAAAAATAGTTCAGGAACCTGGCACTTCAGTTTAGTATGGAGATGGCACTTCATTCAAAAAGCTTTTAAGAACTATTTTTCAAAATGGAATTACAGGTAATTGTAATAAGTTTTGTAGGTGGAGGAAGAATATGAAAGATTAGTAGGAATTAGTCCCTGCAATTGAATATGCCATGTGTAACTTGGAATTCCATTGTAAACTTCACTGAATGGGAATTGGATAAGATTAGATTACGTTCTTCTTTCAGAATTTGAATTTCATACATGTAGGAAATTTAACACAGGTTAGGGTATTTGGCATTTTTATAATCCCAAAGTGAAAATTACTTAAAACTTCCCTGGCTGCTTTTATTAATCCTGTGTATAAACAGCGTTACTTTAATATTGAACCATGTTGGAATACTAAGCACTCTCTTAGAGCTCAGGCCCCTAATCTAAAAACACAGCTGGGAAAGCGAGGATGTTTTGCATTTTTGAAGCTACAAGTGTTAATGCTGTAGTGTGTGCATCACATCTCTACGTAGTCCTGCAGGATAGGATAATAACAAGATAAAGATATGGCATGAAAATTTTCCTATGCAAAAAACAAACAAACAAACAAAAAAAAACAGTTTTGAAGACATCACAGGGAAGCTTTGAGAGTGAGAAAAGCCTGTACTTTAAAAGCAACAGATGAGCTGCCCTAAAATAAATGCAGGAAGAAAGATTTAAATTACTAAAAAGCTTATTTCAAAAATAGTGCTGGTAGTTGTTTGACCTGTATGATTTTGCATTCCCCCTTTAAATTTTATGGAGGAAGTAACCCTAAAAGCAACAAAAATGCGCAATTCACTATCTCTTACCAACTGCTAAAAATGAATTTTCTTTAACAAGCTTGTTCAGATGGGGCAGCACTTATCTACACCTCAGTAAAGGAGAACAAAAACATTGATTTAGTGTATAAATACATAGTCCAGAAGTTGTATGGGTTTCCTTTCAATGTTCCAGCTGTTGTTGTGGAAAAAGATGCAGTATTTATGTAAGTTACCTGTATTATTATGTGTAACAGCATTTAGAGCCTGCTTTTTGTCTTATGCTTTTTGAAGTTCACTGTAAGATTCTCGTAAGCTGGGGTTTGTGAATGCCAGTGGGCTGAAATCAGAAATACTGCCCCAAAGAGAAATGTTAATCCAGGAGACACTTTTTCCCTGTTACGGTGGACCAGTCCCAATCTACAACCAGTTGTACTTGATTACGTGGAAGATAGGGGGAAGGATGACAACTTTCCTGGCTTTCAGCTCTGTGCAGTTGAGGATTGCATACTAGAATAACCTGAAGTAACCATAGAATTTGAAGCCAAATGATCCTTTTTCTAGTCCTGCAGGTTGGGATAATGACAAGAAGATAGGAATATTGCACGAGAACTTTCAAACACTAAAAGCAGAAGACAGTTTTGAAGATAACATCAGAAAACCACCAGTCAGAAAGGTAAATTAAGATGTTTTAAAAGGAGAATAAATATTCCTAACATTTTGGCATTCAGCTTTTTACGTACTTATTTCTGTCAGCTTTTGGAGTGTTTCCTTGAGACTTTGCTTCCAGTTTATCACAAGACTGTGATAAACTTGTTTTTGCTTATCTTGTTCTCAAAGTTTTTCTTTATTTATAAAAACAAAACAAAACACTCTGTATGTGATTATGCAGCTTCCACAGTATAATCAGTATGTTTCTCTCTCATACTCTTTAAGTATGTAGCTTGACAGAACTACATGCTAGCAGCAGTGGACCCATGTGTACAGAAGCTATTCAAGGCAAATATTTTTGTGACTTTTTCTAACAAAGCTAAGAATTTGGGATTGATCGTATTTCTAGATGCGAATATTTTAGCCAGGAAAATGAATACTATGCCCTTTCTGTAATCTTTAGGGGAGAAATCAAGACATACAATGCTACCTAAAATACTAAGTGTTGAACAAAAATACAACTGGCAGGCTTTTTGCATGCTTCTAAACTCGAGGCATGGATTATAAATTTTGGTGTTGGTATTTGCCATGTTTGTTTTGGCAGCTTTTGTGGTGAGCTTATTTGGAGAAAAAGTGCTTGAGACTTGATGCATTGAACTGGGATCTAAGATCTCTGTCCATTTTATAGATCAGTCTAATGTAGCACAGGCAAAGAGTCACTTTTGCAAAAGTTACTAACAGTAACACCAAGGTTAGGTCTGCATATGTTAACAGTGACAAGGGAGTGTGCTGTGGAGAGCCTGCGTCTGTGACCAGAAACATAACTGTATCACGCTTTAAATGCCTTTAAAATTGTTTCCTTGATGATCCTGACACCCCCTGAACATACCTTGTAATCCCTTGTCATTCCTCTTTTATTGAACATAAAATGGATCTTTCCATAGATACATCTAGATTTATGTCAGCCAGGTCAAAGGACTAAATGATCCTTCCATTTCACTTCTAATTAAAGTAACTTAAATGGAATTACAAGGTGTCAGTCTTAAATACAGAAAATGTGTAATATAACATGGTGATCACGTTTCGTTCATTACTGAATGCTTTGATCATATTGACTCAGAGGTGTAAAAAGAATACTTCTTCCAGTTAAAATGATGTTTTTGGTTTTTGTATTGCAGTTTGTTCATGAGAAAGAAATTGTGGCAGAGGATGACCAAGTGTTTCTTATGAAGCAGCAGGTAACTTTCTGTCTAAAAAACAATTAGCCATTTAACAAGATCCTTGATAGGAGTTTGGTTTTGTATTCTTAGTTACTGTAATATCTAACATTACATGGGTTTGTGTGTTTTCTTTTGCAGTCGCAGTTGGCAAAACAACCACCTACTGCTGCAGGAAGGCCAGTGGTTAGTAATAAGAATTTTAAATACCATCACATGAAAATGATCCACTCTCATATGTTTAGTGCAGTTAAAGCAAGCAACCCTCTATCAAATAGTTTTTAATCTTTTTTTTTTTTTTTAAAACTACGTAGTGTTGAAAGCCTACATCTTAACACTGCTCTAAAATGATGATGCTTCTTCACAGCTAGACGTAACTTGTATTGGCAGCAAGGACTAAATGTCATGGTTTTACTTTTCATGTGTTAGAGAACATCTAAACAGTTACATGACTGACCTTCCCATCCAAAGAGTGTGCCAGAGAGCAAACGGCATTTCAGCTGAATTGTCTTGGTGAATTTTTTCCTAAATTTGACACTATCTCTAAGAATATTGAGACTCTGGAGAGGGAAAAGAAAAGAAAAAAAAATGGTCAAATAAGAACTATGACAACAACTACATTTAAAATGCTATTAAAATAACTAAAAAGTTATCAGTTTAATAGAGAGCATGTGATATTTCAAAGGTGGCTTTATCTTGTTTAGATGAACTGCGATTTTACAGAAAAAGGATTTGTTATCTTTGAAGCATTTTTTTTTTTTTAAACTGGACTACCTTTAGTCATTTCCACAGTATCTATGGCATGCATTGTCTTTGCAAGAAGTTGGAATAGTTCCTCTGTAATCTCATCAGTACAGTTTTCATTATGGTCAGAGGCACTACTGAACAGCACGTGGATTTTAATGCTTCTTGTTGAGGTGGGGAGGTAGTAAGCTTCACTAGTTGCTTTAGTTGAACTGAAGTTAATATTTCTAATGATGTCATACAAGTGTGGAAGAAATCATGTGCTTCAAGAAAATTCTGTGTCATTTCAGCTGTGCGGGATACTACGTTGTTTCAAAAAAAAAGAGAACTGCGAAACAAGTGCTTCATTTCATGCATGATTTAATTCTGTAGAACATTGACCACTTCAAGCTTTGGCTTTTTTTTCTCTCATCCTCTTTCTTTGCGTAGGATGCCTCACCAAGAGTTCCTGGAGGATCTCCTAGAACACCAAATAGATCTGTGACATCAAATGTCGCCAGTGTTACACCTATCCCTACTGGGTCCAAAAAAATTGATCCCAATATGAAAGGTACCTTTTCTTTTGAAAGCACAAATGCATTTGGGGAAATAAAACAGCTGTTTTACTTCCTTTCTTTAATGTGCTTATTTAGCATAAATAACTGAAACACTAAATCAGTGTTACTGAACCTAATAAATTGTGTGTTTTTTGTGTCCCCCCTCCACCTTGTAGCTGGAGCTACTAGTGAAGGAGTCCTGGCTAACTTCTTCAACAGTCTGCTGAGTAAGAAAACTGGTTCCCCTGGTGGCCCTGGTGGTGTTGGTGGCAGTCCTGGAGGTGGCAGCACTGGTGGTGCTGGCAGCAATTTACCACCATCAGCAAAAAAGTCAGGTATGATGAAAGATCAGTTTCTAACCTAAACTGTGGCATCATTCTTATTAGTACAGTTCATCGAAGTATGAATGCTTGTGTTTCGTTGGTACTTGATGATAATGTTTTAGACAGCAAGAGAAAAAAACACCTGGCTCCCCACTTACATTTTGTGTAGATTGACCCGGAGATAAGCTTTATTCCATCTGTGTGCTTCCTCCTTCTGTATGCAAAGCTCAGTTTGCTGAGCAAAGTGCAGAAGTACTTCCGAACTGGGAAGTCTGCAGCGCTAGTTGGAGCAGCGTATGGAGAGCGTTGTAACAGGAGCTGTTGTGTGCCACGCAGAGAGCAGAGCACCTGCTGAAACATCCCTGGGGAGTGGCTGGCAGGTGGCTCGGCTGAATTCAGCCAGGTGAGGGCAGCACTGCAGAGAAGTGGTGCATCAGAGCCATGGCACAAATCTCAAGAATAGAATGAAACTGTTAAGGAGGAAAAAATGTTCTCAGAAATATCCTACTATGCAACAAATGAAGGGTTAGGGGGCAGCCAGTTGAATGTGGCATGTAGCTAGGTTTTCAAGGAGTTACCATGCCACCTCCTCACCTTCCTCAGTACTTACTCTCCTGTGTTTAGTGTTATTGATAAAACTCACTTGTTTTTTCATCTGAAAATTGGTTGATTTGGGATCTGAGTATGATTTGAAGAGCAGCACGGGACATTTAGATAAGCTGCATGGATAGTTCCTATGAAGTTGGATCTTCAGCAAGGATGCTTGAGACAGTGCTAAAACACCATGTATGTCAGAATTGTCCTTTAAAGTCTGAGGTACTGTGCCCTACTTGTCATGGTGTGGAGAGTCTCTAGTTCTGTTCTGCCTGCCTTTTTCTATGTCACCTTTTCCTCTCCTGTGGTAGAACGTGGCAGATAGAAACCTAGACTGAGTGATAAGAATGACCTGGTGGAAAAATATGGTGTAAGTTAAGCTTGAATCAGGTCTAAGTGTGCACAAATGTCTGTGCCATTCCAAGATATGAAGCAGGTAAGCAGGTGAGGAGAGAGAGGGACTTGCCACCTGAGGGTGTGCATGCACCCAGCTGCAGCAGTGTCAGGTCTAAGCTGACCGAGTGTGTGAAACTGACCTTACTGGTCTGTGGTGAAAGCCTTGATTGCCATTCAGAATTAGTGTAAAATACAGCTGATACAGAAAAGTATATTTTCTAGCAGTTGTGAATCCTTCTAAACAATGTTACGTATTTTTAACCTTCCATTAACTCTCCATATGCTGACAATTTATATTATAATTATGGAACTTATTTTGAGATATCTGGAATATAGAAGGATGTGACTTTATCGCTGTTGATTTTTGGCCTTAAGTCTTTACTCTGCAACCCAAAGTGTCCAGTAACAATATTTGGGATTTGTCTGAAGCAAAAATGTAGTTCTTTCATCTTTTTTTTTTTTTTGTTCAGTTTAACAGGTGCTTCTTGAGTATTAAAGAAACCACAGGCTTTCCCAGAACTGCTTCATAAACGTGACTGAATGACATGCATTTCTTTTGTAGGTCAGAAGCCAGTTTTAACAGATGTTCAGGCAGAATTGGACAGAATTTCACGGAAACCTGACATGGTCTCTCCAACAACCCCTACATCTCCCACAGAAGGTGAAGCATCTTGAAGACACCAAATAAAACCAATTGTTCAGTTTTCTGGGATAATTCAAACTTGCCTCTGCCTCTTCCTTCAGTGACTGGAACTAAAGAACTGAAAGATCTTTTCAGAACACAAACAGTTTATGTCTGTCTTTCTTTCATGTGTTGCCCAACTTAACAAAAGGGAGCTGTACAGATGGAAAATGGTATCACATCATGTAGGACTGTTGTTCACAGTGCAAGAATAATAAATTTTATTTCTTGGGTTTTGTTGAAAAGTCAGCATAATTCTGTAAAACTGGCAAGTATGTCCACTTATCAGGTAAAGGTTGCTTAGAGCAGGAAACTGATACACACCACAGGCACTTAATTTATATTGATTTCCCGACCTGGTGGTCAGGTTGAATACCATCTTAAGTAGAGCTTAACCTCTAAAGGAGGGAACTACTGCTAGTTTTTGTAAGAGAAAATGAATTGCACAAAACTGTAACGACAACAATAAACTCCAAATATATTTGAACACTTCATTTGGAGTACGTTTGCAAATCTGTTTGATCTCCCCTGAGATTAACACTGCGTTCAAAAACCCATGCAAAAATTTCATTCCAGATATGTCTTCAAATTAGTGGCCAGTTTTTTTGGTTGTTTGATTAATTTCAGACACTGAATAAACGATGTATAAAGAAAAAGCAGAGGTTAAATGTACAGATAATCAGTATCCAGATTTGTCTATATATATGGCTCGGCCTTAATGTCCCCCACTATGTTTCCCACATGAATTATGGTTTAAAATTGGTCATCAAAACTGTAATCAGTTAATAAAGTATTCTCTGCATTCAAATTTAAGTAACTTTCATTGAAGCCATGGTGTTCTTTGTTTACAGTTACGTTTTATACCGCATACTTAATTTTTTTAAAACATGCTTCTTATCTTTAACCTCTCTGTGAATAAGATCACTGGGACAGATTTAAACTTCCTTAAAATGTTGGTTCTGGAAGGAACTGCCTGAAGTCTGCTGCATTTGTTGCTAGGAGTAACACTAGCTTATCAGACTTGTGTGGATTCTGCTGTAACGTATTCTGAAAACACCCTAGTTGCACTAAGGATCCTGCTGATGCCTTCGGTATACTGTACGAGAAGTAGTTGACTGAGGTTAGGGCTTTACTTCAGCTTTCAGTACACAGATGTTGAGCATCCCTTTACTGATCTCTTTTAAGCTTACGGTCTCTTCCTACTTGTGGCTACAGGATAGTAAATGTGAAAAGTATATCCTTATTGAGTAATTGCCAAGTGACCTCTTCAATGCGTTTAGGGTGGGTTTTCATTGTTGGTCGTTTGTTTTAGGTTTTTAAATAGTCTTACATTAATTTCTCCAACTCTTTAGAAAACTTCAGAAACCCCCTGATGAAGAAGAGGTTTATGCATGGAGAAATGCCTCCTATCAGTACACTTCTGATAGTAGCTTATGCATGTAAACTTCTTTAAACATAACTCTAAGTGGTAATAGGTGCTGTTCCTAACCTCAGCAGCATGCTTTTTCATACATAGAGCTGCAGTGGTACGTGTTTGTGGAGTGAAACTTCAGACTTTAGGACAATATCCTAAACTTTCATACTGCTCAGGTTTTGGAAAGAAAACTTTTAGCTTCTGCATTTTTCATCTGAGCATCTGTCAAAGCCCAGTATCTTTTTTGAAGCTGGAAACTCGGACGTGTTATATTCCCATATATTTTCTAGTTTTCCAGAAATATATTAGGAACTATTGAACTAGGTGGCCTTTTTTTTCAGAAGCAGGGACAGGGGAAAACCTTACTAATGACTCATTAGAATTTCACTTCATAAAACAAAGTTCTAGAAATAAATGTCACTTCTGCAAATTTAAAACTTCTAAATTTATTTCTTCCCTAGCCCGTTAGCTGTTTTATCTATTTTATTAAAAAAAAATAAAAAAATAAATCTTTAAAGAACATTGGCTTTTCTATTCTACAACGCTGAAGTAGCCTACCTCCCCCCTTAAAGTTAAAATTCTCTTAAAGCTGCTGTCACTATCCCCAGCTTTATGCTTTTTGGAATAAAGACTTTAAGGTATTTTTATGGCAAAAAGAAAATGAGAACTTGTTTCCATTTAGCCTGGTGGCTTTGGCTTCTTGTTTCCATTCAGTGAGACCAAGACTAGTTGGCTGCTGGCTTTGGCTTTGAGTTGAAATTTCCCTGACTACTGCTTTGACAGCAGTGTCAAGATGAAGACAAGATGAAGGTGTCACCAGAACTATCATGCAAAATAAACCTATGTAATAGAAGGTTATTTTCACAAAATGTAGAGCCAGTTAGTCCTTGTTCTTTTAGGCACCAAAGTAACCAGTTGGGTAAAACAATGGAAGGATGCTTGGAAAGGATACTACTTTGTTATCCTTTATTGTGCTTCGGTGCCCTACCTGTAGATGTGTTAGGTTTGTTATGACCTGGATTCTAAAAGGAATAACAGCATGAGTAACTTCTAATCACTTTTGTGTGCCTTTAATGTGTTTAGTGTAATTGGGTCCAAGGTTTTAGTCTAGTACACAGAAAATTAGAGATAGTATTGGAAGAACAGATGATTTTTCATTGGAAAAAAAAAAAAAACAAAAAAACAAACAAAAAAAAAAAAACACAACAACAATGTTTTGTGGAATACTACAAAAATGCTATAAAGTAAATAAACCAAGTAAATTGCTTTGTATTTTCAGAGCTAGTTCTGTGTAGATAAGGAACTATTAGCCCCAAAATGAATGTTTGAGGGGGATTTTTACAAATCTTCCTCCTTCCTCCTTCTCTCCTTCATGTTCCTACATCAGTTCTTTGAGTATACTGGTTGTAATAAGCTTACTCTATCAGTTTTAAGCTTGAAAAATTTGGGGTAAAAGACCACTTTCCTTCCAGACTATTCTTACTTTTCAGCTGAAAATATGTCAGTCTCTGAAATGTGTGTGTGATATCTGAGCTATATGGACTAGCTACCATACTACATACACTAACTTTTAAGTTTCTAGTGATACATCTGGAACTTAAGTACTAACCTGTTGGGTTGCAGTCCTTTTATGGGGAGCAAACTTAATTTGCAGTAGGACACCTGCAGCTGTAGAACCATTACTTGTCAAATACCTCATGGCTTTGTGATTCTCTTTATGCAGATAAATGCTGAAAAACAGTGACAAGAGTTAGCTTAGGGAAATGTGGAATACTGAGGGTTTGTTTTCTTGTGTCATAAGGGATGCTTAGACATAGTTATTAAAAACACTAATCCTTAATCTTCAGCTGTGTAAAAATCACACATTCTAGCTGGTCAGTATGAAGATAGGAGTTTGTGAATTCAATTGCAATACTGAGTCTAAAAATACAGCCTTGAGAGCAGAGGAATCTTCAGCAGATGCAACATGTGCAAGGCTTTTCTGAGTTCTTTGTCACAGTACTTATGTTATTCCCCTTGCTAGCTAGTTGTACTGTACTTAATGCTTGCAATACACAGGGCCAGAGTGACGAAAGAAAACTGTTAGATACCTGTGTGGGAATACCAGAAATGAGACCAGGAGGAGAGCTGTGTCTCCAAATGGCTGACTTAATTGTTCTGTGGTGATGAACCTCATCACCCTTCAAATGAAATGAAGCCTGTCTCCTTCAGCTGTTTGGACTTTTAAACTACCCTCCCATTCCTATAGTTCCTTCTCTCTCGCCCTCCTTGAAGGAAAACAAAAGGACACGATTGTATTTATGAACATGGGAAAATTGGAATATCAGTTTGTGACAAGTCAGGTCAATGGAGCCCTGCTGCTAATTTTGGTTGTGAGGGATTTTGGTTTTAGCTTAATCTGTGTAAATCTGTAACAGTATGAAGCTAGTTCCGAAGGGTCACTGGGGCTTCACTATGAGAACAGGGATGCAGCCCTGGTCTGTGGCCACTATATTTCAGTGGCTGGCATTTACTCAACTGCTTCAAGGAGCTGAAGTCACACTTCTTTGTAAGTTTTTTTTCAGTGCAGCAAGGGGTGATAGCCATGTCATAAAACTATAATGTAATCTCCCCTAATGAGGTAGCTTTCTCAACTTAATAAGTATTGCTTTTTGGCCACTATGGTGGAGAAGATGCAATGAGGGAGAAAACTAGGTCACTCATCACTAATCTGCTTCCACCAACCTCGAGCTCTTTGGCTGAATGGAGATGTTGTGGTAGTTTAAGATCTAACTCCAGGGTTGCCTCTCTGCTGCAAGCTCCTGCTTTTAGCTCTGGTTCTGCCATTCTGGCAGAGGTTGTGTGGGTAAGAAAGGCTTTGTTTTTGGAAAGCTCCATCAGCAGGTAAACAGAAGGAAGTAGATGCACACCTGGAACGGGATTTCCATTGCATCACAGGCAGGTAATTACAGTTATTTGCATTAAGCAGGCATGTTATGTATCGCAACTATTGTTTTGATCTGCCTTCCTTCTAAAGGAGAGTGAGGTACTTGAAAGACAATTCTAATGAAAAGGGTAAAGAACACCTTTAGTTTGTGTGCATAGCAGCATTTGTATGTTTTAACACAATGCCTGAAGTATTTTTAAGCTACCAGGCCCTACCTGGTCTCCTTTTCATTCCTTCTTTGTTACAGTTACTGGAACTTTGTTACTGTTTTGCTTTTTATGAATTCGCTTATAAATAAATAAAGCGGGCTAAATAAGCTAGGATTTAAGTGGCAAGCTAACCTTTATAATTCATGCATCACTGATATGTACTTTCTGGAGAAGGCCTGAAGCGAAAAACCAACTCAAAGGCAACAGTAAGTAGAAAAAGGTTGCAATCTATTTTATCTTTTCTTGACTTGGATAGTGTTTATATGACTCCTTGAAAAGCAAACTCAATAGTTACATCTCTGTTCATAATCTAGTAACGCTGCATTAAGACACTGGTAAAGATTCAGATGGGAACAACTGCGAATATCCCTAAATGCTAGCGAACACCTGAAAAGGAAAACTCACGATTTCTTCTATCTCCCTAAGCCCTGTCTCCCTCAGACCAAAGTACTGTCTAGTCACACACAAAATATTAGCAAGGAAGAAAACAAAACAAGGGAAATTCCTTCAGAAAAGAGATGCCAGCCTCTGTAATATAATCTTATTTATGGTGTACTAATGTGAAAAACAGCAATAAAGGCAAGGCAGACTCCTGAGTGGTAACAGTAAATGTTATGTGCCCAGCCCTGCGTTCTGGGGATGCTGCCAGCAGAACTGCATTAGACTCATCCCAACCCCAGGCAGAAGCTACGCTGCCCTCGTGGCGATACCTTGCTTATTTTACTGGAAACTCCCGTGCCATGGGAATCGCGGGACTTGCCCTCCTCATTTGCCTCTGAAGCCGATTGCTGCAGCAGGCACTGTTTGTGGCACAAACAAGCCTGTGCTGCCCTGCCCAGGGGCCCTGCAGTGTTCCTCTCGCTTGTGTTTTCTTACTGGGAGGGCTCGTGCTTATGGCCTGCTGGTGAATGTTCAACACAGAGCACAAACTGACTGCTTTTAGCAGGGCCACCCTACTTTACCTGGCCGTCCTGGTGGCTCTTGGCAGGGTTACAAAAGGCACCGGGGCTCCTGGGTGGCCGCATGCATCCTCCCTGCTCCTTGTGCTGGCTCTGGAAGAGAGATGGGGGCTGAGCAACCTGATCCTGAGTATGGGCTTCACTTAACCAGCGTGCATACAAAGCTGAGGTTAAGAAAATTGCCATTTATATTACGTTTGACAGAAACTTAAATAAGTGAAGTGTAGCCGAATTTGGCTGTGACGGGTGGTAGCAGTTCTGTGGCTGAGAGGTGAATAGTGTAGCAGCCCAAGGCCCTGCTCAGCCCCAGGCCGCCTCCAGCGCCCAGCACCAGCCCTGTTCCTCCTCAAGCAAGGCCGGGGACAGGGCCAGGCTGGCAACCAGCCTGCAGCCGGGAGGGACTGGGACCGCCTCCACCTTCCCCTTCCCCTTCCCCTTCCTTCCCTTTCCCTTCCCTCCCCGCCCTCCTGCCTCACCCTTTTGCTTTCGCTTCTTCCCTTCAGCTTGGCGGCGGCGGCGCAGCCATGGAGAATGGGGCCGTGTACCGCCCGACCACCGAGCCCCACTGCAAGGAGCCCCGCCGGCCCTGCGGCTGCACCCGGCACCGCCTGAAGGGCTGGAGGCTGCCGGCCAAAGTGCTGCAACCGGTGAGGCGAGGCCCTTCCCTTCCCTTCCCTTCCCTTCCCTTCCCTTCCCTTCCCTTCCCTTCCCTTCCCTTCCCTTCCCTTCCCTTCCCTTCCCTTCCCTTCCCTTCCCTTCCCTTCCCTTCCCTTCCCTTCCCTTCCCTTCCCTTCCCTTCCCTTCCCTTCCCTTCCCTTCCCTTCCCTTCCCTTCCCTTCCCTTCCCTTCCCTTCCCTTCCCACCCAGCAGAGGCAAAGCCTGCCTTGTTGTTTGCTAAGCTGCACAAATCGGTAACTGAAGGCTGAGGTGGCCGTGGTGGCACTGCCTTTTGGGCAGCTTGAGGTTGTTTTGTGGTGAGGAGCTAACGGGCTTGCTCCTTCTTCATGTCCTGGCTGCAGGGGCACGTGCTAGCACCGACCTGCTGGTTGTGTGCCTCGCATGGCTGAGGTTAAGCGCTGTGGCCACCGTGGGTCCACTGCTCGGCGTCCTCAGGGTTTAAAATCAGAGGCCATCCTCACAGAAAACATAGCATACTCTCTTCCGAGGGCCTCGCTGGATGTAAACAGGCAGTAGAAACCTTTGTAAGGTTGTGGGATTGCTGGGTTCCCCTCATGTCACCCCCACAGCCTGACCATGAGCGCACCAAGCTGTGCTGGGCTCCACCGCCTCGGGGAGCACATCTCCCCCAGTAAACCTCCTGGCAGAAAGCACACCAAAACGTGTGAGCTGGGTGGTGGCCGGTCTGGATGTGTGTGACACCGCAGTGCCTCGCTTCATACCGGGCGGCCCCACGCTCTCCTGGAATCGGGGCTCGTATTCTGCTTGCTTTTTGCCACACGTAACATTATTCCTGGATTTGCTCATCACCGGGACACCGGATCATGCTCCTGTGTGTTCCCAGCCTCAGTGATGGATCTTCCCAAGCTTGCTGGTAGCGATGTGAGGAGCACTGGGTGCACGTACCAGCAGCGAGCAGTGAAACCACAGCGGCAAAGGGCAGCTGACTGTAAATGTGTCAGCAAACATTTTCCATCGCAGTGGCTTCTCAGTCGGATGTCTCATGCTGGGAGGAATCATAGGTGATTTCCAGCCCTTTCTTGTTAATTTGCTGTGCAGAAAAGAGGACGTTTGGTTTTTAAACTTTGGCTCACACAGAGTCAAAAGCCGCAGCTGAAAGCTGAAGAAAGCAGTGCTGGTAATGCTAATGCTGCCCGAAGCAATGCTTTCTAAGACTGTTTAAAAAAAAAATCACACCCAAGAATACTATATTAAATATAACAGGATGCAAAATGTTACTTCATCTTCTGGAGATTAACAAAGATCTGCTGGATGTTGCTCCCAAACAAACGGATCATTACAGATCAGCAGTTTGATGGAATAAAACAAACTATTGCATATGCAACTTTACTGATGTAGCAATGTCTTCAACTGCTTACCTGAGCAGAGGTGTTATTTAAAAAGCTTTCTAGGAAGGAAAAAGGTAAGTTATTAAGGCCTGTCCTGACAAGGATGGGTAGCTGCTTGACAGGCTCCTAAAGAAGTAGCAGCTTATGGCCTATAACAGTCTTTCAATAAGAGGAAAAATAAAATTGAATTACAATCATTCACCTTCCTCACTTCCAACAGTTCCTCCATCCTTTTGTTTCACTTTACCAAAATGCACGGATCTTCAGCTCTTGGCCAAAGCACTTACAGCAAGCTCCAGAAATTACTGAAGGTGGAAGCCTCAATATTTCCAGTAGGAGAAAGGTTCCCGTTTTAGGAAAGCATTGGTTTCTTTTTATTGGCAGTCCCAGTGATGGTGGTGGTCATTAACATCTATTAGCCTTGTGTTAGAACAGTGATGGTTCGTTATTGTGGGGATTGCACACTGATAATCAGACGGGTGAGCTGCTAAATGGGAAGGTTTTGTGCTGGGAACACCACTGCTCCGTGTTTTAACAGGCCTGTTGGAAATTTCATTGATTTGCTTTATTTTTGTAGCCTTTCACTTCTTAAATTTACTTGAGAAACGTGACATTTGTGCAGAAACTCGCAGTAGCATCAGTGTCAATGCAAAGTTCCTGCTGGCAGAGGACTGAGGAAGTTATTTAATGGCCTGTGTGTGTTAGGGCACTTGGGACTCATCTGCATCCACAGCAATGCGGGGCTCTGCATGAGAGGCAAGGAAGGTGGCAGCTGCCTGTGCGTGTCCTCAGGTATTTCCTCAGTCTTCGGTGTGAAAGAGGCTCTGCTCTGAAGGCTTAGCTCTGAAGAAAACAAGGAGCTCCTGAGCTGTCCCTCTCTGCTCATTGCTCAAATAAACCCATAGTGAGATTCTGGGTGCTTGCCACTGGGAAGTTTCCACAGGCTCAGTGTGGAGACGGCAAACATAAAAATACAACAGAGCAAGCTTCAGCTGCTTCATGTAAGCCTGTACTGGTCTGTGCTGACCTAGGCACGTGGCTGTGCTTGCAGAACTGGGAAACTGAAGAAAATGTAACAACAGAGCCCTCTCATGTTTATTTGTAGTGATGTCAAGAAGCAAATTAACAAACCCAAGCAGAACTCTGCAGCTTATAGATGTGCAGCTGATACACTACATCAAGCAAAGTTCTTCACATCAAAGCTTTTTTAATGATGCACTCTTTTGCTATTCACCTCATTAATAAAAATTTGAATACTGTTGGAGAAGTCCCACAAAGGACGCCAGATCAGTCCTCCCTTCTCCCCCATTTTTTTGACATGAAATCCTTTAAAAGTACTCCTCAAATTTGATTTATTTTTTTCCTCCCACTCATTTGCACACTCAGTAGAGAGGTTTTTTTTTGCAATTACTTAGACCATATTATGGTTACCTGGGCTTCTCAAGCCTTTTTAGGGCAGGTTGCCAAAAAGACCTTTATTTCCTTTCTGTTCTGCCTCTGGTGAAAGTGATGGCATTCAGCTGTCAGTGCTGATATAAGGAGGTAGAAATACAAATCCCAGAAGGGAGGGGGAGAAAAATATTCCTTGGGCATCTGCAGTAATCACTGGGTTAGGCGTGAGGGTTTCTGAGTAATTTGCTTTGCCAGCCAAGCACAAGAGAGAAGGGAAGTATGCAGAGGGCTGATTGTAACATGTCAGTTTACCAGCTCATGTGTGCTTTTCCCTTTCTGAGATCCTGTTTACTTTACACCGTTGTGTATTCAAAGCACGATGTTTTCTGAGGTCTTGCTTAGCTGGTGAATTTACAGTTCCCACGTGCTAAGTCACTTTTCTTATTTTTACTGTCAGAAAACTGAAACTCAAGACAGGTCATTATTTTCCAAAATAAGATGCAGATATAGCATCTGCAGCTGTTTTGACGTGCTAGTAACTGGAAAATGACAATTCTGAATTCTAGAATTAGATATTTTTTTTCATAGAAGAGCTGTCAACTCCATTATTGCCCAAATACTGTCATTAAAAATAGGATCATCCTCCCTGTATCAGTCTTGATTTTATGGCTGAGTCTGATTCCTAATAATTGTTCCAGTCCGCTGAACTCCTTACTGCAAGGATCTATACCCTCTGTCAACTTTTTAGGATGAAGAAAACCAGCAAGAAGTGGCCAAAATGAGAGACTATTAAAAAAATAAAATAAAATAAGCAATATCCTTTCTTGTACAATAAGGTGGTAGAAGATCCAGCAGCAGATGCTTGGTGTCTGTATGGGAGTTAACTCATGTTCTGTCCTCAAAAAATACTGCTGCGGGGAGGCTAACGTAAGCTTCTGTGGAGATTAAACACTGCCCAACATAGCTTAAATGTGGTTTAAACATAGCTTGAAGTTTTGGTTCCTGCAATTGAGCTTCTGTTGTTACTGGTCATAAACACACGAGCCATTAGCTGTACTTTCTCTGAAGTTTATCGAGGGAGATAACACCAGCTGCAGGCTTTCAGGGAGCTAAATGGCTGGGTCAGAGTCTTCTGATCCACCCCAATCCCAAATGCATGTAAAACTAAATGCGGTTGTAAGTAGTAAGCAATTGCATTTTTGCTTGTTCTGACTGGAAGCTGTTCCTCTCGTGCTGTGTGCCTGCTCTGCTTCCTACTGCTCAAAGCCACAAATGGGAAGGCTTCAGTTAAAAGTGTGTAGATGGTGGAGCTTAACCCAATGGAGTTTGTTGACTGACTTGAACATCAAGCCTAACTGTGTCATTGTATTTCTACCTGTGTTATCCATAGGTAAATAACCATAAAATAGTGCAGAACTTCACCAAGTTCTTTTTAGATTCTTTTGTTGTTGTTGTTGTTTTAATTCTGTCTTCATTAACCTTAATATTGGAGACATCTGTTTGCTAAGGATATTGGTGACTTGATCTAACACAAGTATGTTATTTGTTTGCAGTTTCTCTCTCTTCTGGCTGTTATTTTTGAGGAAATTGTGGAGGATTGTAGCAATTGTGGTGGACTTTACTTCTTTGAATTCACAAGCTGCACTGCTTTTCTTCTGAGCCTCCTGATCCTCTGTGTGTATTGCACTGTTGCATATGAAACCTTCGGGAAAGATAAAGTAGAGAAAGTGGTAAGATTTATTTTTTTAAAAAACAAACCATTTAATGCAAGTGCTTAAAGACTACTGCGGAGTAAAAAGGCAATGCAGAGTGAATCATTTATTATTCTCTAATTAAAGGGTAAATTAACATAGGTTATATTACAGGTAATAAATAAGTACCTTTATAACTTTATAATAACTTTAAGATGTTATATATAACTTTATAATAATTTTAAGAGTGGTGTTTTTTTTTGTTGTTTTGTTTTAGATTGGAGATTTAGATTAAATGCAAGGAAGAAATTCTTTACTGTGAGGGTGTTGAGGTAGAGGAACAGGCTGCCCAGAGAAGCTGTGGATGCCCCATCCCTGGAGGTGTTCAAGGCCAGGCTGGATGGGGCTTTGGGCAGCCTGGGCTGGTGGGAGGTGTCCCTGCCCAGGGGGACAGGGGGGTTGGAACCAGGTGATCTTTAAGGTCCCTTCCAACCCAAACCATTCCGTATGATTCCATGATTTTCTGAAGCTCCCATGAGCATCAGAGTTTCAAACTGTAAACTCACTGCGGATTAACTCGGTTGCTGTTAGGATGCTTGTTCTTTTTCAGGTAGTATACCTACAATTCTGTAACATTTATTTTTTATGTTTCCAGAACTTTTGGGCCATGCTAGCCATAGGTGTCATTTTCCTGTTAGCTTCAATAGTTCTTGCTGCAACGAATTCTGCACCGGTTTCTGCAATTATGGCATATGTAAGTCTTATAAATGTATCTTTTACTTTGCATTTATCTTGTATCTTAAGTTGTCTACCCTTTAAACCTCACCCAGTTTGCGGGGAAAAAACTGGTCAGGGAACAGAATTCAGTGCATTAGGAGGAGCTAGCTGTTGCAGAGCTTCTGAAACTTAGCTTAGGAAATCCAAAGAGTAGGCATTCCTTGGTTGCAGAACTTTCCAGCAGTCCTGCTTGTAGCTCCCCAGTAGCTGTGGCTCACTTCTTGGTTCCTCACTTCATTTCACTGCCTTGGCTCTGTCCTATTCCCTGGCATCTGTCACTGTTAACAGGACTGTCATCTCTCACAGCCTCCCAAGCTCTCTGATACCCGCCTCTGAAATGCCAACTTTTTTCCTTAATTGTGCTCCTGTAATGCTATCCTCTTGCAAAGTCAGCAAGAAACCACATCTTTTGTCAGACATTATAAAGCATAGGTAGAGAACGCTGGCTTGTAAAGGTTGCAATAAGAACGAGACAAAAATAAAAGAGCAACAGAGGCCCAGGACAAGGCACTGTAGAAGCTGCGGGTCATAGTTCCTTACTCATTTGGTGCTCTTTTGGAATGACTTTGGGAATTGTGAATATGTGAGATTAAAGATCAAATTTTGATTTTCTTCTTGAATGAATAAAAAGTGAATTCTGTTCCGTACTCAGCGTGAGCTATTGAAGATACACACTTCTGTATGGTCATCTGTTGTGATGCTGATATATACAGTCCCAATGGTTTGATTAGTCTTCCTTTGCTGTGTGTGTGTGTGTGTGTGTGGTTTTTTTTGTGGTGGTGGGTTTTTTTGTTTGTTTTTGTCCTGGAGCTGGGAAAACAAAAATATTGGGATTCAAGACTTCATAGTATCTAATTGTTTGGGGGCAAACCTGCTGCTTAATTTTATTTAAAAGTTAGCGTAAATGTGTGCATGTACTTCCTTGCTTGAAAGAAGCTGCTAAAACCAACAGTCTGCTTACCACTACGTTGCTATGACTAATAATGAAAGTTGTCATTAGCAAAAGGTCATGTCAGCCCCACGTGCTGATGCAGCAAGGACTTGCATAGGCTCTGCTAATTTACCTCCCTTCACCTTCCACGGGTTACTCTTCTTCACTTAGTCCCTTTAAAGAGCAGACATCTCTTGGATAAATAATCTGCTATACCACCACTGCCATGCTTCTTTACTAATTTTACTGCAAAAAAAAAAAAAAAATAAAAAAGAATATATTTCTACTATTAAGATCTGTTTAGAACATATCCTAAGATTCACACTTGATTAAGAGAATGAGAATTGTAACAACTTTTGCATTGAATATGCTAGAATTAAGACTTCTGATCTGTTGCTAATTTAAATGGAACCATTGATTTAATATACCAGCATTATTAACATATATGAGTAGTGTGGCAAATCTCTCCAAAATTGTAGAATACTGTCAAAGTTTGTACTTTTTTAATTCATATGTTTCTTTCACTTTTACAGGTATTTGGATTTTTCGCAAGTGGGGCATTTTTAGCTGAGTTTGTGATGGAGTATTGGGACAGGCGGCAACAAAGCACCAAAGGACACTCTGAAAATTCAGGCAACACTCAAGGCACCACAGAAAATGACCCACTGAATAAGTAAAGCTGAACTTTCTGAAATTAGTTCCTTTTTTTTTTTTTCAGTGGAGCAAACTAAAATGAAGTTTTAATGTTCTGTAGGTAAAACATCTGTCTCTTCCTTCGAATCAATTTTTTACACTTTGCTCATCACAAATGGATCCTTAGGTCAAGTAACATCATCTTGAGCATCATGTTCTATTTTATTTTGTAGGTAACTTGTTCTGCCATTTCTCTAGGTGGCATACATTAAAAAAAAAAATAATAGTCTAAATAGAATAACACAAGGACAACATTGTGCTGATTCAATTTTGGTAGGAGTGACTACGAAAGGATAATCTGTGGCACATAAATTCTCAGTTATACCTTAAAGACATTTTCTATATGAACTGGACCAAATATATCTTCTACTAGTTACAAGTTAGTACGGTAGAACTCATTCTTGTACTCACTGGCCAAACAGTAAGTGTAAAAGGGATACCTAATTGCAGCTTTACAAAAATGCTTATCTTTATGTAAGGGATTTTGGTTTGTTTTTACTAACTACACTTTTTAGTTCTGTCTCTGGAGATCAGTTTAATGAAATAGCTTAGGGTTTTTATGCAGAGGGTAATATAATGTTTGTTGTTTTTTTTTTTTTTAAGGAGACAACTTTGCACCCCATGGTTATTCAAGTTCAGGCTTGTATGCCAGAATATTCCCTCAGACTGTTTCAAAAGTGACAAAAGTCACAGGGGAAAAAAAAAAAATAAAATAAAAAATGGACTGGCATCTGTGAGAGGAAAAAGTTTAAGTATTTTCACAAAGTCACCCAGAAGTAGCAATCTGAACATCAGTGGGAGAACGATTACAGCATGTTGTAATATCGACTATCATTTGCAGGGTTGATACCATGCACAGCTTGTTTGTGCATAGTTTTACCAGATTGGTTTTGGCAGCACCATTTTCTGTGCTGATATCTATGGCACTAGTATTAGACTTGTTGCTGCTGGCTAACTCAGCTGGTGAACAGGTAAATAAGCACTCGTAACCTCCATTTGTCTTAAAAGCAAGGGGCCGGGAGACTGCAAGAAACACTACTGATGCAACGTGTATCAGACCAGTGAGAGACTAGATGTTGATGGCTACTGTGTAAAAAGTGAAGTGGTTAAGAAAAAAAAAAAAAGGCATTTTGCAGATGTCTGAGGTAGAAACAAAATTGCTAAACCTCATTTAGAGGGAAGCCCTCAAAAGTAGGGTGAACTGCTGTGTGTCAAGAGACCTTCCAAAATGCCAAAGCAAATGAGAAAAAGTTGATTATGCAAAAACAGTCCGTGTTTGAGTTCTCGTGACATCTGTTGTGTCTTCCAGGCATTAACTCCGCTTCATCAATATCATTGTCTGATAAATGTATAGTCCCGTAACCTGCTGTGGCAGCACTGAGAGTAAGCCCTC
This sequence comes from Anas acuta, assembly GCF_963932015.1. Classification (NCBI taxonomy): domain Eukaryota; kingdom Metazoa; phylum Chordata; class Aves; order Anseriformes; family Anatidae; genus Anas; species Anas acuta. Next base: position 43,425,323 of record NC_088980.1, on the reverse strand, counting down.
CAGAAATGGTTTGAGAGCTATATTTGGATGAAAAGCTATATTTGGATAAAAGGATGAGGAAGTCATTGTAAGACAAAGCATTGTAAAAGAGGGTCAAAGGTTTTTCTTGTTTTTTTTTTTTTTTTTTTTTTTTTTTTTTGTTTTGTTTTGTTTTTGTTTAACTCCCAGTACTGCTACTTTCTGATGAATGTGAGTTTGTGATGTTGTCTCTCTAAGCTCTGAGACCTAACCTTAACACTACACTTCGCTTGGGCAGTGTAACATTTTGACAGCTGGTGTGAATCGTGAGGTTTAAGCTGCAGCTTGGTTTCAGAACCATGCATAAAACACAGACTTTCCTTTGTGTAATTTCCTGCTTTGTGAGGATGAAATGTTCCTTAGGTTGGAATTGATTTTTCCTTGTATTTATTAGTGTCCATTTGCACTAACACTTGATCTTGGTGTAGGTGTACAGAGCCTGCCATAGCTGTGCCTGAAAGCTGGGTAGGTTTTGAGATGGTTTTGTTTACAAGCAACCTTACTGCTTACCAAGCTGGCCACAGTGGGAAATATCTCAATATCTCTGCTGCAATTTGCAGTGCCTTACTTTGGGGTTTGTGTCCACAGCTATAATTAATATTTTAAGTTTGGGTTTGGTTTTGCTTGGTTTTGTGGGTTGTTTTATTTTTTTATTTTTCTTAATTATAATTATTTTTATTGCCTGGCATTCTAGCTAATCAATGCACATCAAGAAGCCTGCAGTTTCTAAATCTTGATATATAATAAAAAGCTGTAAATATAGTGGAAGAATAACGCAGTGTTGCTGATATTTTTAAATGATGCAGCACTATGGTGGGGCATGTGTCATGGGGTAATTTTTCTTTTTTTTTTTTTTCCTTGTTGAAAACATGTGGCAGGAATTATAGGTTTTGATTGCTTTCTCTGAAAGACTTTTCCCCACTGAAGAGCTTTGTTGTTGGTGTCCACTCCCGAATTGGAGATACCGGTACTGAGAGGGATCTGTGAAGTCACCTCTCTACCTTGGCCTCCCTATCCATGTGGTGTCTACTGCTGATTCTTTACAGAGAAATGGAGTGTGCCGTTTTCCTTGTAGCTGTTTCAAGTAGCTTTTACCCATTTTCTCACTGACTCACTGATCCCTGTATGGATTTGAGGATCCAGTTCTGTCGCTGACTGAAAGGGATGCTCTGCCATCAGCTAATGAAAACAAGTGGGTAGTTCTTTGGAAACTGCTTTATCAGCTCCACAAGACGAAGGGGCAGATGCTATCCCTGTGTCCCTCCTGGCACCTCTGTCCTCACAGGCTAGTGGGGTGAGAGACTTCCCTACCCCAAAGCTGCGTGGCGTGGCCCCCTGCACTCTTGAAGTGCCCCCTGTCATGCTTTTGGTGCTGGATCCAGGCTCTGAGTGTCTCTCCCTTGAACCGATCCCAGAGGATGGCCCTGGACCTGGATGAAATGTATTTTTGTGGGAGCTGTGTGTGGCTGGATGCCTTTTACCCTCCCGTGCTCTGTCAGCAAAGCAGTTTGCATGTTTCCCAGCCTGTTTCTGATGAAACCAGCCTGCTTTACTTGAAGCAGGTTTTTTAATTGCTTAAATTTAAGTTGGCTGATTGTGACTGAGGGTCTGTTCAGGAGAGTGGTGGGAGCTTTGGCAGAAGGGCAGTTATGAGGAACTGCCCTAAATTTCTCTTACTGTTCACAAAGCAACCATCCGTGTACAACCTTAGCTGACAGTAACACCTGGGGACAGGAGCAGTTGGCCATGCGTTGAGCTGAGGGTTGTCTTCTCCCATCTCCACCGCAGTGCTTGGCAGTGGTGTCGTGAGCCTGCTCAGACACATTGCAAGCTTTCGCCTTTTCCAGTTGAGCCTGTCCAAAAACACTCTGTGCACTGAATTTCGGGCCTTGTTTACAGTGCCGTGAGAATCAGTGCAGAGGGTTCTCCAGGACATGTGAGGACTTGCTGTGAAGGGGCTGGTCTGCGAGTTTCTCCTCTGAAAATCTGCAGGTGCCTTGTGTAGGCTGGGAATATTTTTTTTGTGTGTGTTCTGCATTTGGCCCACATTAAAATCACGATGCTAGCAATGCCCTTTGGATTCAAGTATGGGAAGGAATTGTGCCCTACTGCTCGTGCTCTGTGCTTTTAAAAACAGCAGGGGAGGATCGTGGTCTTCTACAATTCAGGTCTGCCTTTGCACCCTCTGACTCAAAACTACAGCAAGTTGTCCTACACAAGTCTCAGAGCTCTGCACAAGATGTTTTTGCATAATGGCCAGCATGGTAATCCTCGTTCTGCTCAAATTTGTGCAATAAAAATACCAAACTTACTACACTGAAGGGAAGCTTTGGTGAGACTTTAAAAATGTTACATAAAACTGTAATGAATCGAGATGCTGGTAGTGCCTTCAAGATGGAAATTCATCTTTGTTCTGCTTTATTGCTGTAAGCAGCAGCAGATTAAATTTTAGATTAAATCTAAATTAATCATCTAGATTAAATTTTATGCCATTCAGAACTATCACTTTTGTACCTTTGAGAATTTAAGTGACTTAATGATTATTAAATCAGGATGATAATGATGGTTTTATATATTGTATACAATAATTTTTTTTTACAGTTTTGCAGTCATTGTTGCCTTGAACTTCCATTAAAATAATTTTGAAATGTTTAACTATTTTTCCATTCCAAGCCTGTGGTCTTTTTAATGTATTATGCTCTTTTGGACTTAAGAACTTTTAAAAATATTTTGTAATCATTTTTAAAATAAAACATGACTTAAGTATGTGTTTCTCGTTTCTACTGCTGGTGCTTGGTGTCAGTATATCGCTCTCCCAGAACAAACCATAGGAAATAACATCATGCTTTGTTCCTGGTTTGGAGGAAGGAGCTTGCATTGTGTTTGCCTGTTACTGGGGAAGAGGGTCCAGCCTGCAAACCTGCAAAGCTGAGTCTTTTCAGTGGATGTTTCCAGGAGGAAAGGTCCAATAAGGTTGGTATTGTCTCATCCCTCGGGGTCCAACCAGGCTAGTTTGTAACAGGCTTTGCACCTATCATGGTCTATATGTTACTGCAAGGTGAGTAATTTAAGTGCTGGTTTCATATTGTCTTGATAAGTTGGAGCTGAAAATTTGAATAAACTGGTAGACTTGTTAAAGGCAGTAGCACAAACCAGGAAAAGGTCTCACAAGCAAATCCTATCTGCTGGTGGAGAAAAATGCAGGTGACTGAGTTACTAGGTTGAGGAGAAGCCACCTGATCTTTTTAAAGTGTTTGTTTGATTGTCAGTAGTGGGGGTGAGGAAAAGGAAATTGTGTGCTTTCTGGCACACAAGATAGCTTTTTTGTTTTATAATCCTACAGATTGCTTATTACCTGCATATTTTGTAAGCAGGAGAATGGCACTTTAAGCTGTCAGCACCGAAACTGGAATGACACAGTGTATTTTTCTGTATGTCATATATAAAAGGTGAAATTCTCTCGATGAAGTCGCTAGAGATGAACATAATTGTAAGGGGAAAAGGTCTCTAATGCTATTAATTAAGTTTAATTTGAAAACGAGGTGCAAGCAATCAGAGCAAAATGTTGTGTTAAAAGGGTACGTCAGTGGTGGAGTTACAAAGCCTGAGAAGACAACTGAGAAGATCTAAGAAATGTGAGAAAGACCGAATAATTTGGAGCATGACCACACAGTTTCAGTGCTGTTACTGCTAGAATCGTGGCGACTCCTTTCTCAGCAGTGAGATCCAAAATTAATTTGCTGTAAATTAACACTACAGCAGGGCAGAACACAGGCTAGGAGTCTGCAGGTTTCCTTTGTGAGTGGCACCGGCAGCACCTGGGTGCTGCTGCCTGCCTGTTGTTCGAGGCACATCCATCTTTCCTTGCTCTCAGCTGGGCTTTCTCCTTAGAGGGAGGAGCACGACAGCCACCTGCTTGCTCACACAGCCTTCTTCAGGCGGCTCTGCAGGAACCGAGCAAGGTTAACTACGTGGCTGGGCTGTGGGTTTGACTTCCCTTTGACTTCAGGATAGCTATTCTTGGCCTGCTCAAGGGAACACGAGGAAGTCCAGTCATGGTTTTGCATTCTGGCTGTGCTGGCCACACGGTGCAGCTCCCCGCAGACAGTTGGTAAAGCTGCTGAGAAGCTGCAGGAGAGAAGTTTGCCCACAAGAGGGCAAAGATGATCCTGGGATTGAAATGATGTGGCCTGGAGGATTTCGCCCTCCTCCTACCTGGATTTTCACTGAAAGCCCCCTTGCCTTCTCCTCTTGTCAGTTTGGCTATAAATTGAAGAGCGTATTTCAGTGGTATTTTTTCCAACTGCTTATTTTCCAAAATGTAGCCTGAAGGATTTCTGGTAATAGATAAATGCTGTCTCAAGGAGATATTTCATCTAAGCAGTTGAGATACGGTAAAGGTTTTGCTTTTATTCCTTTTATTTTGTAACCTGTTGAGATCTTTTTTAAAAATTAATTTTTATTATAAAGTCAGGCTTCAGCTGCATCATGACATCTGTACCTATAATGCTGCAGCTTTGAAGATTTCCTTGGTCTGTATTATGCTGTGGTTTCCAATGAAAGGGCTGTGGCTCACGGGTAGGCGGGAGGCAGAAGAAAGGAATGGGGAGTACCTGAGCGTTTCTTGGACTCTGGGGAAGTTAAATGAGAGAAGCTTATTATCAAAAAAATGCAAATGATGCATGCTGGAAAAAAATTCAGGGTCTAGAAACAGAAATGTTGGCAGCCACAGCCACAAAGCATGCCAGACAGGGCTTCTTGCAATTCCAGTCCTCTCCAAGCACCACAGCGAAACTTGCTCTGCCCAGCCCACACGTCCTGACCACTCATTCAGTTTGTTTCTTACGACCTATTATCTCTTGGCTGAATAATAGAACAGGACGGGGCAAATAAAACAGCCTTGGCTGTTTTGAAGTTGGCAAGTCCTGAGGTGAGAGTCAGAGCTTCACAAGGAGGTGACAGCACAAGCACATTCTTCTGTAACGCGCTTTGTTTGCAGCCTGATGAGAACAGCACACCCTAAGTATCCTGCTAGGTATCTGGTGCTAGATATTCTGCATGAAAGCAGGTAGTATTCTGCAGTGCTGTGTCTGGAGAGTGCTGCAAAATGCTCTTTAGCCATCACTTGGGTTTGTCATAAGACTTACTGATGTCGTAATGTTGTAAGGCATAAGCATGACAATTTTCTTTACACACCCTACCCTGGATTAGGTGAAGTGTTGCCCAAAATAACGCAAGCCTGTCTACCCTCAACAGAGCCCTCCTTTTAACAAGCTGTCATTCCAAAATCTCAGTGCAGACATTATCCTGAAATCCTCACTCCCACTGAGCTGTAGGTAGGGAAGGAGAGGTTACTTCACAGCTTTGTAGCGCCTGTACGCAACTAACTGAAGGCAGGAAGCTGCTACTGTACAGTAAGAAGTGCTTTAGCTAAAGCTCTGCTGATTTCTCAAAACAGCTGGGATAAAGTGCCTGTGGAGGTCTAGCAAGGAGGTACAACACAGCATTAGAAACCGCTGTCTAGTTAACGTCAGCCTGGCAGTTTTCTGCCTCACAGTCCTCTTGCCCAGAAAGGCTTGTTTTATGAATGAACAAATGTTGTCCTTGACTTGGTACAGTTTTTTTTTTAATTGTAAACTCTTGTTTCTGGCAATTGCGCCTCATTTGAGGGTAACAAGGGCATAATTATTCAGCTCTCATGCATCACAAACTGCTGAGCATGAGGTATTAATGGAGTGCTTTGCTGCCACCATCGCTTAATAGCTACAGCTGCAGCATTGTGCTCCTGTTTGGCTGGAGTTCATGAAGAAGGGGCGTGCAGCTCATTAAGTTTTATGTTGAGTGATTTACAGACGTAGAAATAACAGTAGACTGTGTTGGATGGACAAAGCTCTTCTGATTTAGAAGACGCTATTATGCCAAGAGAGCTGCAATTCACACCCGTGTCGGGGAAGCCACCAGCACTGCTCTGCCTTGTACAACCCCCAGCAATCTTAATTAAAAAAAAAAATAATAATAAAGTTGTGCTCTGTAATTGTGTGTGCTGGCAAGGCTGTACTTTGGGGGAAAAAAATCAAGCCCTGCCATTGTGGCCAGGCTAGCAGATGTAATGAAAGGAAGCTGCAAGCTGATGCTTTGGGGTCATGGTATCATAGACTGGTGATACCCAGAGCTCCTGGCCTGGTCTCTTCCCACCCACCCTGCATTAGTTGTGTTATTAGCTGAGAGGCAAGTGCTGGAATTAGGAGGTGTGTGTTCTGCCCCAGATCCACACGACAAAACAAAAAGGAGCCCTACCCTGAGATGTTCCACTCTGGTAGCTGGTAGAGGACGAGGCACATCTGAATCAGAGTGGAAAGGTTAACTCCTGCTCTTGAGCCTTGGCTGCTGTGAATCATTCTCTGCCCTCCTCTTTCTTTGTTGAATACTCAGGGGAGAATGGCTGGATATTAAGGCCAGTCCTACGCAAATATCCTCCAAGACACACGGTGCTTTTATTCTCTTTGGGCTGTAAAAACAAGGCAGCAGGATGACCCAATTTCCTAGTCTGTCCTCCTATCCCTACGGGTTAGGTGCCTCTAAGTCTACACCTGTGGGCTGTTTTTTTGTTTTGGGTTTTTCCTCAAGGTTTCTATTGCCTTGCTGCAACTCCTCCTGTGCTGAGAGGGCTGCCTGTCTGCTGCTGATCTACCTGCACCAGTGCAAACACTGAAGAACAGAACAAGTTTCAGAGGCACTGAATTTAGAGATGACTCTGTTAGTGGTTTGGTGATACTCTCCTGTGGCAGATAGGAATGTCCCACCCCTCTGCTTGGCCTAACACATCATCCACACACCAGCTCCACCTCGATCGCTGGGCTATTCTTGTCACTCGGGTAGCCCCTTCATCAGCCACAGAAACGTGCAGGTGTTTCCTTCACCACAACCCTTACACTGTTCTGCACATGCAAACACACCGAGCATGAGGCACTCGCTTCACTCCTTTCCTTCTATGCTCTCCCCTTTTCCCCAGGTGCTTGGTTTGCCACTCAGCTGCCCACGGCACACCCTCTGGGCTCACAGGCAAGAAGGGCTCAGAAGGTGAGGCACATGGCAGTGCTTCTACACCAGGACAGGGCTAAAATAATTGTAGGGCCAGCCCCAGTAACCTGTGGGCTTTGTAGCAGTGGGCCCTTGCAGTGTTACTTACTGCTGGCTGACTTTCCTGTTGCAGCGAGGAGGGAAGGCCTGCAGCTCATTTGCTAATGTTTCAGGATGCAGTTCATTAATTTCGAATGGTTGCTTTGTGCAGTGCTGTTACTCTGGACCTGTAAAAAGCTAAAGATCAATATACGAAATCTACAACACCTAGGGCGTCTTGAATTTAACTTCGTTCAAACAAGGATCCACAGAATTTTGGTTTCATCTCTGCTTTCTTTTCGAGCTCTGCTCTCCTCACTCCCCACCACCCCAAAAGGCAGGGTTGCCCTCAGCCTCCTTGTTATTACCCCTCCCTCTCATACTGCTGTCCCAGCACACAACAAGCAGCCAGAGCATCAAGCCTTTGGCTACTCCACACTGTCTTTTTAAAGCCTAGCTTTAAAAAACAAAGAAGAGCAATACCAAAGATTTCGGTATTTGAATTCTGTCTCCACGTAAAGCTGAAATCTCTTGGCAGCTCCCTCAGCCTTGAGGCAGAAAACTCGTGTGGTGCTGCAGAGGGACTGGTCCTGGCAGGTGATGAGATCTTGTGTGATACTTAATAAATTGTCAAGTTATTAACCTAATAAATCAGCGCAGAGGAGAAACGACAACCAAAAAGAGCATAAAGCTACTTCACCAGTTGTTTATGGACTTTTTTTTTTTTTGGACTCCAACTCCAGGCTGGTGGGAACCCACCGTATAGGGTCAGTCCCTAGTAATAAACAACAGCACGTACTTACCATGTGAGAAAGCAGCGTGCTGGCCCAGGGGACATGGGGAACAGGCTCTAGAGTAGCCAGCTGTGGGTAATCAGTGACCTCTAGAAGGGACGGCCATAGAAAGGAGCAGCCAACAGCTCTTATTGCTTTTCCTGTTTTCCAGCTGCTGTGCTGGAAAAAAAAATAACCATAGCTCTCCAGGAGAGGACAACAAGCACCAGTGCGACTTTCTGACCTCCTTCCATGCAGCACAGTCAAACTGTTTTGGGACCAGGGACCAAAACCAGGAGCTGCCTGATCCCAGCAGCAGGGAACAGCCTTTGCGAGGTGCAGACCCTGCAGCTGTGAAAACTGACACAGCCCAAAGAGGAGGCTTGCACAGGGCCCGTGCTCAAGAATATCCTAGAGCCCTGGGGTGAGGGCACTCTCCTGCCACGGGGGTTTCCCTCTCCCCCTTCCTCTTTTTTTTTTTGGTGTAAAAGTTTCACTTCCTCTTCTCACCTTCCCAGTTTCTATCCTCACAAAGGCATTAGTCATTCTCTAGCTTATCTCAGTCACCATCTTTTTATTCAGCATGAAACAGTTTGTGTCACCTCTCCTCTTCCTCAAAAATTTTTACTTTAATTTTCAGTGAAACTGAACCCCACACTCTACCTGTGGTGGCTCAGAAGAACTACTGCCCTCATCTCGGGACTGAAGAGGGTGGACAACTTTTGGTGGGCTAGTCAGAGACCAGTGTATCCACACACAAGAGAAGGGGAACATTTTTTTCCTGCAGCTTCTACAGCTTTTGTCCTCCAGTTGTAAGAGACATTTGGATGCTCCCAGACAGAAAAACACTGCTCCAGCAAAGGAATGAAGGAAAAAAAAAAAAAAAGGAGCAAGATAACAATCCAATTATCAAAGCCATTTTATCTTCCAAATAGCAAACAGTTTATTTTTAGATAAAGAGCTGGAATCCCAAATTTGACAAAGTAACAGACAGATGGAGATTTCAGAACCGGGTTGACACTGAAGGAAAGTTAGAACACTTCTGCTGGCAGAGCTACAGTAGTGAGGTGCCAAAGTCCTTGTCAGACAGAGCTGTCATTCACAGACCTGCTGGTAGAGCTGGTGATACCACCAAAAGCTGTGCTTTTCCTGGTGGATATGTTTCACAAGGATTTGGGAGAAGTGAGGAAGCTGTGCCAGCAGAAATGTCAGTTTTCCAGCCTCAAAGGCACAAAACCAGAAGCAAACTTGTACTTGATGTCCCTTGATCCAGTATAAACAAGTGCACTTAGAGCAAAATATATTCTTTGGGCTACCACACTGCATCATCCAGGAGTTCTTTGGTTGTTGGACTGCAAGAAATTCCCCCTAAAGGCTTCCCCCACGCCATGGGAGCAAGTGACAGAGTGCCGTGGGAGGCTGAAAACGGGTGAGCACATAGTGTCAGCAGAGGGGACACGATCCCAGCAGAACATGGAAACATCCTTTTCTTCACTGCAAGCCCAGCCTCCAGCCCCAGATGCTTCTCTCCAGTGCCAGCGCTGCTCTGTGGGCCCAGCTGCACTCACACCATGCATAGCTGAAGACTCCTTTCCACAGGATTGCCAAGGCAGGTGAAAGCTTGTAGAAGGTGCCTACTATCCATCTGAGTGCTGCTTTCAAGAGATGAAGGTGCTACCAACAGAAACAGAGCACTTCTCTTTCCTTTGGGGGAACAGAAGAGATTGTATCCTTAACTAGCTATCTTGTCAATCCAAATTGAAGCCAGGGGATCGTTTTCCAAAAAGTGTGGCTAAGTCATTCTTGGCAGGTGATCAAGCACCTTTGTTGCAAAATGAAAAAGAGACCCCCCTATCATGTATTTATATCACTACCTTCTGCTGGTATTTTCACTCAAAGTGAATAGTTTTATTTGAATAATCTTCTGCATTAATGTCAAAGCAATTTATCTTGGAGTGAATACAGGTATCTTCATCCATATATAGCAGACTTCTGTGCTTTCCAATTGTTTCCTGCTCTGTGTTGTTAGGAATAAGTCACTTACAAAAAGGAACAGCAGTAGTAATCACAGAAACTGTGTACCATGAGAAGGAGGATTTCTGCCTTTCTAAGTTTTCTGCTCAGTTATTTCCATTTAATTTCTCTTTTTTTTTTTTTTTTTAAGAATTTTAGCAGTTGGCCAATTTCCTTTGTTAAAGAAAACCAAAAAACAACCAAAGACATGATAGGATGAGAGAAGAAATTAAGGTGGCAACAAATGGCAATGCATGATAACCTGTAAAGGGGCACAAAAAGCATTTTCTAAAAGCAGATCATTAAATTACTTAGGAGTATTTATGCAGAATTTCAGACAAATAGAAAAATGCATAGCAGGCCAGAAAACACTTCCTCCAGATTGGACCTGGTAAACTAAAAATCCTATTTTTTGCAGAAACCTGCTGCACTGTCATGCAGTTGTCCTGACGTAAGAGACCAACTTAAACGTGTCAGCTCTACTTCACAGCTAGATGTGAAAGGGAAGAGCACCAGGGAGGAGGAGCCTATGCTTCCCTTTTTTCTGCAAAGAGTTTCCAGCTCGTCAGAGATGGACTGCAAAAGGGCAGAGGTGCCAAGAAGGTAGCAGCATTGTCCCAGCCTCAAAGTTACATAAAGCTTCACAACAATGTCAGGTTGGACAAAACTCTGTCCAGGCTTTGGGCAGAGCCCCTGAAAATATTGACCCCAGCAGAGGCAGAGGAAGGGAAAAACCACATGAAAGACGGAGAAAGAGGCACTAGACAGATTGTGATAGATTGCTCTATTCACAATGAGCTTTCCATAAACACCATTAGCCTCCTAAGAGAGTATTTTCCTTTCTAGGAAATTCACCAGAAATTTCCCATACAGCAAGTCTTATGAATGTCCATTCCACCAAGTATTTGTGAAAAAGAAAGAAAAAGACCTAGCAAATCATTAAACGCTTATTCTTGGGTAGGTATTTCCCTGCATTTGGCAGAGGGAAGCTTTTAAGAATAATTTTTGATTGTTAATAAACTTAAAATTTGTGAACAAAAAAACCACGAATGTCATCATGTGCTGTTGAGGCTAGAAGAGAGTATTTGCAGTAATTTATACAAATTGCAGTTGGTACTTTTTGACGCTGGCTGAGCTGCTGTTAGAAAAATCCATGGCTCTGGTAGGAAGAGGTAACAAAGACTTGGGTCAGCTTATCCAGGCACAGATCAGTTTGTAACAGTTCCTTTGTTAAACAAACCATCCTTGGAAGTTAAAAAATCAGGTAGGAATTTGCAGGATTTCCCTTCTGTAAACAGATGGAGGAAATTAGAAACAATTCTTCCATCCCTCTGAAAGGAGAATCAAGCAACTCTCCAAATTAGTCTTTTTTGTAGTACTTATTGCAAATGACTGGCAATGACTGCAGCCCAGCTTGAGAGACACAAGTAGTCTTTCTCTGTAAAGCTCAGAAAAAAATTAGTTCTCCATTATAAACTTCTTCTGGGGGGAAAGCAAACTTTTTGGATGGGGGAGAAAAAAACAGCTTTGGTTCACAACATTGTTTTGCATAGGAATTCAAGTAGATCTTCAAAGGCTACCGGCTGTCCAGGCTTCTAATGAAATACCCAGGCTTTCTTCTCCATGGTGGATGCTCCTCTTTGGTATGCTATTTCGTAAGGCAGACCTCTTGCAGAGGTGGAGGAGTCATACAGCTGCATCTTTGAAAAGGAAGCCAGAGTCACTTTCACTGCCACAAACAAATGAACCCACTCGATTAAAAAGCACACAGGAAACCTTCGTTTTGTAGAGGGTGGGAGAGGAAGAAGAGACAACACCGACACATTTGCTACTTACTAGAAGCAAATTATTTTGCTCTACTGCTTAGTTGTTAAAAACTGTCAGTAGCTGTGATACACGTGTTAGCTGAAAGTATGGGATCATTGCTTTGTGAGGAATTTTGAGTAACAAGCAACAGGCTGTTAAGAAAACCTCCCAGGTAGACGCTGCCACAGGAAGATATAAATATTCATTTTGGGAAGCATTCTGGCAGGCACTAAGCATGATACTTACTTGTTGACTGGGTAATGCAAGAAACCTTGTAGGATGACCAGATGCTTAAAACACAAAGGATCGTAGCTAGGAATCCAAAAGTCTGGGAAGAAAAACAAACAAACCACAAATATTTACCACTAGATGACACACATTCCATGAATGTATGGACTCTCTTGTATATTCACCTACATATTTTATGATGTTAACAGACCAAAAGGAGTTACGTTTTCCTCCAATCTGCCAATATGCTTAATGACAATAATAAAAAATAATAATCCAGAGCATAATAGCAGCTTATGCTTTGACAAAACAATGTCTGGAAGATACACTGAGAATCATATACATGGGAGAGAAAAAGCTGGACAGCAACAGTGTCTCACCTGCCAGACTTCTCATTAGGATTCTGCAACACAGAAAATACTTTTCTAACACCTCCAATTCCTATTATTTTGGCAAACCCCACTCAAACAAGTCTTTCTCTGCCATCTGCCAAATAAACAACTCAGGCAAGTCTTCTAGTCCATTTTCATCTATACAACATCACCAGAACCAAGTTCCTGAAAGCAATTTATTCTGGTGAGGTTGTATTTTAAGTCCTGTTGCTGTGAAAATACTGTTGCCCACAGGCAAAAGTCATGCTTCTAAAAGCCCCCTTGCCAACACAGCCAACAGAGACAGAGTGCATCTTCCACTGAGGAGGCCTGAGACTACAGTCAGTTGTAGCTCAGGGGAAATTATCTTGAACATGGGCAGGAGGAAGCAAAAGACTAGGGTGAAGTGCTTCCAGTTGCTCCAACAGCCATTTGGGAAACCTGCATTGTCTTAATTCTTCTACACGTTTGTCCCCATGTGTTAACTCTGGAGTCTTTGCTGGCATTACATTCCAGAACATCAAATGAAATCAGCTAGAAGGCAGTATACCAACTGAGACACCAGCAAGGCAAGTCAATAAGAAAACAAAGTGACAAGCAAGAGATTTCTAGTGCCCTAGTTAATATACATTGCAATGAAAAAGTGTCTAGACTAATAAACAGCCTTACCGCTCCAGCCACAAGGCCAGTCACATTGTAACTCTTCGATGCTGCTACAATGGATGCAATGAGGAGCAGAATGGTACCAATTAAATAATGAAGAAACTCCTGTAAAGACAAGCACAGGTTGCTTCAGTAGGGAACCTTAACAGGAAAGTATTTCTACATGCACCAGAATCAAAACAAGTTGGCAGAGGTTACTCAAGGCCAGAGGGAAAAAAACAAGTCAAAATGAAAAAAAAAAGTTTCAAAAAGAAAGAAAGAGACAAAAAAACAACTTGTGAGCTGTCAGGCAGTGTACCATACCTGACCTTCTGTTCAAAAGGGAGGGGCGAGCTGCAGGTCTGCTAGTGTCACTGGAGTAAGATCTACTTACTGGGTAAGGATCCAGTCCCTTCAGCGCACTATGGTACACTACTGAGGGTGAAACATTTACCTTTATTGCGCCAAATTACTCAAAGAGACAGTTCTGGAGGAAGGAAGAAGTTTTGAGGGGGCACTTCTCTAGTCTACATACATGACATGGCAATGAAGGCAGAGGAAATGCAAACGCTTCTACTTCTCATCGGAAAGTCAGCTAGTTCACTAACAACTTTCATCAACCTCGACTAGAAACAGAAGGGAACCCACAAAAAGCACAGCTGTACAGACATTCATAAGCAATATCAGGTTCCAGAAAATCAGTCCAAGTCTGTAAGGGTGGCTGCAGCTTACTAACAAAGTAAGTAACACATGATGAAGCAGTTTTATTTTCCTGAGAAAGCACTGAGGCACTGTATTTAAGATTTTCTCTCACGTGTCAAGTATCACTCCAGGATTTAATTTTGCCACACTGTAAACTGGAGTCATCTGTGGATTTGGACTTTCAGTCCTCGCAAGGTTTATGGGTGTCTGCAACATATAGGAGTTGTTCCATTTGGGGTGGCAGGAGGGATTTCTGCTCACTCTACTTGCACTGTGTTACCAGCATGAGCCAAGCAAATGCCATGTGTAGGGGAGAGGGGTGATTCCTTCTCAAACATAAGGAGAGAGTATAGATTTTCAAGGAAATCCCAGAAGAGAAATAGTCTGCCATATCGTACCACCTGCTAGAATAAAGTATTTCTGCTAGGAGGCTCCTCTGGCTAGTTTGCAATGCATCAGGCATGCCATTGCCTCCTCAGAGACGCCCAGTAAAGCAGCGTACACTGGCCACTACTATTGAAGGGCCCAACAGATGGAGCCAAGGTGTAAATGAATTGTCAAAGGCTAAATTACACAGAGAACCAACCCCTGGCAGGACTGGAAGAGTGCCCCTCTGGAGAAATGCTTTCTAGCTTTAAAAGGTGTCAGTGCAGAGCAACCTCTCGAACCACTTCGACTTTGCTGATTGCAAGTCACAGCCCTGCAATGAAGAGATCCTGCCAGGAAACTCAGCCAAACACCAATCCTAGTTTCCCCAAGTCTCTTACAGGCCTTCCTATTCTGTTCTAAAGGTACTTAAATATTCGACTGAAAAGGAAAGTGGTTGGAAAAGAGCAGCAATGTATAAGCATCCCATCCTGTTAAACCTATTTGGGGCTGAGCAGCCACAGTCTGCAGTGCCTTAAACTCACTGGTGACTGGCACATTTTGGAATGAACAAACGCAACAAAACCAAAAAGCAAGGAATGCAAAGATCCAAACGACAGGGTTCTGTGACAGCAGTGCACACAGCAAGTGGTGCTTGGCAAAACTGTCACTTAGCAGCTTCTTTCATTTGTATTTATCTTGGAATTTGTACTGCCTCTAGATAAAGACAGAAGTGCTTTCTGGAGACAGATAATGGAGGCATGCATTTTTAAGAAGTGTTGCAAGTCTAACCACATTATTCAATTAAAAATATTTTTTTTTCTCTCTGGTTAGAAGTGGCTGGCTGGATAAACTGTTATCTCAGATCTGTAAATTACTTACTGTAGTTTCTATTAAAAGCCATCCAACTGCTTATTGAATTTCAAAATGTGCTCTACATCTCTCCTGGTTGGCATTTTCCACCCCACCAGTTCTTTTGCTGTGGGACTAACACGCCACTATGCATCCGAGAGATGTTTGTAAGACCTTATTAAAACCTGTGATCCCACACCAGGACTCAGGACTCTTCTGCTAGCTGACCTGATCAAAGCTGCCGAGGAAGTTCAGGTCTCTCATTTTCTGTGCTGCTCGTTAGTCCTCTGCTAGGACAGGAGAGATGGATGTGCAGGGGAAACGAGGGAATGAGGCAGAAACTTCCTGCAGGATATCCTAGGAATGGCCAGGCTACGGCAATCAGTCTGAGGCTCCCATTCTTTGCTATTATTTAAAGTTACCTCCAACCCTACCAAAAAGAGTCAAATTTGACTTAAATAGCACACACAGACTTTATTTTGGGACAGGATGTAGCACATCCATTCTAATGCAACGATTTGGTTCTCTAACAGCCACGTAGCTACTATAAATGACCTGAGTTAGGGCCCACCTGCTGAGGCTTCTTTTCAATTGTCTCAGAGTCACACCATTGCCTTCCCTGGAGGAAATTTGGATTTCTATCTGTGTTAAGGAGAACAGGAGCCAATCCAGGTCAGCTAAAAGACTTAGAATTACTGTGTCTGCTGAACTGCATACTAACACCAAAAGCAGCTAAAGGACTTGTCCATGAAAGAGAGCCTATCGACGTGTGACAGCACAAGAAAACAGACTGTATAATCTAGACGTCAACCCACAAGAGAAGCAAGGCACGCAGACTGCCTTACAGACTTACCGCAAGGGGCCAGCTGACACAAGTGAGCATCCTGTAGATTCTGAAAATGTGGATGATGTAGAAGAACAAAACCATAACCAAGTCGCACATGGCGACAATCTGGAAGTAGCTGTATGCACTGTAATTCGTCCACTGAGAATTGTTTATGCTGATGAATGCGACCAGCAGCGAGATCTGAAAGACAAAAAGCACGTTAAAGGTTTTTAGAGTGGCTGATGAAGATGGTTTTTAGAGTGAAGATGGTTTCAAACACACCAAAACGTCATTTAGAAACAGAAGACAAACATCCAAAGTCAACTGCATGGTCCCAGCGAAATGGAGGACAAAGTAACAAGCACGAAAATAATGTTTTAAAATTTGCAGTTAAATCCACTAAAGCAACCACTAAAAGTGGGAAGAGAGACAGCTGCTAGAAGGAAGGCAGCAATCTCAGCCTGAAGAATCCAACCTGAAGAAGTCTCTGTGTACAAAACAAGAGGCCTCAGATAGAGCAGAGGCACTGACAGCCAGGAGTTGCAGCAGCAGCTGAAGGACCTAAACCGTGTGGACTTTCCGGAGGGTGTGGATTGCTCAGTACAGTCAAAATCACCAAATGCTGTAAAAATGAACCCACAAACACATACCTTTACTTCTATTTTGTGAGATTTCTCACACCAAATCGTAGGGCTGGGCTCCAAATGAACCCAATTTTCACCCTTCCTTTTCTACCACCTACGCAGGAGGAGTATTAGCAGGCTGCAAAGTTGTACCACAAGAAATAATACAAACTTTGGAGGAACTGATTAATTCACCCCATACCCAACACCGTCACTGAAAAGCTTTGATATGCTAACAGGGTTACATGAAACCACAACACATTAATGTACAACTTTGCAAGTCTACAGCTGACAGAAGGACAAGAGATCTCTTTATTTTTTTAATCTAAAGCTACTCGTTTATTTTACTGATCTTGCAGGTTGCACCAACCCAGATAAACTGGGTGATAAAAATAAATCTACCCAGGTTATACCCAAATGTTTTGTTATTACAGACTTCGGCAATGAGTGTTTTCAGCCATTGTAATTTTCAGCTCATCCAGGCTCAGCCAGGAGCAGTCATGATTCACACTTTAAGAGTTTCTCCACGACATGAAAAAACTTTTTGAGGAAGCCTGCTCTTCAATACTGCACCATACTTCCATGTACAATCAGCTTTCAACCCCCTAACCTAAACTGCAACCATTAGCAGAGTAATTTAACTAGATTAAAAGGAAAAAAGCAAACCACCCAGCACCCAAACAACATAGCTCAGATTCTTCCTGCTGTATCTTTGAACTTCACCTGCTCAGTTGGAAGTGGACAGGCTAAACACACACACCCTCCTGTTCCTTTCTTCCCAGGTGTGCTCCCCTTCCCAAGCACGTAACCCTGCCTGCACCATGCCTGCTCTCTGCCCCTCAGTCCAGGTCTCACAGCTTGGCCACTGGCTACTCCTAAATGCACAAAGTCCTGTATTTTGTGCACGGTGGAGGTTTCTGAGACGTTATGTTTCTTAGAAGACACCAAAGCAATGCTCTCCACTGTTTAAAGACTTTTGGCCAAGTTCTTCAATTCTGAGATCATTTTAATGGAGCTTTGCCCTATCTATTTTCATGAGCAGCCTTTGTCTTCTTCTCCTTACCACCCTGACTCCAGTCCCTGTCGTGTACTGGTAGGCCTCCCTGATTCAGGTGCTCTCACAACAACCACTTATCAGCTTCAATTACACTGAAAATCAAGAAAAAAGCTATTCAGAGAAACGTTAGATCGGCCTACTGGCTCATTTCACGCTTGAACCATTACCTTTAGCAGCTTTTGTACCGTGTACAAAGGATAAGAAGGACGGAGGCCTTGAAGTACAACCACCAGCCAAATAACAAGAAGCACCGGGGAGCCTTGCTTTAACAGAGCTGGTTCTTTCAACTTCTGAAGGTGAAGCACAAAAGTGTTTTTTTTTACTTCCTTTAGACAGAAAGTCTAAAAATTTCAGAACAAGCAGAAAGACGAATGTGAGCCATCTAACAACAAGATCAGAAAATTCACCTGAGGTGTTATGTTCCTCCAAAGTAAGAAGATCCAAGGTACCAAACGACCTGTGAAGAAGCTGTTCAGCTCCCAAGAACAAGGTGGAAGCTTGGATTTGAGCAACCAGGCTCTCCACTCCAAGTGCACTTCCCAAAAACAATTGGCACAGATTCCCCCTTTGCTGCTTTCAGGTGTGCCTCAGCATCCCTCCACAGGCAGGAAGAAATCACTGCGGGGCAAGAGGTATTTCTCTCAAATATTGCCTTTCTGGGCATAAATTTCATGACACAAGACTGGCCCACGTGTTCTAGAGAGGGTTGGTCCTCTGCTCAGAGGCACCTAATGCTACTTCACAGGACAGGCCCAAACAGGAGGAGATCATCAACTTTAGATAAAGCTATTCCACACTCACCTCACAATATTGCCTACGTGGCTAACGGGTACATTCAGAGTTTAAAACTCAATCATCAAAAAGAATAGCAGCAAGTGCAGCAAACAGAGCCACAGAATATTCTCTCTCTTTTACAAGTGACAAATATCGAAGTTCCACCACCAGATAGCAGAGTTTATGATGCTATACCAGGAATATATGATGATAGAGCAGGCAATGACTGTATCTATTTTTTCATGTAACTCCTGTTCCCAGAAAACTTGGAATTGAGCAATGAAAAGATTAATATGCAACCGTCTGAGATACAGTTAAACATCCATCAGAATTCAGGTTGTGGCACAGACATAAATATATAGAGGGACAGAGAGAAAAATGAATGGCAAAGTAATAAAATGATCAAGTGTTATGAATGGTCTTTATGTATCCGTGCTCAGGGCAACAGGTTAATACATCTTGGAAATAAAAAATTGAGGCACAAAAAAAAAATCAGGGCATTGCCAATTCCATTTCAGTATCGTATTTCACAGGTTGTAAAAGCTGCAGGCTGTGCCCCACAGCCAGCCAGACCAGAAGCACGGGTCAACTGATGCTAAGTCTCGTTGGAAAATTTCGGGGCTTTCCACAAAATGGAACCAGGCTCCAGACCTGCAGTCCACAAGGGGTGAGGGACACGCTGCAGGAGACTAGGATTTAAACGCTTTCTGGTTTCTGAAAAGCAACACAAAGAGCATATGCATCAGTCTACTCCAAGGAAGGGAGGTTCTGGGGTTTAAATTAAGTTCTGTATTTACCCTGTTTCACCAAAGTTGATCAGCTTAAAGTTGACTTTCTGCTGGAGCAGATATTTGAAGTAAGCCATGAGGAATGTTTAGGAACACTGGGATATTTCAGCAGCTCTCTCTCAGTGAAGCCAACGTGAGCTGAAGGCAGTCAGCAACTGCCAGAAGGCACTCAACACCTTTCCAGAGAGAACAGACACTGTAACAGAGAGATAGGAAGAGCCCACATTCCCTTCTCTATTTTGAGCTGGAGACAAGTCAGTCATCTCCCCTGCAACGTGTCTGTGGAAAATGTTGGCTCTTGAATAGCACTGACAAAAGTTCCCAAGCCTAAACACCACCCTGATTTGAACCAGCTTACACACATCGATGAGAATCCCTGACCCGCCTCTCCTCCAGGCTGAGCAGCTCCATCCCTCTCAGCCTCTCCCCGTGTGAAGGATGCTGCAGTCCTTTAATCACCTTCGTGGCCCTGTGCTGGACTCTTGCAGTAGCTCCAGGTCTCTCTTGTACTGGGGAGCCCAGAACTGGACACAGCACTCCAGGGGTGGCCTCACTGGTGCTCAGCAGAGGGGAAGGATCACCTCTAAGGATGCTCACACCTTCCTCCTGCATCCCTCTGGCAGGAGAGGAGAGGAGAGGGAAGGACTGGACAAGAGTCATAAATTCTCTCTCCTCGTGCTATAAAATGCTGCTTGAAGTGTTTCCCAGCGATGCTGTTATTCTTTAAAAATGTGCTCTGTTTTTCTCCCAGATTCTTCTTGTCCCTGTGAAAGAATGGAGTAACGAGCACCTGAAGTCCATAGGCCATTTGTTACGCTCAGTAAAAAGCAAGGAAAATGTGTAGCAGGACTTCAAGGAAGTCATCCTTCCACTGCTGGAAAATTCAACAGAAAGGGAAGGAGAGAAGTCACACCTTTGTATTAGGAAGAGATTGCATCTCAGGATTAATAGGCTGAAGTCCCCTGCACAAATAAATAATAATAATAAAAAAAAGGTGCTGGACTGTATCAGCAAAGACAGAAGAACCTAGACCGACCCTGCAAGCTCAAATCACCTGCTGCAAGGAAAGGGCAGGCAGAAATGAAGAGCTTACAGATACTGCTTTCCTCCCCAGTGCCCTGAGGGAACCATAACGTACGAAAGGCTGTGCCCTTCACATCTCTCCCTATATGCTGGCTGGCACCTCTGAGCATTTTCTGATCCGGTGGTAGGAGGCTGTAGTTTATCTGACCACAGAACGATTTTATAACCCAAGAATAAATCAGGGCGAGTGCTTTATACGGTCCTTTTCTACTGTCCTGCTTTAATGGACATAATAAATAACGCTCTGATTTTATTACCAATGCTTAATTCTTTTGTAACATTTGGAGAGGACTAAATTTTCTTCAGACCAGCTACCTGCACAAATATAAATCCACCTCGATCTCCACTATTGACAACAAGAGGCTACGAAGGAAAGCCTGATGCTCTGAGTGTTAAAGACATTTCCACACACACACACTGACAGATGGGAGGAGTTGAATGTCAGTCCTAGTGTTTGACCGCCCTCATGTTAAGAAATTCTTCCTCCACCTCTCCTGGCCCAGCTTTGTGCCGTTCCTTCACATCCTAGTAAAGACTTGAGCTAAAGCTCTGCACCTTCAGAACACCTCAGACATGTGAAATGAGGCAAAAATCCCACCAACTGACCACTGATGTAGCAGACGAATGTAAAAATCTGCGGAAATGGCCCTAAAGCAATCAAGCAGAGTGTCACAGAACAAGTACAAGAGTAGGAAAAGGCTGGTCTTTTGGGGGTTGCTTTTGGGTTGGTTAGTTGCCATTTCACTTACTATCACTTACTTACTTACAGCAGACTGATACCACGTGTTGCAAAAAACCCAAACATCCAGAAGACATCCCAAGTAAACTCCTGTTTTCCGACTGAAAACGTAACCTGTAAAGGCAAGGCCTCTACTCATCCCTTGACCCTTCCCGACTGTTCTTTCCCCCAAATTATCACCGGCCTGTACCCAGCTGCTCTTTCACAATCCCATTAATGACCGTGACCAAGTATCCCTCAGAAATGCCGAGAGCCTGCTTTCCAGGCAGCTCCTGGGTGTCCCGCGATGGGCAGCAGTGAAGGAATCCCTCTTTTTGCTTTGCTTGCACGCACAGCGCCTGCTTTCCTTATAAAACTGTCATTACCTCGATCCACGAGGCCTCTTGCCTTGCTTCTATTTATTTCCCAACCCTACAGGAGAGGGGAGTGTGAGAGCCAGGGTGGGTGCTGGGGTCAACCTGCTGCAGGTGGCTCTCCCTGCCTGGCACTTCAGCTGCTGCAGCAGCACCAGGGGGAGTGTTAAAAACCTTCACTGCAGAAGGGATGGGACCGTGGATCTTGCAAATCCCAAGGGTGTATCCTGCACAGATAGGCTGAACCTGCTGTCCAACTGTGTGACCTTTAGCTATGAAAAATAGTGTTGTTTTTTAATATATATATAGAGAAAGTAAGATGTGAAGTGCCAGCTAAACTGCACGGAAGAAAGATGAGGTAGATAGGAAGCAAAACTTCCTAGGAAGATAGGAAGCCTCCACGTACCCAGCATCCTGATTTCCCCATTCACATGAAAACGAACAACAATTCCCACTTTTAATGTATTCCAGCTGTCTTCCCCGCTGCCTTGCATCAGGCCACGCGCTGCAATTGCATAACAAAATATTTCCAGCAGAGAGGTTCGGCTTGATGCATTTAAGCCAAAACTGCCAAAAAATAAGTCAAAAACTGCACAAACTATTACAGGGTTGAAGGGAATCGGGGAACTGACAGAGCAACAGACTGATTCTGTCTGTCCATCTGCGTATCCTTCGCTGTGTGAGTTATTTTTCCAGCTGCTGTCTGTTCTATAATTAGTGCAGCAGCGGCGCCCATGTAAGAACAATGGTGCCAGAGGGAGCGGCACAAGCAGCTGGGAGAGGGGGACACAAGGATGCTCTTTCTGGGTGGCACGGCCACCCGAAGTACCCATGGAAATACAAGCCTTGGATGCCCACTGGCCAAAGGACCATTTAAAAAGCAGGTGGAGAGGCAAACAAGGCATCATCTCAGAGCACTGTTAGGGGAAAAGCGTCATGGGACAGGGATCGGCGTGGTACGAAGCCCGTACAAACACTGCAGGCAGCAGCTCTGGTTTACCAGTCTCCAGCTTGCAGTTGGCAGCATCTGAAACACGGGAAAGTGCTGTTCCTTTCCATCCTTCTTTGATAATTTAACCCTCTGGAAGACAGAAACAGCATTTTTTGCCTGGATGCTGTGAACAAAATTGAAAGGAGAGTTTCACCAATGTACTAATGAACCACTGTACTGCTTCAATCCTCCCTCCTCCTGAATCTAAGAACAGGAGGACCCTGATTATTATCCACGAAACTGATAAAAACTAGCTGATTTCCACTCTCTTAACATTTACCCAAGTTCTAGTGTTAGCAAATGTATGAAAGCTGCCTGGCTACAGATCTGGAGCAAGGGACAGCAGTGACTCACTTGAAGTTTTATTACAGCATTTTTAAAAAAACAACATAATAAGAGCTAAATGCTTCTTTTATTTGAATGAAAAAAGAAAGTCAAAGTTTCCAGCTTGTGACACCAGCCAAGATACTAAGTGGAATTTTCCATTCTACGCGTGCCAGGCAGGATAACCAGGCCCTGTTTAGGTGTCCCACACAGAGCAGAAATGTCACTGACTGCAGCTGTACTGTCACCGTGCATTTCCAGAAGTTACACCTCAAGGCAGTGAAGCAACACCTTTATTATTCATTACGTATTTCTGGACAGAATCAAACGCTTTTTTTTGAGCAGCTTCCCAAAACAGAAAGACGAGCGGAGCTCAGGCCAAGGTTACAAGTGTAATTCATGCAAGACTGGTTCAGCTAATTTAAGCAACAAAGCTGGCCGATGCTGCAATCGAGATTTTCTTTCTCCAAAAAAGTGGTGCTGGAAATGTGGCTGTAACAGCCGAACCCCCGCTAACAAGAGAAAAAGGAGATAAAGAACCCAGCCCACTTAAAACTTCACTAATGACGGATGAAATCAGCAGCCCTCGAGTGCATGGCTCTGTGAAGCAGTCAGTCTTTGGTTGCACACCGATCTCTCAGCCCCTGCGTCTGGGCAGATTTCCTTCTTGTCTGGCTGGTTTGCAAAAATACGGAGGCTGCCTGACCTCTGATAAGCACCTTCTTTTGTGCGCTGCCATCCACGGGCTATTTATTGAAGATAAAAACAGTGGGAGGGTGAGAAGAAGGCAAAATAATCTTGTTCAGACCCTCTAAGACTCAGATAAAGGACAAGCAAGTGGCATTCTTTATCTACCAAAAAGTTATCTATCTGTTCAGGAAGAGGCCTCGGTGGTAGAAGAGGACACGGGGTAATCGCAGAAGCAGCGTGTCAATGACGTTATCAATGAGCCCTGGTTGCAGGATGTCAGCCACGATTACCAAAAGGGCAAATCTTTGTGACAGCCAGCTGCAGTTAGGTGGTGATTGTGCACGTCCCAGTGTGAGCAAGGCGTCGATCCCACCTCTGCCAGCTCAGCCAGCTCCCTGCAGCAATCCTCCAAGCTGCCTGCTCCGCCAGCACACGGCGCTGGGAGGAAGACAAAGCCTGAAGGTCCCCTTCGGGACCAAGCCAGAAGAGCTCTGCACTTCGTGAGCTCACAGCTTGCCCATCTATTAACAGTGGAGGTGCAAGGCACCTCTGAAACCAGTTCTCTGAGCCATACGCAGCATATACTGAGTTGTTTGAAGTCCTATACCATAAGTAAGACACGATATAGGAGCTTGATCCTGACTTGTGAGCTACAGAGCTCTTGCACTCAAAGGTCACAGCTGTCTGAAGGCGGCTACAGCACCGATGCATGGCAGCACCACCTACAGAGCAGGAGCCCACGCTGGCTGCCCAGCCAAGCCTGGCTCAGACGGGCTGGCTGCTCGAAGCCCGAGGCACACAGTGTGAAAAAAACCCACAAACTCCACACGACAAACCACGAAGTTTCCCTTTTGATGCATATCCAGCAGCACACACCTACTCTAAACCCGATGGGAAGGTGTAACACAAAGCCAGGACCTCGTGGCAACAAACTCCCCGCGGATCTATCAAAAGAGGTCATTTTCCTGAAAAGCTGAAACATTTTCCTCATTTTCCTGAAAGCTGAAACAAAGAGCACCCTGCAAACCGCTCAGGAAAGCCTCCGTGCCTCCTAGCCCTCAGCAAGCAAGCTGTTCAGCCCCTGCCCTCGCCAATGCTGCTGACAACACGACCTGCTGTTGTTTGAGGCATTTATTGCTTGGCTGATTCCCATCTCCTGCAGTTAACACCTGTGAGCTCTTCTCCCTGCCCCAGAGAACGCCACGCTGACATCTGGCAATCGCACAGACAGCAGTTGAAAAGTCTGTAGCTGTCAGCTCAGCAAAGGCTTTGTTTGCCGTGGCAATGAAGCCGTAAGCTACAGGCTCCTTAGGTAAGAGGAGGGCTGTTTACCCCACTGAAGTCCATGTTGTTAGATGTGTTGGCACAGCCTAATTGTTTAATCAGGAAAAACCCCACCACTGGAGTGTGTGGGGATTGTGTGGGATCGTGTTTTTGCCTTGTAGATGAGAGACTTCTTCAAGTGGCCTTCCAGTCCCAGGGTGGGTGTGATTACAGACTTGCAGGAATGTATGCTGGGTCCTTCTGTAGTTCTGCAGTTGCTGCTGGTCATCTCAGGTTAAGAGCACATTTTTCTCCCAGCTGTGAACGCTTGTTTCTTGATGTTTCTCAGAAACAGCATTGGAAAAAAAACAAAACACCACACCACACCATTACCAAGAACATTCCAAGTAAATTTCTCTTGAAGCAGCTTCTCAATCTTGTAATCACCTTAAGAACCCGAGTTATGCAAAAAAGAAGCGTACCAGGTGGGGGAAAGAAAATCACGGCAATTTTGAAGTTTCGTCTCTGTGTACCGAAAGCAGCAATTTCTGGCTGCCGTATATTTACCCCTGACCACAAAACAGGAGGGCCAGCCCACGGCGCACACGACGTGACGAGAGCACGAAGGAGGCAACGAGCCGCAGGGCCGAGTGAGTGCCTCGCAAGGACTCCCCTGGGAGGGAGCAGAGGAAACACTTACTCATAGTGGCTGAACGCTGTCTGGCTTTTGGGGACGATACCACCTCGCCCAGGTAATGCAGGGCTGATACCTGACATTCACGTGGCCAGGAACGCTGCCCTCACTGAGCCTCTGAGGTCGCCCCTGAGCCTCCTCTTCTCCAGGCTGAACAAGCCCAGCTCTCTCAGCTGATCCTCGTAGGACTTGTTCTCCAGGCCCCTCACCAGCTTCGTCGCCCTTCTCTGGACTCTCTCGACCACCTCCATGTCCTTCTTGTAGCGAGGGGCCCAATACTGAACACAGTACTCGAGGAAGATCTGCTCCACTGGTTCCTGCTCTCTGTGGCTGGAGAGGCGGATGTCCACAAAGGGACGCTGCCTCCCAAGAGAGCAGATAAAACCCCCTTGCACTTCATAAAGCAAAGCAACAGCAGTAAGAATCCGCTTTTCACATCTAACACTCCAGGACACCACGTATACCTGATTAAGATTTTAATTGCTACTGCAAATCTAGCTTCCTGTTAAACGTACATGTCAGGAAACTGCTGCCAATACTTCACTCTGCTCTTTCAAGCGTGCTGAACAGGGCTCAGGTGATGTGGTAAACTTCTAGGCTTCATTTCCTGTTATTTTTTGTTATTGTTGTTGTTATTGTTTCAGAAGCTGCGCCTGCTCGCCCTTGTTCAGTCATGTCTGTACCAAGAGGACTACGTGCAATAAAGTTACTAATGAAGATTTCGCAAGGAATCCTAATGGATGGGAGCTCCCACTCTGTGCTCTTGGGAAGCCTCTTCTGGGATACAAATCAGTCACTGACACCTTTGGAACACAGATTTCCTAACAGTAACCGCATTGCCTTTCTACGAAATGGACTGGAGCTGATTTTTTAGCCTTCTGGAGGAGTTTAAAATCGAGAAAAATCACTAGTATCTTTTTTACTGAAAAAAAAAAAAAAAAAAAAAAGTAAACAGACAGTAACCTGGTAATTAAACCTCCCTCTAACAAAAGGAAAAAGAAAAAAAAAAAAAAAAGGAAAAAGAAAGAAAAAAAAGAAAGGAAAAGGACTAAATTCTTAGCTTGTGGTTTGAAGCACGGGGAACCAATTCAGGTTTACATAGCTCCTGCCATTATATCCCAGGCACTTGCTCTTGCTGACAACAGTCTCTGTGGCTGCACTGTTCCCTAAAAACTCCTAGAGAAAGAAAAAAAGTGAAGGAGAGTTGCAATGAAGCTACCCCAGGTCCCTGGCTTGGTGTTCTCTGCATCTTTGCAGCACTGCGGTGAGGCAGAAAGGGAAAATTCCTCACACAGGGGCTGCCTGTGAAGTTCTGTCCCATGAAATAAAACCCTGTCAGCCTACCACCAGGCACTGCTTCGGCAGCACACAGGGAGCTCACTGTTTGCTCCCAGCTCGTATGCAAATACCTGGGCAGAAATTTCAAATGGCCACCCAGAGCAGAGGCATGGAAAAAACACAACCGGGCAAGTCAGCCGGTTTCAGCGATCTCAGAGTGGAAATAACAAGGCTTCCCAGACCGATTGGGTTTAATTAGTAGGCTCGGGCATTCCTCCCTCAAATGCTCTCACTTACTTTGGAGACACCTACGATTTAGACAAATTCCTTCTCTCCGGCCAGCATGCCAAGCAAGGTCTCTTCACTGGGGCTTCTAGCAATTAGCACCTACAAGATATAGTTCTGGCCTTCGCCTGAAAACAGTAACTTTGCTGCTAAAAAAACCGTCCAATTTCTTACTGCTTATTCTAATTTCTTCTCTGCATATCACCAGAATTCCTCTCTTCTGACTGAACAGCATTATTGCCATTATTATACATCCCCAGCACACTGCTGCAGAGAATTAGGTGATTTACTTCAATCAGCTCCGTAGACAAAAGATGTTTCAGGCTCAAGAACAAGTCGAAGGATTGAGAGGCTCTCAGATCATTCTAAGCAGCTTCTGCTTTTGTGCATTTCCTTCTCCTGTATCAATGGTTTTGATTAGGAATTTCCTAATTCCACTAGCAGATTGTGCTTTCTTTTCATATTTTAACATTTTATGAATGTAGCTCTCCAGTAAATATGGCTGATGTCATCCAACACATTGAGAAGTTGATCTCGGTTTTAACAACCTACCTACCAACACTTTTTATCTTTCAGAGTTAGATGTATTAATATGTTCTTCAACACCATTATTAACTGCATGTCTGCATCCGAATAATCCAGTGAAGTTTCAGCAAACTTGAAAGCCGCTCAGAATTAGAGATGCCTTGTTGGCCACTCCAATATCAAGTATATAATTGCTTTTGTCGAGACACACTTTGGAAATAAAACATATACTCAGCAGAAAAGCTTCAACTATTATTGCCTTAGCATTTTTAAAAAGTTGAAATGATTTTGTTAAGTCAACTTTGATTGGGTTTATTCTTTTTTTTACCTTGCCATGTTTGTCATTTTCTTCCCCAGTCTTGAGATTTCTTTTCTTTTTTGTCTGGTGAAACTACTCGTTCCTGCTTCATACTGAGCTGGAAGAACGAGCAAGACACTTAGCTTAAAGCACTCTGTATACTGAGGCTGGGCTCACCACGCCAGAACCACTGCCTGCTCCGTAACAGCAGCGTTATTCCGGGAACAAGCTCCTTCCATCCCCAACTGTGGTCACAGCCAGCTTGGCCCATCTTGCAGGAGGGGCCAGAAAGGCACAGGCTACTGGCCTCCTCTGCTCCTCTCAGGGTCCAGAAGCAAGGAGCAGTCTGAGAATGGTTTGAGAAGTCTGAGGGACCAACACGAGCACATGCTGTGCTGTGCTGGCTCTTCTCGGACCCAAGAGCTCTCACTCACCCACTTTTCTCTCCTCAGACTGTCCCGGCCATGCTCTTGCACATGGCTGCATCAGACACTTTGGAAAGGCGACGCAGCCACGGCCATTCCCACTGGGTAGCTGCTTAAGGTGGTGTTACACCTCTGCAGCCTCCACTGGCAAATGTGCACTGACAGCAGGACCTAGCCCAACGCTGTGTCTGTGCCATCCTCCAGACTTCAGCTGGAAAGACACAAAAGGCCCACAAGGGCTCCGCCAGGAAGCCAGCCGACACCGACCTGCTTCAATCTACGAACAATGCCACCCGAGCCAACTCGGTGACAACACATGCATAGCGCCGTGTCTAAGGGCACAGGAAACCTCAAAAGACTTCCACCCTTCATCTGAGGTCTGCCAAAAGCAGAGTAAGATAGTTACCAAGAAAGTCTCACTACAAAACGTGCCAGCAGTAGCATCGAGCTGCGTTCAAGTTACAGCAGCTGAAGTCTGGTAGATGTTGAAGATAACTTCATAACCTCCTGTTAAAACCACAGCAGCAATTCAGACTGCACTTGAAAAACGGAGCTCCTACTAATTACTAATGTTATTAGTAATACTCATGCATGAAAAGCAGCTTTCCGACTGCCTTCTTGCCATGTAAAACACACAGGTGGCACACTATTTTTCAATCTCTTCAACTTGTCAAAGATTGCTGAGTTTTAGGCCTTGTGTTAAGATCTTTTTTGCAGAAGAAAACCCGTGCCATTATCTTTTATTTCCTTGGTATAATTTCCCTGGTGTGTTGATGACATCTATTAAGATAATGTCATGCACATACCCATACAATCAAATTATATATGTTAACTTTTTGGCTTACAGGTACTGCAAACAGCCCTTAGCACTACTATAAATGATGAAATCCTAATGTTTCTTTCCTGTTCTCTTTCATAGTTATTTCTTGGTAGAAGGGATTGAGGAAGAAAGAGAAAATAGGAACTGCAGTGTTCCCGCTTCAGAGCCACAGCCATTCAGAAGCCCAGTACGCTACGAAGCGTGTTTTATGTCTGTCCCAAAAGACCTTATCTTCGTCCTCTGTCAGCATAATGGTTCTCCTTCCTAATAAGACTACAGTCCTACCAGACGCCTTAACACTAATCCAGGAATGTTTTGAGATTTACCGTAGAGAATTCTTTTCAAACACAGATACTGCAAACACTTTTCACCAGGAGAACTACATCCATGGATATAGAAATCTCTGAGAAGAGATAAATTTTAAATAAAAAGTTAGGAAAGTGTCTTACTGGGTGCAGGAGGTCACCTAAAACTAGCCTATTTCTACACACCGCAGCACAAATATTTAGTTTTCTTAGTAAATTGCTTGAGAGTAAGACATTATCATGATATCACATCTGAAGTGTTTCATCTGCCCAAAGTCCCTTGGATATCTGAACTAATTTCTAGTGATGTTATTTACAAGCGAGCTGGAAAGCAGAAAAATGTAAGAGGGTAAAGCTGCTCATGGGAACTTGTTTATGGTATTTTAACTTTTAAGGCCACCACAGAAAACCACCAGCTTAAATTCAGATGAAGCTGATACAGAACAGCATTGATAAAATAGTACCTGATATAAAGTAAGTGTTGCATTATTACCTACATTTACATACATTACATAAAAATATGTAGAGTATGTAAAGCATACACACACGCTTTGCATGTGTGCCAAACCTGAAACTTCAGCAGAAATATGCGTGCCTGTGCTAGCTTTAGGAGGAACCATAAAAGGCATAAAAGGCACTGTTCTTCCCAAAGCGGTGAAAGTGAAATCAAAAATGGCCTTTTAGTTAATCAGCAAAGCACAAGTTTTAGCTGTAGGTTCACTTGCAGTGTGGATTTGTGCTCAGCATGGCATTCATGCTCAACAGCGTGCCACGTTGGCCCCTGGAAAGATACCGCAGATCCTCACGGTGGTTTGGGAACAACCCAAGCGAAGAGAACACGGCAGGTAACTGTTCATACACCTCCGTGAGGTGCCCATCGTTACCCAGTGCCAGCAATGGGATCCAGCAGGCAAATCACCTCAGGGACTAACACGAAGTGCGCGCCCCAGCAGGGAGAAGGAGCTGCCCCATCCCTTAGCCCTCTCCACACCTGGATGGCGCGAAGCTCCATCTCCTTTCAATTTCTGCTTTCCAGCCATACTTCTCCCAAACTGCTGTCAGTCCCAGCGGCGGTGCCCACCCCTTCGAGCCCAGCACCTCTTCCAGCCCCTTCCCCACAAAACCTCGCCACAAGCCGAGGCACGACGACTTCCCCCCCCCCCCAACCCTCCCCTGCCTTCGTACCATCTGGGCCACCTTCAGCATGCCGGCACACGAGCGGAAATAGGCGCCGTCCACCAGCTCCCCGTCCGAGCTCGCTGAGGCGCTGGAAGAAGCGGCGGGAGGCGATGTGGACGCCGGCCCTGCGCTGGTGACACCGGTGCGGATGACCCGCGCCCCGTGCGACATGGCTGCCGGCCCCGCTCCCCTCAGCGCCCACCGGCCCGCCACCGCCGGCACGGAGGCGGCGGGGCTGGGCGGCGCCGAGGGGCCGCTGAGGGGCAGGGCGGAGCGCCGAGCCTCCCCGCCCGGCCGGCTGGGGTGGGGAGAGAGCCGAGGGAGGGTTTGGAGGGATATGGGGTGAAGGAGGAGCCGGCTCGGTCCCCCTCGGACTGTGGTGGCTTGGCTGAGGTGTCCGCTGAGGGGACATCTTCCCTCATGGAGCGTGCTCTCACACCAAATCTCCACAACGAAGCACCAAATCTCCACAGAAACCCCACCAAAGCACCACAGAAGCCATAAGCCGTCCGATTTGTCCCAAACATTATTGGCACTAAATGGGGCACGGCAGGCAAAACTGGCAGAACGCCCCGGCGCCACGCTTTGGGTGAAATCATGCAGAGTTGCAAACAGCGCTCAGGGAAGGAAGCTATATGTTTCCTAGGGTTTAAAAATAGCTTGTTTTGCTGTCTGATAAGCAGGGTGAGAGGAGGCCTCTGAGCTGGGCACACGGAGTTTCTACACTTGGTAGCGCAGTAACCCCATCATACGCTTTGTTCTGAAGTTAGGATGTGTGTTCTGTTCATATTTAGTAATTAACAGGTCCTTCAGCAACTAAGATTGTCTTAGGAGTGAAGACAGGAAAGTTCAGGTGATCTTCAACACAGATATAGGGTCTAGCATAAGGCATTTACACGAGCAAGACGGGGTTTGTGAGTGTAGGCAATGGCTCAGCAGAATTTTTGGTTTCAATCTAGTAGTTGCAATAAAAGATATTACCTCTCCCACCAATTTGTAGCCCATCTCATTAGATATCAAAGCTGCAACATTACCAATCTACACAAGGAAAATGGTGAGAAAGCAATTTTTTAACAGCTTTTTCTATTTTCCATACTGTTCCACATTTATGGTTTCCTTGCAGGCCCTGTGGAGGAAGGCTCTGGTAATTTCTGTACTTCCTATTAAGAAATATATTTTTCTTGCCTGCTGATTCAGCTAGTTCTTAATTTCTCATGAAAGTATGTGTATGACTGGGACCCTGCTGATCTGAGTTTAGCCCAGTGAAACAGAAATACCTTTACATGAATGCATGTAGAATAATAGTCATATTTTCTACTCAAAGATATGGCATTTTCCATAAATCACTGGCACAGACTCGAGTCTAAAACACCGCTGAATTTCCAGTTTTGATTATAATTCTCAAGAATTTTGCTAAGGATTTCATCACTTCCCAGCTTACTTTTAACTAAGGCTTCTTTCTATCTTACATACCAAAATAAATGTCTACAGCCACAACTCTTGTTTTAGTTGTTACGTGATAAACCACAGCTAGGTTATCTTCCTTATCAACATTAGAATATACAGAAGCACAGGTCGTAGTTGGCAAGTCACTATTTAGGACTAACACATCTGGAAGAAAACCATGACCTTTCGGATGCTTTTGCCTTTTTTCAGGCCTGAAATAGAAGCAGAAACCTTCAGAAGTAATTCTCAGCTTGTATTGTACCCAATTTTAACTAGACATGCAGATCACTTGAAAAACAATCACTTGGTAGCTGGGAAAGACATGGGAAATGAAAAAATTGAGAAATAGCATGGGAAGTAAGATGGTTATCTTTTCAAATGGAAAGAACAAGGCAGATAAGTTATGGTTTGGGAAACAAAGCAAGGCCAAACACAGAATAAATTTGTGCCTAGTATGTATTTATCTTTTTTTTAACTCGGCAGATTTAAAAATTTAATTCCCAGACTTGCCTTTGGAAGACATTCTGCACGTCTTCCCTTGAGGATCAGGGCTGAAGACTCATAGATGAGGTAGACATTTTGCCAGGAGCATTCCCTGGCTGGCAATATTGTGGTTGTAACCTTCATTAATGGGTTTACTCTGACATATAGTGGCTGTTTTCTAACACGCAGTTTTTTGGTAAACTGGGTGAAACATATTACTCCCTTGTAGCTCTTCTCCCTCTTGCTACCTCTATCCACAAATGTTGTTTGGGTTATGGTGTTGGATCACCCATCACAGTTACCACAAGGTCATGAAACATTCATGCAAAAGCAGTCATGTTCTTTGAACTTAGATATGTATGTCAAATATCATGCAAGAAAGAATTTCTATTACTACTCAAGCATTTTCACAGCTGGGAAATCACTCAGGAGATTTTAATTTTGGCTATATTTCTAGTCACATTTAATCAGGTGACATTTGTATCATTTTATGCCTTTGATTCTTTTCCAGCAATGGGAAAGAGCATATGGGATTTTAATGACACATTTTATCTGTGCAGATAAAATGCATAGTTGGTAGCCCTTCTTCATTCTCAGGATGGGATAATATTAGCAAGCAGCAGACAGCCTGACCTTTGTTACGCAGGCCAGATGCAACTGCAGACAAATATAGGTATTTAAATAATATCTTGGCTTCCCTTATATTGAAATCCTGTGACTCTGATAGGTAATCAAGAACAAACCAAGGGGGTTGAGAATAGAATTAGCTGGCTGCTGATAAATCTCCCTAGCTGCAGGACATGCACGTAAGTAAGCACACACCATTTACTCACAGGGAGAAATGCTTCTTTGAAGCTGCAAGATTTCTCTACTACCAAATATATTAGTTCAACAACATCTTCGAAGACTAGAAGAGTCCAAATCCTCTTAATGCAGGAATAAGGGATTTACCAGTAGTTTTACATGAAACTTGAAATAATATCACAAAGTAATCACAATCTTACTCTTCACATAATTCCTGGAAAAGATTCCTTAGGTAATTTCTATTTGAAAGTCATTTTCAAAGGTATTTGTCTTGAAAGTCATAATCTTCCATCATACTTCTGTTTGACTCAAAGATATTTAAATGTGAGTCAAATTAAAAACTTCATTTGTTAAACTAACAACTCACAAATGACGCCAATAAAGAGGGAAGGAGGGAGAAAATTCACTAGTGTCTTGACAATTCTTCTAGGGATTTAATCTTTGTATCATTTAATAAGATTTTGATACCCAGATTTTATTTAGGACAGATTACTGACCTAATCTGAAAAAAAAAATAAAAAAAAAGGAGAGAGAAAAAGAAACCATCCTCAGAGAAACAAAAATTATACCTTTAGTAGGTGTTCAGTAGGTTAAACACTGAGCATTACAGGCCTGTTGTCTAGACTTATGCCTTGGAGCCTGCTGGATTTGAGAAACCTGTTGAGATAATGTGTTTCAGACGCACCACTCCTCCAGCAAGCTTCAGACCTACATTAATAGGTTCCAGAACCAATCTCATGACTAAAAGAGGTTATTAAAATATGTAAACTGACAGCATCATCGGAATTCCAAGTAGCATATACTTTCCACTGAAAAAGAGATAAAAAAAACAAACCTGTACTCCCGGGTTACAAAACATGCAAAGTTGGGTCATTTATTTATTTATTTTTAAAGTTTTTAGGGTTTTTCTTCTGCACAATGCCACTTTTTATACATAGTAACTAGACAATATCAACCTCAGTTTTGATTTGTAGCATTCAGTATCAAAATACAACTGTCACATTTAAAAAGTTAAATTTACAAAATTGGCACATCATTTCAGCAAAGTTTATTAAAGGTTTAGTCATAAGATCTACACAATGTCTAGAAAAATACCATGTTAATTTTAAAAGAAGTATGAAATTTTATTATACAGTACAACGTCAATGTTAGGTGTCACTAAATATGATATTGTATTATAAATACCCATTTTAATCTCAGTTAAAATATATTGCCAGTTCTAACAGAAATGTTCGAAAAGATCCGATCCCTCTTCCAAGCTTTCATCAAATGAGTACAATCCTCAAGGTAGTTCATACTACAGAATTCACTTTAACGAAGTATTTACTGCAAAGTTCTTGATCGCCAAGATATAAAGCTAAAATACGTATTTCCAGCATAGCAGGAGGTAACCACGAAGGCAAAGAACTGTAGAGAGAGGGGAAAAAAGATATATATTAGAAAAAAAAAGAAGTCTTTGAGAGCATTCTCATTTCTATGAAAAATTAGTTATGGCATTTGGAAAAGGGAAAAGTACCAAATTTACTAAAATAGTGCTCTTTGGCCTCCTCATACTTGGGTTGCCAACAGTCAACACTGTCTAAGTAAGCTTCTATGAAGAAATATGGGCCTAGAAGCAGCCAAAACGAGGACTACTTCAACACTTACCTCCACATTATATTGCCTCAGTATGGATCGTGTGGACTAGACACCTGCCAATCCTACGTGTGCAGCTTGTAACACCAATTTCTGGTAAAGACTGAGGGATAGCCCATGGGAATGTTTTGTAAATAAATACAATGCTGCTACATTCCAGGAACTGCCTAAAGTCCACCCATGCCCCAGCGTGGCACACCTTGCATCCAGGTAGTTTGTAGAAGAGACCAGGATTCAAAATTCAGGCCTAGGCACGTTCTCAATGAGCAGTATCAATCAGGTTACTAATTTCAGTGGTCCTCTACTAATGAATAAAGGTATTCCTCAGTGCAAATAATGGTGACAACAACCCTGGTGAGATATTACTGCTTTCTCAGAAATCGACTGCAGAGCGAGCCTTCTGCAGCGGGCTAGATTTATTTTATACTGGAGGATTTTAAGAACTACAGAATATCAGTGGTGCTGCTTCTGCAGCCCTTGCAGCATATGCACCCAGAAACCAAAGAACAGCTGTGAACTATTTCAGTTGTACTGATAAAGTCCAATTTGGTGCCAGTGGTTAAGTTCCTGCTAATGACTGCATGCTGTACAAAATAGCTTATGATAAGGCCAGAATGTTTTGTGCTGGTAACTGAACCAAATAAAGCTGACACTGCAGAGAGGATTAACGCTACTTTTCTTGGAGGTCAGCAGTGATAGGGACGAGAGGGAACAAACACAAGTTACAAGAAGGGAAACTTTGGTTAGATATTAGGAAAAAAAAATCAGTTGGAGATTAATCAAATAGGACAAAAGGGGCCCAGAGACATTTTGGAACATCCATCCTTGGAAATGCTCAAAACTCAACTGGCCAAGGCCCTCAGCAGTCTGGAGGAGGACAGGTGGGACCAGATGACCTCTAGAGGTCCCTTCCAGCCGAAAAATACTCTGTTCTGAGAGCAAGGCATTGCTAGGCATGTAAACAGCCAGCAAACCTAGGCCCTCCGATAGAGGACTTTCGGTGAGTCTGATCTAATGTAAATTTAATCTGTGACACCAAAACCTGTAGATGATAATGCAAAAATCGATTACAGTAGAAAATGGTAGCATTCTTCACAAGACTATTGTTTCTTAGGAAATAAAAGCTCCATCCAAAATCTTTCCAGCAGAGAGCAACTGTAGGAGATGGATGATTCGCTAAATTATCACAAACATCTATCCACAAAACCCTTAATGGGTTTGGAGAGCAAGAATCTAAATTTAATAGTTTATTTAGACAGTGCATTAGATAAACACTATTACGGGGTATTAGAAGAGATTCCAAATATCCCATGAGACACTGAGCATTGTTGCATTTTGCATAAAATGTTTATCAGCATGGAAGCTTATCTAGCAGCAAGCAAGTTCCCATCAACAGCACTGGCTGAGTAACTGATCAATAATTACACACTGCGAAGAGGAGAAGAACCTGAACAGCAAAGAAGTGACAGGGATGTGGATATACCATTCCCAAGGCAAAAACAGAGC
Source organism: Anas acuta (assembly GCF_963932015.1). Taxonomy (NCBI): domain Eukaryota; kingdom Metazoa; phylum Chordata; class Aves; order Anseriformes; family Anatidae; genus Anas; species Anas acuta. Next base: position 43,389,239 of record NC_088980.1, on the reverse strand, counting down.
AGGTTTTCAGGTCTCTGTGTTCATCGCTGTGTAAAATAAGCTTCAGATGGAAGACAGGATTCGCGAATAGTCCAGAAAAGACAACTGCTGATGCGTTAACTGTCAGCAAGGTAGCTGTAATTCAGGGTTACTCTGTAAAATTCAATTTCTCTACTGTTGCCAAAACATGCAAAAAGTTCTTTTGTAACTCCCTTAACTGAGCTAGAGAATATCTTCACCTACTCATTAAGTGACACAGCTCTTATTTATATATTAAAAAGTTGTTTTTTATCCACATTGACAGCTCCAGATTCCCAAATCTAAGTAGTAAGACAGTAATGTCAGACACTAATGATTTGCATCCACTTTAAAACACTCGAGAGTTTTCAAGCATTGCCCCCCCAGCTCAGAAGGATTATCAAAAGGTGAGGCTGGAACAGGAAGATCACTGTAAAAATGACAATAGCACTTCAGGGCCTTCCCACAAGGGCTCTGTGTATGGCTCAGCCTACAAAAAGCTAAATGTACCTTAGCCACATCAGCGCAAAGTCAGCTGAGTTATTTAAACTGCTTTTGAAGTTGTATAAATGCACTACGCAAACCTGGTGCTCACCCAATTTGTCTACTCTGATGCACAGACTATAACTTCTGCCAGAAAGCTAGTAATAAACTGGGGCAAGGAAGGGACGGCTGTATGACCTCAAAAGCATTACAGCCTTTTTCAGACGTGACAGTCATCTCCTGGCTGAATTTCTAGTCGTCTCCAAAAACCATGAACTAAATTACAGCTATCTATGGATTGTGTGTGTGAGTTTTTATAGCAGTCTGCAGCTTTTAAAAATCCAGAACATGTGCATTTCCACCCTCACTTCCAGAGGGCCTTTGTTTGATAACACTTAGTTAGACGTTGAACTGATTGAAGCAAAAAATGAACTTACTGAAGAAGCTGCCCAACTGTTGTAATTGTGACTGTCCAGTTCTTTGGTAACTGAAGATGCATCTACAATGGCAGCAATGAGGTACAAAATGAAGGCACTCCCATTAAAGCACAGACCCTGTTGAAAAACAAGATAAAATTAGCAGTTCATATGACAAAGCATTTGTCACCATTTTCTGTTGAGACATTACAAAGCTCTCCTCTGAAACATAACGTGCACGTGTGATGTACACACAAAATGTGTTCCTCAATGATTTTACCTTCTTTCAAGTTTCCATCTGTAAGATTAGATTTTAACTGCTCATTTTTAACATTTGTAAATATTAATGCATGGTTTGGACCAACTGCTCGCTCCATCACACTAAATCCAGAAAGGTTTAGTTTTAAAAAAAGTTTAGATTAAAAGTTTAGTTTAAAGTGGGTGTGCAGTGATTTTCCAAAAGTCAAAATAGAAACACAGATTGGTTATCACAATCTAGATGTTAAGCAGTAAGAATATGACACTATATGAGAAAAGGGAAAAGGGAAAAGGGAAGAGGGGAAGGGGAAGAGGGGAAGGGGAAGGGGAAGGGGAAGGGGAAGGGGAAGGGGAAGGGGAAGGGGAAGGGGAAGGGGAAGGGGAAGGGGAAGGGGAAGGGGAAGGGGAAGGGGAAGGGGAAGGGGAAGGGGAGGGGGAGGGGGAGGGGGAGGGGGAAGGGGAAGGGGAAGGGGAAGGGGAAGGGGAGGGGGAAGGGGAAGGGGAAGGGGAAGGGGAAGGGGAAGGGGAAGGGGAAGGGGAAGGGGAAGGGGAAGGGGAAGGGGAAGGGGAAGGGGAAGGGGAAGGGGAAGGGGAAGGGGAAGGGGAAGGGGAAGGGGAAGGGGAAGGGGAAGGGGAAGGGGAAGGGGAAGGGGAAGGGGAAGGGGAAGGGGAAGGGGAAGGGGAAGGGGAAGGGGAAGGGGAAGGGGAAGGGGAAGGGGAGGGAAGGGAAGGGAAGGGAAGGGAAGGGAAGGGAAGGGAAGGGAAGGGAAGGGAAGGGAAGGGAAGGGAAGGGAAGGGAAGGGAAGGGAAGGGAAGGGAAGGGAAGGGAAGGGAAGGGAAGGGAAGGGAAGGGAAGGGAAGGGAAGGGAAGGGAAGGGAAGGGAAGGGAAGGGAAGGGAAGGGAAGGGAAGGGAAGGGAAGGGAAGGGAAGGGAAGGGAAGGGAAGGGAAGGGAAGGGAAGGGAAGGGAAGGGAAGGGAAGGGAAGGGAAGGGAAGGGAAGGGAAGGGAAGGGAAGGGAAGGGAAGGGAAGGGAAGGGAAGGGAAGAAAACTACAGTTTGATTACATTTCTAATCTATAAAAAATACGCTGTCAGAATGAATGGTTCCTGGCCATATGAAGAATATTTATGATGCTTCCAAAACTTTGTTTTTGCTTTTGAAGGAAATAAAGAGGGTATAATTTTAGTCACTATTCTTAGTACCATTCAGTACTTTTCCTTTCTACCTGTTTCTGAGAGGAGAAAACAAACAAACAAACAAAGAAAAAACAAACATAAAACCAAGGAGGAGAACAGTCTGAATGATGAAAAGACCCATCCATGGTAGATGCTACATTTTCTCTTCTAAGGAGCCGAGAAATGTCTCCAGGGATCTACGCTCATTACTACAAAAGAAGCAAAGCAGATAACATTGATCTTACACAATACTACAGAGAATGAACAAGAATGGTTTTGCATGTGAGAGAGAACAGAAAAGGAAAGGAGGCCAAAAGCCTGAGAAGAGGAAAGAGACAAAAAAGTATGAGGTGTTTTTTTTCTTTAAAGTGATTTTAATACTTTGACATTTACTTACTCACTGTTTTGTCATGGCTCTAGGAAGTTCATTCTCGTTTTTAAAAAAATCCCCTAAAACTCCCCCCCGCTGCTTGTCTAAGGCATATGAATTTGGCCATAAAATACACTTCTAGTTCACAGGTGCTGTATTTAAGTGGAATACCCCTGACACTCTTTGCACCTAGTTACAATTGCATGAATTAATAACTGTCAATTTAGACAAGGTCCTACTGTTGTAGATGATCTGCTCCCTTCAGCTTCTGGGCCTGTCTTTGTACCCGAGCACCATGCAAATATCATAACCCTTCAATCTGGTGTCCCAGTTGTCTCTAAGCCTTGCCAGACTGGTGCAGCTCCAACTTACTAATTTCCATCGTGTGACCCAGCGGACGCTGGCAATATACATCAATTATTCAGTATTGAATTCACCAGGCAACAACTTTGGCACAATCCAAAAAGAAAAAAAGAAAGGGAGGGAGGGAGTCCAGTGCCGGGGAGTTCAGTTTGATTCATGAGCTCATTCATGAGTGGTATCTCACCTCTATCAGGTCATCTAATAAAACATGCTTTCTCTCCGTGTAAATCTCATCTCTCCTATCTAAGTATTACAGTAATAAAATCTCAAACTGTCAATTTTAGGATAGGGTGCCAACAACTGGCAAGCACAACTTTTGTAAAGCACTGATTTTCAAACTTCAAATTTGATTGCCTGGAGTATTTGTTGTTGTTATTTTTAAATTTCCTGTTCCAAAAAGACTCAATTACCCTGGAAAGCTACAAATCCCTGCAATATCTTGTCATGTAGAAAAGGAAAAAAAGCACATAATTTTTTCAAAGTGCTGCTTTGGGAAATAACACTGCTGGGGAAGATGGAATGCAATGCAAGCTGATTGGGCCTTTACTGCCAATATATTACTCAAACCAAATGGTTCATGCTAAATTACCATCTGCTTCTTAAATTCAGATTTACCAGATTTTAAAAGCTTCCATTGATTGTTTTAGCAAAGAACTGGCATTATTAAGGAGAGTCAGTCCTGAAGCATATCCTTTGGGTTAATTTGCAGTAAAGTAACTGCATCTTAAGCAATTTGGTAATGTGCTTAACCTGCAAAAACTGAATTTATGACAAAGAAGTCCAGATGTAATTTTGGGTACTGCAGACAACCGGCACAGTTTGAGCTAAGTGTTGCCTAAGGAGGCAGAGCAATAACTAGCAGAGACTGATACTTTGGGAAATGGGGGGGAGGTGGGTATAAACTCACTCAAAAGGGGTGTGTCCGTCCTGCCCCCTTCAATGAAGACATTAAAAACATCTCTCTGAAAAGAGGCCCAGTGTTACTCTTGGCCAGCCAGGAGTAGCAGAAGTTCATTTCACAGTCTGCTCCCAATAGCTCTTTTAATACCCTAGGGCGAACCAAGCTGAAATGCAAGCATCTTTGATTGGTTTTGCATTTCTTTTCTCTTTGTATTATCTTTTACTATAAAGGGTGTCTACCTTTTGGATCCACATTTGGGTGATCTTATCTACAACATATTTGGAACTCAGAGCAAGAAATGCACTCAATTTCAAGTAGAAACAGATCAAAAACTCCAACTTGTCTACCTCATAGATCAGGGGCAACCCATTTACCTGCAGCGGTTGCCTGATGATATTGTTAAACTGATGAAAGAGGGGTAATAACTAAAATGGTATCCCAATGGGTACAAAAATGCTTTCTTTTTGAATGTACTTACATCTAATGGATGGGGGAGGGACACCACCTTTAAACGTATCCAGACACATTACTGCTGTAATTGAAATAACCCAACATTTCTATAGCACTGTTATAGCCTTAATGGTAATTGCTGGTCATGAAACTTGAAAACAGAGAAGCTGTCTGAACAGAATCCTGCTTGTTCTTATTAGTAATTGCTATAGCTGACTATTTATTACAGCAACAAATGGGAAGGTGAGAAGTGTGTTCAATTTTAGTCACATACACAGTATAGATGATAACAAGCTGTTTGCAACACAGAAGTCAAATATATTTTTTCCATAAAACTAACAGAATTCTCATTAGTAGTCTTTAGCTAGTCGGGAGAAAAAAAAAATAGCATTTAATTGTATCACACAAATGCAAAACCAAATTTATATTAATTCTTGGATGGGTAACAAATAGCAGTTGGCTTACGTGACAATGACTTTGAGGATCTACTGCCCTGAACACCAACATGTTATAAAAATCATGTAAAAATATACTGCTGCCATGTATAGCTAGCAGGGTTTGTCCAAACCACAAAACTTGGATCTGAATTTCAAGGGCCTGTGAAATTTTTCTCTGTAATTACCTTACTTGTTTATCTAATCTTCATAAAGTCTTGAGCTAAAAGCAAAGGATCACATGGCATGTATTTTACATATATATATATAATACTAATAACTTGCAGCACCATTTTCACTGTAGGCCAACTACTGCTAGCTCTGAACCACATTCTCTTTTGATTTAGCAGAGGAAGACTCATGCTTTAAGATCCATGGTCCCAATTCATGGTGTTGACTCAAGTGGAGATTTCTACTGTTTAAGCCATATGGCTGGATCTGTTAGCTCAGAGGCAGCAACAGCCTCATGGAGTGTAATCATTACAGGGAGCAAAAAAGGCCACTGTGCATAAATATGAGTCACACACAGACTATTAAAAATCAAGTCACTGGATCAACCGATGAACAAAAAGGTGAAACATCATAAGGAGAGTGTTTTAAAAGGGTAGTAGTGTCTGGGTAGTAGGAAGGTTAGACACGGCAGGTGTGCAGACACAAAGAAAGTAAGGAAAAAATGCAAAAAGCACCAGTGCAATTGGTTAACTACAGCTGTAGAAAGCACCGGTATTTTATTCTCTTCATAACACAGCAAAGCTGAAACAACAAAGAAAAGGTTTATTTACCACTGTGGTCCATGGCACCTGTGGGATCCTGGTGTAGGTCATGGTCATGTAGATGATCAGAAAGAAGACAGTGAGAACCCAGTAAAACACAGCCACAAACATCACCCAGCCAAAGGCTGGATATAAGAAATACTCAGTTCCAGCAATCAGCGTCCACACCAGCAGTCCTAATACCTGCAAAAGTTATGGAGAAGAAAGAAAACTGTTACACGGTCTTAGACCTCAGACATTTGTTCTGGGTCAAATAACAATGCTCCTGCCATTCAGATAACCATTTAATGAGCTGAGCTGGGTTGCTATACCGACATAGTACTAATCTAGCAAAAAAAGAACAAATAAAAGTGTTTTTGCTGTGGCAGGATGTCACAAAGAGAAACACCTTTCACTGTTATGGAGCCATAGCTGTGGCAGTTTTATAGCTAGCTCTCAAAAAGATCTCTCATTATAGATAATATAAAAAATATTATAAAGACATCACAGTGAATTGTGTTTGAATACTAGCCTACTAGCTTACATGCAGGAAGGTAAGTAGTAGGATTTTGCAGTCAGCAAAGTCACTTTAGAAACAGAAGGCTGTGAAGTACCACTGGGGTCTCCAGGTGCCACCTGCCACAATCACAGGTAACTGAGCAGTTGGGTCCAGGTCAAAACAGTCCATAAAACACGTGCTCTGTGGTCTGTCAGGCACCAGGGATACAAATCAACTCCCAAGGCCTTATAATAAAGGTAGTAGTGAAATATCCCAGGTCAGGCTGGGAATATCACCGCTTTCCACAGTTCTCAAAACATCTCCCAGGTGACCTGACCAGCAGAAGCAGACAAGAACCCACGCTCAAGCAATTCCTAGCCCACCAGTCTGGGGAAAAAAAAAAAAATCTAACAAAAAACACCTCCCGCATGATCCTGAATCTGGCAATCTGTTCACAACCAAGTCATGAACAAAATACATCAGCCACGGATTTTAACAGAGTCTCCCCAGTTTCTCCAGCGTTAGCTGATCTCCAGTGCATCAAGGGGGATGGGGAGCAAACAAAACAGAAGCCAAGCAGATATGCCAAGTGGAGAAAAGTTGTGTGTTTTACAGGTTTTCCAGCAATTATAAAATCTTAATATTAAAACGGAAGGGACTATTTTATACCTTTCATATATATATATATGTATATATAAATATTTAGAAAGCACTTTTGTGGTGCAACCCACTTATTGAACAGACAACAGCCATAGCAGGACAGACTGGAGAACCTTCTACCCCAAGACCCTGTCTCCAGCAGTAGTTAATAACAGCTGCCTGAAGAAGTATATAACAATAAATCACTCAACAGCAATATTTCTTGGTCTGTAGTGTGTAATCACTGATGATAAATCTCAAAACAATACATGCAAGACAAAACTCTCCTGCTAAACAGAAGATTACTGTGATTCATCCTGATAACTTTCAGCAGCTGATGCCTACTTATTTTGCCTTCATTTCCCCTTCCAAATTGTCACCCAAACCAAATTCAGCCCTCAAATTGTTGTCTTGTGTATTCATAGGGTATTCCCTTGTATTATTTGTACATTCATCCACATCTGCATTATGCGTACATAAAAAGCACCACAAAAAGCCCCACTTTTTTTTTTTTTTTTTTTTTTCCAATTATTTTTGTCTTTTAATAGAAATAATAATGTGTTTTTTTTTTTAAGGGCAGTTTTTCACCATTTCCCCCACTTCAGCCATTCCTGTTAAGACTAACAATTCCCAGTGCTTGCAGCACACCAGGGGAGGGCAGCATTGCTTCACAGGAACGATTCAGATAGTTCAATAGTTATATAGATGTAAAATAGGCCCTGCTCTTTTAATAGAAAGTTACTGTCTCAGCAATGCTTCTGCTAGTTCACTCTAATTCTAGTCCCAACCACATTTTACTAATAGTAGCAATTCAGTTAATAATGCCTTAAATTGCACAGACTACACATGATTAGATTAAAAAACAACTCGAGTTTTAGTGCAACAACTGCTTTCAGAATATACGATCTGGAGAGACCACTGAGCTCGCAAAATGCCCTTTTCTTAGGATACGAAGTTGCTTTCTGATGTGTCCATCCACATTAATCTACATTTGAATTCATCACCCATAGATTAAATCAATGAATAATTGGACTCAGCAAATTCAAAGAGAGATTTATCCTCAATCTAAGTGTCTGGTACGATACCACCAAAGGAAACTTGGGAGAAGAGACAAAGGAAACAAAGAAATGAAACATCATTAAACACCCACGGACAACAGTGCGCTATTTGAGAGAGCTTTTAAAAATAACCAGATTTTTTTTAATAAAAAGCACAAGACTATGAAAAATGCTTAAGCTAAATTCAACCCAAACAAGATTGATAAGAACATCTCATCATATACAATGGGTTATTTCTGAAAACAGCAAAAACTTCACAAGCAGCAAGTTCTTACAGCCAAGAAGGACAATTTTGAAGGTACAGGAACCCACCAACCTCACATAGCCACAGAGCGAAGCCGGCTAGGCATGAACTAGAGCATTGGTATTCTCACTGTTAACTGTTTTTTCCCCAGTAATATTCTAACGTGTTATTACCATCTCTCCTTGAAGACCATTTTAATACACAAATGGCCATATATCTTGCACGTAGTCTGAAGAATTACTTTTAATGCGTGTTTTTAGCTAGCCCATATAAATGGCAGAACAATTTATCCAAGCACCGTGGACGTTTCAGATTTATATTCTTAACCAGTTCCTGGTTCATATGCATCGTAACTTTGATGGGTTGCAGATTAGAGTGCGTCTGACATTTTCGGTTAGAGCCAGACACTCTCACTGCACATTACCGCAGCTGACAAGCTGAAATAATATTTCACGTTTCTTGATTAGACCTGAAAAGGTCAGAGCAGCTCATGGTCAACAATTCACTCTGCGTATAGTTAAACGATACGGCGAATGGTTTTATTGCGCATGTTTACATAGGCAATAAATTGATTTAAAGTTCATGCTGGCCAACAGCACCTACCAAATATCTAAGGAGTCAAAGGAACATGGACAGCTAGACAAGTCTTTCATTATCAGCTTGTCTTTTCAGCACGTTAAGTACGGAGATAGCTTGGGATGTGTTAAAGCCCATCTCCTAATATTTTGACTGCCCCTTGCATTATGTTTACTGTTCAACAGATCAGGTACAAACTGCATGGCACTGGTGAATCTGCTGGAGCCAAGAGCACCACTTCTCCTGATGACTTGATAACAAACCTCCCTGCTGGGAACAACTGGCCTATGGCTATATTTAAATGCCGTCTCAGTGAGCTTCTGGTGTACAGGAGATGGCAAATGAGTGATAGGTATGCAGTGCTGTAAAGCAAAGACCAGCAGCTGAATACCTGGGGAGTGCTCACAGGCATCCATGTGTACAGAAGCACACAGCTTGCTTCAGGACTTCAGATGGAGAAAGCCCTGCTCAGGAACTGGGAAAGGCCTGCAGCTCATCATGCTACATTAATCTAATGATGTGTATTGGTAATAGACAAGTATTTGATTTGAACTTATATTCTTCTTGAGAATTACCGTGATCCTGTCTAAAATGACTCTGAGAAAGGGAGGAAAAAACGCCAAGGAGAGAGAAGAAATAATATTGTGGTAGCTGATGAAAGGAGGGGCTGGATCTGACTGTAAGGGCTTCATCTGCTGTGTCCAGTTCTTCAAGTCAGGTATGGATTTCACTCACCAGTAAATCATAAAGGCAGGCGGTTTTCCCTTGTTTATTGCAGTCTATGATTTTACCTCGGACATCTATTCTGTGATCATTTGGCTGCCACTTGATCAGGTACCTCCATTACCAGACTGCATTAATATGCCAAAGGTACTAATGCATACTTCAGCAGTTGGCAGATACTGTAAAAAGGAAATAACTTGGTAGCAACGTCCGATACTATTGAGCGGGCAAGTTTAAAATTAGATGCTTAATTGCGTATTCAAACCCTTAAATAAGTGCCATATTTTTTCTGCAATGCTGAGAACTTCAGAAGTATCAGACTACTTTAAAAAGAAAGGCTTTGTTGCCTAGTAGATGAGATGGATCTTGTCTCGTGTTGCTGCTGCTGTAAGCGAGCAGGTACGAAAGCAGGTGTTGAGCTTGGATCTGTCTACTCAGTTTTGCTTTCAGAAGTAGCTTGAAAATTGCAGAACTAAAACCGTACTTGCAAACTATATTTAAAACGCCTGTGATATATTCCGTGACTCCTCTCCAGTGACGTTAACGTTACAAAAATTGCAGCATTCATCCTGCCTGGTTAACTCAGCAACACAGTTAAAGATGTTTATGCGTCCCTTTCAAAGGAAAAAAAAGTCTCTTTGTGGCAGAACTGACAGGGAATAAAACCCAAGGCTCATCTAGCTTCATGAAATAAAAACTTTTTGGCATGTTTGCCTCAAGCTTTTCATATTCTTTATCCTAAAGATGCTTCCCAGGACCATTTCAGCTTGCTGTATGCATAAGTATTACAGGATTTATACAGTGTTGCTACTGGCATAGATGGAAATCATGGTAGAAGGAGACCAGAAGAGCTGTGCATTTGCAGAAACAGTTGTCTCCTGTATTCAGCCACCTAACCATGGACGGGCTCCAGCACGACATCTTGCATCTCCTTCCAAAGGAAGCAGATTTACTACAAGAAGAAAGAGAGACCACTCTAAATTATTGCACATCTTTATTTCACTATTAAATCACCAGTCACCGTGTGCTCAGCAGCAGCACACGCAGCCTGTGAAAGCCTCGGCCTCCATCCTTTTCTTCCTTTGGTTGCCCTCTGCCTGCAAAAAATCCCAGGGGGGCTACTGTGGGCTGGGAGAGCACAAAAATTTCACAGACACCAAAATGTAGGCTCTGATGCCATGAAATATCCAGGAAGGGAGATAGTGGGCATAGATACTTAAAAAGTAAAAAGGTGAAAAAGTGGAATTCCTTTTCTATTGTGTCTGTAAGACAAGACCAGGACAGGCAGTTGTAGTAACAGGAAGATTTATTTGCCCTATGTTTGACAGATACAGAATGATATTTTCTTCCAGCCAAGATGAAATGGAGTAAATGTTTGCAATGCATTTAAATACTCTCTTTAATTGGAGTTTTTGAGCTCCCATACATGCTATTAGTACAAGAAGGGATATCCACCAATTTCATCGTCTGTCACTAGAGGGAGCACAGCCATTGCTTTTTCTGAAAAATATTTTAAAAGCTCTAGCACCATCAGCGAGAGTGGGAGTTCTATTTCCTCGCACAAGAATCACCTGCCAGGAGAGAAAGGTGGAGGGGGAAGACACAGAGCAATCTACCAAAATAACCCCGATGGCCTTGTAATGCCAGAGGGGCGATTTGCACACATTGCTGAAACCTCACAGATTGAAAGGGTTGGAAGGATTTGGAAGGATTCAAATTTAAGTTGGATTTCTATTAACGCTCAGTGAAGATGCAAAGACAAATCAATTCAAAAGAGATCTCTCAGCTACAGTTTCTAGAAATCCCAGATCCTTCCTGAACTATTGTTGAAATTTCACAGACCGCGTTAATTAACGTACTCTGTATTAATTTAAGCCATGCGTTGTCTTAGACCTCTGTTTCTCTTCCCCAGTTGCAAACACTTTTTTGACATGAAACACTACAACGATTTGGAATAAAAACGTGCAAAATTCAGCACTTTTTACTTTCATAGAATTTCTGAACACTGTCTGAACATTTCTGAAACTGTTTCAAAGCAGTTTCAGCATCGAATCTGCTCTCTAGTCTTCTAACTTTCTGTCACACTCTTGGCTCCATGGCAGCAAGCACCCCTCATGAAAGGCCAAACATAAGAGCTTGAAATGCTGGCAATGCTCACCGTTACTTGAAAGGAGAAATCTCCCACAGAACTGTTATTGAGAACAGCTTTCACTTGAGAGGAAACTACTGGAAGCATCAAGTGTCTAAGCCTACTCCAGCAGTATGCCTTCCCGACAGAGTGAGTGACCCCTTTTTCTCTGGAGTTTAGTCCAAATCCTATCACAGGCCACGCAGAAAAACCTTCTGACCCAGACTTGAAATTGTTTAACCTCACACCCACTGACAGATTATTTCATTCCAGAGGGAGGATGCCTATCTCACAGTGAGAACTCAGACCATGTCCTTCAAGAGCTGACAGAGTCCTCCAGTGCATTTCCCACAGCTCCAAGGATCAGAGAAGTCTTCCCACAATGACCTAAATTTCCCAGAAAAGAGCCCAGAAGTGCCTTTGTGTATAGTACCAGGCCAGGCTTCTCCACAACTGAGTCAGTAGAGAAGAGCCAGTCCTGGAGCACCAAGTTGCAAACTTACTTTTCTGATCAGAAAGGGTGTGCAATGCTGCAGTGCTGCCTGGGCACAAAATCATACCTCAGCGAAAGGCAGTAGCACACCCCAGTTTCGTGTTGACTTAAGGAGTCTACCACCAGCTCGGATGAATAAATCACAAAGGCATTCCTCCTCTCGCCTCCACGGCTGATGCCACTGACTCCACCACAACTCACACGTGAGGAGTCTTCTGAGATCCACTGCAATCAAAAGCTTATGAAAATAACTCAGGGGTGGGAGGGAGTAAAGAAATCATCCTGTCCGTCCCAGCAGCATATTATAACGTTAAGCCCTTGCTTCACCTGAGAAACAGGCGTGGAATGTATGAGACTGGAGCTAACACCAGTAACAGGCCCAAAAGACAAAGCTTCAATTAAAACAACCAAAGATGTTTTCTGGAAAACACAGGGTGTCCCATCACCCGTCAAAATCAAGGTGCAGAGAAAGGCTCCTGCAAGGAAAGAAATGTAAGGCCGAAAAAAGATAACTCCAATTTTGTATTTGAGGCCGAAAGAGGATATGATGGAAGCCTGCAGAATGGTGGGTGGCATAGAGAAGGGAGTAAGGGCTGGATTAGGCTTCACAGCACAAGAAGCATCCAGTTAGACTATCAGGCAGAAAGCTGGAATACAAGCAGAAGTGAGTGGTATTAAAAATAAAATAAATAGAATAAAATAAAAAAAAAAGAATAAAAAAACACATAACCAAATTACAGAATTCATTGCTACGGCATGTTAAGGAAACCAGGAATATGAGGTTTAAAAAATATCCCACCAGGCCCTGGAAGAGAGATCAGCCCATGGCTATGACCTATATACATGACAGACAACAGGCAGCCTTCAGCTCTGGAAATCCCTAAATGTGCAACTTGCCCGAAGCCCTAAAGCTACAGCAAGGATGGATCTTGCTCTGTGTGCCCTCCTTCTTACACTCTTCTCCAGGTTTTCAATATTTGTCACTAACAGAGGCAGAATGCTGGATGAAAGGGGCTGCTGAGCCAATCCATCACAACCACTATGACCAGCTGATGGCTTTAACTGGCCTCGCCTTCCTGCAGGAGACCCTGGCAACTGAGAACTGGAAGCAGCAAAAGTGTTAATGGGATAGGATGGATCAGGTGCAGGCCACATCAATATACCACCGCTTGTTTCTAAAGCAGAGCTGTGAGGAACAGGCTCACGCCACGGCGAAGAAAGCGGCTTGAATGATATCGTTATGAAATCTATCTTCTCAGCAGAGCAGTGGTTGATCATTAACAGGTCATGAAAATGTGTACAAAGCATAAAGATTGGTCCGTGTCCCAGGGCACTTTCCACATTAAGTGCTTTTAGGTTTTCGTGGGCTGCATTCAGAGCACACATCTGTTTACCGACGGTTTCCCGATGCCTGTAAATTCGAGCTTAATGCTCGTGTTTTGCCTGAGGAGCTGCGCACACGGAGACATTTATATCGGCAGTGCACTTTGCTGTGCATTACACATATTAGCTTGTTATACCCTCGCTAGCCATCACTTTATCTCCCTAAGCAGAAGACACACCCTGGCCTTTGCCCGTACTGTTCCTTTACCTGCCAAAAGTACATTTTATGCAGAAGACAGAGTGATGGGTCCTTCCCAGGTCAGTCAGGAGAAAGATCTGGGATCAGCCTCTGTCCTCAAACACCCGGAGCTGCCGCAGCTCACTGGGAACACGCTGGTTCCTGCTATCAGCTCCTCCATCGGTGGCAGAGTTTAACGTAAAAATAAAGAGGGGCGGTGCAAAAAATCGCTGCAGACAAAAAGCCTGCACAAGAAAAGCATTTAACTAGTTCTCGGGAAGGTCACTTGGTGGAACAGGGGGAAGGCAATGACCTCCACCTCCTCTAAACCTGACCTCAGCCAAGGAGACCGCCTGGCCTCTTCTCCAACAGCGGTGACAGATGTGAATTAAAGGGAAACTGCTGCTCCCTTTTCCTGCACGGCAGGGGTTACTCCCACCACCTCGCATTTCCACAAGAAACACCTTGCTATTGTGCAGCAACACTGCTGATGTCAAATTCACCTTTTACTGCCTCCACAGCTTCCTGACAGCGTCAGGAGAAGTAAGTGGTGCTGCTACGGCCAACGCCGTGGGCTGCAGCTGATGGTGTTGTGGGTCCAGGCATTGTTCACTTGAATTCCTGCTGGGCTTTGCTCTTTGGCAGCAGGCAGGGAACATGGAAAGTAAGAGTTTGTTAGATCCAAACACAAAATGATCTGCTTTTTACAGGTACTCTCTGAGGCAATTTCACTTAGCGCTGTTCCTGAGGATGAACTTCAAAATTACAAAGCAAAATAGTCACACACAAACACACGTTAGATGGGATAAATATTTCTCTGTGTTTCCTAACAGTTGCCTTTGTGCAGCCTCTAGATGTGCTTTTTAGGAAAAAATACTCTTGAAGATCCAATACAACCACCTTTAGTTTTAAAACTAGCAAATAAATTCCATATTTTGTTCTTTTTTTCTCTTAAAACCCTTGTCATAAATCATCAAAATAGGCAAACCAAGGTTAAATGTTCTTGTATTTAACATGCAAATATGAATGCATTTGTAAAGGTTGTAGCTGATTTCTCTGACGAGTAACATTCACAAACAGGTCATTTGAATAGTCCTGGCCCCATATAGGCAGTACAGACGCAAAAATACAGCCCATGTGACCCATGAATGAGACACACGAGTAATTCATTGAGCTGGTTTCTTTGTGAGTTCTATCACCAAAACCATATGATGCCCGATTTCAATTTTAAAATATCCCCATTCATTTAAAATTTAAACAAACAGGGAAAACATACTGGCTTTTTTTTTTTTTTTTAATTCTTATTTTGAGATTTGAAGTTGAGGTTTGGACAAGGGAGGCAATCTCTATGGATACCAAATTTCCTCTCTCTGTTTGAGACAGAAGGGGTTTCGGAAGCACAGCTGCAGTTGTACCTGTGGGATTGGGTTTGTACCCCCCAGCCCAGTAGTTTTTGGGTTAGGGCTTTTGGAGAACAAGCTGAGCATACCACCTTTCTTTTGTGCAAAATTAGTGCTTTTTAACATTGGTTCACAAAGATATGGTATTTTTTTCTGAGAAGGGCTGCAAACTGTCACCTCAAGTAGAGGATGTATTTCTGGAGGTAAAGACCATGGTGCAGTCATAGTGCTCTGGGTATAATTTCTCCTTGACGATGCACAAACTGTGAGTGTGTAGGTTTAACCTACTGCATACCTTGAATACACGCTTGTCCCTGATACTGTTAGGAAGTGACACCGCTTTCAGAGAAAAATTAGAAAGAAAGACAGTCAGCTTCAGTAATCTCTAGCTGCCAGAAATCTCCTTTTCTTTCTTATCATGATTTAAACAGGAAAAGCTCAAAAGTGAAGTCTGAGCTTCAAAGATATACAGTCATATGTGTCCGGCTGAATGTGTTTTCCCCAGTATGGCTATTAATATCTATTATTATTATCACTACAAGCACCATTGTTTCTTAATGAACTTAATGGTAGGAGGGTTTGCTATTTTGTTTTAATGCATTCATATAAATGAAAAGATGTTTGACTTACCATTAGGTTCTACATTGATCTCACCTCTTCTAGCTACATACAGAATTCTCCTTTGGAAGAAGTTTTATAGTACTCTATCTTCCTTTCTCCCCACAAGGATTTCAGGCTCCTGGGGGTAGAAAAATACTGGTTTCTCAATAGACTGCAATGATTTGTACGAGTTATTTTTAAGAATCGGAGCATGTGTACATGCTGAACACACCCATCCACAAAGAGAGTCATTCTGCCATCATTTGTACATTAATAAGGTGAACTATTTTTAAAAGAGAATTCCTAGCCATGGTTACTCATGAATTATGACTGATTATTTATGTAGTGAACTTTGTTTAAACGCTGTCTACGTTCTTCAAGAGAACAATGCTGTGTACAGCTGCTTTTTTAATAATGTCACCATCTCTGTTGCTATTTTTACATTTCCATCTTCCTGTTAGGCCATGTAAATAGGGATGCCTATAATTAGCGGACGCACTGTATTGTTTCACAAATCTCTGCTGCTACATTACAACAGAAAACTCATTACTTCTTTGGGAATAACTTTTATTTTACTCTATACTTACAATACACAGTCATCAAGCTAGGCATGGTAGAATGGGAAAAACGAAGAGAATATCTAATAGGAAAGCCTATTGCTGCATTCTACTTCCATTTAAAGATGAGTAAAACATTAAATGCTCATTCTATTTATTTTTTTTTTAGACTGAAAATATCTTTTCATTTCCAGCTGAACACACAGAAATTGGTTTTGTACAATACAAAATTTTTGCTCCCCGTGAGAGCAAGCCTTCCAGTCATCAAAAGCTGAAGCAGCTCTCCTTGCCTAACAAACAGAAGACATACAAAAATGAGACTGCATCCAGATCTGTTGTTGTCCGCCTATCTAGAAGCTTATTGTACCTCTTGACTACTTCAATATCTAGTCCCATATATATAAGTTCAACCCCAGGAACCATTATGCACATTTTGGGTAGAGATTAAGGATTTCACAAAGAACAATTCTCACCTCGTAGCAGTACATCATTCATGGGAAAATCTTTTTTCTGATCTGGCAAACTTGTTTTCCTTCTCGAATACATTTTGCAGTTAATGTAACAACAACAAAGAATGTCTGTAAATATCTTACATTTGCATATACTTTTCTGGAGGCATTTGTGTACACAGACTTCACAGTCAGAAAGGCCCCTTTTGGCCACATGGGCAATCGTGCAAAGGCTTCAACCTACAGAGTGCTTTTTGGAAAGAGAGGACATCCTGGTGTAGATGTTTAGCATGTGAAGGGATTCACCTTGTTTCTACATAAGCTGCCAGGATGCCAATTGCTCATGTTGCTGAAAACCTCAGCTTCACTTCTAATCTGAATTCATCTGAAGTCAGCTTTCAGACGTCCTCTTCTCAAACCTCCATTTGTCACCGCTGTATTAAAGATTGTACTAAAAGCTGCGTTTAAAATTGTTGACAAGACACAACTGATGAAGAGAGAAACATAAATATTGGTGTGTTTTCTTCATCCTAGTAGCACTTTGAATGAAGCAGCAACAGGGCTAGTAGAGAATTTTCACTAGAGACCTATTTAAGAGCTGTTACCACTGTTCCACAATTAATATTTGCAGAGTAGTTTGGGGTGAAAAAGCAATTTTTAGATGAAGGATTGTACACAAGCGAAAATATTAATGCCAAGGGAAGAAAACTAGCTGGACAAACAAGTAACAGACACTGTGGATGAGATATACTTTTAGATGACTGCTTGTCATCATGCTCCATAACTTTGTATTTTTAAGGTTCTGGAGAAAAAAGCCCACAAGCTGGAAGGACTTCCCACAAGCAGCCAGCTTTTTGTGATGAATACTCGAGTGGTGCATGCAGCATAAGAGAACAAAGTAAAAAGCTCCATGGGATACCTGACACTTGAAATTCAAACTACCAAAGTCATAAATTAAGTATATATGCCTGCGTGTGAGCCAGGGTATAATGTTCCCCAACTGCTTCAATGGGCCTTGTGTAAACAAAGAACAAAACAACTGGCTGCAAATGTCAGCTTTCTAATTCAAGTAAAACAAGCTTCCAATTAAGAAAAAAAATCAAGGCCTGAAGACACTGGCTTATTCAGGTTTAAAGAGGTGAACAGAAGTGATTTAACGCCCCTCAGATGTCTGCTTTACTTTTCTGTCAGAGGCTGCTGCCCTGCAAGAGCAGCTCCCAAATCTGCTCCTGAACTACTGCACTCTGCTGCCCAGCATGGCCAAGGTAAACAAATCTCTGGCTTGGGTTATCACCATACACTGAGCTGTGCACTGCAGCGAACAGCAAGGCACGGAGACCTTTTCAGCTGTCTGCGCTGCAGAGCTACTGATCTGGAGTCAGAGCTTCTGAATTTGCCTCCTGGAGTACATGAAACAAGAAGTCAGGAAACAAGCGAGAGGACAAGTCCTTCTCGGCTGCTGCTTTCACTGCAGGCATTTGTGCTTCTCTGTTCTCACAAGAGCCTTTGGGGTTTCATGCATATTCAATTCCATTTTTGCCTCTAAAGCTTATTTTCCAATACAGCTCCCAGACTTCAGAACTGCTGCAAACTACAGGGGCTATGGATTAGTGGGTGTCATATGCCTGGAAGAGAAGCATTTAGAGCAATTCCAAGTCGCAGTGGAAAGATATTCCCCACACATTCTCCTTCTAGCTCCTCTACAGGCATGGCACTTTCTTCTGGGAGACAAGCAGGTTGTTAGCCCGAAGAGCAGTACAACTCTCAAATTAATCTAGCAAAGGGGGCTCACCTCCCTCGCACAGACTGGAATTTTGTCCTAGAGAAGACAGGCAAATCTCAGCCTGAGCTCAGAATGTCAATCTAAAACACAAGCACTGCTTGCTCTTCATCTCATCCTACTGGGCTTGGTCCTCACCCCTTACAGAAGTGGAGTCAGAAGGCCAAGACATCTGGCTGTGTCTCAGGGCACGGTTTCATGCGTAGGCACAGACTGAACTGTGGGGCAGAGAGGACAAGGTTATGGCCCTGCACACTGCCGACCTTCAGCAGGGCAGCGTGGCAGTCAGCCAGGCAGAGGGCAGTCACCCTGCCGGCCTTCAGCACCAAATTTCCAATCGCTTACCATCCATCAGCTGCCTCTGCTGTGCTTGGCTCACAGCTCGTCACGGGTTAAGGCAGCAGGACCTGTGCTGGGGTCAGGCACTGGCTGGGTGGAGGTGGTCATGAACTGGCGGTACCGATACCCAAAAAATGCAGCAGCTGACTCTGAAGGCTGTCTGCATTTGACCTGCAATTCAGAAACAGCAAGCGATGCAGCCTGCATGCCAAGTGTCAGGGAGAGAGCTGTACGTAGCACAGCAACACCCAGGGAGCGAGGGGGTTACAGGGCTTGCTCTGGTCTAGGAGCAGGCTCCGTTCCCACCCAAACAGCCCTTCTGAAAAAATCTAAGCCTTTTCCTGTAGTTTTGTTTATAACATCCCCGATATATACAACCACCTAAGTGCTATTTACTTAGCTCACTTCCACACCTTTCCCCTTTCCCTCGTCCCAGATTGAGATCACAGCTTGCTAGCCAGGATTTTCAGCCACCCTGGACCTCTGAGAGAGAGCGGGCAGAATGAAGAGGTGTTACCAGCCTTTGTTCAAATACTCTTTGCTGAGTATTTCAGCTATTTACCTCCCGCTCTGAAGTTCCTGTTTTCCCACTGAGGGGGAAGGGAAGGCCGGGAGCCCGCACAGCGACACCGCGGCATTTGGTTTAGAAAGCCTGCCTGCAGACAGAGATATTTAGTACGTTTTTCCCCAAAAGTTTCAAATAAAAGAAGGAAAATTCAAATTGAAGAGTGAAAATTCTTTAGAAAACTGGGGGAAAATTAAAAAAAAAAAAAACAAAGTTGTATTTTAGAGATATCCCTTCCTTCAAGCTACCAACTATTCCTAAATGCACAAATGCTCACATTGAAATCTCAGCCTGCTACAATGAACTGTGCACAGACAGACACGTGATATAACTTCCTATAACAATATTACCTGTGTTAGCAAATAAAACCAAGGGAGCAGAAAGCAATTAGGCCACTTAAAACCATCACTAGGTGGGAGTTTTGCAAGTTCACACAAAAGGAAAAGGAAGAACACAGCGTGCACAGCGATTTGCTTTTGATACAGAAGGCGAATGTTGCTTGATAACCCAGGGATGAGGCAGGAAAGCCATGGGACACATTCATTTGTTGGGCTGGGACACGTTTGGATTGACTTCTGTGATGCTGAGCTGCTTTGAAGCCTAGGATCTAATAGCATCATGAAGTTACAGTGATGTGGATTAACAAAATAACTAATGCTTCATCACAGAGGAAGATGCTCACTCGTACTGTGGGGTACATGACAATAGGGGAGCTTTAAGGCACCACATAAATTCCTCCTTTGACAGTACTGGAGAGGAAAGTCTTAAGGGAGGGGATTTCTTGCGCTAGACTAATCCACGGCGCTGGCAAAAGCAACAAGCTCTCCAGGAAAGCTTCTGGGCACATGCTTTTCTTCAGCACCGAGAGGAAGGAACAACGCAGCTGATCCTTCACCAAATGCTAACAAGTGGGTAGGAAATGAGGATCGGAAAGGAGTTGCTGTTTCTTAAGAGCCCAACAAACAATTCGAGTGCCGATCAGCGCGTACAACCTTCTGGGTAGCTCGGCTTTCATGTTGTTTTTGTGTCACGCCCGGGTCCGTCGGCATGCCTGGAGTCAGGGGGAAATCTAGGGCAGGTTTTAACAGTAACAAGAACTGACTCACTATTCCCTTCTCTTCATAACAACACCCTCTGTGTGCATTACATCTTAGTCTGATCTCATCCCCATCAGCTCCTCTGGACTCCATCCGCACTTCTTCTCAGGCTCATCTTCTTGCTTATGCACATTGCTGATATAACAGTGAGGGGAACAGCAGCCACCACAAGTCAGAATTATGTCTTCTTCTTCCAAAATGCTGCTCTCTAAAATATTCTGTTTTAAATGAGACCCAAATTGAAGAGATCCTCCAGGAAAAAAAAAAAAAAGTTCAGTAGAAAACAGTTTTGAAGTGAAAATGACTTTGGGCATAGTTCTGGGGCTTTTGGGGGCTTGCATTCCTCTATTCACTTTAGGAAGAAAATGAAAACTGAACGTAACCTAGCTTGGAGAATTCTACCTCATTTATTGCTGTGTACTCTGTTTAATTGTAACTTGACCTAGCAAAACGCTTTCTAAGATTCCCCATCTCATCTTTAACACATTGCCTTGACTTGCTTACTTCAGGCAAACATTTGCTAGGTGATCCTCTCTTACTGCACAAAGAGAATGTCAAATTCCTTGTACAAGTGTCTGGTCATGTTTCACGATGGCCAAAGTCTAGAAGAAAATCCCCAAAGTGAACAAAATGCTTGGAAACCTTATTCTACATTCCCGTCCTTACTTTTGCTGAGAAGAGGAACAGGGAAAGTTCTTTAAATATACTGAATGGAATGAAGAAGATGTGATGAATGATAATGATAATGATAATGATAACCAGCATGAAAAGCTGGTTATCATTATTCCGCTCATTTAAAGTCTCATCATTCAACTATAGTGGTGTAGGTCTGTGTCACATTTTTGAAACTGGTTTTATACATCTTTCCATGGAGTCATAGTTCAAACAGAAGTCACACCACAAGAGCTCCCATCTCTTCAAGTGGCTCACTATTTTCCTCCTGCACACTGTCTTTTAAAGTGAAGTGAATGCAAGAATTTACTCAAAACAGTAAGGATTCTGGTTTTCCAAAACTAAATGTAGTGTTTCTCAATGACAATTATCTTTTCGCCCAGTAGGAATTTTACTCTGTCAGACTATTGTCAGACTCTGACAATAGCCAAATTCCTACGCATTAGGATAAAAAACAATAATAATAATAATAATAATAAAGAAGACTAATAATGTACTGATTTGTACCATGCTGTATCTTAGTCATGCCATAGGGAAGAAGAAATATTTTTGTCTTGGAGGTCAACTATCAATCTACAACAGTACATAGCTGTTGTGACTGTAACGTACGTCCCAATGAACATTGCTTATGCATGCAGAGAGGCTTCAAAACAGAAATTCTAACAGAAATCCTACTTTTCCACATATCCCAATGTCTTGTATTGAAGAACTTGTTAGCCTTTTTCCAAAATCTTCCCACAAGATAGTGGTAGGTCTGATGAAAACCAAGTCTGTCCAATCTTCCCCGTGCCTGGAGCATTTAGGGTTAACTCAGCCAAAAGCATTTGGTTTACTTAAAAGAAAGCACCTTCAGCAATGCCAGAACCAAACGTGCCACAACAATTCACCAATAGCCTCCTGATGAAGACCTTGGGAAGCAAACCTTCAGCAAGAAATTCAGCAAGAAACCCTGCAAGAAATTAAGTTTTTTATCCATCTTCATTGTATCCCTACTAAATATACATCATGGCACAGTCTGTAATGACACGTCCACGTACTTTCCCTTTCTCCATACCACCACCTGCATGCAGCAACAGAACGGGTCGCAGCCCTCCGAATTTTAAAGACTGTAAATAAGGTCAAAAGTATTCACTTCTTGCCAAATTTTGCTGGAAAAATGCTTTTTTCCCCCCACAATACTTAACATGGCACTGTGTTTTGCCTCTTCAGAGCACAGCTCTTCCTGGCCTGGCTGCAACTGCAAATATTCATTTCTTTTACCCCTCGGACCCAAAGTCAGGGGCCCGGAAAACAAGGAGAGAAGCGAGCACACCGGAAGGCCAGGCTTACTCACCTCATTTAGCATCACACAGGAACACGGTGGAGATTAAAGTCAGATCTTCCAAGGAAGCTAATAGCCAGGAGAGCATCTTTTCTCGTTGAATATTAAACTAAGACCAAATCAATGCAGATGCTTCAATTTGGGGTGTTTTTCCCTGCTGCGGATGAAGTAAAAATGCCATCCTCCCCTGTACATATCATGGCTGTGCCCTGAGCCTACAGAAGGCAATTGTGCATTTGTTTATGCCTTCAAACTACATCAGTGGAAACAGGCACCCAACCACAGTCACCTTCCCCTCACCTGATCCTTGTCAGGCTCTGCCCTGCAGTTGGAGACAGCCAAGGCTGATTTTATCAGCTGAAGTGACATTTTAAAGACACCTTGCAGAGGTTTGCCTTTTGTTGGAGGCTTTTTTTGTTTGCTCCCCTGCCCCCCGGTGTTTAATTCCTGCCTGCAGCACTCTCCACGTCTCCGTTTTTGTGTTTCTCCCATAGTTCCTCGTACTTCTCTCCAAACTGTTCAGCCTTGCTCAGCTATTACCTGCTGCAGGAGCTGCAGCCTTGGCGAGAGTGCTATTGTTGGAGAAAAGAGACGATGCTGCTGAAATACACGGTAAAGAAACTCTTTAATGTAATGGCTACACATACATATAAAGGAAAAAAAAGACCCTGTTAGTGGCTGTCTCATTTCAAGGCTGAATAAACAGAGCCTGTGCAGAATCACCATGAATCTATTTAAACACAGGCGTGGGCAAAGCAGCCCCATTCGGAGCTGATGACACCAAGCAGTCCTGGTTTTGGGTATGGACAGAAGTTCTTGGCAGGATCCCTTTCAAGTTGTGCACATCAGGCCACCAGCGAACCACAAACAGCGATTACCAGAGATGAGGATCAGACTGCTTTCCCCAAAAGGCCTCCCTCCAGCCCTAGGCAGGATTTTTAATAGCTTTATTCTTTATAACCAGATTATGATATATCCAAAGACCGTGACAACAAATTGCTGCTTATCACCACGCTTACTTAGACCATCTCAGTTCTACAAACTCTGATTTTAGTTCATCTCAGACTGGCCCAAAACCATTGTGGCTGCCCAGAACAAACTGCTGGTACAACCTCCCTCTAAGCACACCAATTTGATGCAACTCTTTTTGTTTTGCCTCGGAGGTTTTTATCCCAGCAAACCTGTGGTTGCACCAGCACCATCTGCATGCACGTACCTTGGAAAAATGAAGAGTGTAAATGCTCATCCTTATGCTTGGGAGAAGTGCAGTCGTGCCCAGGACAGATCCGGGTCTGTGTAGTGATCTGGTAAGGCCCGGATCCAGCATTAGTGCATGAGGAACCAAGCCCCAGCTCTTTCATTTCACTAGGTAAGGTCAGCACCAAGCCTTCCTTTGCCCAGCCCCAGCTCCCATTTGTTTCTTCCATTACTCTCTGCAGTTTTAGCAGTCCTACACCCCGGGCACTCCTTCCAGAAGCAGGCGAATCGGCGTAGCCCCTTCCAGAGGAATTGGCTCTGAGCACTGCTGAGCAGAAGCACCTTGCCAAAGCTCTGACAGATGCTGAAATTTATTTGCAGTTCAGCCCTAGAAAAGAGGGCTCGGTGCTCTTCCTGTAGGCGCTCTTTCTACTGCTTTTCCGGAACAGAAATGGGAACGAGTGCAGAAATACATCTCTGTTACTATATGTACTTTACCCAAAAGAAAAAAAGAAAAAAAAAAGAAACTAAAAAAAGACCATCACACAGATATATGCAGGGCCATTAGAAACTGAATTTATGGCACCGTTATTCCCAGGAGAGAAGAAGCTGAATGAGAAGGCACTCACCAAGCGAGGGGAGCGCATCATAATTCCTGCTAGGTTTTTCCACTTGCAAGGGCTCAGAGTCCCCGTGAGAGTTTCTCTTTGGTTTTGAGAACTGAATATTTAAGAAGGATCCTTGTGCCACCAGGGCTTTAGCCCTGCCTGTTGCTGTGCTGTCGGTGTGGGATGGAGGGCAGAGCAGTCTGGGCAGGCAGGAGGGCTTCCCTCATCCTACGGCAAGGAGCGAAAGGCACCTGCTGCTGCTGTGGAAGAAGCACTTTGTTAATGGCTCAGACCAGGGGTTAAAAACCTGGGGGCCTTTTATGGTTTTGCAAGAGTCCCGTGTGACTCACAGCCCATTAACCTCCTTGTCTTCCTTTCTCTGCTTGCATGTGTATCACCCTGCCAGCAATGCACCTCTTCATCATGCACGGCATGGAAAACTGTTTCTTTGACAGGCATGCACTTCTTTAAGATCCTCTCACTTGAGGTCTTACCAGCATGAAATAAATCACTCCGAGGAGAAGGCAGGAGCCCCAGTGCAGAAAAGGGAAACCGGAATGGGACATGAAAAGGAAAACAACCCCCAAACACATAGAAAAGAGACAAAGACAAGTACAGTTTTTGTATTTATTTTAGGAAAGAAAGCAGCACGAGGATCTCCATCATTTGTTGCATCTGACAGTACCACTGCCCACTGTCTTCACTCACCCCTTGAGTGACGCACCCAGCCACAGCACCATGCTAAATCTCAGCAACTAGGAAGCCGTACCTATTCCATCAGAAATAGTGGGAGGACTGCACATAGACAGACACCAAAATAAACAGAGGCTACTGGAGGCCAAAAATTATTCAAAACTAACGTTGGGTTACATGAGAATTTTTGTAGAGAAAGGTTCTCTTCTAGAGGTTAGCAGGGCTGAGGGAGAAGGAGCTGATTTATAATTACTATCTACCCTACCACAACATCGATGCTTAAGTATGGCTTAAAGTGTTCTTCTCATGAAGAGATAATGACATTTCACACATAGTTCACCTTAACCTTGAGGTATGGAGAATATTTTGCATTTCTGACCTTTTGTCAAATATCAGCACTCACTTTCAGAGGCATTTTCATCCTCGTACCACGTTAGTCCCAATAGCGCTTCTATCCGCGCTTGGGGCACATTCCACACCACTTCCAAGGCTTCTGTTTTCTTGTGCATCACCCAAGCACTTTTCTCCTCCCAAGGAAGCACCCTGACCTCACCCAGGGAACAAAAGAGCTTTAGGAAACAGAACTTGAAAGAGTGATACGATCCTTGAGAAAGCTGGAAATCACACGGATGTGTGTATCCACTACACCAAGGACGGCACAGGTTAGCGGTGGAATGACAGCACCCAAAAAAAGGGAGAACCGACGTCAGTGAGAGTTGTAGCTGATCAAGAGCAAAGGAGAGAGCCTGGGCTTTTGTTTTCTTGTTTTCTTGTTCATGTGCAGAAAGATGAAGCTAGTGGATGAAGTGGTAGATGACTACAAATAGCTTTAACGCTATAATTCAAAGTGAATCATTTTCAGAGCACGCGTATGTGCAACTCTTCTAAGCAAAGCACTTGCTCGACACATCAGAAGATGCCTCAGTGCCGTCACCTTCCTGCACGCAGACATGCCTTGAGTGCAGTATCAACTGCAAAAGGAAAATAAATAAATCTCTACTGTTCCAGATGGAAGACAAAGTCTTCCTGCTCCTCAGGTATGGGAAGGGGCTTTATGACTCTCCCTCTGTGTTTCCGCGGGCTGTCCTAGAACTGGAGGTGCAAGAGCACGGTGTCCAGGCAGAAAACTGAACTGCAGCCAGAAAAAAAAGCATGTAAGGAGAGCTTTAAGAAATACACACAATTTTTGTTTTGTAGGTTTTTCACAGTACATGCTCCCACTGTATTGTTTTTCCTAACATTTATATAATTTTATTGCTAACAGTTCAAAATCCAAAAATCTGCTAAAGGTTTTGATGCATCTCTTAGGCTTTTACTGAGGGAGAAAAACAATTTTTTGAACAAACACTTGGAAATTACCATTTGTTCTGGTTTTGGAACCTCGGTATTTCAAGTCTAACTTGACTTTCAATGCCTATTTAATATTCTGAGGCTCACTGCTCTGCTGGAATAATTAAGTTATACAAGATTTCTTTCCTGAATTAAGCCTTCAAGGGTTCATTTGAAGAATAAAGAAACAGCAATCAAAATTATTTTTATTGTCCAGAAATGTAAGTTTGAATCCCAATTTTAGGCGGTGCCAATAATGTAAATAACTTCCTATCAGGCTTCTGTTTCAAGCACATATTTTTTTTCTGGGCATTTCACTCAAAGAATAACGCATGGAATAGCATAAAGAATCGCGACTGCAATCACAATTTCCTCAAAATTACATCACCACAAGCTTTCACTTGCAGCTGCGGCATAACAACCTTCCAAGCCGTTTCCAGCTCTGTAATATTTGTTTTTGCCGTGGACAAATAGCCATCACAAGCCCTAAAATCACCCGGGCGAGTTTAAGAGAGACACCGTATCTAGCAACACGCTGGTGTGAAGCAAGAGTCTGAAGGAATCAATGTCGCTGCACTAGAAAGTAAATATTTTTATAACTACATCCATAGCAACCACAAAACTCTCCACTTCTGCAAAGTGATCCATAATGCTTGACTTGAGAAGCTGATTTAAAGCGCTGAGGAGGTACCGCTAGCCACCATTTATCTTAGCCATAAAATTCCCAGGAAGACAAATATATGGTCTTCCTGGGCCATCATTGTACAGAAAGAAATGCTCAAAAGACATCTCTGGAAATTGCTGTATTTGCTTCCTTTGAAAATATAAATCCCCCTTTTTTTTTGGGGGGGGGGGGGTTGCACTATGGGAATAAGCATCCCTTACCTTCTACAGGATGTATTTTTACTGCAGCGCTAACTCAGGCAATCGACATCTGAATTAGGGACTTTATATACCGTGCCCTATGTCTCACGCACTGCTTTTCACCAGGAGGTCTCGGTGTGCCTCACCAGGATTTGTATCCATATTCTACAAATAGAAAAGTCATTCGGAGAAATTACGGCGATGCAGAGAGATTCATTCACCTGTCAGGAGCCACCTGGCCAACTGAGGCCAGTGAATCCACGTTTCCCCAGTCAGAAGCCACTGCCCTGTTCAATAAACATCATCACTTCTACGCAAAACTAATGTGGATAAGCTTCCACACACCAAAGCTGTGCTTTATGCCTGTTCCCAAAAGCCTCTCTCAGAAACCCAGTGGCATTTTCTATTGCTCTTTGCAGTGAAATCAACTGACCCCAGCTCTTTCCCCAGTGGATGGGAAAGCCTTGCGTGCCCTCTGGTCTCGGACGTAGATGTAAAAGGCAAAGGCAATCTGTCAGCACCAGGTGATTTACAGCCCACGCTTTAATCTGCAGTCCCGTGTTCACCCAAGCTGGATGTGTGCAGGGCTACAATGCTCAGCTGAACCAGGCTTGGGCACACAGCTCTGTTACTGCTCAGTTTCCGTGGTCAGCTTCACCCCAGATTTATGCTGGCTTTAAAGTGGCTACACAAAGACAGGTAATACCTCATCCGTCGCAAAGCCTGTCTTCGTAAAGCTAACTCATTTTGAACGAATTGGGAGCAGCAGATCGGATCAATGGCAGATCAGCGTTTTGCAGCACTGCAAAGAACCTCTTTGGAGGAGAGGGTAACTCTGCATTTACTGCCTCTGGTTAGCAGCCCGTCTGGAAACGCACACAGCAGCTGCTTCATCTTCACAGCACCCAAATCGGGGAAAAAGGGGCAAAACCTGCTCAAGATCTTTCATTTAATGCACTGGAAGATTTGACTGTGGTAACTTCATGCTTTTCCATTCTCTTTGGCTGGAGAATAGCACAGATTTGCTCCAAACCCCTGGCTTAGCTTTAACATAGCATCCTAACGAAAGTCTGGTCTGGCTGATGAGTAGCTGCAGGGCTAAAATAAGTTCCTAAAAGCAGCCCTCTTCCCGGTCCATGTAGCAGGTGTCTCCAGAGCAGGGGCAGCAGAAGCACGGGTTACATTTACCACAGCTGATGCAGCTCAGAGCTTGGTGCGCAGACGGAAAGCCATGTATCAGGCTGTCAGCTCCTGGGACTGAAATACAGACATGCACATCAGTCCCTCCCATTTACAGGTCTACAACTTGTTAGCAGAAGGACCGTGCTGACAGCTGAGTCAGCGCTGAGGGTCAGAAACACCCTGCACAGCCAATCTCTGCAGGCAAGCCATAACTTTTGGGTGTATGGGATGATCGTAACAGGCAGGAACTGGCTGATTCAGGGCCAATTTTGAAATCCAGATCTTGTGGAAAGCTAGTCATGCTCTGCTAAAGCACGGTTCCTCTCATAAAAGAGGAAACATGCAGAACTAGTGGAAAATGTTTGACCAAAATCCACTGCCCAATATATACATACGTAAATATAAAAGCCATTTATTTGATTTAATAACTGGTTTCATTTCATCTAAAGTTAATTCCATCTAAAAGTACTCATTAAAACGTTATTAATTTTCCTTTAATTTCACAAAACATCCACTCTACCTGCTCTAAAATAAGCTGGGTTAAGCCAAGTGATTAAAATAAGAACCAACACTATTTCCTCAACGACGGTATCTAGCCATACTCTACTTCTATAGAGCCTGCCTTACTGCTTTTTATATTAAAATTGTCTTCCATTCTCTCAAATGCTTCTTTAGAAACCAGGACAAGTTCAGCTACTTCAGAGACTTCTCTTGGCTCCGTTGGCCAAGGATGGCATGTCTTCATGCTGTTGGTCAATACAAGTACGTAAGAGGAAGTTGGCAGGGGAGACACAACTCTGCACTAGCCTAAGTAGTAGCTTTGTGGGTAGCTAAGCAGGTAGCTTTGTGGTTCTTCCTGAAGCCGGTAAAAATGTTTTCCCTGAGGTACTTTAGAAATTTAGACCAAAATTGGCCCTCAGAGTCAATATTTGAGGGACTCAAGCACTCAAAATGGTGGCTGAAGAATCATCTTACAATTGTTCTGCAAGTCAGGAATGGCTGATAGGAAACAAAACCCTTTAGAAACCACCGCTGCTCTGTTTGGAAAGGAAAGCTACGCAAATTTCCTCGCCTGTCAACCCAGACTGGAAAGCACTCTTCCAAGGAATGGTCAACAAGAGTCTGCCCATGTCTCATGGCCATGTAGGTCAACATAAGCACAGCTGACATAGTGTTTGTAGCCAGACTGAACGTGTGGTATTCCAACAGGGGCATCTCTCCCGTAATTTACAGTCTGGATCACTCTTCAGATAAAACATGAGACAGGTTCAGTATGTTGCTGCAATTAGTAACTGGAAAAGAAAAGAAAGAAGCTTTTCTTTCGAAAACGAACACTTTATTCACGGATCCACCACAGCCCTGCCAGCAAAGCATCCCCTGTATTTAACAGCTGAAACCTGCCTACAATGAACTACGTATTAATGACTGCCAGCAGTCCCAGCGATGCTGCCAGACAAGTTTCCAGCTGGCTGCAGACGCTGCCTTCACGCGCTCACCACTCCTTGTCCGCACAGTAGCGGGCACCTTGTCACACGCATCCTCCCTCCAAGGGCACTGCTCCAGCCGGAGGCTCTGTACCGCACGTAAGCCCGAAGCTTTGCTTGGTTATTTTACTTCAAAGCCAGCAAACAGAAGTCATGCCACCGCCAGAGTGAAGCTCGATACTTTCAAGCCTTGGAAACGAATCTGGTCTAGTCAGTAATATTTCCATCATCATCAAAGCCCGCAGCATCACACAGGAAACTCAAAAAAACTGGCCGGGGCAGCAGACTCTTTGAGATCCTTAATTATTAATAGCGTAGATGAGCTGACTTAAAACAGATGTACTGTTTTTAAGCAGAGATGCTGTGTATCTGTTGCTTAACACACTGATCTGAGGGGCAGGCATTCCCACAGAGCAGCCCTGGTGCTGTATTTTTTGCTACCTACCATGAAGACAAGCGACTAAACCCCAAAGTGTGCCCGTGTGTGTATTCGTTCACACCTTATAAAGCACCTGCAAAAAAATAAAACTATTGACACATCCAAAAGGCTCATATCCCTCTTGGCATATGTGTATCTATCTAATCACCAGGAGCATAAGGAAATGGTTTTTATTGACCTACAAAGTGAAGATAAGTTGCTTAATTAACTCTCGTGTCACAGCTATCAGTGCACCGTAAACTATAAAGCGTGTACAATCAATGTCATTAAGAAAAGCCTCCAAAAATCAGTTATCAGCCCAAATTTCACCCGCTACGGGGGCTGACGGTACCTCAGGGGCTGCGGGAGCCCACAGGCTGCTTGCCCCGTGTTAGTTGTACACAGGCTGGTAATTTGAAGGTGTTTCCACCCGTAATTTGGAGGTGCTTTCACCGATAATTTGGAGGTATTTTCACCGATAATTCGGAGGTGTTATCACGGAAAATTTGGAGGTGTTTTCAGCAGGCGGCAGCGCTGCCTCCCTCGGAGGGCTGCCCTGTGAGGGAGCAGCCCCGCGGGCGCCTCACCTGCGGGCACCCACCGCCTCTGCTGCCTCACCCACACCGCTGAAACGCCTGTTTACTTATTGCTATACGCATTTTTTTGTTTCTTCCAGGCGGCGAACCGGGTGAAAACAAAACAGGGCAGGAACATTTTACAGCGATGACCCGAAACCACGTCCCACACACACACACCCGGAGCCCCCCCCTCCCCGGCGCCACTCACGATCTCGGCCACCATGAGGAGCCCGGGCAGGGTCCGCAGAAACTCCCTGTCGTAGGCGAGGGTGCTGGAGCTGGCGGACAGGTTGGCGGTGAAGGAGCTGCTGGTGGTGGTCACGGTGTGGGACCGAGGGCGCGGCGGCTGCTCCTGAGGCGGCGGCGGCTGCGGCGGCTCCATGCTGGGCGCCGCGGGGCTGCCCCGAGCCCGAGCCCGGCGGCGGGGCGGGGGCAGCGGCAGGGACAGGGACACAGAGATAGGGACACGGGGACAAGGAGAGGGACAGAGGGACACAGGGACACGGGGGCAGGGACACGGGGCCAGGGGCGGCCGCC
This sequence comes from Anas acuta, assembly GCF_963932015.1. Taxonomy (NCBI): domain Eukaryota; kingdom Metazoa; phylum Chordata; class Aves; order Anseriformes; family Anatidae; genus Anas; species Anas acuta. The sequence goes on along the minus strand of NC_088980.1, from coordinate 43,358,048 downwards.
TCACGGGCGCCGCCGCCGCCCCGCTTTGTGTGGCCCCGGCGCCGCGGGGAGGAGGCAGGGCCCGGGGGGAGCAGGGCTCGGGGGGACCCCAGCGCTAGGGGAGGGTCCCCAGGGGGGGCTGTGTGCGTGGGGGGCCGCCTGAAGCCGCCTGACTGTGGGGTGTTTGGGAGCTTGTAGTCCCAGAGAGGGTGAGATGGGCTGAGAGAGCCTGTGGAAGAACAGCCTGAGGAGACAAGCCCGTGGTCGGGCGCCATTTGGTGGGGCCACGCTTGTCGCCCACCCGTGTGTGGGCAGGGACACGCGGCGGTGGCTGTGCTGCACCCTCTGAGGGGTGAAACAGGGAGGCAGCTGGGATCTTCCACCAAAATACCAACAAAAAACAAGAGTCTTCAAGTGGCGTAAAACCCTTTAGGAAAGGCAAAGCCTGCAGGACAGTGGAAATGGAAAGTATGAGGTCGTTATTTATCTGCCACCTGACAGCGTGGAGCTGTTCCCTAACCTGTATTTTTTAGTACTTTCCACCTTTCTCCTAAGCATCCCCTTTAAAAAAAAATAAAATCATTTCCGGGTCATTTCAGACCTTCTGGAGCAATCTTTCACTCCACAGAGAGCAGTACAGTGTTTAACAACAAGCCAGCAGGTTATGGTTCCTTCCAACCTTCAGGAATTCTCATTAGCAAAGCATTTGGATGTGGCAAACTCAGGGAAACTGAAGTGTTTTCCATATGTCTGGTGGCTATTGTCCTCGAATTGTTTACTGCTGCTGGCCTGCTGGCTAACAAAGGCTGGATTTTGCAGTATTACCTTGCAGCAGGGGAGCAAACCAGCTGGAGAGGGAGGAGGAAGGTGGCCGAGTTTCTCCCAGCAATAGGGAAAACAGGAATTACCCAAAGGGATTGCTGCTCAGATGTGATTGTGCCTAAGTGTGTCACAACACAGGCTCCACAGGGGTTCTTTGAAGGTGTCACTCACGGGCACTGGTGGCTTTTTTGCGTTAAGGTGCCAGAAAAAATCTGGCAGCGTTTTGCAAACACGAGCTGCAGGCCATCAGAATGAGATGCGTATGATACAGAGGTACCTTGCTTTGGGAGGAAAAACAGGAAGACCGTTAGCTGAACCACACGCTGAAACCTTTAAACATAACATCCCAGTCGTGATTAAGAGATTTTACACTTTTTACCATTTTTTTTTTTTTTTTTTTATTGTGGCGTTATTTGCATTTCTGATTGGTTGCACTCCTATTTTACCCATATTTTTAAATAAGAGCTGAGATGTAGTAAGATGTAAATAAGAGCATTTGACTGCAATTATAGTAAAGGAAAAAAATACATCTGTGCACTGGTCTGCTTAGGGACTAGCTTCAACTGGCTTGCAAATAAAAAGTGTGTTATCAGATCGCTCAGTGCTGCCAAGCTCCGCTCCAATGCCAACACCACTTTGCGATGCCCCTGTTGCTGTTCGTGAGGATCCACTGTAACACACTGATTTTATTTCTCCAAATGACGCTTGTCTTTTCGGTTTCCCATCCATAAGATCAGTAAGTGAGGAAACGTGGGGCTAAAATTCATGCCCGTAGCAATCAATATGAGTTTCAGAATGTTGATTATTTAATGTTAAATAATCATGTTAAATTAATGTTTAATAGCAATGTTAAGTAATGTAAATCACATTATAATTATTTAATTAAAAGACCTTTGTGTGGATTCCGACTCTGTGCTTATTGGCGGGCTGCACCAGGCATGAACCTACAGGTAACAGTTTGAGTAATTCACATCACTTTCCTTTTGAGAGCCGATTTATTTTACCGTGTATGAGTTTCCAGGACATATATTCAGTGGGCTTAACTTTGATGTATAGTACTAAAACTGTATATTGTGCTCACTAAACTTCTGGAGCTCAGTGTTTCTTTTTCAACCACACATCAGACTAAGATATTTCATTGCTTTAGGTCTTTATGTCTATCATTTGAGCATCCCAGGTCCTCTGAAGAAAAGTAAAACAGAAACACAAATAGAGAGGCATTTGTTTGCTCTTTCAACAATATTGAAACTATTAATATAGCATACTTTTTTAAAAAGTCTGCTGAAGAGGTCAAATATTGGGAGTAATTCAACAAGAACTGAAGGACTGTATTTCTGGGCAACTTCTCTCAATGCTGGCTGCCACTCTGACTTCCTTAATTAGCATTTTTTTCTCCAGCAAACATATTCAACAAATGAGTTTCACTAAAAAGAAAAAAAAACAACACCACACACACAAGGCAAACACTCTATAGAAGCTTTTCTATACTGCTCGTATTCCATGAAGCAAATTTAATTCTCTAACTTGACAGAATAACTCTTTACATTTTGAATGTTTACTTTGAGGCTCTTGTTTTTTGTTTTGCATCCTTGCACTGAAGGCTAGAACTGAAAAGCCTGCAGGGACCATCTCAGCTTAGTTAAGTTTTTTTACGCATAGATAGCATCAGAAGCAAAATAATTGAATGCTGCCACTTGAACAATCAACCTTTTATTACAGAACTACCAAGAGAGAAGAAGGTGGCTCATTTTCTGTTTTTTAAATTAACCTTTCAAGGGAAGGATTAGTGAGCCTTTCAAACATCAGTCAAGATTCTTACCTTTGTTTGTCAACTAATACATCTCATCACGAAGTAAACTGTGATTTGAAAAATAAAAGTGAAGTATCGAAGCCTTTCGGTATAAATGTTTTAGTAAAAGCAAAATAACTGATAAAAGTATTATCATGTTTCTAATCAAAGGGCTTATTCCTGAAGTGTCCTGATATCTAATTAACAGATTCTTCCATTTAAGCTGGTTTGGGTCTCAAATCCTGAGGTATCAACATATTTGAGATTTCTGACTGAGCTCTCTATAACTAACTTATTAGCAACAATCTGGCCAGCTGGAGTGCTAATTAAAGTAGACTCACAGGACCAAGGAGCAGAGCTGACTGGAATTTCCTTCACTGTTTTTCTGGTTTTGAAATACAGCTTCCCTTCACCCTTTCCAAATCCTAAAATTTTCAAATGTCAAACTTACTTTGATTTGTTTGTTGTTTTACTTTTAGTTAAGTCACACAAGTAAATATATAAAATAAAAGGTGATTGAAATTTTTCATTGGTCATCAGCAGATTTCAGTCAACAACAAAAAGTGACTGTTTTTAACAACTACGGAGTGATCTGAGAAATATGAGTGTGCTTATTCTGAAGAGGGCAAGAAAGGAACTGTGCTTTCTGTGGAACCTGGGTCAGATGTAAGGAATACGGATTGGTATCAGATGCTCAGGACAAATATTCTCACCCTTGACATCCCACTGGGCTAATCCGAGGATGAGATACTTTTAGTAAGCATTAAATCAAGTGTTAAATAAATATTTGGAATATTTCCTAATGGCTTTTTGGAATCAGTGAGGTATAGGCTTTGAGCTACGTATTTAGAGTAAATTATTAATAATATACATTACTCTTTGACAGCTTACCTGACTGTACGGGAAAACTGATTTACACTATCCCAAACCAGAAATCCTTGACTTGCACTTTATTAGTGACATACACTATAAACATGCCAAATGATCAATTAAGTTAAATAACTGTGTATGTGAATCAGTATTTTGTGAAGTAAAGACGGTTTTCGTGATCAAGTCCTGGCTCCTCTAATGTTGCTGCAAGAGAGAGAAACCAGATGAGAAGCCTGGATTTTCAAAATGTCTGTTCTGCAAATCCATAAAGGATCTGTGTTTGTACATAGGGCTGCTGAACACGGGAATTGTTTGGCTTTGGAGCTTGGGCACCCCAAAATGAATGAATCTCAAGTCAATACCAATTGGAACTAAAGTCACTCACTGAGTAATGGGTGAGTGTGTGGGATTTGGTTATTAGAAATGTTACTGCCCTAATGCTGGAAAATACAAAGCTAGCTGTTTATGTTCCCTACACCTTTTCTTCCAGCTGTTTCTTTCTTTACCTGAAGTTTATTTGGATGGTATGAACAAAGGCCAGACTGCAGACACTGACATTTACCTGCCAGAAAACTTAGGACTTGTGAATGGCCATATGAAGAATTAACTCCATGCTGTGAAAGCAGCATGCTGACTTCATCATTTTTTTCAGGTTCAGGGGTCAGGGACCTCATATTTGTAACGCACATACAAGAGTATGCCTATCTTTTATTTCAAGGGCTGCTTCTTAGCCATCCTAAAGACACAGTGAGCGTGCAAGCACAGTTCCAGGCGCAGCTGATGGCCCTGCCTTCTCACACCTGCAAATCCCGAGTCACCTGAATGCTCGTGTCCGGTGCCGTGTTATGTGAGGAAGGAGCTTTTGGCCCCTGAGCACGTCCAGACAGGCTGTCCCTGAGGCACACTCATAAAATATATTTTCACTGGGGTCACCACCCCTCTGTAGACCTTTGAATATTTCAAACAGGTACTCGTGAGTACAGTACTTGAGAGTATAGCCATTTCCCCTGAAGACATGTATGGTCTCTACTCAGCAAGGATGGTGCTTGCATAAGTGTTTAAATCCCAGCAGTTAATGTTTATACAGCACCTAAGCCTAATGCAAAACAACTGGAAGAAAAGATCACCTTCAGTAATTGTCAATGCTATGTTTGTTTGCAGGTAATTAATGAAAGACTGAACAATTCCACCGCGGTTTCGTCACAGCATCGTCCGTGTTTGGGGACAGAGCTTACAGTCACCTCAGAGCTTCTGGCACCAGCTCGCTTGCAGGCTTTACTAATGGACAGCCCTCTTGCTCTGCCGCAGTCAGTACAAACCCCTGAAATGGCTGAGACCTAAAGTGCACGATCCATTATGCTGAATTATTAAGAGCTGAACTGAGCTTGCTATGTATGTACATACACAAAGAGAAGACATCCAGTAGCTGGCAGGCAATGACTCGACCAAGCACCATGGCTAGAAGCTGAAGTTGGACCAATTCAGACTGGAAATAAAGCAGATTTGGTTTATTCTTTTAAAACATTTTTAATACAGCATACTTAGCTATTCAAATAGTTTATTAAGTAAAGCACTAGACTCTCCATCATTTGAAGTCTGTAATTCAAAGCCTTGGATTTAAAATACACTCTTTACCAAGCTACCCTTCATAAATTTTATCATACAAGAATGGGCAAGAGATGATCTGAGTGATTTGAGAAACCATACAAATGAATTGTAATGAATTCCACAAAGCCACAGTCTTCTTAATGCCCAGACAGTCCTGTTTTGTGACTAAAGGATCTGCTGAGAAAGGTGGCAGCTGGCTGGGGAGAAGTAACAGAGTGTAAATGCCCAGTTTTAGGGAGCAGAAGTGCAGGAGAGAACAGTGACCCTGGCAAGAGACTGACCGAAGTCTTGGAGAACACAGCAGTAGAAGGCAGAGTAATGCAGGCAGATGTTTTACCGTCCTGTTCAGCTCTTCATACTGGCTTGCATAGCTGTTCTGTATGGGATAAAGACATTTAACATCTAGCCCATATAAGAAGAGAAAAAAAAATTAACACAGGAACACGTTAGACTGCATAATGGACTGAAATCTCAAGTGACAGAGATATGGTATCAGCATTTTCAAATCAGCATTCTATCTTTGCAAGTAGACCAGTGCCAAAGCACTTATATAAACACAAAGAACAAAATGACCCCGTTATTTGTACCCATAGAACAATCTTAGCCCTGAAACAAAAGAAAAGAAACAAATCTCCGTAGCACAGAACAGAGGCAAGTTTAACTCAAAGCAGAGCAGAGATGCATGCACCGGTATTTGTGAATACCTAGCACACTTCTCATGTGTATAAATAATTATTGGATGCTTTCAAAGCAGTTGCACTGCAGATATGCATAAAAGCAACATGCAAAGCTGCTGATACTTGTTAAGTCTTGTGCCAGTTCATGAAAAAATCAGTGCAGTGATGCAAGGCACTTCCAGCATTCTTCTGTTCTAGGTTCCTGAAAACAGCTACTGCAAGAGAAACAGGAGATTTAGAGGACAGAACGATTTGTCTGTTACAGCTGCACACTTTTGGGGGGAACAAAGCATCTTGCCATGTTTTTAAAAGGAATCAGAAAATTCACTTTGTTAAATTTCTTAATTCACTTAGTCTGCTTTGAAAACTGCAGGCTTTGGACCGTGCAGGAATGCTGCATCGTACCGGCCTATGGAGCAGGCAGGGCTGGGTGACAGGCTGCGTTTTGGAGGGGCTGGAATTTCCCCAGAACAAAGGCTTATCCCATTTATGACATGTCTTGAAAAAGCTTATCCTGTCAAGTCATTTATCACCCTACTAACTAGCTACTGAGCACGGATAATGCTTCTTTGCTAGATCAGCGAGAGAAAAGAGATTGCAGAAGAAAAGGTTTTCAGTCGGGGATTTTAGGAGAGCGGGAGAAGAGCCGATGGGGGTTAGGCTATGTAAGCTCTTTGAACCATGAAGAAACATACCAAGAAGGATTTTACTAAATGCCCACAGTATAGCTCAAATGCAGCCTGTCTGTTGAGGGCAGCCTCATTACCTAGGCATTTAGATGTGAATTTAATGTGAATTGGCACAGCACTCTGGATCGTGTTATTAGATTTGGAGTACGCAGAGGATGCGCTGATATGGATGGGGCTCTAATTACTAATAGTGACGTTAATTAAATCCATCATATATTTATGAATGTCTGACTCAGCATTAACTACGAGACAGTTCTGACACAAGATTTGTTGTGACATAACCATCCCCATACACCTCACAACTAAGAAGTTTGGTTTACAATGGACTTTGAGGGTGGCTGGCATAAATGTTCAACAATGCTCAGACTCCACTGGCAGTACTTGCTGCAGAGGGGGTATTTAGATATCCATATAGTTAAAGGAATGTCTCCTAGACCTGGACAATTTTTTATTTTTTTTAATATGAACATACCAAACAGATCATCTCCCAGAAGCAGTGTGGCTGATATGCCAATCAAATGTTATTTTATTCACCTTCCTCATAAGGATTCAATCAGAGGCTCAGGAACCAAACTGTCTCAGCGCGTGCAAATGAAGGTCATGCATCAAAGTCCTGTGCTATCTTTTTAAGTGGTGTTGTGATTATTATTTCAGTGAAGTACTAATCAGGAAGATCGTATTTTTGTGATTCATTGTTCAAGCAGACAGTACAAGGAAAAATATCAAAGGTAGCAAGGATTTATTCAAACCAGTTATTGGTGTGATGAAATCTGTGATTATTTCCTGCATACAATCATCCTTCTTGTGCTAGAAGCCTATTTTTATGGACTGTCTGAATTCATTAGTGCAAGATTTCTTGATATAGTTCACCAATAAGAGAAATACAAGTAATGGGATTACACAAATTTATCAGCGCTAAAATGCAGGCTTTAATAAGTTACCTTCATCAATAACGATATATAACACTGGGATATTTTATGGGAGTACTTAAAGATATCTATCTAATAAAAACAGGAGGGATTGAAGAAAACTACTTACAGCTGAAATTCTACAGCCTGCAAAGTAATCCCCTCTGTAAACCAACTGAATGTAAGGCAACCAGCACAGAGAGAAAAACACACATAGGAAAGGAAAAAGAAAAGATGCTGGTAAAGGCACATGTACTACAAAGTCAAATATCTAATTGTGACTTCTCAGAAGAGCTCAAAATGCTGTGAACGTGCACAACCACTGCCTCTCTAGGGAGGGGGAACGTGGGGGCAGCAGGCCCACAGTCTGCCTCCAGTGCTGTGCGAGTGATAAGGTTCAAGCTCACCTGCAAATTTTGGGAAGTCGAAGACAGGGAGGACTCGAAAGACTACATCCCCCAAGTACTTGCTCTGTATGTATCCCTGCCTTGCAAAAAGACACCAGTAGTCCTCAGGCTTTCATAAACAGAATTAATGCGATTGAAAATAACTTTTAGCAAGCACCAGCCATAAGAGAAGCAGCAGAGAGAGCTGTACTTTCGCCATTAATACTACACAGAGAAGCAGCCCTTCCCCTGTCGTGTGTACCCTGGAAGTCCCCTGACATAAGCTGTGCTAGAAAAAGGCATTAATGAATTATAATCAGTCAGTGATTCTAACAGAAGCAGATGAACTACACCAGGCTGTGTTTGCTTGAAGGCTCTACAAAATATAAAAAATTGCCAACCCCAAACACCACCAACCCCAAACATTCCTAATCCATATTGTGAAGATCAGCATATAAAAGTCAGCTGTTTCTTGAGATCTGCCTACTGGATTTCAATACATTTTACTAATCATCTCAAGACAAATAACACTTTCAAAAACAAAATAATCTTTCCAAAACTCTGTCTAGCTGAACAAAGACTTGTGACTGATTAAGCTCAAGAACACCGCACTGAGTAGAGATAAATCTTATGTTAGCACTGCAATACTTCAGAACTGAAAGCAGACTTGAAAATCAAATAATTTTCCCTGTTCAAGTGATGTCTGTGCACATGCACACACCTCCTTCTTTTAAAAGGTGTATTTAACACACAGAAGCAGGTAGACAGCAAGCAGTCCTGGGGAAGGAAGTCACCTGGTCTTTGGGACATGTTCAGCACAGTCAGCAATCCCAGCAACTTCCCTTGAACAGCCCAGATGAAGTGCAGAGATGTTTAAACCTCTCAGTATCTGCTCGCCAGCCCTTGGATGGTCCTTTTACTCAGCTCCCATGCTGACATGGCAGGTTCTATCTAAATGCAACCAGTTCACATAAGTGTTTTTCATGTCCCCATCACCATAACGTGCGATAATTCACAAAGCACGTAACCAAGTCCCCTACTCTTCACTGCCAGATTGATTAAAACGGCAACAGGAAAACCAGTTGTGCTGGTGTTGCTCTAGAGGAGAGCTTGCAAATAGCACACATTCTCATGTGGAAGGAACCAGTAGGACTGCCAACCCACAAGACTGACTTAAAAATGCACCAGGAGTGTCCCCAGAGCAATCTGCTCAATTTCTATCATTTAACCTCAGCCTCTGGTAATAACACCAGGCCACAGCTCCTTGATAGCATTATACTCATTTGATTGTTAAGATCACATATAAATCTTAGCAGCTCAGGCTACGATACCTTGCTCTTACTGGGGCTTCCCCTTCTAGCTCTGAATCTGCAATTTCAAGAGAGAGGGAAGAAAATTATCTCAATTTCAGGAAGACAATTTTGAGGAGCTTTGCTTCAAGAGTTCATGTCTGGCTACTTAATTAGACTGAATCCTGCTTACTTAGCTCCAAGAAAACCATGAGCTGATGGAAAGGTAGCTAACACTTTTAATTATTTCTTACTTGTTAAATGCAGTGTATGCAGAAAAGAATGGGGGCCTTTACCCCAAGGAGGTTGCAAATCTCTGACCACTTCTTGCCAGCCTTTCTCATGAGTATCTACATTCTTCTGAACTCTCCTGAGCCCACCGTGAAGTGAATGAAGTGCATATTTCCTCTGTATAACCTGTCTAAAGTGCATGAACAACATATTTTTCTAATCTCAAGAGTTTTCCATATACTGCTTGGAGAGTGATACATGGAAGGGACGAGGAACTCAACAGCAGCCGTTGTATCTCTGTGCGTTTTGATGTATTGAGTGTGCTTGTGAAACCTCTCTTGCACTTCAGCAGCTGCTAAATTCCTGAGGAGACATTTCCCAGGTCTTAGTTTTGAAGAGAACATGATTGCACAGTTACTGTGAAGTTGTGCCTGATACAGGATGACAGGCCAAAAGGGGCTTGAATCAACTCTCCAAGAGCTTTGGCTTGACTCCTGCATTTCAGAGCATGTTGCGTTACCAGCTCCTGCACTGGTTTCACCTGGTCTCTTCACCCATTCTCTACCAGACAAAATCTCAGGGAAAAAAAAGTTATTTGAATGAGTATGGCAGTAGTAAACATAACAGATACAACAGGGTGCAAGATGCAAGAGTAAGAAGGTTTAAAACCAACAGTATAGAACCATAGGATCATTAAGGTTAGAAAAGACCTTCAAGATAGTCTGGTCCAACCATCACTCTACTATCAAAGTCAGCCACTAAACCATGTCCCTAAGCATATAATAGTTTGGAAGATTTTTTATTTAGTTTCTCTACTGGGCACCAAACATAGGACTGAAGGTATTCCTTCTCTGTAGTAGCCTAGAGCTTGAAAAAATGCAGATGAAGAAGAAAATCAGAGGATAAGCCAAAACCCAAACAAGGGAAGACTGGCATGACTAGTGCTCCTGCAATTACCACCTAATTTGAAGTCTGAAGAAAATGATGCAGATGAGGTCTACATAAAAACCACCACCAGCATAAGCATCTGTCACATTCAAATGCAACTCTGCAGGGTATGCAGAAAGTAGAGAAATTTCTAATTTGGGTTTAAATGCCCCAGTAAAAACATGTACCAAAACTGGGCTTTAACCCAAAGCACAAGAACAGCCAAGGCTGGCTCTGTTCAGTTATCACAACACATAGCAGCTCACTTTCCAGTGAGTATGGAGCCTGCAAAATCATACATTCAATATATGTTGATTTATTTCTTCATGCAACAATATACAAAGTAGGTACCACAAAGAACAGCATGGTAAAAAAAAAACAACAAACTGGCTCGCAGTCACTGAGAAGCTGATGAACATACTTTTGTGTTTTAAGTTTGCATTTTAGATACTATCTAATGCTTCATAAACGTTTCCATATTACAATTTACATATATCAGGAACCTTGCCAGTGCTTGCTACCGGATTTGGCTTGCTTTCCAATCCTCTCCACCCTTCAGAAAGAAAAGAGCAATCTAAAAACCCCCAACATTGTGCTTTCTGAGCCTACCACTTGCCTGTGTTTCGTAACCAAACTGCAAGATATTCCCTAAGTCCTCTAAACACAAAATATTCATGAAGAATCCATCCCACTAAAAACTGGAGCATATTCCTGTAGAAAGAATTTGAAGAAAGAGTTTGCAATTTTTAAAATGGGGTTTACAGTGAAGCTGGCTTTGGAGAAAGGATAGGCGAACTAGCTCAGTTAATGTCTTTATTTTCACCAGAACATGGGATATACCTTATTTGTACAAACGTGGCATTTCAGAGCAACAAAGACTTGTAGCATATTTATAATACCATTCTCTTAAAATAGTAGCTATGTTTTCAATTAACCCAAACTGTCTTACTGCCATCCTAGCAGAGACTGTAAGATGGCTTGGAAGAGATCTACGCATTATCTCCACAGCCAAGAAGCTATGAATGAACAGATGAATACATCTCGTGAAAGGACAGCTGAAGACAGGTCGTCCTGGTGGCCTTTCTGAAAGCTTGTGCAAAATTCACAGGCCTCTGCAAGGATTTCTTACACACACAAACTTTCAATAAATGGCAGGTAGGGGCTTACCTGTAGAGTTTAGCCCGTATGCATGTTCGTGTACACTCACCCACCTTTTGATATGAAGGGTCCCTATAAATTAGCATGTAGAGGTGCAGTTCTGTATGGAACAGATTTCAAGAAAAGGCCTAGGGAGCAAGCTGCTAGGATCACAAGCAAGCAGCTAAGATCACAGAGGGCAATATGCACTGCACCGAGCAGCCTTTGGCAGGTACCCATCTGAACAATACAGACTGCTCACATGCCAGAACTGTGCTTAACTGGCGTGAGTTACAAGAAGGACATGCATTTAAAAGCTGTAATTCATGCTGTTTCTAGTAACTTATTGAAATGAGCAACATCTGGTTCTCGATGTTCTCTACAATTACCCTCTACAATATCTCTCTAAAACAGATACTGTAGGCAATAAGTAAACATAATGAAGAGGTGAATCCAATTTAGAGATGGGGAACTGATAGCACCACCGTTCTGCTGGGTCTCACCCTCCTGTCCTCCTGTTAAAGTTGAGTTCTGCAGCTGCTTTCAGTAGGAGCAGGACCAGTCTGTAGGATCAGGAGTATTTGAAAGTCTGTACCCAAAGGACATCAGCAGGAATCTGCAATCAAGTCAGAGCAGACTGAGAAGAGAACTAGGTTTCATTTCATACAAATGCCAGATCCAGCTCCTTTGCACATGCTGGGATTGAAGGCAGACACTCTTCTCATCCATTATTCAAAATCAAAGCGTTAGCTTCTCATGCTCAGATTTCCATCAGCTCACGGCAAATCACGGGAGAAGAACTCAGTGTGACCAGGAGCCAGATGGAAGAGAAATAATGTTACATTAATAATATGAAATGCTACGTGTAACAGGACAATGTTTTATCTCAGCAGTAGTCAGCCCCTGTGGTATCTATGTACTTCATTCATGTGACTCCAGCTTTACAATTAAATCCAGGGTGGGAGCATCATGAACAAGCATCAGCACAGCCCACCTGAAAGTCATTTCTTGCCTGTCACATTTCCAGTATCTCAGAGCCAGCTTGTGTGTTATTTACCATCAGACAATTAAAAAAATAAAACAAATAAAGTCCTGTAAGCAATGATTTAGTGAGAAAACATTATCCCTTCAGAAGATAATGGCCCTACGACAGAAATGTATCCATCCCAATTCTCTTGTGATGTTTTTTACCTTCCTGTTTACTCAGATTTAGAGGTTAGACAGTGCTTTTTGGACACCTACATATTTATTCTACAGTTGATTTCATGAACCCTTAAAATAAATACAATTTTGAGCTACAAGTACAATGAGAAATGACCTAATGGCTGAAACTGACTTAAAATTAGGAATAAAATACATCCTGTCACAGGATTGCTGGGCAACCATCTTTACCCGTCTCAGTATCCCTGTGTGTAAATGAGGAAATAGTACATTGCTCTCATTTTATGGTGGGCTTTCAGGTAGACAGTGCATTATTTTGTTCACCTATAAAACCCCAACCATGCCTCTTTTCCAGTATAGTGCCCCACAGCCAAGCAGTGTCTATGGAACTGAGTTCTCTTCATTCACAAAAAAACTCATAAAAGAGCAAACACTCAGCAAACAAAACAAAGCATGAACTGACAGCTGTAGTCCCTGTCTCACTTGGACAGCTTCTGAGGAGTTTTCACCTAATGCAGGAGATGGTGTCTGGTTATCATTTGTCCATCCAAAGACAGCTCATATCCACATTCACATCCACAAGGGTGATATACTTAAAAGCTATGTAACCTTTCCGCCAGCAGCTGCAGCTCACCTATCTCTGGGCGACTGCTCTCTCTACAAGACTTGGAGCTATAGGTGAGAAAACGCCAACGAGAATTTAATGATTTCACCTCAAGTGATGTTGAAAGATCTCACAGGCTGTATTGTCCATGACTGAGGCAGTTGCCGTAGCCCTGTACTAGGCAGATCTTGGCGAGACAGAGCCTTGGGCAGAGGCAGGAAGGTTTTGGTGTTTTATTGCAAGCTTGTTTTCTCATTTCCAGTGGATCTGCAATTCATGCAGCTGCTGCTGAGCTGTAACTATCTTCATATACTATGAACACGGCATAAGACAGTTGCCAGCATACAGGAACCTAAGGAGACTCAGAAACAGATGGGAAGAAAAGTAACTGCAGGAACAGGTGAAATTGGTCACTTACCCACCAGTGCCCTCCAGTGGCTCAGACAGTAACTCAAGGAACTGAAGACAAAATCTTTAGAGGTCAAAGGCATCATTTCATTGAAGTTGTATCACTAATGGACAGAAATGAAAATGCTGATATCTGGATATCACACAGCTTTTTAATTTATGTTCTCACATGGTGATCTCCTATCTGTTATGATCATATGTCATTAGGTACAAAAATCCTACATCAAGTGAGTAAACCAGTAATTGCAAGCCGTGTGAAATGAAACAAGAAACCAAACCGATTCCCAAGACAAAATGTTTATTTGCACTAATTCTTCAGATGGGTATATATTCACAATCTTTAAACAAAATCAGTACACACGTCTAGGGCGAGTTGAGTATGTAACATTAGGTAATAATTAATGTTCATAAATCAAAAATTAGTTACAAACTTACAGCCTTGTATGCAAAAATCTTACACAGGGGTTAATGTTTGCAGTAAGACTACCCCAGTACTAAGCAAAAGAGGGTTTGCAGAACAAGATTGTAATTGTTCCACTCCAGTCTTTATCACAGTCTTTAATTAGAAGGAAGTATTAGTGAGGAAAAATACCTAGTGCCAAACTGAATGCTCTCAAGCACTGAAAAGCAAATGGAAATGGTGAAGTATGTATAGAAATTAAAATAAATTATCTTAGTTACTGAAACCTCGTTCTTTGAAAAGAACAAGAATACCATTCAAGACTGGAGAGGAAGAAAAGGAGTTATGTAAAAAGCCTTTCTCTGGATTTGTCTTTGAACAGGCTTCTGTACAAAACAAGAACAATTGAGATTTTGGGGTTTCAATGGAAGTAGTACTGGAATAAAGAAATCATCTTAAAATATATATTAATTTACCACATTTAGCCCTTTATGTATCTTACAAAACACTATTCTAGATACTGCATGTAAAAAACAAGTTTATATATATATATATATATGTATATATACATATAAAGGCAAAGCCAACCAGCTTGGCATTAAAAAAAACAAACACACAAAGCACAAGCAGACACAGTGAAAGTTATGCAGTAACGAGGAGTGTATGCTCCATGTGTGCGTTAGTGGAACAGTGCTTCCAATCTTCAAACACCCTTTTAATTGTCGAAGCAGAGTGCTTTCTCCAAGTCTGCTCTACCAGTGATTATCCACAAACATCTGATGTTATTTAGCTTCTTGCCATCTTTGTTACGCTTAGCACAAAATCAGAAGTAAGGCAAAATAATCTTTCACAGCCCTGAATATCTGAGGACATTCACAATATCTTCTAAAAATTAACGTAAAACGTTACTGGAACACAAGAAACGGTACCCCTGCCCTGAAGCAGCCTCCTGGCCATACAAAGTTGTCCAAATTATTTCAGAGCAATCCAGGCTACTTAAGTAAGGATGGCAATTATTCACAGGCATCCCCTTTGTCTTATCAAGTTCCAAAGGACAACTTAAAGCTGCAGGATGGGTTTGTGCTCACAATTTCTGGTCTAAAAACACCACCAAGGAGAGCGAACAAGGTAATCAGCTGTGGTAGTGCTCAGAGGTTTGGAGTGTATACTCAGAGCTGATGGGCTTTGTCCTGAGCTCCGTAAAACTTGATTGTAACTTTTGACTTCCAGCTGCAAGAGTGAGGTCCACTCTTTATGTACCTAGTGTATATTTTACCAAAAAAAATGTAGTTTGGTATACAAGGAAAGCAAGTCAAAAGATTACATTTATCTACTTTCTCTTGTATCAACCCTCCTAAAAAAGCAATCAACCAACAGAGAAAACCTCCAAAAACTACTCCACAAAAAATGACAAGTTTTCCAACAATAAATAAAATTAACCTCATTATTAAAGCAAAAGTGCCTGAAAAAAAAAAATATTAGTTGAAAAACCTGGGGAATAGAAGAGACAGATCTCTTTATGAAGCTTTCAAGACATGAAGGACCTGATCCAGCACCCACTAAAGTTTTCTCTGGTGAAAGAACAACTTCAGAATTCATCATTTCTCTGGGGAGGCTGGTTCAGGACTACAGTCCAGCTGACGCATCAGTCACTGGCAGGCACTGAAACTAATGCAGTCAGCATAATGGCATACAGCCCCTCTGACAACACAAGCACGAGCTACCAGGGGATTCCCTGAACGTTCCTTGGAGTGTGGTGTGGAGCCCAACACTTTGTAGCTGGTGGTTAAGCTAGAAAAACAGCGTGACAGTTTTGAGCAGTAGATACTCCAGGAGTATTCTTCCCCACCCACCAAACTATACTAGTGAAGAACGAGCACGTGTACAAGACTAAAATGAACCCTAGGTTGCAGGGTTCAGGACCCCCGGGTCAAAATCACCCACTTGTTTTGGGGAATGGGATTCTAGGAGAACCCAACACCAGGGAACAGCAAGGGACAAACAGAGAAATACAAAAATGCAAGGATTAAAAAACAGAAGGGGAGGTCATGATCCCCCTCTGGGATATTCCCTTTAAAACAGTGTACTTAAAAACTTTAAATTCAGTTATAAATTGGTTTCAAAATGGTCTGGCAGTTTTAAAGACCTTCAGAAATCATAATACTCTTCCCCAGAGTTCATTAAAAGGTCCCTGTAGCCCCTGAATAACTGTTACCACTTCTTTTGCATTAATATTGCTTAAATTAATACAAACATGCAAAACATTAAAATCTCAATGTGTATGATGAAATAAATCAAGTTCTAATAGAAAGACTCTGAATATTTCAAGGTTAAAGGCTTGACTCATGAAAGCCATGAAAACCAGTGGGACTCCTCCCATAGTGTCCAGTGGATTTTGGACTAGGCCTTAATGAGAGACACCAAAACATCGTGTTTTATACTGCAGGAACACACACCAAGTACACTTCTGTACGTAGACTATATACGTAGTGCAACTTTTGCATTGCGCATCTCGAAATCAGCTGTATTTTAGCCAGCAAAACGACAGTCACCAAGCCAACAACACTGCATGCTATGTCAAACTAGGCTGTAAAACAAAAACCAATATCCATTCAGAGACACTCATGTTGGTACTGTTGCCTAGTGAGCAGCTTTGTAGGAAGCTTAATGATGCATCCACTTGAACCCGAATACAAATCTGAAAGGCAAAAAGCTGCACGAGGAGAATGGCCTGATTGCTTTTATATGTGCTCTGGATGACTCTGAAGGCAGGATATCATCTCCTTGACAGGCTTCCCTTCGTAGCAGATTTGATATACAGCAGTGAATAGTGGAAACCTAAGGAAACAGGGTGGAGAAAGCAAATGCAGTGTAAGATTATTCCATAGTATTTTTTTTTAAAGTAAAGAAAAATAGGATGGGGTGAGGGAAGGGAAAAGAGGGAGACTGAAAAATCAATTTCTTGCAGCATTTGTCAAGCACTCACACTGGGCTGAAAAGCACTGGATAAATACAGAACCCGCATGCATTTCTAAAATGAGTCACTCTCTCAGAAATCTAACTAGCTATAATGGAGCCTGCAACATTCATTATGTATGGCATAACTATTAAGTTATATAAAAAACAGAAAATTAAAAACACATCTTTCCTTGACATTTTTACATCAGTTTCTACCTATTGTTAAAAAAACAAAAGATGCCTGGCATGTCAGTTACGCATCATATCTGAACCATAATTTGATAATACAATTGCAGAATATGACACAGAGACCCAAGAAGGAATTAAAGGTCAAATTTTTAATAATAAGTCCAAAATTGAATTTTGTGTTTCCTAATCTACATTTAATCTCCTCTCCCCCCTCTCCTTTTCATTTTTGAAATTGGCCTTGTTTCCAGCAAAGCTCAAATTATTCAGGCTTCTTTGCTACCTGAATGGTAATTACAGCCAATACACTGTACAGAACTTTAAATTTGCTTTCTTCCCATCCTGGACAGACAGAGGCAGACAAGTCCCATTTTTAGACAGAGTTTGCTGAATTTTAATGGGTTAAATGTACGTTCACCAGAAATAAATTTGCCATTTCAGTGTGGCCTTTTATTCTGATAAATTTTCACCACACGCACTAAGTTATTTTGATTGAAATAAAAAAAGTATAAGAAGCATTAGAAACAGTGGACAGTTGATTTCTGAGTGATTCGGAATAGAACTGAAATAGGATTTTCTCCTCATGAAAGCGGTCCCACCAGACACTCTAAGATTTTACCTGTAATGCACAAAGGCAGCACAGAACAGAACCCCCAACCAGTCCTGAGCACTGCACATGCATGCCAATATACTCTGCTAAGATGTGTTATACTGAGGTAATTCTGGATCACCACACAGCTCTGAACTAGACTCCTCAAAGTGAACCTGTAATCCCAGGAGAAGCCAGGAGCAATCCACTCAAGAGTACCACTACAGCACTCTCAGAGGCAGGTACAGACTTTGTACCTGAATGAATAAAGTATTTTGCTGCACTGGGAAAAAAAAAAAAAAGAGAGGGAATGGACATGCTTGTGGATTTAGTCCACAGTTTTTAATGGCTTTTACTGAAAATGCTCAAAAATTAAATGCTACATTTTGAATTATCTGAAACTTTTTTGACGTCTTGCTATGAAATGCACGTCCGTTTCATTTGGTTTATTTTTGTGGAAGGCAAGACAAAAATTGCAGGAAGAGTAAGAATTATTTCAAGCCAATATCACTGACTTGGTTTTTGGTTTTATTTCATCAGTGGAACCAAAATTAGCAGATAGCCACATAGCTACTCCATATTGTGCTCTAATTCTTACTCTGTCATTGTAAAGTTCTTACCAGGGAGTATGCAGGAAAAAAAAAAAAAAAAAAAGGAGAGTTTTGCATTTTTTTAACAAGCCTCACTTGTTATTCACTTTGTATTGGGTTGGGGGGAGTGATATTTACTTTTAACGTAACTTAAATGTCAGCACAAAAATCGATTTTGTTATGCTTGTGTGAGATAGCCACAAAAGATACTATGTGCATTCAGAAACAACAGCTAGTTTCACAGTTCAGAAACAGCACTGCTGTTTACCAGAAAGCTTAGAGAAGGACTGCTACCACAAACCACATCTTGATACCCATTTCTTGCTGTTTATCACAGCAAACATTACTGTGTTGTGAATGCCTGCCACACTTCACCCAGGAAAGGAAGAATCAAGGCTGACTGCAGGCTCATGGCCAGCAAACTCCAAGTGCATCTGATGTGTGAGCACATTAAGAGGGTTTGTTCTGCAACTATCGAAATGAAAACAACAAATTGCACTGTAAATACCAACAGGCACAACCCAAGGCTCTTCTCTAGAACTTCACTGACTTCTGAGTAGTATGTAGTATTTCTATGTAGACTTGGGGGTCTATTTACAGGATGAGAGTATGAAATTTTATTCGTATTGTAGTCCTAACTCTTCACCTTGAAACCATGACTATTTTAAGCAGCAACAAGTGAGTTTTTGAAAAAATCACTTTGAAAGTTGCTTTCAAAAGTCTTGCTGAATGACACCTTTCGTGAAGGACCAACACACTCGGTACACCAGACAAAAATGAGCAACTGAAATGAGCTTTCATATTTTTCCACTGAAAACATAACCCAAGAAATTATATCGTCCTCTATTTGTTGCAGCATACAACAGGGAAAAAAGAAGAAGAAGAAAAAAACAAGCACAGTATCCTATCTTATTTAGAGTATCATAAACAGCAGGGGCTGAAACCAACATTTTAATTTTTTTTCCCTGCAGTTAGCACACCGCAGAGGCTGATTTAGGTGCCTTACTCCCGAAGATAATGTTAGAAAATAAGCAATTTAATAGAGTTGATCCATTAAAATAGATTTTAAAAACTGCTTTGGAAAAAAATAAGGACAAGGCTTGGTCTTCTGACTGGCAGTCATTTATTTTCGGATTTTACCTCATTGGGAATAGATAGTGATAATGCATCCCTTAATCTCAGAAGGAGACAACTGTGTGTGTGGTTTTAGGTAACATACATGTACCGACTCAAATGAACGCAGACGAACAAGCCAGGACAACCTGCTTAATTTCACGCCTCAGTAAAATTGAGCTAGACAAGCTGATGTCAGGTTTCATTCTAGATCTAAGTGGAAGTCCCATTAGGAAAGAGAACTGCAGTATCTAAGGTAGAATCCAGGTGGATAGAAGCAGCCACTCTATTCGGCTGATCAGTTATATGGGTTTTAATAACAAAGCTCCTCTATTTGGAGACAAACAATAAATTTACTACTATGAAATGAGCTGTAGAGTCTCTTTAAAAGTCTCTTTAGGAAGCTCAGCTTTTATTTTCAGGTATTTTATTCAATTTACATGTTAATGCTATGCCTTTCTACGATAGCAATAGATAGCAATACATCCTGAAAACAGAAGGGCATTCACAAATTTAGTATCATACTATTAGCTGTAGTGACAGAAGTATTATTTTGAGGTTTTATTCACTGTTTTTGGTGATTTTAACTGAGGATTAAGCTACTTTTATTGCAGTGATTTGCTTGTAGCAAAACCATCACGAAAAGATCAAGACCAAAACTGAAAAGAGTTACAGATATAAAAAAGGTGCATGCAGAACTGGTTTTATCTGTTCTTACTTACTTTTCCAGCATTCCCTTCTGCTTGAGGATGCGATACACTTCTGCAGAAGTCTGTGGTCCTTGCAGTTTCTGACCGTTCAACATTTCTTGCTCCAATTCTTCAATAGACTAAAGAATGAGGAGGAGGGAGGGAGGAAGAAAAGAAGAGATACAATAAAGTTTTCCCAAGTCTGACAACATCATCTGGATTAAAGATATAATAATAATAAAAAAGATGTTATTGAGGGTTTTTCTTAGTCAAAAGTGAACTTGAGGAGCATATATATTCTCCCATATTCTTGTTCATAAATATTCTTCTTCCTACATCTCCCAGCTTCTTACCCCTTCAGCTCTTTTTTCCTCTAAAAAACCTCTCCTATTTTTTTTTCTTTTTTTTTAAAACACCTTATCATTTATTCTATTCTTGTAACACACTCAGAAGTGAGAGGAAAGAGAAGGGTGCTCCCTCAGTACAGCTAATGTATCTCAGATAACTGTACTATTACCCTAACAACCCAGAGAGGAGTGCTAATACTTCCAGCAATGGAATTCACCCAGTAAGTAAGGTACCTTTCCAGTTTTAACAAATGCTTCTGCTACACGTCGATTCCGGCCACCATAACACGTTGTGATGAGATCAGCAACTCCACAGCTCTCCAGGAAAGTGGCAGTAGACACCTGTCCTTTGCAAAAAATCCTGGCAAAGGCGATCATCTCCATCAGGCCGAGGCGAATAACAGCAGCTTTGGTATTGTCACCACAACGAAGGCCATCACAAAACCCAGCTCCTACTGCCACTATATTCTAACAAGAAGAGGAAAAACAAACGGAAAATGAGTGACTTATTGCTTATGGAATCCTAGAACACGTGACGGTACAGAACACAGATGTTCTTAAGAACAACAGATACTTTATTAATGTAAGACTTTTTTTTTTTTTTTTTTAAAAAAAAAGGTTTCTGGGTTAACCTAAAAAAAAAAAGAAAAAAAAAAGAAAGATGATGAAACTTACATGAGTAAATTATTTCCAAGTATAAAAACATAGTTAAAGCTCTGGAACAAAGCTGCCCAGGAGGCTGTGCAGCTGTTATTATTGACTATCTTTAAGAACATATTACACTACATCCAAAAGATTTTATCTGGATTGAATTGTCCCTGCCCTGAGGTAGGGATGAAGCTAGACTGACATCCCACAGCCCCCTACCCATATTTTTTTATGTTTAAAGTAATTGAGAACTTCTATTGACTTTCATGCTGATATGCTAAGGGTCCAAATTCTGCCAAGGTAATGGTATTCAGCCCTTTTAAGGACAAAGAGTTCCAGTCACAGTAATAATTAATAGGCTTCCCAGAAGGTTCATGATACGGGAGGCCTTTCCTAAACAAAATCTGAACTTTCTTTTCCCCCTTTAGATCGGGTGACAGCCTCCTAAAAAGAATGTAGTATTTCTTCATGAACTATCAGCTGTACCATCTCCTCTTTGGTTTATAAACATACAACAGATAAAACAGATTAGCTGAGAGATGTTTGAGCAAAATGACCATAAAAGCTATTTTCTGGCCTGACAAGATCAGCCAGCAGGAGTCGGAGGCTACTCAGACTTAGTTTGCCGCTACTACAAATAAAAAAAAAGATAAAAACTCTCCGAAGGAGATGGGATCTTGAAGCCCTGATAAAGCAAACAAGGAAGCAATAGATGTAATAATATCTTTCTGCAAGCAACAACAGCAGCAGTGACCTCAGAGACCACAGGATAACCAACCAACATTACAGCACCTACTGCAGCTCCCGATGCCGGAAAGGAAACCTTTAACTGTTGCTGAAGAAATGGCAACAGTCTGAAGTTGGCTGTTAAGCAGTGTGTTGCTTTCACTAGCATTTTTATTTCCTTTTTGGGACTATAAGAGCTAAAAATTGCAGGTAACTGCAGTGCTGTGAGGCCAACCATGGCTCCTGCCCTCAACCAAATGGGGTCTGAGGCTGGTTTTTCGTTTTTTGAGCACTGGTGGAGGTCTGTAGGTGGCCCTTAAAAACTGCAGACAGAAATTTTGACATCAGGCATGACAGCAGCAGCAGATGATTAGACTTTCAAAGCTGGCACTTGGGATCATCTTGGCTTAAATCCTGGCTGCGATCAGACACTTCTCCTAGAGCAACTCTAATATTTGTTCACTTGGTGGCAAAGCAAGAAGTCAAACAAATATTTAAAAAGTTTTCTGATGGGATAACCCACTTTAACTGGAATTTACACGTGTGTGAAGTCTGTAAATGTTTAGCACTCAGCTAAAAACAAAAATATTTTTGAACAACCTCCGGGCGTTTTCCACTACTTTCCACTACAACCAAAATTTACATCAGGATTTGGCCTATGGCATTTTGTTGTCTACTTTTACCTTTTACAGTGTTTGTCTTTGGAGCAGTATAAATATTGTTTTAAGCAAGTCTTACCAACGCGAGCTACTTCTGAGGAAATGGGGTAGGGAAGGAGGGAAGCTGTGATTCTAGCTCTGAAACGCTCAGCTCTTTCTTTGTACAATGCCCCCATTGTGTGCTCTTGCACACAGCTTGCAAATAATGAGGAAACGAGACAACTTGTTATGCTCCTGAACACACACCCACGCCTAGGAGACTATTACATCCTGGTCAACATAACCCCCTGGCCACTGGTATGAACTGGGAAGCTCCGCCACCCGGTTTCACTTAAACCCTCAAAAAATCTGTGACAACTCCCTCCTGTAGAGAAAACTCAATTATACAACGCTGAAAGCTACACCTCTCCTTTAAAAAAATAAAAAATAAATAAATAACAAAAACAAAAAAGCAAAACTGAAAAAAAAAATAATGATACTTAAATCATCTTTCTGTCCAAAGTAAGACCAAAACAAGCGGCTTGGTACTTGAAATCATGGGGTGCAGGCACTATGTTGAGTTTATTTCACAAAGATGCATAAGCAAAGCACAAATAAACACCCAAGAGCCTGATGGCACTAGAGCAACCCCCTAAAAGCTGATCAGGTGTGTATGGGGAGAATAATGCATCTATCTGTCCAAAACAGCGTTAACTCTATCTGGTTTGTGGTGTATCAGGCCAGCAGTGCATCCCAGCCTCTTCCTTGACACCCCACTCCACCAGTCCACCTACTTAGGACTAACAAGGTCAGAAAAGGTTTGAGAGATCCCTGCTGTTGCAGCAAGCATTATCCTTTTCTTACTGTTGACGTTCATAATTCCGCTTACTCTGTTGATGGAATGAAGTCAATTATTTAAGAAATGCCAGCTCCAAGCACCATTTGCTGTCTATAATATTTAATCAGTACTGCCACTAATGCAAAGGAGAAGGATCGCAAGCACTGCTGTTGCCAGAGCCTGCATTTGAAGTTAGAAGAGTCCTTGCAGATGCAGTGGGTACACATTTGTGCAAGAGGAGGGATCCTGAATTTCTGCTAGCAGAAACGCTTTCTGTATCTGCACGCAGAACGTGGGGGCTGAGGGCCCAGTAACAAGGATGACTTTAGCCTGCAGGCAAACCTGCTGTTCTAAAGGTTCAAAAATACTCTCAGAACAAACTCGAAATGACTGCAATACAGCGCTCCTCTTGGCCTAGGGGACTGGAGCTCTCAGAACTACTTCATGCTTGAGTGAACGCATTTCCCCGATCTCAGCACTAACAGCTTTTTACATTAAAGCACGCATCCTGTAAGCAAGATGCACAGGGTGTTTTAAAATTGTGTATGGTTTTAAGCTATTAAAATACTTTGCAGTATCAGGTGACTCCCTAGCTGGTCTGGTACTCTGAAGCTGGTGGTAGTCCTAGCCCTAGTTTTTCTCGAAGTTCTGGACTCAGTTATTTTATCACCAGGTTATTGGAAGATAAACTCCAGAAAAGAAATGTTGATGCCAGGCAGTGCCTACATCGCATTTCAGAGTGACAAGTGCCTTTTATCTGCACATGACCTGCTGCAAGCATGCCAGAAGTCACAAATGCAATAGATGACCCAAAAACCACGGCTAACAAGATTGCAGACTGCTGCCAGAGCGTCCCCTCACAGTGTCACTGCTCAGAAATATCCACCTTACAGTTCTACTCTGTTTACATCGAATTAGTTTGTGGAGTACTCATGAAGACAGCTTCAGAAGCCACTTCTGAGGCAGTTTTTACATCTCCATAATCAAATGGACCATTAGAGAGCGAAGTAGAGATCTTAATTCAGCTGGGAACATCAAGCCTTACGTGATGCAGTGTCACAGCTCAGCACACCTTGCTTTCCCTCCTGCTTACACATGAATTTGTAGAAGCTCCTTTCTTCGCGTCACAGATGAGAGGTCAGCTGGAGACTCAACAAATCAAGGACAGTACCAGCAGGGCTGCTAGAGAGGCTCAGCATAAACTGTTTGCTTGCTCCTGGCAAACTTGAACATAAATAATGGTTTTCATTTCCAGCTAATCTCAGGAAAGAGTAATTACCACAGTCAACATCTACAGTAGCTAGCCTGACCATCCGATGATGACTGCCATAAACACACTTTGCAGGAACACCTCTGGAAGTCACACTGCTGGCTTCTGTAAACAATAAATCAGCTATATTTCTTTCTCCTTTGCTTAGTTAAGTTGGAGCTGTAAGATTTAGAGACAGATCTGAAGCTCTGCTGGGAAAGGCAACCACAGCTGGTGCTGCTTCTCCTTCCTGCAGTCACTGGCTGCCGCCACTGAGCGAGTTTGTCTCTCCACAGCCACAAGCCAAGACATCAGGCAGCTGCAGCACTGCCATACGCAGAGATTAGATTCTCAACTCTTTCCCTCACGCTCTGCCCCGACACTCCTGCTCTGGGTAAGAGATCCCAGTAGAGTTTACACTGAGCAGCGCGTGTTATATTGCTGTTATATTGCTTCTCACGGATGCCACTAGGCCATACACCAGTTCAGTCTGTGCTGTTTGCTTGCAAGACAACACGCTGACGCAGGCCCCAAGAGACTCCTTAGACACCCCAAAGGTGATAAACGTGGGGCTGTGCTGCCCTGCAGTACCCATGAGCAGCCAGGAGCACATCCATAAGCTGCAAAGGTGTGTGCACAGCTCCACGTACAGTTCTTACAGCGGTGTCATCACCTCTAAGCACTTCCTAGGAAGGCCCCAACACTGCCTGGCAAATGACAGCTGGAACTTGGAGGCAGCCTGGGGTCAGGCTGCTTGTAAAGCCATCTGGATGCTTTGAACAATCCAAATCTGAAGTTCATTCCTGACTTCATCCCTTAGAAAAGGTCGCTGAATAAATGTGAAATGCGCTCCAGCCCTCAAAAGAAAGAAATCCTTGTAGAGAAGAACATGCCAAGCACATTTTTTTTTTCCTACAGCCAACAAGTTATTGTAGACAGCTGTTCTTCCTGAATATCATCAGATTTTGTAAAACGACTGCCACTGCCTATTCAGCCAGTCTCCAGGCTGATGGAAGCCTGCAGTTTCCCCGCACCGTTTTCTATACTTCAGCACAGCTCCATCAGCCTATTGTTACAAAAAATAAATACAGCAAATGAAATGGATATTCAGTATGTATGTGCAGATATATAAAAATAGCAATAAAGCACGTGTTCCTTCACGATCACCCAGCTGCAATACCTATTATTACTGCCTGAATTTAAATATCCTTCAAAAGACAAATTTCAAAGCTAAAATTATCATTATTGTAAGGGAAAGCTGTGCTTAGAGCACTCTCTGTTATCCTTCTGTATTTTTTCCCCAACCTTTAGGCAGCCAACCACATTGAAAATCATCCCTGCTTGCAGAAATAGAGAGGGAAGCATAAACATTTCATAGGATCTAGTCTATTACACCAGACGTACCAAGAAAAGCCTCATTTTCCCAAGCTGGTGTTTATGGAAAAATGAGGAAGCTGGGAGAATAAGCTATTTCTTACAGTGCGGTGAGAAATACCCATTAAATACACATAAAGGGTTGCTTTTACTATTTGCTCACCCAAAAAGAACGTTTGGACAGGCACGTGGAGCTGCTTACTTCTGTTCTCTAAAATGTAGTTTGCAGTGACACTGCCATCAGTCTGAACAAGCAGTGCTACAGAAGAAGAGCAGAACCTCTTCTTTATACCTGTCTCTTTACACCACACAATACTGACATCTTCCCAAGTAGGAATGTCTTCCTTCCATCATGTTAAATAATGCTTTTTTTTTTTTTTTTTTAAATTTAGTATTTTTCATGAAGTAGCTTTGCAAGTCCTATAAAGTAACTGTCAACTGACAGAAGATGCATTTGAGATTTTTCCCCTATAAACAATTACATGAAAATAGGGTTATTTTTCACATTTTTTGCTACGAGGATTATCAGATTAACAATATAAAAAGCAAAGTGCTTGCTGTTACCATTAGCAAACAACTGTCTCTACTAATAAGAACGTACAACTTAAAAGAAAAAATGCTCAAATTTATATAGCACCATTCACAGTTCAGTTTTGCATTTTGCTTTGCACAGGCAGTAGAAACATACTCATCAGTTTAATTTTAGCTTCTTTATTTTCTTTCAGTGGAACACATATTAGCAAAGCATTAATATAATTTCACAATGTTTGAGTTAAAAACAGCTCAGGAAATTGTTTACACACTGTCAGCACAAGATTAAAGGAGAAAGGGTTTTAAACGAGAAATACTTGTTTATAAATAACATTTAAATAAAAATGTATTTAAGATTAAGAAAGATGTGCGTGTTTGAAAAACATCACCTGTATTAGAATGACTACCTATGCCACTTTATATCAGTTAATGCCTGTTAATCTGGCAAGAAATACTTAATATTTTTAAATGAACTAATCTATCTTTAATTCACTTTTTTGTTTAGAGCTCATACCACGCATTTTTTGGAAGTCTAATCTCAGTTAACAAAATATACTGCAACCAACACCACATGACCAGAGCACACAGAGCACATACAGTTTTTTAGAAATGCAACTGCAGAGCTCAGTCTGCAGGCTGCAAGACTAAAACAGAGCAGGAGGGAGGAACAAAACAAGGCTACAAAGAAATTACACAAGTTTCACCTCGGCACCTTTCCAGGTCAAGAAGAACAATTGATTTAAATTACTCTACACTTCCAAAGAGAGATTGCTCTGCTGCTCTCTGGGACTTTTATAATGGCGCTTGAATGTCTGCTGACTAGCTGCTGAGTTTGATGGGCACACTCATCCTTAGAGTCCCTCCAAGAGATTTTTCTGGAAGAAACATTTGTGTGCAACAGAACTTATCCATTAAGCAAAAAAATCAAGCTAGTTAGAAAACATCAGGCTGAAAAGAAAAATAAAAAATCTGTATAACTTTTTTGACTCGTTTGATAGGTCTATATACAAGGATTTCTTTCCTGCTAACCTTGCACGTCACCATAGCAGCAGTTTCAAGCAATGGCTGTGAAGCCAAATTACAAGCTCCACAACCTTGAGAAATTACTGTAAATACAGGGAAAGGAGGAGAAGGGAAACGAGGAGAAGGGAATCTTCAAAGCATCGCCCATTAGACCAGAATACAGACTCATAACCTCCTTCTTCTCAGGACTTGTAATATAACAGCTCTCAGAACAAAATTACTTAGAAAATTAGTATGTCAGAAATTACGTCGTTACAATCTAATTTCTACTGATTAACAGAAGCAGGAATCAGAACTCTTTAGCTTAAAGACATTGTTCATTGGCCTGGCAGTTTTTCAGATGAATTGTTTAGATTCCACTTAATTAAAAGAAAGAAAACAAAGCAATATAAAATAATTAGTCAAAACAAGCAAACAAAAAAGCAAGCCAAATTATCTACTATACTGCTACATCCATCAAAAATGTTTCCATGATAGGTATCAGATAATGTGAACTATTGGCTAGGGTCCCAGGCTACTAATGCTTTCCCTTCATAAATGGCCTGTAAATTAACCTGAAAAAAATATCAGGTATGTTTAAACCAGCCTTTGCTTCCTGTCAACATTGATTTTATTTCCAAAAGAAGTCCAGATAAGTAACTCTCTGAAATAACTTTTTTCCTATTCAAGTCACTTTTTTTATGGGGTTGTCCACATGAACTTCATGCATTTTGTGTCCACAAAGTGTAACACTCAGTAGTGCCTACAGTACATAAGTTAGTGAAGAGGGGAATATTTTGTCCGCCAGACACAAAGGATTAATACCGACTTCTCGATTTCTTTTTGTAAATGCCCTGCTATATGAAGAAAAAGTGAACTAAGATGTATTTAGAAACATTTTGGCTAGTTAGATGAAATCAACACTTGTTTTGTGACCATGTGTAAGCTAAGTGAAAGATAGAGAACTTAGGAGACAGCGAGACAAGGATCTAAAAGCCAATTCTCAGAGCGTTCTGCTGCCATATCTGGTTCTTCAGGAAATGTAGCAGTTTTATATTATATAAAGTATAATAAACTTAATTCTTTAAATGAAAAGATCCACTTTTTTTTTTTTTCTTCTACAAGAATCACTGTTCCCTCTTTGTGCAAGCTGCAGGCTGTTATTCTTACCTTCAGAGCACCACAAAGCTCAACAGTATCTGCATCATCTACCACTGTTATTCGGAAGTTTGGGGTCTGCAGGAGTTCTTTGAAGAGAAGGCCATTTTCCAAGATTTTGCTGCCTGTTGAGAAAGAGAAAGGAAGGATAAAAAACACCAATGAATAATTTATTTGGGCATTATTTAGTCTTTCCTGGGCAAGTCAGAATACTTAAAAGCTAAGATAAGGTTGTTCTATCTTCATCCTAAACAGACTCCTTCATACCTAAAAGCTCTACACTGAGCTGAACTTCTCCATAATTCATTGAGAGATTCTAAATAATAATCCAATTAATTCTCTATACTTTTTTTATTTGACCATTCTCTTTAAAATAACAGTTAATAATAGAGCAATGCTGAATTAGAAATACAGCAGGTGCAATTCTATCAATTATTTTAAGGTCTGTATTCTGAAAAATACTTATTGATAAAGGCACATCGTGGTTATTTTATTAACTGAGCATGCTGACATTCACAGGTGTTTCTAAGCACTGAAAGGTAATTCAACCATTCAACAGTAAGTTAAATATGGGCGTTAATAATAGCAAGTTAAAGAGATGACACAACTAAAAATGGACAAAACTATAAACACTGAAAAAGTGACATTAACTCTCTTTTATATGTGAGCACCTGCATGTGTGTACATGCACGTATATACTTATGCAGAGACTGTGAAATGCAAGACTAGGCACATGTTTGTGCTGCAAATGTTACAGATGCCAACACAGAACTAAAGCTATGCCTAGCGCATAGGGGAACTCATTATTCTGAGAACTTAAAAGAAGATACTGACACCTAAAAAAACAGAGAGCTAAGCTGGAATATGGAATATATAAACATTTATCCATACTAAGCCATGCAAATCCAAGAAAAATCTTAAGCACAGCAACACAATAAAGCAGTTTGTTATGTGGAAAGTGATAAAAAGCATGCTTGGTGTTTCATTTGCTAAAGGTTACAACCCTTTTAAGATTATTTAAAATTGCTCTCCTTTCTCTCCCTCTAGTCCTAATATTCTCCTAGTACTTCTGGACATGTATACATTCTAGGAAATTCAACATTAAAATAAGAAGGACCCAAGAGCTTCTGATAACAGCCAGTTAATGTTGAAAACTATGAAATCTGAGCTATTTGGTGTGCATCTGTGAGGACAGGAGCACAGTTTAAACATCGTTATTTCTTGGAACATTACCTATTGTGGTTTCACAGAATTTCTCTGCTGCCACCTCATTGGCAATGTTAGCTCCCATCAGCACACTGATGTCTATTCCCATCTTCTCTCGAATAATGTCAGAGATCAGTTTGAGTCCCTCCGGGCCTTCATCTATTCCCTGCAGCCAACATTAAGTGGGATTACGAAAGTGGCATTCATTAGACACAATACAGAAGAAAGCACATCACAATTAGTCTTGTCCACAGGTGCTGCACCAAGGTCTGCTTGGATAGACACCAGAGATGATGAATTTGCTACCAGTGAAGCTTCTGATTTTGTTGTGACCTATCTAAGCCAACTTAGTGGAACATCACTGATACATCACTTATGCACTCAGATCTGAAACTGCACAACTCACAAAATGTCATTCCAATGACTTGTTTGGTGAAGAGGGATCTGAACTGAAATATCAGAGACCAGTTCCCTCCTGCATAATGCCAACAGTGGTTTAGGAGGAGAAACACACTGTAATTTTCTTGAAGAACACTAAAAGTAGAACAGCAGGCCACTGATACATAGAAAGCTGAACAATACTGACTTCTAAGGATATATTTATTTTGCACCTATAAAGTATTCTTTAAAAAGGAAGAAAGTAGGGGAGAATTAGGGCTTTAGAAAAGGTCACCCTAGAGATAAATGGAATGGAGAACAGAATCTGGTACCCTGAATTGCCTGAATCAAAAACTCCAAATAAAACCACCTCAACCTCACAAAATCCTTTTCTCCTACCTTGCCAAATGGGGTAGAAGACGTCTTTTGAGCTTTTAGAACAGGAGCCTGGCAGACAAGCTACTGAAATGGTCTTTCTTTGGCACAGCACACAACTTTGTACACAGTACCATATTTTAACGTTGTGGGGGCACGGTAACCCTAGCGCATTTTTCCCTAAGAGTGCCAACGATGTCCCTGTGAAGTAATTGCCAGGATCCTCCTCCACTCTCCTAAGCAGGGATTAATAAACAGAAAAATATACATTGGGAACAACTCCAAAAACGTAAATATGTACACAACAATTACTCATCCACGTGAAAGGAGATAGAGAGGCTTGGGTGCCAAAAATTAGCTTTGCTATGAAACAAATGCAACTTCTGACAAAGTCAAGGAGAGCTGCACCTGTTTCTCGAGAAGTCAAATCCAATACAGGATGATAGATGACAGGAGAAAAAAAAAAACAAACACTCCCCACCCCAAACCAAGGCTCCAATTTCCACCGGGCAGCAATGCTCCCCTGGCAATGCAAGTCCAATTCTGTGGGCTTACCACTTAAGTCCTAACGCGCCAGCCAGAGCAATCCCTGGGGCCGGACATGGGTAGATGAAAATGAGATCAATGTTGAGGCTGCCTGAGGAGTATT
Organism: Anas acuta; assembly: GCF_963932015.1. Lineage (NCBI taxonomy): Eukaryota > Metazoa > Chordata > Aves > Anseriformes > Anatidae > Anas > Anas acuta. Next base: position 43,326,919 of record NC_088980.1, on the reverse strand, counting down.
TGAGTGCTCCCTGATTGCTGTGCTGAACTGCACCATAAGCCATGCATGATTCAGACGGCATCCCTCCCCCCATAGCTGCACAAAGAAATGTTAGGTGCTTGTAGGTATCAGACAACAGAACTGATGTAAAGCAACACAGCTGCAAATGTTTGAACAGGAACACGGATTAACTAGCAGGCAAATGTCTTTATTTCCCAGCGATTTAGTTTTATTAGCAGACAGAAAGCTCTGTTTGAAGATTTGACTGTCAAAAAAACAGGAAAAAAAATAAAAGAAAAATGAAGAAAAAGATGACACGTTAACTTCCCAAGCAATTTAGAAAGCAAAGAAACAAGAGGACCCACTAATGCTATTTTTCAGAGAACTGCACTTTAACTGTCAAAGTTAACACAAAGCACTTTAATAGCATTAGTGGTGAGCATAATCAGACCATTAAAAATATGACTGGGACAAAAGCAGCATGCTTAAAGAAGCTGCAAAAGTAGAGGAAAGAATGCATTCCTGCCTCTATCACTTAGTTCCACTGTTGTAGCAATCTCTGCCCTTTCTTCTTACATGATTCTTTTAAAGATGCACAGTTATGCCTTTTGATAAAAGCTAACGTGTACTTTGCATTCTCCTGAAAAAACTAAAATAAAATTGAAAGGCCGTGCACTGTGCCACAGTGAGACAGTGGGAACCTGCCTAGTAACCAACTCTGCTTTGCATGGCAGGTGTCACTATTGTGCTTACATTAGAGCAAGTGTGGGCTTTATGGGCTTTTTTATTATTATTTTTATTTTTATTTTAAGTAACCTCCTCCCTTCCCCTCCTGCCCCCCTTTTTTTTTAAGGCATAGCCTTTAATCAATACTCCATTGACACACTTGCAATCAATACCCTGAGCAGTACTCCCAAGGGAGCACAGGCCCAGGTTCTGATTTCAGACATGCTGAAATAAATCCTCACTCAGTCCACCTGTTTCATAAAAGTTGTTTCTAGCACTGAAGACATGAGAACATAAATCACATTTAGCAAAGTAAGGAAGAATAAAGATTATTGTGAGCTTACAGAAGAAGGAGACATAAACTGCTTGACAGCTTCAAAGCAATGAAAGTTTTAAAACTTTAGGGCATCTAGGACAGCTGCGTGGTTTTGATGCTATGCATTCAGTTCTTTCAACACTGCTTTATTTTATCCTTCTACCACATGAAAAGCTTTCCCACAAAATGCAGCAAGTACACTCAGGAAACAATACCTTTTCATACATCTCAATAATTTGTCATGTCAGCACTAAACGAAACAACACAGACTTGATGAGCTTATTTAGTCAAACTAAAGAGACAAGCTTCTGGTCAATAGAGATAGTTTTGTGGGTTTTATCCTCCTTTAAAACAGATCCATAAATGGATCATTTGCCAGAAGTTATAGTAGACAAGGGAATGTGTGCTGAGAAAGTAGTCTATTCTCAACTAAGTACAAAGCATTCTCCTGTACCTTGTGGAACTAGATTATCCTCTGCAGCTAAAACACGAGAAAATAAGAAGCACACCCACATTTAATAATTCTTCTGTCACCAGAACTACTAACACTCTAGTGAAACACTTATTTCCTACATCTTTGCCCCACTCTGAGTTCCCATGCTTGGACTGTCTTTTCGGGCCGTGCTGAACAATCTCTCTTGTTGCAACATAATCTTTGACACGAACAAGAGCTCAGTCACATGAAATTCCCTCAGTAGTTCTTAAAATGATCAACTCAGTGTGTGGGATGTGCATTAACAATCAAAGCATTATGCTTGTGCTCTGTTCTCCACCTAATGATGCGTTTGGAAACAACAAATGAAAGATTGGAAAGCTTGGTGGTGCAAAAAAGAAAGGGGGAAGGGATATGTTCAAGGCTTGTGAACAACCTCATTTTCCTCTTCCTGCAAGCACTAGACTAAAATAAAACACCACATAACAATCCACTAATGACTGAGACAAATTCCAGTCTTGCATCTCAGAAGGTTTAATGGGACAACCAAGTGAGTAACACAGACTTTTCATATCAAATTCCAAGCCATCTTGTTTTAGAAAATTCCACAAAATGTTCTAATTTTTACGGACAATAATTATTATACCTTTATCAGAGTTATACCGAGAGCTTTCTTGGGTACTCGTCCTGTGATTTCGTCGCAGACCTTATGAATGAACTGATGAGGAATGACAAAAACCAGCAAGTCTGCATCCTGTACAGCTTCATTAAGGTTTGGGATGGCAACCTACGTATTTATGGGAGAGAAAGGCCACATAATGTCTTAAAATCAACACTATGCACAAGTGTTAACAACTAAATAAAAGCACGTTTTGTTCTTATACCAAACGCTACAAATAACTGTGCTTCGTCATTGACAATAAGTAGTAACAAACTTCCCAGAAAAGCAAAAGAATTAAAGTTTCCAAATAAGCTGTTTTATGCCTTGAAAGGAGCATCTTCACAGCCACCAGCACGGTTCATACAGAGAAAATTCAAAAACATTCAAACAAGTATTTTGAGTAAGAAAATACAGAATAAGAAACTGCCTTCTCTTTGACAAAATAATCTGAATTTTTGATGCATAACTGCATGGTAAAAAAGGAGTTTCTTTAATTAGTTCCTTGTGCTCTCAAATTTCTTCTCCAGTCCTTTTAAATCTTTTAGTTTATATTCTGTTTCTCTGCACTCATAGATTTTGTTTACCTTTTAGGAAGGTGACCTAGTTTGAAATCACTTGCTGGACACCATTTTCCTAACACTTGATGACCACCTTAAAATAACACATGCTGATTTACAATCTAGTAATAAACTTAAGTGAGTAGGTAGAGGACAGGAGAAACACCATGCTTGGTAGCGAAGGCTAGGCAAATGGGATTTCAGCTTCGTTGTTAGCCAAAATAAAACCCCCAAAACACACTGCAATACACGACAACTCATGTTTTCCCAGCCAAAAATCCCTACCGAACTGCCAGATGCTGCAGTCTCTTCCTAGAACATCTTCAGGGCAAGATTCACCACCAACCCACCCACCATCATGTCATACCAACACAGTAGGGACATGGAGTCCTGCTGTTCTGCCCTGGCAATGCTACACCTAACGTGCCAATCTGACTGTACAGAGCAAAAGGCAACTGATAAACCACAAAGGGCTTGCAGCTTTCTTGAGAATTAATCTAGCTCTCACCCTGTAATTCTTTTTAAGAGTTTCAGAGTATGTTAAATCCCTTCAATTCTTATTGAACAGCCAGCTCCCTTCCAAAGCCGAGGCCAAATTTTTTATAATGGGCATAGTCACGGCCATTAATCTCGCCCTCTTTTTCACATTTACTTCCGTATAGAGAAATTGTAGTAACAAATACAAAAGTGAGGCCAAAAAAGAAAAAAAAAAAAAAGAGTATAGCATGTTGAAGTTACCTACCTGCGTAATTTTACGTGTTCAAATCTCTGACCTCATCAGTTTGAAATATTATAAATGCAGTTTGAAATATTATAAAACTTAACAGCGTTAACAAAATAAATTTCTACTCCCATTCACAGCACGAGCAATATTGCCTCTGTAACTAGATCAAATCTAGCTTCTGTGCCTTACCACGTTATCTGGCAGCTTGTACCCGGGAAGGTATTTTACATTTTCATGTTCGTTATTTATTATCTCTGTCAGTTTTCTCCCATTAATATTCTCCTCGAAGACCCACATCTTCACTGTGGAAGCAAACTTCTGTAATTTTTTAACATTATTGCCTATTATTTTGGCAACCGCAGAACCCCTGCAGGAAAGAAAACAAAACAAAAATATTAAAAAATAATGAGATGATTTTGCCCTAGAAGAAAGAGATCATCTTTAAAATGAACAGAAGTTCACTGATTATTCAACCAATTACTACTTGGTGGTTTTGGTCCAGTAAAACAAGCAGAAAACACAGCAGCCATTCACACTTGCTTCTTTCTCTCAAGCAAATAAATGTATTTAGAGTATATTGGACAGAAGCATTTACTAAACTTCTCCTTTTGTCTGCTAACCTGCTATCCAGAGAGAGCTTGGCTTATTGTATTTCCGCAAGTCAAACGGATTATATCTTCAGTGCAGTGGTAAAAATGACATGTTAAATTTTAGGGATAATCTTTGCCTTTAAGAAGCGGGAACTTTTCTTTGCCAAGATGCCGATCCCAACAATTTCTGTAGAATACTGACACACATTTAAAGCGAAGAAGCACTTACACTTTGCGTAAGATGTAAGATTTACGGGTGTGCTGCCCATCTCACCAAATGTACTTGTTGCAATGGTATCCTGTGAATTGGCAGGCAGACACTCCTACCAGTTAGCGCCCCAAGAAGAGCACACAATGAAACCTGTAGGATGGCGAGCACCTTTACTGCTCAAATCTCTAAACCACAGTGAAATTAGGCAGAATAACTGAAGCTACACACGTGACAAGGAACAAACACAACCTTTCCTTCTATTCCTAGGCTGAATGCTATATAGAAGATGGGATTTTACAATGCCTGCTCAGCTCATTTCCTTTTCTGTGGAAAGGAGGCTTCATAATTACTGGCAGTCTACTAAGGAGACAAAAAAAAAATAAATCAGAAAGATGTGACAAAAATATATAGTCACAGATCTGAGGCTTCCCATTTCTGCACATTTCCTCTTTTCTCCCTGCCAGTTAAACTTCTGGTACTGTGACTTTCTAGTACTTGGTGCTGGGGTGGGGAGGAATAGCACACTTTATCTGGAGGTGTGAACGCTTTAATTTTACCAATCTGGTTATATACACGCACTCCCCTAAATTCATTATGAACATCATTTGTAATAAACTCTTAGCTAGTAAGTAAACCAAATAGGTTCAATATCCTCTGAGAGCTTTTCATACGGCACAGCTCATTTTTCTGTCTTCAGAACATGTGCTATCGCAGGTCTAGGGTCGCTTTCCAAGTAGCAGCAGAAAAAAAATACGATATCTGAAGCAGCCCTTCTTCAGGCAAACAATAAAACTGCGCATGTTGAAAGGCTGGAATGCATTTCTCTAATAGCCCTTCACACACCACAGAGTCCCCCGGGTTCAGGAGGTGATCCAGAAGCCCCAGCTGTCAGGCATCTCTTATCAGGCTTGTGCACGAGGTGGGGAGGCAGCCAGAGCAGTTTCCCTGCCGTGGCAGACAGCTCACCAGCCCAACCCGCCGGCTCTGAGGTCTGCACAAACAGTAAAAATTACACTCAACCCAACGCTGGCGTGTGTTTTTGCAGAAAGCGTATCGCCGCCCATGAGCAAAAGCAAATATGCTGGTGCAGATTTATATAGGCGGCCTGGATCCTGGCAAGTTGCTGGCTTCAGCTTTGAGCTTCCCGACTCGCTGTGTGCTCGGTGTTGATAAAGACAGAAATGAGCGATTCAGCAACTGCCCAACCGGGATTTTCATTTGCCAGCATAAAGTTCAACAGCCTGTATTTCTTGAGCAAGATATTCATTCCACTATTAAATAACATACAAAACATCTCAGCTGTCTTTATTCATACTACTCTCTAAAGCTGCAAAAAAGTGACGAGTTTTAGTTCCTGAATTCAAGAATATTCTGACTACTCCAGTCCTCCACTTCCTGTTGCACTGCAACAGCTGCTGTGGGACTGAATTTAGCAAGGTCAAACAACAGCCTCTAGGGCCACTCAAGGTGAAATACCAGCTCCCCACACCTGTTAACCCACCAGACAAGCCCATACTCCCTTCTGTGTCCCAGCACTCCTCACGATGTACCCTGGAATCATTACTGGGATTTCTGGCTCGTCTTTTGGTGTACTCCTGACACATCACAAGGCGAAGGAACTGGAACTCTTGCCTGTTTATTCAGTTCAAGTGTGAGCTGGATTGTAGTAGTTGGTGCCTGTGGCAGCTCAGTTACACAGGAAAACGGGCAGTGAGGGATGTCCTTGTGAAGCTTACCCCTGGCATGCCCCAGCTGATGGGTAACACAACGAGACGGTCACACAACTAACACTGGTTCTCCTCCTTGCAACACATACCAATGGCACTCCCTAGTACAAGCTCATACATTTCTTATTTAACACTTTTCCAGAACTGTCTGAGCTCACTGAGCAAGAACACGCACTCTGTCTCTTGCCCTTCACCATTACGGTGTATCTGTGTCAGCCTCACCCCATTTTAAAAGCAACATATAAAACCCAGAAACTCCTAAATGTCACTGGAGGTTACAATATACCAACACACATAATATCATTAGCACTACCACTTTTTCCTAAAAAAAATCCTACCTCAGTTAAACCCAAAGTTTTATCTCCTACTTTTCTATAGCAAGCTCCCAGCCATACGAACCCCTCTGCCCCAGTAACTTTACCTCTCTTCCCAAACTCTCTAGTTTATTTTCAAGCTAGGCCATCTAATTAACCAGGGGCTGGTTCTAGCAAATCACCCAGGGGTGAATTCTGGTTGTACACCCCTTGTTAACATGCCCTGAAGTGTTATCAGAAGAGCAGGCTATCATACATATCAGAGACAGCTTCTGCAGTGTTTTCACTGAATCTGACCACTGCCCACGAACCCTGAGGCTCCAACGCATATTCCCAAGGTGTACTCTCTTCACATGCAGGCAATTTATGTTTTATTTTTTTTACCTTAAGGATCCTAATGCTTATCTACCAGCTGAGCAACTGCACCTGGGCAAAGAGAAAAAAAACAACACAGCTCCTGCTCTTCCATGACTTTTGAGCCATCTGTCCCGCTCCATGACCTTCCATCAGGTGTCAGACCCCTGCCAAGTTAGCTTTGTTAGGAAGGTCACCTTCCCCCTAGCAAGCCGACCAAACAAGTTGGGCTGGAAGCAGTTTATCATCCAAGGTGATTACCTCAACCGCTCTGAACTGTCATTGTTGTGCCAAGCTCCTTTAGTTTCTTTTTTTCCGTCCCAGATATAGGCTAAAGGGCTGTGAGGAGGCAAAGGCATTCAGACGGTTACTGGCACTTGGGGGACAGGGTCACCTCACCCAGAACCACAAAAACCCCAATCTCCAAACTGCTAAGAGCCCATTACAGTTGGGTTTGAGGTCTGTCACCCCCTGGACCTTACAGTCTAGTGCAAGGAAAGGAAGAGATGCCGTGCTGAAATGTCGGCCGTCCCCTCTGTAAACCATGACAAGGAAAAACACAACTTTGTTGTTGCTGATTTTTTTGAAGCATGCAAAATTACATCAAAAGCCAATGGCACACAATTGGGGTAAGCAACAAGTCCAAAATCACCTCTATGGATGTTGAGCTGTGTTTAGTAAACTGTAGGGTGTTGCTCTTTGCAAAACTAAACTCCCCTGAAGTTAGATTTAACCTTCCAAAATACAGAAATAATGTATGCCTAGCACTACTAATTGAACTGACAGGCTGTGGAAAGATTTATATAGTATATCGTACTTAACTTACTCATTGTAAATAGTGATCCGGGGTAGAAGCGGTGATTAGGAATGATAAAGAAATTAAGGAAGTGAGACGGAGAAGGATTATAAACGTGATACTCCTCTCAGGGAAATAATTACTAAATCTATTGCCTTCAGCAAACACAACAGCGAGACTGTAAGTTTATTTAAGCCTAATTATAAGCTAGCGCTGGATGCAGCAATAAAACCTTGTCTTGAGCCTTCGGTGTGCTTTGACACAACCAACTGGAAAACGAGAAAGCATCTGAGACAAGCCAGCGCTTCACGGCTCTTCTCTGAGCTTTCAAGGGGCACAGCTACTGCAGAGAGAGGTCCACAACACACATCCACGCCCGGGGAGAGCTGAACTTGTTACAGCAGCCCCACAGGCAGCCTTTTAGTCGCGATCTGCTGAAGAAACACGCAAGAAACACCGGCCCGAAGCCCCCCGGCTCCCCCCCGGTTCCTCCCCGGGTCCCCTCGGGGCTCCCCCCGGGCTCCGGGCCGGGGCAGGGCGGCCCCGGGCGGGCAGCTCCGGGCAGGCCGGGGCGGGCACGGCCTCGGGGAGGATGGGGCCGGGCCGAGGCCACGGCTGCGGTGCCCCCGGGGGCTGCACTCACCAGTTGCCCGAGCCCACGATGCACACCTTGAGGGGCGCCCCCGGCAGCGCCATGCCCGCGCCCCGCCGATGGCCGCGGCCAGGAGCTCGCTGAAGGCAGCCGCCCGCCTGCAGCCCGCCTCCGCCGTCAGGGGCTCGCTTTCACCTCCCTCCTCGCCTCCCTGCGGCTTGCTGGGAAGTGTAGTTCCTCCTGTCGCCTGCCCCTTGGCCCTCAGCCCCTCCTCAGGGCACGCTGGGGACAGCCCCGGGGAGGGCGAGGCATGGTTGGGGTCGCTGACCGAAAGTGGAGGTCGCGCTGGTGTTTTGGTGTACTCTTACGGTCAGGGTTTTCTACTCGGCTAATAACATATATCTCACAGAATCACAAAATCACAGAATCACAGAGGTTGGAAGACACCGCCAAGATCACCCAGTCCAACCTCTGACCTAACACTAACCAGCCCTCCACTAACCCACATCACTGAGCTCTACATCTAAATGTCTCCTAAAGACTTCCAGGGATGGTGACTGAGTCGTATGTGTCCCCATTAACACTCTTGCTTTCTCCTAATTTTGGGGGAGTGTTGAATAGCTTTGGAGTAAGTCAGTAAAGCACAGAGATACAGAGGAACTGAGGTGTCAAGCAATGAAGCAGGTCAGGCCCCAGGCTCTTTGTGAGAGAAAAAAAAAAATGTTTTGTCAAATATTCCTTTCCCATCCTCCTTTAGCCAGAATCATGGTGTTCTCCCTTCACCACAGTTCTCCAGAAAAAAATACAGATGATCCATACTACTGGTTTGACAAGGACTGGTGTTGTTGAGGCATCTGTGGCAAACCTTTTTTTTTTTGTCAAAGCTGTCTTTCTAATACACCTTTAGCAGTTTTTAGTAATAACCTGAAATCTTAAAAAGAAAACATTGCAAACAATGGAAAGGAAGGAGCAACAAATAACTTTTCTACTGTTAAAACACACACTGTCAAGTCATTAATGTTAGCAAAACCAAACCCCACAAATAGTATTTTAGGCCTCATCTGCAGACCCAGGCAGATGTGTTGAGGCAACCTAACCATACAGATGGAAGATCCCAGCCTGCCTTCCTAGCAGGCCATAATAATCTTAGCTGGAGATTTTAATCTTTTTCTCAAGTTGGTAGAAGGAATTATGTTTTTGCATGTTTGTTGAGTTCACAATCTGGCATCATACCTTACATTGCTAGCGAGGTAGGTTAGGAGCACAGGCAATCTGAAAGGTAGTTTCAGTGAAATAAGAATAGCAGCCTCTTTTGTAAAAGACTATGTCCTTGTTGAAGCCATGACAGTCCATCTGCAATCAATGAATTGAAGTCACAGAGACTCAGACATGTTCTGCTCAACCTTATACAGCAACCAACCAGCTAAAGTGAAGTGACAGAGAGCTACGGACTGTTATATATCAAGCCAAACAACTGTTTGCCTGAATTACAGGTGTTAAGGCCCTCAGGTTCTGGGCTTTGTGTGGAAGCAGTTTAGGCAGGAACACATATTCCCAGATGCCAGGTTTGCTATGGCAGAGGTATGTGCTCCTCTGACAGATGAAACAGGCACCTGGGCTTATTAAACCACCACAAAGATTTGACAGATTTGATCAGCCAGCTCCCCGGAAGATTCAGTCAATATTGACTTGTCTAGTGCATGTCAGGAAGTAGATGGTTTGGTATTTTAACCTATCATTCCATTACAGGAGAAAAAAGGGAAGATTGACATAGAAAGCAAAGATGCATTTTGGACACGGGAGAAAGCAATAAACAATGAGATCACTGCTAGGTTCTTGACCTAGCAGTTTTCCTCTATTTAAGTGGCATCTTGGTCCAATGTCTATGGAGATAGATCCATTCTTTTCTTCATTGCTTTATTTGACCTTAAACATGGTGATAAAAAACATAGCATGGGTTAAGCATCCGTTGAGAAGAACAAAAATAACAATAATAGAGCAATATTATTGTTGTCTGAGATTCCCTGGTTGCATGTTCTAGACTACATATATGCAGAGTCAACTGCACTTGTATTTTAATCTATTAATCTGTTTTAACTGTTCTAGATATTGTAGGATGTTTGTTCCTCTTTTCTAGGAAGTTCTCTATTTGTCTGACATCCACGCGTTTATCAAAACCTGACAAGCTCCTTTCAAAACTCAGTACCCAGAGATAATAAGATATGTCAGTGCTAATCTACAACTGCAAAGAGTCCTGCACAAAGCAGAAACATCTGGCAACAGGAAAATACAGGGATGCTACAATAGTTTAAAATATTTAGCTTTATTTGCAAATTTCTGAAAACATTCCTGATTACCTAGTCAGAAAAAGTTCCATTTAATATGCTGTATCATCTCATAGGTTATTGTACAAAAGTTTTCTTATTATACATCTAAAAGCAGTAAATAACAGTTTCATTTAATTTTGTTTTCAGTGTTCTGTATAAAAGATAAAATTCTGATTTATATTTAATTAGGTAATTATTGGACTGGAATACATTAAGGTCTTGAAACACACCTTGAGTTAATCTAAATTCTCCTGCTGATTTTGTAGGGATTTCTTTTGCATACAGGCTATTTTGTAAGTGTGGGACTAACAAAACTGTGACTTGCTCAGTAGTATATACTCATTAGCTTAACTTTGGATATGGATTAGGTAGCACAGGTCAGCCTGTCCTAGGAGATGACCTCAAAGGGAAGAAAGCTGAGATATGACAACTCGTATTTTCATAGGACATCTCAGTTTCTAACACTTCTTTAAGAAGGATACGAGTATGAGGTTCTTGACTGGTTTCAAAATAGAAGTAACTGCATAGTAGAATTAAGAAAGAGCTTTGCATGTCCCACAGTCTCTGACTTCTTTGAAGGAAATAGATTTAGCCTTTTTTTTATTATTCCCAGTGACTGCAGGGTAGCTTAAAATTGCTCCTAAAAAGAAATGCACATTAAAGCCAGGAAAAGAGGCACAAACACTTTTACTTTCCTCCCAACTTAGGTTTCCTTTGCTTCATCAACTCCACCATCAATTCCCCCTCATCCTTTACTTCATGTAGCCTGTTTTGCTGCCTCTTATCTGTGCTTATTTTGTCAGCTCTCCTTTATCCTAATTCAAGTATTTCTCATTTATGCCTCTTCTCACCTCAGACTTCCCAGCACTACTCTGCTTTGGTTGACTATTCTGCATTTTTAAGGATAAAAGTTAATGAGGAAAGGAAGGGTTTTTGAGGGCTAAAAGCCATTTTAATTTTCCTCGTGAAAAATACATACACAAGGTTTCAAACTGGAGAATTTTCTCTGCTTTTTCCAGCTTAAGCATTTGTGGAACAAATGTCTTAGCCCACAGTGTAGGAAGTAAATGTCTCACTAAACAATTTACTGCTATTAGATTTGTATTCTGGAATATGCCATCTATATATGAGACAGAATTATGTGGGCTCAGGGCAATACACCACACTGATTTGGGGAAATGCAGGTGTTTGCTGGGTTAGTGTTCCTTCCTTGCAGTCTCTAGGCAGTGGACTATTCTTAGAATAGAATGGGTTGTCATCACTCTGCCCTATAAATAAACGGTATTAAAAGATATTCCTAAAAAAGAAAACAGAACAAACAAACAAACAAAAAAGTTTTTTGTTTTTTTTTTTTTTTTTACATATAGGGAGATTTTTTTCTCTTTCATTTTGAAGTGCAGATGGCATCAAGTTACTTCCATCTTCCATTCTTACAGTCGGACGAGCCTTCATCTCATTTTACTCACTGAACCCTTCTGAAGGCATGCAGGGAATGCTTTCTTTCTAACCTTTCCTCTACAAAGCAAACAATAACAAAGAACTTTATCTTTGGAAGCTAGGAGAATGGTGATAGTGGAAGAATGTAGGGCTGTTTAAAGAGATCAACTGGCAAAGCATAGATCAGTGTCTCTGATACGACCCTCATGCTAGACACTAACTAGTACCTCCTTCTAGTGCTTCTTGTAGCTTTGTCCCACTCTCATCACTGAGTCGTGCTTTGCAGAGAACTCTTGCTTGCATAGTTGCTCTGCCTCCACACAATGTCGTGACTGGGTCTCTTGCAAAACTATAAAGCCCATGACTGTGCAGCCCCAGCCCACAGAACTGTACTCCTATAGCTACACAGCGTTCTTATCAAGCACATACAGAGTGCAATTGAAGATTAGAAGAGAATTGAATTTATTTACTGTTTATCCCTATTTTCCATGGAATTCTACATAACATTTTTGCAAAGTTATCAGTCCAGAAGGGTTTGGACCATGTGTCAACTTTCTCCTGCGTTCTGTTGACTGCAAAGGGATTACAGCAAAAAAGCAAAACCAAACACACACTGAAATTAAAATCTGGATCTTTAGATAAACTGTCCTGGCTAGTGTCCATGTTACATAACTGTTCTCAGCTAGGAACAAAAAGAATACCATTTTTTTTTTTCCGTGTATGCACCATTATTCTCAGGGAGTGCTGCAATTAGGAAAATTCTGCTTTATCCTGGGTGGGCTGGTTTGTCCATAATTCAGCTGATGCTTTGTCCAATCATCTGGAATCAGTATAGATCACTTACAGTCTCTCTGCTGTTTTCCAGTGACTTTTACAACACCTAGAATGAATTTTCATCAGTTCATAGCTGTACTTACAGTTTGAAAAGGTTTTGGAAAAGTGGCCCGAAATTTTGAGGAAAACTAGATGTGAAGTATAGAATTTCCAAAATAAAATTGGGACAGTAAAGGTGGCTCTATTAACATAGTACTGATATAGGTATGTATTCCTTCATCTCTACCTGTATGTCAGAAATTCAGTCTTAGAATAGAATCATAGAATAGAATACCCTGAGTTGGAAGGGACCCTTAAGGATCATCAAGTCCAACTCTTATACAGTTTCAAGGAAACATCCACATCAAGTTACTGTAGAAAGATACGGTGACTGATTTTTAGAAATAATTATGCCCCACAATTACTGCTGGATCAAGGATATGCTTAGCTGGTGCTCTCATCAGATGTGTCCGAAAGTCAGTTTGTTACTGCTTAATAGCTTTTAATTGACCTAGACCTTGAAGTACTGTATGTAGTTCTATAATTGATTTTTTGTTTCATTCAAATTTGATGAAATCATTTGTCATTTTCACTATGTAAACATTGTGAAACAACAAACAATTTGAAGTCACTGTGAAACAGTCAATGCAAAGTGGTAAACTCAGGAAGTAACTATCGGTTCATTTCAAGAAAGTGAAAGCCTCAGTGTGGTATGGGTTTGTGAGCATTTGATGTAGCGAGCAGAGGATGAAATACAAGAGAAGGGTACTCTATTTTCAAATGTTCAAATGGAAATGCATAACTAAAAAGGGTTTATATCATATTATGCCTAAACTGCTGTCAGGACCCTCAGTGAGCTCCTAGGTCATTGCCTTGACCAACCTGTAACCTGCCTGAGGTCCCTGCTATTTGTTACCTGACAGCTGAAGGTAGAAGTGTTTTTCTACACTAGTTGTAAAAGCTGTAATCAGAAAGATTTATTGAAAATTAACTTCTGGCAAAGCAAAGGCATTATTATTATTAATTTCTTTTTAGCTACAAGGATGCATCTGTGCTGATCCTGCATAGCTGAGAGCAGAAATAAACCTAACAACAGCCCAAAGATCAGCTGCACAGAAAGGCAATTTATTTGTGTTTCTGTCTGACTTCACTCATTTTGGCACCTGCAGAGCCAATTTATTTGAGTAAAGTTATGCAGGATCAGGGACTAAGGCTATAAGAAGTAACGATTAATGCATGAGTCACTCATATAAGGAAGGTATGTACAAAGGGCATATTCCAGATTGTGAAACCAGTAAAGATTCAAAGCGAAAACATTTTCTTATTCCCTTGTCCTAGAACTGAGGCAAATTGTGTTATTATGCGAGATGTATTAAAAATAATTCAGGTAGGATAAATAAAACCTATATTTATAATGTTATATATTAAAAATACACTATTCTGTCTTCTACCTTCTGTCTTCATCCTTCTATCTGTATTGAAGAGACCCTCATTCTCCTCGTGCTGACTTTGTGCTTTGAGCACAGATATTGCCATGTGCTCGTCTGCTTTGTAAGTGGCCACCACATATACTACAGGAGGGGCTGCCTGTACCTCAGCTTATGACTGTAAGACTGCAGAGCGGACGGTTGTGTGGTTTTGCAGGGCCATTTTGGGTGATACAGTGAGGTGTGGGGTGACAATGCAGCTTAGAACACTTTGAGGGGAAGATTCTCATGGGGGTAGGGTTGGGCAGAAGAGAGGCACCGATGGAGATACTGTACTATCGTATAATTTCTTCTGGCAAGGGTTGAGAAACCTGAGTACCAGTTCCAGCACCATTAAGTCTTCGTCCTGCTGTCCTTAATAAAGATGCTACCAATAAGGCAGGGAAGTGTGCCTGTGATATCTATGGACTATAACAAAAGTTAGTCAAAAGTAGCTCCCTTGAGGTCAATCTGAACCATAGTAATAGCAGCAGAACTAATTAAGATAGGTCAGAGACAGCCTATCCAGCTCAGCTTGCCAAGGATCTCACACCACATTCATGTAGGAGATACTTTCCTGCGTTAAGGAGAGCAAGAGCTCGGAGGAGAAGAGGATTGACCTCTACTAGCAGCCTGAAGAAACTGAAAACCAGCAGACTAAGCCATAGTGGCTTTCAAAAACGTCGACAGAAAGCTGAATGATCAAAGTCACGTAGCTGCTAGGAAATCTGTTGAGTAGGAAGCATGGAGCCATGCTGATCTCCAGCAGCGACTTAAGGAGCGATTTGATAAAGCAGCAGTAATTATGACATCTTTCCTGTGTTCAGCCTTTTTCTAGACAGGTGCTAATGAGTGATTCTACAAAGGTTTAATAACGCATGTTTCTGGACATCAGATCATTATCTAAGCTTCAGAGTATTGCAGCTGGAGTTTCTAGCGAGATGTTTTCTATAAACGCTGCTTGCTAGGTTTTTCCATGCATAGGGCCTCAGGCTGGAGGGGAGGTCTAGCACAGCATGCTAGTTGCATGCCTCTGGTCACCTTTAGTGAGATGCAATCTTATTTCTCACCAGCAGTGGGCTGCTTTTGCCTTGCTGCTTCCATTTGTGCTGTTCCACTGCCGTGCATCAGAAAACAATGCAAGTTGTGCAATCCACACGCGTGCAAAGCCACTGAGTGTGACAATCTCGGTGACCTCTGTTTACAGTCTAGCAGGGCCAGCAGCATCCAAACCCTGTTATCAGCATACCAAACCGGCAAGGAATGTCCCATGTGGAGCTGATCTGCCTCAGCTAGTTTTTAACTCAAGGGCGTAGGGCTGTATTTATCTCAGCTGCAGAGGATGAGGACTCCCACGAGGGTGTTGCAACTTGCAGTTTTGTTATTCCATGGCAGAGTCTATGCATATGAACTCCCTGAATATCAACACCTAGGACAAATTTAGCATCTGTAGTAACTCTGACTAATTTCAATGTTTTTGTTTAGATGGAAATCATACACTTGCCAGAAATTGTGAAGGACCAGGAGGTGGTGAAACAGCTTTCAAAATTGGCAGCTAGCCAGCTCTAGTGCCTATGTGATAGGGCCTGGGTATATAAACTATAGCTTTTCAGGGTGCTTAACATCATTTGTTTCAAAGAAAAAATAATTGATGCCCAGCAGTATCCTGATTTGCAAGCACAGAAATATTTTTCTATTAAACTTTACTGCCAGCTAGCAAAGCTCAGTTAGCCCGCAGTGGTCCAGTCAAGCTCAGTAAAGCAGAATAGACTCCCGAATGCAACTTTGCAACAGGAAAACAATATTAATCAGTAAAGAATGACTTTCACTGGAGATTAATTTATTATGCTGTGAACGAGGAAGCTTTTTTGACACTAGAGGGTGTTTTTGTTTCCTGACCACAAAACCTGCCCCATGCAGCTGAAGCTCAAACACATGGGAACTTTGTTGCTCTACAGAGTTTATATGCAAACTGACTGAGCAAAAGGCCAAGATGAGGACAAAGGAGGCATTAGACTGAATGCTTCTAAACAAAAAGTGGCACTAAATGAAGTTCTGATGGCCAGCTAACCCCAATTTTCATTGTAATTTTTAAAAATGACTAAATGATTTAAATTAATCTCCCACCCTGAACCTACTTTGGGTCTCTTCCCTTTGTGTCTAAGTAAGACATGCATGTTCTTCATAGCAAAACCAAGAATCTGTAGTTTATTGATAACTTAATTGGTTTTAGCAGCTATCTTAGGTTCCTTTTCACCAGAAGCTTTTTCAAAAGAGTTCTGAGTTCTGAATTCCTGAGTGATGCCTCAGTTGGTTACCTCGGTGTGGGAAAAGCAACAGGAAAAAATCTCTCTGTAATTTTTTAGAAAAATAAGGATGAATCATGGTGATGTCAACAATTTCATCACTGGTTTTGCTTTTCTTTAATTTGTGTAAAAAAAAAACCAACCACCACAAACTTCATACTTCATAACGCTTCTGTGTATTAACGTGGTTTTCAGACTTAAAAAATGTTCTGGAGTCTGAAGTATTCATCCCTACTGCTTGTGCAAATTGTTTGCCTTGGATAGGGTTGTGCAGCCTTAAGAGATGGGAATATAAGATGCAATCACGGAATCACCTAGGTTGGAAGAGACCTCCAAGAGCACCGAGTCCAACCTCTGACCTAACACCAACCAGTCCTCCACTAACCCACATCACTGAGCTCTACATCTAAATGTCTTTTAAAGATCACAAGGGATGGTGACTTAACCACTTCCCTGGGCAGCCTGTTCCAATGCCCAACAACCCTTTTGGTAAAGTTCTTCCTAATATCCAACCTAAACCTGGCTCCCCTGGGATATTTGGCTTGCCAGAGAGAAAGGCTGCCCCTCAGCCACAGGGACTGCTCTGCACTTCACATCCTGTCCCCTGGGTTTATTTTAAACACTGTTTTTTAGGTAATTTCAGTCTATTCTTTATGGAAAAGAAGAGAAGCAAGGTGCATCTTCAGCCCTAATTCCCATGTGCTGCAAGTGAAGAATTTCTTCCTCACATCACATCTGCCCCAAATCTCCCCTCCATTTGTTCAAAGCCCTTATTCCTGGTTCTGTGGCTACACTTCCTGATCGAGTCCCTCTCCAGCTTTCTTCTAGGCCACTTTTATGGGTAAGGTTAGGTGGCAAAAAAGCCAGACCTAGCAAATTGCAGCCTTATCTACCTTGTTCCACAGAATGTACAATCTGAGTTGTGTGGGATATACCAGTCAGAGCTTTTAGACTGTTTGCAGAGGACTGCTTTGGATTGACTGTTTCCAGATAAAGCCTGCCATTACTTATCCAGGCACAGAAAGCTTTAAACCTATTGCCATTATCAGTAGGAAATATTGATCCCAATCTTCATACAATTAGAAAATAGTAAAGGAATATATACAAAAGAATAACATTTGCTTTTTTTTTTTTTTTTTTTTTCAATGGAAAAAAAAAGCAACTATTTTTTTTCCCAACTATTTTTGCATGCTAAATATTTGATACAAATAGCTTTCTCTAGTGAGGGCTTGTATAAGATCAGTGTGAAGGACTGAAACAGCTAAACACCAGGAAACTTCTCCAGCCTCCTGAAGTTGAGAAAATAGCCTCTGTGTGCTCAAGCAAATAAACAAGAAGCAAAAAACATATCCACACGACTGTGTACAACAGTGAATGCATGCCTAGAGATAGTTCCAGGCAAGTCAGCCATCTCCAAAGGAACGTATTTAATAAAACCTAATTGCTATAAAAACCAAAACGTAGTTCAACAGGAGATCATGGAAAATCGAAGCAACACGACAAAGGACCAGTTGTATTCTATAACTATCACGGATTCAAAAGATAAAACAACATTTGGAGCTTAAAAGAACTGCATGGTGTAGGCAAAATAATGTATTGCTATTATTTTTACTCTCAAGCTCTCTCCTTCACAGTTTAGCAGTAAGTAGCTTTGAAACATTAGGAATAAAACCCAGTAAATATCAATAGATAGCCATCAGTAAGTATCAGTAAATATTAGCAGATACTGCTTAGTAGGAGAGTTTTAATTTTGAATACACACAAGGGATAAATCCACTTTTATTTAAATACATCCACTCGGAGGGTCAACAACATGTCACAAACTACCGTCTCTAAAAGCCTATCTGGCTTTTATGTAAAGGAGAGCCTCTCAACTGTTTGATAGCCTAATTTGTATTAATTTGGTTAAAGAGGAAAATTCTTACAATTATTAACATGAAGAGACGATCCTCCCCCTAATTATCCCCTTCTGTAAACTTGTCTCCTCTGCTCTGATATTCTTGTTTATACCTAATTCATAATAATGGATACCAGGACAGTATAAAACCCATTTAAATTGAAGAATGGATTAATGTAGTAGAAGACAATGCCTCTTATAATTTTCATTTATTTCCCAACTGCTGTTAAACTTGGTGCATCTTCTAGAATAAACATTATCAATTCTCCTGGAGATACAGACTCTCATATTTGCTGCTGCTAAAGATGATGCACTGTCCTTCTTTTTCTGCGCACCCATAAACTCGATTGCATGACTAATTAATCTGCTGCAATAACAGTGAGCTTAATAATGTAGTTTATGGCTTTGCTTTCAAGTTTGCAAGAGTATTTGTTTAAAAGTTTTTAATTGTTTGGAGTCTTGGCCTTGAAGGCAGCAAAATGTGCATAACTCGTTTATGTTTTGACCATTCAAAATTCATCATCAGTAATCCAATTACAAGTCTTCTGAAGTGTGTAAATCGTCCAAATTATAATGAAATGGAAAATTGACTTTGTAGTCATTAATTAGTACATTAACTGAGCATACTCATCCACCTTTAAACCTTCAAGATTTTGTTAGAGTATTGGAATAAATAAAAATGTGATTTAGCCTTTTCTCAAAGAGGGAAGGGAAATAGATGACCTTTTGAGGATAAGCTACTGCAGATGTATCTGGAAGGTTTTGAGAACATGTTCAGTGAAGAAAAATCCTTAGCATCAGCCACGTTCCCTGAGCACTACTTCCCTTTGAGGAAATAAAACAGGTTCCCTTTTAAACTATTTGCTGAGCTCTTTGTAACACATGCCTAACTGTGATTTTTCCTATAATGGTTAAATGTATTTGCTTTTTTGTTCTTCCGTTTCCTCTGTGACTCCCAAAGTAACACACTCAGGCTCTCTTCCCATGCTATATTAGGCCAAGGAGAACTTTCCTAGAGGCATGAAACACAAAGTGCTTGAACTTCTCCACCTCTGATCTATACTCTGCCACGACTTCTACATTCTCTGAGATGTCTTCATACTGCCCTGAATTATTTTACTTTGCCTCTGAGTGCAGCCAGTTAGTAAGACCACGGATGTTAGTTACTTTTAATTCAGAAGCTGGGCCTTTTTATCTTTTGATACTGTTAGAATTTATGGAAATATAACCTAAATGAGATATTATGTCAGTGAGAAAAGCTTACCACTGTGAGATCTGGGTTATACTGTTTATCTTCCATTATCAGTGGTGTTTTATTAGAAACTGCAGTTCTGGCAATGCATTAGGTTTTAGCTGGGTGC
Organism: Anas acuta; assembly: GCF_963932015.1. Classification (NCBI taxonomy): domain Eukaryota; kingdom Metazoa; phylum Chordata; class Aves; order Anseriformes; family Anatidae; genus Anas; species Anas acuta. The sequence continues at coordinate 43,307,332 of NC_088980.1, read as the reverse complement.
TGATGTACAAAGCAAAACATTTCCCATTTGCTTTCTAGCTGATAGTCCATTCATCTCCTGGTACAACTCCTGCGAGGAATTAATCAGACTTAATGAGGCTCTCATCACCTTCTTTTGATGTTGTGCACTCTGCTAACACAGGAAACCTTTGCAAAATGACACAATGTATTGGAGTTCTTTTGCTTCTCTTTATACATACATTTTGTGACATGTTTTCCTAGATCATGTTGGCTCTCACAGACTGTAAGGGTTCTTGTGTTCTGCTGGACTTCAGTTTTGAGCTTTGTATTCCTCATTACCCTGTGGATGTGAGCTGATAGCCAAGTTGTCCTTTCTACTGGCATTTTGAATTTTCAGTCATGTCTGCAGTATTTAGACTGCCATCCATCTGCCAGAAACCTTCTTCTGGACTGAGTAGATCTTGAACTAACTCTGCATATTGTGCCGAGATTTCAATCTAAATCTGCCAGTCTTTTCTGAAGCCTTTTAATTTTGTCCTAGATTTCAGTATTCCTTTTTCTTCATGAGAAAACAAAATTGATTCTTCAGTTTTCACTGAGCCACAGACACTTCTAACGTAGCCTAGTTAAAACCACATTTCTGTGTTTCATTTTATGGTGCAGCATTTGCACTTCTTATGTTTCTATACTGCAGTTTTTCTGCCTCCTTTGACTTATATTAACAGGAGATGCCTAAACGTACTATCTATTTCAGCACCAGGCACCATAAAAAGGCGACCTTCTCAATGTCATTTTTTCTTCTGATGACACCTATTGCTTTTGCATTCACACTATAACACTGTTTGAACTTTCTTTCATTGTCTGCTGCATTTCTAGAGAGTGAGAGCTGTAATTGAGCCTTTAGGATATGTATTTTAATTTTATTTCGAATGTTATGCAACATTAAGTAAACTCTGGGACACAAGATGCGTAGCACAGAGAGACTACGTTAAGTGCTTTGATTCCAGCTGGGCCTGAATTTCGTGATCTTCTCTATTATATAGCAGAAATTTCTCAGAGGCAGGGTTGTTCACAAAGGGTGCCACTAATAGTACACAGAATGCAGGGGAAGTTCAGAAACCACTGAAACAGGAAGGTACATCCTTCCTGGTCAGTCCTTCCACATGTGTATTCCTGGGAAGCCAAGAGCAGCATTAGCGAGAGGAAAATATCTTCATTCTCTCAGGGAGAAATACCATTTGTAGAGTGCTACGGGTTGTAAATGTTCTACCTTGGTCCTACGTTACAAATGGGTTTTCATCCTTTTTATTGTTATTTTTGAAACGGATCCTTTATACTTCTTGCTGTTTATTTCTGCCTCCCTGGTTCAGGTTGAAGCAAACTGCTCTTGGCCAAGGAAAAAGAAGTTGATAACATGACTTGAACTGAAATGGAGAATTTTCCTGAGAAAGAGGGTGATGTGAGATTATTTCTCCCACCTATCCTTCACTTTTATTTTGTTCTTTTGGCAAGACCAAAGCCTGAGGACCTGTACTGCACTTAAACAACTTCATAGGATTTCTACTTTTGAGAACGATGCTAATTATACACTAAGGAAACATTAGGAAAAAAAAAAAAAAAGTGGAAAGAAATTGCTTCGTGTATTCCTTCCCTTATTTATTAATAAAGAAGGCCATTAGTACCTCTGAATAAATGAACACAGTTCCTATCCTCTGTGAAGAAAATTACTTGAGCAGAAGGAATGCATCAGAAGTGTTATGCATAAAATTTGGGTACGTGGGAGTGGCATTTTCCCTCACAACTACTGAACAGAAGACTAATAACCTCAAAACCTATGGCATCACTTTACTTTTATGTAGAGAAAGCTTTTTGTGTTGTTCCTTAAATCCTTCTCTTTTCGTATATGATGGCTTGGGTTGGCTTGTTAGATCCACTTCCTTTTGTAGCATTTTCCTAAGATTTAGATTACCTCAAAATGCTTGGTTATTGCTGCCTGTGGTTGACAACCTCTGCCTTGTTTCTGCTGCGCTGCATCACCAAGCAACATCCTTTCTCCTTCTATAAGAGAGTGAGAAAGCCCTGTGGTTAAGTCAGGAGACTTGTCTTTTATTTCTTCCTCATTTCTAAATGTCCTGCCAGTGGAGTGCTAGGATTTTGACACGTGTGGTTTATGTGCAGCTTCTGAAGCCTGTGCCTAACCTAGCCTTTTTTGGCAAACTCCCCATTACACTCTTAGGCTGACACTGGAGCAGCTCCACCTCTGCTGGGAATTCTGAAGTAGACATTTTCTGCTGTTGCTATTAAAGTGTTGTCTAAACTTGGTTAGAACAGATCTAGCTGGCAAAAGAAGGCAGCAGCAACTGCCAAAGACCTTGCTGGTGCTCCAAACGTGGTGCGACAGTACTCACTGTTGGTAGGAGAGAAAAAGGCAAAAAGTCTTTCAAACCGTTCGTTTCTTGTCTTTGTTTCTTCCCATGAACCCTGTTTTCCCCTGTCATAACAGAGTTCTATGCCCTTCTCTACTAAAACCAATATTAATTTGATTTCTGACATGAACGAATCTTGGATCAGATTAAATCCATATTATGAGGGCTATGTTTTCCCATAATAAGACCCTATTCCACTTTATAAAGTGCACCTTGTGTATGAATTTATTTATAGTTTTTAGATGATTATTTTGTTCAGGCATCTTCTAAAAAGAAAAAGAGCTGCATGATCTTTTGAAGACTCTTCTTGGTCTATTAGATAGTTTAACTAAAAACTCAGATCTTTTCCATTTGCTTTTCATGAGGTGTTTTGAAAATTATGTGGAGAACTGAGAGAATTATTGAATCTGACATCACATTAAGTGAAGCCTAATTTGGACGGGGCACTCAGTTCTTAGGAGTTCGTGGACTCTTCAGAGCTTTGTTCCATTGTTTGTTCAGATTTTTAACTCCTGTGGCAGTTTGAAAAAACTTGTGGGAAGATTGTTTTTTTTAGAGATCCAGTGCCTGTCTTGTCATTTAGGGGCTGACCTCTCCTGACCGGGATTTTAAGATGCCACAGAATCAGTCCCTGTATTTTTCCCTAATAGGACAGTAAGATTAGACATTTCTTCTTCAATTCCACTTGAAGAAGATGTCAGAAAAAATTAAAACAAATTTGTCCGATCTTTTGTGTTATGCTATAAAGAAGGAAGAAAATCCTCTGTGTGCAAGTCTTTGGTTTCCTCCTCTTTTTGTCATTTCAGGTTGTTAGTGCCTGGAATCTGTTTTATATCAGCTTTCATAGCTTTAATGCTGTCACATTTTTTGCAAGCATAGCCCTATTTTTGGGCTGTAACAGAGTCACTGTAGTACGGGGAAGCTTATGATTGACTGAAGCTGGCAGAGCTGAGGTTAGAACGTCTGGATTTGTGACACTGCAGCTAAGGAGTGCCCGTCCTCAGCATCCTCTAGGAAAAATACCAAGGTCAGGAAAAGCTAAACTGAAAAAAAATGGCAGTTTCCTGACCTTTCAGTTTGTGTGTTCTAAAAAAAATAACATTTGTTTCTACCTTTGAAATCGAGTCAAATGCTCTCATATCAAGCCACGTATGAATGTACATTCAGTTTTGCAGCGTAAGCTCTCAAAAGTCAAAGATCAAAGCTGACAGCTGGGTTTTAGAAACCAGAGAGACAGAATCATAACTCAGCTCTTTGCATATTTGAGGTTGTCTCCACTGGATACTCCTGTCAAGGCTGTGTGATATGAGAGCAAGCATTACAAGCAAATTCATGGGAGGAGGGGGAGAAAAAAAAAAAAGCAAAGCTCTCTCTTTCTTTCCAGCAACCAGAAGAGGACTGGATAAATGACCATGTCAGGCTTTTATAAACTTCAGTTTCTAGTAATCAGTGATGATAACAGTCAATTCTATGCTGTGGGGTCCTGCTGATGTTGCCTATCTGTTAAACCGGCGTTGAACCTGCAGACTGCAAAAGATTTAGCTCAGCACTTGCACTAATTAGGTAATATGCAGCATGAGCCTTTTTTTTAAAAAAAAATAATAAATAAAAAAGATCTTATTTTTTGTAATATGTAAAAAATGTTTGGTTTTCACAAGCTATTATCATTTGGCTGTTTTCAGATAAATTAAAATCACTCAGTGGTGAACACTGGCAAACAAACTGTTGTCCCTAGCTGGGGATAATTGCAGCCATCATATGTTCCGGAGTTAATCAAAATGTAACCCCAAAGACTATAAATCCCCAAACTGTAAAAAACAAAACCAAAAACAAAACCAGTTTTTACTGCCTTTTTACTGCCTTTTACATTCTTACTCAACTGGTTTTATTCGTGAGAGGTAAAATTTAGAACTAAATGGCTAAATATATTTCAGTAGCTTATTGAATTTATAAGAGATTTATTTTGATGACAAAAAACTGTTAAAATGTAGGTATGGGAATTCGCTCGAATGTTCTTCCATTTTGTATTAACATTACTCATACAAAGTAGGCCTTAATCTTGACAATCTGCCCAACTTCTAAAACATTGTTATGAAAAAGGGACTGAAACTTATGCTTGTTTTAATACAAAGTTCAGCAGTTTCAGAAAGTGTTTCAAATACATTCTGTCTTTTGGCATGCCTGTGCATTTCCATCACGCGTATTGAACTGCCTACCAGTATTTCTCCTGCAGATTTGTAGGTTAAAAAGGAGACAATCATGTTGCATCCAAAACTTGTATTTTTTTTCCCCAATTAGGTTTCTGTAGATGAAACTGCTTGCAGAATGGAGTCAGAAATTAGTAACATAAAGTACTTTCTGCATAAGTAGTTTTAGAAAGTTTTAACTTAAATTTTCTCCCCTTTTCACTGCCAAAAAATCTGAACGTTCATGTTCTTCATCTCTAGTGCATAGTTTGTTCCTGTTTTTTTAATCCGTCATGCCATTGTGAGGTGGATTCTAACACGACCTAGACAACACTTTTAAGGATGTTGTGAGTAAAATGCAGCTCTGCTGTGGGTGAATAAGAGGTTTAGAGACTGGTTCAATTCGAATGAGACTGTTCTTCAGCTATAAGATGCTGCATGCTATTATCAAATAATGATATTGTTGTTGTTGGAATGTGAGATCAAAGCGCAAGCTGCATAAGCTAGCATTGTATTATCCGTCAGTACACACTCTGTAACATGACTGCTCTATAGAAATACTTTTAAAACCCAAAAAACAGTTTTGCAAATTAGGTGTAGGATTACGGGTGCACAGCTATTTTCATTTAGAAGGTCGATGGACAATAAGCTGGGTGATTTTACAATGATACAGCACCATGCCTTATGAGTAATAAGTGCTGAAGTCTGACAGATTCCACTGGAACCAAAAAAGGGTACAAAAAGAGCTTGAGTACTAGTCTGAGATGTGATAGAGGGAAGCAGCACTGAATAGACTCCGTCTGATCTTAAATCTGAACTTGACCCTTAGTGGACCAGTGTATTTGTCAAATCCCTAAATGTTTAACTATACAGCTGAAAAAACGGCAGATAGAAATGCCTGCACCGTGTTAACATTTCATAAATCAACATTTATCTGTAATTCCGCAACAAACTGAAAAGGAGTTCATTTATCTAGAAGGTCATGCTCAATAATCTCCGTGTTTTCTCCAGAACGTGGTGTATGAAAGAATCTATTTAAAGAACTGTATTTGTCACTACTTCGAACAACTGTTCAAACATTAGTTGGCACAGAATAAGGCTGTTCCCACTAGCTAAAACACACAGTAAATATAGTGTCAGTGATATTTACACTCACCCTATTTCTCTGTGCCCTCGCTTCCTACTTGTTTCCAGTTGCAGTACGAAGTGTTGACTCTATGCAGACAATCCCTTACATCATGGTTATAGCACAGGGCACTTCCTTCTGCACATTTGATGACATCTGATACAAACATACATAATACCAATGGATATTCTCTCCACCTGACCACCCCAAACTTTGTATTCCAGCAGCTCACAGACAGTTCAATCAGGTTTTGTTTCAACTGGTCTAACCTGCAAATTACAGAGCAGTGCACCCTAGGTGAGTAAACAAGCTATCACAAGTCTAGCTGTGGCAGCACGAACCTCCATCCAAATGAATTTGTGATGTGTTGTGGCAGAGTGAATTACACTGCACTCAGGTCTGTGTTTCCCAGACTAGATTGTTTCTGGCAGCCAAGGCAGTTTGGGTATTTTTGCCATATGCCATGTCCTTTTTGACTGTTTCCCTGTCACCAGCTTGAACCTCAGTGAGAACTGGGGGATGGTTCTGTCGGTGGAGGAGAAACTTGGATGAGAAGCTGCTGACAACAGGACAAAGTGTGGCAAAGAAGCATGTTTAGCACACGCTGCAGGCTTACGGGCACCAGGGAGGGAGGATAAAGTGCATACTGATGCAGTAAAGCTAATGGTAAAGTTGGCAGACTGCAAAGTTAATGGTAGCTTCTCTGTGTTCTTGAAATCCTCAGGTCAGAAGCGTTTTACTCATGGACGGCATGCTGGTTAAATCTCAGTGAAACCATTAGGTAAGGTAGAACACAATAATTGTATTACGACTCCGTCCTGTGCAATGAAAAGGGGCAGACTAGAGGGGTCGCTGCTTCTTGTAGACCTTCAAAAGTCGAGTTATGTGTGGGAACGGATCTGAGGAAGGACGAGAGAACATGCTGCTGCTGCACGCTGTTCCCACCTGCTGCATGCGTGCCAGCTGCACTCACTCTGGGGCAGTTGCTGTGGACAGCTGGGGAAGTTTAAGTGAGAGCAGCCTTGGCACAGCTGTGACTGCTATAAACTAAACTTTAGGGATTGTGTCTGAATGATTCCAGTGCTGACAGACATAGGCAGGGGTGATAGAGGTGCACGGTGGTATGGTTTTGCCCTAAGTGTTGCTTACAATTTAGTGACATGTGGCTTGAGTCTCTAAAGCTCATGGAAAATGATGCAATGTCTCATGAGAACTCTGTAGGGCAAGGAGGAGGTGGTAAAACTGAGCCAACCTTGTGTCATTTCCATGGAATAGGTTCAATGCTTGAATGTAGACCAGGCAAAACTAGTTTCGGTAGACCCTGTTGTTACAGCAGAACGTGTAGATCCCCTGCCCAAGCTGATTATGATTGTTAGAAGTTGTGTGGAAATCTGGTGGGGAGGAAGGGGAAGAGGTAGAAAAGGAACGTGGAAAGTAATTATAGAAAACTATTTGTTAGGGGAGCATTAAAAAGGTATAGAAACCCCAAACATGATGACCAGGAAACAGAAAGCAGCAAATGGGCTGTGAGATGGCCTTGTTCTGCAAGCTAAAACTCTGTGGCTTAGCAAAGGATCGCAGAATGGGAAAACTTCTCTGTTTCCCAGTAAGGGAAAACAGAGATGAATGTGTTATCTTAGCAGATGTTTTACTTTCTAAAAGGTGGGATAAATAATGAGCAATGTTGCTTCTTTGGGTACTTGAAAGAGGCAAAATTTTGGCTTGGCCACAGAGTGGAAGTAACATCCTAAAGGAGGACAGTACAGTAGTGGATGTGTTACCTTGGAAACAGTGAGAGCCTTCATTAGGCAGGTCTCTGTTAATAAATAGTTAATTAAGAATACTGGTAATGAAGCATATGTCATGCAGTATTACATCAGACGAAGTCAGTGCATGTTACTGGGAAGTCTAGCTCTACTGGTACAGACAATTAGCTAGTAAAGAAAAACCAACGAAAAAGAACAGGTTCAGTCATTCTGGAGAACATTAATGACTTTAAAAAAATGAGGATAGGGGTTCACTGGTATCAAGATTGCCATGAAAGGTTGTCCAGCTCCATTAGATCACAACAGTATGCACATACTGGGAAGGAAAAGAGATGTGGAGGTTGGTTGTAATATAGTCCCGTGCTTAAATGCAATGCAAAAGCAGCGTAAAATGCCAACGTTTGAATCAAAAGGACCTTTGGTTAACCAAGGGGAAGGAATCCTTAGTATCTGAATTATAGGTCAAACCAAAGCTCTGTCTAGTCCAGTGCCTTATTCCTTCCCCTAGTAGGTGCTTAGAGAAGGATCAAGAGCAGGGCAAGTGTTATTTCGTCAATAGAGTAAACACTCCTCAAAACATCAGAAGTTTAGGGGCTTTCTGATCTTCAAATACCTCCAAAACACTTTGGTCAACATTGTTTAAACATACTTCAAAAACGGTTGTCAAATTGCTCTTTTAATTTTTCTAGACTTTTGGCATCCAAAACCGTCTTGTAATGAGTTTCACAATTACAAACCATGTGAAAATGTATTTTCTTGTGCCTATTTTAAACCAGCTGCCCTGTAGTTCTTGTTTTGTGGGAAACGGTGAAAAATCATTCCTGTTAACCTGAATACCATTTTGCACACTGGTTGTCTCTTTTCCAACTGAAAACCCTGTTGAGTTAGTTCTCTTGCTGTACAAAAGCTGAGGTTTATACCTTTTCTCTCTCATTCTGCCCTTTTTGAAGGAATATTATTAACGCAGAGCATACAGGCACTGGGTGTACTTTTTATACATTTATATAGCCGCATGCTGATATTTCTGTTTTCCTAATGAGCTCATCACAGCTGTTTGCTTGATTACCCTTGAACATGGAGATGGGTTTTTCAGCGGACTGTTTAAAATGACTCCAAGATGTCTTTCCTGAGAGGCCTTAGCTAATTTATAGATCATCATTATGCATGTGTAGTAAAAGCTTTTTTTTCACCATGTCTGTACTTCGTTTTTTTAGAAACATTGAGTTTCAGTTGCCATTTTATGAGCAAATTAGTCACCAGTTTGAGATCCTTCTGCTGTTTTTTTTTGGAGTTGGCTCTTTTTTTAACTATAAATGAATGCAGGAATTGTGATTTAGGAAGATGCTGAGTAAAGTACATCCCAACTCAGGGTAGCGTTTTCCCTCCTTTTGAAAAATGGCCATTTAGTACTCAGTTTTGTTTTCCATCTGTTAACTAGTTGGTGATCTGGAAAAGGACCTTCTATGCTATCGCATCACAGTAATGTGATAGCAGCAGTGCAGAGTGGTTTGAGATTTTGCAGAAATCTCTTGAGGACACAATCTACTTAGAGCCTGGTGTCCCATCCGTTGCAAAAACTCCCTAATGGCCACACCATTGTTATTTGAGTTTTATTGTATAGAACGATAAAAAAAGGTTTCTCTATAACTTTATGAGGAAGCTTCTTTTCCTGACATAATTCTCTTAGGATAAATCCTATGGAAGGCAGAAAATGATCATTCTTTGTAATATAGAACATAAACACAATGTACTGAGGTGGTTGGTGGGAGACTGTGGTGGTGGCACTGTTATTTCACTAAAGCTTTTGTTCCACTGTTCTGGGCTGTAGCTGTAACTGATTATGAGGGAAAATGAAAGCATTTCATGCTTATCTCCAGAGCAGGGTGTGAGTTTTCCAAAAGAGCACACCTCGTTCATTCCAATGTCTTCTGAAAACTGTGGTCATCAAAGTAATGGAGCTGAGCCTCCTGAGAATCAGGATTTTCAGACTGTGGTCAGGGAGTTTCTGTCCGTAGTAAACAATGACCAGGGAATTTTACATGTACATCTTAAGTAATAGCTCTGACTTGGAAAATTGCTCACAAGTATTTTCTGTTTTAAAGAATAACTAAGTTCATAATCTTTGTCTGTGCTGCAGGAGATGTACATTAAACGCTCCCCCAATGAATACTAAATTACAATTCAGATTTCCAGACGGTAGTGCCTTGGTATTTAGCTACAACATGAGAAGTTTAACTACCCAAAATTCAGGATCCAGTTGCCCAACATTGCCACTACCCAACCACAACACATATGGTGGGATTTTCTGGGGAGAAAACTGGGAGAATCTTAAGTTAAGGAGCTATCTCGTCTGTGCTGGTTTATGTGGGGAACTGAGGCCTCTGTGAGGAGACTGAGTGTGAATTTGGATGGTTTGAGTATCTTCAGAGGTGCAGAACATAGGAGAGCACCTGATGTTTGGTACACTCCGAAAATCTCTAGTACATGGCAAAACTTTTCAGGAGGTTAAAGCGGAGGAGTGAAGCTTGGTTCGCATTTGGTGAGAGACTCGCTGAGCGCCTCCGTAGTTCAGGTCTCCAGTTGTAAAATGTCAGCAAGAATATCTATGCATCTGGCACGCTGTGGTGACAGATGTTTCCACAACACCAAGGCACTGGGCTGGTGCAGCAGGGCCAGCTGCAGGCTCGATGTGAAGGCACGCAACCCCACAGCGTGCACCTGGCTCCACTCCGCTTCTCCGAGCGCCCTTCAACGACAGAGCCTCCATCCACAGGCAAGGTGACTTAACCCTTAACTTTTTATTTAGGTGAAGAGTGGGTGAGGACAGGACTAGGTCGAGCCACAACCCCTCAGCACCTCCTCACCCTGTGCCCACCCCCCCCCAAGGCCGCCTCAGGCCGTGCGAGCGCGGCCATCTCCAGGCCGCCCCCCGCCGCCCCCCGCACGAAGATGGCGGCCGGGGGGGGGGGGGGGGGGAAGGGGGGGAGGCCGGGTCCGCGGCCTCCCGGCTCTTTGGTGCGGGGCCAAGCGCCGCCACCACCGCCCAACCGCCTGGGGCACCTCGCGGGGAGGCGGCGCGGCCGTTCCCCCTCGGCCGGCCCTGCCCTGCCCGTCCCTGCCCGGCCCCTTCTCCCTCGGGCGCCGCCCCTCTCCGCGCCGCCCGTGAGTCAGGGCTTTGGCGGGCGGCAGCCGCGGCCGCTCCGGGCTCGGAGGCTCCGCCGCGGGGCTCCATGGAGAAGGCGGCGGCGGTGGTGGGCGAAGGAGGAGGTGGAGGAGGAGGTGGTGGAGGAGGAGGAGGCAGCAACAGCAGCAGCCGCAGCAGCAGCCGCCCCACCTCGGCGGGCTCCTCGCCCTCCTCCTCCTCCGCCAGCCGCGGGCTGCCCGGCCGGGCGGCGGCCGCGGGGAGGCTGGATGGAGCCGGGGGCACCGGCGGGGGAGGCAGCCCCGGCTCGGCAGCGGCCAGCCCGGCGGGAGCGCAGGCGCCCGGCGGCGGAGGGAGGAGACGGGAGCCGGTGCTGGAAGGGACGCTGAGCAAATACACCAACCTCCTGCAGGGCTGGCAGAGCAGGTAAAGCGCCCGCACCGGCCCGACGCCCCTAAGATGGCTCCTCCGTGCCCTCACGGCTCCTCCCTGCCCCTCGGGACGGGCTCCTGGGGGCTCCTCAGTGCCCTCCCTGCTCCTCGGTGCTCCCCTTCCCTCCTTTGGCTTCTCCTCCTCGTTCCTGCAGAGCGCCCGGCCGTGAGGAGTGGCCGGGGGCCGGGGGGGGCTCGCTGCGTGTCGCCCCTGTCACGGCTCCCGCTGTATTTCTGCCCCACGAAGTTCCCATCTGGGAAGTTACCCGGTGTAACCAACGCTTGTGACTGTTGTTACGGGTGTTTTTTTTTCTTGCTGCAGGGTGGGACGTTGAGGAAGCGGTTACCTGTGTGCTCAGGGTGCGCTCTCCTCTGTCGCGATGCCCTTCGCGTTGGACGGGCCCTCCTTTGCCTTGACCCGCTGTGGTGGGTGTGGGCAGGCTGCTGGGCATCCCCGCAAATCCTGGGGAAGGTCTGGTTGCAAATGTGGTGCCTCAGCACCACGCAGGGACACGGCCAGACCAGAGTTAGTGCTGTGCTGGGGTCTCTTGAGACCGAGAGAGAAGATTTCATATTAGTGCTTTACTTCTTTGTCTTACTGGATGGTTGAGGATATAAATCTCAACTTTTTAACATAAGGCATCCCTGTTATGGTTCTGAGGAGAAACAGCTGCTCTAGAGAGAACATTTGCAGGACCAGCCCCAAGCCTTTAAGAAACGAGAAACTTAAAAACCCGCTGTTGCTTGTATGAAGTGATTGCCAGCAGTCAGGACATAGGAACGGCACTGTCTGCGGTGTGCTGACAGTGATTTTAAAGCCTTTGTAAGTGACAGAATTAAATTGCCCAGATGCCGGGGATGCTATGATGCTGACTCGCGTGGTGCTAAATCAGCGTAGGAGCTCTGCAGCGAGACTTTGGGAAGTTTCAGGAGCTGATCTAACTCCGTACACCGGAGGCCCTCCACAGGTATGCGTACTACGAGTGATAACGAACGTGTCAGGTACGATATGGACAGGCACTTGCCTCCGTAAAACCAGGCTGCTTCAGTGTAGGCACAGAGAAGGCCCTCGACTGTCCCTTGGTTACTGCTGCGCTGTGGTGGATTCCTGCTGGACTTCCCGCCCTGCAGGTGGGCTCCTCTGTGTTCATTTATGCAGTCCTCCCGTTGTTCTGTTTGTTTTTTAAGCGCATTTTGATATTAAAATGCCTAACTGAAAATTAAAAGCCCCCTTCATTTTTTTTTCTCCTTAGTACCTCTGTTTCTTTTTGTAGAAACAGTAACTCTGTCTAATCACATGAGTGGTTTTAAAGGTCAATTTCAGGTAGTCTGATGAAATTGCAAAATAAAGGCCTTTTCTTATAAATTTTTGTGTCTGGAACTGCCTGTCTGCTGTTTTCAGGCATCGTTTACCAATGATTAGGTCTCTGATAAAGCAGAGTTTAAAATAATGTGTGTAATCTACATCCGTCTGAGAAACTTTTATCTGAAAACGTTGTAGAAAAGAGAGAAACGGCATGTAAACAGTTCCACCATAGCACTTGGAAATTAATACTGTTTTTCTCTTAGTGGTCTTCTTATCATGCTGCTGTATAATGCTCTGTCGATTGCCAATTTTATTTTGTGTTACTCTGGCCATTTGAGCAAGTGGTTTATGATGATACAGAGCTCTTGTGCTAAGTAACTTTGCTGGCTTGTTAGCTTGTTGGTCCCTCTGTGTATCTGGTGCTTGGGATGGGGAGTCTGATAGGAATTCTAAACAAAACAGTTGCAAGTTAGAGGTTACAAAAGTTGGTTTTATTACAAGGTGCAATAAATAAGGAGCCATGCATGGGTTAGTGGGTGATTTTCTCTTTGCCCTTTCTGTGGATCAGGGCTCAGCCTGTAAGATTTGGTCACCGATTTCGTGGCTGGCACGTGCAAAGCGATCAAGAGTGCGTGTGTTGCTGAGTGATTGTACAAATTAGTTCTGAGTTTACTTCATCTGGAAAAACACAAGATTGTTTAACCTCGTGATCAATACAGCCAGATGGCGTGGATAGAAACAAAATGGAAAAATAAAGTGGAAACTGTTCATGGATTTGGAATGTTCTTTGAAGGGCCTTAGCCATTAGTCTAAATAATTCAAATGTATTTAATGTTAGTTTCTGCCATGAGGTATTGAAGTAGAAAGGCTTTCCAAATTTATCCAGCACTTACTGTGCAGAGTAAACTTTAAAATGCTAAAGAAGTTCTTAGCTTCTCATTTGAACTGTAATAAATTAGTGTCACTTTTTTATCAATTGTTTTTTACAGGAGTGTGCAAGATATTCTTATTTTGGATGAGGTGACCAAGTAAGAATATTGAAGTATTACACTGCAGTGATAAGCAGGAACTGAAGGCCTCAAATTTAGTCAATCTTGAGAGTTTCATTACTTTTTATTTTAAGAATTTTTGAGGGTTTGATGTCTACTACTAAATACATCTATTTGTTCTGTTGTAGCAGGTTCAGGAACAGCTTGATTTGGAAGTGAGTGAGGTGGTTTTTCCCCCTAAAGCAAGCAGAAGGAAAAGATGTTTGTTTGTTTGTTTGTTTTGAGGCAGTTTGTTGCAAAGATATCAAGGGCATTTAAAGTGTCTCCACTGAAGTCTCTTTCTGTGGATTTTCCCAGGTGTGAATGTAAGGAGCAAAACTGAACCTAAAACACAGACACTTTGATGTGAGAACATTTGTGTCTGTTCTGAGACACTGGGGCATTTCGGGTCAGGACAGGTCAGTTTGCTGCAGAACTGTTGTTGGCAGCAGGGTTTTGGGTTCTGTGACCGTGGTACCCTGTTTGAGGATCAGTGTCTGCCTGGGAGAGATGGGATGCATTTCCCTGAACAGGGCAAAGGCATTTTTGGTGGTAGGATGGCTGACGTCCTAAGGAGGGCTTTAAACTAGGAAGGAGGTGTGGGAGAAGGTAACCAGCAGCCCGATGGAGGAGTGACACACAGGGCTGCTGAGCAAAGGGCATGGGGTGACGTGACAGGGAGGGATCACAGTGTGGGGATGAAGCAGAATCACCTCCAGCACTTGCAGGTTGGTTACCAAGGAAATGCCTACAAGGGAGCATTATGGAGAAATCCCCCAAATGCTCTGTAGGAACACGACACGCTGGGTTGCCTCTCTTAAGTGCTTGTACGTTAACACACAGCATGGGGAATAAACAAGATGAGTTAGAGACGTGTATTTTGCAAGGCTGTGATCTTTTTGGGATCATTGTGATACAGTGGGCTGGAGGGTTGAAATGGAAGGAGGAAGGCTGTTTAGGGAGGGCATTTGGGGGAGACGAGGAGCTGGTCGAGAGTTTATGGGTTAGGATTCAAGGGAAGACGGGGCTATGTGACATTATAGTGGGGGTCTGCCACAGGCCATGTAATGTGACCATGAAATGGTTGGATTCAAGATCCCCAGGGCAGCAAGCTCACAACCCTGGACTTCAGGAAAGCAGCCTTTGGCCCTTTCAAGGATCTGCTTGGTAGAGTACTACGGGACAAAGTACTATGGGCCCAAGAAAGCTGGTTTAATGTTCAGGCATTGCCTCCTTCAAGCTCAAGAGCAATGCATCCCAACAAAGAGGAAGTCAGGCAGAAACACCAGGAGGCCTGCATGGAAGAACGAGGAGCTCCTGGTCAAACTCAAACATGAAAGGAAAGCCTGTGGAGGGTCAGCTCAGAGGGCAGTGGTCAGTGGTGCCGAGTCTAGTTGGAGGCCAGTAACGAGCAGAGTACCCCAGGGGTCAGCAGTGGGTCCAGTCCTGTCCCAGTACAAGAGAGACCTGGATGTACTGGTGAGAGTCCGATAGAGGGCTACCAAGGCGATCAAAGGACCAGAGCACCTCTTCTGTGAGGACAGGACTTCGTGCTGGTGAAGAGGAGGCTTGGGAGGTTCTTAGTGCATAAATATCCAAAGGGAGGGTGCCATGGGGAGCCTGGCTCTTACCAGCAGTGCCCAGTGCTAGGACAAGAGAAAAGGGCCACAAACCGAACACAGGAGGTTCCCTCTGAACACCAGGAAGCCGTTTTGTACGGTGTGGGTGACAGGGTGGTGGCACAGGCTGCCCAGAGAGGCTGTGGGATCTCCCTCCTCGGAGAGCTTCAAAAATCCTTCCTACCTCAGCCATTCTGTGATTTATTCTTTTTATTTTTTCTTTCTTTCTATGAAATTTTAACCAAATATATTCTCGGAATTGACGTCCTGTTACAAACCATTTCTATTGAGATTTACGTGTTCTGTATCTACGGGTGAGCGGCAGTCGGTGTTACAAATGGGAGTGGTGTGATTTTAATGGGCAAGCATGTCTCTGTAGGATTGTTTCGTGTTATTTGGAACCTGTTTTGCATGAGTTAATTTGATACTCATGAAATACGGGCTGCCTGTGGCATCGTTATCCTGTAATTTACTGGATCAGTAGTGTTGTGTGAAATTCACGTGTGGTCTGCTGCCTGCTCCCTGCTTTCTCCTTGGAAGTGTTTTCGGTACTTGTTTGTAGGGTTTTGTCCTACAAGCACGTGTAAGCCCCTGGATCATGCGCCTTTGGGGGGGGCTTAAATTTGGATTTGTAACAACAACAAATGGAGCCCCAGCTGATGGATATTGCTTTTGCTTTTCTGAGTTGAACTGCTCTGTGTAGATTATTCTGTAGGCCAAGTGTGTAAAGCATTACTTTCGCCCGTCCCCATTTCCTATCTCAGTTAAGGAACACATTGTGTTACTGATCCACATGAAACACACCCGATATGCATTATGTGCGTGGCTACCACCACAACTTTTGGGGATCGGCTTCTTTGTAACTCAACAAAAGGTGTTTTTTGGTCAAATTGAGGTGTTGTTGTACTCACACTCTCTTTAGTGGACTCAGCAATGTTGCGGTGTGGTCTCTTTGCTTGTTTGGTGGCAGAGAACGGTTTCAATCTGATAGCCACCACAGAAAGGCCCTTCCTTATTTCCATTGTCCCAAATAGCAGCATGCTGCCAGAAGAACCAGCAGGCTCTGCTCCCTGTTGTATTTTAGGGGCTGACTTCTTGGCTCCCAGAGCTTACACTTCTCTCTTTGCAGCTCTTATGGGAGGGAGTCATCTAAATATGGCAACAAAAGATGTCAACACTGTTTTATCCTATACTGCCTACAAAAATCTGCCTTTCCTTTGTCTTTTAAAATTTTTATTATTTTCATATATATATTATAGAGAAAGCGATTGAAATGTCATCATTTATTCCCCCCCAAAGAGGATAGAAACTCATTAAAATCTTCCTCTCTTCTATTCTGAATTAGCTATTACACCTTTTGCAGAGTTTTGGGATTGACACATCTATTTGTGGTGTTTTGGGACAGCTAACACCTTTTGCAGTTTTAATTCCCTTGACAGAAGTGCAGAGCTGGACAGAAAAACAAATGGAAACAGGGAGGAAGAGTTTGACTCTCGCAATCTTTTTGTGTCTGTTTTGATAAGGTACTCACTATATAGCTGGTGCTGCAGCCCAGCCTTTATATTTGTTTCTTCTGTGTCACGAGGGAGGTGTATTTTAACAAAACAAGTTGAAAGTCAAAGATTAAAGAATCTAGGACAGTGAAAGCTGGCCCAGATTCTTACATTGGTACCATTCAAGTTCTTCCAGGAGTGGACTGTGGCCTTTTTCCACTGTAAAAGGTGAGAAGGTGGTTACTGGAGAAATGTTACCGGTGTAGCTGCTGGGATGGAAGTCTGTCTTGAAGAAATAAACCTTTATATGACCTAAATGACATGAGCACTGTAACAATAAACAATATCTGGGAAGGAGAATATAATTTTGAACTTATTTAATGTTTGTGAAGTTTGTTGTGTTGGAAATTTTTCTGTGTTCTTACGAGAATTGGATTAACGCCAACCTCTCTGCTGCGTATCTTTTTGAGTTAGTGTATTCCTGGCATATCTATACGTGGCTTTGTGTAGTGTTATAATGCCTTTCAGGACTGACCTACAGAGTTTGGGAACAGGGAGACATTATAAGGAACAGGAGGTAAACCTCCTCTTTCTTCTGTTTGTAGGAAATCTGTTCCTTACAGTTTGAAACCTTGTTATAGTTAGTTAAATACTGAGGAAATGCTCAAAATTTTCAAGGCATTTTGATAATTCTGTTCTAGATATTACTTGCAAAATAGATTTTACTATAAAATACCTTTTCCTTTCACATGTAGGTTCTGTTTGTAGTAGCAGGCAATGTGGAAAGGAAGAATAATTACAAGCAATGTATTTTATTTCTGTTGAACACACGAGAAGGATACTTTATGTGCTGAACACTCAGGAGCCACATATCTTCTGTTATTAAAAGTTAGTTGTATGTCACTAATTTAAAATAAACATGAAATTTAAAATGTCAAAAATCAGTTCTATTTTAGATGAAGATGCTAATTACATTGAAATGTAAACATTCCTTTTTTTTCCTCTCTCCACTTTTTTTTTTTCTGTTGAAACGTTTTGCCCTTTATTGCATTTATTGCCCATTGAAGTATTTATCATTGAAGGTCACCATTTAAAAAAAAAAAAAGTACCCTCTTCAATTGTATATCCCTTATTTCTTTGTTGGAAAATGAAAATTTCAGTTAGGATGCACTTTGTCTTTGTTTAGTTAGTGGTTAATTAAACCTAACTGGCTTAATCACTAACTGCTTAGTTTATTTTGAATAGCTTTCGCTGTTGCCTGTAAACCAGGGATGTTAGCAGGGCGGAGAAGGCTGGTTGAACAGAGGAGTGAAGTTACAGAGAGGCTTTAACACGGTAAAAGACAGGCCAAGAAATCCATCATTCTGTCTCTTTGCCCCTCAGTGTTGCTTACTGAAGTGTTTCCTACAAAGGAAACACTTTGAAGAAGACAACTTTGAACCTCAGGCTGAAATTTAAAAGGATGGTCTTGTGATGTGGGTTCTGTTTGACATTTCTCTTGTCCCCAGCCAGGTAACCCAAATCCTTTGCTCCTCAGCTGCTTGTGACACATGGGGTCGGTGCTCCTTATGCCTGTGCGGAGGATAAATTCACAGAATCATCTAGGTTGGAAGAGACCTCCAAGATCACCTAGTCCAATGCATATAATGCATGATAATTTGCTCCATAAGATGCTTGATGACAGCATAGGACAAATCTGTTTAAAACTAACGAGGCTCAGGCATTTTTACCCAGCCAGTGGGATTTGCAAGTGCTCTTCAGAGCTGAGCAGCAGTCATGGTACCAGAGGGAACGAAGTGACAGGCAAAATAGAGCGTGGTCTTCCCTTCACCCAGATGTCACACTCAGCTTTCAGACAGTGAAAAGAAGTGGCAGTTGGCACTAACACTGAAGCACTTACCCTTATCTGGGTTTTGTTATTACCAGCTCATCTCACTGCCATCTTTTTCAATGGAGATTTCTGTGCTTAGCAACACAAAGATAAATGTTGGTAGAGGGAGCACGCACGCACTTGCTGGCTCTTAAAAATGCACCAGTTTGGGGATACAGATTGTATTCAAGTAGAAGTGGCAGTGAGTTGTTAAACTGAGTAATGTGCCTGGGGTCTTTTTCCAAGTACATAAGGGAAGTATTCAAGAGATTTTTCCCATTATTTTATATTTTAAAACAATTGTTTAATAAGAAGAAAACATTTGGGCTTTAACTTCTCTTTGGCTAAGTAATAGTAAAATTCTTACCTTGTTCTTCATGATATATTTAAAAGGCTGAACCTTTCAAGTGAAAAGGATGCTGAAAATCACCATGACTCTTGTCTCTTAATGTAAAATGCTATTTTAAAAATCAATTTTATAACAAATGATAAAAAGTATTGAATCTGGGTCAACTAAAAATGTTGAATTTCTTTTTTTTCAGCCTAATAAACTTCAACAACTTTCTTTACACAAGTCCTGTCACTTTGCTTTAGCTCTTACAGGCTTTTGGGGTATACTACTGAGATATCTGAGCACAGTTTAGAGCCCAATCCAAGGAGGCAAAGCTTGCTTAGTATTTAACATGTAAAAATGTTGCAGTAGACATTGTCTAAATGCTACTGTACTTTGCTTTCCAAAATGGCATTTAATTAGTAGGTAAATTATAGTTGAGAAATATAGGTCCTTAACTACCCAGCTACATAGCGCAAGCCATGGAATTTGTCTTGGTTCCTATTCCACCTAGACTTGTGTTTTGCACTGGTTATCTTTCTGAGAATTTTTCTTCCAGTGGTAGACAATTCTTCATCATTGGAACTATCTTTAACTACTCCCTGCTTAAAAAATAGCCTGTTTTTCTTAATATATGTCAGCCTTGATGTTTCACCGAATCCTTGTTGCACATACTGTGTATGAGACTGAAGATAACCTCTTATCAAATTTAATTTCCTTGTGCAGTCTTTGTGGACTGGCTAGGTTATCTTTTGTGTGTCTCTTGGTATCTAAACCAATGAAGTTTTCTTGCTGCAAGTCAGGCTTTCCTGCAATTTTAATCATTTATGATCATTATGATTATTATTGGATATGTCAGTGTTTTTCTTCAAGGATGGACACAACTTTGTGCGGTTAGCTGTGGCTTACCTTTTCCTCCTGATGTCCAGTAACTCTTTTTGGTAGTACTGTGCCAGAAGCACCAAAATGAAAACTTAGCACTCTTTTTTTTTTTTTTTTTTTTTTTTTTATAGGAAGGTGATGAAGGGATGCCTTGGGAGCTGTATTCCTGCAGTATGCTCTCTCCAGGGTTAGCACTTTTTTTCCATGTCCCTTATGATAAGTCTTAGCCTCTCTTGTGGCTCGTGCATGCCTTATTTTTTGTGGGAGAAAAATAGTAGTTAATTTCTTGTTTACAGAAGGCAATCATTTAAAAAATACAGCTGGTGAAACTGATTATTAGTTGGGAGAATTGCTTGAAAAAAAAACACAACTTTTTTTGAGTCAGTGCAGGTAAATCTAATATCTTGTAATCAAGGCTTTATTATCTCTAGATGGAAGATTTTATTTTGACAGTATTGGAATGCGTGTTATTTGCTGAAGATAGCTTTTTTTTTTTACATCAACTGCAATCTTTATGGATTTTTTTTCTTCATCTAGGTCATTGCTAAACACTTGAAAGCCAAGAACTGATTGGCAAGGAACCCCATTAGAAAGACATTCACTCAAACATCCTCATTCAGCCTCATATTTTGAGGCTGGCTGCATCCTTTAACTGTTTTCCAATGCATTTAATGTCTCGTGTTCCTTTCTGTATTGTACTTAGGTTCAGTGCTGCCTGTGTTGCTTCAACACTGCTAATATTATGGGGCAAACTTGTGAGATCAAAACCATAGCAGGCTTTCTGAAGGAAATTTGGTTTTGGTACATGCATGGTGGTTGGTGTTAGTTACTTTGCTCAGATGTCTTTGTCTATTAAAAAGGGGACTGTATCTGCTCTTGTGTTATCTTATTGAATGGCTCAAAGGCCTAAAATAAACTAGGCTGTCTGTCCCATTTATCCTTCTAAAACTGTTTTGACAGTGTTGTTTCCTTCGGTTTGGGAACTTTCCCACTGTTTTTCGTGGACAGGAGCTGGATGCACTGAGTGTCTGTATTGATGAACCTTCATATTTGTGAATCATTCGCTATATGCTTTGGGAAATCTAACATTTTTTTCTGGTAGTATCTTTCTTATAAAATTGCAGCTCACAATTTGGAGTGCAATTCTTCAGAATAAAAGCTGGCACTCCCCTGATCTGTGTTACTAACTGCTGTATCCTTGGTGCTTGGTTTCAGGGCCCTCCTACAGGCTAAATGCAGTTGCTGCCGTGCATCTCTTAGTCCAGAGCGCACGCTTGGAGCATTTCACAGCATTTTAAGGTGCCTCAAGGTATTTGACTGAACAGACCTCACAGGCTATCGCTCGAATAGTTGTAGGTTGAATCCCTAAGTTAATACTTTTTTTTTTTTTTTGAATGGTTTTGAATAAGTTATTACTACCAGTTCGTATAGCAAGTATGTAGTTCTCCCTGACCCGGAGGGTGGCTTTGCTTCAGCTGCACGGCTTTTCAGAGATTACCTGTTGTGGTATTAAGAGCTGAGCCTTACAGCGTGCCTTTCATCAGGTTCCCAAGGAGTTTTTTTAAAAGCAAGTCAATGCTGTTAATTTGACTTGCTTGAGAAGGGAGTTGTGGCACAGGTAAGAATTGTAATGAGACGAATTGTCTAGAGTATTTTTAACTAGTATAGTTAAAAGTCAAAGGAATTATGTATATAGAAATTGGGGCTCTGTGTTGACAAAGCTTCAGTGTTTATTTTATCTATGCAATTATGACCCACAGTGCCACTTGCAAACTCTTATCAGTTGCTGCATCTTTGAGTTAGGAGGCTGCTTTTATGGAAAGGGACACGTACACTGGGAAAATACCCGGTGGCACCAGGTGGCAGAGTGCTGCTTTTGGCCTTGCTAGGAGAGGGGTGCGTGCCTGTGTTTCTAGCTTGACAGCATGGAGAAAACCTTCCTCATAAAAAGAAACTAGTTTAAGCTAGTGAAGGCAAAACTAGATATTCTGCTCCTTGTAATCCTGATGTCTGTAACAAAATGTGGGGAGGGGGAAATGGCCAATGGTCTGTTGCTATTATTTGAAGCCATCAGGGAATTGAGGAGGAGGCGTGTCAGGTCTTATTCTGGTTTTTATACTGCTTTTATTCTGGTCGTAGGAGGAAGAAAATGAACTGGATCATGAATAAGTTACCTAAATGTAGGCAAGGTAGAGAAGCAAAAAATGCATTATTCATTCCTGCAAGCGTTTGGGTATTCTGCACTGGCACAAAAACCTCTCCTGGAGGTGTTGTTTTTTGGTGCCTTATCAGAGCAAGCTTTTTATAGAAGCTCCTGCTCTCAAAAAGAGGAAAAAGATCTCTCAGCTGGAAGGTTTCCCTTCCACACCATAAGGTGTACTTTTTTTTTTCCCCTTCCATTCACTGTGTTTTGTCTTACCTGGTTAGTAGGCTTTGATTTTTGACTGTTGGGTTATGTGTCAAACTTTTTATAATTTCATTATGTAAGTGTAAGGAAAGGGTAATTTGGCAATAGAATAGGGGAAGAAAGATGAGGTGTGGAATGGTAGGAGAAATTTAGAAAAGGAATAAAAGCTTCTGGAGGAAGATTGATAGAGGGTAGGAGAGCCATGGAAGGGGAAGAAAGTAGATAAAAGGAAATAGATATAGAACTGAAAGCAGTACAAAGATAGACCTTTACCACCTTTTTTAAAAATTAAAAAGAAGGTCTAGAAACCATATAATGTGAATTCAGAAGGAAGCCTAAGAAACCTGAGATAATTTGCTCTGATTTCTTAATTTTAATATTTCCTTTAGGAATGGCACATGAGAAAGAGAAATTATTTTTTTCCAAGTTGCAGAACGTGTAGGACAGTGGGGATTTTTCTGTTTTTGCTTCTTTTCCGCCACCGCCTTCTGTAGCAGAGCTCATTTCAGGCTAGTAGTGTGTGAACAGCAGCCAGAGGAAGCTCCTGACAGTGCCCACCTGGATATATATTAATGTGCCAGACTTACCTCTGCCCTTTGAAACACAACGTTGGGTATGTGGGAGTTGGAGCATATGTGATGATGCTAACTGCTTTCCCGTTAAAGGTCGTAAGTATTGTTTCTTCATTTTTGATTTAAAAATGAGGATCTGGATTGTTGTCCATATAACAGAATTATGTTTTTAGAAATAGGTGTAAAGCAGCAATGTAGCACAAAGTCTTTAGAAATAATTGTTACTTGCAAATCAAAATACACTGTCTCCAGGGGGATCATGGCTAATACGCTGAATATCTCACAACATATTGGTGAAACCACCCTTGGGTGGACTGTGTGGATCCTATGCATATGTTTCTGTGAAACAGTGTTGACAAGATGCTGGGTTGTGAAGGTGGCTGCGTATCAACTGTCAGGATAAAGACCCAAACAGAAACTTTAACTTCTCGTTTTAGTCCTTGAATTGATGGTCCTAAGAGTAAAGGCAAGGCCAGTGCAAGCTCTTGGTCTAGAAAGCTGCAGAGTTCCATCTCTCCTAAGATGATGCAGTTTGGGAGAAACGTCTGGTTTCTGCAAAGCTTTGTTTGAACTAGTTGGGATGGAGAAGAGATGGAAACGAGCCAGCATGCTGAGAACTTGAAAGCAACTTCTTTATATGCCTTACTTTATTCCATATGATGTGTAAAGAAAATGCTGTGTGATCTTGGATATGGTAATTATTTCAAACTGGGGATTTGTAGGCTACAGATTGGGCAGGAAAAAAGAAAAAAAGCTCAAAAGCTAAGAAGAACAAGCGGATGGGAAGAGCAAAGACTGAAAGACTTAAGAATTTCCAAAGCAAGATCTTCTTAAGTTGCCTCTAACATTTTTTTTTTTGGTTTTATGTAAGTATATATATTAAAAATATATATAAAAAATATATATGCAACTTACAGAAATGGATTTAGTGTATCCTAGTTGAGTTTTCAGCCTCTGGTGTATGAGCATGAAATAAATATCTCTGCATCAACAGGTTCTGTCAGTGATATAATATTTTAAATGAACCCTGCTATTGGGAGAAATGCCAGCATTCATGAGGTTCAGTTCAGGGAACCTAGATGATAAATTGTTGTTGTGAAAGTGAAAAATAACACCTGCTATAAACAGTACAGTAATCACGCAGACCGAATTTGGTGGAATAAAATACCTGTTTTTAACTTTGACAAAAATTACTGACCAAACAGATGGGTTCGGGAAGCGTTTGCTCAAAAGTATCGGATAGCCCATGTAATCTTTCGGAACAGGTTGCAATAAATTGTGCCTGGAACAGTGCTGGAGAACAGACCCTTGGTGAGTTGTGTGAGTGCTGTGTGCAACGAGGGAGGGATGAAGAAGTGGTAGGAGGACTGCTGCCTCCTGGCATCATGTGCGTGCCTTTCTGCACCTGGAAATTACCTCTGAAATTTTGGTGTTTATTGCTTCCGTAGGTGGTGATTAGCTCTCATTATGTGTTCCGGGGTTTGTTTTTAACTGTCTTTCAAACTGTTTCTCCCGTGTAAATTACGTGAGTAATGTGGGTAGGTCTGCAAGCCAAAAATAGCTGGATGAGCATGAGAGAGTTATCAGAAAAAACGAGGGAGCCACGTTCTTGTATACGCCAGGGTTACATGGGCATTGTAACTCTGATCTAGATGAAGACAAGCACATTTCGGCTAAAAAAGTGTTTTAAAACTGTTTTAATTGCCTGTTTTGTTGGCAATGTTAAAGTTTATTAATAATTTTAACACACAGTAATAGATTAAATTAAGTCAGCTTGTATCCTTGTCAGTATTGCAATATGTTGCTCAGTAAAAATAAGCCAAGTTGTAGCACAACTGTTATTAAAAAGAAACAAAAAACAACCTTTATCACCCTATTTTATAGTGATTGCACTTCTTAAAAAAAATAATAATCAAATATTGTTTTCTTTATCTGAGAACAGCCCAAGTTCCTTATAGTTGTACAAGACTCAAATGTGGCACTTAATCCACTGAGGTTTGAGGAAGAGGTGCTTGATCCCTAATTAACACATTTTTCCTCATTAAAACATTGCCAGGTGTAAAATACAGGTTTTCCTTCCTTCCTTTTTTTTTTTTTTCTGTAACACCGAGATCCACAAATGGCTCTCACTGATTATAAGATGCTGTGGTCTTCAGATTGAAACATTAGTCTTTCAGCTTACAGGAAGTTTAATACATCTGGAAGTCTCTTCCTTCTTGATGTTTTTAGCTCCATACCAGGGAATAACACCGAAAGTTGCTGTCTCCCAGCAGTGATTCCTGCTGAGGACAAGGCGTTGCAAAACAAGGGTGAACTATGAAAGTCTGGCAGAGGAGTCAGTGAACTGCGATGCAACCTCCATAAAAGTTTGCTGACTCAAGGCAGCTAACTGAAGATGTATGCTGTGCTATCCAGCGATGGGACGTGGTTAGGCTTTGAACCCCGCTGGGCTGCGTTACTGTGACACGGTACAGTCGGTATCTTCCTCTTGACAGGCTCTTTTTGTTAAAAAGATGGCTTCAACAAAATATTGGAAATCTGTCAACTTGAAATCTAGTCCGTCTAAAAATAAACTAGGAATAGGTTTGGAGGAACTTGGAAGTTTCTTCTGCTGTTTAAAAAATAAAATATTGTTCAGATAAATTGCTTACGCTTGGCAGTCCTTAAAACAAAGTGTGCTGAGAAGAAAATCACAAGAAAAGCACAAGCAAAGACTGGGATAGCAGAAACTCTTAATTCCTCAGTTCTTCTCTTGGTTAAATAACTTGCTCTCAGGGCTGCTAGTTCCAAACCCCTCTGGCTTCCCTAGTCTTATGTTTTGATAGTAAAAATGTAATGAAAATAGCAAGTTACTGCTATTCTTACCTTTACAGCCTCCTTCAGCTGCCCCATCCTTCCCAGGGGTCAAAGGCTGAAATCACAAGCTTCATTCTGTGATTTTCTGCTAATCAGGTGCTTTTTCAACCTTTACAGCCTCGTGTGTGCCTGGGAGCTCAGACAGGTGTCAGTTGTTGAGCTAAATTGAAGTAATTCACAGCCCCCGGGCCCAGCGGTGAAGGAATAGGGTGCAGGTTTGGCATAGCTTAATTAATTCAGTGCGGCACTTCAAATGTTATCAGCCAAAAGAAATCCAGAAATGCAGCCTGAATCTTTGCAATGCTTTGGGCTAGCAGCTGGCAGATGGCTCAAACCCAGAGCTGAGCGTTCCCCTTAGCACACCGTGCTCCTGTCAGTGTAGGAGGGCTGTTGGCACTGTCCCCACCATGTGTCCCCTCTCGTCGAGGGATCAGATGGCAGCCGCAGTTGGTGGGGGCTCAGGTGGGCGCTTCCTGGGCACAGAGCTTCTGCTGGGAGTTCCTGAGGCGAGGGATGAGCCACAGGAAATATTCAGACCTTCTAAGCAAGCTCTAGCGGCTTACAGCTGTTTGCCTGATGGTTTGGGTTCTGATCTTTTATCTATGCTGGCTTTTAAATGGAAGAATTAAAGCCTTGAGGAAAAGGGCTGAGCGGATGCCAAGTACAGCCTTGCTCTTTCTTGCGTTGAACGAAGAGGTTGGCAGCTCAACGCGAAGATTTTCTGTAGGACCGGATAAATGGTATGAAACCACCTCCCCTCCTTCCTCTCCCAATTCTTCCCTCTTTATCTGATCCCGCATTTGATGCGGTGAGGAGTGTAGGGGAGTAGGAGCTCCAGCAGGTGAACTGCAGAGAACAAAAAACATCTGCAAGTGAAGAGAACAGCCATGAAAACGTCGCATTTTCTAAAAATTAGAAACGGTTCGGAGATGAGGCTAATGACACAAAGCCTTTTTGGATTTTGTTCCCCTTCGGCTGAAAAATTGATTTTTCATGAGTGACATTTGAACAGATTGAACGCAAGGGATGCGGGATAGGTATCTCAACCGAGGGAGTTGGAAAGCTTAATGGAACTGTCAGTAGTAATAGAGAAAGCAGCTGGTACAGGAAAAATACAGTGCAGTTTCTCACAGATTGCTTATCTGAGATGGTGTCAGGACATCGAGAACAGATGTCTGAGAGGCTGAAAATACCTACTCTACTCATATGTTGAGTTTTGATTTCCATTACTCCCCTCAGCTGGATTTAATTACTGGAATACTGAATTGCATGCTTTTTAAAAGGAAACTACGAGAATTGGGAAACTTAGCTCTGGAATCTGAAAGCTATTGGAGCTCTGCTTTTGCAGTTTGTTTATGACCATCTCTACTTGTTCTGGTGTTTTTACATTTAGGAGATGGTATTTTTCTCCCCTTTCTGCACACATTTGCCACCAGCGGATTCAGAGGTTCAGTTACGATGTGGCCTGTTTATATTGCTCGAGTCAAAAATGAACACCTTATGTCTTTCTTTCTCTTCCAGGAAAAGAAGTTCTGTTTCTTGAAACCCCTGCTCCTGACTTTCTTCCTGATGTTTGTTTTCTGCATTGTTCCCTGCTACGTCACAGTTTCATGGACTGCATAGGAGGCAAGCTTGCTATTGCCATTCACACAGCAAGCACGGGTTACTAGAGCAGTCTAGGAATCCCTTAAGATTATTGCTGTTATTAAGGACTTTTTCTCCAAATGTATTTAGTTGTTTGATTACTTGATGACATTTTATCATGCAGTCTGCTTGTCTCTGCTGGGAATGAAATGAAAAGCAGAGAGGGAGCCATGTCCAACGCTGCAGTGCAGGGACTGGTGTGAGCATGGAGAAGGGTGGTGCAGGCAGCTTGTAAGGTACCAAAGAGCACTGCAGAGCAGGAATGACCTTCAAATATCAAATTGCTGTTAGAAAAGCAGGCCTTGCAGTTTGTGTCCTCTAAATTGAGGAGCAATCCTTCTTTACAGTGGTTTCTTGTGAGAAATAATAAGTGTGCAACGTAATGATTTTTAGAAGTGGCTGTCAAATGCATCTCTTTTTATAGTTCCAGTTTTCAACTGGGACACGTGCTCCATTAGGGAATCTTCCCTTTCTTTTCTTTGAGCATTTCTGATTATAATATGGCTGTTTCAGATACGAGGAGTTATTTTGTTGAGTAGAGGGGGAATAATAGTATATATTCTGAAGCTCCCCAATGATATCTTTTCTGTTTGAGCTGCAGACAAGGGAAACTAACAGCTAAGGAGCAACATCTGCCAAGGGTGTTTGCAAATAGTTGATAACATTTGGGAAGAAGCTAGAAGAAAACTACAAAGAAGCGGTTCAGTCGAGAAGTACTTACCACAGCATTAATTTTTGTCGTAATTAGGGATGAAATAAAAAGCTGGGAGGACGAGTTTTTTGAGCAGTGCTTGAAGGAAAGAAAATAAATCCTAAGTCTTTGCTTAGAGCTTTAGTGTAATAGAGTAGTTTTGCTTGCTCTGGATTTTTAAGGTTGAAGATTTCTGGTAATTGAAGGAAAACCAACTGCTTATAACTGCTAGCTGGGGAAGTGGTTAAGCTGTAGTGACTTGATTTTCCTTCTTCCAAATCTCCCTGTACTGTTTCTGTATTATAACTATGGAGGTTTTGGAGATGTTCAGAATGTAGCCTAAATGTTCAAGCACGAAAAACAAGACTTGGGCTTCTGGCTGGTGCAGCTAGCATACTGCAAGTGCACTGGAAATCTGCAGAGTTAAAGTTGCTTCCCATCACATGGAGGGAAAAAAAAACAGCCCTGCTCTTTTGGTATAGTATCTAATACCGGTTGTACCAAAAAGTGCATAAACCTGACCTGAGGAAATGTATTAAAAACTGAAGTTGTAGTAGAAGCAACTCTAGGTGATCATTTGTGTGTCTCATTAGGTTAATTTATTGTTCCTTGGTGTGATCTGCTACAGGCAGGTAATTCAGCTCGATACCATTGATAAGCCATGAAATCGTCAGCATGTTTAAAAGAAAGTGGATTTACTGTTAAGTTTTCATTATTGACAATACAGCTTGGAGATGTCTTCCCATTTTTTTTTTTCTTCAATGACTTTTAAGAAAAGCACTTTTATGTTGCCAGGAGTAGCGTTACAAAATAATAAGTGATGAATGTGAAAAGATTTAAAAAAAAAAATAAATTGTGTATAGGCTCCAAAGGAATCTGGCAATAGATATGCAGAATATAAAGGTAACAAAGGTGGTGGTAAAAAAAAAAAAAAAAAAAAAAAGTGGAGTTTCTTGTGTTTTCATTCCTCTTCTGCCCCTTGCTGCACTCCACTGTTGCAACTGCTGTAAAGTTTCGTTTGTCTCCAACAATACAGATAAGATTTGTAGAGTTAGGAGTTTCACCCTGAAACCCAAATGGTTTGCCAGAATCCATGCATTGACTAAGGCATATACAAGGAGGTAGAACTTGAAGTGCTGGTTTAAGCATTTAATTCTCTCAAGCACTCCAATCCTTTCAAAAGATGAAAAAGAAAAACAGCATTTTTTAAGAAAAACAACTGAAAACAAAACAAAAAACTCAAAAATACAAAAAGGCAGGGCAGGAATGGGAGAGTTGGAGTTGACAAATTAAAGGGAACCACTCTGACCCACCAACTCTCTTCTCAGGTTTTGGCTATTTGCTTCTGGAGCATATATTGCCAACACGTAAGGTAAGGAGGGTATCTGATATCAGGAGCACGTTCTCGTCTCCTGTTTCCACAAGTTACAAGATGAGGCTCTCAAATACTCTAATTCCTGTGACTGTAGTCAGCAACCAATTGCCAAGTCTTGTGAATCTTGTTTTCTACATGATTTCTTTTGAAAGTGAGGGTGCATGCTGCTGGGTGCTCAGGGGAAAAAGGAAGCGTGTGGCTTTTTTGTCAAATTAACCTTAAATGGAAAACAGATCTCTGATCTTTACAGTAGTTTTGGTGAAACAAAGGCAAGTTATAAGCTGTGTTATTCTCTAGCTAACAACTCTTATTATTATTTAGGGTCTCACGGAATGTGCTGCTGCTGTTGGCCAGTGATGGGAGCAAAGAAATTTAGGTGACAGACTGGTAGCTCTGACAGAACCCTGAATAGAGGAAGGCTTCTTCATCCGAGCTAGGTTTTTAAGGTGCTAAGCAGCAATTCTTCCTTGAGGAGGAAGTGTGAGAAACTCCCAGGATTTTTCACTTACGCTTTCTAAGTTCAGCTCACTTTACTTCACCCAATTACGTTGATGTAACAACCATCTGAGATTTTGGGGGTGGTTTGTTGTTTATTTCTGCTGTATTGTTGTGGAGTGTGGTGTAAACGAGCAAGATGTATTTGTTTAAAAATAAGTAAGCCAGATCTTAAAGGACTAACACTGGATGTTTAGCACTTTTCATTTAATTTACTGGTCCTAAAGGAATTGTATGTGTTAAGTAACACTGGAGCTACCTTTTTTCTTCCCTTCAGTGAGGCAGTGTTGGAATGGAGTTTTCACACAGAATATGAACAATGCTAGAAGGATGTCGGTGCTGATTTCTGAAGTCTTCATGCATGGAAATGCATCAAATGTAAATGAGACGAAGTGTAATTTTTAGAAGGGTTTTGGCTTCCAGTAGAATGTCATGTTCTTTGCGGTCTCATACCAGTTAACTTGCACTGACTGAGATATCTGTGACTTTCCTCCAAATAACAGCGTTGGAAAAGCGGATGGGTACGAGATGCACTGGCATCCCCCATCAATCCATCGATTTCAGTTTCCCTGAGCTCAGGGCTGAGGAACAGGTGGTTCTCTGCTGCGTGGAGGTGATGATCTCCAGCAGTGAAGTGGAAGGGAGCAAGCAATGGGAAGCCATAACAGCTTCTCCTGCCACATCATGCGTTAGTGGCACCTGTGATTTGGAGCCTGCAGCTATTCAGTGACAGAGGTGGCTCGTAGTATTGTCAAGCGGTGCCTGTCAGAAACCTATCAAAATTTGGAATACAAGATGGAAATGCCTTTATGGAGCCCTTTAGCTTCCTGTCTACCTTTGAGTATTTCCCTGCTTGCTCTACATGCCTGAATTTTTGTGTTTATTTATTTGTTGTCTTATGTTGTCGTGTCTTGCACATTATTCTTTCAGAAAAACTGGAGAAAGATGGAACTAAATCTTCATGCTGATGTGACAGGAAGATAGCATCCTAGGTGTCTCTCATACATCACAAATAAACTGAAGGGATGCTTTTTCCACTTGCAGGTCACCTTTAAGCTTAGCAGGAGTGACATAAGCAGATCTTTACACAGCGTGCCTGAGGGTGTTGAACATACCGAATACACAAGATTTGCATTTTCACTTGTAGGTTTACTTCTTCTGTATATTTAGGTTTTTAGATTAGCAGATGGTAAGACAGATTTCGAGGAGATAGCGTAAGATATAAATGAATGAGGGAAAAACAGTACTGTGTTTATTCCTGTAACTGAAAAATAAACCCCCAAACTTCAGACCATACACCATCACTTATGATTCTTAGTAGTGTTGGAAATGGGATAGACCAGATGAGAAAAACAAAAGCACCAGAATTGTTTTGTGTATTTCTGCCCATGCTGATAATTACAGCAAAACAGGATGTCATTAAAACAGCCCTCAGATGATATGGTTTCATGATTTTTTTTTTTTTTTTTAAAAAGTGTTTTTTCTTGACTGTAGTGTTAATAGGATTCTTCAGTATTCTTTTTATTTAGTTTTAAGTAAATCTACTGAACACCTCTTGGCACATCCCATGGCCAAACTGTTCTACGTGCCCATTCCTTCATTTCTTGCCTTCCTCTCCTCTGTAAATTAAACCTTACTTGTTGGCAGCACAGTGGTCATGATAAAACTGAGGTTCTAGCTCCACAAACCATGACATGAGAGACTGCTTTAATTTTCAGTAATTTCTATTGAAAATTTCTAGGTTGGTGTCATCTTTTATTAATTTATTTTTTCGAATCCCCTCTAACATTTTGTATTTTGTTTAAAAAAGAGGGAAGAGCTAAGTAAGACTTAAGACAATTCTGTTATTTAAATATTTTTCAATAATTCCTATATACAAAATAGTGCAGACTTTACAGCATACAATTTATAATTCAGTTGCATGATTTAAGATTCCTTTTCTGTGACTTCCGAGTTCTTACACACAAGAGTGTGTAAAAGCAACCTCGATTTCCAGCAAGCTGCAAAAATGGGTTGGAAAGACCTCCACTGACCAATTTGCTCGCATTGATATTTACTCCACATTCTTTATATGCAGGTCAACTTACAACTGTGCTGTCACTGCTGTCCACAGGAGCATATTCACCTGGGAGGAGCCGACCCCTTAGGGTTCACCTGCATAGAGAATTTCCCTGGCGTTTAATTCTGAGACCTTGGAGCCCAAATGACTTCTGGGCTGAGACAACCGATGCCTTTTCTTTGTGTAATTGGCTCAAGCCAAGACTGAATGTTATTCCTAATTTCCGTTCTCTCGCTGTTAAATCGAGCAAAAAGCAGCACTTAAAGTAGCTGAAACTACCCTACAGCTGCTCTAATTGAAGCCTGAATCTCCTTGTTATTTGAGCTACTTCTACTTGCAGTCCATTTTGTGGTCTTGATTACCTGAATAATTTCCCCAGATTTCCACCTGGAGGTGTTTGGGCTGTCGTTTCAG
The DNA here is from genome assembly GCF_963932015.1 of Anas acuta. Taxonomy (NCBI): domain Eukaryota; kingdom Metazoa; phylum Chordata; class Aves; order Anseriformes; family Anatidae; genus Anas; species Anas acuta. The sequence goes on along the minus strand of NC_088980.1, from coordinate 43,275,253 downwards.
CCAGCAATTGTCTCTTCCTCAGCTTCAGCGTTCATGCTGGTGTTTGGGGTCATTCTCAGTGCCTTAGTTATTTGATTTGTTAATAGTTAATGTAAATAGAAGTTGAGGATGGGGTGAGTGGAAGCTATTGTGCAGGAGGCACCTGTGATGAAGACTTTCTGTTTCCTTCCTTCGTACTTTTTCAGTCCTAGGAGTAGCATCTGTCTCTCTGAATGTAGTTCAGGTGACAGGCTTTAGTTGCCAAGGATGAAGAAGGAGCGGGGTGTGTGGGTATTTCAAGTTGATAGATGGTATTTTCTGTTCAGCAGCCTTTTTCTGCTGTGCATATGTTTGGCATCGCCAAAATTTAGTAGCTACAAATAGCGGCGAATTTGGATTATGGATGACAGTAAGTATTTTGAGATAAAATTGTGATTTAGATCTGGTTGTCAGACACGCATTCAGTGGGATGTGGTTTTCTTTAAACTTTGCTTCATGGCAGGACTTAGAGTTGCTTTCCAACCTGCATGTTTCTGTGGTCGTGCTGACACAAACCCAGCAATTCCAGACCATTTTGGTGTGTGTGTTGTGTGGACAAGACAGATGAATTTCTTACTCTGCCACTATGCACAGGAGAACCAGGCTGTCAGATGGATACATTTGATTGATTTATGGATGTTATAAAAGATCGTGCGTTGTATTTCTTTGCAATCCTCTTGGGATGGCTAGGTAAAAACTAAATGTAAAACCCACTTTAGCTGGATTTTGGGAAAACAGAAAAAGCGGAGAGCTTGATTTCTGGTGGCTACCAGTACTGCGTAAAGACTTGCAGCAGGGGAGCTGTTGTCCAAATGTAGGATGTGGAGTTTGTGTGTAACTTGTTCTCTCTGGTACAGGGTTTCTGTGTGTTTTAGCTTTGCGTCTTTTAAAGCTTAACTTCCTTTCCTTCCAGTCAGGTTAATCAGAGTGACACGGAGGTACTCTGTTCTTGTTTTACTTTATCATGGTTGTTTTCCTTATAAATGAAAAACGCATTTTCCTAGCTGCAAACTCTATTTTTAATCTGCAATCGGAATCAAGGTGGGTGATAATATTGTAATTAAGATCGTCCTGGCCCAGTTATTCCCCCAGTTATGTCACTGTTAGTCTTTTCTCTCTGATCTGGGGTACAGAATTGGAGCCTGCTTAATTATTAAATCGTAGTAAATTTAGAAGAAATAAAAAAGGAAGGTGGGAAGGGTTGCTAAATGACACGAAATAGCACGGGGCAGGTGGCCAGTTCAGTGGGGTGTGAGCTCTAAGTGCTGTTTATGGTGCCAGCCGCAGCTGTATACCTTTTGTTTGTGTGCTTGCCACTAACTTGCTGTCCTTCAACGTGACAGTGTTGTGCAGAAGCACAGATTCATACAATTAATGCACTTTCCCACAAATCCGCATGAATTCTGAATCTGATTAGTGAAAATAGATGCATGATGTTTAAGCCTATTATTTTCCCTAAAACGCAACCCCTCAGCAACTCCATTGGCAATTCAAAAAACTGGTAATATATTTCTACCTACTGCTATCTCTTCTTACTTAAATAAAATTTGGGCACCGTACTTGCCCACACGTTTGCTGACAGTGTAGGATTTCAGACTGCTGAACTGGGGGAGGTAATTGGCAGGGGAAATAAACCTTGAGGAACCGATGAGCTGCCTAGTAGCAGCTCCAGCTCCTGCAGATGGCAAGGGACATTTTGGTTCATCAAGTGGGCTTACCTAGTAGTTTAGAAATTGAGTAGGACTTGACAAAGCAATAAGGACTTATTTAAGACAGAACAATCTCTCCTTCCATCAGCTGTGGATAATGCTTCCTCTATTTCTCATCTCCACTTTAGATGTAAAACACTTCTAAAAGTATCGAGCAAATTGCAGTTCAGCTTGATTAGTATGCAATTACAGTAATGCAGAGAAATGACTTTTAAAAATTGAGTTTTATTCAAATGTTCAAAATATTCAGACGTTCAAAGTCGGTAAGCTTTTTAATGAACACTGCAATTTTTACATTTTCTGTTAGGAAACTATAAATGGAATAACCTCAGTGAATAAAGGATGCTCAACACTTACTGAAACGTAAGCGAGCTCTCCCAACCGCCGGTCTTTGAGTGATATCTTCAGAGGTGATTTTTAATAGTAAATCCCTTGATTATGAAAAGTGTATGCCAGGCGTTATATTCATTGTCATCAATAATTCGATCAGTCTTAGGGCTTAAAAGGGGGGAAAAAAAGAGTTAAGTAGTTGCATAAATGTCTCCAAGATGGCCTGACAAGGTACAGCTTCCTAAAAATGAAATATTTCTATCTGACATTTCTTTCAGTCATTAGAGCCATAAACTTTGCCTTTCTTTGACACAGTCATTTACTCTCTATCGTATAATTCTTATTACATGTATTTTTTTAACAACCATATTTTTTAGACAAGTAACAATGCTAGAGAAGGTGATGTTGCATGCCAGGGTTTTATATCAGAGTAAAGACTTTGTGCTGCTTCAAATCAAATTATTTCATCTGAACAACCTGCAAAATAAAAAGTAGGTTGTAAAGTCTGTATTATGAGACTTCAGGAGAAGGTGTGTCTGGGGAAGAGCTAAAGTGGAGCTTAGAGAAAAAGTTCATTCCTCTGAAACCATCTATCCTGCTGTAGATACCAAGCGTGCTTCTCCATCCAGAAGTAGCTGCTGGGTTAGGTCACTTTATTATGAAGAAACATGCCATTGTTTGGAGATTATGGAAGATTTTGTCTTTAGTTAAAAGGTTTGTCTGTGGTACTGTGCGTTAGCTGTATGAGTTTTAAACAGATTACCCCTGGGATTAGGCACAGTCTTGCTATGAAGCATGGATTCCAGTGCAGACTAGATTATGATCCCAGGGAAGTAATTAATCCAAGGTGGCTTTCCAAAGGCGGGCTGAGGCTTTATCAGATTGAGAAACATCCATAAATAAAGCTCTGACTGGGATTGCAGTTGTCCAATTGCAAAAAGCTTTTATATATTTAAAAACAAGCAGACAAACCCCAAATCTCTATCGTGTTAGAAATTCACACTAAAAGTTATACAAAATCTGGACCTGAAAACTGGTTTAGCTGGGGAGGATGGGTGTGGGGAGAATTCAAATCACTAGAAATACACTGCACAATGGAAAGAACTAGTAGCATTACCTTGAAAACTTCCTGTGATTATAGAGTGTTGAAAATACATTTCCAGATAGTTTGTTAGTTACTGGGATGTGCTCAGAATAAGAGGAGAAAAGAATGCTGCTATTTTAAGGGATGTTTTTCTGCTAGGAGCATACCTCTGCATGCAGCAGTCATGCATCTGAAAGCTTCAGTGGGCAGCGCACCATGTTACAGACGTACAGCTGAATGTTGAAATCCCTAAAATGTTGGGACTTTTAATTTTTTTTAAGGTGTGCATTTCCATATGAGAATGCTGAAATGCCTCATTTAACTGGAAATGTGAAACTGGTATTTCCTAAAACCAGTGAGGCGAGTAAATTTTATGGGAAATGTTCGTATCATGAACTCCTGATAGTTTGGGGTATTTTCGGATTACCTCAAACTGGGACAGTTTTGGGAATGTAAGAATTTTCTCAGCAAAAAATGTACAGCTCTTGTCCTCTGACAGTCTTGATGGGAGAACATTTTTGTCTCCTAATACACCACAAGCATTTTATCAGTACTGAAACCACAGTTACTGCTTTTTGTTAAATTCTTTTTGAATGGGGAACTGAAAGGTAAACTCCCATCTGTTCACTATATAGATATTAAAAAAACAAAAACAAACATACAAGAAAAAAAATGCAACAACAACAAAACCAGCAATAAATGCAAAAATCCAGTTGAAGTAGTTAATTTGTACAGTGTTTGAGTCTCTTTTTTCCCCTCCAGGAATTTAGAAAGCAACATATCTGTGTTTCTTAATGCATCGTCCTTGTTCTGCTTGACCTTGTTTTTATTTTTATTTCTTTTCTAAAGAAATGGCTGTAAAGGTGAACAGACAAAGCAGGTAGGAATGCAATTTAGGAGGGTTAAAATTAAGTCAGGTAGTTACAGAATTCATAAGACCTGGGTTTTAATCTGAGAGCGATGGTTTTGAAATATGGCAAGTAAAATAGAAATAAAGCATCAAGCATCATCATCAGGAGTAACTTAAAAAAAATCTAGCAGTGTCAGGCTTGTACTTGCTAGAACAGCAATAAAATTCCCATTTGCTGAGCGTGGCTGAATATTTGGTCTGGTAATTGATATCTGTTGGTAAAGCATCTGGATCTGGTTGATGTACTCAGCTGTGAGGCATTTGTGGATAATGAGAAGTTAAATGTGTGAAAATACCCTGTCATATCTAGTGGACAGTAATGCAAGCTACCTCTTCCATTCATTTATTACGTGGTGTACCTCTAGATGGTAGGCATGCTTTCATCAATCAGTTGAATTTAAGGTAATTCAGGAGCAAAATGCAGAAATGCCATCAATCCGTTTTGCGATGTTGCATGCTGGGGATGAGGGGGACATCTCAGGGTTAATCCCATGATAGGAGATTAACAGCAGATTGGGTTTCTCTGCTGCTAAAATGGCCGGGAGGAGAACAGAAGGGCTGCAGCGAGGGCTGTGGCAGGAACAGGATCGGGGGAATAGCCACAGAGCATCCCAGGAGCTTGAGGGGAACTGGTGAGCTGGAGGCTGGGCCAGAGGAGCAGGAAGCTGCCGTTTTCTGAACGGATTTGAGGTTAAAGCAAGAAATCCGTTCTTCAGGACATCTCTTCCATGAAATGGTCTGCCTTTGCTTGCTTACAGGTTTATATATCTGCTTTGAGCAGTGCTTAAGTAGCGCTGATTTGTTGGAGCAATAAATCGATCGTGCTCCAGCTCATCTTTAGGTGGCCTCTTGTAATGAATCTCAATAATAAAAATCAGTGATTTTTGTCTGGTTTCGGTATCAGAACAAAACTAAGCAATATTTGGGCAGTGTGTGCCAGTAGCAGTTATTTCCTGGTCTCTCTGTGGCTCATCATTCCTATGTCTGCTGTCAGATAACTCAGCTCTGCTCCCCCCTGCCTGCCTGTTCCCTTAACAGCGTAGTAAAGTTTTTGTCAATGTTAATCTGGAAGTTAATTACAGAAATCCAGTGTCCTGGGTAAATGTGTGCTCCGTGAGCAAGCTCAGTGAAGTAATAGAGGATAAGGTGGCAAGATTAATCGGTTCTGGAGACGTTCCTGCTGTTATTTCCCTGGTGTGCGGGACAAACGGCTTCGGGAACTCCAGTTAAAAGATAGCCCCGTTCTTTTCATACAGTTCAATCAGGCTCCTAAAATGGGGCATGTACCACTCTTTCTCTGTTGCCCTGCTTTATATATAGCTTTTCCACCTTCAGCTAATGAAAGAACCTGCTCTCCAGTTCTCCCATGTTTTTGTGATGGTCTTAACTGGATCATCATTTGTTCTCTGACAGGAGAAAATGTTTTTGGAAGCTCTTTCTGTTTCTTTTATCTTTTTCAGATTTTTTTTTCCTTCCTGTGGAAGTCTCACACTGCTTGACTCAAACATTTAATTCCTCATTCCTTCTCCTGGCTCCTTTCTGCCCTGTTAAAGTTTTTCAAAGTGCATCATCCCCCCGCTTCTCTTTGAGTCTGTAGTTGCCTGTACAGTTTCCTATCTTTTTTTTTCCTTTTTTTTTTTTTTTTTTTTTTTTTGAGATATGGCTGCCCGAAAGGTGAAGAGGGGTGTTGTGCATCCACCCATAACTCTTGCAAAGCAAACACTTGTTTCCTTGTGACATGTACAAGGTCACGGTCAAGATGGATGACTCTGAAGAAGGAATTCCTGAGCTGTTGGCCTCTCGAAAATCACAGGAAAGCTATTTTGTTGACACAGCCAGTTTTTGTTGAGCAGTCAGGCCTTCTGTTTCTGTAGCTGATTCTGTTTTTCTCTTCTGGCTTTCAAAGTTGGCAGGCATAGAACCTGATTCATCTGGGACAACAAAGTAGGCAGGGTGGGTACTTGGAGAGGGCAGTGTGGAGGCTTGTGAGAACTGGTTACTTTTTTCCCCCTTTAGGATTACTGCTGGGGTTGTACTGAAAACGTGCTGCATACTTACAGGCAGCTGAGACATCATTGCAGGCACTAAAAAACTGAAGGTAGAAGCCTGATGGTAATGTTCTGTTTTTTTTTTTTTCTGAGACTATACATAAAATAGGTTATGGTTGGCTAGGAGGTCAAATTAACGCTTCTGCTGTAGCTGTGATGACAAGGGTGTGGCAGGATGCCATCTCTGTATGAGGAATTGCAAAAGTCACTAGTGTAGGATGTCATTATACGGGTAAAGGTGTATTCTGTGCCTGCATGGCTGCTTTCCTTCTCGGGGGAAGCTTTATGGCAATGCAAAGCACGTTTTTGTGGAGCTTATGTTCATTTTGGGAGTGCTTTGCTGGTCTAGTGCGAAAAGATTTGAGCTGAAGTGCTCATGGTGTGGATGTAGCTTAATAGACTCTATTCTAATAGACTCAAAGGATCTTTTTTCCTTGGATTTGATAGGAAAGATTTTTAATCTTTCAAAAATTTTTTTAATTTTATTTTTTTCCTTTACTGTTGTTGCTTTTCCTAATTGTGGAGCTGTACTGCAGTAAGAAGAACGATGACTTACAGCATAGGAATTGATAAAACATGGCCTGATAACAAGGCTGAAATAAGTGGAACACTAAAGGACAACACAATTATCGTGAGGGTTTCCACAAGCTCAGTGTGGACATGACGATGTATGAAGCCTGGGGTTGTTTGCTACACCCAAAGGAACTGAAAACTGGAAACTTGTCAGTTGGATGGAAAGAAACACTTGCTCTAGGGTCAAGCAAAGGTATTTTCAGGGGCACAGCATCCCTTCTGTCTATTCCTAAAACAGGCAAGGTAAAACTGAGGGTAAGTGAAAAGAAAACGTACTGTGAAATGTACAGTCAGACTTTTTGATTGTGTTTTCAAATTCTGCTGTTTTCCCCCACAGTTAAGTGCATCATCTCTCCCTACAGAGCGATCAGAAGAGGGAAAAATGCTTTGTAAGTGGGAAAGCAGTATTGTAAAATCACTTAAAAGCCAACCAAAACGTGAAGGTTGTGGACTGACGTAATAAAAGGCAGTAAGATAATCTCCTGAAATGTTGGCAATTCCTGTTTAGGGCCTCCTTGTGTTTAAAGCTACTGTTGAAAACATGGTGCTGGTTGGCATTCAGCTTGCTATTAGCTGTGGTCCTTTTTTATGTTGTGAAGGTAAACTCTGTAAAGAGAAGGCGAAAAGATGTTTCATGGTTACAAAAGAGAGGGTTGCCATTTGTTAAGTGAGGGAAGGGATGCAGAGGGCACTTACGGGAGATTTTTGAGATGGAGTCAGGGCAGAAGTGAGGGTTAATGATGCAGTAGCTTAAAATTATTTGGGACGGGTTGTTAATGTGTGAATAATTTATGGTGAAAGTGATCTTTGTTCTGTTGTGGAGACAGTAGAGTTCTGAGTAAAGGCTGGTAAAGGAAGATTGCCCAACCAAAATGTCTGAAGCTCTGTAAGTCTTAGGCAATGATTGCTTGCATCAGGCCCAGCCTCATTTAAGGTGAAAAAAGAGAAGCAGCAAAGAACACCAAGAACCTCAGTAGGTTGTGAAGAGAGTCCTGGAAATATTCTGTGAGGGAAACCTCAGAGGTGTTCTTCATATGGGGATATTGAAAAAGGGCTGAGACAAAACGACGCTTTCAAGGTAATGCAGGAACCTGAGCAGCTCTGGGGCATGCGGCGTTACAGAAGTCTGATTAGTCACGGTTTCTGTACACAAATTCACATGAACTGTCCCATCTATAGGATCAATAGCAAGTAATGCATCCCAAATGCCCATGTTAGTGGTATTAGTCAATTTGTTAGGACTATTCTTTTTAGCAGGAACGAAGGGGGTAGGTCATACTGTGTCATATTCACTCTAGTGTGTGGAGAACCATAAATGATCCTACGATCCCAGCAGCTGGCTTACTGTGGGATGGCTTGTGTTCGTCAAAACGGGGTGAGGGAAGCCTGGAGCAGGGTGAAGCTGCTTGTTTGCTCCTCAGTGAGACGAGACCATTGCCCCTTCCTAACAGAGCAGGGTTGGGGCAAAACGTCAGCGCCTTACAAACAAGCCATGGTGTTTGTCTTAGTATAAAGACAACTCAGGACTCTGATTTTTGTGTACAGTTGTCTCTAAATGTATTCTCTTTACATTATATGAAGCATTTGCTTTCATTGTTTCAACCTCCCAAGGTTTTGCTTGGAACCCTACAAAAAATGTTCCAAAAACAACCAGTTTAAAAATTAGATGATCTTCCAACTCAGTATCTTCCATGTATGCTTTATTTGTGTAGTCCATCGCTTGTCTCTGTCAGTACAGAACAACGAACTGCAAAAGTTTTTAGGCACTTTCTACTCCTGAACTTCCTGTGCTCTCCATCCATCGGTGCTTCCCTTTCTCCTCAACGTACCGTGATTCTGAATGGCTACTTTTACCTTTTATTTTTTTAGATCTTTTATTATTTTATTCCTTTTATTATTTAAAAAAAATAAATGCTTATCAAAGTATAAATTTTATGCTTTATTTTATTCTTTATTTGATTTATCTTTATGGCTACTGTTTTTTAACTGGCTGAATGTTTCCTGCTCCTAAATACGTGATCAGAGTTATTTTTTTTTTTCCTTGTTAGAACTTGTTAGCAGAGTGACCACACGGAATTTAGACTTCTGTTTCTCTTTCCTCCTAGTTGTTTTCTTGTAGGTGGTCATTTGTGCTTCCTACCTGGTGTTGAATGGGATCTGAATGTTCATTTCCCTTCGTCAGTTTTCCAAATTACAATGATGACCTCTGCATGTGAAGTATGATCACAGAAGTGAAAAATACCGTGCCTTTAATTGTGCTCATCCTTCTGCAAAGACAGCGTTGCCTTTTCAAAAGCCTAGTTGTGGAAAATTAGCATATATATCAAGGTTATAAATGCAATAAAGAAAACATCAAAAAAGAAACTGTCTCATACATCTTCTGTGCAATCTCTTCAGTGAACACCTCCCTTCCTTATTTTTATGTCTTGAGTATGATCCTCACCATGAATCTGAAAGAAACACGCATTCCTTTCAGAAACATGCCCTTAAAAAAAAAAGCAACTAATCAAAATAGCAGTACCTTATTAAATTGAGTTATTACCGAAGATGACTTTAACCTAATTTGTTTGTTTGTGATCTTGATTTAAGATTGATTTGTGCTCATCTAAGTAAATGCATGAAAAGCCCTGTAACAGAAATATTACATGATTGCAATTTCTTTGAACAGGTACTTTGTGCTGGACTTTGAGACGGGGATTCTGCAGTATTTTGTGAATGAACAAAGTAAAAACCAGAAGCCTCGAGGAACCTTGTCTTTAGCTGGAGCTATAATATCACCCAGTGACGAAGTGCCGCACATGCTGGTGGTCTACTCTGCTAACGGAGAGATATTTAAGTTGAGAGGTACAGTGCTGCTTGAAGTACCAGCTGAGTTGTTCTCCCTTTCTTGCTTGTGTCTCTTCTCTCATTTCTCTCTTACTTCCCTATACTGTCATAAAGTAGGGGCTTTATGGCTATGTTGTTCCATACTACACTATAAAACACAATGTAACAGTAATCTGAAATTAAGTACGTGTGGATTTACAACACACAAGCTTTCAGGGCTGGAAGATACCTCAGGATACATTCTGTAAGCTCTTAGAGTGGCATGCTGATTGTACAGTGTGTCTACTTTGCTCCTGAAGGAAGGAGGAGCTGTTTTCATTGCTGTCCACATCATAGCATTTCAGTTCTACATTGTTCTCTTGTGCCACCATCCTCCTGATCAAGTGCAGTGAGGAATCTGCTGTTGAATTCAAGAAGGGAAGATGCCAGTGGAAAGCTGTTAAGATACTCTGTCCTTGGAATAATTTAACATATCTTTGATAAGTATTACACCTAGCATACCTTTAATAGGTATTAAATTTTGCCTTCCTTTGTTCCCAAATACTATAAAGACTATAGGGTATGTAAAAGTTACTTTGGAAGAAAAAAAAATATTAAAAAAAAAAGATTCTCAAGCATTTTCAGTATGGTTGATTGATTTAGATACATTCATATTAAACTAGTTCATAGACAAATTAAAAAAAAAAAAAGGTGGTGTGTAATAGAGCGTTACAAAAGTTCAAAATTGCATTAGTTTATTCTGACCAGTTTCAGTTGGCTAAGCAGGACTCCCTGTGGTAGAGCTATAGAAATGTGAATGAAGAGATGTTATCGTTTTATATGCAAAACCAAAACACAGAAGCAAGCGAGGAGACTAAATATATTTGGGGATTTGCACATTAGAAATCATAAACACTTTTGGTTTGTTGTCATGCTTTTCCACCCACTCGAGATTGTTAAACACTTACAATTTGCTGTTTTTAATTTAGTCAGATATATGAAGTTGATTAAATTCAATAAATATTTTTTATGATGAGTCAAAAACTATCAAGATATTTAATAGCAGAGGAAGTAGAAGAAAATACTGAAATTATCCACTTCTGTACTGATATTGTTAATTAGGACTACTGCATTAGTGCTTTTTTTTTCTTTAAAAAAAGACACTCCTGAGTATATTTAGTAAAGTTATAAAGGAACCACCTGATACAGAGTGCAGAAGATTTTATCACTGCTTTTTAAACCTGTTTCTCAAAGATGGTTTGGGGGATGCAGTTTTCATTCTTGTACCTTTCAGTGGCATATGAATGACATACAGGTTTGAAGAGAGATTTAGTTGAACTGTGTTAGAAAAGAAGGACTGAAGTATCTGGGGAACTGGTAGCTTGTCTGGTAGCTGATTGACAGCCTGAGTGTAGAGGTTTCACAGATCTAAATGCATTTAAAAAAAAAAAAGCATCAGTTCACTTGTGATCTCCTGCATTCTCTTGGTTTTGTTCTAGCTGCTGATGCAAAGGAGAAACAATACTGGATCACTCAGCTTCGATCCTGTGCCAAACATCACAAGGAAGGTAATTCTAAGGTAAATAATTCAGAGGGAGAAGTAAGTACTATGTTTGAGGTGGTGTAGGTGTAGAACAGCGTAATCTGGGTGATAGAGTGGCTGCCATACTTTGTGAGTTCATGGTTCAAGATTTATGAATAAAAGCAGCAAGTTGTAATTCCTTGTTAGCTAGAATAGACTTCTTTAAGTCAATTGAGCTTTCTTAATAAATAAACATTGTCCAATTCATGGGAAATTGATGAAGTTCATTAGGTGACTATGAAGTCAATAGGTAGTTATTGAAAGGTTGTGTCAGCCATTCAGTAATAAATACCTGTGTAGTGCCCTGTTAGTACTTAAAGTGCTAGCTGATATTAGTTTTATTCAATTCTGTAAGATTTAATGGCTCTTACTATAGAAACTTCAGGTAGGTATTAACAATGGTCAGTTTTCAGTATCTTTACCAAATCTGAAAGAGGCCATCAAATGAAGATTAATATTATCTCTTTACAAGTGATGTCCGAATTTTTGTTGTCAGACAGACAAGTATTTTGGACAAGTACTTTTAAAAATAGCAGAATGATGAGTGGAGGGTGTTCCCTGCCTCCAAGTAGAAATGACATGAGTCTGTTCAAATTAGAATGCACTTTGAAGGTGGAAGGGATGACAATACACATTGAGGAACAGGTTGTTACTGTATTTATGTTGTGTGTACTTTTAGCATAAATACTAAAAATCACTTAAAAAAAAAAAAACAAAAACACCTCCTCTTCTCATCTTCAGTCTTTTAAACACTTCTAATGACATCTTTACAATAATGAAAAAAGATAAATTGTTTGCTATATAAGTAAAGAAATAAATGCATATAACTGCAGGTAGAAAGGACTCCTGCTTGCTCTGCCCCCAGGATCTAGAGAATATTGATTATATGTTAACTGAACAACTAGATGGTGTTTTTAAGAGACCAGCATTCACTGAAGTGTCTGAAGTAAAATAAAAGCTTTTTCTTCTTCTTGTTGAGTGATGATGACTTGTCAGGAAGCAATTCTGGTTTCATAAAAGCCTTTTCTGAGGAGAATAAATAACTTGTTTTAGTAGACTCTTTCCATTCTTAAACTGGGTAGTTAAATATTATTTTTATATAACTGTGGCCCAGTACTATTCACAATGTATTTTGTTTATATGTACACTATGCAATGCCATCAATGTTCCCTAATAACAATATCCTACAATAATTTTCATAATCTATTTGCAAAACTTATGTGTCCCTTTACTGAAGTTCCTCTGAACTCCTGCAGGTGCAAGCAGCCACGTAGTGAAATCTGAATCTGACTTTTATCCCCTTCTTGTGTAGTTATATGTTGTGTTTTTATTTCACAAATCAGCTTTTATAGTACACTAATAACGGTGGCATTCTGTAAATAGAAATACTGTAATGTTTATACTTCAAATAAGCTTGTTCGTGATTTCTTTGTATGCTTATATTTGAGTCAAATAAAGCAACATACTGTTCAGGGAGAGTTTTCAAGAAAAAAAGTCTTCACCATTCCTGTGTTTTTTTTTTTTTTTTTTTTTCATTTCTTGCAATGTTACTGTATGACTTTCAGTCTTTAAAACTTCTGTTGGGGACTGGAATGGTAGAGGACATTAAGCAGAGCAGTGGAAAAAAAAAAAGCTGTATGAAAATGTTGCTTGCATACTAATGTCTAAATATGGTCCAAAGGTGAGCTATACAACTGACAAGCATATAGAAGACAGGCTAAGTCTCTCACTTTACTTTAATTAAATTTTACATCTTAATGATTAAAAAAAAAAGTAGTAAAAGGATAATGTGCTCTGGCAAATAATACCCATGCTGTAGGATAGTTTTTAATGTTCTCAGTATTGCTATACAAATTTCATTTTGCTTAATTACAGAACTCTCAACCTCTACAGAGTGCCAAATCATGCTGTACTGGAAGAAGTCATCTGTGTCTGGATAAGGATTGCTCTTTCTTGTTTGTGTGTGTGTGTTTTTAAGACTATGTTAAGTCAATTTGATTGTCTGAATCTTAATTAAAAATGTTAGTCAAATTGGAATTCAGAGAGAGAGAATGAATTCAAGAAGTAGTAGCCCTATACGTGATTTTTCCAGTAACTTTCAAGAATAATCTTATATCCATGAATTTTCAAAAGCTCACGTATTTTCCTGTTTCATATCCCTTCTTCTTCACTGTTTTATGATGGTGGCTGTAAAACCACTTCTAAATACATAGAGAGAGCTTTTTATACCAGCTCTTAATTTCAGCATACATGTATGTATCAGTTGCTGGATTGGCATGTAACCCTTGTATTTCTCAGTGTGTATCAGGAACATAGTAGGGAACAGAAATCTTTATCTTGTGACGTAGCTTGTGTCTTAAATTGTGATGAGGTGGAAACTTTCAGCTTCAGTTTGTGCTAGAATAAAGAGGCAGATGCCTCCTTGTTCCAGCTTCTGGCTTGGAGCTGGCCAGTGAGCTGCTAAAACTGGGTGGTATGATTTCACATCTCACTTCAACCCATCTGCTGATTCCCTGCAGCTATACAAGGCAGTCCAATTCCCTTCCATCTGCTGCCACCTCTGGTGCAGGCTACGTTGTGTTCCTGGCCTGTAGCAGCTTGGGCATCAAACAGCAAAAGCCCCATCCTGCTAAAAAGTATTTGGTTCCCCAACTGGCTTGCTGAGGAATCAGCTGAGTGTTGATCTAAGGGAAGCTGGAGATGTGACTCTGCTTCCAGCAGCACCACAGAGTAAAGCCCTCCTGGGTGGAGAATGGCAAGAATGAATCTGGCCAGAAACTATCTTTACTCTGGTTTAATTTCAGGCTTTATGTTTAAAACTGAGCCAACGTGGTGACTGCTTGTCTCTATGAGGGACTGTCAAGGATCTGATGACAGTTATAACTTTGGAGAGGCAGTCTGACGAGCTAAAGGAGCAGAGAAATTTAGGATCATTTAGGTTGGAAAAGACCTTTAAGATCATCTAGTCCAACCTTCTAGCTAACACTGCCATGTCCACCATTAGACCATGTCACTAAGCTCTGCATCTACATGTTTTTTGGAGACATCAAGGGATGGTGACTCAACTGCTTCCCTGGGCAGCCTGTTCCAATACTTCACAACCCTTGCAGTGAAGAAGATTTTCCTAATATCCAACCTAAACCTCCCCTGGCACAACTTAAGGCTGTTTCCTCTTGTCTTATCACTTGGTGCTTGGGAGAAGAGAATGATCTCCACCTTGCTTTATCTCCTTTAAGGTAATTGTAAAGAGTGATAAGATTTCATCTGAGCCTCCTTTTCTAAGGCTAAACAACCCCAGCTCCCTCAGCCACTCCTCATAAGACTTGTTCTCTAGACCCTTCACCAGCTTTGCTGCCCTTCTTTGTGTCTGTGTTTCTGTCTCTCTTCTAATTTAACTCCCTGAACTCATTGTCAGTAGGCTCAAATGGGCCTCGGAGCCAGCGTGGAGAGATGGTGGAGAATGAAGGCCGCAACTGCAGTAGCATATTCTCAGTAACTATGAAACAGCACCCGTAGTAATGCCTGGAAGTCAGCACTTTTCTCAAATCATTGAGGCAGATGAGTACTTTTTTCTCCACAGCTGAAAAAATGGCCCTCATGGATCTTTGGAGACCCCTCTTCAGTTTCTTGAGTTTCTTCTTGCCTTTAGTAATGCATGACCATGGAGTTGTCTTTCACTTTCCAAATAGATTATTCCCTGAGTTTTTTTTTTTTTTTTTAACGTGCATAAGATAACTTTCCAGAAAGCCAGACTGGTGAAAGTTACAAGCTTTGATTCTTAACATTGAACGTTTTCCCTTTTTTGGGGAAGTTTACTCTTCCTTCCTTCAGTATGCTTTTCCACTTCCTCCCCTATTTCTTTACCTGTAGAAGCCAAATAAAGTATGGTACTTCTGATAAAAACATGCTTTGGAAATCCTCACAGTGGTGAGGCTGAGAAGGACGTATTGCTTGGCTGGGGATGTGTGTTTGACACTTTTTTTTTTTTTTCCTCTCTTTGGAAGCTGCATGAAGATGGTTGCTCACATGTCTGGTTTCAAAATCTTTCTACAAAAAAGGGGAGAAAAGCGAAGTGAGTTTAGGGTTGAACATGAATACACTCAAATGATTCTTGACAAGACTTTTATGAGCATTTGTAGTCTCTTGCTTAAAAGGAGACAAATGTATCGCCTTACCTAAAGAAGATAAAGCACACTAATAATCTGTCAGAAAAGTTAATGCTGTAGATGGAGCTTTACACAAATAGGCAAAGCATATCATAAGCTGGTCCCTTTGCAACGCTCCAGTTTGGATGTTATGTAGATTCAGTTGTTTGAGCTTTAATATTTCTGAATGATCTAAATGTAAATGAAACAGATCTGTGCATATTTATCTTCCTCAGTATTTGCTTGCTTAGGATGCATTGGAAAAGATGTAGATAGGAATTAAGCTACCGAATGGTGGTGTCTCAGCTGTAATTACTTTCTGACAGAGAGTGACTTCTCATTGCTCTAAAGCTGTATGCAGGGATCGGTGCTGTGCTATATAGATATGCAGAGAAGTAAAGGAATGTCATTTCGGTATTTATTATTCCTGTATAAACCATCTGTGGCACAGTGCCTGTGAAGGAGATGACGATTATCATCCATAAACAGATATGACAAATCACTTCAGAAATTAGTTTATTGGTCTCTGGAACATTGCATTTACTTCTGAAAATAAACAAAACTGTTTGCTTCTGGTAAATGGTGAAAAACACTTCAGCTTCTCTGTGAACAGAAAGAACAGTCTCCAGGGAAAATGAGTCACGAAACATTAGTAGAGTTTGGGCTTACTGTACTACAGTTGCGTTATTTTAATTGTTGGGATTTTGGGTATCCAAATGGAAGCACTCCATATGTCATTTGTTTTTAAATCTTGGAGATGGACAATGAATTAAAAAAAAAGATCTTAAACCAAGTCTGTGTTAGCCAGGCATATTTTAGATAGTTTTAGTTCATAAAGCAAGGACGAATTCAAGTTACAAATTACTCTTTTATTGTCTCCTTTATTTTTCTTTTATTGGCTTCATTTTATTAGCAGGCAGGCTGTTGGAGCTATGGTAAAGTGTGGCCTCAGGAAAGAGTATTTCTAATCCCTCTTGGACGCTTCAGCTTCTGGGCTTCTTGACTCATTATTGGCACCATGAATTACTAATTGTTGAAGAGCGAATGTCTTCCTTTCATTAGTCTTTTCATTATTTTCTTTTTCTATGCACGAACCAGAAAGCAGTAGGACCAAAGGAGACCAGATAGGATAATAAAGGTCCAGATCAATCATACCGGCAGCGCTAGGGGGAAGAGCAGGAAATTAGGAATAAAGCTCTGTCAGTTACTGTCTTTGCTTTGATTTTCTGGGAGAGTGACTTTGGGAAAATGGCTGTTGTAGTATGGTGTGTAATTAGATTGCTTTTAACTATGGAAAACATCATGTTAGCTTTAACATTTTTAACAAAAAAAGAATTTTTTTATTTTTACACGGCTGTGTGTCTAAATGCAGAAGAGATGCTTTCCATTCCCAATTTTCAATTTGGAGAAGTTCTGCAAAAGAAGAGTCAGGTATTTGGCTGGAGTAGAGGTGTTGACAACGTGTTGTAAAATTTGAAAGTACGTAAAGGGCTGAGTATGTCAGTCCAGGAGAGGTCTCTTCCAGAAGTGACGGGAAGAATCTGGCAGAAGGAATTTAGCTGCCATCCCTACATCCTTGGGATGAACAGGCACAGCTCTGCTGCTGGTCCAGATGTCTGTGCCAGGTCTGGTGCTTCCAGCCCCACTTCAAAAGGCTTTTTGAGTGGTTGTAGAAACTGTCTCCTGCAAGCATTTGTCCACATTTTGTATGCTACTAGTTTTTGCATCTCCATGTGCTTCCCCCTTACTAGCATCAATTCCTTGCGGTTTTGTGTCATTTCAGTCAGGGTTTTGCACTGATCTCACTATCCCGGGGACTTGCCTAGGGCTAGCTTTATGGGTAGCCAGAGGTTCTAGTGTAGAGTTCATCTGAGTTTTGTATTTCATGGACATCCTCTAAAGAATAATGCCAAATCAGATGCAAGAGGATTTGTGTAGTGGGCTGGTGCAGTTTTATGGCACGCTGCTTGGAAAAGCAGGGTTACTAACTGGAAGCAAGGTGTAAAGGGACAGGAAATGAAGAGTTGAGGAAAACTTACAGACCTGTAGGAGCCATTCAAACCAACGTATTTGGCTCTGATACTTGGCACAGGCTGTTGGTGTATGTGCTGGTTCTAGATGGCTAACCTTTCTGACTCGGTGTGCTGCATAGGACTGATGACTACCTTGAGCTGGGGAGAGGTTTCTAGGACAGGCTCACTGGCAGAGGTGAGCTCTTTCCATAGATCCCATCACACTGTTGTAGGGCAAGGCATTCAGCTGGCAGTGCAGTATGTTCAGCCCTTGCTGGGTCATGAAACGTAGAGATTTTATACGTAGAGATTTGGGGTTACCTGTTGTTGCTGTAGCAGGACAGCTTTCCTCAGTACCACTTGCTACTGAAACTCTAGATGGGCTGATCTTCCTGATTCTCTCTTCTCCATGCCCTAAATGAATGTCCACCACCGACAGCTGTTGCAAGCAGCCTTTACAAAACGTAGTGAAAAGCTGCCATAACAGCACTCTGGTCCCACAGACTGTTCAGTCTGCTTCAGGTCACAGTTTAAGAGTGTAGTTGATGTAGCCCAATGGCTTGGTATGCACTACAACAAATCTTGCAGTAAAAACCCTAACCCAGATTGAGAGAGTTCTAAAATGATGGGTGTACCTGCTTCTTGGAAATGTGTTCATTACTTACTTGCGATACAAAGATAATTAAAAAATGCAGCTAGCTGGCAGCTTTTGTCCTAATGGTGCAGTATCAAATGTATGACTCCCAAAGGTGAAAGTATGGTTTTGTGTCATTTGTCAGTGTGTCAACATAGTGTGTTAGGTGACACTGGCAGAGAAAATGGGAGGTGTGAGCTACAGTCAGGTAGTCTGGGAGCACTTGGAGTCTGTTGTGATCTGTAGGTGAGCTGCAAGCAGCTCTTTAAAGTTTGAAATGATGTCTTGAAGCAAATAACATTGAATTGCAAAATAATTGTTACAGATATTAACTTCAAATACACGTACAGGTCAATTCATGAATTGTCTCTCAAAACGTGCAGGTTCCATGAGATAGCTCTGACAGCTATTTTTTTCTGAAAGCCATTTTTCTCCTAGCATTCCTTCCTGACTCTGTGTTTAAAGAGAAACAGTGCATGGGTTTTTCCGTATTTGTTTTATATTACTTTTATTATTCGCAGATCTGTAACTTATTTTTTCCCCCAAAGAAAATCACAGTGGAATAAAACTCAACTTCTCCGAGCATGTTGTTTTCCTTAAAGTGAAACTAATGGATGGGCTCGCTGTTTCAAATTGCTGCTGTTTATCTATGTTTTATGATCAGTTTAGCTATGTGAAGGTAGCAGTCATGGTTTTTTAATATTGCGATTGCATGACACTAGAACCTCAGCGATCCTCAGAAGATTTCATTCTAAAAATAACTTTTATTAAACTGGAGGATAAGTGTGTCTTATGCTGAAAAATGAAATTATTCTATTCTTTCTCTGCACCCAAAATGTCATTTAGGAGTATTCTCATGCTATTCAATTTAGAAAAGAAAAAAATAGTAAATATATTCTGCTATCGTACTAGGGATAACCTTTTTCTGTGAAACTTACTCAAAAAGGAAATTGAGTCACATCCAGTTTCCCTCAACCCCTTCTCCCAAACCTTTTCCTCTGTTATTTTAAACTGTAGTTCAGTCTGAACAATGCTATTTCACATGGAAGATGAATCAAAAAAACCAGCAAACTTCTGTGCCCTTAACAAATTCTACCCCCATGCCATATAGGTATCTTTTGCCTTAGAGTCAAATCCAGTTTCAGTGCAGTTGTAAATTATCAGGCAGAATGGATGGTTTTATCAATGCCTGGTTCTGTGGATGCCTGTTATTGTAATCTTAATAGTTATGGTAGCAAAGAATGCAAAAACAGAGTCAGATCATCACTCTTGGAAGTGTTTGTAAATGTAAATCCAGGCCACTGGAATAATGCTTTTTGCTATGAGGACTCAGTATGTCTGCAGTAGCAGCCCTTCACATACTGACACTTTGATATCCCCCCCCCCCCTTTTTTTTTTTTTTTTTTTTTTTAACACTTCCAGTGCCTCAAAAAGCCTAATGCCTAATTTGGGGGTGGGTGGCAGGGGGGAACATAGAACATATTTCACTTCTCCATCTTGTTAGTGCTAGATACTCTGCCTAATTGTCTACAAGCAGTGTACTGGTGTAACATAATGCGTGACTTCAATTCCAGTGCTAGCTGGAGCTTGTCCACCTTGCATTTAATTTTTTTTAAAAAATGAAATAACTACAAAATTGCAAAGCTCGAGAGTGACTTGTAAGGGATAGGCAGAGAGCTTGTACTCAAATAATGCTTTTGTGCTTTTGCCATTAGACTTAAGAATAGTCCCCCACGTTCACAGTAACTCTCAGAAATATTGAAAGCTGCCATCATTACTTGTGCAGAGTTTGTAGGAGGGATGAAATGGCTTTTCACCCGCAGCGCTGTGTATTTACCTCACTTTCTTAAAGTGCCTCCTAAATGTCACTCTCCGAATTGGTTTGTGTTTTATGAGGTAGGAATTATTCTGTTTCAATTTTAAACTTGCAGGTGCAATTGGCAGCTTAAATAGAAGAGAAAAGCCTTTTTATATTGCTCTTATATGTGATATGTCACAGTGTTCTAATGTGTATCGGAGCTTGGCTGCGGAAAACAAACTGAGGTAGTAACACCGATAAATGATTGAAGAGCTTTCTTCATTCCCATCTAATGTTCAGACTAAATTTATAGATTGTGTGAAAATAGTATTTAAGTTGCAGACACTGCTGGAGATTTATTTTTAGCCTTTTTTTGTATTTACTGTACATCCCAAGATTACTCCAAAACCTGTTTGCAGTTTAAGCCACGTTTTGGTTCAGACTGTAATGTTAAATTGGTGTGTGGATTGGCCTTGCCAAAACTGCAGCTCTGTTCATGGTGAAAAGACAACAACATTAATTTTTTTTTTCTTGCTTTTCACACTAAACCATTTGACAAATTATAGGTCAGTGAGTTCATTGAAGATATTTGTGGTGGTATTGTTTTAATCTGTCCTAAAAATCCGTCATATCTTTCCTAAAAAGTATGGTTGTAGGAATTTTAACAGCATGTTAAGATACAGGAGTTTGTGGAGATTTCTGAGGACGCCAGTTTCAGACAGTTCAAGAAACAAAGGCAGTTGCCTGATGTCTCTGAGGAGATCCCAGCTGAGCAATGTAGATGCTTCAGATGGAATAAATCAGTCCTGAGCAATTAAACCTCAACCTGGAGATTTGTGAGGAAAGTAGAACAGTGCAAACCTGTAGCCTGAACTGCAGATTATTTTTGTGTAAAGGTTGCTAATACCAACATTTTGTTGCTTCTTCTAGAGCGTTTCATCCTCACGAAGTAGAAGCTCATCTCTGCTGCCACCTGGGACAGCTAATTCTGCATCTCCTAGTGGCCAGAAATATATGAATCAAAGTGGGCCAACTGTTGTTACCATCACCCATCACAAATCACCTGCAGCTGCCAGAAGAGCCAAGAGCCAGCGTTCCGGTCAACTCCATGAAGTCAGAGAGGTAAGAGATACAAATCTGCTGTAACTTTTTATTTTGCTTTAGAATAAGCAATGCAGTGTGACAAGTCAATAGTTCTCTTTGTTTCCTAATCTGTTTGACTGCTTTGTTTTGATCCCTTTGCTGAGCAAAAGGCTCTCTTTAGTTCTGGTTCAGCTTGAGGTCTGGTGTGTGCAGGCTTTTTATGCTGATGTTCAGATGGCTGTGTGCAAATGCATTGAAAGATGAAGTAAGTTGGCCATGGCTCCCAGGCTTCGCAATGGTGCTTCAATGCTGGAGAAACATCTCTTTGAAGCCGCATGCAGCAAAACCTTTCCAATTGGAAAGAAGACCGTAGAGGATTTAAATGTAGAAAGAAAAAAAAATGAACAACTGAATGAGTCTGATGAATGAGTGTGAAAGAAGGCACAGCTCCTCCCACTCAGCAGTTTGTTTCTATATGGCCGTGGTCTTGACTTCGTTGTCAATTTTCTATTGTTGGCCCTGTGATGGAAGAATGCTTTGTTTGTGTTAAACACATGAAAAGCAAAGAAGAAAGTATATTTCTTTCAATGTATGGTTTACCAGAGTTTAAAAAGTGTAACTCTTATCTTGATTTAGGTCTGTCTTCTGGAAAACAAAAATAGTACATGAGTTTTAAGCTTAAATGGTAGGACACACTTTCACAGAGGTCACTTTCATCTTTCTTTCATCTCTTGTAATTTTTGTTTTGTCTGAACTTCTTGCTATTCTCTAATAGTGTCTTTTTAATCCCCCTCCCACCCTTTTCACCAAAGAAACTGTTGGCAGCCTAACTGCTTTAAAGCATTCTTTTAACACATTGGTTTAAAATGTCTGCCTCAATCCTTTAATTTACAGCCTGAAGAATGTCCTTTTAAGTCCTTGAGTGTTTTATAAATCGAGAACTTTTAGTAAGAATTTGAATAAATTATCTTAGTATGTCCTCACATTGAGGATTCAGATTACACATCCTGATGAAGAATGGCTGTTTTTTATTCTAGTAACATTAAAAGTGAGAACTTCCCTTGTATTCTGTATTGTATTAACAATGCTCATTCCCTGCTCTGGAGAGCGCACTGATTGTCACCCGCGTTAACTATATTACAGAAAACACACGTCTGTTTGTTTTTCATGAGCATATCTTGCCTTTGTCTGCCAGGCATCTCCCCCAAGTTGTTTCTACCTTACTAAATGTATTTGCTCGCATAGGTTGAATCCAGCGAGTGCCTTACTTCTCTTAATAAAATAAACAGTGGGAGTTGGAGCAGCTTGGTTGAATGAAGCTGGTTGAGGCTGAAAGGAATTAAAAACAGAATTAGTATGTGGTTCATAATAAGTTGAAAAGAGACAAAATCAACAAATGCGAAGAACTACATTTGGGAAGGCAGAAACAAATACTGGTCTACAGTAAAACACAGAATAAGCAGATAGGTGTAATCTTTACAGAAGAGGCCTGGTGGTTGCTGACTCATTTGTTTGCAGACTATTGCAATGTGAAGTCATTGCTAAAAGGTAAATATGACAGGATTTTCATCTGTAATCATAGCAGATGATAGTTTTCCTATATTTAATGTGAGTCACACCTCAGCTGGAGCACTGCCTCTGTGAGAACAGGTTAGAGGGTAACAATATACATTTCAGATAAAAAAAACGTGGTGATGTTTGTAAGCTCAAAGAAATTAGTATTTTTCAGAGAAAGAAAATGAAACTAAATTAAACATAAGATTTTATTAGGAGGTATGTGAAGTTTACCTTCTGTGCACTGAATGTTGTATTCTTTATTTTTTTTTCCTGCTTTTTAAAGAAGAACGTGTTGAGTCAAAAATCAGTCTCTCTGCCTTCTTTCCCAGTCTGTAAGAAATGGCTGTGACTGATTCTCTTTCTGTCTTGTGAAAAGATAAGAATCTCTTTGTCTGATTCCTTAGTCTGGAAATATTTCATTTCAATGACACATTCTTTGTATTTCCTTCTCACCTGTTTTCAAGAGCAGATGTGACAGACTTGGGTTTATTTTGCCTGCTTTTTCAGGGCATGTTCTTGTTCCTTATGACTTGATGGTGACTGTTTGGCTTACCCTCCTTTGTTAAATTTATGAATAAAGAGATGGAGCCAGAGGCGTTCACAAAACTGCACTTAAATCCCTTTTAGTCCTTTTTTTATCAGAGGAGACATAAGAACTAAAAGCCCCAAAACAAAACCCCCTTTTCAACACCCAAATCTTTGAATTTTATTTGGAATTTGGTATGATTTACATGAAGGGACAGGACTGCAAAAGGTTTATATATCTTTGTCAGTGCTCTTCTTACAGAATGAAGTAATGAAGCTTTGACATACAAATAAGCATTTTTTTAATGTACTACAAGTAGGACTATGTCAACAAATCTTAGATCTTATACATGCAGTAATTGAATCAATGGAAAGAGCAGATGTACTTCTGGTAAATGGGAAGAAGCTTTTTTTGTTGTTGTTGTTGTTTTTTTTTTTGAGTAATGTTTTAAACAATGTTATGGTAACACTAAAACTTCATATATGAGACCTGTGAAAAACAGGAATGCTGCAAAAGGGTAATTCTTCACTTGGGTCATGTGGTCTTCGTTATCTTGTGTAACATCCCTGGAAAGTGCTGAAATTGAAATTGCTGCTCAATTCTGGACCAACTTGTCTTGATTTGACCGTGTTATTTGCAAACAGTGAAGTGCATCTTCGTGTTTCAAATTGGACAAATGTACTCCTATATTAGATGTATTGCAGTGATATTTGCTAATACTTGATTGTCTTTTCCCATTTATGTTCACAGTAAGAATTAGCAATAGGTTATTTGCTGCTTTGCTGCTGTTGTTGGTTACAATTGACTTGACTTTTTTTTTTTTTTTTTAAGACAGTGTAGAAAACTGTAGTGTAAACAAGCATCATAGCAAAGCATCTAATTAGAGCTCAACTGATGTGCAGAATTTCACAGGAGTTGTTAAAGTGGCCTTATAGGTCCCCAAAACGACACATGCAGTGTTTCTGTTCTGAAATCAGAATTTTTCAACATGAAAAATTTGAGCCTTTTTTCAGAATTTTGGTGAGTTTAAATTAAGCATGGGTATGGAGCTTTTGGCTGCTATAAAAGCTTTAATATTCAGAATACTTCTTCATAACATTGAGTTGAAAAGGAGCTAAGGAACATTATTTTTTATTATGATTTTTTTTTTAAGATTTAAAATAATGTTCTCTTAAATGAGATTTTTGCTTCTATTAACTCGATGTTAATAGTTCACTCTGTACTGATTTATGAAATGCTGTATCAAAAATATAACTTACCATATGTTAATTTGGAAGAACGGATGCACTAAGTGTTGCGTTTTATGCAGAATTATTCGAGATCCTACCTCTTTATTTGGGCCATAATTTATCAGTAAAAGAGGGCTTCCAACTGATTTTTAGTAAGTGATTTTATGGTAAACTAATTGTGTGTGGTCTTGAAATTGCATTCTGTGTTTTAAACTATGCATATTATTTTCCTCATGGCAATTTGTGGTGGAAGATTTATACTTGCAGAATTCTTTACTGTAGGCAGTCCAAGTTAGCTCAGAAAGCCAAGTGGCTGCATCACACCTTGTACTACATTCTAGCTGCCATTGAAGTAGATAATAGCAGCACACTTCATCTTGGAATGGTGTTTATTTTGTCTGAGAGTGATTAGAGTATAACCTCTGCCAGTGTTACCACTGTTGTTAAAGAACCAAGAATTGCAGCTTGTGAATATTTTGTAGCAACGTATGTTATTTACAGAAATTTAGAGACATTAAATAGGATTAACCAAGAAAAGTCTAGAGAAACATTTTTTCCATCATTTAAAAAAGTTGAAAGAGACATTTCTGACCCCTCTGAAATGCAGTATATGCTACAACTTGTGGTACTCTCCAGTGGACTAGCCATTGGCATACGTTCTGAACATCTGGTGCAGTGAGATCTAGATTTCACGGGGCCTGCACCAGTGTGACATCCATTTTATGTGCCAACGGGCAGTTCCAGAATTTGGAAAGGACAGCTTTTTGGCAAGATGACAGTCCTGCTGCTTCTTGCAAGTCCTTTGCTGCATATTTAAAATTGTTATCTTTTGATTCCTGCAGGAATTATGCAACTAACTGATAAGTTTTTTGTTTCCTCTAGAAACGTGTGTTCCTTCTACTGTATGAAAATACCATTGCAAGCGTGCTGAAATTTCCTTCGAGCTGTTCAACAGCATTGGTGTGATTAGTTGCTATCCTTGTAGACAGAAGGTTAATTTAGACCATACAGGAACAGATGAAATTAATTGATATCTACTGTGGCAGTTTCTTTAGGGGCTATTTCATTTGTCTATAGAAGTAGTGTCATCTCCTAAAGCTGCTTGTTCTACCTTAAGTTAGTATTGCAAAGATCAATAAAAACGTGTCTCCTTAAGGGATAAATGGGTTTCTTAAATCTGCGATCAGGCTAGTACCTTCCTAAGGAGCAAATGTGGATGTCCTTATAAAAATTACAGTACTATAAACCAATAATTATTAAATTGCATAGAGTAAAGGTGAATACTTTTGTGTTAACATGAATAACACAAAAGTACATTTGAGGTCATTAAGAATGCACACAGGTTGCACCTTTCTAAACCGCACCTTGTTCTGTGCATTTGATTTTGTATTCAAGCAAAGGTTGAGTCATCCTGGATACCAGATACACAGTCAGGGAGAATTAAGGTTGCTATGGGAATCACAGAACAAATGTTCTTCTAAATTACACCATTTGTCCATGTGAGTTATTTCAAGAGTGAACCTGGTTTGTTGTTTTTGGGTGTTGTTTTTTTTGTTGTTGTTCCAAATCTGAAAAATATTAATGATGTACACAGGGCCTCTTTTTATTAACATTTTCTCAGACTGTAGTTTAGTAGTAATTGAAAATGTGCAAAGATGATCATTTTCAATAACTTAATAAATGGCACTTTCTAAGTTCAGGATAATACATGTATGATAGCTACATAAACAGCAGCATTCATTTTCTTAAGCAATTGCAGAGAAACTAGGATTACTATTTGTGGTTATTAGAGCATTTCATTAAATGTTAAGTAACTGGTAAGCTTCCAAAGGAGCTTGAGAAATAAAACTTGAAGGAAATTCAATCTCCAACTTCTGCATGCCTTCAAAAACTCTCAATTAATTTTGTAAATAAAAACAGAATTCACCTGTTCTGTGTGAAATAGAGCAGAGCATATATTTGCCTACATTTTGAAAAGCTACCAGGCGGTTCTCTTGCTCAGATAATGCATTAGTTTCAATTTCAGGTTGTCAGTTTGAAAATGAAGCTTTGAAGAAAACATGCTTCTGCAAACCTTATTTTTCAGATTAGAGGATCACGTTTCATGGCTGCTTGTTTAGTGGCCTTACTTTCGGTGCAGGTTTCTGGCTGGCTGGTGCAGCAATGATCTTCACAGCAAACCCTTAACACGACAAGGTGCACTTAACTTCTGCAGCTGTGTTTATAATGGGTAGGACTGCTTCCAAAATACATGGGCTATTTCGTTAACCCACATTCAAGCGCTGTTTTTATGAAATTAAATAGAAGACTTTTTTGATTGTTGTTAGTGGTAACACATGACAGTGTAATATTAAAGTGGCTACCCAAGTTTCAAATATTAAGTATAGAAAGCACTTAAGTAATTGCTGTCCAAGAGAAAGAAACCATAGAAATGACTTGTATTTTATGTGTACTATTGCGTTTACATTATTATATACATTTATAGAGGGACTTATTATAATCTTCAAATCCTTGTACAACACCCAGAGTGCTGTATGCTACACTTAGAAATACTAAAAACGTTTTGATTTTACAACAAATAGAAAATAGTAAACACTATAGGTCTCATGTGTTATTTAACAAAGACCTGATCAGCAGCTTTTGCAACACGTCCTTATAATTTCCTTCACTAACGCTTGGCTTTGAGGTTTTGAATGGTTTTAAAGCGTTGTGTATGTTACACTGAGGCTTTTAAGGAGCTGCTTGCCTGCTTCTTGGTTGCAATCCTGATTTCTGATAATTTTAAAATATAGTTCATATCCTTTATAGCTAATAACAGTTAATCCAGCAGGGTAAATTAAACTTTGTCTGCCTGAATTTGATACACGCTCCTTTGTAGCTTTGTGTTTCAGCTACTCTAGTATGTATACTCATGTATACATGTAACTGACAGAGGATATATAATATAAAAATGGTTTGCATACTTGTCTCTGGCTGAGGAAACATTGTCTTACATCCTTGTATGTATTGCTCAGTGTGTTCTGATGATGATGTCTACTCTCTTCTGGGCTGAGTGCTTGCAGTTTTTCCTCACAGAGATCCCCAGTTATCCAATTGCAGTTTTATTGGTAAGTCTATGCTGGCAGACACAAAGCACATGAATTTGTGTAAAAGTCGCTGTATAAATGCGATTTGCCCATACTACAGTGCATCACAAACTGCCTCAAAAGCATGGCAATGTGCGTTGAATCACCTCAGTGCTGTGAAGTTACTGATGTCAACTTCAAACCAGCTGACAGCCTGCTTTGGGATGGTGGGAAAAGTCAACGGGTGGATTTGCAGCTCTTTGTATTAGTAATTTAGGTGGATTTGCAGCATTACAAGCCAAAGGAGTATGCTTTATCCCAAGGCTTCCCCTATGGCCCAGGAACAGCACGAGCAGATAGCATTGATAGTAATGGTTCACTTGCTTTTCAGAAAACATGAGCTGAACTGATTGTAAGATGGGGAATTAATACCTACTTTGATTAAAACTGAAGGTCATTCCACTGTATACTGTGCGTGTGAGAGTTGTTTAAAGCATACTTCATGGTAGTTATAAGCAAATCTAGCTATTTTCTGGCACAGTGGCTCCCCAGATTATGAAACTGAGGTGGGATGTGACAGAAATAAAATTTTATTTTACACCTACTACAAGCTAGGTAGCTAACTGGGAGGGGAGTGAAAGGAAGGTAAATAAGGATAGATGAGAAAGGGAAGAGCTCGGTGCTCTTAATCTCAGGGTCATGGGCTTGGTCCTCATGTTGGGCACCAGCGGGATGCAGTCCTTCCTGAACTGATCCAACATGGGCTTCCCATAGACTGCTGAAGGACGGTAGTTCTTCAAGAATTGCTCCAACATGGGTCTATACCGTGGGGTCTATCTGTCAAGAGCAAGCTGCTCCACCACGGGTGCCCCACAGTCTGCAGCTCTGGCCTGAGGCCTGCTCCTGCAGGGACTCTCCATGGGCCGCAGCCTCCTCCAGGCCACATCCACCTGCTCCACCGGGGACTCCTTCACCCAGCGTGGAGATCTGCTCCATGTGGGACCCATGGGCTTCAGGGGGACAGCCTGCTCCACCAGGGGCCTCTCCCTGCACAGGCCAGCTGGCTTTGGTCTGATATGGGGCATCTTCAGGACTCTTCTCATAGAAGCCACCCCCTGAAGTCCCCATGCTATCAAACTCTTGCCAAGGAAGCCCAACACAGACACACTGGAAATCTCCATCAGAAGGTTGGAGAATTGCTTATATGGCACACTGGGCTACTCTGTATGGCCATAGGTGAGTTTATATATTATGTGGTAGAATAAGATACATTTTTTTTTTAATTTTTAAATCCAGTGATACATTCGGTAGTGATGTATTCTGAGACAAAGCTTCCCACTCAGAAATCCATGTGTTGAAATGTAAAATTTATAATCCAGTGAAATGTGGCCTTTTATCTCCTGAAGACTAATCTTATTCAAAGTACAAAAAATTGCTTTTTATCAATAATACGCTATAGAGTGGTGAACTAATAGCGTTTTTCTGTGGTTGCTGATGTTGACTTAATGACTAGCAGCAACCTTTTAGGTGTTCTTTTGAATGCTTAATACTCACAAATGTACCTTAATTGTCAATAATCAAAATATGCTTTCCAGTTCTGTGCTGTAGCTATTAACTGCACTGAAGTAATCCTTTTGAAATGTAAGAAAAACTGCTGTTCAGAAGAGCTCATGGAGTAATGTACTTGTGAGTAACATTTTAATCGCTAAAACTAATGACTTTACTTGCAGATATTGAAGTAATCCTTATATTAAAATTAAACAATCTAATTTTCTACAAGAAGCTTTTCAGAAGCCGTGTTCTCAGTGCTGCATTCTGTGGTTTAAAATACAACAATGTGCTTCCTGCTTGGCTGGATGGCAGCCAGTTGCTGTCCAAGATTTACTTGAAATTGTAGGCTCTTTCCTTTTGCTTCTCAATTTTTGGTTCTTGATCCCTGGGAGCAACTCAGAGGGAAAATATCCCACCAACCTTGGCAGCGACTGTGTGCTTCTACTCTCCTCTGTGCCTTTACCACAAGATCCCTACACCCAGCTCCCCTTGAGTCATCTTTAATAGCAAACAGTAAGTCTAAATAAGTGACTATTAAGAAGCAAATGCTCAAGGAAAGAGCTTGAGAGACGTGGGAGGGAAACATAGCAGTTACTAGTTGTGCTTTGATACAAACCTTTTGCAGGCAGCAAATGGCATGCATTACCTGCACATGCATGGAGTATCCCTAGGGAGCTCTAGTACAACACACAAATAAGAAAACCAGCTCTATCCTGCAAAAAATAGACACTGATTCCCAGACTGCTCCCTCCAGTGGCAAAATGACCAGTGTTAGACTGATACTCAGCCCGCGGAGGGGGAGAGAAGCACAGCCTGCTCACCCTGATTTGTGGAGATAGACTCTGTCAATGAGCAGTGCTTGTCTGCATCAGGCTTTTTTCCTTGGATTTTTATTACAGAAGCCAGATCTTAAATCTTAGTTTAGTAAATAAATAAATAAAAACCTTCTCATTTGAAGACTTGCTGATTGGCTCCGTGAAACAGCCTGAAGATAGCTGACAATCAGAAGAATTTTGTTTTCTTCCAGTGTTTCAGTGCTGTTACAGATTTCATACACTCTTTGGTGTTAGATTTGTTAAGAATATCCTGGCTGTTGTTCTGAACAGAGACATGCTTTTGTGAGACAGGTGGCTAGGTCAGCTTCTTTTCTTGCTGATCTGCTGCCTGTTTTACAGCATTGAAGGAAAGGAAGTGGTTCCTCATGCATACCTGAATTGCACAAGTCTGAGAATTTCTCAGTGGATTACTTTTGTTACTAATGTTTAAAGCTTCCAGATACATCTCCAAAAAAGACCCTTTGTCCCACCTTTCCTCTCTCCCTCCATATCCAACAGCCCTCATGGGCTAAAAAAAAAGGGCAAAAACAAACAAACAAACTATGAAGACCTGCAAAATACAGTCTGATTATTGTAGCTGTGCAACTAACGGCAAGGGAGCTTGAAAGTGTGGCTAGTAACTTACTGGACAGTAGGCCAATGAGTAAGTATTCTGTAGATCATCAATGAGTAATGAACGCTGCTTTCAAAAAATACAGTGATAGTATCTTGTAAGGATATGCAGCGCATATCCAAGTTGCAGAATTTAAAGTTATAAAACAGGAATTGAATGCCTAGTGGAGACACAGAGAGTGGAGCATAGGAGTATATGAATAAATTAACCAGACAAAAGGTACATGTCAGGAGATGCTAACAGGTAGCAGCTCCCTAGAGTGTAAATCGTGTGCTGAGGTCCCTGGAGAGCTCATGGCCCATGGTGAGGCGCTGATGGTGACCAGTGGAACAGCATCAGCATCAATGGAAACAGCAGACTGGAAGCAGTAGCTAAGAAAAAGACACAACCAAGCCAAGCTCTGCTTTTAGAATCAGTCCTAATGACATTTGTTCCTCTGTTTCCTCACAAGGAACCACCCTGTGGAGTGCACTATGAGAAGACTGAGCAAAAAAGACAAAATAAAACCCCAAAGGAAATTATGTTTTGTCAGCTGAGACAATGAAGATATGTAGCAACTGGCTTTTCAGTTGTTCCCTTAACAGAGATTATGTGGATTTCTGGTTAGGGAAAAGAGAACAGAATAGCAGATGGTAGTAGGGAGGCTTTTTTTTTTTTTTTTTTTCTTTTTCTTTCTCCAAGGGAAGAAATGGAATTGTAAAAGAAGAGGCAAGAATTGAAAAGAATATGTGCCCTGGTGCTTAGCTGCCACCCTGATTGTCAGAGGTAGAGTTCTGTGTGTTCTGTCACTTTTTGTGGCTCTGTCTGCAAATTGCATGCCAAGTGAAAATTAACTTGCTCCTTTGAAGCTTCATTGATAGGATGTGTGTGTCTAAGCCTTAATAACTATTACATAACAGAGTCATTCCAATTTCACTGTTCATTGTTTGCATCTTTAAAATAATTGAGGTCAAGCCGGTTGCTACCCTGAGGTGACAATAATAGAGAATTACGTGCTTTTTCTTTGTAACAGGAGGGAAGGAGTAATCAAGAAAGGACAATTGATATGGACGTCATTATCTGGTTCCATCTTTCCAAGAGGCTTTCAGAGTATCTCACTTAGTATTCCAGGATCCTTTCATAAAATATTTTTTCTCATTAGCATAGTGATGTTCACAGAGGCTACTGTCTTCATCCAGACTGAAGCTTTTTGGATAGACTTCCCTCCAGCTCACAGCTCAAGGAGGCCCTTTTTGGTCAAAACTTCAGGTTTTGCTGTAAGCAAAGTGTACAAATCTGTTATTTCTAGTTTAAGCACGTTTGTGGTCAGCTGGTCTTGTACGTGTTTCCACACTAGACATTTTCACAGCTAAAATGCAAAATATGTCTTATAAGAGATCGGTGTTATAAATTGCAGTGCCTTTAGCAACAACTGCTGCGTAGATCTCTTTCACTTTAGTTATATATTAAGCTCTAATTTGCCTTTCTAGTTTGCGTGCTATTGATGGAATCCTATTAAAATATTTATGGGTGTGACTTTACTGAAGAAAAGGGGGAAGCCTATAAATCCCTATCAGGAAATCTCTTTTGCCAAGCAGTAAGATGCATGTATTGAGTGACCTTGAGAGAGTCAGAACCCTTCTCAGAAATTAAACCCAAGCAAAAATTATCTTGCTTTGCTGTGGTTAGGTATTAATGCTTAACTCAAAATAAAAATGCATTAAATTGGAGGGGAAAAAAACCCACCTTTTACTGCAGCTGTAGAAGTTATCTTAATTTGAGAGACTTTTCAATAGGAGAGGTAGACCTTCTGAGCTGGTGATTGACAGCACTGAATTCTGTAGATGTGGTTGGAAGCAAGCTAAAAAAAGCAAGTGATTTTTATTAGTCATTTTTTTTGCATGTGCGTTTATGCTCTTTCCCCTTTTCAGAATAAATAGTTGAAAGTAGGAAAGCTTCAAGGAAATCCTATGTGGGAATGGTGAAATTGTGCTGTATTGTTGGATGATATGTGAGATTAATGGCTTGTACAGTTACTGTGGTGACATTGGAGTTCCACGTTTGTCTTACTTGTCCCAAGCATGTATCAAATGAATCTATTATGCTTTGGCATGTATATATTAGTTGTCTGTTTTAACCTTTAATTTTTATATGATGCCAGTTCATATTGTTGTTGGTGATATCTGGATCAAGATTGTTGATATCTAGGTTAAGCAAGAAATCTTTCTCAAGGTCAGAATCAATGACTGTTAGGCTTTCGTGGCAACCCAATGAATTGGGTTTGCAATGATTTAGAAGGTTTTCATTTTTTCTCCGTGGACTTGGTTCTCTTTCTTTACACGTCTGCTTTCTTTTTTAAGAAAAGCAGTGTTTTATATTAAACAAAAGAGAAAAAAAAAAAAAAACACAACTCTGTGATATTTGCTTTTTTAAAAATGAGAACCAAGGTCTGCACTCCTGTCACTTATGACCTAATTAAGGTTGGTTTCAAAAGCTGGCCTCTACTTGTGTCCTTTCCTGATGGCTTTCAAAATGTTTTTCTTGTGTCATGATTCTCTAAAAGCAAGAAACTAATATACCAGAAAGTATTTTTGTGTGTGTGTGAGAGAGAGAGAGGGAGAGCAAGAAATCATGTTTTCATATAACAGAAAGAAAACAATGAAGAAGCATTTTGGCGCTTTCCTTGCCTTTGAAGGCAGTAAACCTCTCAAAAATGCAACTTGACTTAGGGTTGGTAAGAAAGTGATTTGTATTGCATTCCTGCATTACTATTTAAATGTCCAAAGCTTTTCCCACAACATTTTTTTTTTTTACAGATGCTCTCTTTTTCATATTAGCATTGTGTTTATTTTTCGAGTTTTCTTTATGATTGTTTTCAACTTGCCTCCTGTCAGCAATGGAAAGGTTTTAAAAATAAAAATTACTGCATTAAATCTTCCAGAGGAAATGCCCAGAGGTGACTAGGCAGCCAACGTGCTGCTAGTGGTGGTATTACTGACAGCCCACGCAGAGAACAGTAAGTTGAGAAATAGTAGTATTAACTGATAGAGCTAAAAGTGTCCTTGATGAATGATTTCTAGCATGTCACAACTTGACAACATAGAATTTCTGTGGGTTCTTAGTGCTGCTAAAAGAATATTTTCCTTCTCTGGAGTGTTTTGGATTTTTTTTTTGCTGTACACATGGGTAGGAGTATTGTAATACCTACTATAAAATGATTCAATATGTGTGAAGATCAATTCCAAAAAGGAAAATTGCACATGCTAAAATATAAATTGCTCGTGTGTATGTCAGATGATGTATTCAGTCCTGGGAAGGTCTGAATAATCTTCCTCAAGTTATATATTCCAAAGAGAGGTAGGACGGTCTCTACTATTTAAATCTTTATAAATGAGAATAGGATTGATGACACTGTTTTCTTGCTACGCTCTGTATGGCCTGTATGAGGAAGGGGGGGAATGTTTGCCTACCCTTTGATGTAATACAGCTGATGTCATTCTTCTTTGGCTTCAGGGAGCTTGAAATCACTGTGTCTTAGGATGCCCCTGAGAATCCTGTGAATTGGGCAGTTTGGTAAATGATGTAAAGTTGTTTTTTGCTTTAGGTTGTTGTGATGTGCTGCTAGTTTGGTGAAGTCCTGTAAGGTCAGTAATTGTAGAAATAAAGATGTTCCAATTATCATAATACCCATCTGGGCCAGACAAACAGACTTAGGTCTGTTAGTCCTGGAGATAATGAGCATTTCCAATGTAGATGAAACCATGTCAGAGGCAGTCATATGCTCTTCCGTTTGTGTGTGGCTGTTCAGTTTTCATCCTTTTGAAGTTCCAGTTTATCTTTGTTCTAGGATAGGAGGAAAAAAATCTTTAAAAGAGTTTATTATTAGACTTCATAATTGGGATTTTCTCTCTCTGTAGTTTCAGAAACAAATTGAAACCTTAAATCAAAATTGCTGTTCAGGTTTCTAATATGATTTCTCTGTTTGGGAAAGATTAATATATCGTCTAGTATGTTAACAAAATATTGAATTATTATAATTTTTCTTTTAGCACAGAAATAACACCTCAATTTTTCTTGATTATTTCTTAAATTAATTTTTAGTTGCTAATTTTAGCTAATTTACAGTATGAAAGACTCTTCATTCTTCTTAATGTGTCTGAAATGTTCTGGATTCGCAAAAAAATACGTCTCAAAGCCTATGCTGTCCGGGCGACCCTGAGAACAGAGCCATTTCTAGTTACTGATTTGTTTGGGATCTCGTTATGTAATGGATGGTGCCATATAACATTGGCAGCTTGTTCACAAGAGGAAGATCCAGGAGGTGGAATTCCAGCTGCAATGAGTAGTTGGCAGTGGCTGTGACAGGGGTAAGTAGGGAAAGCAACCACACAGATCACACAGGGTGTTAGGATGGTTTGGGGAGGGGAGGAAGCAGGCAGCAACAGCAGCTGGGAAGGGGCTGCTTTGGAGCAAGCAGTAGAGGGTGGGTGACCTACTAAGGCAAGTGTCAGAGAGAATTGCTGTTGTGTTCGGTTTTCTGTGAAGGTGTTGTCAAATGGCAACTTTCTTTGTGGGTGGTGTTACCCAGAGGAATGCTCACAGTATTGGAGAATTTCTGGCTGGCTAAAAGGTCTGCATCCCCTTCCAGCTTCAGGAATAACTGTTAATAGGAAACATATAATGTGGACTACTTGGGCTCTCCTACTGCAAGCTGAAGATGGCTAAGAGTAAGCCATGCATGTGAACTGGTCTATTCTTAGCCCGAGGCTTCCTCTGACCAAATATTTTTCACTCAGGTAAATGTAGCCCTACTAAGGTTAGATACACATGTATGCACACACACAATTCATTTATTGCATGCAGTCCTGATAGTTCTTTCAGTTTTTCTATTTTGTACCTAGCATCAGCTTATAGCTGTGAAGTTTGAGTGCATTCATGGAAATATATAGTTTCTTTCCCATACTATGAGAAACTATTTACCTGTGAAGAGGGGTTGCCAAAGCTGAAATGAGTGGAAAGAGAAGGGAGGCAGGGGCAAATAGCTACTATCAAAAGTAGAGAGGTACTGCTTTGAGCTGTCTATTTGCAAGTGAGGAGAAGGGAAAACTGAGCAGTACTGAAATAAATGTGGATCTCTACCAAGAGCAGAGTCATTCAAAATTAAGCAAGTTATGTAACTTCGGAAAAGGAATCTTACAATTCAAGTTTTCTTGAAATCAAAGCTCTCCATTCTGCTTTTAAGACCAGCTGAGAGATGCTGCCTTCCCTCCTGCTAATGAAGCAAAAAGCAGACCTGCAAGTAAGGTAGAGGATAATGCTGTAACCGTGTGGCCCAGAGTCTGCCTTATGAAGGGGTAATATGTTTAAGGATTTTTGTTTTTCAACATGTTTAGTTGTTCTTAATCCTCTTTTGTTTATTCTTTTTAGAGCAACCACATTTCAAGTCTTTAAAAATCTTTTGTCAATGACTCGTTTACAAAAAATAAAGTGGCAAGCATCTAAAAAACATGCTGTTATTTTAATAATACACCTTATTCTATTTCCCTTATGCCACAGAGAATTGTTCTGTGGGTCTCCAGAGAAGGGGATGTTCTTCCTTCTTGTTCTTTTCATGCGGTACCTTAAGCAAATGGTTATGATCAACATTTGAGCAGTAAATGCTGATCAACTTCTAATGCTTTGAATCCTACAGAGGAGCTGCTGTTCTTGGTGTCTTCTGCTGCTTCAGGCACCTTGAACAGTTGCTTTTACCGCAGCTATAATGTTGTATAGAAACATTGCCAGCAGGTAGCATGGAAAGGATGAATTAAAAAGGCCTCTTTCAAGCTAAGGTCAGGTAAAGAATATTAAGACCCACAACAATACTTCATTTTTGATAAAGGGAAAGTAAACAATTGTTATTATTTACTTTTATCCTAAACTGGGAAGAATTTAACTCCAGGCTGTAGAGCTTGGGGCTGGGTGCTAACTGCAAGCATTCAGTCACTTTTTCCAAATGTTTCCTAAGCTCTGCAATCAGTTTATCTTATGTTCTTCTCTTAGATGTATAAGAATATATTTGCCCTTTAAGCAAGGAAGCGGAAAATGGAAACGTTATTTTGCATTTTTATTTTCCTGTGGAAGCAGATCCTTGGAAATGTAAGCTGTTTCTAACAAAGGAAAATGAAGAAAATTGAAAGTATGAAGAGTGATTGTACGGAGATGAAAACAAAATACTTCAGTTGCTTCGAAGCATCAGAAGGGGTTTCAACTTCACAGTCTTGTTCAGGATGGGAAAGGAAGGGAAGCAGTTTTCCATTCAATTGTAGTGCACAGTCTTCAGGGAGAATATGATCCATCGTCTCCCAGCCATACCTTCAATTTGTTTTCATGAGCTCTTTTTATAGGGGAGTGGGGCTCACTTACATGAGTGTGTGTGTCTGTGCTGGTCTGGTTTTTGTTTTGGCTTTGAAGGCACCCTCTGTGCTCTGGAGCTCAGGTACGTGGTGTGTGACTTCTCAAAACTGGAGCACAACCTGAGGTTCTGGCAGTTCCTAAAGGTGCTTATCCTGGCTGCCTTTGTTGTACTCTGTCTAATTCTCTTTTCTGACAAATGGAATTAAAATTGACTGTGCACATCTTACTGTAAAAATCTGCATAAGATTGATTCTTTTTTTGGCAGTAACCTGACAGCACAGCTCCTTCCAGTCTTTCTGGATTTTGCAGTTACTTCACAAATAAAACTCACCAAACCTATAACACTTTGGCTTCTTTTAAAGCTTTGGCCTCTGTTTTTAAATGCTAACTGTTAAGATCTCAGCATTTTAATTTTCAGCAGGGAATTAAACTAAGCTTCTTATGTAGCTTCCTTCAACAGCCTTTCACTTAATTCTGTTATAATTTGTTTGCAGGGATGGGTATTTGAATCTTTGAGTTGAGTTTCCATTCTTCCTTTTCAAGTGTACTCAATATGAACTGTTTAATTGGTATACTTTCCGCAGTGTAGGGAGGCTGTGGGAAGCAAACCAGGCTTCAAAAAGACAATAATAATAATGAAAAATCATGATGTTCATCATACACTTTTCACATTACAGTAGGTTGGAAAAATGGAGCTTGAATTTGTTGTTTACAGTGTTTAGAATTTTTTTGAAAGCTTTTGAGAAATTCAAGTGTAAATCTAAGTTTTTTTTTTTTTTTGGTGAAATTATTCTGTTTAGGAAGACATTATGTTTAAAATAGTTTTCTTAAGAAGGAGCATCTCAAGATCCTGAATTTTCTGACTGCATCTAGCTCACTGTTATAATTACACATTTTAGCAAAATAAACCACCTTCTATCACTCTGTGACTTTATAATGTGATATCTTTCATATATGTAATCAGGTTCTAAATTTATATTGACCTTATAGTGTCCCACTAGCATCCTCGTGTGCTCTGAGCTGGCTGGGTTATTGGTTGCCTATATTAGAGAAGAGATGATGACTGTTGTGGTACGTGCAGCGTAGGTGCCCAATCCAAAGTGCCTTCCTTGAAATGCTTTCTTCAGGGATTTAATCTAGAAATTGTTGCATTAGAGAAAAATCCACTCTGTTACATGAACCTTATAATAATTAAGCCAACATATTTTGGGGGTCAATGAGCTGGTACAGAAACTCTGCAGTTAATGTGATGGATCGCGTGGTGACTGCCATCAGCGTTGACATTCTGTGATCGCGGCCACGTAGGAGATTCATTTGAATCACTGAAGGAGTTGGACTTCGATTTATCTCTCACCATGATTAGAGCTTGAACTTTAGCTGTGAGATTGAATTTGCATGCTTCATAAACCTATTAAAATTGATCTTTTTTTTTTTTTTCAAAGCATGTAATCTTCAAATAGCAGTTTCTTAGATTATGTAAAAACATCAGATTTAGCAAAAGAGAAAAGAGAAGGGGAGGAAGAGAAGTAATAAGAAGACAATCATGGAATAACCTTCATGTTTAGCTTAAAAGTCCCACTCTAGAAACACATATAAAAATTTCTGCCCTCCAGCCCTTTCTTCACATTGGTTGGAGTTTGGGTGGAATAGCTGGCGCATGATATCATCTTTCTGTATTTTCTAGGAAGCTGGTTTTTAGGGTGCTGCAAGCTTTTGAGAATGTAAAAGGACTTTTCTCTTGTATCAGTCTGGCGAGAGGATTGGTAGGTTATTTCTACTATTTCATCCGCCTTTTAGGATCGTGAGCCTGAGGTTGTACTGAAAATAGAAAGATGCGAAAATGAGATTTTTAAGAGAGGTAAGACAGTTCAACACATGGCAACCGTTATTCAGCATGGACTCCCACGGGTAATTGAACCTTGGGTTTATATTGATAGATCTTGCACCTGCAGCAGAAAGGGATACTAAGCAACTCTGTTCTTGTTAACTGAGTTTTCTGTCTGGTAGTATATATTCTTTTTGCTATATTTTGCCAAAGGGTGTGGAAGGGAAGAAGTGTGATGCTGCATTATTGAAGAAAGATTGCAATGTCTTAAGTGAAGTCATTACTTAGATGGTGTGGATCTTCTCTGTAATTGAGTGAGAGCTTGATATTTGGGAATTGGATATAAGTACTTTACATCGTTTGGCAATAAGAGATTTGCAATCTTATGTTTAAAATCAGCTTTATGTGTGCCCATAAGTTGTCTTTGTTAGGGTATCTGATCAGTAGACAAACTTGTAGGGATAAAACAACACACTTCGAGATGTCGGGAAGGCTGACACAATCCTCAAATTATTTTTGAGATGAGATACATAAACTCTGGCTCTTTAGACATAAGCTGTATATATACGTAAGTCAGTACATTAAAGAAAAGGTCCAGAATGAATTTGAGTTTTGTCTCAAATGTGTATGATTATAGTTACAGGCGTGATTATTTCAAAGACACTCCCATGTGGTGTGGTACATGAAGGTGTTTTCTTATCTTAAGGAACGGTAAGTATGAGAGAGGCCCATCCTATGCATGTATAATTTATGAAAAGCTGTAAAAA
The DNA here is from genome assembly GCF_963932015.1 of Anas acuta. Classification (NCBI taxonomy): domain Eukaryota; kingdom Metazoa; phylum Chordata; class Aves; order Anseriformes; family Anatidae; genus Anas; species Anas acuta. The sequence continues at coordinate 43,236,178 of NC_088980.1, read as the reverse complement.
CAGATTTTTTAAACATCTTTTTCTTTTAGTTATAGGAAGGATTTTTGGAAGCTTGCCAGTTTATTTAAAGAACAGCCTGCTCATACAATGTTTTTATCTGCTCTACAAGCGTGCATTTTATCTTTGTCTGGTTGGTTCAAATCTAGAAACAGATTAACTTTCTCCCCGACAGCTGGTATTCATATCTGATAGTAAATAAGTATTCTAAGTTGCATCCTATGGCAATGCCTGTAAACTTCCAAGTCACCTTATTTTTTCAAAATAATTCCTTACTGATGCTTGAGAAATGAAAAATGGTTGTTTGTGAACTGTGACTAGATGTTTCATGTAGGAGAGGAAGAAGATGGATGCTGTATCTTCTGTGGGTGTCTCAGGTCATGTACCTAGGAAAGAAAATTCAAGTCTAAATTGGTAACAGAGAAGGAAGTAGAATTTTCGTATGTTTCCTTAAATACTTCCAGAAAGTATGAGTCGCTATTACACCTATTATGAACCTACTACTTTAAGAGACTATTTTCTCTAACATAGTCTTGACGTTTTCACAGATCTTTGGTAGTCTCAAGCCCTTTGTTTTTGTAGGTAAATTTATGGTATATTTGCATCATAACATGAACGTTCATTTGTTGTTCTTTACATTTAGTTACTACCTCAACCTGTAGGAATTTAACAGCTACGTTGTGATATTTCCTATGGCATCAGATGTTTTTGCACCTTTACAGATGATGAGTCAAGTTGAGGGACAACAGAAGAATCTCGTACAAGCCATCGAAGCTCTCCCAAGTTCTGGACCCCTTTCTGCCTTGGATCAGGACTTGCTGCTTTTAAAAGCTACCTCTGCTGCCACCCTGAGCTGCCTTGGAGAATGCCTGACTCTGTTACAGCAAAGCATGCATCAAGTGGGCCAGCACCATAACAGGACACTGTCATCAGGTGAGCACAAGCGCTCTTGGGTATTTTTTTTACGTGCCCTAGGGTTTTTTGTTATGCTACTGAAGAAGGCAAAATGAACCCTTCCTCAAAGAGCAGTTGGATTGAGCAGCCTGTAAGCTTCTGCAGCATCAAGTATTAGCATTTTTCTCTTAGCCTAAAAAAAGCTGCAAAATGTTGAAATTGGAAAAGAGGGGAAAAAAATGTTGTCCTAAGTCTTCACGGGGAAATTAGGTTTTGAAGACAGCAAGATAGGGAGGGGGAAAAAAGTGGCATGGAGAACAGATAGATAAGCCTGTGCTCTTAAAGACAGGCAGAACCTGATTGGTATTTTTATGTAGAGATTGAAATCACAATACAGTTGTGTTTGATAAAAATGCAATGTTACAGCGAAAAATCATATTTCTAGTTTTTTACATAGAAAGATTAATCCTGCTAAGGTAGATTTATTCCAAGCAGTGTTTTTCTTTAAGTCTGGGAAGAGATCTCCATGTTTCTATTTAAAAAAAAAAAACATAAAAATAAAATGGTGGCAAATTTTTATGAACCTAAGAAGTCAAAACTGTGTGATTCTGCATTGCAGGCATGAACCTCCCAAGTCCTCATGCAGATCTATTTTTTTTAATTCACACAGTTGTAGGACTCTATCAGTAATATAGGAAGTCAGACTTTCTGAAAGGATGGTCATTGTTTTCCCAGGGACAAACTGCACTGCCTAGTTTAAGCACAGGATCAGGACATGATATAAGAGGAGGAGGAGGAGCAGCAGCAGCAAAAATGGGGTGGCTTTTCTGGAAATGGGGTGGCTTTTTATGTTTTTTTGTAGGTAAATCAACAACATAATCCAACTTCAAGTAGGCCCTTAAAGAACAAAACATGAAGAAAAACACACAAAAGTACTGAAAATCAAAAAGACAAAACATTCTTATTTGCAGAAAGTTTATTACGGGGCAGGATATGCCCTCAGGGCTGCTGAGACAACTGAGTAAGAAGAATCCTTCTGATGAATTCCCACTGTGGGGAAAATAGAAATGTGAAAGGGTCAGTTGAAAAGTAGGGAAATGACATTAAAAGGCCCTTAGGAAGACAAAACAAAACAAAAAACTACCAACCAACCAACCAACCCACTAGTACCACTAACAAAAAAACAAACAAACAAACAAAAAAAACAGCAACAACCAAAAAACAGTTAAAAACTTTGATGCCTATACTATGCCATATTGGGACTTCCCTAATGCAGATTCTGATATAGTTCAGAGAGTAAAGTAAATGAACAACAACAACACAATTCTGTATTCTGGTTTTAACTTAGAAAATGCCGAAAACTTACACATATCTAAATAGTAATGATAAAGTGCCTTTAATTAAATTCTTTGATATAATGTCATTTCAAAAGAGAATGGGTTGGATCAAAGATGAAAAGCATCCTTCAAAGAAAAGTCGCTTTCCAGTTTCAAAGTCCCTGGGGGTTGTTTTTCATGTCCGTGTGATCTAAGTGAACTGTCAGAGATAGATGACTTTAGTCGTACATGCCCTTGAATCTCTGTCCAAGTAATCTTCTGTTAAATCAGTGCTGTGTTTTGACTTGATAATGATTTTTGCAGATCTGTGCACAATAGCAGGGAAAAACAAATATAACACTAGTACTCGCTTAAAGGGATTCCCTTTTTTAATCCCTTCTCCCTCCCCTAAAAATGTTGAAAGCTGCTATTATAAAGTACTTAATAAAATTTAATAAGTATTCTTATTTGTTTATTTTCCCTTTAGACTTTAAAGTTGTACGAGAATTCTTTCAGGAACTGAAATTCTGTAGCATTTGTTCATATCAGCATCTTCAGTGTAACTGTGAGAACCCGAATGCAAACAGTTAATTCTTCAGTGTGTAGGTGTGCTTATTTGGTATGTAATTTAGAGAGAGGGAGACAGGGCGAGAGGGGGGAACTAAAAGCTGCTGAAATACTTAGACTATTCTCCTTCAAAAATCTGTGAAATTACTACTTTTTCTTCCTTTTCTTTTCCCCAGGACTTGTTATGCAACACAGTTGCCTGAAAGAACCTGGCCTGAAAGTCTTGATTACTGATTTTCCTACCCAGTTAATCTTGCTCAGGCGTACTTTGATGGACTTAATGTTTCTGCTGAGTCGGTAGAGTTTCAGAGTCATCAAAGCTGAATAAACTCATACCTAATCAGACTAATGCCTTTAAGTAATCTAGCAAACTCTAACTCTGTGAGATGATATATTTCATTTTGATTCTGTGTCCTCCAGGTGAATTTTTTTAATTGCATATCCAGAAGGAACAACCAAACGGTGACCTTTATTATCACCTCTTGATAAGGTCAGGTGAAAATGACTTGTTAGGTTAAAAGCCATATGTTCATCTGATAGAAAGTCTAAAACATCTTTCCAGGATGATGTTCAGTATATCGCCAAATGTTTGCATCCAAGTGCCGTCATTACCTGCTACATAGCATCCAAAGATTCTAGTTGAATAAATCCTGTGGAAAGGCAATGGGGACAAGATCCTCAGACTGTTGCACAGACAGACAAGGTAGGAATTAGACAGCACACTTACCTCTAGCCTACAGTTCATGAAGGTGGTCCAACAAAGCAGAGCAGCACTCCCTTGTAGAGTGTGAGAAATAAGCAATGACTTAACTTTCTTAAATTTAACTTACCTTTGACTTCACCTTCCTTCAGAATGAAATGCTCATGCTATTATGTCCTAAATACAAAGAACTGCCAGAAGAGTAGATAGTATCTACTTTCTCTGTAGCTTTACCCTGCTTCTGTTCTTGAAGTCATTATGGCCAGTTGTGCATGGATTGTTAACTTTTCCTCTGTGCACCGTAGGCCTTGCCATCTGAATGCTTCTACAGCAAGGACTTAAAGTAGCTGAGAGTTTCTGACATAATACTTAGAGAATGCACTCGCAAAGATAGTTACTAAATAGCTACTATTTTAAACAGATTTGTAGACTGTAACTTTTTAAAAATTAAAAAAAATGCTACTTTTGAGGTAACTTTTTTATTGTTTTGTTTTCCAGTAGTGTGATTAGATAGATCTGATCCAGTATCTGGGATTGTGTGGGTCTTGACTTCAAATATTTTATGACATGTTTTGGCATGAAATAGTTTAAGGAAGAAGTGATTTTGAGCTCTTCGTGTTTCTCGCAAGTTGTCAGTCTTATACCTCAAGTCTGCAAGCAGTTATGAAGATTAAACTGAAATCTTCAATCTTTTTTTGAAGGGTAGTCAACACATGTTTTATTCCCACAGTAAAGATTCAAGGAAAGATTTTTTGTGATTCTCTTTTTGTTAGTGCTCGATTTTGGACGTGCATCAACAAGAACAGCCAGTGAAGCAAAAATTCTGTCTGTGTTTCTACTTTGGGGTAAAACAATGTCATATTCATATCTAGCTGTCTCCATTAAAAGTCTATGCATTGATCTCTGGCTAAATGCTTTGTAATTTTTTTTTCTTTAATTGAAAATGTGCTGGAGAAGGGTATTATTAGCTGAAAGTATTGGTTACATACAGTGTAAGGTGAAAATGAGGGATTGCACCTATTCTTATGAGTTTCATTGGGGTTTGGGATTTTTTTTATTTTTTTTTTGTAGGAGAAAGAAGCATTTCAAGGATTTTCCAATTGGCCAAGGATGTCACCTAGCAGTGTAGTGTGTAGTATTTGCTAATCAGCATTAGCAAATGCTCGTGTGCCTTGCGAGAAGATCAGGTTTATTTGGCATGCAGACAAGAAGCAGGTGGCTTTTTAAATAAAAATGCAGCAGAGAAACCTTGTCTCTATGTAAACTTCAAAACTTTTGGTGTTACTTTTTTCCTTGTGTAGGAAACATTCTTCTTTTCTTTGGCAGAGGAGTGTCTCTAAAGCCTGTTGACTGCTGTGGTTAACATCCTTCCTCCTGTCCCAAACTGAGAATGCAGCAAACTCAAGTAATTTGTTTTAAAGCTGATTTATCACCTTATGCTGTGTTTTAGGTCTGCTTTTTATTTTAATACCTTGGCAAATAGAATCCTGTCTTGCAGTCAGCAGCCTGTGCAGATAAATCCCTTATTTAAACTGTTTCACATCAGACACTCATTTACTGAATAAACGATGTCCCAGACAGGCATTCCCTCATATATTTTTAATTTTCATTTACCACTTTTTTGAAGTGTGTCACAGAATATTTTTTTTTTTTCTTTGAGGAGTTATTTTTAGTTTACCTTTAAAAGACAACAACAACAAAAACACATGATCATCCTCACCACGTATTTTCTGATGTTCATTTGGGTGTGTAAATGCTGCTTTAATTTTTTTTTTTTCTTCCATGGCAAGAAATGGATTGAAGATGATTCTGGAGTCTGGGAGGGGGATGTATTTGAACTTTATTTTACCAGGTTCTCTGGTGCCTCCTTTTGAGCAAATAAATTTACAGGAAAGAAAATCTAGATGCTTTTAATTTGGAGACAAATGACAAATAGGGATTCTTCTGTAGTACAGATGGCAAGAGGAGAGAAAATTGCGCAGGGGAATCCTCTTTCTTGCTCAATTCCTGCCACCACCAACTGCCCCCTGAATGCCTGGTGGCAGGAAAGGATGAGGAAAGATGGGAGATAAAAAGTTATTACCTGTGTAAATTACTGAATTCCACGTAGTCAGGTTCCCCTTAAATATATCAGCTCTAGATTTGCTTCTGTTGAGACCAACCAAAACAGTTTGCTGTTATATGTATATGCTAATACATGATTCCTTATATACTCCTCTTTTTTTTTTTTTTTTTTTGAAAGATAGCATTATTTTCTAGTCCTTGCCCAGCATTTGCGAATACAACATTGTTCTTCTAATCCGAAAAACAGATGTGCAGCTTGCTGTTGCTTGTTGAGCCTCCTGTAGGATTCAGTAAAGCTGTTGTCTGTCCATGGCCATGGAAGGAATACACATCTAATTTTGGTCTCTCCTGGAGGGCTAGTGTTGAATTGTTAAGGGAATATTTGTTACAGTGTAGTTACAGTATGTTGTAAGAGTTTTAGCAATCAATGCGAGGTTACGATTGTGCTGGGAAAAAATGTTTTTTTTTTTTTTTTAAGAGGACTTAAAAATAGAAAAGTTTTGTTGTAGAATTGAGGTAGGTGTTAAGCATGTTTCATGCATCAATTATAGGAAAACGTAGTGTGAAGGTATACCAGATACCTAGGAAACTGGAATCAAAGAAAGAAAATGATCCACGCTGCTTAACTGAAAAAATCCACTCCAAACCTCCTCTTTGGGGATAATTTCCCTCCCTTCTGCTGTGTGCAACTGTGAAGGGGAAACCCATTTCTCCTGAGGGCACTTGGGGAGGATGCTCTCTGTCGTGCCATCTGAAATGGATGGTTTTTGTGAGCTGTAGCATTGCCATAGGGAAAGGAGAGCAGGCTGTGGCTGGGTGCTGTGCTTGTGTAGATGTGTTCCCTGTCTTGTTGGGGTTTATCTGCTGCCTGTTCATTGTAGTGGAAATTGGTGTCGAGGGGCTGGAAGAAAGCTCATTTTGGGGTACTTTCTATGAGAGCTGCAGGTTTGTGTGTACATATCCACTGAACTTCCAGGGAAATTAGGCAGTTTTTCTCCCCTGGAAGCATATAACCAGCACCATGCAGGTGGCAAAGATCTGGTTGATTTTACTAATAGTGTATTTGGTACATCCTTTCCAATTTCTGCATAGTTTACTACAGAAACAGATGTTTTGTTTTAATTGGTGAGCTGCCTTTTATAGTCATAAAGCAAATAATAAAGTAGCATTTGTGAATGTCTTCCTGGAGAACTTCTTTAGAATGATGAAATGCATCAAATAAGAATTGAATTTACCTTTCTGTCTGCTGTCTTAGGCTAGGACTGAGAACAGAACAAAAATCTTTCTTAAAAACAGACAGTGACAGCATTTTCTTCCCGTTCTTAATGAACATTGAAGATTAAACTTTCTTTCTCATACTATATTTTTTCTTTCATTTTTTCATGAAGTCTTTAGAAGAAAGGTAATGAACTCGTGATAGAAAATCTAGTACACCATAAGGCAGTGAAGATGGCAATTCTGTCAGGGTGGATCATATTATTTACAGATATCTGCTTAGGCTGGGGAAAGGAGGATAAATTCCAATAAAATGATTTGATTCAATAAATAGTTAACTACTTATACTGTTTTGTGGCAAATGTAATTTCTACTAGCACACATGAGACTGTTTCTGGCATACAACTGATATGTGAGTAGAGTAGGAGTTATGTTTTTGTGTCCTCTTTCTCTGTATAGAGGTTTTATTCTGATCTTAACTTGATTTGAAGATTATTTCTAATGAATTCTCTCTTCACACTTTGCTTTTGTCTGGGAAGTAGGGGACTATATCGGGTATATGGCAACTCCCTTGGGATGAAACAAGAATGCTGATGCCTCAGAGCAGATTTGCAGATTAAAGATTGTCAGATATTCCCAGATGGCACTTAGGAACTGGGCCTGGAATTTTTTCAACTTGCTCAGAGAGCTGACTTTTAATTTAGCTTTCTGTGGTATATGGCTGCTTTTTACTGCATACGTCTGATCTGCAAAGTAGTCCAGTTCCAGGCAGGCAGACTCGAACACAATGATTTTTCTCACGTGAAGAGGTGTTTGAGAAGCAGATGTGCTTTTACCTTTGGACCTTAAATCTTAGCATCCTTTTGGTGTTGGCTAGATCCTAAGGTATAGTTAAGATCTGCTTAAAAAAACTGATTAAGCTGACAAGGTATACTCTTTTGCAAGAGATAGCACTGCCCCTGGGACAGAAGGAAAAACACGCTTGCATACTTCTAACAGATTCTAGTTCTGTGAGAGGGTTTAAAATGTGGGGAGAAAGATGAAGGAGTAAATCGCCTTTTTACTAGGTGTGTTTGTACTGAAGAGCAAAACTGATACAGTGTTTTTAAAAAAATATGTAAATGATGGCTAAGTAAATGTTCACGCTTGCAAATTTCCCCTGAAGCAAGGTGTTTATTCAAATGGCTTTCACTTGTGGCTATTTACAGAAATGAATTTATTAAAAAAAAAATATTAATTAAAAGTAAAGGCCAAACAGATTGTGTACGAAGAGAGGAAACAGATAGCCCAAGGAAATGAGTGGATGATGTATTTTCAAAGAGTTGCATAAAGAGCAGTCAGTTCAATTTTTTTTAGTTTTTCTGTAACAGGAAAATAACGATAATAATTCACTTTTCAGCTGTTTGACAGGGAGAAACAGAAAAATAGACCAAGATTACTTACTGCAAAGTAATGAAGAATGAGAAGCATAGGTATGCTCTGTAAAACTCTTTGCTGAAGTGAAACAAGTTTATTTTCTTGATTTTATTTTTTGTTCTCTCTCTGAAATCTGTATGGATTAACACCAGAAAGACAGAAATAAAGGAAACAAGTTTAGCAATGTACAGCCTTGTGAATTCCCTCCAAGGAACAAACTTCTTTATTTGAAGTTTTCTAACTTAGTTTTATCCCTAAATGCTGAAGGTATGCTTCCTTCTTCCCATGCAGAGTGACGGTCCATTTTGGATCTGCCAGAAGTATCTTCAGATTATCCTCTGAATCAGACCTTGTTTTGAGGGATCTGTGGTTATCCTTTTTTTTTTTTTTTTAATTTTATAATTGTTCAAGACCTAAAGAGAAACTATGAGTAGTCACTGAACTCTTCATGTCTTGCCATGTATACTGTTATTGTGTGTAGATTTAATTCCATTTTTGGAATGGGCTAAGCTGTTGGCTTCATGATGTGTAAGAGCGATGTGTAGGGCAAGTCAAACAAAGAGACTGTTTTCTCTCTTGTGGTTTGCACAACTCAGTCTGGACTTAAAAACATCTACTGCCATAGTCCTCAAAGTTACTATAACCCCAAAGCCTTCGCAGTATATAAAATAAAGGCCTAATATGAGAGACACAAAGATGTTCTTTTGTCAGTGGGAAATTTAAGTCATTATGTGAAATAAATATTATAAAAAAGATGTTTTTTTCTCCATTTTCTCTGGTCTTTGAAAATCATTTTACATTATTTGCTTAAAGTTTATTCACAAGTTGCTGTCACACGATCACGCTAAGCAAGTAGACCTGAAACTTTATCATGCCATCAAAATTTAGTGCCATTTTAGCTGAGAGGAATGTCCTGTAATTATTTTATCTTTGGAATTTAGTAAGGTTTCAGCTATAGGATTTGTGACCTGTTTTTACTAATACAAATGTTAAGAGAATATAATACTACACAGCATCATCTCACCGGATCAAACCATTTATCTTAATTAGAGGCAACCTCTAGGATCTTACAATTAACCACTGGTGATAAAGAAAGAGAAATTGCATGTTCTTTAATGTAAATAGTGTTCATTGGGATCATCTCAAAACGTTGGCAGTGATGAGAGAAAGAGATTCTCCTGGTGGCACTAATTGTGTTTTCATATACATATCATGGTAATGACTGAAAAGCTGCAATTTTCTTATCCATATCTCTGTATTTTATAACAGCATGTAATTAATAGCTGAAATTTAAGCCCTATGCTGAGGGCTACTGATTTGACGGGTGATACTGTGTTTAGAGCAGTGAGGGAGGAACTGTGCCTTCCTAGCTGATCGTTTTTTTCTGTGTTATCTTCCCTAAATACTGGCCTGTCCTGGGAATCAGATGTCCCCAGCAATAGAGGTTTTTCTGATATCTAGTTCTGTTTGATTCATATTTAATGTGTATCTTCCTAATGAGAACTCTTCTAAACTATGGTCTTAGTAGAGGTTAAACATTTGAGCACTTAATCTAGGAAGGGCTTTAGTTCTAGTAAATTCACTTAGCAGCTGTACTTTATTTCTGAAACTCTGGTTTCAGGCAGAATAAATGGGAGGAGTGGACAGGATATTACCTGAACTAGTCCTTGGACTGGGGTCTGATGCAAAAACTAAATGGTTAGACACTTTTCTTCTGGTACCAATCTATGTTTATAAGATATGGTAAATATCTTCACTGTATTAGATGCAGGAATGTTGACTTGGATATCTTTTTAACTATTCAAACACTGGGTAGAGTGCACTTGCTTTTTTTAATCAACAAGGTGTGTCAGTTTGTATAATCTTTATGTATAATTCTATCTGGTAGGAATAATGTAAAACCTTCATTGACTTAAAAAAAAAAAAAAAAAAAGATAAATTGGCATAGAAGATGCTGGAGTATTTTTGTTACTGAAGTAAAGCTGAACATAGGAACAGAAAACAGGTTCATTAATATGAACAAATGATGAGAGGAATGGGAAAAAAACAAAACACTTTAATCTGCTTCTTGTAAGTTAACATCTGTTTTCTGCTTCAGAAGGTATCCTGGGATGGCCTGGGCCCAAGTCACATTCTACAGAGCAACTGAAAAATGGTGCCCTCAGCTCCTTATCATCTGCTAGTGCCAACATTACGTGGGCAATAGTACCATCTGCAACCCAAGATGAACAGACACTACAGCCAAATACAGAGGTAAGCAGGCCATTTCTGTTGTATCTGAGACTTGACATAGATTAGATGCAAACCACGTGGGACAGTGGATGCTTGTATTAATAACTCACTGTACTTTCTCTTTATGGTACCCTATTTGCTTGAAATAGTTGTTTAAATGCTGGCTTGTGCAAAAGCGCACGCTGAAAACTAGAAAAAAATGTTTACATATTGCTCTGTGCTTTTGCTTCTCTGAGGTACTTTGGAGACAGACAGTGGACTGTGGCAAGCATGTAATCTCCTTCTCAGTTGTAAAACCATTAACACTCTGTCAGCATACATACCTATCTTCTTGGTGATAGAAAGAGCTGCTTGTTTTTTATGCTGGTTTGAGACAGATAGGAGACATTATGACCACAAGATTTGCTTGCTACTTGTTCTTCCATGTTGCTGAGTGCTCTTGTACACCTCTGGGCACAGCTGATTATTCTCTGAGTGGAAGAGCTCTGTATTGCTTTCTGCCCCCTTTTTCTGTTAAGTGATTGTGGGCAAGACTTGCCCACGTCATCCTGCACCAGCCTGTTGATTTGTGCTTTTGTGGCATTTACTTGGTAAAGGGCAGTTCTGAAGCATCGACTCTTTGAGGAGGCTCATAGCTACGTATCAGGCATCTGATGCACTGACAGTCTCTCACCATGCCAAACGTCTCCAGCTTCTGCTGTCTGCTTCTGGATACCAGTGCTGCCCACCCCAGTGCTGCCCACCAGGAAAACACTGCACACTGAGACTTCACAGACTGTTGGGCACCTGGAGCACATGAGACCTGGAGAACTGGAAAGACGTTTTTGAGAGAGCTGAAGAAACCCTTTACGACAAGTGAATGCTCTTTGGCAATTGGAATGGCTTAAATTAAAATATATTGCCTTTAACAAAATGTGTAATGGCTGGGGAGATCAATAAAGCTGTATGGTTTTGCAGTTCTTTCGTAGTATCTTGAGTTGACTACAGTTCAAAAGATCCTGGGCTAAACTAGATTTCTTACAATATTACGTGTTACTTTGGTACTCTTCCAGGTTTGTCCTTAGACAGTAATTTCAAATTCTGTTACAATGTCCAGTACTCTCAATGTTTAAATTAATTATATTTGTTTCTTACTAGGAGGTTGTGTCATTTCTTTTTGATATAAGTCAACTGCAATTCTTCATGTCTTCTTAAGACAAGTGACATTTAAGAATATTGTTTTGAAAGTTACTTCTTTACTCACTGATAAATCTAATGAAACAAATTGCAGCTTATTTTTTTAGAGGATCATTTTGCAGTTGAGCTGAGCCATTTATGACTTGTTTTCAATTACTGTCTATCTATATTTTCAGTCTCAGCTCCTCCCCTTCTTTGGCTGATGGGAGATACTGAGTTACGCATGCTTTGCTCGTGGAACTCATAATTTATTGAGAAGGGAGCACCCTTGGAGAGATGAATATAATAAGCAAGGGAGCATAACACTGTTTTTAGTACAGAATACTCAGTGCTTTGTGGGACATCTTTCTGAAATCAGCAGCTTGCATTTGGATCCTCCAGGGCATTAGCCCTTAAAAAAAGGAAAGATTTTTAGGTTATATAAAGCTCACCTGAGGATTGTGTTTTTGGCATAAGCAGTAGGTAGCATCTGGATTTGCACATGTAGTTTTTGTTATGGTAGTACAATTTGTCAAGCAGAAATTTGGGTTTGCACCAGAAAATGGCTTGAATGGGGGGATTCATTACTGAAAGCTCTGTCCAAAGCTATATCTCTTCCACAGTGTCTTTGTGTGCTTCATGCCACCCAAGACCGATACTGTTGACTCAGAAATTGAAGTGTTCTTTCAAAAGTACCTGATAGATTTTCAATTTTGATCAAGTCACCAGTGTGCTATTGGAAGACTGAAGCACAAAACCGGAGTTGTGGAAGAGGTGAACAGTTGCATCTAATGTAAGTTAGGGCTTTTGTTGTTTTCATGTTCAGCTTCAGATCTAGCAATTTATCATGCCCTGTTATGGTTATATCTCTTTGGATTGCTGGGGTCAGATCTTTACCTGGGAGAGGAGATCAAGTTTTTCTAGAACACTGCAGGTTTTCTACCCAGCTGTATAACCTGAGCAAAGTGTCAAACGGGGCTGGAGCTTCCTGGTGCTGTGACTAGAGAATGGAGGATTGGAGAAGAACAGGCTTTGTAGAAGAGAAAAATCTTTTGAGCAATTGTTATCTTGCTAAGGATGCTACCTGACCCAGACAGTCACCCACGAGGTGGTGTCTGACTTTTTTTAAATATAATTTGCCAAGCTATCAAAGGTGTTCTACTTAACGCTTTTTTAAAAATTCCACATGTCCATTTCAGCATATTTTCAAATATATTCTGTCCTGTCGTGTCTGAGTAAGAGTGGCACTAAGTACCCGGTTTACATTCAAAAATATAAAAAGCAGTGATTGTGCTACTTACTTAGTATGTGAGATTATATATAAAAGCAACTGCAAATCACCATATTCCACTTATTTCCTGGTCCAGATGCATCCTTGTTAGTAATGGCAGTGACATCAGCAGGGAATGAGATAATGCATCTAGATGTCATTGTTAAGAAACTCATGATGTTGAAGACCCTGATTTTTTTTTTGTTTGTTTATCTGGTAGTTGCTTTTAGGTGTGCAAGGAAAAAAAGAGGAATCCACAAGTGTCATTCAAACAATGCTCAGTTCTCTCAATGATTTTCTTCAAAAAGAAAGGAAAAAGCCACCACCACACCAAAAACAAACACGAAAGAACAACAATTTAATCCCTGGCTGGTCCTCATCTCTGTATAAGTTGATAGTGTGTAAATGGGGCTAGCTTTCAAAATATCCCTGCCAGAAGTGATCCTTAATTTTAAAGAAGTCATGGCAAGAGAGTGCTGGTTTGTCTTTCAGTGCTGTCAAAACTAATTCTGGTTTCTTAAAACTAATTCTGGTTTCTTCTTTGACCATGCCTTGACTTTTTTTTAAAGAAAGGATTTTGTATTTTTACGCTATTTCCTCTGTCCCTTAGAAGCTAAACCCCAAAGAAACGGGAGAGAGCTTTTTGGCTGACATTCAGCGTAATGTATTAGATGTACCAACTAAACAAATTGTGAATTGACCTGCAGTCTGAAATAGAAAACACCATTAAGCTGCTGCCCTTGACGAACAACTGACTTGGCTACTTCTCTTCTAGAACGTTACTTATAAGGAAACGATCATTTTAGGTATGTGGATCAGCAGTGATCTTAAGAGGAAAAAAAAGATGTTTGTTGTACTGGTGGGGGGACTATCGGGAATCTTCCCTGATCTAGGAGGCTGCTGCTGGCAGCAGTTTCCTGGCAACATGGCCAAGTTGCTGAATGTGTTTAGTGATAGTTATGTTAATTCTCAGCACAGCATGTAGAGGCTTTGTAGCACTGCATTTAGAAACATCATTAACAAACCAATGACTTGTTTTTTTTCTGCATTTTTTAATATGTTTATGAAGAAAGCATGGATCTTTAGAATACCCCTCTAGAACAACAAGGCACACCTGATGCAATTTCACTTTAATACGTAGGCATTCTTTAGGGGTATAAGTTCTTTAGAGGTATAAGCTCAAGAGTTGAGTTTTGATACCATATATAACTGAAGGAAAACATTTCTTTTTAGTTGGTCACACAATTAGGGTTTCAGGTTGGAATTTCTCCTCTGGTGAAATAATGTAGCATCTAGAGAGTCTTATTTTTTAAACAGTGTGTTGGTGTTCACTTGCTTTTGTTATTAAGGGTGTTTCTTGCGTCTAAGTATAGGGATATCATTTGAGATATTGCTTAAACTAACTGAAAAAATAAAAGATCTTGTAGCAGAAATGATTTTCCTGTGTATTTCCTCGCCTATTTTATCATCTCTTTTGTTGTTTCTGTTGGTGTTACTGGCTTTTCTTCCCAAATGAGATTTGCATTTTAGGGTTGTGATATGGGACGGCATGAGGTTAAATCCTGACATCTTAACTGGAGGAAGTAACCACTGACAGTGAAGTTAAGATATCTTTCATTTTTCATACTTTCATACTTCAAATCTTTAAGTTTTTATTTAGTTCACACTTCTGGATGTTTTTGGTCAGTCTACCTGAAACATCAGGCACAAGTAGGAATAAGGGCTGATCTGAATGGAGCTATTCTACATCGGGTGTGAGATGACATAAAATACATTTAGTGCATACCCTAATGAAGCTGGTTGGACTTTTTGGTTTTAGCTATAATTTCAAGGTATTGTATAGGATTTTCCTGTAAAGCAGAACAGGCTGAGTAGGCCTGTGGACGAGATTCAGAATGGTGATGTGAACTTGATCCCCGTTCAGTCTGCAGCAAACAATGACCTGCTTGCTTCATGTAATGGTTTACAGTTCTGCGATTTCTTTCTCAAAGCCTTGACATTGATTAGTTTTGAAATACCGAGTCTCATAATAAATTCAATTGTAATAACTTTGTGCTTTAGCAGAATAAAGTTGTGAATCACTTCCATGTGAGCACTGCTCTTCCAGTTCAACTAATTGTCATCTTGGGTGTCAGAATTCCCCTCCTGAGCAAACAAAATGTGACTGCAGGCCCAAATACTTCCCCTGGCAGCCAAACACAAATGGGAAACAGGCTGTTCGTATGGGAGACCGGAGAGGGAAGGAGTAATTTTCTTTAGATCTGCCAGTTTGGTTAAGAATTATTACAAAAATCATGCTGTAGCTACATCTGCAATTTAGCTCTCTTGATGTGATGTTTATGCCTTAACTTGCTATGCCAGCTGATTCCTACCATCCTGGGGATCTGGCATCTCTGCAGTCTCTTTGCCTTCCTGTCCCAAACTTTCTCTTGCTTGTGTGCGTGAGAACTGTACACATGTTTCATACTGAGGTGTCTTTTTAATAGGATTGAAGTTTTAGCTCTCTAGGATCGAGGCTTAGCTCTGATTATCTAACCAGGTTTTAATTGTGATAGTGACTGTCAGTCCGGCACAAGTGCAGTCAACTCCAGATCATCAAGGGTGTTTCTGTTCCCTGTATGATCTGAACTTTAATATTTTTAGCTGTAAGAAGGAACCGTGCTATTCACAGCGGAGGCACTGAACTGTTTTGTTCTTCATTTTAAAAGACTGTTTTTGTCTAATCTCTTCACATAATAGGTTCTTTCTGGCTGAAGTTGTTTTCTATCTTTAAATTAGTATGGATCCTAATACAATGATATTTCATCCTCTGCAGAGCCCTTTAGCCTTTGGAGCCATTACAGACTGTGTGCTAAGAAATAATTTCAAGTGTTTCTGTAATTTTAGAAACTAAGCGAGATACGAGAAGTGATCTCTAATTCAATATTACCTTTTCTGTAGGTATCTGACTCTTGGCAGACCTGTCCAAGACGCTGTTTCCTACTGTAATTTTTTCCTAGTGTTTCCTAGTTCCTTTTTGTCCTTGACATAAATGTAATTAATGTTGGGAGATCAGCTTAGCAATGAGCATACAGTGCTAGCCACAAGTAATGGAAAGTAATGCAGTAATGGAAAGAAAACAGATCAGGGTGGGAAAGGAATATTTGCAGTATCACAAAGTCCCTTTTCATTGTTTGATACTGACATTACAGGATTTCTGAGCATGTTCTGCTTTTTGCTTTCTGCGTGATTAAGTACTTTTTGGGCTGAAGAGCACGGTAAATGGCCTGTAATGACTTGGATAGATAAATTTAACCTCTGGGCAAAGATGTTACCAGTTAATCCATTCACTATCAGACCATCTGAAAAATGAACTCTGAGATAATCAATTGAAAATTTCCAGGGAAGATATATTTAGGGATTAAATGTACAATTATACTAAAAGTAGAATTAAATGACTGTAAGCCTGCTACAGCAGCACTGATAGACAATGACTAAGATAATCTAACTAATCTTGATTTTTTATTTTTTTTTTTGGTTAGGCTTCTGGAATAGTTACTGTGTCAGCAAACAATCTCTAGTAGAACCTTTTATGTAAATAGTAGGTGCAAATTAATCTCCTGCAGAAGCCCTTGCATTTCTGTTGAATCAGTCCAACACCCAAAATGCATGTACTCCATCTAATATCTGTAAGATATATTTAAGAGTAATATTCTACTTAAAATAAAAAGAAACTAATACAAAATTTACATCTAATTTGATTAAACGTGAGGCTCTGATTCATTTGGTATTCCACAATAACCAGTGAATTTCAATGAAAATTAATTATTGGAATATAAAGAATTCAGGTTCCCTTGCAGTAAAGTTTAAAAACTGAGTTAAAATGGATTGATTGCTTATTCTGCTCATTATAAAACTTGTGCCCTCTGCAAAACTAGCTCCAAAGCCAATATTAATTTTATTTCAAGAAGGTGCACTAATTGATTTGTCGTGTGTTAATTGATTTGCTTTGTGCTGTCAGTTTTATTTCTTAGCATGTTTATAGAGGCGTGCTTGGCCACACTGTCTATTAGTAAGCTTACCCAGCTCATTAAGGCTATCAGTAACTTAATTAGACTTTGGTAAGTTGGGTTGAACTCTTTTACAAAGACTATTTGTCTCAGGATGGAATTGCTTTATGTTGCTAAGTGAAGCATCATCCAAACTGGCCTCAGCTGTTTCATCTATAGCCTCTCTGCATGGCCTGTTGCAGTATTTGACCATCGTTGTGGTATTTTTTTCTTTCCAATATCTATCTGGAATTTCCTGTGCTTGTCTGTTGCCTGTCGTCCTATTGCTATGCACCTCTGAGAAGATGCATACTCTGTCTTTGGACCTCCCTGCATTTTCAAAGTTTATAAATTGATGTAGTGTGAAAACATTCTAGAAAGAATATGAATCCTCCTTTGACTTGTGACTTTTTTTTTAATTTTTATGGTATTGTTTATAGGTCATAAGCTGTAAAGGCAGTGCTTTCCAACTATCAGATACGAGACTTGCATCCTGATAACCAGTGACTGCTTGCTCTGGAGTCTGAACAAGTACCTGAGCCTTTCTCTGGTCAAAGCAGAACATTAAAGCGCTAGGGATTCTATTGATGTGAGTGAAGGCTCATTTAAGTGTGATGCCTTTCCTTACTAGTGTGCTGTATGGGATGGTGGGTGACTAACGCTACTGCTGAGTACCTCACCAAAAAAGTGTTTGTCTTTCCCTTCTTTGTTGGGGATGAGAGGCACATTGCTCCCAGTTCTTCAGGTTTCTCCCCAAGGATCTCAGTCTAGAGAGGATACTTTCAAATACAGAAGGAAGTCTACAGAGTAAAATCTTCTGCCGTGCTTTCCGTGTTCCTCCCTTACCAGCCTGCACCTCAGTGCAGTCTTTTGTCCCTAGTTCCCCAAAAGTCACAGGTGTATGTGACTTTCAGACCCATCACAGTCTCTTAAAGTTTTGCCTGGCTGGTGTTGGGAGTCTGTCCTGCCACACTGTAGTCTGCAAGCCTATAAAATGGTAAGTAACTTATTTTGAGGAGTGTTTGATGCTGTATTTATAGTCATCATGCTTCTAAAAATCTGATTCTCAAAACAAATCCGAGTATCTTTTGGGAAGTTTTGCTTCACTAATGACTTTCTAGCATTAGAAATAGGTTTTGCTGGAATTCTTTATTTTGTGATACTGTACTATTTTTCTTGTGTTTTTTAGATTAGCATAAAATTCACAATCGAGGTTTACACTAGCCTTCACATTTCTTTGCCTCTATTTAGGACAAGTCAGTGGGGCTTTTCTCTTTGAACATTTTTCTTTCTTTGTTCTTCATGATGCTGTTACTTTTTTCCTCTTTTTTTTGATGATACCAGTGATGAAAAATATTTATTTGCAGTTCTTACAGAATTTATGCAATACTATAAAGTCCTCTGGTGTTCTAGGATTCACATTAAACAGTGTTGTAATTCAGTAGCTCTCATTTAATGAGAGATGCTCACAAGATGCATGGACTGGTACCGATACTTAATCTTTTCTGTGGAGTCTGTGCTTAGGAATGAGCTGCTTTTCAGTACTGACTGTTTTTGGTTTATGGAAGTGAAGCTAAGCAAGAGGAATTTTCCATATGAAGAAGATATGTTCATATAGGGGAAAAAAGGTGTCCAACAAACATGATTTAGTGCATAACAGGATTACAGTACTGTAGGTAACCCAGCTGAGGATCTCTGTGTTTAAAAGGATGTTGACTGATGATGATTACTTTATTCTAAATTATTCTAAAGAAAATGTAATCACTTCCATAGTTTGTTTCTAGTATATTTTTCTGAAGGCTTACACAGGCTATAATGCAACATGGATGTAGATTCCTTGTGTTTCACGTGACATGCATTTTTTCATAACAAACCAAAGCTTTTTATTCTTAAATCTCTTTGTTATCTGGTCCTCTCTACTGTTATATCATTATATTTACCACCCAAATATGGTCACAGGTTAGAGTTGAAGCAGTTCTCCAGAGCAGGAGAAGTTTTCTGAGTTTGTTCTTTTTGTATAAAAAGACCTCTGCTCCCAGAGATTCTGAAAAAATAACAGGTGTGTGTTAGTGAAGCTGTCATAATAGTGAATATCCAGATAATGTTCTTGCCTTCAGATGCCTGGCAGATTGCTTTTGCTGGGAAGGAAAAGATTACAGACCTCTTTGTCACCTAAGATACAGGTTTTGTGATTATTCCCACTGCTTGCATCATCTGTATGTCAGCTTGTCTGCATTTACCTAGGTATTAGTATCAAGATGCATTTCTGCACAATGGACTTCGCCTACTACTTTCGTAGTGAAGGATCTCCTGAAATGAGCAAGGTATTACTGGAGTCACTAAATGACTGAATGACTGCTCTTACTTGATGCATCTAAAATCTTGTGTGACAGAGAGGTTGTCCACACTGCCACACTGCCATCCTTGCGCTTGTCCTTAGCCAGAGAGATATTCAGAACATCCAATGTTTGTAGCCTATTCTAATGAAAACAAACAAAACCAAAATAAAAACAACTCACAAAATACGTGGAAAAAAAATCGATACACAAAAAAATTAGATATTTTAATTGATAGTCCTGTTTGAAGAATAGTATTTTCTCTGGATATCTGAATTACCATTCACAAATAACAGCTTTGGTAAGAAATCAATTTCTGGGCTCTTTGTAGGCATTATTAAGTGATGCAAACTTTTTCTGCCAAATATTCTGTGCTTTTACTTATCAGTGATGAACTATATATCCAGGATTATACAAATTTTCAGTCCTCTCTCTCATGCTCCAAAACTAAATGCAGCAGTTCCCTATCCAGACAGGTACATGTGGATTATTTTTCTTGGTATCTGTAGTTTAGGTAAGTAGAAAATATGCCTATTATGTCATTTTTCCTTCATGCAGTTGGAAGGAGGAGAAATCAACTTTCTTGCTGATGGGATCTGTATGTAGATGACTCGCATAGCAAAAAGAAAGATATTTTTTCTTGCAAGACTGTTATGTATAAGTTATAGCACGTTTACTTCTTAGTAGTAAAATCCTTCTCATTTGATTATCATCCTCTGGTATTTGTATTCATATTTTAGACATTATCTTAACTCTAATTTCCATTCATCGGTATTAAATCTAGGAAAAGTGGTTAAAGTGGTTTGTCTCCCCCCTCCTGAGGTGGTAGACTTCTTGTATATTAATAGTATGGAAAAATTTTCCCAGCAATTAAAGGCAAAGCTGGTGACAAATGTAGCAGATGGGACAGCTCCTATGAAATACTCAGAATAGATGAAGAAAATCAGCTGAGCCTCACCTAATTTTGCTACTTTTCAGAGAACTTTTTGAGGATGAAATTAAGGTGTATGAGCTGCAATAAGTTCTGCTTTCTAAAGTCCCCATTTAAGATCTGCTTGTATGTATGATATGGAGGCTGAGGCTGAAGCAACGAATAACCTGAGTTCACCCTAGCCCTGCTTTTCCAGCCCTCTTCTTTCCCCTTCTGTGCATTTAGGTTGTGTAATGGCGTGGTGATAACTGTTGTGACAAGTCTTTTCTGTTTTGTTTTATTTGGAGTGTTCTTGAAGGGGAGAAAAGCCTATTTAAGGAGATGCAGGAGCTTGCTGGATATATTTAAAAAAAAAAAAAAAAAGTGTTGGTACCTTATGGATAAGCTTAAACGTGTTAATCTGTAAATTACGATGCATTTGGAAGTTAGAGAAGTGCTTAGATGATAGTGATTTCTGTCTTTCTCATGTGTTTGAAGTAAATGCGTTGTTTGTTTCAATATTTAGGTTAATGTCAACTGAAATTTTCTATTTGATACCTGTTCATTTCAGTGTTTTATATGGGAATTACTCTTTTCACAGCACGTTAATATGCTAGTCTGTATATAAAATAGTTTAATAAATGCAACTTACTGGACAAGCTAAATCAAACTCAAATCACTGCCAGTAATGGATGGGGTGCAGTAAGCTCACGTTTTTCTATCAGGTGCGTGCCACAGCTGGTAGAAAATGCAATTAAATATTTCAAAAGGTGTACGTGCTGGAAAAAGACGTGTGACACATGCAGTTTTGTACAGTTGTGTCAATTCTGATACAGCGACAAGCTCTGCAAGAAGCCGACAGCTCATTATTTATTACCACTTTTGGGGGATTGTTAATGTATTTACTGTACAAAGAGAACTCTAATTCTGGGGTTGAGATGAGTGAACGTCGTCTGGAGCCAATTTGTCACATTAGTGTAAATATTCTAAAACTCTCTGGCCTTACACAGTTATATTTAATCTTACACCCACAGAAAACCTGTTTGCAATCTCGCAAGTTACACAAATGCAAATGTAAATGATGCTTGTAAACCTATATCATTATGAAGGGAGTCTGGAAATTAAAATGAAGCCTTTGACTTTTATGTGCACTAGTAGAACTAATTGTAATCAGATGACTCTACAGAAAATACAGCATTACTTGCCTAGTCTGAGAATGCTAATTCTGTTTAATGTTGATTCTGAACAAGCCCTGCAACTGATTTATTCCACCTTTCTCTCAGTGCAGAAGTGTTTTGTACAGTGTTACTCTGTAGTATCATTTGGCAATTCTTTTGAATATAGAAAGACTTAAGGGCTAATTCTCTTGCAATATAATGAAATTGTGCCTTTTTATGCAGATGTCTTAAGCTTATGAGAGTTATCCTCTTGCTCCTGACTACAGTTCTTGTACTGTATGAAAGCTTTTCTATGTCTTAATAAAAATTCTTAAAATACTTTGGTCCAGTTACACGAAGAATTGCCTTATGAGTCTTGTGCAAGTCCTTGGTGTGTCCCTGTTAGGATGCATATGGTCTCTGCTTATTATGATTGTGGAGTGGTTACTACTGTGATGGAGGGAAGGCTGAGTTCTTCCATGCCTTCTTTGCCTTATTCCTTACTCTATGATCAGCCTTCAGGAATTCCAGGCCTCTGAGAAGGTACTAAGGAAGGAAGATGCACCCTTGGTGAGGACCAGGAGCACTTAAACTGAAAGGACATAAATTGGTGGGGCCTCACAGGGTACATCTATGAGCGTGGAGGGAGCTGGGCAATATAATTGCAGGGTCACTGTCTATTATCTTTGAAGGGTCGTGGTGACTGGGAGCGGTTCATGAAGATGGGAAGAAAGTAAATGTCGCGCTTTCTTTGAGAAGGGCAAGAAGGAACATTTGGGGAACCGCAGGTTGGTCAGTCTCACCTCAGTCCCTGGGAAGGTGGTGGAATAACTAACCCTGGATGCCATTTCCAAACAGAAAAACATGACCAGGAGTAGGCAGGATGGATTTACAAATTTGCATGCTCTGTCAATATGGTAACCCACAACAAGGTGACTGGCTTGGAGGATGTGGGGAGAGCAGAGAGGACTGACAGCCTTCTGGGCTGCGTTAGGAGGAGTGTCGCCAGCAGGTCAAAGAAGTGACCCCTTTCCCTCTGCTCAGCACCGATGAGGCCACATCTGCAGTGCTGTGTCCAGTTTTGGGCTCCCCACTACAAGAAAGACATGGCCTTTCTGGAGCAAGTCCAGTGCTGGGCCACTATGGTGGTTAAGGGACTGGAGCATTCATGTCATGAGGAGCTGAGATAGCTGGGACTGCTCAGCCTGGAGAAGAGAAGGGTCAGGGGATCTCATCAACAGCTGTAAGTACCTGATGGGCTGGTGTGAAGAGCAAGGAGCTGGACTCTCCTTCAGTGATGCGACGAGAGGCAACGGGCATGAGAAGGACAACGTGAACCTCAGAAAACACTTCTTTAATGTCAAGGGCTTCAAACAGTGGCACAGGTTGCTCAGAGGTGTGGAGTCTCTCCATCTCTACTCAAAACCCAACTGGACACAGTCCTGGGCAACCAACTCTAGCTGGTTTGGACTAGTAAGCATCTCTTCTGACCTAAATGATGCAGTGATTCTGCAGCTTTTGTTTTCTACAACCTCCTACCTCACTCCCCAAATACACTAGATAAGATCTATGCCATGCTCTGTTGCATGATACAACATGTGAAGCATGTTGGAAATTGAGCCCTGAGCCTTAGCACTGAACTAATTATCTAAAATCGATTTGCAGCACAACTGATAACATTTGAAAAAAATTGAAATGTGTGGAATAGGCTATGGAAGAAGAGAAGGAATTTTGCCCTTTGATAGAAACAAACTCTTAACTCCGTGATTCTACCCCAGGGTCGTGCAAATGTCTTTTTCCTGAGGAATTTTAAGAAACGCAGCGTTTCCTTCAGCAGCTGTTACTTTCCCGTACAGATTTCATCTTAACAAAGAATCATCATGTCGTCTGATGAAGACCGCTGACGAGAACATCAGTTTCTTATCCCAGCAGATGACCTTTCTAAATTAATTGAGCCCAGTTCCAATGAAGCGACTTGTTTATAATGGGTCACTTCGAGAGCGTGTTTTCACGTCTTCTGCTTTTAAACTCTGAAGCAGGAAGCTTAAAACCTTAAGAGGTATTTCTAGAAGTGGCCTGCTGTTTTCATTCAGGTTTTTCTGAAGAATCGTGGTACTTCAGCCCACTGTTGATTAAAATGAGTTTAAAAGTAGGCTGCCCTTTAGTGCTTGCT
This sequence comes from Anas acuta, assembly GCF_963932015.1. Taxonomy (NCBI): domain Eukaryota; kingdom Metazoa; phylum Chordata; class Aves; order Anseriformes; family Anatidae; genus Anas; species Anas acuta. Next base: position 43,212,748 of record NC_088980.1, on the reverse strand, counting down.
CGTAAAAGGTTCAGTATTTGATTCCCAGGGTTGGCCCCCAAGCCCAGCTCTGTTGTTTGTTCCTGGCCTGGGCTGCACGGCTCAATAGCTTTTACTTTAGGCACTGACCACACGGGAATGGAGCAGCTCACTGCTTTCCTAGTTCAGCTTTGCAATTTTATTTTACAAGGGGGAAAAAAAATCAGTCGTATGTGTAATAATTCAGAAAAGCTGCCATTAAAGGATAATCAGTGTAATCTTCTGCATTCTGCTGAGTGCTTATGTGGAGGTTTATACTGAAGTGCATACTATTTTCTGTTCAAAGAAGAAGAAATAAAAGCCTGGTTGCACTTTCGTGGCATTTTAAAGATTCAGAAGCTTTGTATTTTGTGGCTGCATGTCCTAACACCCTATGTTGTGCTTAGGTGGTGGTGTGTGTTTTTGTTGTTGGTTTGTTTGCTTGAAGAAAGTTTGCATTTGTTGAAACCCAAATTTCTGTTTTCTGTACCTTAGAACAGCAAATGAAAAGAAGAAAATATGTGAAGGATATTGCTTACTGAAGGTGACTGCCATTCAGTTACGGTGACGAAAATTTTAACCTGCCACTTAAATTCTTATTTCCTTGGAAAATGAGAGAGGATGCAGACAACTGATGTCATTCTGCATGCACTGGAGCTCGCTAGTGTGTTGAAAGCTCTCGTGGTAATGAGTAGAGCAATGGGATTTTCAGTGCCCTTGCACATCTTAAAATAGCTAAGATAATTAAAACTACAGTCTTTATTGCAGAATGGTCATTAAACACGCTTGATCCCGGTGTTACTTTGTACTGATTACCCTCCCTGATGAGCAGCAAGTCATTTAAAACAATGCAAAAACCTCTTTCCTAAACAGCCAGACTGCTTCTAGAGCTGCTCCCTCCTGCTGTGTTCGTTTTGTCCAGGAGCAACCAGGGGCAGTTTTTTTGTCAGGAGCACTTTGAAAGGTTCAGAAAGGTAATGCCTTCTTTAGCAGGCAGGAAAGAAGGGTTTCTGTCCCTGGCTGAATGTGCAGTCTTCAGAAGCAAAAGGAAATTCTCTGTATTTTTCGTTCTGTAACCTAGTTGATGTGTAGATTGTTGATTTTCTGATGCTGTTAATATTAGAAGTTACGGAGCTGTTATATGTTAACTTTAAAGCTTGTTACCTGTTAGCACTTTGTCTCTGTCTCTCTGTCTCTCTTTCTCCATCATTCTGCCCCCAGTCCACCCCTGGAGAGCAGCCCACCGGGATATCCTCTGGGAGACAGCAGCAAGGTTTTCCCCGTTGGAGCTGTTTGCAGCTAAGCTCCCTGAGCTCAATGCCATGTGACTAGAAACGCAAGGAGCAGATTGACATCCAGCACACACTCTCAAACTCGTTGGATATCAAGGATAAAAAAAAAAAAAAAGGGGGTGGGAGTGAGGAAGGGAGGTTCCCTTGCTTTTCCCTCGCACTATTAATTCCTGCTGGAGCTTGTTTGCCGCGAGCTCGGTTCATGGCAGTAGCAGAAGAAGCAGTGCTTATTCAGCTCGGTGCTCTCAATGAGGTCAAGCTGGATCAAAGGGAAACCTCCTGTGGAAACGCCTGCTGTAAGTTCTGCTTTTTCCACAGTCCCTCCAGATAAATTACAGCCCCGACAACGGGGCCGGGCTCTGCTGTTTTGTGTCTCCCCGACTGATAATTTTGGATGAGGTTGTCAGGCTTTCTGTTGATTGAACCTGTCAATAAGGCATCAGCTTCTGTGTGATTTGGGAGGAAAGTGCTTATCGTTCTGTTCTTTTATTTGCTGAGAGAGTGGGAAGAGGAAAGTGGGGTTTTGTCCTTTTTGAAAAGCACCAAGCTGCTGAGGTTACAGCTCTCCAGCTTCTGTTTTATGTAAGCTACATATTCTACTTTCTAAAAAAAAAAAAAAAAGAAAGTAATTGCAGAGCGTCTTTTAAATGGCCTTGGATTTCACCAAATAGATATGCTTTTGTGAATAGCCACCTGAACATGTATTTAATTAAAAAAAAAAAAGTTTTTTTTTGTTTTCAAAAGGAAATAAAAATTTAATTAAAATCTTGGAAACGTGCAGTAAATAAATTTCTGAAGCACTCTCATTACACAAGCTGTTGTTCACCTGAGGGATCTCTAATGTGATAGTTCAGAAATACTTTCTCTGAGACCTCATTTTGACTATCAGCTATTTTTAATGAAACTTTTCAGTTGCCAATACTTTCAGTGAGCTGAAAACCTTCCCCTTTAACGCAGCAAGCTGGCTGTTCCTGCAGGAATGTGCTGCTTAGCATGAAGGAATTCCCACTTCTGCAGGTAGTTACAGCACGGACTCCTTGGGGAATAATGAAATTCTGGACTGTACATTTTTCAGCTGCATAACCCAACTTTTTATTTTTATTTTAAAGACAAAGTTACCTGAGGATACATCTGGAAGGCTTGCAGAGCGGTTTCGGTGGATTGAACAAAATAACCACCACCTGTTTGGGCTGTTATTGTTAATATATTAGAAACTCTGAAGGGAAATAAAGTGTCACAAATCATTAGCCCTTTCTGTTGTCAAGTTCCTCTTGAAGGGAGACATCATGATGCCTCTCTCTTGATCTTCAGCTGTCTGGAAAATGGGCAGCATCGCTATTGTGCTGTGATATTGTGCATAACGTTGCAAATGTCATAAAGACCCATGGCATTGACTTACCCCCAGTAATCTAATTGTCTCATTTATTTATTTTATTTATTTATTTATTTATTTATTTTTTCTCTCCAAAAGTCGCGTACTTTATAGTCTTTGTCTTCTTCTGTTGATAGTCTTTGCTGTAGTGGTCAATGAGCACTGATTAACGTTTTATTTGAGGCTTACCTAAGTATCTAACTTCTGAACTTAGAGGAAAAGGGGGGGAAAAAAGTGAAATCAGGTCGTGCAATACCTGAGTGAGAATTGTGAATATTTCCTGGAGAGGTTTACAAAAACTTCTTGAAGACTCATTTTCAATTGTATGCCTCTGTTTAATAAAAAGAAAAGCTGTTACTTTAATGTGCTATGACTTTTTTATTTTTTGGCTGACATCGCTGCAATATGTATATGGGAAGACAATGTGTAAATTAGCATCCGATGATACTTGCCACAGTTGTTCTGAGGATAAGATCAAAATACTCTGTACATCACTGGCTTTTTTTTTTTTAATTTTGTACTTTTATTTTTTTAACAGAGGCTGTCTTTTGTTCCCTTGAGCCAGCTCCATTTTATACATATATAGTGGGGAAAAAACATATTGCATCTTTTAGTCCAGATGGTGATGTTTCTTTTCGTTTCAGCATTCAGCTTCTGAGTTGATCCTAGTTGAAGATGAAATGACAGATACTGAAGATAATGAAGAGGAGGATTTAGGAGTCATGGAAGATCAGCGTAGTGTAATTCTCCATCTCATCTCTCAGCTTAAACTTGGCATGGACCTTACCAGGGTATGGACACTATCTCTTTTTATAATATTTGCGTGTGTGTGTGTGTGTGTCTGTGTGTTTTCCCATATAGGTAAGGTAGTTTATCTGTTTATAAGGGTGTGGTTTCAGAGAGCTATGGATTCCTCTTGTCTGTTAGGCAGGATTTCACATGAAGTGGCCACAGCAGACACTGTAACAAAAACAAACAAAAAACAACCAAACAAAAACAACCAAACAAAAAGATTTAGAAACTTTTCTTTTTTTTTCTTTTTTCTTTTTATTTTTTCCAAGTCTTTCAAATCAACCATGTGTTGTATATGTATCCCATGTGTACACTAAGTCAGGGGGCACCAAGTGTGTGAGGAACCATAATGTCAGTTTTATGGATGGAGGAGATTTGTGTTCAAGTTACCACTTTGTGGAATGAATTCCATTTAATTACTTGGTAGCTTAAAAAAAAAAAAAAAGGTGAAGAAGCTAGTCTTCAATGTGTCACAGTCCTTGTTTGTGCTAAGCAGGTCATCAGCATCCTTCTGGTCCTGGAACCAGTATTGTTATGAGCTTATCCATACAGATATGAACAGAGAGATTTTAGTGACTGAGAAGTTTCCTATAAGCCCTTGGCTTTTTGAAAATTATGCAGATGATCTGGAAGCAGGAAATGCATCTTTTTGAATAGTTGTGTATTCAAGTGGCATTAATAAATAATCAAGGAGATTTTTTGAAAGATATGGAGTACCCGTTCCTTCCACAAAGGTTTTCTACTTATAGAATATCCTGAGTTGGAAGGGACCCTTAAGGATCATCAAGTCCAACTCTTGACACCGCACAGGTCTACCCAAGTTCAGACCATGTGACTAAGTGCACAGTCCAATCTCTTCTTAAATTCAGTCAGGCTCGGTGCAGTGACCACTTCCCTGGGGAGCCTGTTCCAGTGTGCAACCACTCTCTCTGTGAAGAACCCCTTCCTGATGTCCAGCCTAAACTTCCCCTGCCTCAGCTTAACTCCGTTCCCGCGGGTCCTGTCGCTGGTGTTAATGGAGAAAAGGTCTCCTGCCTCTCGACACCCCCTTACGAGGAAGTTGTAGACTGCGATGAGGTCTCCCCTCAGCCTCCTCTTCTCCAGGCTGAACAGGCCCAGTGCCCTCAGCCGTTCCTCGTACGTCTTCCCCTCCAGGCCTTTCACCATCTTCGTAGCCCTCCTCTGGACACTCTCCAACAGTTTCATGTCCTTTTTATACTGTGGTGCCCAGAACTGCACACAGTACTCGAGGTGAGGCCGCACCAGCGCAGAGTAGAGCGGGACAATCACCTCCCTTGACCTACTAGCAATGCCGTGCTTGATGCACCCCAGGACACGGTTGGCCCTCCTGGCTGCCAGGGCACACTGCCGGCTCATATTCAACTTGTTGTCTACCACGACCCCCAGATCCCTCTCTTCTAGGCTGCTCTCCAGCGTCTCATCGCCCAGTCTGTACGTGCAGCCAGGGTTTCCCCGTCCCAGGTGCAGGACCCGGCACTTGCTCTTATTGAACTTCATGCGGTTGGCGATCGCCCAGCTCTCCAACCTATCCAGATCCCTCTGCAAGGCCTTTCCACCCTCATTCGAGTCCACAACTCCTCCAAGTTTGGTGTCATCAGCAAACTTGCTCAAAATGCCTTCTATTCCTACATCCAGATCGTTTATAAAAATATTGAAAAGTACCGGCCCTAAAATGGAGCCTTGAGGGACCCCACTGGTGACCGCCCGCCAGCCTGACGCAGCCCCATTCACCATAACCCTTTGGGCCCTGCCCGTTAGCCAATTGCTCACCCATCGTATGATGTTTTTATTTAGCTGTATGCTGGACATTTTGTCCAGTAGGATCCTATGGGAAACCGTGTCAAAAGCCTTGCTGAAGTCCAAAAAAATCACATCAGCTGGTTTCCCTTGGTCCACCATACGGGTGATCTTATCATAAAAGGAAATCAGGTTAGTTAGGCAGGACCTGCCCTTCAAAAACCCATGCTGGCTGGGACCAATGACTGCATTGTCCCCCAGGTGCGCCTCAATACGTTCGAGAACCATCTTCTCCATGATTTTACCAGGCACTGATGTGAGACTGACAGGCCTGTAATTGCTAGGGTCTTCTTTCTGACCCTTCTTGAAAATCGGCACAACATTTGCCAGCTTCCAGTCTACTGGGACCTCTCCAGACTCCCAGGATCGTTGAAAAATAATTGAGAGAGGTTCCGCGATGACATCCGCCAGCTCCTTCAGCACCCGGGGATGAATCCCATCCGGACCCATGGACTTGTAGGGATCCAGGTGGAGTAGCAGATCCCGCACACGTTCAGGGTTGGTTGGGAGTTTGTCATCCCCACCGTCCCGGTCCTCCAGCTCGGGGCACCCTGGGTCCCGAAGCCCATCATCGGCATTGAAGACAGAGGCAAAGAAGGCGTTAAGCGTCTCTGCTTTGCCTATGTCATTGTCTGTGAGGAGACCTTCCCTGTCAAGGAGCGGCCCTATGTATTCTTTAGTTCTCCTTTTTCCATTCACATATCTAAAAAAACCCTTTTTATTTTCTCTCACAGACACAGCCAGCTTCAACTCTAGGTGTGCTTTAGCCACACGAATTTTCTTCCTACAGACACGAACAGCATCCCTGTATTCTTTCCATGTCACCTGGCCCTCCTTCCAGTAGCGAAACACTCTCTGTTTCCGCCTAATCTCCATAAGAATGTTCCTGGTCAGCCACGCCGGCCTCCTGCCACGCCTGCCTGACTTGCGATATTTAGGAATTGCCTGATCTTTGCTTATAAAGCAAACAAAAAAAGTCTTCAAACTACTTCCCTACTTCCCACAAATAAGAGCTTATTCTGCCTTGTTCCTTCCATAAATTAGAAAACAAACAAACAACGGAGTTTGGGATGACCAGAGAATTACACTTGCGTGCGAAATTGCTAAATAGCAGGTTCTTCTCATGGGCATGTTAATATTTGGAGGAGTTACATCAGCTTTCCCTTTGATCTCATATATTAATCAAAATCTATTTTTACTATTACTTTTGTAAAAAGGCCTTCTGACCATAGTCTTCTCTGCTTCCTCTGGAACAATTGACAGTATTTAAAAATACTTACATTTTTAAGACCAAGCAATGCCATGTTCTGTTACTAAGTATAGCTTTTGAATAGCTACACGGAAATTAGTGTTTTGTTCTGAATAGGACAAACATTCCGTCATTTAATTTGTGAATAATTTATACCTGTCACTTGTTAGTATGTCTGGCATTGTGTACAGTTCATTTTTGGTGTTTTTCTTATGTTCCTCAGTCATTAGTAGCTTTTGCTATTTTCTGTTTTGGTTCGCTAAGGCTGTCTGAGTCCGTAATATTTAAAGCGGACTGAGATTCCTTATCTGCTATTCTTGTGTGACCTTAAAACATTCTGTCTTCAGTGAACAAGATTTTTCTTTCATGATTTCCAGTGTCATGTTTTTGTCACAGCAGAGGAGACAAAAACCCCAAAGACCTACAATTAATGTAAATAAAAATAATTCCTGTAAATAAGAGAGATGCAGACATTTATATGAAAAATAAGGAGGTAAATATCTATCATAACATTTCCTATACAGTTTTTGAGGATAGTGGTGAGTATTTTCAGCTCTGTACCATGGTATAACATTGGTATGCATGGATGTGCCTATATAATACCCACAACCTGAAAAGAGGAACAGGCATATGGCAGTTAGATCTCTCTCTAGTGTGTGTGATGCACGAATACACATATGATGAGTATTAATGAGACATGCCACATTTGCACATCAGTTTTCTGACCATTTTAAGGATTAAAATAAAAAATTACAAGACAGCTGGCTGCTTTTTTTTTTTTTGTTTTGTTTTGTTTTTATTAACTTTGCTTACTGACATGAGGCCCCTAGGGCCGCAGACAGGTGACGATACAGCCCGGTTTGTTGGCTGCACTGCTTAGTTTTCATTATTCCTGTGAATGTCAGATTTCAGATAGCCTTGGTGCTAGTCAGCTTCTGCTGGAAGTGCTTGTGACACATTAGTTGCTAACATCAGAGGATGTTTTTATACGTTTGTGTTTTCCTCTGCCTTTTTCCCCAGGCTTGCTTCTTTAGTTGCTTCTAGGAGCTCAGGATTGTAAGGTGATACACACATGAACAAACTGAGCCTTTGCTGCCTTTTGGTTCTGGATGCATGATCATTGTCTCTTGTATCATATCAGAGGAAACAGCATCTTTTCCTTTTCCTAAGGGGTACTTGCTTATGTTAGTGTTGGCCTTGCCTGCGGTGACATGCATTTCCTACAGTGCTAACAGCCATATTTAGTGCTGTAGAGGTGCTTCGCTTTTGAAATGTGTCATGCTGGCATGCCTTTTAATGAAGAATTAAACAGTAAAAAACCAAAAACAACAGTGAAGTATTAAATCTGCATGGGGATTTTCTAGAACAGGATAGTCTTAGTGGTGGCTCAATGGACTTCAAGAGCTGCTGGCAAGAGCTGTGTTGGGGAGCAGGTCCTGGTGGCAGGACATTGAACAAAACTGATACGTTGGGCTTTACACATCACTTAAAAGTGACGTTGCTGGAAAACAAACAAACAAGAAAAAACAAACAAAAAAACACAACTAAGCAAAGAAAACACCATGCCTCTAAATTGTTTAATGCATTTTAAAAAGGAGAAGTAGTACTGGAAATCACTGCCAACCTAATAAATGCATTGGCAAATGGCATCTAAAGGATTGAAATGAATGCTAACAGTTTGTACAGATGGATGGTCTCCCCCCCCCCCCCCCCTCAGCATTCCCTTACCTTCCCTAAGTGGTTACAACTGTACTAAAAATAAAGGGCTGCCAGTAGTTCTGTGGCATAGAAACCTGGTGTAAGTTAACCCTGCAGTTTGTTCACAATGTCCTCTGTTTTAAAATTACAAGGTAAATATATCTTGTAGTTCTTAACGTGAGTGGGACGAAAATACCTTATTTAGTCCTGCGATGACACAGATGACAGTAGAAGGATTTTGTCCCTCTAAGGGAGTGAAAATCTCAGCATGGTGTATGGTGGTCAGGTTTCTGAGGAAAAAGTGGGTAACAGTGCTGACACATATCATTTGCCTCACAGTAAATAGTTGACAAGAAGATAAATATCTTTGTTTTCAGGAAGAACCTCCAGAAAAAGGGAAGAATACCTGTTAAACTACTTCTTTTTCACTGTGAAGCCTGAGAGACAGTAAGGATGGAGATTATTCTCACATTTTAGCGTGCAGTCAGGAGATTCATTGCTTCAGACTTTGGCAATTTGGTATTTGTTCTGGAGAGATCTCTGTCCATTTAGTTGTCATGCTAGCTTATCCTCAGAGAATAATATCAGACAGTTTTGACCTTTATGTAATAACAACAACAAAAACCCAACCAAATGATGCAGTCCAAACCAATATAAAGAATTTAGATCCTAATTGATTTTTCTAGACTGCCTTCTCTTTGGAGGCAGCAAAGTTGAAAACCTCATTCTTTTGGAAGCTAGAGTCGCTAGCACAAGTGCATGGCAGTCCAGTGCTCACAAGAAAAATGCTGCACACCTTCCAAACTTGTTTGTTTCTATTTTAGTTATTTCCGCAGAAATCAAGATGGGACAAGTTACAAAAACAAAAAAAGGGTCATTTTTTGATGATGCTTGTCTGTGGCAGTGTTGCATGTTGAAAATATCAGGCTATGAGATTATTTAGTGAGAGGCAATGTTTTCTAGAGATTTTTTGTTATACTGAAGCTGTGTAAGCTTTGAAAGTCAATTTTATTTTTTTTTATATGCACTTCTGCCTCCTTTTGAGGAAACAATCCAATTACTCTGTTTTGCAAAGCTGCTTTTTTTGCTACAGGTAAGGGTGTAGTTTCCATTTTAGTTGGGCTTTTAGAGCAAGATCATTGGAGCTGGAGTTCAAATTTCAAATTGATTGCTGAACCTGAATAATAAAAAATGACCAGTGGTTCGTAAAGTCACTTTAGTGGCTGTGTTGACAGAGCTGTGTTAAGTAAGTAGCTGCAAAGTAGCTAGTGCTTGCAAGAGTGGTTATGAGGGCTACATTTCCACAATCAAGCCAACAAGATGAAACCACAGCAGTCGTAATGTTGTATTGTGTAAAGTTTGTATCATCTCAAGCATGGTCCATAGCTTCGTTTCCTTCTCCTCCACTTGTGCTAATAAGGGTCACTCTCAGAGACAGCTGCTTGGACATGAAGAGGGAGGCAGTGCTTCGTATTTGGCTAAGTTTTCTTGCCCTTTCAAGTCTGTGCAGTGAGCTCATGGTAGTCACTGCCAGTATTTCTAGAGACAAGTCACAGGTGTTGGCTGTGTTGCTGTCAGCTTCCCCTTTGACAAGCTGCTCTTTGACTGTGCAGTTCATATCAAAATGAGATTCTGTGTTGAGGCTCAGTGATGCTGAACCGCATTTTTAAAGATGATATCGGACGACAGGTATTTGGTCAGAGTGAGACTTTTGCAAGTAAGAAGGAATTGTTTCAAGAGCTAAAAATACCATAAGAAAATCTCCCATCTTTCCCCTTTTCCTTCCAAATTTTTTACTTTTACCTTCAAAAAACAATCTCCTCAGCCCCTCTCCCCCCCTGCCACACCAGCACAGGGACTGCAGCCTGGATTTAGCACTCAGGAGTTTGCCACGCATAGTATAAAATAAAGGTGTTGGTATCTTTTGGGGCCTTATTACTTCAGTAATAGAGACTAGGTAGAGTCCTCGAGGCTTTCAGAGTCAGAGGAATATTACAGAGGGGCCTTTGCTTGATTTATGTCTAAGCTTGTAAAACTATTAGCCTATACATGACTGTATTTATACATGTGTAGGAGGAGAGTTAATGTTACCAAATGGAGCAGTGATCTTTTTCTGTGTGTGTGCCTTACTGTGATAATATTAAGACTGAACCATTGTGACTAGATTATTTTTTCACATTTATAAGTTTTCCTTGGAAATAATTACATCAGGAATAAAAGTTTGTCAGCTTCTATTTCATTATCCATGGGATTCAAAGGTCTGAACTGTGCTTTGGTCCCACTTAGAATAATAACAGAGGGCGAGAGTGGGGAGCAAAGGGATTTGTTTGAAGGGTTGATCATTGTCTGCTCTAAGTAAGCCTCTCCTCTGGGAAAGGGAACAAGTAAATGAAGCGAAGAATTAAAGAGGAAAAGGAAGGGAGCTAAAAGAGGAAAGCAGAATTGCTGTAATAATTTGCATCTGGCATCACTGAGCAGCTTGATGCCAGGTGTGTGTGTGTGTGTGTCAGAAATCCCTTGTTGGTCACACAGGAGTGACCTCCCATCTCCCCTGCACCAGGTATGGAGGGTGGGGGGAGTGGAGGTGGCCAAGGAATGGAGAGAAATAAATGATTCTAGGTCACGTAGCCCTTGCCTTGTAAACCAGGAAAAATAAGAACAACGGTTTGTGTGGTAAACTGAGCGGAGAGGAAAAGGAAAATTTTTGTGTGATGGGAACAGGACCTCCCTGTTGCTGGAGCTACTGTTGAGAATCCTAATGAAATAGGAAGCAGCCTGCACCGCTATCCAGGCTGCTGCTTTTTCCTTCGCTCGTTATTTACACTAGAAAGACAAGGAAATTGCTGTGGCAGAGGGGAGGAAAACACACTATCCTGAAACGTGGCTAGGCCAGAATTGCAGCTGTCTTAACTGTTCTCTCCCCTACGCCTCGCTGTAGTGTGATCACGGGGAAATCATATCTGCCTTTGTCTGCTTTGCATACAGGTAGTGCTTCCAACATTTATTTTGGAGAAAAGATCCCTGCTGGAGATGTATGCAAATTTCATGGCCCATCCAGACCTGTTTTTGTCAATTGCAGCTGGAGCCACTCCCGAGGAAAGAATTATCTGCTTTGTGGAGTATTATCTCACAGCTTTTCACGAAGGCCGAAAGGGAGCGGTTGCCAAGAAGCCCTATAACCCTATAATTGGTGAAACGTTTCATTGCTCGTGGGATGTGCCTAAAGATAAAGTGAAACCAGTCAGAACTAACGGTGCCTCTGCGCTTTCTAAGGACCCAGCCAAGGAGTTTGGCCAGGAGCAGTCCACGTGCTACAAGCTGAGGTTTGTGGCTGAACAAGTGTCCCATCATCCGCCGGTATCTTGCTTTTACTGTGAGTGCAAGGAGAAGAAAATGTGTGTGAACGCTCACGTATGGACCAAAAGCAAGTTTATGGGCATGTCGATAGGTGTTTCTATGGTAGGTGAAGGTAAGAAATGTGCTTTTATTTTCTTTAGCTAATGTCGTGAGTGTCCAAACAACAAGCTTATTTGGATGGGGCTGTGAATTATGTCTGAAGAACAGTCATATGTTAAACTGCACTAGCAAATACCTGCTGACGCTGTGCTCTGTAAAAACATTTTTCATCGTCTTGCTCACTCTTAAAGTAATATCTAATTTGGTAGTGGAGAGTTGCACAACTGGAGCAAAGAAATTGGAAAAAATACCTTTGTACTTAAGCCTAGCATTTTTTTTCATAGTTTCCGTAAAGAATCATGGTTTCAATAGTGCTTGCTAAGTTGGCGTGGTGTCTCAAGCTTTACAGCAGGTCGTGTAGGTGAGGTGTAAGTCATTACTTACTGTATCATACATGCACGGTCTGCTTCGTGATAATTTAATGCTCAGCAAGAATTTAGAAAAACAAGGAAATGTAACAATTTAATTAGTAGATGGTCTGAACTGATAAACACACCTGGATCAGTGTTGTTACTGCCTGCTAATCCATTGATTTAATGTTTCAAATGACTTAGTCCCTTTTGCCATTTGAAGATAATTTCCTGTGTATGGCTTTTGTATTTTGTCTTAACTAGTTTTTAGACTGTGCTGTTAATAAGCAATCAGAGAAGCAGCAGAACAACTTAGAGCAATTACTTCTTTTCGCCATTGTTATGTTAAATACAATCAACGTTGAAGACAGTAGAGAAGTAGAGTGGGAACAAAACAATTACGGTGACTAAAAAAACCCACCTGATATCTGAAAACACACAGCTATACTTTGCTGTTTCTGCTGGAAGTAAAGAACAAATTCAAGCAGTAGAAATGGCTACAGAAGCTTCGTTCCTCATGTCAGTAACTTCCCTTCTTCGCACCCGCAAGTGGAAGAGCCTTGAAACTTCGTCACTGCTGGACCTGATGTTGTTATAGTTGAAGGCTGTAACAGTGCTGCTGCTTCCTTCTTTCTGTGATTGAGCTTTTCTGCTTTTTAGACAGGGTTAAGGAAGATGGGAAGGGAGTGTGAGAAGGGAGATGGGTCCTTCTGTCCCTCTCCTTATTGTGCTGCTTCCAGCCTGAGTCACTTGCCATGTTTTTCCAGTACATCTCTATTTCTGATACTGGTTTTCTCAGTGCAGGGAGCTGTTTAGTGAAATCAAAATCAAACAGAAAACCACTTATGATTATGTAGGAGCTGGGAAATTCTCCTTGTTGCTGCTAGCACACTCAGTTCCCTGGCATGGGGGATGTCTACTGTGGGGATTATTTAAGACTTCAAAGTCCTGATGTGTCCCAGTTTTGAGAGAGAAGGGTCTAGGAATTAACTGCTTCCCTACTCCAGGGATTGTTTAATTTGTGTTTGTGAGAACAAATTCCCTTCCTACCCTCCCTTGCCCACCTCCCCCCTTTCTTTTTTTTCATAACCCTGCAGAGATCCCAGCAGCAGAGGCTGGCTTTGGGGAGCATCTGTAATGGGGAACCTTTCATTGTAAGGTTTCCTGCTGTCTTTATGGTCGGCACTCGGGGAGGATGTTTGGTGTTACCAGTTTATAGCTGTCACTCATCTTTTTTTTTTGGTCCATGTAAGCAATCCAGAAGCGTGCAAATTCACTGTGACAGCATCTCTGTGAAGTGATGGAGAAACTCTAGAACAGGCCGAGTATTTCTGTTGCGTGCTGAAGACTGGTAACAAGAGGGAGAAAGTTGTACCACTGAATCTTTTCTACAATCTGAACGCAGCCTAAACCTGACAGCCTTGGTTGAAAAGGCTTGCTTCTCCTTGTGGTTTCTTCACTCGAGACTGTACTTTGTTCAAATGTATATTTTTTTTCCTTTCTTTTAGTTCAAGGGAAGTCTTCTTAACAAAGCTGGTGTGTAGATTTGTCAAGCTGTGCGAAAATGAGAAGCTGCTACAGCCATTTTTTATCACGTCTTACATAAGTATAAAGTCTGCATTAGGCTGAGCTTAGCGTGAGTGCTGGGGAATATATTGCAGAACCAATAAAAAGTAGCAGCTGGGCTCACAGCGTGGAAAAACTGTCATTTTGTGTCTCTGGTAATGCAGAGCCTGGTAATTTGTTGATGTGAAACATGATTTGAAGGATTTTCTTGTTACTTAAGGACGATTTACACGTAGCAGCATCTCAAATGGAGTTCGTCCATCGAAGAGTAGATGGAGGCACGTGATCAGTCAGAAGGTACAGAAAGAGGTAGTTAAGAGGTAGTTCAGATAGAGTCAGCTACCAGAAGCTTTCTCGCAATGAGGTTGGTGGGGAAGGTTGTATAACCTTACTGGTACAAGCTGTTAAAACCAGGTTAAACAAGTTTCTCAGGAATGATTGAAGTATGACTGATCCTGCTTTTGATAGCAGGCAAACTGACGTCTTGTGAATCATGGAAATCCTGGCTTTTGTTTGTGCATTTCTGGTTTTGCCACTGTGTACTGGATGACCTAATTAATCATGTTCTGTTGTTGATATTTTTTTCTGTCCTCCTCTTTTTCATTATGAGCATTCAGCTTCTTCTCCTGGCTCTTGTGGGACATATTCAGTGACATTGGCACGTGTCTAAAATAACCTGTAGAGTTTGCTTCCATACGCGTGGATGCCTCTGACTATTTGCTAGGTCAGTAAGGATTTTAGATTCTGAAAAGGCAGTTTCGCTGATATCTCCAGTATGCCTATGACCTTCCTGAGGCTGCATTTAAATCACGCTGGTGTTGACACGGTAGTTTCATTACCCCGTGTATTTGTTCAGTACTCTTTGATATATGTGGAAAAAAATCCTTCACAGCAGAGCAGTAGAGAGACAAACTTACGCTGCATTCATGTATCAGGTAATTTAGTGCTAGGAGCAACCACCTTGTTCTAGTTCAGATATTTAACAGAACCATTTTGTGTGACCTTAGCATGAATGCAAACAACCATGCTCTGTTTTGAAACTTTATTCCCTCCTGAATATTTTGTGTGGCCTGCAAACAATTGAACAAAGCTTTTCCTATTAATTTGGGCTATTTACACAAATAGGGTAGTACTGAATTTGGGGACCTATATTGTGTAAGGAGCATGTTAACATTTCTGTGATGCTTTTTGAAAGTATTCTTTTAACTAGTCTTAATGTCCTTAGATGTGTAGAGCGTGTTGCTTTTTATCCCTCAGTGTGAGAAGCAGCAGTGGATACGCCGAAACAGGACGTCATGGAATTGCCAAGGCTTCTGTAAGGATTTAAATAACAGGTAGATCTGAGGGCAGGATGGATCCGTCATACAAATGGTGCAGCTCAGGATCCTAATTGCACAATACTTCGTGTGTGCTGCCTCTCGAAGTGGCTAAGATTTTTTTTCCCTATGATTTTTTATTTGTTAATTCAAAGTAAATATCAGCTGCAGAGATGCAGAGCGCGTAGGCAGGCACTGCTGGAAACCCGTGTGAGAAGCAGCCTTCTCTGGTAGCCCTTCATCTTCGCTTCCCAGAGCTCTGCATCTGTTTTGTTAGAGAAATGTCTCAACTTTTCCTTCGCTCTATGACAAAAAACGTTCTTCAGAGCAGCCAGAGCTGAGTTTCCTTGGGAGAAAGCAGGGTAGGAGAGAGAGTGTTTTGCATATAAGAATTCACATTGCATGCACAGTCCCTAATTCTGGTTAATGTTAATTACGTACTAATGAGAGAGCGAGGGAGGGGAAGAGGGTGTAATGAATAGAATTGTATTAGGATTTAAATTAGCAAGAGATAGAAGAGTCAAAGTAAATATTTAATGTGTTTTACATGGTCCAAAGGATCTTTAAACACATACTGATTGTAAGATAAGGGTTTTCTAGCAGAAGAGGATGTGCTGAGCACACCTCAGCGTGGGCTCCTGTTCTGCTGATGGTTTTTGTTCCAAAATTTGATTCACTGGTTAATTTTACAGAGAACATAAAATAGTTTTAAGTGGTTTGCTCTGTATCATCAAGTGGCTAGTTGTGGCTTGTAATTTTACCCCGGCTATTTTAAATGCTTTAAAAACTCCTCAGGAACGCCTCAAAATTTATTTTAAAAACTGAAATCAACCTTGAAAAGGTTTGATAGGTAGGGAAAAGGTTCAGTGCTCTTTCCAGGGTAAATCTAAATGAAAGCAACAAGTGTTCTTTTCATATTTTTTTTCAAGTATATGCATGCATATGTACATATTTATGCACGTACAGGTCTATAATTTCTGTTCCTGAGGCATAAGTGATTTTTTAATTTACCAGCCCTGAAGATTGACTGCTCCATGCAACTGGAACTACCAAAATATTGCCCTAGTACTAATTTCTTTATTTTTTTTTTGGCTCAGTGGTTTCAGAATATTTTTGTATGACATGGTACTCACTGCTTAATTTAGCAAATGTCTGCAGTTTTTGGAAACTGAGCAGTGCAGAGCAGCTGGCTACAACGTTTATGAGATGATGAGGGCCTGGTACTGGTGTCTCGTGTTTCTCTGTGAACTGGTGTGGCTGGTGATGAGCTGCATCTGCGTAACTTAGCCTTGTTCTGCTCTGTTATGAATAATGCAGCATGAAGAGCCTGTTAAATCAGGAAACTGCCCTGGGCCATTTATGACCCACATACCATTTGTTGTTCAGATTGATCTCCAAACAATCAGTGGGAAGCATTAAATTTCACATGCCTCTTCTGCAGTTATCGATCCAGAGCCTCCTCTGGGTATTCCATCAATGTGCGGTACTGGAAAATCAATTCACAAAGCTCCAGCAGCAGTGAGGGACATGCAGTTGTCAAAGGGGCAAAATCAGATGCTGCGAACAGCGCTTCCCTTCGTGGAGGCTGGGGAGGCGTGGAAAGGAGCATGGCCATGAATACCTTGTCCTAAAAGCAGGAGGAAATGGTGTTGAGGACATTTCGAGGGGCATTTCAAATTTCAGCACTTGTTTACCAAATATTCACCCTTCTCCACAGGATTTTTTCTAATAATAGGCTAGATTACTAAATCCACTTTTCTTCCCAGAGTACTTATCTGGTGCATCCTCCTTGTGTCATAGCTGCCCATAAATGCTTAAGTTTGTTGGAAGGAATCTGCAGTTTCCAAAAGAGTTAATGAAGAGGAAATGGTAATGAAAACGGGAGAATCTTCTGCAACTTTTCATATCTATTTACTTAGAGTGATTTTTTTAAACATGAAATGAACAATCCCCTACAGTCACATCTGTCAGTCACAATGAAATTTTACTTAAAAGTGGATGCTAGGGGTACACCCCACTTTTAAAACTAACTGTTAGGTTTTCGTTTCCATGCTTTTTCATGTCTCAAGATCTAAATTTGGTGGGTTAAAGCATGAAATCCAATTGTGGTATAGATGTCCCTGTGTCATTTTGGCTTCCTCTTCTGAAGGAGAGCACAGGGTTTGGTTCAGACGTGGTGGTGCAGCTCCAGTCTTCGTGGTGCTTCAGGTACAGGAGGTTTTGCACGTGGACTCTGCAAACAGTGGAGTGGAAACTTGGGGTCACCTGGTAGTGCTGAAAGGGCTGTCAAGCTGTGGGTATCTCAAATCTTTCCTTTATTCTTTTTTAGATCGCAATTATTGAGCTGGAGTGAGGCAGCGCTTCATTAAAGATGTGTTTATTCAGGTGTTTCAGGAATTCAAAAAGCACACTACCAAATGCTCAACAAAAATACTGCTAAGGGAGCTGGCTCAGTTTTTAATACCTAACCTGTTGTGGTTGTCAAATATTTACAGTGAAGGTCACCGCTGCTATTTGCTGTTCACTTTTCATTAGAGCTCCACGTCCCTCCCACTCCTGTACGCAGAAATAAATCTATCGATCTCATCAGAGACACAAAAACCACCTCGCCCCATGGCAGCTCCCTCTCACATCAGAAGAGGGTGGCTGGGCCCCGAGAAGCAGGAGGCTCTGCAGAAGCTCACGTGAAGTTGTGGCTCCTAAAACACAGTGAGGAGCACCCTGCGTGACTGTGGTACTGGTATTAGACCTTCATGCTGGAAGCCAGTGCTTTCAGGTGTTTTTTTTGACTGTGTGAGGGTTTTGTCTGTGCTTAGACCATTAAGGCTGCTTTGATGTGATGCGACCTGATGGCAGCACCACAGGCCGTGCCATTTCCCACAGCTGGTTCCTGCTACGGCTGCTGCCTGTGGCTGTAATGAAGAAGGCAGAGAATAAATGGAGGAGAAAGGAAAGGGGAAAAAAAAAAAAAAAAGAAGGGCATCTGCAAACTCGATTTCTGCAGAACCTGGCTCCTAGCCTCTCAACTCCTGGCCATGCCCTTGGTGTCCCAGCACCTCGCTGCTGTCCCCTGCTTGTGGGGAAAGGGGAGCTCCAGCCTCCTCGTGCCAGCAGAGAAACTTGGTCTAAAACCTGTTACAATCCTCCAGGTAGAAATCGCTCAGCTGCAGACTGTCAGGTTTCCTTTCTGCGTGTTGGCAGCCACTAGCTTGCCATTTTTTAATATCATCAGCTTGGTGAAAAGCTTCGTTATTGTTCTCTATTAATTTAATGTCGTTGTAGCAGCCATTTAGTGAGCTCTGCAATGAGCACAGCCTTCTTTTTGAGTAAAAGTTCTTCCTGGTGAGTGTCCTGGATGAATTTTGTAGCTCAGCCTTCCTGCCATAAGCTTGGTTTACCTGCAGGTGTGGAACTGAAGAAACTTCAGGTGAAACACGGGGATCTCTGTTCTAGAGAAAAAAATGCAGCAGAGCTGGATTTTGTTCTAGCAGTCGGAGCCAATATTTAAAATGATGACTCTCCGAGTGCCACGCTGCTAAATTCTGAGTGTTATTTAGACTTGTGTTGCCGTACAGCGTTAAGGGCATATTTTTATGTTGACATTACTAGTAGCTTGCTCCTACTCGGTGCTTTTTCATCATTACGTTCCAGATCAATTTGCAAGATGTGTTGTTACTGCCTTCAACGCACAGACAGACTCATAAATACAGCTGGTAACGCGTTGCCGTTCTCCCCTCTCTGCCCCAGGGTGAGGGTAAATTGGCTTAAGCTCATCTCGTTGCTAAACAGATGCTGTTACTGTTTGTGTGTCAAGACGATTTTCCTGATTTTGTGAACGTTTCTGGGGTCTGAGTACTTCCCGGGATGGGTTATTTTCACTCCTTGTTGCAAAACAAAGTTTTCAAAGTATAATTTTTGCCTTTAGACAGTTATTAAATGGGATATAAAGGAGTGTAAATCTCTAATAAAAATATAATACACATAGTTTGCATTGGCTAATTCTGCGTGCAGGGTTTACGTTGCCGTTTACCTGATCTTATGTCTTATATCCCCTTCTTTGCCATCCTAAAAACCAAACTACAGCTATGGTGGGGATGGAGCTGTGTCAAGAACCTTAGGGGAAGCTAAGATCTTCCAATCAGACATGGAACTTTCTTTGTAAGGTCCAAATAATATGGGAATTTTCTGCTGCCAGCAACTTTCTGTGCATCCCAGAGAGTTTGGTCTCAGTGGCAGCAGAGAAGTGGCCCCTCATTGATAATGCCAGACTTTTGCAAAGGCTACGTGGGAAACCAGGCATTTTGGGGAAAAGGAACGAGCTTCTAGGAAATTTCCAGGTGGCTTCCTTCAGCCCAGCTCCCGGTTGCACCCAGCCTGACCTCTCCTTTTGCTCCTACCAGCAAACAGTGGGCCAGCAGCTAGCAGAGAGCAGCTGGTGGTATCTGACTGAACGGAGAGCCGAAGGGCCCTTTGGCCGTGCCTAAATGAGCACCCAGAGCTCATTCGGTTGGTGGGGGGCCTTTTCGTTTTATTTTCTTCAAGAGAATGTGACTTATTTTCAGGTTCAGCAGTTTATTGCTTGGCAGTGAGACAGAATAAGTAATCCAGCCAGATTTTCTGATAGGCCATTTGGCACCAGGAAGAACCAGAGGCACACGTTAGAATTAGGTGATTTGAAAATGCTCGTTTGAAGAAACTTCTTTCAGAGAGCAGGTTTTTCTTAGCAAACAGTACCCTCCTTCAAGGCAAGTTGCACATTGTGGAAGTATGTTGTGATGGCAGTATTTGGTCAGTGACGAGCTTTAATCATTTCACTTTCAACCTCCTCCTTGCCTAGGTGTTCTTCACTTGCTGGAGCACGAAGAAGAGTATGTTTTCACACTCCCCAGTGCCTACGCTCGCTCGATACTCACCATCCCCTGGGTGGAGCTTGGAGGGAAAGTCAACATCAACTGTGCCAGGACAGGCTATTCCGCTACGGTCACGTTCCACACCAAACCCTTCTATGGGGGGAAAGTCCACAGGTAAGGGAATTACTTTTATTCTTGTTGACCTGATACTGGATTTCAAAGGAAGAACTTACTTTGACATCTGTTTGGTTCCTCTATTGTCCTGTTTTCTAGAAAAATATCTATTTATTTTCCTGTTAATGCCTGAGGAGGCTTAAGCTTTAGAGTGCAGTTTATAGTAGTTACACATTTCATGTCATTTAACCAAATTAGATAAATATCTCTTGTTGAACTAAAGTCAATGTATTCTTCCAGGCTTTTCCACCTGTAAAAATTGCTGTCAGGTATTTAAATGGCTTGCCCCCTGTTATAACCTAAATACCTATGCACAGTGCAGGATCAGCAAAAATATACATTAAAAAAAAGTAATATTTGTGCTACACCAGCTGCTGCTTTTGTGCAAGTCGTGTTAGAAGAGCTGATGGGCTGTTGTGATGGGAATTTTTCTGAAAGGTGCAGATTAATAATTGGTGCCCATCAAAATAACTGAAAACTGGGGAAGGTTTTGCTGTATTAGTTTAATCATTTAAAAACTTAACTGAGTTTACTTGATATGAATTACTAAAAACACGTGTGCATTTTCATATAGACACAGACACAAGAAACTCCTCCCTCTGTTTTGGTTTTCTAGTCCTACCTGTCTATTTTGCTCACTCTTAAACTAGTTCCTGAGCCATTGAGGTGACTTTAATACTGCCTCACAGCAGCTGTGAGACTGTGCAGATCTAAAGAAGAAAATAAAGATACCTGAAGTCTTTTACAGGTATCTGACAACATTAGGTTCAGGTGTGAAAAATGAACTTCAGTATCTTGTACTGACAATTTCACGTGAATGTCAGTTGGTTTTGGTTGTTTTTCATGCTGATGAGATAAGCAGTTCTGGGTTTTAAGCTGGGGTACTGCTGTGCTTTGGGAGAATGTGGTCCCAAAGTTAGTGCTGTGTTAGCAGAGCTTTTGTAGGTTGAATCTTTTGGGGGACAGTGTCTTTATGTTTGAAAAACTATATTATAGATGTAAAAAGTTGCATGTAGCCTGCAGTGCTAGAGCTTTCAAATGCTGATAATAAATGGTGCCAGTTATATCTTTTGTGGCCTTTTTCTTTTCCTTCTTTGTGTTAGGGTTACAGCCGAAGTGAAACATAATCCCACTAATACCATTGTGTGCAAGGCGCAGGGAGAATGGAACGGTACGCTGGAATTTACGTACAGCAACGGAGAAACCAAAGTGATTGACACCAACAAATTACCCGTTATCAGGAAAAAGATAAGGCCAATAGCAAAACAAGGCCCACTGGAATCAAGGTAAAGGCAGAGGCATTACAGCACTGTGCTGCTTAACCTCAGATGAAAACAGTGGTGAAACAAACCGCAGTTATAAATGGCATGGTTCAAAAAACTCCTGCTATCATATAGCATGTTAATCTAGGCAGAAAGAGCTGAAAGCTGCGTGTTGGTTCTTTGGTTTATAAATTACATTGCTGTGATATATACATAAATTTTCTAGAGGAAAAAAATGCTTGTATGCATTTTAATGAGTATTTGGGAACTGGGTGATGTGGTCTTCTACATGCTTCTTTGATTGTAAATGGTAGTCAAATTAGTCAGTTTGTTACAGATAATTTTGCATCTTATAGCTCACGCTGGAACTTCAGATTTTATGGATTTCATATATATATGTAATATATAAGCACACGATATATATGTATATAAATGTAAAGTGTGATGTGACACATGAATACACATCCATATGTGTTTTTAGGTTGTGAGAACTCGTCATGTGCCTAATTCTGACTAGGTACCTTAGAAAAAACCTTTATTCATTGTCAATAACCGTTTACATTTATCTTCAGAAGAATCAATATTTTTATTGTATTTAAGAACGTTTTATTGGAGGATTTAAAAAACATGAGTAAAATTTAATTTTATAATCTGTAAATATATTTTTATTGTACAAAGGCGCATCTTGAGCCTTTGTGCAGGGTCAGATGTTATTTTCTACTTTCTGGACATGCTTGTTTATCACAAACTCATTTTTCAGTGTAGGTTAATAACAGAGTTGGAGTAAATAAGGAAACCAGCAACTCTGCAATATATTTGTTGTGTTTTTGACACTAGATAGCAAATTATAATGACCCAGTGTTTCTGCAGGATATGCACCTCATCAGATTGTAAACAAACTCATCTAAATACCCCTGGAAATATGTGAAAGTTGCAGTAATTTTCTTAGTATTTTTCTGGGCAAAGTTGTTGCTAAGCTCATATAGTGTGAGGAGGCATTGCATCTGAATACTGTCAGTCAGGTGAAAAACAAATTGGGTTATGTACTGATAATTATCCTCAGCTGGAAATACAGTGTAGACCTTGTGCATGCTGAGTCATGTACATCAACTCTTCTGTTAATAACCTGGTGGGAACAGTCAGTGAGTGTCCCAATGTCATGTGCTCTTAGCTTTTGTCTAATGTTGCCTTAAAATTGAAAAGTTTTCTCCAAATAAATGCAGAATAGATGTTTGTCATTTGGGGTAGGTCATCAGTAAATAATGTGAACAGGAAATGAAAGAGAAAATCCATCAGCTTTGAGAAAAACAGTCAGGTCATAAAGAGTCAAGAACATGAACAAAAGCTGTGGAGAAAGTTAACTTGCATGGTAGGTTCCTGGGAACTGAGCGTGTCTGAAAATCTGGTCCACAAATGAATATTCTCTTGAAAGTGGTGGTTCACAAGCTACACAACTTGCAGAAATAGCTTGGTGCCATCAGTCTGACCTTTGCTTTGCTACTGGCACCAGGCTATGGCAAAAGTATTCTTACTCTGTTGCTTTTGCTCCTTCCCAATCACACAGGCACCTTTGGCAATATGTCACCAATTCTCTGAAAGAAGGTAATATCGATGCAGCAACAGAACACAAGCACCACCTTGAAGAGAGGCAGCGAGCAGAGGAGAGGCAACGTATGGCTCTTACAATGCCCTGGAAACCAAAATATTTTGCCAAAGAGGTACTTGTATCAGCTTTTCCTTAAGGGCCCAATAGCATCTTTGTGCATGTGGTGGGGTGCTAGTACAAATGAACATGTTTGTATTTCTTACCATGGGCTAGTGTTGTTATATATCACTGATTTTTTATTTTATTTTTTTTTATTTTTAATTTTTAGTAGAGTATGGCTTTTAGAGAAGAGCAGTGGATTATTCCATGCTCGTTTTATAGACTTGTTCACCTTCCTTCAGTCCTTCAAGTTAGATTTAATTTAGCAATGAATTTTGGAGACCTAATGTTAGGCACCTAAAGCTGTGCTTTTTACCTTGAAACCCACACGTTGCTTTGCAAATGCTCTGTAGTCACGTCTCCTACTAATCTTGTTCTTAGCGTATTTAGGTGAATGTGATCTAAGGATAATTATCCAATGTAAGCAAGCATGGACAGTCTAAACAGTCTTGGGTTTTATCTGCTTGAAATGAGATAGATTTTACTAAGTTCATCTTTGTTCTTTCTTAGAGGAAAGGAGAAGCAAGTTAGACTTTGAGAGAATTATTACATGACTTGTAAAGTCAGCCAGCATGTGCATCTGTGTAAACCTGGAGTTAATCTGTTGCATCTTCCCATTGCTTCTGTTCCCTTTTGGAACGTTTTTCCCTTCTGCCCAAATTACCTGTAAATTCATTGAACGCAGAATTTTCAGATGACAGGGATGGAGCTTTTTGTGTGTTGATTGGTGGTATTTTGGCTTTTATGTGGAGATACGCAGGTTCAGCATGTATAAATCTTGTTTGTAAACTCTCCCTAATTTTCTTACAGGGCGATGGTTGGCTATACTTGAATCCTCTCTGGAAGACCCTTTGACAAGATACAGGAGATGTCTTATAACTTTACCTTAAAGGCATTAAAAGGAAACAGTATATAACTTGTCAGATGTCATTCAAAAGGTTCTGTTCTCAGAAGACACAAATGAGAAGCTATATACTGTGAACAGTGCATCTCAGAAAAACCACAAGCTCAAGTTTATTCAGGAGCCATTTTGCGTGTATGGATACACAAACAGCTGTGCGCATGTACATCTATACACATATACACACACAGTATGCATGTGTGTTTGTGTGTGTATTACTTACACTACACGTCAACAAAGTAGAAACACTAACAGTGATTTAAAGACCTTATCCTCTACATTTTCGGGCATAGGACTCGAGCTGGAATCAGCGAGGGTTCCCCGAGTTGTGTGCTTGCAGGATCAGGCCCTACGCTAGAATTTAAAAAAAAACAACACTTTTTTATTAGTACTGGTTAAGGTTTTCTATTTTTCACTTTTGCCAAAAAAGTTTTGCACTTAAAACGTGACGTCACTTAATGGCAGTCCTTCGGTCTAAACAGTCATTGAATAACTCACCTCGACACGCGAATGACACATTGGCAGCACGCTCTGTGGGGTGCTGATTTAGGAGCATGTTTCCTGTCACTTACGAGTATGAATTTTCTGCCGCCAAGTAGCAATACCTTCTCAAGAACTTCTGTTGGTCGCACTAACCCGCTGTGTCCTCACTTTTTTGTTTGTTCCTGCTGCCACACGTTTAATCGGTCTCCGGTCACTTGTGAGCCAGCTGCTTTTGGTCTTGCCGTGCGATGTTCTTTGGCTGTTGCCATGCCAGTGCTTTTGGGTTATGCGTTTTTGCCTCTAGCTTTCCACCCTGACATTGTCTGGGTCTGAGGCACCCCAGTTCGCAGCCTTGCCTTTCAAATTAAACCACTGCTGATGCATTTTTGCTCACGTGCCAGGCTGTGAGTTGAGGCAGGTGAGGCGGGGTAGGGGTCCTGCTCTGATGTGCTGCTTTGGTGGGTCTGCTCCTCCGCCAGCAGCTGAGACGCTGCTGCTGTGCATTGCTGCTGTGAAATGAGAGAGCCCTTAATTCCTCCTCGTTCAGGCTTTGAGCAGACCCATGTTTTCATTTCTTTTGCTTTTGGCCCAGGTGATCGTTTTTGGATGGTTCCTCATGAGTAGAAGACAAGTAGCTTTTTCAGAGAAATGATTTTCTGATGTTGAAGTAACGATTTAGTAAATCACTACTGAAATAAGAACATTATTAATGAAACAAATGAAATGGGATGTAACTTGTTTCATAAAATAAAGGAGTAAACAATCCTGTAGCTTGATCTTGCTTTGTCAGATAACCACTGTGACACTAAGAAGGTGGATTCTAGAAACGTGCTAAAGCTTCGCTGCTTTTTAGTTTGTATTTGTTACAAGTGAAGACGTTTTTGAGAGAAGTGACAGCAAAAGGCAAGTGTAAAATGTGCTGACTTCTGCTCAGTGCTTCTTTTACAGCTCCCCGTAAAGAAACCACTATATTTCTAACATACAGTAGCATGGATGCTTACTTTTCGGTAGTACTGATTAATTTTGTGCCTTTTGTCTGCTTTCTTAATACAACAGCTGTTGCTTTATAGATACTACACTAATATATTTAGGTCAAAGTACTGCTTTTATCTGTTCTTGTGTCTTGCTTTTTATAATACTTCATTTTTTTCGCTAGATAGTAAAATCTACTAAGCAACCCAAAAGGCTAAACAGAGGTGTGTACACAAGGCTACATGGCATTAGTTGTTCATTTGGACATATTTAACACATCTTTGCATTTAGAACTTCAGATCCCTTTTTAACGAGGTCTGTGCCCCCCTTTCCTCCTAAATGCTATTTTGTCTGCTTGTATATACTTTTTTTTTTTTTGCACATTAGAAAGATTCATGTTATAAATTATTTAAATCCTATTTTTAAAAAAAATGCGGACTGTATGAGCTTGGTTTTGTACCTGACACTTTTTTTAAAATGGAAAAATCTTATTTTTAGGTATAGTTGATGTTTTTCTGTAACAACACCAAAACGATGCCGTTGTAGTTATCATGAACTACTACCAAGTACCATCAGGAAAAGGCGTACCTTGTCACCTGCAAGAATCACTTTACAATGGATCCACTGGTTTAGAGGTTAGTCTAATAAGTAACTAGACGTACTGATAGACTTTGTAATGTCGTCACCAAGAACACTCTAAGTGCAGACTGAAACACATGCAACACCTCCTGCCAGATCTCTGACTTCATACACCAAAGAACAAGCCACACACTCACTAACAACAGCCATTGAAAACCTCTTGCAAGGCATGCAGGACTGCGCTCCTGAAAGAGTAGACCTCTTTCAGCTTTGGCGGTGTGACTGTCCAAGCTACAGAGATGTTGTAGCGTTCTTTTAAGACAAATTTTGAATAATTTTATGTTTGTAATTTATTGGAGATTTTTCCTGGCTGCATGGTTGGTTGTTTCTGCATGCCGAGAACATTCCACTTGTGCTCTGATAAATGTCTCGTTTTGATGCTGTGAAGAATCCTCTGATGCCATTACCACTGTTGCTTTTCCCAAGTAACTTGGGAGAGGTGAGCATTAAAACAGTCCTTTCGTTAAAGATCCTATCAGCAAGAGATTCCAGAACAAGATCCAGAAGAAGTGTCGCTTTATTTTTCTGATAGTTACGTGTTCCGTATATTTTACAAGTCTGAAAAGTAAATATTCCTAAGACTTATTCTATAGGTTGTTCCGATAGCTGTCTTAGACTTGCAAGTGATTATTTTCCTTTTCAAGTAGCCAATGTATACACTTGGAATTGTAATGTAAGACCTTACATGTACTTCATTTTTTTTTGTGCACACCTGTAGAAAGCCTATGCAATCTTTTTTTTTTTTTTTTTCTTCTTAAATTAGAAATGTTCAGAGAGAAAATTTATACCTTTTATCATTTAAAAGATGCTCTGGCAGTCTCTTCTGATTTGCCTTCCTTTCATAATTTGTGAATTTAAGATTACAATGCTCATGAATAAAATATTTGTTTCATTTAATAGTGGGATGCCCTTGCTCTTTCCATTGAAAAAGAAGTTAACTGCTATCATGTATTCTCAGGTCTGGGAGCACAGTACAATGCTCAGGGCATGTTTTATTTATTTATTGTTGTTTTTATTTTTAGCTCTCTGTTAATACTGTCAGACACCTTATAGGTTTTAAGTTGGACAGCACGGTGGCAGGATAATGGGGCTGGGTGGCTTTTGGAAAGCCTGGGGAAGGTGTTCCTTACTTTGTCACGTAAAGGAAACAGGGTAGGATGTTCCCTCGATTCTGAAAATAACTTCATTTAAACTAATTCTCAATCAGGTACCTTTTAAAATACAACTCTAAATGACTGCCTTATTGGACACTTGCATGGGGAAAAACATGCTTCACCCTTCCTGGTCTGCATGTTTCGAGCGTTGGATAACACAGGTCTGGTTTATTTTAAACATTCACCCACATCGTTGGAAAGTATCACGCCAGAACTCTTCGCTTTAACGCAAAACAGCAAACATTGGCTGTCAGTGAAACAAGAAAAGCTGCGTTCCTTGCCCGTCACGGCATTGCTGCGGGGCCGCGGCTCGGAGCAGTGTACACATTTGGTTTAACTACATTGTCACGAACGGTTTTAGTCACAACCAGATAGGATTTAATTTCAATTTTTACTCATGGTGGGATAATTTTTATTCACGGTAGGATACAAACAGAGGGCTGTGTCAAAGCAGTGAAATATTTTTTCAAGTGTGTTGACATATAACTGCTGGCTCCCCGTTTTGGAATTACTTCTGCAACTCAAAATAATTTCTTCTGGGCTAGCCACTAGTACCGGTGCCCTCGTTGCTTTCAGGTGTAATGACTAAGAGCTACAGAACTTCAGCAGTACTTGCTATTAGTGACTGCAGGCTTAGTTTTTTAACAACTGAAGGTCTGAGCCTGGCTCAAATATTTTTTTTTCTTCAGCTTTTTACTATACTGTCGCAATTATGCTCCAAAATCTGCAACCTTTGACTCAGTAGAACACCAGAAGGATAACCTATAACTAAGGAAACAGCCAAGAATGGAAGGTAGGTTGGGCAATGTCGCCAGATGCTCGTGTATTTTCCTTTGCTGGTACAAGGATGGTTCAGCTCTTGTAGCGTGATGAGCTACAGGTTACTACAGCTGAGTACTTCTAGGATGCAAGTGGCGAAGCAGGCACCGATGCTGCGTGCAGGTGAGAAACCAAGGAAGGTCATACCATGCCTGCTGTTTTTTTTTTTTTTTTTTTTTTCCTTTTGGTCATTTATTTTTAAGTGGCTGCATTAGTGATGCCAAAGCAACTTGCAACTTTTCATTTAAATGCAGACCAGTAGCAAAAAAACTTGAAATCAAATTAGATTTAAGACCATTCAGGTAAGTAACAGTCAGATTTGGGCCCAGGCTGGCTAGGACTCCTGTAGTTACCTTCTTATTGCTTTAAAAAAATGCTATAAAATTAGTATTATTTCTGCTCTATTACAGAAATAGGAAATTTCTAAAATAGGAAATGTATTTTGACAGAACTGTAAAAACCTTTAAGGAGGGAAAGGTACTGGTACTTTTTTTTTTATTGCTAAATAAACCAGCAGCATCTATTCAGCTGACTTTAGGATGTTCTTTCAAGTGTTTGCTTATTTCTACTGCTGTTGAGGAGACAGGATGTACATTTCCTTGGAAGAAGCAAGAAACTACAGCAGCTTAAACTTCCCTAGATGCTAGCAGCATTTGCTGAAGCTTGTGTTCCCTGAAACTACATACAGCCACCTTGGATTTCATCACAGCAGGGGTCCTATATTTCATATAACATCCTTCCAGCTTAGATTTATTAAGTAGCTGCTGTGGCTTCATTGCAGCAATTTCATGAGGTCAGCAACTTTAGAGTTTGAATGCCTTAATTCATTGCTAGGACTGTAAGTACCATGTTACTGAGTGAATCACAACAAAACTGACACAACACCCTTAACACAAAACTTGAATTAACTTTATTTTCCCCTACAGTCAACAACTGGTCTGCATTGAGCTTTAAAGCAACAAAATAAAATGAAATCTCCAAATGACAAGGGGCCAGAAATCCAGATTTAATTACCTTTGTGAAAATGTTGCAGCTGTAGTATTGGTCTGTATAAACCACTGAAGTCAAAAATGAGTTCATAAATCAAAAAAAATATTCTACACCTTGGGAAAGAAGTCAGCAGTAACATTCTCATAAGAACACTGTAAATTTACATTTTCTTCATGAAAGGTACATACTATTCTGCATTTTACATCAAATTATTGATGTAAGTTTTGTTTCTATAAAAAGTTACAACCTGTGGCAGGAAAACAAACTGCAAAACCCTTTCTTTCATTTTATTAAAAGAAAAATTTCAAGTCTGTATAAAGTTTTCCTATAGCTGGAAAGTGAACATGTTCAGTCTC
This sequence comes from Anas acuta, assembly GCF_963932015.1. NCBI lineage: Eukaryota > Metazoa > Chordata > Aves > Anseriformes > Anatidae > Anas > Anas acuta. The sequence continues at coordinate 43,183,537 of NC_088980.1, read as the reverse complement.
CATTTATATTATCTTAGTGCATTTAATCTGACAGTTTTCACCACTTTTTTCCTTAAAAAAAACAAAACAAAAAAAAAAACAGTATAAAAGACAGACAAAGCAAATAGCGCTATAGCAGGAATTTCTTCAATTGATTTAAGCACTCTAAATAAAAATGCAGAGAAATAGATTTCCAGAAAAAAACTTTTTACCCTCACAAGAGAAGGCAGTGAGAGGGGGAAGAGGTTTGCAAACCCTCTACTACTGATAGCCACAGAAAAGGGGTTTTGTATACCTGTCAACCTTTTTTTTTTTTCCTTAAATAGGCTATACTTGTTTTATCAATGTAAACATTTACCTAAAATAGTTTAATTTCTGTTCTGAAGCACCAGCCACTGTATGGTGCTCAGTTATACATTACTATAGCATTCATTACTGTCATTTCGGATCTTTCAGGATACAAATTTAGCCCTTGTATCTACAATGTGCAAGATTTGCCTTGTCTACCTTATGAAGTGATAGTGTAAGGCAGCAATACTGCAATCACGTATGAAACAAAAGCAGCTTGTCCCATCTGAGCTGTCACCCAATTGATATGTCCTGTCAGCTCCTGTGGAAACTGCAGCTTTGCTTCTTACACTCCAGATCAAAACCAGCCTGCAGCAAGAGTAAAAGGACATTTAAAGAAACCATAGCAAAGTAATAGCGGGAGTAACTTATTCTGAACGTTTAATTCCAAAGACAGCTCTATTTCCTCTTAATTGCTGAAAACAAGTCATTTTAGATTTGACCATTCCAGTTAACATACTGCTGCTATTCAGCTGAACAGTGTTTTCCAAAAAAGATTGACAAGTATGCATGTGCCAAGGACCAAATTACAGGGTTCTTTGGTGCAGTCAGTCCAAATTCTCAACAGATTTGAAGGATAATATGTACCAATAAAAAAAATGCTGCTAGACTTGTATAGCAGCTCTGTCTTGCTTCACATTACAAATCTAAAACAGCTGTTCTCAATAAGCCAATATTTTTAATCAGACATTGCCTGAAAAATTTTGTACAATAATCTGGACCAATGATGGTTCTGTACCCTCATGTTGCTGTGAAACATGACTCGAGCTAAAGGCAAAGACTGGTTATCTCAAGGACAACTGCTTCGTATTAGCGATCAGAACAGTGTATTTAAACTGTCTTCCTGTTGGGTCTCTTGCCTTTCTTTAAAATTAGTTTATTCTTAATGTAGCCACGCTTCCTTTTGGAGGTCTAAAAAGAAAAACAGAATACAATGTATTAGTTAATGATTTAGTCTTGACCGCGTTTTTACTACTGTGCATTGCAACGCCTGATCTTTCTTTAGATTTATTTTTAAAGAGCTTAACGGGTAAATCCTCAACTAGGTATTATCCATTTATTATTTTTAAAGTTGGGATTGTTAATTCATGCCCAACATTTGCTTTCGTACAGGCTGTACTTTTTCAAGCCCCATATACCAGATATGTAGATTTATTTTCAAAGCTTGTGCTGAGGCAGAATTAATAATTAACCAACAAGATAAAGCTCAAGTAGGCCAAAGAGCAGAAGCGATAGCATTAGTTTTGTTTGGAAATCCCTTCTTACATCTTTTCGCACTATTTGATTCTCTTTAGAAGTTAGCGAGCTAGACAGTAATATTTGCTTGAAACAGTATTTTTCAAGAAGTAAGAGAAATTGAATAGTCACAGTTTAGTCTTTAGTCCTCTGCTGGCTGTAGGTTAGTTAGCTCTTTCTGCCCTTGTATAAATCAGTGGATTTTAGATTCCTCTTTTTTTTTTTTTTTTTATTTAAAAGGTGTTGATGGGGGAAAGTGTTAATGTTAGTCTTCACTAATACTAAATTCAAAGTTACATAAATACGGTTAGTTCCTGACAGGCAGAATGGTAGTGTCTGCCACAAGTCAGAAAGTAGGCAACTCCCACACCTGCTGCAATTTGCAGCATCTACCAGCAGCCTCTGATATGTCAGTTAAATATGACTTTTTTTCCCCCTTTTTACTAAAAAATAATAATATAATATTTTAAAGTGAGACACAAACTAATACACAATACTCAGACGGTGTTATTTCTCTGAGTTTGAGCAATGTCACCCTTCACAGGGAAAAGTGATTCGAGATGGACTGGATTTCCAGTAAGGAAGCAACTGTTGAAAACCTGTGGCTACTACAGAGCCCTCAGCACATACTTAAGAAATCTGAGTTTAGCCATTAGCCCCACGCTCTTTGCTGGTCCTCTGATTTCTTAATGGGAAGCAGAGCTGGTTGGTACTGCAAGAGTTGGCTATGGATCAGAATTAGCATCAGTGTTTATCCTGTCTTTAGACAGAACTGAAACATCCACAGCTTAACTGTGGTCAGTGCATCTATCATTGGTAAGAGATAAAGCAAGGCTGTATTTAAGATCAGAAGTTATACTGTATATGTATGATAGGCATAGTAAAACTTCTGATTTCTCTTTAAGGCAAGTCTAGCTCTGTTGGCAACTCCCAAATACCTTAAATTTTATGAGCTTGCAACAAGCAAGCAACTTTTACCATTAGGAGTCCACTCTAACATTCCCTATTTGTAGTTCTATGACACGCAGCGTAAGATTACTGGCTGTACTAAATTAGTTTGTTACGTGTTTGTTTCTGACAGGATTCTGGAATTCCCTTTGCGACATGTTAGTATAGATAGAAATCAGGTTTTGTGAAGGACAGGGCTGCTAAGATTCTCCCAAACATCCCTGATAACAAATCTTTCTTACTAGGCTGAAAAACCACACCACAACTAACGCTGTTAAAAACATTAAGAGGACTTCAAACAGGAAGCAGCCAGACACTAAATTCCATCAACAAAAAAATCATATTTAATTTATTTCATACAAAAGTACCATTTTTAAACTTCTAGGCATCACTACTTTCAAACAAAGTCAGAAAGCAACTTCCACATTTTTTACTTAGTGAGCCATAGTCACTGAAACATGAATGGATGTACTTTAGAGATTATACTTCCAGTTACATGAAGACTTAGGAGTTGTAACAGCCAGTGACACACTCTATTTCCAGTTAGCATTCTGCCTAAAAAAATATCTAGCCTTGTGTCTTTACATGCTCGTAAGTTAAGCAGACAGTAAATTAACAATTATTACCAGCAGGCAGGTCTGATATTGGACACTAACATGAACAGTATCCGTAACATTCTGGCTAGTGGAAATACATAATTCACCAGCTATGTGATGCACTGTTAAAAACAAACTGCCATTTCCTGACCCCTTTGAAATACTTCACTGGGAACCCACCTTCTTTGACAAATACTTCTGTTTCGGTACAATGTTGGTTACTCTAAGTTTATGATCCAATGTCTCCCTGTTGTCTAGTTGTTTCACCTTGTATATTCTAACAAGCCAGTGCTCTGAGGTAAAGGCTTCCTCCAGATGTTTAAATTTAATGTCCTTGTTTCCAATCTCAGCATTTCGTGTACGATCAAATCCTGGAGGTGTCCGAAAGTCCAGCTGTAAAGATTAAAGATTGCATATTAGTTGAAGGTATAACCTGAAACATGCATCACTGCAAACTATTGTACTTCATACCATATGACAACAATTTCCTCTGGGCTAGTCAAAGGACGACACTTCCCTTACGCTGGTTATTACTACACAGAAAACTCTCGTAGTTATTTTTTTTTTTTATTTTTACAATTGAGAAAGATAAAAAAGTCTCATTCCTACAGACGATGCAGAAGGGAGCACTTAGTGTCTGAACAGAAATACCACTTCTACATTCAGAGATAAAACTATTCAAGCAAAAACCCAAGGTACAACAGCCTATGGTAGCTTTTTAGCACAGCTGCTCATGTACTTGCTGATCTTTTATACCACCACAGTTTGCAATTTCACATTTTCTGTACAATCTAAAATAGTTTCATATCAGGCTTATCAGTTAAATTTGATCCCTGTGTTAAGAATAAGATCAATTAAGCTCAAAGTTTTAGCTGAATAAAGGATTCTTTTGCTAACATATCAAAATGATAAGCCCTTGGGGCAAGGGGTGGTGGTGGAGGGAAGAATGGGAAAAGAAGAAAAAATGCAAACGAGGCAGATTTAGCTATGTACGTGTTCGATGATCCCAAAGGGGACTGACAACTCTCTCAGAGAATTATACCCTGCCCTTATTATACAGTGTAGTGTTGCTTAATACACTGATGTGACTTGGACAGGAATCAGGTAGTTTCTGACAGATACTAAATCAGGTGGTTTCTGACAATTAACTGTTTCCCTTATGTTGTAGGGAGTTTTACGTTTGGCTTTCATAACAACAAAGCAGAAGAGTTAAAGCTTTAGCGAGTGCACTGCATAACGGAGTTAAGACACCCATCGGAAGCAAGGTAAAGGACAGCAAAAAGCTAAGTACAAGGCTTGGTTAGCAGCACGAGCGCTTTTGTCTAGAGGCTGTATGCAGTGGAACACGTGCAGGTGTTGTAAGTGGTAAAGCAGACTCTTACCTCTGATTCTGCTACTACAAGCAATGCTCAATCTAAAAGATGGAAAATGCATCAAAATAGCATTTGTTTTTTGACATTTTAATTACGATTCAGTTGAAGATTTTGCACTAACCTGCATCTCTCCAAATCTGTAATAGGACATTTTATACATGAGGCAGTTCAGTAAAGTTGGAGAACCTGCCTTGTCTACCCGGAATTCTCCCTGAGGAGTGAAGTAATCACTTTCCTATAAAAATAAAAGAAGATAAAAAGAGTTGAGAGAAACTAAACCCATATTTAAGGTCATTTCTCATTCCCTTCTCACAAAACAAAAAGAAAACACAACAACAAAATATTTTTATAAAAAAAATCTAAATTGACATCTACAATTTAAAAGCTGATCAAGCCAGTCTTAAAACAGAAAGCTATGGTGCTCATTAAAGGTAAAACTAGTTTCAAACTACCTGATTGTAACCCCAAACTGCATGGAACAACTTTCCTAAATCCCCTTTACAGTCTTGCTACAAATTTTGTCACTTCACAGTAAGCAGTTACTGGAAAACAAATCTGAAAATGTGAAAGTTAGACATCTACCAAAATTCTTTTTCAGAAATGTGAAAAACCCTGCATCGTAAGTAGACACTGTCACTGGATACTTTGTACGTGCAGTGTCAAAACAAAAAATTTCTGTTTTTGTGTATAGTACAAGATGAAACTATTCATGCAGGCTACTCCCTTAAGCCAGCACTAATTATCTAGGAGATTTTGTTAGGCTTTGCAAAAATCTGTAGTAGTCTTTGCATATCTCTGAGATATTCTAATAACTTACTTAAACTCTGTGTAAGTAAATATTAACAGTTCAAACTCTGTAATAGTAGGAAATAAGCTAAAGAAATCTGTAATACCAGCTGTTTAAATGTTCTGAATGATCCTACTTTTTTTTTTTTTTAATAATACGACATTGCCTAGTGAGACACACAGAGGACTTACAAAAGATATCCCGTGCTTTTACTATCATGCAAAAAGGTGAAAGACTTTTGAGGTTATTGGTCTTTCAAAGCCATAAAAACTGGGTTACAGGCCTCTGCAGTGTTATTCTTCTCCAAAAACAACCTCCAGCATGTTTTTCAAATGAAATTGTGACAAATGGAGATTTCCCTCCACTGTTATGAGTACTACCAGAAAGGCAACAATGTACATAAAGGTTAAAAAAAAAAACTAGAGATGGAAACACAGAAATAACATGTAGCCAAGAACACTTCAGTGTTCCTGTGAAGTTTTCCACTTACTCGAATATCTTTGGGATGCTCCCCCTCTGCTATTCTCACCATCCACAAGAACTTATTAATATCATCACCAGAGTAGCCAATCACACCACCAAAAATAATCAAAACGTAATCCACATCCAGGCTTCTCATGATCTCGTATGCTGCCGATTCATTTGAGGACATCGCCTTCCCCACCTGTATCATAGCAAAAAGAGCTTAAGTGTCTGCATAGGAGCCCATTGCACAGATTCTCAGATCAACAGCCTGCAAAATCAAAGTCCAAGAATACATATTTACTGAGCAGACCCCAAATTTTCATTCTAGGTAAAGAAAACCCATTGCTTTGATTTGGAAATCCCAAAGCCCAACCTAAATAGAAATATTTTCTCCTCCGTATGAGAAGTGCTGCCTGTTGAAATGAGCTGTGTAAAACCTAACAACAATCATTTTTCTTTTGTGGCAGCTACAAATTTTTCAAGTCACAGCTGTATTGCCAAAAAGTCAGTATGGCAGAAAACACTTAATTACAAATTATTTTCAAAGCTTTAGACACAGTCTAAAATGAATAAATTATTTGAAATATTATTGATTTATTCCTCCCCTTCACCCCAATTTTTCTTTTCCCTTTCGTTGATCTCTCCTTCAGTAATTCAGCCACGCTGCATTGTACTCAGCGGTGTTGAATTTAGGGAAAGTTTATACAGAGAAAACATCTGAATAGAGCTATGCTTGAGTTAAAAGCATACATTGGCAAACCAATGTTTTGGCCTTGAAAATCTTTTTAAAGCTGCATCTAAAACCTCTTCCAAAACGGTCATTTTCCACGCTAAGAATTCACTTAGGTCAGGAACTGGCATCAGTTTCGTAGTTCTGTTTGCCATTGAATTTCTTAAAGTATAATAATGTCTCACTGCAGTAGGAGACCGTAACTACAACATAAATAATTTTGCATCCAAACTGGTAACATTCAGTTAACTCAAGAACTTAATTAGAAAATACTAAGCTTATGCTGCAATCTGTCAAAAAGATAGAGAACCTCAATTTCTTGGCCATTGGCCTAATCGATGTGAAGTTATTCGTCAGATTTCTATTCTTGTGCAGGACGAAGTCAGCTGGCAAATATTTCAGGGCAATGCCTCGTTCAGAACAAAAGTTCAGATATTTGCCACAAAACACACTCACTGATTGTTTCCCGTTCTTCAGAAATGGAAGCTAACAGTGGCAGCAGCCGTACTGGAGAGAATTCTTTATTAAAAACCATTATTACTAGCTGCTGTAGCCTGCATGGTTACTGTGCTTACGAAATGCAGGTGTCTCTATTCACCTGAATACGGTCTCTCTATTCACCTGATAGGCCTTGCCCTACTGGGACTGGCTGGTTTATATCTAACATCTGCACTACAGACACTGACAACAGCAAAACGGAGCTATCTATAGAGTAGACAACAACACAGAGCTATCTGAGTTGAATGAAAGAAATTACAAGTTAGATGTTTTATCTACCTGCATATTTGAGGGGACAATCACATCCAGTCTACAACACTTGCATTGCTACTCAAACTTTCTCAAATTCTCAAGACACCTAAAAATTCATCTGGTCACTTTTCATAGTGCCATTCAAAATCCAGTCAGCAAAAGCACTGCTGAACTGAAACGATCTATATTTTGGATTGTGCTGGTCATGGGGGGACTGGTTACATGACTCGGTACTATCTATCCTCCCACAAAGAAAAGAAGAGAAACAGAAGTGAAGTTCTGGAGACTCCCAGAAAACAAAATGGAGAACCCAAAAGGAGAATCAATCCCCTCCAGCCCCAAACCAATCTTTATAACGGAGTTCTAGGAGATGCCAAAACAGCCCCGTTCCTTCCACCTGTTTCCCTCTCCATGGGATTTTTTTTAATACCATACTATCTATCAACTGACATTTACAGTTTCATGCTTGACTGAAATGTAAATGTTTCTGTGCTTCTGCAGAAAGCTGCCCTCCTTACCAGAGCAATGTGGCTGTTGTTCCAAGTGTTGTTATCAACCAGCGTTGTGCGGTTGGCCATCCCTGCTATCTGATAACCATAGTCCCACCATGACATTACCCTGGCGTGCTCGTCTGTGTTTTGTCTCAGCCAGTAGTAGGCTTCCCTGAAGTCATCCAGGATATTCCGAGTGCTGGAAAACAGAGTTCATTTTATTCACATCGATATAAATGCTGGCAACAAATTGACTGCAACATGATAAATCTGGGCTCACAAATTAAGATCTTCTTATGTGCTCATCTTCCTTTGAGTGGTTCTGTCACCAGTTTGCACTCAGAGGTTTGACAGCTGAATGGCCCGAAGCTGAAACTGCTTTTAAAGATGTGACTAAATGCATTTCCAGTTGAACATATATCCATAAACAGGTTTTATGACTCAATTACTTTTTTTTTTTTTAATTTAAATCACCACGTTCATTAGATTTGGATAGGATTACTTTCATACGTTCACATTAAATATTTTCTTAAATTGTATATATTTTTGAGAAGTAGAGTATTAATTTTTATTCAGGTGACAATTCTGCCTTAATATAATTAGAAGGCAGCAAAGCAGATTACAAACGCAAAGGAACTAGAAATACTTTTGCCCTTAAATTATTTTTCAAACCTGTGACCTTACTCACCCATCATGGTTATAGGAAGCGAGAACAACGCTAGGGCTGGAGTATGCATTGCTTGTCACCCAGGTACAGTGCACCGCAAACATCATCAACAACATCAGCATCAGCATAGTAACAATGTTTTTGATATTGGGACCCAGTCCTTCTTCTGTTTTTTCCTGTTCAGATACATGTTTCCTCACTTTGCCTGCCTAAACAAACACAAACATAGCTGTTAGGGCAACTTTAATCATCCATGGCAACGGAACCGAAATGCCTTTTTCTTCACGACATGCACTTCATAACTGCGGTGGAATACTATAAAAATAGACCGAGTTGTAAAGTAAATTAACTACGTGTGCACAAGAATATTCTGACAATCCAGCAAGTTGTACAAATGGATTATTCCCCAATAATCCATTTAGGAGAAAAAAAATCTATTACATGAGGGCTACTGCATGATTTAATTTGGCTTAGTCTGATGATGCCCATTTATAAGGCAGCATGGAAGAGAGCAGGACACAGATGTTTACAGTGAGGAAAAGGGAGAAACCCAGGGCTCGTGCATTGTCAGAGTTCACGTAACAATGCCTAAAATAAAAACAAGAATAGCTAACACCATTTTCTTCAGGAACAGGAGAGTACACAAGTTTAGATACAGAAATACCTTTCCATATAATATATTATTCTTTAATTTCACCTCACCTTAGAGGAAATACAAGAGGGAAACACACATTCAGTGATGCAGAACTGCTAGAACTAGTTAAAGAGAGCAATCAGCTGTCTGCCATCACTCTGGCAAGCTGGGTCAGCACTATAGACTTCCTTTTTGTTACAGGCTCATCACTGATAAGCTACAACCAACCACTTCTACGCTGACAGTGATTTTCTTTCAGGACATCACTTAGAGCTTACTGGAGAACCTCAATGCTTATTCTGTATTTCAATGCTAGTAATTCAGACCTTTAGTGGAATTTTAAATATCCCCTCACCTTATCATACAGGTTGCCAGGGTTCCTTTTGTCATCCTCATCGCTGCTGTCCTCTATTGGCGGATTTTCCCTCTTCATATCATCACCCAAATAACGCTCAAAGACATTAGAGAAGGCAATTGCAGACAGCATACAGACCACTGGAGTCAAAGTGAGCATCAGACGAACCATCACACCGGCAAAGTAAACGGCACTGATTGCATACAGAGCAACTGCAGAGGGGAAAAGAAACACCTACTGATGACATTTAGAAAGTTACAATCACTGTGACTGCACACATACACGCTGCTCACCATACAACTGTTTTTAGAAGTGGGCTGAGCATCTGCGTCTGTAAAGACTTGAACACGCATCTTGCATTGCATTGCTTTTTAGTTTATGGAGATAACAGTTCAATTAATGCTTATGCCTTTTGAGCCTCAACCCCTACCTGAAATTCATCTTGACGACTATTAATAATAACACAACCACACTTTCATATTCATTAATAATGCGTCAGAAGATACATTATTAGTGAAATTTAATATCACACCAAAAATAGTATGGGAATAATAGGTAGTTTCATTTGGTTAGAAAGACCAAATAGCCCTAGGCCCAACAAGTTATTAAATCTGTAAAAACAAAGAGTTAGTGTTAGAATCTCATATAAGTACCAAATTTTAATTTAAATTAGAGATATCTGAACAAATTGGGGGCTTGTCTACATTATAACAACATACAGACATAAGGTGATACTGTGAAGCCTATTCTGAAGCAAGTTATCCTGGACAGTATTAAAAAAAAAATACCACCACAAAACCCCAAGATTTTCAGGATAGCAGGATTATTCACAACACTTTTCATAGGAGGAAAAAACAAACAACAACCTGCATGCATTCATTAGGAATATCTATTGTTCAAGTAATAGTGGTTATTGCTAGTTTGCAAACTAGCTTCTGTGAAAGATTTGCTATGGAAATCAAAGGGGATTGGTTTATCAGGTTACATTGCATAAATATTTTGCACTTTGTAGCGAAGTAGCATGGCTCTCCGTTCTCACTCATAGGTCTCTTTAAGCTGACTTAAATAGATGGTGCAGCACTAGGAGGCTGAAGGGGGTTCCCCAGCACTGGTCTTTACTGCAAGCAAAAGAGCATAAAATGCTCTAAGGTCAGAGGATTTAACACCGATGTTCCCATTGCCAATGGGGTAATCTAAAGAGGCAGCTGTATATGACTAGAGCCTCCTGTTGCCACAGAAGTGCAAGACCGTGTGATCTTCACTCCTTTTGGACTACAACTCCAAGTCACATCCTTAGAAGCCTCACTCATAGTCTTAGAAGTCTGCTGTCAAAGGAAAGCTTCATACAAATAAATTTGTTGTCACTGACACAAGGAGACCCCATACCTGTGCTTAGGCTTGCACCTTATCTAGCACTTGCTCCACACCAAATGATCCAGCTCACTAAACTAGCTGAAAATCTGGAAAGAAAGTTCATTTTGAATCATGCTCTGTGGTTGGATGAGAGCCAGAAGAATACCTAGGGACGAATTGGGTGCCCTGCAGCCTGTGTGGGGAAGGATCTCCCCTTTTCTGCTGCACTGAGCTGTTCACCTGGCTGTGCTGTGAAACTGTACCCCCACTCATGGCTTGTGAGATCAGCGCGTGGAAGAACATGAACCTCCAAGAGCCACAGTGACAAATCCCACCTTTCTTGATAAGGCTCCATCACCAATCCACCAATCTCTGTATGAACTGAGTTTTTTATGGATGGTTTTAAATCCTGCTAGGTGCAGGCAACTTGTAACATTCACCTTTAAACACATCATGTTTAAACCTTTTCTAGAACATGTCATACACCAGCTTGGAGCAAACAAACAAAATAGAATCAAGTCGAAGACAAGAGTTTTCAAAACGATTTTTAAATATTTTCTCTTACCAAAGACTCTTTCATCATTGATGTTTTTGATACAGAACCACAGCCCTGCTGGGAAAGTACACACGAGAATATGCAGATCAAAAAAGAAGGAAACCCATGTTGTAGGCTGATGCTCAGACACAGAGGCAATGATCGGGATGTGAATTTTCGCATACCTTTTTTAAAAAAAATTCAGTTCAAATTATTTTGAAGAGAGAAAGTTATTAACACCTGTAAACATTAGGAGTTCTGAAATTCATTTAAAAGGAAGCATTTCAATGCAAAAGGTTAAATGCTCTATTTAGCAGAAACCTGATGAAACTTTTACATCAAAAAACGTTCCCATGTCTTATTCACCAGAATGAAAACATACAGCTATGGAAACCATCATTATATTTTGTAGGGCCAGTTATCCACACCAGAAAATTTCCTAGGATTTCAATATTGTATTTCAAATGCTCTCCTCTGCACAAAACACCTTCATTTGCCTAACACATCAAGTTGAAGGATTAAATCCCAGGCCAGTTAGTGATGCCCCCACGTTCTCTCAGATGCTGTCAGTCAGGCCTTGTCTACACTTGGAATTACAGGTCAACTAAACAGCGTGTTGGACACTGAATGCGGACAAGGACAAAACTATATTAAAAGACAGCTTACACAGGCTTCATCTGGGGTGCCGTATGACCAAACAGTGAGGTATCAAACAAATGTCCTTCTTCACCGAGATCTAGGCCTCATTCAGAACTGATGTGTTTTAAGCACAATATTGACTTTCTAATGTAGACAAGCCCTCAAAAGTTTAATCTTTGTGTGTGTATACATATATATTTATATACACATACACACATATACACACCATATGTAAGTGCAGGCCATTTCCTCTATAGGCAGGGAACATCTATGTGTTCTTCAAATAAATATGAGGCTTCCTTACTGACACCTATTCTACTACATTTATTACAGGGTTGGTAAAGAATCCTGTATGAGCTGGACTAAGGAGCCTGAGGGAAAAAAAGAACTAGAAAGGTCTGAAGTTCTCCTATCCCTGTTTTTAAAAATCTACCAATTAAAATCCATCTTAAACACTTGAATAAAACAAAGTATTTTGCAGATAAATATTCTACATTAAGTGTCTGGCTAACGAACTGAATGCTGGATTTTTAAATGTTAACTAAAGCAAAAGAATTATTCACAAAACCATACACGAATAAACCAAAATTGTTCAGAGTAGACATCTGTATACACAAAACAGATTTATGAAAATAATAAACAGGCAACATGCAAGATCATGTGTAACATCTTCGTGACTTCGTGCAATGTTGTGCAATGAAAACAGCAGAAGTTTAAGGCTCTTAGTAATTTTTAAGCGTGTCCTCAAGTGTTGATATAACTTTTGGTTATTCTATGCTGAAAAGCACTGCTGTTTTGTATAGACAAACATATGATTAAGATACTCAAAGACTTCCAAAGAAGCAAGAAATTTAGCAAACAAATTAGTGATGAAGGTAAAATGGTTGCAAAGATCACGGAACAGTTACTACGCATGCTCTCTTTACATAACTGATCAAAATCTCACGTATTCTCCTTGACTTAAATACTAAATCTATTTGAGAATGAGGAGAGCAAAAAAAAACCCATTAGTTTTCAGTAGAATTCTATTGATAGCTCATGCTTATATCCTTTATCTCTACTTACCCAGTGTCCCACAAAGAATAAAATCTGCCACTCCAAGGAGCAATATAACCTGAAAAAGAGGAGGGGAAAAATTTTGCTGCTTAGATATTTTATTGCAATATATATATATTATATATATTATCCATAAGATTCTTCTTTAATTTCTACTTGCCTTGCAACTGTTTCAGCTCTCTCTACATACAGATATAGACAAGCTGAAACAAAAAAAAGTTGAATCCTTGTACTTATTATCTAAGCCTTTGTGCATGATGCAGTAAGTCTTCACTTTGATATTTACAAATGGTACCATTTGACTTCTTTTTAATACCTAGTTTAGACATTTAAATGTTGTGTTTAATGCTCTATGATGTATTTTTCCCTTCAGGCTTCAGCTTACTCCCAACCAGTTGCATGCACAAGTAAGGAGGCTATGCTAGCAGATGTGAACTAGCTGGTTATGGTCATCTCTGGATGTATCCAAAACACAAGACCAGATGGGATTCTCTTGAGAGTGCTGAAAGAATTGGCTGATGTGGTAACTACCCATGACCTTGATCAGGGTGCTAAGGCCTTTGTTGCCTGGAAGTGCCTAATGCTACACCCCTAGGAAAGGTAAGAAGGAATATCCGGGGAACTCCAGGCCAGTAACCTGAGTCCCTAGAAAGTCTGTGAAGCACAGCATCCTGAATTACATCATTAAATGCTTTTAAGACATTTTCCTAATTTCTCATCTGTAAGCTGAAGAAGAATGGGTTGGGCAAACAACCATTCGATGTGTTGAAAATTGACTGTACTGACAAGCTCAAAATAGCACTTGGTGGCTTGGTGTCCCATTGGTGGCTGGCTAGTAAAACAAAAATATTGCAGAGGCCAAAAGAGTGAATTGTGATAAATTGAGAATAAATGAAAAGCCTTATGGCAGGCAGAACTTCCATCCAGAACTTTAACCTCCTTCTTCCAGGTGCTGCACCCTGCTGCTGGAGGATTATTAAGAAAACAGCGGTGGAGCTGAGTGCCATGAGATGGCCAGGGGTCTAGATCACACAGTACACCAGGAAAAGCTGAGGGAACCAGGTTTGTTCTGTCTGGTGAAGCAGTGATACTACCAGTGAATTTCAGAAATTGACATTAACACTTCCTAAGAAATGCAACAGGAGACATATTTTTCTATGTATCGAAATTAGGAGCCAAATTTTGTCTTAATATGGCAGTCTGAAAAATTTCATGAAATATTAGTAGGACCTGCTCATACATACTGAAAAGCAAATTTCAAACCATCAAGTTTTAGAAGACTTTCAGACAAATATAGATGTTAAATATTCTTTTGGAATAACGGTACCATAAGTAACAAAAATAAAACTGCAATTAAATAGTCCAAAATGTTAAACGACTGATACCAGAAAAATCTACACTGAATCTGTACATCCACTGCTAAACTGAATTACAAGAAATAATTCAGTTAAAATAAAAACAAGTTAAATCTCAGATTTTTTTTTTAAATAATATTCTGACAGAATAGTATATGAGGTGTAATGTTAAGACCACACAATTTACACCCATCAGAATTCAGTTTTGGCATGGCTGCCATATTTATCTATGAAAATAGATCAGGAAGGAAGTATAGTGCTGGATGACCACGGATGTATGTCATAGAATCAGAATATGGCTGTTAGGCATCTGATGACTGCAACCAAGCAAAAGCAAACTTGTTTTTGTGAGGCTGGGTAAAACTACTTTGAAGACCAGAAACTGAACCACAGAAGGAGAACTCATAGACATACATTAATTGCAGTCATACAGAAATGTGGTTACTTTCTGAAATACTTGAACCTATCTCATCTTTACCTATCAATGCTATTTAGAATAGATTATCTGTGCTTATCTTCATAATATGCTTTTGCTATTGTTATGTTCCTCATACCAATCTGACCTTTTGTGTGAAAAGAAAAACAGAAACAAAGCAACATGGTCATTGGTTTGCTGTGGGGTTGCCAACATCTACTTAGACTAAACCAAATGTTGGCCACCCGAGTTACCTGCTCCTAAGAGAAACTGTTTTCATGTTTATTTACCTGTGTATGTCAAGTAGATGACGCTCAGGAATACAATACCAGCAGCCAGGGAGACACCCAAGAAGAACAATGTCTGAAATTCTTGCTTTGTTAATCTGTCTCTCAAATACTGCAGAAATGCATAGGCCTGCAGCAATGCAAAAACACCTGAAGACAGACAAAAGTTTTTGTTTAAATCCTCAAAAGAAGCAACAATCATTAAAGCAACTGGCATACTTCACCTATGTTTGAATTACAAAAAAACCAAAACATTTAATACATAACATTACATCTGAAAGCCAGTATAAAATCAATTTCTGACAAATAGACTTTAATACTTCATAGGGACGATAGTCTGAGTCACTGAAAGAAAATAACTACTCTCCAAAACATTCTTTGCTTATTATATATCAAGAGCTCCAACATCAACTGTCTCTTTGCTCCCAAATAAACTGAGTTAAGGGAGAGAATCACCTGAAAACTAGATTGCATTTATTTTCTCAAAAGCACAGTTTAACATATGTAGACATCTTGAAAAAATAAGATACGGCTCTTGGCTAGCTTAAGTAATGAGTTGCAAGGAAAGAGCCCAGACAACACAAAGCCAAGACTAATACAGAAATATATGTATGTGGAAATTAAGCTGCTGAACTAAACAGTGGGATTTAATAAAGAAAAAAAAAAATAAACCAAACATCTAAGTGAATACAGACAACGGAATTATACAAAGCTAGCATCAAAACAGCAGATTTCACTAGGTAAGTATTCCATATGCTCAAAAAGGCATTTCCAAGTTTAATATTAAACTAGAACTTAAATACCATTTTCTGTTGTTATTTATTTCAATGCGTATAATCAGATCAATCCAATGATTCATCCACTCTAAACTGAAAAATCACTGGTAGCTGGCAGAAAGAAAAAAACCCTCAAGAACTCAAGTGTATTGTATTTCTTCAATTTGTGAATAAAATCGTGATGCATGATGTTGAAATTCACTAGTTTCAAAGTTCTAGAGAACAGCACAAACTGTCCACTAAATAACTGTAAAATTCTTAGGATGCAAACTATGGCTTGATAACCTTTACACCATCCCTTATATTTAGAATGATAAAAGAATCTCTCAAACGTATTAAAAATATTTTTGAAGTATTTTTTTCTGGTGAACTTTAGTTATATTAATATTGCTGTCCCAAATCCATTTTCTTAAGCGACAATACGTAATTAAAAAAGAGGAGTCTAACAAGTTAAGTTACATCACAAAAAACAGTGTATGCTCCAAATAAGCATCGGCCTAGCAGCCTTAGCAGACTGCTGTTGTAAAGAAATCAAGATGTCTGAATGTTTAACAGCTACTGAGAATAAGCTTACTTTAAAAAGAATCAAAAAAGAATAAAATCAGTTATTTAAAATCAGCCTACTATATATAGCATGTCATTTGTATCTAACCCACTTTGACAAAATTATCAACTCTAAAAACAAATTGCTCAATAAAACCCGTGTTTACCAATAACCATGTTTCAATTTTACAATGCTCGAAGGCAACATTATATTGCAAAACAGTAGAGATTATCAATGTGTAAAGTAACTGCTTGTCAGAATGTGTAAGTGATCCACGGTTATGGAGGCATTTTACCTCCATTAGCTCATATATAGAAGGATAATGTGTTGATTGGAAAGAAAACTTCCCTACAGATACTGAACAGTACCTTTTTTTCTTTAACAATTTGTTTTGTTAGTACAAGGCTCTTTCTAACACACGGAAACAGATCTGCAAGGGTTTGAGGTTTTCTTGTGTTGAACATGCTGTCTGGAAGCACACACTGAGTTTTCTTACCTGCAGCTGCCATGTGTTCACTTGTTCTAATGGGCTGAAACCCCACAAAAGGTATCTGCATCGATAATATTAACCCCACAATGTAGAAAGTGCTATATGCTAGAAAAAAAGAGGGGGGGAGAGGGCAAAAGAGAAAGGTGAGAAGTAAAACAAAAGAGTACGCACATTTCAAAACTAGATTCCATAGCATTTCAAACACAGCAAACACATAGCAGAGTCCATTCCCCACCTTCAGACATCAATGACAATGAAACAAAACCGTATTGTTTAAAATATTTTGCCCATCCTAATAACTTGTTTCACCTTCTTTGATTAGAATAAGGTTAAAATAAAATGGCATTCAATTTTAAAGGAAGTAGCAAAGTACTGCTGTTCCTAATTATACTTTTTTTTTTCCTTGTAGGAAAATGAACCATCTAGCTAAGATACTCTAGCTTAGAAATAGTTCTCTCTTCTCATTTGTTTCTCTTGTTTTTGCAGAATATGTGTGGAAGAAGAGATGCCAGATAAGTAAAAAGAGCAGCTTCTGTATGAGGAGAAATTAAAGGGACCAGACCTCAAAGAGGTAAAACATTTAAAAGCGCACTTACTTAAAAAAACAGCAAAATGTATATTTGTTCTTTTTTAAATGCAAGAACAGAGGCATGGCAAGAAATTGAAAAAAAACACAATTAAAAATGAATACTGAGCATCTGTATTAATAGATGTGGATGAACCATGGGGACTCATAACCCCCCAGAAAGTGGAGGCCAAGAACACAACAGTATTAATAACATGAATCATTATTATGTATGAAGTGATATTCATGTATTTTCTCCTGACAGGATTTTGGTCCTAAATATTCCAGGGAGAGAGAGATGGGAATAGAAGAAACACCAACTGTGAACAGCCACAAATCTGCTTGCATTTTGAAGCAACCAGCCAACTTAAAAACCAAATGAGGCTTTCTTCCCTCAGTAACAATCACAAACAATGCACCTCCCAGATTTTTATTTTTTTAAAACTCCTTCAATTCATAAACCACAGGCTTTGCTATGGCCTCAGTCCTTTGAGGAGATCCTTGAACCCATACAATCCTTTACTAAGCTCCACGAGAACAGGTTTGGGAACCAGATCATATACCTGTGGTATTGTTTTTGTTGCACCTGTGTGTTATGCTCCCAGCATACCATATACTTTGCAAAAATCACAAAAAAATCCCTGTCGCGATGCTTCCAACCACTTCCAGCCATCTTTGCTGGTGTGTGCTTTCAAGCATCTGTATTTTGCTGCTTGGCCTACCTACTCATCTATTGCCTCTTTATGTCACTGAAACACATTTTTGCTGCAGGAAACTCAATTTTTGAAGAATTCACTTCAACATAAATCATTTATTGTACCATAAAACTGTTGCAACACTGCCATCCTGTGGAATTCTAATGATTGGCATAAATCACCAGGCTTCACATTTGTTAGACCATTGTAAAGACTCATTTTTAAACCCAGCCCTACAATTGGCATACTTCATATGTCCGCTTTTTTTTAATCTATTTCTTCCCACTTCTTTCAAGCAGCTATCACATATGCTTGCCTGGCATCAAATGAACAGGTAGGCTGATACAATTTTTCAAGGAAGTTAGTACACAAAGGTGATAGATACATCATCACAATCTTTCCATGTTCCTTTGCAAAGACTATGCAAACAGCAGAACGTAAAAACCAGAACTTTATTCTAAGTCCTGCAATCCACTCACGATCATAACTTTGATGAGATCGAGAACTAAAAAAAAATCTGACCTTCTGTGGATAAACTCATTTCACAATTTTAGTTCCTGCATACTGCACAAACACAAGAAAAACCTACTGAAAACTTCTCCCGAGTATGATCAAGGATTTGATCACAAATTTTCAATTAATGGATTATAACCACCAGAAATAAAAGCTAATCATCTGAAATTTTAGAACACTGAAGTAGTTGATAAAAAATATATGCCTGCTCACTATTTAAATGGTAAAATACAACACATAGGACAAAGAATTAATGGAATTAAGTTTTAAATTCTCAAAGATCTTTTTTTTAATTATTATTATATTTTTAAAAGTATACAGAACTTAAGAATTGTACAGGAAAGCAACAGATTCAGATTGAAGTGAAAATTTCCAAGTCTAAAGTGCGCAAACAAGACAATACATACAATAATGGAAGACAGTATCAACGAATCCTGCATCCGAATAAAGAGGTTATTTTCCTAAAATGGATGTAGATTTTAGTAGCTACTGTCAGCTGTCAATAGGTTGCCAGAAGTAACCTATTAGCTGCACATTGGTAGTTTTTTGCACGCACACTAGCAATTCCTCATTGTCTTTGCGAAATATCTTTGCTTTCCCTACTGCAATGAGCTTTTGTAAACCCATCTGAATCTGAAACTGTTTGAATAGTTTGGGAGTGAAGCACATTTCCATTTCTTCCCAGAAGTGCTTGTACATTTCTACCTGGTTTATAAAAACATCCTGGTAAACAAACCTAGAACACACACACCGATGCAACTTCTACAGACATCTGTGTGTAAGGCTTCCCAGGGAAGTTTAGAATAAGCCAAGAATTGCAATGAAACAGCAAAGCAGCAATCACATTTTCATTCCAACTACTCTCCTAAGTGCATCTCCCTCAGCTGAAGGACAATAACTCCTCAAAACACTGTAGTTATTTGCAAAACAAATATGTGACAAAATCTTTAGTTCATATGAACTGGCAGTACTATTTCTCCCCCCCCCCAATGAGATCAAAGACTGAAAGCTGGAAAAGCGAGAACACTTATGCTTTATTGTTTCTGATTACCACATCATTTCTGGATTTTGTAATTACTAGATTTCATTTTCTCTTGCCTAACTCACAGAAATTGGAAAATGAACATATTCAATAAAATAATTTTAAAAGCAAAACAAGATAAATTACTCTTCCCTGAAGTTATGAAGAAGGAGTTAATGAAGTTAACTAACAGTAACATTAAAAATTAAAGGTGGGTAAACATTTTTTTTTCCTCGTAAAAAATAATTTCAGATTCTGAATTATATAAATAAATAACTAAGAAGCAAGAAACAAATACTTATATTGTCGTTTAAAAAAAAAAAAAAACACAAAAAACTGAACTTCAGTAAATATTATGGAGTATATTGGTTAAAATACATAATGTAAATACAGTAATTTCCCTAGCAGGCTCTAAAAAAAAAGCATGAAAATAAATATAAAAATAGTATTAAAGTGGGTTAACAAAAATATATTTAAATATGAAATATCTTTTGATATTATACTTCAATTTATATATTCTCAAATGTCTCAATGTTTGAGATGTTCTCAAACTATCTTTTGTAAATGTTTCACATTAGGGAGTCAAAAGTGTTCTATCTAACTTATAAATAAATCTAAGAATACCTGAATTGATTATTAACTATTTCATTCACACACCCACACTGTGACCAGCTGATCTAACCAGTAGTCTCTGTAAACTGTTGACAGAGTATTTAAATATCAGGTAAATCAATTAAAAAGTTATTCTCCCGAGATCACTATCCAAACACTCCTGAAATTGGAAGCAAGGTTGACCCATTAACCCAATAAAATCTTAAGGACTCACGTGGAGTAGACAGACTCTTAGGCTGCTTTTTAGTCCAAGTTATGTAAAACATACATGGCTGCTTAAAATTCCCCATGTCTTTTCCTATATATGTCACAACACACTGTAACATTTGCATAATGGCTGCTACAAAACTTTTTAAAACTACTAATTGTTTAATGCACTAGGAAAAGACAAAGATGAAACATTATTCTTTATAACAGACACACACAATATATATACATTAAACATACTAAAAGGATTCTAAAAATACCTAACCATCCAATTATTTCCTTTTTTTAGTGCACTATGAAGCAGAAAATGAATTACCAGCAACATATCTGAAATTTTGGAAATGTGAATGGTATGTTTTAACTTCCTATTCCCTCTGGTGTAGACAGTGACTGACTACAATCAGTAATCCAATTAATAAAATGCAATCTGATATGCAATTACCTCATTCCCACCAAATACAGATGACATCATTATAATTTCATATTTCATGATTCAGCATTTGACAATGATTGTTCAAAGAACACAACTTACCAATGTAGACCCTCCTGCTGTATCTCTGCATCAGCAAGAGGACAAACACATGCAGTGGAATAAGGTTGATGATGAAAACATAGCCACCCCATGCAGAGACCTGCGAGAAATGGAATAGGAAATCAGATCTAAAAATATCTGCAAGTTCTTCAGATAGCCAGTGCTGGATATTTACCAGGGTCTGACAAGAAAACACAAACCCCAGTAAAAGTAATACCAGCAGAATTTTTCTCAACAGTTACTATCCAAAAAGAAAAAATCCTCGAAAGTGGTAAAGTTAAAGTAGCAAAGACTTATGAAATGGACTGGTGGATTTTCAAGGCTTTCTTACAGCTCCACTCTTCCTCCCAAGCAAATCTAGTCAGGCTGGCAGACAAGAATGTGATGATGGGGGCTTTTCCCCATGGTGAAGGACACTGCAAAAGGCAACAGTAGTAATCCAACCTAGGATTCAAAGTTTTCCTTTGACATACAGCTTTAGCATGATGCATTGTGCTTTTTGGCAGGGACAGGCAGAGTATTTCCAGCCAGAGAGAAGAAAGGGAGCAAGGTATACACTGTTGACGGCAGAATTCCTGGAGCAGAGCAGCAAATGGAGGTTGCAGAGTGAGGAAAGAAACAAAAGGAAGGAGGGAGATACACAGGGAACAGTGCTGAGCACCGTGGCATGATGCACAACATCATCCTGGAGGCTGTGAGCCTGTACTAACAGCATGACTTGAGAAGTGCTGCTAAGAGGTATTTACAACTTAAACACTACAGTGTTATCATTATGTCCGTCACTGTTGGTTTAGATAAAGATTTAATGAGCTTCCATTACCATGTGTTACCACATTGCTAATACATTTAGAAGGGCTAATGTTGACTAGGAAGTCTACGTTTTAACACATGTTCTCTTGTCAAAATTCAGTCTAGACTTCTCCCATCCGTACCACGCCTATCCTAGATCTTCATTTTTAGAATGCAGCAGCTAATGTGGTTTCTACTTTAATTGTACTTTAAGGCTTAGATTCACATAGATATTTTTAAAGCCCTAGAATCCAGAAAGAAACCCAAATGACTATGTTCTACAGAACAAAATCTAAAATAAGGCCATGGCAGAGACACTGTTTTCTGATACTAATAGTACAAAACCCAGCATTTCAAAACTGGGGGCAACTGATTCATATATTAAAATAATTGGAAACAAGTCCAAAACTTGTTAATTTTCTAGAAAGTCATTTCAGACTATCATTGTTCTTTTCCCAAATTACTGGCATGAACTATCGTGGTCTACATAGGCAATTTAATTTACCGAGAGAAAACATTATACAAAGATAGGCAAGACAACAGAACGAGAACAAATGTGTAATTAGGATGTTGTCATGTTTAGGTAAAGGTTCGAATGATGCAGGTAGCAGACAGTTTGTATAGACTAGAAACTTGCATCTCTAATTAACACCTATTCTCTAATTATTGAGATAGACTAAAACCAGACTAAGATGAGAGAGCCTGCTATTCTGTGATTTTTTTAGCAGTAAAATTGTAAGAACAAAGAAGTGCATATTATCTGCATATTTCTGAACAACATTTTTAGAGGATCTTGCCAATAGGCGTGATATAAAAGCCTGTGGTCTGTCAACGTAACAATTCAAAACCTTATTTGCCTGACCTTGTATTACACACAGTTCTGTACCAAACCTA
Organism: Anas acuta; assembly: GCF_963932015.1. Lineage (NCBI taxonomy): Eukaryota > Metazoa > Chordata > Aves > Anseriformes > Anatidae > Anas > Anas acuta. The sequence goes on along the minus strand of NC_088980.1, from coordinate 43,160,900 downwards.
CAGGATCTCTTCGCTGTGATGCAACATAAACAGCTATGTTATGTATGAGGAAGTGGCTGCTTATTTACTGACTCAGCAGAAAGGAGAGGGAGGAAAGAAACAGGGGAGGAAATAAATGTACTCTTAACAGGAGATAGCTATGCTCTTTGGTGACACATATAGGGCTATTTCTTGCTGTTTTAACAACCAAAATCTCTCAGGAAACCCAATGAATGTTAACACTAGAGAAAATTTAGGCAGCATCCAGACAAACGCTGAATTAGTCCTGTATTTTAAATTAAGGCATGCAAAATAATTTGCAAGTTCCTTTGTCATGCAAGCCTAGTTACCTGGCTGTGGAAAAGCAGCATTTGAGACCTCCATCTTAACACCATACAACTATCCTGACTGTCTCACCATTGGAAGATAATTTATTTTAATTTTGATGTAATACTTTGAAGCTAATTTATCATATAGCCACACAAACACACACACACAAAGTATCAGTTAGAGGAGAAGTAACCTTTGACTTATTTGTACAGAAAAATTATTTGAATCTTACATTTCAGAAGATAAGGAGAGAAAAAAAAAAGTTTTGCTTTATCTACCAAGTTTTACTACTGTTTTTTCCCCTTTGTTAGCCCTTAGGAATGTCTCTACAATAATCTCCATTTTCATAGATCATGAATGAAAAAGAGACTTTATGATCATTCAATTTGACACTGAATTAATTCAGTATTTTGGTGATAATCTTTACTTTACAGCTTAATTATACCCAGGGAAATAGCTTTCAAATTTATATAAATATAACTTTGTCCATAAATTTATAATATTATTGTGCTTTAGCAGTAATGACACACAGATACATGAATATTAAAACTCCACCTTAAATTATCTAGACCAAAACAGAAATACCACTGAATCAGAGTATCTATTCATGACATAGGATGACTTTATAAGTAAAGTTACTGCATTTAGTATTTTTCAAAAATTGCTTTCATTGTATTGAAAAACTTTAAATTTCAAATTATTTATTATGTCTTCTAGCTCATATATTTAAGGTCTTCATAATAAAATGAAAGAACAATTTTACATTATGGCCCCAGCAAAGACTAAAATCTCCTTCTTCTGTCCTTCATCAACACACAAATTAAATAAGCCCCACTAAAAGAGTTTAGCTATTATATATATTTGTCAAAGACTTACCATGTAAAAGTAAGATAGACAGCAGCAGATTGTCCAAAAGACTGAACCAGTTTTCACCGACTTCACCTTTAAAAATAACCAAATATTTATGAATAATAAACAAATACTAGATACTATTACAAAATTTCATTCCAAAACAGCTGTCACAAGGACTTCTATAGTACATAATGGATTATATTTGTATCCTTCCAAACTGATGTCTGTAAAACCAAACCACAAGTGCAATTCATTGACAGACAGGACAGCTTACACCTCTTTCTCTAGATAATGCAGCCAGGATGCAATGCCACTGTCTACTTTGTGACCCAAAACTGAAGGGTAGCTGCAATGCTTCTGTGCTACTTTCTCTGAGACATCAGACTACATTGTAATTGTGAGTGTAGAGCATCCATGGCTTCCTTTGTCTGGCATCAGACTCAACTCTGCAATTATAAAGAGCCATTCTGTAATTCTGAAAAACTCACTTAAGGTTAGTGAAAACATCCAGATGTTACTAAAGGTTTAGAGAGATCCATGAACTGGACCAGGAGTATGCTTTTGTCCAAAACTGATAATGGTGACTGTGGTGAGGGAAAAGAGGAATGAAAAATGCTAAAAAGTTAACTATAAAACATATCTGATTCACACATTTCTACAAGAGTTTATATAAACATTATTGCCATATGCAGTCTAGTTAAATACCAGTTCCATGAGAACAGGAACTGCTATTATGTCTTAGCTATTAAAAAGTAACATGGTAAAAAAGTAAGTTGATGCTACTGTTATCAGTAACAGTATACCTTTACAGATGCAGTTTAAGCCCAAATTAAAAAAAAAATCAAACAAAGATCATTAGAGGACCTTTCTTCAGAACCTGCACTTAATTATCACCTGTAGCTAAATAATGAAAAATTTAGATTTTTTTCTATTGCATTTCCTCTAACAATATCCCAACTCTGAAATACTCCAAAGCTAAAAAGACTTGCAAGTATGTATTTACTTCTGAAAACTCGAACTTTTGACAAACCATGGGAAAAGCTGTAATGACTGCGTACATACTACCCATGGAGACACTCAGTATGGAAAGTACCTATGCTAAAGGAAGGCACAAGGAACAGTGTCCATGCTGAATTAACCATATAGCTGCTCTGTGCTATTTCCAAAATAGATACAGCAGTCCAGAAATACTCCGTTTTGTCTAAACCCCTTCCTTCATACAGGACTGCATGGCAGATGCAGTTCTACATGCAGGTTAAGGAATGAAAAACAACCTGCACGAGCAAGTAGGCTACTTCAAAAGCATTAGACTATTACACATTTTTAAGCATGCAAACAGTATGAATATCTCACTCTGTGTACAGCTTTAGGCATGTATGTTGGATGCCTAAGTCACAGTCCAGACATACAGTCAATAGCTTCTCCAGATGACAATTCAAAGGAGTTAATATTGAGAGTCTACTGCTTTTTACCAGCTAAATACGGATGCTGAAGGTTCATGCTCACATAATACCAATATGACCAAACTGAAAAACGAAAGCAACCCTACTATTTCCTTTAAACTTATAGATTCATTGCTATTACCGTTACTACAGGACACACATACTTCAGTTGAACGGCCCTTTTACATAATAAATAAACTGAAGAGTGTTATTATGGAGTGGTTCAGGCCACGTGACTTCTCAGTACTCGCCTGATCCACGGCCAAGGGGAAGAGAGATGAGAGGGAACAAAATGAGAATTCAATGGATGCTAAGAAAAATCAGTCATTTGGTTGGAGGAGGAACCAAAAACCTTTCCAAAGCAAAAGACTCATCAATTACTTACCCATAAATAGTATGTGAACTGCAGTGCAAAAATAGCTATGCCTTCATTGTCAAACGATCCTGCTACTGATCGAGATATGTAACCTGGAACTATGGCAATAAAACAGGCAGCTAAAAGCCCTGCTCCCTGGTTCCACAGTTCTCTGGTGAGCAGGAAAGTAGAAATAGCTGTAAGGCCGCTAAAAACTGGTGCTAGGAACACACATACGTCTCTTATATGGACTGTCACATTAAGCATATTTAAAATCCAATGTATAAGGCCTGCTGTCACCATCAGTCCTGGGTATACCTAAAGGGGAAAAGGGGGGAAAAAAACATACTATATTACCGCAGAAAATGATCATGGTAAGTTTACTTGCATATGATTTGCAATGAAATACAATCATTTCTTAAGCTGATACAAGCAATGAGTAGGTAAAGCTAATGGAATTATTTTAACGTTACTTTAATTATATTTTGACAACACTGCTGAATACCAGAGGTCCTTTAAATTTTACCCAAATGCTAACAATTACATATAATCCATTTTCTAAACGAATAAGCAGCACATAGATAATATCCTATCTTGCCTGACATTTATCACATAATGAGAATTTGTAGTTAAGGTATGGAATCAGAAGCTGAAGTTTGCAAAAGAATTTCAAGCCAGCTAACAGCTTTAAGGAAAAAAAAAGAAAGAACCCAAACAACAAGAAACCATACAACATTCCCTAGCCACATTCAATTTTCACCTTAATATACCATGCTGTTCATTTATTTCTTGTTACGCATGGAGAAAGAAAATACACATTGAGTTTTTTAAGTAGAAAAGCTGACTGACTGACAGTTGAGCATTATATATTTGCAAGCTATCCGTAGACACCTTGGAGGATTAAAATAAAGCCCTATAATACTGAGTTAAGATGTCCTCCAGGAAAGAGTCGTATAGATACAAATCTATTGAGCCTATCATAGAATATTGGAGACCATTGAAATATTCTTAATAGGAATTGTACCCTTCCACATTTATCAACATTAGAAAAATCAATACCTAGTAGGAAACTTAATACGGACTTCAACTGCCTTAGTTTCTTTTGAAAGCTAAGAAGAGCTTTGTGCTAAATTAAATTAACAGATGATAAGATGTTCTTCTGCATATATCCTGGAGACCTGGTTTTCAAGACAAACTATTAAAACATAATATACCACGTGACTTACGAAATAAAGCATACAATCAAAATTTTAATTTAAATTTCTAAGCCTTTTTACGTTATATAAGACATGTAAAAAAAACAGAAGTGTGCCATAAGCATCTCAAAAATACTAAAACGAATGGTGATCTAATTGTTACAAAAAGCTCTGTAAATGAATTTAAACGGTATGTCCTATAATTAAAAAGTTTTAATGCACGGTCAAAATTAGATGTGGCTGTGTTACTAAAGCCACTCTAGTACTGAACTCTTTGTATTGTGATTTGGTATTTTTTCTTATACCTTTCCTGTTTTATAACTTGCATTGACACCAATCTTAGACACTCCTGATGCTTCATACGTGACTCCTGCTTAGTTTCACAAGGTCTTTTTTTCAGTGAAATCCTAACATTTTCAATAATCAGACGTCTAGCACTTACCACGTACCACTGGCTTAGAGTTTGTGTCTTAAGAGAGATAGAGAACTGTTTTTCAATTTAAATTTTCTTTTTTAAGTACCGCTGTGCAATGTTTTCCCCCAACATGAAAATCAGAATTACAGGAGTCATAAAATCCCTATTTATTATTATCAGAAATTCAGGTGTAAGAAGGTAAAACCCAGTTTCTTGTTCACAGTATGTTGTTGGACAGAACTAATGCATGTTGACTTACTGTCTCAGTTATTACAGCTAAAAATTAAAAACATAGTTATTCCCTTGGCAGCAAGTTGACAATTAAAAGTATATTCCATTATGATCCTCCTTTTATTGATGTCAAAGTTGTACTTAAACTTCAACAAAATTATTACAAAGTCATCTTTAAGTTATTACAATACTTACAGTTCCACCTACTATTCTTCCCAGTGGGTACCATGCTCTTTCATCAAACCAATTTAAAAATTCATAAAACCCATGGGATGCAAGATGATGTGTTGATCTATAGTTAAACCTAGAAAGAAAGAGAAGAAAATTGGGGGAGGGAATAAAAATCAAGAACCTGAAGTCCTCTTTCTTCTAAGATCTTGAAAGTAATTAAACTAACATCTCATTTACTGTACAAGTACAACATTCCTTTAAATCTATAGAGTTTTAAGACAAATTACCAAGCTCTCTCAGTTATTAACCACCATATTTTCTTCATTTCTACAGCCAGTGTGTGTACACAGGTGAAATGCCACAGCCTTTGTTTCGGTAAACATTAAGAAGTTTTCTATGACTCTGAGAGACACCTCTGTCATTTTCTGCATTCTCTTCTAAAACTGGTACCGTGTTAACCAATGATTGACCACATCCACAATACCACTTAAGCAGAATTAAGACCACGGAAGAATTAAGGCAAGACTTCTGAGACAGGATAGCTACCCAGTACATCTGCTGCTGCTCTGTTTCATGTAATGTTGAAAGCCGAAGTAATATAATAATATGGAATGGAGGCAACCTATTTGTTTAAACAATTATGAATCTAACGGCCCCTGCACAATCCCTTCTTTCAATCAAGAAGGATCTATATAACACAGAATCTCTGTAGATGAAGTTAGATCTCTGTAGATGATATGTAGATGAGATGTAGATCTCTCTTCATCTTCATCTCTGTAGATGAAGTACACGTTCTCTGCTGCAGGAAGTTCCTTGCCTAATGAAAGTCTTTCCACGTGTACCTTCACACCACCCATAAAACGTTAAAAAGCATACACAGATTGCTATCAATGCAATAAACGCCCGATTTTCTGGCAAATAATTAATTCTTCCAAGTTTCTCAAACTTCAGATAGCAGAACTTTGCAACTATTACAAAATACATTCAGTCTGCAAATGAAATCAAGACTGCTGTGAGTGGGCGTTACCCAGAACTGCAACCTGCATGTGAGTATTTAAAAGCCAAACCAACAAGTTTATTGACAGTAACGCTGTACAGTTTTGAGGAAAACAAACTAAACCAACATAAACAAACAAACCAAGCCCAACCGCCAAGCCAACATTAGGCTTCAAAAAGCCTGGGTAAATGCCACTTCTAAAGCAAGTAACTTCCATCAACCCAACCATCCTAATAGATATTCCTACGGGTATTCAAGCTAAAAATACATAATTTGCTAGTTAAAGAAGCATTAAAGATTATTTCTTTTGTTAAGTACAAGTCAGGTGACAAGATGGAATACTGTAACAGGCAACAGGATAGATGGGCAAGCCACCAGGCAAGACTTCTAATTACAGTCAGCATTCAAGGTTAGAGAAGCTTACATGTATTTGTCCTTTTGTCTAAAGTATCCATTTATTCCAGTAACACGCATCACTTTAACACCAAATTAAAATGTACATTCAGCTCTTTTGTATAACTAGGCTCCCCAAAATATCACCGGTTTACTTTAAATTAATTCATTTCACCAGAATAAAGCTGATGTCACTCAAGGCATCAAGTCCCATCAAGCTCCTACTTGTTTAATCAGCAGAACAAGCCTTATATCGGAACTACAACCACAAGCAGGTTATGAGCAGACTTTGTCTACACAGCAAAAGAACCAAAAGAATTGAAATTCAAGTCCAGGTATTGGCAAACCTGAGTGCTTCACTCATTGAACTGTCACGGCGTCAGTCAAGTGACATAAAAAAGTGCAGTATTTTCAGGAAAACTCTCCTGCATGGTAAATACGCAGTTATACAGGATATATTAACCGATAAAACTGTGGACCTTCAGCAGTAATTAGCTGTGTAAGAATATTCACATAAACAACAGTCATTTTGACCTAGAAATCTGTTTATCAAACAGCAATGTGACATTTGCTTCTTCTAAGCCTGCAACTATTCCCATTTGACTGGATTTCTAAATATTAATTAATTCTTCAGTTCTGAACTGTCAAGTGCAATATGATTTATGAAATGCTGTACCTGTAAAATTAGCCCTTATCTTAGTGTAGCAAGGTTTGTTGTTAATTTGTTTAGTGCCAAGTGCCTGCAGCACCGTGTGAGACCAAGCAGGAGCTGTACAGACTGCAAGATGCATGCACTCCAGTGATGGACCTGACCTAAAACGCAGCCACCTCTGCTATCCTAGGACACTAAAAAGGGAGCAAGAAAGGTAACGTTTACTAACATGGATTACCGTCAATTTTTTAAGTCATGACTCAAACTCACACAGGCTAAACGTTTACTTTTATAACATTGAATGATCAGTTAAATGAAATAGGCAAGAATAATATTGACATTCTCCTCATGTTTCAAACTAGTACAGCTTTGTAACTGACTTCAGAGGGATGCGAACAACTGTCTTGTGCTTTGGCAGCATCCCATTAAGTCTTTAATAAGAATGAATTACTGCTCAAAATTGAAACGCAACATAACAGCATTTCTACCTTTATCACTTAAAATGGAAGAATTTAATCTTCCCTCCAAATACCTTTTTTTTTGGTCAGAAAAGAATCTATTAAACCCCTCCTTTAGAAAAGTGATTGATTCTTTTGCCATGAATTTAAAGCATACAGAGACAGCTGAGACTGTCTTTATAGAAGAAATGATTAGAAATTATATGGGTTGGTTAATTTTTCGCTGTGGGAAGACCTCTAGGTAGACCAAGAACTGCCCTTCTGACCACAGAAACCTAAATAAAAAAAGTATTTGGAAGCTTAACTACAGCACCTCACTTTGACTTCAGAGAAAAAGTGTTCACTTCCCCTCCCAGCAGGTAACCTGCTACCAAAAAGAAATAAATATGCAAGCAAACACAAGCATAGGTAAGGAGAAACTCGCTGAGTAACGCTGCACGAGGGCCAGCTTCAGGCACTGACAAAGCAGCAGCAATGGGCAGCGTACAGACAACTGGCACGTGATGCCAGTGCTATGCTTGATAGTACTTAGCCACTTCCAAGCAGGCTACTCCTACAGGGACAAGTCTGAACCCTGTAAAACCCTTTCCCTGATGGCTAGGAGAAGAGAGGCAACAGCAGCACGCACTGCAAACAGTCATCATACAACACTCTCACTGTCTTGGTACTTGGTACAAGAAATGGGGATAGAGACACTGAGGGCTTTCATCCAACCTGCTCCCTGGCTGGCTAAAAAATAGCCAAGGAGACACCAGAACTGGAGGAGGGTGCTGGTTACGGTGACTGAACAGGATGTGGTACTGTGAGACAGGACCAGGCTGAAGGAAAGGAGGATTCCTGTCCTCCCTCCCTCAGCCATCTGATCTCGAGGCATGGGAACTATTCACCCATCTCTCCAGGCTCTCCCTCCTCCCTTTAAGCCAAGTCAATGTGAGCCAGACCTGAGAAGGATGAAAAACGAAATTATGTGAAGCGTGTGCCTAATTAAGAACTTAGCTTCTCATCCAGAGCCTGAGATGAATATTCACATTCTCAGCCCACGACGTGAAAAAGATGCATGCTCGCTAACAGTCAGCGAAGAAGAGCTCTTGTGGACCTGACTGGCTGAACACCAGCATGTGCTGACTTTTCTTCTTTTAGCTGACATTCCAGGAGGAAAATGATGCTCTGCTGTTCTCTTTGCCTCTTTCTGTCAGGTCTGGAGTTTGACTTGCCTCCTCCTCCTCCTCCAAGCTCAATTTTGAAGGAATCATCAAGCAATCCTCTTTGTACGTGTCAGAATTGGAAGTCCCAATCACCAAATTAGCCTGGTATTCTAGTTTGAACCTTTTGGGGGATGCGAAGAATCACAAAGAAGTGATCACAAAGATGCTCTATGCATGCTACTATTAATTTTGCAGCACTACTGGAGACATCTATATTACAGCAGGTTCAGTAGACAACTGAAGATGAGTCAATAAAGATACAGTTCTCATTTTCAAAGCATATTTTAGTTTCAGCTTACAACAGAGCACAGGCAGCAACAGCAAAATAACTGAGCAAAGGCAGTTTCTCTTTTAGTGGCAACATTAATTTGGAAACTTAACTAGGCAACTTGCAAAATAAAGCCTCTGGGGTTTTCGGTTATATGTTATGTACTGCTAATACCAAATCCTAACTATCTGTTCATGCTCGGGTTTAATTTTTATTCCACCCTGTGAACTGCTTTTTTGATGATACAAAGTAATGCTGGAAGATGATTAGTTAGTGCTATTCGCAGCCATTACTTGCTATATCCAGGAGCTATGGAACTCTGCAGCACTTCGCAGCAACAATTACTGCTATATTTGTAAGGAGAAATCTCGGGCTTTGACATTCCTAAGTTTAGTGCTTCCTTGACAAAAGTACTATTTAAGGTGAATATTCAAATCAAGTTCAGCTTATTCAGAAAGTACGAACACGTAGGAAGCGAGCACATGTAGTGCAGCAATGCAGTCACTTCATCCAGAGCTTAGCAACATTTAAGGCAAATTACACCGATGGCAGTGAAATGAAGTTGACCCTTCCATTACACCAGAGGCCGAGACCAGTGTTGCTTCTTGTGGGATTGCTGCTGACTGCCTAAATACTGCCGGTTGCGTGCTACTACTGCCCCATCATCTAAACTTTTTATCTGGCATTTACAGCCATCTGAGAATATCAAATCTCCTTACCAGCAGAGTCTGTTGAATATTTTCTAAGCCTGCGTTTATAAAGGCTTCTGTGCACTAAAGTCCTCATCTGCAGATGCACAAAATTTTCACATCTGCAAATTGAGAAAGATGACATGATAGAAACCAACTGTGAACGTTACAAGCTATCTGAACAATCCTAGGAGTCAGATTTTAATGCAAATGTAGAATCAATTCTGCAATACAGCATCTAATTAGAGACGGCAAGTCTAGATTCTTGGAAAAGATTGTCGCAGATTGACTCCAAATCTGACATTCTTTGCATCCGAAGGAAGAATTTATTCAGTGCAATATTTTTATGGAAAATCTAATGAGAAAGTTCAGTAACTTCCACTGAAATGAAGAAACACACACACAGTGTTCCATATCAAGTTTTAAAACACCTGCTTGCCTCCATATTATACTAGGAGCACATCATGATGGAAATCTTATTGTGAAGTCTTTAGCTACAAATTGGAAATTATCACAAGTTTTGCATATGTTTTTAAAAAATGGAAGTACAGTGTCATACGAATCACATAATAAATTCAATTCACTACAGCAGTGTTATTTCTCATCTCAAAAACACTTATTTGTGTTCAGTTTATAATCCTAGAAGAGTATGTATGTCCTTTTAAGCCAGTTTCAAGGTCAGAAGCTTGCACCATCAATACCTATAGGGCAACACTCTTATGATAGGTGAGGAGCCTTGCCTACTGCCAAAACCAAGGTGTTGCAGACATCGCATTGAGCATGAAGGAACTGAGATGTACACATGCAAGAATCAGTGGGATGGTGGCTGGTCTTCAGTTCACCTGTGCCGAGGCTGACAAAATTCTGCAAAATGGAAGAGCAACCAAGGCAGCTTTATTTCAGAGGCAACTCATGTTCCTTTCTTTGCAACTCAGAGCTGATGTCAGCTGAATGGTTTTATTAGGTCTTAAATCTAATACAAACATAAGATACACTACATGAATTGCCCCCAGTTAGAACATTTATATATAATCAAGTATTTATGTGATTACAAATCTTTTCTTCTGGTATTTCTTTTTTGCACTCCTACCAGAGTTTTGTTATCACTTTGCATGCTCAGCTGGAGTTTCTGCACCTCGCTGGAAAACAAACACCCAGAAGTCATGAACACATTAACTCTAGCCAGTCTGTCACTGGAGACATGGTACATGCTCACACAGCTCTTACTGAAGTTGATTGAAAATGCTAATTATTAAGTCAAGCCTGCCAGAAAGTAAAAATAACAGCTTTGACTGAAGTAGAGTTTAAAATTGTCCTAATTCTGGCTGTGTTAGGGGGGTTAAATATGGGAAATATGGACTTTTTGGGATTTTTTTAGTTGTTTTATCTTTAAAGATAGGGATATGTAATTTCTCCTTGTATTCTGAGATAAGCCCCAACTAATATCAAGTATTTGGTGAAAGCTCTCAAGAGTGTCCTACATTTAGAGACCCAAATGATCTTTACAGCTTCTGTTGCAAGCAGGGCCGTCTGAAAAGAGAAATACACGTCCTGCAAACTGTCTCCCACAAGTCTCACATTTGATCTACTGATGTAATAAAATGGCAAGATGAAGACAAGTTCCGCAGTGGTATGACCACCTAACTTCAGAAAAGATGGACATTCGGAGTTGGAGGAAGATGTATTTTTTCTTTTCCTCTTCCTGGAATTGCGCTGAGCAACTGAACTCTCCCTGTTTGTAACACCAGTAGAATAGTCTCTGATGGGGAAGAACAGCAAACAGCCTAGGCAGAAACAAAGCTGGATGGCACAACCCAAAGGGTAGCTGATATTTTTCAGGTGCAACATTCAACCACGCTTAACATAAACCCTGAAAAACACCAGAATGTGTACAGAATAACCATTAAAAATAGCCATTCGCAATATCAGAACATCCCTAATGCGTTTAAGAAAGATTACAGCATTCCTGCTGCCACTTCTTGGCATGGTATTTTGACCGCCTGCAATAACATGTCACGCTTAGCGGACGCTAACATCAGGAATTGCATGCTGCCAGTAGCTTAATGATATGAAATGCTACAGCGAGCATACACTCTTAACTTCTTTAGAGAGCCCAGGGCATCTTCAATATTTTTGCTAAATAGCTGCAAGCTTTCTAAAGCATTCCATGACCACTCCTTATACTTTTCACACAATCTAGTACATCTGAAGCCACGGCATGCTTCCCATCATCACTGTAGTAGGCGTATATCTGCCTACGGTTTCAGACACTTCCTCTGATGCCTAAAAAGCTTTTTCATGACCTTTTTTCTGTCTTGTGTTTGAACTATTCCATGTCTCAAGGCAGATTATGAAGCAGAGAGTTAGTTTTATCAATAGTAAAAGTCATACTTTGCTAGTGAAGTCTGCCTTTCATAACATTTTAGACCGAACAAGAAAGTGATGATTCCATTTTTATTTCAACAGTCAAAATTCCCAAAAGGTTACAATGATGATTTAAGCAGAATCATTCAGCATTATTGCAGGGCAAATTTGAATGCTCATTTTCTTCTCTACTGGACAAGTAGAGAAGAAACTACTGGACATCACTGCAGATACTACACTGTGTCTGGCATCAATACTGATGGCGATGCTGTTTCTGTATCTTTTGATAGCATCAGCTTCTTCAGAGGCATCACTTCTCTGCCCAGTACAATACTAGTTACCACAAACTGGAAAGGCACTGGTGCTATGTCTGATTTTTTTCTGAGTGGTGTCATGCTGCCCTGTGTTTCATTAGCCTTGTATCAAGCAACTCCGAAGGCTGTGCGTCAAATTCAAGAACATGTTTCTTCCAGATGAAGCAGACTCATGCTGTACTTGTTGTTAATGTGATGAAGGCTGCTTGACTTCAGGAGCTTCCAAATTAAGGGCTGGTACATGAGGAACTGGGTGGCAGAATGGAAATCAAAACAGAATTAACTGAATAATAACATTTTGAGAAGTAAAGAATTTTTTCCTTGAGGAATGTGACACTAGAAATCACTGGGCTGAGCAGGAGTGCTTCCAAGGAAGCAACTGGGAACAGAGGATGGCTCCCAGAGCAGGCTTCATGGTTTTCAACTCCAGAACAAACAGGTACTTTGACACCTAAACAGTGATAGTAGACTCTTTTTGAGCTGAACTAAAACCGCTATCCTGTAGCGAGATCTAATAGCTACTCAGAAAAGAATACTAATTTGTTAGAGTTTGAAATGTAGAGTAAAATAGAGGACATGTCTTATTCACTGTGGGTACTTTAAGTACCTTTTAACAGTTTTGAAGTATCCATTACAGTCCTCATCTGTATTAAAGATGTAATAAAGTCACCTAGACACAACAACGCGGCAGCAACTACGGAGGTACTAGCTGCACCAAACTGTGGTGGGACCAATTTCAAAATCACTTCCCATTAAGTGAAGTTAGTGAAAACAGAAAGTGAAAGGTAGCGACGGCCGGTCTGGACCCAAGGTGACCTGGCAGACCCTTCCTAGGCTGCAAAATACAAAAAGCAAATGGGGCTCTTAGAAAGGCTGTGCCTCCAAGGTTACTTGGACTGCCTTGTAGCAATACAAAGAGCAGGTCCAGCCAGAGTCAGGCTTTAGATATCAAATCGCTTGGTACAGCTTATGCCAGTACACTTTTTTTTTTTGTCAGCTCACAAAACGAAATAATCTAAAGTGTTGTGATTGCATGTCAGCAGCTTAGCTCAGTTTGCAAGTTAACATAAGGTAGTGTTTCATCCAATATTTTATTCCTTCAATATTTGCTCTTTAGTACATCTCTAATACACTCACTATTCTTCCTTCTGCAGCTCTCAGTTATCTGAGCTCTCTGACTGCTTCTTTCGGTGTCTTTTCTGGTTGTAGATTCTGCTTAGCTCAAGAAGCTGGACCTTTCAGAGTGCACCTGCTCAGCTCCATCTGGTGCGATACCGACTCACTCTTTACTACAATGATGCTGCAATAATAAAAATTAATGTTTCAGAGTGGATAATACAAAACATCATCAGAGCAGAACCAGACGGTCCACATGACTTGTTCAATTTCTGTCCAGTGACTGAGGTCAGGGTAAGAGACCTGATTTTGTTTAGCTCTATGCATGTCTGCTCAAATGCTGCTTAACACTTCAGTGACCTGATGCTAGCAGACATAAATATTGCATTCTCTATATCATAGACAGATAAAGCTGTCTGCAGGACAAACCCAGGATTTGGAGAAAGCTAGAAATAAATTTAATTGTGCCCTAACTGAACAAAGCTGAAAAGAAAAAGGCATGAATAACCCAAACTGCAAACGAGCAAGGAAGGAAAAGTAGATGATGAGACACAATTCTGGGATGCCTTGTACTGGATTACACACACACACACACATTTAACTGTGGCAGTTATCCTTCAACTGAGCTTTGCTAGTTAAAAGGAGTGCAGAAGTGCTCCTAATCTGCTTTAGTGCCTAAATCAGGTAACTAGCTTGAATCACAGCTGAAAATCATACCACTCTAAAGATTATTTAAATTTTCACCTGATTTTTCTCTGAAGCAGCTTAGGAGCACTCCATCTATTAACACAGGCCAGCAGAAGGGACAGCAGCCTCTAGCTGAGGGCAGAGGCAGTTCCAGCTGTTTGTGCAGTGACTGACTACAAATTCTCACACTGAAGGAAATCAGTGTGGGAACAGGAGGTCACCAATACGATAAGAAAAGGCCAGGAAAACAATGGGAAGCGGTCTTCATCCTTCCCTGCAATACACAGACAGGAATTTACCTTTCAAACTGTAGTTTGCATTCTTGGTCCACTTTCAGTGCCTGATTTATTGTCAGAAATAAGTACGGCAAGCAGAAATTAAAGCTGTTCCTCCTTACGTTTACTTTGTATCTTTCATACAAGTCTACATCAAAGGAAAAACACAAGGTTTCACTGAATTTAATTCAACATGTTAAGAGTTGCACCTAATGGTTACCACTGTTTCTGTAAAACTATGCACGAGAATCACAAAAGTATAATAACAAAACGTGATTTGCTTTTTATTAGGTATCCTCACAGAAACACTACAGATAAGTGCACTGCAGTGACAACAGCGCTCAGCAGTTAGGAGTATTTATAAGTAATATTACATTCCTGCCACGTACAACGTGAAATTAAAGTTACATGTTTGCTTTCTCATTACATGATGGATTTCTAGTATTGCTCGGTCTTACTATATTATAGCTATCAACTTACTTCACTGTGCTCCTCTGTCATTTTAGATATCTAGTAAAATCCAATTTGTATTTAAAAGTAACCTAAATGCTGCTTTTTAAAACAAAAAACGGGGGTGGAGCAATAGTTTTAAATGAGATAAGCTCACTCTCACACAGATATTCTTTGAAGCTGTGATGCCTCTCTGTCACAAGTGCTGTTACAGAAATAGTCCCAGACTACACCCACCCTTCTGTGTCCATGAGCACATCCTTTCCAAAACACATCACCCCCTTGACCAGCTGGCTACATCGGTGTGTTAGTTGGTAGTTAGATCCCTTCTGGCTCGCATTAATGAACAGTAAAAGGGATGAGTTTAGTTTTGAATGCAATTTTATTAAATGACAAGTCCCAACTTCAGGTGCGATGCTTCTCCCTTCTCCCCCAGGGCCACATAAAATGGGGGTAAGGTAAAACAAACACCTGGCTGCACAACAGGAACAGAGTAAGGGGGATATTAAAGCAAGGGGATCAGTCGCAGTTCAGGCAGGGAAGAAAAGGTGTATGACAGGGGATATGTGAGAGTTGTTGGAAAGGACCTAGCAGAAGCTCTCAAGGGATAGTTCTGAGGTCACATAATCCTAAATCTTCTCTCTTCGTTCTCCAGGGATGAATTAAACTGGCTTGTTCAGGACCTTCCACGCTTCAGTCCCCACCAGACAGGATGCCCTCTCAACTCTCTCCCCACAAATGCGCCTTTAAATTAGAAGGCTAGAGTTAGCCTTGCTGATTCAGAAGAGGGATTTAGACCCAGATGTCCAACGTGCCATATAACCATTTAAGTAACGATAATCTTATTTCTGAAAGAACATTTGAACAGCTACAGCACAGTCAAAGAGCTTTAGCAGGAACTACTGAAGTGTTCACCCCCTGAATAATTAAAACAGCTCGCTGGTGGATACTCATGGATACTTGAGACCAAATCAAGGTACAAAATAAGCTGATGGAGCAGCCCACTGCCACTGGAAAAGGGGAGCTCCCCTTTTTTGCATCCAGCCACGTACCCTGAAACCTGCACTTATCAGACTTCTGGGAGTGCTTCAATTTAATAACACGTTAGAAAACTTTTTCAGAAGATGTCCAACAGATGATGGGAACGTTGGGAGCCTGACTTGATTAGATGCAAATAGGGCCAATTTGTTCCAGTAAAGACACGCCTAACAGCACCTTGCCATACTGTAGGGATCCAGAGTCAGCCCAGAAGATGCTGCGCTGCCTTCCCATCAGTGGAATTAGCTCCCTGGAAGTTCTTGAAGGAATCTTTGGAATCAGCGTGCACAGGCTCCCCAGGACACAAATGGTGTCCACAGGTACTCCAGCACAGATACCGAGATAGAGGACAAAATTGCTTAACACCCTGGGTAAAAGCACCACTGGACTAACATTTAAGGCTGTTCTGTGGCTTTCTGTTCCTGCAGATAACCCTGGAAGAAGACAGCAGAGAGCACTGTAAGGAGCACACTACCACAGTGTAAAGACAGGATGCGCATAGGTGAGACTGTGCTGAAGTTACTACAGCGTGACAGGAACATAAAGAAAACGAACCCTGAAATTGACTTACTACAGCAAAAGCTAGAAAATACAATACAGCGATGCAAGAGTTACAAGCATGAGGTAACCTGAAACAAAACACATCACCAGAGCTTTTCCAAGCAAAAATCAGGCTTTACTTTGGGAGGATGGGAGAGCGTTGGTAAAGAAGCAGCGCATTACAAAATTAAAGCAGTGCCAGTTCCGTGGCTCCTGAAGACAGCAGAAAAAAAATTTACATTTGTCATTACCAGCAGTAAAATGACACTGACCTGAGATATCACAAATTAAATATTTGCAACAGTCTTAATTTAGTCTCTTCAGTGTCAAAATCCATTTTCTAAATGGCAAATGAAATATTAACATTGTTACAGAGTAAAATAAATTGTGAGAGATATAAAACAGCTTTTCAAATATTACTTCAGACGTCTGACGTCGGAGAAATCATCGTAGTCACCAGAATCAGATAAACCAGCCACAGCACAGCAGCATTGCACAACTTTTTGGGAAACTCGAACGCTGCATTGGCTTTAATGATTCCTGTTCTTCAGTAAAGCAAGCCAAAGAGATGCCCATTTGCTTCCACTGTTAACATCAATATAATGCCAAAGCTCCAATTTGGTTTCGCTGACCTTCTAAATTGCAACTTTAAGGCATTTTATCTAGTGCCAAAGAAAGAATTACAGGCATTTTAAAGGCCTTTAATAGCCGAATGATAAACTTTAAGTATTTCAGCCCTGAAGATGAAACTGTCTTTTCCAAGATACGCATCTGAAACAATATTTACAAATTCTAAGTTATTCAACTGAACTTCCTAATGCTGCTTGGGATAAATTTAGAATAGGAAGGAAGCACGTTCAAGATACAGACTAAAATAAGAGCTGGAGCAGAAGACATAAAGAAAGGTATTTAGGACAAGTAGGCTTGTTTTGTTCTGCGTCAAGAAAATGCATTCTGCTTTTCGCAGGCAAGTATTCTTGCCAAAAATGTGGTCCTCCTGATCACCTGCATCATCAAACAGGTGCTTTGCACACCCTAGATTTCCTTCAAACACCCCTCTCTACAGGGAAGACAGGACTAAAAAGCAAGCAAGCAACCAAAACAAAAAACCCAACACGCTCTTCAAAGCTAAACAAGAAGTAGGCTACAATGTACAGAAAAACAGAAATAAGCAGACTGAAAAAAAGAAAGCAAAGAACTCGCAAAAACGTAGGCTGCCCAGATGTGTGTTACAACAGTTATAAATGACATAAGGACACGCTGTTTTGCCTTCCCTCAAAATCCATTTCCCACTCAAACAGGGTAGGCAATGCCCACGAATAAGAGAGGCACACAGTGAGCCATCATTTCTAAGTAAGTGTAAATACTACTATATAAAACCACAATTCCATTAAGAGCACCACCAAAAATCTACAAACAAACTCCCATGCTCAACTGTAGTGTTGTTTCCCAAGGTTTTTGTTTGTTTTACATGAGGAAACTTTTGCAAAGGTGTATTGCAATTCTATCTCCATGGATTATCAGCTCAACACAACTCTGACATGCCCTTTAACTAACAAAGTAATTTAAGCTGTGCAAATAAACTGCTGTAGAAAGCAGCACGATGAATGTTGTAACACCCAGAAATAATTCTCATTACAGTCCACATATCGCAGTAATTTATCTCAGACGGGCTCTTTAACACATGACACTGGACATGAGTCCCCCACAGCGTACAGATATTTTAAATGCCATTTCCTGTTCTTAGCAGCTCTCATGCACAAGCACCCAGTTTATTCCTTGTTTAAAATAGCCCATTTCTCTTTCTAAAGCACGGCGATATTGCCTCACTTAATAGCAAGAACTTGGAAGTGTAGGAAGACTTTAATTCTCCATATGCCAAAGGAGCTTTCACCTGGGGAAAGCAGCACAAGTCAAGACATCCAAACAAAATAGATCAGCTTCTGTGTCCGTGACCTTAAATTCATTCCTTGGGCTGCTTCAGCTTCTGTAAGGTGTGGTGTAACACCAGGGTCCATTTCATGGTACCTCTCAAGCCCAGACCGACCAGCTGCTGACATGAAGGATACCCCAGCTGGATTGCCACCAGCAGCTCAGGTGAAGATCAGAAGCTCAGCTACAGGGCCAGAACCAAAGCCAATCTGCTGGACATACCACAAAACTTACTGCAGTTGGAAAGCACAGGAAGACCACGGCAACAGTCCTCCTGCTGCTTCCTTGTCCTAAGTTCACTTTGCTCCCCGAGCAAGCGATAAGTCCAATGGCTAGAACAAGTTTTGCTAAAGGAGTTTACAGTAATAAAAAAAATCTGCACATGCCCTGCTCCAGAGCGCTCCGCGGGCTCCACAAGCAGCAGCAGCTTTATCAACTCCGCTAAGTAGAAAGAAGCCCTCGGGACTGGCTCCAAATGTCACTACAAATGTACCTCACAGGGCTTGCATGAACAGAATTTTCAAAAATTAAGGAGGAAACTTTCTGCAGCACAGGCACAGCCAGACAGTAAATGGGAAAGAATCAGACTTAATCACGAGAGAGCCCTATGGAATAGCACAAACACCCCCTAAATCCAGACTCCCCCCAGCCCATTTTTAAGCTATCAGTACCTATAGGATTTTCAATTTGCCTGCAAGCTTTACTGCCTAAAACTCCCCCCGTTCCCACCCCAAATCCAACACGAGACAGATTTAAAACATGAGAATTGGGATTACAGGTTGCCATAATCAGAGCCTATTAGGGAGAATTGTGATAGGAAACAAAAGGTAACCTTTATAAACCACCCTGACCCTATGTAATGGCATCCCATTTCTGTTTAAAAAACAGCACACATTAAGCTGCTTGCAAAATGGGGTATCTGCCAAGAAAAGCCCATTCAAGGATTTTCATCGTAGCGTTCCCTCAGTAACACCTGACTAGCTAGAGCATTCCTTGAAGACTGTTTTTAAAAAAAAATAAAAATCAAGGCATTAAAAGCTAAACTTGTCGGTTCAGTTCACCCCAGCCTACAGAAACCATTCCGATGTATTTTCCTTTTCAGGTTTTGTTCCTCTCTCCACAAATCAATAAATGGGTCAGCATTTTGCAAGCACTGTTTCCCCTCCTGTGTTTTCCAGAAGGTGGCTGTCAGGACAGTCCCCGTGCACAACCATATCCCACACAGGTTTTATGAGCACTGCCCCTCCTACCCTCTTCCCCATCACTGCAACCACGTGAGGTTTGCACCCCAATTGAAGGTTGGGCTAGTGAGGAAAGAAACAACACCAATTAACAGTAAAAGGGGTAGAAAACAACTGTAGTGCTGGAACTGTTTTGATTCTCACATGATTGATAGCGACTTGCTGAGGCTACAAGGGAAACTGCTTTTTGGCTGCATTGGTCTTACCCTGATCAAATTCGAGGTCTCCCCTCTCACAACGTCTCTGCTACACCTGCAGCTTTGCCCTATGTTCTTTTGCCAGGCTGCCCTCCTTCCATGAAATTTCTAATATTTACCACTTTCTGCAATTTCCTAAGCAGCAAAAAAGTCCGGTGCAATCAATTTTCCTTCTTCTTGACTTCACACCGTATCAACTTGCCAGAAAAGCTCACTCAGCTTCAAAACCACACTCTCCGAGTACCTAAGCATGGGAAGGATGCTCACATCCCTGGACATACAGGACTTCCAAGCTTACAATCTAGAAAGCATCACAAGTCAAAGACGTGCCTGTGCCAAGAGAATTTTCAAATATATTCCTATAAAGTGGAAATAAATAGAATATTTCTCATTTCACAGAATCAAAAAGCTTGTGAACGAAGAAGCTCTAGTATGTTTTCAACGCAAATCTCCTGATATTTGCCAACATCTCAAAATCAATCCAAAGTGATTACATTCAAACCAGATGGAAACAAATGTTTTCCCAAGGTCTGGGAGTTGTCAAAGATCATCAACAAAAGAAGGTGGTCGGGAAGAGAATGTTTGAGTGGGAAATGTTTCCTAAACAGATCCGCTTTCACGCGCCCACCTTCAGCAAGGTTATGCGAGGGGCTGAGAGCCTCCAGGAAGACAGAGTTGGAGGTGATACTGCCTGCCAGCACCAAGGAGCAACACAGTTACTGTGCAACCTGCTGTTTGCTCAGCAAGAAGAGTGACTAGCAGGTAAGCAGTGGCCAGATGAACTATCCAGGTGGGCCACATCCACCTATAGGCTGCAGATTGAGCGCTGTTAATTGAGATCCATTTACAAGCACCGTATCATCCTCCTGCCTTGATTTCTTTCCCCTTATGAACACATCAGCTTAAGGTACTCACTTGCTGCTACTTACCCTTCATCACTCCAGTTGCTCCACACTCTTAACATGCTGTTTTTACATGTATGCACATTTCTAGCCTATCACTCAATCTGATTTCATCCTATAAAACCAGCTGCTGTTTACTTTCTCTCCTAACACTCACATTCTTCTTCAGAAATAAACTCAAGTGCAACATAAAAATTGATCGTGGGCAGGTTCAGAGAGCTGCAATGTTACAGTATTTTGACAATGTACCTCATTGAATCAACTCACCGAGTGCTTGAGAGCAAGCACAAAGGAAAAAGCAGGACTGCACAGTGGGTGACAGGAGAACTCCTACTCCAAGAGACAACCATCAGATCCTCTAACTACAACACAAACCTACAGCCTTACTCTCTCCCAATGAAATCAATACATTTGCACAACCTCCACTGTTCGATCAATTCCAAACACTCCTCACGTTCGCTTGAGTCACACTCTGGATTTTAATGAAGCTTTCATATCTTCTTTAAAGGCGTTAATTTAAGTTGCCATTAAAGAAAAAAAAAGTTCCTAACAGCCCAAGAATCCATCTAGCAAACAGGACTTGAGCCAAGCAAAACCTTTTTGGCTGTGCTCAAGGTAAAATCCTCATCTCCCTCACCCTGCCCACCCCTGAAGCGTTAGCGATCACACCGGCCTTCGCTTTAAGTCTGCCAGTTCATGGCCAGCCCCCAGAGTCCACTAACGGCAGACGACGGTATCAGTGACAAGAAAGATTGCTATCTTATCTCCACACCACACTTCCCACTAGCACAACGTTACCTTGGTGAGGTACGACGAAGAACAGCCATCCTGATGACAGCTAAGAAGCAGGCAGTCCGAACGGATCGATGGTGCCAGGCTGGATGAGGCAAAGATGCGCACGAGGTCGCTGTGATGCTGTCTGGCACCAGAACTGGCAGGACCGTGGGCCATGACACTCCTGTTAGCAGCAGGCAGGAAAACTGAGCTGCCACCACCAGGCTGGGGCTGCGTACCGCATGTGGAAACGGGTACGGATGGGGCCTCACGCACAGCCACAAGAGTTTCTGCACCCCAGCAGAAGCCAGCTCTTTCGCTCCTAAGGTAAGCACAGTTTTTGAGATGTGCTGTTTAGTAAGCTGCTCAAATTCTCTGGGAAAGACAGAAGTTGGACTTGATGTCATGGGATATGATAAATGATTCAGATGCACTTCTTACACGTGACAACGGTAAGCACTGCGCACGCCAAGAGAATGAGTGCCACTGTTTTGATAGCGCTCACTGCAGACTGCACCAAAGGTCGGAGCCGCTTCAGTCAGCGGCGATGCCAGCGTGTGATGGGAGGCGAGTGCCTTGGCGGATGTGCCCACCTCACCTGTACACCAAAACACACTGCACAGGCTGTTATGTGCAGGTATGATACAAGCAGCCACACAGACAGCACAGCAGCACGCTGAGCTGTGCTTTTAGACACAAACCAGCACGTAAGAAGCTCAGCTATTCTGTAATTTTGGGTGCGTTGGCTGGGCAGCCGTGCTGCCACTTCAGGAGCATCCGAAAGAAGGAAAGGCGCAGCGGGACAGCTGAGATCAGCACGCTGCTGTACTTCCCCTGGAACAACTTTCACTCTGCACTTGCAGGTGCATAGCACAGAAATCCAGCTCTTGGTTCACCCAGCAGGTGAACGAAACTTCAGGGATGAACCCTGCCCATCCCGATATACCACGCAACAACTTGCCAATTTTCAGGTTCTTGGCCTGATAACAAAACCCCGAAGTTAAATGCTGAATGCTTTGTCAATGGCCAAGCGCAGCTTAAAGTCAGTGCTGCCTGCCTCCATGCATCAGCCCCCTGACCTAGGAGCTGCCAAAACTCACGCACGTCTTTCAAAGTCTCTGAACCGCCTCAACCGTGGGAAGTAAACAAAACGTGGGAAATAAAGCGGCCGTACTATATGAAAAAGGTATTCAGCGTGAAAGAAAGCAGCAATCCTAGCAATGACAAACGGGTCGCAAGTTTATAAGGCAGTATGCTGACAAGTTTATAAGGCAGCCTGGTGACAACAAAATACCAGCTTGTTTTTTCCTCGCACAGGCACTGTATTGTAATGGAGATCAAAAGCAAAAGCTGCCCTCTCTCTACTGCACTGGACTGTTTGGACTACATTTTAGGTCATTTCTGGAAGAAATCCCAACAGGAGAAATTCTCAGTAACTAATTTTACAAAACAAAATCCCCCATTCCTCTTCAATAAAAAACTTACCCTACCATCAGAAATGCAATTCCAAAGGGATGCTAGAAAAAACAGAGCAATTGATTTAATTAACCTGCTGGTAACCCAAAGCAAATCTCCCTCTCTTTCCACCCCACATGTCCTATGTTTCTTATGCCCACATCAGAAAACGGAATTGCTCAGTAAATGATAAAACATTCAACGCCTTAGAGGCCACAGTATTTTTCCATTCAAAAGATTAACAGTTTTGCTTAATGCTCCTCATTTTATCAAATATACCTCAGCTTTCTCTCCTCACAAAACAAATACTAGATAATAGATGGCCTATGCCCTATACAGGCTTCACAGAAAAAGCTAAAGTAACAGAGAAAAATGTGGAATTGTTTCACCAGCAAAGCCTGTGGCTGCTGTCCTAAAGAAAAGAGAAAGCAGTTTACCTGCACGAGCTGCTAAAGAAGTAGTTAAAAAATAAAATAGGGCACTGCTTCTAATCTCTTTCCGTAAGCTCCTTTCCCACATCAGATTCAGATTTGCAAGACCCTTATAACTGTGAAAAAATGCTCATTTCTAGCCACTCAGCGGTATTTAGGCACATCACTGTTTTTTCCTTCTTTCCACCAATACTGCTGCTGCAATAGAGAACACTTTTTTTTTTTTTTGCCTTAGTTTCTACCATTTTAGGTTCTCTTTCCTACTAATTAACTTAAGTGCATTTGCCTCCACCATTTCTGGCATGCAGCAACATGACACTGGCATGGTTCTTGACATTTCAACGGCTTCCCCCAGACCTGCATTAAAAACAATGACTTTTGTCAACTTCATCTACCCTCTCCTTAGCAGAGCTCCATGCAGCAGCAGCATCGGCAGCGACGCCTTCTGCGTGCGCGCTGAGGAAGATGACTCTGCATCGACTTACACGTTATTAAAACCAGGAGGGCTATCTTTACAGCCGCGAGCAGGACTCTGAACTTAACCCTCGCTGCGTGCTTTCGGTGTCCTTCAGCGCTTTAAGAGCGAAAGCTACCGAATGCTGCACGAGCTCCATTCATCTGGAAACGAGCCTTGAGTATAAAACTCGGATGAAGAAGTTGTACGAAGCTGTAATCTGTAAAACAGAAGTTTCTTCCATGGAAAGGGAAAGGGTTTTTTTTGCTTCAGTTTGGATCTGGAGAACTTGAGAACTGCTCCAGGGGCTGCGAGGCTGGGGTTGCATCCTGGCTGCGGATGCGTTCAGCCAACGCTCCCCGTTGGTAACTTCATTACTTGGAGTTCGCCTTCCTTCCCTGCACACTCGCCTAAAAACCACGCCAATCGCCAGTTCGGCGATGTGCTGATTTCTCCCTCACACCGCCGAGTGCGACGCTTCAAAAACAAAGCGCTGCCTTGTTCGCCGCCCCCCGCTCTGCCAGCGGGCTCACACGCCAGAGGGGTGCTCCCGAAACCCTCCACAGCTTCACGCTGAGGGCGAACTTTGGGGGTAAACCCCAGAAATTTGGTCAGAAAAACGAGCGGGGAAGGCAGCGGGCGCCCCCCCCCCCCACACACACTCCCTCAGAGCCGCCCCTCACGGCCCCGGCCCCTGAGGCGCCCCCGGGGCCGCGGCGGGTCCCTCACGGCCCCATCCCGGGGGAAGGGGGGGGGATAAAGGGGACACTGAGGGGGGCAGGGGGCGCCCGCCCCGTCCCGCCCGCGGCTCACCAGGGGTCGAACTCGTGGATGATGCTCTCGAAGCGGATGACGGCGAAGAGCCGGGAGCTGAAGCCGGCCAGCCAGGCCAGGAAGAGGACGGTGAAGGAGAGCAGCGACTGCCAGCCCGCCGGCTGCGACAGGCCCCCCGACAGCCCCCCCCCTCCTCCTGTTCCACCACCTCCTCCTCCTCCTCCTCCTCCTCCTGCGGCCGCCGCGGGGGGCGGGGAGCCGCCGGGCCCCCGGCCGTGGAGCGGCGGCGGCAGGGAGTTGGCGGCGGGCTTGTGCCTGCCGCTGTCGGCGGCCGAGTGCTCCGCCATGTTGCGCCCGCCGCTCCCTCGCAGCCTCCCCGCCCGGCGCGTGTGCGGGGGGGAGGAGGAGGAGAAAGGAAAGGAGGAGGCGGATGGGAGGGGAAGGGAAGGGAAAGGGCGGGCGGAGGGAGGGGCGCTCGCAGCCCCCGGGCGAGGGATGGGGGAAATGGAGGCGGGGAAAGGCGGAGCCCCCCCTGCTCCGCTCCGCCCCCGCCCGCCGCCCGCCGCCGTTTGACATTGCCGCCCTCCGCGCGGGGCGGGGCGATGCGAGGGGGCGGGGCTACGCGCAAGGGGCGGGGCCACCGCGGGCCAATCGCCGCCGCCGGCCTGGCGGCGTGACGGCCTGTGGCAGAGCGACAGGTATTTAAAAGGGGCGGGGCGAGGCCGGGCGGCCAATCAGGGGGGAAAGGGGTCGGGGGTGACTGACGGCTCTTCGGTCCAATAGGAGAGAGGGAGGCGGGAGGGTCACGCGGCACCGCCTAGGAGCTGCACCCCCCCCTAGCGGCCGCCGGGGCGGGCGCAGCGGTGGCTGCCGGGAGTCGTAGTCCGCGGGGCGGGGGCGTGGCCCCAACGGCCCCAACGGCCCCGCCGGCAGGGGGAGCCCTGAGGCGCCGCGCGTGCCCCGCGCCATTTTGGGCGCTCAGCCCGGGCACGGCTCAGGCAAAGTGCCACACGGTTATAAAGTACAAATTGCCATATCTGGCTCTTAAAAACATATGTGACATAAGTGTAGGTTTTCTTTATTAGCATTATGTGTTTAATGCACTATTCTTGCCCGTTCTTGTTTAACACATCAATAACACGCCCAAGAGAAATTCAGTCAGGCACCTGCCTCTTCTCCTGTGTCACCCCTGAGGGCTTTCTAACGAGCTGCCCAACTGGCGTTTCACCTGAAAGATTTCATTTTTTTTTAATTGGCTCACAAAAAAGAGCGAAAGTGTCTAGAAATGGGGAACTCTCAGGTGTTTGCTAAAATGATTTAACGACAGGCTCGATGCTGGCCTCTCTGCGGTGCAGTTGGGTCCTGCCTTGTGGTAAGGGCAATTCACGCTTAAATCCGGCAGGAGAGGAGCTGCTTTAACCCGTGGTGTACGTACAATACATTTATTTTCTCTTCCCCCACACCCAAGACCATCTCTTTAGATATTCAGGAGCCAAAGTGGACTGATGATGCACTGAAAAAAATGATATAAATCTTCGTTTTATGTAAAATTTATCATCAGCGTTATCATTCCTTAATTAGGAATGTGTTTTATTTAAAAATCGTTGCCGATCATGGCATGGACCAAGTTGCATGGCGTGTGCTTTAAATTTCAGAGCCATAACTTTTACTTGCAACAGGGATGTTATATCATTCCGACTATACTGACAATTTTTTGAGCGTAGACAAGCCCAGACAGAGCTTGATTTATTTCAATGCTGACTAATGGCAAAGTGCTGCTTTGTCCTTGGTAACAAACAATATTGTTGCCTATTCATTTTCAAACTGTTCAAAGTCTGCACTGTTGAATACGTGAGAGCTGGGGTAACAAAATTTAGTGGTTATAAAAGCACCGCTCTAGTAAAAGCTTTTATGAATTTTTCTGTAAATATGCTCTTTGAACTTTTATGTAAAATAAGGTTTAGTCGTCTTAAAATAAAATTGATTAAACAGATGCACACAGGTAAAAATTTACAGAGTCCTGTAGTTGGATGGATGGATTCAGTGATTTTGATGGTATTCTGCCATGTCATAAACGCAAAGTACGTTTCCGCTGAGGAGATGCAAAGCTTGTCTGCTGAGCAGCAGCATTCAGCCCATCCTTAGTACAGCTTGGTGGGGAAAGAGGGTTTTCATCTCTTATCTTTTTCCTCCTTATCCTTTTGTGTTCTTCCTTTTGCTTTAAGGTAATTTGGTTTGACTTGTTTCACTGTGTTTGGTGGCATTTCATTTCAAGACAAAGTAACTTCAAAAGTGTCTACGTTAGTGATTGAGGAGTTGACTTTGTATAACAATTATGAACCATTTTGCATGCAGAAAATGAGTTTCCTATTCTGAGCATGTAAAATAATATCCAAATGCCTTAAGGGGGGAAAAAATCTTATTTAATTTTCCATCTTCCTTAATAATGGAATTGTTATGGGGATAATGCCAAATGCAGGGGTCATATAACGGGTTTACAAAGTGAAGCATCTTGAAAGTTGTAGGTCTGTGTACAGGAAAAAGTCAGATGAGACGTCCTCATTCCTCAACACAGCTACCATGTATTGCTGACATCCAGCCTGCTGTTGAAGGAATGTCAAACAGAATTCACGCAGAAGAATCTAGATGCATCCACGTAATAAATTATTAACCAGAAGTACAAACTCATGGTTAGGGGAGATGTCTCATGCTTCTCACCAAATTATCAGCCACAACTTGGCGGTGTTTATTCACAGGAGTTGGTGTGGAAAGCCGCGGTTGTCAGCTCAAGTTTAAGGTGAATAAGCAAGTCACTTAAACAGTCCTTCCAACTCCTTGGTCCTGCAGATTAGTAAGTTTGGTGTTAAGGTTTCTGAAGATGGCTTTGTAAGGTAACGGAACAGCACTCCCTGAAGTGAAGGATGTTACAGTGTACATAGTACAATTGAGCATAACTCAATGTGCTAGAGGACGCTCGATTTCAGTGATGTGCTCAGTTAAATCCCTGGATGCTCATTGTTTAAAAATGTATGGCAGGGTTTAATTGAAAGAAAACACAATGCTATTGCACATAATTATCCTTGAGAATCTGAACATTAACGCATTTAAAAATAGCTATATATTAGTCTCCGTATGAGATAAAATGGCATGAACTTAAAATAATTTTAAACCCGGTTTAATTAAGCAGGTGCAACCTTTCGGTGGATACATTCAAATCACTTATGTCAGTTGTAAACCGATGCAAGATTGTCTGCAAAGGGCTCTGCACCTGTGTAACTTTAATGAGTTTTTTAATTGATTTGAATTAAACTGGTGCAACTGTTGTGTTTAGGCAAGGCCTTAATCTAGCAGCGATTTCAAAAATAACAGGAGAAACTTGACTTATTCCTGATAGTGTTCTACTGTGATTTCCTTCCTTTCCAAGAATTTAAACATGCTACTGCTCCTTCACCCCTTCTCCTATCTTAAATTTCCTGCTTATTTTCCCTTTTCTGTGACCTGCGGGTTGAAGGTTGCTGAATTTTGTGCATGCAGACCTTCCAATAACTACAAAGGAAAAGGCAGGACTCAACACCTCTTTTCTTTCCTTATTCAGCCCCTGGCATATCCTTCTGCTACCAGCACCTTTCGTATCAACCTTGTCTTCACCTCTTGGGGAGAACCAAGGCTTTTCCTTCTGGCAGCCTGGTACCACCTCTGCAAAATCCTCCTCCCTCGTTAGAACAACCGAGGTGCGTGCTGGCCCTCTCTTTCAATAAATCCCAAGTACCATACTCAACATTATATGTGTGTGTATTCTTAGCTACACACAAGGGCCGGGAAGCATTTAAAACCTGTGGACCTCTGAAACACCATTCTCGAAGAGTTATTTTGTCGTCTCTAGTGTTTGCAAGCACCTTAATCAGAACTTGGTTGTGCTTGGCAAATGCTGCAGCCAAGTGTTTTTGCAAAATGTTTGTTTTCTTCCTTCTGGTAAGAAGGAATGTGCTGCTGTGGGGTAATCAGCAAAACAAAACAAAACAAACAAACAGAAAAAACAACAACAACAAACCCCACAATTTTCTTCAGGGGCATCCTACATGGCCATGTCAAACAGCTGATAGTGATGCTTAGCATGTGAATGTTAAATCCCCAGTAGTTGTAGATACTGGATCTTATTAATATATCATGTTGGAACAGCAGAGCTGCTAAAGGACACAGCTGGAGAGTAAAGCTAGCCTTTGGGGAACGGAGTGAGAGAGATCCATGTGAAATGTAGGGGATCTGGCACTGCTTAGTTGTAATTAAAGTGAGTTTTGTCACTGTGCTGAAGTGAGGGGGGAGGGCAGAATAGAGGAAAGAGGCATTCTGCTTTTAGCTGTAACACCAGCCGCATGTTGCAGCATCAGAATAAGAAAGATGTGTGGAAACTTAGCAAAGAACAGAGGGAGAGAGAAGAAAGAAGATTATTTTTATGTTGTTGTTCAAAGCCCGTTGAAATTGGTGGGAGTTTTTTGCTGCTAGGATTTTGATCACCCTTTAGCCGCATTTTTCTTCTTTGCCTCCCTCACCAGAACACTGCACACAATTGCTGATTGGAATTGAATGCAGGGGAAGAGGGTATTATTTGCACATTGTCTGCAAACTATTACTCTTTCATCAAAGTTTAACTCTTCTGATTTTCCTTTGGCCAATAAATCTGAGGAGGTTTTGTAAGTTGGAAAGTTCAGCGGTGTTAAAGAGACCGTTTTCAGTGCACTAGCTAACTCAGGAGGAAAAAAAAAATATTGAAGATCATGTAGTGTAATATCAGCAAAGAATTCCCCATGCCTGAAAAATTTCTCTGTAAGTATTGTGCAGTATTTTTCTGTAATTGGGTTTGTAGTCTAAATGTGCCTAGCCTTGAGGAAAGAAGTTATTTTGCCAAGGATTGTTTCTAGTGCCTTTCTGTTGTTAGCAATTCAGACTAATCATTGTCTTCCTTGCTATTTTCTACACCGCTTGTAGATATTCTTCTAGTCAACGGCTGCATTAATAACTGCATCAGAATTGCAAAAGAATTTAAATGATTTTGTTGTGGAATGAACTCTGCCAAGATTCGCAATGCAATACAAAAGAGGAGCTTATGGGTGCTTTGGGACAGTGTAATTTCAGCCCAGCCTCATACACAGATCCGAAGGACTCCATCATTGTCAAGAAGAAAATTCAGCAATGACTACTTCATGACTCTATAGGACTTGAATTTTTTGGCTGCTGCAATGGCATCAAAATATTTCACTGCTTCAGATGTGCAAAAACTGCAGGGTTGAAGAAAAGTTACTGAGAGGATTTCTGTACACACGTGGACTGAGAGACTGCGTTCTGTGACGTCTCATCTGTTTGTCTTCAGTTACTGCCCCAGGAAGCTTTTTATGAAAGACTGTAGCACTTGCATCCTGGATTTATTGTTGTTCGGTGGAATTTATGGCATGTTTATTTATTTTTTAAACTATAGATCTATAATGCATCTTAATGTTTAAAATCCTATCCTGAGGAAAAGGATCCCGTAGTAGTTAATCTGTACAGCTAAACTCTCCTTTGCATTCCTCATTTTGTCTATTTGTTCCACTTTTCTGGGTCTTTGGATACTGAAATCCCGGTCGATAGTTTATACCAGTTGCTTCCAGACCAAAAACCCAGTTAGTGTGTCAGATTAGAAAGTCTCTTTTGGGAACATAATTTTTAAAGGAAAGCAGCTGCATAAATGTGAGGCAAAAACAAAGATGCTTTCTGTTTTGACCGTATAAGAAGCGATGCTGCAAAAAAAACAGAATGAGAGGATAAATTCTTCTGCCAAAGCACCTGAGTCATTGTTAAGGACAACAAGTTAAGGACAGCACAGTCCGTTCAGAGGATTCCTGCTATGTGTGTTTATATAACATGCAACTCCAGTCATGGATTATGGTTGTTTAGAGGTGCATACATTGCAGTCTCCACCTTTAATGTTGCAATGAACGTGGACATACCCATGGCCACAGATGCTCTGAGATGTACCTGCTCTGGTGTGGACTTCCCCACAGCCACAGACGCTTCAAGGCGTACCTGCTCCCTCATGGACTGATCCCCAGCTTGCTGTCTCTTTGACTCAAGCTCACCACGGAGTTCCAGTGTGTCCAGTCCAGCAGCAGTGGAGAAGCAGGAACACCCTGGCCATCACCAGCCCAGGTGCGTGGCTGTAACTGTTAGCTGTGTTCCCAGGCACAGAAGAATCAGGTAAGAAGTACAGTGAAAGCAAAAGGCAGCTGCTAACAAGCACTAGGTAGTAATGTACAGTAAGACAAGCAAGCCCCATGGCAGGCACAGGAGCCTGCCAATTAGGAGCTGAACAGCAATAAGTTCAACCTAGCACGCTCCAATGGAGTCTGTTGCTGTCTTGAACCCCAGGAGCCCCACGTTAGGTGCCAGCAAAGGGCTGTTATGGTTTAACCCTGGTAGGCAGCTAAGCCCCACACAGCCACTTGTTCGCTCCTTCCAGTGGGGTGAGGGAGAGAATTAGAAGGGTGAGCAAGCAAAACTGTGTAGATTGAGATCAAGGCAGTTTCATGGGTAAGGGAAAAGCTGCATGTGCAAGCAAAGCAAAATAAAGAATTCATTCCCTACTCCCCATCGGCAGGCAGATGTTTAGCTGTTTCCAGAAAAGCAAGCTTCACCAAGCAGAGCGGTTACTTGGAAGACAAATGCCAGAACTCCAAACATCCCCCTCCGGGCTCCCTCCTCCTGTCATCCAGCTGATATTGCTGAGCATGATGCCATGTGGCATGAAATATCCCTTCGGTCACTTGGGGTCAGCTCTCCTGGCTGTGTCCCTTCCCAGTGCTTCGTGCACCTCCAGCCCATGCACGAGCAGGGCAGCGTGACGAACCGAAAAGACCTTGATGCTGTATGAGCACTGTGCAGGAGTAACTAAAAAATGGGTGTCCTATCAACATTGTTTTTCATCACAAATCCAAAATATAGCACCGTGCCAGCCTCTACAAAGAAAATTAACTCTATCCCAGCCAAACCCAGCACACGAGTGTATTTTGTTAGTGTCTCATCCCCTGCCTGGTTTGAACCTGGCCTGCACTGCTTGTAACAATGGAGCTCTAAGGATGGCTGTTAGGAGTTGTTGCTGTGGCAGCAGAGAGGATGGTTCAGATGTTTTCATTGTTGTCATTATTATGATTTAAAGAAACAAATTGGAGTCGATGTGAAAAACAAAGCTATAAATGTCCCAGGATCTTCCCCAGACAGTCGTCATTGAAAGGAGGTGAAATTTGGGAGCTGCATTATTACCTAATGCCCCTATTATAAAAAATATAAAGTTCTTCGAGATTCAGCCCTAGGAGTGGAAGCGCTTTTTAACTAGAACATTTGTACTCTCTGCGTCAGAAGAGGATTTAAACTGCAGAGAAGCTGCCTGTCCTTGACGGGCTCTCAAACTGGTGAGAACTACGCTCAGTAGCTCATCAAAAGATGATGAGAGTTCTGGATGAATAAATTGTCGTGGGGGTTAATGTTGTCTCATTAGAATGTTTTCTGATATAAAAATCTGGCTATATCCTTACATCTCATTGCAGAGCTGGCTGGAACCATCCAGCACGGGGCAGCCCCTGACCTCTTTCCCCAGAGGCTGCCCCTGCAGTGCCCGCTACCCAAATCTGGCTGCGTACACCCAGTGCAGGTTTCCAGGTCCACACAGGCAAGATGGATAGGGAATGTGACCAGCCTATCCACATCGTGATATCTTTTTGCTGGTTACCAGGAATTTTCTACTTTACTCAAGGATCTTTTCAATGTGTACTGTTCTTGTTTAAAGAGCATCACACATTCAGTACGTTCAGAGGCTGCACGTATTTATGGAGTCACACAACTTTGCAAAGGATCTCATTTATTAATATCAAGAAATAAATTCAGGAATTTCTAAGTTAATGAACCTCTTTTTTTTTAAAAAGAGAAAATACTCCATTATCTTGACATACAAGGTTCTTTTAATTTGCTGCTTACATCTCCTTCATGTGACTTCCACCTGAAGCAGAGATACACTCCATGGTTTTTATTGCAAGCAGATGGTAAGATTTGTGTGGAAATCATAGGCAATTTTTATTGGTCTGTTAATTACTGGCATTTGCATTATTAGGCATGATAATCTTTTCTTATTTCTGCAACAATTACTCTTCTGCTGGAGAGAAAAGTGACTTGCATTAGTCTGTGACTTTCTTGTTTTTTTTTTCTTTAACCCAAGTTGTGTTAGACAACAAGGAGGACACAGTTCGAATGCTCTTTCAACAGCAGTAGAGCTTTTTTTGTCAAGCTTGGGAAAATGCAGTGTCATTTCATCGTAGTCCCCTCTGCCGTACTGTGCCCTGTAGCTTAGTGTGCACTGTCCTACCTTAAACTTCCAGGTAAAAGTTTTATGTCACTTCTTCTCATGTGATGGGAGAAAATTGTTATTAATGTGGTCAAAATTGTATCTCACTGGCAGAAACCAGGAAAGTTGTGGATATTAACTACAAAGACCAACTTTTACTTAATTCTCTGTTTAGTTGGGATAAAACTACGCTTCTGAAGCTCAGCCAGATCCTCTGGAGTATTAAAAGTACTGCCTGTCAGCGTAATACAATTATGTTTTGGAGTCCTGTAGAGACTCCTAAAATTCAGAAACACAAGGTCAGACTCTGAGTGCTTTTAGGTATGCAGTCCTGAATCGTATTCATTTATGATAGCGAGGAGTTGTCTCTGTATCTGTCACACACTAGAAAAATCTGAAGAACCACAGATCCCCAGCAGGATTAAAAAATGAAATATCAATATTTTAGTTCCTCTGTCTCCATGTGCTATTATCCTTTCGTCCATACAAGCCAACATCATGGCATCTAGTTTCTCGATAAAGGAACATCCCTATTCAGCTTCCTAAGCACCAATGCAAAGTAGTTCTGTAAGAAACGTGTGCAGTAAGCTTTCCTTTCCTCCAGAATGAGAGATGTATTATAACCTTAACTCGTTTTATCCATCCTTGCCTGAGAAATGAATACCTCTCAATGCAGGTTTTTAATGTGGTAATTAGACATTCCTGTGCTTTATCTTAAGTTCATTCTGGAAGCGGTGCTCTCATCATTCCTAACCATCGCTTTTTATTAACTGTTGGGAAGCCACCCTTTTTGTATATTGGGAGATTAACTGTAATTAGATTCCATCTCACTAAAGCACTGCTATGTAAACCACTTCACCTCTTGTTTAATTGAGAAACTGAACGTGGAGAAGCTTTATGTTAACAAGGAAAAAATGAATATTTAAATTGGCCAGAACGGTATTATGGCTCTTCTGGGCCTCTTAGCACATAGTTAGAGGCACTGCCTCCTTTCCTGTGCTTATGTAGTCCTTATTTTCAGGCGTCTCCACAGCGTGAGAAATGCTCTGGAGTTATAAATAATACACCGGGAGCAGAGTTGAGATGTCAAGTGTTCCAAACAAGCTCATCAGCATATATACATCATGAGCAAATAAACACTGGGTATTTCTACCCCTGTGTCTGGCCAACTCTGAATGCGTGGAAAATTACTTTTTCTTAGGCTTAGCAAACATGTGGCAGAGCATTTTCCAGCTGCAAGGATAGAATCACAGGGGCCAGTTCCTGGTAACAACGTTGTTTGCAGATTTCAGAGCATGGTCTGTGGATCTCCATCATACGTTCCTCTAAGGAGTGTGCAAAAGGAAGCCTAATACCAATGACCTTAGACTGACTATGGAGAAGTGCCTCTTCACTAGAAAACTCTTTGGGGTTTACAATTTTAAAAGGATGGTAAACTATTTTGTTGCATGTTTACACTGCTGCTGTACTGCCGGATCGCTCACTGTGAGCACGAAGCTACCTACCCCAGTCCTGTCTGCTGGCAGATAGACTTTACACATAGACTAAAAGAAGGATCCTGTTGTGTGTTTTACCTTTTAGACGTGGTCTGGTTTGAATATCTGCCCCTGAAGCTAACAAAATCTAGTCTTCTTAGGGTTCTGAATAACAGTACTGCAGGCAGACAGACATCTTGGTTTGATGGGAGATGAACTTCTGTCCTTACACCATTAATAGACCATTAGTCCTAAGTTTCCTACACTTCAGCTGTGTTGCAGGGGTACCGACTATTATAACTGAAGCAGAAGGGAAGAAAACAATGACGATCACAGAATCATTAAGGTTGGAAAAGATAACCGTGGAAGATTTTACTTCAGTTACAGAGAAACGTAGGAAGTGCTTTAAGTCCTTAACTCTTAGCCTGTGACGGCGGTGGAGAGAAAAGAAAAATGCTTGTGCCTTAAGCAGCACACAGGAAATCCAAATCAGCAGGAGCATTCTTGATGCTTAGCTACCTGGTTAATCTAGGCAACTTGCCTACAGTAACAGAGTTAAGTATTTCTTGCTGTGAGTTCTCAAATTCTTTTGTAGATGGAGTTGCTTGGATTCTGACTAGGCTGAACCCATGACAGAATAATGGGAGGCATGAGAGGAGAAAATCTCTAGATTTCCCTGTTAAGGCTTCCATCTAGGTGAGGTGAAGTGCTGCCATAGCACACCTATAGTAACATATGTGTTAGACTTGTGTCTTTTATGTTGTGTTCTCCCTAGAAGACAAAAGATGATGGTGCAGCTGACTACTAATCAGCATCTGAATGATAACTTTTTGCAAAAGCACTTTGCTTTAGGAATTGGCTCAAGAAAGCATCTCCCTCTATAGACAGTCTTCCAGGTATATTGTTTCAAATCTTATTTTTTCTAGGAAAATTAACAGAAGAGCTGTGATTTAAAAATAAATAATAATAAAAAATGCCATGCTCCCTCTGGAGATCAGATTGTCTTGGTCATTTGCAGTTTGGTTATAGGTCTGGATATACCAAAAGAGACAGATTTGAGGATTCTCTCGAGCAATGGTCAAGGTGAGGATGTCCCTGCTGATTCAGGGTAATAAGGTTGCTTGCAGGTTGGGAGTATTTTTATAACATCCATTTTCATAAGATCTATTTTGGCATGTTTTCCTTTTAAAATTGTCATTTTAAAATTGCTGAAATATATAGGGCTTAATGTGAGCACTTAAGCTAGTATTTCACTGTCAGCACATGAACAGTGTCCATCAAAGTGCATAGAGACAATCTTATGCTGAAGTGTTTTGCTGGATTGAGTCCCTAGAGAATTCAATGTGCGCAAATAAAATGTATGTCTAAATACGAGCGTTGTTCTCAGGTTTGATGAAAATATTTTTGCTTTCTATATGTATATCTTAGTATGCATTTCCCTTGAATGCAGTTTTAATATAATTCTGCTGTTCAGCAACCCAGATACAGGAATTGTACCATAAATATCCTTCCCTCTCTCACTCCCTTCCCCCAAGTTGCATTTGATGAGTGTATCATTGCTATATATCGATGTTACTATTTTATTAAGAATCTATAAAATACCGAACAATAATAAGATAACTTTCTTTTCAACAGCCTCAGGGCTGGATTTGTGCTCTGTTCCATGCTGTTATATAAGTACAGAGACAGTGCAAGACATCACCTGCCTTCCTACTCCAACCCAACACAATACCAGTCATTGTGCTCAAGAAACTCTATTATCACTCTGCAAATAGGATTAAGATCCTGTTGTCAGTGGGAGTTATTCATAGTTTGCTTTGGAAGAAGCAGCCCACAGAAGTGGATCTCAGGTTTTTATTTTTGGTGAGGGGGGTGCATCCTGAGGTAGGTGAGAGTGCAAGAAACCCAAAGTTCCTCAAGACCTACCCAGCTGTAATAAAGGGTAGGTAATAGGCATAGCCAGTGCACAGCCCAGTTACTACTCTTTCTGTCCTACAGGAATATCTGAGTGTTTCCACTGCCATAGAATCACAGGATGGTTTGGGTTGGAAGGGACCTTAAAGGTCTCCTCATTCCAATCCCTCTGCCAGGGGCAGGGACACCTCCCACTAGACCAGGTTGCCCCGTTAGTAAATATCCCAAGTTAGGATGGGAAGAATCCAGGCCACTGTGTCTTGCTTCAGGAGTTCTTACTAATGTGATGGATCATTTATTGCTCTAACTTGACCAGTAGATTCACAATTCAAATTGGGCTTAAATATCTATCGTGTACCCTTTGTTTACATGTATGACTTTGTTCTTTCACTTTGCTCTGGGCATAGAGTAAGTTGTGTTGGACCACAATCAAATGTAAACATGTCAGCAAGTGTAATATTTAGAAGTGTAGGTATGATACGGTAGTTGTGAAATGGTACTTAAATCTAAGCCATCGATTTTATTTTGTTGCAATTTTGGAACCATTAGAGGACCTGTCAGATTTCTCAACCTTGACATCTCCCAGAAAGTGAAGGAGAGAACTTTCATAAGATCCTGTGGTTGTCAAGAAGTATTTGTTTTGTTGCAACAAAAAAGTCAGTGGTCATCTTCATATAGTGTATGAATCACAGAATTTAGAGGTAGGAAAGACCTATTACATTACGTAGTCCATCATCTTGCTACTGCAAAATGGCTCTCTACCATAATTTTTTCCAGTACTTTATGCTATTTAGTATTAAATATCTCTGCAAATAACAGGATTTTGACCACTTCCCTGGGGAAGCTATTGAAGGGTTTATTCAAAACTAAGATGGGATATTTTAGTTCATATTTCTCATGTGTAGATAGACAGATGGATGAATGTAGATATATTTGAAAGAACAAAATTTTGTGAACTGATCTTTTCCGGGGTAGGTGGATTGAAAAATTTAGAAGTGTTTTCCATTCCAGTGTTATACGTACCCAAGTGCCCTAGCAACTGTTGAAGGTTTGCAATTACATTTTCATGTATGTTTTGTCACAGTAAGGCATCTTCCTAATGAGTGAGAGAGGATGTACTATTGAACAAATTATTTTGAATATACCCTGATTAAAAAAAAAGGCTTCCCCTCTTACCATGATCTCTCACCACAGGTATTTCATGTACTGCTAACTGCAGTGATAGATAAACAAAAGAGTAAACAAAATGAGATTTGTAAATTATATCCCTTTATTTTAAATTCATTTCTACACCTCTGTGCTACTGTCCTTAATAATTCTTGCTGCCAGCCACTGCAGATCTTTATAGCCATTCCTTCTGAGCTAACGATGTTATTGTTGCAACAAATTGCACAGGTCTTGTTCTTTTAATCTCACTAAAAGATTAAAGATCAAGTAAAGAAGAATGTTATATAAACACGAAAACCTAACATTCACTTTCATTTTGTTTCACCCTTTAATGAAGCTGTTACTGTGCCTGTGGAAGATGCAACAGAAATCATTTCCTGTGTTCTAAAATACATCGTAGCACATCTATTTGTCCATAAATATAATGATTCACCATCTCTTTGGGACAACTTAGGTGATAATAATGACTTGCTGTGTGCACAGTGAGAGGATGATTAATAGAAATCTCAGCAATGAACACAGGTCAGTTTAAATAAATAAGCCCAGAACAGCTTGAAAAACCAGTTTGTATCAAACTAAAGATAGTATTTTCTCTAATTTAAAAAATAATATATATATATAATATTTAAAGTGGTTAAATAAAACTTTTATTCATTTTCTGACTAGTTAGAATCCCAATTAATAAGAGACTTTCAGTATTTTGGCTCTTAGTGGTGGATTCATTCATGGTTACAATTCGGTATGCTGAAGTTCCTTAATAAATTGTATTTTAATGAAGTAACACGATTGTCTACATAGCTGTAGATCAGTTCTTGACCTAACAAAGGGATTTGAAACTCCTATGGCCTCCATCGCTTAATTCCACACGACATGTTCTTGATATTTTCCCCCTATAATGTTAAAGGCCTTAAGAAACAGGAATAGACTTGCTCTCCTGCCTTCCCAAAAGTATTGATGGGACTTTTGCCCATCCTAAAATGTCAGTAAGTACTTAATGACTTTTAAAATAAGTCGGATTGGACATTTATCTACATTCTCTTCTAGTAAGGACGTTAGTTTTCTGTGTAAGATCCCCGTGGAGATTTTTTGCTTAATGAAAGTGAAAATGCAAGGTAAGGTAAAAATGAATCCACAGGAAAGTAGTGCTCTGATCTGAGGGAACTTTTACTACTCTAGCTTGTTGAAGTTATAAAATATACACAAAATAAGCAAATGAATAAGCTTGTTGCCCAGGGTGCTAAACATAGAAATCTTAAAAATTTGTGTGCATTCCTGAGAAATTATTGGACTGGGATCAGTTTCTTATGAGAAACCTTTGCACCAAAGCTTCTAAAGACTGAGGAGATGTCATCTGTTTCCCTAGTTAGGAATTTACTGTATAACCAGAACAGGCAGGAGCCAAAACCGCCATGAGCAACTGTGATTAGATGCTAAAAAACATTACTAAGTTGTCATTAATCAGGCTTTCTGTCCAAATGGCAATTTCCAGAAAGTAAAATCTTATTTCCTTTAAAAATTAGTCTTTGTCTCTTTCCTGCTCTCATCTTGAGCATTTTTAAATTTTTAAAGCTGATGAATATCTATGGTCATCTCTCATATCATACATCTACACTGCAATCTAGCAATGCAGCTATAGCTCCTCACGAGACATCTGAGCTGGCTTTAAAGCAGCTGGTTTGGATACCAAGCATAGCGCAGCCAGACGGAGAAAGGCCTGGACCTCCATTTAGGCTTTTTGACATATTTAGGCTTTAGCAGTCTTTACAGAGACCCATTCTGCTTTGGGACACACTTTTCTCAGTTGCCAAACAAGCTAGTTTAAAGTCAGCTTGGATGTGTACACACAAGCTACACTGCTGGGTAGCAAACCTGCATATTCCTTATACCACTCAAAGTATAAAGAATGATGAACGTGTCCAGACCCCTGGGGTTGGGAGAATCCCAACACATCAGTAGTCTGAGGTGGCTTCCCACTGAAAAATAAAAATGACAATACAGGAGTTGCATCACTGTCTTGAGAGTTTATATCTGATTTCTCTTCACAAGAGATGCATAAATGACCAAGATCTGTCAGAGCAATTGGTTTGGACAAATCAACCTTAACAGAGAATTTTATGCAGCCCAGAGTATTCAGCCCAATCCTCAAGTCATTTAGCATAAAAACAATCAGGCAAACCAATGTCAATTTCTTATATCACTCACACCCTCTTTAGATTACTTATCTGAGATTCATTT
Organism: Anas acuta; assembly: GCF_963932015.1. Lineage (NCBI taxonomy): Eukaryota > Metazoa > Chordata > Aves > Anseriformes > Anatidae > Anas > Anas acuta. The sequence goes on along the minus strand of NC_088980.1, from coordinate 43,121,164 downwards.
TTACAAGTTTCCGTTTTTATAGTGAATTTGTATTGCCTTTGACAGAAAAAGATGATTTTTTCAAGCAGGATGTAACGATATTTTAGTGTGCTGCCCTTTGTTCAAGACTGTATTTGATTGTTTTTTCTTAGTAGTAGTAAAAATAATAATATTTAACACTTTTATAGTGCCCCGTGTATTGAAAAGAGCTTTGTTGCTAACAGCTCGCTATCTTCTGTAGGCTAGCTAGCTACTGAATCTCCATTTTAGAGGTAAGCTGAGACAGAAAATCTTTAACAGCCACCCTTTGGAAAGCAGCCATCACTGTTGGTCTCTGAATTCTCTGTTGTCCAGCTCCAGTTTCCAAAAGTCCTTGGCACATCTTCCTCCTTTGTTACCTTCAGTGGGGGAATCACTTACTACTCTGAAAACAGGAACGGAGAAGGATAATTGACAGGGTGTCAGCATTTGAGTGAGATGGCATTTCCTCATCTGAGCGCCCTGTCCTTCAGCCTCCAGCTGTTTCACACCGTACCCACCATATGCTCCGTCCATCTACAGCCACAGCCCCACTGCTGCTGAGCTCAGCGAGCCAACCCCACTGCCTCCAGCTGCTCTGCTTTCCCTTCCTCCTCACTTGTCCACCATCATCTCTGTGCTCCTCCCTGTTATCTTCTGATCTGTCTGCGTTCTCTCTGATTCTGGTCCCTTCCTGCCATTTTTCTGTGATTACATTCCTGTCCCTGCTTGCAAACGACTGAATAATCTTACTGGTGTAAGTGCAATGAATTCACCAGTCACAAAGAGTGTTAATGTGCCATCAGATGCTACACCCCCTGATTGCTACCACCATCTCTTTGCGTGCAGGAGTTCACATTCAGTTCTGCTTTCCTTCCCTCCCACACTTACATTTCCTCCACACACACATCTGCTTTCCTTTCTCCAATCAATGGCAAGATTTAGCATATGGGTATACATTACTGCTTAAATAAAAACACAGCACAAATCCTCCTGGTGGGTCTGTGGGTGTGTAGATATAACACTCCGAATGAAAATACCATCAATTTTATCTATTTATGATAATTTTTTTACAAGAGCCTGTCATGAGAGTATTTCTAGTGCAGGAAAAGAGCAGAAGACAGCATGAAAGGCTGTCATGTTGGACCTTGTGGTACCTGCATTATTTCACCCTGGAAGACTGATTTCGTGTGTGATATTTAATACACATTAAGAGATACTTATATTTTTAGTATTTCTGCAGATGCTGCTTACATATAAATTTATTACATAGGACAGCATGAAGGTGTTTTTTTATTTTTATTTTTTTGTGACTGAGTTTTAATCAGAACTGGTTAGAAAATAAAATTGTATAAACCTCTTCTTCATTTTGTGGGGATTTTTGTTTTAAATAGTTGATTTCTTCCTATGTTGATTTAGGCAAAAAAAAAAAAAAAAAATCTGAGATGGGCTTTTGAATAAAGGCCTAATTGAAATACAGATAGAAAAGGGCAACATTTTTTCTTTACTGAGTTTTTAGTGTATTCAGGCAAAACCTGACAGTGCATGTTGATGATTATTTACAGAAAAATCTTGACAAATGTCTGTGCTCCCCCAACCCAAATATTTTACAGTGCATCTTAAAATGTCATAATCTTCCAATAGCAGTTTCATGCTTTGAGTTGTAACACTATTTTTGTATTAAAAGCTTTTAATGTTGATTTTCACAGAGGAAAGCTCCTTTCTCTTTTAAATTTTGAAGTGTGATGTGGAGTGAAAAGAAAGCCACTTGGGAAGGACTTAAGTCTAACTGCACAGGCTGTTTTTATAAGAGGATGAAAACTGAAATTTTCATTTTTACAGCAAAAGACCTTACTTTTTGAAAAGACATAAAAATGTCTTCTCTGAAGACTTCATACTCTTGACTAGCATGAGAAAGTATCAGGGTTATTACTAAGTAAGTAGATTTTTTCCTATAAGACAGTGTTCAATGCACTGGAGCTACTACAAATACTTGAACAGCAGTTAAAACAAAGTTTTTGCTAAATCTTGCAAGACTTAACAGCTCTTTTTACACATTTAGCAGAACGGTGCCCCTGGGAAGTGAGGGAAGAGAAAAGGCAGAGAGGCTTGCCTATTTTCAGACTTCATACTTGGGTCTGTAAACCTGCCGAGATGAGATCTCTGAGCCTGTTTAACGGTTTGCTGCTGCTGAAAGGAGTATTTCAGCTTCTGCTCTCCCCCACTTCCTCTTCTGCCCTCCCTTACTTCTGCCCCCATGGTCCAACCTGTTTTTTTATAGGCACTGGTACTTGTTCGAGCACTCACGAGCTGATTCAGCGCGTTCAGTCAGCAGAAAGCAGAGTTGTGTGCGCGTCTGTGTCTTGTTTGTTTTTATTTTAATTTGGCTGATCCAGGCAGGGTTTTTGCAATTTTATTTGTATTGTATTTGTCGGGGAAGAGTCTGTACAAACACATAACGGAAAGACAATCACTGTCTCGAAAAACATACGGTACTTTAGAAATCAGTAGAATTTAGATATGCACTTAAGCCATTACTAGTTCAGGGCTCAAAAAAAATAAAAATAAAATCAGATTATCTTTTCCAGTAGAAAATAAAATCAGGATATTCTGATGGGCAACAACATCCCAGAGTCTCAGAACCATGCCTTCTGAAGTTCTCAGGTCCCTGTCACCCCAGAATAATTGAGAAGCAGGTTTTTTTCATCTAAAGCCCTGCTTGGAAATGCTGTTTTTGCAAACACCAGGGAAGTCAAGGTTAAATTGGCTTCCTCTTCAGTTTTAAAACTGGCACACTTTCCCCTCCTTAACCTCGCTGCTTTTAGCCCTTTGTGTTTTCCAGAACATTCAGAGACAGACTGCTTGCTCTGCCCCGCTCATAAATGCAATCTCTCCCCCTTTCTCTGTTTTTCTTTTTTCATATTTTGTTTTTTTCTGTGCTATTAAATAAGTGAGTTATGCTTCCTTTCAGTTGAAAATGATAATGTAATGGGTAAAACATCAGGAATTATTAATCAGAATGCTGACATTTTAATTCCATAATGGAAAACGATAAAGGTAGTAAGCTAAGGTTTGCTGCAACTCCGCCAGGACTTTTTAGTTTTGCTGTTCCTTTAGCAGCTCTGGTAGCATGAATGTTGTTTCAGACCATATTTAATGACACTAATGAAAAGGCATTGTTGTTTCTTGGTACCAAATATCTTTTCCTTTTATTCTTTTGGGTAAGAAGAAATCACTCTATCAATCTGGAATTTTTGAAACATGATTGTTGCTGAATTAACATGTTGTACTTTATTTCTGCAACTGTACTGAGAAATCAGTAAAATATGATCTGAAAATAGCAAGTCACCTTGAAGGCTTAACTAGATATAACATCCTTGTAGGTGCATCTGTTCCAGAGTAGGATATTTTAAGACCTACATTTTAATCTATAAAATATGTTCACTATTAGCAGCAGAGATCAAGCCTTCACAGATTATTCTGTGCACAAGGAAGGTCTTTGAGTTTGCTTCTTTTGAGGCATAATGTGGATGCCTTTACCCTTAGCTAGTGCCAGAGGTGAAGACAAAAGGATTTGAACCAATAGTTCATCATCTTTTAATCTGTTTCCAGTCTTTTCTTCACCTCTAAGTATAGAGGTACCCTCTGGATGACAGTAACTACAACTCATCTGCAGTGATTTGGTGTTCCTTACTGCGCGTGTTTTGAGAGGTACTGGAAGAACTAGCTCTTCATAAGGAAAATCTATTTAAAATGCCTGTTATTAATATTTAAGAACATATTCTTATATTAAACCTCTTAAGGAAAAAGAAGAAAACTTATATGAGGGAATGAAGTCTTATGCACACCCCAGATCTGAGTATCTGTAGCAGCATTTGTTCTGTAGAAGTTAAAAGCGCAGAGAGAGCTCTGAACACAAAATATGAGGTTAACAGTGGTAAATTAGCTAAGTTTACAACAAACCAACTGCTGCATAATTTGACTTGAATATGAATAATTTTACAGAGCCATGTAGGCTTTCCTCTACGGACAAAGGATATCAACCATTCATAGAGCAGAAAGGCCAGTAATGCTGTTTGTCAGTTGGGTTTCTGGTAGCATACAAGAAATAGTTTGGGTTGAAGTTTTCAACCATGGATAACATAGATTACAGAACTGGAAGGGAAAAAAAAAAAAAGAGAGAGAGTTTTGAGTTTTGTTTTGTTCTTTTTGCCTCCAACAGTTGAATTTAGAATGAAAAAATGAGAAAACTTTGTTGACATGTCATAGTTCTCAATTATAAATCTCAACCTTGGCCTAAATGCCTTCCAAAATGGTTCGAGATTTTTAAAATCTGTGGTGTAAGACTAGCCAAACAACAATTACAAAGCAAGCAGTTTTCAATATGATAAATGCAGAAGGATCCTCGCTTGGGCATTGTCACAAGAAGACTTATTTAAGAGAACCTGTTCCTAAATCTTGGATTTCAGTATGCAGATCCAGAGTTAGTGTGATTACTTGCTCTTGCCTTTGCAGATGAACAAGCTGTTTTGAAGCTGTTTTTAGAAATGTTTTGCTGCCATTAATTTAGCAGTTCCTTTTCTTTTTGTGGGATTTCCTGATTTCTGAACTTAGGATTTATCTACACAGTTCGATTCATGAAAATTAATGTGAGCCAGTGAAAGATGTGCCTTAGAAATAGATCAGTTAAACATCATTAAAACCCCCAAGGACCTTCTTATCCAGAATTCAAGTGGTCCTAATTTAATTTAATTTACTTCCACACTGAAGTTAGATCATTCAAATGTAATTCTAAAGGAGAACATGCACATTAGGGTTTAATGCAGTTTTACAGCTTCTCTTTAAAGTAACATTTTTAGTTAATTCACTTTGTGATTGTCCTCATATAAATAAATCCCTAATCCCACAAGTGTTTTTAGTTCTCGCTAATCCTTGACACTTCTTAATAAGGGACTGCATAATCCAGATAGCGTCTCTACCAATTGCTGAGCTGGAAAATATCCAATTCCCAGTCTCTGCTGCATCTGTTAAGACTTTGTCCCTGACTATTCAGGTTTACCAGCAAACTGTAGTGCAATTGTAAGACAGGCTAAGAAATCTATAAGTTTTTGTTCCTCAAATCAATTAGCCTATACAAATACAATCAGACTCTCATCTATTAACCAAGCTAAAAAGCCTTTAAGCTGATCTGCAGGGGATATCTTTAGCATCTTCATCCAAACTTTCCCTGAGGAATGAACCATTTTCGGCTAAACGTCATGCGGGAGAGGATGCTTGAACCCTGCTGTAGTAGTGAGGTTTAATTATTGGCTGGAGAACTTGAGAAGTCTGCATAGGGGAGTAGATTTAAATTCCGTACCAGATTTCTTAGGTGTCAGTGAGCAAAGGCTGCTTAGAGGATGCATAGGATCAGTATATGTCTCAACAGGCAGCTCAGTACCTCAGGCATTTAGGTAATTTTAGGTGCTTTGAGTAAATTGTGCTATTGTTTATTTCTCTAAGGGGCCTTAGTGGTGATAGGAAATGTTGCCATTTGAGCTGTGGTAGTAAAGCAAATCTGAGTTGTTACGCTTTTGCTTTGTTTGCTTCTAATGGGAGCTGTGAAGTAGAGACCCTGAGATGCAGTACAGATACAGACAGTGATGACACTGGAAGTACAGTGGCCCCTATGGTATGTAGAGATGTGAATTTCAGTCTTGTGACAAAACTGCATGGTTGATTCCCCCAAATGTGACCATTTGCTCATTCAGATTCAGGAGTCAGAAGTAGTAAAGTGGGCTGAAAGACACATCATACATTTGTTTAAATTTGGCCACAGAAACCGAGCTGTTAACAAGGCTAGTCTTTATGAGCTGTAAAGTTCAGACATAGACTTCTGAGTTCAGTTGCTTTCTGGAGTCCATCAGCTGTTAGAGTTCCACTTGCTGCAGTGGGAGGTAGGACATGTATGAGGACATGAATGAGGACATTCTCACGTATAGAACCCAATGCATAGGTGTCTTAATCTAACGGTAAGTCCCATCCTCCTAACTTTTTACTGAACATCAATTTTTTTTTGATCTTTGGATCTGTGTACAAACTATAACCTGATGGTATGGTAAATCTAAAAGTAGTCTTGGATGGAAACCACTGTGGCCCCTCAAATCACACATCCAGGTTAGCCTTCTCTGAACATTTCCGGTGGTCTAGCTTTGCACCTACTGACTTTATGCAGGTAGGTATGCATGATTTTATCACCCCATTCTTAAGGTGATGCAGGTGTTTCCGTAGTGACATATGGTTGTCACAAAAGCATGAAGCCAATGTAATCTCCAAGTTATGTCTTCTAATAAATTCGACAGAAATGTGGTTATGTGCTCACAGTTAAGCCAGAAGACAGGTTTACTGCTACGTGTCCTGGCAGTGTGCGGAACTACAACCTCATTCCACTGGAACAGGAGTACATACATGTCCTCCTGGGGAGAGAGAGAGGGGGAAGGAGGAAAGTCTTTTAAAAGGCTGCTGCTAATTACATTTCCTATTTCAGATCTCACGCAAAAGAGAGCAATATCAGTGGCTAGGTACCTACTACTCTTGTCCTGAGTTTATCTGTCTGATAGTCTCATTATCCCTTCTTCCTTCAGCAACAAATTTTCCAAAAAGGTTTCCTATCCATGAATTTAAAAAGACCCTCAAACCTTAGCTTCTGAGCTCTGATAAATCACAGCCTGAGGTGGTTTGGTTGGAAAGTGAGAAGCCACTGAATAAGGAAAATGCTGAAATTTCACTCTCTGTAGGGATTACCACTTTCATTAGCCTCAGTGAAAACCACGTTTCACTAAATTTAGAGCTGCAGCAGAGCTCAATACAGATAATGCATTTAATGTATGCTCTGGGCAGTGAAGTTGAAACTATTTTCAACTCATTTTCTTTAGTGCTGGACGCAACCATCCTGTAAGTTTCCTGATAACTTAGGCTTTTTCTTTCTTAGAACAGCAAGTGATACTCTTCCAAAGCAGCCAGCATCCTCCATGACAAAGCTGTATCATGATTTCATTCTGTCATGTTTTATATCCACCTGGTAATCTAATGTCACGGTATGATAACACATGCACTTCAAAGATATGCTTTTTCCCAGTCTGTGCTCATGTCAAACACAGCTGAAAAATGTAGAGACTTTTAATTTTTTTCCACGTGTATCTTAACTCTGCCAGACTAAGGACAGTTCAAACTTGATGGGAAGGCAATAGAACCAGATGTATTGTCTTTAGAAAAATGAAGACGTAGGTATAGTATGTTTGTAAAGGCAACAGAAGGGTGCAAACAAGACATCCAGTGAAAATACAGGGTACAAAGCAATTTTTTTTTATGAGAAATAGGGTTTGTTTTCTTCATAGTATTGTTAACTGCAGAAGTGTGACACTGAATTACACTTTATTATGTGTATACAGCAGACATTTATCTTACTTTAGACATCCATGTGTTTAGTTTTCTGCCCTTTGACAATGTACAGTTAAGCTCAATTATGTAGTAAATTTTCATTTTTCAGTAGTTAAGGTGCTATGACTTCATGGTTCATGGCCAGGACTCTTGGTGACATTAGTCATCAAACAATAGTAAAAGTAAATATAAGTTTACTTGAACGTTTATGTCTGCTCTGCAGATGTGCTGTTAGCAATGTGTTTTAGACTTTCACATTAAGTCTGCAGTTTTCTAGGGCAAAAATATTAGTATCTAGGTAGCTTTTTTGTTATAAATTTTAATCACTTGTCAATGTGGTACCCATATTTAAGAATTTAGACAGAAATAGGCCTGAAAGAAAACCTTGTGTTACTACAGAGGATGTTAAATGTCCTGTCAGCACTGGATGTCCACCTTATCTACTCTTTATACTAATTTAGAACAACTGTCTCTTGCACAGGGACAAAGAATCTGGCCAGACAGATCTTTTTTATCTGGTGATAGAATTAACAATTGATGATAGAGTTAGCATCTAGTGAAAAGATTACAGTTTTCAGTGTTGTTATATGCTACATTTTACATAGTTAGATAGTAACTAAAAACTTCAAGGCTCTTGCAAACTATTTCTGTGAAAGTAATAATTGATATATGGATTTTTTCGCAGAGATGTGTGTTTCTTAGCAGGGACTTGTGTCTCCTGGGATTGATAGAACTGGAAATTGCAATCTTTCCCAGATTACTAAACAAGTGGGAGCATTGCACTGAACAGAGGTCTACTTTAGAAAAGATGAACCGATCTTCTCTATTTTCCTTTCTTTCTAAGCTGCAATTGATTTTCCAAGGCTCAAAGGTGGCTAGAATTAAAGATCTTAGGGAAAAAAAAAATGTTTCTGGTTTTGTTGTTCATTAAACAGTGGGATTATCTGGAAATAGTAATGCTGAGGTCATCCCTACTACCTCTTTCAGCTTCTTGTTTGTTAGTTTGTTTTGGTTTGGTTTTGGTTGTTTGTTTGCTCGTTTTGGGTGTAAAGGAAACAGTAGTCAAGAAATTCAATTATACTAGAAAGGTTCCCATAAAACATATTATCATAGGAGCTGTGTCAAAGTCTACAGCCAAATTAGGAATCAGATGATCCAGATGAGCATTAACAGCTCCTGTCTCATAAACAATGCAATTTATGGTTCACAGGAATTCTGCTCCAAATAAGCAGCAGCTGGGACACTGATCCACATCTAAAATCCTGCCTAAATACAGTGGGGTGAACTTCAACAGTGTGGAGTCTGACTTTAGGGATGGCAAGGAGCTCTCTAAGAAAAAGTAGGTCTTCTGGGGTAACATGCAACCACTGTTTCCATGAGGCCTAACCACTTAAGAGGGCAGTGGATCACTGCTGGGGATTATTTGGTTTCATAAGTTTATTAAAACTGTAGATTTAGTGTCTGAAACAGTATTTTTCAGATAATTGCTGGAGCTGAGCCAATGCAGAGCTCCATATGGTGGATTATAGATTCTATTATGGATGCAAAGTGAAGGTATCATTTAAAGGATTTGGGAAGAGGAACTCTGCATACTGCTCTAGTGAATTGCACAGCAGAGAGTTTTTCTTGCGTTCCTTGATCTCTCCAAAAGAATAATGACATAGAGGGACAAAATACACTTCTTTATAGACACAGGTAAATCTCACCACACTTCCACGTAGCTGGGAGCTAAATAGAGCCTTTTCTCATTTAGCAGTTGTGGCAAAAGCAAATCCCAATATATAGTGCAGAGAGCTGCCTCTTGTCTACTAAATTTCCAAGTAGCTTCAGATAGGTTCTTCTTTATTTAGTCCCCTAGATTGGAGTGAAATGTTATTCATTCTGCAACAGATGCCACATTCCCCACTAGAACTAACTTTGCAGTGAAGTGCAGGGTTGCCATATCTCTGATCTACCTCCCAAAGTAGCTGACAGCCTACATAAATGTTAAAAAACCACATTTACCTCTGGGTCTTGGCCCTCCCAACTGCGTGAACTTTCCATATTGTTCTATCAAGCTCTGCTTCCTCCAATGTTTTCACAGCCCCTGTTTTCCCCTCACCGGTTCCTTCCAGTCGGCCTGTTTACCTTCATCTTCCTTATACAGCTTACGCGATATGCAGCTTCTTCCAGGTGTGATCTTGCAAGGATGAAGATGCAAGTGATGAACGTCCTTGGCAGCAACAGAAACAGTATGGGCATGTTTTTCCTCCTTTGTTGTTTCATCAGAGGCATGCCCACTTGGTAAAGCTTTGCTTTTGAATTCCCTGCTTGAAAGGAAAAATAAAACACAACTTCTGCTACTGAAAGTGCTGTGAGATGCAGGTACATGGAAAGCTGTGTATGAAGAGCCAAGTGTTATTAGTAATAGTAGAAATGGTTATTTAATAACCGTTTTTCAAAAATAGCACCTGTCACTCTTCCATGTATTGCACTTTGTTGTGTCTCTCAGGAAAGAGAGTCAGAAAACTAATATGCTACCTTCTGTCTTAGGAAGTCAGTTTAAGGAGTTTTTTTCAGTCTCCCTCCACCACATGGAGTAGACTATAAATTAGTACATTTTATCCCTGTCATAGACGTATTTTCTATTATTATTCTGTCACAGCAGAGCCCATCTACTGTTTGCTGTGATACTCTTAATATTGTGGCACCTTCACTGCACTGCTCTCCTGAGACAAATACCTCTTGCTTACAGTATTAGGATGAATATAGCAAAAGCCCTTTAATATGTGTCATAAGGATAATAATGACCAGAATATTTTTGCCTCAAAACCTTTTCCTTTTGCTAGCTTTGCCAGCACTCTTTATTCAATCATTTTATTTATGAATAAAAACATTAGTTTACAAAAATAAGCACACCCAGAGATGATAATTGTTGCAAGGGCAGAGTGGTAACATAAAGGTTTTGTTTCCAGAATGCAAACAACAAATAGAAATGAGATTGAGGGTTTGCAAGGAAGATTATTCTCTCTTGAAATGGTACTTTTTTTTTTTTTTTTTGGTTATACTGCGTGTTGGTTATTTTGAAGTGACAATGTGATTAAAGTGTGCAGGAGCCCACTTCTGGGTACCTTCCCAACTTCAAAGCAAAGAACAGAAAGAAGGAGAAGAATGGAGGTCAGAGGAATATTTCCTAGAGACCTGTTAATTTCAAGTGATCTCATTTGAACATGTGGAAGAAATCTTTTGTACAGAATATAACCTTCCCTTCCCTTCCCTTCCCTTCCCTTCCCTTCCCTTCCCTTCCCTTCCCTTCCCTTCCCTTCCCTTCCCTTCCCTTCCCTTCCCTTCCCTTCCCTTCCCTTCCCTTCCCTTCCCTTCCCTTCCCTTCCCTTCCCTTCCCTTCCCTTCCCTTCCCTTCCCTTCCCTTCCCTTCCCTTCCCTTCCCTTCCCTTCCCTTCCCTTCCCTTCCCTTCCCTTCCCTTCCCTTCCCTTCCCTTCCCTTCCCTTCCCTTCCCTTCCCTTCCCTTCCCTTCCCTTCCCTTCCCTTCCCTTCCCTTCCCTTCCCTTCCCTTCCCTTCCCTTCCCTTCCCTTCCCTTCCCTTCCCTTCCCTTCCCTTCCCTTCCCTTCCCTTCCCTTCCCTTCCCTTCCCTTTTTATCTTTTTATTCCATCTTGTTTTTACTAGCAGCAAACTCAAAGACCGTGAAAGGGTCTATACAGACCTATATCATAAGGCAGTCTCTGTTCCAATCGGGTTTGAATGTAGGGCCTTGAGCCTTTAATAACATCCTGATGAGAAGGCCTCAGAACTCATCGCAAAACTGTGGTCTAAATGAAGAACAACAACAAGCTAAGGAAGGACAAATGTGGGTCAAAGTCACTGGAACATGTAGAGCGGTATTTGGCCATATGACCTACTTGTTGTGTAAATAATTTAGTGAGTAGATACAAAGACACCACCAATGTTAATAATCTCCTGCTATACCTACCTTGTATGTGAGCTCGGTGGCCCCAAAATGCTTTGAAACCTTGAAATTGTTTGTCTGTGTTACCAGCAGTTTTCCTTGAGCTGGAGCTTGAGCCCAGATACCCTGTCTGACCTCGCAGTAGGGGCCTTTCCCAAAGAACCTTGAGCCAGCTCATTTTGCTGATGTCCATGACGTGATGCTACCCTGAGGGCAAGTCAGTCATAACATCCTGCAGCACATCCACGTAGCAAGCAAGCAGAACCTTGTGTGCGTTCAAAAACAGGTGGGGTTTCTCTGCTTGGTGAACTAGCTGGGTTGCTGTAGAGCTGGCACCTGAATAGGCAATTGCAGGTAAGTACTGTAGAGAAATGGCAAATTCAGCTTGAGTCTGAACTTAAGGCTATCTCTACAGAGTTTTAGACATAAAACAATTGCAGAATATCCTGAGTTGGAAGGTACCCACAAGGATCATTGAGTCCAACTCCTATATATGTATAGATACAGGTAGTAAACTCAGCTAGCCACTTGTTTAAGTGATACCAGTTCATAATTTATAATTATTGAGCTAGAAGTGAAACAATCATCTTAATGTTCATAGTTTCTTAAGCCTTTTGACTGCTCACACCATATATTTTTTTTGGCATCCCATGTTATCTGTTCTGTTCAATAACGTTATGGCTTGTACTTTTGCTCTTAGTTTGTTCTGGCTGTTCCCAACAAACTCTTCGCAATGACAATTCGTAGTGATATTAGAAACTGACTTCCAAACCCCTGATCTTTTAAAAAACACTGTTTATTATAAATGACTGTGCCTCATTTATAATTTAGAAATCAATTTCCCAACAGTGTTATGAACATTCCAGAAGACAAAAAGAAGGTCTAGCCATAGTGCTGATGGAAGCCAGTAAGAAAAGAATTACCTGTCCAATTGAATATATATAGATGTTGATAATATAATAATATGACATGGCCTACTTAAAACTGGTTGTACTCCATCACTCATGACAAAACAAAACCACTCTGATCAGTGTCAGGGATGATGGAGTTCTATTGCAAAACATTTATTTATTTATATTTAAGGAACTAGTATCCATTTTTCATATATATTTCTGTGAATAGCACACATTTGAGGATTATGCTAAAGAAATAACCCCAAGTTCTGCATTAATTTTATTTTTTTTTTTCTGCAGTCATTCACAGATTGACTGAATGTTTACTCATTTCTGGATGAACAGAAAGGTATATTTCCTTGCCTTTCATTCCCTGCCCATGAAGGGCTAGATGTAGTCAGAAAGTGGTGTGCATATTCAGTATAGAAAATCCTTTCATATAGCATACCTATAAAAATACATACTTTCTGGATAGGGCTGAAATTTTCACCCAGGTCAAATGAGCCTGAGGTGCACTGCAAGCTGTGGAGTTGCTGAATATGATCCATCATAGATCATTCTTTAAGAAGATGCAATCTGAAGTATGTTCCAGAGCTTTATGCTTTTTATTATGTTTCTAATTGGCTTTTGCTACCTACCTAAGGCCTCCAAATTTCCCTTTAGCTATTTTGGACAATCTGGCTGCCTGCTATTAGGTGTCTATCACTGAAAGAGTTGACATTTATATGCTTGCTGGGGATGCACAAGTGAAAGGAACCCAGCATTTTAAAACCATTCAACAGTGATAAAATCAGAAAGATCCACAATAATTTATGATGTGTCTAGATTTCACTTTCCAGACTACATGCTGTTTGTTTTCTTTTGTTTTGTTGTTGTTTTATTGTTGTTTGTACCTATATGGCTCTCATTTTAGCAATCACCTCTTCAGTTGTATAAACTATTGGGCAGGAAAGCTAATCTGGTAGAAAACATGGAAACATTTGCATCAATAACCATCTTTATAAAATCATTTATCATCGGAGCTGGGCAGCTTTCCTGTTCATGTATGGCTGAAAGTTGTAAAAAGTTTCTCTCTCAAGAGAGAGAAATGGCATCAGGTCATTACGGCTCTTCACAGAAACACTGCAGGGAAATACCTGTCTCTTAATATTTCTTGACTCAAACTCTAGAAGTATATATATATTTTTTTTAATTAGGTATTCTGCTCATGTACCTCCAGTAAATTAAAATCCTAGAAAAATGCTAGAAACTAGAAACTTCAAGTATGCAGTACACAGTGCACACTTCAGTGTGTCCTTGGTTATAATTTCTTATAACTTGAGGTAATCTCAGTGAATTTCAGATCAGGGGTATATGAAATTAAATAAGTCTGTTCTTGGAAACTGTTATTCATCAATCAATTAGTGCAGGATTTTTTTTAAATTCTAATCTTCCTGCTTCAACTATATTGAATTAAACCGTGATACCCAGGCAGTTAAATTTTCTCCTTGAAATATATGCTTTGATACAGTATTTGAACATCCATCTGCTTTCTGAGGTGAGCAGATGTGGCTACTTTTACTGCAGTATGAAGTAAGAACTCATACTGTGTCTCTTTTCCTGGAAAAATGCAATCTGCCTCTACATATATATTCCTTTTAAAATAAGACTGAACATACTTGGATGAATGAAAATGAACTGCATTTTCTTAAAGGCAATGCTATCTTCATTTTGTGATTAGTGCTACATCTTGGATTTGTAGCTGTTTGTTTAATTTGTAAATGTGAAATGAATCTTACATTGCTGGGTTACCAAAGAAAACAAGAGCTCGAGCACAAAATCTGAACTGCCATTTTTTTTCTCAGACTTGCCTGAAGTATTTTGGGGTGTTTCTAGATTAACACAAGAGTTATTGAAAAAAGAGTCCTCCAAATTAGCTACCACGTTTTAGTGATCATGCTTGAATATGCTATCAAAATATTAACATTTATTTTGCCATATTCAGCTGTTTGAGTCAAAAGCTAAAGGAACAGCTAGAGTTTATTTCAAGTAGCTCCTATGTTTTAGAACATCTCTATATACATTTGAATTTAGAAATGGTAATTTAAAAATATTTCAGCTAAAGTAATTTCAAATGTGCCTTTAATCCTTATCTTGGCAATACCATCATAGTCTATGATCAAAGAGTAAATTTGAATATATTAAAGTTTTTTTTTTTTTTTTTCTCTATCAGCATAGTACTCTGCTTTTTTAGGCACAGACTTTTCAGTCATCCTATGTGGGTGACATATTCTGAGGTAAGGTGTGCAAGACCAGTGCTAGATTTCAGAAAAGCTTGTCAATACTCAAATTGGTAGTTAGATCTGTATGTGCCTGTATTATATGTGCAACAAGAGTACAAAGTTCTGAAAATTTGCTTTCACAGTACATACAAAAAGTTGCCAGAGTTAATACTTAAAATTCCCTTTTTAGAAAGCAATTTTGTTTAACATGGATTCAGTCTTGCTTAAGTGAATACCTAAATATAAAGGCAAGCTGGAGAAGACAGATTTATTGGAATAACAGCTGCCACCACTACTGATAAGTGCTCAGCATCTGACTTCTCTAGCTGCTGTTAAATCACGTACAATTCCTTAGGCTGGGAAAATAAATAAAGATAACTCAGTACAGCAATCTGTGGGAAACCAGGGGGAAGAACGTAGGTTGCAGAGAGAAGATTTGAAAGACTTTGAAAGACACATAAGCTAATCTGCATGCACGTAGCTTTGGTGTTAATTGCAGTCTCAGCATCTGTGTAAATAGTTTTCTTATTAAAAAGACAGGTTAGTTTTATAAACACGGAGTCTTTCTGCATTATTGTCCAGTATACGATGCAGAGACATGTCAGCAGCAATAATTCCAGAGAGGCACACCTCCCCCTTCAAATATGATTAACTAGAAAATAAAGCTGGGAGTAAAGTAAACAGATGGCCTGGAGGAACTTTTACAACTCTGATGGTGGATTTCCAGACAAAATAACCTACACAAACAAGGAAGTGGTTAAAAAAGTAATTGAGTGCATGCACAAAGGAATAAAGATGAGAAAACGACAGTAAAGGTTTTTTACTATCCTTTTGGGAGAAGTTGGAAGAGAAGCGAGTGAGATACTGTTGTGCCTGAAATGCTGGAAAGACTGATAAAAGTACTTAATGAGTAATGTGACCCCACAGAAGAGATCATGGAGTAGAGACTGTGTAGTGCTGTTTTTGTTATTTTCTGCTTAAAGCCAAGCAGCAGAGGAAATAATTATGCCAAGAGCTGAGAACTCTGGTATCCCTGTGAAATTCTGGAAGCATTAAAGATTCCTTGTTAATGACAGATTTGTAGGTGAGAGACAAGTTTCTCACAGGAAAGACTATCAAGAGACATACATCCAGTGCCATAGTAAAGCTCCCGATAACCAGGACTGTTGTACTATCCAGGGAAACTATCAAAGCAATAGTGGATAGTAGGGAAAAACAAATGTGCCAGCTCAAATTAAAGAAGTCCAGGAAGTAAGAGACATTGAGGCTGATACTGTGATCTAGAGTAGGCATCAGAAAGCAACATGAAAAGCAGAAAGAAAAATTTCTACATCTGTGTGCAAGGATAAGGACTAGAAGTACTTATCCCAATACTGCAAATACCAGAGCAGCAGTTAGCAGTAGTGTGAATAATGAAGGAAGCCTGTAGAAGAGATGTCTGCCACGTGTGAGTGATCCCAAAACCTATACATATATTCATGTCAAATAATATTTGCAGCTAAGTTAATAGACTGGCAGCCAATTAAATTCCATCTGCATTATAATACTAGCTGGTAAGTGAGACTGATAAGAGGAGAACTCTAAGAGTGATGAAAGACAGTAAAACCTTTCTGAAATCAGTGGAATATATGCAGACTCTCCCCAAGAATCCCCTTGCAAATGACACATTATTGGATAAGAATTTCCAGTAGTCCAAATGCGGGTGTACCTCCCCTGGCTAAACAGCAATGAAATCTGTGATGGAAGAGACAAATGAACTGTCTAGAGGTATATTCCCACGTGTACTATATGAGACAATGAAATGCTTTCAAACTCCCCATGGAAAGGAGCTGGCAAACATACCGATGAGCTACCATAGTGTGTATGGTAATTTCTTACAGCAGGCTACAGTGGCAATCTAGCTACACAAGAAATAAGGAGCTCTTCAGGCAATATCAGACCCTGCTCTGAAGTCATACTGAAAATAAGTCATTAGCCTTATCCAGAGCCTGAAGATGTAAGATCTGCTTTAGCATAAAAAATCAATTTTAGGTGAAGTTAGGTACAAGTTTTGGCATCACAAAGCAATGCAACAACATTGACTATGATCATTGGGCTAGTGCTGCTGGCCATGATTAGTGGTAAGTATTTGCCCATCTTCAGAGGAGTTCCAATGTCAATTGAACCACTCACTAGAGGAAGTCCTAGGAACAGTGCTGATGACATTCTTGAAGGCACAGGGGACATCAAGGGACAAGCAATGTGGGACCATAATATCAAGCTGCAACAAATTTGTAGCAAGTACTGGGAACAGGATATTAGCAAGCACAAGTTGGGTGAAGGTGAGGAGAACTGAATTCTGTAGACTTCTACGAAAAAATAGCCAGACCTTGGGACATCACTAAAAGCTTGTAAGACCATATATATGAAGCCATGCAGTTATCTATAGGAATGCATAACTGCCTTCCTAGATACTGCATGTTCTTACCAATCTTACAGATTTTAATACGTAATGATGCAGCATAAGAAGCATCATGGGCACAAGAAGAGGAATTTAAAGAAGAAGAAGAAGAACAACAACAACAAAAAAACAACACAAAAACAAACAGAACAACAACAAAAAGTATTATAGTTTTTGCTATAGAAATATTAGAATTTGCCCAAAAGATTTGTCCTGCTGGACACTGAGGACTTGGTGGCTGTTCAGGCAGTAGTTTACGGAAGTTGTTAGAAGACCTCAAGAGACAAAAAACAACCAACCAAACAAAAATGTCTATCAGAAAAGGAGTCACAGACAGAGCTTTTTGCAGGCAAAGATTTTTAACAGCTCAACCCTGAGTTTTCTGAGTAAACTCAGACGAGTGAATGTTACCAAGACTACAAGACAACAAAGTGGAAGAAGTCACTGCTAGTTGAAGATTATGAATTGGCTTTCCAGAAACAGTGCACCAATATCTGTGAGATGGTTTCTAGCAATGGGCTACAATATCTTTGCTTCTTTCTGTCTCCCTTCCTCTCTCCCTCTTCCCCACTCCTTTCTCCCCCTCCCCCTTCCCTTTCTCCCTCTCATCTCTCCCTCCTTCCCTCTCTCCTTTCTCTTCCACCCCAAACACTGGACTGAAAGTGGGCATTAGTGGGATTAAGAGTTTATACTTTGGCATTGATCAGAACGTAAGTATTAAGTACCACATGAAGCTGTCCCTCATATCAACTGATGGATGAGCTGTGTGGTTGAGACATTTTGTTTATGGAAAATTGAGACATAACCTTAGGGGCCGATATGAAACGGACAACGTTTGACATATGAAATTATAGATTTTAGTAAGGCCAGCTGGGGAGCCTGTCTGCTTAGTGGGCTCAAAAAACTAATAGAGGGTGTATACTTAGCTGATGATGAATTCAAAGACTGTCTGCAATCCAGTGTTTACACGTTAGATCTGGCAGAAGGGGGGAATACACCATGCTTCTGGTAACAGCCACCTGTAGGACACTACACATCTTTCTGGGAAGTGTCTTTGTGAAGGACACAAGCAAGAGCTCTGACTAGGGAGCCCCAGGTGTGTTTTGCAAAGTTGTGTCTGGCCTGAGATTACTGGACTCAGACATTTGTCCGTCCTGCTGTGTATCTGGACTTAATGAAGTCATCATCAACAGGCCTTTGAACACTAGGACACCTTCTCACAGGTAGCACAAAATGATGGCTTGACATAGGTGACAACTGAGACAGTCAAGAAAATGTTGATGTAAAGCGGAACAGAAAGAAGGGCAAACTGGAAAAGATCCTGACACAGAAGCAAGAGGATTCATGGAAGCTGGTAAGGGAATGCCAAGCTAAACAGAGAGACCAGTCCAGTAGATGAGTGAAGAGCTTTTAATTGTGCCCAGATGATCAGGCTTGGGTTCATGGAAAGACATGGCATAAGTCACCAGTGCAAGATATGGTGGGATAGTAATTATTTGAATAATGGAATTGAAACTGAAAAAAAAAAATGGGATTTTGAAGAAAATCTCAGGGAAAGTTGTGCTGGCATTGGAAAGGCAGAAGAAATGAAATGCGAGAAAAACAGAGAACGCAATGGTGCAGAATGCAGGGAGGTACATTTTGGAAGCCTGTACTCCAACAGCACCTCATTAAGTAAGTAATCATTGGTGGACCTTGGAAGAAATATATTAAACCTGCTTGCACACATTGAGAAATCTTAAATGAACAGCAGCTATTCAGCAGAAAGACTGTGCTGTTCTTGTGGCCTTCCTATTGAAAACATCTATACAGGTTAAAAAAAAGAAAGAAGGAGAGGGAGAGAATCCTGCAATTTCAAAATAAATTGACTGTATTATAAACATCTTACATAAAGCAGTAGTGACCTTCCATTTTGAAGACGCATTCAGTTTCAGCACTTTATTTCACGTGGGTGCTAAGTGCAACAGGAAATTCAGAGAATAGTAATGAGAATGATTAGGGGCATGGAAAGACTTCCATACATGCGGAGATTAAAAAGATTAGGGTATTTACGTAAGAGCAGGGATGAATAAGAGGTAAAATGAAAGAGGTATATAAATTATTAATGGTTTAGAGCAGGTCAAGAAGGTGCACTGATTTAACTCGCTCAGAATACAAGAACAAAGGGTTCACAACGAAACCATAGCCTTTCAATGTAAAACTGGTATCAGGAAATCCTTTTTACATAAATGTGACTTCACTGCTTCAAGATTTGAGGCAGTGAACTTTATAGAATTAATAAAAAGGTCTGACATTTCTTGGGTAATCACCCAATACTATATGATCTGAATCTTTAAGAATTTGTAATGTATTTATCCTTACAAGAGGTTTCTGAGGTAGGAAGGTATTATCATGCCCCTATTGTAGTGAACAGAATTAACACCTAGAGAATGCTGGATGATTTGCCCTGGACGCAGAAAGAATGCCTTGTAGAGCAAAATTGAATCATAGAATCATAGAATCGTAGAATGGCTTGGGTTGGAAGGGACCTTAAAGATCACCCAGTTCCAAACCCCCAGCCGTGGGCAGGGATGCCACCCACTATGGCCTTGTCCAATCTGGCCTTGAACACCTCCAGGGATGGGGCATCCACAGACTCTCTGGACAGACTGCTCCAGTGCCTCACCACCTTCTGAGTGAAGAATTTCTTCCTAACCTCTATTCTAAATCTCCCCTCTTTTAGTTTTAAACCATTCCCTCTTGTCCTATCATTATCTGCCTGAGTAAAAAGTTGCTCTCCATCTTTTTTATAAGCTCCCTTAAAGTATTGAAAAACTGCAATGAGGTCTCCCTGGAGTTTTCTTTTCTCCAGGCTGAACATCCCCAGCTCTCTCAGCCTTTCTGCATGAGAGAGGTGCTTCAGCCCTCTGATCATCTCTGTGGTCCTCCTCTGGACCTGCTCTAACTGATCTACATCCTTCTTGTGCTGGGGACCCCAGACCTGGATGCAGCAGTCCAAGTGGGGCCTCACGAGGGCAGAGCAGAGGGGGACAATCACCTCCCTCAGCCTGCTGCCCACTCCTCTGCTGATGCAGCCCAGGATGCAGTTAGCGTGTGTGTGCTGCTGGCTCACATCAAGCTTTTAATCCACCAGAAACCCCAAATCCTTCTCTACAGAGCTGCTCTCAAAGAGTTCTTCTCCCAGTCTGCCTTCATGTCTGGGATTGCCCTGATCCAGGTGCAGCACCTTGCACTTGGACTTGTTGAATACTATTAGGTTCACATGGGCCCACTTCATCTGCAAACTTGCTGAATGTGCACTTGTCCCACCTGCGTGTCCCACTGTCTGTGTCATTGATTAAGATATTAAACAGTACGGGTCCTAGGACAGACCCCTGAGAGACACCACTCATCACTGGCCTCCACCTGGACATGGAGCCATTGACCACCTCTCTCTGGGTGCGGCCTTCAACTCAATTCTTTATTCCTGAATCTTAGTGACTTGAATGCCGGGTTGGTACCTTCATGTGTTGACAATCTTTTATTTTTTGCCATTATTTATTTATGCTGGTGATACAGTTGGCCACAAAGCTTCTTACAGAAGCACTTGAGTCATGTCTTTTCCATATTCATGTGGCCAACGCATAATGCAATGTCCAGAGGATTTGCACTTGCACGTTTAATTAGATAAATCCTCATGGCACTGAAATTACTGAACATGCCCAAATCGATGGGATTGAGGGTGCTTCTCGATCTGATACTTCCCTAAGTAATGGAAATACACTGATGCAAGATGCATCATATACCTAACCTTTTCTATGAAGTAAAGCCTTGGCTGTGCTCTGCTGCCACCTCCAGAATCATTGATCTGTCCCAGTCCCTACTGCTTTCCTTCACAAGAGTACATCACTGCCATTTTCCCATTTTTTTAGCCATTTTTGGACTGCTGGAAAAGAAGACTGGGTGTAGAACTGCCTATGTGGCTGGCAGCTCCCTCCTTACTTGTGCCGCAGGAATAATGAAAAGAGAGTAACCAGACTGAAACAATTGTTTTATCAAGGCATGCGTCCCATTCTCCTTCCCATTCATCCTTCCTATTTTATAGGGTCTTATGTGTTTAGTGCACTAACCACAGTGCTACTAGGTTGTTTTAGGAGTATTCAAGGAACGGTTCCATCCAGAGTATAAGTTTTCAGGAGGTAATCTAACTTCTGCCTGCCAGAGGTGAGGAAAAAACTTTATGCATCAATATGATATCAAACAGTTCCTTATCAAGGAGGAAAGGTTAAACTGTTGCATAAATTATATGCCCATGGCTACTGTTGAAGATGGGATAACAAAGTGAATTATTATTTTGATTTGATGCAAAAGTTCCTAATTAAGATATAAGCTGGTAGGTATGCAACAGTGAACAGCTATTTATTTGGAGGAATGAATGAAAATCCAGATTTTGCTGTTTTGTCCTTCTGTTTGCTGATCCAAATAAACATTTTTTTTTCTTTAATAGTCAGAACATTCTTTAATAGTCAGAACATTAAATATATATATATATTTACCTCACATTTTTGTTTAACCCTGCAAATGTTAGAATAAGGGGCTATAAAAGGTCTTGGAAGGCATTATCACAGAATCACAGAATTTCTAGGTTGGAAGAGACCTCAAGATCATCGAGTCCAACCTCTAACCTAACACTAACAGTCCCCACTAAACCATATCCCTAAGCTCTACATCTAAACGTCTTTTGAAGACTTCCAGGGATGGTGACTCCACCACCTCCCTGGGCAGCCTGTTCCAGTGCCTAACAACCCTTTCAGTAAAGAAGTTCTTGAAGTTCAGTAAAGAAGTTCTTATGTTTCTGTGTGTTGGCTCAGGGTGAGAGAAACTTTCTTTGTGGGACTGTAGTTTGATGTGATGATGGATACCTGCTCTTCTCACAGAACACAACAAATATACTGCTCTACAGTAGAGTCACTGATTCTTTGCTGTCTTGGTTTAACCCAACAGGCAGCTGAGCACCACACAGCTGCTCGCTCACCGCTTCTCTCCCATGGGATGGGGGAGAAGTACTATGAAGCTACTATGAAGAAAATTGACTCTATCCCAGGTCAAACCTGGACATTTGTGTATGTTCTCTACAATGGCATGAATGATAAACTGTGCAAACTTTTTTATATATATATTTAATTTATTTTCTGAATATCTGTGTGATCTTGGATCTTCATAAAGCTGTAAATATAACTCTAAAACTTTGCTTAAAAAGCCTGTTATAATACCTGTGCTAATCCAAAACTTATTTTTTGAACCTTTTTTTCCCATCTAGTTCAGGATTGGCATTATGTGGTCTTGAACTTTGCCTCCAAAAGAGACAGGCTAACAAAGATGACAAACTTCAACCCAAGAAAAAAGAACTGGCTGGCCAAGACCTGCAATTTCAGCTTCAGAGCTCTGCTATAACCATCATTCTCTGACTTTTCCTAGTAGCTCCTCTCTACCTGCTCCTGTTTATGTCTTGTATTAAATGGGTGACTGGAATTACTACGGGTTACCAACAGCTTCTATAAGGGCACACATGATTCTGTGTCCACTGAAAATAGCTCACATAATACATTCTGATTTTTTTTTCTTTATTCTTTTCACAGATGTGTTGTTTATAGTTGTTCTGTGATCAGCCCATAAGCATACCCTGATCTGACTGGGGTCTAGGCAGCTGAACAGCTGAAATTGAAACACATGCAGTGGAAATGTGCTTGCTGCACTTGCTCTCAAATAGATGCTGATGCAAGAGAGGAAGGAGGTTCCTGTTTCCTGATATAACTGTGCTTCAGAGATAAGACAGGTCATCTTCTTCAGTCATTTTCCTCTATGACTCCCCACATTTAACTCAGAAAGATTTGCGACTAAGTCCTCTAGTAAATAGTGCTGCAGTCCATACTCTACTCCTCCACCTCCTCGGTTTCTTCTCTCCTCAGATCATTCCAATTTTTCTCTGCAGTGACTTTTTTTTTTGTTGTTGTTGGCAATGCTTCTTCGCCTTGTGTCACCATATCCCTCATTTTTTTTTTTTGCCAAGTTCATAACAGAAAATTTTAAAAGAATTGGCCCCAAGACTGATCTTTGAGTAACTACCATTAAGCTGCCTCCGGTGTCAAATGACCTCTTTCAACACTGTCAACATTTCAACACTCTATTTCCATTTTTTCTTTAGCCATACCCATCTACCAGTTCCTCTTTTACCTCTTTCTTCTCTAGAATTATTTATTAATTTCCCACACAGCCCTGTATCAGCTATTTTACTGAAGTCCAGACAGATGACGTCTAAGGATTTTCTTTTAAAATCATCTCTCTTTAAAAAGTAATGCTGTCAAGTTTATTCTGGCCACATCTGTCTTCGAATCCGTTTTGTATTTTGTGTTTGTTTCTGTCTGTTAGTGTCTTCTGTTCAAAAGCCCGTGCTCAGCTGAGGTGCAGATAGTGCAATAACTGTCAGGCCTACTGTTTTTATCCCCACTGCTTTATAAGCACAAGCACAATAATTGCAGCTACCTGTTCACATGACAACTTGAGACATTTGTTAAAAACATTTTCTTGTGAGTGTGTGTGCCAAGTCTTTCAGAATACCAGGCTGGAAATTGGTAGATACCTTATAGTTCATGAAGACCCTCAAGTTTTATTTCTGCCTTCCCTGTGGTCATTACCATTTCACTCTTGCATTCCCAATATCCAGCTTTTCTTTGCTCCCAGCTCAAAATCACTGCCCCATTGGCCCCCCCCCCCCTTTTTTTTCTTTCCTTTTTTTTTTTTTTTTCTCTCAACCTTATGAAGTATTAATTACTAATTTAGTTTTGGACCTATTCATCTTGTTTTTAACCCTTTGACACAAACAACCAGGGAAACTGCTAACCTTTAAGACTTCTGAGGCTCTTTCAGAGAGCCATCCCACTGAGCAATCTCTCATATTCTTGTAGCTCTGAGAGTATTTCAGCTGGTCCCTCTGTAACTGAAGACCTCAAAGAAAATCCTTGCCCCATGAATCATTTGCAATTATTCTAGCCAGTGCAGCTTCTGCTTTTTTTTTTTTTTTTTTTTTGTCAAAGCCTCTTAGGTGCTCAGTGCATATATATGTGTATACATATATAAATAAACTAAATTCCTTGATTCCTGTAAGCCTCAGCCTGAGGCCTCCTGATCCCTTTTTTATCACTTATCACCGGCACTTAAGTGGTAGGTAAGCTTTTCTAAGACATGCCTAACCTAGCTTTTCTTCCAGAGGCTGCTGTCTTGAGCTAGGTTTTTAGCTGCTAGCACTCCTGAACACTTTTGTTCATCTTGCTATTGGCCTCTTCCTCTGAGCTGAGTCAAGCTTTCCTCCACGTCATTTTCAGTCATATTTTAATGCTGAATATAATATCAAACTTGTGTTGTTGTACGTGTTATTAGTAGTTTGTTGTGCTTCTTTAATGTTTAATTTCTGTCTTGAAAGTTCGCTGTGGTCTCAAACTGATGTGTTGATAACAGCAGCTTCCTGCGTTGCTAAAAGGACTGAGCTGTGGGCCTGGCTTGTCATGGCAGTATAGCTTATCATACAAACTGCCTTTACAAACCCTGATCTAGTTCTACAAATTCAATGTTTCCATTAAAATAAGCAGCTCAAAGTAAAGCAAATCAGCAAAATCATCATTGTCTTGGTCTCCTTTCCCTCAGCATTCATTTGAATTAGCTCTCCAGCACTGTTTGCACCTTCAATGATGCACGCTTGTGTCATCAGTTTCGGTGCACAGACTTCTTCCTAGCTTCTGTGATACACATTCACTTCCCTTGTTCATTTTTGCAAAACATACTGGATTGCTTTATTGGCCTGAATAGCCTGGAGTTCCTGTCCCTTAAAGAAACCTCATTCTCTACCATGATTTCCATCTTTGAATGATACAAGAACTCTGTTGATGCACTGGCACACCATTTGGCATGGCAATATGATCAGCTCTGTGTATGTGTCTAAAACAACAACACTGCAGGAAAAAATATAGTGCTACAGAGCATGGATTGTTAAGTGCAAGGGGTACCATGTGGATCAGAAATCCCACAACATAAGCGCTGCATAAAAATGCAAAGAAGACCTCCAACAAATTGAATTTCTTCTGTACTGAGATGGACTGACTGACAGCTATGAAAAAGACCAGCTGTTACAAGATCAAATAGATATTCATAACCTTTGTAAAATTCTTGTGTTGACTAAAAATAATATGTAGTCGTTATCTAGAAACAAATACTTCTCTTGGATCTGATCAACTATTACTGATTTTGAAGTGAGTTTGAGTTTATCAGCAAAGATAAACACCTGAGCCACATTTCAAAGATCTTTAAAAAAAAGTCACACCCCTGTATGACTATTCATTTGATAAATTTCCTATTTCATTCTGAAAACGATTCTGCTGCTAGCTAGTCTGCAGGTTTCCATTTTGGTTTAGAAGAGTTCCTCTTCATTTACAGGTAGAAGGGGGAAGGAAAGTAATGTGGTTTTCAGCTTAAGTTTACACTGTAAATGTTATTTTCAATTTGAGGCCTGGCATCTTTTTGATGTGACTCATTACCAGGACTCCTTTCACGAGTAAGGATTACTCACTCAAATAAATTAAGTAAAATGAATCCATTATCTTTTAAGGCTAAATGATAAAACCTGTGAATTAGACACTTTAAATAGAACCATTAACAATCTTTAATTACAGTACAGCTACCAACCACAGCAGTAATATATAGTAATACATACTCATTTTTTTGCCTGCTGTTTCAGTGTGACATATCATTATGGAAGGAATGCTCAAGTCCTATTTTTAGATTTTAAATTTTGCAGACAGAGAAAAACCAAAGCTGGAGGAGCTGTATGAGCAACTCTTATATTATTTCAGGCAGTTTGAACTGAAAAGAACACACAGTAAAAAATAATTATGTCTTGTGGTTAGAGGGAAATTTCATGGGGCCCACAGGGACTCAGGGTCAAATGCTATGTGGTGTGCATCTGCCACATAGTATCAGAGCCAGCAAACAGTATCTGGGCTCTTTTATTAACGTTATAGATGTAGCCATTCCAATTAGATGCCAAAAATGATTTGGAGGCATATTGTGGACCTCTGACAATGAGAAAGTTATGAGAGACCCAGTGTGTACTGCCAGGACTACCAGACCTGTTTCTCTGTGCAGCCTGTTCAGAAAACTGAGAACTGTATTTGGGGACCACAGAAGACTCTCTGTGTACAGTCAAGTTTTAAATATTTTGGATAATATATACTGTGAATAACCGATTGCTCCTGAATTATGTTCCTTCGTAGCCTTTTAAGTCCTCTTTATGTACTGAGATAGGCAGTTTTAATATTCCTTAAAGTGCCTTGTCTGTCTGTCTTGGATGACTGTTTTATTAACAACCTATTAAAATGTGTTTGTGGCAGGAAACTAATGAAAAATTATATCAGCAAAATATATTCATTGCCATGAGGATGCTCAAGAATTCATATATTAAATTTTCTGATGAAACATTCATATATAAAAAAATGGTCACTTAGTAAAACTAAAACTTTCTGCAGAAATGCACTCATTTCCATTAATGTCTCTTGGGTGAAAGTTTTGCAGGTGCAGAGGCAGAGGACTCAACCCTCCAATTGCAATGTAGTTGGGGACACTTATCTGAGGTATGGAAGATTGTTGATCAGGTGCATACATTGCTTTAGTTATCAATTCTATAGAGTTGTGAGCTATAGTAAAATGAGTATTGCCTTCACTGAAAGTATGTTGGTTGTTTGGGGAATGCTTGCCCTTGCATGCATCTCTTGAAGACTTCCAGCTTTTGAATTCTGTGTTAATAAATTATTGGTCTGGCAACATGCTCAATATGCTTGCTGTAGAATAGAGTAACAGAAAATAAATCCCCTTCCATGAGATCTTAGGTAAAACACATGGATTATCAATGTTTCTGAGGACCACTTATTTAAGCTTCTTGTCTGATACCAGATTGCTTCCAATTTTCAATTTTCCCATATTCTGTGGTTACAGAGTCCCACATAATGCAAATTGGTTTTCATCAGTTGTAATGAAATGAGAATATTCTTGCTTTAGCATAATGAATTGCTAATAAAAAGGAATACAGTTAGATAACCTTCTAAGGTTTTACCCAAAAGATGAGAGAGGCTCCAAAGCTGAAAATCTGATTTATTTTTAAAAATAAATTGCAGTTATGTATATAAATCAAGGTTAAATACTTATGAATGGCTTCTGTTTGTACATTAATTTTTTTTTTTTTTTGGGGGGGGGGGGTAGGGTGAGCCATGATATAATTGGCCTCGACAGGTCTGCTGAGGAATAAAGAACAGAACTGCAAAAACATAGGATGGCTGAGGATCTGTGCAGTGTTAAGTACATGCTAAGGAAACCCTTTCATGTGCTATACTTTTAAAAAAGTACCTTGAAGAGGTGTTCATACTTTTAGAATAAAAAAAAATCCTATTTTTATATGGTCAAATAATAAATAAATAAATAAAAAAGCATAGTTCCAGATGAATCCTTAAAGAAACCCCTCTATTTGCATTTTTTAATTTTTTTACCTTGAAAGTCTTTATAGCTCTGTTTCCTAATTCCTTGTTACTTGTCGTTCAAAATGTTGCTTCTGAGTCTGCTGAGATTTATACAATTGGTTCAGCGCACTTTAGAATCTGTCTTTTTGGTTAGGCTTATGGCTAAACTGATAGCAAAGGAATGTATATGGGTGTGTTTTACTCCATACAAGCCTCCACAAGTGATTTATTTGGCCCAGGTCAAAGGACAAAATGAGATACTTCATCTGAATCAGAACTCCTTAAAGCAATTTCTGTCCACAGTAAATGTTCCATAATCTTCTAAAATTGTTGCTTAGATTAGAAAACTGAGATAAAGGTTACCACATAGACATAAACATAGACTACTGAAAATAAAAGTCTGATATAACTTCCAAAAATACAGACCCTTCTGGATTTGGTGCATGAGTTTTTTCAAAACTTTACATTACCGTAAAATAAATAAAAACATTTTCTACTGGCCTATTCTGATGTTACCTGGCCCTACTGCAGTGCAAAAGAGCAACCATAATGCTTGATAGATAGGGCTAGAAAGAGCTGTGTGTTCATTGTTGATGGCAGGTATAACACATTCATAATATAGGATCTGAATTATCCTGAGATATTCAATGTTTAGCTTATCCCAAGCATTTCTTACCTTTCCTGCTATGGTTTTGCCTTGTAAATGGGGAAAGTGGTACAATTAAATGGAAACGGTGTTCTTCCAGTTACTTAGAAATACATGAAATTTTGGAAATAACAGATTTGTAAATGTAAAGCTACTTCCACACAAATGATATCTGAACAAGCAGTGCTTCTTCAGCAACAGTTTGGACTCATACAAGTGACATTTAATGTCTAGGAGTCACATTAAAAAAGGTAAAAACCTCGTGATGGTTAAATGCACTATTAAATTCAGTACAATGGTAACAAACAGTATATTAATCAACATTAGGTACACCCCATCCCACATCACCTATTTTAAAGATAAAGACAGTGACTAATGCCATATCAAGGAAACAATTCACTTTTGATCAGTTTTTGATTTCTCTTGTGTCTCTATTGCAATCTCTCAGTATAATTCCACTTTACACTTCACCTTTAGAGAAGTCAGTCTAGGATGCTGCTGGATGCATTGCAATATTGTTTTATGTATACATTACGATATTTTTAGAGGAAATAATAGTGAGATTGTGAGATAGATTATTATTATTTCTCACCTTGGTATGTAATGCCATAGAATAGATTCTGTCCTGCACTGAAAAGAAAAAAGTGCACGTAAGCATGTGGCTTCTTCCTCCCACTTCATTATCTGTGACATATTTTTTGTGCTACCGTTTAATTTTATCTAGTTAATTCAGTTTTGTATTTCTTCTAATCATTTAGTCTTTCCACAAAGCCCTTTTCTCATCTGTTAGCAGTAATACAAGCAGGTGGGCAAATGACAAAACATCTTCAGAACTTTGCCTTTTCATTTGTTCCATACTGCATGTTATATGTATTCCATTACCGAGGTAGTGTTTTGGCAGATTTGTAACTGCTTTTGTTTGCCAATGTAAGGCAGAAGATGATTTATTTTCTGGATAGATAGTGCTTCCAAGTGGAATGCAATCTAGGAAGCGGGCATGCGACCTGGGAGAGTTTTCAGTTATATTTTTAGAACAGCAGCCAAGCTCAGCTAGCTGTTCTGCATCCCCTTTCTTGTTTCCATGAGTATATACCTGAGTGACCATTAGCTAATTAGTCAACTTTTGTGTACTTTTTTTCATCTCCAAAATGAAACTGAAACTATTTCAGAATTTCCAGATAAATTTTAATGCTTACATCTTCATCAATATTTGTACAGCTTTCTACAACCTTTAGAAAGAAGTCACCAGCGTTATTACTATTTTATTACTCTACTTTTTTATTATTTAAGTGTATTATTTGTTACCCTTTGGAAAATGGATTTTACTTTGAGGTTTCATAATATTGTCCTACGTCTCCTCTGCTCTGAGAATTAGCATTTTAATACAAACAAACAAGCAACAAAAACAACAGAAGGAATTTTAACTATTATTTTTAAGGAGGATTTTAAAAATATTTTGGAAGTTTCATGTAAAAAGGTGAATAATTTGGAAATATATCTATTTTGATTTTGATGTTTGTCTGAAAGACAGAAACAACAAGGAAGGAATCTGTAATTTTTATTAGTTCCTAAGAATTCTCATCAATTATATGTTTCCTGTTAGTTTTAATTAGTCCCATGTCACCAAGTCTTTCCCATTTCTTTCTAAAACACCCCTTGGTTCATTCACTACACAAGATAAGCCTGCTGTGGGGCTTAATCAAAGCTGAGGAGCGATGGAGGCTGTTGTCTCTGAACAGTCTTCTATGGTGTTAGTCCTCCTCCTTTTGTTCTATCAGTGATTCCTGCTTTTCATGTCCCACTCTTCTGTTTCTTGCTTCTTTTCAAGGCCTACTGGGCATAGGACATTCTTCCGTCCCAATGACCAACCTACCATTCTCTCTTCTCTCAGACATCTTACAGAGACATCCTCAAGGATGCCCCAAAGAAATGAATTTAAAAAGAAAAAAGGGTAAAACTGTAAAATAAATTAAATAAATAAAAATTGTTGTTTCTCTGTTTTTCTTGCTCTTTCTTTTCAGTGTTACAGGCTGAATCCTGATCAAGTGGGGAAGCAGCAATGTACCACTGATACTGATTTCAGGGACATCAAACCTGAATAAATGCTGAATGTCTGACCTACTCTCTTTTAGAAATATTACCTTTAGCACATCAGGGATACTGATGTATTAACAAACAGTAAAAGAGCATTAGAGGAAATCATGGTTCTAGCAAACCTAACAGCAGTGGATATTACATTTTTTGGCTTCAGTAATGCTTTTGACACCGTCTCCCAAAAGATGCTTATAGAGAAGCTGTTGAAGTATGGGTAGATGGGCATGCAGTGAGGTGAATCATCAGGAACTGTAGTGATTTTCAAGGACTGTAGTGATAGTTCAAGGATTAATGGCTTTAAACTAAAAGATATTAGGAAGAAATTCATTACTATGAGGGTGGTGAGGCACTGGAACAGGTTGTCGCGTTAAAGGGGTGTAGCTGATTAACCGTTACGGGCCTGGTTGGATTCAGAGTACTGAACCAGTCGGACATTCACCAAAACTGGGGGTCCGTTCGGACATTCACCAAAAACGTATTAACCACCTGGGGGTCCGTTCAGACATTCACCAACAATGCATTAACCGTCTGGGGGTCTGGTTAGATTCAGAACACTGAACTATCACGGATAACCACCCTCACCCTAGTTGCATTAATGAGAGCTATCACAATGCAATCAAGTATGGTTTATTACAGCAACAGATAATCAGGTTCTTTTGGATTGCCGGTGATAGTGACTATCTGCAAAAGCAAGCTAGTATGCATGAAATACACAGGTGTTACAGGTGTGTGTGTTCTAGGTGTGTGTTCTAGGTGTGTTCTAGGTGTGTGTTCTAGGTGTGTGTTCTAGGTGTGTGTTCTAGGTGTGGGTTCTAGGTGTGTTCTAGGTGTGTTCTAGGTGTGTGTTCTAGGTGTGTGTTCTAGGTGTGGGTTCTAGGTGTGTGTTCTAGGTGTGTGTTCTAGGTGTGTGTTCTAGGTGTGTTCTAGGTGTGTTCTAGGTGTGGGTTCTAGGTGTGGGTTCTAGGTGTGTGTTCTAGGTGTGTGTTCTAGGTGTGTGTTCTAGGTGTGTGTTCTAGGTGTGTTCTAGGTGTGTTCTAGGTGTGTGTTCTAGGTGTGGGTTCTAGGTGTGTGTTCTAGGTGTGTGTTCTAGGTGTGTGTTCTAGGTGTGTTCTAGGTGTGTGTTCTAGGTGTGTGTTCTAGGTGTGGGTTCTAGGTGTGTGTTCTAGGTGTGTGTTCTAGGTGTGTTCTAGGTGTGTTCTAGGTGTGTGTTCTAGGTGTGTGTTCTAGGTGTGGGTTCTAGGTGTGGGTTCTAGGTGTGTGTTCTAGGTGTGTTCTAGGTGTGTGTTCTAGGTGTGTGTTCTAGGTGTGTGTTCTAGGTGTGGGTTCTAGGTGTTCCAGGTGTTATAGGTGTTCCAGGTGCTATAGGTGTTACAGGTGCGCAGTCTAGAAATAAACGCGTTAAAAGGATCAAAGACTCTATAGAGATTTATAAGCAAATATTCAGATCTCACCCAAAGGCGTCCCAATGGGGGGGGAAGAGAGGCTCAGTCCGTCGACTGATCCCAGGAGTCGGGAGGTCCTAAGGATGTTGTATGTCCTTGGGATGGTATCTCCCCTGACGATGGTATCTTCCCTAACATCCCCTCTCTCGGGACAATTTATATTATTTTCTATCTTTTAGGTGGAGCTTGAGTGGCTCTAGTCAAGCATATCTTAGTTATGATTGGTGTAAAGTTTTCCCGTTTCCGTTTAAAGTAATAGGCTCCGAGAAATTCAGAGCGCATGCTCAGTGAGGGGTGGTCGCACCTTGGAGGCGGGTAGCTTTTGGGATGGAGGTGTGTTTTGGTATTATAATGATATTATAATGAGCAAAAAGTACACTAGGGTACAGCATTTGTCAAAACATGACAGGTCTTTGGCTTAGGGTGGCAAAAAGTGCAGCTTTGTGCACAAGAACAATCGAGGCCCCACCTGATTACAGAGCCTAGCCGTGGTGTCCCCACTCCACTCTACGCTCCGTGGTGTTCCTTAGAGCTAGCACACCAAGTTTCCCCAGCGCGATAGCATCTAAGGTTGGGAGCCTAGGGAATGCTCAGATAATGCAGTTATGCCCTACCCTGAAAGCCTCTTCAATGCTGTACCTTTTCCTTAAAAGTGTGAATGTTAGTTTTATTTTCCTAGTTACTTCAGGCATTTACACCACACAGGTTACCTAGAGAAATTGTGGATGCCCCATCTCTGGAAGTATTTAAGGCCAGGTTGGATGGGGCTTTGAGCAACCTTGTCTAGTGGGAGGTGTCCCTGCCATTGGAAGAAGGGTTGGAATTAGAT
Source organism: Anas acuta (assembly GCF_963932015.1). NCBI lineage: Eukaryota > Metazoa > Chordata > Aves > Anseriformes > Anatidae > Anas > Anas acuta. The sequence goes on along the minus strand of NC_088980.1, from coordinate 43,088,659 downwards.
GATCTTTAATGTCCCTTCCAGCCCAAACCATTCTGTGATTCTATGGGTTGAAAACTAGGTGAATAGCCTTGCTCAGAGGGTTGGGATTAATTGTATGAAGTCTAGTTGGAGGCCAGTAACAGACTGTGTACCCCAGAGTTCAATACCAGATCCAGAACTGTTCAACATCTTCATTAGTTATCTGGATGATGGAGCGGAGTGCTTCCTGCTGATGATATAAAAGTGGGAGGATTGGCTGATATGCCAGAGGCATATCAGAGGGACCTTGGCAGGCTGGAGGAATGGGCCAACAGTAATCTCATGGAGTTCAACAAAGGTAAGTGCAAAGTCCTGCACCTGAAGATGAACAACCTCAGGCACCAGTGTATGCTTGGGGCTGATCATCTGGAAAGCAGCTTTTGTGGAAAAGGACCTTGGGGGCTGGGACTGAACATGAAACCTTATAGCTGAACATGAGCCAGCAGCATGGCCTTGCCACAGAATATATAAATAAATAAAACAGTATAGTGTTGCTGGCAGGTTGAGGGAGGTGATCCTTCCTCTTTATCATCTCTGATACGAAGAGATGCTGAAAGAACTGGGACTCTTCAGCTTAGAGAAGACCTGGGCAGTATTTCTTCAATGTGTGTAAATGGTGTAAATGTCTGAAGGGAGGGTGCAGAGAAGATGGAGCCAGACTCTTTCCAGCAGTGCCCAGTGCCACAACAAGAGGCAATGAGCACAAACTGAAACACAGGAGGTACCATTTGTACCATTTTAACATCAGGGAACACTTTTTTTTTTTTTCTTTTTTTTTTTTTCCTGTAAGTGTGAGCCCTGGAACAGATTGCTCAAAGAGATTGTGGAGACTCCATCCTTGGAGATATTCAAAAGTTATCTGGACATAGCCCTGGACAGCTGGTTCTAGGTGACCCTGCTTGAAGCAGGAGTTTTGGACAAGGTGATCTCCAGAGGTCCCCTCCAACCTCAACTGTTGTGTGATTCTGTGATTGTTTTAAATGCAAAATAACACACAGATTCAAAATACCTGAAAAACATCATAACTATGATTTAGGGCAAATTTTTAACATACTGTAGGAGATTTTTATAGTTTTCATTAGTGTGCATGAGAAAATGCTGTTATATCTTCAAATGTCACAGAGTCAGCTTACCTATAAATATTGTGACAAATATAATAAAAGAGGTTTCCAGACAGCATACCAGATGTATATCAGAATTAGATGTATTCTTGTGTGTAAAATGAGACTGCCCCCGTATCAACATTTTTTTTTTTTTTTTTTGTGGAGAAAAAGGTAATAGAAATGTGAAAATAATTGAAAACTGAAATACAAATGCAATATACATTACGAGTATTATTGGAACTTTATGCCCTTTAACTCAAAAAGAAGCTTTATGAAATATTATGCTGAACTGTGACAAGACTAAAGTTATTAAAAAGGACCACAGTTGAAGCACTTCTCCATGAAAAATTGAACGTTTTTATAGGAAATATGGAATGAGGATCTGTAATGATAGGGATAGAGTGGACATGTAAAAGGACATTTGGACACCCCTGATATCTGAGCAAAGTTATGCAGAAATCTGCGGTTAATTCAAGTAACGCTGTTCTTATATTATGACTAAAGTAGAGCACTAAAAATTTCTAACATTGCAGATAACAGAATTTATTCCTAAAGTATTCTTTGATGTATAATTAGGTAGATACTGTTATATTTTTTCTTTGAAGGTTCAGAAGATATGTTATCTTGCACTTCAGCTGACTTTATAATGATTCATTGTAGCAAATGAAATTATATACTGTAGAAAGACTTACTGTGCTAAGAGTGTGGACTAAAACTAGTCTCCTGCACTAACCACAGTTTTAACTGGAATCCTTCTTATAAAGAAAGAGAAAAATACAGGAATAAGTTGTTAACATACTCAAGACAAGTTGAATGAGTAGGCCTGGAAACAAATCTTGCATCTATTTTCTAGAGGAACAGTAGGAGTACAATTTCTCTCCATGAAGGATATCCACAGTCACTTAGAGTATCACTTTGGTGCGTTCTTTCTGCTTTTGCAGGCTCTGTTTTCCCTGAGCCTGCCTGTGCCATAGAGGTTTTGTTCGCTAGCAAAATGCATCTTGTAAACCAGCCTGTTTCCCACGAGGTACCCTTGTGTCAGTGAATTATAGTTGTCCAGGTCTGGCTTGATGAGCTGTTGGAAATTAGAAATGAAAATCAGATCCATTCTCCTCTCTTATTTTCTCATCTTACATTAAGGTTCAATGATCCTTCTCTGTAATTAATGTAAATAAATACATTTGAAAGTTTTCTATAGAAGGATTATGGTGCTAAAGTCAGAAGCCCCAAATTACAAGCAGGGTATCAAATGAGATCATTTCTTTTGCCAAAGTTACAGCAATTTTTGATTCCTTCTCAGGCGACTGAACCCTAAGGTCCACAGCTAAGACAAATGGGTACTGGGAATAGTTGGGTTCTTTTGATCTTTCTGACAAGAGAAGCCTTTTTTCCTGTTGGTTATCCTTCTTTTTCAGAAGTGCTACTTGGTGAAGACCAACCAGCTTTGCAAGAGAACTTCTCGGCACCTCCTAGCAATTTGCTTAGCTGTGTTGAATTTATACACTAGGTGAGGGAGTGGTAAGGGATCCACTAGTCATTTCCCACCCATGTCACCACTTGGTATGGCCTTTATACTCCCTGATCACCTGGCAGGGTACTGACTGCCTGACTGTGAGGTCCACTCCACATTTTCCTGAAAGGAAGGGTATATGCAATGAAATTTAAGGCCAATATATATATATATACTATTCCTACTGTCGTGTGTTAATGATAGAAGAAGAAAAGGTGAGAGAAAGTCAACTTGTACTTGTGGTGTGGTCTTAATGATTTCTATGATTCATTAAGCAAGATCAAGCCATGGGATTATGTTGACCCTAATGCTCATTTTGGAAGTTTTGTTGATCTTTAAGGTACCCTGTCATGTGGTAGAACATCACAGGCTGCTTGTTGAGAAGCTACTTTAGTGAGGGCAGCAGATTTGATGTGCTCACAACAGCACGTGTTTCTGAGGGCACATACTGCTCTGCTCTGTGCCAGCTGGATTTTCCACAGTGTTAGAGCCTGTGTGCTGAAGGACGTTGCAACTGCACGTGAGTTGAGAAGGGTAAAGACAGAAAACATGGCTGAGGTCCTCTTTTACCATCACAGGCTGGTGTTAGCCAAACAGATCCAGTGAAAAGCATTACTCCCCCATCTTCCTTAAAACTGGGGAAAAATCCAGGGAGCACTTCCAGCTCTAATTGAACAGTTCTGCCTGTATATCTTTGACAAAAAGAGACCGTACTTTGATTGCAGGCTCTTCAAAGTGCTTCCCTATGCCTACCAGCACAGTTTCCTTTTTCAAATATCAGTACTTCATCACAGTCAAGAGTGGATCATCCTCTCAGTAGAGGTAAAGTCATGTGGTGAGAGATAGATGGTATTGCTGATTTCAGCAGAAGTTGCCAGATTCTGAGAGTTTTAAAAATCTAATAATGTTGCCTATATAGGTATATTAATGTAGACTTAGGAAGTAATTTTATGGGCTTGTGTTAAACAATAATTCCTTTGTCATTTGTTTTCTAGTGCTGTTATGTTAGAAGAAAGTTTAAAGAAATCTCTTGAGAAACTGAGTTCATGTATTAAAACCAGAGAAACACAAGCAACCTAGCTCTGGTTTGCTCTTTTGTACAGCTTGTTCATTTTGATTGTATCTTGGTATAAATCCTTGTCATTAAGTGCTCGTGTACCTTACAGACAACATTTGATGTTTTCTTCGGAATGGATTGGATCAGTTTCAGTAGCAGATACTGTAATATTTATAATTGACATTGACAGTGGATTATGTGGAACTGAGTGTCCTAAGGGATCAAAGTAAATTACATTAGCCTCAGGTTCTGAACCACTGTGGCTTTTGCTGCTTTGATATTGGTCCTATAGATTCCTTCATTTGCTTAGTTTGACATTCACATGATTCTGTTCCTTCTCTTCCCCCTTCTTTCCTTTTCACTACTTCCCACTCACAGACTAAGTTCTTGAGTTTTAGAATTTGGTGGCACCTCAGAAAGAAAGCAGGAAGGACTGGCTGCAGGAAACAACAACAACAAAGTGGTTCTGAATACACCCTTTTCCTGTGTCATTGCACAGCTCCCCTGCACTTCAATGAAGGAATCACATAGGTCTCCTGATCTGCACATCTGTGCTTTTCCTTTTCTTTCTAATTCAGCATTAAGGCTCCTCCAATCTTTGGATCCCATGGGAGATTCACTTCACTATTCAAGAACATAGAGATAGAGTGGCTACATCCCTTCATTAAATTCCTTCCAGCTTCTTCAGAAGTCCTTTGAATGACTTTGTTTTTGACAGCTGTGATCATATCGATCCGTTTTGACCTACTGTTGGTGAACATACTCCTCTACATGGGCCTACTTGTGTTATCATGCTAGTCATGATTACATTGGTTGCTAAACAGATTGAGAAAGGATAGCAGCTGTCTTCAAATGACTTCAAGTACATTAATACACACCCTAATCCAGGCTCCTTAGTTGTGTCAGTGATGCAGGAAGGTTGAATCAAAGGAAATGCACTTTCAAAGTTAATGGCCAAATGACAGTGGAAGAGGAGACAGTGAAGAGTGGCCTCTGTTCGTCTGAAGCCAGCTGCTAGTCCCAGCTGTGTTCGAGCTGTAGCACAAATAATGCCTTCACAAATGTCCTAGTTTCAAAAATCTGCATAGTAGCAAAGTGAAGGAACCGTCTGATATATGTAAAAAAAAAAGATCTGTATTTATGCCTACTAGATCAGATGCTGGAGTCTTTTTTGTCAGTTAAAGTCATTTGCCATAGAGTCCTCCCGTCATTTTTGGACTGATAATCCTAGAACATCTCACCCCTCTCTTTCTGGGAAGGGATTTGTCTCTCAGAATGGCATCTGCACCAGCTTGCTCCTGAGGAACAAAAGCTGTCTTTTCAGATTTTGTCATGACACCATGACATACCTGCCACTCCAGATGTCAGAGTCCTCCAGGGCCATGAAACGTGAAGGAGCTGTGTCCTTACATCGGTCTTACCTTCACATGCAAGCACAAGGAGTTGCAACATGTGTGAAATGCCCCAGCAGAAGGTGCCACACAGAACTGTGACATTTTGTTTGCCCAAGGTTAATTCTTGGCTGCATCAGGGGCCACAGAGACCACACTTAACTGATAGCGACCAAAACAAAAACCACAGGGGAGTGGTTGATTCACCACTTTGGTGGACAGGCATTCAACAACGCAAGTTAGAGAAGGCTGAGTGCAGTGATGCCTAGACGAAATATAATGGACTAAAATGTACCTGAAGTAGATGGGATGATCTGATGGTCTCCTTTGATTTTAAATTCTATAAATTCTATAAATCCATGAAATCTTGGTGCTCTTTCCTGCTGGATGAGTGTCTGCTTTTGCATTCCTCTTAAAGCAGTGAAAAGAGGTGGAACATATAAGCTCTGTGGTGAATCAGATATATTTTTTTTGTCTGAATAAATTCACTTTTATTAAGCTAATGGATTCAAACTGTAGATATAGTATGCATATTTAAGTACAGTGGGACATTTCTCTCTCTTTTTTTTTTTTTCCTGCAAATTTTCCAAGTTTAGTGAATTGCTGAGAATAACCAACACTGTACATCAGCAATAGTTTCAATGGCAGCAAAACCAGAAGTGTCAGAGGATCAGTTTTTAACAGCACTGACAGTGTTGCTTTGTTTTAAAACCTGGGCCACCACTTGAATCACAACAGCTCAGACTGCCCTGTCTCCATAACCAGCAGTTTATCCCACCTATACCCATATGGATGAGCTGAGAAACTTTTCAATGAGTATAAGAGATACCTGGGCGTTTGTTTCTGGGAGAGAAGATAAATGTGTAGACTGACTTTTGGGGAACACCTTCCCCTAAAATTTCTCACCCCTCTAGAAATGTTTTGGCCATCTATGAAGTCATCACTGAGTATTAGTTGTACAACTGATTTTCCTTGTTTCAAATACATATTTTAAAATAGTTAATATCCCTTTTTAAAGACAAAAAATGCTAAGAATAATAACAAAAAAAATCAGCTTGGCCTTCCTAATATCTTATAATAAGTTACAACATTAAAATTTAATAAAGGAACAACTAAAATGGAAGATCAAAAAAAAAAAAAACAACCAGGAGATTTTTTTTGGTGCAGTGAGGAATTTCTCTTAATGTTTTCTTTTATATTTTTGGCCTCAGTCTTGCAAACTGCTCTAAATAAACCATGTCTCATGTCAATTCTGAGTCTAATTGATCTCAAGTAGTCTCAGCAGGGAACAGTTTCCTGGATCAGGGCCTTGTTTGTTCCTGTGTATGCTGAGATGTTTTGCTCTGTTTTAGACGGAGTGATTCTCAAACCACTGGGATTCCTGTAATGGGTGATACTCAGGCTATTACTTCTTTTATTTAGAAATCAGATTGGACATCTTGGACAGTAATATTTTTTCTGTGTATTTTGGCACTTCCATCCAAAGCAATATACCCGCTAAATCTCTTTTGAGATGTTCCTGCTTCATAACACGTAGAGAAATTCTCTTTTATACAGTTTGACATTAAAAGATGATGACAGTAAACCCTTTGATACTGATTTGCAGAATCATGAAGAATTTACTAATTTCATTACTTTTTCTTTCTTTTTTTCTTTTCTTTTTCTTTTTTTCCTAGTCTTTTAAATACGCTTCTTTTAATACGTATTGGTTTTAAAGGAGTATTATGATTCAGTCTAATTAACTGTAGTCCTTGAGTTTGAGGAGCAAAAGGTTTTATATTTTTAATTTGGATTGCTAAAGCTGTAGAAATATTTCATTTCTTCCAAGCATGATAATTAACTCTTTCTGGGTTACCTGACAGAATTTCCTCAGGTATGGTTAAATTTCTGCCACCAGTAAATCAGATACGTATAATTTCCTTGCATTCACAAATATCTCCACCTTTTGTAGATGAGGAAAACTACTGCAATTAAAAGTTTCTTGGCAATAAATAGAAGTCTTAATTGGACCTTCTACTGCCTTCTACTAGGATTAATTTTGGCCTGTCTAATGAGAAGATTAGAAAGCATTTTTAACAATATACTTTTACTGGTGAAAAAGACTGCGTAGCTGTAGTGTTCTCATTCAGAATTCTGTTTTAAGAATATATTAGTTTAATTATAATGATTTCTAATGAACTTAAGTCAAATTAAAATAAACCTAGTGTAAATATAATGGTTCGAACTGACCTACATTGTCATTTAAAATGCACACTTAGTTTTTATCTAGGTAAAGAAAATTGACACCAGTACCAATGTAGACCAGCAGACCCCAGAACAAAGTATGGTTTATCCCATTTTAGTTTGGTCATGTAGTTGTTTCTCTAGCGCAGAAGTTGGACCAATTATACTCTGTTCTCACATTTCTCATCCAGCGTAATGGCTTGATAAGACATTGGTCTAGAGTGATTGTACTTCTATCCAAGACAGATGAGAAACTATATGAATTAGTTTAAGTTTCATGGAAAGATGGCTAAGCTATCTTTGGTTATCTCACTGGATCAGTTGATACACAGTAGCCTGTTACCCTGTTATAATTTGTGCATCAGTTTCTAAGAGTTTCCAAACAACTTATTTTGTGTATCAGTGCAAATCCCCTTTAAATGCTAGCCCAAATTAAATAGAAGCTATTTTCTTCTGTTGATATGCATGCACCCAAATTAAGCTATACCATTTAAACCCCTCTATCAGTCTACTGTGTTTCTAAATACATACCTTGCTTTTACATCACAATAATTTGTGTGTATGCCTGTGCTTGTAGGAGGGTGCACTGATGTAACTAATTTGGTAGTTACAATTAAACTTACATTTTTGTAGTTTTAGAGATGTGCACAAAAAAAAAAAAAAAAAAAAAAAAAAAAAAGAGGTAATTTGATGCTGGTATTGTAATGACTAGCAATAGTAACACTTGTGTCACCATTGTTTAATCATGAATAATAAACATTCTTTAATTCTGTAGGTGTAAAGAAAGAGGAAATGATGTCTTCTGATTCATATTTATGCTAGTCCTGTATGCAAGGCAACTACTAATAATTAAATAAGATAATTAATAATTGTTAAATTAAAACCAACATTGCTACTAAATTGCACAGCTTACTTGGTATGCTTGTATGCTTTTCTACACAAGCAATGTTAATAACTTACCTTATTGCTAAAAAGGTATCTCTAGATACATCTTTTTGTACCTAAGTAAATAGTGTGGCTCTTGTCTTGTTTTCTTTATGTTGGCATTTCCAAATATAAAACTCATGTAAGAACTTTTCTTTTGCCCTGCTATTATTTCCAGCTTGGATACTACGAATAGGTGGACATGATGTGGTTTCCCTAGCAAGTGGCTGCAGTGAACTTGGAGCTGTATGAGTAGTGGTAATGAACAGTTGCTGACTTCTTTTTTACTTCGTTTTTGTGTGTGTGTGTCAGAACTGTGATGTACCCCATAGTATGGCTCCAAGGTTTTGTTGCATGAGATAAAATCTGACGCGGGACTGAATTTTTAATGGTTATGTCACCTGCCTCTGTCCCAACTCCAGAATTTCAAGTTGACTTCTGAAATTCAAGCTTCTTTACATGGATAGTCCTGCAACATGTATAAAAGCAATTCCTATTATTATATTAACTGATAACAGCAATTTTGCTGTTTGTTTGATAACAGCTACAGTATGAAAATGCATGGTCCCTTTGATTCAAGGTTTTCAAAGTGTCTTAGAATAAAATATGTAATTAACTCTTACCTCAGCATTACCAGCAGCTTTGCTGGGAATAGATTATGATGTGCACATCTAGAGAAGGATTAGACAAGTAGGTCATGAGAATTGTGACCTTCTGAACACATTGCTTGGTTACAGTTCTTTTTATTCCCAATATTTACATTCCTAATGAGGAAGTGATACATTGCTTTTAGCTCAGAAGGAAAAATACCTCACATTTGTCATTGTTTTGGCACACAAGGGACTGATTGCTTTGCATGTATAAAAATATGGTGAATAAGATAAGACTTTCTTCTATCCTCATAATGGCCAATCATACAATTAACATTTGAAATTTACAGAACAACCACAAAGTTTGGTACAAAAGAATCAGAATCATAATGTCAGATACCATAAAGTGTTGTTCAATACCAAGAAGAAGATGTCAATGCATCATAAAAAAGGTTCTCCACACTCCATAGTTATACAATATTGTTACGCATGACATCCTAAGGTATATAAATATGATTCATCCCTAAGCTTCTGTTTATTACAAAACCATCTATTAGCATTTAATGAGAGTACTGTCAAGAGTATGTGTAGGAAATAGTTTATATTTAAAGGGATGTTGCAATTTTAAACATTTTAAAATTAATAATTCAGTGTGCTATTTTATCTTGATCCTACAACTTGTCTTGTGCTTGTGACTTTGCTGCCTAAAAGGAATCCCACTCTGTTCAGGGCAATCCTGTGAAGACAGTTGGATTTGTTTTTCTTGGATGCCATCTGAAACCAAGCCAATAAACATGATTTTAGCACTCTAGGCTGTTTATTAATCTGTCGATTGTGTTGGCTATAAAAAGTGTAGAAATATGTGGATTTTTTTTTTTTTTTTTTTCTGTAGACTTTGAGTGTCTTTCTCCCTTGCTGCACTGCTGAAAAATCAGTTCTTTATCATTGTCCAAGAAAAACGGTCTCCCTTTTCTCCTGGTAAACTCATGTGTAGATTAGTTAAGGATTTAAGAGAACTGGATTCTATTTTCAGCTCTAATAGTAGCTTGCCAAATCTTGATGAAGGTACTTCACAAATTTTTGCCTCAAATTCCGTCTCATGATGTGCTTTGAGATGTATTGATGAGAAATGCTTCTATGACCCTTTCTGTAGGGTCATACTATCACCTCGTGGAAAGCTTGGTTCTGTTAGATGCTACCTGAATGGCATGAGATCTAATTCTTAGTATCTTCAACTGCTGCTCAGCATCTGCTCTGTACTGTGCAGAAGTGGGTCCAAATTATGGCACATTTTTTTCACATGAATTTTTTCTTAGTTTTGTACCATTACTAGAGCGTGCTTTATTTTTTGTTTAATTAATTAATTAATTAAATTTCAGAAGTCTTCAGATAGAGTAACGAGAGGACATTCTGCACTGGGTTAGTTTTGCATCCAGTTCTAAAGAATTAAGAGTGCAGCTGAGCTGATGCCACCATTGTTTCTACCGTTAAAATACATATGCCTTCTCATTGTTTGGGGCTAAATTATCCTTGAGTCTTGTGCATAATAGTTAATTCCGACTGCAGCAATGCTCACTAATACTAATGAATGTGGGTCTAATGCATGACAGGATGCCTTTCTGCCAAAAAGCCACTCATACGCCCTGCAGCTGCTGTTTATGCTGTTCAGCCTGGAAGGAATTTTATAGGCCCGATCTTCCTATTCCCCAGAAACAACTCAGTGCTGTGGGAGTCAGAAGAGACTGAAACTCATTCCAAGTAAAAATGTTGACATATTTGTGGGAGCCTATCAACAGCTTCCTGAGATGAAAATATATTAATACTTAACTACGTGTAATTTCTCTATTTCCTTCTGACACCTCCTCTATCCCACCTAAATCGAAGTACATCATTTTAATATACAGTGCACTTTCATGGTAGCCTGTTAACATTATGGATAATATAAAGAAACTGCTTAATAAGTTTGTACTCTATTTAAGCAAATTGCCAACTGCCCTCCAGCAGTCAGCTAGCAAAGCTTCCAACTGAAGTATTTTACGGATTTTAGCATGGAGGAGGTAGCTTGAGATTTCTCCTATCCTAAGGTGAACATTTATTCCCGGACATTATTGCTTTGTTGATTGCATACAAAAATAATGTTCCCTTATTCTTTCTGAAGTTGGAGGATAAGGTGACAATAGCCAGAAATGCAGTATTACATCAGCTTATTTTACCTGCATAGATAAAGAAAGAGAAAGGCTGAAAAAAACAGCAATCTGATTAGTTATAAGTGATTATAATTTGTTTAGCTGTAGGTCAACTGTTGTCTAGAGGATAACATCAAAAGCCTATTCTACTTCACTTTCTTTGGTCTTCTGTGAAATGGATTTTTTGTTACTTGGCCCTTTTCCCAGGGATTCTTGGGAATTTAGTTCAAATGATTTGATAAGTTTTTTTTTTTGTTTGTTTTTTTTTTTTTGTTTTGTTTTTTTTTTTTTTTTTCCACGTGAACAGTGAATTGTTCTAGGTGTACAAATTATACTTGCTTTATTAATGATTCCTTTATGTGACAGCCTAGTGCCTAAAGGCACTGAATCAAGACTCGAGTCATTCTGTTTAGAATCTGCCTGTTTGATGAAGCTACATCCTTTATTGTAGAAGTGCCTAATTTTATGCACCAAGTAAGTGAGTTATTTCAGAAGGTTTCCAGAATGATTTCTTTAGGCAACAAATTAATGGCAAGTGTCATGAGAATCAGCAGCAAGGAATGGAGACAATCAGTGCAAATATTGAGCAATCTGAAAGAAGCTGCATTGAGTTTACATGGCAAGTTTTTGTAGCAGAGGGGCTGCAGAGGTGGCTTCTGTGAGAAGAGACCAAGAGCTCCATCCAGCTCCAAAAGTGACTCGGTGCTGGACAAAGCTGAGCCCATCAGTGATGCTGGTGGCTCCTCTCTGATAACACATCTAAGAAAGGATAAAAAACACTGTGTGGCAGCATTCAGAAGAGAGGAGTGTGAATAATGTGAGAGAAACAACCCTGCAGATATCAAGGTCAGTTAAGATGGAGGGGGAAGAAGTGCTTTAGCTGCCAGAGCAGAGATTTCCCTGTGTCCAATGGAGAAGACAATGGTGAAGCAAGTTGTCCTCATATAACCCATGGATGACCACGGTGGAGCAGAAATCCACACTGCAGCCTGGGGTGGACCCCACGCTGCAATAGGTGGACCCATGCTGGAACGGTCTATTCTTGAAGGACTGTAGCCCATGGAAAGGACCCACACTAAAGCAATTCTCAAAGAACTGCAGCCCATGGAAGGGATCCACACTGAAGCAGTTCATTATGAACTGAATCCTGTGGGAGTGACACCATGAAAAAAAAAAGGAGGGGAAAAGTGTGAGAATGAAGGAGAATCAGAGAGGAACTGTTATAGACTGACTGCACACTCCATTCACTGTTCTCTGTCATTTTGAGGGGTGGAGGAGGTAGAAAAGTCAGAACTGAAGTTAAGCCTGGGAAGCCAGGAGGAAGACGTTTTTAATTTTTTGTTTTATTTTGTTCTTCACTAGCCTACTCTGTTTTTAGTTGGCAATAACTGAAATGAATCTTCCTTAAGCTGAGTCTGTTTTGCCCATGATGGTAATTGGTGAGCTATCTCTCTGTGCTTATCTTGACCCATAAGCTTTTTCATCTTACTTTCTCTCCCTTCCTGTTGATGTGGAAGTGAAGAGTGGCTTGGGGGGCACCTGGCAGCCAAGCATGGTTAACCCACCACTGAAACCAATTACAAGGCATGACTCAAAAGATAATTCGTGGAGGGTAAAAAAAATTCTATGTAACTCAAGAGAGAAACAATTCTTAATCCTAGAGACTAACTTGTTAATAAGGAGGGAAATTAAGTTATATTGTTAAGATTACAGGTAATTTGTGATATCATCAAACTTTCAGAATTTTATTCTTGGGTCTCATGTGTGGCCGCCTGTGCTGTAGAATACACAAATCTTCCTTAATTGTTTGTGACGTGCTTTTTGGTTTATTTTTTTTTATAAGTTGATCCATTAGGTGGTAAATAATAAGAAGAGAAAGAAAGGGTTATGCTAATTTAAATGGATCTCTTTGTAGCAGCAGGGTTTGGCTGAGTAGATCTATTTATTATTAGGACCAAGAGGTCAGGAGGCAAAGAGCTTCAGCATTGTTTTATTTAAAATACACTCTAAAATACTCACAGACTGAAATCCTGACTTCATGATTGATTGTATAGCTGGAGGCTTGCATGTTCAGTGAGCCGACCTCACTAACCGATCTGGAGAGCTCAGCTTGAGACAAGGTTCAGTTTACAAGATGTTTTCAAAATTAGACTGGACCCACATTATAGCTACACAGGGATCAGGAGACCTGTTTGTGTAGTAAATTGACAAATGAAGAGCCTAGGGATAAGTATTGAATTCTTGTTTCAAGAAGGAGTATCTGTGTTCTCTAGCTTGAAAACCCTTCACAAAATCTTGTGAAGTTATCTGTTTCATGGATCATTAAATTAGAGAGGCTCCTTATGCCTTAATTTCATGTTTATATTTTTGTACTGATGAATTATTACATGCAACAATGCCCTTTGTAAAGAACCATTAGCACAAAATGATTGTTTTCAATTGCAAGCCCATAGATAGAGATACTCCTTTGATTGCATCTGAAGCTCATTCTGTTCGCAGAAATGTCAACTACAAGAAGGAAAGAGGAGCGGTAGTGTGATGGTCAGAAGCCACCAGGGCAGCACCCCACAAGTTACCACAGGTTGTTCAGATCAGGACTGGAGGCATCCTAGCCGTGTTAGTATAACACATGTCCTGGGCTCTGTATTTATACACTGTTACGGTAGACCTCTTTCAATGAAGTCTGTTGATTTTCTAATACGTAAAGATACGAGCAATAGGGTGACAGTGTGGGGAATATGCCCTTGTCAGGACAAGAATTCTTCTTAGGTTTATAAACTTCATTTATAATTGTAACCTTCAAAGTAGAAAAGAATATCCATTTTATAGTAGCACTGAGGCCAGTCAAAGTCTTAGCAAACGTTTCCACTCTGGTAGAATAAAACAGTTTCTACTATTGGAGTCACTGATTTTCATGCGTTTCCAGTCCAGCTACTTATAAAGAAGAGGAAGCAGGGGGCTGATATGGAAAAAATTCAGGTAGAGGAAGAAGAAAAAGAATGATGTTCAGATCCTGTAAAGGAGACATATCCATAAAAGAAAAGGAGGTATGTATGTCTGAACTACTTCTGGAAAAAGGAAACAGTTGAAGGAGCTGGGAGGCAAGTGGACTGTTGTCCTTCCTCAAGGACACAGACTAAATACAAATGATCCAAAGGGAGATGTCTTTCAAATGTCTGTATATTTTACAAAAATCTGTAATGCTGTAACTGTAGCTGAAATTAAATTCATGTTTGTAGTAAGTGCTTTTTTTTTTCTTTCAAATTTTATTATTATTATTATTATTTTATATAAAGCTATGAATCAGAGCAGCTACAACTCGTGTAATTCTGGAAGAACATGTCTAACAGCAGAGCTGAATTGGGTTTTACATCTTGTCCTAAGCCCCGGACAGCTGGGCTACAGGATCCCTTGCAGAAGGCTTCAGACAGGATTTCTGTAACCAGAAATGTGTTGGAGAGACCCAGAGTAAAGACAGTGTTTGGAAATGTGCCAGATCCAGTTGGCTTGGAAACATGTGGGACGCAACTGTTGGGTCCAATTACAGCAGATTGATGATTGTCTGTGAGAGGGACTCAGACAGGACTATGACAAATAGTAATTTGATTTTCCATTACATTTTTCCAAAATCTTAAATGGAAAAAAAAAAAAAAAGAAAGATGCAAATATTTGCTGTCTCAATAAAGAGCTGAGGCCATAAATAAAACAGATAGCAGGTTTGTGCATTTTTTTTTTTTTTTCATGGGGAAAAGATGTTTTCTTTCCTCTGATATTTTTCCCAACTGTTCAGCTTTTAGCAGTTTCAGAATGGAAAGAGACGGGAATCCTAACGTGATGCTAGAGCTGATCAGTTCAGACTTTTCACTATTTGTCTTCCATCCATCTGTCCTGGTCCCCAGAGCATGCTGTCTGTTACTGATAGAAATGGGTATGTTTTCTGTAAGCAGTTCAATGAAGGCGACATGTTTTGTTTGTATTTGCATTTTTCAGTCAGCATCATAAATTAATCTTTAACATGTACTAGAAGTTAGCCTTTAAGGGATTCCCTTAGTGGATTTTAGAAGATTTAGTGGATACATTTGTGATTTTTATTTTTTAAAGTATCCTTATGTAGTTTATGACCAGGATTTCCTAAAATATCTCTCTTTCTCTCCTTCCTTCCTTCCTTCCTTCCTTCCTTCCTTCCTTCCTTCCTTCCTTCCTTCCTTCCTTCCTTCCTTCCTTCCTTCCTTCCTTCCTTCCTTCCTTCCTTCCTTCCTTCCTTCCTTCCTTCCTTCCTTCCTTCCTTCCTTCCTTCCTTCCGTGACCTACATGTAAGGTCTCTGAATCCTAAAAGAGAATTAAGGGTTTTACATTCATTTATTTAGGAAGCTCAGAGATTTCTACCTTTATGAAATGGCCACTTAATTCTAAAATTTGGCATGGGGCTTCTCTTAGAGATCTCAAAAAAATCTCCAATAACCTTTATTGTTGTTTAAAGTCTTAAAGCCCTGAAGATGGTGGTTTTGCTCAGAAGAACAATATCTCTGTACTTTCTATGATATTTTCTTGTCTGTAGTACACTATACCAGCTAGTGAGTTCTCTCTGATAAATGTGGTCATAAGTAGTAATATTTTGTATGTTTGATTGGTAATTGTTGGCAAGCAGATTCTTAGATTTTGGCTGTTTTCAAGTTAGCTTGGATTCTGATTATTGCCTGCTTTGCAGGGACTATCCCTTTCTTTATAAGCTTTGTAGAGAAAAAACAAACCAACCAACCAAAGACAACAACTGTAAAATCTGCATTGAAGAAGCAGTTGGAAGGTATAAGAAAACATTCAATTTTCTAAATGAGTATGTGGTCTGGGCTTCTCAGAGGGTGATTCTGGCAACCTTCTTGGGGCAGAAAGCTTTGAGTGTGTTTTGTACAATCCCACACACATCACTTGGGCAGGCAATGTATGGATTCTTCTCACATCTTAGGTGCAATGTCTGCCATTAGACATTCATCTATATTATAATGGCACTAGTAGATCAAATTGGTTCCTGGGCTCCTATTGTATTTTCACGGCTTGCTTCTGTCTTTGTTTTTGTGTAACACTGATGGCACATCCCTTAAGGATAAAGGCATTTTAATAAAACTCCTTTAGCAGGAAGGAATTTTGGCACCTGCATCAATGCTGATAACAGAGCGCATCTGCACTGTTTGTTGTGATCATGCAGAGAAAGAGCTGACTTCATTTCTATGGTAGTTATGACTATAATTTCCCTCGATTGCAGTCTACTTTCATTTAATTTGTGCTCAAGGGCCCTTCACATCGAATGATTTCTGCTGGGTGAAAGATCTTGCTACAGCTGAGAGGTCACAATATAATACACTCTATTGATTGTAATGAATACTTGTTGTTTTCTATATTCAGGATGCATGCAAGAATCCATGTTAGTTCATGAAAAAAGGTAGAATGTAGGTTGATTGTGTCTACAGTTTGCAACTATATTCATGGAGACTTACTATCTAGGAGAGCTCTGTCACCAGCTTGGCTATGCAAACTCGTAATCTTTCAAGTTTACCTTTGTGTAAGAGCCTTTCGGTGGTGTTACCATTGCATGGTGGAAATATAATCAAAGCTCTGCAGAGGGAATGGCTGTGTGACCATTAGGGATTTTGTTAAATTCTGAAAAAAAAGTTTTTTTTTTTTAATTAAATGTGAGAAATATAATAGTAGTTCTTATAAAGGAAAAAAGTCTCTGCTAATTCTAACAAGAACACAATTTTTTCTAGAAGGGGATGAGTATAAATAAATAACTTCTCAATGGGAGAGAAATCAAATGATCTACAAGTTCTGACTTCCCAAAAGACAGAGAACAGGAGGATGAGGACAAGACCATTCATTCATTTTGTTTCTGCCTTTGTTCCCAGGACCTGTTGAACCATCTGTTGGCTCCCTATGTGCATAGGTCACAGGTTCTCAGATTGTTTCCAGTTAAAAATCACTGCTTCTGATTTAAATTCAATTGTGTATGCATTTATGAAAGAAGTAAAAGATTTGACTGTCGGGGCAGACTGCAGGTGGTCAATAGCATTCTCATTGATGAAGTGTTGCTTATGTTGAGTACAGAGCTGGAGAGTACCCATCATGCTGCCGAATATAGCAGTTCTTGACATGACGAATATTACCACCTCATGAAACAGATTACTTTTTTTTTTTTCTTTCTCTTGTTTAAATTCTGTTGCTTTACAGAAAATCTATCAGTATATCCAAGAGTTTGTATGCTAAAGTAGACACAGTTCTGAGTGTGTTTATTTGTTACAATCCAACAAAGTCCTTTTTAAAAAGGAAAACAAACAACAAACAGCGACAGCAAAAAGTCAACTCCCAGACCCAACTAACTGGGACAAATCTATTGTGATATAAATTATGCAACATTGTTGATTTTGGAGTCATGGTACATCCATACACTATGATGGAATTTGTCCCAGAGGATTTGCCATACCAGATTAGACTTCGTATCAATCTACTCTACAGACTTGTCTCTGAGCGTAGCCAGCACCAGATGTTTCAGAGGGAAGGTGGAAGAAACCACCTGCTTCATATAGAAATGAGGCCAATGTGTTCTTTACATTAGAGCAGCAGTTAGATACAGGTTCAGTCTGTGAGCAGAAAGTATAGCATTGTTTCACAACATTTATGGCAACTCTAGGTATTTTTGCTCTTTTTATAAATGCAGGTTTGTGTATATTTTTGAGTAAGTTATTATTACTATTACTATTACTATTACTATTACTATTACTATTACTATTACTATTACTATTACTATTACTATTACTATTACTATTATTACTATTAATGCTGTTTCAGTATCAGTAAGTCTTTTGCTCTGGCAAGAAGATAAACCTGTATATTTAGAGAAGCCAAATATCTGAAAGCAGAGCCATGGCTATACTAAAAGAAGAAGCGATGACTTTTGGAGCTCTTTTTTAATGAGACCTTATATGTAGGAGGATTGTTTGCATCTATTTATTTAATGTTTTATAATAGCTGTAATGGATAATGAAACCCTTTCTAGACTTTCAGAACCGTTTGTCAGTAGTCATGCGTATTTTCACGGTCATTGGAAATAATGCAAATCCAGTGAGATTATTAAGTTTCAAAACGCATTTCCTATGACTGTGGTTGAGGTCAGGATGGACTGCATGCACACACTAATTACTACACAATAACTGGATCTGTGTGAAGAAGTTTGGATATTTATTGCCTCCGTGAGAGTGATTATTAATGCACAGAACACTACAACGTTACAGAAATGGCATTGTCCCCACTTCCATATTTTGCTACTCACCTGAGCAGGTCTTGTCAGTGGTTTAGAGGAACAGGGTATTAACTGTACTAAGTTGAATTGTGGGACCTTGGTCCGAGACCTCTCTGGAGATCCTCCGCAGTCAAGTATTTTATTCTATTCTAATAAACATATTCTAAACTATTCTAAACATAGAGTTGTGTTGCTCCCTCTTTTGGCTGAAATATATGAGTTTTATGAGGCAGAGAGCACCTTCCAGATTGTTTGAACATGGCTGGCTGGAGGACTGTTGTGAGATTTTGTTTTTTCAGTGTTGCAGTGAGTCGCTGGGTAAACACTCTTGAAAAAGTTCAGCTCTGCTATTTCTGTTGGTTATCATTATTTCAGAACACCTGTTTAACCATAACAGTTTTATCTAAAAAAAAGTTAATCCATAATAATTACATAGCAACATACAGAAGGTCAAACTGTGGGCTTCCAACATCAGCCTCATCAAATGATGCCAGCTCAACAGGCCAAGACAGCTATAATTTTGACCATACACGACAATAACAAAAAAAGGTAATTTTGAGTGTGCAAAAATAACTGCTACATAAAGTGTACAATATTTAAATTGGAAAAGAAAAAAAAAAAAAAAAGAAAGAGAATATCAGGTAGAATGGCAAAGCCGAGAGTCACTCTTCTCTCTCTCTTTCCCTGTGCATTGGATGCCAACTGATAACTCTGCAAAAAATGCATAGCCCACTGGATTTTCTCCTGTTTTACTAAAGGCAGGCTGGCTGCTTGCACTGGCTGGGTTTCATGGTTGATGTGTCCTTGATGTGACAGTGTGTGCTGCCAGTGCTGAGGAATCATAGTTCATCAAATTCAAAAGGTGGGGCCGTCTCAGGAGTTATGGCCTGATTTGAAGCCACTGAAAAGATTTCTGCTGGTTTTGGTGGTTTTAGACCAGACCCTTATAACATGAGGAGAAGTTTTCTTAATGATTCTCAAGGGGAGAACAAATAGTATTAGCTAGGAAGGCCCTGGGAGGGTTCCCTGTAGGCAGGTAATTTGTACATTGCATCTTTGAGTTCATAAATTGTTATGTATGCCATTTGCCAAGGATTAAAAATAAATGTCTCACTAGTACCTAGTTTTAACTTGGCTTTGGCTCTTAATGACTTCTAAGACAATTAAACTGGGAGATGTACAAATAAATGCCTCTGAAACTTCAAGGACAAATAATGATATTTAAATTTAGAAACAAACAAATAAACAAGAAACAAACAAAAAACAACAACAAACCAGGACAAAATAATTGTACTGAGACTTTTTTCCCCTTAGTTTTCATATTGCCATTTCTTGAGTTGCTTTTTGACTGTTGGATGTATTTGTATCCAACATATATAAAACTAAGAACAGAAAGTCAGATTCTCCTTATGAGATGCTGTCTTCTCCTTATTTATGCCTTTAAAACGTATTTGTAAACATCAGGAAAGTAAAGTCTGTTTTTCAGCCATTTTGTCAGAAGATATAGTTTAGTTCAAATTTCATGACAGCTTTGTGGGCAGCCAGAGATCATATCTGCCATTACTTCCAGTCTTTTTTTTTTAACCTCACAGCTTCTATTTTGATGATTAGAAAACCCTTCCCTATAAATATCAGAAAAGCTGCCTCCTGTTTCTCCCTCAGATCTGTTCCTAGAACTGTCTGCTTTCAGGTGATATCCCCAAGACCTCTGGCAACTTCCTGGCCACTGAGGCAAAGAGATTGCTAGTGGATAGAAAAAAATCAAGGATCGGGCCCCTTAGTGGATGATTTGCTCTGCGTGTTCATCTCACAGATTGTAAGCAAGGAGGCAGCTGTTAAAGAGATAGATAAGATGGTGCAGGCAAATAGTGCTTGTGATGTAGAGTGCAGGCAGAATGTGTGCTGCTTCCAAGTAAAACATTTTTGAGACGTGTAACAGATGTTGAGTTTTGACTTACTGCAGATTTGTCGTGTGTCAAGTTCTTCATTGTAATACCCTTATATAAGTAGAAGATAAACTGTTATGCGCTGGTGAAGATCAAGAGTTGGTTTTCTTTCAAGATTATATTAGTTTGAATAAAGAAATCCAGTCAGCATGCAATAGGCTTTAATGACTACCTATGAAATCACAAGCTACTAGCAGAGAACTGAATAATCTTAATTATCATCATCTAAAAGGGAAAATTGATCCTTGAACATTCGGAAGGTCTGCACTACCGACGTCTTTGATGGAAAAAATCTCTTTCAGCTCTCAACTAATGAAAGGTAGAGTTGAGCTCGACTCATGGCTGGCAGCTTGATCTTCTGTAAGTGTAATCTGGGATCCAAGTTATTTATGTGTTTCAAGCTTACCACCAGAGACCTTCCAGGCAGCAAGTAGCCTGGTGGGAGCTGGTTCACAATAAAAAGTCAGAGGTTTTCAGGCCTTCAGTATCTCATGCATCAGCCTAAACCTAAAAGAGAAGAATCTTATTCATACAATGAGCTAAAATCCAGACAGTAAATACAGCCTCAAATTCCCCCATCCCCCTTCTGCAGAATAAATTTAATTTTTGGATAGAAATAAGGGAAGTCATTTACTGCTGGCTTGGACACAGTGCTCTAGTTATCAGATGAGAGTCATGGCTACTATAGAAGAGTTAGCACAAATGTGTGGAAACATTATTAACTTCCAAATTAAGCCTAGTATTTGCAAGTTGCAATTGAGAGTAGAGGATTTTTAATTAGGAATCTTGACAAGGCTTAAATGAATTGTTTTTGTCCCAGTAAAAACTGTGGCCTTGATAAATTTCTGTTATTGAAAAGCAAGTTAATTTCCCCTGTTCAATTCTTCTTTCAGTGGCTGTTATACATCATAGGAACTAATTTATGGGGGGAAGCGCTAAGTGGGAATTGATGATTATTTTGAGAATAGCTTAGCACAAAACTATTCACATGAGTTAGAGAAGCTGGGATTTTGTTTCCCATTCAGACTCCACAAATGCTATTATCAGATGCTTCAGAAACTGGAATCACTTTTTCCCCCACCTTGGTGGTATACAAGAATTTATTATAACTTGTGGGTTTGTACTTCATTCTCATACCATTGGCCTGCAGAAATGAAGGTATCAGCTTTGTGTTCTGACATTTCACATTAAAAAAAAAAACAACACAGCATTACCACTCATTTCGCAGTTTAAATAGTTTAGCTCTTAAGCGCATGAAGAGATGTGTTCTGTTGCAGTAGGAAGTAGATGTGAACAGTAGCTCATGCCACAACTGCTTATCACCACCCTTTGTGGTATGAGATGCTATCCCTCATTCAGGCTTGTCAGCAATGCCTCACCATCTTCTATCAAAATTAATCTAGTTGCTCTACATTTATGATGTCACCTGCTTATGTTCAGGTGGTTATTGTGGCTAAAGCAGGTTAAGGATTCCATAAACAAGTAGCTACACAGTACCCTGCACAGACTAGACACAATCTGTTTGTTTATTTCCTTCTGGCTGGTTCTGTTACCATGATCACATTGCTGTTCTTTCCAAGAGAAGGCTGATGGCTTCCCACCTACAGATGTTGCTTCACTTAGTAAAGCAACTCCATGGAAAGTTCATCCAGGTGGAACTATCCTGAGACTTTCATCTTTTTCTGCACAAAAGCCACCTGGATGGATGGCCAGAAGGAAGTGTTCTGTGAACTGTCACAATTACAGCCCATGGCAGTGTTTCTCCAGTGTGGGTGGCAGTGAATTGGAAATGGCACTGCTACAGAGAAGACAGTGATCAGGAAGTTTTGCAGCTTTGCAATGGAACACCTGCCCTAAAATAGTCCATAGCACACCAAACTATAGAGAAGTACTAGGAAAAGTCCAGCACAGATACTTGGGGAAAAACAGACCATTTTTGTGGGTTTTATTTTTATTTTTATTTTTTTTTTCAAATGATGTATGTGTCAAAGGCTTTGTCAGCAGTCCCTGGGCAGCAGTAATTCTGATCTCTATTCCAAAAGGCCATACCAGACTGCTATAATTATGCAAACTTTGCATATTCGGCCTCTGCAAAAGTTTGTGGTGTTCTGAATGTACGCAGTTCCCAGGGAAATCAGTGATGTCGAGGGTAGAATTTGGCCCCATGCTATCATCTTCAGTAATTATGCAATTCAATTAATTTAAGGTGGGAAGCCACTTACGCAATTTTGAAAAATCACACCTAAAATGATTAAATAGGAGCAAAGAAACATTAATATACATACACATAGCTTATGCCGAAAGATAACAGGCACAGTTGTGCTGCTCAGGATAATTCCATTTTACTGAGACTGTTAGACTACATTCATCCCTGTGGTACACAAAAGCCTTTTCACATTCTTCTTTGAGGAGGAAAAGCATGTTGAATAAGGTCTATAATTTTGGTGACCCCAAGAGACTTTGCTTATTTGTTTGCCCTTTCAATTTACATGCTTGTGTAAAAATACGGTAGATAAGGAAAGATCAAAGGAATCTGCCTTTTACTTGAAACAGAAGGTACAAAGGTCTGCCAAAGGCCCTTAATCCATCACTGATGCTGAGATTTCCAAGTTATTCTTAGTTGCTTTGTCATATGAAGCCTTACACGGGGCACTTGGAGAACAGAAGAAATATGCCCTGAATGCCAGCCAAAGGAAAGGAGACAGCTGAGGGGTAAGTGCCGAAGTGCCCGAGGGATCTGAAAATAGAAGGAAAATAATTGCTGCTGATGTGAGTTTCCCAGCACACATGTAAGAATACATGGATAAAAGCCAAATAGGCTCGGAAAGGGTCTTAAGCTAACAACTGCTTAAAACGTAGCCTCTGTCAGGCACTGAGATCTGTCTTTGTTTAGATCATTCATTCACTTACTTGAATATAGCATGGACTGCCAGGTCTACTTCTTAACCCTATTATCTTGGGACTTCCCCTCTCCCCCTCTCTTTTTCTCTCCCTGCTCTCTCCCTCTCTCTCTCCCTCTACCTCTCATTCTTTGGCTCCTTCACCGGGAAACTATTCTAACTTTTGTCTCTAACTCATCAGAGTTCTGTATCTGGTAACTTCAGTGTCTCAGTGCTTTTCATAATGTCTAATCCAGAATAAGGATAAGGACTTGTAGAATTATCTTTCTCTCTTCTGCTCTTTAAAAAGCTACACCTCTTTTTGATATTCCTTGAGATGCGTCCAAGGCAAATACCCTATCCTACCCTTAATTACTCTTGCTCATAGCACTACACCGGCAGCTTTAAAAGGACAAACATTTCTTCAGAGAAATTTGGGATCATTGCTTAGTGCTAAGCAGTTATACAGTGCATGATTGCTGAGTAGGAGTAGGATAGCTTTTAGGAGCATGGGATCACCAGTGAAGTGCTCTAAGTTGCACGCCAACTTTCTAAAGGAGTGAGTTAGCAGCTGCTCAACTTGACCCTGGCGCACTAGAGGACAGCTAGGTGATCTGGTAGACTGGTCATGGTGTGAGACAGCAAAGCGTAAGACAGCAGCGGGAAGATTGCCAAAGTCTGAAGCAGGATGTCTGAAATACAGCTGCAGCCATGTGAGCTTTTCCTTCCCCTGCCTTAACTCCTCACGAAATGAATGCAATGTGCTTGTGGAGGAGTTTCTACAGTTGGCAGAGGTTTGATAGTTCACTTGGGAGAACTCCATCATGAGGCTGCAGTGTTTTTAACATGAAAAAAACACCAACAGAATATCCCAGATATTCCCCTTTCTCCTCTGATCTGATGTAGACCAACCCTTAGCCACACTGAAATACGCTACACAGAATGATTGGGTGGACAACTGAGTTGTGCTGATTTGATCTAGTTCCTTCATCTTGCAGGCCAATCAGCCTGAGTTGTAAGCCTTTGTCATATATAAGGTAAAAGGGAGGTTTGGGCTGCTTACAGGAATAGGAGATTTTTGTGCCACAATTTGATTTAATTTTGGTGTAAAGACAAATCTCTTACATTAAATACAACATGAAAGAGACTTATACAGGGATTACAGTGTGATCCTAGTTATGGAAGGAGAAATGTGACAAGGAGTGAGGACCCCTGGCCACCTGGCATTACACAGGATCTGGACCAGGCTTCTAAAAGCAATGAAGGTTCAAGGTTTCAGCAGCAACAACTTTCCTGGCACATTTTGGCGGCTGAGAGTTATTTATATTGAAATGGATCCCTGAAAGTAGTATAGGCACATATAGGTCATGCTAGACTCAAACAACTACACACTGACTTTTGTAAAGTTTATGAGGTGGGTTTGGTATCGCACTAACTTGGTAAATGCAGATTTAGTTCAGATGTCATTCACGTCTTCCTGGGATCTCACTGTCATTTTCTTGTCTGTCTGTAGTACATCAGTATCTTATATACACAGATATGCATGTATAACAGGTAACTGCTATCTGCCTGTGTCAGATGTGAGACATTTGTCTGCCCACAAAATTGTTAAAATGAGATCTATTTGCCCTCAGTCTAACATTCTATGGTCTTAAAAGGCCAGTAAATTACACCACAGGCACTATGAAATATACTCGCTATATAATTTCATGCAATTTAATCAACATCACATAGTTTTTTGAATGTTATAATTTATTTTCAAGCAGTCAATAATTAGAATCTATTAGAGAAAACATTTAGATTTGTTTTAGTACTTATTTCACTTTCACACCCCACAAAAGATTCAAAACATTGAAGTATCTCATTTTGACTCCATTATACTTGTGCTGCTTGTTCGATAGAAAATGCATTTTTTCCTAAACATGCTTTCCTTTTATCAACACTTATGATTGACTCAGAATCAGCAGAACAGAACCAGTTGCCAAAGCCTTGCATCCATTTGGGAGCCACGACTCTTACAGCTTGTGCTCTGAAAGTGTATTCACCCTCCTTCAGAATCAGCAGTAAGTACCACTAGCATTCCCAAGGTAGTAACACGGGCACACATACTTTCTTTTACCTTTTCTGGATGTGTGAGGATGTGTCAGAATGCAAATCAAATTACCACTCCTGAAGGTGCCCTGATCAGTGCAAACAGGCCAAGCAGGCTCCCACACACTCAACAGCCACAAGAGGTACTGCTGCCTTTCCCTTGCTAGTGGGGCAGAAGGAACATTTTCTGCTGGCAGCATCAGACTAAAGGATGTCCCTGGGACATCCCCCCAGCAGTATGCCTTATTGCAATTTTGGTTCATATCTGCATAAAGTCTTTGTGGTATCTGGGATCTGAACCTTCCAGCTAATTGAGTGAGATGGGCTCTCTGTGTGCTCCTAGGATGTCTGCGGGCACAGGGATGTCTGTGCTTCTGTAAAAAATCCTAGATTTCTTGATCAGTTAACAGGAGGGTTCAAAAGAGTGATTGTTAGGTCTTTTTTTCTTGAACCCTGAATAGAGAGGAAAAAAAAGAAAAAAGAAAAAAGGAAAAAAAGGAAAAAAGGAAAAAAGTATTCTACTCATACTGGCTTGAAACATATACGGCCATGAATTTCATGAGCTTACTAATGTGACTGTCATGTCTCTTACAGAAAAATCATCATTTGCATTTTCCTTTTAAGAACTTGATATTCTTTATAAACTTACTTGAATTCTGTAAAGGGAGCTGACAGTTCCTAAAGAGAAAAAAGCCACATTATTATTATGTCACTTATAGAAATGCTAATGGCAGGATATGAAGGACAGCATAATTATAGTGTTGCTCTAGTGATTCTTTGGTTAAGGTTTTCTCAGTACTTTAATTATAAACTACTTATTTCAGCAGTTTAACTTTCTAAATGCTCAGTCAAACACCCTTTGGGTTTGATTCACTCTTTGTGGCATTTGTTGGTGTAAAAAGAGCCTCCTGTAGGCAAAGCAGAAGTCTCATGCAATCAGGAGCACCCACTTGTATGGAGGATGGCTGAACTGGAGAGGAGGACCAAGGAAAGAACTGCCTTTTTGTGCATAAGAACCAAGCTGTTGTTGAGAAGTAGGAGCACTGAAGTAAACAGGAGGGAGAAAACCCTTGGCAGAGAGGGCTGGAAGAGAGTTAGGCATATGTCAAGGAAATTTGACAGGGCAAATTTGAAAAGTGGCAGAATATGTAAATGAAATCAGATGAGGTCAAAGCACAACAAGAAAAAGAGAATTCTGTAACTCTCTAGCCAGCATCCTAGAGCCCTGCCACCTCAGCATATCTGAATTTGGGGAAGGAAACAGCAGAAGGAAAGAAAAAAAACCTTTGAAAGAGCATCTACTTACATGCTTGTCCAGCGGGCGCAGTTCTTCATATCCTACAAAATGTTAGTTCAGCTGTTGAAACCATTCTTTAAGCTTTGGTCAGGGAAATTTACCTTCCAGGTACTGTGTACTTAAGCTCCATTGGAGTTGTTGGGATTTATGTGTAATGCTTTTAAGCTCATGCCTAGGTGACTTTCTGAATGAGAGCTGACTTAAGTATGTGACCAAATACTTTCCTGAAGGAGGGCCAAGAGAAGGGATACCTCGTCCTGTTAAGCTCCTCAAGAGACAAATCTAGAGGCAGATCACATCATTTGAACAACACTGCAAGCTTCTCAAAATTGTAAAGCACAAATCCGATGATTAGCAAGGCTCCTTTGTTCAGAGAACTGCAATTTGAGAAGCCTGATCTGTAAAGCCACAAAGACCTCATTAGGAGTTTTTAATCCTGTGTTTGTTTATTTACTGTAATAAGTGTACACTGACAGTTTTGCCTAAAAAGCTGCTGCTGCTTGTCCTTGCTGGGGAAGAACATGAAGGTCAGAGCTTTAACTTTTGTGGTAAGGCAGTATGTTGTGATTTGTTTCCAAAGGGATGGCATGAAAGGGAGTGGGACTGGGAGAGGACAACAAACATGTGCAGTTGTGAGATAGTTTGCAGTAGTTTGTGAATAAAAGTGGGTATTACCTTTATTTCCTCTTGACACTTCGAGTTGACAGTCCCTTTCTTTTGTCCTCCCTCGCTCATCCATCTTTCTACATCAAACAAAGATTTTGGAAAGTTCAAAACAGCAAGTTCTCCTTCTGCCTTGACAAGGGAGGTAAAATTGAGTTTATTCTGGGAAGACACAAAGTTCAAGTGAAGGTTGGATCTGTATCAGCTTCGCTAACAATATTTTTTTCAGGACTCTACTACAGCTGTGTGTTTTTTTTTTTCTTTTTTCTCTTTTTCCTTGATTCTTCTGCGGTGCTCTCCTGTGGAAACGGGAATGTATTTGTGTGCCTGTGTGTGGAGATGTAACCAGCATTCAAACAATCTTAACAAAGATTTATGAGGCAAATTATGTTGTTTGTTAAATACCCAGATGGAAAATCAGAAACTCCAGACATGGTGAGTAGTGAGGGTATCAGCAAGAAGCTGTGATTCAGACAAATAGAAAGCCTCATGATTTAATTTAAAATGAAATAGTGCTCCCTTTCATGAATAACAAAAAGGTATTTTGTGGTGTCCCCCTCCCCCCTCTTCCCAAAGCTGAGTCCTATATTCTCCATTTTTGTTCTTTTGCTACTCTCATAGAAGGCACGCAGGTGGATCAATGAGGGACAGTACATAATGAATCTATAAAGACACTGATAATAAAATCATAAAAAATTAGTCTGCCACAAAGTTGTGCAATGCAGTTTATTTCAGGCTAGGAATTAGTTGTCTTTGGGAGAAAGACTTCAGAGCTGGGACTTGTCAATATAAGAGCTTCATATCCTAGCCCACAGTACAGCAAAAGTATAAGACCTCTCCTCTCCTCTCCTCTCCTCTCCTCTCCTCTCCTCTCCTCTCCTCTCCTCTCCTCTCCTCTCCTCTCCTCTCCTCTCCTCTCCTCTCCTCTCCTCTCCTCTCCTCTCCTCTCCTCTCCTCTCCTCTCCTCTCCTCTCCTCTCCTCTCCTCTCCTCTCCTCTCCTCTCCTCTCCTCTCCTCTCCTCTCCTCTCCTCTCCTCTCCTCTCCTCTCCTCTCCTCTCCTCTCCTCTCCTCTCCTCTCCTCTCCTCTCCTCTCCTCTCCTCTCCTCTCCTCTCCTCTCCTCTCCTCTCCTCTCCTCTCCTCTCCTCTCCTCTCCTCTCCTCTCCTCTCCTCTCTTTTTGGACCTTTAGGTCCTTGTAGCCTCACAAGGGTGGCAGCACTCTGGGCAGAGGGAGGAGAGCTGATTGTTGATGGAAAGGCAGAGACCCCCCAGCTCCACCACCTGAAGGCTGCTGGGGTAGGAAGCTGGGGGGCAAGTACTGCCCCAGGCTCACAGGGGCAGAGATTCAGAGATCCAGCACAGGGCACAGGGCACTCTCTTGTTAACATGACATCAGGGTAGTATCAGCACCTACTCATTTTTTAATTCCATGCTACTGCATATTTTTGAATCATGATATCACTGTGTCAGCAGAGTGTTGGCCATCCCTGAGATCATTAACACTTTAACTCACTGTTTTCTCTTAAAGCATAGAGGAGCTGAGATGCAGTACTGTCTGAAAACGTTTCATTTCCAAGATTTCACTCTCAGCAACATTTTCAATGCCTCTGGAAGTGATGCTATCCTTTGGTTCAGAGGGTTTTATTTTGAACACTGCTTCTTTTAGTTCAAATAAAAAATGGCACTCACCAGCATGCAGGCCTTTAAACAACTGAGATGCTTCTGGAAACATTGACCTACCTACTAGTAAGAATTAGTAAGAACAAGCCATGTTGTCTGGGTATGAATTCCAGCTGTTTAGGGGCATCATGCTGCAGAAGAACTGCTTAGTTTGGGACTTTTTCATTTCAGGAGTACAATGGAGGGTAAAACAGCAGAGAAGCACCCCGATTTGGTAGTCCAGACGGGCAGTGAAAGGTATCATCAGCCCTTCTGCCCGTGCTTTTCTCCCTGATAAGGACAATGATGTCAGGATTGGGTGTACTGCATTTCAATTAAACAGAAAATTAAAAAAATAAAAAGCACGCAGCTGAGTGCCATTGCAGGTGGGAGGTGTTACTGGCCCAGACAGCTAGAGTTGGTGGCTTTTTCTGGCTCTGTTTCTCTGCGAGCTGAATACAGGGTGCTTAGCACATATGGAGTTACCCACAAGTTTACAGTATGTGGGCAGCAAATGAGAGCTTGCTGCTGTATTTTATTACTGCTGTGTGCTATGTGTTTTCTCCATGGTACCTACTTTTACCTAATCTTAGCTATTAAATTGCACTACCCTCCGTTAACAGGACCTTTTTAGAAGGCAGAATGGAATGGCAATTTGGTGTAATGCCGATGAGTCTTCCAAAGTTGTTTTCTTTTTCTCACTTTACTCCCCTGAGAAATGTCCAGCATAAGGAGATAAAATCAAAGTACTTTTCATTTGATGAATCCATGCTTTTTGCCCAGTTGTTTCACTTTGTTATACTTCAAAGTGGGAGATTTAAAATTCTTTAACAAAATAGTTTAATTAGAACTGTAAAGGAAAAAAGGCAAAGATTTTTCTAAAGCTTGAGCATACAGCATTAAGTTCCCAAACTTATCTTTACATATCCTGATGAAGTTTCCTAACCTACAGTGGTCTCAGGACACTAATGGAACAGATTCTCTGTTACTGGCGAAGAAGAAAAGAGGCAGAGTATTTTTCTCCTCACTGGATGAAGGTGAAAGTGTTACAATACAAGCTGCAGTAAAGGACAAGAGTAGAGATAAATGCAGTATTTGAGAGAGAAGGCATTACAAAAAAAGACCTGAACCACCTAGTGATGCGTTTGTTCGGTGGAGCTTTTAAAAAGTGCACTAATGGCCCATTTTATCTATCACCCAAAGTCAATGAAAAACGCCCAATGACTTAAATAGGCATTGGATCAAGTGCTGAGCTTTTAGGAATAATTATACTCAGTATGCTGAAGTTTCTGATATTTTTCTTCAGGCTGAATGCTACTCCCTCTGTTATGTGCCCTGACTTCAAACAAACAAACACCCCCCTTTTCCAGCTCACACGAACTGAAGCAGTATTGCTCCTGCCACCACTTCCAACTTTTGCTTTGCAGATGTTGAAGTTTTTAGATCAGAGCAGTGATCTAGACCCAGCAAATACAGGTGGATGGGAAAAACACTTTTAAAACATATATTTTTTTTTTGCATGTAGTCTTTTCTGGATGGACAGGGCACAGTGGGTGGGTTTGTAAACCTTTTTTTCTGAAGGTGTTTTCTCTTCTTGCCCTCACGCTGTTGTGTTGTTTGGCAGAAAGAACAAGGTAATCCACTCTTCCTAAGGAATCTCTTTTGTGATAAGTAAACTGGCAAGGAGGGTGACCACTATTCAGTCCAAGGCAGTACACCCTCACCTAGTTTTTATCTATCTATTTATTTATTTCCTTTGCTGTTTGAACCATTACTTGATTTTGCCCCATTATGGTAAGGCTCCTGTTTTTTTTTTTTTTTTTTTTTCCTTGTTTATTTGTTTGTTTTGTTTTGTTACTGTCATCCAGTTTGCTCTGTCAAAAACTGCACAGTACTGAAACCCTTAGGAGTCTGTTTTATTATGAGAGAAACCAATCCAGAAATCAGTAAAAGCCACACATACATAAGATGGTGGCTGGGAACATAACTAGATTCTCCCCTTCCTGCTATAACAACAACAGCAGCAACAACAGTAATATTAATAGAAAAACCTTGTTCCAATTGTTGCCATCCTCTTCTCTCAGCTAAATGCATGGGTGCAATTGAAAAGCGTATGCTGATTCTGGAAGGCACACATTATGATACCGCACAGATCCCGCAGTTTAACATCCATTTTGTAATTTAGTACAGATCCCACCTCACCTCATGTGGACTACGAACAGCTCACACTAAAAAGAATGTGGCTCAGTAAGATGGGGATATTTTACCGAGCTGAAAAGGAGCTGCCTAAACTTTGTGTGTTATGAGGTTTAGGTATTGTCTGTGTTAGGGTCTGTCACTAAAGTACTGCTGTCCCTGCTATACTGCCTTTTGGGAGCCTGAGTATTTTATCAGGGTTTATGTTGGTATCAGTTGAGGATTGGATAGGAACAGAGACTGAACTACTTATCCATCTTCTCTGTTTTGTACTTACCTCTTCCTTAGAAACCAAGCTCTGTCATAAATAACCCAGCGAAGCAAACAAGTTGGAGAATGAACTATAGAATCAGAGATTCAGAGAATAGTTTAGGTTGTAATGGCCCCCTGGAGCTTACCTAATCTAACACCAGAGATATCTGGTCCAGAGCTGCTTTTCTGACTCTCTGTAGGAAAGAGAGTCCCATGGGTCACTAGGAACGTCTTTTTGGACTCTTTAGATACCTACATTTCAAATCCAGAAGGAAAAATAAGGTGTATGATTTAGAAAAAAATAGTTTAGAGTCCTTGTATGAAAATGTAAAAGATTATTCTCTGTGCAAAATAGTGGAGGAAATTATCATTATGCTTGCTAGGGAAAAGGCAATAAAGAGTATCTTCTTTGTTCTTATTTTCAAGTTGGAAAGCTTGATACACAATGAGTTATTTATACTGACAGACTGGTACTTAAGCAAATAAGCTGACCGTAGGTCCCCAGTGTGGATATGGGTTACTGCAAATAAACAAAGAACTAAAAAGCATATAAGTAAAATCTGTAAATACAGAAAATCCTTGCAAAATGTGCTACAAAGGCACATGGTAAAAGAAACTAGCACAGTTGTGTTCAGAGGTGAACCTGGTAGTGAATAGACTAAAATTACTTTTTAAAAAAGAAAAAAAAATATTTTTTAAAAACTAGTTTGCACCCAAGGACCCCAAAGCTCTTTGTTCTCAAATAAAAGATTAATAAAGCCTGGCCACCTCCCAGAAGCTGGTGTGGAATGGCACAGTTGTTGGCTGGCAGCATCACACAGGATCATGAAATGAGAGAGGGAATATCATCATGATCTGAAAACAATGTCGTATCAAGACAGGCAGGATGTTATTTTATGCTATGTAATTTGGCCAGCATGTCTGGCTTACCTCAGCCGGTACTGTGATGGGTTCTTGGCAAACATTCAGAGCTTTTATTTTACATATCACCTGTGCTAGTGTCTTTCCAGCAGCCCTTCGTGCTCTACCCAGGCTGCTCTGTTCCTAGCTGGGCAGAAGAAGGCGTCTCGCACGGCTTCCTGAAGCACAAAAACAGCACTTAAAAAGCCTTTGAATCAAACTAAAAATCGTCTTTGCTGTTTTTACCACCAAATACTGCATATCAAGGCTCTGATGTTTGCCTCCCCTGAGTCATCAAAACTCCCCTGAGCCTGACACAGCCAGCCAAGAGAGGCAGGCGGCTATGTGGAGTCTCTTGAAATGACATGAAATTGCCCTGACTGTCGGCAATTCAGAGGAGAGCAGCCTGCATTTCAGAATGTTAGTTACTGTAGCAAGAGCTTAAAATCACTTCTGTTGAGTCTTCTGCTGTCCCTCCTCCCTTTCAGGCAGAGATGTGCTGAGTTCTTCGGAGCAAGTATCATTTCTTAACCTATTTTAGAAGAGCTCGCTTTGATGTTCCTCTTTATGCTCCGTTGCATGAAATTAAAGAGAAACGCTCTTCTTACCTCACAAAAGAGGAAACAAATGCATGCGTATCTGAAGATGAGGAAAGAGCTAGCATTAACAAATTAATTATGTGGAGGTATGTTAGAAATAATTAAAAAAAATATATTAACTTGTTTATGGGTGATGAGTGGAAAGGAGTGGAAAGATGCATCTGCCTTCCCCGTTTTACATGCTACGAGAGGGATTAAAAACGTTAACCGTGCAAGGCCAGTGGTAGCTTCGGAGGGGGTCTTTGCCACCATCTATTGGTGAAATAGAGGAAAAGACAGAGCAAGGTGACCTTACCAATGTTCCGTACTGTACCAGCGCAAGCTTTTGCTCTATTTTGAGGTTTTGGGGATAGCAAATCTTTCTTTCTACTTTTTTCCTTCTTCTTGGTCTGGGGCAAAGAGCAACAGGACTGAAGTTATGTCCTCTGAGTGAAGAGCTGTCATAGGTAAACCTTAGCAGCTGGCCAGTGGTCCTGCACACCTCTCAATGGAGAAGAAGGGAGTTCTTGACTCACAGAGAATAATTTATTTCTCATGTCAAGTCTCTTGTCAACTTATTTCTTCCTGGCTTCTGGTAAAGGAGTTGGGCCTATTTTCTTTGCTTGTTTCAAGAAAAATTGCACTGATACTTGAATCAAGCCCTATTGCCACTGACAAGCCTTGGAAGAGTGCTGTAATTGCTAGCATTTTTGTGAAGTCCAGCAAGAGGGGCATCTGTGAAATGACATCCCTTGCAAGTAAAATGTTGGCAGAGTCAACCTATGCTCTGGGAAAGACAGGCCAGGAGAGAAGTGAAGGGAGCTAGTATCAGCAATTGAGCAGAAAAAAACATTAAAAATGTCTCTAGATATGAGATGAGTCTTTTATTGGCTTAATCAGCACTGCTTGCATATGCAAATTCTTCATGAGTAAAGCTTTTGCACTGCAGGTTCCAAAATGAATTCAGGTAGAGTCAGTGACAGGAGTAAATGAGCAGAAAGACAGTTTAAAGAGCCTGCTTAGTTTTCAAATCAACAAATTGCTGTGGTTCTTCTTAATCCATCAAAAAAAAGGAATAGAGAACAATCTGTCAGCCAGGCGGGAAGGTATAATGGTAAAGGACATAATGTTCCAGCTATTTTAGGGCCCATTTACACTATGAAACTTATGGCATTACAGAACAGTTGTTGAACACGTTTGAGGAACAGCTGTGTTATTGCTAAAGTGTGAAGACTAAAGTGTGTATAGACCTGTAGGGTGCTCAAGAAGAACAGTTTCAGGGGAGCTTCTATTCAGCTTAAAACCGTGTTCTTACTCAATTTCACTGTAAGTGAAGAAGGACTAGCGGAGTCAAATGACTCCATGAACACTCTCTTTATTTCAATGAAAATAGTGGCAATTATCCATGATAACTTTGATAGCTGTATCAATCTTTCTTAAATAAGACTAAATAACACAGATCAAAAGTGTGCTTTCAGTGCTCATTCACAGATACTCTGGTCATTGTTTAGATATCTCTGTTCCAAGAATAAGATGGTTTCTTCCCTCCCTCCTTCCCTTTCTCTCGGTGGGGCTACCATTTTGCTTATACTGAAGACTGGACCTCCCACAGAGAAATAAATTGAGAATAAAGAAATGCATCTCATCACAAGATGTTATGAGAATGACTTTCAAAGTCATTGCGAGGTAACTTTTATTCTTTTAAAAAAGATTTTCTTCATAGTTATCAGACTTATCAAAGCCTCCCTACCAAACCTGTCCTGCATAACGTGTTCAAAGTTTGTCTGCATTAATCATTTTTGGATGAATAACTGAAGCAGAAGGATGAATTACTTCAGAGCAATTTTAGTATGTGCCTCGTTGGCTTATCTATCTGTTTGCAACCATGTACATGTGCAGATGTTGAAGAAGTTTTTGCTCTAGCCAGAGAGCTGTGAATTGTCTGTGGTGGTAAAATGATGGCAGCTCTGGTCTGCTGGAGTGCAAGTGCTTTTGGAACTATTTTCAGGAATACTGACTTAAACAATCTTTGCTTTTCCTCCTATCTCAGTGAGAAATCTCTCCACTACTATTACATCTAAAAATCAATTTATTTCCCTTATAAGATTATTGGGAATTTCTGGAAGTATCTGTTAAAGTAACATCAATGACTGTACACTGCTGAAGTATGGAAAGTGTAGCATGGACCTGGAAGTCACTCTGTAGCTGCTTCTTGTAATTAGGGTTTCTTCTGTGTACGTGGATAGCACAGTTGCTTGCACT
Organism: Anas acuta; assembly: GCF_963932015.1. NCBI lineage: Eukaryota > Metazoa > Chordata > Aves > Anseriformes > Anatidae > Anas > Anas acuta. The sequence continues at coordinate 43,053,643 of NC_088980.1, read as the reverse complement.
AATTGTGGGTAGCCATATTGCACATTTTCTATGCTGCTATGTGAATAAATGCCCAATTTACATAAACAACAGTGTCACTTGCATATGCAAATGGGAATTCAAAATCTACACAGGAGCTGAACTTCGATTTATGAAGATCAGAACAGGCATTCTATCTCTGCTTAGTTTATACTGAGCCAGCCAAAATGCCACTGCAACTTAATCCTGAATCATATTTCATGCACTTAGAACTCTGCAGTCTAGGACAATTTATACATACCTATTATTATTTGTAGTGATTTGCACGTCTTTACATGAGATTATGACTTTAAATTCATTACGAATTTAACAGTGATCTAAACTCAGAACACGTACACATTGCTTGTTCCTGAAAAGCAACAGATGACAGAGGAACAAAACACGAGAAAGACACTACCTGTCAAAGTGTGTGGGAAGAGAGAAAGGAGCAGCAGGAATGTTGAGAAATACAACAGATTAAAAATGTATCTTAAGAACACACATGTTTGTAACACTAACACAGGCAAATGATCTTATTTGTATTATTATGATGCTATTCCTTCAAATTTGTTATTCTCCATCCTCTTTGTAATATCATACCTTTTCTCACTTTTACTGCTATAATGAAGAAAGTTAGTGACTTAACATGTGGGACAGATTTAGAGGACATGCTTGCTTTATAACGGAGAATCTCAGGCATTCATTTTCTGTTTCTCACAGATCCTGTCTGCTCTTCTTCTGGGAAGGGCAAATAATTTAGCATTCCTGGGCTGCCATGTCCTTCTGGATTTACTATGCTGAAAAATACCTAGTTTAGGTAAACACGTTTGGCTTAGTAAAAGAAATCAGAATAAAGCATGGGATTCTTGTCTATTTTTCCAACAACCCCTCTCACAGATGATCTGATGGGAAGAAAAAATCCTGCATGAATAAATTAAATTTAATCTTCAAGAGTTTAATTTTTCCACCTAAATGATTCTATGATAGCTATAATTTCAATAATATTTCCATCACTGCTGAAATTACTCTGTGTTTATTGTGCCTAAATGTGGGGACTTTTGTCTTTCTTACACGTAGGTAAATCATTGTTTTGGACAATCACTGTGGTGCCTGATTGTTCGTCACTGCAGGCAAAACTTTAAAATAATACTGTATGTATACTTCAGTTTGCTTTTGTTGTCATAAAAAATATATTTTTTTGGGGGAAAAAATGAAAATAGAATATTTAATTCAAATGTAATTCAAATATTTTGGATTCAAAAAGGTTTCCATGTTAATTTATAATTTCCTTCCTTCATAATGGGACTATGACAGCCTCACCCCTGTGAGAGAAGGTCTTTAATGATAGAAGATAAAATCCAGCTAGAGAGCACAACGTGCGGGAAAGGAGTATTTAGCAATCAGTCTATGACTTCCATGAGTCATTGTAATAAAATATCCAAATAAAATGCTTTTGTTTTTTTCACATGTAAACAAGAAATGGACAACTTTCCAGCTTTGCGATAATTGTTTTGTTTTATCTTGCCCATTAATTAAATCTTTTCTAAGACACAAAATTGTTTTGTAAAAAGGCTGTGTAACTGCTAAAAAATAGATTGGCATCACAAAAACTACATTTAGGATTGGAAGAGATTTGGAATAAAACTTGACAGAGTCTTACCAAAACTTTATTTCTTGATTTATTCATATTTATTTGAGGCTCCTTGCAAAGGCCTAATGACTTTTCCTGATGCTTCTACAGGCTTTGCAGGTTTCTTAGGAACTCCAAAACAGTATTTTTCATTCTTGTCTGTGAGATGTCCTGTCAACCCAAATCCACAGCTCTCTAATGACTTGACCTCTGTCTGGATCTTCTTTGTCTGATATCACCTCCTTGAAAAATTGTATTTATTTCAATATATATGGGATCCATAATTATTGAGGCAATATTAAAACCTAGCAGTCCGCTCATTCATGACTGTTCACCTGAATGAATACATCATTGGCAAGGATGTTGGGGAAATCATCTCAGGAAACTAAATCAAAATAATGTTCTAAAGTGGAGATCATTTTCCAACCAACAAAGGAAGGACTGGAAAACAAACTTCTTCATTTCATATAAGAAATGTAATTTAATCAACCATTTTTAATTCAAAGCGCTTTCTTTGTGTTACATGCTGTCTTGTTCAATTCAGCTCCTCCACACTGTAGCTCCTGACAGTTCTCTCCTTGACATTTCTAATAATAATTTCAATACCTTCTGAAAATTCCTGTAAAGGAGGATTTATATGATGAGTTAATCAAAACAGACTATACACCGGTGTGTTTTCATCCCAGATAAATATCCATGTTCCATTACTGAAGTTGATAAAATATTTGATGGACAGCAGTGACCTGCTGCCAACTGTTCCTGTGCTACTAGATATTTTTTTTTTCACTTCAGAAATATATGAGCAGGCTATATATTCATTTTTTCCCCCCTAATCTTGCAGCTGATTGCCTAAAACCTCCCGTCTGTGGCTTATACAAGTTAGGTTTAGAGGCCCTTGCTTTGATAAAATTGATGCTGCAGTGATTTGACATAAATTAATTTTTCATGCAGACAGTTTCCGTGGGGCTGCTGGCACTAAGTACACATGAAAAGCACATGCCTGGCAAAACTGTCATAATCCAAAGAAACCAAGGCTGTAGTTGATGAGGAATGATGTATGATGAATAACAAAGGCTCATTTTAAGGTAAGGCTCACTTGGAGAATGGTTGCTATCTATGCAAGCCAGGCAGCTGCAGCCTGTGAGACACAAACCCAAATTACTTTCACAACCAGCTGGTTCAGGGAGTCTCCCACTATATGAATGTTGCAACATTACTCAATATAAATCAGGAAAGAGAGTAGTACACTAAACCTACCAGCTTCTAAAACAACACCTCTTACCTCTCTTTCTTCTTCCTACCCTAGCTGATTTATCAGCAATACTCTCAAGTATTTGTTCTGAATTGGGATGTCAGGAACCAAAGGCATTTACCACCAGTGAAATGAAACAAGAGATTTGCCTTGATTAATAAAAATACCAGCTTATAGTGTAACAAGTCAACCAGTGTAATCATATGACTTCAGAAATGCTGCTTAGGTTATGACAGTGTTTGCCTGGCTTCTTCTATAACCTCTCCTGAAACTGTGGAAACAGGGAAAAGAAAGATAACTGAAAATCCTGAGCGTGATGCCTTAGGTTTTGCCTAGAGCCCCAGGGTACTACTCATCCATCTGCTCTTTGCAAGAGAAATGTTGTTTCGTGTTTGCTGTGGGGAACCATTTTCCAAGGCTTGGCACCAGCGATAACAACTGCAAATAAGGGTCATTAGCAGTGTAGCAAGAAATACCCTTCAGCACTGGGTCTCCTAAACATGCCTCCAGGTCCACGGGGATATTGTCACACTGGAATTTTTACTATCTCCTCAGTTCAGCAGCATCCCCCAAGCCACCTCGTGACCAACTTCAGACAAACTTAGCTGGCCAAACGAGGCCAAGTGTTATTCAGCAAGATTTAAGGCCATATCGTTGCCTGCCAAGATGGAAGAAAATGTTACAAATACGACAGAAAATAAATCCAGTTTGTCTAGACTTCATAAGCAGGCAGCCATGCTTATTCTTTTTCAACAAGAGCCTAAATGTATCTCTGTTCTGGGCAGCCTCCCATCGGTGTAATTTCCCATTTCTTTTCACTATTTCAGGGTCAAAGTTGACAATGAGTAGCCAATAGCACTCTCCCTCTTCTCTTTAGGAACTGAACCTCCCTCTCTTTCTTTTCTGTAAACTTCATCAGTGTCTTCACTCACTCATGCTCCATGTCTTTGAGATTTGGGGTTTGGAATAAAAATTGATTTTTTTAAAAAAATATTATTATTTTTTTTTTTTCTGGTGGCAGGCCTCGAGGGCCAGCCTACTGGCTAACTAATCTTGTCCAGTCTGATCTTGAGAATTTATGTCTTAATATCCTGCTGAAGCCATTAATGTCATGTATTTAATGTTATGGAAGAGATGAATTACACATACGTTCTCTAAGTTCATGGTCTTTAGTATATTACCAGCTTTCAAAGGAGATTACACTTGACACATTAATGAGAGTTACTACAGAAAGGTACCTCGTCCAACATACACCACCCACTTTCGCCATTAGTGTTAGTGGCCTAAGATAACACAGTCCATCTTCTTCTACTCATTAGTTAGATTCTCTGATTACATTTCCTCAGATCTTCCTTCAGAGAGCAGCAGCTTCATCTACCCATGTTCTTCTGCAGAGACCTATCAGTGGAGGACCTCAATGGCATTGAGAACACCACCTTTGCTCCCAGTTGGGTTACACCCTTCTGTGTACACTGTTGCCTCTTTCTGAGAACTGACTGTTACTGCCCTCAACCCAGTACTGAACATGTGTTGGAATCACAGTTCACTACCGGTAACTCTATTTATTTAATTAGGTAATCTCTGAATTACTATCTTTGGGCTACTATCATTCCCCTGGACTTTCACCCCTGAGTATATACCATACAATGTCTCTTTAGAACTTGTTTGTTGAGACTTTCCCTTTGTTATACAAATTACAAAACTTTTTTAGCAGTAGTATGTTTCATCCTTCTGTTCAGTCTTAGCACTACCTTTTTAGTAGTTAAATCAATCAGGGAATTAATTTTGTGCTGATTTTGTATAGAAAGCCCTCAGTAATGGATTAACCAAATAAGTAAAGGCTTAGTATTTGTCTGTATAGCATTAGGTCTAACAAAATATTTGAAATATGGGATGTATAAGTGATTTTTGCATATTGAAAAGTGTAACATTCACTCAGGTAGAAGCTGTTTTCAGAGTCTTCTCTTAAAAACTGGAATTTAAATATTTGAAAACAACTCCCACTGAATTTACTGACTTATTGTTATGGGTTTGACATGAGAGGGAGCACCTTGAATTAACTCAGAAATTAAAGGCTATCCCTAACATTTCATGTCTTAAAACACATACTACAAACTAAGAAGCCATGTAAGCCTTTATTATCATATATAATAATTTTGATAATAAACCCTTTAAGGCAGAGGTTTTATGTTTAAGGTGTATACTTGTACATGAAAACTCTTTCAAAACAATACAGGATGTGAATATAGGATGTAGGGAGCTAGCTATTTCCACACAAACTCTTTATGTGGTCACTCCTAATCCCAACAGAGGATCTTACTGAAAATACCTCATACTGGTTTGGAAGCAGATTAGTGTAAATCATATCTAGGCCTCCTTAGTAGGGAATTAAACTGTGTATAAAAGGAGAGTGACCATGGAGCTGTTATTGTGAAGAAACTCTCACCAGGCTGTTTTTGCACATTGATGCGCCTCGTCACAGCGGAGTCCTGATATTGACTGGAGCCTTTCTTTGCTCCTCCACCAGATAAGCATTTATGACTGGCAGCACTGCAGACTGTTGAGTTGTTTGAACTGTTTATAGTAGTATTCCTTTTCTGAAACGTAACAGATATCTCTTTTGGGCAGCATTCCTCCTGGTAGCAAGCTGTCACTTCCTAAGTTTTGCACTGTGGTGAGATGAATGCTTAGAAAGCAGGATGCACTTGATTTTATTCATAAAGCATTGCACATGTGGTGGAACATCCTGGCTTCATCTAATTAAGCAATAATTCACCATGGGCAGCAGTGTCTTTCAGAGTGGTTATTGTCTGCCTCAGCTCACTTGCTGAAAGGCCACACAACTGGAAGTGGAATAATCCCCTGGGAATTTATTTTCCAGAATGCTTTACTAACAAGAAGTAAGTAGCTTTGTCCTGTCTTAAGTTTTGGTTGCTTATGCATTTTTTGTATTATACAATGAGAGCAAGGCCTGGCTTCATGGAGCACAGCAACATCTCTGGGCTAATGATCTGAGATAATGTCAAGACAGCTGAGCAAAATCTTTTCCTACTCCAGGTGTGTTACCTGAATGAGATCTATTGTCCCCTCTTAAACTGTTAGCAAGGCTACTGGAGCTAGGCTTTGCTGGAGAATGTATGGAGCTATGATCAGGTCAATAGTAGTGCTTTATCTCTTTTCTGCTTTTTGTTTTGATTTTGTTCAATGCAACTTCAAAATCAAATGAAAGAGTGGAAGGGTAGGCTGAGTGGAGAACAGAAGCATATGCGTTCAGCGGAAGAGGTGAAGAAAGGGCATATTGAAGAGACAGTGAGCAGAAAGGAAAGAAAATGTAAGTAATAAAAAGAGCCAAGAAAGAAAAAGAAGGGGCAGGAGGTGGGTAGTATCATTAAAGAAACATGGAAAAGGTGAGGGTAAAAGAAACATGGAGGTAAGAGATGCTGAAAAAGGATTGCTGGTAAGAAAGCAATATGTGAGAAGGTCTGAGAGTGGTGCAATTTGTGATGGCTGGGTAGAGAGTGAGTCTGGGTAAGAGATGCTCAGAAGCAATGTTGATGACTTGCAAATTTGAGGATCAGGAAAGGTAGTGGAAGAAGAGGCTCAGAAACTCCAGGGAATTCCCTGAAGGCCCAGGCAGGGAGCAGGCAGGTGGGCTGCTCCAGGGAGCTGTTCTGTAGTCCTTACTTTACAGTAAAAGGTGGTAGGGCAGATCAGAGCAGGAAGAGAAGAACAACTCTTAAGAAGGAAGAAGCTGACTGGGAAAGACCTTTGCACAAAGTAGCTTCTGTGTCATCCTGAACTTGATTCAAAATTTAGTTCTCTTTAACTTATCTCACCAGCTGTGTTACGGGTTCACAGCCATGCCAGTAACGGGTTTTAGGGCAGTAGTTTCTTTGTTTCTGTTCTTACCTTGAAGCAGTGCATGAACAATTTGAGTGAAGCCCTTTCTTTGCATTGCTAAGCCTGTGCCCCTGGACCCGCAGGCTCTGTAGTCTTTCAAGCATGACATAAAGAGAAGCAGCAAGGAAATCTTCTTCCCTTTGTTTTTTGGGTCTATATTCTATTAAATCTGTGAAAAGGCATAGCTTTTGAGTTGCTTAATGTAGAAATTTCCTATCTCTGTCTCTTTTTTGCTTAACTTGATCTTATAAGACTGTGTGAATTCCCAGGTTGTGTTATGTTGTCTGAAATAACAATCAAGGGAGAGGGAAATACTTTGTGAATTATGTATCTGTAACAGCACTTCAAAGAGGTTCTCCCCTTAATCTTATTTTTTTTTATTTCTTCCTGTGGAGAAGCTAAATATATCTAAAACAGAATATTTAGAAAATGTCATTAATCATGGCTTTCTTTTTTTCCCTCCATCTATAAACAAAGGAGGTAAGCTGGAGAGTGGCAAGGCAAAAAATATAGATAATAGACTATCTCCATCATTCACTTACAGCTAACTACAGCAATATTCTGCTGTAGACCATGAATATATATATATATACCTGTTTGCTATATATGATACTCAGGTAGTGTTATGATTAAGACATAAGATTTTATTTTTATATCCATCATGGAGTTTGGCTTTTATGATCAATATATTTTGTTTACAGAGTGTGTGAGGTTTTTGTTTTGTTGCTGTAATATCTGGCTAGCAGAAAATGTATCTGTTTCTAAATCAATAACAAAAAAAATTTGCATGTGTGGAAGATAGTAAATTTTATTGTCAGAAATATTTCTCAAAATAGAAAGGAAGTCCTTTCAGTGCTAAATTTAGCTTGTTCTTCCTTGCTTGGCTGTTCTAGAAGCATAACAGACTTGGGGAAAGCTAACTACACAACTGCTTCTCTGCCAGGTCATCATGGCTTTATTACTGTTGCAACTGGATTTAATCAAAAGGGGTTAGACAAAATGTGAGCCAGTATATTCAGTGTATTCTGTCCCAAGCTGCTGTTTTCTATCTGGGTCAAACAGCTCCTGTGGAAAGTGACTGACCCCAGTTGTGCTCAGTCCTGCTTACCGGTGTCAGTGTAGTTGCAAGGTGGGGAGAGCCAGGACAGCGAGAAGCGTGGTGGCACGAGTTCCTGAATTGTAATCAGCTCTCTCTTTCCAAAACCACATATGCAGTTGAAAATTGCAGGTAACATTTGTGCTGGGTTGGAAACAGTAGGGCTGTTTTCCACCTGTTCCCCAAAGCAAGATTGTAATATGTAACTGACAAGTGTCAGAAACCCTCAATGAACAACTGCAGCAGGCTTAACACCTTCCCTGCTGGAGTGGGTTTATGTGGCAAGGTTTTGGTAGCAGGGGGCTGCAGGGTTGGCCTCTGTGAGAGGAATCCAGAAGTTGCACCATGTTAGCTAAGGGCCAATTTCAGCCAGCTCCACAGAGACCTGCTACTGGCCAGAGCCAAGCCATTAGGTGATGTTGTTTGTGCCTCTGTGAGAGCGGAATTAAGAAAGGAAAAAAACTGCTGCACAGCAGCAGCTGGGAGAGAGGAGTGAGAAGCAGCCCTGCAGCCCCCGAGGTCAGAGCAGCAGGAGGGCAGGAGGTGCTGCAGGCACGCAGCAGCAGTTCCCCTGCGGCCTGTGCAGGGAGAGGCCCCTGGTGGAGCAGGCTGTCCCCCTGCAGCCCATGGGTCCCACATGGAGCAGATCTCCACGCTGCAGCCCCCCCATGGGTGGAGGAGCCCCCAGTGGAGCAGGTGGATGTGGCCTGGAGGAGGCTGCGGCCCATGGAGAGCCCCCGCAGGAGCAGGCCCCAGGCCAGAGCTGCAGCCCGTGGAGAGGAACCCACGCAGGAGCAGGGGTCTGGGGGGAGCTGCCGCCCACCCGTGGGGGACCCATGCTGAAGCAGTTTGCTCCTGGGGGATGGATGGATGGACCCTGTGGGACAGAACCGTGTGGGAGCAGTTGTTGCAGAGCTGCTGCCTGTGGGAAGCCCCTGCAGGATCAGTTTGGGAAAGACGGCATCCCGTGGGAGGGACCCCATGGGGAGCAGGGGAAGAGTGAAGAAGCAGCAGAGGAGAAGTGCTATAGACTGACGGCAGCCCCCATTCCCCTGCACCACTTGAGGAGAGGAGGTGGAAGAGGGTGGATGGGGGGAAGGTGTTTTTAGTTTGTTTTCTTTATTTCCCAGTGCTCTAGCTTGTTCATAATAGGCAATAAATTTATCTAATCTTCCTACTCTGAGTCTGTTTTGCCCATCATGATAATTGTTGAGTGATCTCCCTGTCCTTATCTCAACCCTTGAGCTCTTTTCTTTGTATTTTTCCCCCTTTCTGTTTAAGGAGGGGGAGTGAGAGAGCAGTTGTGGAGCTCAGCTGCCCAGCTGAGTAAAACCACCACACCCACCCTGCTCCTTCCCTGGAGTGATTTACTACTCTGTCATTTACTCAGATTTTGCCTAATGTAATAGTGATTTCTGTCTTGAGAAGCCTTGCAAAATAATCAATATATTTGACCTTCCTTTAGGTGATAGATGGAAGATCTTTGAAAATTATGAGCAGGACTTATCCCAGGCTCATCTCTAGATCATGGATCAGTGCTCTAGAGCCACCTGAAAATTTCTGCCTTGGAGCACTTGCCCCGTCTTTGTCTTTTCCACTCTAGGAGGAACATCTTAAAAAGAAAATCTGGGTAGATCAATGCTAACGTAATGACAGAGAAGAAGTTTCTGTATTTTCTTCTATTTGTGATCCATCTTCAGTATTTTCCATATGCCTGTTCAGCTGATAACTGAGCTGGATATGGGTCAGATTGTTTTTGTGTCCAGTAACTCATAAACTGCCTACAACCTGTATCAGCTAAAAGCCTTGAGCACCAGAATATCTGTCAAGCCTGATCTGACTTAGTATACCGTAGTGGATGCATGGCCTACTCTGTAGACAACTGAAGGTTATTAATATTAATCTCTTTTGTTTTGCAATGTAACTTCATTGGGTAAGATGACATAGTGATTTAATGAAGTTTAGCCATGGAGATGCTAACCTGTATCTGGAACGTGCACTTTAGATTAGATCTGGATCTGCAAGCTCAGATTCTGACAATTAAGACGAAAGTAGGTTTGTGTACACTGGAAAAGTCAAGAATTGGAAGTAATTAATGTAATTAAAGTGGATTAGTTAAATAGGATTAATTCCTGATCTTCCAAAGTGAATTAAACTAAGCCAAGTTAAGACCATTTTCATTCCAAGTAAAAGTATCCACTTGCCAGTTTAATGCAGTTTAACTAATCTTCTTAAAAAGTGAATTTGGATCGCTTTTCCTGAATATCCTCCTGTACCTAGTTCCTTCGCATTAAAACAAATAGCTTCCACATTGCTTCCTTTAGGGCATGGTTGAACCTGATGCTCAGGATTGGAGCCTATGATTAAATGTATTTGGGAAATAAGTTCTGTATGGTACTAAGGGAAAAACAGTCTGTGAGTGCTAGGAGTAAAATTAATGGAACTTTATTTAGTTTTAAGTGCTAAAATGAGACAGTTCAGAATATGCATCTTCCGTGTTTTCAATGTTTACGCCTTTAATACCTACAAACAGGGTGACAAAGGCATCTAATCTTAGCAGCAAACTGGGTGGAAGGCTAGTGTAAGGGCAGGCAGGCTGAACTGAATGCATCATTATTGTTCTAGGACCCGTGTTCTCTTAAGTTATGATCTGCTTCATAATGTGATTTTCTGCCATTTAGGGTTAGCAGGTGAGCTGTACCGTAAGCCCTGCTGAGTGCTGAATGACTGGGAAATTTTTGAAGCTCCTCTCTGTGTCTGGTCTTTGAGTTGGTGGATGGCTCTCTCCATGCACCCAGCTCCACAGCTTATTTTTGAGAGTGGCAGAACCTTTGTCTCCTGCAGTTTCTCTCTAAGCAGCATGGTTTTTCCACTTTTTGTTGGTCTGATCTTGATGGAGACAAAGTACTAGGACTTCGCTTAGCTAAGACAGTGCTGAACAGTGCTGCTCCCACTGCATCGCCTTTCTTCTCAGGTCAGTCACCTAAAGCTAGTTGCCTTACTTTAAAAAGGAGTCACATGTATTGGACATCAAGGTTAAAATTATATATACTCTGCTGAAGAGCTAACAGTGTATTTCAAGCATGCTTATTGTGGGAAATCATTTAAGTAACCCAGTTTACTAACTAGAGCCCAGGACTGAAGAATATTGTAGGCAGTATTTAAAAAAACAAACAACAAAACATCATAAATAGGTAAGTTCTTTTCTTTCTACATGCATTTGCCCCTGTTGGAATGTCTGATCACAAGACTACAAATTGGAGCTCAAATTTAGTAATTGGTAGCATCAGGATTGAAACCTCCATTTCTCTTTTTTTTTTTTTTTTTTTTTTCTTAGTGGGACAACACGTAGTCTTAGTAGTTTGGCTGTGTGCTGTCATTGGCGATATAAGTGCATATGAAGTCCTTGTGATCATTCTGATTTTGATGTGGTTTGTCATGTGAAGAAGTCATGATTCCTGTCAGCTGAACAACTTCTCTACTGTTTTTTTTTTGTTTTTGTTTTTTTAAGATCTGTTAAGCTGTGATTCACAAAAGCATTCTAAAGCTGTACTAGCTCTAACTGAGATTTCTACTACTAGAAATGAATTACTTTTGATTGTAAGGGAGGTTTGAAAAGGTAAAAAAAGATGCCTTCCTCATGAAAATTTTTGGGGAGAATGTGTTATGTCAGGGATATCTCAGCCAGTCAGGCTCAGAAGCAGTATGGGCATAGTTTTCCAGTGAGATGCCAGACATAACATGTAAATCAGGCACGGCTTCTTGATCTAAGCTGGTCATTGCACAGCTCTGTGTTGTGCCATTTAGCTTTATTGCCTAGAGAGTGTTGTGTGTTTCTTTGCAGCATGGTGTAGATAGGCCTGAAGGATATACCTGAGCTACATACTGGATGTCTAGGTATCTCTAGTAGAGGTTTTTGAAGATGAGAATGGCCTTATCCTCAGTAACACCATGACCTCTTTACATCACTCAGGCAATGCAAAACGGGCTTTGAACTGAGGGAATTACAGGTGATACCTACATACCTAAATTCTCTTCTGTATTACTGGTGGTACAGAAGGATTTTAATGAAGAATAATTTTTGGTTCCTTGACAGTGAAGTATTTCTATGCAGTGCACGTTAAACAAATAGGTTATCATGATAATTCCCACTTAACAGACAGTCCAAACAACTATTTTGTGTTATATCTGTTTACAATGTGACTTCATTTGAAAGGACAGAGTATCAAGACATAAAAAGCTTACTTCCTTGACAACAGGTCAAGCTTTACCCGAGAAAACTGCAATGTAATTTAAATGTTGACGTGTGGTCATTTCCGTGGTTGATTTGATTTGATCTGTCAGTAAATCACAACGCTTGGTAATATAATAAACTCCCACTCTTTGATTGTAACTGATACCAACAGAGGAGCACTGATCAGAAAAATTTTCTTTTGATTTCTCTGGGTAGTGGATCAGTGCAGCAGCGAAATGGAAGAAGCTGGAGAAAAAAATCAACAGCATAAAGTTAACTTTTTATCTCTGCCCACAAAGATGTTCTTTAGAACTACAGACAACATGGTCCTCTTCCTCTTCCTTTTTTTTTTTTTTTTTAAGTGAGCAAAACCTTTCTATATGCAGTACCTGCAACTTATAGAATAATACAAAATGTCTTAAATCAATTCGTACCACAAAATGGTGGTATGTGACTTCCAGTGGATACTTCTGCTGTATCATCCTCCACAGCTATGCATATGCAGTCACCTAGTCATCCTCCCTCCTCCTACCCCCCCTTTTTTTTTTTTTTTCAAAAAAGGGTGTAAAGCTTTGATATTTTATTTTTTTTCTCAGATCTATTCACACTCAATATTTATCAGCCTTCTGTGTTTTGGATCACTTCAACTAGCTCTAACAGGATTAAAATTTTCAGACTCCTCTCAACTGCAAGAGTCCTGGCATAATTTGTAACTACAGGTATGCAGGCATGCCCTTGGGATGCAGATGCTCTATACTTCCTGGTATCTCCTTCTTGAGAGCAAAGGTTTGCACAGTATAAGAGCTCTGACTCAGAGTATTGCTGGTCCTTCAAATTGCTGTTATAAAATGGACAATCCATTCTTTTGTCTTCAGCAGTGTTGGTGCTCTGCTGTATGGTATAGGCTTCTCAAGCATTTGGAATATTCTGAGGCTGTCCAGGATCCCACCCTACCCCAAGGTCATACTCTTCCATAGTTGTTGTTGCCTTTTCACATCCTGAACTGCCGCAACCACCTGAAAACCTGAGCAGGGTCTGTACACTTTTTCAACTTAAATTTCAAGAATGATATGAAGTAATTTTCTTCTAAGTTGTATTTCTAATTGGAAATATTTTTTTGAGTTACAGATTTGAGATCTTTCCTATTGCCTTCCACCCCCATCACTTATCCAGGAACAGTGTGATTAGAGCTAAAGTAACTGTTTTCCTATCAGTAGCAGGGCTGGTGAGGGAAAGGACAGGCACATTAATTATATAGTACACATCACTTCCAAAGCCAGCTCCTGCTAGCACTGGAAACTTTTCTGGCTACTCTGGAACCTCTGTTTTGGCTCATGTACCTTTTGCAAGTGGAAGCCAAGGTATTTTAGGAAGTTTCTTGTTCATTTAAAATAAAAAGTAGGGTAATTAGACGAAGCAACCAGTGCCAAATGCGATGTACCACATATGAAATGTTTAATTACAGAGGAAAGTTGTGTTCCTATTGACAGAGTAATCTGTACTCTAATTTACTTGTCTTACAATTCATTACTTCTAAGATATTGATTTTCCAGTAGAAGGCTTTAGTGGATAAATAAGTACATTTTATTTCAGGGACCTTGTTTTGAGGCTGATCTGTGAACCTCTGGCAAATGAACTTGGAAAGCTCAAACCTCTCTATTAGGTGGTGTCTGTGGAATAATCAAAGGAGACATACTTCAATAGTGCTGGTAACTTGTAAATAAAGGGCAGGGAAACAAATCAGTTAGAATGGTGCTGCTTTTCAGACTTAGATGATGTCCTAGCAGGATGCTGAAGTGAACAGTATTTGGATTTTGGTTATATGTACATGTACCTTGGTTTTTAGGTTTTAATATCACATTTACTTCAACTATACTCTGTAAGACTTAGTACCATGCAGCAAAGAAGTGAGGGGGTTTGGGAGGGTGGAGGGAAACTGGAGTCATTAAATCTTGTCCTGATGCTTCATAAAAAGGTGAATACCTTCAGAGTGCACTTCACTTCACAAAGTAGTAGTTCTATCATGGGTGAGATCAGCTTCTAGCTTTGGCTGGGGAAGCATGAGAGACAATTAGTCTTTGTAACATTTATCTAAAGCACTGGTTCCAGAAGTAGTTGCAATGTCATATTTGTCAGAAGCTTTCAGCATCTGCAGCCCTTGAACTGATTGGCAGAAGTTATTTGTGCTAAGCAGTTCAAAGCAAAAAGCCTACATTGTGTGTCATGCTCTCACTGTGGGTTTTTGGTATTATTTCAACCTAGTACAAATAACTCCCTGGGATTTTGTCTTTGCATTTACCTTTCTTTTGATGTGAAGTAAATGGTTAACCTGTTGACTGTTTATTTGCTAATTTATTAATAAAGATATTGGTGGTAGTGTTCTATTTCATAATAACATGGGTTCCTGTAATTTATCATATCCAAGATCATTTAGACCTGTATTTCTGAGACCAGCAGTAGCCAATACCATGTGTTCTAGAGAGTTTTATCTTTCATGGACAATTTTCCAGTAATATTTCTATACACAACAATATCCGAAAGCAAGCAGGTAGGTGTTACTTAAAATATTTTTACTTTAAGTATTTTCAGATAGAGACTTGTTCCTGCAGCTGTATCGTTCTTTAATCCTTCCAAACTCTCTTTCAGCAATATATTGTGGAACGGTTTCATGTATTGTATCTTTGGTTTTAAAAATCCCTTCTGCTCAAATGTGTTTCACTCTTGCCTAGGAGACCATCATTCTGTTTTCTATGCATTATTTTATAGATCTGTCATATTCCCAAGGTTTTTTCTTTTCAAACAAGAATAATAATCTTTCTTTTTAACCTCTCCCAATATAGAAATATTTCTATGCATCTAATAATTTTTATTGCCCTTCCCTGTCTCTTTCTATTTATGCTTTTTTTTTTTGTGTGTGTGTTGAATTGGATGACCAGAATTGATATATGGCTGTGCCATTTTTTTTTATATATATAATGACACTGTATTTTTCCAGATTGCTTGTTATCTCTCCCTTTAATGAAGGCTAAAAAGATATTCAATGCTTTTATACTGCCAGTGGGCATTGTACTTCTCAGAACAATGTCTAATTCTTTTTCCAAATCGTTATGGGGTACAGACCATCAGAGTATGCGAGGAGTTCACCTTGTTCCTTCCATTACTCTGCGTTTAAGATGCATTTGCTATTATGCTATTCAGCTCCCTAATTGCATCAGGTTCCTTAGTCACTGATAATTCTTGAAACCATGTGAGCTGGCAAGAAAACAAACAGGTTCTCCCTCCCCTCAAAAGAGATTTGACGCAGTGAAAGCAAACAATTTGGATCACTTGCATTTTACCCTATCTCTCTTCTATTTTTCTTCTATTTTAGTCACATGGGAAGATGCCTGCCTTTGGAGTGCCATTTCTTTTCAAGGAATTTTGTCAGTAACAGGTATTAGCACAGGGAATAGAGGGCAAATTTGGAGCCCAAATTATTCTAGTCCTATCAATTATTCTTTGTGTATATCCACCTTTTTAACTCCACCTGATTGTTCTATGGCAGTTTCAAGCTGCATGTGTTTCCTACACTTTCTTTTTAAGAGGATTTTTTTTTTTTTTCCCTGAAGATGTTGCCTTAGGGCTAAGTGGTACCTGGATTTTATCTAGTTTTTACCTCTGTCTATATTAATTGGGATACTTTTTAGTCCAGCAGCTGGCAGTCTTCTTGGAAGGCTGCTGCATCACGCCTTGGTGCTGACTTGTCCCCACCAATACCTCGATATTTCCCTTGATGTGTGGCAATATGAACCATCTGGCATCTGAATTAAATAATCCTAGCGTAAGAGAAAATCTTTCCATTCAGCAGAGGAAAACTTGGCCACTTGAATAAGAAAGCATGATCAGAGGACTACCACATGCTTCTAGTACTTCATTTCCACGACAACCCAGTAGTTGTAGTGCAGCCCCAAGGCACAGCAGCCCAAATATTATTCAGCTAATAACGGTCCCTAAACTGAAGCAATGGACTAGAGCTCCTAAGGAATTTATTTTTTCACATGGATACTTGCTTCCTCAGAGAGTATAGACTTGGTAAAGCTATGAATTTGGGAGCAGAGGAGCTTATATTTATAGAAAAGTCTGGAGCTCATTTCAGTGGTCTTGAGCAGAAAACATGGCTGCCTTTCAGCTAAGCACTTGCAAAGTACTTTGTCTTTCGCTTACAACTATTTTTATTCCATGTAGTCATGTAAAATTGACCTGTGTGCCTAGGTGCAGTAGACCAGACAGACTGACAGAAATATTAATGAGAGTAACAGTACCCAAAAGCCTCTCATGCTGCCATGTGTCCTCGTTGTCAGTGTTGCTTGGCATTGTGACAATTCCATTTTTATCCATTCATTTCTTAAATTGCCTAATTGCTGTATTTCAGCTATATGTGGAAAGCTAATGTATCATTAAAAGATCACTTAAATATTTTTCTTGAAGAGACTTTTTTCCCCCTTATTTTTCTAAGTCTTTCAGGATTTAAAACTTCTCTCTGCACCAGTTTCAACTGTTTTTTGGATGGTAACATTAAAAAGCCACTAATTTTGCCTGTACTTTTAATAACAGGAAATATTTTGTACTGTGTTTACACCTTGTCCAGATGATTACTCTGAGCTTCCTCTTTTTCTTTACTTTCTTTTTTTTTTTTTTCCCCTTTTTTTCAGTATGCAATAATTAATGCTATTCTCACTTACACATTCAGGATTTTGGCACTTCATTAAGTTTTTCCTTCTTTCCAGTCTTTACTTCCTCACTTTCCCTTCAATCAAATTAATTCAATGAAGTATACTTTGATCATCTGTATCACTGGTGGAAGAAATATTATCAATTTCTGTGTGCAGTCACTTCAGTAGTTTCTTTATGAAGCGTTGCACTACCAGAAGCAATGCTTCATAAAGAAACCTGTGGTAAAAGGGTCCTTACAATGAGAAAGTAAAATCTCAACAAGACTCAGCTTGCAACCCAATGTATTTTCCTCCTTAACAAGATGGAGGGTGATCTTGACCTAGGCCCAGAAATGCTATTTTTGATCCTCAATTCAATGAGGCTAAAAAAGCAAGTAGCATTCTTCCCATATCAAAGCCGAAGGAAACTTACTGGTGTTTTTTTGTCTCATGCCTTGAATCCATAGACTATTTTTGATGCATGTATGTGGGGTACCAACGAGTCCCTAACCTGCAATTTTTGAAAATTTTTGATCAACTTCTATCTGGAAATCATCTGACAACCATTTAAATTAGTATAAGTAAATTAGGAATTACACAGCATCTCTCTATTTGCAGTCTTGAAAGGAACAGGTCCCTGATTTGTTGTCATGTTATTTATCTTATTTCTAGTCCACACTTGATGTCTCTTAGAGCTTCTCTACATGGTACATTATTGTTTAGGTTATGACTATTAAATGCAATAAGTATGCTACGCTGTCTCTGAGACACTTGCAGTGTGTACTAACAGCACATCTAATATGAGTGCACATGAGATGAAGAAGTGTACCTCCTGCCATGTGCAGAGTATCTGCAAAGAAAATTAAAATTGAATGGCTACAGTGCTGAGAGTTTGTACACCTTGCACTGCATGCACTCAGGAAAGCCTTGCTTTTACTGTGAAGCCTTTTATATTTGCTATGATTTCAGTCAGAAACTCAGTTGTTGCTGGCACCAGAGGAAGGCTAAACACCCAAGAAAATGGAGCCGAGGGTATATCTGTATTGCACGCTGTATTTGTGTGTAAAATTTGAAAGGCTTGAAGGGTTACCATTGATTGATTTGGTACCCTAGCTACTTCTGTAGGATGCAGTGTTATACAGTGCACTTACAGGGCAGCACAGACACTTGCTGAACAGCAAAACAATTTGAGGAGAGCAGACAGCAGAATTGGTAATAGTTGCCCAAATAGGAAACTGTATGGAGACCAGCTGTATGGTAGAAATAGCACAGATACCTCAAAGAAAGGCACAGTCAGATACATTTGCGTAATTTTGTATACCTAACATTCTTACAGCACAAAAAAAGGCAATGTAAAAATGGAAAGGGATGATTGGTGAGTGACTTGCACATATTGCATGTGCCTGAAAATTAAGCAAGAGTATTTCAGTATCTGGTTAACTGCATTTAAATGCATAATCCAGAACTTGCTGATTTCAAAAAGATGTGCCTAATGATTTGTCATACATTTGATAAAGCTCTTGCGGTATTGACACTCAGCAGACTGATGTGTTGGGTCCTAATTAGCTGAGCTCATCTGCTCTAAATTTCCCTGTGTATACCAATAGACTGTGGTGCTGTTTCTGATGCCTTGCTAGTCTAGGTCTAAAGCTGTCCCTACCATCTCCAGATGTGTGCCTTTGGCAGCCTTTCTCACAATATCAACCACATGTGTACCTTGGGCTACAGTTTAACTCTGTGGGGAACCTGAATTGTGATGGATGCAGCCATACACACGTGCCTTTCAGAAGTGCCAGTACTCTTAGCTATGTGGACAAAAAAGGGGGTGGCAAAACAATAAATCCTGGGTATGTTTCTATGCCTAAGTTTTATTACTACTCTTAACTATCCTTTGGGCTCTCAGGTCAGTCCCTGTGGGATGGTCTGGAATTGCTTTCTTGCAGCTCATGACTGGTCTCCAGAGCCACTGGGTCTCTTCAGCTTAGCTCATCTTTAACCTTACTTGTTTCTGGAGCTAAACCAGCATTGCTGCTATAAAGAATGTTCCTTATCTCCTTCCTAAAGCTTCCTGTTCATCTCCCCAAGGCTTCCAATATTACAGACCTCCTTGATTTACCACTTGATTTCTCTGTTAACCTTCTACCACTCAAAATTCCCATCTTACGGACAGATAAGTATCGCATTAAGCATCCTCCATTAACTTTCTCAGTAAAGAGATGCACAAAGACACAGAGGGCTTTCACAGGGCGGTGGTTGTCTTCCTATTCATTTTGAAACACTGCAAAAAGTTGATCATCTGAGGCATCCAAGAATAATTCTTTGGTGTGCAATCTTTCATGGGTGTTTCTGTACATTATATTATTTTCAGTCTTGTGCAGTGCTTAAAACAGGAATTAATTACACTTTTATGGACACTTAAAGTTCCATCTTACCTCTGTCAGAAGACACCCTTCATGGTGTAAGGTACTTGTGCCCATCTGTCAACTTCAACTACTCTATGCCAGCATGTGCATACAAGCCTAAAAAAGGGAGAGAGGGAGATCAGATAGAACACAAGTCACTAAGAACCCAAGTAACTTTAATTTCCACAATTATTTTCTTAGGAAAGTTCTCTGGGGGTCACAGAATGTATTTCCTTATTTATTTTTTTTCTGAAGACTGAAAATGTGATGTGAGATGTCAATGAAGTGTCTGGTTATCAGTGAATTCACATTCTTCTTTCTGAAAACACCCTTATGTTCAACAAGCCATGAATTTAGTAGTCGTGAGGTCCTGTCACATAGTTCATTTCACATGCCATTTTACAGGGATATTTTTATGGCTGACGCATCCAAAATAAAAGCAATCTTAAAACTTCATTGATACTTTACAGAACTTTTACCTCATTGCTCTTAAAGTGTACACACAAATGGAACGAGGCTGTTACACAGGTTCAGCTTTTCAGACAACTCAACATCACCATCACACCTGCACAAACACACCCTACTCTTTCAGTGCTATTTTACAGCCTTTTTTCTTGTCTGGGGAGTGACCTGATACACATTTCCAAGTGAAAAAATAGACAAAGATCCTGCTCTCTGCTGCTCTTATTTCTGAGCTGACTCTTCTTCACCACCATAGGGCAGCATGAAGCAGAGGGACCCTGTGGTGTTCAATCTTGCTTCTCCATATCCATATGCAGCTGGATGATCTAATTTTAGGCCTGTCAGCTTTTGCACTGATAAGTTAACAATATAGATCACGTATAAGCAGCATCACAGTGATTTTTAAATGAGATTTATTCATGTAAAGTGGATGATAAATGGTTCTCTTTTATCAGACTCTTGCAAATAAGATTAAAGCAAGATTATTCTTCTGGAATAAGAGAACAGCTGGCACAAAGCTAATGTCTCTAGGTCATACTGTGTTTGCCTGACCTTGTAGAGATGTATAATGACAACATGGAACATCCAGGTAGTCTTTCTGCTTCCTAAATCCTGTTTGTATTACAACCAGATGCTACCTGGAGTACTGAAATGCTGGGAGTTATATGAGCACTAAGAGAGGATTTGACAGGAACAGGCAGTGGCCTGGAGAGCACAGTCTGCTCTGGCCTTTCAGGGTTTGATATGCATGTGCTGTCTCTCACAAAAAAAAAAACAAACAAGTGAGGTGTTTGCATTGTCCTCCTTTAGCATTTTAAGTGGACTACCCTATCATACAGAGTACCTTGGGTGTGCTTCCCTAAAGCTTAGTCCATCCTACTGGCCACTCAGCATTGGTGTCTTCTGGATTCCAGTTGTTGCCCTGATTTTGCCACCCCCTCCCTTCAGTTTTCATGAAATAGGATAAGGGCTATGTTACAGTTTTCAATTTATAATGTGGCGTGAAGAACATGTGTTGCTTGTCCTCGGTATGTTATGTCATGGTGGAGGAGGCCAAATCCACGTAGATCTGTCAGCATTACATACACAGAGTGGCTCCTGAAGTGAACTACTGTCAGTTTGCTTCAGAGAGAGCAAGTTCTGAGGGACTGGGAGAGAACTAATTGCCCATATTGGTGCAATCAATAGATATTTTTCCTGGATGAACTATCTTAAACTGTAAAATAAAACTTTTCCTGTTTTTCATTGCATTCAGGCAGAGGTCCGCGCTTTGTCACCAGAATGCTCTTGACAGGAGGTCAGCTGTTTTGATGAATGCAGCAGGACTGCAAATAGCTGCCCAAGTACGAGGTGGGCCAGGAGAGCTAGCAATGATGCTAGGGTTTTTCTCTTTCACTGACTTTCACAACATCCCACCTGTCCTTGATTCCTGTGATTTGAGGAGGTGGAAGGGAAGTTTTACAAACTTGTACTGATTCCTCTCATCTACACTTCCCTCTACTGATCGGAGGAGATATTCTGTAATACTTTTCTGTAATTCTGATATTCTGTAATACCTTTCCATTTCTTATCAATATTACCTCCGTATAAGAAAGTCCTATATTTGGCTTACTATGGCAGGGCTGAGTGAGCTTTGAATGGCACAGTTCTTTTAGGGAAAAAATAGGACTTTGTTATGCAAGATACAAGGTCTGTTATCTCCCTTTTTCACTTTTGTGACACTTTTCTTCAGTGTCTCTCATGTGACAGAAATCCAGTCCCTGGTGTTTGACTTTTCTGCTGTTTCTCAGACCTCATTTTTCTAAGAATTCCCAGCAATGAATCTGTCTACAGAGTCTATAGTTGATGGCATTTTGCCATCTGTCACAACCCTCCATGCTCTAATAAATTAACTCTATTCGTCTGCAGATTTAAACTGGAAGACAGTGCAGAACAGTAAACTATTTTCCTGCTTTCTTCCTTCTGATCTCCAATTGCTAGTCTATAATCTACTCTGAACCTAGCAATCTGAGCATTCTTTGCTAAAAATAACTATCTATCTTAAAGATTTGGGTCCAGTGTCAGGCTAAATAGTGAGCAGAAGAGCAAAAAATAAATAAATGTCCTGCTATAGTCTAAGGAGTTGCTCTGTAGATCTTCTTCAGTGCAACAGGTGCACTCCTATGCCCCCCTCAAGAGGAAGAATAGAAGCATATATGCCTTACTAGATCCTCTAGATCTGGTGAGGGTTAATCAGTTGTCTCTAAACATCACTGTGTAGTTATGTGTATCGCACAAGACAGATAGAAAGCCTAAGGTATAAGAATGAAGATTCACTTCAAATAAATTTTCTTGCAGGACCCTGTTGTCCACTTGCAGCAAGTATTTTAATATACATATCAGTATAATTTAGTGGACTTTTCTTCTGGAGAAGAAAGGAAAAAGATAGTCCCCATGAAAAACACCTGACAACATTAGCTATTGTGAAATACTTATATAGATGTGTGCCTCTAAACAGGCTGTGAAAACTGAGAACAAAATATCCTGCTGTGCTTCTGTAGGCACCAGGCACAGAAAAGGTTCAATAGAAATAGTCTGTGTTAATCTTCTGTGCTTGGACTGTGAACTCTGACGTTCAGCTCCTCAAAACATTCATGAAACAAAGCATGTACACTGAGTGACTCTACTGAGCAGACAAAAATCAAAGCCTGAACTACAGAGGAAAAAACTTTGTCTTTTAAAGCACTCTTCAACTTTTCTAGAGAACATCACTACAGGACTGGCCTAGAAAAGAAAAAAGCAATTGGGGATTTCAGGGTGTTCAATGTCCTTGCAGTGCATGTGAGCACTACCATTAAAGGGATGCTGAAAATAAACTCCTTTAAAAAAAAAAAAACAAAACAAAAACAAAACCACAATACATTATTAGCACTTAAGAATTTGTGGAGGCAGTATTTTATAGATTAGAAACTGAGATTAAAACAAGTTAAAGTTATAGATCTCATATGCTCAGCAGGCTCAGTAGAACTCAATTGACTTTCAGGTTGAATAAAGTTTATTTAATGCTGCTTCATCTGAAAAGTTAAAAGACCTTGTGGGCTAGATTGCAGAAAAAGTATGTTCTAATTTATGCTCAGAAATAATTCCCAAGAAGCTGGTTCAGACATGGAGGAACCGGATCCCATTCCATGTGTGTGGTAAGAGCGTGCCAGCAGATGTTGTAAGATGTCAAGTTTAATAGTATAACACAAATTTAGGAGACATTTAGCACAGTAAATTTCTCTGTGCACTGTGCTCTGTTTTCTTTTTCTTTGTATGTCTTTATAATTATATTGATATTTCTGAGGTGCTTTCTCAGGAAAGGGAAAAACGAGAATGAAAAGAATATCTTTTCCAGATGTGCCACAGGCAGGTAGGCTATGTAGGTTTTGCCAGTGTGTGTGGCCATGGAAGAATCATTTCTGAGGGAAAACAGATGTTGGATGATTGTGGGACTAATAGGGACAAAAATGGTGTCAATCACCTTTCTTAACGTTGAAAGTTGTGTTATGCAGCTTACTGGCATAAGTATGGCCAGAAATCTTAGCTTTTTTTCTCTCTACTGTGGAAGAAGAATATTAAGAAGCTGAGAAGCTGGTAGAAATTTATAGATGGTTTGAATGCAAGCTGATTTTAATTTATTTCACATCATCTCATTGTTCATTAGTGATGGAAATAAACCAAACTTCCAACTCTGGTTAAAGTTCACATATTTCTGTTGACTAGAGTTTCATCCAAACCAGCCTTGGTTAATGTAGTAGATTTGACCAACCTTGGGCAAGGTGTGGGTATGGCTCTATAGAAATCTTGAATCTTTGGGTCACAAATGGATCAATACTGCATGGTAATAGTTTTATGTTAATCAATTTTTGCAGCTGCTATATGTTATAATGCTCATCCTCTGTCTTACTGGGTGGATAAAGCCAATAAGCAAGAACCTTTGACTTCTTCAATTTCTTTGAAAAGGGAGGGATTTCTTTCCCAACTCTTTAGGTTCCTGTCTCCTTTTAGGCATACTAGTCATTTTAAGACTTTTACAGGGTTCTAGCTGAGGCCTACAGTGCATTAAAGAAGCACTACTTCTAAAATGAGATGCTTACCTTTCCTTTTGGTCTTTTAGTTTTAATATCTTACCTTCCAACACTGATTTTAGACATTCTCTTTCTACTTCTGCATATAGACTAAACGAACAGGAAGACTGAGGGTTGGGTTGCGTTCTCTTTCACAGGTGAAAGAGATGCAGGATGTTACAGAGGGCAGAAAACCAGGGTGTGGGAGGGGAAGTGAGCCCAAAAGGTTTTTAAAAGATATTTTTAAAAAGAGCAGTCCTTGCTTCAATGAGTTTTAAGTCTAGCAATATGAATTAGTATATTGAAAATGAGCTACCAGCAGTAGCAGAGAGGAATTCCGGCTGAGTAAATAAATCTTTGCATCTTTGTGTAACAGTACAGAAATAGATAATAAAAAACAGCTTTGGAGGGTGGGACTGAAGGGACAGCAGAGTAAATGGTGCAGGTGAATGAACACATTGTTAATTTCCAGGTGGTATTTAGTTTTCTTGTCTTCATGTATGAGTGCTATTATAAGTCGTGAAGAGAGAGAAGGGCAGACAAAATAGGGCTGTTTGGTATGATGGTAGTGCTGTAACATTCTAGGTATGGGAAGGAGCATGGAAAAAGCACAGAGCTTGAGGGTTCATGGAGAACAAAAAAAGTGGAAAAAAATTCCTGAAGCTACATGTAAATGAGTTAAATTGAAAGAAACTTGAAAGGGCGGTATAGTGCAGAACATGGCACAGGCAGGCAAAGCAACCTGAAAAAGGCTGGGAATGAAGTCATGGGATTTGAGCCAGTTGTAGGATGGCCCTGTGTTTGACGAGCTGGAGAGGTTTGAGCACACCTATAGAGAAAAGCAGAGAATTTGCTTCAACAGCAGTAGGAACAGAAAAAAACAAAACACTTGGTACGTGGCTAAAGGAGAGGTTAGGAAATGTTATTATGTGGGAGATGTGGTATAACCTATGGTTGTCATGATCACATGAACCTAATTTAGTTTCTCCTATCAAGCATGTAACAGTAAATCTACTGTTTTAAACCCAGGTCTGTTTGTATATATCTATGACCTGTCTCAGAGAAAGTGTGAAAATTGGTGTTTTCTAGGTTTAATACTGTTACACCTTCGGGGTCAGGCAATTCTTCTCTTCTGTTCAGTATCAGGTCTCCATTATGTAGTGCCACCTTGTTTACCCAGAAGATATCACACAACTTTGTCCAAAAAAAAAAAAGGATAAATTTTGAATGTGTATGTCAGCTATTTCCAGTGAGAGGGCTGTTCAGATGAAACAAACAGTGCTGGTTTACACAAAGGTACAGCTTCCCATAACGGATGCTTTCATTGCTAGGCATACTTGGTGCATCATCTTCTAGAGAAGTAATTAATAAAGCATCTTGGCACTTTAATATCTCTCAAAGCTCATTTCATGGCACAACTAATTTGACAGCTGTCTGAATTACAACAATGTATGCTAATACTATGTTTTCTTAATACTGGAATTAAAGTTTGTCTTCCAAACCAAAATTACTGTTTCAATCTGTACTTTACAACACTAACTTTGGCATCAGTAGTCTGATAAATTGCTCAAAACAATTTACAATGAGTCAGAGCAGATATGATTTTCTTCACTTTGGATGAATATCAAAAGTGTTTAGAACCAAATCCAACTGCTTCATCTTGCCAGATATTACTTGGTAACACAATGTCATTTTGTAGTGACAGACCATAATTCTGTTCATATTGAAAACGCTGCCCTTTATAGGATATAGAAATGGCGCTTGAACACTGAAGTTCACTTCACAACTTACAATCTAAAATAGTATCATAAACTCACATCACCTAGAAAATCCTAGTGAAGGGTTATTTAAGGAGTAGTTTCAGAAAATATGGTGTGATCTTATGCTTTTTAGATCCAATATGAAGCTTATATAAATTCAGATGAAAGAGTCAATCACTGAAGTTGCAAAGCAGCAGAAGCAATGGGACAAAACTCAGGTTCCAGATTTTGGTATTAGGTAGTGATAATTCACATGGAAAAGATTTTCTCCAAGTACAGTATATACTGGGTTCCTGAAGTGAATTAGCAGAACTAAAGGTCATTAAAAATATAAACATAAAAGTCAGTTTTCAGTATTATATCTTACACTTGACAAACATGAATTCCCTGACAACCGATTTTGAGCATTTTAATTCCAGTCTTCCGCGTTGGCCAAAATACTGTGACTTTTCAAAGTGGAAATGCTCATGAAACTCTTGCAGCTCATTGACGTTATTACACCATGTAATATAGTAAACAGTTTTAAAATAATTTTTGTCTGTTACTTTTCTTCTTATTTCACCTCCATGTTTTCTTTTAGTTTTGACTGATGTTTTAGATAAATTCAAGAGCCCTGCATGTTTGTGCTGATGACAAGAGAATGTCTATACAGGCAATTTTCAGAGTACTCTAAATATAGATGACAGGATTTTATACTACTTTACCATCTCTCTTTTCAGAGATTTGAAAGAGATTTGCCTTCTATACAGGAAATAAATGTAAAGGCAGCTGAGTCATACTTAGTCATATTAACATATTTTAAGAATACTTTTTTTTTTTTTTTCCTCCTTCAGTCTGATCTAAGCTACTTTATCTGATTTATTTCATTTTCTACATATGGGCATATAGCAGATAGTGACAGTCAGTCTCTTGATTGCTGCTCCCTGTTTTGTTGTGTTGGTTGGTAAGGGTTTATTTGGTAATAACTACCATTCAAAATATAATTTTCTTTATGTTCCAAAAAAAGTACTGGTTGACTATACTTTAGAAAAGGGCAAATATGATAAGATGATAAGGCAAAGACTATATTTTAACCAGAGGACAAATCCTTAGGGCTTGTTTTCCATTTTTTAACACATAGTAATGAGATATGGGATTCCTTTTTTTTTTTTTTTTTTTTTTTTTTTTTTTTTTTAATAACTGTGAAACCTTTGCATATTGTTTCTTTACACAATAATTGCTGTTCTAAGACAGTTTTTCTCTGCTGTTGCTACATCTTGTCTTAGCTATAGTAGCTTTTATTACAGGTAATTTACAGGATAACTTAATTAAGCAGGTGGTATTTGTTAACACAAGTTGGCTGTTAATCAGAGCTAATTCTGTGCTTAAATGGACTGGAATGTCTTGCCAAGGCTTGTTCCAGTCATATACAACATGAACATATAAATATCTTTTTACTGATACTACCTCAGGGCATCTTTTTTTACACACAGTTTTACCCTGCCTCTAGTGGTGACAGCGTAGCTGTCCTGCAGATCTGGGAGTTTACTTTCAAAGAAGAGGGGAATAGCTACAGGAAATATGTACCCTTACTCTTATTACAGTAACAAAAGATCAGGGTTTTTTATTTTCCAATATGTGCTTTATATACACGAGAGTAGAAAGAGTCTGTGTCTTGACTGTCTAAATAAGCATAAGTGGGAAAAATTAACTGTTATTGTCCTCACTGACAAGAACTGAATAAAAGTAGATGACTGACTAGCTTTAGGTCACGTAGGAAGCTGGTGGCAGTGCTGCTGGTTGAACATAAGCATCCTCAGTTCCAGTGCAGTGCTTTATCTATCCGAAAATAAGTCCTTATTTGTTAGACATCTGAGTGAGAACATCCAGCAATACAGCTTGACATTCCTTTCCCTAGAATATATTCTCTTAGTGCTAATCTTCATCTTAACTTTTTTTTTTTTTTTTCCAAGACCCATAAAGATTTGAACTTATATTAAATTCTTGGAAGAAAGACCAAGAAGTACTTAAAGGTGGTATATACAATAACTAAAATACTCTTGGGAGTCAGTTCAGTTTTATTGCGTTTAGTCTGCTCAGCCAAGTAATATATATCCAGTTCCAGGTACTTGCTTCTTGTCTCAGTTTGTATAGTGTTGGGAGGAAATTGGCACCATAGATATTCTTTACAAGAAAGAATGATGTACGTCCCTACATAAAACAATTTTGAACAGCTCACAGAGGCTTAGAAGATGCTAGTTAATTTTCCCTTTGATTTTCTGCAGTGTTGAGGAGTAGTTCCCAGGGTATTTGTTGGCTGACATTGCAACCTAGAACATCATGGTCTGGTGTTATTTCTTGCAGACCAGTTGACAGCCTAAGTTTGGATGTGTTATAAATGTGTGAACACCATCTGTATCTGTATGTTAGCGCAACTCTCTTGTCTTTTCCCTCCAGCATAAAGCCCAAAGCCCCTTGATTATTTCTGCTGAGGTTTGCCAAGGGCTTGATAACTAAAGGAAGATGTTAAAGAAGAGGGAACAACTTTGTCTTGTTCCTGCTTCAGTGTGAAGAGACCTGTCAACACACAATTCAGCAGACACTTGGCTGTGAGGAAGGGATCCAGAAAGAGAAGCTACAGTCTGCCTCAGTGTATCACCTCACTTACACATCTTTTGCTTCTAAAATATCCCACTCAACCTGATAACGCTTTCACAACATTCAAAGAGGAAGATGTAGTTTTCTGCCACCAGACTCGATAGAAGAGAAAGAAGAACGTTCATTGGGTTGTCATGGGGAATTTCACAGCCAAACCATCTAAGCATGGAGCATAACTCTCTCTGCTGTTAGCCAGGAGCTGCTAGGAAGCAGGGGCTGTACCAGTTGTATAACATTTGTTTTTGTTATGCAAATATCAGAAAGAGCAAGTTTAACAACTTTACATGTGTTTTACCATGTGTGTAATGCCGGGCTTCAATCCAAGAGAAATTTGTTGGTGGATCTTGTAAGCAGGATCAGCTTGAGCAACTCTTTTTTCTTTAAAAGGAGAAAAGCACTTGTACTTCCTAGTCCCATGCTTGGCCTCACCATGGGACAGGTAAAGGGTGAGTGATTTTTTAAAGTTGTTACAGCCTTCTGCCTGATCTCATCTGTGTTCTTCTAATGTGCTGATAAGTGTTAGCACGTCACTTAATTTATGACACAATTAGTAACAAGTGCCATGTGCATGTTAGCTGAAGGATTGTGATTCTGCTTTATGAATAAAACTGGAAGTAACACAGGTCAATCCTTGTTTGGTATTGGGTTGTAGAGATTTACAAGACCTCTTGGATATATATAAGAAAATTAGATTGCCCTTAAGACAGCAAGGATATTTTAAAATATTATCTGAATCCACTTATGGATACTGAAATCCAAGTCCTGATGCATTATTTCCATGTTTTTACATGATGAAAGCAAGCTGTGTATGTAATTATGAGGAAACATTGCTAGGCCACTGTATAAATCCACAGTAGGTTTGATCTTGAATATTGTTTCTGGTTTCTTCTCAAAGGAAATATAACAGAAATAAATAACAAATATAATCATGGGTATAAACAATTTCCGTAAGAAGAAGTTGTGTGCTACCACTGCTTAGCCTGGATAAAAGTTAATTAAGGGACAACATGTCCATAAGGCCTGACATGAGCAAGGTGGGTTGAGAAACTGTTTATTGTTCTTTCCACTGTGAAACATAAGAAACCTCGAAGGAAACTAGGTGTTTCAAAGCAAAAATAGGCACCTCTGTGCATAATGTGTAGCTCAGTCAAGAAGCTTATCATCACAAGGTGCTGAATATTTTTCTGGGTTCACAAAACAGTTGACAAATTCATGGAAGAAAATCTCCAGGCTGCTCAACTGAAAGCTCTCACCTCTGCCTCAGTAAACTGCAAGAGGCTGCAGTTTGGGGGTGAACATTTTCTTGTTCTGCCACTCTGCTCTAGGCAGAGTGCTACTGGATGGTGGTGGAGGTGATGGTACAGCTGAGATCCACCATGATGTGGCTGTTTTTTCTGTTCTTGTGTTTCAGAATCCAAGTTACTGCTGCAGCTGAGAATTTTACCTTTTTTACCTTTTTTTCTTTTCTTTTTCTTTCTTTTTTCTTTTTTTTTCTTTGAGTTGAAAAGCCCTATTGTGATACAAGTTTCACTTTCTAAAGAAAATACCCTCGTGAATATTGTCTTTTTTTTTTTTTTTCTTTAACAGCTTATTATAATTTAGATAGCTGTTTTATGATTTTAAAAGAGATAATGGCAAAACTTTGAAAGGCTAATGCTGCCCTGTACGGGTACCTTTTCAAACATGCCCTTTCTAATGGTTTATTGTCATATACAAAAGAAATATCACCAGTCAGGGTTGTCTGTGTGCCCAGACCGGCTCTGACAAGGCACCTAGATGAGTTAGGCATCCACTTCTTGATGAGGTTCAGGAGAATTTGGCATCTTCCTTGCGTGACCTTCTGGAAATTCTCACCTGAATGCATGTGTATGGTGCTACTTCTGCAAATTAGAATTGTATTATTTGGGGCACCTGTAGGAAACCTTGGCCAGATATCTTAACAAGGCAAAGATTAACATTCACCTGGCACACACATCCTGGAATAATGAATATCTCTGCCTCACAGAGATAAAGATCTGAATAGCAAACACTTTCTCCTTTTGTTTGGATTTGCTATTCACCTTTGCTTTGATTTTATGTTCTGAAAAAGATAGTCCAGAAACACTTTACTCTCAATTGACTAGCTAAATATAGAGGAAAGACTAATCTTAAATCACTTCTCCAAAAACGGAACTCTCCCTCTGAATATGTTTCTGGATTAAATAGCTTTTTTCTTTTTTTCTACCAGTCCCACTAAGTCTCTTGTAGTAAATTCTTAGAGGTACAGCAGCGTGATATGACGAGGCCATCGCTAGTTTTCTACATGGCCAAAAAATGTCAAAGATTTAATGCTGGCAATATCTTCAGAGACCAATTCAGATACAAAATAAAAAGAATCCTGTTCCACAATTGATTTTACTGAAGTAACCGTTTCCTAGGCATCATTATTGTATACAGTGGAAAATAGGTAGAGCCATTTCCTTAGTATAAAACAATTTGTGAGACCTGTCATAAAAGGCTAAGAGAATACCTTCTTTGCTTCACATCCCTTTTAACTGCCTCCATAAAAGTTAAGGAATTGCAATAAAACTTGGGAAAGCACTTTCACTATGAGAGATCTATTTGACAGTAGTTAGGAAATTATCTTGTGCTTGGTAAGTATCAATTGGAGTGTTTACACATCAGAAATTCTTTAAAATTATATTCGTTTCCATTTTTTTTAGCTTGAAAGAACTCTCTCTCTCTCTTTCTCTCTTCCTCATCCTTATAACAGAAAGATCTTTAAACAGTTCGCTGCCTCCTTGGCATTTCTTCATTCCGCTTTTCATTTCATGTGAAGTCTCCTGGGCTCTGACCAGTTCAAAAAGCTACTTTGTAGTTTTCTGTGGTAGATGACTGACAGTTTTGGAAACTATGCTCTTTGTCTGACAGACAAGTGCATTCACACTGCTAAGCATTTGGACTGAACTTTTAATTTAACCCTCCTGACTTCTTTTTCTCCTTCTCCCAGCGTTGGCTCTATTGTATTTCCTACCGTGGCAATGTCGCTTCTGTTTCTGAAGTGACTGCATTTTGTCTGGGATCCTGCATGCAGCTTTGGTGCACAGCGTGGGATCTAATGAAGATGTGCTTTGTATATGTGCTATTGCATAAAATAACCGGAGACGTTCATTTCAAAAACCAGGTAAAATGTGAGCCATTCCTGCAGAAATGGAGCTCGTTACTCTGGTAGCTGGTATGGCAACTGGTATGGTGTCAGCCTATTTACTAAAGAAAAAAATTTGCTAGTAATACTGTCAGTGTTAAGCAAAACAGCCAAAAGATAACTACAGCTGGAGCTCTTAACATTAGTCTGCATCAAAATTGTCAAATTGAAGAGTTGCTTTGGGAAATTTTCGATATGCTCTAAATACCTTTGTCGTATCTCACATAGAGCACTGTAAACAGGTCTCATTAGTTCACATGCTTAAAATTGTACCCATGCTCAGGTGCTGCCAGTCCAAAAGCAGCTATAACTGTTTGGCTGCTGGGTTTGTGGAGTAGATGGAGGCTGCGGGGTGTTTCCATTAGGCTGGAAACCCCACGAGTGATGGGGAACAGCTGCTTGGGCACCCCAATTTGCTCTGTTTTTCAGACATCTGTACCAGCCCAGGGCTAGAATCTGAACTGCTGCAGCTATCTCCATGGGAAAAGAAGGGCAAAGTATCTATGTCCTCCTGGTATAGTCATGCTGGGACTTAATGCCAGAAGGCACCCTAGAAACACCCTGGCTTGTGAAGAGGTTCCTTAACTCAGATCTAGCCCCAGTGATTGTCATTTTTGAGTCGCCCAAGTCCAAATAAAGAATGCTGATGATTAATGAGGTAAAGAGGACTGTTCTTGGTGCAATGTAAGACATACTGGCACCCTGTAACCTTTTTTAAGTAATGAATTCACTTGAATAATTGGGAAATGTGAAAAGGCGGGGACCTTCTAAATTAATAGAAGTAATGAAATATTTGTGTATATAAAACAGTATGAATTTAGTATCTTGCACAGACAGCATGCAATATTTTCATTCCAATATGAGAATTTATGGCATTTGAAAGAAATTCTCACCCATATGTCTCTCTTCTACAACACTCACTTTTGAGATATGTAGGCATTAGAATCTTAAACACTATATTTTATCTGTGTAAGTTTTATCTGTGCATCTTGCAAGTGGGTGTATAAGTGTCTTCTGAAAGTCATCATTTACAGGTCATGTCTTGCTTTGAAACCAGAAGTACTCCAATACTGTATTAGATTTTTCAAGTTCAAATGTGTAATTCACAGAACGAGATACCAGGATGCCACAGAACCATTCAAAACTTATCTTTTCTTTGCTTCTATATATGCTTGCCTAACACAACCAGTAGACTTCAAATTTCATGTATATTCATGTTATATCACATACATTTCTAGTGTAGACTGCAAAATGTCTTCTGAGTGCCTGCTGTACATGTACCCCTTGTATGTTAAAAAATGCCATATTTTGTTTCTGCCCATTCAGTAATGAGCTAGAGACTTGACTATCCTCCATTACACCAGTCCTTTACAGTGAAAGCCACTATACTTGCACTTCCTTGTGCTTGCGTGGTATAGAAAATGATTGTGTGCTATGCTGTATTTAGACAGAAAGCCCAGTTTATCCTTACAGGTCTTTTAAATACAAGTGATAACTCTTCTCAGATTGTGAAATCCTGTGGTCTGGCTGAGATGGGAGGGGAGATAAGATATAAGACTTAAGAATGTGAGACTGTAATTTACAGCAGCCTCAGGAACACCCCTACCAAGAAAGGAGGGGCAACTCAAAGGAAATGCAGAAATCTGGAACTATGCAATATGATACTTACATACATCCATGCAATATAATAGATACAAACTATTAACTATATTATAAATGATCATTTTATCAATATTCTGCTATATTAGCATGATATTTGTCTCCTTATACTTAGTCCTAATAAGGACTCCAAAAGCATAACATTTTTTTTTTGACTACAAGTGTAGTTATAGTAAGATGTTTAACAAAATAATCAAGAAATGTATTTATTAATCATACGGAATAGGTGTAGGGTAGTTACTTTTTATATGCAGCTGATCTCATGAGCCTTCTAAATACAGAAAAAAAAATTAAGATCATTAAAGGGCTCACAGACTGCTTTAAGATATTATCCTGTTTCTGTACACTGCCTATTGTAGAGTTCACACACCTCAGAAAGCATTATTACTAAATTACTTATTGATTCCAAATAAAGCATGTCAACACCTCTGCGTCTGATTTTATTTACGGGGTGGTTCTGAAAGAAAAGTGCGATTTATGTATCTATTTATTCAAGTCAGTGGAGAAAATATAAAATTCCATATTCCTTTCTGTAATGGTTTCAAATTCACAGATCAGTGTTTCAATTTTTTTCTTTCTGCATGTACAGTTTTTTAGCTTCATCTGACCAAATATTAATGCAGAGAATGTCCCTGTTTACCCTGCCTTTCTGATCTCCCAAGTGACATGAAGTATTCATTTGTTTTCTAAGCAGTGTACTGCAAAGACTGCAGAAGCTACTGTGGATTTGAGAAGGTTCATAGGAGTGATAATGACAGCATTTTGTAGAGTGAGACTATAATTTATTGGATGGAAAGAGCAGACATTAGAGGCAGTGTGAATTGAAGAGGATGCTGGGAAGTGCATGTATTTTTAGGAGAAGGGTATGCTCACCCACTTTTCTAGTGCTACATGGCCGGCATGTTTTCCATTAGTTAAACCATTCTGTTTCTGGCTTGCCACTTATCGTTTGATCTGCAAAGTGCTTGTGTTTATTTTTTTTAGTTCAGGCTGGATTCTGTAGACTTCAAAAAACAAACAAACAAAAAACCTGAAGGGGTTGTTAGCAGAAGGAATGGTGAAGGACAAAGGCTGGAAGGAGACAGTAACTCAAACAGGCAAAACTGAAGGAAGAGAAGTTTTATGCAGAAGTTTTATGCCATTTCTTCACCTGCTGCCCATGCTCACACCTTATTATTATGAAATCTTGTCATTTCTCTCCGGTGTAGTCTTTCTGAGAATGAATCTACCTCTTCTGTTCCTTTAGTCCTCTTCAATAGTCATTGATGCATTTATTTTTACCCAGTAATGGAAGACATGTCTCTCCCAGTTCTCTCTGCTCAGCATGTGGCTACAATTAGGCTCCATATGTCTGTGTATCTGTAGCTTGTCTGACTGTTATGATAACTGCACAGACCCCTTTCTTTGTCCTTCCTAATAAACTGGCTTATACAACCTCACTGTTTTCCCCAAATCCTATAGCTGCCTCAGGTTTCTAGGCATTACATTAGGCGGAGGTTGCAGCCTCCCTTTCTGCATCGAAAGCTGTAGGATGAAGTTTTTACTGTGTCTTGACAGGTGGGTACCTCCTTTTACAAATGGCATGATGCTTTCTGAGCCCCATTGAGCTTGCTTCTCACCATATTTGCGGGAGTATCTGTAAGTGGAAATAGAATCTAGAGCCACATTTGTTTCTCTCAATTGACTTCAACAAGTGTTCTTTGTGCAGCTGTAGTGCTTTTTTTCTTTTTCTTCTTTTTTTTTTTTTTTTTTTTTTTTCTGGCAAAATAGTCAAGCTTTTGATCGATATTATTACACCAGGAAGACTTGAGTGATGTTTAACTATAGTGTCAATATTCAGAACTAGAGCATTTTGGCTGTTTTTCATTACCTTCATATTCTTCTATTCTAGGAAAAAATAAATAAATGAAAACCAATGAACTTCCAAAGGAAGCTGTAAGGTGTTCATATTCTACAGTGATAAGGACTTAAAAATACCCAGATAACATAACATTATATACCTACAAACACTTGAAGAATATTTTCTAAAGTAATATTAATGACACGTTAGTTTGAATGCTAATGAACTGTTGAAGATAATTTTTTATGTCATATCAACTTATATATTACTACCATTATACTGATCCTAATTGATTCTCTTATAGGAGTTACAGTTGCTAATTCCGTATTCATAGTATGTGAACTTCTTCATTAGCAATTATTTTATGGCTCATTTTAACTGTGAAAGGACAGTTTCATTGCATTTCCCTTTTTTTTTTTTTTTTTCCTTCTTTTTTTTCCCTTGTCCTCAATAACAGCAATATGGAAATTTATCACATCAGACTTCTGGAGAGCTCTCATTCTTGTCTCCCTCTCAGACCTTGCTATGTTAGCCAGGTAAATGTGATTCAGGGGTCATATTGTTAATCCCCTGTTGCAAAGCTACTCTGCACGGTGCTGCTAAGCTACAGATGTCTAAGCAGGACGGTCTGAACTGTACTGAAATGATGTTGCTGTCAGAATTATTAGTGCTAATTTCTACATTTTCTGCAGGAAAAGATAACATCAGCAGGGCAGAAGACATGCAGCCCATGCATGTCTTCTTGTACCCGAGCGTCTCTTTTTGGACTCTTAAGGTAGAAATTAGGTTCTTCTTCCACATAGGCTTGAAGATACACAGCATCAGAAACATCTAAAAGTGAGCATACCAAAGTGCTCACCAAGAATTTTGTGCATCAGAGGATTTCTTCTCCTTGAGTCATGCAGAATTCTGTGGCCAAAGCAGAGCCATGGGCTGTAGCTTGGAAATGTTCTTTGTAGGTTGTTTTTTTCACTATTGGTGGTGGGGAAAACTGTCATTTTTTGAAGCTTACGTAAACAAGTTTGTTGTAAGAGAATTATATTTGCTAGACATAATCCAGAAAGTCAGCATTCTTTTTTTTTTTTTTTTTTTTTTTTTTTTCCAGGGTGGGTTTAAGCACTCGTTCACTGCCTTCCCTTGCTTTGGTCTGAGTGGACTCATTGCGTTTGTCATGTGCGTA
The DNA here is from genome assembly GCF_963932015.1 of Anas acuta. Taxonomy (NCBI): domain Eukaryota; kingdom Metazoa; phylum Chordata; class Aves; order Anseriformes; family Anatidae; genus Anas; species Anas acuta. Next base: position 43,017,631 of record NC_088980.1, on the reverse strand, counting down.
GTACTAGATGGAAAAAGAGTTTGCTGATGAATGATGGTGCTCCGTGCTGTCAAATTTGACTTTTTTTTTTTCCTTCTGCCTACCTTTGTCTTTTCATCTATCTTCCCTTAAAGAGAGAAAAATATCTGAAAGGCTTAGATGATTTTTTTTTTTTTTTTTGGTAATGCTATTTAGAAACCAGGTTCACTAGCACATATGCGCTGAATATACCTCTGGCAAACAGAAACACATCATCCCTACTTCAGTTTATTTTCTCCAGCAAGGAGATTTTTGAAGACTTCGAGTTGAAAAGAGCAGAGCAGACAAAGCAAGGGATTGTTTTATCAATCCCTTTCATACTAAGCATGTGACATTTTTCTGAGCGGTAAGAAATTTGTTTTCAAAAGACACTGTCAAATTCTCAGATTCATTGACTCTTGGTAGCAATGTAAGCTCGAGACAGTAGTGACAGGCTTTCTTCCAGGACACTGCATATCGTACAAAATAAGCTTCCTTCAGCTGGAATGATGTTTGAGTTGTGGTAGCACCATGAAAATCAACAGCAATTTAGATCAGCCGAGCAAGAAGTATGCAGGTTTTCTGATCAGTCACATACAGCTCCTTTCAGCTTTGCTCATGATCCTTTCTGTAGGCAGCATCTGTGGGGTGAAACCTGCAGCTGAGCATCCCTGGCTTCTTCTTAGACCTGTTCTTCCAAGAACTGCAGAGAGCAGAGTGCTGCAGCAATACTCAAGCGCTGATTTTTTTTTTTTTTTAATTTCAAATTTTATTTTATTTTTTTTCCAGAAGGGGCTTATTTAGCCTTTGTTTTTTTTTTATACAAACAATTAATAGATGGGGCAATTTCATGACTGTGTGTGTTTTATAGCACTTGGCAAATGAGTGCACAGGTACAGCTGGCAACTGAAGTGGTATAAAACTGTGGCTACTCTTTTTATTCAGGATATATTTTCACTATATATTTATATATCTTTATATATATATATATATATATATATAAATATATATATATGTATCTTTAATACAGTGAGTGGTGTATTAGCATCAGTAAGGTGACCTTCACATGAAGAAATAGGGAGAAGAAAAATAGAAGAAATAGGGCAAATGTTATTATCCCAGTGTTACACAGGGTTTGCATTTGGCTGCGCAAGAAGTACATCTACAGGGAGGAGCAGCCTGAGCCAGTGCGGTACAGTCTGCAGAGGCAGAGAGCCTGTGGTAGGGACCGGTGCAGCTGGGGCATGTAGGGCTCCATGGCTGTATCTGTACTGCAGAATAGACCATGGTGAGGGGATGAAATCCTAGTGCTGCTGATTGTCCCCCATAGTAGATACTTGTTTTGCACCCTGGCACTGTTTTGGGTTGTCAGGTCCAAGTTTGATTTCCCCACCCTCCAAAAATATCATAAGATGCTTTACACCTTTAAGGCTTCTGCTACACCACAGAGCACACAACCTATAGACTCAATTTCATGCTGATAAATGTTATTTTGAGTTGTGACATAGCCATCACATTATTCAAAATGCTCTGAACTGAGAATAATGTGCAGAGAAAAAATACATTATAATAATAATAATACTTATGCATTCAGGCTACGGAGCAAATCCATTGAACTAAAGGGAAGCCCTGGGCCAAATGTTACGTGAAATGGCCAGGCAACACAAGTCAGAGCCTTAAGCTTTGCTTAGCAACATAAATACAGTCTGAATCCCAAACTTAGTACATCTGAGATGGTGTAAGACACTGCCTGGTACAGTGGAGTTTGTCATCTCTAGTCATTTTCTAGCAGTCAAACAAAGGTGGATAGGTCAAGAGGGGCACGCCATGCTCATGCTGCTTCTGAAATGACTCTTTAAGAGTCAAGCTGAAATATCTGATGCGGGAGCAAGAACTGAAACCTCTGGGCTCCCAGTCTTTGTGCTCCTCATCTTCAGAAAATGCTACACTGTAATACAGTAAAAGATTAAAAAAAAAAAAGGCATCCAAAGAAGGTAAAATTTATGATTCGTGATGGCATACTATTTCTGCCTTCTCATCAATTCAGTGGGTAACTGCAATAGAACAGGACTAGTTCCGCTGTCTGGAGCCCCTGGGAACTATGACTTTATTTGCAGTAGAAGTTGGATTGAATTCTGAAGTAATATGAAATTTAAGTCAAATGCATTACTAAAATTATGTGTTATGAATGCATGAGGGATTAAAGAGTTCAAAAATAACAATTTACTCAAGTCAGCCTTGAGGATCAAAGCTTTGGCTTCACTGCTGTCTCAAGGTGGACTTAGTACCTCATGGAATAGTTTCATGGCTCAGTGCAATGTTGATAATTTGGCATTCAAAGCTGTCAACAGCATGGATTAATAAAGCATTTACAGTATCTTTAAAGCTGTTATTGGAAGCCAACTCTCATACCCTTCTGAGTGCAGCTGTAACTGTTTTGTTTCTGAATACAGAGTTTCTACGTTTTATTTTATTTATTTTTTATTAAGGAAAATATCCTTGAAAAGATGGGAATAGGCAATTAAGGCCAGCAGGAAATGTATAAGGAAATTGTTGGTGGTCTAATCAGGGATTTAGTCTCCAGCAGGGGAGAAGTATTTTATAAATTAAATACAAGAGTAAATAGCATTATCATCACTTTGCAAATCAGGAACTGATTCAAAATCATTATTCATAGTCCAGGAGTTCTTGTCTTTCTTTTCTTAGCTAACTGCATCATGCCCCTGCCTCCAACAGAAGGGCAGGAAGATATGTATAAACTGAACTTCTTAGCTGGGATTATCTCATAAGGCAACCTTAAAATTTGGCAGCAAGTCAAAGGTTTACAGCACATCACTAAATGAAGAATGAGGACAGTTCATGGTACCACTATCAACTCTCTCTACATCAACTTTCGAAAACCAGAGGTCAGGGTAATTATCTCCTTGTCACTTTAGGGGTCTTAGTCTGATCGCCTCATTTGCCACAACGTGCTATGGAAGCATATTATAATGCTTGGGTAGTTTCAGGACAATGCAGTTCCCTCGCAAAACTCCATGGGCCTTGCACAGCAAGCTCTTGGCTTGCTCTCCATTTTGCAAAGAAAGGGTCTGATGCTCTGTGTGTCTGGTTCCTCTCACTGAGTCTTCTCCAAAGTGAGAGGGAAATAGCACATGGGATTCCCCACCATGGACTTGCTGGGACTGAGCTCCAATCATTTTGAAAGCATGCTTAAGGAAATGAATACACTGTGTATTGAATAAGCTATACAGGTTTGGTGCTTTGAGCAGGAGATGTCCTAGACAGACCAGTGGAGTAATTGAGAGATGTATGGATAAAATGTAATTGCTAACTTCTAATATACATATGAACACTTAGACAAATTGAGAGAAAAGACAACATGACTACCTAACTATTATGAAAAATGGTATTCATGTTTGGTACAATTATGACTATATTAAAAAAGCCTATTTCAAGCAACCAATATGCAGATCTGAGTCAGGAGAGATTAATTGGTGGTATGAACACTTAAGCTATATAATTTACTCTGATTGAAGAGGCAATGCTAAAACGTGGAATTAGCAGATGCTGGCTGTAGTTTTGCTCTGAATCCATTCTCTGAATGTGCTAGGTAAAACTCCATTTATTCTAAATGCTGAAATACTTTAATCCCCGGGATTTGATTTGCATCTGTGTTTTTTGTTTCTTTGAATTATTCTTCAAGTGCTGTTGCTGTAGCAATATCCAGTTCTGTGATGAAATGAAGCACATTCCAGATTCAGCTGTTAAAGTCTGTAAGGGGGCCCTTTGGCAAGATCAGACGGGGTCTTATTAAAAACACCCGATCCTTTCTGTTTAATGTTCAACACCACATTTTCTTTCTCCACAAACTCACTGGTCATAACAGGGCATGTCTCTGGGCATTCCACTAGGTGCTGTGAATTATTCACTGCCACGCTTCTCACCTCAGAACACAAAGTACGCATTGTGTATCACGCTGGCCCTAGCACTTCCTTAAATCCACATTTTCTGAGCCATCTCCCTAATTCCATCGGCAATGAACGAGTTAAAGAAATAGTCATTCACCCAAGCTCATATGTTCTGATCCAGAATTTGATTGCAGTATGGATGCCCCTGAAAATTGAAGTGTGAACTAAGAGAAGAGATAGATGAATTATTAAACTGCAGTATCTCAAATATGCACAATAAAAAACTGGCAGTGGTCAGAGTTCAATTGGGGGCCAACTTTTTCTGCACAGTATAGTTCTATTTCATTTGCTACAAGCACAGAAATTAAGCCTGGATGCCAGTATAGATGCTATGAAAATCTACCTTAATACTGTGAAGTCCAAAAGAATTAGCAGAGAGCGATCCTATTAAAGCTCTATCCAAAATGCCTAAACATGTGCAGTTAACATATGTTAAACTGAACACTGCTCTTACTATTATAAATGACTGCTTGCTGTCTTTGTCAGCAGAGTTGTGGCATTCATCCTGTCACAAAGAATAAGAATAAGATGACCATCTGCATTTCTGCAGAGTGATAGCTACCCACAGTGGGTTCAATAAAAGAAAATTATGGCTTTGTGCATTGCTACAGCCAATAAATCACGAGCGGGTCTTGCATCAAGGCAAAAAATGAAAAATAACGTTTTGTGGAAAGACTCTCCATAGGGTACCAGCTGAGCAGCCCCTTGAATGATAATGCCCCTCCAAACAAAACAAGCATCATACAAAGATGGCAAATAATGACCTGGTCACGAGGAATTGAGCATACCAGGTTGTTAGGGACACTGGTGGATATACATCGGGGGAAAACTAAAGGTTCCCTGATGTTCTTTCTGTGAAACAATCATGAAGCATGGACACAAGCTATCAGGCCATTTTCTAATCGGTTTTCATTTTCTTCAAAATAATGCTCTTTAATGCAGGTTCAGTGTATCATTCCTGTCCCTTCTCTCTCACCTGGGGTATTCTGCAGCAGCATGTTCCTGTAGCCTGAAGGACTATTCTCTGTCTCCCGTGAATCAAAGGAGGGTGAAAGTTGGCCTCAGGGACCTCTTGGAGGTGATACAGGCCTTCCTTTCTGGGTTTGAATATGCTGTATTGGAGATCTAGGTTCACTGAGCAGCCCTACCAGCCATATCACTGTAGGACCTCCAATTACCTTATTTGTCAAGTAATGAAAGCCTTTCTCAGAGGTGGAGAATCCAAAATCAACTGAAATTTAAGCAGGAGACTAGAATTTTTGGTCTCCTTAATCACTTCTTCCTAAATGCAGCTTCTTTTTTTTTTTTTTTTTTTAATTATTATTATTTCTTCTTTCTGATGACTTTGAATCAGTGACTGGAGATCTGGTACTTCCCTCTCGGTTATCCTGAGTAAGGGTGGATTGCATGCATGGCTTTGCAAAAGAACACAAATACGTGCCAAATGAAGATGGAGTAAATGCTGTGGAAATGGTTTCTGAGTGAAGTTTTGACTGTCATTTTATAAATATTAGATGGGGTTTAAAACGCAGCTAGATATCTTATACATCTGACTGTAATACTAAACTACATTAGTATAAATCAAAAAGAAAGATTTTTATAATTTAAAGGCTATTTGCTGCAGTTTTCTTACAGCAATACATAAATGATGGTTTAAGGCCAAATTTTGATCTGAATGTAGTAGGAATAGCTTTAGGGGTCTCTGATGAAATCAGGTGTAATAGGGATCATACCGTGGCTTCATATATTCAGAACTCTACTCCTATCTATCTCTTTTTCAATTTTACAGTCTCTGCTTAAATACCATGGTAATTGTGAGTCAAGAAATGCCTTCGGGTGGATTTTCCCAAAGGACTCAGCGTGATGTCAATGGGAACAGTGCTTTAGAAAACCTCAGCTTGAACAAATATAGAAAAGGACAACAATCATTGGAATTCGGTTATCTAAAGCCACTAGTAAGTGCACTGTGGGGATGAAGGGGGAGGAGGAGGGAAAATACTTTTTTTCGAATCTGAGTTTGTTATTTATCGAGAATTAATAAACGTTTGGACTGTATTTATTCTCTAACGGACCACTAGATGTCAGCACATATCCAGGCTATTGCAGTTGGACCAACAATCATCTGGTAGTAAAAAACAACCTTCCACCCTGTAACGGTGTAGGTTGGATACCATACTGTTGCTGGCTATAAGTATTTTTGTTTGACTTCTTAAGACTTTCCAGTTCTCAAACTGTAGCTGTGACTATTGTAGCCATCAAAGTGGGAGGACTTTATGTATGTTAATTCGTGCACTTGTTCTTGTCTCCTGAACTGCGTTCGTTGTCATCTGTGCTCCGTGCATTGCTCCTCAGGAAGCACTTCTCACATGGAAGTCTACCAGGTACAGCTTTAAAGGGGATGGCTCGTGTATTCATAGCCAGATTTCATGGCCAAATTCTTTTGGAAGTTGGGAAAAGAAACAGAAATCTCAGCAAAACTTCAAATGCAATCATAGCATAGTCCAATGTGAAAATGATCTGTGAGATCAGGCAAGAAAACTGGTATATTCGGAATGTGCTCAACTCACCTGTGGTGCATATAAGAAATAATGAAAAAAAATTACATTATTATATATTCAGCCTATTTAAAATGCATAGACACAGTTCACTGCTTGCATTATTTTTAAGTTAGATCAAAAGCCTTCTTGATCAATTTTGCCACACTGTAGTAACGATTAGAATTAGAAGTTGGCCATGTATGTTCATATGTTGTGTATTCATTACTTGTATATATCTAGATCCAAATTCAAAGCAAAGAAGTGTTCTGGCAGTTTTGACAGGCAATCCATTTTTTCTAATCATCTGTGGCTGCAGAACAATTGTATTTTGGAAAATCAGATGCCTGAACTGAAAATTGCCACTTATTATTATTATTTTTTTTTCCCAATACAATGGAATTCAGGGTCCTTAATTGTTCCAGCAATTAAAACAGACTTTAACAACTGCTATGAACAGGAGTTAGAGGACATCATGTCAGTGCTGAATCAGGCTGCAGGGAACTGTAGCGCAACCCCTGCAGTGTTGTCAGTCCATTAGTTATGAATAAAGGGCTCCACGCTCCCCTGCATCGGAGGCACTCAGTTGAAGCATGCGTGCTCATGGCAGTACAGCTTACTTCCCTCCAGAGACTATCTGAAATGCCTGACGAAGGGAGTTAGATGCTTCAGTTGAGCACCTGAAGCTACCTGGGGTGAAATTGGGTCCATAATATGAAGTTGCTGTGAAATGACTCGTCCTTTGGCCCAGGAGTGATTTACTAGTGGTAAATTTGCACTTGGAGTATTTGGCTTTCCCTGTCCCAGCCTGCCAAGGGTTCGTGGTGTATGTTTTCAGTACACTGATGGTGAGGCGCAGAACATTCAGCAGGTTGCCAGGCTGAAGTGCATGCAGTAATCCACCTCTCCCGTGATGGCTGCACTGGTAAGAGCATCAGCCTGTGTAAGGACGTGTGGTGTTTCAAAGCTGATAAAAACCCGAGAGAGTACGGGGAGGGAGATATGCAGAGGAAGGGGAAACTTGGAGATGAGTGAGATCAAGTCTGTTACCCTATTTTGCTCACAGAAAATGTATCCTATTGAACTATAAACTTGATTAAGTCACCCTATTCATACCGTGCTTAAGGCAGGTTGCCTAGCAGCAGAGATCTTAGCAGGACTGAGCCACAAACAATTTCTTGCTGTCCAGGTCTCATTTGTTATTAACATTTAGGATTCATAGGAATTTCCAACAAAAAGGTAGAAGAAAACAAGGTACAGTCCCCCCGGACCTCATCAAAGCAATGAAAACCTAGGTAGATTGGCTTTATTGCTCCTGGTAAATGAAGACTGCTTGGATTGCACACACCACCTCATCTTTTTCTGAGGTGAAAGGAAGGAATTGATCTGTTTGTTTAAACAGATTGCTGTAAATTCTGCCTGTTTGAGCAGGGTAAATAATGGTGAAAGGTGGTAAGAAGTTGAGGGGGAGTAACTGTTTGGTTTAAAAGTAAATTTCACTGTGACTACTTGATGTCTTCATGCCATGTGAATACCTGAGAAGTCTATGAGGAGACTGGCAGAATAAATATGAATGTTGGAGTCTGTTAGGAATAGTTTGCCTGCCTGAGATAAAATCAATGATTTTTATAATTAACCTCACTTGGCACCCTGATCCAAATTAGCACAACTGTGTACAGCTCTGTCCCCTGGCCCAAAGCTGAGGCTTGTTGTCAGCAATGCTAATGAAATAATGATGGTATCCATTTAGGTGGTCATTGAGTAGAAAGAAGTTCAGCAAAGGGAAAGTTAGCCCTGCAGTTTTCCAGTCCATTTGCTGTTCCCTGTCACTTACAGAATCAGTTCAGAATTAATTGGCAAGATTTTGTCTCAGCCTCGATTCTTCTTCTCAAAATTGGTCTTTCTCCATGCTTTACTTCTAAGGAAAGTCTTTGGCTTTGCCAAGTTCACACCCAGACAGACAGATAATGTTATAATGCTCACAAATTTTAAAGCTGGTAAAAGGTAGGATGATCACTTTTTGTGCTAATGTGGCACCTGGAAACATTTTCAGTTCTGTTTGGTTCTAGAAGATAAGCTGTGGTATCTGCTGGTGGAACCTCGCATATCCTCCTTACAGTCTATGCTGTGAATTAAAATCAGCAGATAGTTTGGCCGAATATTTCTGTAAACTTCTGTGATGTAATACAAAATATGTTGGTTCTTAGTGTGTGTTTTAGCTCATAAAATGGCAACCACCTCAAAATCCATTCAAATCTACCCCTATGGCTGATTCCTAATTTCCTTATCGAGGGTCTGTGACTTTTTCTTGGTAGCACTGCCTGGTATTCACATGCTATGCTCAGCTTTGTCTCATTTTAGTGAATAATTGTTAGTTAAAAATAAAACCAAAAAAGCATCAAGCATCAGCCACTCTGCTTTGCTGCTTAGGGCAGAAAAATATCTTCCTTTCTTTCCGAGTGAAAAAGCTTGTAGCAACTGATTTCATATTCACATCTTTAATGAGATGGAAACCTCTAGTCTCCAATTTGTCCATTGGACATAAATAGAGGGTACAAGCTGCAACAGGATCTATTTTGTCCCCTTCCTGACATCAGTTGCTTTTCCTTTTATAGATCTCTGTTTACACACAGAAGGACTCAAAAAAAATTAAAAAAAATTGTAATGATTATCCATGCTGGTGGACACTGGGATTCATAAAAAATAAGCAAAAATGTGCTAGAAATAAAGTACATATTTCTAACAAAGAAGATAATTCATCACTGGAAAACATTTACGTAGAATAGTGGTGGGTCCTTGATGACAGCTAAGCTATTTTTTATTTTTTTTAATCATGATTTGATGTTTTCTTCTGAAGGATTTGTTCTGGTTCAGTTGCACAAAATTATTGGACTTGAAGCAGGAATTAATAAGGGAAGTGTTATGGCTTGTAATATTTTGAAGTTCATTAACCATTAGTGTGAAATCATTAGTCCATTGCTAGGAGGAAATAGTCTAATAAGAGTGTCAATGCACAGTCCTTGCCTTTCCATGCCAAAGCCTTACTAAGAAATATCAAGGGAACTATGAAATCAGAGCTATGTTAATTAATTATATATTATTTTTCTGAAGTGAGAATTTCTCCATGTAGATCACATTCTTTCTATGCATAGCTTTTTGTTGTTGTTGTTTTATGCATCTTGCGAGTAGTCTTATTTGCTCTAAATAGGACTAGTGTCATTCATCAAATACCCACCATGGCCACATCTTTTCGGACAAGCCTGTTTGGGGAAGCCGTGTGCTTTCTGCCTGGTGTATCCACAACCCCCAAATCTTTGTGTGTCAGGACAGCCATGGGCTGGGAGTGCTTTCATGTACTAAAGCAACTCAGGAACTCTGCAAGTTGAATGATGGTGCTAGTGTATTCCTAGTTATTAATTCTGGAGTAGTACGTGTATCTTTAAATGATGAATCAGACAGAATGAAGCTGGCTGTTAGAGTGCACTTGAAGTTAATTGAAGCCATGACTCATGTATTTGCATTTTTCTTTCCCACAAAGAATGTTTAAGTAAGACCCTTTGCTCCTTTTAAGATCTCGAAATCTGTGTCTAGCTACATATCATAGAAGCTGCTGATCACAAGGTGCTTTAATCTGGTAGTGTGTGTATTGTGATTTGAACTTCTTCAACTCAAAAACTAACCAGATTTTTGGACAGCCTGACTCCTTTGGTGTCACGATTGGTAACCAGCCTATGGATTGTTTGTTTAAAAGACCCATCTCAGTAGGAAACAAATGTCTCTGAGATCTCAAGAGCTGACTGCTGAAGGTAGAGAACAGAACTGGTTATTCAGTTGCTGCAAGTCCAGGTCACTTGGCAAAGGGTTGGTTGCTCTTTGCTAGGAAAGGCCACATGTGGGCTACTGGGATTGTTCTGGGTCACAGGCTGTACTACATGTGAAAACTGTCTCCTTGCCTAAAGTCTAGTTCCTCATCATGCACACACATTGCTGAAGAAAAAGGCAACAAAAACCAATATAATTTCCTTTACTTCTTCTGTTTTATTTTTCTTGCTGAAAAGCAAATAAGGATCAAGTCACGGTGAGCAAACTGGAAGACTAGTTAATGTAAATACATGCAGCAAGTGACAGTCCTGTGCTCAGGAAACTTTCAATTTAAATAGAGCAGGCACTTGAAGAATAGGAAGAGAAACTATGACAGAAGAGTGACAGAATTGGTTGTATGTTACCTGGCAGTCAGGGACCAAACAGAGATCCTGTCTCCACCAGGCAGAAATGGACTGGCTTGAATTCCTGAAGTGTGAAAGCCTTGCAACAACAGATTACCTTTGTAAAATGTATCCTTCTTTATACCCTGGAAAAATAAAATCCTGCAGTGTTCTGGAGTAAGGATATAATTTTCAACCAAGTTCTGCAGCTTGCTCAAATGGCCTTTTAAGTTGTCCCTCCCTGCCCTGTCCCTGTCCCCCACGCTTTTATTAGCTACTAACAGGAGCTACATAAACTAGGAATTAATTTGGCCCATTAAACATTAAAAGATTAATACTTTTCTCATTTTTCTCACAATTTAGAAGTTCATTACATTGTTGCATTAGGGTCATTCCACTTAATTTTACTTTTCATGTCAATTTTCTCCCAGCATTAATTTTGACCATGTTGCAGCCTTCAGCTCAGGGCATATCTCACTGCAGTCCATTATCTGACCAGCCGAGCCTGCAGCAACAGGGAATCTTACTTAATTGGAAAGGTGCACCGATGCAGAAAAAGTACATGTAACTTCTTGCACTAGCTATACCTTCTAAAAATGCATAATTACAAAGATGACAAACTGCCATGTATTCTTTTATCTGAAAGATTTCCAGAAGTTGCCAGAGTCAGGAAAGAGAAAGGTTGAAGACTGTAATTCCTTCCATGTTGTGTTATGGCATAGACGTGTAAAGAATGACTGTAAGGGAAGCACCAGGTGAGAATTTTTAGAAGCTTTTCAAAGCAATCAGTGAAATCTGATTTAAGAGTACCACTTCATCCCGCACTTAACTGTGTTCTCCAGATAAACTGTATTCCAATATGCTTCACAAAGTTAAATAATACAGCTACTGAGATAAATAACAGCAGAAGTAGACAGTCACAGCAAGTTATAGGCTTGAGGAACAGCTGTTTTCAGCTGAGATTTAAAATGAAATGACAAAATCACAATGCATTACTCTGTACTACAGTGACCAGAGTTTTTCAGCAGACTCCACCACACCTGAAAGCTGCCAAATAAGTAAAGCAAAGTTAATCAGACAAGAAGGGTGGTTGGAAGAGTTCGATGACCTGAACCCTATTGACACTACTTCATTTGAAACTGAAGCTGAATGACACTGTAAACTGGACTTAGCAGAAAAGACCAAGTGTAACGTGACATGAATTTCCCTCTTTCTGACCTAGCTTGACTGAATGCTCTGGAGCACTTAATCCTTCACACTCCCATCTGAAGGATCTAAGGCAAGAGTCCAGCAGTGGCCTGTCCAGTAACGCAATGTGAGCTCAGGCAGTTCATTCCTGGAGTATCATCCAAAATTTGACTATCCTTGGCAATTGGCAATTGTGAGCTCTGCCTAGTTTTATTTTCCTTAATCCTAATACCAGAGCAACTTTCCAAGCCCTCACCTGCAAGAGCAACATTATTCTACAGATAGAAAGAAAACAGCCTAAAAAATACAATAGAGTTGCATTAATTTACACCTCCTGAGAAGCTGGCTATAGCAGCTATGGCTGATCAGAGTGCGTTATTAGCTCAGATTCAAATCATAATCAAATGGAGACAATTTAAAATTTTTGAATACTATGGGGAGAGAAGGATGGAGATACTTGCCATAATATTTGATTTGAAAAGGTCTTGTAGGTATATTAGCCAGCTGCTTAAAGATTTCACCATTCATATACCTTTTTTAATGGTCAGTTTCTTTTAAAATGAAAAGACATGCCTATACACTTTGGATTTGACTCAGAGAGGTGATATCACTACAGTGCCATTTCCCAAGCCTGAAGAAACACAAATAATGCTATAAAAGTGGCATACATTTTACCACAGTCTCTCTCTTTCTCATTTTTTTTTTTTTTTATTGCTGGAATGTTGATTTATTTAGATCCTTAACTATCTTTTCCCTGTAGTACCCTTGGCATCCCGGTAACAAAGAGCCAGCTGCTTTTGCCAGTCTCAATTTAACACTTGAGCAGGAGTCCTGTCATGGCCAGCATTCTCAGGGCTCGCAAGGAAGAAATGGGAGTCTGTTCAGCATACATTTTTGGGTTTGTCTGGCAGCTTTGGAAATAATTGGCAAAATTCACTCTGATGCTAGGAGCTTGCACATACAGACATTGCTCATCTAAAAGGCAATTGCTAAAATGTTACCCAGAGCTTTCTCTTTTAACCACAACAAAACCCACAAGATTCACTCCACAGAAATTTATGGGAGAAGAGCCCACTCCAGTTGTGACCAGAGCTCAGTTTAGAACCTATAAGATGCCAAACAAGACAACCTAATCTATCGTGGTTTTCTTGAGACTGTGATATTGAGTCAACATGAATGACCCTGATGGGTGAAGAATATAACATTACATCTGATAACATAACATTACATTTGATGAGGATCAGATAAGAATATCAGTTTTTGTTAAACAGTGTGAGTTGCAGCTGCTGTTAATGTCAATCTAGAAATCAGAATTGTAAGAAGGAGAATGGCTCTCTGTTGATCTTTTGTAAATATTCACTCCTAGACGACACATTTAGTATTTGAGATGTTCTGCTTTGTCATTCCTGCAGTAGAGCTTTACTTATTTAGGACTACTGGTTATATGTTATTGGCTTAATCTCTCTGTGTTTGAAAAGATCCGTGGACTGATCTAGGCTCATCATCCTTCTTGTGCCTCTTATGTCAGATTTGAACATGAACAAGAAATCAGTGTTCTAAAGGGATAATGACAAAAAAAGGGTAATGGCAATAATACTGTGTTGCAGAGAATTCTTTTTTCTTTTTTCTTTTTTAATATTAGAGCTGAAATGATGACTATTTTCAAGATAGTTGTTTAAAAATGCTTATAAAATAAATGCTCTACTTGGCAAAATGATGGAATGCAATTGGAACTGAAAGGATGCTTGCAAGGGAATAAAAATCACTGCAATGTTAAATGGAAATGTCTGGTGTATTTACAAGGAAAGGTATTAGCTCTATGCTTTCTAACACTGCTTCTCATTCCCAGTATCTCAAAGTCTAACTTAGGAAAGATATGAAGAAATCAAAGAGATTTGTAACCCATAAATTTTGAGGATCTAGCGGGTTTACCAGATGAGAGAGAAAAATCTGATGTAGTGCAACTAACTGCTCTACAGAACTGGTGTAGGTGAAAGTAAGCTTTTAATAAACATCTGCCAGCAAGCACAATGTTGGAATACATGTGGTGGTAAACATTTGGGAATCCATAAGTCTTTCTGGGCTGCATTCTTGTAAATTAATGGAAACAATTTTGATGTATGTCTGGCTAGTGAGCATTTGGCCACCCACGAAGTCATCTGCTTGAAAGCAGCATCTTTGGTATTACTGAGTGCCTATATTTCTAAACAAGCTCTTACTAGAAGTTAGTCCAGCATGGAAGTATTTAGGGGAAAAGAAGTAAAGATCTGGGGTGATACTTGAGCTACATTTTTAAGACGAGCAAAAAGCACACAGATTGTTTGACACTCCTGAACTGGAAAATTGTTTGAGGTGATGAACGAAACGTAGGTGAGAGCGGCTTTTACAAACTTGCAGGAGAGTGACTTTGAGGAGATACCTCCCCACCTTTTCATTTCATTTTTTTGTGTCTATGTTGGTGACAACGGTGGGAGGATATATCTTCAGAGGGTTTTGACGTTGTGGGTAATGGAGCTGAACACGGTGCTCATTGAAGCCTAGCCAAAAACACAGTTTGTCAAAGACACCCTGTTTGCAAAACAATTAAGTGGATATTGAAAGCACCGTTGTGAACAATCTGTATTTTTAGCAACAGGAAAGAAGGACGGAAAACTCTGTTGCCAAGACGTAATATATGTAATATACATTTCTTCTGGAACTAATTATTATTTTCTGAAACTACTGCAGTTGTATGCTACTGTGACTGAAAAGAGCAAGTGTTGTATAATGTTAACATCAGGAGATAAAGGTTCTGGTTTCAGCCTCTGCAAGAAATTAAAAATGAGTCTAATTCCAGTAGGGTTTAGCCTCACCATCAACACTGGATTGGCTTTTTGACCGCTTTGCCCTCTTTTAAAATTGCCAGCCTGAAAAGATCAAAGAGCTTTGCAGGACTTCAGGAAGTAGACACCTACATTTATTTTTGCTGCAGTGAAAGCTGAGGTAGAAGAGCATGGTAGTCTGATTTTTCTAAGGAGTCCACTCACTTTAATATGTCTAGCAAGAGGGATGTCAGCATGTGAAAGAAACACAAGGTAAATGTCTTTTATGACACCAGTAAGTTCAATTTCTGGATTCAGAGCAGAATATCAAAGCTTGCTTTCACAGCGTATTTTATTTGTGCCTATATATTTTCCTCAGCAAGAAGATTGCAACCCTGTGGTACATACATAAACATCTAAAACAAAGATCTACAGTGGGTCTTTAAAAAAATGCCTAGATCTGATTTCACAATTACAAGGTATGGATAGTTTTGTGGCCTTTTGAAAGCTGAATATAGAATATGCAATCTGGAAAAATGGCTGCTGATGTGCCACAGACATTAATTGGTGAATGTGTCATCAGCTTGAGATTTCATTATGTTGCTAAAAACCAGACTCAGTGAAGGGAAGCGCCCTGGAAATCAACTTGTCAGCATGCGAGGTATCCCACATCATCAAGGAGAGTTGCTGGAGCAAAGAGAGCAGGCCAGTATGATCCCAGCTCCTGCTGCTGCTTGCTGGTGTCCGCTGACGCGTGCCAGGTGACTGAATATGAATGGGCTCCGGTGGGAGGGATGGCCTTTTACTTGCAAATATTTCTTCTGCTCTTATGTTGCCCCTCAGCAATAATGGTTGGCTTTTTATAGAACATTGTCTGATTTGTTGGCAACCTTTAGGTATTTTATCGATTTAACATTTCTTCAGAGACTTAATGAAATATATGACCCACGGACAATGTGATTTTTTGAAAGCTGATGCTGAAGTGAGGGGTATATTGCCTGGTTCAAGCTCTGCTGTCTCTTGAGTTCATTAGATGTTGTTTTAAATACAGTTTCTAGTCTGTTTATGAACTACATTTCTTTTTCCACACTTGGTAATGGTGCTGTTTTACACTGCATTCGGTGTGTATTTCAAACCCACTTGCTGAATTGAGTCATTTCACGGTGAAGCAAGCTGAATCCAAGAGAAATATACCTTGGCTAGGACACCGTAGTTCAGTATATCAAAACAAAGTGAGGAACAGGTTGGAGAACTCTCAGAATCCATTGTATTTATTACTTAAAAGTAATGAAGCAAAATGTAGTTGTTTGTGCTCCCTGAATGTTAATCTACCCAGCTGTTGCAAACGGTGAAAGGTGAGAACTGGCTGTAAAAGTTTTGTGTGCAGTTCATCTGGACTAGTTGGCTGGCTACTGAATCACAAACTAATGAGCAGGCAGGACTGGGATTTGGCACATGATGGAAGCGGGTTCACTACACAAGGGTTTCAGAAATAGCAGCGCAGACCTGAGCAGCCAAGTCTGTGTCGAGACACAGGTGGGCTACCTTTGAAAGCTTCTGAGCATGCAGCAGCCTTCATGAACCATTTTATGCTAGTGTCTAAATGTAGCTCTAACTCTAGGCTTCTATTTCCGAAAACTCTGGCCCAAGTCGTCAGGGATTTTTAAATTGTGCTGCAAGGGACAAAATGTGTAGAAGAATAAAGATAATTGTATTCACTGTCTTTTGGCAGATGGCTTATAATACCAATGTGTCAGTCTGAGCATCCTTCAGCTCCTGTTCCTGTACATCTGTATCTATCAAAAGAAGATGTGATTGAAGGATCTCCTACTTTCTCCCTCCCCTTACACTTCCTTTCTCTCTCCAAGTATCCCCACAGGTATTAGCAATGCAGCTGCTGCTGTTCAGCCAGTATTGCTGCAGTCTCTGTTCCTCACATTCCCCTTTCCTACCATAGAGATGATGCAAGAAGATATTTGATAAGCTTAAAGTTTCTCCTAGTGAAAGCTCGGGCCAAGAAACCAGCAGACAATTCAGCATGGCAGCAAATTTCCATATCTCGCGGGGCGTAGCTCAATGGTGGCACTGAATGGCTCAGAAAACTGGAGTCAGAGCTTGCTGGATTTGGTGGTGGTGTTGTTGCTGGAAGAGAGCACTTGATTAGCAAGAGGTGGCAATAGCTCCACGTAGAAACAGAAGGATTTCCAAAACTGATGGGGCAGTTTCACATTAGAGCCAGCACTAGAGCAACACAGGCTGAAAGCAGCAGGCCAGCTGGCCTTTCCGAATCCTGGCACAAGCTGCAAATCACAAGGTCCCCCTCTTACATAAGCAGTCCTACTGTAACACACACGGCTCGTCTCCGAAGAGCTCTAAATAGCCAGGGCTGGAACAGCTCCCGTGTCACCCCAGGTTGCTGCTGACACATGATAAAATTACACTGGGATAAAAATGCTGTGGTGAATCAGATTGGAGTGTAAACACTAATGCCTTTTTGCACGTTTGCTTAAAGCCAGGTCGTAGCATGCTCTACACAAAAGCAAAGTGTAATAAAGTCTTCTTCATCTTGCTCTGTGCAGTGGCCAACTTCTGCAGCCAGTGAGGACTGCACGCATTGAACAGCTGGCCAGGAGGACCAGAACAACCAGACTTCCCAAAAGAAAGTCTGATGAAAGCCATGCTGTGGTCTGTACCCAACCCTTCTGTGCCAGCAGCAGAACTAAGATCTGTGATAGGCAGCAAATGTTACAGACCCTTCAAAGTAGCTCTGAATATGTCTGAGGACTTCTCCTAGCACAGGCACTTTGTCCACGCTTTCTAACAAATGTAATGTCTTAGAATTGATTCTGATGTTTTATTCTTTAAAGAAGGGAGCAGAGAGGACAATAAAGTTCAATCAAAAGCATTTGTTTTATCAAGTAAATGGATAATTGTGACATTTGATGTTCATAAGAGACTATTTCTTGAACATTTGCCTAATGATCTCTCCACTTTACAAGTTCTGTTCAGTCTAGTTTAACAGTTCACCACATAATCACTTTCAGCTCTTTGGAAACATTTTATTATTATTGCTGTTATTAGACAGTGCATTCTCTTGGAAATGTCAAGGATGTTGTCAAATATTGTACTAATTTCAGCCTCCTTTGTAACAGCCCTGAACTTTATTAAGAAACGGCACACTGTAAGTAGGTTGTTCCAGCAACCAGCTCCATCCTAAAGGGCAATAGGATCACTTGGATAAGAGGCTGGAGAATCTCTGTATAGTTAGAGACTCATCTTAAGGTCCCTTGTAGCCTTATTTTCTTGGATTCCTGGATCAGGCATTTATGCAATGGTATCTTTGCGTTCCAGAGGCGTGTTTTTGCCAGTGAATCTGTGCCACCTAACTATAGCTGTCAGACACTTGGCATTCGTCAGGCTCCCTCTGAAGTTAATGAAGGAAGAAACAAGCATCTCTAGGATGCACCCACACACCTATGATGCCTGATCTTAGGATGAGTGGAATTTCCCTTTGAAAAGACTGCCTCTTCCAGCTAGTGAAGGAAACAGAGAAATGACTTAAAATAGACCTTTCATGTCTATCCAGCAGAAGTTGGGTAAAGTTAAAGCTGCCAGAAGGAAGTGTAGTTCTGTACCTGACAACTTTATCCAGGTTCCAAAAGTGATAGTACGAATTCATGGACTTGGAAGTAAAAGTACGTTGTTAATGGTTCAAGAAGCTGCAAATTGCTGTTGGCAGTCACGGTACTTTGGGACGGTCTCTACATGTTAATTTTGTTCTTGTTTTCTTCCCAAAGCTCCTAATCCTGGCCCTTGTCAGAGAGAAGATTCTGGCAGGAAGGACCTCTGGCCACACCTGCTGTGACTGCTGTCCCGTTCCTGAATTCCACCTACATTGATTCTTCCTTAGTGTTCACTCAGGTGCAGTCACAAGGAGTAGACGTTATGTGTGTCTGGGGGATTAGTACAAGGACTGAGTATCATCTGAGTTTGCTTTCTGCTTCAAGCAGTCCACAGACAGCGTGCCAGCCCTCTACATGAAGTTGGCATTGGGTCCACAGAGTGTGAGCTGGCTTCCTGAATGGATGAGAAGACAGAAGGCAAGCCAAGTAAAAAAGCTAATTTTCAAAGCCTGTGACTGGAAAATGAAAGACATAGATGTATAAAGAAATAGCAGTATTATAGGTCTAGACAGACATTAATGAGCATGTGCCCTAATGATCATATCAAGGTTATAAGCCACTGCTTATGCACAAGACAAATCTAGCTCATCTAGCTCAAACACCGGCTGTTCAAACTCTGTCCTAATTACAAGATTTATGCCTTTGCCTTTATCCAAAGGGTTGATCTGAAGGAATGAAAGAGTAGTTCAAGCTCTAAGTCCCCTTGCTTCTTGTTCTCATTACCATAAAGGTATGGGTGCCTGTTAGATTTGGTCAGATGTTTTTATAATTAAAGATTTAAACTTTAAAAGTGAAGGGAATCTCTTACACTTTGGAACCTTTGGTTGCTCCATCAAATATTGTTTGTGATCTCCATAATGAAATGAATACAGCAGGGTGCCAGAATACTTCTAATAATTTGCCCTCAGGATTTTCTGCACTTGATCTCTGTTTTTGTTTTAAAACATTGCTTTCCTGTGGTGCAATGTTTTGTGAAGTTCTGGCAGTGTCATCTTCAGATACTAGTCCTGAGTCCTCTACAGGATAAGGAGTCCAAGATATACATGACATGTGGCTGAAACTCCTCTGAATCCGCCAGCACCTCTGCCACTTTTCCTAGGGTCAGTAAGGAGAAATGGTGGCTAATTTTGTGTATTTATGGCAGGGCACACAGAGCTTTTCATTAATTCAGAAACTGGTTTTCCTCCTTTTAGAGTTTCCTGGTCTATCAGAGTGTTGAGGGGCTCAAGGTTTCTGATTTATACCAAAATATCTTTAAAATACTCAGGAAAAAAAATTGTCCTCCTAAATTTGGTAGGAAAAATCTCAATTGTACCCCAAGTAGAGCTACAAATATCTCTCTTCTAGCACCCCTAATTGCATAGACGCTCTTATCCTTTCCCCTCTTCCTTCTCCTGCCTTCTTTTCAAATACACTCCCATTTTCTTGTGGATATTTCTTCCCCTCAGCAGTCCCATGAACGCTTTACGTGCTCTGCCCTCCCTCGACAGGCGGGACCACTTGGTGGTGTTTTGTGCTGGGGCAGCTTGCTCACTGCCCGACCTGTCCTGGCAGGTGGGGTGTCCTTCGGAGAGAGGTGAAGAGGCACTGCTGGCCTTGCACGCAGAGATCAGTCATTTCCTTGCCAGTAGAGCAGTGGCTTTAGAGCTCATTCATTGCCTGCCTACTGAGACTGACAGTTCAGATTATTGTGTACGTTCAGAGAGAGCTAGGAAGCACATAACTAGTTTCCTGTGCCTTGGAAGTTACTCCTTTTATGACACTTTCTCTGCTAGATAGACATAGACTTTTTATATGAAGAAAATAAATCAGTATGTGTTTGTTTTGAGAATACAACATTGTGGAATAGATTTAATTTCATTGCAGCATTACCAACATTGATAGCAAATATCTTTAAGGCAGAACAGAAGGGAAATGCATTTCTTCTTTTTTTTTTTTTCTTGTCTTCAGATTGTATTTTCTCCTATTTGATCCTGCTTCTATAGATGGAGAGCCTTTGTGCGAGGCAACTTCAGCTCTCATCAGATTACTCAGTGCTTAGCAAGACTGGAGTTTAATGGGTGCTATATAGAATGGAGGGTTAACATCACTTTGTGCTCCTCCATGACAGCATTATTTTCACATTCAAATCCTTGAAAAATGTTCTTGCATGCTGGCCAGGCCAAAAACTGGATTGCACTTTAAGAAGATCTACGATTCTTTTAAAAATGTCCTACTGAAGGCATTGATGATGGCCATATGTCCAGCAAGGTTAGCGCACCTATTCAAATTAATGCAAAGTATGAGTCTCTCTTGAATTACGGGCATTTTATGGAGCACAGGTGCACTCGATGCTTTTTGGATACTATGTTTCTGCTCTGTTCCACCTAAGCAGTCAAACAGAATTGAAAATAAAATCCTCTGGAACGCATAAAAAACATACACATTGCTTTTATGGCCGTGGCTGTACCAGAGTGAAGAGGCACAGCATGAATTCACTTGCTTACCAGAACTAATCCTAAGGACACTTGTGCAAATGGGCAGGTTTAAGAGGAATTCACAACACCCCTCTGTTTAAAAGTCTTTATTAAAACAAATATTATCCTGCTTACCTGTAACATCTCGGCAGGTTTTCAGAAGGGTGTTCATATTTATCCTAACCGCTTGGGAGGAAATTCAGCTCCATTCGAGAGGCAAGAAAAGGTATAGACAACCATTTATGTCTCACTTAGAGCCTTGTTTTGAAGGTTTAAGTGCAATTTTCTATACAGAGATGAATTTGATTCTCTGGTAGTTTTAAGAGTGCTGTTAAAATTGGCTATATGTCACACTGAAGGAACAGTTCATCTCATGGTCTCCGTTAAGTTCCTTTACCTGTTCTACATGTACAATACCTCTAAAACCTGGAACAAAATTGCATCCTCCTTCCATCCCTCCTTTAATAAGAAATAGACCATATTTGGTTGGTCAGAACAATTCTTGAGTTTGAGAGGAATTCCACAATTATGTTGGCTAAGGCAAGCAAACAAATGAAAAAGATAGTGGAAATGACAAGAATGGTTCTGATATTGTCCAAACATGAGTACTTCAGCATTAGAAATTTGATTCAGAAAGGAAATTGGATACTGCTTGCCATAACAAAAAAGAAGGGGGGGTGGAGGGAGGAGGGAAGGTGTGTGCCTTTCTTTTCTCCATTAATATCCCATATTCCAATGGTTCTTGCTTGGAGTTTAGATAAGGAGGTTTCTAATCCAAGCCAAACCTAAATCACAGCAGTGGCTCTCATGTCTTGGAACAGCCTTTGTTACTCATCTCTAGGACACTGTGTGCTGGCTTCCTCCCATGGGAACATCTTTCTGTGCAGTAATACAGAAACATACATCAGAGCAGAAAAGCAAGGCCAGATAGCATTTTTACAAGAGAGCTGGGTCCATCCAGAGTGACTCTTACTGTTCTTCTCTTGTTAAACAATTATTTGAATATGTCCCATATTAAAAATAATGTTCAAATTAAATAAAAATAGTTAAGTGTTGAGTCAATATTTTTCCCCATTTTTTGGTTTGGTGGCTGAACCAGAAAAAAAAATAATTATTATTTTTAAAAAATGTTATTCATGACTCAAGACAGAAGAGCTTTCGAAGAATATGCTTTTAGCAATGTACATATTAATTATGATGTGCACTAGTAAGTGCTAGAGTAGGAAGTTTTGAGCAGGTTAAATAATAGTTTAAATAGAGTATATTACACAGACATAGCTATTTCAGCAGCAAACTCCCACCAAAGGTAAAAACAAAAAAAAAAACAATGTAAAACCATACAGACTTTCCATTAACAAGATATAGCTGAATCACCGTAATAGATTGCAGGGATAATAGAAATGGCCAGCAAAAAAATATTTGGTAAATCATTTCCAGTTTCCCAGGAACCTGGGCACAATAAGCGAGCTAAGAACTGGGCACGTTAAAATAATTAAGATAAACCAAGCTCTGAGCAGCCCTTAGCTCTGGGTTCAGTGAAAATTCTGTCATTAAAACAAGAGGCTGGAGGGAGAACCACGAATATCTACAGAGCTGGTTCTCCTCTGCTGCAGCTCTAGCCCCCTTTTTTTGGCTATGGCAATAAGAAGACAAAACTCAGTGCCTGCAAAATGGATCTGGTGATGATAATTACTGAAATCCAGCTGTGCTATTTCCTTTGTTCAACTCCTATTACATAATATCTTTCTGCAAATTCCCAAGATGAATTCCTTTTCATACACACTTTTAACTTTGGTGTAGAACTAATACTTTTCATGTTGTGTCTCTGAAAATTTGCTGAAGTAGGAAAAATTGCACAGCTTTTGCATTTCTTTTGTTCTGGGAAGGTCTCCAAAAATCTGTTCCTTAATACAGGCTAATTTCCCCCTTGCCCAACCTCTACCCCCAGCATTTACAACTCTCCTCTGTCTGGCAAGTCTATTATGTTTAAAATTAAACTTCTGTTAGCATTTTGGGTAGCATTTCCCAGTTGTCTTGTAAGGCTCTCTCCCATACAAGGTATTCTCTTTTTAAAGGTTGTACCAGCTGTCTTAAATGAAGGTTACTATATACCAGATACACCCTCCTGGTCTCTCACCCACAAGAAACAACTTTAAAGCCTTCTACTCTAATTGTTACCACTTCCATTTGGTTGACAAGCACGTTTTAAAAGTGGACTGTCATTTCTTTCTTCTCTTCTTTCTCCCTGCTCTTTTTATTCCCTCCCCCACCAAGTCCATTTGTGATATGCTTGTGGAGTTGTTCTTCTGCTTCATTAGAGCATTGTTTTTTTTAGGTTAATTTACCTAATTCCCAGTCAAATGAGGACATGGTACTTGTAAATCATTTAGTTTCTCATTAATCTCTTCCAGTGTTGGCTCCAATTTTCAGCTGTCTCCCTGTTTACTATCTCTAGCGAAAAATATCCACCGTTCCCATCGCTTGTCACAAGTAATGTCACGGTTGCTGTGGATCCATTGACCTGCATAATCAACATTTTTTTTTATATTAGAAATCAAAATATTTGCTGCTGTTGTAGAAAGCTGCATCTTAAGACCCATGCAAAGAAATTCAGTAAATGAAATGCAATAAACCAAAGATCTAAAGCTTACCCTGTTACTTCATGCCAAATCTTATTCATTAGATTTTCTTTAACAATAGCTGTTGAATTTTAAGATGCTGTTTAGAAGAGCAGAAATCCTGCGAGCTGCATCCTTATGCCTTGATACCTCTCTGGCAGAGATCCCACTGAGAAGAGGGGAACAAGGACTCGGCATTCATTTGCGAGATGCAAGTATCCAGCTACAGTCAAGCGCAGAGATAAAGAATTCTCTGCGGCTGTCCTCTACCATAAAACAGTAGTATCACATCTGACTTACAAGCTATTTACACATAGATTGGCAGGCCAGGCAGGGTGCCTGCTCACATTGCAAACTAGCAAGAAAATTTTCTCCTGAAATGAAGAAACACTTTTCATGGCAATGGGTTGTGCTCCCCATCGCAGGTCAGCACCAAACAGGGCCTAGGGAGTAGGAAAGAGAATTAGGTGAATTCCCATCTAAAGGGAATGGCTGTTACTGCCATTGCATGGTCTATGTTTATTAGTTTTGTTGTTGAGGTAGAACAGGCCTCACCCTTCATGTCCCCATGCCAAATCTGTCCTTCAGATGGGTGCAAAAAGTTGACTCCTTTGTCCCCTAACATTGCTCTGTGCCATATGACAGCTTTTCAATGTGGTTTTTGTTGCATTTCAGAAATGCTTGCAGGTTATTTCAGTTTAAGTCTGTATATGCTTTGTGATCTTTAGATCATTAATCTCTTATTATTGATCTCATTGAAAATACTTTGAAAGAGACAGATTTTGCCAATAGACTCTTGTTTGGCGTCACTCATCCTGACTTTTCCCACAGGCTTTGTGCAATAGTCACTGAAAACAACTTCAATGCCACTGTTATTTCAGTTGGCACTCAGTGACTCATCTTCCTCTAACTGTAATGGGATTTAAGGAGCATTTAATGTTCTCTGCCATGTACGGGGCAGCCACTCAGCCAAGAGAATGATAAGCATCTTAGACCTACTATAGATAGAGATGTTAGGCTGATGGGAAGGATTAAAATGTGTACGTGTTTTGTATTGGAGACAGCAAATAACAACTACTGCCACTTTAAGAAGTCCTGCGTGGGGTAGATCAGGCCACAGTGTTCTTCATGTAGCAGCAAAGGCAAAAAATATCAGAGGAAATGGAAGGAAATTGATGAAGCTTTGTTTATAAAGTATGTGCCGGTTAAATTGCTGCCCCTTGCTGATCAGTCTAATCCTTTTAATGAGGCTAGGTAAGCAAAAAGGAGGCGGTAATGATGTTGATGACTCAGAGATTTCTCTCTGTGAAAGAAAACAAGCAGAAGCTGGTTGTCTAAACAGTGCAGTGCAGTGACTCTCCAGGTGTCCTTTTCACCTGTGAAATGGTTGCTGGATGGCAAGCTAACCGAACTCAGAGGCTCCTAGTGTCCCTGGGTATAAGTGCTAGAATACAAATCTATATATTGTAAGGGTGTGAGATTTGTTATCTCTTGGTCACCCTTCAGCTTGCAGTATGCATTTTTCTGAAGCCTAAATTTATGTTGGTCCTTTTGGTTTAAAGAATGATGCAGCACAACAGCAGCTCGGGGGCTAGGACCAGCATGCAAAGACACTGGGACACAGTGCTCTGCTCTGCCTGATGGGTTTTAACCCGTCTTTCCTCATGAAACTGCCCTGATCTGAGGGTAAAGGATGGTACTTTTTTGCACCTCCTCCTTCTCACTCTGGTTTGCTTAAATAATTAAAGACCTGGGGGAAGATATGCCTTGTAAAAAGTGATTCCCCTGTGGAAGACCCTGGGACACCATCTCTTCTCCATCATTGTTTTCACTGTTTTTTTTTTGTAGGTTTTATTGCAAAATGTGTAGTCACTTCCATAGCCCTGGGAATGAGAACTCCCTGGGGAGAATCCTGACAACGAGGTGACAGAGTCAGGTTTCTTTCCTTCACCCAATGTACTGTAAATTTTTTATACAAAGTGAAGGAGGCTCAGCCAGAGAGATGGTGAAGGCATCTGCCTCATGAAATAGCCAGACCCTTGTGATAAGAGCAGTTTTCTGGAGAGGCAAATTTGCATGCCACCAGGCAGAACGTGGCTTTGAACGTGTGTTTTTCTGTTGCCTCATTTGCTGAATTTACCACTAGATTGCTGTACATAAGGGGGAGCAGTACTTCATCTGTTAGCTGTGCTTCAAAAGGCAGAAGTGACACTCTTCCTTTAGACACGCTGGTAGACCACCAGCTGGATCACCCACCAGCTGGAGCACCAACTGGTGGGCCCCAGCAGGGCTTGCCACTTGATTGCCAAGTCATGTTAAGATTTAAGTATCTGTGTCCATGGCCAGAAGTACTTTAGATACTTGGGAAACACTCATGTTTACTCTTGAGTCCCTTGAGGAACTTGGGGATTTATGTGCCAGCTGAGGAAGGAAGCAGCCAGCAGAAGTTTTTTGCATCCGAGATACAGGGTTGGGTGGTATATGCAGAGACAAGTGCAATGTAGATGCCCCATCCTTTTTGTGCATCTGGTACTTAGCAGCTTTATTACTTGAACAACATGGATTTGTGCCATAGCAACCTCATGCCAAGAAAACCACAGCAATGCATGTTTGGTGCCAGCTGCAAAAGTTACACAAAGAAATCTAGATGGAGAAAAGTTTTGAAAATCTGAATGTTTCCTGCAGGGGATTCTTTTTTTTAACTTTTTCTTTTTTTTTTTTTTTTTTTTTTTCACCTGCAAGGCTTAATTAGCAAGACTCCAGATTGTAACAGCGCGGTGCTTGAAAACGTGTTGGATTGACATGCATTTTATGGGATGCTTTCATATGCAAGTTTTAATGATATAGTAAAGTTGTTGAAAAACCTAGCAGCATTTGCTCAGACAGCTCCAGCTCACGCACACTGCTTTGGATGTCAGAACACATTTTTTTTTTGTGGGCCAGAGAGTTTCACTTTGCCTCCTTTTTCTTTGTATAGTCCTTGCAGCAGTTTTATTTTCGGATTTGTCACTGTGGAAATCTACATGACCTTTACTATAATCTTAGGTAGTTGTAGCAGGCTCAGTACAATGTATGTTCAAATGTACAAGGCAGGTGAGAATGTTACATGAAGTGCAGAACATCTCTGTGCTTTGCCTGGGGAGCTGTTAGCGTACGATGCAAAGGAAAGCAGAACAGAGCCCAGTGCATTTCACACTGCATAGGACTAGCTGAGCACTTAGGTACTTTTTCCCCCCTTTCTATCAATAAACCATGAAGCAAAAACGTTATTGTACCTATTTCTAGTCAACAGTGCATTTTTGCACATTGGTAAATACCATAATTCTCTTCTGCTTGTCAAGATGTACTACCCACGAGTGTGGGGCTTCAAAGGAGGCCATTTAAAATCATAATTTTCCAATCTGGATTGGCACGTACATGCCCCCTAAAAGCAAGTCATTGAGACAGCAATTTTGAAATCCTTCTCAAAAAACACGTCACTCTCCTGATGTGTCTGTGCACTTATGGCTGGAAACCAGTTAAATCGAGGGAATATTTATAGCACCAGTGAGAGAATAAAGTTGGTCTCTTAACTGTGACAGAGCCCATTTGAGTCCTGTCAGCTGTCTTCCCTTCTTAGCCGAACATCAGAGAGCAAGTGCTGTTCAATGGTGGCTTCATGCTGCTCTCTGCTGCTAGATGAATCTCCAGTCAAAGTCAGTGTGAGTTGGTTATTAGACTCTTCTGTCTGTACCGGCTGCAGCTCCTGCTCTTGATCCCTGCTCTCCTGCATCTTGCCCTCATGATTGTGTAATGCTTCGTGGAAGTTTTCTAGTCCATCCCTATGTAGGAGATTTTAAGTATATGCTAATGTTATTGTAAATTATTGACAGGACGAACACGGAAAGATCTGTTTGTTTAATCCTTTAGATACAGGAGAAATCTGATCAGATGTTTTCCATCCAGTAAGCTGCTTGTCCTGTTTTCCCCTCTTTGTGTGCTTCATTGTGAGTGTCTCCTGCTTGGCAAGTGGTCTGGGAAACTAAGAATGAGCTCCCTGAGTATTCATAGCTGCAAATACGTGTAGGGTGCAAACAAGTTTAGGCAGCTCAGGCTGACTATTTATGTTGGTGTCTGCATTTCGGCACCGTGGTGACTATCACCAATTCCCTCCCTGCAGGTTAGGATGAGGACGCCCCTTTATCAGACATGTTCAATAGGGCCCAAAGAACAGCATTTAAGGTGGTTGGATGTCGTTAAAATCACAAATGAACTAGCTTAAAGTTAATAGCAATTCTTGTTTGACCTTTCAGTTATCATGGGTTGATATAAGAATTATTTTTAGGGTGTTATCAAGATGATTGTCATTAGGAATAAGGGGTCCAAGCTTTTTTACTCCAGAAAAGATAATATATTACTTTTATTTGAGATTAAGGAAATCACAAATCTGTCAAATCTCATGATTGCTCAAGAGGTTCTTGCCATGGAGTCCCATCCTGTTTTCCTCACCTGCCTTTCCTTTGTCTTAGCCATCCACTGTATAACATCCTATCCTTTCTTCCTTTCTCCTACTTTGTGGAGGAGGTTCTATGTGACCGATGTGATCTGTAATCTGACTTTTGTTGGGCTGTGAAGGGTCAAGGCCACAGTGCTGCCATGAAGCACAGATACACCATCTCATGAGATCTAGTATATGAAAGAGATTTCCAGAACTTCTTCAGCAGGAGCCAGATCCACTGCTCTAACACACACTGAAGGCTTTGGTACTTGAATATTGGGAAAGAAACAGCTTGCAAAGACTGATATCAGGAAGAAAAAACAAAGCAAAACAAGCTAAAATGATCTCCTTCATGATGGCTACAAACAAAAAATGTTTGCTATGCTAAGGAATCTGAAAGCACAATATACAGAATACAGGCACTGCATAAATCACAGAATTTGAGAATATTGCTCTGATGTTCCCTCTGCAGATCCCTGTTATTATCTGAGTTTTAGAGAATATAGTTTTTATTTCCCACCTGCAAATTAATCTTGCATATACTTGTCTGACATACATTTTTTTTTAATTATTATTTTTTTTAATCTTTTTTTTTTTTTTTTTTTAAGTTAAAAGAGTCTGTAGCTCTACATTTGCTGGCACCCCAAGTTCCTCCAATTAGCTGCCAGAACTTAAATCCAGGCTCTTTGATTCATGACCATGTCTCTTTTCCATTATGCTTGAGCACTGATATCCTAAATATTGATTTCTGGGAAATTGATTCTCAACTTAACAGTCTTGGCCTCTCCATCTGTGTGCACATACCCAATGGGTACCATGTCCTTATATGCTCTCAATTGCTATCTCTGTTTAGGGATTCTTGTCTGATATTTCTAGAAGTTGGAATTTGCTCTTTTGGATTTTCTTGGCAGAGAGACCTGAGCTTGGTCCTCTGCCTGCTTCCTTTGGCCTTTAGCCTTTGCAGTGGTATGTTCTTCTTTCCTGAGACCTGCCTTCATCTCAGCTGCTTGGGAGAACTCTGTGACTTTTCTCATCCTTTGCCCTCTGAGTCTACAGAGAGTCTGATCTGATTGGGATCTGCATGGGTCACTGATATTCGAAGGAATGGATTGGAAGGAAGATTTCTGAGAAATCTTGCTCCTGATGTTCTTTTTTTCCGTTTCCTTTTCCAGGTACCTATCTTAACATCTTTGCTTTTCACTTGGTCTCTATTTAGTATTTCATGCACTTTGTCCACTTCATAGCATTTTATCTACCTGATGATTACCTACATTAAACTAATTCAAAATGTTTAACAGATTGCTGATTCAGGTATATATAATTCACATATATATAGTATAATATATTATATAAAATATAATATATATAATAAATCTTAAAATACTTTTAAGAATATCAATATAGGGAACACTTCTCAAAGGAGATCAAAATAAAAAAAAATGCCCTATTATTGTCCTATTATTTTTTAAAAACCAACCAAACAAAAAAGTACATCTGTTGTACATGGGTATAGACTGCTGGAGGTGAAAAGGTCCTTGTTAGATTAAAAATTGTGGAAAAATTTGGTCTGGGGTCATTAATGATTTCAAAATAGAACAGTTAATTTTCATTTCCCTTCCTCTTGAAAAAAAAAAAAAACACATGTAATTTGGTGATCTAACCTGTGATGATGTGAACTCTCCGTAAAAGTTTTACAGATTTCCTGAGGGTTCAATGATTTTCATTGTTGGAAAAAGTTGTTTTTCTGTCACACCTATGTACATATCTATTCTCTTTCAGAGAACCTTTTAAAAATAATTTCTCTTGCCAAGTTTTAATTCATAAAGTCATAGAATGACTTGGGTTGGAAGGGACCTTAAAGATCATCTAACTTCAACCCCCCTGCCATAGGGTGTCCCCTAGGGGACACCTCCCACCGGATCAGGTTGGCCAAGGCCCCATCCAACCTGGCCTTGAACACCTCCAGGGATGGGGCATCCACAGCTTCACTGGGCAGCCTGTGCCAGTGCCTCACCACCCTTACAGTGAAGAATTTCCTCCTAATGGCTAACCTAAATCTATCCTCTTTTAGTTTAAGTCCATTCTCCCTTGTACTATCATTATTTACGTGAGTAAAGAATCCTTCTCCATCCTTTTTATAAGACCCCTTTAAGTATTGAAAGGTCGCAATAAGCTCTTCCCAGAGCCTTCTCTTCTCCAGGTTGACCATCCCCAGCTCTCTCAGCCATTCTTCATAGGAGAGGTGCCCCAGCCCTCTGATCATCTTTGTAGCCCTCCTCTGGAGAGCTAATTATTAAAATTGTTTCAGTCTCAGTGAGGAGACAGACTGAATCAGAGTGAGTCTCACAGATTAAGATTGAACTTCTTGGTATTTTAAGTTCCCCCGTTGCACATTAGACGATGATTACTGTGATGGTAGGATCATAATGATAATGATTATCAACAACACTGACCAGCAAGGCAAAGAACATCTGCTATTAATAGCTAACAATTTCCATCACAATTAAATAAACTTAGAAAAGATGTGAAGCTACTCCTGCTCTCCTTACTTCATTCGCTTTGGATGGATTTCATATTATGTGACTACAAATGTGTAAGTGGGGTAAGAAATCTTTGCTCCCTCAAGGAAAAAATACAATTAAATTAAAAAAAAAGACCAGATGGCACCTTTGACTTGGAAGTGTTGCCACAGTTAGAATATTAAATAATTTCTTTTTGGTCTGAAATAATTTCTTCCTATGGAAAATGTGCATTTGCATGTTGCTACTCTGAGCCAAGTATTTTCAAGCTTTTGGCTTGAGGTACTCTGTCCTTGACAATTCTGATCATGTAGCCATAATCCTGTGCTTTGGTACAAGCCTTCCTTTTCATTCCTAAAAATGCTTTTTTTTTTTTTTTTTTTTTTTTCAGCTCAGTTATAAGATGACCTAACAAATGTATCTCCTATAACCTCATCTGTTGTTGGAATGGTCAATGCAACCCAGCAACATATGTCAGAAAATTTCACTCTTCCACTTTCTGTTGCTGTGAAAAGGAGCAGCAGTTCAACATGTGGTAGGTCAGAGGTGGACAGAGAAGCATAGCACTAATTAGCATTCCCTAGGTGATT
The DNA here is from genome assembly GCF_963932015.1 of Anas acuta. Classification (NCBI taxonomy): domain Eukaryota; kingdom Metazoa; phylum Chordata; class Aves; order Anseriformes; family Anatidae; genus Anas; species Anas acuta. The sequence goes on along the minus strand of NC_088980.1, from coordinate 42,986,595 downwards.
TTCATCCAGTTCATTTTTTTACAGCTTGGCAGGACAGTACTGTTTTCATAGGTCTATGATCTGAAAGTCATAAGTGTCAAAATGGATCAGTGTTCTCTTCCCCTAATGCATGACTATTATCTTAATTTAGTTTTTGTTTTTAGGAGAATAATGATAATCCAGTCACTTGGTTAAAACATAAAGGCCTCTGGGAATTCCAGGTCCTATTCTTTTTTCTAGAAAATTCCAGTTAAATTGATTTCTGATAAGCTGGTAAGTTGATAATATCCTTGAAAATTATTGTTATTATTATTTTTAAAGTAGCATTTGATCATTTGAATGTAGGTTTTATTTATCTAGGAAAAGGCATGAGGAAAGAGCTTATTATGGCACAGTTTTGTGTATGACTGCCTTTAATAAGTCCATCTGACAAGGGGGTTGCTCCTGTCAGGCTCGTTCAGGGATAGAAACATCTATCTGTTCAGCCACCCTATGAAGACAGATGAGGACAGGAGGGAGCTCCACTGGGAAACTGCAGAGCACAGCCCTGCTGGTGTACCTGGGCTGGATGCAGTGAGCAACATCACTGAAGGAGTAAAAAGGGTCAACCTTGCCTACAAGCCCTCTTCCTCTGGAGCCAGGCTGCTGATTTACTTTCATCACTGGTAGCTCTACTGAGAATGTGGCCAAGCAAAGGGATGTGGCAGGAGATAACAACTTATCATCCATTTGGTGAAGCTGCTAGAACTTTTTTTGTTTGCTGTTCAAGCTAAGCAGTTGCTAAGAAAACAGCTGCATTGGTTTAAAGTCTTACAGCCCCTTTGCTGTTTGCTACCCTCCCTCTGCCAGCAGTTACTGTTCCTGTAGGAGACCTGCCAGGAAGAAATGTGTACTCATGCCTCAGCCATTCCTGTTCACAGTCTGGCATCTTCATGGAAACCCACCTTCTTTGGTGTTGCAAACTACCAGGCACATTGGGAGATAATGAGATTTTGTTTGAAACTTGATGAGCGGGACTTAAACTAACACACTTTGTGTTTGAATTAATTTAAATTAACTTAAATTTTAAATGACTTTAAATGAGTTGGAAACCAGTTTTGGCTAACCTAATGTTACTTCATCGTGAAGTTAAATCCTCTGATTCATATCTGACTACTCAGAAATGTGAGTTGTTGTGGAGATTTTTTTTTCTTTAGCATGGAATTATGATTTTTGTTTCAGACAGGAGTAACAGTTTTTGGTACTGCGCCATCATAAATGTATGTTACTTGAATCTTTATTGCACCAGATCAAATGCTTCAATGCAAACCACAAAAATGAAATCCAAGAAAATTGCCTTCATTAAGGTATAAATGAAACCATTTGCTGTACTTACAAAGACATTCCCAACCTGCTTTTGGCATAAAACGAGTCTTTTACAACCTATCTTTGGCGCACGACTCTCCTGCCTCCCAATTATGAATGCCTTGGGGTGACCAAGTAAGCAATAATTCCAGCTGCTCCTGACAGAAGAAGACAGTGCTGCACTGCATTATTTTTCTGATGAATGTATATTCTCGATAAGCTGAAATAGGTTTTGCATCAGCAACATCTGCAACAACGGGGATTTAGAAAGTGGGTCAGGTATATTGATGGATGGGAGAAAGCGAATGTGTAAAGGAGGGTGCGTGTGAGTATGTGTATAAATGTGGATCTACTTATGCCTTCATATTTTCCTCCAAATGCCTCACTAATTGATTCAGGTCCTCTGACGGTGGTCATAGAGGGAGCTTTCAGCATAAAGTACTTTACTCAGAGCTTTAGTCACTACAGCAGAAAATCCGACTCTGTTGCAGTTAGTAGTGATTCCTTCTCTTGAGTTGTATGGGACAGCATTTTTCCTTATAATTCCTAAACTAGTTCAGGGCAGGAACTAGGTAGCACATTGATTATGCAGTTTATCCTCAATACCTCTCTTTACTATTGTCTTTGGAATTGCACACGTGGCAATGACGGTAGGTTGTCTGAGGCTTAAAATGTCTGAAATGAGATGAAATTTCAGGAGAGGAAGGGCTAAAACCTGCAGACCAAGGACTAGGATCAGCTAGAGGAAAGGGTAGATGGGAAAACTGTGTTGTTTTCAGTCTGGTGTTAAGATATCAGGCAACTGGGCGGGGGGGATGTATTGTGAAAACATCTGCAGTGTGAAGTTTGATTCCCTGGGGTGAGAAAGGAGATGGTGGAAACAGCAGCAGCTGCAGTCAGACTGAGAAATCTCTGCTTTTATTGTTTATTTTAACAGCAATATTGTGCTTATGCTGTGTTGATGGCTCTGGAGACTTTCTAGCTTTCCTTTCAGTGGCTGGGCAGGACAGATTTGGAGCGCTTTTCCTGGGAGCTATCCTTGAAATTGGCTAATGCATAAACTGGAAGGGCCAACTGGAGGGAGCAGGGATCTGGATGGAAGCACACGAGCCATCAAATTTAGTCCTTTGCAGTAGCAGGCAGCCCTGTGATGAATGTTTAGTACAGACAAACCGACAGAAATGCTACTCTGTGTGTATCCCAGGAGCCACAGAACACTTCTGACAGATCTGTGGTAACATAAAAGCCCATAATACAAAAGCCTGAAACAAAAAAGCACACCATGCCACAGAACGAGAGCAGAAGAGACTGGGGGCATTACAAGTGTGTTCAGACTCTAAAGTATAAGGGAATTTGTCTGCTAAAGAAATCTGGAAGGTCCTGCAGAGTTAGCAATCCCTTGTGCTATTGATGCAGACCAAAACCTTCCAAGGCTTTCCTGCCAATCTCCCCTGAAAGAATTTTTGGGTTCCATACTTGGAGACAAGCTTAACTTGATGCCTGAGCGAGATCCATCATGATTTGGATTTATCCTCCATGCCTGTTCAGATCTGTCACTGGCCTCTGGCCTCTGAGACAGGTAATGAAGTTGTCTGGCAGTAGCAATTATGGATGCAGTGATATTGAGACACACTGTGACTAACTGAAAAAAACATAAATAAATCTGAAAATAAGCTAACTTTTTATGTTTGTTTGTTTTCCAGTTAGTCCTTGCTTCGAGAGGAAGGAGAAAGAGCTCATTAGAGATTAGCACACGAATCTGGTCTGTTGGCTTGCTTCTGTGCCACCATATGTGTCTACCTTCTTTTTCACGGTTGCTGTCTATAGTAACAAGGATCAGATAGAAAATCTGGCCTCTCCTGTGCATTTTTTATAAATTCAAACCCTCTAGGTGGGACTGCTGTCAAACTAGGCTAACTTTTAAACTCTGTGTCATAGACAATGTCTCTTACATTACCTCATGGGGTTTCAAGAACACTAAGGACCATATGCTTCTGGCCTTTCAATAAAACAAAAGTATGCAGATGGGTAGATGTAAGAGATATCAAGTGAAAAATTCAGTCCATCAAGAAGTTATATAAAGCATTCTGGAGTGGGACACACAAGGAGGGGGCTGTGAAAGAGGCTGTGGCATTTCAGCACACAAATCACCCATCAATCTGAACTCCGGGTTGCAACCCTTTTAAAGTCTCACATATAAATGGATGACTTGTTCCTAATAGGTGGGAAATACTTGGTTTCTAATACTTTAATGTAAGAAGAGTTCCATATTCTTTTTAGTGCCAAGTAGGTTCTGAAAACCCCCTGAATGCAGTTATGTTTTTACCATTTTGCTGTAACCTTTTTATTGAATTGAATTTTTGGGCTGGTAAGGGAGAAAATACTAATTAGCTCTCTCCTTTTTTGATAGCCTGCCTTATTATAAACCTAATTAGTGCCTGACTTTTATTGTTGTATTAGAATACTGAAAAAAGCCTCAGAGTAACAAAATTAAAAATGTGATATTTTTCTAATGATTCTGTGCCTGGTCAGACACTTAATGTATTTCTTCCAATAAACTTTCATTTTCTTTGTTGAAACAAAAAATGTACACTTTGGGACACTTGAAGTTCCATTACTGCACCATTTCTTAATACTAGCCTCTGAAAAAATGGGAGCAGTAAAGTGTAGAAGATATCCAGGGTTAGACTCGTTAAGTAAAAATTCCTGTTTGCCATCGATAGAGGTTTTTGCCTGAAAAATGATGGCACAATTAGTGCCATTCATTCTAGTACCGAGGATATTCAGGAATTTGTTAGACATCTGGAATGAAACTGAAGCACCCAGAATGGATCAAAAGCCCTTATTGCCACTCCATCACTGTGAATGAAGTGAGTAACAAGGGACCAGGATTGAAAAGTATATAAATGGATTAACAGAGAAGGGTAAAAAATAATAGTAATTGTGTTCATTGTCCAGATATTGTAATAAAAAACAAACAAATGGCCCTAGTAGGTTATTTTACATAAGTGGAAGTAGTCTTAGACACCTATTTTTTCTGCAGTGGGTCAATTTATATTAGTGGACTAAAACTATTAATTGAAAAAATCTGAACAGCAGGGATTGACCTTTGAAGAGGAATCAAATAGCTACATGATTAAGAAGAATTATCTATATCAATATAAGTAGCCCTATCTTGAAAGGCAATTAAGTGTGCTGATTTGAGCTACTGATTTAGTACTTCTAAATGCCAGTTGTAGCAGAATCTGTTTCAGTGATTTTGTTAGTTTTTCTATGTCTCAACTGCTACACTGACACTAAAATTCAAACCTTTAGAAATGGATTGCTTGTGTGAAGGATGCAACACAGATGATGCAAAATGGCATGTTTTGGTTTTATGTTGCTGTTGACATTAAATGTTTGGAGGCAGTTATGATTCAGGAGGGAATGTAACTGGTTTTAATGGAACACAGTTGGTTGAGGAGTATATAATTTAATGGCATCTTTATGCCTAAATGTGTTATATACCACTCCGTATTACTTTACATAAGTAGGCACTAAAAGAACGTGTTAAAATGATGCATTTGCTCTTTGTTTAATTTTTATCAGTATGTATGTTTATACATTTTAGAGTTATATACTTGTCAAATATTCCCCATAGTTCAGTTTGTTTGTTAAACGGTACTGGCTTCTTTCCTAAAACAAAGGTGGAAGGTCATTTTGATTTCTTTCAGTTACACTGCTTGTACTTTGTGACTCATTATACTCTGCTCTTTCTGATACGGCTGTAGAATAGATTTTTGTAGCTGTATCCTTCTGTGTTGTCAAGCACAGAAGACTACGCAGTGTTGTCATCCCTACTGTTTTGAGTACAACCGGTTGAGTGAGCAATCGCAGCCTGCATTTCTTTACCTGGACAGTCCAAAGAGAGCTCAAGAGAAAAGATGCCTTAGCAAAGAATTCCCGAAAGGTTGGAATGGAGGATGTCTATGAAGAAAGTCAGTTCTGAATGATGAAATAATAATAATAAAAACATCTTGGAAATAATGAATCCTTCTTCCTGCTTGGGCAGTCTGACAGCAGCACACCCTATGGAAAACAGTCCACATAACTGAAAGATCCAGGACTCAAAACCATTTCTTCAAGCTGCAACTTGCAGCTGACTATTTTTTTTCTCTAATTTTCTTTCTAGAAAGAAGTCTTAAAAATATGGTGTGAATTGCTGTTTGCAAGAGACCAGATCACATTATCCTAGTATTTCCCAAAGTGTTTGATAGTGAAAGGAGTAGTATTGCTCCAGTTTAGCTATTCAGCTCTGAATGTCTTTGCCAAAGTGAAAATGGGGCTGAGAACTGTCAAAAGGCTCTCTGGGTTCAAACTTCTCCTTTGCACACTGCCATTTCTACACTGGAAATTCTAGTTTCTATTTGTCATTAATACTTTAATCAGATTGCAAAAGCTCCGTAGGTGCCCATGTCAAAACTCTACTCCAGAAAAAAAGGTTGTGCTGTACTCATTAAATACAACATCGTATGTTATATCAGCACCTTTCTCAGGTAAGCCTGAACTAGCTTTGCTTCAGCCCTATCAGCAGAAACAGCTGGTGTTTTCAATGGGGGTCTTCTTTGGGGGAAGTGGTCTTTCTAGTCCTTAAGAAGCAGAAACAGGGGTTGCAGTCTTTCAGTAAAAAGGATATGCTTTTCTCCTACTCAAGTGTGTGTGTGTGTGTGTGTATAACAATTCTGTATCACTGGCTCAGTCTCAGAACAAAATGTACTCCAGATGCAGGGCACTACACAGGACACAGGAGATGAGAATACAGATCCCAGCTCTCTCAGGAGTGTACCAGCTAACTTACTTCTAGAAAGTCATTTGAAGTGACATACCCTGACCTTTCTGTACACCATATTGTCTGGATGCAAGCTATGCAAGCTGTTGTCTTTAATCTAATAGTAGGGACTTTTGAAAAGTTATTTAAAAGCAAAGTAGGCTAAGAGGAGTGAGGGTTTAGCATAAAATTCTTGTCCAGAGAGGTGCTTATGTTTCCTGTTTGTCTCCTTTGGTCTTAGAAAAGGTACTTTGTCACAACCTAACTTTTTATTTATTTATTTATTTTCCTCACTAGAAAATAGTTGCTGGGGGAAATAACTAAAAAAAAAAATTAAAAAAAAAAAAAGGTTACAGATATTCCAAATATGCACCATATTGTGCCCAACTCCCAGTCATGTCTGTTTGTTGATGTTTAGCTTGAATTTGCATGGCCAGCTTGTTGCATACGTTGCCTATTTGTAGATGGCAACATAGTTCAGTGCTCTGAAAGCTACATGACAACCCGATGGATCACAACAGATTCTCATTGCAGTTGAATGTGTGTCCACTGAAAGTAACAGGTCACTTTATGTTCTATGTGGAACCCTAGATATTAAAACTCCTTTCAGTTATCACAATAACAGCCTTTGGCATAGCTGTGCCTTTTAACCAACAGCATACAGGGAACCAAAAGGGCCATTTAACTCCTTCAATCCTGACTATGCTATCATGAGAGAGCTGACACAGGCCAGAAGTGCCTTCTGGTTTCATGCAGCTAACACTGTCCTGATGAAGTTAGTCCTCTCCTTATTGCTGCTTCTTTTCTCCTAAAAGCCACCTGACTGAAACTAACTCTCTAATCTACATGTGATATTTGCGATATTTAAAACATGTTACCATTAAAAAAATAATACTTTGTTCTTCGTGTGGGCTGTCGACATCTGTTTCCTTCTTGCCTTTGCCTAGGCTCTATATCCCAGCCACAACTATTACTGTGCCTACATACAGCAGATTTCCTTTCACCCTAGACTTTTGGCCAAAACAGGTCTTAGTACGATTACAAGAAATTGTACCAGGTAATATCATATCTTAAGATGATTCAAAGAAGTGTTTTATTTTATTTTTTTTTTGGTCTTTCCTAATGCAGTTTCATGATGCTTGATGTTTATACGTAGAATTCTACATTTGCTATGTACAGGTGAATGTTGGAGTCATTTCATTTGCAGAACCCACAGGCTCCTTTTTTTCTTCCTCCCTCTAAATAACACTGCTCAGTATGATTCAGAAATTGCCTGCTGCTTTGCATCTTTCTCAGTCTTCTGTGGTCCATGACTCTTATTTTGCAAACAGAAAGAATTCATATAAAATCTGTCTGGAATCAATATAAGCTTTATTCTTTTCTTCTGAAGTTTACAGAGGCAGGAAACTTATGCATTAGCCCTCCTTACTCAATGTGGTTACATGCTCTGGAAGGCATTGTAGATGTGTTCCTTTTATACTTCGAGGTATTCTTCGAGGTAATTCCAAGTGTTTCCACACAGTGCCCTGCAATGTATGGAGTGTTAGACATGACGGTGTGCATTTCTTCAGCTTGTGTTACTTTTTGGTGGCTGCAGGTTACAAAGGACATCAATCCTGATTATAGAAACAATATTAATGCCTCTCGTTTTATGTGTTGCTAATGTGAAAATGGCAGCTTTTTCCACAGATGTATTTCAAGATTGCATACACTTAGCGTAGCTCAAAATTTCCTAGTTGTTCTTTTAGAAAAATACAAGAGTTTTTGTTGTTGTTGTTGAAGTAACAAACATGCAAGCTGATTTATGTGGAAAATCAAGTATATAGGGTATTTTGAAGAAAAAGTTTTCTGATACTTCAAAACGTAAGTAAGGGTGGAGAGTCTGTCCCTTCTCCACCTCATCCCCCCTACTGTTGTACTCTGCAGAGTTCATTCTCTCAAGAGTATCTAGTGAATCAAGCTTGATTTGAACATATTTATAAAATATCTTGGAAAAGAGCCACTGTGGAAGAGTCTAACTGATGCAGCTGACTCTCATGAGTCAAAGCTTGTATTTTTGCTAATTGCACCTTCAACTTTTGTTATCTTCACACGTGGATTTTATCTGCTAACTTCCAAGGTCTGTTCTGCCAGCACATATAATACCCTGTGACAGCCTTGTGTGTGGTGTATGGTAGCACTCTGGCTACAGCAGAGTGTAGCTCCACGTGGGCCATGTGCAAAATACCCAGCCTTGATGAAGAGTCTGTGGCTTGCCTTGAGCATTGTGCTACTTTTGCTACTCCATTAGCAATATCCAGGCTCGCTAGTTTAAAGATAGCTCATACGTGCCCACACTAGCTGCAGGGACTGCAGTAGAGCTGTATCTGGTGTTTCTCTAATTTTTCTCTGTCCCTCCTTTTTGATCCTTTTTCTCTTTTGATGCTTGAAGAAGCATGTTAACACACTTGCACGTTAAAAAAAAAAAGGCAGCTATGTTTATTCTAGTACCTTTGTTTATTAAACACATCAAGTACAGATACATAAGGATGAAAACACCTTTCTTTTATTAGTCTTTTTTCTCTAGGCTTTTCTGCCTGGAACACAATGAAACAGGCAAATACAAATTATATGCCTATCAAAGATTTTGATAATGGTATAAACAATAAGAATGAAGCTTATAGGCTCTTTTTCTTTGTAATCAATGAGATCTTGAGATGAAATTAGAGCCTGAAATTTGAAATAACCTCATTTATTTGTTACAATACTTGAGCGTGGTTTCCTTATTGCTTCTGCTCACTCTTTTGTCTGCCTGATTCAAATAGCACACAGAAGCCCTGCTCTAATCGGTTGATCGTCCTATTTTTAATTTGCAGGAGTGATTTAATCCCTCTGAATTACAGAAGGGGCAAGTGACTTCATAAACCTGAATAATGAGATTTGTTAAGCATTATTTTACCATGAGGATCTTTGCTAGAGAACATATCTACCCCAGAAAATATCTAATTAAAACACAGTGGGTGAAGCATTGTGTTGATCCCCAAGTCCTGCAAGGTTCTTCCTGCTATGAGGTGTTACATTCCTTTGCCTCCCACCAAAGCCAGCATTAGCAAAGGGATATGGGATGACCTGGTTTGCCATCACTGATTAAAGGAGAATGTACGAGATGCTCAAGTTCTTCAAAAATGGCATTATAATTTTAAGATCAAGCATCTTGGGTAGTCTACACTTTAATAATGTATGGTGCAAGGCTTCTTTTATTAAACATGGGAATAATAACAGTCAGATCTGTAATCGTTATTGTGTTGAATCAACAAAAGCCAGTCCTGAAAGTTTGCATGTTCAAGCGTTATAAATAGCCGCATTTAGATTTCACTACATTTTTTTTCCCAAGAAAATACAGACATGATTTACTAAATTTAAATACACAACATGGGTGTCTAAACTGGCTCTGTGAAACCACAAAAGACTTGCCACCAATTTGAGTCAGCTTCCATTTGAGCAGCAAGTGAGGGTGAAGCTGGTGACATGGGGTTGCTGGTTGACATGGTGACATAGTCCAGTCCAGGCCTGCGGTGGAAGGATGGGCTGTTCTCTCAGTGCCTCTGATTCTTTTAGGCTGCTGTTGTCTCTTGCTCACCCTGCCCTGGGACCAACTGCAGAGACAGCAGCCAGTTCTGCCATTTGATAGCTCCTTGCCCTGCCTCCTAAGAACGCAGAGGCTTTTGCTGTTTGAGAAGTGTTCCCTGTGCTTTCCTCCACCTGGACTCTTCATAGTATGTGTGACCTTTGGGTTGCTGAAGATGCAATGTCTGAGAGAAGATGTGGCCTATGTGTGTCTCAAGGGAATGACATTTCATCACCTCTGATATGCCAAGTAAATCTCCAGAAATTGTCCTGTAGTGATATTTTGCTGCTTGAATTCACTATTCCTACTGCTGGCTCTGTTGTCTTTGTTGATGCCTTCAGGGTCCAAGCCTCACCTATTGATGTTTTGTTGTTTTAAGCCTTGCTGTTCTGAACAATGTGTTTTGCCAGCCAGCTAATGTAATAGTGCTCCTTTGAAGGCATCAGATGCTGCAACTTGAGAGTCTAACTACTTCTCCACTTTACTGCATAGAATGATCAAGTCTTCACCTTCGGCTGGCCTCCAGTAGCACAGCAACATTATGCCTCTAGGCATCGAAAAGGTAATGAATGCCCTTCGACCTCTTAATCCTTTTTCTTTCCCATCTCAGTTACCTGCACTGGACTACTAATATTTGAGTTCCACAGGTGATGTGGATACCAATAGAGGTAGCCATGACACTTCAATTATTAATGCCCCAGGATCTGATTTTCGGAAGCTCAGTGATCCTGCAGCTTTTGTTTACTTCATTTAGAGTTGGGAATACTTTGTAATTCTAAAAATGAAGTCCACAGTTTATCCTGGTAAAACCACGAAAAGAGAGGTAAGATGCTACTTTATGCAGCTTCCAGGTTAGACTTGCAAAAGTATCTGGTGATTTTGAAAGCTTATATCCTTAACACTTTCTAAAGGACCTGCATTTTTCTGAATAATATACAGAAATTGGAAACATCCATGGGTTTGCATACCAAAATTAGGCATTTAAACATCTTTGAGATCTTTATGAACAATATTGTTTTCTTGTTTGGAAAAAACTGTGTTTTGGATTTTAGGGTAGTGGAACTGAAAAAAAGTTTACATGGTAAGTCCAAAATGAATTGTCTCTCTCCCACTTCATTCTTTCTTCCATCAGTAAGGAATGTATTGTCTTTCCACTGTTTTGTTTTATCTATCTGTTCAGGGCTTGCAGTTTTCTGTGTAGGTTAGAGGAGGTTCTATACTTGATGAAAAGATTGTGTCTCCATGTAACAAGCTTCAGAGAGAGGGGAAGATGATGAGAACAGAAAGGGCATTGAGGTAAATGTTGCCATATCAACTTTGTGAACAGAAGAGAGAAGATGCAGGTTCACATCCTAGCAAATACAACAATTTAAGAAGAATGTTAGTTCATTAATGTTTAAGCATAGTTCTCAATAGTTTATGTGCAACACAATTCAGTTGTGTGGTCCTGGCTGCTTTCAGAGAGCTAGGTATTACTTGTCAGTGTCAAACCTTTTAGTCCTCATTGCATACCACAGCTCATTATGGGGGATCATAGCTTCAGGTGAAGTAACTTGATTCATTTATGCACAAGCTGGGCAAGAAACATATAAATATTTAAAACTGATGTATATTTACTAGTGTAATATTGCATATAGAATTAGTTGTCTGGTTTGTCTGCCAGAGTTTCAAAGCTTGCAGTTTAATTGTCATGCTAGCTTAATCTGACGGCCTGTTTTTAATGGATTCATTCTTCTGTCCCTTCAGCTTCTCCTTAAGCTCTTCTGAGCTCCTTTGTGACCCAGATGAATCGAAACCTTGTCAGCTTAGTGCACTGACAAATGAAAATAGGTGACTAACGTTGATTGTCTTTTGATATTTCATACTCTGCTTGCCAAGAATGCCTCCAGTCCTGTGATCATTTTAAATCCTACACATTGTTTTTCACACAGACTGATTGCAGTCAGTTGATAAAGAATATCATCTTGAGCAGATGCTCACCGGTAGCCACCTCTTCTTATATTTACTTAGTATAACAAGAAACAATGAAGATCACTTAGTTATATGGTCCAATCTCCTCTGTCTCCTATGTCATTAAATTTCATAAACGTACAAGCACTGAGGGCAGTAACCTGCACTTGGCTAAAACCTGTCTTCCAGAAAGGCATCTTGTCCTGGTTGGAAGACATAAAAACATTAAAAAATTCTTGTTGCCCTCGTTAGCTTGTTCCAGTGACATACTGTCAATTTAAGAAGAAAAATAGAGTGCTTCATTTGAATTTATCTGACTTCAGCTTCTATCACAGCTTCTTGTTATGCCATTCTCCACTAGATTAAAGAGCTCTTCAGACTCCTGTATTTTTTCTCCACAGAGGTACTTATATGCTGTAATCAAGTCAATCTTTTTGATCTGATAAACAGATTGAGCTGTTTAAGTTTGACTTAACAGCATTTTTCTTCAATTCTCAGATCCCATTTTCAGCTCTTAATCTGCCTCCTCTGTAATTTTTCAGTAATTTTTTTTTCCAAAACATGGACAGGAACACAGCATATAAGATTGGTCTCATCAGTGATATATCCAGAGATAAAACTATCTCCCTATTTCCTACTCCCCTGATGCAGATTAATCCTTCGTTACACTGTCAGAGTGAGGATTTACGATGAGTTGGTGACTACAAGCCCTAAATCATTTTCAGCAAGTGCAGTCTCCCTTCAACACACAGCACCTACAATCCTTCATGTTTATTATAGGGATTTACTAACTATAAGTGTACTTTATTGGATTAGGCCCGGTTTGCCATTTAATTCAGATTATTTCACCTGGCTACATAGTCCTTATTACACTTACAATTTCTCTCATCTTTACACCATTTTCTGATGTGACCACCTTTTCACAGAAGCATTCCCATTTGATGAAGGTTCCTTACTGTCAGCTACTTTTTTTAATCAGTCATTTAGGCAAGTCTTAGTCAATTTAGCGTGTACTTTAATGATATCATAGGGTACTATATTTTCTTCCATACTGTCATAAAAGTCTAAAATCATCAATATGCACTCACCCAAATGAGCAATCTCATCAAAGAATAAATTTAGAAAAGTTTGATGAGACCTGGTCTTCATAAAAAAGACTGGATTTATTTCTGTTCCTTTCTTTGAGACCTTTTAAAATTAAACCTGTTATTCACATTACTATTAAGGGTTCTGATTTTGGCCTGTATTTTCTTGTCACTTGTCCTTTTCTGACTGCTGGTATAACATTAGCACCCCTTTGGAATTTCCCAAGTATTCCAAAGTCTGTTAAAACACCAGCAGGGGAGTAAAAATTATCCAAGTTTGGTGGTAAGGGAATGGTCATGGCTCCTATCTTTCTTAATTACGAGCAGGCTCGAGCAGTTCTTCATAGTCCCTAGGAGATCCATGTGCTTGTTTCTGTTGTAGTACCAAAGTATTTTCTAAACATACATTTGCTGCATCAGCAAAAAAAAAAAAATCACTTAGGAACTAAATTTACTGATAGGCCAATATCACCATTTTTCTTATTTCTAATGCACTTAAAATGTTTCATTTGTCTTTAGCTCTTACAACCACAGATTCCTCCTATTAACTTCCCTTATCAATTTTTGATATTGTAACTTGTAATTTCTATCCACTCTAATTTCTATAATTTCTCTTTGTTTTTCATTTTATTTCTGACTGCCACCTTTGAGCTTTAAAGGGAAAGTTACTGCCTTCTGTGATTGCAAAATCATAGTGTTTTGGACATTTAATAGAAACTTTAAGAGAGTCCCTCTCTTGGTGATCTCAATATATATATATATATATATATATTTTTTTTTGCCTTGCCAGTTCCCCTCACTGTTCTTCTCAGCTTGAGGAAATTAGCTCTTTTGAAGCAGCAGAAATACACAGTTTTGATTGGGGTTGTCCTTCACTTACCCACGGTGAATGTAATCAGGCCAAGATCACTTGTTCCCAGGCAACTAGTAACTTTTAATTTAGTGATATCTACCATTTCTATCTATCACAATGAGGTTCAAGTACTTATCTCTTGCAATGTAGGATATCCATAGGGCTACAAAATTACCTTCTGCAACTTGTAGAAGTTATTAATGACTTGGTACAGGCTGCAGTTGAATCTAGACAAGGGCTACATTTGTTTTCTTACAAAGAAGGAAAACAAGGATACTACGAGTGAATAAATGTTTAATTCACGCCTGAATATTTCAGTAGCTTCCAAAAATCTTTGCCAAACTTGAACTGGGCCTGAATTTTAATGAAAAAATGGGCTTTGGGGGGCTCTGTTAGTTAATTTTTTGACATTTTCAGACCTTCTTGTGACTACAGTGCTAACACCTTCTGTCAAAAAGTTTTTTTGAATATATTATACATGATGGTAGTAGTTATCAGGAACTAAAGGGATTAGAATTAGAAATGCGTGTATAGCATTGAATAGGGTTCATGCCCTGGCATAAACTGGAATAATGAGGTCAGCCACAACTCACACGGAGGCCTGAAAATAGCTTGTGATGGCTGTGGATGCCACGCCAGGGCTTTGATTAGCCACGGTGCGTAAGCACAATTGTGCAGGCTTGGCAGCAAAGCCAGCTTCCCTGTGCCAGCACCACTGCTCACCCACCCGGAGGGTTTCTCCTCTGGGGGCCAGGCTCTCGGAAAGGAATTGAGTCACCAGCAGCAGCAATTTCCTTCCTTCAGGAGGAAGGACGGCTCGTGGATGTTCAAAACTCCTCCATCCTACCTATTGCAGCTTCTCCAGTGCAAGCTGGCATCGAGGAGTCAGCCAGGGGCTGAGACTGATATTAATATGTTTTAATTGTGTTGTAACTCTTCAAATTTGATTCAAGCATTTCTCATGTTGACTGAAGTAGTAGAGGTGGATGCGGGTGCTTCAGCAGAGCTTTTTTACCTCAGGCAGAAAGGTCAAACCAACCGAAACTGACTTGGGTCCCCCGACACCCCCAAACCACCCATTCTCATTTTACAAAAACCCCAAAATAACACACAGCACAGCCCCACTGGGCACCGGGGGTGGCTTCAGGCTGAGGCACAGGCGGCTCCGTGCCACCGCTCCCCTTCCCGGCCCCAACCGGGGAGCTCGGCACCGCTCCCCTGAGGGCCGCAGCCGCCCCCGGGGGCCGTTGCCCCGCCGCCATCTCCTGCCACCCCCCCTCAGAGAAGGCGGCGGCTGGCGGCGGGCCAGCGGCGCTGCGGGTATTAATAGGGGAGCCCCGGGGCCAAGCTCCGGTCCCGGCTGCAGCGAGGAGCAGGAGGGCTCGGCACGGAGGGAGGCTGGAGGAGATGGAGGGTAAACGCCGCGGGGCCGCAGCCGCCCTTCTGTCCCCCTCTCCCCTTCTCCTTTTCGCTTCGGTGGGGCTGGGGGCGAGCCGGGCTCTCGCTGCGAGGTGCCAGGGGGTCGGGGCTTCGTGCACGGCTCCCGAGGGGCCGGGAGCTCCCCCGGGGGTGCGTGGGGAAGGGCAGCCGGGCTGCCCGCCTGCTGCATCGCTCCCTCGAGCCTCCCCTCGCTGAGGTGCTGCAGAGACGCGTCCAAACGCTTTAGGAAGGTGGAATGCTTGCAAAGATTGTGTTACAGTGTTTTTGTTGAAATAAATTATCTTTAAAGACTCGTGCTTTTTTTTTTTTTTTTTTATATATATATATATATTTTTTTTAATTTACATTTTTTTAGGCGCCAGAATAAAACAGGCATGGCGCTACGGTGATTCGCTTCGGAGCAAATGGTCTCAGGAAGGGAGAAGTTAATCCCCTTTTAGAAATGTATTAGCAAGTTAAATTGCTTACCTGCGTTAGCAGGGAGATCTGACATTATTATGTAACGAAAAATAAAAGTTGGCCGTGTGTTAGTGGAAGTTGGGAATGTGAAAGACCTACGGCTAGCGCAATAATGAGATTTCTGGAGACGCTAGGAAAATAAGTGGCTAAACTATGGTACACCTCAGCTTCAGATATAACATTTGCAAGGTTAAAATGAGGAATTCCTTGGTAGCGTAGAAACTTGTTGCTAAGCCAGAAAACAGTACAAGTGTTTGCAGGTGGCCGTGTCCTCTCCTGCAAGATCGATGCTCTTAAGATCTTGTCCATCTATTGCAAATTGGGAATCTCTTATGGAAATGGTCGAGAAGGCTTGGGATCTGCTATGTTTCTTTTAGTTTTATGCTAAGCATGCATGAGACTTTAAAAGAACAACAACAAAAAATTAGCTGCCAAGTTGAAATAGACTCCTAGTGTAATTCCCAAAAGTTTAGTGTCTTGCATTTATGGGAGATGTAAATCACCAGAACTCTATTGGTGGAAAATCTCCAAATAAATTAATGTATTTGAAAGAAAGCTCCAGAAACTTAGTATTTAAGAGTGATAACTTCCCTTTTGCTTAATTTGCTGTAAGTGAATGAGCTTTGTAACATTGTATGACAATTTCTTAAGCAGTAAGGTTTGTGCTAGAGTGTGCAGTAATGTAAGCCTGTACTGTGCACGTAGCAGTAGTGGTGCTGTGTGAATGGCAGCAGCTCCAAAAGTGCCTTCCAGTACCATTCATATTAATATCTTCTGACACAACACCAAAGATAAGCTTCTGGTGGTCACAGAGATCCCAGTATACCTTTCCATTCAGTAACAGTGCAAATATTGCCCTTAATTTCCTTCCAAAACAAACTGCTTATGTCGGTAAACTGAGTGTAGCGATAATCAAATCCCCTCCCTTACTGCAGGTTCTTCACTCTTTTATTACCTTCCTCATCAGTAGTACCTGTAAGTGCAGCATGCTCCCCCTAATCAGAAATGCTTTATTCTCCCTGTCCTCTCTTCCCTTTGCCTTGGTGACTTGCTGTGTTTTGTGCCAGGCTCTGTCTGGTGAATAAAACCCATGTGGGTGGGGTAGTGAAGGAAGTTGCGTTGGTCTGTGGCCATTGCTGAGGATGTTGTCTGTAGCCTCGTTCCTGAACTCAGGTGATTTTGGAAAAGGTCTTGCTCCTGTTATCCTGAGCTGTTGGAGAAGGGAAGATCTTTGGTATTTGGGCTGCTAAAGTCTGTTGCTTGCTTTTTTTCTAGCAAGCATGAACCTGCACTTAACTACCCAGCAAGATCTGTGGTTTATGTGCAGTCGTTCTTCTTTTGGTACCAATTTATGTACTCTTAGCTGGATCTCACTAAATCTGCACAGAAAAACATCAGGGAGAAAATGACTGAAGGGCATGTGCCTGTTGCAGCAGTAGTGTTGGGTTTGTTTTGTGCTAACTAGAGCAGCTGGCAAAGGGACACAGTTGCAGTGGAGCCATGAGACACGGATGTGTTTTCCCCGTGTACAGAGTTATCCGTGCTCTGGTTGTGAACGCAGTGGGAGTGCTCTTGGGGAGTGACATTGATTTTAACACCCTTAATGTATCTGAAATTGTGCGCTTGTGAGGTTTATCTTCAATGTTGCTGATTGAGCCCAATTTCTCTCTGACATTATCAGTGCTATCCGCAAGGGCAGCCTTACTGACTGCACAGGGATGAGTAAGAGGACTCTAGGCTATGCCTCCACTAACACCAAAAACTGCAAAGCCCCTTGGTTAAGCAGGGACCAAGCTGCAGGTTCCCACTCCTACCCAGCTGCAGAAGCAGATCCTGACTGCATGTATCCTGCAGTCATTTGGCATCAGTGTAACTTTCTAAGGCTGTTTTGTCATGGAGAAAGCCTGGAGCATTCTGTATTTGGGGAGGAGAAAAAAAAAAAAAAAACACAAAAACAACACAAAACAAAACAACCATGAGATGTTCCCTTGTGGGGCATAAAGGCTGAGTCTATTAAGCAGAGTCTCAAGTTGTAACTAGTTCATCAAGTACAGCAAATAGAGTCAGAGCTGGAAACCACAAGAGGAAGGGAGCAGACAGCGTTTGTGCAATATGCTGCCTTTTAACTTCTGAATTGCTGGCTTCTCAGTGTGTGTATATGGCATGTTTGGGGTGTTACGTGATTTGAGTCTGCCAGCAGAATGGGGAGATGCGTCAGCAAACATTTATTTCATGTAAGACGTTGCCATCTCAAGCAGGTGTAATGTGAAGCGTGGTAGAACACTAGGGTGACTTTAAGGCTCGGGTAATGTGACACTAGGGGTAGTATTTTAGTCAGAGCAGAGGGATAGGGTCTTTCCTGGCCCTGGAGATCTGCTCTGGTAAAAAAAAAAAAAGATACTAGGATCTTTGTGAATGTCACTTCTTGAGACGAAGGGAAACATAAATTTGCAAGAAATAAAGTTAGTATCAATTAAAGTAATTCTGCATGAGTAAAATTAGTAAGAATGTTATTGGCAGTTAATGTTTAGCAAAGAAGCTCAATTTGATATTTGAGAAGTTCCAAAAATAATGTTTCTTTCGTCATTAAGGCATCTTTTAATTGTGATTATTTTCATTTGTGTATATAACTTTTTAATGCATTGGAGGAATCTTATTCATACTGATTCAGCTATTATTGCCTATTAGACAGCTTAGATTTCATGTGCCTTAATTTCCCTGGCCTTAATTGTATCAAGCTGCCTGCTTCTGTTAAGGCCATCTGTATATCCATAAGCATTTAGCACATGTGCAAATGTGAGAAATGGACACATGGAAATACATCCCTTTGTATTTTTCTGTTTTCTCTCTTTCTTTTTTTTTTTTTTTTTCTTTTTTCTTCCCCACATGGTCAGATTCAGGCTAGGCAGTCCTGATATTCATCCCAGATGAGTACAGAAACCACCTCTTTAGGCTTAGCAAAACTCAAGAGCTAATTTTCTTCCATTCCTTTTCACTTTGTCTTGTCAAGAACTGTAGAGGTTGTTGGAGGTAATTGTTTGTAAAGCATTGATGGCTTAAGGAGACCCACCGGGACATGGCTAAATTGAGGCCATTCCCCTTCTTTTTTTTTTTTTTTCTCTTCCCTCTGTGCATACAAGTCGTCTTATTTTATTGGGCTTATACACGGGCAATGAGGGAATAATAAATTTAAAAGGTAAGTGGTGGTTTTGTGACATGTCAGCGGAGGTTCTTTCTGTTGATGGTTATTGTTGAAAAACATAGGATTAGTCAAAGGATGTTTAGTAGTGTTTTTCACCTGACTCAAATGTATCTATGTCCATCTCTTTTGCTGCTTCTTTTATATATGTGGTCTTGATTTTACCTAATGAAGAGCTTGTTGAGTGTTGGCAAATAGAGGTGTCTTTAAAGAATAAGTCACCGGACCAGAGTTTTTTTTTCTTTTTTTCTTTTCAGTGCCACAAATATGATGAGGAAAGCAGTTTTTAGAGACCAAGCTTTTTTGTCAGGGAAGTAGCAACAATTCTAGTTGGTTAAATCTAGATCATTTGGAATAATTTTTAGCTCTAAGGCTTGGATGCCTCAGCCCTTTGTCACATCTCACCTTATGCAAGCTGAAAAGCCTCATAAATATGATCTTACCCATTGGCAGATGTCAGGGTTTCAACAAGAAAAGTTGTCTCAAGGTTCTTGGCATTGCTCTCCTAGTTACACTGCAAGACAGCTTGTGTCTATTGAACTTCTTATACTTGTTTTTCTCAAGCAGACCCAAAGTGGAGGGACAAGACATCCTGTGAGAGCAGAACTGCCAGAGGTTTGACTCAGTAGTAACCTAGGTTGTAGTCAATGCTGAACTGGCCTCACAACACATGTGGCGAAAACTACTTTCATCTTTGCACAAGATGCACTCATATCAGTTTTAGAAAATCTAAAACTGCCAACAAACTGTTGTGAAGCACTTGACCACAAATGATAACGGGCACAGCATATAACCAGGCTGGGGCAGCTGGCTTGCAGAGGTGGTGATCTCCCCTTCGCTGGGGATGCCAGCTAAGGAAACTTCCCTGGCACTGAGTGGCTCTCTGGACCTTGGAAGGTAAGCCAAGGATAAAATTAGCATTAGCATGGAATAGTGATTAATCTTCGCAGATTAGTAACTACTGTGTGATGCCTGTTGCTAAACAATTAAACTGACACCTTAATAGATTTCTCTAATAAAGTTGCTGTGCTGAACCGACCTGACTGGTGTAAGTTGTTACCCAGAACGATCTCAGCACATGATCACAACATGTACTCTATCATTTGGGGACTACTGAGCCCACTTTGATGCCAATATATCATGTTAAAAAGCTCTGACACTTGTCTGAAAGTCAGAAAATACTATTGTGCTGTTGCTGTATGTTTTTCTTCTGTACTGCATTTGCCTTTAGGGAATTGTCAGTGTATACAATGGAAAGTTAAAGAGAAAGTAAAGATTATCACCAACTTGCATAAGTAGGACCAATGGGTCTGTGACCTGAAGTACTTCGGGCTGGTCTGAACAGGGAAAGAGTAGTGAGCTAAAACATGAATTTATAGCACAGTAAGGATGCTGCTGAAGGAACAGGTCTGCATGAGGTAGATTGCTTTGTTTCGAACAAGGTTTGAACTACTTTGCTATACATAAGATACTAATAAATTATGAAGGTCTACATGGGAGCTGGTTCAGAGGACCTGGTGGGCTGGAAAGTTACATCCTGATTTACAATGCACTACATTTCCTATGGTAATAAATAAGGGTGTATCTCAGAGCAATGTTGTAGACATAAATTAGTGAACAATTATTATTATTATTATTATTATTTGTAGGAAACAAAATGTGGAAGTGTTTATGATATTAAGAAAAAGTGAGAGGGGGTAAAAGTTTTGACTGCAAATTGAATGTAGAAGTAAAACTTTCTAAAAATAAATTTACTCTTCATCAGTTTTTACATTTAACTTGCATTGAATCCCAGACAACTCAGTTTTTAGTAAATTACTGCTTTCTTAGTTGAATTTTCAAAGACTGGCATTAAAAATTGTTTATGTTATGACTAAAAATATAGTTCTTGCATGAAATTACAGGCTGTCATACACTCTTTTAAATCAAGTTGCAGGACTTCCATTTGAAGAAAAAAAAAAAAAAAAAAAAATAACCCTTCTATTTTCACTTCAATCTTTTCCAGTGGGAAGCAGAGATTGGATTCTTTACATTCAGTGTGGGTCACACACACATTAGTCATTTGCATTCATACTCCTCTCCCTGACATTGCTAACCCTGTATCCCATGCACAGTGCCCGGGTCTGACTTGAATGTTGCAAAAATAGCCACTTCCCTGCAGAAAAAGGAAAGGGCATGAAAAGTTCCTTCCTAATAAACAACTTTTAATTAAAATAAAGGCTGTTTAATGTATCAGATGCTCTCTACTCTGTTGACAGGTGTTAGAATTTTGAAAATGTGAGCTGAGAGAATTTTGTTGGGGTCAGGGAGTTAGGATTTCCATTTCAGAGCTGGCATCTGCCGTTCCCCAGCTTTGGATCAAGGTGAATTCCAACTAGATGCTGCCTTTTTTCCTAACTGCAAATGTTACAGCATGAATCATTCCTTCAGTTAGTTGGTGAGGCTTTGAAATGTCATTATTTTAATATTAACATCTCTTCCTGAGGTTTGCCTGCATAAAGGTTCCCAGTTCTTGTTCCTTTTGTCTGCTTTTAATTTTTGTTGTAGTGTGTCCTTGTGGTACTGTTCTGTATAACAAGCACTTGCCATGCAGCAGCTGGGTGCAATGTTATGAGCATTCACCTAACAGCAGTGCCCACTCAGGGCCCTGGAAGCATCTCTGAAAGCAGAACCTGGCTCCTAGCATGGACCTGCATTCCTGGTGGGACGTCCACTGCTGGTGCCCATCTCCAGGATTCCCTCTAATCTCCCAGCCTTTCCTTTAGGAATGGGAAGTTCAGGCATGGGATGGAGAATAGGGCTCATTGTGGTGATGCCATTCAGTGCTCAGAGTCTGCTGAGCAGCCTTTGAGTCCAGACACAAGTGCTTTTGTCTTCCTCAGGCCCTGCTCTGTAAAGGTCATTTCTACATGTTCATGGTCAGAGGATTCCTGCGCAGACGGCTGTTGCAGACCCTCAAGATGGAAGCACCCAAATTGTTCCCTGTCCACAGGCTGTGTCTGTAAACCTACCATCCAGGAGGACACCATGCTGGGGCAATGAGCCTTGTCACACCTGTGCATATGTATGTTTTCACGTGGGTCTTTCCCAGGGCACCAAGTTAACTTGTATACTGGATTCTAGATAGCTGCATC
Source organism: Anas acuta (assembly GCF_963932015.1). Lineage (NCBI taxonomy): Eukaryota > Metazoa > Chordata > Aves > Anseriformes > Anatidae > Anas > Anas acuta. Next base: position 42,964,738 of record NC_088980.1, on the reverse strand, counting down.
CCTCTTGCTTGCCAGCAAACCTGAGAAATCAATTTGCTAAGAAACAGTGCATCTGCCTGAAAACTGGAGTGACTTTATTTCAGTCCTAGAGATATCCGTAGCAGTGATTAAAGAAGTGTCTGTGTAGATTACTTATGCCAAGGGATTCTAGTAGTTGCATAATGAGACAAATTTGCATTTTAATATCCCAATACATGATACAGCACCGTAATAATATATTAAATGTGGCGGTATGGAGTCCCAGTGGTGAAGTTCCCTTGTTTTCTTTTGCTTGACACACTGAAAGAAAAGACTGACATCTTTTGAGTGAAGAAGCATGGCTAGATCATGCAGGATGAAAAATGTAAAATCCGTTTCTGATTGATGTTGGCAGTTGTTGCTGCTTTTGTTACAAAGCAGAAGCCAGTCTTTGGTCGAAGTCAACCTTTTTCATTCACTTGAACAGCCAGTGGTACCAGTAGTATAAACTGAATAGGATTTGGTTCTTGCTTTCAAGCACAAGCCACTCTTTCACAACTACCCCCTTCTGTTTTTGTCACCTCCCTATGAGCGGTAAAGCTTTCTAGGCATTTTATGGTGCTCTCTCAATGTTGTCAGAATGTGCCAACTGCAGGGCTACAATTCCTTTTTACAGTGCAAGAATGTAGCAGAGAAAGTTTCTATATGTTTACAGAAATACACACAGCTTTTTAAGTACTTGGTTCTTACGTATTGATAGGGCAACATCTGAAAAATATTTATTTTTCTCTGTGTTATTTCAGCTCCAATTAATTTCTTTTCTGCTGGGACAGTAATATTGATCATAAAAATGAAATGTTAGTTAGAAAACCTTAAGCTTCTGTAATAGAATATTTCATTCAGGATGAAAAATCAGAATTATGAGCTTGATTCTGCTTTTGGTGAAGCCAGTGGTTAAATTTCCAATTACCTTAAATTAGAGCAGGATCAAGTCTTCTCTTTTGCAGAAAGATATCTTAAACAGTCAATAATCCTTAATCTCTGATTTAAGACACTTCCATTTGGTAAAGTTTTTGTTCTGTTCCAAGCCTGGAGCCATTTGGCAGAAATTGCATTTGATACACTTCCTGGAAGTCTGTTTTCTGAGTCTGTTTAGGAGTCTGTTTCTGTAATCTTAAATGAAAAAGATATATTTGTTGCTGCCACAAGCAGTATAGATTGTTTGCATACCATGTTGTTCATAAACAACAGAAAAGGTACATATGGGCTCCACATGGAACAGATGACTGGCTGCATTCCTTTAATGCAATAAGGTGTGTTTGAGACAAAGATATGCAAATGAACTAAAATATTTGATTTTTTTTTTAAGCATTTTATTCTTATTTGATAAAGAAACAGTAAATTATCAGCTTAGAAAGACAGTGTGAATGTTTGGAGGCTGTACTTGGAGAAGGCATGTCATTTCACTTGAGTAATGTGACATGAGAAGTGAAACTTGAATGTTTCTTGATAACCATACATTGTTCATGGGATCTTTTAAAAAAAATATGGTTAAAAAGAAAAGCAATTTAAACAATAGGCTCTGTTCTGGAAATTTCGACTTGTATCATCCACTCGGTTTGCCTCTTCAAGGTCTTTGCTGCAACTGAGAGGAGACAAGTTCATTTTTGAGCAAAGAGGAGTTTAAGATTCTCATTAGAACTCTGGAAATCAGACTGTTATAAGTAGAGGATTAAGTATCATAGGATTTGCAGTAAAATCATGAGTATATTTATCCAACAGTAGTTTGCAGAACCTGAATACCTTTAGCTCAGAAAATGTTTATGCTTGCACCCAATTTAGCTGCTGATTTGTGAAACAGTTGTTTCTATTATTTTCCATTACTAACCTTATACTATGTTGTGGGGTGGAATTTAGCTCAGCAAATTCAGATTGAAACGGTGATTACCATTTTCTCACTATTTTTTGTTTAATAGCTTCAAGGTATATTATTTCATGTACTATAGTGTGGGCTAAGTCCCCAGCTCCTTACTAGAGCCTTACACAGGTAAATTGCTGTTGAAATCGAGGCTCTTTTCCCTCCATTCCTTCTGACCCCTCTGCTTTGCATTTCTCTTTCAAAGACTGTGTCTGAGGTCCAACACAGATGCTTTGGGAGTTAGGAGTGGGCTGTCACCCATTTTCCATAGGATGTCTTCCTCCTGAGGCTCCACAGAGTATCCTCTGGAGACTGTAAAACTGTGTGTAAAGGTTAATAGATTTGCTTAACATACAGAGCTGTTGTTAGACCCATCATCCTAAGGACCTGGCAGGAAAAATGTAACTTTAAGTTCAGTGTTTCCTTTGCAATGATCTTAGAGGAATTCTATAAAAAGTCATGGAAGCACTGGTAACTGTTTGCTATGCAAACATGTCAAAACTGGTGCTGATGGAGTTACCAAAGAAAGCCTTTACATAGCTCTGATTTTAGCAGAGACTGGAGAGTGCAGCAGAGGAAAAAGAGGAGTTAGTAAGCTCTCTTGCTCCAACATCTTTGGGAGATTTCTGGAGGAAAAAAAGAAAAAAGTTAGTACTAGTATCTGTGCTCTGCAAGAGATTATAATCTCCCATATAGTTTTTTTTCAAATCTTATCCTCTTTTTCATAGAAACAAAACACCGTTGACATACATGGAGATGGTAGCATCTGAACATGAGCCAGCAGTGTGCCTGAGTGGCCAAAAAGACCAAAGGCATCCTGCCCTGCATCAGAAATTGTGTAGTCAGCAGGACCAGGGAAGTGATCATCCCTTGGTACGCAGTGCTGGTGAGATTGCGCCTCCAGTAAGGTGTTCAGTTTTGGGCCCCTCACTATAAGAAGGATATTGAGTTGCTTAAGTGTGTGCAGAGGAGAGCAGTGAAGCTGGTGAAGGGACTAAAAACAAAGCGTTATGAGGAGTGGCTGAGGGAACTGGAGTTGTGTAGTCTGGAGAAGAGGAGGCTGAAGGGAGATCTCATCGCTCTCTTCAACTAGGCTGCAGTGAGGAGGGTGTCAACTTCTTTTCTCAGGTGACCAGTGATAGAACATGAGGAAGTAGTCTCAAGTTGCACCAGGGGAGGTTTGCACTGGACATGGGGAATAATTTCTTCATGGAAAGGGTGGTCAGCCATTAGAGTGGACTGCCCAGGGCAGTGATGGGATCCTTGTCCCTGGAGATATTTAAGATACTTCTGGATGTGACACGAAGGGACATAGTTTACTGATGGGAATTGGTAGGGCAGGTTGATGGTTGAACTTGATGATCTTGGAGGTTTTTTCCAACCTAAATGCTTCTGTGATCTCCAGATGGTAAGACTGAGTTTTTCTGTGTTTATATTAAGCTCTGGTTAGTACTTTATGAAGCTGTTTATACATAAAAGGTTTGACTTTTAATCCAAAAATAGTTCCTATTCTGCCTGCCCAAAGACCTGGTCTCTTCCCATTCCTTAATACGTGATGTTTTAGGTCTTGTAAAGTTGACCTACTAGCTTGTCCTTTCAGAGAGGGACCTCTAAGACTTTAAAGCTGCAATTTCTATACGATGCCCCTGCTGTGGTATGCTAGGAATCATGATGTTCAGAACTGAGCTCTCTGATGTAGAGGATTTTCCCTCTTTGCTTGATGAAGATGGAATGTTGTTTACCTGCTAGTTCTGTATCTGTCCCACAAGAACGTATATACCTCTTCTACAGTAATATACAAAAGTTCTGTTCATCAAAATATTTCTCCTTTGGATCAAAAATAGAAGCAATTTTGGAAATGCAGAGGCTTGGTGTATCATTTGTCATCCTATGCTAGAATTTCATTTGTAATATCTGTCTTAACAAGTGAAAGTAAACTGAATAGCTCCTCTGAGTTACCATGGGATTGACAGGGTTTCTTTCAGCCAATGGACTCCGAAGATCTTCACTTTTCCAGGCAAGCAACATTGTTCTTCTATATCCTGGAGATGATAAACTGTAATTATGATGAGCATGATGAGTGTCAGACTGTCTTGCAATCTTCTGGAAACTTGGTTGTTTGTTTAGACCTATGAAAAAGCTCCCTTTCATCTGTGCTTTGCAACTGGAGAAAAAAGCAAAGCAGATGGTAAAGTTGTTTTGGGCATAAAATTTTCTCCTACATACATCCTTACCCATCCAACATCTTCACTGGAGCTTTGGCTCAAAAAGACCCTCTGAGGCAATGCTGCCTGGCTTCATAGATGGTAGCTATTCTATGGCAAGCTCATACAGATGCCGTCTGTAACCCAGGTAATTCAGATGTGGTAGTTACTGCTTCTCCTTTCAGTGCTATACTGTTTCAAATGTCTGTTCTCTTGGTATCTCCTAATGTCTCACTTTCGTCTTTATCCTCATGTTGATTAAAGCTGGAGTCCTGATCTCAGCATATGCAATCAATACATGAAATAGATACGCAGTTGCCTCTGTTGTCCAGTGTTGTATAAGCATCCTGGATGTGCTTTCAGAAGTAATGTAAAGGAGGGAGTAGCCATGTGTTTATGCAACACATCAGGAGAATACATCTCATGGATAAAGGTGAGGGAGGTGATCACCAGTGGAGAAGTGAATACACAGGATAATACAGCAAGTTAACAGGTGGCTCAGGTCACTTAATAGGGTAAAGACAGAAAAGAGAAGAGCAGGTATGTGATAGTGATGGGAATCTCAAAAGGTTTTGTCTTTGTGGAGGTGGGGTCAATGAAGCTTTGCAAAAGACATGGAGGACTCTGCGATAGAACTGGCTGGTGGGAAGGGTGAGCAGAAAGATGTGGGAAGTTGCATCATGGAAGAAAGGGGGAGCTTGAGGGCTGATGTGCAGGGAGATGTTTTCAGCTGAGGAAAGTGCTTATTATCTCGCTTCATTTCTGTTTATCCAACTGTATCATGTTCTAAGCCAGAACTGCATTTTCCTCCCAGGTTGGAAAGTGCCTTGCATGCTTTCGTATGCTAGAGAAAGCAGCAGATACACAGTAATAGCCAGCTATATGGTATGTAGTACCACTCTATGTGTAAAGTAACACAAGCAATTTGCTTGTGATGTTTCCAAAGATTTTTCCACCAAAATCTAGGATTTTTGTACATGTGGAAAGGCCATGTGTTCTTTTCCTTACATTCACAGAATAATCAGCAAAGAACAAATATTGAGTAGTTTATGATTTAGTTGCCCAGGCCTTGTCTAACGCAGAGCTTTTTGTCTTACAGTTGGTATTTGCAAACAGGATATGCTCCAGAAGAAAAAGAATGCTGTCTTGGTGGATGGGGTCATCTTAAATGGTCCAATAATGGACTCAAAAGCAGGAGAGAAGTTTGTGGAAGAGGCCTGTAAGATTATCATGGAAGAAGTGATCCAGAAAGCTAATGATGTCACAGAAAAGGTAAAGCACTATCTGGTGGCATGCTTCACTCCAATGGGCAGTTCTGGAAAACAGTGCCGAACATGGTGCTTACCTGGTACCTTTATGACTTCCTTTCAGCTAACCTGTTCACTGCTGGTGTCTCCCTCCTACCTATCATTAGGTTTGTGAATGGCGGGCCCCGGAAACACTGAAGAAGATTCTTGATCTGGAAATGAGAGACACTGGAGAATCTCATCAGAAACTCTTGCAACTCTGCCAGGATGTTATACAATACAGCGTCAAAACCAGTAGGAATGCAATTTCTAGTGTTGTCTAATTTTGTTGTATGCTAACCTAGGAAGACAGGATAATGCCTATAAAGTTCTGTTATCTTCCAGAAAAAACAGGGGTTTAAATGTTTGCTTTCTACTTGCCTCTACAAGCATGCAAATATTTGGTTGGGTTTCAGTTGTTTGACTGAATGCTACTCACCATAGGTGTCTATGATTTACTAAAAGGTATAATCAAAGGAAGCTAATCAAAAGCTAATTCCTGTAATGCTGTTGTTGTTCATGGTAGATTCTGTCCTTTTGAAGTCTTGTGAAAATTGCCTAGACAGGTATGACATAACAGTCTAACAAAGTAGATAGAAAAAAAACTTTTGTATGTAATTTCATGAGCGGAGTCACCCTTGTACAAACAAGGATGTACTCTTAGTGATGATCATCCTGCCTTTACTATTGCTTTCTACGGAGCAATAGTCTTATAGGATGTTAATTTGCTGATAGGCAGTAATTCCTGTTCCAGACGCTGTGAGAAGAAGAGCCTGCAGTGTTTTAGAGACAGTACATGACATCTCTGCAAGATTAGTTCTCTACAGCTAACCTTTCGGCAACATGTGAAGTACAATTCAATCTTAGCAAAAGAGGGATGAATAACATCTGTTCAGGAAGTAGTGTGCTATATCAGAAGCTCAGGATTTCAGATGTGACACAGCTTAGGATGTATATTGGAAAGTGAGAAGGACATGTGATATAATAGCTGTGTATTTCCAGGGCACGTTCCCTGCTACAGTCACTGTTGCTACAGTAAGTAAAACCATAAACTAATTTTGAAGGTGAACCTATGCCTTTGAAAACCATAGAAAAGTACTAATACTGATCTAAAGGGACAGTGCACTAATAATATGCAGATATCATTAGTCAGTTAATGGAAGACATTCTGTTTATCTCACTTTTGTAAATTGACTTCAAATTTCCATTTGTTGCACTGTCACTTTGGAAAGAATATTAAATATGAAAAATTTGCTGTGCAAATAGTTTTTAATCTAAGTATAAACATTTATTGAAGCCTCAGCTCTAGTATGCATAGAGCCATACAGTTTATCTGACTTTACATGTAGGAATACTATGCAGTGGATTAAAATTTAGGTGGTGACTCCTTCGCCGAACTGACTTGCTAGTAGAGTCAGCAATAATGTAGATTTTTCTCATAATTTAGTTATATCTCAGTGTTTCGAGGCAGGTAAACAATTCCTTTCAGCTTCTCATTCTAAGTCTGCAGCAAGCTTTTCCAGACTGTTACACTGCCTCCCTATACCAGCACTGAGTCTCTGGTGGGAGCACAGGCACAGCTGCCTGGGATCGGCAGGCTCCCGTATTCTACTGCTGAGCAAAATGTCTCTGAATGTCCATCACAGCCTCTAGAGGCTGCTGGTAAAGGCCACCATGCATACTCTGTTGTCAGTCACTTCTTTTTTGATTTGTAAAACTTGTGAATAACCCACATTCATTCTGTGCTCTATTTACGTCTTTCAAACCTTGTTTTGAGACCTGAAAAGGCTTGTGACTTTTACTTTCAAAGGTTTGTCTCTCCTGAAGAAAGGACAGTATGTCCATAAAATACTGAGAGAATGATGGAATGAACTGTGGTTTGCAGTGATCGGCATTCAGTTGAGAGAGCCTGTGATATATTCTCTTTTCATGTACATTCTGTCATTGCTTGCTTTTCATCTATATTTTCAGGTCATCCAAGATTTTTCAATCAGCTGTATGCTGGAATAGATTATTACTCATTAGTGGCTCGTTTCATTACCGAAGCATTGAACCCAAGTGTGTAAGTGTAGTTTTTTGTACTCTTAATGATGAATCTAGCATGCTTTTTGAAGTAACAGCTTCCTCCCTTCCCCCCATCATTTTCTGTTTTCAGTGGTTTTCAGTGTTATAAAGGAGAAGGTAGGAATTGTGCAGGAATTTGGGAAAGAATACAGTCTGGATTGGCTGAATAGCTCAGCGGAAAGTTGGCTAAGCTGATGATTTTCCTAGTTTGTGAATTGGGGCATAAGAAGAGAGGTCTTTTTTTCCAACACTTTTAAACCTAGACTTTTTTTCTTACTTAGTGCATAAAAAATATAAAAATGAATTAATCAAACTTACTCAGTTGTTTGCTTCCTTTGAAGCACACTGCACAGAGCTGAATGCAAATGATTACCTGTCTACTATTTACTTGCAGATATAAAGCCTAAACAAAAATGTGATTGCTGCTTGCAATAGATCATTATAGCTGAAGCTTAAGCATTGTGACCTATGTTAAAATCAAACTCAGATGTATTACTTTGAGAGTGGAACTGTCAATGTGATGCTGTCAGGAACTAAACAATTGCTCTTCTGTGTCAGATCCATGGTGTTTTTAGTTTAGAGTTTTACTGCTGATGGTGGTCAGCTTTTAATTAAAAACCTCTAATTTTCGCAAGATTCTGTAGCATGAGTTGCGTAATCTGAACACCAATCATTATGCTTTTGTTTTTGTTCAGATATACATATGAAGTATCCCCTGTGTTTCTGTTAGTGGAAGAGACAGTCATCAAGAAAATGATTGAGTTCATAGGCTGGGAAGAAGGTGATGGCATATTTAATCCAGGTAAGAACAATTCACATTTTCAGGATGAGTAATGATAAACCATCTAATATAGTAATTCAGTGGACATTTGATTTGTGTAGGCTATTTGAAAACGCATGCAAAATCCAGTGATGCACAGATGAAACTATGACATCCAGGCTTGTTTTAGGTATTTCTAATAGAATGTGAATCTGATCAGCATCTGAATGAAAACTGTTCTAAATATAATTGTGTGGAAATAAATTGCTTGCAACTGAAGCCCTTCCTGAACTTCATAACAACAATACCAACAGCTTTATTGGACTGAGTCACTGGTTGACAGACGGAGCTGATGTAGTTGCTAGACACCAAGCAGTGGTGCCTAGAGGCACTGAAGTGTGTATCCTGGGTATCACATGTGGGAGCCAGAGTTTGTTTTAGTGGGTTTGTCATGAGTTTGATTTCTTTGAGTTTTGTTATTTTTTTTGAAATGTTACAAATAGACCAGTCAAACAAATATTTCTTAAGCTTCTTGATTGGCCACAGTTTTCAAATGTTCTGAAAAGCAGCATTCCAATCCTGTACATGGAAATAATTAAGTGTAATGATATTATTCTAAGTTATGTTGGATGTGAAACTTTCATATCTAAGTTGGGTATGGGAAAATCAATTAAATGAGGAAATGAACTTAGTGCCAGCCCTTAAAAAAAACAACACAAAACAAGGCCAGGAATTCAGTCCTACATGCAAGTGGTAGAAAAATAAATAAAATGAAATCCCCTGGAACATCTGTGGGAAAAAAAAATAATATGGATTTTTTTATGTCAGATTTGATGCGTACTTTCAGTAGAATCCTTGCTTTAAATGTAGAAGTGCTTAATTCAAACTTACCAAGATACTGCCAATAGCTAAACAAATTGTACTTTTTAATGCTAGTTTTATGTAAGGTTTTTCTTATTTTGTTTTCTTTTTCTTTTAAGTAAATAAAACCTGTCCAAATCATACCTTGCAGATCTTTCAGATCCGACTCCCTGTGGATTTTCTATTTTTTTTTCCTCCATTTTCTCCTCATAATACTCTGGCTGCCTGAGAGATCTAGGCTCTGTTAGGTATAGCAACGGTTGAGCTCAGTATAGGCAGCTGATCTGGTGCTGCTTTGGTGTCTATCAGAAGGCTCTGTTGCAGGGTATTCTCTGCCAGGGAGGGCTGTTCTTATTTCTTACTTCTTTAATTCTTACTTATTTAGGAAATACCTCAAAGGAGTATTCAAACCAGCTGTTTCCATTCATGGTGAAGAGCCCACAGTTCTTATATCTGTAGGTTTTTGGGGAGGAATTAAGTTATTATGGGTGCATACTATGGTTTATTTTCTGCCTAATATGTCAAGCACTCAGACACCAGAAATGTGCTAGAATTATGGTTAATATGATTCATGTATTTCTCTTTCGGCAGGTGGCTCTGTTTCTAATATGTATGCTATGAACTTGGCAAGATACAAGTTTTGTCCTGAGATAAAAGAAAAAGGGCTTTCAGGTTTGCCAAGACTAGTCCTGTTCACTTCAGAAGAGGTAAAAACAAAAAAGCTTTTGTATTCATTTTAGAGCTTCTAACAATGAACTTTATTTTTCAATGGCTGCAAAATTATATTTGCCTATCTGATGGAGCCCTGGTGCAATGAGTTTGTCATCAGTGAATGATATGAAATATCGAAGCTATATGGAGAAGTTGGATGACAAATTTCCCTGCAGAAGCTCTCTTGTTAGACCACAACAACAGATGCTTGCGTTCTTGGGAACAGCAGATAAAAGAAAAGGTTGTATCTGGGGCAAACCTGAAGATGAATGCATGTGGGATGTTATAGAGGTCTGCAGCTTTTGATTTCCCACAGCATAAAGTCTGGCAGGAACCATGTGTAGGTTTCAAACGTCAAAGCTTTTTCTTGCAAGTTTAATTTGTACTGAGCTGAGCACTCATGGACCTGTGAAATGGCTCTCTGCAGCTCCCACTATACCCTGTATCTGAACACAGATTCTCTGTGGTAGAAAGCCAAACCTACCATAAAGTATTTTGGCAGAACCTGCTGGATCTTTAGACAGCTCTTTTTTAAATAATGGAGAAATGTGGCAAGTCTAAAGGTTTTTGAATAATATCTGCCCTTGGGAAATAGATTTACATTCATACATTTATTCTGAAGGTAATTAATATATTTTTTAGAGGCTCTTTTCTCTCACCTGTCCCTCCAATTTTAAGTTTTTCATTGGTTTAGTGCAGAGGTATTATTACAGACTCCACTGTACAAAATTCCCAGTGGCAGTGAGGACTTCATTGTATTAGGAAGTATATAGTTAGCGACATAATTTTAGTTCTTAAGTTTTTTATGCCCCAAACAGTTTGCAGGGTAAGTAGGCAAGAGATGCTTATATTGAAGAGGCCTGAGGGACACAAGCATTGTGTAAGTTGCCCAAGACAACATGTATATTCTGAAACTGAATCCAAATGTCCTAAAGTTGTATTTTTATGTCAATATTTTTCTTTCTGAAAAACATGTATATGAAAATGACATGCCAGTTCATGCTTAATTCATCACATTTCATCTTCAGAATAGCTCAGGAGGAAAAAATGAGGTTGAAACCCTTTATTTTAATGCTTCTGAAATGAAGCATGGAGAATTTTCATCATAAACTAACATTTGATTTAATTGAAAGATTTAAATAAAAATATGCTCTTACACCAAACCAAACAAATTAAATTAATTTGGTATTTTTGCTTTACCACAAAGATGAAAACCGTAAAACACAGAATTAACCAGAAAAAATAAATTGTTAAATTACTTGTGAGACAATAGGCTTCATCTGTTATACTTTGCTTGATTCAAAAAACCATGTTGTCTTTAGTACTCAGTAATCACTTGCTTTAAAACTGCCATTTTACACAGCTAGATGTTGTGACTGTTGTTTAATATCTCTAGCTCTTATCCTTCATTATAAGGGAGGAGATGTATGTATTCATGTATCCTTATTTTAGATTCATCTGTACTGAGTCCAAGTTATGTTACTTTTTGGAAGTTAGCTTAATTCAGATACGTAGTATTATTACAATTATATTTAATAAATGGCCAACACTGAAAAGTACACAAGTGCTCATATCACACACTCTTCAATTATTATCTTTTATCTTGAGATTTCTTTTGTTTAGCATTTTGTTATTGTTTTCAGAAGTACCTGGAGGGCATAGACCTGTTTTTTACTGTGCAAGCAATTAAAAAATAAAATAAAAAAAAATATATATATATATATTAAAAAAATGGAAAAGTTACATCCAGTGTTTAGCTTTAAAAGTGGGTAAGGCAAATAGTGTTGGCATGGGGAAGCCATGAGGCTGTAATGAACTGAGAGTATTGATAAGGAGTTAAAACACAAAAACACACTGTCAACTCAAGACACTCATGTTATTTCAGGGCTTGGCTTCAACACTGTGTTGAAATGAAATGATTTTTGCCTTGAGTTGCCAAGTCCCACAGTTCCAGTCTGGCACTTGGCAGACGGAAAGAGTTGCCGTGCTGTAGAGCAGGGGAATGCATGAACTTGTCACTGAGTTAATTTTATGTGACCTGGGGCTATGTATTCTGTGTATGTTTGTGGATAATCTGAAGATGTATGTTTTAATGTGTGACCCACTGAAGGTCCTCAAAAGCTCTGTTTGGCCAACAGCAAAAATGCCTTCAAGTAAAATGCTAAGCTACTTAAAATTGTGGCCAAATGATGTAACCACATTCTTTTGCTGGACAATTACAGTGATTCTTCTTGAGATAGAGTTAGCTGTAGACAAATTAATTCCCACTTTCTTGAGGCATTATCATTGTTTCTGTAATACCTGAACACAGCTGTAGTTGTAGAACAGAGCCCACATTTTGATTATTTTTCACTATTTGAATTCCATTTCAACTTTTTTTCTAACCCAAGAACTTTTTACATTGATCTGAAAGGTAGGAATTAGTGAAATTTGAGGCAATTTGAGGGTACAAGTGTATGTGTAAACAGTTGAAACATATATGCTTATACGAGCAATTTTTTGGATGCAATGAAACCAAATTCCTCCCCAATGCAACTTGATCATGAAAGTAATAAAGTGGGAGAACACAACATTAACGCACCATGTTGTCCCCTGTTGAAATTACAGCAGGCAAAAATGAGTAATAAAATCTCATAAAATTGTAATTGCTTTATGCAATCATGTTTCTAGGAAACTCTTTAAAATCAAGAAAATCCAAATCTATCTTCTATTTTAATGAACACACTGGCAAAGTACTTTATCTTTGCAAATGTCATTAGGAAAAGAAAACTGTCTAGCTGTAGTTAAAAGACTACAGGAGCACATCTTAAATGCACTGTTTTGGTTTGATCTTGTGCCTAAAGGCATTCACTTCTCACTCCTAATGGCTACCGATTGAATATGTCCAAACAAAACCACAGAAGACATGGCAAGAGAAATCTGAACTCATAGTACTAAAAATTATTACTTGATATTATGTATACAATCTAGGTACATATCTTTTATCTTGAGTATTCCTTTCTCTTTGGAAAGGGCACTATGAACAAATGAACTAGTTGATGTTGTGACTAGAGCTGCTAAATATTCTCTGGTGTGTGTGTATATATATATATTTAAATGACGTGGAGTAACTTAGTGTAATAGCTTCTGGTTATGATAGTGAAAAAAGGAAATTCTTGTATGTATTCAAACAATAAAACTGAAAGATTATTCATCAAAAGAAACATATTCCAACTCTACGTTTTAATATGTCTTGTCCCTTTTCTGTCCTACTGTAGACCTACCAATTTTTTTCAGGTCTTCAGTAGGACAGAAGGAGGAACAGAAGCATTTGAGAAACAGTGTATCTTGCAACCTGTTTTGTTTTGGCATTCCCTTTATTCTGCTCCCTCCTTATGCTCTTTGGTATAATCTCTGATGTGCTCAAGCCTCTTATCTTTCTCCAATCCTATTTTTTTTATATTAAAATACTTGATTTAGTGATAGCTTCTTTGTTAGTATGCTGATTTTGCAGACCTACAGCTTTCTGAATGTGAAGCAGTCATATTATTCCAAGTGATTCATACCTTTCATTTGAACCAAATGGACAGAAATCAATGATAGAGGCTACTGGTATTTCAAATTATTCACTAAGTTGTTGAAAACATCTCCAAACTTCTAATAAGCAAAACATAGCTACAGTCATGTTGTCATTATCGATATAATGTATGACTAATTATCTACCTATGTATCTTGTTATTCTTGTAAAAGTCTAAATAAATGAGTCCTAAAAGCTTTGTGAATGTGTCATGTTACAAAACCAGGAGTTCTTAGAACTACCAGATAGTATCAGGTAGTATTTTTGCATGCCTGTATTTAAAAAGTGGGCGATGATGGGGAAAACCTTTTTGTCAAAAAGAAAAAGAGGCCTTTGAGATCATCTGTCTCATCAAAATCAGCATGACAGGCTTTAATACCCCTAATATATTCATACCCACACATTAAAATGTTGTACATTTTTCATAATTATGTTCTGCTGTAACTGCATTTATGTGAACTCTCTGGAAGAAAATTGAATTAATTATCCACCTGGCTTCACCTCCTGTATGAAAAGCAACAATTCTAGACATCTTCACAGTTGCTGGAATATGAGTTATTTAACTCTTCAGTAATAATGTTAATTTTTTTTTAATTTTTTTTTTTTTTGAGAAGTGATAATCCAAGGCTTGGATGATCTTTATTCTGAGAAGAGAACTGTATAGTCCTATGAGATGCTGATATTCTCAAAACTGACACCACTGACATGAGTGGGTAGGCATTTGTCATGCTACAAGTTGCTCAGAGTAGTTTTGATATTTAATAATGAGTTCAGATTAAGAAGGTTATTGCATTTTGAATTCCCAGGCAACTCTGGAAGATGGATTAAGCTGCGTGAGTTCAGCATACTATTATTTTGGAATAAGACTCTTATGCTGGAACAACAGTACCCACAACAGAGCAGGTCCTAGCTTATAATGGTGAACATTGGAAAGATGGTAACATAAAGCCTTGACTATTAGTTTAACAGAAAAAAAGTGTACAAAGTACAGGGTGGACAGTGAGCTCAAGTATCCTTTTCACCTGAGACATGTCACCTCTTTCTGATTGAATAAAAACCAATTTCTAAAATCCTTTGGTCAGGTGAAGGGACATCTTTTACAGTCACATTACAGGCTTCATACACTAATGCCCTTTATTCAGTGTAAAGTGAGAAGTGCACTATGTGTTTCTGTACTCATTTGCATTCATTTACAGACATTTCTGTGGTGAGACCTAGCTAAAATTCTTTGCTGAAATAATAATTAGTGGAAACGTAGATAGGTCCAAACTGGAACTTCTTGCAAAATCCATGTTAATTTATGTGCTAAGTCCCATGTAAAGCCTTTTTGCTTTCATAATGGCTTTCAAGATCGAAATTAATGTGGACAACCTTGGTCTAAACACGAGGATTTTTAGGTCTTTTTTCAGAGATAGGAATTTGAAAGCTTTGGAAGTCCTGACTGTACCACCTTTAAAAACATCGGTAAGTCCTGGGACTTGAACTTGAGACTATGAGACCAGAATTGCTGGATCAGACCAAAGGTCAATTTAGCATGGTATCCTGTCTCTGGCAGTGGCCAACAGCTGATGTTGAGAAAATGTATAGAAAACATTGGAATTATGAAGTGGTAGAAGATTTAGGCATTTCTATATACATTCTAATTAATCCCAGTTTACGAGGAGTGGTGCTTTTGGGCTTTCAGACCTATAGGTTGCCTCTAGGCTGTTGTGTTCAATAGCCTTTGGACCTTCCTTCTTGTGCATTTGTCTTTTATACCTATTGATACTTTTAGTTCTGTTCTATTAAAACATGATGAAACAATTAATAATTCTTTCCTGATGACATTACAAACTTTCTATTTTTCATTGTAAAGGAGAATCAGCTTAAAAAATGTGTATGTAATAGAGCTTTTTATTTCTAAGTTTGTGTTTGAAATATGGTGCACATCTTTTTTTGTTGTTGTTGTTGTGTTTTTTTTTTTTTTGTATTATTTTCCTGCTCTTTACTGTGTCATTAATTGTGAAGTATGATATGTCTTTTTGCTGCATAGCTTTGTCAATTTGCTTTTTGTGTTAGATTATACTGTTGTCACGACTGTTATATGCTGATATTAAATTAATTTCAGTGTCGCTGTTTCCTATACTAAGGAACTTTTCATTCTTTTTACTTGTTTACTCACTCTTCTTTTTTGCATTCTCTTTCTTCTACAGTGTCACTACTCCATGAAGAAGGCAGCCTCTTTTCTGGGTATTGGTACAGAGAATGTTTACTTCATCAAAACAGATGAAAGGTAAGCAAGCAAAAGCCATGGTTGTGATCTCTGAGTCTTTTAAAATGCAGTAGTGCTGTACTAACCAACCTATTTGAATGTAACTGAAAAAGTTTTACATCTGTGTCCCTTAGAGGTAAGATGATACCTGAGGAACTGGAGAAACAAGTCCAGCGGGCCAGGAAAGAGGTGAGAGGGGGAGAGAAAGCATGAAGGAGAGAGGAGGAGTGCATGCAGACTGTGTGCTTGTGTCTGAGTGAAAGGAAGGAAAACTAAGAGTGAGTGAACTCTTAAAAATAGGACAGTTGATGTGCCAGTGTTTTTCTTACAGGTGTAATCCAGCTGCCCCAGACTTGTGGAGCGAGCCAAGGCTCTTAGGTGTTACGCTGTTCTGGAGAGTAAAATTCCACAGGGTGTTCACTATTAATGAAAACACTGAGTACAATGCTGCTCTGAAGTATTTAGCACATTTCTTCTATACCTAGGATTTATTTTGCCCTTAATCCCTTTTCAAGTGAAATATATGCAGTATCTGCTTTCCTTAAAAGGCAAATGAAAACTGTAGGTTTTTCTGTTATTACAGAAGCTATTGCTTTAGTCTCTGCAGTAAGCAAGAGCTATAAGATAAGGCTTTTTGTCTCCGAAACAGTCATACATGCTGAAAATGCTAAATTTCATCCTTTCTGGTGCTGCAGGAAAAGTGTAGAGATTGCATTCTGCCTCTTTTCCCACAGGGACTTTACCAAGCAGAAAGTGATAGATCACCATTTGGAAATGTACTCGTGTATATTTGGACAACATTAACCTACATTACCACGTTCTGTAAGATAGAACTTAATATAGTCAATACAATTTACTTTAGAGAACTTAGGGGACTAAATGTGACTTAAAAGGCACATTGCATCTTCTTTTGACTTGATTGGGTCACCTCATTTCCAGTTTGTTCATGACAACAGTAGGATTCAGAGCTCAGCCCTTAGTCCATGATCTGGGAATACTAATCAGCTAGTGCAACATCCATAGCGTGGACATTGACTACCATGAAATCCTACTTTGGAAACTATTGTGGCTGACAGAAAAGGCATGGCAGTGCTATTGTGTTATGCACTGGCACGGTCACAGTAGCTTTCAGTAAAATGTTCCTTAGATACATCTTCTGCCAAACAACCATCTCCCCTTGGAGTTTCACGTTAGGTATAATAGCTAATGATATATGGTGTCCCTAATTACTTAGGAAAATCTTGCTTACCTCTCTGTGTACTTTGCCTTATCCATGAAAGACAATCTGTACTTTGCTCATGTGAGTGATCCACAGGAAAAAAAGAACTGAAATATGAAGCAAGAGAAAGCAAGCAGGAGAATGAGATCTGTGCTCTGCAAAAACAGATTTTTTGTTTGTTCGTGTAATAAATTTGGTTGTTATTTAGAAAAGATTGCCTGGCATTTATGTTAATAATAAAAAAGTCAGCCTCAGTACAGTACTCTGCAATTTAGAACCAATGTTCTGTATTAAAATGCTCCACTTACAGGAGTGTTACCTTTGAGAAACACTATTTCACTTGCCTTTTAATGGAAGTTAAAGGCATCCTGGAAGTTTTCCATCTCACCTGAGCTTCAGTAACTGTGTCTGTCCTTGATAAAGTGCTATTTTATAAGTTTTTACAGAAGGACACTTCAGTGAATTACATTGTATGTTCTAATGACTCTTAAACAACAGAGAATGCATTCGTAGAATCACAGAACCATAGAATGATAGTATTCACTAGTGATAGGAGCACAAAATGTTCACTGACTGTGAACAGCAAGAGTCTTAGACTTGTTTTTTTGAGGATCTGGTCAAGAAAATCTATTTAATTTTATTGGCAAAAAGAATAAAACCATGATTCCCTTCTTTGCAGAAAGGTGTAATGGTAACAATAATCTTTTGAATTTGTAGAGATCCTAGACTTGTCCCCATATTCAGTCATGTTACCTTCTGGCAGCTGAGGAAGCTTTGTCATTGTGATGTAGCTGTGGGAGAAAAATGGTGAGAATACTAACAGAAACTGTTAAGTGTAGCAGATAAGCCCTTGCTTCACTCAAAAGTGTTTTGTACTTGAGCTTCAGACTGGTTTGTAAGTTTGATTGACTTTTTTTTTTTTTTTTTTTTTTGTAGTTTGTAGTAAGAGTGACCATGCAATGAATTACAGGCTGGTAATCCTTTGTGAATGTATGAGATGAGTTTAAATTTATTCCAAGGCTACTTTTCACTGCTTTAGTAATTTATGATTTGTTTTTAAAATTTCCTTACAATTATGCACCATCCTAACAGCCATCTACACTGTTAAAGAAATATAAAACCGTCAGAATGCAGAAGTTAATCAAGCCTGCCTGTCTCTGTAGTAGATTTTAAAAGTAGCAACACTTAAAAATAGAGGACAGCAGAGGAGATCAGATTTCAGCTGAAGTGAAGCTGTATAAAAGACTTGCATGTAGAGTTTGATTTTTCAGCTGGTGTCTGATTTCAGTGAAGCTACAGTATGTTACATCAGCATAGAGATTTATATTGAGAGATTTAATTCACTGCAAATGAATCCAGGGATCCAAGATTATATGATTTATAACAACTTTAGTGCCTCTTCAGTAGCAGCATTGTTATGCTGCAGGCCAGATGCTGAAACAAGCAGAACAGTAACTTCAGCATGTGTTTACCAGCACGTGAGATTGGTCAGTTATTGCTAGGGCTGACACTGTCAATGTCATAAAGTCACTATAAACCCTACCAATTCTTTTCATTACTTTGGTTTCTGCTCCTGTGTACACGCAGGCACGTATATTTGCAAGGGTAGGTGCAAGCTGCTATATTTGACCTGCTCTGCTATTGCACACCTGGTATTGGTTGAATGGGAAAACGATGAGCAAAGCCATTAAAGCCAAAATGGATGTCTTGTGATAATTGTCTGAGGCTGCAACCTGACAACAGTCAGAATTGCACTTGGCTGTAGACCAGGCATTTGGGTCAGATAGCGATGACTGTCCCAGTTGTGGCGTATGCCAGTGCTGCCCAAGGCAAGTCATGTTCCCTAAATGAAGGTTCCTTTTCCCTCAGCAAAGAGCCATAGGCATTGTAGAGGGAATGCAGGTGAAGTCCCTAGAGGGGTGAGTCATGTCCCTGAGGGGTAGCCTGCTGGCTGAACTAATAGCTTGATTTGTGTTTGGCAGAACGGCAGCAAAATATAGTAGTAAAATGGGGAAGACTGAGAAATGAAAATCAGTGTACAAAGAGATGTTGAATATCTAGAGTGCTTTCATCTTGACAAAACTAGCATCTGTCAAAACAGTCTGAAACTGGTGAAGTCTGCCCTGTGATGGTGTTAGCTGGAAATACTTTTTTTTTTTTTTTTTTAAATAGTCAGCACTTTTTAAATGCAGTAACTTCTACATGAGGCTCTCAGTGCTGGGAAACTAAAATGTAGACTGTCACATTTCTGTCCTACTTTCCAAGACCTTGTTATACTTCAACTCTCCAAATATACTGGAGGAAATGAGCAGTGCGAATGACAATTTTTTGTTTTGAATCCTATTGCAGGGGTCAGCACCATTTCTTGTCTGTGCTACTGCAGGCACAACAGTGCTGGGAGCATTTGATCCTCTGGATGAAATTGCTGATATCTGTGAAAAGCATGGCCTCTGGCTTCATGTAGACGTGAGTTTGTATACTGTGTAGTTTTCTTTAATTTTATTTTTTTTTAATAATTGATATTTTTCTTTGACTGTTAATGTTTTTCTGTGTAGTAGTAAGTTGGGCTTTAATATATATATACATTTTGCATAGAGAGCAGAAATACTTCCTGATTTGTCTGTGTTCCATGAGCTGAAAACCAGCAAATAATTTGCTTGTGACAAGCAGTCAAAATTTTCTTGTCATTGTCAGGTTATATTTCAAAATGATTTTAAAATCAATTTCCTGTTCCTTCTTGCGACTGCAAAAATGCTTCAAGGATGATTATATACAACTAGAATTTCAGATTGTTTCCACAGTCTATTGGAGAATGGACATGTTAGAATTGTGGTGCATGGTTCATACAGGTTAAAATGAAGGTATGCTTCTGGCTCAAATGACAATAAATTATTTGGTTTCACAGGTTAGTTTTCTGTAGGTCCCCTGAAGTTTTCCTAAATGGTTCAATTTTTTTTTTTTTTTTTTTATTGAGTCATTTCTTTATAATTTTAGCTTTGGCTTTAAAAATCCATTCATGAGCCTTTTTGGAATAATCACTGAGTCCTTTTATTACCTGGAGGAGTTAGCTATAAATGTATTTTTCTAAAAGTAGGTCTCTTCATATTTTCTAAAACTGGATTCTCTTTATAGTGATAATGCCACAAACCCAGAATGGCTGTGCAAAAATCCGTGGAACAATGAGAGAATCTGGAGCAACATTAACAGAGATTTTTAGACCTGCTTTAAATTTAAGTATTTGCTTAATGTTGAGTATTTAAAGAAAAATAACATAGACACGGATGTGCATTTCAAATAAAAAATGGCTCAGACATTAATAAATAAAGTTTCTGTGTGTGTGATTCAAAATTTCATTTTCTTGGAGGCAAAACCACAAAATTCAGCCCCAGTATTTAAAGTGCCTGCAGAACTTCCTCGTGGTTGTATGCTGGTGAGGATGACCCAGCAGATGTTCAGCAGGAGTGTAACATTCACATTAGATGCTAGTGCCTTGTACATCTGTTTGCAGTGTATTTAAAGTCTGTGTTGGATCTGAGTTTTGCTGAATAGACACTGCTGGAGCCATCTCCAACAGCTGTAGGAGGATGATGCGTAGTCTCCTAGTACATTCCCTGCAGCTGAATAACTTCAGTTAGGTGGGATGAACCTGGGCAGTACTCTGAGCTATATTTCATAAGCAGTTGCTAGTGTTTTGTAAATAATTACATTTCTTCTTCCAACTTTACCTCCTGTTAAGCTAGGGTAAAAATGTCAGTGAATATCTTAAAGTTAATTTTCTGTTTTCACAGTGACTGTAGCTGTCAGATGTTAATTGATTGCTGGTAGAATAACAAATGTACAATCATAAATTGGGTAGCTTTTGGTCTAGAAGACTAATCTTTCTATTAACATGGGATTCATGTTATGAACCTCTCAATGAATTCTCAGCCTTGATTGGTTCTTAGGAGTTCTATCAGTGCATTTTCCATTTTTTCTTTCACCCTCTGTTGAACTGTCAAAAGTTGAGTGCATGGATATTTTATTTTCGTTTAAAGTTTCTGACTATTTATATGGGAGCAGGGCATAGGGAAGAGATTGGAACCTTTGCGTGTAAGTGATATCAGACATATGTATATATAAAAATGTGATATGGTAAAATGAGCAGACTGTAATTCATAATGTGACCTTTTTATCTCACAGCACCATTAAAAATAGGTTTACTGGAATAATAATGGGAAAAGTACAGTGAGATCAGAAATAGTGTATAAGAAACATAGTGAAGAGTTCGAGATTTTTTTTTCTTTGCCTTTAAGCAAGCCTACCTCCTTCTAGCCTTATAGGCAAGAACATAGTGTTGGAAACCTTTCCAGGATCTGCATTCCTCTGAAAGGTCTTGTTTCCAGCTGAATGATTCTTACTACTTTTGAGCCTGCTGTAACTTAGGAGGAAAAAAAATATACAGTACTATTAAAACAATAATTTTAAAACAGGGAAAGCTGTAATTTAGGACCAGCATTGGTGGGAATCAGCATTATCTACTGCAAATGATCTTGAGAACAGTTTATACAGTTATTACATGAAAGTCTGTGATGTTACTTGCAGTTTTACACTGATGTATCTCATTTCAGAATATTTTCTGATACCAAAAACTGATATGGTTGCCTTAGGGAGGCTTTTCATTAAGTGTGAAATGATAAAGCTCATGATTTGTAGGAAGGGTGAATGTGTGAACATCAACATAAAATTAGTGGGTTTCAGGAAGTTAAATTTAATTGGAGTCAGAAATTGCAGATAAGTTCTCACATGGAGACAAAACTGAAGAGAAAAAGGGACTTAAGGAAAAAGTTTCAGGACAATACCAATATAATGAAATTATCTCAGCAGTCAAGCCACTCAACAGCCAGTGCAGTAACCATATTTTGTGCACATTACAGTATCCATACATTTGTTATGGCAATCAAACCTTCTTTCTCTAGTCTTGTGCAAGGAGAAGCAGTTCATTTACTGTGTCTTGCCAATAACTCATAGGAAATTCTCATCAGAAAGCCTGCCAAGCTGCAACAGTGGCAGTGAGTGAAAACCTGGCTGGAAAATCATACTCGGAGAGCAGTTATTAGTGGTTCACTGCTGAAAGGGGAGAATATTTTGAGTAGAAATCAGGAGAGGTCTATCCTAGGTTAGAAGTTACCCAGTATTTTCATTAATAACTTGGATGAAAAAAAATTCCACTGACTAAATTTGAAGATAACATGAAGATGACACAGAACTGCAAGAATTAGTGGGAGGACAGGATTAGAAGATGGAGATCTTGACAGTTTAAAGAAAAAAAGTGGAAAAAACAGGCTGTAGTTCAATGTAGATAGTGCTCTAGGTTTAAGCTCCAATAATCAGCTGCACAAACATCTGGGGAATGTTGGCTAGATAGCAGATCCCCAGAAAAAGATACAGGGTTTGCAGTGCATCACAAATCATCAGTCTTAAGCCTGTGCAGTTGGGATAAACATCTTGACAGCTTCTTTGACTAAAGATACATAAAATAATTCTTTCTGCTTGGTGCTTCATCTGCCTTATCCAGACTGTGTCCAAATAAAAAGCTGCATATCAAGGAGGTTAAAGGCCTACAGGATAAAGATTAGAAAGGAGTAGAGCAGTGAAGATAAATGGAATCATATCCAGAAGTTATGACCAATGAAGAAAGATTAAAAGCAGTGATGTTATTTAAACTAGAAAAGATAAAGAGACTATATGTGATACTCTACAGATACTTTAAAAGCTGCTACAAGAAGAAAAGAATGTGTTTTCCATGGCCACTGCAGATACAAGGGGTAACACCGTCTAGGACTGACATTTCAATCTGTAGGATTGTTATTGTTAAACACAAATTAGGTGGCTAAGTTTTGCAGCCTCCATCATTAGAGCTCTTTAAAAACAGACAAAGCCAGTGATTCTCGATATCCTGCCTTCCCATTCCCATTTGGTTTTTGCCAGCCCTGGATCTCTAAGCACTTAGTCTGTGAACTGAGTAAAGAAGCACAGAGCACAAATTCATCTTGTGGTACTGTGGCTCCAGGAGACATTGGTAGGTGGTAGAGATGTCTGGACCTATCATACCTCTCTTCAAGATACCTAGCAGCAGTTTTTAAAACGAAGGCAGACAGAAGTACCAATTGGGTTGTGTAGGCAGCAGTTTCACCTTATCTTTCACTTTGATATTAATCCCAAAATGGGTGTGTTCGTTGGTTAATAATCTCTACAAATGTTTGACAGGAATGCCATAGGTATGGCTGATCCTGCCTTTGGGGGTGGCTCACAGGTGAGATGAACACTTGAGTGCCTTCCTAGTCCTATTTTTTTCAGAATGGTGTGAAAATGTCAATTATTCCAAATACCAACAGCTTTGGATGTAAATTTTTAAAAGATTTATTGTCTGTCAGTGCATTGCTTATGAATTATAAAAATTGGGGAATAATTTAATGACTACTATGACCGTATTATAGAAAGAGAAGAGCAAAATCTAGCTATAAAGTGGAGGATCAAGTTGATCGTCCTTCAGTAACATGGCTAGTTTGGGCTAGCTGGGGAACCCAGTTTGACATCATGGTTCTGCCACTGGCTTACTGTGAAATTTGAGGCAAATAATTTCCTTTCTTAGGTTCCAAAAGTAGATTGAGCAGCAGCCTTTTTCTCAGCACGAATGTTGTGAGCATGACAACATAAAATATGATGTGGTGTTTGTGTTTTGCATTAATGAGAATGATAAGTGTTAGGACAAGTTTTTAACCGTTCATTTCCCTTGTGAGCTTTTACTATTCCTGTCTCCCAGAAACAGAAGATTTTTTCCCCTAATATATGGCCTATAAACCAAAAACTGATGCTAAATTCATAGATCAGCTCTCACAGCTGTTTTGTTTGTTTTCAAGCAAAAACCAAAAGCAACTCCCCCCCAGCACCCCCGCCCCCAAAACCAAACCAAACCAAAACCAAAAAAAACCAACCAACAACCAGAGCACCTAAACCCCAAAGGCAAGCAAGTATGACCTCACTATATTTAGATCAGGAAACAGCAGTGTTTTCTTCCTCAGTAATCCAAAATATATGAATCTTTTTTTTATGATATGCTGAGTCTGGGTGTTTTTTGGACTGATGCCTCTTCTGCATCTCTGAGGAGCCTTGCTCATTTCACAGGGAACTTTCTTTTGTGGATTCTGTCTGTATGAATGCTGAAATCCCTTTTTTCATATTTAATAATATTTTCTCAAATGCAATATATGACATGCATTCTGTTTTTTGTTGTGTGCTCTCACCGCACCACCCTGACCCCATGGATAAATGTTGCTTGAGAAATGAAGATTTACTGCAGCTAGTGGGTGATGTTTGGTCCTTGCTGAATTCATAGACAAGTCACCTTCCCTAACTTAAGGCGACCAGAAGTCAAACTTGTGTAATTTATGCTTATTGTCTGAACTCCTTTTGTAGTGCATGGAGAGAGACATCTGCGAAGGTGTCACTCAAAGACAGGTATCTAAAACAGATAAGAGGACACTTGATAAAGAAGAGGACACTTGATAAAGAATGTCAGCGGAGAGCTACTCACTACAGAGAATGCCTCACTGATGCTTAGGCCACACAGCTAGTTCTTAGATGACCTGAGATCGATGTGGTGAATGCTACACCATTTTAACATCAGTGAGATTGCTGGTCACAGAAATGCTGCTATTACCTACTCACTGACTTCACTTTTTGTATCAAAACTCCACGGAGTATCTGAGCCTGGGCTTTGCAATTGGCAGAGATTATCATTCTCTCTTCCTTTGTGAGAAACTCTCACAAAGGAAAAAGCTAGGAGGAGGAATGTGTACAAAATAGGTCTTTTGACTGTCATTGCTTAGGTTTAGGCTGAAGGAATGGAACCACCTCTTATGTCCTGGTTATGTAGAAGCCCTTCAATTCATGCTGTTGCTTATACAGAAGTGAAAACATAGCTTGTGGTTCACATAATGGCACAAACCCTTGGTTCCTCTATTTTAGGCATAGTCTCAGGCAACCACCTTTGTTTGTAGCTGCTGCTAAAAGCAAAATTTAGTCCACTAACCATGTAATAAACTAAATTTCAAATAAGATAAAAACATTGTCAGTAATCCTTGATTGAAGCATTATCAGAGAGCACCAAGAACTTTATACAAATAACATTGTCTTGGCTTTGTAATTTTTCCAATAGGCTTCTTGGGGTGGCTCAGCTTTGATATCAAGGAAGCACTGTAGACTTCTTCATGGCATCCACAGGTAAGTCAGTTTTAGTTTATGGGCACACTTACAGGGAATGAGATAGACAAGCCTCCATGAGAGCTGTATTTTTCAGAATGCGTGTTGTCATTAATTGGAGGGATTGCTAAACCTATGGGTATGTGGAAAAATTGGAAAAACTGATTTATCTGCTTGGGTTGCATTTGGGCATTTTTGCCTCTCGTACCAGTGATTATAGGTGCAATTCCTATGCCTTCTCCCCTGTCTCCTTTTATGAATTTTGCAGGGCTGATTCTGTTGCTTGGAATCCCCATAAAATGCTGTTGGCTGGAATCCAGTGCTGTGCTCTTCTGGTGAAAGACAACTCTGTAAGTCCTTCCGTTTTGTTTGTTTTTTTCTAATTTTTTAATGCAGTAGACTGTCATTGCTGCAATGAGGAAGTGGAGATAAGAAAACAGCTGAGTCAGTTTTACTACAGTGTGGTGCAAAAGCTGTATGACACTGTTTTGTATTTCACCAAGAAATTAGTAAAGGGTGACTAAGAGTAGGGCCAAACTGATCCAAGTCACTATACTCATCAATGGTCAAATGCAGCTGGTGCCCTTCCTAGTTTGCTTCTGTGCATTTATATTCAGAATTGAGTATTTTGTCACCTGTGTCTCTAGCAGTTTAAACACTAAGCTCATCAAAGTCCCCAGAACAGCTATCACCCACTAGGACTGCAACAGCACTGCATCTCTGTTCAAAGAATGACATGTAGGCAGAGCTCCTCTTTGCATCACCTTGCATGGGTGTACTAGGGTGAGAAAGGAGTTGAAGTGCATGCAGCCAAAGATGCTGAGCCTTCTTTCCTCGCTGTATTCATTTTTTTCTTCATTACTAGGATGACTGGGACTTTCCAAAAAAACATGCACAGTGAGAAAATCTAGCAAGTAAACAACAAAGCTCTGATGTCAAGTGGCACAAAAGACACTTTAGTCTGCAATGTGATTGAAGTCCCTGTTTATATCTCTGTGGAATTCTTCTACCTTAATAAAGAAACTAGTCAGAGGTTATTTATTTAAAGCACCATTGCAGACTCAGCCCTGCAAAAGCTTATGTTCATTCTCTAGCATTGGGATAAGTTTTATCTAAGTTCATCAATGACTGAACATTGTGAGGATATGGAGTCCCTGAGGTTTGCATCACTGTTTTGTGGCCATGGCTTGTAAATCACTTTTATAAGTCTCTGTCAAAACAGCTGATGGATTCCATTCAGCTGCTAGTGGTTACCTGTCCATGTAGCTGCTTACTAACTCCTGGTAGTAAGAACTAATGAGGACTGAAGAGCATAGATGCTAATCAGTGCTCCCTTGGAGCAGATCACTCCAAATCACGGGTGAGATGGGGTAGCAAGAAGTGTGCTTCCTCGTTTCCTTAGACTAGAGTCTGTGGGATTAAAGAGGATTACAGATTCCAGAACTACCTGTCCATCATTTTACCTTTATTCCAGGATGAAAAACAAGCAGAATGAAGTTATTGACTAAGGTTAATGTAGTCTCTAAATTGCAGGCTTGGGAAGAATTCAGTGCTGTATTTGTAACTAATTAGGCCCAGTATGTAGATGTAGCCTCAGGTAATGATTAGACTACTTTTGCTGCATACTGGAAACTTCTCCGAAAGAGAGAGGAAAGAAACAGAGAGGAATGAAATATTCTAGCTGCCTTGGCATTTAGAGTCACTTTACAAACATTGTTCCAACTGCAGGGCTCTCCTTCCATGAAGAGTGATGGCTGGTAGAGCAATCCTATTCCACTTCCAGATCACAGCTATGCAATGTTGTGCCAGAAATACTTGTAGATAACAATTCTAGGTAGTTGGTCAGCAATACTTCTGTGTTTTCACCTCTCATACAACCAGATCCAGTTGTACAGTGAGATATGTTCTAGAAAATAGAACACTTTTCTGCATGGGGAGGAGAAGGTGTTTTAGTCAGGGTTTAATTCCTAGAAAACCGGCTTTTATGCATTTTATGTTTGTGCCAGTGCAGACCTTATGCAAAACGAAACACGTCCAAACTTGGGTACTTTCTTCAGCTTTTTGAAAAAAGTCGAATATAAAGAAAATAATATTTCTTTATAAAGAAAATATATTTCTTTTTAAAGAAAATATATTTCTTTAAATATAAAGAAAAATATTTTCTTTAAGGAAAAAAAAATCAAATGAATATTTATGACACTTTACTGGAGGAGCCTTGCTTTACTTTGATCCCCAGATCCTCCTCCTCCCCTGCACAGCTTTCCAGCCACTCTGCCCCAAGCCTGTAGCGCTGCATGGGGTTGTTGCGGTCAAAGTGCAGGACCTGGCAGTTAGCCTTGTTGAACCTCAACACATTGGCCTCTCCCCATCAATCCAACCTGCCCAGGGCCTTCTGCAGGGTGAAGCCATTTAGTCTGGCAATGCCAATAGTCTTAAGACATTGCAGCTGGATTTTTAGAATGAAATACTGTGTTTATCTTCTATTTTGAAAATCTATATAGGAAAATATTTAAACTGCAGAGAAATGCTGATAAGAGGCAATCTTCTCACCTTGATGAAAGTAAATCGGAGTGGTTTCCGAAGAAGTTAGAGATAGAAGAGAGAAATATGTGTTTGACTTGATTAGAAGGGAGAAGTGTTTTCACCAAAGGGAAAGAGAGATTGGTTAATCCTCTGAAAAAGCTCAGATCAATGACAATGGCTTTTCAGTGCTTAAATCACTCAAGAAATGCACAGCTATCCCTTCTTCACTGCCATGCACTGAGTAACTTTCATCACTTTTGTGATGAGAGACTTATTCAGAACATACCTGTATTGCTCTGATGTGAATTGCAGTGACAGTTTAAACACACAGCTACGGGGACTGATATTCTCAAAACTTTAGTAAGTGAACTTTGTTCTTGAATGTTCTTAAAATGCTATGAATCAGTTTTAGGTTGTGCATTTTCTCTTAAAACCAGACCTGTTCCAATTTGTTCCTTCTGTAATCCCTGTAAGCATGATTACTGTCACCATATACATGGGGAACTAATATTTATCACAAATGCCAAACTTCTGTGATTCTTCAGATCTTTAAGTGCAGCACTAGGTTAGGTAATTAGTAATCAGTTCTAGGAAACCAAGAGAATTCTAACTAATAAAGTTAAAAATAAAATCTAAAAGAATGTAGCTGATGAAGTCCTAGTTTAGCACAGAGCATTACTGATTGATCATGGTAAACATACCTGCAGTATAATCTCTTCCTCATCATTAGCAGTGTCACAAAGATATCTACTTCACTAATTTCTTTCCAGAGCAGCTGCAGGAAACAAACTTGCTTTCTATTTGGGGTTAGTGCTACTGAGAGCTCCTTCTCACCTCTTGAAATGAATTACAGGGATGGCCTTTTGTAATACACTGCTTTTGAGAATTTTCAAGTATGCCATTCAAAAGATCATCCTTTTTGCTTTAGATGAAGCAAATCAAGAAGACGTTTGTCTTGGGAGGAAAAAGCTGTTCATGTTTTGTTAACAAAATTCAAGTTCACTTAGTAATGGAAATGGAGGGAGATCAGAAGACTTGATGTAGATAAGTCTGTTCAATGAGAAAAAAGGTGTTTTGAATTATGTACCATAAGAAACTGGAGCTTGTCTATATTTGTTTTAGTATCAATACTTATTCATTTATTTGCCACTAATTATAACACATAACAACTATCTGTAGACTTAATGAAAATGAAAAGTTGCTTGAAACTTCATAGTGGACCAGGGCCTTTATGAAAATAGTATTTCCATTTTCTGAAACTCTAACAGCCTCAATATAAGGCAGAGAACTACCGTTAGCTTCTGATCAAAGGACAGAAACAGATAAAAGATACTGAAGGAAGAATCACAAATTTGCAAATGAGACAGTGCTAATGAAATGTTTGCAATTTTTCTGAGTTGCTGGAGCAGTTCAGTTACTGTGCGGACAGTCATCAGGATCATCTTGGGACTGATAATACTGAGTTAGAAAGCATATTTTCCTTTCATTTTTTTCTACTTTTCCTTCATTTCAATGGGAAAACTGAGATGACATCTTATGTCCTCAGCTTGTTTGAGTCTATTACTTTCAAGACACTAGAGATCAAGAAGTAATTGCTTTCTTGAGCAGAAAATTTATCTTGGGTTTTTTCTTTTTCTCAGCCCAACAGCCTATCCTGCAACTTTTCCGTTCTCCTCCCCCTTTGTTATCCACCTTGCTTCTTGCATTGGTCTGGAAAATTCCCTTTCCTTTGCACAACACATGATTTTCATTTCTTCTCCTGTCTGCTCTAGTGATGTGCGAGGGGACGTTACTGTCCTTGCCTCTGAAGATTGACAGAAGGCAAGATCTTCAACAGGATTTCTTGAGCGTGTTGCATTATCAGTAAGATGATCAGATGGAAAAGGGTCATCAAACCAGCATATCTTGTCAGCTTTGGATGAACCATGAGAGTAGGAGAGTACCTGTGGTTTTGTTTGTTTTTTAGAGGAAAGATCTTCTCAGGAGTTTGAATTCACTGAGATATTTGTTCTTGCTTGGCTTTTCACTCTAGAACATTGGTCTGACTCCTTCTGTAATAATACCAAGTTAAAATTTCTTGTGACAAACAGAAGTTATTTCTCAGATGATGGACATTAGGGGAGCTAATATCCTGTGGTGTCCACTACCGTGCAGCTGTGTTACATTCTGATAATGCAGAAGATAACCCCACATTAACTGGCCCTGCTATACACTCGCTGCTGAAACATGATGCAAAACTTTGAAGTCAGTGATAAACAAAGCAATTAACTTCAATTTGGGGGTGGTGCTCTCTTTTTTGTTTGCTTTCTTTTCTCTCTCTCTCTTTTTTTTTTTTAATTTTAAAATTTATTTTTTATTTAAAGATTCACGTACAGAGATCTAAATGAGCATGGCACAATGTCTTGACAAATGGATTCCCTTTCCTGTTGGGCAACTGGTTAGCCAGAGAACACAAAGCTATATAAAAGTGGTGAAGGATGGATGTGTCAGTGCTTGACTTTTCTTCAGTTTCCAGTATCATCTTTTTGCCTTTTGTTTTTCCTCTGAAAAACCTGGAAAGTGTGAGAATCTGAGGTGTTGCAAAAATACTAGGCCCAGCACTGTCTTTCCAGCTAATGCTACAGTGAGCTGCAGTAGCACATTATAATTCTTAGCAGCCACTATCCCTTTCTTCCCAAGCTGTCACACAAATTGTCCTCTCACAAGGCTGAATGTGCTGGTCCTGGGGCTAGAGAGTTCATACTGAATTTGCTGTCCTTTTTGCAAACCAGGGGTATTACAACAGGATTGTCAAATCCCTGCAGAAGTAGTGGAGAAGCTTTCTTCAAGGTTGTTTTTCTCCTTTTGTGCTTTACAAATAGGTGTTCATGGTATCTTTTCTTTCCTTTCATTTCATTTCCTTTCCTTTTTTTTTTTTTTTTTTTTTTTTTTTATCATTTTCTTTTTTAAAATATTGACAGAGGGAATTGAAAAGGCTAGGAGAGAGGGAAACTTTATCCTGTTTATGCCAGTGGACTGTTTCTCATTTTCGTGTGTTCTTTGAATTCCTTGTCTTGAAGTCTTTTTCTCTATTTTACTGCCAGTGCTAAAGTTACCAGTAATGTACTGTAACATTGATTAAAAACTGTACCTCTGTTGCAGGAATATCATACTTTGACTAAGAGAAATGTCAGACCCTGTCTGCCGTTTCGAAGTCAAAGTTGCTGCAGATGCAGAAAAATGGCTGTGATATGTGAAAAGCCTGTTCAGTTGGTTCAAAACTGAAGAGTGATGTTCAACTGAGAAATGAATTGTTATTTCCTAGAGTAGTTTAGCATCTTTTACCATGTTGTGTGCTTCTGTTCCTTGGTCTTTGCTGCATGGAAGACTTCTGGTTCAACTGTCACTTAAATACACATTTGCAGATCTGAATCAGATGCTGTAGCCATGTTTTGAAATTCATCTGAATTTCTATTTTAGTAGCACCTTACAGATTTTCTTTTCTCATCCTCTTTTAACTTCCCTGACAAATCCACAACCTGTCCTGTCTCCTGGGCCCATTGCAGGACCACCCTCATCTCTGCTCTTGTAACTTCCTTTCTGCTAGCCCTTGTCTCTACTTCTTATTCTTCAGCCAATGGGCCAGTCCTGTGTCTCCTTTCCTCACCTACACCTTTAAACATTTAACAGCCTCTCTGCTTTCTATTTCCCAGCTTTGTTCTTTGCTGGAGCATGCCACTGTACTCATTGATTTTTGTCTGTTTTCTGCTGGCCATTTCTGCCCAGACAATCTCCTAGAAGTTGGAGGCTGGAGATTGCTGAATAAAAATAATTTCATTAACAAATCATAGTTAGGGTGCACTAAAGCAATTTTCTGAGGCTTATTTTCAAATGTTAAAGTTGTCAGAACTGTGAATAGAGATGAGACATGGGGTTATGCTAATCTGTCGGTGGTGTTTCCACTAAAACAGTCAGATAACGTATGCTAAATCTTCAGAAGCTCTCTACTGGTAACAGCAAAACACTGGGTTTGGGGCTGAAATACTCTTTACCCATAACTAACTGTGCCATATGTGAAGTCTTTTGTCAGAGGAAAGAAGAAACAGCTTGAGCCATTTGTGAACTTTCTGGAAGCTTTTCAGGCTGTTCTTCCAACCTACAGGCTGCAGCAGTGGGCACAGGCTTCCCCTTCTCCTCCTTCACAGAATCACAGAATTTCTAGGTTGGAAGAGACCTCAAGATCATCGAGTCCAACCTCTGACCTAACGCTAACAGTCCCCACTAAACCATATCCCTAAGCTCTTCACCTAAACGTCTTTTAAAGACTTCCAGGGATGGTGACTCCACCACCTCCCTGGGCAGCCTGTTCCAGTGTGTAACAACCCTTTCAGTATAGAAGTTCTCCTTACCCATACATTCATGTGTTTGGGCAGCTGGTTCTGTGGTACCTGCTCCCATGGTTTCTTGAGATTTGGGGCAGAATTGCTCTTCAACCTACAGTTCTTCAGTTACACTATGAAGTAAATCATCAGAAAAAAAAATAATAAAATAAATCTGTGTGGTCAATGCTGACTTCACTGGGTTCTTCCAGGGTTCTTAAACAATGCTGTAAGCTGTGAATGGTGACGTGCACATCCAGTTCTCTTTTACTAAATGGTTGGTACAGACAGCAAAAACTGCTTTGGCTTGTGAAGATAAAAAGGTTTAACAATGCCTATCAGCAATCTAAGCCTCTGTTGTGTTTCTGATAGGGCCTCCTGAAGAAGTGTTACTCTGCCAAGGCTGCGTACCTGTTCCAGCAGGACAAGTTCTACGATGTCAGCTATGACACTGGTGACAAGTCCATTCAGTGCAGCAGGCGTCCGGATGCATTCAAATTCTGGCTGATGTGGAAGGCACTGGGAACCACAGGCCTCGAGGAGAGAGTGAACAGGGCACTGGCTTTGGCTAGGTACCTCCTCGCAATTTTGAAGATGTCTACTCTGTGTCATTGACTGTCTGAAATGTTGACAGTGCTAACACTTCTTATCTTGGAACAGACCAAACTGTTACTTTTTTCCCCCCTTTTCTTTCTGTATAATACAAGAAAAAAAGCTATTAGCAATAGCAGTAATAACTAGTGTGATTAAATTTGCTGCAATATTTAATAGTAATTACTACTTGTAGCAATAAGTATAGATGTCAGTTAAAAAAAAGAATCTGAATTCAACTATTGATATACTTTATTTAACATCCATGTTATCTGAACCATATGTAGGACAGCATCTACCAGCATCCCCTCCCTCTTCTAACTCTTAAATGTATGTTCTGGTATTAATGTAAAACAGGCACCATGTGCCAGGTTCTAAGCTATGTCTAGCAAGAAGTGAATTTTCCATTCTTGTGTCCACTTCATTCCTCATGACTGAGAAAACACAGAAAAGTATTGTTGTGGGGAAACATATGAGGATGCTCTGTTAATGTTAGGGTATAGTAGAGCTATACGAAGATAACGGCAGGTTGCTGAGGTTGCTCAGAGCTAATGTATGTTTATTTTTTCTTCATGGGTTTGCTGAAATTCTTAATGCTTATAGTATATTCCATTAGGGACTGAAGCATGTCTTTTTCTGGTGTTTTTTCTCCATTTTCAATTTTTACTATCTTTTTGGTCTTACAGCACATGGTTTCACAAGTGAATTCCATAAAATTCTTGCTAGAAGGTGTTTCTAAAGTGACAATGATGTCTCAGTGTCTGGAAATAAACTTCCATACACAAGTTTTTTGTCTTCTAATAGAAAATATGGTCTTGAAATAAGATAATGTCCCATTACAAACAATTCAATTGAAGTATGTTCAAAATGTATTCAAGATAAAACTGAATCAACATCTTCACTCACTCCTGGGCTAGCTACACACTACTATAATGCAAATCATTAATATTTAAAAACAGTCACCTCTATCATACTGGCATTATATTTTTGATATGAACTACCAAGTTTAAAAGAACTGAATGTTTACAGAAAATTAAAGGAATGTTCTCACTTTAAGAAAGTCACTTTAAAGAAGAAGTTGAAACATCTATGTTGTAAAACCAGAGTAGATTAGAAATGGAGAAAAAAAAAAGTAAGAAAGAAGCAAACCCAGAAAATCCCAAATGAGCTCTGGCCTTATTCTCTATTTCTTCAAAGCCGCTCATTATTCGACAGATTATGTGTTCTTAAAATCTTCAGGTTAGATTGCACCTTGGTTTTGTTCCTGAGTATTGTACTGGACTGTGTCTGTACAGACTATGTAATTCATTGCACTATCAGTAGGCGAATTCAGCCTTATCAAGGTCACTGGCCAAGGTCATCTACCTGAACGTAGTGATTAATGACCTTTCTGGGATCGATATTTTCTTTGAATGTTAGGATTTAGCTTCTAAGCTGAATTCGTTTCTAAGGACAGAATGTTTTTTTTTTTTTTTCCTTGTTTGAAGAAGAAAATTAATTCTTTGTCATTATCTGATGAAGTGTATTCTTTACAGTAGCTGCATTGCTATCTGGAATTTGCGTGGACATGGGCACTTTGCAGCTGAGACATCAGGTTTACTGGGCACTGTGCCAGGTCTCTTAACTACTCAACAGCTGTGCAGCCTTTCTCCTGTTTTGTTACAGTAGGTTTTCCTTTGATGTTGCAAAGATAGTATTTCAGTGTTCCTGAACAGAGACCTAGATTAATGCTGGAACTGGTGCATTGGCTATATAATTTGAGAGCAAGATTATTTTCCATGGATAGGCAGAGCTGCAAAGGCTTTAGGGTAATTGCAGTCATGCATTTCTGTTGCATCAAACTTTGCTTATTGGCTATTCCATCAATTTCTTCTTGGTTTAGAGGTGAATCATGTTTTCAACATGGTAGATAGCCCTAATATATTAGATGTAATTATCCACCTCTTCACTTTATGCTTCAGTATCTTTGCAGTTTTTATGCCTGATCACTCTGTTGACAACACCTACTTTTAACAGACATACATCCACGTTTGCTGCAGTTCCCCACCCCTCACTTTCTGCAAGGCTTAATCGTAGCAAATAGCACTTCTCTGTGCACTCCAGTCCTCACTGAGACTCGAGCCCTTCTGACATTCTGCAAACGTGACATGATAATAAAACTCCTCTGTCAACTGTGGAAAGATGCACAGAGTAAATTACTCCACTGCCATCAAATGGTCCTGGCAAGATAAATCATGGGTGATGGATTTTTCTAATGGCTGCCTTCTTAGGCCATTGGCAGTGTAGTTAGGAACATGATTAACGGTGTTGTGAGCTTGACCAGAATCAGATATCCCATGTCAGACAGTGGTATAAGAAAAAAGGTGCTTGTGGTAAGAGAGCAGGGTATTATGAAATGAAAAGTAGCTCTAACACACTTTAAGACCTCGAAAAACTACGTGTTCATACTTAGATCCCTTCAAAGAGGTTTTTTTTTTTTGTTCGTTTGCCTTTTTTTCAGGATTAAACTAAAAAATGGTTTGAGGGCCACTGTTTTGTGAATGGCCTGCTGATTATGATAGATGTTATTTTTTCAACACAGACAAGAATCTTCTAATCAACAGAATGGAAGCACTGAACTTGTTTTTGCTTAAAATCACGTACAGGAGCAGGTTCCCTCCCCAGTTATATCTATTCTCCTGCATGCCTTTCAGTATGCCTTGCTTTCAACCTAAACAGTAGCTTGGGAATTAACAGCCAGGTAACAAACAACAACACACAGTAGGATTTAAATGGTCGTGGCAGACAAGATCCAGATCGTTGACTTATTGCAATGAAGAGAAACACCTCAGCAGTGCACAGTTTGGTGCAACTCATAGAGCTGTGCTGTTGGGAACTGGCACTTTGTCACAGCAATCATTTTACGGGGACATGTGCTAAGAGGTAATGAGTCACATGCACAACACTTGTTAATGATAAACAATGTGGCAACTCCCCATGCTCTGTTTTGAAAAAATTAGACCATCTAGGGTATTGTTTACTGCCTCCCTAGCCAACCAGTTTCTGCAGCACGTCTGCTGAATCTCAGGCTTTGTGGATACAGCTGTGCTAGTGGTGTCCCTGTGAAGGCAGATTTCAGGCATGTGAATAGGACCAAGGAGGGTTATTCTAACAGTATTTTTCTTCCTCTAGGAGTGAATAAAAGAATTATTTGTGTGATGACCAATAAGGCAGCTGCAGGCAGGGAAGTGCTGAATTAATGAAACAAAAGAGCATATTTATACAAAATCTGTAGTTTAACTGCCTCTGTTTTATTACTGTTAGACAACAATACCTTTGTGTAGAAGACTAAAATTCTGTTGACATGGGAATGCTGTATGAGTTTGAGGTAATTTCTTTGGAGTTTTCATTGGGAAGGCTTTGAGAGGGCATGTAATTAAAAGAACCCTAGCTATGACAAGCTGTCCTCTTTGCTTCAAAATGCTGGAGTGATATCTGCTTGTGGCAAAGTTGAGGTCATGTTTTAAAAAATTTCTAAAAATTGGTGCTGTTTGGATCCAAAGTTTGGATTCAAATCCATCTTTGTACTGAAGGCTTTTTTTTATTATTTATTTTTTTCCATGCTGACAGGTGAATGATACAAGAAATATTTATTTTAGTGCATTGTTAGCATAGGATGCCCAGGGATTATTGTGCATCAGCAGAGGCTCACTGAAGGGAAATGTGCACTGTTTTGTAAAGTACGGGACAAGGACAGTAGCAGGAAAACTGACGGTCTTTTGAAGTACGTGGAAACTTAAGTTCTGGGCCAAGATCCTGGTGACAATGGTAATAGTGCAAGAAATGTCAGGGTGACCATGAAATAAGATGGCTGCACAGCATCAGCACTTGAGGAAAAGAGATTGAGGAATTAATTTGTAGAGAACAGCATCAATAGAAATTTGCATCAGGAAAGTTCACAGCCTGATGTAAATAGGATCAATTTGTGCCATGTGGCTCCACTGAAAATCTGTGCCTGAGGACAGAATTTGGCCTCCTCTCAGTACTCCTTGGCTGGTTGTTGCCTTTATTTGTTTCCAGGAGCTGATAGCTACTGTATTTTCACAGCAGGTAGAAATGAGGTTTAACTCTGTGGTTTCTTCAAGTCGGGCGGGGAAATAAAATAATATAAAATAATAATTAAAAAAAAAAAAAAGATGGTTATGTGTTTAAGGCCTTTTCTGTTGTTGCCTCTAAGTATTGTATTGTTCAATGTCATAAAACCCTGTGTTTTTAATTACAGATATCTAGTGGAGGAAATTAAGAAAAGAGAGGGATTCCAGCTTCTTCTGGAGGTAAGTGAAAATGGAATTTAACATTTTTTTTGCCTGTTGTTTGTCTTTGTTCTTTTTAGCCAAATGCCATTTCGTATTTGAAGTGTGTAACTTAATAAGTTGCGATGCACAGATGTGCTTGGACACATAGTATGGTCTGTATTCCCTACCACCAGTCTACCCATTTTCATAGCTTCTGGGCCTGTATTGCCTTAGGGTGTATAAATGGAGCATTTTCCTGTGAAAGAGAAGAGTCTGATTGCAAAAAGGCAGTGCCTGCCAGGCTTACAGATGAGACTGAGTGCTGGAAGAATAATCAGAATATCTTGATCCTAAAATGAACTTTTCATCATTGAAGTCCATATTTTTTCCTTAATTCTATTTCTACATCCATCTTCCTAAAAAACACCAAAAATAGGTAGTTTTCACCCATCTTTGCTAAACCTGTCAGCTTTTTCTCTTATGATGGTCTTGCTTAGGAGAGAGTGAGCAGGGCTAAAGATCTCAATTTTTTTCTCCTATCCCCAGCTCTTTGGTAAGTGAGGTTAATGTCTTGGGAGGCACTGAAAAGATCTGTCATTTTTAGAACATACAAGTATGTGAAAGACAGCTGGGTGAGTACCATGGGGAGGAAGAGAGCTCATGGAGAACAATAAATGTAATGATGAACCAAATTTCCAAATTTGGTTTAGATTTGTTGATCCAATAAGCATTCCAGGTTAGGCTGGAATTAATAAGAAATTTAAAAACTATTTTATACCACTTGTAAAACTTTTCTGTTTACCTTTGAAAACTGCTAATTTGGAAGTGCATACTGGAAAACTTTACATGAAGGGTGCTGGTAGCAACATATGATGGGCAAATGATGACACAACATATGATGAGTAAAGTGGCAAGTTCGTTAAAAAGATAACCCTTCTCTGTTGTGTAGAGCTTAGTGAAGAGAGTAGATCCACCTTAGGTGTGAAAGATGCTGGTGAGAGCAGAGGCTGTTGTTTGGTTCATGCAGGAAAAGGACACATGGATTGAAAATAGGATTGGAAGCAGTGCGATAGTATGGCCTATGAGAAGGAGGTTGAGCAAGGGTTAAGAAGAAATTTTCAGGAGCACAGGAGGACAAGCAGTGAGAATTTAAAGAAAGACTGCTGGTAGGCAGCTAGGCCCCGTTAAGCGAGTCCTTTATGAAAGGAAGTTGGACTTCGGACAAGAAGCTTGGAAGATGATCCTCAGATACATGCAGTGAAAGTCCTGTAGCGAGGACTCTTCTACAGCCTGGAAATGCCAGTTGTGCATCTGTCATCTTGAACTCCTCTGTGGTATAATTGCTTACCTGCTTGGATAAGAGCTGTGAGAAGATGACAAGTAATAGTGAAGCGTGGCTGGGGGTAGTTATTTCTTTCTGGGATGAATGGTATTTTCAGAGGGGGATGAAGTTATCTGATGTGTGAAAGGAAACTGAGACAATCAAGGAGGCAATATGATAATATATGCCATCTGCTTAGTCCTGCCATCTGATTTTAAACAGCTTTAAAATAAACCCTCCAACAGTCAACTAGTGCTTGCATTCATGAGGAAATCGCTGCCTTTTCAGGGTCCGTGTTTGTGTGTACTCAATGCATGCTCTTTGGGGAAAGAAATGGGACTTTAAGCACTGAGCTTTATTTCATTCAATGACAGCAGGTGGCAGGTTTGCAGTTCTGTTCCAGCTGACAACGATATTCTCCTTGATGATTAAATTGTATTTAATGCATTCTTTGAAGTGAGGCGGAAAATGATATGAGCAGTTCTCAGTGCCCTTTCATGAAAGAGCATGTCTCAGCTGGTGGGCTCTCCTCATTCAGGAACTGCCTCAATTGTAAGAGCAGCCGCAGTCACAGTGGGGCAATGAGATGGTGTGACCCAGCTATCAAGCTGCCTTTTAACTTCTTTTTTTTTTTTGTGTTCAGCCATACTAATGAGGATGGTGTGTGTGTTGGGGGGTAGGGGCGTGTTAGTTTATAATCCATGTTGTAATTTAGACCCCAGGTAAATATACTGCATTGAAAACAAGGTAGGTCAACATTAACGGAGTGTTGTTATGGGTAGTATTGGGTGGGACTGGAAAACACATCTATTCATCATGCTCTTGCTATCTGCACAGGTAAAAAATAAAATATAATTTGTTCCAAATTAGCAGGAAATGTAGGCAGATCCTGGGTTGGTCTGCTGGAACATTTTCTCAATCATGTACAAAATAGAAACCTCATAAAACAAAATGCTTTATTTTATAATGCATGATGAACATCCATTCTTCTTGTCAGGAGGCTTGCAGCTAAATCTCCGCTGAGTTTAAAGGCAAATTTGCCCAGGAGGGAAGCAGAGATGTGGAGTCTTTGCTCAAAAGGCCTGCTTAGTTATTGGACAAGATATTTTCAGGCATGTATCATACAAAGCATCCTGAGATTCTTAAAACATGAGATCTGAGAAGGCCAGCACTAACTCCAGAACTACATAGTGGGCTGTATGATATAAAAGGAGAGTAGTCATTCAGTAGAAAAAATGACTAGGTGTGCAAACATTAAATAGTACCAAAAATAATGAGTTTGTATGTTTTGTGTAAAATGCATCACAGGAAATTTCCCTTCTGAAAAGAATATGAAAATTTCCCTTCTGAAAAGAAAATGTATCTTTCTCTTTCAACTTCCTTCAGTTTTGAAATTCAAGTTAGCTCTCAATGCCTCTCTTACACTTTTTTTTTTTTTGTTAAACCAAAATTTTTATTAACCAAGGCAAAAGAAGAAATAAAGAAGGAACCCCAGCAGGCTTCCTCTTCCTTCCTTCCTTCCTTCCTTCCTTCCTTCCTTCCGACAGGGGGGAGTTAAGTGGACAATGTTAAAACTGTTTCTTGTTTCAGAAAAGGGAAACAATCTGTGTTGGAGAAGGAAGTCTTGATTAAAAAGGTGTAAACTCCTTCTGTCCCCCCGATCCCTCAAATAAAGCACAACTTGCTGATGAGCTGCAATATATATCCCTCTCTCATTTTGTTATATTTCATAAGCAATTACTTCTTCTCTTGTTTAGCCGGAGTATGCAAATGTTTGCTTTTGGTACATTCCACCGAGTTTAAGAAAAATGGAGGATGGACCTGAATTTTGGCAGAAGCTACATGAGGTGAGTGTCACATGAACAGTGTTATCTGTAGCTTACTGATGTATCTGTATAAGAATGTGAAATAGCCCCTGGCTTTTCCAGACATAAACCTATCAGTGGAATGATGATTTAATCCTCAAATAGATATTACTAGGATTTTAAAGTTTGTTCCCTATTTAGACAAAGCAAATTATTCTTTTTCTACATGCAAAAAGATGCACACATTTCCAAGTATTCCGCTTACTATCAAAGCTGTTAGCAGATGGCAGAACTGAGAGAAGATGAACAGTCTTGTCTGCATCTCTTGTCTAGACAGAGTATTCATTACCTGTTGCAGACACTTAACATTGTCCTTGGAGCTTGTCTTGCATTACTGTAGAAAAGGCAGGTGAGGAAATGCTTAAGAATACATTTCTGCTGTTAAACAACCTGCAAATGAAAACAGAAATACAATGGGAAAAACTTCAGTGATGAGCATTTTGGTAACTCTGCCTGCCATTCATATACATCTTGGAAAAAAGTAGCAGTGAAATTTTGAAGTAACAAACTGGGAATAAGTTGTTAAGAATTAATTAGGAAACAATAGACACTGGTATTAATTAAGCTAATTGCTTGCTCCTCCCTGTAGCAACTTCAGTATTCTGCATTTATTTTTTCCCCTAGAATTTCTTACTAGAAATTTAAACTAGAACATAGATATGTATACCATAGACAGACAAAACATGCATACTTCCTATAGAGGCTGCTTTTCTTCCAGCAGCTTTTCCTTCACAGGAATTGCTTTCAATTTATAGTGGATGCTATTGTCTTTTTTGGGGTGAGGTCTTCCTTAAACCTGTCTGTATTGTTTTGGAAAGTATATTTAACCCTTGCAGTTCAAAGTTGTTTATAACCACAGTGTACATTCACTATATTTTCACAAAACATGAATGGATTGTGATCCTTTCATATGGGCCTTACCTTCCTTTTGTTAGAGTGGAAGATCATATACATACATATCTCCTGTACCCATGAGGATTTGGAAGGGGTGCAATGGGAAAGCATAGAAGAAATAATGCTGCACGTACCACCTTTGTTTTATGTATGCAAGTGAGAGGACTGAGGAGGGAACGGGTGAGGCACAATGAAAGTCTTTGAGCACATAAATTGTGTGTGATTGAGTGGATTTTTGAGTTCCTGGTTCCTTGCTGGTGCTTCCAGTCAGAGGGTGGGGAATAGATGCCTAACTTTATTACATGTACGGATACAGACAGATTCCTAGCAGGTGTTTTGTGAGGGAGAGATTGTGTGCAGATTCTCCCAAGAACTGAGCACCACTGCAGATCTCAATCATTTTTTCATTGGCAAGGTGACATATTCCTGATTCTTAATGCCTCTGATGAAGCACTAAGAAAATCAATAAAATTATTTATATCCTAAATTATAACCTCTCCCTCCCCAAACTACCCCACAAAAACAAACAAACAAAAACAAACCAAATGAACAAAACCCAACCAACCAAAACAGAGTGTCTTAGCAAAGCAAGACACTGAATGGCACAAATTTCTCACCCAGGATGATGAGATGGCAAGGGAGGAAATAAATGAAGAGTGCTAGTCGCATTGTTTTAGGCACTGCTAGGAATTTGTTGGACATCACAGAACTGAGCTTGTTACAGAACTAGAGGATGTTATTTCACCTCCCTGATACTTGGCAGAGACAGGTCTGGGGTTGCTTTGCCTTTTGGATGCTAGGGTCCAGTTTGGGGCACAACATGCATCAGTGAGCAGAGATGATGACAGCACTGGGTTGTACAAAATAAGGCTGACTTGACTTTTCTAGCTAATGTCAATTTGTTCTGTAAGATTGCTGTTGCAAACACCATAGTCATTATATTAATATTACATTAATCAGTACAGATACATAGGCATGCAGGAATGTACCCTTACTAGCAATGTGTAAGTGATTAGAAGATGCAGCCTGGAGATATTTTTGCATCGTGCTATCAGCAGGCAGATGAAGATGTGTACAGTTTCCTGACTGCAAGTGCTTCCTGAATCTTCCCACTTTCACAAAAATGAGCGTTAAATACTTTAGTTCACAACCTGTCTTTCCACACAACATTTTTAACATCACAATTTTTCCGTTTATCCAGAAATCAATCTTCCTTTTTTGTTGACCTGTATATCTGACAATAATTAAGGAAATGTATGTCTTAAAACTCCCTTGAGCAAATGATTGATTTTGTTAAACTGATTGTTCAGCAATATTTTTTCGAATAACATGCTGTCATCGAAGGTTAGTTAAGTGAGCTTTAGTGCTGGTGAAAGTTGATAAGCCAATATCCCTGATCTCAAGTCCTCAGCTTTCTGAGGAATTTGCATAGTCCTATGCAAAGTAACCCTGAAGGTTTTCTGCTGTTCTGGCTCTTCTCCAGATTTCATGGCCCACTTTATGTGGAAATGTCAGGGCTGACTGGATGACTGGATCACAGTGTGATACCTGATTCTGATGTCAAGTCTTCTAGCTGTCCTACATAAACTGTGTCTATCTGAAGGTGATTTTTTTTTCTTTTTGGTGTTTTTTTTTTGCTTCTTTTCCTTAAATGAGGGGGCCTTGAACTTTAGGTCTGCCCTCTTCAGAGTCTCCATCATGTAAAATGGAAAGGTGATGGGAAAGAGAGGCATGGACAATTTGCAACAGCCATGAGCTGGTCATGTGAGTCACCACCTAAACACTTTAGAGAACGAGAAACAATATGGTGTTGGTAAAGTAACAACCAGTACAAATGGTACATTATCTTGTTACCCAGTGAAACAGGAAATTCTGTGCACAACTGTGGTCTTACAACGTTTTCATCACTTGGAATTACAGCAGCAGTTAGTGGTACAGTGAAGCTGGTTCTTTTTTACAGTACAGCAAGGCACTGAAGGCACTGGATACAGGTGGGTGGTCCGAGATAGTTCATACCCTGAATATTTTTGCAGTACTCAATATGTAGCACGATGTAACCCTTGCAATGCAAAGTGGCTTTCAATGTCATTGCTTATAAGTGAAGAGGGATTTCTTCTTGTAGAAACCATATGAATGGCACTCTGTGGTAATTGGGGAGCTACCGTTTAATTCAGCTAGACATATATGTAAGTGTGGTTGTTTTGTCGTTGCAAAATCGAGGCAGTTACTGCTGACCTGGAGCGACATAATTCATGGATGAAGGAGCCAGACTTGGAATTGCTTTGTTAGTGCTCTATGTGCCCCCTAGTGGTGTTTTTTACTCCTTTCCCTTTTATGAAACGCGGTAAGATTTACTTTGTTTACTGCTGAGGACAATCAACGTGTCACTTAGTCACAGTGAGATAAGCATAACTGGAAATTACAAACCAGAAGTGGAAGTGAGAGAAGTAAAAATTTTCAGCCCAGACAATTCCAATATTCATATTTTATCCATAATTGCAAATACCTTTGCATATTCCTACTTGTAACAATCTTCTCTTCAAAAATTCGAAGGTTCAGAAATTCATCTCATGCTGGAATGTCTCCAGGTGACGCAGAACCAGATGATTATTAGTAATACTATCTCTGAAAGGCTTTCTGGAGGCATGGGGTGTGCTAGGGCACAAGAAGAGTTTGGAGGGATAAGTCTGGAACTATTGCCATCCTATTGCTAACCCAGTCAGCCAGCCATGCGTTATGTTCTGGATCAGCGTGTAGTCTGCTCAAACTCATTGTGGTCTAGAGGATTAAGATGGAGATGCAGAAGTAGCTCTCTTTAACAGAGCCCCTTCTACTGAGCCTACTGGAGCCTGGCCTTGCCAAAAAGTCTGGAGTGTAAAAGTAGGTAGACTGCTGCATGTTAAATATTGCTCAGAAAAGAAAGCTAGTAGTACTTATTGCCAAGTATTGAAGTTCTCAAAATGGGGGTTAAAAAACTTTTAGTAGGTTCCTGGTCCATCTTTTACACTTTACTAAACTTTACCTACTCTGTAGTTCTAAACAACACATATTGGAATATTGGTTTTCCAAAGCAGGAAAGCTTTTGTACATTGTTGTTAGTTTCAATTACTCAAAATTCTAGCATCTCAGTCTTGGATTTTTTTATTATTTTTTTTAATGTTTATTTTTGGCCCTTTTTTGGATTTTTGGCCGAAGAATGCAAAACTTATTGGTAACGTTAGAAGGCTCGGGATACAATTTCATAATGAGACCTCTATAGCTTGGAATGTCATTTTGGCCCCTCCCCTCTTCCACTCAGTAAAAGGTAACGTCCCCCCTCTTAAGAATATGATGTCTGCTAACTGAAGGTATATTT
The DNA here is from genome assembly GCF_963932015.1 of Anas acuta. Lineage (NCBI taxonomy): Eukaryota > Metazoa > Chordata > Aves > Anseriformes > Anatidae > Anas > Anas acuta. The sequence goes on along the minus strand of NC_088980.1, from coordinate 42,920,528 downwards.
GTAAAATAGCCTGTCATGCTGACTGGTGTTTTGATACATTTATATAATGAGAGGTTTCATATCAAAGCAGTAATATAAGGAGGTTGAAGTGGTGTTGCCTTGGCAACCTCTGAATCTTGTGGTCTTTGTGGTATAAATCAAACACTAATCAAGGACCCGATTCAATATTCTCTATATATTCAAAATATCTATTGACTATGGTAATAGGTTTGAATGGGAAGGGAAAACAACACCTTCAACAAATTGCATTAATAAAGTTTGCCCTCAATATATTGTAACAGCTAGAGAAAAATGGCATAGATTATAACCATGGCATTAAATGCAGAGGGCCCAGTTTGATGCACAAGATAGGTTCCTAAAATGTCACTGCAGCTATATTTCCACTTAAGATTTGTGTTCAAGATGTTGTCAGTAAAATGCCTGGCATCCTTGCATAAAATACTTTGTGTTATTTTTACATTTGAACAACAAAATACTTAACTATTTTAATGTGTGTTAAAAGTGTAGTATATGAAACCTGTTGCTATGAATTATTCTCACATGAATAATTTTATGGTAACAAGTATCCTTACTGACTCTAGCTTCTAGCTCTCCTTGACATGAGTTTCTTTGGAGAGCCACATCAAATGACAGGGAAATCAATGGTAAAATTTACACAGAAGTATATGGGAGTTAAATTGGCTAAATCATTGTGACTGACAGCTCTGGAGATGTTCATCAGTCATTTGTGAATACTGTATGCTGATCTAATTGTTTCTGTTCCCATGTGTTTTCTTGTTGCGTTGAATTAATGTAATCATATAGAAATGCATTTGGACAAGAATAGAGAAAAAGAATGGGTCAAGGTGTGTTTGTTTGTTTGTTTTTCCAAACGTATGTGAAGAGTTGGTACCATGACTTTTTTGCCTTCTCTCAAAGCCACCTACAAATCTGTTGTGAACTTCAAGAAAAAAGACTCTACAAGTAAAAGAGATTGCTTTGGTAGGTTTAGAGGTCTAAAAAGAAATACCTTCCAGGGGGATGGATGATCATTTCAAAGAACCAGATGGGGATCTTCTAGAGAGGTTGTCTGAGGAATCTTGGTTTGTAAGGGAAATCTTCATAGTCAAAAATTCCAGCTTCATCCTCTATGACTTGAGGCAGATACTCAATGAGGAGGTGGCACAGCTTCCCTCCAACTTCAGCACAGAGGAAGTCCCAGATCATGACTCAAGCAACCTAAAGTCAAATCCACCCTTTGGAAAGAGTTGTCTCTCCTCATTATTTGAGAGAGGAAATTTAGAGATGCCAGGATCCCAGAATGGATGCCTTAGTTCATAGACACAAATAAGGAGAATGCAGTACTAAGTCTTGAGTATGTGGCCTTAAAACAGGCCTTCATTTCACCAGCCCTTGAAGAGAAGAGCTGCAAAATTTCCTAACTCAATGGGCCCAACTGAATTCTCTATTTTATGTTCAGGGGAGGCAGAACGGCAGCATTCTTGGAGAGGTGAGAGCAGGAGGCCCAGCTGAGGCAGGGCTGCAGGCAAGTACCACAGGGAGAGAGGCGCAGTAAGCCCTGAAACCACAAAATGAGTAATACAGTAATAAGCAGGACTTATGTTGTAGTATGACTATTTCTCAGGAGAGAATGGTGCTCAGAAAATCAATAGTAAAATGTCACTTGTTAAAGTAACAACATCTCTTATTTTGCAATTAATTGTACATAATATGCAGTAGTACATGAATAAAATCTTTGTAGTTTAGCTGCATATAAATTATTGTTATTGTTAAGCAGAGAGATTTAGGCTCTGATAAATGAGAAGAAACAATGCAATGAGCTGTAATAGTACAGGCAAATTATAGCACTGTATTAGTACCTTGTTAATGAGGGATTTGCACACTTCCCTTTTCATATGTATTTTCTGCAGTTTTATATGACTCAGCAGTACAAAAGTATTTGCAGCTGTTAATTAAAGAAGAGATTTAGCATGACTTTGTTTTAAGTGTCTCATCTGTAGGTATGAATTGCAAGAACATAAAAATATTATGCCTTTACAAATGTATTAATTCAAAATATAATACTTTGTTTCCTGACTGGCAATCTGCACATACCTGGAGTTTATGACTTTGCTCCATGTTATATTTATTCATGCTTGAGTACTGAAGTAGTAGCACTAGACTAAGGGGCCAGATTCACTGCTAAAGTCTCTTATCAGTAGAATTAGGGATCAATACTTTTAATATTAACAGTGCCGATCTCGTGTTAGACCTGGATGCTCGCAGCACTCCAGTATGTATATTACTTTGGTGGAATTGTACGCCTGCTTAACTTTCAGTCTCCATGCAATGGTTTGGGAGACTGTTGACCAACTCTCAAACTTGCTCTTCGTGATGTTGGCTGGCATATCAACTGGGAAATAGAAAGAAAGTATATTTGTGTCAATGCATTGTATCCTACAGTAGAGGTAATAAGACAAGGAATGACGTGAACTGCTTCCAGCCTGTGCTTTCTGCAGTAGTACTAAGTGGTATTTTAGTAATTCATGATGTGGCATTTGTAGAGATTTCTGTTACAGAAATCTTTACTTTTTTTTTTTTTTTTTTTTTTTTTTAGGTCAGAGAAAACTTTTCATTGAGATAAATAGGCAAGAATCAATATCAGTAAAAGAGTTGATAAAAAGAGTTGATAATTACCTTCCAATTCATTTCACCCATCCAATTTCTATCCTTTGGATAGTTGGCTATTTCTTTTCTATCCCCTCAGTCCCTTCCTAGCCTTGTAATACTAGTTTATAGCTGGAACTGATGATATTTACATTCTATCCAGCAACAATAACATATCTGGCAACAAAGCATTTCTACTGTAAGAAGACTGTTACACAGCTTCTAAAACCACCCCTCAATTCTCAGAACAAAGAAAAGAAACCCAAATGGCTTTGCTGCTGTACTGTTTACCAGATGAGAGTGCAGGGCAACTTTTGTCAGAGACTTAATGTTGAGCTGTGCATGTTCAGGGCCCACTGGGGACTGAAGTCTATTGATCCCTAGTGCTCAGCCTACAAAAACGATCGAAGCTGTGGGGAAGGAGTCTGCTGCAGCTCCATCTGTTGCATTCAGGCTGAACAAGGATTTCCTCTTCCCCAAGCCACCTGCAGAGCAAGATTGCTCAGATCTCCAGAGGTGAAGTAGATTTCATACTAGTCGTTTTCTTGCTTGAAATTCTTTAAAGGATAATGGAGGGTCCGATCATTTCTCTGTGTGATAATACACATGAAATGAAGCGGGGGTGAGGGGGAATGGACAAAGTGGAGAAAAATATTGTGAGGAAATAAAATCGTGAGACTGACAGATCCAAAGCAAAGAACCCAGTCTTTCAAGGAGATCAATGCAGGATGTATTTTCATCACAGTATGTAAGGCTATGTAGCTGACTCAAATGCTAGGAGCAGTATAGCCGTGTAAGTATGGCGCTTAGTTAAGGTTAAAACTATCTCACTAGGAGTAGTTAGCTAACAGGACTGTTCTTTCAGGACCCAAGCAAATCACCCCACCTATAGTGGGGTATGTTTTGTGTAGATGTACTCCCTTCTTACAGAGGAACCACAAGTTCAACTTCTCCATTGCCCTAATTTTTCATGCTGTCTTACTAAAACCTAGGGGTCTTCTAGCTGTCTGTTCAGATACAGAAAACAAACAAGTAGATTTCAAGCACTTGCATTGTTAAAAGCTTTGCATACAATAAATCTTTCTGTTTACACATACATGTAGAAAACATCTAAAGAGGCTCATTTTCAAACTGAGATCACAGAAGCAAAGGGCAAGGGGATTCACCGGGACTGCAATCTCCACTTCAGTTGATTGCCAGATTCAATTGGTAGAATGGTGCTAAAGCACAGCATAGACTCTTACTATTTCTGTGTGAAACAGTAGTATTTAATACAGCAATATTTAATTTATATCACTTTCAAATAGATACCACATGGAGCAGTGGAAATCTTGTAGCCTTTGTTAGAAGTCTCGCTGTCTCGCTGATTACAGAATGAACAGGATTGGAAAATTAAACTCAATTTCTTAAAAAATAAATAAATAAATGTTTTTTTTTTTTTTTTTTTTTTTTTTTTTTTGTGGGGGAGGGAGATTAAATGGAAGTTGGCACAGTTCAAACAAATTAAGTAGGCAGGTGGTGACATACCTCAGAAAATTGTCCTTTCCACATTTGTGAAGAATTGGAAAAATATCTGAGATATCTAAGTGCTTCTAATTTGGAGATAATGGTCATCATGATTACACTAGGGTAAAACTGAAGTATTGAAATGGTGTATCTAATCATGAATGACCAAGGTAGAAAAGAAAAATAATGATCATTCCTGTGAACGTAAGAACAAAGAATAATTTAATATTCTCTATTACAGCTAGCTGGTCCTTAAGCTAGTATGCAGAATAGCTAATCTGAAAACTAATTCAACCTTGTAATGTTTTTTATAAGCAAATGTTAAACAATTTTAAGAGGATAGGAAGCCAAAGGGAATTTAGAGTAAATCTCTCCCGCTAGTTAAGCCTTGTTGCATATTTGAAAGGCAGGTAAATTAATGATGAATTATCAATATGGTACAGATAAATAAGGGAAAAAAATATATGGATGTAAGAATTTCTAGCATCTGTGCATTTCTTTGCACTAAGAGCACTCCAACACCTTATCCTTATTTGTATCTCCTGTCATTTCAGAATAGCATAATAAAAATAAACACTTTATATTTTGAGTCATGCTGCCACACAGAACAATATTGCATTTTTGTTCATTACTGCTATAGAAACGAAAAATTACATATTTCGTAATGCAATACTATGAGACTTTTCAGAATCATTCACATGCACATTTTGAATATAAATGTGTGTGCACGCTCATGCATATATATGTTTATGATTGCGTATATATTTACATATTGGGATCATCTAAAAACCATTCTTGAAAAGGGGAAGGATAAAATAAGGCATAGTATTGAATTAAGTGTATTTTTAGAAAAACTTGTTAATGTAATCATACAATCATAGAATAGTCGAAGTAGGAAGGGACTTTTAGAGGCCATTTGGTCCAAACCCACTGCTCAGGTAGGGACATCTAGGGCCAGTTGCCCAGAAGATTTTGGAGATCTCCAAGGAGGGAGACTCCACAACCTCTCTGAGCAACCTTTGTCAGTGCTATTACCTTCACAGTAAATGAGATGAAGTGTTTCCTGATGTTCAGAAAGAACTTCTTGTGTTGCAGTTTGTGCCCATTACCTCTTGTCCTGGCACTGGGCACCACTGAAAAGAGCCTGGTTCCATCTCTGCACCCTTCCTTCAGGTATTTATATACCTCGTAAGGTCCCCCCTGAACCTTCTCTTCTTTTGGTTAAACAGTCCCAGCTCTCCCTTCATGAGGTTCTTGTCAGCCAATTTCTCCAGCCTTTTGAGGTTAAAAAAAATCTGTTGTCTGCATGTTCAAATTTCTGTTAAACATGGTCAACATTTTTGGTATTTTAAGTCTTTGTTGGCTACCTTTGTAAAAACAAACAAACAATAACAAAAACCCAACACAAAAGCAAATACCTCCTCATCCCTTGCAAATATACACTTTCTGAGACATGGTAACCTTTAAATCTATGGTTTATTCTTTGAGAAAAATGTAGTATGACTTTTTAGCCTATTTACAGTCAAATATTTTCCATTCTGAGATTTGCTTATAGCCGTAGCAAACTGCTCTACTCTTGATATATTTTGTTGGCTTCCACTAGTGCATCCACATTCCGGACTGTGCTACTTGTTTGCCCAAACAACACGTATTTTCCTCTGCTTAATAAGACTAATTACTCCTCCTTTCCTTTGCTTCCTTTTGGAATTAGAACATATTGACTAATATTTTAAATGGCCTTTTGTGCTTGACTGTGAAGAGAACTGCTTTTAATAAGAAAGCTGAACTTGAAGACATTTAACACAGTTAATTTAGTTCTGGTTAACCCTATTGACTATGTTCTTAAAAAGCAGCACTCTGTTCCTACATATCTGTGCACCACTTCGTTATGCTCTCTCAGTGCCATATGCACATTAATAACCAATGATGGAAGAAAAAAAAGTTTGAGTTACAGGCTGAACTCCAAACTACAGCTTTTCTGAAAGTGTCATAGATCACGTTTAATAGCCTGTGGATCAAAATGAAACCCAATATACATCACAGGGGAACTCAATAATTGAAGCATCCCAGGAATGTCTAAGTACTGGAGTCCTGAGGTCACTAGAAGCTTCATTCTGTGCTCAGTTTTTACCTGAATAAGCACTGTCCCCTCTCCCCGTCATCTTTTCTTTCTATAGCAAATGGTAATCGTATTTTAATGCACTTAAATGATTTCACATGGCATTTTGGAGGACAATGAACTCTCTTGTCTTCCCCTTCCTCCTCCCTTTTTTTCTATCAAATGAGAAAAACAGTCATTCAGAGGTATTGGCATTTCTGAGTTTTCAGTACATGTGGATTGCAGCTATCTCCTTTCTGTGCTAGGTGTCTGCAGAATGGTCCCACAAGGGCACTGAACATGGGCTCTGGGTCTGTGAAGCTGATCTGCACACCAGTTCTGAATTTACTCCTTTCGGGGGCTCTCCAAAGCATCCAAACTGGTCCCTTGGTGCTGTGAACGCAGTAATTTGCAACCCTGGGGCTGCACAGGTGGTACTGTGTGGGTAGGGGGGAGCACGCTTAGGTTTGTCTCAGGAAAGCAGCAGTTACAGAAGGGTTTTATGGACTCTGTGGTTTACATAGGGGATAAATTTCATTCCTATGTGAAAGGTGGAAGGAAGGTTGAATTTCATAGCATCCTACTGACATAAAAACTAGGAATGTAACCGTAAAAAGCCTGGCCAAACTGAGGCCCTTGGGCCTTTCTTGAGTTGCAGGGCTCCAGTACCAGGACTGTACCATATGACTGTAGCAGAGCTGGGATGGTGCAGGGTGTGCTGGTTTGTCCTGAGCCCTAGGGCCCTTAGAAGTAGCGACACAGCCATGCAGCCCAGGCCAGTCCCATCCTGCTGTAGGCGCCAGTACTCCCCAAGGAGCTGTTATTTCACCTTAGGCATTTTAGCAGCTCCTAGAGCTGCCCTTCCTGCAGCTGTATGCTCTGATTTTGGAGAGCTGCTCAGAGGACCCAAGGTTCTGTCTTTTCTGATATACGGTGGGACTTTGAACTCAGTGGGGTTGATGACTGATGAATGCAAATAAGGGAATAACAGATGATTTTTAGGTGAACACTTCCAGTGAACATTCCGGGAATGATGAGATGATTGTCCAGCAGCTCTGGTTTGATACATGATCATTATATATATTCCCTATTCTTGCTAATATTTGCTATTCCAGCACTGTAGGATTTATGTAGGATAAAAGTAATGCCTGTCCCTCTCACTGAGAATCTCACTGAGAGTGAAAACAAAGAAGGCAGCTAAGCAAAAACTATTTTTGGTAATTGTTTCAGTGCCAATGCATTTCTTAGTTTTGCATTCAGCAAACTGCAGTGTTCTATGGAAACCACCAGCTCTTGGTTTGCACCTTGTCAGTGCAGCCTCTCCCCCTGCAAGGGCGTGGTAACAGGAGATTCTCCGAATGCTTTCAATATTTTATGAAGGTCCTTGAATATCAGAAGTTGCAGGCGGGCTAATGACAATCTCATGAATGAATAATGACTGCCAGTGTGGTCTGTTGGTCACGGCTTTTTAGACAAACCCTTTCTACGCTACACAATAAAGTTTCCTCTAGTTACAAATCTTTCTAGTGGCATTGTTGCCATTCTGCCCTGCCAGCTGGTGCTTGCTGTGGTATCTGAATGAACAAAGAGTTTTCTAGCATTCTGTTGTTTTTGGTGTGTTTAATAAATAACAGCAATGAATTGGCTATAGTGCAATAATAGTGATTACAAGATTAATAGTACAGTGATTTTTCTGGTCACTTTATAGGGAATTGGATGGAAGGAAAATATAATCTGAATTCCATCCATAGTTAATGGACCCCTGCAGTATGACCTGATATGTTTTTGATGGAAAACTAGATAAGATACCTTTTTGCCTAGTCAGCCAGAAAACAGCAGCTGCTTAACAGTAAAAGCCTTTATTTTACTTCAGAATTAAAGGCAGACTTCTGCTGTAGTCTGAAGCCTGGGCAGCAGTTTCAGCACTGTCTTAACCTATTTGGAGAAATATTTAATTGTATTTATTATATCAGGTATAAGCAGGGAGCTCCTGTGAGGTATGGGCACTAGGGCATATGCAGCATTTTTGGAAAAGAATGACAGGTATCCCAGGGTTGCAATAGTCCGATCAAAGGGTTGTCAATGGTTGATTTGGGGTACAGGAGAAACATTTATAGCTTTACACTTCTGTGCGTGCTGGGCAGCTTGTGTAGATTTTGTGGAAGAGCAGCAGTGCATGGAAATGTTCTTGCTTTGTCCCTCTTCGTCCAGATGATGCATTTTTTGGAGGTGCACCAGAGCAGGAGTACAGGTACTGTAGAGGAAAGCATGTTCTCTGCCAAGGAAGAGCAATGAAGTTGTGTTTTCCCTGCTATTCCCGTCTCTCTTCCCTTTCCTGCACCTTCTGCAGCATCAGTTCTTTATCACTACAGTGTTTGTGTTCTTGCCCTCTGAATTGGCATCTCTTTCTATGCTGGGAGACACTTGTGTCTGCACAAGGGATGTCCAGAGATCTGTAGAAAGACATCAGCTGGCTTTACCTTTTTTCCTTGAAAGTACTCTTCAACTGTGCTTGTGCTGGACAGGAATGTATGAGCCCTTATTTATTGAGCTTTATATTCCAGCATGTGAATTATGAAACTAAATGAAAAGCTACAGGTGATTTGCACCTAGCCATGAAACTGAAGCCTACAGTCAAAAAGAATGGAAGGACAAAAGCAACTACTTGGTTTCCTCTGTGTTTTGGGGACTTCTCTCTGGGAAGCCCCTTGACTTTCTACAAGGACATCTTCCAGAAGGGCATCTATTCTTGACTAGAAAAAATCAAGGAATGGAAAAACTGCCATTTTCCTTGGCACCTCCTTTCAATGGTCAATTAGCCTTTCTGTATAAAAGGAGATTGGGAAGGGATGAAAAAATACCTTTACAAAATAAAATAGCCTTCCCTAGTCTATTCTTCCATCCTCACATACTCACAAATTGTCATCAAGTCACCACTCACTCTTATTTATAAGCTAAATAGATTCACATCTTTAAGCCTTCATTGGCCATTGAATCACTTCTATGGATGTCATCAACATCCTTCCAGTTTCTCATTATCATAAAAAAATAAAAATAAATATCTGAACTCTGTATTGTTGCCAGTACCTGAGTGTCTGATACAGCGCTTGTGGGGGAAAAACTGCCTCCTTAATACTCATGTACTTGTTCATAGCAATCACAGATCATACTAACTTCTTCCTTCTGTTTTTCTTTGGGAGCTCAAGCTGATGAGGCTTTGCAAAATACATACAAAGTAATGACGAATACTGAAATGAAACCTTTTTTACATGTGTGTTTTTGTATACATGACTATTTCAGGAACAAAAGAATTTGTGTAGACACTTTTAATTTCCCCTCCTCACCCCCCCCATTGGGTCAGGGAGAGTAATGAGTGGTGCTGGGATCTGGGGATCCATGTTTAAGGTCAGCCCCAACCAGTTTAAAGCATCCAGGTATATGACCTAATTACAAAACTTTGTTGTTTGTCTTTTGGAACTTTTAAGAGCTGATTTGGGGTGTGAGGTAGAATGAAAAGAAGTGCTGAGAACTCAGTTCTGTTTCTTGTCAGGAAGGATTCTTGGTTTCTGATAGGTGACCTGGAAGTCCATATAAATTTTGATATTATTTTTTGTTGACTACTACAGTTTTCAGAGTCATTATCTCTAAGATAGTCATCTTTTCTTATCTGAGTCTATATTGTTTTTTCCCCGTAATGCATAGCTTACCTTTTGGCTATATTAAAAAGCTGTCATTAGAGTGGATTTGAGCACACCATGGCTGTGCAATTGCCTGTCTGCCTGTTTTCTTCATTTACGAGCCTCTTGCTCATGAATAGTATCAGCTGTCATTTATTGACTTCCAGAAAATTAACAATACGGATTAGCATCAAGACTAATCTCGATCTCTGTGGAGCCTCACTAGCAACTGCGTTTGATTAATGCTCTATTTGCTGCATGTGGAGATCTGCTAGTTATTCAAATCTTGCTTAGTTTTACTTTATTACTGTTATGTAGTCCTTTTTTTCTTTTTCTCTTTCTTTTTCTTATTTTCTTTTTCCTGGGTGCTGTTGCTGTGTGGATTTTTCCTGCTATTTTTCATCTAAATGGCTTTTGTAAGGCTTTCTTATTAGTGCTTTTTGCGAGTAACTCATTGAGAAACTTGTAATATCAGCAAAATAGTGAAGGCAGGCTGACCCCAAAAATGGCATTCGGCAAAGATATAAATGTAACTAAACACAAAAGGCTGAGTTTAAAATTTGTTTATGTCAATTTTAAAATAACTATATATTCGTACCCTTTAGTTCATTATAAATTAAATTAGGGATGAGTGTTTCCTTTGTTTTACTTTGTCCCTCTCTTTGCCACTTCTAATCCTGGTGCTTGTATTCTGAAATTTTCTTATTATCCCAAAATGTATGCAAAGATTCAGCTTTTTTCAGTTTTGGGTACAAGCCATCCAGGCCTGTGGATCTGAAAATTTGCCCTCACTAGATGTTTAACATCCCAATAGCTGCTAATGGCTTGGAAAGTTCATCAGCTTTGTGGGAATCCTTCATTCTGCTCCCTCCCTGCAGAAATGAAAAGCTTATTGAACACTTCTGCCTCGTCTACAGTTTTAACGATTAACCATGGCTTGGGCTTCGCTCATCCCTAACATACATACTTACCTACTTAAGATGTTTCTTCTTTTCTTAATCCCGTCAATCAAAGATTCCTTTTTCTTCTGATAAATTTTCTCCATGTCACATTTGTATTGATTGCTATCTGATCCGTTTCCCCTTTTCAACTTGTTAAATATTGCTTTGCTGCCTTTGCTTTGCCAATGAACCAGGATGGACTTTTAGATAAAGCTGTCTTCTTTCTTGATTGAAAGATTGCAGCTTTTGCCCTTCTAATCTCTTTTAAAAGAGCTGTAAGCTTTCATCTATTTTCTACCTGAAATTCTCTGGAAATTAAGACTTTTGAAAGGCCCTCTTTGATTGGGAGCATCCTTTTCTTTTGCCTGCACTGCGCCAGGATGTGATCAGTTCACAGAGGCTGATTTTTTGACCAGTGACAGTGTCTCTGTGCCCCAGCGTGGTTGAAAATGAAGATGTAACATACTGGGTGTGCTCCACACCCTTGCTGGTGAGCTGGGACAGGATGCAATGCTGTATAAAACTTGCCTGCGGACCTTGCTGGGGACAGTCTGGTTGTGCTGGGTCAGCGTGAGTGACAGTGGGATGTGGGGAATGGGGAGCCAAGGGAAGGCACGGTCAGTGCTGGGTACTGCGTATCTTAGGCACTTGAATAATGCCAGGGTTCGTCTAATTACATGCAGTTTTCCACAGAGACTCAGTAAGAAGTGTCTATCCTCATGAATCGGGTTCATTTTCACAATCAATGGTAGCTACAAACTAGTTGTGTTGACCTGGAAGGTTTGTTGCCCAAGCTGCCAAAGCAGTCTGCAGGAATTGTTTTGGGGTTGGTGGTTAGGACCTGGCTGTAGGACTGGTACTGTGTACCCTACTCTGGAACCCATACACTGAAAATATATAGTGCAGGTAGCTGTGCCTGAGCCCAGAGCTCAAGCTTTCTGACCCAGCTGAGTGGGGAGCTACCCATGCATTTGGGGATTGCGTCTGAAACACTTATTTCCAGTAGCTAGTTTTAAGCCATCGCTAGCAGTAAGCCAAGGCGACCATCGGGGGGCACCAGAACAACAGTAATATGTTTGAACTGCTAATTAGTGCACACGCTGCTAATGTCTGTTTGGTGCACTCAGGAAAGGAAAAACAACAACTATGTTTGAGGAGAGGAGGAAATATCTTCCAGTTCTTAAATCAACATAATTTCCATAGTGATACTGCCAGCTCTGCTTTGAAGGCACGGACTGTTAGAGTGAACTACAGCAAGAATGAATTATCTCCTGCTTCCCAGGCAGCACGAGATTTTTCTTCTTTCTCTCCTTCTCCCTCCCTCCCTTTTTCCTCCCCTCTTTCTTTCTTTTTCTTTCTTTTAATCCTTCATATAAAAATACATATTACTTACAAGATCTAGAGTTAGAAAGTAGATATTTTGAATAAATATCTCTGAGAGGTCAGTGTCTAATAAAAACATGAAATTGTGCTTGTAAAGATTTTACAGTTCTCTGCTTCCCAGGCATTTGGATTGTGCTTTGCGAGGTCTGAATCCCACGATGAGGCAGTACAGTTTTAACAGCAGTTGCATGCTGAGTGACAGTTCAGCTGATGCTCTGAACTTGAGACTCCATCTATATGGATTTTGGCATGGACAGATATTGTGTAGCAGTGGCTGGATGCTGCAGGGAAGTCATGGTGTCAAAGTGTCTTTGCCTGTTCCTTAACCTGACCTCACAAGGACGATGAGGAGCATGCCTGCCTTTTAGTGTGGGGAAGAGCAGTACTTTTCCTGTGAAAAAAGAAGGCTGTTCTGTAGGCAAAGACTTCTTGCAAGTGTGTCTTCTGTAACATCCTGAGATTCCTCCTGGTAATCTTTGATGAAATATTGCATGATTATTATTTAATTCTGAAGGTGTGACCCTGTTTCAATAAAGACATGTCTTTTTTGTTTTGTTCTGATTTTGCCTTTTAAAGTTCCTCAGTAAAGGTATCAAGTTCCTGTGTGTTAAGTCACAGCATGCTTTCTGAAAGACAAGACTACTAGCCAAGATCTGACCTTGCTTGGCTGGTGCTATTGGAAAAATTGTCCAGGTTTTCCTCACTGTCCAGTTGCCTTACAGATTTACCAGTCTTGAGGTAGTGTCCATTTTGCATGACTCAGTGTTGAGCCCACAATTACTCACAATATGGGTTTTATCCATAACAGCACACACGGTCTGTTTTTGTAAGTGAAAAATTTTGCAAATAATATTTCTGACAGTCTTGACAAAAAAGGCAATGACTTAAATATAACATTTAGATACTTAGACTTGAAAAGGTTCCTGGCGTGAAACCATGTTGCTTTTTCTCACTAAGTAGTTTGGCTTGAAGAAAGATCTTCACCGTGCAGATCTTGCCTTTATATCTCTTGACCATCACCGTCACAGCACCACCGTGTAGAAAACAGTGTCATTATGCAACATCTGGCTTTCATCAGGCAGCTCAGGATGCCTGGAAATTTCTGTGTTCTCAAACTCACTAAGCCTATCTAAGGTCTTCTAAAAATGATGAAAAGAACTGTAAATCCCACTGCTGCTTACCTTGAAATCAGTCTCTCCCTGAATTTGTGCAGTTCCTCACTTTCTGCACTAGATGGTGATCAAAAGCAACCCATGCCGGGTTCTGTCTTGGCCTCCTGTCAGTTGACAGAGGATAATGAAAGTACATGAGACTGACCATTTTTCCTGCCAGCTTTTAAAGTTTTTCTCTGTCCCCGAGTAATTAATCTTTTTGGCAGAATCCTCTTAAAGTAGAAGTGAAAGTATTTAGTGGCATTGCTAATTTCTAATATCATATTGAACCTGTGATTTTTAAATTACTTGATAAACACATAGGAAGCATTTTTTGCCATTGTCATCACCAAATATTCATAAAATATCCCGTATCTTCAAGATAGGATTAGATATAATACAGAAAGTCAAATATGCCAGTTTTCAGAATAGTTGCTGCAGACCCAAACCCAGTTGCTGAATGTAAAAATTGAGTCCCGGTGCTTAGTACAAGGTAGTAACAGGGAAGGGGGAGCACTGCTCTGAAAATGTGCTTACAGACTTTTATAAGGTTAAAAACAAACTAAAGAGAATCCATCTCTGTACATCCCACTCCAAAATTATAAAAACTGCACTAGTCCTGTACCTTGGGAATAGTGCTGGCTTCAAAGGGAAAAAATGCAAGATGTATTTTGCATTATGTAACTGGAAAAATGAAGTCCTCTGAAGAAAATCAGTCCAAAAATGCTCATTTTACAAAAAAAAAAAAAAAAAAAAAAAGAGTAATTTTCAGGTATTGGAGTCTGGTAGATGGATTTAGACAGATTAGAAACATGGGAAAGGCTACTTCAATAGTGCTTAGAGTGATGGTTTTTAGAAAATATCAAAGGTGCAGTGTTTAGGTAGTAGGAGAATGTGCAATGCACTGGACTTGTGTGATCTGTACAGTAGACAAACAGTTGAAAGAAGGAGGGTGTCAGATTAAAATAAGTCTTAATAGCTGGGAGGGTTTATTTTTGTCTTGTGCTTATCTCTTTAAGTGAAGCAGCAAAAGCATGACTCAGGGTTAGTTACTCTGATGCATGCATCCTTCCTCTGGTGGGATTAAAGCTGGTTGAACCAGCCCTCTTGCTCCAGCTGGGAGACAGTCCCATGGGGGGTGGCTATGGCAAAAGATACAGTGCTGTGGGAAGGTGAACTATTGATGCACAGTGTATGGCTTAAATTAGGCATTGAGAATCCTCTGTTTCTCTTACTGAGCAGGACATACACACTCAGTCCTGAGGTCTTGTCCCAGGAGCTGGATAAAGAGGTCTCCCATGGTCAATAACCTCAAGTTTAATATTTGCAACTCTTTGTGACTGCTACAAGGCAGTGAAGACACAGATGATCAGCTGATAGGAAGCTGGAGAGCAATAAATAAGTATCTACTCACAGGCGATTGTAGGGTTAAAAAAGAGCAAAAGGAAATTTGATGCAGCTACAACATGTTTTACACTGGTGATGTGTGTAGCAATGAGGAAACGCATGGCAAAGCCAGATTCCAGACAACTGAGTTGATGATATGATTCATACACTTACTTTTTAACTCAGCACTCAGCCTGATTATAATGAGAATCATCTGAGGGAAGTAAAATAACAACAGTTTGAAGCTTGTAGGAGGGCACTAGCCTGCAGCCATGCTAGATGCAGAGGACCATGTCAATTGCTCTGCAGCATGTTGGAGAAATGGAGGTTATGCTGTGAACTAGATGGAGTTTTTTCTTTGCCTTGTGTTTTTGTGTTTGTGTTTTTTTTCTTTTCTTTTTTGTTTCGAGGAGTCCTCTGTTAGTCTGACTTTTGTTCTAGCTTGGTCCTCCATGGCTGCATGGATGTACTTGTATGCATGTAATATATGCAAGCAGATAGCCTGTGTATACATGAAAACTGGATCGTTGCATGTACACACAGCCAGCTTGGCAGCTGTGCACCAAAGGGATTTGCATGCACTCAACTTACAAAAACTGGCTCTGAATGTATGAAGGGAAGTAACGTCAAGAGAGTCGAGGCACACCCTTAGTGTGGTATTAGCACGTATTCTCACAACTGTTCTTGGTTAAAGATGGTTCTCCCTCAAACAGAATCAGAACTGCAAATCTCATTTTGTCTCATTCTGTACATTTTAAGTTTCTGAGCTCAGTGACCTTACAATACAATATGATAATGAGGTAAAAGCCTATGCGAATTTTATCCTAGTCTGAAGTTCTTCATTTCGTTTGTGGCAGATGAAGATCCCCACATACATTTAAAAGGCAGAGTTTTCTAATGATCAGTATGCATGTGTGGGACCAACGGGACACTTCTGGGATCAAATGCAAATGAGTTCTTTTTTTATAGGAAATGATTCAAAGCACATGTCCCTGCAGTTTCAGTGAAAATTGTCACCCGTCAATTGCCAATGACAGAAAAGACTTCAGAGCAGTAGCAATGCAGTGCAGTGTCAGAAAATGGCTGAATCCAGGTGCCCTGGGAACCCAGGGGGATATCTCCTTTTCTAGCCTGATAGGTATGAGGCCACTGTGGTTCTCTGTCCCTGGGTCCTTAGAGTACACGTACTCATGTACTCATTTCAATATGAATACAGACTGTGAAAGCAGGACCTCACAGTCCTTCTAACTTTTGAGGTACATAAACACACACACACACAAAATGCACAGCTGGCCACACAGATAAAGAGCAGTGTCTTTACTGGCATCCAAACATTTATAGCAATCATACAAACATGAACAGTATGAACCACCCAATTCTCTTTAGCTGATCAGGACTCAAATCTAGTGGGATAAATACATGCATATTATGGTCTCTCTGGTCGCTGGTCTTAGGTCTTGAGTCTATCCAGTTGCTGGTACCTGGATCTGCAAACCCTGCAGGTCGCAGGTACTCAGACCTCTTATTTCACTAGTTTTGTCCGTCTTGAAGTTCACTAGTGTTTACACTTCCAACAGAAGATAGAAATAATATTTAATGGGAATATAGGATAGACTGTGGTGATCAAGAACAGGGTTCATCCACGTGGGTGTACTGACCAACAGTTTTTGTATCTGATGGTACTGTCTATGTTTTTCTTCTGATTTCTCCTAGTTGTTTCTCCCCAATTCACCTTGACCCTTCCCCGTCCACACCTTTGGTCCTTTCACCTAAGCATCACAGAATACATTTTTTTTGCAGTCCCAGACTTTTATTCCTTCTGCATCCTGTAAGATGTACTGTACCCCTCTCCTTGCATTCCTGTGAGAATTTTTCATTCATTGCTCTTTGTGGGTTTCACACCAGGGGCAAGTGCTCTGCTTTGATAGTCGGAGGAGTAGTCCATGTGGTGTGCTCCATTTTCACTGATCAGGTTACTAGGGTTCCTCTGCCTGTCATTGTTTCTCTGATCCTTCCTGAGTCTTTGTGTTCTCTGTGGTTAGCCTTTAATCATATCACCTAACAAATATCTACCGTGTCAGTAACTGGGGAGCACATGGCTCTGCATGATCCTGCTTGTACTCTGGATATGCTCCCTCTGCACTGTGACCAATGCAGATCTTAGGCCTATGCAGGAAGGTAGATTTTAGATATCTTTGATTATGGATAAACTGTCAAGATAAGTTTAATTTTACCGTGCTTTAGTCACCTAAAAGCTGGGCGGAGGTGTTCCCTGAGGCCCATAGACAGGGAGAAAGGCTTTTCTAAATCAACCCCATATATCTTAGATGCCTGCTCTACGATGAGATAAATCACTCTCTAGAGGTGCATCATTTCCTTCCTTAAAAGCAAAGCCTAAATGTTTAGGCTAGATGTCTAACCTTCAGACTGCCAAAATGATGGGAGTTGAATCCTACCTTCCACATTTTACCTTCAGTGCTGGAGGCCATTTCTCTGGGTAACACATGATGTACAGTTCAGTGCACCTGACACATCTTCTCAAGTTATTGCTCCTCATATGTGTGAGGCTCTTACAAAATTAAGTAACTGCCTTCTGTATGCAATGCAGGTTCTGATGGAAAAATACCACCCAGGATTAATATTATAAGGAGCTGAAATTAGGAGCTAGGGGTCTATATTACTCATGTGTTTAATATAAGAATGGAATGACCAGGACTTGATTTTGTGTAGTCCATTGTGTCCATGCTAAATCTTCATGATCCATGAAGTTCACACCAGTTGCCAACCGTAGGTATGTGTTGTGTTGTGCGGAGTGTTAACCACTGGAGGAGCTGCCATCTGTGCTGCAAGTTTTCTAAAGGAAACCACTTTGAGCCAAATGGCAGCAAATTTGTCTGGATTTTCCAAGTCTATTTACAAGGCAAATATGCACTAAAAATATCCCATCCTGCTCACTAAATCACTAATGTACCTGAGTGGTGTCTAGCTTTGGCATAGAGTTGTGGTTAAATCTTGGTTATTATTTCCTTTTTGTGTGCCTCGGTTACTTCGACAGTAAGGATAGTACTTCCTCTTGCACATTCAAAGGTAGAGATGGAAAGCACTGTAAAACTCCAAAATAAGTGTAATTTTTCACTTAGAATTATGACTTCTGTTTGTTGTTGTTGTTGTTGTTTTTTTGGTGGTGGTTCCTTCCCCCTCCCCCCCCCCTTTTTTTTTCCTGACAGCAGCTGCTTATTGATTTGTGTTCTTGCTCCTTACCTGCCTAATGGATGCATGTGACTTTAGCAGTACCAGGTTTTAAGACAAATGAGAAAGTTCAAAAAATGGTATAGCTCAAACAGAGTTTTTGAATTCTTAGCTATGCTGATCCTGGTAGAAGAATGAAAGGAAGGTCTACAGCAGTGTGAAGGAAGAACCAATAAAATGTACAATAATGCAGTCATGATAGAGAAAAAATATTTCCATCCTCAGGTATTTAGTTTTATTGGAAATTATTTGATTCAATTATCAAAAGCACAGTAATTATGACCCATGCAGTACTAATGACTATTGGCAACAAGACTCACGAGGACACACAATCTAATTAGCTTTAATGAGATGGATTTAATAATACATTGGATTAACATCTGTTAGAACCAAGTATCAAGATTTATTGTTCTCTGAATAAATATTGACCTCGTGTCTCAGGTCAATAAATCTTAAGCTTGCCTGCACTTAAATGAGTATCTACTTATTATGTTAACACTCTTTTGTTTTCTATCACCAACTTCAGTATGAGGAGAGCTGCACTTCTCTCCTGCTGTGTCAAACACTTCTTTAAGAAGTAGCAAGAAAGCATTGAATTTGCAAATTGAAGACAAAAAGGGTTGGAGCCTATACCCTTTGTCTTTTCTTCTTAGAAAACTGCTCTTCCTTGTTGCTTGCTAATTAGTAATCTCAGAAATGTCCAGAAAATATCAATAGTAATGCCACCGAAAAACTGTGTAGCTTGTATCATCTGCTCAGTTAAGCAGTCTGTATTTTGAGTAGCATTGTGAGTGGTGTTGGGAAGATGTGGGAGGATAAGTTGGAGGAATTCCTCCTCCTTGATGTGTACTGAGATACCAAGATACTTCAGATTTCATTTTGTGCTTCAGATATTTAAGCGCATATTCCTTTCTAGCTGTAGGCATCTCAAGAGGATTGAGATGGAACATGTTTCTTTTTCATGCCTACAGGGTAGGAGCTTCTTGATAATCTCAAAAGGGATCACTGTGGTCAGAAATATCCTCAAGTCTTACAACATTTTTTGCAGCCAAGAAGAGTTCCTTTTAAAACAGTAGAAAATACTTGAGACTGATATTCTTTCAGCAGAATATTTAGACCTTCCTTTCAAATTTAATAGTTATAAGGGAACGTTTGTTAGTCTAACTAACAAACCAGTCCTCTTTAATATCTTCATCGATGATCTGGATGAGGGCATTGAGTGCACCCTCAGTAAGTTTGCAGATGACACCAAGCTAGGTGGGTGTGTCAATCTGCTTGAGGGTAGGAAGGCTCTGCAGGAGGATCTGGATAGGCTGCACCGATGGGCTGAGGTCAACTGCATGTAGTTCAACAAGGCCAAGTGCCAGGTCCTGCACCTGGGCGCAATAACCCCAAGCAGAGCTACAGGCTGGGAGATGAGTGGTTGGAGAGCTGCCAGGCAGAGAAGGACCTGGGAGTGATGGTTGATAGTCGGCTGAATATGAGCCAGCAGTGTGCTCAGGTGGCCAAGAAGGACAACAGCATCCTGGCTTGCATAAGAAACAGTGTGACCAGCAGGGCTAGGGAGGTGATCGCCCCCCTGTACTTGGCTCTGGTGAGGCCGCACCTTGAGTAGTGTGTTCAGTTTTGGGCCCCTCGCTACAAGAAGGACATTGAGGTGCTTGAGCAGGTCCAGAGAAGGGCAACCAAGCTGGTGAGGGGTCTGAAGAACAAGTCCTACGAGGAGCGGCTGAGGGAGCTGGGCTTGTTCAGCCTGGAGAAAAGGAGGCTCAGGGGTGACCTTATTGCTCTTTATAGA
The DNA here is from genome assembly GCF_963932015.1 of Anas acuta. NCBI lineage: Eukaryota > Metazoa > Chordata > Aves > Anseriformes > Anatidae > Anas > Anas acuta. Next base: position 42,900,693 of record NC_088980.1, on the reverse strand, counting down.
TACCTTAAAGGAGGCTGTAGTGAGGTGGAGGTTGGTCTGTTCTCCCACGTGCCTGGTGACAGGACGAGGGGGAATGGGCTTAAGTTGCACCAGGGGAGTTTTAGGTTGGATGTTAGGAAGAACTTCTTTACCGAAAGGGTTGTTAGACATTGGAACAGGCTGCCCAGGGAAGTGGTGGAGTCACCATCCCCGGAAGTCTTTAAAAGATGTTTAGATGTAGAGCTTAGGGATATGGTTTAGTGGGGACTGTTAGCGTTAGGTCAGAGGTTGGACTCGATGATCTTGAGGTCTCTTCCAACCTAGAAATTCTGTGATTCTGTGATTCTGTAACTCTACTCCAGGTGAAGTCAGCTATAAAACTGCTAGGATCTCTCATGGCAGAATTCTGTAGGTGAATGTTGATTAATGTAGAGGATCTGTTTTAGTAGAGACACTGATGAATTGGAGACCTTATAAATTTTGTAGGAAGATTATTTGTATTTATTGAATTCTGTGGAAACTTTTCAGTTAAGGAGGTGAAATCTGGCAGACTTTAATGGATGAGTTTTATACAATATATCATAACTGCTTTCAAAGATCAAAAGGTTTTCTTACGCATGTTCTCTCTCTCTCTTGTAAAAATATGTATGCTGTGCAGAAACCTAGCAAAAATGTTTCAGTTTTTCACCTTTTTTCACCCTTCTATTCTTTTATTTCTAACTGTATGACCAACCTTTACCTTTTTGGTGTGATTTAGAGGTTGCTGTGGCACTAAGGGAAATTGTGGAATTTACCATAATCCATGGTGAATACCGTAGGCCAGGCTGGAGAAAGAATAAGGTTCTCAGATCAATTTGGTGTACAGGATTAGAGGATTTAATCTGTGCTTCTGAATGTTGAGCCATAGCTATAAGGATGTAGAGTAGGCCCAATGTTAGCGATTTTTTTTATTCCCTATATTCCTTTTGAGGTCAGTATGTTGTTACAAGTCTCTGCAGGACAGATGTTAAATGTTGAGCCTTTCCCCCTCCAACTGCTTTCAAATTTTCTAAGGATCAACTGCAATCTAGCTCCTTTTAATCATAATCATATATAATTTTGTTCTTTAACTGCAAGCAATTGTGGGTGCAAGCCATTATTTTCCCCCTACTTTGCAGCCTTTCATAGTGCAAGAAAATTTGCAAATTCTGAAACCCTAAGGATCCTGCTTTGCTCTTTCAGTTCAGTGTCTGTACATGGGCTTAAGGACAAAGATTTGTAACATATGTTGCTTTTCACTTGTGGAGAAAAAGGAAAAAAAATATGCTTACTGGGGATGAGTTGATGAGGAAGGCTGAGCTGGAATGAGCGTTATCCTGGGACAAAATCTATATGGATGAAGTGTTGTTGATCTTGGTAGGACTCCATGTGAAAGGGTTTGATAGCTTTATTTCACGTCCAGATTAGGCTTTAAGTAAATCAATCTTGGACAAGCAAAACAGTTATAATAAATGACAGGTATTGGTCCTATATTTCACTGGATGGAAGGGAGAAGGGGTCATTTTTTTTTGTTAAATTGGGTGATCTGTTCAGACAGCAGCCCTGCTTTTGTGGTAGCAGTGTGGGTCATGGTAGAACAGCCCCACCTCTCCCAAACAGATTAGAAGCAGCCTGTGTGAAGGTCATTATGCTGTTTTTAAAGGGGGGGAAACTAGTTTTGTTGTAATACTCGTTTTTCTTTAGAACTTTATAAAGAATATGAAAAAAGACTCCTTCCTGTCCTTTAATCCTTACTCTAATGCAAATACATAAGGTGTTACCAGTTGGGAATCATTCCGACTTTCTGAAGCAATGTTCATTCTTCTACTCAAGAAGTGTATTGAGTTTTTGAACTTGTGTCATCAAATAATGTAATCTTTCTATTGTAAAGTGCTCCTCCCAGCCCCAGACATTCATGTTGCACTGTTGTTTTTTTTTTCCCCCAGTGGAGAAGGAGAACAGAAGCTCATCCCTATGCATACAAACTAAAAAGGTTATTTTTTTCCTGTTAGTTACTCTTGCTTTCAAGATGACAAGCTGCCCTTTCATCCTGCATGGAGAAGAGAGAGCTTGTCTTTGGCAGCATTGAAAAGACTGGAAAACCTAGTCACTAAAATGGAAACTTAGCAAAGTGTTCTGCAGAACCTTGTGTGCACTATGAAAGCTTTTAAAACAATTGTTTTTATAAAAACCAGTAGCACTCGACTCTCTTGCTACTGTTTAAACAGTTCCGAGTGCTCTTGCCTTTGGAGGTTTCTCAATGCCTAGACTTTGCACATGACTTGTTAATAAAACCTTGGTAAAGCAACACAGAAATGTGAGAAATAACAAGGAACGTTATTCATAATAATAAGGAATCCATGTGAATTGTCTTGAAAAGACACGTGTACTCAGACAGAAGACAGCACGGGACTGTGAACCTGGAAAACAGTGGTGTCCAACAAAAGTTTTATCTGTAAGTGAAACCATACCCAACCATCTTCACATGCTGACTCGTGGCTGCTGTCTGTTCTGCCTCCTTCTCAGAGGCAAATACTGTTAATGTAAGAGCTTTGATCTGAACACTTTTTTGTTGCATAAATGACCAGCTAAAGAAGTCATTCAAGGCAATCAAAATCTGAAGCCAACCTGTCATCTCCTATTAGTCAGGTTGTTTGCAATGATTTGTGGGGTTCATTAGTGGGTCTTCTGGCAAAAAGTAACCGGTGAGAAGTTGATGTGCAAAATATGATAGCGTAGACATGCTGCACAGCCTTGCGTTGAAGGTGCATGAAGAATGTCTGTATCAAGACAAAAATACAGCTGCATCTGGTCTCCTTTGATATGCTAGTTGTTCCAAAGAATGTGGAAGTGGTTACTGCTATTTTGACAAATGCGCTTATTTCTCCTTTTGTTGCCTGGTGTGGCACAAGGGGAACACTGGCGCAATAGCGTACAGCAATAATTTATTAGTGGTTTAGGGATGTGGGCCCAGAACAAATTCTAGACAAAAGAAAAACATGTTTGGGTTTTACAGAGCGCCTTGGCTACAGGAACAAAGCCATGATTGGGTGTGCAAATATTTGGTATTTCGATTGTCCCAGTTGGGGTGACAGCTGACAAATGGTCTGAGTTTGTTTTTAATTATCACCAAAAGAAAAAAAAAAAAAAAAAAAAGGCTTGTTGTTTCAAAGCCAGCAACTGATTTTGCAGCACAAGGCAACAAAAGATATTTAACAGTGGAGGATATACTTTCTCAGTGTTACAATATGCTGAAAGCGCCATTACTTCCAAATATTTGTAGTCTTTAGCTAGTTTTGCGATTACAACCAACCAAGCAAAGTGTTTTCTTCACTTGTATTGCATCCAATGATCAATACTAAAATGCCAGCTACTGTGCTCACTTAATGCTAACAGGTATCATTGGTATCAATGTTATCTTCTGCACACACTGGAAAGAGCAGCAGATATACGGTGACAGATGTTTATGAGACCTATTTGGCACAAAAATTACTTAATATATATCATACTAGCGTACAGAGCACCCGTGAGGTATCAGGGTCAATTACAAGAGATATATGAACACACAGAGACTTCACTGCCCGGAAGGGTTATAGGCCCCCTGTGAAGGGAAGAAGAAGCATGTTACCCAAAAGAGATTGAGTCATTTGTCCAAGACAACCCAAACAGCAGGGCAAGGGACCAATCCTGTTTGTTGAGTCTGTATCCATTATTTCAACCACCTCGCTATCGTTTAAGGAGGATAAGAACAATGTTGAGAAGACCCACTGAAATTAGAAGGCCATATATAAAAGTTTAAAATTGTGTCCAAATGCTTAATTGAATAGGGGTTTTGTTTACTTCTTGGTTGCAATTACTGTACAACAGTTGTTTTCTTGTGAATATACATGAATCTGAATCATTTCTTGCAGGAAGTGTAACTTGTCAGAATTTGAATAGCCAATAAGTCACCTTTTAAGTAAAAATCATGAACCTCTAAACAAATTTGCCCTTTCTAGGGAGGCCAAAATGGATTTTTGTGGTTGGATGAGAGAGACTGTTCTGCATAAACTTGTCTTCTATTGCAAGAAAGAATTGAGACGAGAACACAAAATGTGTTTTCCATTTTTGTGAAATCATGAGAATGTGATCTTTCCATTTTGTCAAAAGGGTGACTTTTTTTGTCTTCTAGCTACAGCCCTCTGCCAATTTCTAGTGCAGCATTCAGTACCTCGGAAAGTTTCATAAAGGCTGTATTTGAGGAAGAAAAATAGTTTGATCTGCGAATATGCTGCTGTCCTTCCAACAGTGTCTAGCCTGCTTTTGCAGATCCCTAGAAAGATTATTGATTTACTGCAAGTGTGGTTTTCTCTAGTAAAGGCTGAAGGCTGTTTGCAAACTGCCACCTGAAGCGGATGCATAAGGAGGAAATTTAGATAATTGCATTCTGCTTCCATTGGAGTCTGCGGCAATTTTGAAATGATTTTCAGGAGGAGCAGAATGGGCCTGGTGACTGCGAGTCCCCGCTGCCAGGAGCTGGAAGAGCTCATCAGCTTTACTTTGCATAGGTGCTTGGGGAACTGGGAGCTGTTGGAAAAAAACATTGCAGATATAAGTTGCCAGTATTAACACTAGTTTTTATAGACACTTTCTGACTTTGTAGTACTTGCTGGGCTAGCAAGATTAGAGTCAGCTATACTACTAAAAGCTGTTCGCATGAGATTCCCAGCCAATTTTTGCCGACAGAACAGGCAGTCCCACAGATTTTCTCATACTTTCTGTCTTTTCTGGGGGGCAGAAATTCTACAGACGTTTTAGTTAAGTGGTGTCAGCACTTTTGATCCCATGTATTTATGGCTGTACAAATAATGGATTTTATTATTTTTGGTTTGGCCACTGAATTAAGAAACTGAATAGAATTCTTGGTTTTAGTTGACCAGAAATAATTTTTGTTTTCAGATGAACTAAGATGAATCAGTCTGCTTGGTTTCAGTTTCCTTATTCTTCTTCTACTCCCTGCAATAAAAAATGGGTCGATTTCCAACTGAATTTAAGTTTTAATTGAAAACATTGTTTTGAAACAACTATTCAAAATAATTTTATTTTATTTTAAACTTTTCTGGTTTCTGTATTTTTCTGACTAATGCTATTTTTTCATTTGTGCTAGTTTTCAAATTGACAATCTTTCTTCCTTCAAGCAATATATTTTTGCAAATTCATTGCTTAGTGGATTTGTTTTTAGTCAGCACTGTTACCAATTTGTAACTTATTCCCGTTGGCTTAGCATGTAAATAAAGAAAATACAAAATTTACAAAATGTTGCCCACAGTTTGGGAAACCTGTTGTGGTATGTTAACATCTGATACGACTAGACTAATACAGCCAGAGTCTTTTAGAATTCCAACAGTGCTGGTAATGTTTTGGGTAACAGAGGTATAGTGTTAGAGGTACAGAAAATCATTTGTGATCGGACAGTTTGAAAATACTGAATTAGGTCTAAAAAGAAATTCATTACAGGTAACGGAAGGCTTTGAGAAAGAAATTCATACCCAAGGTAGGACAACCTTCCATTATCAGCAAGCTATTCTGTAGAGGTCCAACCTGAGTTTCCCTTACAGTGAGTGAAATCAAAAGTGTTATACTGTGACATGAGTAATGGGGCAGGAATATCACCTATTCAACAGAGCTGCTCTGGAGATTTCACTTTACACAATAAATCCATGTGCTAGGAAATTATCATATCTTAAGAGCCATGTTTACATAGCATGGCCACTTTGAGAATGGTTTTGGAGGTCTTGCTGTCTGGTAGGAGAATAAATGATCTCAAATAGGTGTTCCATCAAGCCCTCTGAAAGGATTTTAAGAATCCAGACTTGGGAGCTAGCTCTTGGAGACACTAGGTATATGCTTTTCCTGCCGAGAAAGTGCTCAGCTTTGTTGATGAATCAGTCCTTGATAGCTGCTGAAGCATGTTATGTGGTCACGGCCTGAGCTTGGTGGAAATTCCTCAAGTGTTAGAGAAAGCTACATTAATTACCACTGAGGAGTCAATCGTGGGAAACACAGTGGTTTTTAAGGTACTGGCCTGTAGCATGATTGTGCAGACCCACTGTTCTCAAGGATACTTAAGATATGGAGAGGGAAACGTGATACTTTCCTGGTCCTCCTGGTGCATGTTGATACTACAGCTGCAGTGTCCATGCTGGCCCTTTCTACTTATCACATAGCTCTGTGTCTGTTTATGCACTAGGAAGGAACTTTGTCATCTTCCACACGAATGTATATAAGGGTCAGTTGCAGATTGGGCTCTTGACAAAAACAGCTTAAATTTTAGGCTAAAAATTTCTGTTGTTTCTAGTGTGGCTGAGTGCTGGCAGGGAGTAGGAGGAGAGACTATCCCATCACCCAGGTAAATGGAGAAGGGTTTAACTACATATGTCATTGCTGCTCTAATTTTAAAAACCTCTGCTATTAAAAGTAAGGGAAGAATCCAGGTGGCATGAGATGTTACAGCCCCTCTGTTACAGCATGGGGAGAACATGATGTGCAGATCAATCCCCAGGCAAAGCCATTCCCTGGGCCTCCAGTTGTGTGCCATGTGTGCAGCTCTGCTGGAGGAGGGCCTTACACTCACTGCACTCCCTCCCTGCCTTCCTAGTGAGTCTGACACCTAATACACTGCTGAACTGAGCTTTTAAAATAATAATCTCCAGGGTGGGCTGGCAGGGGAGGGCAATGGTGAGAAGTCAGTGGTGAGGAGAGGGAAAGAGAGAAGAGAGTTTAGGTTTTAGGATACATTACACTTAAAATTCTGAGACTGTTCCACTTATGGGCAACATAAAGAATTAGGTTTACAATATATGAAGTAAGTTCCATAGTAAAATAATTGGACTGTTGATGCAATCTTGCTTTCCTAGGAACTTATCCTGATTGGGGCTGTGCAGCTCTTTCTGATATTTGAACATCCTCTGTTCTCATTGACTTCAGTGGGAATTGAACTCATTGAACTCCTCACTAGGTAATTGGTTCCTTATAGGGCTGATTTTTCTGCTGCAAATCAGCAGTTGCCTTAACTTTCAGTTAGCAGTCATACCCAGTGCTCCTCAAATTCATGCCTTAGCATCCCATGCATCATTTAATGGCTTTTTTTTTTGTGAGGCATGTACTCAAGCATTTGTGCAAATGTTCTGTTCCTTACTGTTTGCCGTGGATAGGATCCATAATAGTTTTGTTACACTGACTGCATCACATTAGCAAATAGAACATGCAAAATATGTGATGGAAAACCTTTCCAAAAATAATCCTGTCAAAAGCCTGCAAGACAGTTTTTAGTTTAGTTTAGGTTTGTTTTCTTTATAAGTAGGAAGTGTTTGTTTTGTCTTCAAAAAAGGAAGGATGCACTTCAAACATATTAAGAGCACAACTTCATTAGTATGGAGGACGAATGAGATAATGACTGAGATAATGAAAGAGAGATTTCCTACCTTTCCTTTCTGTGAGAAGATCTACTGAAATGCAGTATATTTACAGAACTTCTGTTGCTAAAGTTCAAATCGTGTTTGCTTTCATGGTCCCCATTTCTGCTGCTGCACATTTTGGAATGATGGATTGTGGAGCATTGGGTGTTGAGATGAAGAGAATCAATAATATGATACCGAAAAAAAAAAAAAAGGAATAATTCTTGATAGAACATCAATAAAGGCTAAAAGTTGCCATAGGGATTTGAATCTTAAAGAAGAGCTTAAGAAAGTATATTAAAAAGCATTCACTTCTCCCCTTGCACTTGTTCTGCTTTTGTTCCCTGAGTAGAGGTCGCATGGGGGTTCTTGTCAAGGACAGGGATGGAGGTGTTTTTTTTTTTTTTTTTCTGTATCAGTAGGTGCTCAGTATGGTATCTGCTGGTGTGATGTCTTCTGAGCACTGTCACAGCATTGTTGCAATCTCAGCCCACAGCTAGCATGAATAAAAATGGAAGAGTAGAGCTCTTAGTAGCCTTATACACTGTTGAAGGGTTTAACACAGCAAACTATGGGAGAAGTAGCAGAATATGTATCATGACAAACTTAGTGTTTAAGAGAATGTGTGTTGCAGGTCCATACATTGGCATGACTAACCAAGAGTGATCCCAACCAAGAGTCTTTCCATTTGACTCCACTGCTGGCAACTTGGGCAAGAACAATTGGAGTCCAGATTTTGCCTTCGTGCTAGCACTGTACTGTACGGCATTCAATGATTTGTTGGGACACAGTTTGGAATATTTGATCTGAAATAGAGAGGACTGTTTGCCAAGAAACATACTTTTCAGGACAAAGGAGGCTGTCTCATGCAAAATAACTGCTATCTCCATCCAAGCAGAACTCCAGTGCATTTTTCTTTTTGCTTGAGTATGGACTAAATGAGGTTAGTCTGATGTGATTCTGAGCCATAGAACAACAAAACCGAGGAAATCTTGAATCATTTGCCAAGCAGACAGAAACCCAGGTGGGAGATGTTTTTCTTTCCATGGTATAGGGAACGATTTGATGAATTCTCTTTCTAAATGATGCACGTGTTGCACATATACAGTAGAATTGTGATTTTGTTGCTAGCTTTCACTAGGATCTTTATGCAGGAGGCACGGCCGGAGCTCTACATTAGATTTTATGGAAATAGGTGCTGTTGAATGTGAGTGAAGGTATCACAGTATGCCTCTAACATTTCTGCTGTAATTCTTAGTCTTCCTGTCCTCATTGTTATCTTCATGTTTCTCAAATGTTTATCAGAACTACTTTCATAACTTATTGCTCAATTTTTGCTTGCAGCATTATGCAAAAAACCAAACTTCTGTTTACAGATTGCATTCTGAAAGGATATTCATTGCTCTCAGGTGTATAATTCATACCGATGTCACACTCTGGACTTTAATTAGAATGCTTACTCCATCACTCTCATAGTTTAAAAAACAAACACTAAATAAAACACGTAGCTTTGTCACAAAGATAAACCAAATTCAGAGAGGCAAATTAAGTTAGAACGATTCCTCCTCTGAATTCAATATACATTTTGAAAGAATGGTAATTTAGACATCTACCACTGAGCAAATATGGAAAAGCTAGGCTGTTAGTGTTGAAAACTGTAGGTGTTTCTATCTAAGCAAACCGTATGGGAGTTGCCTACTAAAATGTGCCATGTGAAAATAAAGCTATTAAGGCAAGGCTGGCATCATCATTTTTCTTTTGCAGATCAGGTGGTAGTTTCCAGCACTAACTTTTAGAGCTGAAATAAATTAATGCAGAAACCAAGGTTAGGTCATACACATTTTTGCTTTGTTCCAAGTTAAACCATCACAAAAGGCTGCAAAGGAGTGCACTGTTCTGAAATACATTAGTGTTATTAGTAATATATTAAAATGCAACATGTCTTTAAAATATTACTTCTGTCAAAATACTTACGTGTGTTGAATTCTGTCTTTCAAGGAACAGAGTACTTAATCCAGCAACGCATTTAAGCTTATGACTTATTTCAAGCATGAGGACACAGAAGAACTGCTCGCATGCTTAAAGTTAAGCATAAGATTAATTGGACAAGGTTAATAGCCCTGCTGGGATGAGATCAAGTGTTCAGCTATAAGGACCTGACTCTGCCAATCTTACTTATGGCTCATCCTGCACTGAGACACCTATGAGATTTCATCCCGTTCAGTACAAGAGCGGAGTAGCCAAATGCTACTTGCATCATAAATCTAAGAGACGAAATCTTAACCTCCAGGATCAGGACTTCTCCCTTAATATTGCATCACTCTGACTTCTCTGGAAACTCAAGGTTCACAGGGTTTTAATGGAGAGTGTCCTCTAGGGAGAACTGCTTTGCAGATGTGGTGGGACAAGGGCCATGAAGTACAAGTAATCACGCTTAGCCTAGTTAGCACAAGGAGATAAACTGTACCCTTAACCGGCTGCAGCTGATGTTCTGCCTGAGTTCAAACCTTTCTAAATCTAGGGCTTAGGAACCTTAACCCAAGCTTTCCCACCTGGCAGATGAATGCTGCAAGCAGTAGGCTTTTGAGTGATTTAGATCTTGCTCTGATTCCCCTCGGAGTCCCAGAACCTCAGGGTCTCAGTGCACGGTCTGCCTGTAAGCCTTCAGGTTTGAGCCTTAATGTTTCTTGGGGCAGGCAACTGGAAGACAGGCAAGGGGTGCAAGACTCAGACACTTCAAAAAAGCTTCATAAAGCAAAAAACAATTTCTGTCCAAATCTGGCGTATTTCTGAGGGTGACAATAAGCCTTTTCTGTCTCTGCTTTCAGGTTGCTCCAATAATTAAGGAAAGAATGATGAAGAAGGGCAGCATGATGCTTGGGTACCAGCCTCACCGGGGCAAAGTCAACTTCTTCCGCCAGGTGGTGATCAGCCCACAAGTGAGTCGAGAGGACATGGACTTCTTGCTGGATGAAATTGAACTGCTCGCTAAGGACTTGTAGCTGTAGCTCTGCAGCACCAGGCGCTGCTCATGTGTGATATTTATGGACAGAGAATGGCAGCAGCATCCTGGTGCTATTTTGTGAAAGGTAGTAAAAAGCTTGACATATAGGTTGGAAACTGTTGTTTAACATAGTGATGTTCAGAGAGCTTTGCAGGTAGAATACCTCTTCACACAAAAGTATTTGCTGATGGGGGCTGAGACAGACCAGTGCTTGCAGCACCACCACCATTCTGGGAAGTGTTTCCTTGGGGGAACACTTCTGAAAATGGTGTCCGTGTCCCAAGGAGAGCAGCTGTTTATGGGGTGCCTGTGCACAGTGTAGCTCAAAGTGATCGCTTATATATACAGGCAATACTCCTCTTGAGTTACTGGTAGTAGTGAATTTAGCTCAATGAGCTTTAAAATGCTAGTTAGTTCTCTGTCTACTCTGTCAAAACTGTATTTTGGTATGTCTTTAGGGGTAGAGGCCTAGTTGGTATTTACAGAAAGACTGGAAATCATGAACTTAAGGAGTTCCTCAGGGCCCCTTATTAGGTGAGTTGCCCAGATTTTCCACTGTGAGCACCATCAGGCAATAGAACAAGGGCCTGGCAGGGTTGTGCAGTCACCGTCCTTGGAGATTTGCAGGGTCTGGCTGGACAAAGCCCCAAGAAGTCAATATTGACCCTGCTTTTAGCAGGTAGAACTAGATGACCTTCTAAGGTCCCTTCCAACCTAAATGATTTTTTGATTCTGTGAAGTCAAATGATTAGGCCTGGTCAGTGTTTGCCAACGTTGCCCACACAAAACATCACCAGTGCTACAGCAGTGCTGAGAATATAGGAAAGGTGTCTTAGAAATACTTAACTCTTTGGTAACAGGAGTTACCTGTAATTTCGGAACTGTTGTTCATCTTCCTCTATTTTTAAAGCATAAATATTTATTTAACAGATTTAGATGCACTTTAAAATTATTGCAGAGAAAAAAAAAGCATATTTACCTGAAAGATGTGTATTTTTAAGCACGGTAACTGTATGTTAAGAATGTAGCAAAAATACGTATTTGTCATTGTCTGTCTATATTTGCCTACAGATTTTAGGTGACTTGGTTTTATGTTATGAGTGTATAATTTATATTTTGGCACTGAAATTAAGGTGGCAGTGATCAGTGAAAGCCTGATTGTTTTTAGGATGGGAACTACCAAAGTATTTCTGGTCAACCTTAAGATGCAAAATGAGGTTCTAAACTTTGTCTTCATGTTAAGAATTATAGTATACTTCTGATTTGTTTTCATTCTAGCTATAAAATGATCAATTTTGTGAAGACAAAAATTTATTTCTTGGGTTGAAGTTCTTGCAGCAGATTAATGAAAATAACACTGTATTTCACACTGTAATCAACACCTACTTACCTTAGTGTTTTAATGGTTGTTCCCTATCCTGTATTCGAGATAACACCGACCAATATGAACCTTTCTGCTATAACATTTTCTGTATTGCTGAAAGTTGTCTTTAAACACAATGCTTTTATGTTTTCAGTTCCTACGTTGTACTAGGATCCAAAATTGCGTGACATTCCTACTTCCAATCTCCAGGATGATGGTATAGAAAGTTTAACAAGGTCATGATAACCAAGGAGGTCATAATATCAAAGCAGTAGATAAGAGGAAGAATCAAATCTGCAGAACTTGATGGATGTCTTTAACAGTGTCCTGGAAGTGAATTTTCTTGTGCTACTATAGGGAGTCATTGGATTTCAAACCAAACCCCGTGTTGATATTAACATGAAAATAAATGGCAGAATATGGCCCCTGGATTCTGCCCTGTAATATGTGCAGAATACTTTTTTATTACCTTGTGCTTTTGAATTTACCAGTTATGATGATTTTGGAAAGCATTTCACTAAATTCAGGGCCCATAAAGCTTATTTAGCCTCCCAGACAGTTGCAGAGTGTGGCAAGGGGTGCTGAATGGATGCAATGACTTGGCTTTTGCTTCTTAAGGTGGATAGGACTGCTAACCCTCCTCCTTTTCTTTTTCGTCCTTGAAGTGAAAGACATGATAGTGTCAGGATTTTTTGATTATGATCCAGATTCTTGGTGAGTACTTAATTTTTGATTCAGGGGAAGCTATGTCACCTTCCATCAGTGAAGAATTTGACCTGTGGTGTTTTTTTGATGACACTACTGTCAAAAAAGTGTTGTCTCTCTTCATGTTGTTAGTGCATTTCTCTGTGCAGATACTGTAGTGGCTGCAGTTCTTTTTTAAATGAGAGAACTTTTTCAACGTTTGCAGAAAGTGTGTCTCAAGCCAACATGTGGGCTGATGTCTTTGAAGGTGTAGTTTAACCTTCCAGTGTGATGTGAGTACTTTATCTGATCTCTATATATTTTCTATTGTTTCTGACCCTTTAACACATCCAACGTGCGCGATACGGTGGTCTCATTTCAGGACTAATGTATTTTTTCATAGTTGCTTATTTAGAACTGGTATGTACAAAACGTGTATTTTGTAGCTAATCGTTTTAATAAAAAGTGAAGTAAATGATACCCATAAAAATAGAGGCTGTGTTTGTCATTTGTCGATTTAGAACTGCAGGGATATATATAAAGAAGGTGCCGATGAGCTCTCCAGATGGAGAAACAGCAAGCTGCATGCACAGCTTTAAAATGTGAAATCTAGTTTAATCCTGCTTCAGGATGTGGTTTATCTGTGTGTTGTGCCCATATCATCTTTAATAAACATCTTGGATGAAAATGTGTCACAATTTATCTTGCTCTTGCTTTCAAACGCAGAACTTAAATTATTTTTGCAGAAATAGCTGCCTTTTTATTATTATTATTCGTTTTTCTTTTCTATTTAACTATATGGGATTGGCTAATGAGTTCCCAACTCTTAGTTACATGAAGTGCCATTTCTCAGCATGCTAAGCTGAGTTCTGAAAGTAGTGAAGTGCAGCTATAAATCAGCGTAGAAACCAATCCACTGGCAGATTCACTGTTTGTAATTTCTTGCGTCTACTTTTAATAATCTTTTTTCAATATGGAGCTTTAGGAAGAGAGGAAATATTTAGACAGAAGGGATGCTGAGGTAGTTTTTGCTATCAGTTCTGTGGGTGCATCTTGTGAGAACTTTGGGCATTTTATGTTGGATCCGGTATGCAAAATCACATACACAAATCATCATGCCTAAAGCAAGCTGTCCTGGTCTCAGGGCTTCGAGTACAATTTTCTGTGATAGATTAATACTAATCAATAGAGTCTGGTTATGTATGATTTTAGTTCCTCTGTCTCTGATTTAAAGGGAAACCATTGCTGGATTGGGCCCTGAGTTTTATCACTGGGATCTTTCATTTCAATACCAGCAGTTTGGCACTCACAACATCTCAGTTTATCTAGTCAAGGCTCGTGCCTGAAGATTCAGATTTATCTTTATTTCTGTAAGACTGAATTGAGATGTATTTTCATTTGTATCATTCCATGATGCATTAAGGCGCTCTTCAAATATCATTTGACCCTTAAAGGACAAGAAATGTCCTTTCAGAAAATCCTGGTAGAACAGGAGAGTTGCCTTCCTAGAATGCCAGGTAAGAGTGTGTAAAAGCCTGCTCTGTGTTCAAGGCTTTCTCATACACACAGATCATAGCATTAGGTCATGCTCAAATAATTTTTATTTCTAAATCCTTTGGTAGCATGATCAGACTTAAGAAATTGATACGAAATGTTAACTGCAGAGGAGGAGAACAACTCAGAGATATTAAAGACTAAGTATGCTGTCTCTTTTTATATCACGTGAGCTCTATGAAAAGTCAATGGTACACTAAAAGTGTCATTTTAGTCCCCAGTTTTCAACAGCTCCACATCAGCATAGCCTCTCTTCCCTGGTGGCTACTTCTGTGGGCCATCAACAGGAGAGTAAAGTGTGCTCATCCTGGAAATTGGTTGTACGTAATGCCCACTCACGTGCCTGCCCTCCTTCTTGTATAATTGGTAAATGCTGATGAGTCATTTGAGCTTATAGGCACTATATCTCGTACAGTAACTGCTAAATATTGCTACCCTTACATACTGAAATAATGCAATTGCACACATTCATTATGTCTTAATTGCACATGCTAATTGCAGGTTAGATGCAATCAAAGCAACGCTGCCTGGCAAATGCACACTGCAAACCATGAGAAACCCTGGTGAAGGGGTTTTCTTCCTTTAAATTGAATCTAGTTTCCCACAATTACATGCTTTTGCTTCAGATGTACAATTAGATGTTATTACTCTAATTCTGTAACTACACAATAATCAACTAAAAATTACTTTGAGAAGCAAAACAAAACAAGGAAATTTGCACAGCAAGAGGTACAATAAAGAGAACGTCAAAGGTTTAAAGGCAAACCCACAAAAGGAAACAATGGTTATGGGAACAATTAACCTTTGCTAAAATCTAATTTACGTGAATGCATTGTAAAGCCGTGCTGCAGAAGCAGCACAGTGAAATAGCACCCATTACAGAATCACCAAAGAACTTGCATAAACCTAAACATTGCAGCTGTCTGCCCCAAAATATCATGGTCCATCCACTGATCCTAGAGAAGCCCTTAAAGAAGGCAGCACACATTGTAGAATACTAATGACTTTGTGTATATCAGGGCATATTAGGGTTAAGTTTGTTTTAGAGCATTCTTAATAATAAAAGTGAAACTGAAAGGGCAATCTTGAAGAAGAAGTCCCACAGACATGACTTTATGTCCTAGTACCTCATGCACATTTGAAAAACAAGTGGTCACATTTTTAGATTAATTAAAAAAATACAATATGGTAAAATCTTTTGTTTTATGAAAGATAAGGCAAATAATAGAAAGTGACGGACATGGGCCGTTAATAGTCAGTCAAACACAGATGTTCTGTTTTGATGAAGTAATTTCTTTCTTGTGAGGAACTTGGAGAGCATTAATTTCTACAAAGCTATTTAAAAAATGGAAAGTATGAAGAAAACACTTGCCATGAAAGAGCGGAGGCCCATGGAAAATAACATCTGTCTTTGGGACTATGTGCTCTACATTGTCCTCTGCTCAAAGCTGCTCTTCCAAGAAACTTTCACCCAGCTTGTCATTCTGGGAAGTGAGTCCTTGAAGCTGGCAGGCACTGATACTGGAAACTACAGCTTTATCCATGCTGCTTCTTTTATTCTGTCTGATAGGGATTTTTTTTACCCTTGCTCTGTTTCTGTACCCTCTCGTACATTATTTCTAGAGGGATAAATACAGGATTTTTTCCCATATTTGGCACTATAGGAAAAATGTCAGAATAGCAGAAGGGGAAAGATTGAAAGCTGAATGAAAAGCAACATTCAGGGTGGTATCTTGGCATGGTGTTTTGCCTCCTCTGTCTCACACATGGCTTTTTCTCGATGCTCGGGTGATTGTCAGCAAGATCAGGGCTTTACTATGCATTGCACAATAGCGGAGACCAATTTGGCCTTGGGAAACTAAGATAAAGAGTGGCAGAAAGAAATGTTAGTTCTGTTTTATAGAAGAATGATGGACAAGCAAGTTAAAACTTCCATTTTTTTGCCAGAACTTGCACTGCAGCTTTGGATAAATTGTTGAAGGTGTCAGTAAAAGACATAGTGCTGAGTAAAAAATGGGATATAGTGCAATAGGAACAGAGAGACATGGTGGTAGGCTAACCAGATAGTTTCCTGGGGAAAAAATCATTTGCTGGATTGGACATTTGGGAGAACCTACATAAGATGGCAATGAGGACAGAAAATGTGAGGTGGTTACAAATATCTAATGAGAGATGAAAATAGCTAACAAAAAGAGGAAGGCAACCACTCAAGTAATGGTATTGATTCAGGGCTAATCTCATTTCATACGGTCATCGCTGACTCTTTCACAAAAAATAAATGTATGTTCATGAAGTTTGCTGATGAAGCTAAGTTAGAAGTTTTAGAGTTTGACATTCATAGAGAACTAGGTGATTTTCAGAGCTGGTGGTGGTGGAACATGGTCAAGCAGTGCAAACTCCTCAGGGACTTGCAAAAAGCTACGAAAACATTTTGCTAAGAGGTAACATATTAAACACTCAAGAAACAGAAAATTGTAGGGATAGATATAATGACAGCAGAAATAGTGAATGAGCTAAGCCTAAAGTGCAATACTAATAAAGTCAGACAAGATATAAGTTTGTAAATATCAAAGCAGAAAAAGTCCCTCATCAGGAATACAGCAGCGAGAAAACTCAAGCTGGGCATAGAGTTGGTGGCCATTCCTGTCCTCCAGCCCCCAGCTCTATTATCACAAGCTGTGTGCAGTGAGGAGTGATTATATTAATTGTTTTTACAGCGTCAAAGAGCAGCACTGTCTAGTCTTGTGCTCCATCTACTGGTGTTTCCTCTGGTAACAAACTTTTGACATACAAAGGCTTGTCTCTTCTAAAGAACACTCTTGGACGTGGCACACATGGCAGATGTTGGAAAATATTGCTTTACTCTAGCCAAAGTTTCCCATGTAAACACTGGATTTCAATGGACAGCAAGGAATACACGCAAAGTGTCACTGCAAATCTGTGGTGATCCTTTTGTCAAAACTACATAGCAATGGGAATGTGTTTCCATGGTGTGTAACTCATGATGACACTGGTGTGCTTGGGCATCCAGGGTTTTGGCTGAGCAATAGGGCGCTCAAATGCTTTGAGACCTTCAGCCCCTCAGCTGAGCAGTGAGTCCTGACACTTGATCTGTACCAAGACTGAAAATGGATTCAGGAGCCTGCAAACCACATTTAAAATGCATGAGTTTCCAGACTTGATTTGCTTCTGAAGTAATCAAAATAGCCTTTTTTATTATTATTATTTTTTTTAATATTTTCTTTTCCATGAGGACCATCACGGTTCTATGGTTAGTTATGAAAGAGGATATCCTATACTCTCAACCCTGTATGGTTTGGAATTTCCCATAGAACAGAATTTCTGGCTTCTTGGCCGCCCTGAAATAACACCCTTGGAAACAGAGACCAAACACACAGATGCAGCTGCTGTGGCAGGGTCTCAAGATGTCATCCAGACACTATGCCCTCCATCCTGAGATAGGATCAGTGATACAAGAGAGCTAATGTGTAATCTTGCATAGCCTGAAAGTCATGATCTTAAATTCTAGCCATTCTGCAGCCTTCCCATGAGGTTACCTTAATGGCTAATTCTAAATCTATATTTTAGCTGTCCACCATCATTAGAGACAACCACTCCTAAGACAAGACATATTGCTCCTTTTTGCAACTTCTGTGTGTTCAAAGATTTTCTTTACAGCTCCTTAATCATCATCTTTTCTAGTCCTGAACAGCAGTCATTCTTTCCATGCTTTCTCAGAGGCCACATTTGAAAGTCTTCTGCTTACTCTGCTGCCTCAAAAGCCAGAACAGTCTTCTGAAACCTTACCAGGGTTTCAAAGAGAGGGAAGATTGCTTTGTCTGTCTCTCAGCCACCAATGCTGTTTGATGAACAAGATGTTTGCCTACCTCTGTTGACTCTTGCTAGGTTTGTGATCCACTCTGACCACTAGAGCATCTTTGGCTAACTGCTCTACATGGCTTTTCCCCATTAGACAGCTGTATATTTAATTACTCCTGTTTAAAAGTGTCCTCACGAAAGAGGATCAGGATTTTTCAAAACATTTAGGCAAGCTGTCAAGAACAATTTGACTTGTAATTCCATCCTGCATCACACTCACAGCCTCTCATAGCACGCTAAGGCTTGCAGGATTAATAAACATAATATTTCAGTCCATCACCTAGGCTACTATTTAAAATACTGAGTAGGGCTAGACCCAGGTCGCTGTGGAACTACACTCAGAAGATCCTAGGGATGTACACGGTAATTATTATGTCTTTCAAGAAAGCTTTGTGCCCACTCTTTACTTGAATGTAGACATTTTCCTAGTTTGCTAATGAGAATGTCAGTTGAGGCAGTGTGGAAAGCCTTTCTAAGCTCCAGATGCATGATATTTACTGTTTCTTCTCCACTTATAAGGGCTACTGCCATACAGAAAGACAAAAACAAAAAGCCATGACAAGGCTATGTTGACTCCTACCCTGTTGAGTCAGACGAGTGCCCCCAATTCATGCAGCGTCCTCTAAATAGTCACAGATAAGCATGAATGGAGCTGAGATTGCTTCTGCTAATCCCTTTAGAAACCAGAGGAATTTCAGCTAGATCAGCAGGTCTGAAACAATACAACATATCCAAAAGTTTTCTGCCCTACTCTTACCCTGTGCTAGATTGAAAATTCATCTTTTGACACTCGAGAGGACTGATATAACCACACAAGTGCCAAACATTTTGGCCTTTTCAGCCACCCTTCTTTTCAGTTGTGTGGGTTTTCTTTTCTGTATTCTTACGTAAGGTCAGTGCTGTATTTCTTTAGAATTGAAACAGAAAGCCATTGCTCTGGTCCTGGAGTATTCAGCCTGGCAAGACAATCTTGTAGGAGGGGTATTTTTCTCAGATGCATGCATAAAGCATTAAAAAAAAAAAAAGAAAGAGCTCCTTTCCCTCCCTGTTTAAGAGCCCTTCCCCTCATAATTACTGTCTTAATGAAAGTGCTGCATGTAGCTTACAATGCCGATAATTCCATTTTAATTACTCCTAAAAGACAATTAACTCAGTTATTTAAAATGCAATTCATACCATAAAGTCTAGCAAAATGGAGACAGGAGCATACGCAAGTTATGCATCTGAGCATTTAACATCCTCAAGTCAGTGATTTTATCATTGTCAAGATGTGTGGCTCAAGCAAGAAACATGGTGTATGATTGTGAGAGTCACTTGCACTATGGCATTCATATATTCCCACTGTTAATGCATTGGCAGCATGTATAGAAAGGGAGATGACCCTCCGTCCAACCCTTATTTCATGCATTTGTCCATGAAATAAACTTCCATCTCTTCTTGAAGCTGGTAGGATTGATTTTGCACATCAGGGCAAGCAGTGCAGAAAATACCAATCTGCAGACTTGCCAACCCACGTGAAAATCAGGACCCAACAAGGATTGTCTAAATTCTCATTGGGAAATTGAAAGGCAAAAATTTCCTTGTATAAATTCATTGTATTTCTCTCCAGGATTTTTGAACAAAATACTGTGTATCAGCAGCAACGTGAAGGCATTTAAAGAAAAAGCACCTTATAAGCTATCCTATGATCATTCTCTGCACGTTGGTGTGAAAACCACACTGTTCATACTGAAAATCTGCCTATAATCCATAGACGTAATTTGTCAAATCATGACGTCAAACTTACTGATTTCAGCATTGTTACAGTGAAAAGAAGAGATGTTTTTAATAAGTGTCTCTTCCATGAAAGCACGTGGAACAGGAGTCATCTCACCAAGCTACAGCTGTCTTTGCTAAGGGTTCCTCATGGTTTCCTTTGCCGTCATGGAGGAAACCACAAAGGCCAGGGAAGAGCCTACCCCCTTTCAGGAGCAGATTTTGCACCAGTTTTCTGATCTGGTGAAGTCAGAAGGCATCTGCTGCCTCTCTCTCAGGAGAATTTTCTTCAGAATATTTTACATTCAAAAGTGGATCTTCTGCCAAAATGTTCTTTTCTCTAGACCTAATAAAACTAAATTAGACTGGTCCCCAGATCAGGAATGAATTTTGTCTGGTTGTGTGTCACGGATATAATAAACAGTTTATACATGAGCAAAGGCTGTGTTTAAGTATGGCTGAATCCTGTTTGGTTTACTGTGATTAACCTAAACTATTTATAAATAGATGAAGTAAGTTAATTTAAATTCTTTCTTCCATTTCCTATGACTTTGTTAAGATTATTTCCTTAAAAGCAACCATTCCAGAAATTATTTCAAGACAACCAAATTAACGAATGTTAGCATTCTTACGTTAAAATGAAATTTCCATATTTTTTCCCCTCGTTTAATAAGGCTTATATGTCCTTTCCAGAAGGACTCAGGCTGAACAACCTGCTTCTTAGTGGGAGATGCTCTTGATGCCTTGAAACACGGGAGCATTTCACTGTGCTGTTCAAAGCACTGCAAGAAAAATTTCAGTCTAATCCCCTGCAAGCTGCTCTTGCAGGCTCCTCCTCACTGGTGACTGAAGTGGCGGTGACATTGTCGTGCTGCAGAAATGCTGCCTCTGCTTGACACGTGGGGCTCGGATGAGCAAAAGGAGCCACAGCCAGAGCACATGAGTAACTCTGGAATAAGTGTACAAGACTTAACAACTGGAAAATTAAAAGTTCTGGGATGAGATTTATGCCCTGTTCAAAATCTTTTAGCTAATTAAAGGTATGGCTGACTCTCTTCTGTCTCCAAAAACACCCTGCGGTTGATGGAAAGTGAGCATCTTGGCTGAAGAGAATCGATACCCTGGCTTTAATTTCACCAAAGGAGGAAAGCTCACCTTTTCAGCAATAAGACTGCATTCAAGTATCAGTAGTTAGATCATCTTTCACTTGCTAAGCACCTGTGTTATGGATAGGCTGCTCGTGAAGGCACTGCCTGTTAACCCATGTGCTGCAAGACACATGGCACCTGCTCCTTGGTGGCAGCATTGCGCAGCTTTTCTTCCTGGTGCTGAGGGCAGGAGCTCTTTGTGTTTTCTTTTACGAGAGCCTTTCTCTAAGAGCCTTTAGCTCAGTTTTGTTAGATCAAAGATGAAATGCTGTTTTTGCCATTGCAGGCATTCATATACCCTGTATAAAAGGCTGTGCTCTTTCAAAAATTGTATTTTACTTTAAATGATTTTCAAATGATCGTTGCAATGATTCACTGAAACAGCCCCGAGTGGGCCTTGTATTTTCTTCACAATTGCTGAATCGACAAGTCCAGGGAGGCTTTTCTTATACATTGCCAAATGAGGTATTCTGACTTCATATTGACACGTTTATCATTTTATTTTACTGAGTGTCATAGCATAGGCAACCTTGCTAGATCAGTGCAGAAATCCTCTAAGCAGTCACATACATTTATGGGGAATTCAGTATATAAAGATTAATCTTTTAGTCCTAAATATTTGCAGTCACAGACAGACAGACAGACAGATGTTTATCTTAGGTCAAGTTTATCCTGTCTTCTGTTTGAGAAATAGAAAGACAGTTTTCACTTTCAAGGAAAAGTGGGAATTAGATGTAATCAATATTTTCTGTAAAATGTTTTCTACCCTTAAATGGTCTCCTGCAAGGGGAAAGCACGAAGAACCTGGTACTTTTACAAGGGAAAATGCAGGGTTTGGGTTTTGTCAGGAGGGAGGGGATGAGGAGCTCAGCTCCTGTCCCTCCCCATCTAGCTCTGATGATACGTCCTACACCCTTTACACCTCTTCAGATCACCTGAGTAAAGAAGTCCTGTAAACCCCACAAGCAACTTGCTTGTGGCTGAGGCATGGCACAAAAAAAAAAAAAAAAAAAAAAAAGAAAAGAAAAAAGAAAAGAGAAAAGAGAAAAAAGAAGAAAGTAAAAAAAAAAAAAAAAGAAAAAAAAGAAACTAAAAAAAGAAAAAAGAAACAAGAAACAAGAAAAAAAGAAAAAAAAAGAAACAAGAAAAAAGAAAAAAAGAAACAATTAAAAAGAAACAATTAAAAAGAAACAATTAAAATGAAAAATGAAAAAAGAAAAGAAAACGAAAAAGAAAAAAGAAAAGGCATTTCAAAGGTCCTTGTTAAGCTGCCCTGTGCAATACAGCAAACCCAGGGTGGTGGTGCATTTTCACTCATGGCTCAGCAGGTGGGATTTGGAGTGGGTGGTGGTGGTGTTAATGCAGATGCGTCACCCCAGAGGATGCCAGAAAGAGATGGTGTGGTTGATGTGGTCATACTCTCATAGAGCAAGCACAATTTGTTGCTTCCATCAGTGCCCTGATCTGACAGTGGAGGTGCTACCTGATTTCTGTGCAGAATAGTGTGTGTGGCCATGATTTAGGCACCTGGTGAGGTGATGCTCATGGTGGGCACAGGTCTGGGAGAGAGGGGGTGCTGGGAGGGATCAGAAAAGGCTCGGGATTGTGATTGTGGTCTGTGAGGATGTGGGGTGCAGGGGGCAAGGGTAGGCAGTGAGCAGGACTTCCTGGGTGGAGGAAAAGTGAGAAGAGCATTGGCTTGTGTTTCTTCTTCCACAAAGAAGCTTTGCTACAGTGCAGGAGGACGAAGAGGGGCTGTTTTCAACTGTGAAAGGGTCCCTCCTGAGAGACCCTGGCTAAACATGGGAAGAAATATCAGGGATCTCATCTCTACTTGGTTTCACACGGCAGGTCGCCTAAGGAGCAGACATCCATTAGTGAGAATTCAATCCTGTCTACTCAAACTGTTGACTGTTTTATTTTTTTAGACTTTAGCTAGGTAAGTGCAACAGTCCAAAGAGATTGGTTTGTCACCATTATAACCAAGCAGATGTTTCACAGCAGATAATTTATGAGCTGACTTTTGCCTTTGCCTCTTCATGAAGTGATTAGATGGTGCTCAAAGCATTCATTATTCAACAGATTTAAATCTATTTCCTGGGCTTGGTCCTCCCAGGAGCATCGCAATTTGGTTGTATTTCAATAAACCATTGGCTTTGTCTTCAGCTTTCTGCCCACAGGCAAGGCCTTTCAGCTGCCTGAGGTCAAAAACAGGTGAGAACTGCCAACAATCAAGGTGCTGTGAGCCAGCAGGCCCTGGACAGCCATCACGAGACACTGATTTCAGGCCAGCTGGGTCTTGTGGGTCATGCTGTGAATCTCCCAGGAGGATACAGGTGCCTGAAGAGACACCAAGTTGTGCAGTGAGGGGTGTGTCTTATACCTACTCTGTTTGCTAGAACGAGACTGGCATTTTTGGCACCTGCAGGCAAGAGCCTTTTGACCATGCACATGGTATGCACCCTCTTGCATGAATGTCAGCCAAGTAATAAGCAGCACGGATGCAGCCAAACTGTGTTTAGGAGCCACAGGCAGACTGTCTGAAGCAGACTTTGTTCCATCTTCTTTGTGGCTGGAGGGAAAAATTGCCATAAGCAGTTTTTTATTACGCACATAATGTGGTAGGAAAAAAAAAAGCCAGGAGAAGGAGCTAGGGAGCAGGAAATAAATGAGTGAGTGTTCCTAGCAGTGTTCGTTTTGGAAGCCCTTGGGTCCCAACACAGCTGGCTTAACAAGAGGACAGTACTGCAGGTGCTGGACACATGGCACAGTTTCCTTCCAGGAGCATTCAGAACAACGATGCCTTAATGATGCTCTTTTTCCCCACCGCAAGAGCTAGGTCTAGGCCGTGATTTTTTTCTTCTTTTATTGTTTATGTCTTTTCCAGTAGCTATTGGAAATCGCCTGGTGGGGTGAAATCCCCATTGCACTGGGAGTTGTGCAAACTGGTAACACGGAGGCAGTCTGTGCCAGGGAACTCTGCCATCCCACTTCAGACCACTGCATGGGTCACTACCAAACCCAAAGGTTGCTTTCTGCAGTGCAGTTTCTTGTGTGTCTTGGTGCTAAAATGGTGATTGACATGCTAATTAAGAGCTGCTCACAGAAGGCTGTTGAATAGCATGTTTAGGACAAGAAAGGTGGGCAAAGGCCTTAACTGAAAAAAAATATATTAGAGGTATATAATGAACTTTATTTTAGGGATATTGTGTACTTCATTTCAAGACTGAAAGGGCTCTGTAGTTTGCCTGCTACATTTTCTTAATATGGTTTTTATTTGTTTTTGCAACACTCTCTTGCCTTGTTATGCCAAAATGACTTTGACTTTACTCCAGCGTAAACAGGATGTCAGTGCTTGAAGCTCTTTGCACAACGCATGGCCAGCGGTGGGGACCGACAAGGGGCAGCTCCTGCCATCAGCGCACCACCGAACACCGGGGCCCACCACAGTGACGCTGGTCGTGCCTAGGGCTTGGCTGGGTGCTGCTGGAAACTGCAGCGGTGTGGGCAGTGAGGCCCATCGATGCTGCAAGCTGTTTTGTACCTGTGTTTGCTGAAGGATGGGATGGCTGCAGGGCACCCCACCAGGCCTTTCTGTCAGAGCCGCCATGGCAGGCCTGGTGTTGGCAGCACCTCCTGTCCTGACCGATCCCCACAGGCCCCACCATGCTGTCCTCTCTCTGCAGAGCGTCCTCGCTGTGCAGCTTGATTTATGGTGTGGTGGCGTATGTGGGGCAGGGGGGAGGTGGTGTGAAGGGACAGCTGGTGACTGCTGTCTGCGTGGGCACACACTTAGGCAAAGCCTTCTTCTGAAAGCCCTCGTGTTTCCCAATTTAGAGTGGACTTGACCTCTGTGCTGTGCACCCTGCCTTACATCAGCTACATGTGTTGCTCTGTTTGAAGCACTGAGTGTCCAGGAAGGTAGTGAAATCAAAGACACTCTAGGTTTGACAAGGTGTTGAGCAACCTAAGTGGCCTGTTTCGAGCAGGAGCAGTGAGCACCCTGCCAGCCTCAGCTGCTCTGCGATGCTGCCCACCTCATGAACGGCACCTGGGTGCCTGCTTGAGGATCCCCACATGTCCGTTCAACAGGATGTATTCAGCCCAGCGTGGCTTGTGGTGGAAGTTTTGGCACCAAGACATACACACTGAAAAAAGGGTGATGCCTGGAAAGCCTCAGATGCCTTAAATCAAGCACTGGCAGGCTGCGCTGTGTGCACAGGCTTTGGTTCAACCTCAGGCACACCCAAGGCAGATTTCTGGGGGGTGGCGAGGGATGTGCCTCGCTCTTTGTTCATGTGGAGCTTGTGCCCTGTGCATGTCCCCTGCGGGAGGGGCATCCAGGTGAGGAGAGCGCAGAAGCTGTGCAGCATGAGCACATTAATCATACACTTCCCTGTGACACAGATTTAGTGGGCTGTCTTCTGGCTCACTTTAATACCAGCACCAAAATGACCGAGGTTTAACGAAGGCCTTATCTGTACCCAGGAGGGAGCTAGAAGCAAGAGATCATCGACTGTGAACCTGCTTCTCCCCCCTCCCCTGAGACCAGGGAAGGTTTTACACTGCAGGGGCAGCCAGTGTGGATTTGTTCTCTGGTGTTACTCTGTGTAAGGGAAGGACCCGATGGGGGAAGGAGTCATCAGCAAAGTGAGAGACATTCAAAGGCCACTGGACTTGCTGAGCGTGGCATTCAGGCCTCCGGTGAGAAGGGATGGACCTGAATTATTTTAAGGATCATTTTAGGAAGAGGCCTCTCCTGACTGTGGATGCCCTGGAGATGAAAGACAAACCTGAGATGGTGTTATTTTATTTGCTCCAATAAACATTTGATTTATACAAAACAAAACAAAAAATAATAAAAAACCACCACTGTTTACAAAGCAAGTTAAGTGCTTGAAACATTTGATAAACAAGAGTATATATTGTTCACATTCCTATTTCATACATGATGTACAGGTGAAGTATGCCTTAAAAGAATTAAAAAAATCCTTTACATGTAGTAGTAAAAAAAAAAAAAGAAAGAAATGTCAGTATTGACCCTTCTTTTGGGCCTGCACAGGCACTGGCAGCACCTCGCTAGATGGCAGTGGCCCTGCAGCTCCCTCACTTCTTGTTTTTATTAAAAAAAAAAAAAAAAGAATCACCCTTCCCCCCTAAAATTCGACACAGCATCCTCTGAATTCCACTGTAGTCGCTGAGATTTTGCCCTGCTCTGTTTAAATATTTCTGAGTAGTTTAGTTTAAATGGAACAAAAGCTAACAAAACCACTTGAAATAAAATATTTTCCATCATAAGTTTGAACTCCTATTTAAATGAGTATGATTCCTGTTGACTTATTTGGCAATGTCTTCTAGAAAAATATCAATGTTTATCTGTCAAAGGTGTTTAATAAATTGCACTGGATATAGTCCTGTACAGGACTGGTCTGTGCTGGCTGAATTTCTAGTTTCCAAGGCCTGCTTACATGCCAAGGGCAAGAAAAAAAGTGAAAAATCACTGCAAAACTCCTGAAGATAAAATTGTTAGCATTTATTAAACACGCTGCTGTCATTTATATAAGTCCAATGTAATGCCAACTGTCTTCCTAAATATGTCGGAGACCAGAAGCCCTGCTATCCTATATGCAAGCAGCGTGGAGGGCAGGATATGACATTAATCTGATGTTATGGATCTTTCCCTCAGCTCTGAGGTCCTCGTGCAAAAATAAAGGCACTGGGTGTTGTCTCGCTTTTTTCTAGAAAGCGTGGAACAGAGTCAGACCATGGTGTGTCAAGCAATTAGACATGCTGTACATGGAAAAAGTATTTGTTCTTACAGCAACACAATCAAGGTAAAAGGAAAGGGGAGGGGAAAAAAAAAAAAAAAAAGAGTACTGCCTGCACTCAGAATGCAGAGCAAATATAAAACATCTGCTTGGATTATTGCTGGTCGTGTCTTGTTTTGTATGGTTTGGGGGTGGGGAAGGGAGGAGGGGAAATCTCATCCTGCTGATATTTTGCAACCTGCTTGCAAGCAGCATGAATTGAAAGCAATAAACATGTAACGCTAATGACCTCTGTATGAAAACACACGTACGGGAGGGGGCAAACATCCTCACACTCCCATTGTGGGATGCTGTGAGGACTTTGGGGTTAAGGCAAGAGGGCAAAGACATCCCTGAACCTTCTAAAATGTGCAGCAGACAGGACTGCATAGCTACAGCTGCAAAGCCAAATCTGCCTTTCTGCTGTGAGACTGCTCCTGCAACTGTGAGCTCCCGGGCCACAGCTGGGTGCTTATTGTGTCTCCTTCGAAAGCCATCTTCTTATTGCTTATTATTCCTATCTTTTTGGCAGAGTGCTTAGTGCACAATTGCTAGTGTCCTGATGTGCCAGTCTCCCCAGGATCTTTCCCTAAATGGGGAGGGATCTCTAATGCACAGGTAATTTCCTGGAGGCATTTTTAAAACTCTTTCCTTCAGAGCATGGCTGTTTATATATATATATATATATATATATACACACATACATACACACATTTTTTATATATATATGTATATATATATATATAAAAATAGCAATTTCATAGTTATATACAGGCATTAATAAAGTGCATAATGTTATTGGCTATTCTCAAATCTCATTTCCTGAGGAAGTGCTACATACATACATAGCTCCTCCCATGACACGGCACAGCCAACGCTAGGGTATGACACCTGCTCCCTGGCTTTTAACTCCCTTGAATACATCTCCTTGTCCAGAGCCACAGCTTAAAGGGAGTAGTGACAGCCTCAGTCCTCCAGGAAGCAAGTCAAGGCACCGATCGAGACTTCTTCCTTCGCCAAGGTTTAGGAGCGACTTCTCTCCATTTCGGAGCTCTTGGGGTCGCGCTACTTGGCGGTGGTCATGGAGCCGTCTTCGGGGATCTTCTCCTCCGAACAGCTCCTTCCTGAGAGCTTGTCGTGGTGCTTCAGCTCGCTGAAGCGCTCCGCGACGCACTGCGCCGTCAGCCGGGCCTCGGGGTCGTGGTCCCAGCACTCGATCAGGGTTTCACACACCATCTGGATGCCCTACAGAGAGCACAGGGAGACCAGCTGTGATGGGGACAGTCTGAGTCACCGCCAAACCGCATCTGTGAGAGTTTGTTTTAAGGCCCTCCGAAGTGCAGGGGGTTACTTGTACGTGCTGGAGGTGACGGAACCAGTCCCCAAAGTGCTTTGTGGGCTCTGCTGTCACTGTATTGGGGGCATTGGCTTTTTTTTTTTTTTAATATATTTTTTTAGAAAAACACCCTACTACTGTACTTGCAGCAGCTTACATCACTGGTAATGTCATACTTGGATGTATATTCTGATACTTCATAATAAGAAAAATGATGCTTTGGAACAGCGTTAGGGAATCAAACAGTTTTTGTTCCAATCGATATGATCAGACTGCCTGGATAATGATGTCCTGCTCAACCCATCCATCCCTTTGCGTGCCTGAATTCTGTATGGGCTTTTCGAACAGATTCTGATTGCCAGCAGTATCAGGCCCTACATCAGCCTTTATGAATTCCCCGCAGACTAAGTAAAACTATGTGCAAATACGGGCCGCAGTCCCACAAACACTTAAACACATGTCACTCACAGATGTAACTATTTAACCTTCATTTCAATGCTGATGCACATGTTTACAGGAACAAAAAACAGTTGCATCTTTGTAATGCATTTTGTAAACATGAGGTATTTGCCAGGAAATTGTGTGCTTTGCGTTATGACACTAAAAGCCCATTAAGTAGGATTTATCTTAAACTTCTTATTTAAAAAAATAACATTTCACAACAGTGCATTAATTGCGTAATTTACCTAATTGGTGATGTTGACTGATGTCAATGTTAATAGCAGAACGTTATTGTCTGTATACAAATAGCATTAGTTTTCTGCTGGCATTGAAATTACAAGCAGTAAATTAAATTAAATATTAAACATTAACTCGAAATCAATAGTGCAACAAATCTCATTAAGGGGGAAAAAATGTAATATGTAAATCCATTCCAGAATTTTATCACGATGAATAATGAGTTCATTACAAAAACACGACTGCAGTGGAAGGAAATGAATATGGAAGAGCCATTACAGTAAGAGCAACTTCTGTGGAGTTCAAAGCAGATCCTCAGCTGCTGTAAACTGTCACAGCCCTGCTGAAGCCAATGCGTCACTGAATTTCAGACAGCGCAACGTGAAACTCTGAAGGGACTCAAGCGGAGGGAATTAAATCCACCTTCATTAAATGTCCTGTGCCTGTGTTATCAGGCATCCATTTCCTGCCTCAGAGCCTCCAGTGAGCCCTGCTGGAGCCTGCTGCACATGCCCCAGAAATGTGCAAGTGCAGCATAAGGCATCCCAGTCGGGGGTGTGGGTGGCACGAACTGGCTCCCTGAGCACCCCAAGCCCCGGTGGTTCCCTGCCCTGGCGCCCTGGCCATGCTGGCACACTGATGCTGGCCCTACAGCTGGTCAGCTGTGCCTGGAAGGTGCTCCTGAAGCCTCCCTTCCCAGGGCACAGCCAGTTTGTGCCCACAGGAGTGGCTCTGCCCCAAATTCAGTCAAGGCCCCATGCCATCTAACCCTGCCTGAGGCCTGCTTTAAGTGCCAGTGACTTTTGCTTTATAGGGGCCTTCATCGACCTCGATGACATGTGCGTCACTTGACTCTTCCCAAACACACAACGGAAATATTTGCTGACAGCTTCTGCCTTTGCGTTAGCATAGGCCATATCTTTCTCTCATATGCTGTAATGGATTGGTACTAAGTTAGATTTCCTTTTGCTGTTGAGAAAACTTATTGTCCTCAATTTGCTGACCACAGACCTTCCTGTTGTTCTTCTCTTTCCCTAATCAGTTCTCTACACTGCTCTATTTTTCTTTTTTTTTCACACAGAAGACCGTGACTTTTGAGTATTCTCAGAAAGTTCTCACACTGTTCCTAATTTTAAGCATTTTCTTCTACTTATTTTTTTATTTTCCCCCAAATGATCTGGCTCAGGATCTTTTCTGCTTTGTTAATTGGGATCTTCTAAAGTACCATGTGTATATTACCAGTTTGGACTTCGTTTTGCCTTTGTGGAAAAAAACAACTGCAATTAACTCGTGATCACTTTTATTAGCTCAATTACAATTACAAGAAAAATAATTCTGCAATTACTTTTCTATTCTACGCAGATGAGCACTAATACAACCTCTCCTTCCCAGCTCAACATGTTAGTTAGAAGATGGTTGTAGCTCTAGCTCCTAGAAATTTCTAGGGCCTTTCAGTCCTGCTAACATCAGATATCCAGGTGTCCCTCAAAACACAGCTCTCCTCCCCAGTTAAAGCACCCCTCCTCAATAATCCTGCTCATTACAGCTGGCTGCATAAGGAATGATACCACTGGTCCAGGAAGGGGCTGTGCTCTGCCACAGTCATCAGGCAGCAGATGTGTTGCTCCTGGTTGGAGGAGTGATTGATTACAGCCACTCACATGGCCTTTCCTAAGTAAGTGTTAGACTATGATTTTAACATCCCAACTGGAATGAAAAAGGGAGTGTTATATTGCTCCTGATGGAAATTCTAGCTGGTCTTGGTTGCCTGGGCTTTTATAAATGTCCCCTGTGCTTTCCTTTTGTCTGTAAGACCACTCAACATACCGCATTGACAAACGCAATGACCAAGCCTCACTTCTCTGACATGAGTCTCATTTTATCTCTTCTGATAAAACTGCTTAGAGCAGAATTTAAGAAATGCATGCCTTTGGCTTGTTTCCATTCAGCTACTCAGAAATCAGGCCGTGACTATCACACCTAGGAAGTGCAACCGTGGTGTCCGCTAACGGGGAAGGCTGATAGAGTGCCTCCCGACATGCAGGGGAAAGGGACTGCTACTACACAGAATAAAAACAAACTGGCTTGCTGACGATTCATTTCCTATTTTCTTAAACCTGTCAACAGTTGGGATTCCACTATGACCGTTCTCCGTGATAAAGTGCTGAAATTTGTTTTCTCTGCTGAAGGGATGCATGTGTGAAGTTGCTCTCTTTGACCTTTCAGAGCCTGCACGCAGTGTGCTGTGAGGCCCTAATTATTCTGTGGCTGTCTAGATGGTTGTTGAGTCTCAGGTTTCCTTTTTTTTTTTTTTTTTGGTATGGTCACTTTCAGATTACACTGGTGGGCAGTAGAAATTCCAGTGCTTTCGGGGCAGGCACAATGACCTTGTGGTGTCTAAACCATGGGCAGCATCAGTGTCATCATGTGGCAGAGCTCTGATCTGTTCAAAAGAGAGATCCCTCCCACTGAGCAGGATGCTGAGCTAAGGCTCAGGCTTTGGGCAGCAGCTAAATGTGTGGCGTGGCTCCCAGCTGCTTCGATGTGGTGCTCTTACCTGATGGTTAAGCCAGGAGCTGGGGATCTCGGGTCGCCCTCTGTCTCTTAGGACGTTGTCCTTCATGCTTTCCACGCAGGGGTGTTCTCGCACTTTAGAGCCGAATGGGGGCTCGTACTCTTTCACTTCTGCCAAGAGAATAAGCAAACACAAGGGTATTCAGCTGGGCTGTGCTGGTGCCAAGTGTGAAGGGAGCTGGCTGTTCTCCGGAGGAGTAGGAGGCACTGATTAGCTGCTCAGTGCCACTGCTCTGCCTGACCAGCTCCAAACAAAGCAAAGCCAGTTGGCATGTTCAAAAATATTTCAGATGTGTTTCTCCCACATGCCCCCGCCCTCCCTCCCTCCCTTTTTGTTTCCTAGCCAACTAGACAGTTCTCATTTAAACCCTTTAGTACATAATCATATTAGCCACAGTCAGAGCAGCAGAGTCACTTGTAATGGCTTGGGAGCCTTTCACAGTCTCTGCTGAGCCAAAACACTCAGGGACTTCAAGGTGAGCTTCGCTTGAGCCAAGCTTGCAAGAAATGGTTACTTTGGTCCCCTGTAGGTTCCCCGGGGTCCCCACACACTTTCCAGGTGAAATATACACCGAAATCTAGGTCATAGATATTAATGTGCCAGATTGCTAGGAGGAAAGAGTTGCTCGAAAAGGACAAAGTTACAGCAAGGAACAGTGCTGGAAGCTTCCACATTACCCTTGTTTATTACCGAGCCAGTAGTGGTCTGCTCTTATTTTAGGCCTCTTTCCCAAAATAGGTCAGTTTTGACCCATGATGCAGGGGGCACGGCTTCCTGAAGGGGCTGCTGCCATTCTGGTTTTTGTTTGCATGTTGCATATTTTCTTTGCTTTTCTTTGGAGAGAGAAAGGAAGAGGCAGACATATGGGACCTTTGGAGGAAACTCAAGAAATCTCTGAGAGCGGAAATATTATAGTAGATGCTGACACAGTGTAGAAAATGCTGTGGTTTCTTTGGGAACAGATGGAGAATTTACTCATAGGCCTAATGACTTGCTAGTATTAGATAAAGATTTATGAAGTTGGCCTGTTCTGCTGCCTCTTATTTCTTTCTAGGAATTAATTGAGGGCAAGAAAAACTGACGTGTAATCTACTAGGCAGGCTGAAGAATGCAAGTGTCTAGAAGATGTGTGAAGAGAGATGAACAAGATGGGAGACATGGTGCTGCTGTATAATGTTGCAACCAAAGTTCAAATACAGTATCCAGCACTGCTCAGTCCTCTCCAGGGGCATTTTATAGTAAATAAGAACTCTGAGAAGGGCAATAACAATGATTAAGGGCCCAGAAAAAGTGTCCAGCAAAGCTTGGCTTTGAGTACTTTGAAGAGACAGGTGAGGGTACGGTAAAATATTGAAGTAATTAAGTATTGAGATAACATAGGTCAGGTCATTGACTGACATATCTCATGATAAAAACAAGGTAGTATTGAACATAACTAAAAGGTGGACTTTTCTCCAAAACCTTAAGAGTCAGGCTGTAGATCTCATTGCTTAGTGATGGCTATGAGAAGAAGACTTGACAAGCTACAGAAAAAGAGAGGGGACTTCTAAAAGAATAGCCTATGTCATAATAACAAACATTTTGGAAGAGATATTAAACCTCGTCCTTTAAATGTTTAGCATTTATAGGTCCAGCTGCAAACAACTATCGTGTAGTCCAGCAGATTACCCTACAGATGCCTCCTGCAGAGCTCTCCCTCCCTCTCCTGGATCATTTGCTGCTGGCCACTGGCCACACAACTCTCTGCTGCTTGTCTATAGTCCTGAAACACAAGCTCTGTCTTCTCATAAATAAATTACTTTCTTTTCGACTCAAGGGCCAAAGTCTGCTTTGCTTTCTTCCCTCCACAAGAAGGCATACCAGTTTCATCCACATTGATCCGAGTTTGAGATTATTCAGCTGAAGTAAATTCACAAGACTTTAGCCCAAGAAGTTAACTGAGAAGTTCCCGTCCTGCTGGTCAAACCCGGATCTCCATGCAGCGCAAGCCCAATGATTACAAAGCAGATGCATTTACTTACAAAGGTAATCGAAATAGTAAAGATTGCTGAGGAAACCTAAATAGCATGATCTATACACCGTCTCCATCGGGTATGGTTTGATTACAGTAGTGATCCTGGACACTAGCCAAAGCTCAGAGATCTCCTAGCAATAGCAGAGAAGACGATCCCTGTTAGGGACAATCGACCACAACACAGTGTGAGGGGCAAAACAGGCTGGAAAAGAGCATGTAGGGGGAGACAAGCATCAAGGAGAAATGTTGAGCAATGGCACCTGTGTGGTGTGGTACTGTCAGCTGTTTGGAAAGTTCTCAGCACCATATAGGTTACTTTTAATGTGAACAGACCGTTTTGAGCACATATATGTCTTTTTTCAAGAAATCCCTGCAAGCTAGGCTCTGGTTTGCTCTTCTGTGCTTGCCTCAGAGGAGTCTGAGTGTGCAACAGAGGGAAGCTGGTGCTGTGGTGCTGATCTGTTCCCTCTTGCTGAGCTGAATCTGAAGGCCACTGAGGTTTATGAGACAGTTCATGTGGGGGAAGGGAAAGCCTTCCTGGGGAATTGACAGGTTTGTAATACATTTTCCAGGTACAAGAAATTCCTTCTATGCTATAAGCATTCCTCTTCTAAATATAAAAACTGTTTTTTTTTTTGTTTGTTTGTTTGTTTGTTTTGTTTTGTTGTTATTGTTCATTTGTAAAGGAGGAGAAATTGAGGCCAGATGGCAATTCTCTGTAATGACTTTATAGTAATACGGCCGTGCCTTCCCTCGGTTTGAAAAGCATGCAGCATCTTCTTGCTATTTATTATCTCGCTTCTCTCTCCCTTAGAAAGAAAAGCCCACTGAATCCTCTGGCAGTAAATCCTCCTTATGCTGGGGAATCTCAGGTGTCAGACACATTTTGCAGTAATAGCTAGGGTTATTCATGGATCATGTTGACGTGCTGCAGTAGATGTAACAGATGCCAGTCTGAGGTAGGTTAAGATGTTCGTTCCTAGATGCTCATGAACAGCTATACACAGATGCTGAATCTATTTTTCATGACTTATATGTTTCTTTTGATTGTTTTTTGACCAGTCAGGCACTAAAAATGACAACTGGTTGAAGTACCATAAATACCTCAGGTATCCTGAACTACAGCACCTTTAGCAGTCATTAATGGCAGGGCTCCTTCAACTTCAACCTCCAGCATTTAATCTTTATGGTCGTGGGCTACCTTGCACTAATAATCACTGCACCTCTGCTTCCCTTTAACGCTGGCATGGCCATAACTCTCAGAAAGGCTGGGACTGGATTGTAGCCTCAAACAGAGTTATTACTGAAAATCTCTATTTGTTGTGCCTGATGAATGCTTTGGAAAATTTGGCTGTGAGTTCCTCAGAGGAATAAGCCTCTCACATGTGATCTTCTGCTCTAAACTCATTGTAGTGACATTCTCTTCCTTCAGGCCAGAACTACACACCTGCAAATCCTGTCAACACTCCCGCATGTGATCTGTCTTGCTGTTTTTTTGTGGGACAGCTCCTCATGCCGGCAGATGAAGGCTTATTTGTAGAATTAAAGCAGGAGTGAGGTGAAACAAGGCTAGCAAAAATCACAGAGCAAAGTCCACAGCAGTGAGCTGGTGCTTGGGAGTTTTGTGTCCTTTTGAAACACCCCTCCTTTTAGAGTTTCCAAGGGGTAAGCCACAGGAGAGAGAAATCTGTCAGTGGTGGGGCTACTGAGACAGCTCACATACATACGTACACACACATCTGCATGTGCATGCAGTGTGGCTTTCTTCATGCTAGAGGAATTTAGGCGGTGGACCTCCTTAGCTGTTGCACAAAGGGACTGTGCAAGGCTCCAAAGCCATTTCATGGCCAAGTTCAAGGAGTTGTCAAATGCTTGCTTCACATTTTCCCTTGATTTCCCAGTTCCACTCCTTTCAAATACGAATGTCAGCTGGGAAGGGTGAGGATGAGTTGGGATGGGTGAACTCACTCCGCAGTTTCCCTTGCACAGACACGTTCTAAGTGACTTCACATCTGATGATCAAAGACACAGCCACCCTTCCAAAGGGTCAGGGGTGTGTGAGCTCTGCTCTGATTACAGGCTGCTTAGTCACTGTGTGCTGGATTCTCAGGTGGGAAAGCAGCAGAGCCCAGGAGGGAGATCTTATCTACCGCCACCTCGGCTTGTTGAAGGATGGCACCAAATACCCTACATGTAGTACTGTGGTGACACATGGGGAATTTCTGGGAGATGAGCTGCTGTTGTGGGGTGATGCTGCGCCGTGTGGATGTACCATCTCAGGGCTACATGCCCCCGCATGCCATCGCAATGCAGGCATGTCCCACTTCGGCTCCTCTCCGCAGGAGAAGCTTAAATCAGGCCTCAGCTGCAGAAGCCTCAGGGCTTAACGTGCAGGCACATCCCCACTGCACAGGCTACCAAGATGTTCACTGCTACCACTGTCACCTCTGCATGCTCAGCACGATGAACACCGAGTGTTTCACAGGCTACAGGATACACGAATGTTTAGTTGCAATTCCTGGCTGACTCTTCCCAAGTAAGCATAAGATTAACTAAAGATTTTATTCGCATTAAACACAGCTCTGGTAAAGCAAGGCTGCCATTTCAAACAAAGCTATGCTGCTATACCAAAGCCAGCCAACACTGCAGGCTGTACAATGCTGCACAAGCAACTTTGCCATTTTCTGAGGAGTTTCTCTTCTCCCTCTTCACCAGCCCTGTGCATCCAGAGGTTCCTATTCCTCTCCTCTCCTGCTGCCCCCAGCAGTCCCCTGGCTGCCGCAGCTCCGATACAAAGCAGATGGTTTTCTTTTCTTTCTAGGAGGCTGTCGGAGAAATTACACTTGCCTCAGTCGCCAAAGCTGTGTCGCTCTGAAAGCAAGTGGTTTAGATGAAAATTATATTTCTTGCAACGTGCAGCATCTGGTGCACAGCTGTTGCACTGAATGAAATACCAAGTTAACGGCAGTGTGGAGCAGTTGAAGTTCTCCCCAAAGCAGTATTGCTGAGTTTCTAAATATGCCTCTTAAATTATACTCCAGTGAAAAATCAGTCAAACTCGATCTTTGCCTCTGTCTCCCTTTCCCTTGTGCCCCATTTCTGCTTCTCTGTATTTAGCACAACAAAGTAACAATGAACAGCACAGCCTTTCTCGAAAGCTGATCCCCACCTGCATATTTACTACGGCAGCTTCACAGTATGGATTATGCTGCTGGGTATTTTTGTTTAAACGTCTGCTAACTGCAAAGGCCTGGCATGCTGTAGAGACTGTGCTCGACAAGGCTGCTGCAGTGAAAGAGCCTGCCTCCATCACCTCCCACACTCACCCAACACCTGCACGTTGACAAACGGATCCTGAGAGATACCTTTGTAGAAGAAGTAAAGTCACCCTACCTTTACGTGGGTTGAGTGGCAATTAGCCCCCCACATGCTTCCTTCCCTAATTGTTGAAAGTTGTTAATGCCACCGCCTCTGCATTCGGCTGCTCTCTGAACTTCCATGGACCTGCTCTACCAAGAGGGAGCCCACACTGCAGTCAGGCCTGTGCTGGGACAATGGCCTCTACATCTTTTCGGCTCCTTGGAAAGGCTGGCTGCAGTGAGGACAGCCTACCCTGGCTTATACATGAGGTCATTCCTCTCAGAGCCCATCAGTTCAGAAAGACAAGAGGGGTTTGCGTGAGTGGAGGGAAGGGTGCAAGGAGAGGAGGGAGTCTCACGGGTGACAGATGGAGAGGGAAGCAGAGGGGGAGCTGCAGTCACGAATCACTGTAAGCATATTTTACCAGCTGGTTGCAAAGAGTCAGCCTGCACGAACCAAGGGAAAATCTAAGAAGGAAATGAGAGAAACCATGCGATGCTGCTGCAGCTCAGCACCAATGACAAGTTAAGGGAGGTACATCCTGGGAGTTATTTTTAGCTGCTGTGGTTGAAGACACTAAACCCAAGTTCCACCCCCTACAGATCTACCCAAAGACTCCTGTGGTTCTGCTAGGGAGTTCAGCTACCTGCAAAGATGACTGAAATATGGAAACAAAATTTGAGAAGTGTGTTTCTGGAGATGAGGATAACTGAAGGATGAAGTGAATAAGGAAAATCATGGGATGGGGGTTAAGCTCCACCTTGAAAGCAAAGGGTATGCTCAGCCAGAGAGATCTCTCTTTTTCCTAAAATGACTTCAGCTTTTCTTCTCAAGGTTATAACGGGTCAGTCTCTACCAGCTAAACATGCTGGTGATTTTCCTTCCTTATGAAACTCCCTTTATATCCTCTTTTAGGCAGTTGCCTTTTGAGAACAGCAGCAATAAGGTTTGCTCTTGCTACAACCTCCATTTCACTGTACTCAGCAAATATGACCAGGACGGGACTCAGGCATCAGCAAAGATAAAAGAGTCCACAGTGAACAGCTCATATTTATATTAATAACGTGTGTTCCTAAATGCAAGAAACAGACAGCCCAAGAAACAGGGCAAAGATCCCTTTTCTCACGTTTTAAATCTCCTCAGCCACATTTACAAAGTGCTAATGAAAGGCTGAAGTTGTGCCAACGCATTTAGAAACATACATGACCACGACAGTTAAATGTGGATAGGTTTGCCTTGGAACATGCCAGACTGAATTTCAGTTCTTGAGGCACCACATGTTTTTGCCCCCAAAGATTTGACTAGAAAAGAATGTTTTTTCATGCATTTATGCTAGCGCTAGCTGTTTGCACACATACTCACTTTGTAGCTTTCCCGGCAGGGTGCAAATTGGGGCAAATCTGTTGCCCACAGGGCGGCCCACCCACAAAGACCAAATGCTGGTCAGACAGAGCCAGAGGCTGAGATGGAGGCATTCCTCCCTCCTGCACACAGACACCGTGGTGCAGCCGCACAGCTGCTGTGCAGAGTGGCCTCAGAGACCTCGGTGGACAGTCTTGTGGTATCCCATGGTTGTGAGCAGAGAAACAAGGAGTGGCTATGTGCATCTTCCAAAGGGACACTGGTTTCCTGCTGTACACTATGTTCCCCATACTGTAGCGCTCTACCCTGCCAGATTGTCCTGTCTCTGTGGCAGCCCTTTGAGATGCAACTGTGCCAAGTCCAAGGAAAAGGGAGCCTCTGTACTTTTGGAAGTAGGGTAACAAATCAAAACATAGTCACATGTCTTCCATAATATCCACATCAGTGTTATCTGTAACAGCCTCACTCCTCAGACTGCCTGTGGGAGTCCTGGGCTGTGCGGCAGGTTTTGTCAGAATGATTACTAGACAATACGAGCAGACAGAAGAATTTTATATTTAACTTAGTCTTATTTTAGTCCCTGAAGTAAGGTGAAAATCTTCAAACATAGCAATATGTAATGCAGATATCTCAACAGCAACTTTTGTGATTTCTAGCACATACCAGTGCTGCACACTGGGAATTCGGGGGCAGCTTTAGGCAAAACAGAAATGGAGATTTTGTTTCTGTGAACAAACTCTGAATATGAACAAGCAAAGCAGCTCTTTTTGGAGAAATTCTGATAGTCAATTCCACTCATTTTCATTTTGTTACTGCACTTAATGCACTGAACCTCCTTTGTTTCTCAGGTGGATGATCTCTTGCAATATCACAAAAAATGATAAGTGGCAGCTGGGGATCTCAGGAAAGCAGAAAGGTTTTTGTATCTCTATAATGGCTCTTACTGAAATGATCAGTTAGTAAATGTGACACTTAACTGACCCCTCATTAGGTTTCAGAGTGAACATTCCATGAGGGCAAATGGGGGACAGTTACCACTTCTTGGTATTAATATTTCAAAGCTTCTTATATTTGCAATCATTTTGGGGGAGGACAGACAGACTGAGACTCTCAATATCTACTCAAGATGCTATAGTTTAAGGAAAAACAGACATTAATAATCTTTAAAAGTGGTCTACCTAACAGCAGTTTTATCCTTACAGCAGCTGGGGACTGATTTTCTCACGCTCTCAGGTGCTTGACCTTCAAGCCTGCTCATGTATATCTTATACTGCTGAAGGCCTGTTAGATTACAGTATCCAGACACACTAGAACAATCAGTGAGACCTAAATAGAATCACCCATGCCCACAGACAACCGCAAGATCACGTCTGTCCAAACATACTTTTAGAGAGAAGAAAACTGAGGGCACTTACCTCCAACACCGTTGCAGCGAGATGTCATTTCCCAGAGGACCAAAGCCATGGAGTACACATCTGTTTGTTTGAAGGATTCCACATTTTCTAGGTTCATCCTGGACTCCAGAACCTCGGGAGCCATGTACCTTGCTGTGCCAACCTGCAGGAGAGGAGATAGGGCAGAGCTCATGAGCTGAAACTGTAATTCATGCTTTGGATTCTGCTGTGATGCGACATCAGCTTTCACAGAAGCGGTGCCATTTGACAAGCATCCAACAATTCAAGCCATACTTGGCACAGGTCATATTTTCTGCTGCCATGGGAATCTGGCATTGTCTTGGCTACCAACTTGCACCTCCCTTGGTAAAGAAAAACACTAAAACAAACAAACAAACAAACAAACCCAGCAACCCTTTATAGTTCCTTAAGCCCATGATTTTGGCACTGACAGGTTTTCTCACTCTGGCTGTTTACTGAGATAAACTCTACCCTCTGGGGCTGAAGAAAATGCCACTGACCGAGTGTCTTTCAGATGAGCAAGAAACACCCTGTATTCTTTTACACTGCATATTACAGAGCAAGCAGTTTATTTTAACAGTACTCTTAAAATGAAAGTGGTAAATTCAGGCTTGGCAGAAGAAACCAGACACACAAAGACTAAATGCAGAAACACACATCTGAAGTGAAACCAAAAATCAGCCGTTTTTTGTTTCCCATAAAGTTTATGCACATTGAGTAATTTTCAGCAATGATTTTATCAGCTTTGCTGAGGT
The DNA here is from genome assembly GCF_963932015.1 of Anas acuta. NCBI lineage: Eukaryota > Metazoa > Chordata > Aves > Anseriformes > Anatidae > Anas > Anas acuta. The sequence continues at coordinate 42,860,571 of NC_088980.1, read as the reverse complement.
CTACATTATGACCTTGATTGCAGAAGGCAAAGTTTAAACGTCTGTTTTTATCAGAAGGAAGGATTTAAGGAATAATTATTGGATCATGCACCAGTTGCTCCCTAATAACAAATTCCTCACGGGGTAGGTATCAAAAAATTACATGCACACAGACACACACATACACATGTCCTGAAAAACTCCCAAGGTAATAAGTCTTTGATCAGGCAAACACAGCTTAAAATGGGAGACTGTTAGATCACACAAATAATAAACACTCAGAAGTGGATGATGCAGTAGGACCGGAGATTCAAATGGGCTGTTTGTAGACTGCCCTACAACCATCAGTCCAGAGCCCAGTGATAAGCAGGACTGGAAAAGATCATTTCAGTTATTGGGTCTGCAGTTGCTGAGAGAGCCATTTGGCGTGCTTCTGGAAACAACTCTTACAACTCCATCCTCAGGGCAAATGGGGAAAAAGTGCTGCAAGAAGTGTAATGCACCATATCCAAATGTTTGTAGCGCTAAAGCCTTGATATAAACAGGGGACAGCAAACAGAACAAAACAAACCAAACAACAACAAACCTGAGCATCTGTCCCAAAGTTAAATTCCCTATCATGTGGATTCTGTGATTAATTTAAGGCCAAGCATGTGAGCGATCCTGACACATTGAACAGTTACTTGGGATAATCATGTCTCAGCACCAATGAGTTCACCAATATCTCCCTGCCTTACAGAACATGAACATATGGAAACCCTACAGAAGAGGCTCTTCCTACCTCCATCCCTTCCCCAACACACAACTTCTTCCCCAAGCAGATTCCATGCAAAGTGTTAGAAGGGATACCGGCACACTATATCCCACGGTTCCCCAGCCCCAAATCCTGCTGTTTTCAACAGACTCAAATAATACGGATTCTTAACATTGTCCCAAGTGCTGTTTTAGTTTGGCAACATTTCACACTCTCTTTGCAGCAATAAAAATGATTCCGCAGCTTAGCTGCACAATGGAGGCTCAAGCCCTGTAACTAAAAAGTGCAATGGGAAATGCAGAGAAAATTTAAAATGACATGAAGAACGATATCAAGCTAATCCCATTTCCATCCTGCTTAGAATTTATCATCTGTTCCACTCTGCTCTGTCTTTTTATCTGCATTTAGATTATGAGGTCTTTGGGTCAAAGATACTGTTCCTGCATCTTGGGAAACATGAGTCCTGGACCTCAAAGACATTTTAGGTGCCTAAACTCCAGCAATTCAGAATTGATCATTTGTCTGGAATCGGGATATGCTTTCTCTCTGCAATGACTGGTCTGCTTTCTGTTCTTCTCTTCCAAAACTCCTAGTGAGGGATCATTTTACTTCCTGTAGTATATTATAATTTGTGCGAGTTTTGCAACTTTTATACTGCAGACCTTACATTTTTTTCAAGCTGTTGGGGATGCTTTGTGCCTTGAGGTATGTCAGTCAGATGGGCAGTGGATATCCCTCTTTATCTGATTAGGAAGATCAGCTGTTACAAGGCTGCTGCTGATGCCGAGATGAGGAACGCCTGCCCTTCCTGGCACCTGCCAGTCCTTTGAACACAATGGGACAAAGGTCCAGCTTTATGAACCCACATTAAGAATGTCTGCAAATATTAATCATCATGGATGGTCAAATGGCTAGACTAAAAAGACCACAGAAACTGAGAAAAAGATGTTTTACAGTTAGTCATTCTGGGCACTGGTATTGTATAGTCAATAATGGCTAATGGCTTCATGTGGAAGGTAGGTGGGTAGATGGGAACAAAGACAGCTTTGTAACCCCAACAACTTGCCTTGAACATTACAGTCTAAGTCTGACCAGAAAAATGGTAAAATACTTAAACTCTTCTATTTATTTCATAGGAAGCTAGAAGTTTCCTTGTATTAAAATTTGGGTCAGCTCCATTATATACCTTCAAAAACTGGACCTCCTGGTGGAAAACGTTTAAGTCAATGGGTGAAGTTTAGAAATGACCCAACAGGCCAATTCTTGTGCAAGAGCTCTTTGACAAAAGCTACAGCACTAAAATTGGCATATTGGGAAATTTGGGTGGGTGGTGCTTCTATGCCCAGAAGAAACAAGGTGGAGGTTAACATGGAGCCACTTCATGCTACTTTACCCCTTGCCACAGAGAATAACACTAGCTCAACCACTGATTCAGTGAAGCTAAACAAAGTAAAACATGGGGCCTCTACACGAGCGCCTGAGGGCACCAATTTCAAAGCAGTAACTTGCTCTGGACAGCACTGTGCTTTGTTGTCAGTGTTAGTGCGGACTGTGGAAGTGACAGTACCAAAGCTCTCCTCCTATTTCCAAGTGTCTGTGAGCAATGCCAGAGAAATCAGCTTGAAATATGGGCTGTCTTTAAGCAGTTGAAGTCTCTGAGGGGTGGGTGGGGTTAAGTTTCCGAGCCCCTGACATACACTGCCAAACACTGTTTTCACTTTACTCCAAATGGAACCAGTCTTATCACTGTCAATATGGGATGACTTCACCAGACTCCAAAAGGCTCTGGCATGCTGGAGAAAAATGGTATGTGACTGTGAGCCGTGTTTGTATTATTTTAAATATGCCTTCCTTGGTTATCATTCACTCCTGACTGTGGTTAATAAACCCTTTCAAAATGAGATCGGGGCAGTTTCCTCATACTAACGAGAATTTCGAAGAGAAAGATCTTCGTTTGATAAACAACAGCAAAGCTCCCATGAACTCAATAGAGTACTATTGCCTGAAGAGCTGTCCCTGAAAACTCCCTAAACCAAAATATTAGTTCCATGCAAAGTAAAAGGCAGGGTAAATGGACAGGCTTTGAATGGGACCTATGTATAATTATAAATAGTAATTAATTAGGAATTAATTCACTTAACAAATGGCCTGAATTTATACTACAGGATCTTTCATCAGAAGAGCCAATATTTAGAGATATACTTGAAAAAAATCATCTTCAAAGTATTCACTAACATCCTTGTGGTATGCCTGTGAAGTAGATGAGCCTTATCCACCCTGCTTAGTTCAAAAAGCAACAACAGAGCAATTATTTTTATTTGACATTCTTACATTTTCTTGCATGTGGAGAAAGTCCCCTGATCTTAAATAGGTTTATTTTCGGCCTTTTAAAGTGATTATATATCACTGCAGTTATCTGCCTATGCCTGTTGAGGACAGAGAGGACTGACTTCACATATGCTGGGGTACATCAGCAGTGGGTCTGCTCACACAAAACCATAGTGCCGCAAGGCCTGAAAACTGTGGTTTAACCTCAAAATATGAAGTATATCCTTATCGTGTGTGTGCATTGCAGCAGCACCACAAACTGTAGCTGACAAGCTCATACTTGTTTCAATATAAATGCATAGTGGTGGCATCATATGCATATGTAGCTCTCTGATCAGAACAAAATCTTCACTGCACTTCTCTCACTGTTGCTTTAATGTTAAATTTAAAGCCTATTTGTTTATATATACATATAAAAAATAAACACACAAAAAAGCAGTTACATTTATTTTTGGTGATTTTAAGTAAATATGGCAGCATATATTTTTTAACCCTCTCTTTTCACCCCAGGAACTTATGCACCAGCTGATACAACACATACCGCACCTCTTCAAACTTTTAACTTACCTGCCCACTATTAGCCAAGTCATCCACAGAGAGAGAAGGGTCCAGCCTCAAGGATAACCCAAAGTCACAGAGACAGCAGGTTAAATCATTTTTCACCAGGATGTTGGAACTCTTTAGGTCTCTGTGCACAATAGGGGTTTTGGGGCGACCACAGGGTGTGTGATCACTATGGAGATGGGCAATCCCTCGGGCCAAGGATCCACCCAGTTTCCAGAGGTCCTCCCAGCTGATAATGTGTCGTGTGAGGTATTCCTGCAAGTTTCCTCTAGCATGGAAGGCAGTGATCAACCAATACTGTTTACCAAGATCTGTCTTACGCTCCTCTGCCGTCAAGAACTGGAGGATGTTCTCATGCTTGAGATTTACATCTGAAAAAATGTCTTTCTCAGTTTTCCAGGAGGCATACTCTTCATAGGGGAAGATCTTGACTGCCACAGTTTCATACTGCTCAGATGTGTTTTGCTTCAGTTTGGCTTTATACACTTCAGCAAACCTTCCTTTGCCAACAACAATGTCCAACTCAATGGGCAGCAATTCTGTGTTGTGGTTGATGTTGTTGGCACAGGTAGAGCTGATATCTGAACGGTCATCATCTAACATAATAGCACAAACATCACTGCAGTCCTTATGTTTCCTGGGCTTAACATTCTTCTCCCATGCCTTGTTGAGCTTCCTCTTCTTATGAGTGCGGTAGGCATAAAAGATAACAATCACAGCAACAGAAATCACCAGTAAGGGGACAAGACTTATGATTGTGACTTTGGAAATTTCATCTTTCTCCTCTGGCTTATGGGGGTCATCTGTAAAGGAGAGCAGAAGGAAGACATACATTAAATGACAGCATAGATTTGTGTATACAGGAAGTTGTCAGTAACCTACAATTTTCATTCAGTGTGCAATACCTGATTTCCTCCATTAACAGTAAATAACAAAAATGATCACTACTTTCTTACCTCAAAATGTTCTTTTGTATATAGGCCTGCAGGACATCCCTGTCTGCTTATTTTATATGGAGCCAGACTTGAATGAGCAAGAAACTAATGTAATTTAATAGCTTTGTTCTTCTCTAAAGGTCTCAATACGTTTTGGACGAAACCTTCACACTCCTAAAGACAGTAGCCAAAGTCCCCTGCACTTACACTGATGATGTATTCTTCTGCCCCTTTAACCAATAATTACAAGAAAACATTAATTTTTCTCCAAAGAACTTGAGTGATAAGTAAATAGACAATGAAGCACACAAAGACCCAATTGTCCAGTTACCATGCCAGATCACGTATATTTCAGTAGGATCCATATAAAGTCATCTTCAGGAAGCCTATCCATGCACAAATAACGCCTGCTAATATTCAAGCACAAAATGTATGCCTGCACATGAATCTGAAAAACAAAACTCATTCTCTTTCTTTGATATATGTGAAAGCGTTGCTACAACAAATTCAAACACCTGCATGTGCACAGGTGTTTGAACCCTTTAGGCACAATCAGGCATGTATGGCACATCTGAGAACTGTCATCCCCCGTGCACTTTTTGCATGGATTTATGTAACTGAAAACTTCCTCCGTGTGTCACTTCCTGGCTCTACACTGGCTGCCTTGTTGGAAAACCATAGATAGCTCATTCCAAGCTCCTTAGTGGATGTAACCCCACTAGCATATTGTTAGATGAAGTACATAGGGATAGGGAATAAAAGGACAATAGAGACATATTCTTGAATAAGGACATGCTCTGGGAACAGAAAGGAACATATTCCTCTCTGAGATGCCCTCACACCCCTAGAAATGACCCTACTAGTTCAATCTGGGATATATCTTAGGGAAAAGTCATCAAGTTGGACTTAATGATCCTTATGGGTCCCTTCCAACTCCGGATATTCTATGATTCTATGAAAATAAATAGCATGAAAGGGAATAGTTTTATTCTGAAAACAGACTAAAGGGAATCAGAACTTAACTGAACCTGATTTGATTGCACGATGAAAACATACTCTGTTAGCCTATTTCTTCCTCTGAGTCACAGTAAATGCGCTGCATTACTTTTCCATGGCGGAGGTCACTAATTGGAAGAAGCCCTGAGGGTCTAACCTGAATAGACTAAAACAATTAATGCTGTAACCAAAGTTAAGCAAGTGGCTAGTGTTTGCGATACAATACTGGTGGATGCTTACAGCCATGTCACTGACTCAGGCCCTGTGCATTGAGCCAAATAAGTCAATATGAAGAAGTTTAATACATTCTGAAGGGAAATTGCCACTAACTACAGTAACTGTAAGCCTCTGATTCCCCTACATGGTGCATGAGAAAAGTCTTTCAAAATGAAGGGAAAAGCACCGAAAAGGGTAGGGAAAAAGAATTTGCTATCAGAACAAGCAATGCCTCCGACCCCCCAGTTTCACTTATAATCACTTTCACATTGTATACACAGATAGCTGGCAAGCAGCAGGAGCCACTGGCTATTCAAAGGTAGGTGACAGGACATCTGAAGAGTACATTCTTTTTTTGGAAGAGGGCCTGAATCCTGAACCAGGATGCGCTTCCTCTGTTTGCAAGGTTCATCAGTCAGTGTAGAGCAAGTAACTCTATCCTACCATCTCTCACAGGGCTTCACGGAAGAGGAAGTGTCTTTCTAGCACTGACATTTCCAGCTAGCACAGATTAGTCGCATTCATTAGCAGCACCCGTGCTACACCAACAAAGACATGAATTTATTTCATTCATGCAAACTAACCTTTTAAGCCTAACCCTTCTTTCACACCTATGCAAATCACAAATCCTTATTCTCAAGCACTTTCCCCTGGCAACAAAACGTTAGTAACATACCTATACTTAAATGTATAATCACAGATTACAGGCAGCCCTTCAACTTCTCAACTTGTTGAAAAGGGTAAAAAAAAAATACAGTTTTTTATAGCCCTTACTGGAGGATTATATTTAGAATGGCCAATGTCACTATCAGTAAACAGAAGATTTGCATTGCTTATTCCCTTGTGAATACTTTGCTCTCAGAAAATCTACTTTGTAAAGAACTAGGGAAACACCCTGGTGGAAGAGGACTGACTGCTGTACGATAGCTCTGTTTCTGAGTTTTTGTTGCGAACAGGCCGTAATTTTATAAACGCAACTGTGATCTGTAACAATCAGATAAATAGTTTTTATGAGCATTTAGAGTTCTGTTGTTGTTTTCCCTTGGTCACCAAAAAGAACACTTGAAGTTTGGACTGTGCTCTTGCAACTGAGCAATATATCATCCTCCTGCAATCTATATTATGTGGTGTACGTGCTTCTTTAGAACACTTTAAGCTCTTTTACTTTGCCACTTTGCAGTATATAGCTCAGATATTTAAAAAACAGATGTCTTTCTAAATGAGGGAAAAACAAAATAAAGCAAAACACCCCGAGATGTATTAGACTCCAAGCAGCTAGAGGTAGTTGGCACACGTGCAGATCTAATGGAGAAAAAACTCATCCAAAGTCTCAATTTCTTTACCATTATGGATACACTGAGGGTTTCTGGTCATTCCCATAATGTCTGAGTGCAGGCTGTATTACTTAGGCCTACAGCTGAGAAGTCTCCAACAGACTTCACAGATGCTTTAGCTCTTCCTCTTTCTGCATAAGGGAAAGCTCTGCTTGTGGTACTGGGGATTTCTGGGTGGAAGACAGAAACTGTTGATGTTGCAAATGTCATTTGGAAAAGAATAAAAAAAAAATAAATTAATCAAAGCAGAAGCAGAAAAAACTGCTTTGAGGCTGAGCAGTTTTACCACTTCCCCTGAACACTGTATTGTCCTGCATCCCTGCTGCAAAGTGACATATCCGCTTCAGCAGCATCCTGTGGAGGAAGTAGGGAGGCAGGGGGTAAAAAGCATGTGGCTGCACATCCTGCACCTAAAGCAGCAGGGATGTAAGATGTGCTCATTTTCTGTTTTTAAGACACTAGACAGTCCCACTCAAGGCTTGGAAAGAGCAAGAATGAGCACCAAACAGGGGGAACTGGGTGCAGGATCCTGGGCTTAGAATGAAGGGACTGAGCTGCATGCCAGCAAGATTAAAGGAGACAGCAACAGTAAAGAGCTGTTGGCACCAGGGGCTGGTTAAAGCAAGGAAACCACTTCTGATTTTGACTGCTGATATGAGCGAAACAAAATCAGCCCCTCCAGCACAGGCTAAGTTTGGGGTACTTCTGAGTTGAATTTGCATTCCAACTCAGGGCAGGATCAAAATCAAGAGTGCATCTGTATGTTTGCATAGTGGCTAGCCAACATTTTCTGGCTTGATTGCAGGAATCTCAGAATAAATATATTCATTTGCTTATAATAAATGCCTATGACTCAAGCACCATAATTTCAAAAATGGGAGTGCAGCTTCCTCTTTCTGAGCACTGCTATGAGCAAAGCCTGGCTGAACAGGCAAGCAAGGAAATGGTTAAATGGAATAGCCTTTCAGGTTTTGCCAACATACTCCTAAATAACTTTCCCCACCCAGAACTATCATTCAGGCAGATCAGTCCTTTTTCAAGCTTCAAAAGAGCCTATTAATAAAGCATAACAATAGAGAAATCTAACTAAAAGAAAGCTTCCTGTAAGTGGCTTAATCTAAGCACAAGCTATCTGCATGATCCTTAGCACTACCCAAGCCTTTAGGGAATTGGACTCAGGTGCCAAGAAAAATGGAAACACTCTTTGGGCAGGAGGCTTCAAGGCACAACATTGGTTTGCTTACAAATTCTTTAGGTTGGACCTTTGATTGAACCTCGGTGTCACTGAACTTTGGAAACAATAAATAAAATGATCCCTGTAAAATTAGGAGCTGTGCTCTAATGCATAGGGCAGCATAAGCATGCAGCTGGTACTGAACTAATCCAACACTGTCTGCTGCTTGTGCTTCCTGAAGTTGCAGCCTACTCATCTGTCAGTCGGAGCTCCACAGTAGGGCAAGAATATACCCCATACCAACAGAACTCATGATAAACGTATCAATACTGATGTCTTGCAAGCTCATCTAGTGCCTTAAAATCTCCAGAAACACACAGTCACAAAATCTGGGCCCAGAACCTGGCCTGCGGTCCAGTTATTTTGCAGGCTCCTGAGACACAAAGCAGCCCTTTGAGCTGACTGAAGGACAACTCCTCTTTGCAGCAACTCTGAGGTTTCATAGTTTGGTTTCAGTTCCACACTGGAATGAAAACTAACACTTTTTGAAGGCTTTTGCATAAACAGGATTCTGTTCAAATGTTGCAATTTGGCAAGAGATATGAGTGTCGAATCCCCACCAGTGAGGGGACTAGTCTGGGGTATGGGAGCTCCAAGTTCAAGTTCTGCTCTGTTTGATTCCAGGAAGAGCTTTCCATCTCTGACAACTCTGATTCAGGCAAAATGTGAGCTTGAACCTTACGTGCTTACTGATTTCTGGGCAAGAGACTAAGCAATAAAATATACAAAGGTCTGCCCATCTCTTTAATGCTACTTCCTGGATGAAAATTAATTCCATGAAATGTTTCATTTTCAGGGAGAAGTTTCACAGACTCTGAGCTGCTGTTCGGGGTAATTTATTTTCTAAAGGAATCCTCAAGTGATAATGAAATTCTATAGCTTATTGTATCACGCTCCCTCCTGGTTTGGGTCATTTTAGAGCTAAACTGGTTTGGGAATCTTCAGCAAAATATTTTTATTTGGGGAATGTTGATCATCAAAACAGAAACTCTATTAGACAAGACATTCCTATACTTTTCTCTGAAACCCGTGTCTTGTGAACAAAAGTGGTCTGAAAGTTGATCCAAGTTTTATGTTTAGAAACTTCTGCTAATTTTATGAGTGTTGTTGTTTGGGCTTTGCACATAGGGAATATTGCTTTTTTATTGGAAAGTGGGTGTTTTTTTCTCAGGAAAATGGTCAATGCTGACACAAAATATTTGGAAATAATCAAACTCAAATGCTGCACTTCAAACTAACCTGCATTTTTTTTTTTTATCTTGACAGTTTCCTGGAAACATTTTCATTTTCCATCCCTGCTGGAGATGAAGAACTTCTAAAAAACTTATTAGTTTTGTGGGGCAGGAAATCAGTTCCAACCTTCCTTTTCTGTGCTGAACCATCTGATGGCAGAAGACATAGATTACTAGATTTTAAAACCAGACTCTATGTTGCTATCCAGTGGAAAATAAACCCTGGCATTTCTTGTAGACTTTCCTGAAAGTCAAATTCTTGCAGCCAGTTCCTGAATTTGACAAGATTTTTCTTGGACCAGGTAAACCAAGACTGTCAAGGCCAGTAACTTGTGTTTGAGCTGTATGTCTTCATATTTAGTCTAAAGAGGAGGTTGTCAGGGCATGCAAAAGCCCAGTGATGGCATCTGCTGAAGCAGCCTTCTGGAGAGGCTAGCACTAGTAGCTGGCAGGTCTACGGGGCCTCCTATCAGAGAGATAGGAACACAGAGAGAGCAGAAGTGACAGGTAAAGCCATCTCTAGAACCTGCTTCTCCAGCTGTGTTTCTAAAGCAGCCATCCTCCTGGCTCAGAATCTGATCCCCGAGGATGTTTGCCCAGAGGTGTGAGAACTCATTTCCTTAGCCTTTTGGTTATTCTCCAGCTCGAATGTTGCTCAGCAGTCAGGCAAACTGGACCCAGCCCTCAGAGCACTTTATGCAGGCCAGTGCCCAATGCCACCAGTTACCTCTTTTTCTGAGAGGTTAGTAAGGCGACAGCATGAGCAGTTTTGGAGAGCTGTGGCACACTCACTACTGCTTTCCCCTTTGCTCTCAGCACATGACTACCCATGATCGGGTGATCAGGACTCAGACATCTCTGTTATGACCAAGAAGAACCTCCAGTTACACAACCAAGCTACATGTTGTAAGAGTCATGCATCTGCATCCGCCACCTGATGGGAACAGCTGCATCTCAGTCATGTCATACATCACCTCTGGATGGCCCACTTCAGTGTAAAGGCCGGGCAGGAGTGATGTAATGGATATTTTATCTACTGTAAGCAGAATTTCATTTTTCTGATTTCCAAATATGCTATTCAGCACTCAGGGGGGTTTAAGAAACACTCAAGCTCTAAGACAGAACAAATAGTTTGTTGCTGTTTCATTCCCTCACTGCTGGCTGAAAAGTGTAATTCCTTGGTTTGCTGACACAGCACCCGCTTGTTTAAAATATCCCACCCCTGGATGCATTCCCCTATCTATCCTAACAAGTCACTATCAGGTCACTCCAACTCCACTGGGTGTACATGGCAACCGTTGTGAATTTTGACTTTTGTAGCCAAGCTTTCCTACTCAGCAGTATGAAAACTGACTTGTTCTAACTTTACACCATGTGACCGTGTTTCTGATACGTGCCTCAGTTATACAACTCAGTGTCTGCTGCTGTTTGCTGGTGGTTTTCTGGAACAAATCAATCTCTCCAGTTTCAATATGTTCCAACAGATGCCACACATTAACCACTATTTTTATTCTCAGCCTGAGTTTCACCCCTTCAACCTTTCCCAAAATATTATGTTGCCAGTGTTAGTTACAGTTTGTTTCTGTCTGTAATTATTAAAGTCTCTTCCATGACAACCTGATAAAAGGTTGGCCACATTCCCACACTTATTAAGCTCTCAAGTGATGCAAATTGTAACAAATATGCCAACCAGGCTCGAAGAGTGCTGCCTAGTTTGTTTTTACACAAATCTGTAACTGAGCTCTGCATGGTTATTTTCCTAGGAAGCAAACAATATAAATAAACCAGAGCAAAACAAATTTTTGGCTTCTTTAGCTTCTTTCCGTTGTATTTCCTTTCTATCCCACTAAGTGAATCACACATTCAGTATTAGCAGCCTCTCCTTGGGTTACATACAGCTGCAAGCTTTGGGTGGGACTCTGTGGCTGCAAATATCTAAGAGGAAACATTGAGAACAATGCCAATATACAAGCGTTGAGAGGCTCTGTGCAATGTTATGTAATGCTACTGACCTCTTTTATGGGGCAGCTGGAAGACAGTTACCTTCTGAACATGTTAGTTGGATAACAGAAAAACAGATTAATGAAAGCCTTTGTTATAATCCACTTGGAAGCAGTCCAGCTGTAATCATGGCCCTTCTGCTGTTCCTTGAGCACTGGACAACTCATCACATGAGTATTTATGGCCTGGTTGCTCTTTGTGCACAGGTCTTAAGTCTGCTCTTAATTCTGAGATCCTCCTATGTAGTCAAGTAATATCACTAAAGCTTTGAGTCTAGTAGGGAAAGGAAGAGGAGAGAAAGAAAGGAAAAGACAGGGGCAACATGTTAGAGACAAGCGAGAGATACCAAATTAAGGAAATTCTAAAACATTAGCAATATCTTCTACCATCCAGGTGCAGGACAAGGCAGCAGCAACACCAGGTGTGGTGTCCCAGATAACAACCATATACAGCTAGCAATCACCGCACTTGACACACCATTTATCTATAGGCTGTAATTCGGTCAGGCAAATGACTCAGCCACAATTGAATAATCAAATACTTACATCTCTTACACCCTCAATTAAGAAACTTACGGAAACTATTATCAGTGTTAAGATCGTTGTCAGCACACCTTCTGACACCTCTGACACCCTTCCCCAGTTAGCTTCATTATTCTCACGAATTCTTGTTGACCCATCAGTCATCTCTACCCCTGAAGTTTTGCTATATCTAAGCAACTGTACAGCATAGCAAAACAGGTGAAGGTGAAAAATGATCACTGTGCAAATTATCAGAATGAAATGACTTTAAACTGAGCAGAGCTGGGCTACAGATCTGCTGTGCCTTTCCAAAACTCTGCATTTTTGGATGTGTTTGAAATCAATGCCTGGGAAAACAATAGCATATGTAATGACAACAGTATACACGATCCTGTGATTTAAAGGATTTATGTTTCTGTCTGCAGGCTCCAGTGCTGGGGTCAACCCTTTATATACAGATGTCTGCACAACAGGAAGAAGTTGCACTGCAATACAGGTGGGTCATATATTGCATAGCATGCAGGCATCCCACTTCCTTGGCTGCAGTGAGAGTGCCTGATCTTCTCTGCCCATGGAGATCAGATCAGTCACGAGGCTGGAAAGAGCACAAGTCCCATTCCTCTGGGTAGCCTTGACTTCAGCCAAATTACTTAGGACTGTTAATAAAGAAAAACTTTGTTAAGGATTTGTCATGCTGACACTGGCTGACGCGTAGAGGCTGGGAGATGGTGTGGTGAAGGGAACGCTGAGGAGCAAGGCTGGCCAAACACCAAGGGAGGCCTGGAACTGTGCAAACAGCTAGAGACAGACCAGCAAAAGATGCCAGTGTAAAATTTTTGTGCAGAAGATCCACCACACACAACTAGACATCAAGGAGGAAAAAGCTGTTGTAGTTCAGTCCTGCACTCATCTTTTCCATGACAGCATGACAAGGGCCCTGTCTGCCACCTAGCCAAGTACTCCATGGCCAGCCAGGGCCTTTCCCCCTCCCCCTTTTTGGCTAATCTTTTCCAGTGTTTTTGCTCCCTGGTTTTGCCTTCCGGTAATACTGACATTAGACATTTGAATAAATAATAATTTAAACAGACTGGCATTGAGTTTTGCTGTGAGAAATGTTTTTCCACCACAGGGGTGTAAGTTGTTTGCTAGTCGCCCACAATTTTGTTTGGCAAAAAAGAAAAGGATTAAAAAATAAACATGGGGTAGTCAGATTTGCAGTGGCTACCTGTCTCCTGGATATTATTTCTCCAAGAACTACAGAATATTGTTTGGACTGATTCTGCGCATGTTTTTCACCAACCGCTTGTGGCCTGAAATACCAGGGTTCAGCATCAGGGCCAGAAGCCCCCTGACACAGCAGAACTACAGGCATGTTTGGGCACATGTCTGACTGTGCCTGGTTTATTTTTCAGATTGGCAACTTAAACAAAAAGTCCATACAAGAAAGAGGCATTTGATTTGGATCTAACCACTTCAAACATTTCCAAAGCCACACTTCAGTGAGTCACAATACCGCCCACTACCCTGAAGCTTTAGATGTTTGTGTCTAAAAACAGAGTCAGTAGGTTTACCCTTCGCATTCAAGACTGATACAAGCCAACAGTGCCATAAGCCAGTTCTTCTATAAGCAATAACAGATCAGCTGTGAATCACTGGAACGTAGTGAGTAACCTCTGGTGGAAATTAGAAATCTCTGCCTTACCCACAATTTTCTTCTTTACCTCAGAAACACTGTGAAAAAAATAAATCTGTTTTTTCTTCATTCAGAAAGAAGAAGAGCTAGAACACCGATCTTTTACAGCAACATCTTGAAAGGAAAGGCTGTGATCATCAGGTGAAATATTAAAATCTTTTTTTGTTGTCTCCATTTCTGCTGATAAACAAGCACAGTCACTGCTTGAATTGTCTTCCTTAGTGTATTTTTTGTCCACTCTCTAGAACTATAAGATGTGCAAAAACACTGCAAAAATCCTTACTACCCTGATGTACAAGAAATATAGAGACAAAAAAAGGCAAGAACAATGTACAGAATAGACCTGGATGACAGTCATTCCAAAGGCAAAATTATTACAGGCTATTATCTAGTTGTCTGGAGGAGCCGTGGACCAGCTGGCTGTGATGTTCTGCTCAAAGTTAAACACAGACAGGAAACCGCATGTCTGATACTGTAAAAATCGTTTGTCTTCCTGCCATGGCTAACCAGGCAAGCAACCCAAAGGGGCTGTTTTCATTTAAAAGAAACACTAATCCACAACAATAAAAAAGGGAATGACAAGGCCTCAATTCTCCCCCCTCCCAACTGGAGTTGATGCTTGTGTTTGTGAATGAACTGGAAAAGTTACAAACTGAAGTTTTGTGTCACTGTATTTTTTATCTGTAATTATTCACTTTCTACATGTCAATGCAGGGCACAGTTTTCATGAGTCACCTAGAGTGCTTACAGCATATGACCTGGGAGGAAAAGCTCCACTCCAGAGAGTGAAAGGAGTTAGGCTAAAAAGGCCACGTTTTCATTTACACTACAGCTCCTTTTGGGCTGCTCTGGAAGTGTGAGGGGGTCCAGAGTTGATAGGAATGAAGGCACTTGGTGTTGAATTTATGGAACGGTTCCCATAAACACACACAGAAGACACGCATTTGTCAAAGTGATTGTATTCAGCTTGTATAGCTCCAGGAGAAACAGCTATAGCATGACTAATTTTTAACAAATTAGCCAAAATCCACAAGGGTGTGGCTAGCTTTGTATAAAAACTCCAGACAGCTGACACACAGTCAGATCTTTTCACTGCAAATGCATCTTTTTTTATAAAATTAAGGCAATCTGATAGAATTAGGTCCTGGGTCTACCACCTATGATCAAACCACTATCAGTATTTGCCCCAGCTTCTGCACACAGCCAAGAAATCTTGGGCTCCTCTTTTCAGAAGAGACCAAAAAGTCTCTAGCAACTGTAGGTTTTCCTCTACAAACTGCAAGTCCATTGGTATGAGAGATTTAATGTTACATGTAAGGTATAGCCCAGGAATGCAGGGTAAATTATTAAACCTACCTGTAGAAAAAATAAGAACATCATTGCACTCTTCGTCTGTACAGGAACACATGAACATCAATCCCCCATTGTCCTTCTTTTCTTTCATCAAACACTGCTCTGAACTGGAGTCATCCAACATGTGACCATAGAGAGGTTTCTGGGGATCATGGCATATTGTTTCTAATGTCACATTTTCATCATTTCGTCTCCTAAGAATGAAAAAGAGAAAATTGAAATCAAAGCAAGAATATTTAAGAAAGGGAGCAGACAGGCCCGTGCCTGTCCCAGATTTGCCTCTTTTGAGAACTCAAAGGTGATTTAAAGAATATCATATGTTTTTCTCTGTCTTTCCTGAATGGGATAAATTTGGCTGCATCTGGGCTGCTCCACACTGGGGCATTTGTACAATGGCACAGCTATTCCTGTATCGTATTACCACTAAGCCCAAATGAGTGCCTTTGAAAATCTCACCCGAAATTATTCAAGCTAATGCTCAATGAACTGCTGTGAACTTCAGAACATACTTTTGGTTTTTGTGGTCACTGTGAAGGCAGTAAAAATCTGTGGGAAATTATGATAAAAACTGAATTATTTCCTCAAAATCTAAGGAATTTCTATTGGGTCAGACTTTTTTGGTTTGTTCTTGAGGCCTGCAGTCGGCACAATTTCTGCACCGAAGGAGTTACTCACAGAGTGTTTTTTGTAAAAACAAAGCAAAACTGGTGCAAGCCAGAGTGACCTCACTGTCAGGGAAATATTTACAGCTGATAATCTGGCCCAGATTCCTGTGTTTTGTCTTGGTCCATAGATTTTATTTCATGGACAGAAGACTTAGAGGCGAATAGTACTTCAAGTGTAATTACCAACTCACGTGTCCTTTGGATAAATTGACATGTAAAAGTCAAAGTGTATCTTCAGTTGCACTACAGTCACTTTGTATGGCAATAACAGACAATGAATACATACTTGAGGAGCACAGGACAAGTACGGAACAGCATATTGGACCGATTCTAAATTTCAAGTGTCCACATCCAATTACGCTGAACATCTCTTCAAGTCAATGGACATAACGACTACCTCAATAAATTAATTAATCATGCTTTTCTCTAAGTGGTTCTAATCATGCTTCTAAATCAGCAGCAGTGTTGCAAATACTCAGTTCTGTTTCTTTTGTCCACTTACAAACTCATTAAGAGTGTTTCTGTTTTTCTTTCTTGCTATTTAAGGAAGTTTTTAGAGCATAATACAAGTTTAATCAACAAATTCTACAAAAAATATTACATTAAATATTTTCACATGCTGCAGATCTACTTGAACTTAGGCATACACTTTATAAAAAGTGAAACACTTACATCAGAGACAGTATATACACAGAGGAATATTTTCCAATTAAGAGAAAGCTTTTCTACCTATAAGTAGTAAATAAAGCTGCTATGATACACGTATATAGCCTAGTTCAGTATGAAATCTGAGAGAGCATTGTTTTTCTTCAGCTAATGCCACCACAATCTTCTCTGTCTTAGACCTGATTCTACACTGAGTGCTGTGGATAGATGCAGCTCAATGGTTTGAGCAAAACCATGCCTCTTTTCCAATAACAGCACATGCTGGAACAGAACTATTTCCAAATAAATAAATAAATCCCCAGAACATTTCATATCAGCATTGTTGTTAACCTCAAGCAACTCTCAGCATGCCAAGCACAGATACGAATTGGAAACGAGAGAGCCGAGCCCGGTGAAATAGCAGGGCGATTCTGAATATCAAAGCAATTGAGGAAAGTACTAAGTGATGATGAATGAGGCTGTGCACCCTTCCCCACTTGTATGAAGAAAAAACTTACCATACAGCGGCACAGACTTCATTATTCCTCTCACAGATAGAAGTGATGTTGCAGTTGCTCTTGCACTGATATTGGTTTGAGCAGGTTGTTACTTTAATGTCACAAAATTTGCATAGTTTGGGCAATTGCAGTCCATTTTCCTTATTTCTGTCTATAGGTGACATAGTTTCAGCTGAAGGGAGAAAAAAAAAGGGAAGGACACTTAATAATGATAGATTATCAGATTATGTTATTGCTCATTATGAAGATAAGGTTTTCATCAGCAGCAAACATTCCCTCATACCTTAAATTAGAAAAATCTCTGATCTTGTGCAACAACCAATTTTCTTTGCAACAGCACAAGCACCACACTGTCAAGACCAGGTTAATCAAAGTGAATTTGAAATGCGAAGTCAAAGTCTATTGACGTCAGAGGGTGCAAAAGTTTCTTTGCAATTTGCAGAATCAAGCTTATTCTGCGCCCAGTTTGTCCTGAAAGAACTACTCTGCAGCCATCCACTTGCATTATTCACAGGCAGCATATCTGTCCCTTATGTGCAATATATTGTATCACAGCCTGTTTGCTAAAGTAACTGTGGAAACCACGGTGGGTATGCACCCTAGGTGGGTGACATCATTATGACATGGATCTTGATGGATTTTGCAAGTCTGTCTTCACTAACCTGAGATATCACCTGGCTGTCACCCCTAATCTGATTACTGTTCACAAAGAAGAAACACAGAACTGGAACTGACTGTCATCCTAAATTAGATGGTCTGCCAGAGGTTATGGGTGAAACTCAAGCTGGAAATGCAACAGCGCATCCATGCCGCTAGTGTAATCTGCTGCTAGAGCCTTTCTGGGCTAACTCCAGGGGACTTAACTCAAGATAACTTGCTATGACAGCCTCTGTTGTAGAATTGCACAGTGACCCAGCAGCTACATTTCTGTGCCCGAGCACTGAAGAGTTACTTGTTTACTGGTCATGAAAGAGTCTTAGCACTCTCCATCTGCTTCAGTGTAGTAGCAGTAAAGGAAGAGATGTTATTTATCCCAGTATTATGAATTTCAGGAAACCTATTTTTAGTTCAAAAGCTATTTTGAAAAGCCAGCGTGACTACAAGGAACAGAAAATGCCAACATAAACTTTTTTCTGAAGCTAAAATGAATATGCAACTATATCTGAAGTGGAGTAGACTATCTACAACAGTTTCAGTCTGACTCACTTTGTTATATATTTGGGAAAATAGGTTGAACCACTTTAAGGAGATCCTAGGCTTCATTTAACACAGCCCTTCTCTTATAGCCACCTGTGTGCTAAAACCATGTTCGTATTGCTGTCTGTGGCCAAATGTTGCTAGTCAACCAATAATAGGCAACCGGGGATTTGTAATTTCTCCCTCTCTCCTCCATTAACTGAGAAATCAATTTTTTTCTTCTAGAACTTCACTATTTATTACCATTAGAATGTTTTATAACAGGAATTAAATATACATGCTTTTTCCAGAAGGAAATAAAAAGGCCTTTTGCTAACATTTCCAATGCATTTCTGAGCCATTGTGAAGGACTGAGAGCAAAATCTTTCCTCCTTACCCAAACCACACATCCTTCTTCTCATGACTAGCATGCTCTTATACTGACCTAAGGTCTCTCATCTCACTTCCCTTCGCAATCAGTAGTAAAATGCCCAATGATTTTAATGGTATAGAAGAAGCTCCTACACAGAGGTAAGGGTTATGACAAGCTCTCTGGGAGCACTTACTGGGATGGAGAGTGCTGGCAGTATGTCACAGGCTGGCTGAATTTTAAGCCTGAGGTAAACATTTCTTGTCCTTCGTTATTTGTGTTGCAACAACTCCCCAAAGCTATGCAGAAGAACAAAGCCTCATTGAAGGAGGCGTGGCAGGGATTCTAAAGGTCTTGGATACAGTGCTCTATAAAATATGTATTAATGTAGCCATCGTTTTGGTAAACTGTTCCTCTCTTTGGGATGATACCTCTGATTTACCAGATGTTGAAGAGAAACTAATATCTGTATTAACTTTTCTAGGTTACAGTAATGATCAAAGCACCCTGCCAACGTTGGACTGTCCCTCTACCCAGTAAAAAGCCAATCTATGTTCCTAAAGCCTTGGATGAGCAATACAGAGAAATATTAAGGAGGCACTGCTTTTACAGATGAGCCACAGAGATTAAATGACTCAGCCAAGTTCACACAGGAAACCTGTAGCAGGGAGCTGGGCCTGTGGCTCCTGTGTTGACACCACACAACTGAGCAGCACAAGGGAAAGATATCTGCTCAAACTGCAAAGACTCAGCTGCATCTACAGTGCTTTCAGCCCTGAGTTCACAAGGCTTTGTGTTTCACAGGGCAGCTGTATTATGAAGGATGCCTGGGCTGCAGACATGACCCAGTCCTCTCAACGCTAGAGCCAAAGGCCACGACACCAAGTCCTTAGATAAACTGGTTCAAGCACATTGTGTTTGATGAGGGACGGGGTCATTTCTGTGCTGTCCCCACCCACGCCAGGTTCTGCCAAGTCTCACCCACCGGAACAAACAGATGGAAATATGTTTGGACCTCTTCCAAGGAGAGGTCTCCAAACCAAGAAACTTGATTTAAAAAAAATAATATTAAAATAAAAGTGCTAGCTGAAAAGCAGTAATCACCTGCAAAGTCATGAACACAAAGTTTCTAAGTGAGAGCAGTAGGTTTTGATTCAGTTACCAGCAAAAGGCTCAGTAGTTAGTGACAGATAATTTCTGAATGTGCTAAATTAATGGCAAAAGGTAATAGGGTTTTAGGACTTCCAGAACTGACTGGACCTGAATTTTCTCCCAGGAATACTTGTAATAGCGTCTGACAATGCAGGGCCTCTGTTTTCATTCCCCTGGCAGTTCAAGGTATTGGATAAGTTGTCCAGGTGCACAAACTTTCTTCCACACTTCAGCATCTGATTTGAAGTGAGACTGCAATTTATGCTCCCTAACACTGTCACATTGCCAGCAGGTGTTGGTGTGTTGTTCATTACTACAGTTCAGCCTTGCTCACTCTGACAGCCCATCTAGTTCCAAACTAAGTGGGCTAAAACCAAGTTTGACTTTCCCCTATCAGACTGATGCTGAAATCAACCTCTGCAAACATCCTGTGTTGATATCTGGAGCCATATGTGAACCTCAGCATCAATCTCTTCTGATTTAAGTCTGCAACCAGGCTTTGAGGACTTAGAAATCTAAGAAAGACTCACAGCTTCCAAGTCACATAAATTCAGACCTGCGTCCAATTAATGGTCTACTGCCTGGAGAATGACAGGTTGGTATGGCTCTTCCCCAGAAAATGTATTCGCTCACTCCCTGATGGGCCCATGAGCAAAGAGTGGTTCATGACCAGCAAGATTGCTCCTCTTCTGGTAGTTAATTGAATGTTAATTTTGAAGTTAATTTAAATCTCTAAAACTGCTTGACTACCCTGTTGCCCGCTTCATACCACACAAGGCAACTCCTCAAGGTTTTATCCCGTTCAGACATTGTATGAACACTGGACAGAAGCAACCTTTCATTTTCCTTTAAAAAGCAAACAGACAAACCTCTGTGGATATAATGGGATAGTCAACAGACAAAACACACAGATTTGCACATCTGAAGGACGACATCCTAAAACGTGTGCTTGCTTCTTAAAACGTGAGTTTTGTCATCTACTCTCTAATGTTAGTTTTCTTATTTTGACTTCTGCAGGAAGCCTAATTGTAGCTTTCCTTGCTTCTCTGACCATGAAGAGGACTCAAAAAAGACAGTGTTTCTTGTCTATGAATCTTCCAGCTGACCAGTTGACCATAGGTCAGTCATTGTGGTTAAAATGCACAGCACGTGCAAGCCAACACCTGGGCTGGACATTATGGAAGAGACACTAGAACAGCCACATAGGAAAGATCAACTCCATGGCTTCTGATGGAGCCATTGGTTTTTTGTTTTACTCTGTGGTTCACCTCTTTTTTGTGACTTCTCAAGACCTGATAAACTGTATGACCACACTGAAAGTCTATTGACTGTCTTGGAGTTGTTTGCTCTGTATCTGTTTTTTTCTTTTCCTTTCTTTTTTTTAGATGCGTAACTTTGATTGAGACCTCAGTCTACAGTTTACATTCTTCTTATTTTTCTTTTAATATTGTTACAGGCCCCTCAAAAGCCAATAACATTTAAACAAAGTCCAAAACAACATGCTGTTTTCTGGGGAATATCTACACTGGAAAATTTTATTTAGTTCTTAGTTTGCATTTCAGAAATAGACAATTTCTCTCATTCCTATATTGTAAAATACAATTACCGCATTTCTCTTCTCTCTTCCAACGCCTTTGGCACATGTATACAAATAAGATAGCACTGCTGAGCAGATAGATCTCATTCCTTTAAAAAAAATGCTGAGGGAGATGTTGGGATAAAAACTCAGCTGCTATGAAATAATTCCACATGATGGGAGAGGTTTGGATTTAAGATTTTACTCCACTACGTTATGGAAATGCGCGAGGAGGAGGATGCCTTTATCAGGAAGACAAAAAGGAACTTGTCCTTGTTCCCCCAAAGAGCACAGCTCCATGGCCTCATGTCTCAATGGCTAAATAGCACAGCAGCAACTTTGAAGAAAATTCAATGTGTATTACCTTCTCATCTAACACAGAGACACTACGTTTTGCTAGAAACAATACCACACTGAGCATTTTTTCTGTTTTGCCAACCTCCCTCCAGCACATGATCTATAACTTTAGCAGAACTTCAGTACTGATGGAAACACTGCCAGCATCATGAAAATGAAGTGGTGCTGCAAAAACATTCTTTGCCTTCCAAAAATGCCTTCTAAGTATTGATGATTGAACTGCAGGAGGGAGGGGTGGGTCAAGGGAAAGGAGAGATCTGAGCTTTGTTTTTAAGACTCGGAAATATCCTGATATCTATTCTTACTTGTACTTGTTATATACAGTGCAGTAATACAAGGAAGAAAAGACAGGATCATAATCAACCCTAAATATTCAAAAACCATGAGTCAGGAAATCACAAGATTAGCCAAAGAGATTGTAGAAATAAAAGAAGTTTAAAAAAAAAAAAAAAAGAACAACTGCTGGGTTCTCCTTTATTTACCAATGCTGTCTGGAATCTCAGAGTGCATTTCAGTAATGTTTTGAAACTTTGACCACAAGCAGAAGGATTGGAAACTTACCAACTTACAAAATCAAAAGTTAACAAAATAAAAACACTGGAATCCAGAAGCTTGATATTCAAGAAAATTAATGGCTATCACGCAACTCATGATAAAAATCACAGGACTTGGCAATGCTGCAAATCACCTAGGATGGTGATCTTCAGGGGTAACACCGTGAAACATGTATTTTCCGATTTTCAATTACAGCTGACACTTCTGAACTTAATGCCATCACGAGTTGAACTGGAGTACCACTCTCTGACACATACTCCCACGCTCACTATGTGAGTATGAATGCACATTGTTCCTGGTGTCTCGGACCATGCTGTGGGCTGCAGTCCTTTATCTCAACTATGATTTAACCCAGTGGGACTGGCATGGGCACAGGACTTTTGTGACTGTTTCTATTAAGATTAATAGCAATGATGATAAGCATGCTAAGACAGCTTCCTTAAAGCTAAATATCAGCTATCTTTTACATACAATTAAAATATGTCAGAGGAAAGCAGGCTCCAGAAATGTTTAGCTCACCATATCTAACTCTCCCTGTTGCAAGACTCCTGAAAACCATGTTCCTAGAGAGTTATTTGAAGGTTCTTTTTTTTTTTTTTTTTTTTTTTTTTTTTTGCCTTGACCCGCATCACGAGTAGTCACAAATCACTGATGTCACCACAGTATGGCCCTAGCAACTCACTCCCTTCTTCCCTTCTTTCCTCCAGAAGGTATTTCACCTCTTGGTTTTCCTTTTGATCTTCAGTCTTCTGGCCTAACACAGCAGCTGCCTTAGTTGATGTCTAAAGGCATGGTTTTGTGTAGTAAATGCACTTCTGTTTGCAGAGTGGTTGGGACCATGGTTTTGCTTTCCTGCCTGATCAAACCTAACTGGGGCTCTGCAAAGAACAAAGACTAAAATAACTTCCTTTTGTGAACACTCTTTTTTTTTTGGCAAGTTATGCCAATCAAATGGCAACAATGGAATTGTTAATGCAAAGAGATACACATTCATCCCACAGTCCTGTAACCCATCCTATCACAAGGCAGTGAGATGGGGGAAAGACTGGCCATGTCGGGCCCATAACCTTCCAACTTTTTGTTTATGTGGGCTACAGCCTGCTCTTCAACCATGTCTGAGAATCTGCTAGGAAAGACGACATCGTGAACCATCCTGATGAGCTAGATCTAGCCAGAAATAGCATGCCCCCCCCAGTTCAATGAAGGAAGGCCAAAAGAGAACTGGTTCACTATGAGAAGGCCACTGGGTGGACTGTGCTGAAATGTGGAAACCACTATTTCTAACCCACAAGCCAGGAAGGTATCTGCAGATGGGGAAGACAAAAGGAAAAGGAGCAGGAGTTAGAAAACTTCATTTAACTCACCACTGCGGTGGCAATACCTTGCTTTTAGCAGCATGTGGAACTGGCAAAACTTTGCTTTAGGGATTGCTGCAGGCACTGACACAGAAACACAATCAAATCTGGCAGGAGTGAGGGAAGAGGGGGGCACAACAAGAGAAAATAAGGGAGGGAGCAGAATATTAAGCTGGAGACCTTCAGGATAAAAATCATTCTTGTATTTAAAGCATGAAAATAATACTATTTTTATCCCCTACTTCCAAAATGAGCTAACACTGGCAGTTTTAATCATGGGCTTGGCTCTTCTCACTTGCACAGGGCATGGCAGTGAGCTGCCTGCCTCAAACATGCATGCCTAAGAACTGAGCTAGCTGTCTTCAGTGAAATTACTGCTGACTGACATTAGTGCAGGTGCGAGGAGACTCAAGCTCAGCACTTACAATGAAATGTGAACATGTTCTGAAAACAGGCAATAAAAATAACATTGTTGTGATGCTTCAGATAATGAGTTTTCACCTGCAGATTTTTGACTTGCTGCCGTCTTCCACATTTGCTGGCCACTGTTTAGCACTCCATGGTAGCCCGCAGAAGGCGGAACAAATGAACACTGTCTCCAGGCAAAAAGGCTGAAAAAGGATCTAAATGATGGCTTCCCATAGGGCACTCAAAGGGATGTTTCATCTTCTCTTGACTTTAACCCACAGCCTCCCTAACATAGCCAGTAAACAGCACACAGCATTGGAGAACTGTATGTGATATAACATTAAGATCAATTTATTCAGCTATGACTACAGGGTCTATTTTTTTTTTTTTCTGCATAATGCATTAAATTTGGAATTTACTGGAAGCTGTTGTTGGTGGTTAACTCCTTCTGTGACTTCAGATATACAGTGAGTATCTAGTACAGCAATGCTCATCTGAATCATGAGATTAGGGAAAACAGCCTTCCTGCTTTGTTGTAATAAGCATGATTCATAGCTCAGGACTGACATTAGCATAGCTAAATCTGACCTGTCCTTTAGGAAGCATATCTTGCAACTTCACCTCCTTTGGCACTCTATTTGCACAGTAAAAACTGCCATTACTTCATCTGAAACAGGGCTGAAAGAGCATAAACACTTCAGATTCATACAAATATTTTTCCAACTTAGATGCTCTGAAAATAGACAGCAGTCATTCAAGTATTAAATAGTTCGTTCTGTGATACAGAAGGAAGAAAAGATTTTTCATGACTGAAGAGCTTGTGGGGCAAATCCCTAAATATTTAAAACAATTAAGAACACTTCTGGCTCAGAAAAACACAAATGCACCTCTGCTCTCAACTACAGGTCCTTGCCAGAACAAAAGCATGCCACTGAATCTTCTAAGTAGGTTGAAAGCAGTTTCTGAACCTGTCCTACCTCTCTCTTCAACTAGCTAGGAAGCCTGTTTATAGAAACATGCTTCTCCCCACTCCTGCCCCCTCAACAGTCACACCGCCACCACCAACCTACTTGAAAATATAATCGGGTTTTTCATTCTTCATAATGGCTTTGGGGAAGGTGAATCACTTGTCTTGAAAAAGGCATATATTCCCTCCAAAAGCTTAGTTTCTATTCCTTCCCTTTCTCTCTTTTACTACAAGAAGACATGAGAAATGGCCACTTTAAAGTCATTCAACTCTATTTTCAAGGGCCTATTTATTAAACTTCCAGTTTCTCTCTTGGAAAGTCAAGCATTTAGGATATTTTCCACTGTTATTGCCAAGCTACCTCTATTAGCCATTACATATTTTATAGAAACAGATCCTGGCCCTTCAGTTTATTTGTAAGCCTACTGAATGTGCTCAGTGCCACATACAAACCAAAAAATCCATTAGATGACCAAAAAAAACCCAACAAAAAAAGATCATATTTCATATTCCTAAGGTATCAACATTGTTTACCTAAAGTCATCACCTCATTACTACAGGTAATGAGTGTCCAGCTTGTGACAGCTGCTTAGTGAAGAGACAAATCTTCACTGTCTTCTTTTTAGAAGCATCCTCACTGAACAGGCTACAGGTGAGAGGAAGGCGGAGAAGTTTTGGAGGGTATGTCATGGGGCATCTTCTGCTCAGCTTTTGGCTGGCAGAACATACTAGGATCTTTGGTTGGGGTGTAGAGGAACTTATGAGTGTTGGGACTAAGAAGCTTCCTGACATACTGTATTGCCAAACCCTGTCTTCCTTCCCATGGCAAATTGAAGTTGTGGCACTTGTGATGACAGCACATGGCACAGTCCTTCTTCTCCCTCACGCAGACAGCTGCTTTGTCTGCTCACCGCTGCGGTACTAGAGCAGGCAGCCCTCAGCTCCCACAGAACAATGCAGAACCAAAGCTGCACAGACATCAAAAATAGTAACGTTTGCTCAGTCAGACGCTCCCGACTGACACTCCTACAGGGTTTTACTCATATTTAGTGTGTGGCTTTGTCACGCTTAACTTTCCAAATAGCTTCAAGTAACAAAGTGCAGCCTGGTATCCTCACATCACTGCATCAGTTTAACCGATCAAGTTAATAGGGTGGAGGTTTTACAGTTTTCTCTGTCGATCTACAAATCTTTTTAAAGCATGGTTGATTTACGTCAGTTCAGGTTACAATAGAAACAAATATAGCCAGTGTCACAACTGAGAATTATCACACATAAAGTTGCTGTGGTTTATTTACTCAGTTACTTGTAAATCGACCATAAAATTCAAAAGGTGTGAAACCTGTACGTGGAAAAAGCTTTCGTAGTGTTACCTAACTACCTGCAGCATTTTTGGCAGGAACGTGGAAGGTTAGATAGGTGGCAGAAAACCATCTCCTTCAAACGCAAAATGGT
Source organism: Anas acuta (assembly GCF_963932015.1). Classification (NCBI taxonomy): domain Eukaryota; kingdom Metazoa; phylum Chordata; class Aves; order Anseriformes; family Anatidae; genus Anas; species Anas acuta. Next base: position 42,834,232 of record NC_088980.1, on the reverse strand, counting down.
AATGGCTTAAAGTCTGACCTCTACACTGGCAGCAGGCAGCAACTCACATTGCAAAAAGCCAAATCTTTCCTAAAGGACCTCCTAAAACCACAGTTGACTCCTGCTGAATTTAAACTCTTGCTACATATAGAGTCTTGCTAAATGTATGCCCGATGGGCTCTAGTGTATTGGAAAGAGCAGATTAAGACAACTAAAATGCACAGGAAACTGTAAAAAAAAATATTTTTACAACAGCTGCTGTACCTTATGAAGGGTCAGCACAGACCAGCAGATGTTTATTAACACTGCTCATTCACTCAAGAGACTGGCAAGCTCTTACAAACCCTCTCTGCTCTGAGAGAAGGATGTCCAGGAAAGGTCATGACATATTTTAGTTTGGGGGGGGGGGAGAGTTTTATTTTTATTTATTTTAAAGTAGAGAAAATTAAGCATAAACATTAAGACTGACAAATTACACAAAACAGGAAATTCAAAGTTATGTCTCACTCCCCCAGGCTTCCTTTGATACTACTAGGTTGCTTGGAATCAGAAAAAGCATCACTCTTGTGCTCACCATTTCATACATTTATTTTTCATTTTGTTTTTAATAATATCCCCTTAATATTACTAACACGCTTTCTGGACAGTTTTTGGAAGACATTAGGCCATCCCCATCTTTCCTGCATATGCTGCATTTAACGATCAGAAGCACAGTCACTGCAGTTCGAGCCGCACAATCCACAGCAGTTTCTGAGGGTCAGGGCCCTTCTGAAAGGCTTTTGCCACATGCAGCTTTCCAGAGCCCTCGTGGATCACTCCTTTGGGAATCCCATTTTGAACTCACACACCATTTCTGACATCTTATTTTTAGTGCCATTTCTTTTTTTATGCGAGGAAATGCATATTTTGAGAACAACAATTGCCTGCCTCTTGGAGATGTCCTCAGACCGTTTTAAGAAAAGTGACTAATTTGTTTCTTAAGCATTGTGAACACAAAAGATCTTCTCTTTTCCTTTTCTCTCTGGTGAACCCATACTGAAAATATCTGCACAAGCACTCTCAGTTTGCAAAAAAACAGTAGTCCTGTTCACCTCCTCTGGTGAGGTAAAGCAGATTTGTTCCCATCCCTCACTGAATGTTCTCCTTCCTCACACAGGACCCAGGCTGGTGGGCTGATTTGCATTAATACTCACCTTACCAAGCCTCCCTCCCCTTCCAAAAGGCCAGTCTGAAACCAGAGCAGTTCTTCAGTCTAGACAGCTCTCCAATCACACAAACACAACAAAAAACATGGTGTGACAAGCAGGAACCCATGGCTAGGGCAATGGGAAAATGTGAATTTCAACAGGGGCACCCAGACTGATCAGCCCTGATTGCACAGCCCCACGGGCAGGATTGCACCTGAGGATTTTGCATCCCAGGCTGGGGTCAGGCTGCCAAAATGTTACTGCTACTGTTACTGTTACTGCTAGGGCAGGTGGGACTTGCCTAGGACTCGACTGCATTGGCTATGGTGCTTGCTTCACGGAGAACTCTAGGGATTGAAGTCTATCCCCAGAAATATTTGCAGAGACACCTCAGGATAGGCACCAAACACTATGGTGGATCCATAGTTCACATCCACTATAATCATAGTTCAAATCTACCATGAAAGCAGACAGGAGGTTATTTTGACTTAGAAGGAGTTGGTATAGAAAAGCACTTATGGTGTCTCAAGTCAGTTAACAAGACTTACGTGAGACATTTGAAAAGACAGGCATTGCTCTGCAACTGGTTCATCAGCAGCATACAGACCTATCAAATGTCTTTTCCTCCTAGGATGCTGAAGGATTCAGAGCAGTCTTATTTTGAGATTACACTGTTTTTCAAGAGAAAGAGCTTTATAAAGGGGGAGTCTAGCACTAATGAAACACAGATACCCTCTATCTGAAGTGAAATGTCTGATCTTGCTGCAGATCTGTAATGTGAACACAAAACCAAAATTCAGCCAAATCACCACAAAACTGTTTTGTTTCAGGGGAAAGTCTGATGAACATTTACCTGAAAATATCACTAGTCTGGGAGAACTGTCCGTAAACCCAGACAAAGTTTTGCCTGACTTTGAGCTTTTGTTCTGAAACTTTTGCTGAGCTTTAATTCCCATCTCATGATTTCAAAGAGCCTGATTCTGAGTACACTTCCTTTTCTGTAAGCTGAAGATCCAGCGCACCAAGGAACAAGTAGCCTAGTCAAATGAAGCCAAACCTAAATAATGGATTTATTTTCAAAAAGAAAAATCAAAAGCAGTCTCAAGCTACAATGCTGTAATTGGAACAGGCTGCATCTCTGCAAATTTTGGTTAAAGAGTCACATTCACAAGTAGGAAATGCTTCGCAGTTATGAAGCACATGGGGCACAAGTGGCATAAGTAAGCCATTAAAAACAGTTTAGATACATTGGCATGGTTTGGAGTACATAAATTACAGTCCTGCTGTCCAGTGTTGTATTTCCACTATGGCAGAGGAATTCAAACCAGAGCTCCTAATCTTTTCCCATACGCAGCTCCACGTTGAGCCCTGTAACAGGGTCTTCACAACTGCACCTTTTGTGTCACTGCTGGAGCACGTCAAAGTCATGGGTTAAGGGCTGCTTGGTGCCTCTGACCAGGACCTGGATGTTCTTGAAGCACGATCTAAAGCAAACTAAAAAACTGGGATTGGAAGTGACTGAAAAAAATGTCTTCAGCCACAGCATGGCCACAGGCCAACTTAAACAAGCATGTGCTCAGCATGGGGACAATCTCTATCTCATACTATAGAAAACGGTATGTGTGTACACCTACTGCTACCGAATCAGGACAGAATTTCTGTATTTTATAACACAACAATAAGTGTGGGGAGAAGCTGTGTACACACAAAGACTTACAGCTGCCCATTCAAAATAAGCATTTAAATGGATTAACCAGACAACTGTGCTTTCAAACCCGCAATCTTTACACAGTTACATGATTCAGAGGGATTTATAAATATTTGTTTTTCCAGATAAAGGCAGGGTATTAGCAGGATTATTTTTTTTTTTTTTAAAAAAAGTGCTTTCACTGCCACTATCCCTTCTTCCCAGCCATAAACAAACAAATAAAATAAAAACAAGGAAACAAAAACAAGGCTTTGCTGAAGGTGCAAAATTTGTAGTCACGGTTTAAGTTTTGTGTACTTCGCTTTAAACTTAATATAAAATGACAATTTACTAATGTGGAGTGCAGACCACCTCATTTTCTTTAGCTTTTTGAAGACCTCTATAATTCAGAAATATTTGGGAGAGATGGAATTCAAGTTAAGGCACATCTCCCAACCAAACGATGTTCCCACTACGGTCCTAGTTTACAGGATCATCCATGCATTCTGATAAAACAGAATCCTGTGCAATTTCTTTCTCTAGACCTGAGCATAACCCATCCTTCCTGGTCTGTTTGAAAAACAGTTTCCAAATAAGAAGTCTCACTTAACAAATCCACATCCTTTGCACACACAGAGACTTCTCTGTCAGTCACTGATGGGCAAACATGTTTATGCAGAAGCTCTGTTCAGAGCTCCTTTTTGCTGTAAGGAGCCATTTTCCTCCAGGAAAATGTTTATGAACCATTCTGTCCTCACACAGCACGATTTGAATGACAGATTCAGGAAAACAGTGTGAAAAAGAAATTACTCTCTTTCATAATCCATCAGCTCAGCTAAAATAGTAAATCAGAGGAAAGTTAGACTCAAATGTAATCCCTTGGGAGTAGAATCACTTTGAATGGATTTGGGAAAAAACACACACATCCTTCTCAAATTCAGTAGCTTGGATGGTTATATTTGTCTCTGTCAAGTTACATGCAAAGAATCAGAATAACACGATTTAATACCCTGGGGATATGTTCTCTTGATAGATGCATCTAACTTCCACAACCGTTAATGGGAATTATATACTGAGTATTGAGAAAAGAGCACATGCATAAAAATACACACTTTTAATGACATCCAACCTTAGGAAAACTTTCTTTTGTTGACTGCTTTCACTGAAATCCTACTGCTGTCACATGCTGCTACAGAGTTATCAGATTTCTTGGTAAAGAAGTATCTCTACCAGCAAAGCAGCATCTCCTTTATCTGCTGAGTGTAAATTTGCTAGCATACCCCTCAGGTATTAGCTGTTCCTTTTAATGCCTTTGCAAATGACTCCCTGCAGTTACCTTTGGGACTGTGACTCAGCAGCTGGCAATACCATCCCACTGAAATAAGGGAAAGAGTAAGTCAGCTCCTCCATTTCTGTTTGAGGCTGAAATTTTACTGGGCTTAAAGAAAAATGAAAACCATGGGTGAAGCCTACCCATTGTGAAATAGTAAGGTGTTTTGCCCTTAAATACATCCCTTGAAAGTTCACCGAGAGGTCCTTATCATTGCCATTATTCCTAAACCACAAGTATGAGTAAGTCATTAGGTTTATTATAAAATTGAATATTTTTACAACAATCTCTTCTGTATTTGTGCATGGTCCAGTCCCTAAGCCCTCACATTTAAAAAAAAACAGCACTAGACCCTTAAAAGTCTGCACGTAGGAATATAACAATTCTCACTACGTACAATACAACATTACCCACTCTTTGCAGCAGCCAGGCCCCAGAAGGGTTGGCATTATGGTGTATGATAAGGACATTCCTCCCTTAGACACAGCTCAGTAGGAAGGAACTTGCCAGTCTAAAATGTTTAGTCTACCTGCCTGAAGATGTGTGAGGGACTGCAGGCTCTTTGTTTATGATGAGCCAGAATAAAACTGTAAATAAACTCAGAATGTGAAGTGTACACATGGAGTTGTATTTCTAGGGTTTTCCCCTCCCAGTTGCTATTGATAGGGCTATTGTTTCCAAAATCCCGCTATTCCAGGTCCTCAAGCTACAGCCTATGTCATTCTCAAGAACACAGTCTTTCAGCCGCACTCCAAGACAGCATACGTGCTTGCAAGTGGCCTCGTTTAGAAGAAACATTATAAAGAGGAAAGCAATTTAAATGTCTGCAAAACAATGACTTCTGTTGAAGGAATTGTTTCAGGGAGAAAGCTAGGAAGAGAGAAGACAAACACAAGAGCAAGTGCATCAAGCAGCAGCTCGGAAGCAAATCATCCATTTTCTCTTAATTTTCATCCAGGTATCTCACAATTTCATCCAATTACCTCAAAATTTCTTCTAACAACTGAGAACTACAGAAAGTAAAATACAGTGATAGTTCATAAAATTTTTAATGGTGCAGTTCATTTCTGGCATCAGAAACAAACATTTCTCATTCTGCTCCCACAAGACAGAAGATGTTTGCTGTCACATGCATGAGTTGAATTTAATAGGTCAGGATCTTCAGCAGATGCTAATCAATGATTTGAGCGTTGTTATGTCAAATTATACTAGCTGATGTTTAACAGTTTTGAGTCACTGAATGTTTCTGGATATTCGTCATAGCAGATAATCATCCTTTATCGGGAGGGAACTCACTCAACTATAGAAATCAGTAATAGTCTGCAGGATGTCTAAGGGTTCTTATGAAATGCCTTGATCGCTTTAATCAAACGCCAAATGGATTAATAATTTTGTCAGGAAAATACTATTTCAACAACTGCCATTGAGAAAGCTGTGCATAACACAGCCATAGTGGCTGAACTGCTCAGAATCCCTTTAAATATCACAAGCAAGTTGTGGGCTTTGTTATGGTTTCTGGTGTAGCTGTTCAGTGACGTGGGCATCTCATTCTCTAAAGCTGTCGCTTTGGCATTTTCCACAAATACTACACTCACACAGAACAAAATACGTTTTCCAAAGTGTTCTCACAAAACAGAACAATTCCAAGCTTTCCAAACAAAATAATATCTTAATTTATACCAGAGGGAAGTGCTCTGTACGAATGGAGACATTTTTTAAATTCCTTGGATACGAAATTTTATAACTCATGCATATTTGAAATATCCTTCAACTGGGTTAGCTGGCTGAGTGCCTTAACTGTTTACTTCTGGAGATGCTAGTACTAATTCTGAAAGACATGAGTGAAACCAGCCTGGTGGTTACCAGCTGTATCACAGATTTTTAGGTTATAGGACCTTTATGTCAAAAAGTGCTGGGACGATTTTCCCAGTCCAACCTTCCATAAGTGAAATCATTCCACTCAGCTACTTTTGCATCAAGCCCAAACTTCTGTGTGTATATCTATAAAAAGTAAAACCCTGCCTTGACATAGTGATTCACATTGGGAAGTCCATTACATCCCTTGACAGGGCTCTACTAATGTAATTATCATCTTTGTTAAAAATGCACACCCTGCTTTTAGAGTGATTTAGTTCACCTAGAGTTTCCATCTGTTGGAATGGGTGCTTGTTTACATTTATAATCTCATCTCCCTGAAGAGCAAAAAAAAAATACCAAGTTAGCCCTGCTTAACACTTTATTTCCATCAGTAACTGTGCATAAACTACTCACAGTTTACCATTCTGACAGAGCAAACTTAGCTAGGCTGCACCACCTTACATTTGCCTTGAGGCAAATGCTCCCAGTTCCTGGTGTTTATGGGTTTGTTATCTTACAAAGGCATGGCAAACTGCCTGCATACCTCACCAAATCTGTATCCAACCATAGAATAGCAGATCTACGTACTGTTCCTAATTCTTTTGTTCTTCTTATGTCCAAAACCACAAGTCTTTCATTTTCAAAAGCCAGGCAAGCATAACATTAAATCCACACCTAAAAATGTTAACAAGGCAGTATGGCTCCCTGATCAAACAATACCACCTCCTTCCTAAGCCACTGCGGGCCTAAAGACAATTGAGTGGAAATTACAGCTCTCTGCAGAGCTATCTACACCTGTGTTGCAAAAACACAAAATGGAAATTTAAAACAAAATCCACCTTTTAAAAGAAAGAGTGATGACTGTATTGGTAGCATAACTACCCATGCTAAGCAACAGCTTGGCAAGGCAGGTGTCAGTGTTTTCTATTTCTAGGTGTGTGGTTATGATAGTGGTAAGCGTGCCTTGTCATTAACTTCCAAGGGTAAGATACTTCAAATAATTAGTGGTTTGCTTCTAGCATTTGCTACCCACCTCCAACCATGAGAAGGCCAATATGTTTCTGACTTCAAACCACTAGTAGGTATGTGTTTGACAATCACACTACGTGTCACCGGAACAGAGCACCAGCCAAGTTAGGGGAAGTTCAAGTTGGCTGAAGTGTGAATAATATATACGTAGACAACTGGGGGAAGAGTTAGGCCTTAAATAGTCAAACCAAACCTTGTGCCCTCACCATTCTCTGGCAGCTGCTAATACACAGTTTCTTAAACAAAGAAAAATGAGGAAAAGGGGGAAGAGCAAATTGGATCTTGTTGAAGTTGGCAGGGTATTTGAGGCTGACAAGGATTCCTGGATGCTCTGAGGGTTATCATCCAGAATTTCTGTTGAGAAAAACAGTGGTTATGACACTCTTTAAACTTAAATTTCCCAATCACAGTAGACCAGTGTTGAAACTACCTCTGTTCATTTCCCACAATTTCTATAATTGTCTATAGAAACAATAATTGACACATCAATGCGTTTATTTTTTCATAGCTGTTTAGCAGAACTAGTTCAAACTGTGGAAATTCTAATACAAATAACCGTACTGAAGTTTAACAGTTGCATAAGAAATACAATGGATGACATCCTGGGAAGCTGGAGATCTGGGTTTGGGTCTCCAGAGACTGAGCGAGACTGAGCCCTGGTTTCTCGTTTCCTAGCTCACTCTTTTAACCAAAGGTCAAGATGCAAAAACTGCGTTCATTTACAAGTCACCGTCAAGTCTTACCTCCTCCTCCCATGTAAAAGAAGGAGCCTCTAAGTCACTCCTACACACAGAAGCAGCTTTTGTACCTAAATCACATACTTTGAAACCTTCCTTCTAGCATCAAACACCTAGCTTTAAAACAATGCAAAGTTTACCCATGCTCGGGTACTCATCCTAAATCTCATCTTGCTACATCTCCATGACTTAATTTGAATCATCTTTATATATTCCCTTCTACACATTAAAGGCAGGGGACATGTATGTATGGGAAGCTCTGGGCTGCTTCTTGTTGCACTAACATTCACAGTACTAGCATGGCTTCAGGGAGGAGTGGGAACAGCAAAGCCCCCAGCCAGGCAAAAATTTCAAGGCAAAAGTATAAAATGTGAGAGGTAAGGAATGTGTAAGAAGGAGTTGAAGGAAAAAAGAACAACAATGAAGAAACCCTTTTTGATTGCGTTCCCTTTTCCCAAAGAGTTCACCAATTTTTCCTGCTGAACATCTTCCTATTTTTTATCAGCCACAGGCAAACGGGGAGCAGGTATGGCTTTAGTTACAACCAGACAATGTGGTATTGCTGTTAACACGCAAACTTGGGCTACGCCAGCTTTGTAAGCCTGATGGCCTGGCATTGTACACACCAGATGAGAATAGTACAAATGAAATAAAAGCATCAGATTCCCAGATTTTTGACTTAAGGCATTCCCTTGTGGTAAAGTTGGGCAAGGAAATGGAAGAACTGACTGAGGGAAAGGGGGTATTCAATAGCTGAGAAGCACGTACTTGCTGACCTAGTTATTTTGTGAAAGCTTCAATAAAGGGGCTTACGAAGTCATGACTATTACATGGTACTCTCTGATCTTTTCATGGGGATGAGAAACGGTTGTTTCCAGTTTAAGGAAAAAAAAAAGGTTCTGTATGTAAAGTCTCTCTTTGTTGTGCTATGAACTCCCTGGAGAGAATATCAGTCACCCTGCAGGGGCTGGAATAATGAATGAATCCATCAGGGAACAGCCTTTCTTCTCCTCTGACATGCTTCGGGGGACCACACGCACACACATCCACCCTTTCTCTGCAGAGTGCTGCCTCTACAGCCCCGATCAGTCTCAGCCAGCAAGGACCTTTCCTCTCAGAGCCCGTCACTGATGGAGTTTAGATACTCTCAAGCTGAGGAGTGGCATGACCGTGGACCTCCCGCTTTCAGGGCAAAGGCTCCAGCCACTGTAGGAAAAGGAGGCAATGCAACCATGAAAATCAGTAATGGGAGCTGTGGGGAGGTAAAAGGTACACAGCAGGGCAGCTGGCCAACTGCCACAGCACAGTCATTGCAGAACCATAGATCTCCCTGCATGCTGAAGACAAACGAGAAGGGTAATTGCTGCGTGCTTGCAGGCAGAACCAGCCAAGGGAAATAAAGGACCAACAACCACCTGCATACAACAGCTCTTCTCTTGAGATCCTCACAGGTTCCTGATCATAGATTGACAAATTTGTACTGTTCAAATCCTCATTAATTTCTTCCCATTAGTGAAGCATGCAAAGATTTATTTCTTCTTTCCTGTACTCCTGTGAGTTTGTCAAGGAGAAGGAGACGTGCTGGAGTTTCTACCCAGTCACAGGAAAGTTTAAGATAGCTGCAGAGCTAGAGGGGGTGGTGTCCTGAGAGCTGAAGGCGACCAACTACCACGTGAACTCCAGAAGCAACTCAGTGCTGGTCAGATGCTGAACTCCCCAGTGTGATTTTATCATCATTCCATCTTATCACTATTGTTAATATAATGAAAAATTACATCCTTAAAGGCATGTGTCTTTATCCTAAAATAGGCTGCATTTTAAAGGTGAATAAAACACAGCCTATGGAATCTCTTGCTCAGACTAACAGAGACGTGCTGCTCCACATCATTTAGTAGCCTCACAGTGACTTGAAGAGAAATAAATGAACATATAGCTACAGTCTTCCCTTCAGCAGTGGCCTGAAAATTGCATGGTGGATATTGACTATCTACTGAAAGAATATTTTAATGGACTAGAGAGTTGGAGAAAAGAACCTGTGGAAAGCAAAAAGCATAATTACATCTATCATATTTCTCTGAGCATTCATTTTAATGGGCAGAAGTTATTCACAAATGCTACTCTCATGGAGCACATAGTAAATACAAAAGACATGTTAGGTCCTGATGTAACTGACTTCAGATTTGCTCCAGCCACAGCTCCCAAAAAGCATAAGGAAGTTGATCAGGGCAGCCAGATTCCTCTAAACACAGGGCAGCAGTCAAAGAAAATGTTAGAAAATTTTGGCTCCCTTTGAGCACTAAGAGTTTTTTACTACATAAGTACTGCATAAGTACTGTGGCCCATTGCTGTTCAGCAGCTGTATGCAGTGAGCTGTCAGTAGTATCTGATCTGCTAATTAGACCTTGAGGATCGGAACAGATTGGCATCTCAAGACTTACAAGAATCCTGGATAGCTGCTTCTGCTTCCTTCCCTGAAAATAACCAGAAGTCATCCATTAGTAATCATCTGTGGTCTGTTTCAAAGTTCACTCTCTTGTACAGCAACATCAAAAATGTACTTACATTAGTTAGTGAGATGAAATCTACAAAATTACCACATTATCTTCCAAAAGCCCCAGGCATAAGCTAGCCATGCCAACAGGTGATGTATACGGCACGCTTATTTCCAATTCTGTGCTGCAGAATCCATGGCAGGATTATAAACAGAGGGAGCTGGTTCACCTGCATCTCACATCTAAAATATCTAGACTCAGAACCACCACAGGCTAACTCCTAGAAAGCCTAACTGAAGTGCCTTTTCTTTCTAAGTCTATGAAATGAGTACCAGCTCATTCAGGACACTTCTGGATGAGACCTTAAAAAATTAAAACACGTCCACATTTTGAGGAGGAGTTTGCCCCTTGGTCCTTATTTCCCACTCTCCACTTTGCTTCCTTACTAATTACACCAGCATTAGTAGCTTATCAGTGATGAGGGAGCTTTGATTTTCATACAGCTTGGGGAATGTACGTGACTGCTTTTGAATTAAAAGCCTGGCCTTGATGAAAAATAATCCCTCTTGTACATTTCTCTTTTTTGGGACCACCTATCCCCAATCAATTAATCTCCATCCTCACAAACTCTCCTCCCATCATTCTTACTGGGCAAAAACCCTTAATGATATATTGCAAGAAGTTTGGAAACACTTCCTTTCCCTTGACTGCCCGAAACCTCTCCTTCCTAAAGTTGCGAGGCCTACAAAACGCTGCAGTCAAACGACTCTTTTGCTCCAAGAAAGAGAACCAGATCGCTCTGGCTCCTGTAAGATTGATATCACAAAAGCCCCCCCCGAGGGAATTACAGCCTCATAACATACAGTTGCCTATTATTTATTCCGTGGCCAGATTCTCAGCTGGTATAAATCAGAGCAGGTTCCTTGCCTTCAACAGAGGAAAGCTGATTTATGCCAGCTGACAGTCTGGCCCTGCATGCGTTCCACTTGCACAATGCTAGTTTTTAAAAGAGGCCCATTAAAGTGCCCGAGGCATGTAAGAACCACACTTGGGTCTTTACTTGGAAAATGTTGCTCGGAGGACTAACGCTCTGAAGCCTTCCCACTGCTCTCAGAGTACGTAGTGTTCAAATCCACTTGCTTTCCTAACAGAAGGAAGTCTCTGTGCCCTGACAGAACCACCACAACCTTGGGAACACAAGATGGATTTTATAATGTCTCAGCTCAGTCCGGGTTTTTAACTGAGTTTAAATGCTGAATTAAATGAAGCCCACAGGTACACCAATGCAATGTTTTGGAGGAACTGATCAAACGCACAGAGGGCAGAAGCTATCTTTCAAAAGTCGCATTACTGGTGAGTATAAAAAGCCAGAAAGAATACGGTGTGACTTTCAAATCACTGGCTGAACTTCAAGCTTTAGCTGCTACAGAAGTCTTTCTTTTTTTCCCCTTATAAACTCAAAGATCTACTTAAGAAGGGCAACTGAGCTCTTTTGCGGATTTGGGCCAAAGTCCCTGGGTACAAATAGAATGTATGGAGGAAATAGAAGATGGCTTTCTCATACCTCTAGCTCCAAATTATCTTTTCACAAGCACAATGTTAACCCTAGCATGTCGTGGCAGAGATGGATCTGCTGGGCTCTAAGGTGAAGGATGCTTGGGCTGTGAGGAAGCAGACTCCCCTATCCATTACTGAAATCTATTAATTTCAGGGAAATTTTTGCTAATATACTACTCTGGGTGAGTGGGGAAGCGGAATCCTGGAACCAGACTATCAGGACTGTTAGTAATAAAAATTGTGGTTCCTTTGCAGGACACAAATTTCTGAATAGTGTTAGTTAGTATGATATAAAATAAAAAGTAGAAGACACCATTCAATCCGTGCAATGCCATTCCCACCAAACAAGAAGACAAACGCATGACCACAGACCAACCTAAATAACACTGGCAGAAAAATATTTTTCCTGTCCCACAAAATGCCGTAACATTTCATACATTTCCATATTCACAACCAGAGGGAAACAAAAATAATTTGAAGTGGTGCGGGGCTGTTTGCTCATGCATGCAAGATGAAAGAAATCGACAACCATCCAATATCCTGGAGACAGTGGACAGAGGGAGCTCCAGATTCAGATGTTGTCTGAGTCAGGGCAAGCACTTGATCCTGCTTTTCTTCCATCCTTGACCAGTGATTATTCTAATTATTGATTAATGATTTCTCTTTCTGTCACTTCCGTATCAGAAATTCCACCCTGAACTAGGAAAAAAAAACCTGTTTCCTGATGAAAGTTTAATGGAAACTGGTACATTTCCACAAATTGTTTCAGTTTTGACAAATCAGCATTTTCCCATGAAAAACAGTGTCAAAAGCTCTCAACCAGCTCTAATTCTAACCAGATTAACTCAGGGATGAATGCCAGCAGGAAGTTCCTGCTAAATACCAGTTGTTTGAGCAAAGGAAAACTACTCCTTCCCCCAGACGATCTTCCCAGAGGTGAAAAGGCTTTAAAACCCATATGAAAAAAAAAGGACTGGCAGTTCCATCTGTAACAACTACAATGGCATTCAGAGCAAGAGGAAAAAAAAAAAAAAAAAAAAAAGCTTATTGGAAAAAAAATGAACAAACACTGACAAATCAGCATTTAGTATTTCTCCCACCACTGTTAGTGTTATTGTTTCTTTAAATCTGAAACAGTTGCTGAACTTTGCAGCAAAGCAAACGAATGGACATCAGTCTCTGAATCCATACGGACTGCAGGGGCAAATCCCTTGATAAAAGTGGTTGCATGTTGTCACCAACAGAAATAGAATCCAGCTAGTCCCAGCGAGATGAGTTAGTTTTAATTACTAATATGGCTAAGCTTTCATTGCTTGATGGTGTTTGAAGTGGTTTGTTCTCTCAATGTATCTTAACATCTGTATATTAACTAAACCCGTGTCTTTTCAGGCAGCAGGATGTAAGTGGTTGTATTCAACCAATGTCAGTCCTGCCAGAATGAAGCTGTACTATGAAAAAATAACAACTGAAGGCTGAGAGCCCAATCCTGTATATATATAGTACCAATTCATGGCTTAAAACAGCATTTTCCTTAACTACAGTGTCCTGCCACAGCACCCACTCCTAGCTGCAATAGCAATATATCCCTTCTTACTTAACATAGTAAGAAGCTTTAGTAGGACTCCTATCACTTCCACCTGGCAGCAAAGTTAACCTTCCAAAGGGCTCCATACTGCTCTGCCAAAAGCAAGGCATTTTTTTTTTCTGATTTATTTTGGCCTATTTAATCTTCTAGTTCATAAAAAAGCACAAGTATTTTGCCCCCACTTTTTTTTTTTTTTTTTTTTTTTTTTTTTTTCTCGATAATAAGTGTTTAAAAACCCATTCCCATTATTCTCTAGGAATAAACAGAACAAATGCACAAAGAAATAAACAAAAAACGCGCCCACAAACATCTCCTTTAACCCCAACTAAATTTAAGGCTAAAGACCTATTAAGTGAAACAAACGCTCAGCTTTAAGCCTCTTAGACTAGGTCTCAAGTCCTAGTCCTAGTCCTTTCTTTTTCATGACAGGACTGGTTCTCTACTACTCTGTGTGGGGAATCTCTTGTGCTCTACAACATCTGCACAAAACTACTTCATATCTTGGTCCATTTTATTGAATTCACAATGCTCTGGTGATATGAGCCAATTTGTGTCCATAGGACATGCCTGCCTGGCAAAAGAGCTCCTATGTAGCAAAGATGACATTGCACCACTGCTCCCACCCACCTTGGAGCACCCCTTAGTTCCTCTGCTCACCAGATGTCAGAGGAGACATGGGCATCTCCATCCTGCTGAGCTCAGGACCATGGAGCCACAAAGGTGGCTGGAAGCCCTGACTGTCACTGTGCCACCAACACTGACCTGCGGACATGCCAACAGTGTGGAGGCTGCACGGATCACTCTCAAACCAAGATCTGTCATTGTGCTAGTGATAATATTTCAATCTAGCTGTCAGAAACGCATTTGGTTATGCAAAATCCAAGACATTAATAAATTGGCCCCAAAGCTGGTTGTGTTCATTCTTGCTACCTTTAAGTCAGGCACATATCTTCTGAGGTCAGAGGAGAAGTGATACAAAGTGAACATGGCATAGACAAAAAACTCCCTATGCCATGAATGCAAAAGTATTATCTTAAAAATATCTCTTAGAGGAAATATAACCATGGGAAACCCCAACAACTGGTGCTACAGTGACAGCTTACTCTCCCCCCTGCTAAAGTGCAACTCTTTTCTAAAAGACTAGTTCTGAGAAGGGAAAAGGAAAAAAAAAAAAAAAAACAACTTTTTTTTTCCTTAGTAAGTCTGACACCATCTTTGCTCCTGAGTTCAGAATAAGCTTTGTCACAATGACAACTTTTATCAGCCATCATTATAGCACAGTGCGCCTTTGAAACTATAACAACTCCTTCCAGAAAGGACTATTTAATTTTAAAGCAATGCTGTTTGGGTAAATGTAGGTCATATAATATTTTTATAAAATATAAGCAGAAAAACTATGAATATGAAAAAGTGATATATTCCATTGCCCATTTTTTGGAAATTGCTTTTGAAACAGTTTTAGGAAACTCATGTGCTATAGCTCTATGTAACTTCACTGACACTAATGGAACTACATTCATTTGCAGCAGCTTAAGATCTGGCTCATCATTTTTTGATAGAAACCATTCCTATACGGCATTCACCATCTGAATATTATATTAGTATGTTAATGCCAAAGAGCTCAGAATAGCAATTAAATAAAAGTGATTTTCAAAGTCTCAGGTATAAAGTTCTCAGAATTCAAGGATACCCCATAAATAGAAAAATTGCAATAACATCTCTGTTCTGTTCCAACTTCCCTCCTGAAATAACTGGAAATTTGCCAAAGCTTTAGTGGGGGACAGGAATGCATTTTAGATTTGATCACGTTACAAACATGTTCCACCATGTTACAAAGATGTTTGTTCTCATACTTCCCTCTTGCAACTCTCTGAAGCTCTACGCTTGATTTTATTACTTTTAAATCAACTATCATAAGGCTTTTAAAAGATAAGGAGACAATAATGAAAGTAAGAGCTTGAATGATTGGAGAAATTAGGTTCCAGATATGCAGAAATAAACAACTATTACACAGATTATTGCAAAGCACAAATTTCTGTTTTTAATACCCAAAATGCAAATTACAAATTCGTATTCAGTTGGACACAGCAGCGTCAGTTTCTTGTGTAGCCAACTGATGGTTTGCCCAGCCAATTACTGGTTAAACACACAATACAGCATCTTCAACCACACACACACAAAAAAAAAAAAAACAAAACACACACAATGTCCCCTTACTCTATGGAAAAAACTGTAATCACTTGTGTCTAGCACAAGAGATTAGGGAATCAGTTTCAAAGCAGATAGTGGCAATTGGACCTGTTGGTGAATTTGTGATTTTCTCCAGATTCTTTATGGGAATGTACCACCCTCGTCTAATGATTTGCTGTGAAGAGTGATCAGAAGAAATTTTAGCTAGGGCTCTATCAACCTCCTCACCAACAAGTGCCAGGTGGTTAGCAGGCACACCTGGGAAGTGACTGATACCTCTCCTGTCTCATCCCCACTGACCTGTTGAGCTATTGATTCCTATAGTAGTCAGTCAGATTGCTATAGTAAGACAGTAGCTTTTCCCTCAACCCCCATTTTGTTTTCCCAAAATAACATTTGGCAGCTCTAGTTTTCATTTTGATGCCAAATAACAACCAATATCCAAACCCCAAACTTTCTGTCCCCAACAGAACTGTTGTTTTCTGAGCAACTTTACCTGCTATGCATGCAATAAGATACTGCAGTAGTTATTAAAACAATTTTCAACAAGTTTTGAAGCTGCAAATTACCTGACAACAGGTGAACTCAGTTTTGGTTATTATAGACTGTAGATAAAGATCTATGCAGGCTGAGTGAAAAAAAGCATAATAATAAATGACACGAGACTAACAGAATTGGAGCTTTTTCATTTAGAGATGTGTGTAATAGGAATAAAGAACAAATCTGGGGCTGGTGTCAACATAAGAGCCCTCACTAATTAAGTATGATTTATATCGATCAGCAATATCAATACGTAGCAAAATCAGTAAGAAGCCGCACACCTCAAATTTAAACTAATAATGTGATTGAGCTCTGGGACACCACCGCGCCTTATCCTTGAGTTGTTTTTAATTCATCTGACCTAAGCTCACATGAGTAACTCTGCAGGTATGCGAAACCTGTTGACTTTGACAGGATTATTAATAAAGCATGGAGTTATTCACACCGTACATAGCTATTGGCAGTGAGCATGCAGGAACTCTCCCCTTTACATCCTTGTGTTTTAGCAGCAGGTCTGGGACTGCTTTTGACCAGGAGTGGGGACAATCGGAGGGCACAGAGCAAAGTTTGCAGGAGCTCAGGTGTGCATGCATCTGACCTGAGGGCTAAACCCAGAAACTGGCGATCACAGGACATCTCAGAAACACACTCACAGCTTCAAAACTGCTGCAAAACCAACACCTGAAGCACTCCGAGGTTCTTTTTTTTAGGTGCACCGGTGGTGCAGCACAGTGATTTAGGGCCTAGCCCTGCGGTTACCGATGCTACCTCACACGGCACCGGCAGGACGGGGAGCAAAAAGAAGCTCCTCGGGGCAGGGACCTTGCTCTCGCAGCAACCACCGAGGCTCCAAACCTCCCCGCGAGGAATCCCGCAAGCCACAGGCTGCAGAGCCTCTCTCTGAGGATGTCTTCGCAAAAAAAAGTGCCCGGGGGGGGCCCCGGTGCGGCCCGGCCCCAGGTGCCGCAGCCGCAGGGCCAGCCGCCGGCTCCCCGCCTGCCCTCCCCGGGCTCCCCCGGCCGGCCACGACCGTGCCTCGTTCCCTGCCAAATTTCCCCTTTTCTCCCCATTTCTCCCCTCGGCGGGCGGACCCCGGGCTTCGCCGCGGACCCCCCGCTCCTTTCTCCCGGCGTTACTTTTTTTTCCAGCAGGGCACCAAACAACCGCGCTGCCCCCTCCCGTGGCGTTTCCAGCTTCCAAACTTTCTTAGCAACCGAGCCCTCCTCCCTCCTCCTCCTCCTCCTCCTCCTCCTCCCGAGGCACTGTCAAGCGGGACTTACCCCGAAGCGCGGCGGGGAGCGAGCTGCCCAGGAGCACCCACAGGGCCAGCACCCGCAGGCGGCTCGGCAGGAGCGGAGTCATCGCGGCACGGCTCGGCACGGCTCGGCACGGCTCGGCCCGGCCGGGAGGGACGGAGAGGAGGGGACGGAGGCTGGGAGGGAGGCCGGGAGGGAAGGAGGGAGGCAGGGAAGGAGGGAGGGAGGCCGCGGCTGGCAGGGCGGTGGGGGAGCGGGCTGCGCGCTTCGCCGCTCGGGACTGCGGGTGACTCACTGCAAACTTCGGTGCTGCAGGGGAAACAGGAAATCTTAAACTTCGCAAACAGCTGGGCAGGACTTTCTTACTCTCACAGTAGTTCCTTCTCTCCCCCCCACGCCCCCCCCCACCCCTTCGCATTCACTCCCCTCCCCTGCGCTCGCTCTTTTTCTTTTTTTTCTATTTTTTTTTTTTTTTTAACCTCACCCCGTTTGGTGTCAATCATCTGCCAGAGGCCAGCCCCCCGCAGGTCCGGCTCTCCCACCACCAGCCCCGAAGTGCAGCCCGGCTCCCCTCGTCCCCTTCCCTGCCGAGCGGGGACCGGGCACTGCCCCCAGCGAGGGGCTCAAGGGCGAGCCCGACCCGTCCTTCCTCCTCCTCCTCTCCTCCTCCTCCTCTTCGTCCTCCCGGGGGATGGCAGGGGCCGGGACTCCTGCCGTCCGGAGCACTGGGCTCCCCTTGCATCCCCATCTCTGTGCCCAGCGATGCTGCTGCATCCCCTCTCCCCTCCGGGCGCAGAGATGGACAAAAAGCCCAGCTGAATTATGGCAGGGGGCAGGGGAGGTTGAAGTCGGGGTAATAACAGGAAATGTTCACACAAACTTGCTAGGCACTCAGCTTGCAGATGTTGAAGAAGACTGTGACAACTTGTCACCTACTTCTTTTTTTTATTATTATTTTTTCATTTTGCTCCTAAAAGGCCTGGATGCACACCACTTGCTCCAAAAAGCTGCACGTGTGACACATACAAAGTTCATCACCATTCCTCACTCCATCACCATTTAGCTTTTGCCAGAGGTTTCTCCAGAAGGAAGAAATTGCACGGGGGATTCAGTGAGTGGGAGCACAGCAGTGATGCCAGCTTTGCATGGCAAGGCAGAGACTGGGAGAACCATTAGACCCTTAGCAGGTTTAGGCTGAATTAAGCCTGAGCCTTCTGCCAATATACATCCAGCCATTGCATAAGTCTGGAGACCCACTTCTGGTCCACAAAGTCATCTTCTCTGAATTAGATGTCTGGGCATTGAATAAAAGGTAAACTGATGCCTATGGAGATAAGTTGAGAGTGTCTGTTCAAATGTTGGTGATTCATTTCTGTCTCAGTTACAGTGCTAGTTAGAGGTACAGTTTGGGGTATTTCAGAAAAAGGACTAAGCCCTCTGGGGACATATACGTAATCATGCTCTGAATGTCCCAGATTAACTCGGTATGAATTTGGAAATGTTTGCATAATGCATTTAATTGGCCTATAACAGACATAAAAAATCACATTGTGATTTTATGTAAATTTAGTTTTTAAAACTCCCTAAATGCATATTTTCACAGTGCAGACCCAGTTTATGGTGCAAATTCTCATAAACCAAGAGCATTTTCCTCTTCCTCAACCCCTTTAAATACAGTTAAGATTCACTCCAATACAGTTGCCACTTTCCAAAGGTCAAGAAAATGTTGGATTCAGGCTAAGGACAGACTGGGAAGTTATCAAGTCCTGTACATCAACCCTATGCTAGAAGCTGGCTGCGTTTTTAGTGATCCACTTGAATGAAAACATTTCTGAATGCCCAGCAGTATATATGGTATAACTGTATACCTTTCCCTTTCCTTGTAGCTGTCAAGCTGCAGGCCTCAAAGAGTTTCTGTTTGCTTAGAAAGTTGGCTGTGTATAATGACTGGGCTCTCCTGTTAGTCTTTGGTGACTAACTTCCAATATGGAAAGAAGCTAAATAGCCATTAAATACAGATTTAGCGTTACTGTTCAAACCTGTCACAATCCAGGTGTGACCTGGTGAGCTGGCCTCTGCCTCACGTGCATTTCTCTCCCTTGTGCAAGTGCCATGGCTCTCTTCCCACATCTTCTGACCAGCATCTCTCCTCCGGGGTCTGGGAGCAGGAAAGGGGCTTGCAGGAGCTGGAGACCTTGGTGAGGCCTGTGCTCAGCCCTCCAGTGGTCTCACATCCCTGACTGCAGCCTGGCAGCACAGCCCTTCTCTCTAGCACAAGAGGCAATGCAGCCCCAGTTACTCAGTAAGGAAGAGGTCTACTGCAAGTGGACTTTAGAAGTCTGATTCTTCCACCTGAGCATTGCTTTTATTTCTGGACATGCCATACAGAGACGAGATGCTACAGTCACTCTTTGAGTTTTCAGATAGCTCATGAGAGTGGTAGGTGCTACAGGAAAGGTTTTTGGTAGAAGGAATATATCTTGCCTTGATATCCACAGCAGAAGAATAACTGTCACAGAAGTCCATACTCAAGCTGAAGTAAATCCCTCTTCTCTTCAGAGATTTGTCCCAGACTGGCCTATTAACAAAACCTTGTCCTGCCTTTTTGAATAGTATAAGCTTCCCTGTTAGGGCCCAAATGCAAACTAATCAGGATTTCCTGGACAACCAAAATATATAAAACAAGACTAAGCTGGTCACTTATTTCCATTTCCTTGTTCATAGTTCCCAGTTCCCTATTTGCAGAGTGCGCTTTACTAGTTCTAGATTGGAACTGTGAATATTTAACTTCACCCTGACTGAAGTACGAAAGAACCGGCATTGGAGCGCCACAGACTGAAGCTGTAAATAATTAACTCCAGCCTGGCTGGATGAGAAAGGGTCAGCTAACTTCAGTTCACTACTCGGAAAGGCAAAATACTGAAATACTGAATGCTGTGTGCTTTCTTTCTGAGCCTGAAAAAGAGATACCCGGAACACGGATAAACTGGTACCTCCTGCACCTCAGGGGCCTTCTACTGAAGACAACACAAAGTGCTTCATGCTGCAGTTTTAGGTACAGTTTTTACAGCACTCCATAAAACCTACTGAATACAAATGATTTCTCTTTACTATTCCAAGCATTTCTCAGCTTGCAGTATCATATTTCTGTCAAAATTCCATGCAGACTGCAGCATTATTCTCATACGAAGAATACTTTCAGGCTTCCACAGAACTTGCATTGTTACTAAGAACCATAGTTTCACTGTACATAGCACACACTTGTAACTTAAATCATTTTGCCCAAAGCCAAGAACTGATGATGTCCCCATAAAGCTGTTATTTTGATTATTTTATTAGGTCCAGTGTCGCTTTGCTTAAAAAGCCCACAATATGCTACTTCCCAGCTCTATTGACTCAAAATTAAATAAGGCTTCTACAGCTGCACTAACACAAGATAGTGTGCATGCCTACAATAAGCTGACATATGTGGCTTAGGGTGAGATCTCACCTTACTTTTAGCTGTCTAGAAGTTAGTCTCAGAGTGAAGTTTGACGAGATGGCGGAGGCAACTTAGAGGCTTTCGCACCATCTAAAGGAGCAGCCTCATTTATTTAACTGTAGTGAGTTAGGCCCAGATCAGGCTCAAAGACCACAGGAGATAAAACAAAGGCTGGATGAGCAGAATTGCCCTTATGGCAGCAGCAAGATATTAGGCCACCTAAATCCCTTCTGTCATCAGAGAATTGAGAGGATGCTAGGTATTTTAAAAACCTTTAGACACGTGAGCTGATGACACAGAATGCTGTTAGCCCAGACACCTATTTCTTAGGCATCTGAGGTTAGACAACTTGAATCCTAAAGGAAATGGTCCCGGAATTGCATACATCCTATAATATAAGCTACAGAATGCTTTACTGACTGGCAAACATTGGAATTACTGCCTGTGATGTCTGTTTGGAAAGAAAAAAAGGCAATTAGGAACACAGGATGCTGATATTGCTTTGACAAAACTATTAATTACACAACTGGAATAAGTAGTTTGGCCAAAATCAAAACATAGATGACTGATTACATTTTGTCACATTACTTTCAAAAGAAAAGGGGATTTATTTTTTTTTCAAATTTGACGCATCTGATTCTGACATTTTTCATATGATATGTATATTTTTGTTTTTTTTGAAGCAACCAATTAGTTCTGCATTTTTTGTTGTTCTCACCATTTTACATATAAAAGCAAGACATGAGAGCAACACACATAGCTTTGATTTCACTGCAGTGAAGGAAGTTTATTTTCAGGGAAATTTTGACATTTCAGTTCAAATCAGAGTCAAATTTTGTAACCTTATCTTGTCTGCAAACCAAAATTTATGTTCCTTGCAGCACTCTGTTCACAAAACTGACATTTGTCTACTAATTTTCAAATTCAGGGTTTTTGGCATGGCATATTGGCCTTTCAGCATTCTTGATAAAAGCTCTACACACTTTGTGAATCCTTTGCTGAACAACAATACACAGACCTCTACAGAGTAGTGTTACACAATTGTGCTTGTATCATTGCTTGCATCGTATTTCTCTCTTCATTTAGGTTACGAGAGCACAGAATTACAGCTACCATTAAATGCAGTTTTCTTCTTTTGCATAATTGCCGGTTTGAACTTCTTGCTAATAATTTACACTGCTATAGGAACACACACAGCCTCGAGCAAGGACATTTACAAAAGGTTACATGCAATGCAAAATGTTTTGAAAGACTAATAAAAAGTGTTTGGACTTAACACAGCATTATGCTTATCTCACAGATATAATCAAATTAAAACATCTGTTGTGTGTAATCATCCGTCAGAAGGAGGCAATCAGCTTGTTATCAACTCCTGCATACATCAGAGGAAACAAGAATAATGTTATCTTCAAGATTTATCTTAGTAATGCTTTCTGTACAAATCTCATGAATGACACTTAGCAAAATAAAGTTTTGAAATATTATTCAAATTAGCACTAGACTCTCAGGGCACTGCTGCACACAGGATCTCTGACTTTTATCTACAAATCAACAGTTTTTAGGGTTCACTGAATTGGTTTGTTCTGTGTTTACTGTGTATGTATAAATATCTCCAATAGTGAAAGCTGAAGTACAAAAATGTCAGAAAATATATTGTTCCTTCAGTGCTTCTGGCCCTGTCAGAAGCAGGAAGCACCATTAATCTCACCACACAACATTTTACATGAAGAACTCCATTCTAATTTTCCGTAAGCAAAGGATATTTCAAGAATTTTGTACTGTTTTCTTCAGTTTCACGTACTTCTCATGATTGGTATCTGAGCTGGGGAAAAACCTTGTACATTTCTGTAAGCATGCTTTCTCATCTCAACACTTTTACATGTACAAAGAACTCATAAAATTAAATCTAGATGAAATAGCATTTTCAACATACTTGGAATCAAATTATTGCAGATATACTTGGAGTCACACTTATTTTTCTCAAAAATATTGTTACCCATGGAACTTATCTCCATTTCTCGTAATTTTGTACTATTTATCTTCATCAAAGCTTGTTATTTTAAGATCTTCCACAGCAAGAATTTGGACATTGGATGCCAAGCCTCAGAAATTATCTGAAGCTATCAAAGCACCTAAGTACCATAACATAGAGGCCCTTCTGTTTCATTTTTCCCACTGGAACGAAAGGGAGTTGTGAATCAATGATAGAGTATATCCCTAAATCTAATCTGAAAGAATCCAAGTACTTCAACCGCAAAGCCCCAGAAACAAGGAAAGTATCCTCCCACCCCACCGGGCAGAAGATCATGCCTGTGTTATTCAGGAATGCAGCACACTGATGATGTTAAACTGACTCATTTGACCAGGATCTTTAAATAAATCTATTTGCAATAGCACAGCTGTTCCTCTCAGGAAGGAAACTCATGGTTCCATAATTTTTATCTGCAAGGCAACTTTATGAGCTGTGGTCACAAGAGGTGGCTACTGTGCTTCAGAGGTCAGAAGCATGCAGTACAGGAGGATTCAGAATGCCTCGGGACTTGGATATTGTTGCAACAGAGCTGACCATGGAATGAAGGGGCTGATTGTGGCTTGCAATTAACTCAGATGCTATCATTCACTTTTGCTATTTTTCTTTTCCCGTGACTTGAGACCATCATTAAACTAACTTGTGAGCCCAGTTCTCAGACTGTGCACACAGTCTCTCCTACCTTCCAGACGGGCAGACCTTTCCCTTGACAGATCAGGGAAGACTAGCAAGGCTGCCTTCAATAGGTTCAGTTCTTAGCTAGAGATGGCTAATGTTGGGCAGTCAAAATTACACAGCGCTCACCTGAAATTCTCAATATGTGTGAAGAATAGCAACTTCATCTGGTGGATGGGGACAAGGCCTGAGGGAATTAAGGACTTCTGCAAGATCTGGAAGAGAGTGCTAATCCACAGCCTCAGTGATATTCAAGGCTCTCTACATCACTACGGCAATATAAGGGTCATTAGAAAAAGCTTTAGTGCAATTTACACCCATTTTATTACCATTTTACTATATTAAACTGTTATAAATTGTCCTCAACGTAACTGAGAATTAGATGCTTTGCAGTTAATAAAAGAGGCATGATTGTCTCCACTGTCTATGGAGAAATAACACCATGCATTTTCTGTCAGTTTGGCATTTCTGGAGTGTCAGATCCCCAGGGTCTATATCCAGATATTGACTGAGAGTAGGGAACAAATTAATGGCACTGGCTTTAATTCAGTCCTCAATACAGAGGCGTGTAGCATTTCTTGCTCAACTCTGCCTTGTCCGTACGAACATTTTCATGTCTCTGGTGACCTATGGCTGGAGAAAGTGATGTGGTAATTCTCCTGCCTAGTACAAATTGAGGTGCAATTGAGACTGATGAGGGATGAGAGTGCAAATGATACTTGTTGTATCTCCAAATGCTTTGAAATACAGATAAGGACGAATCTAGCCCAGGACTTTCACAGTTTGATCTATCCTGAGGGACTGCTGCCCAGGTAATATGAAAACTGCTTAGAAATTGAGGAGTTCATAGGCTTTACATTGAGGTAAATAAGGCAGCCAGACAAGGGAGTTGGATGCTGTCTGGGAGAGTGTAGTGATGCTGATTAGGAAGTGAGGAGATCCTGTTGAAGTCAGGCTGAATTTTCAGAAGGACTTTTACAGTATTTGCTATTTCATGCATGCTTTTGTTTGCCACAGATACTAGCCTGGTTTTCATCTCTAACTTTCTATGATGATTTTTTTATTGTGATTCAAAAATAAGACAAGATTGAAAAATCAACTTCGGTAATCTCCATCACAAATGAAAAGTAATTTCCTGCTGTCTGCATGGCATTATTCTTGTATGATTTTAATGCCTTTCCTTTAATGGGCATGCTGTTCTGAACTGACATATCTTTCTTTTCTTCCTCTTGTTGCCTTTTTTGACTCCTTTCCTTGGGTCCTTTCCCTTATTTCTCCTATTCACTAATAGCTCTTTCTTTCTTACGTTCTTTTCTTTGTTTATGTAGTCTGTGTGTTTTATTCTATCCTCACTGACTTTTCCACTAGGCATCAATTACAGACTGCCATTTTAAAAATAAATCCCTTTTTAACATCGTTGTAATTACCTCTACTTCAAACAGTGGCACTACTAGAAAGACTTAACAAGCTGCATCTTCAAAAGTGTCTCTCTGTTTCCGTGTGCATGTTAACATTTCATTCGGAAGAAATTCCGCACTGTTGGTTTCACAACCAACAACCACACACTCAGTTAATTTATTGGTGGTAAAACCTTTGGATCTCATATAGTGTCTTTTAGTCAAAGCACAGGGAATTATGAAGTAGGAGAGACATAGTATACTTTAGAGCTCTCTTTGCCCTGCTAACAATAGTGAAGAGTCGCAGCTCAGGCTGTCTCCATGCTATGACTTCCCTCAACAATTCCTTCTAGCTATTCTCAGATGTGCTGAGAAGCTGTTATGTAAAGCCCTGCAAAAAGCTGTGACACAGATCCTCTTTTTCTACCAGTGCAGTCATATGTATGTGTGTGGTGCTTGCAGGGTGTAGCTGAACGGGGGTTTGTGTTGCAGAATGAGCTTGACCTCCTTTGCAGAACCTCCTTCCACTTCTCTCTGATCTGCTCATGAAAACTGAGCTTAGTGGCATGCCTGTGAGTAGAAGCTAGATCCTATTTTCACTGCTTAATTCGCAGCAAGGACACAAATTGACTCATTTGAGTGCTGAAATTCTTCCAGTGCTCTCTCACAGTTCACCATAGGTGGGAGTTCTTCCACCCTTCCCATGGAACAAATCATTAGCTCAGATGAATGCTATTCAGACATCCTCCCAGAGTTGCTTGATGCAATCTCTGTGGGATACCCAGAGGGGCAAAAGGATAGATTAGACCAATTTACACCCTCAGATCTGGGTTACCAGAGTCTACACTGAGTTCAGTGAAGAATTATCTTCAATCTAACTAAACTGAAAGATAAAACATCTGCATACTTCTGACATAACCCAGAGCTGCAGCGTGATGTTTCAGTCTCAGAGCACCTCCTTTCTGTCCTGCCTTCCCACCTGCTATCAGTGTGGTCTCTCACCTGCTCCTTCCACTGCCTGGGTCCTCTCTCTCAGCCTCCCCACTGCTATTTCTAGCTTCTCTGATTTCCTGCCAGCTGCCACTGCTTGCTCAGCCCTCTACCCGTCTTGCTGGGCAGCAGCCCCAGCTGGAAGGACTTTGACATACTTGCTTTGGGTTGCCGTGCCCCTTGAAGGAATGCTGGGGTACGTGTCCCTGCTCATCCCACATGGCTCATCCTCCAAGGCTCTTGCAGAAGCTTTTACATGGTATTTCTCTCACAGTTTCTTAATAACAGAACAAACAAACAAACAAAAACAGCAATAAAAATTAGAGAAAAAAAGCAATCTAAAACACCTGTTAGGTTGTTGTTTAATTTCTTTTCTATTTAGTTGCAGTGGGCAAGAGAATTTAAAAAGTAAACATTATTTTTAATCCTGAATTGCTGTTAATACTGTGATTAAAGCCTTCTGGTGCCAGTCCTATAATCACTGGCAGAAGGCTTTTCATCAGTGCCTTTCTTCATACAAAAACACGGAGTAAGTGTTGACTTGTACTCTTAAGTACTTGGATATCTAGCTGCTGTTTATTGATTAGTTTTGATGTTGTTCATACTCTTGGGTGGTGGAGAGAACAATAAGAATCTGACAAAGAACGAATTTACGCAGCTCAAGTATTGTTCCCTCCCTTCTCCATACTAAGCCAGATATGGCTGTCAGCCCAATCACTTAGTACACAGGCTTCAGAAGCCTTCAGTCACACAAACCATTCCCTAGAAGTCACAAAATTCCCTCCACGTGCCTTGAGAAATGCTGCCAGCTTTAGTCATGTTGCATGACACAGCTGGGGAGCAGAGAAAAGATCTGTTGCCTTCTTGGTCCTTTTGCATACCTGCCACCCAGCTCATGGCAAAAGATGCCATGCCTTTTTAGGGGCTTCATTGGCAACCAAAGGCAGGTGGCTCATGGAGGTGGTGAAGAGAGCAAGGTAACATTTTGTCTGTTTCTAGGTAGGTGAGCAGACCTTCACCTCACTGGATTAGAGCCAACTAGCAGTATGTGTGACTCATAACTGGATACACTGGTTGGGTGTAAACACTAGAGGGATTAAACAAATTTTATTTTATTTTGTTTTATTTTATTATATTTTAGCCTTGGAATAGGCCTCTCCAATCTAAAAGTTATCACCGTTGCACCACACACACAGACAGACCACAGCTCTCTCCAGGGAACCATATGAGCTTCCCAAGAATCAAAGGAGACCCAACGATTGTCATAGTCTAAGATACACACCAATCCCAGGGAAGTGCTCAAATATTCTCAGCCAGAATGCACAGTGAAGAGAGAGCCATGGGAACAAGTAAGTTTCTTTTCTCATGAGTGAGTGGTGTGACTTAAAAAGCATAGTCCCTTTGCTTGTAGCATTGAGCAGATTTTTAGACAAGGGTATATTTCTAGTCTTATTTCTGTGGTTGACTTTTGCGTGTGGCACATGAAGGGACAAGATGGGGGATAGCACTACTCTGTGGACACCTTTTCTCATGTGTGACAGAAGAATTACTACCTGCATGTACTAGATGTGCTTCATAACTCTATCTTTTCTTCTACATGGTCTTTCAGGAGGAAAGATTCTCTTTGCAGTGTTCATGTTTTGACTACTAAGAAAATATCTGCAGTATCAAATGTGATTCATCTGAGGCATGCTAACATCACCACCTGCTACTTGTAACTCTGTTGGTGCCAATCATAGGCTGCAACGAGCTTCCAGGTGTGAAAGAAGTGGTGACAACTGAGAACTGGTAGGTGCTGATAGTGTGTGTAAGCCCATATGCGACAAGCAGGAATCGGTGTGAATATTGCTTTCAAAGCTGTAACACATATTTTGCAGAAGCTGCATTTGCAGCCCTAGACAGGAATTTGAGGTTGTTTTGCAGCAGCCACAGAACAACCTTGTGCTATTGTGCTACATAGGATGCACATCGCTTTCAGCTTTTGC
The DNA here is from genome assembly GCF_963932015.1 of Anas acuta. Taxonomy (NCBI): domain Eukaryota; kingdom Metazoa; phylum Chordata; class Aves; order Anseriformes; family Anatidae; genus Anas; species Anas acuta. The sequence continues at coordinate 42,806,249 of NC_088980.1, read as the reverse complement.
AAGCCAGTTTACCACAGAGACTTCCTTGTGGGCTTACCCCTGCCGTGCTGATGCTATTGTACACAGACAGCGAGGCTGCTCAGAGTATGCAGCTGGTGGGGGGCTTTCTGTCTGCTTGTACAGCAGGCAGCCTTTCCTGGCCTTCATCTATACCATTTTAGGAGTTGGGCTCCAAGTTGTAAAGTCTGAATCTGGATCCAAACACAATTTTTGTCAGCATTCACAGGAGATCTCATCCTTGGTTTGGGTTTGCTCCATCCAGATCAAAGCCCAGCTGCAAAGCTTGTCTTCCAACCAAAACTTCCTCAAAGCTTTGGGGTCTGGGGCCATAGTTCTGTTTTAGCTCCATTCCTAGATATTTTTGAAAATTCTTACATGTACAAAATTTATGGCTAGATCTTTGTCCCACTGAAGTCAGTAGAGTCTTGCTTTCTTGGCACACATTCAAAAGAGGCATTTAGGTAAAATATAGGTAAGATCAATGTCAACTGGAATTTTCAGGCATTTCTTACATGTTTAACTTTTAGTTGCCAATCTGACACCCTAAACCTCTAGAAATTTTAATTTTCTAAACATATTTTATTTCATCAGATGCATGGCCTTTTCTGCTTAGTATCAACTCAAAAAACATTTAAAAAAAAGGAAAAAAAAAGTCCTGGTTTGTTTTGACCTCATGCATTCTAATAGTTGTTTCTGGGGTGGTGGGTTTCTTTCTCCAAAAGACTTAATACTGAGATAGGGTAACAAGCTGAGCCATTCCAAGGCAACAATTTTTATGTGTCTGTCATTTTATAAAGCCAAGTTCCAAGCTGCTGTTGTGTGGAATGGCTCTGGACCTCAGTGGTCTGAAGGATAGGGCAGTAATGTATATAGTACAGCACTCCCCAGGCTCTCACGGAAGTTTTAGAAGAGTTTTTTGCTCTTAGTTCTGTTTTGGAAAGGGTTTTGGAAAACATCTTGCTCTAGGAAAGAGAGCCTTTCTAAGCGTATGGTATTTGTTATCTTTTTTTGTTTGTTTGTAACAACATTAAATTGAATGGATTGTGCTCACTGAGCAGCACAGAAACAGCATTTGGCTTGAAATGAAATGAGCTCAACTTGAACATGCTCAGTTTCAGAAACATGTTAAGCCACTTCCTGGTAAAAGTGTGATAAAGACTATTTGTATAAACAGCTGTTTCTCCAGCCATGTAGAAAGAAACACTATCAGCAGCAGGAGGTGGCTGTGGTCACTGTTAAGCAGTCACAGTTACCTGTCATTACTAACCTAGCACTCCTCCACAGTGTTGTACAGTGCTCCCTGACAGCTGCCACCCTCTAAAATGCACCAGTGGTTTCTCTTCAGAGTCTGTGTGACATTTCATGGTGTTGGATGCAGTAAGTCTTCACATATCTGAGTTTTGTTTCAGAGACCTAATAAAGACAGTTGGTTTTATAAGTGCCTAGAAAAGCAAAAAGATTCTACCGAACTTCTGAGATCAGAAAAGAGGCCTAGCTAAAACTTGCATCTGCAGCAGCACCTGTCACATCAAGCTACAACACATGTAGGCTGGTCTGTGTAAGGAAGGAAAGAGGAAGAAGTTCATGTGGTTATTTTCGGTCACTTCTCAGCTCTGCTGCTGCTCTTACCATGTGAGTATAGGCAAGACATTTAAGATTTCATCACACACACACTTTTTGCCAAGGAACAAGCTACCAAGTGGCTGTGTCTCTGGGAAATAAAACACTTTGAATACTTCCACATCTATGAAGGGGGCAGCCTCACAATACATCAGCACTTTGGGGCTCTTTACTTACATGGGATAATTTCCAGCAAATGGGAAGCAAGCAGAAATTTACCTGGATAAAGTGAAATCCTTTGTAATAAAGGTCATATTTTTTAACTCTTTCCACATATCAGCTTTTCTATAACCAGAAATTCCCCAGCACTGTGACATAGTAAAATGCACCAGGCTTTTGTCCAGCAAATGGATTCATTACAGCATATGCACAAGTGATGTAAACATTTATCACTGTACGAGGACTCTCCTTGTCATTCAAGGGACTAGTGTATTCACTGCCTAGCTGAAGTAATCCTTAATTAAGTGAAAAATCGAATTCTGTAAGAAAGCATGATGTTGAATTGCTCCCCTTAGAGAAACAGCAGCACACCCCTGTGCACCCCTTCCAGAGCCATCAGATGAGCCCTGTGGGCAACCTCTGCAGAACAAACCCAGCCTCACAGGAGACAGGGAGAGGCGAGACCTGCCAGTCAGGGAAGTTTGTCCTTCAAACATTACCCTTTCTAGGAGAGTTAGTGTCTTTACATCTTCCACTGCAAATAGATTGTTCAAGCTGATGGAAATACTTCGGTATAAGTATGCATACTGTTCATAGAAAGATCTTACACTACCTTAAAAATAAAAGGATAAAGAAAAAAAAAAAAAGATTTTAAAGTTCTTATTGCTGCTGGATATTTGGAAACAAACTGGTATTTAGCTCATTTTCCCTTTCACAAACCACACCTTGTCGTGCATTTTACTTCATATTTCTTTTCTTTCCTGTTCGGTACATTCTGAATGTGCTTTAAAACTCTTGGTATGTATTATTTCTCTCAGTCAAGTAAATTCAGGCAAAATAATCTGCACTGGGATTGCTTTAATTAGGGAGAGAATTGCTGGAGAAACCACCAAGGGAAATGAGAGTAAAAGTCCCACCCCTTTTTTAACTGGGTGGAAAGATGTTCTTGGAGAATTATGTGCTGAGAATTCACTCATAGCATAATGTCTTGGCACTGCACAATATTTTGTTTGATTGCTGTGGCAGCAGACTTACCTACAACGGTTTCACAGAGAGATTAAAGCCAGGAAAGCAATTTTTACTGGTGAGAACTAGAAAGAAATGGCTCGCCAGTGACAATAAGCAGTTCTGCAAGAACTACCAGTTTACACATGCAGCTGAGCAGAGTTAGCAAGTTTTTGCAACAGTGCCAGCTGGTCTTCCTTTGGAGGACAAGGGTATCACATGTGCCGTATGCATATGACTTGTTCAGATAGAGCACTGCAAAAATGCATTGTTTAGAACGGACTGGTATTTGTAAGGAGGTTAGTGTTCAAGCTCAAGCCCTTTAGTAACTTGGTTAGTACAGTTAATTCCACCAGTGACTGGGTCTGAGCTGCTTGAAAGAATAAGATATGGGCAAATTCAAAGGTGTTCAACCTCTTTGCTTGAAAAAAACAACACCACTTGCGTTTCTCAGAGGTTTTGGAATTGTAAGCTTCAATCAGCATTTTAAAAAAGAGATCTGCAAATTCACTTAACCTTGGTCAGTCAGGATTCAGTGTGAACCTTTCTGGTAAGGGTGCAGCCATTAGCGTTCCTTTGGCTCAACAAACAAGGCATGGCTCTTAATACCAAAGCAAATACTAAACCTTTTCCCAGGGACTATAATTATTTTACTGTTATTTCCTCTGGGTGATTTTACGATTTCTAATGTCAATGATCCTAAATTACTGGAAGTCTTACTGGACAGGAAGAATTCTCAAGCCAGGAGAGTAAACAATTCATATTGATCAGCTGATCAGGAGTGTTGTTTTCCTTCAGTGTGAGCTGTGGCCATTGGATCCATGTATTCATTTGGCTGTGACCACCCTGAGAAATGACTCCTCTCTCTTGCTGTTCCACAAAGAAAAGAAAACAAGGAAGTAGCAAATAGAGTAGTTTTCCCTGATCTGAGGAAGTTGCAGAAGAAACATTTTTTGTGATTTCCCTAACAGGAGCTATTGAAACAACCAGCTTAGTCCCACATTTCCTGGGGAAGGTCCCTCATCCATGAGATTAGAAAGGACAGAGATTTGGTGAAGACTTCTTTAGGAAATTTAAAGAAATATATATTTTGTATGTTTTAAAAGGTAACAATATTTAATTCCCTATGCACCTTTCCTTGAAATCTTATTCTCAAGATTTTTTATTTTTTTTACTGCCATTTCTCTTCCCTCTGCACACCAGATTTTTCCCCTAAAATATGGAATTGATAAATAAATAGGAAAAAAAAAAAAAAACCTTAAAGCTTAATTTCAGAGTGCTCTGAAGAATTTTCTCCAGATTTAAATGAAAAAAAATCAAAATAACTTTCTCATGAAAGAAAATCTGCATTTTACTTTTTCATTAAGTTTTTTGGTTTTAGAAGTACTGGTAGTAACTATAGTGATAGTTATTACTATCTTGCTAC